>NW_027094061.1:0-2751034 GCF_000319635.2 Colletotrichum fructicola Nara gc5
TCAATTTTCTTATTATATACTCTTTACTCTATACTCTCCTTTATCTGCTGATCGTAAATATCTGCTTGATCCTCTATGCTTCTTCAATCGAACCTCTCCTTCGCTTTACATAACCCTAAAATTCTAACCACTCTCAACGTCAATCTTTCTTTACTTTGGTCTTCTATAATGAAATCTTTGTCTTGATTTCTTTCCATCCATCTCCCTCTGTTTAAACCTTACCCTCTTCACTCTTGCTATCTCTGACCTCTGTTCTCTATCCATTTCTCGCTTTTTCTCTCTATTTATTTTTAACTAATAACCTCTTATTCACCTCCAATATTTCCCTTTTGTTTCATTCATCTCTTTCTCTCTTATCTCCTCTTTCTCTTCTTAACTATTCTTCTGTTTTCTTATCTAACTCTAACCCCCTCTTCTGTTATGATCTTCCTTTTCTTTATCTCTCTTGTCCGCCTGTAACCTGAACCTAACCCTAAAACCTTTGCCTCGCTCTCTCTTTATTTATTGTTCTATCTATCAATTGTTTTTTGCTTTCGTTTCGCGTCCTTCATTGAATGCGGCTTTCAATTTCCTAAATAATAAAATGACTTTATGCTAAAAACGCGTTCTATGTATGCATTTCTATACTTGCTGTGTCTCTTGATACCTCTCTCTCTCTCTTGCTTGTATACTATTCTCTTACTGCTGTATATATTATGGTCCCTGATCTTTAAATATGTCTTTAACCCTTTTCACTTCTTAATTTATATTCACTCTTAACTATCTTTGTCTGAAATAACCTTCAATCTTCCTCTTTTATCCTCAATATCTACTTTATATCTACTTATGACGAATACCCTTCTGCCCTAACACTGACCTGTTTTCTTTAAATCTAACCCTCACCCTTGTCTTTTATCTATCCCTGACCCTTTTCTTTTATCTATCCCTGACCCTTCTCTTTCATCTATCCCTAACCTTTTTCTTCCATCTATCCCTAAACTTTTTCTTTCATCTGTCCCTAACCCTTTCCTTTGCTCTAAACCTGACCCTTTCCTTTTCTCTAACCCTCACCCTTTCCCTTCTTCTACTTCTATTTATTTTCTATCTTACTACCTGCTACTACTTTCCTCTATCTTCTATACTCCTCCACTCTCTTATACCTTCTCTCATTCACCCCTTTAACTATTTCTCCTTCTATTACCTGTTAAACCCTTCATTGCCTTCACTCTATACTCCCTCTTTTTCACCATCTTCCTCTCTACTTTCTCCTCCTTATTTCTCTATCTAACCTTAACTCTATACTCTTTCTATCTTTTTCTATCTCTTTATCACTTATCTTATACTTTCTCTCCTTCTATACCCTATTACACTGCTGACGTTATCTACATCTTCTTTACCTTTTGGAATAACTATTCTTCTATTCCCTATTATATCTAAAATTTCCTTTTATCTTGATTTTACTCTTACTTGCTATGTAACCCTGAATCCTATACTCTCTTTCCTTTGACTTTTTCTTTCTCTACCTATTATCTCTGGCCTCTTCTATTTGGTCTTAACCCCAATATCCTGACCCTAACTAATTTCTCATTCTTCCTTTATTATGCTAACTACCCCCTACTATACTTCATATGCTTTTTATTATTATCTTCTCTATTCTATATCCCTCTTTTTCTCTGCTATTCGGCTTACGCTTACCTTTTGTATTTACTGTCTCATGATCCGCCCCTTTTATGTCTTATATTTATACGTTTCTTTCAATACTTTTATATCTGACATGGTAATCAACATTGTTTATATTCTTTGTTTTGCGGTGTTTTTATCTATATGTACCTCAATCCTCCCTTAACTGTAATCTATTACTTTCATCTATGTGTACTAAAACATCCCCTTTACTATAAACTATCTACTTTACACTCTCTTTGATCTACTTGTTTTGTACTTCTGTCTTATCCTCTTCCTCCTCTATGATGTGTACGAACTGAATGCTGTTTCACCTTGTGGAAATGCTTCTAACCTGACTGTTTACTGTATTACCCTGTTATGTATGTATACCTTGTTTTCCTGCTCTTTTGACTTGACCTCCCCGCCCTTTCCCTGCCCTTTTTCTTTTAACTGTTACTAATCTTTTCCCTCCATCTATCCCGAACCTGTTTGTTTGATTTTATCTCTAACCCTAACTCTGTCCGCCCCTGCCTATTTCATTCTATGTGTCCCTAACCTTTTATTTCTCATCTATCCCTTACCTGTATTTCTATCTTCTTTCTCTACCCCTAACCCTTTTCCTTTCGTCTGTCCCTTACCTTTTCCCTTCATCTGTCCCTAACCTTTTCCTTTCATCTGTCCCTAACCCTTTGCTTTTATCTACCCCTAACTATCTCCTTCTGCTCTATATCTTACCTTTTTCTTACATCTATCTCCACCCCTGTCCCCCCTGCCACCAACCTGACCTTTTATCTCTACTTTCTCCCCATCCCTCCTGCCTATATCGAACCTGAACTTGTCATTTAATCCCTTTTCCTCCTTCTTTGTTCCTTTTTTTGCTTTCCTTAACTCCTATCCCTATCTTCTAAACCATAAAACCGCCCCTCTCTCTGAAATATACTCCCTAACCCTAACACCTGCCTCTCTTGCTTCCATCCTATTCTCCTACTCTTATATGTCTTATGCGTTTTGCTGTGTAATTATGTCTGCGTATACTATACTATTTACTTTGTCATTTTAACCACTTTATTTCTTCTCAACCTTTGCCCTCTTCCTTACTCTTTCCCTTATGTTCATTCTAAATCATCTTTATCCCTCTGGATTGACGCTAAATACGTCTGTTCTATCCTTAACGTTTTCTTCATATCTAACCCTAACTATCCCCTCTGCTCTATCCCTAACCTTTTCCCTTCATCTGTCCCTAACCTTGTTCTTTTCTCCGTCCTTAACCCTGTCCCTCTATTATAACCCTGACCTTCTATCTCTTTCTTCTGCATCTATCCCTAACCCTTTGCTTTTATCTTTCTTGAACCTTTGTCTTATCTCTACTTTTTCTCTAACTCTTCTGTCCATGTTTGACGTGAACTTATCATGTAATCACTTTGCCTCCTTCTTTGTTTATTATTTTGCTTCCTTCCTTCCTCCTCTTAACTCTTCTACCTGTTAACCTGTTTTCGTTCTGCTTTTGTTTCTTTCTTTTCCTCTTCCTTTTGACTGCTATTTCTATTTTCTATTGCTTTGTTTGTTTTGAACTTTTGCCCTTCTCCTTATGCTCCTTTGACTGAACCTCTTCCTTACTCTTTCCCTTATATTTATTATGAATCACCTTTCTCTGAATGAACGCTAAATACTTCTGTTCTATCTTTACCATTTCCTTCGTACTTGATCACTGCTATTTCCTCTGCTCTATTTTAACCTTTTTCTTTTTTCTTTTTTCTATCTAACCCTAACTAATATTTTCTTTATATTTAATTATCACTATTTCCTTTGCTCTATCTTAACCTTTTCCTTTTTCTTTTTTCCATCTAACCCTAAACCTTTTCCCTCTACCTATCCCGAATCCCTCTTCTCTTTATATTTAATTATAACTCTTTCCTCCTGCTCTCTCCCTCTACGCTTATAACCCTAACCTTTTGTTTCCAATCTTTCTCGTCTATCCCTGACCTCTCCTCTTATCTGTTCCTGACGACCTCTATCTGGATTAACGCTAAATACTTCTCTTCCATCTGTAACGTTTTCTTTCCATTTCATTCTCACCGTTCCCTCCGCTCTATCTCTACCCTTTTCCTCCTATCTATCCCTAACCTTTCCCCCCTATTTATCTCCTCTCCTGTCCTCTTTATATTGAATTGTGACTGTTTCCTTCTGCTCTCACCCTTAACCCCAAAAAAACCCTAACCTTTTGTCTTTCATCTTTCTTATGAATCCCTATCCTTTCTCTCTGCCCCATCCCTAACCTTTCTTCCCCATTTGTCCCTTCCCTATACTCCTCTCCTCTTCATATTGAATTATAACCCTAACCCTTCTGCTCCCTCACTCTATTCTTATAACCCGGACCTTTTGTTTCTAATCTTCCTTGTCTATCCCTAACCCTCCCCTCTTATCTGTTCCTAACTACCTCCTCCTGCTCTGACCTTAACCCTTTTCTTTTGTCTATTTCTACCTACTCCTCCAATAATAACTCTAACCTTCCCTTTCTGTCCGTGTTAAATGTGAACTTACGAATAAATAACTTAACCTGCTATATGACTTGTTTCTCTCGCTTACCTCCTCGTCTTAACTTCTCTGTTTATTCGTCTTACTTGTTCCCTACCTCTCTCTACTTTATTTCCTCTGTTCTAAAATTCCTTCTAAATGGTGACTATGTAACCTTCCTTTATCATCCTTCATTCTCTTCCCCCTCCTCGCCATTTCTGCTAACCCTATCTTATTATCGTCTTGATCTGCGGACTCCCTTATCTTCTGACTTATTCTACATAACCTCTATTATCTTTATCTCTTCATTTCCTGTTGAATTCCCTTTCCTCTATTACTACCTCCCTTCTCTTACACTTTCTCTCTGACCTTTTTACCTACTTTACCCCATCACTCTAACCTTTCCTTTAACCCTGATTTATTATCTAACCCTAAAAATTGCAAACTACACTTCTACTCTAACCCTAAATTAATATCTTTGCTCTTCTTCCCTGCTTGATCTCTCCTTCAACCCTAAACCTCTTGCCCTCCCTCTTCTTCTCTTTTTTCTTGCTGCTCTTCTACTCCTTATTCCCTCTGTGACTTTTCTTTCTTTGACTCTCTTTTCATATTGAACTATATGATCTCAAAATGCCTTATACTTTGACCTGTCTATCCTACTACTCTGATTATACACCATGTGCCATGGGCTTGTGGGCACGTTTTAATATTTAAACTATATTGTCTTTGTCACCTATATCTCTAATATGACCTGCTGCTTGCTTATTCTTCTTGTAATAACTATAATAATCTTGAAATATGCATGGAAAATCATCTTATATACTGCTATTGTCCTATCTTAACGTCCTCTCTGGATTGATATTGCTTCTACTGAACCGTATGTTGAATGATGTATAAACTGATTCTGTTCTTTCTCTTCTGAATATGGCCTTACTAATGAATGAAACATCTATGTATGTCTTATATAACTGCGAACCCTTTAACTATATCCTTCTTACTATCTCCTCTCGTTTCTCTATTATACTACTCTGCTTTTGGCCATATATCGGCGTTCCTTTTGCATTTCCTGAATGATTACCATTATCTTGGCTTCTGTACCCTCATTATGTTATAATTTTGCGTATAACCCTAAAATCTAACTATTTTTAATGTATAACCCTAACTTCGGATGCTTATCTCTATTTATCTTACCTTAATCCTACTTATACTACGTTTTATATATGTGTGAATGTTCCCTCTCTTTGCTCCCTCTTTTTTATATGCCTCTGGCCTCGTGCTGTTTGATATATTGTCTGTATCTACTTTAAACCTCCCGTTCTTACTTTTATGTCTTTTTTCCTTTCTCTTTTTCTTTTTGTTTTGTTGTTTTTTCATCTTTTTAATTTTTATTTTGATACCTTATATATCTCCCTGTCCTCTTCAAAACTATCTGGTATACATGCTTTGTTTTCTCGCTTCTCTGTGATGTGTGCGAACTGAACGCTACTTCACCTTGGGCAAATCCTTCGAACCTGACTATGCACTGTGTTGCCCTGTGGTGTATGTATACCTTATTCTCCTGCTGTTTTGGTTGACCTCTCTGCGCTGTCCCTGACCCTTTACTACCACCTGCCCCTGACCCTTTCCTCCTACCTATCCCTAACATTTTTATTTTGTTTGGTTCCTAACCCTTCCCCTCCGTCTTCCCCCCCACCCATCTCTGCTTATCTATCCCTAACCCTTCCATTCTTCTCTTCCTCCCCCTTGCTTACCCTGGGTCCCCTCTATCACTCTTTGCTATCTCCTTTATCCCCTCTCTTGTTATATAAACCTTTCCTGTGTAAAAACGTCTCATACTCTGTTTTCTATTCTGCTTCCCTACTACACTTCTCTACTCCTTCCTCTCTAACTATAATACTCTCTTCTATCCTTTAACCTGTTTTGATTTCTTCTCTCTTCTTTTTCCTTTTCTTTTTCTGTTCCTGTTTTCTTTTTTTGCTCTTGAACTGCTGTTCCAATTTCGTAAATTTTCGTAAATAACAAAACCACCCCTATCTCTGAAATATATTCCCTATCTTCATCTTCAATCATGACTATTCCCTCTGCTCTGGCCGTAACCTTTTCCTTTCACCTGTCCCTAACCTTGTTCTTTTATTCTAACCCTAACCCTTTCCTTTCATCTATCCCTAACCCTTTCCTTTCATCTATCCCTAACCTTCTTCTTTTCTCTATCCCTAACCTTTTCCTGCTCCCCTGTCCCTAACCCTTCTCTTGCTCCCTCTGACCCTAACCCTTTCCTGTTGCTCTCTCTCTATCCTCTCTTACTCCTGATTATCTGCCCTCTTAAAACGCCTTTACTATCTACCTGCCGTCCTTTCTCTATCTAAATTCCTGTTTTTGTATTTTCCCTTGTCTCTGCTTTGCTCCTGCTTTGTCTATATCCCTCTAACTCTTGCTTTGTTACTAACCTCTTTGCTATATACTACCCCTAACTCTTTTTTCTCTTCCTTCTTCTTTCTCTCTCTTGCTCATCCTTTATTCCATCTGTATTTTTCTCGTTAATTTATCTGGTGCTTACTATTCTTCTATATCTTGGTGTTATTTAATCTGTATATATTATGAACTTGGAATTCTGTATAATGCTGCCTATCTACTTGTATTTGTCGTCCTGTTTACCCCCTTATCTTCATCTATATCCTTATATGCCTTTACAATTCTATTTGAATTGGAACTTTTGACTCTGGCTTTGGACTGGAATCTCTCTCTCTCTTACTTATGCCTGCTTATACTGACTACCTTACTTTATTAATATAAACACCCCTCTTGTTTTTCCTTTACTTTATCCTTAACTTTTATTCCTACTCTATTTTTAACTTTTTCTCCACTCTAACTCTTACTTTTATTTCTGCTCTGTTTCCAACTTTCTATTTCTACCCTATCCTTAACCCTTTTTCCTCTCACCTTTATTTCTACTCTATCCCAAACCCTTTTCTTTTAACCTATCCCTAACCCTCTTCTTTATTCTAACCCTAACCTTTTTCTTTTAACTTATCCCCTACCTTTTTCTCTACTCTATCCTCAACTTTTATTTATACTCTATTTCTAACTTTCTATTTTTGCCCTGTCCCTTACCTTTTTCTTTATTCTAACCCTCACCTTTATTTCTGCTTTATCTCTGACCCTTTTCTTTTAACCTATCCTTTATCCTTTTCTCTACTCTAATCCTGCCCTTTATTTCTGCTCTATCCCTAACTCTTATTCCTGCTCTATCCCTCACCCCCTTTTTTTTCTCTATCCTAACTTCTAATCCTGCTCTATCTCTAACCCTTTCCCTATAATATATCCCAAACTTTACTTTTGACCTATCTCTAATACTTGCCTTTATTCTAACTCTCACTTTAATTCCTGCTTTATCCCTAACCCTTTCCTTTTGACCTATCCCTAACCTTAACTCTGTACGATCTCTGACTTGCTTATGCTCTCCCTCTGTGGGCTGCTATATGAACCTTCCTCCTTCTTTCTTACCTAACTCTGTTTACTTATTATTCCTCCTTGTTATCCTGTCTGTATATGTTTCCTTTCTCCCTCTAACTCCTTTCTTCCCTTTCCTACTCTATTATATACATTAACCATCTACCTTATGAATCTGCTATCTTTGGTTTGTTACTTATTAACTTCTCCTCTCTTACTTACTCTTCTAACCTTTTGGTTTATAACCTTTCTCGTCGTACTTTCTTGTTGTTTTGTGAATAACTTATAACTCTTTTTTACTATCTTACTCCCTTATCTCTTTCTCTCTATTTACTCTTTAATCTTCTTTATTATGACTCCTATACTCTTATGAACTCGCCTCTACGGACGAACACCTTACTACTCGGCCCTTTTGTTATACTATGCTACTATGCTATCTAATCTAAAACTGGTCCTGTTATCTTCAACTCTGTATCTGTCTATATTATGCTTATATTCCTATGTTCCCTTTTCGCTCCTATCCTTGCCCTCTTTACTTTTGTCTCTTTCTCTGCTCTTTATATTCCTCCCTTCTTCCCTATCCCTTCTCTCCTCTCTATGCTTTACCCTTCTTGCCTCTACTTTCCTCTGCTCCTTGGATCCCCCCTTTCTTGTTGCTTGCTAATTGTATATCCCCTCTATTATCTGTTTCTCTACTCTATCTCCTACGTTTTCTCTACTCTATCCCTCCTAAACTTTACTTTATTGCTGACTTCTATTTCTGCCCTATTCTTAACCCTTCTCTTTGCTGTATTCCTGACTTTGATTCCTACTCTGACCTTAATCCTTCTCTTTAACCTATCTCTGACCCTTACTGTGTACTATCCCTGGCTCCCCTATACTCTACCTCTATGGGCTGCTAAATCAATCTCCCTCCTTCTCTTTTATTGAAATCTGTTTCTTTACTCTTCCCCCCTTGGTCTTCTATCTGTTTGTATTTCTATTTCTCTCTGTCTACCTTCTTTCTACCTCCCTTTATCTTTAACTACTGTCTGCTGTATAATTCTGCTATCTTTGGTATGTGATTCTTTAATTCCCCCTCTCTTGTTGACCTTGCTACCCCTTCTTGGCTGTAATTTTTCTCGGCGTACTTTGCTCTCTTTCTATAATAAATCTTTTACTCTTTCCTATTATCTTAATACTATTCTCTTTCCCTCTGCTTGCCCCCTAATCTGCTTTATTATAACTCCTATACTCTTACTAATTCGCCTTTGTTAACTGACCTCTTACTGTTCTGCCCTTTTGTTCTGCTACGCTATCTAACCTAAAACTGGCCCTGAAATCTTTAACACTACATCTGTATTATATTTACGCTCTTACATCCCCTTTTTACTTCTGTTTTTTCCCTTCTCTCCGGCCCCTTTCTCTGCTCTTTCCATCCTTCCACTGTTGCCTATACCTTTTGCTGCTCCTTGTATTCCCCCCTTCTTGCTCCTTGCTTATTATTCATCCCCTCTGTTACTCTTTGTCATCTTCCACCTCCTGCTCTCTTGTGCTATTAAATCTTTCTGTGTGAAAAAACATCTGATGCTCTGTTTTCTATTATCCTTTACTACTATACTTCCCTACTCCCTACCCTAAACTGTCGTACTCCTATGTACGGCGCCTACTCGCCCCGCCTTGCCCTGCCTGATCACCCCTCTGCTACGCCCTCCACTGCCCTCTGCCACAACTGACTCGTCAACAACTTCCCTCTCGCCTAATTTTTCTTGGCATCCACTGTTAGTGTAATACGTGGGATACCACCAAAATTCTTAACAGCGGAAAACCCTTCAATTCTCGCCTCCAGCGCCCTCCCGCGATGGCCTCGCAGCCTCCGGCGGGCTCTGGACCGATGCCGGCCTCCTCGGCCGGCCCTGATCGAGGCTCTGGAGCCCCTCCGGAGCCGTCCCCAACCTCAAGGGCTAAACGCCGCCGCGATACCGAGGCCCAGCCAGCCCGGCCCAGCCTCGTGGGAAGCCAGCCCGACGCCTCTACGACAACCCCCTTAACGGCTAAGGGACCCTCAACTGTGAATGGGACAGCTGCTGGAGCTGTCCTTACAGCCCTTAGTGAAGAGGCCAAGCTCTACGAAGCCCGAAAGGATGTCTTTATGGCTATCGCCCAGTCTGTAGACAACGTGGTCTCTTGCTTTGAGGGGCCTAGGAAGCAGATCGCGAAGGAGGCTACAACCTACGTAGTTCAAGCCTTGAAGAGGATCATGGGGAACGGAACGGCGGCCCCGACCCCGAGCCGGAATTGGGCTAAGGTGGTAGCTTCGGCTGAATCTGCAGCCCCAGCCCCAGCCCAAGCCCCGGCCCCGGCCCCGGCCCGCACCCAAAACCCAATCCATCCCCAGGCTCAGACTCAGACTCTAGCCCAGCCAAAGGAGGACCTCCGGGTCTTTGCCCGCATCCCCGAGGAGGGCCTAACGGCTGCTAGGAAGCATGCCCCTTTTGCCCTCCGCCGGAAGGTCTGCCAGGCCCTTGGCCTGCAGCTAGCAGATATCCCACATATCTACCACATCGCAACTGGCTACTCACTGAGACCCCTGAATAAGCAGGTTCAGCAAGCCCTCCTTACGGACAAACAGAAACTAGCAGACAGTCTTGGAGCCTATAAGGTTGAGACCCCTACTAAGTGGTTCACCTATGTTGTCCCACGCTGCCCTGCTAAGCTATGGACTATCGATGGGGATGCCCTCGACCCAGCTACTCTAGTTGAAGAGGAGGTCTTTGCACAGACAGGATGCAAGCCTATCCGGGCCCGCCAATCCCAACTTGGCGTGAATCCTATCACAAACGAAGTCTCTTGGATCATCTCCTTCTCTGCAGAAGTATTACCCTTCAGACTCTTCAACCAAAGCAGCAGGTCTCAGCTTATCCAGAAGAAAAGGACTATTGCCCGACATGACCCTGGTTGCCAGGGATATCACTCGAACCGATATTGTAACCGGCAGCCACTTTGTGGCAACTGCAGCAGACCCTCAGGCTCCCACGAGACTTGGCCCTGCATAGCCAGACCGAAGTGCGCAAACTGCGCCGGCCCCTTCCAAGCCAACCACAAGGGCTGCCCGGCAAGGCCCCTAGTGGTTAACGGCTCCCCTTCCCTCCCAGGTCGGAAGGAACTCTCTCGGATTCGTAAGGCTGGGCAGAAGGCTTATGAGGCCCTCTATCAGAACAGCCAGGCTAGCACTCAAGCTACTGACAACCACCAGCGGTCCAGCGGAGACCCAACACGCCACCAGCCCGGCTCAAAGCGACCACGCGCCCCTACCCCTGCCCAGGATTCAATTACCGTAGCAGACGCTAGCGATACGGCAAGCTCTAGTAGTATGGATGAGGACGAGAATGAGGCTGAGGCAGACGTCTATATCAACAACAACCCTGACCTACCACCACTACCTACCCAGCATACCCCTCCTAGGCTAAGCAGCAGGGCCCAGAGGGTAGCTCAGAAGCCTGATTATAACGTGACTAATGCCTACACACACCTCGACCTCGACTCAGAGCAGTAGGCTCAGAATGGCTACCCCACGGGTATTACGGGTCGCCCAGTGTAACGTGGGGAAGAGAAGCCCAGCTCATACAGCTCTTCTAGAGCTCTGCTGGGCAGATCAGATCGATATAGTCCTGATCCAGGAACCCTGGATAGGCTATAGAGATAAGATGCAGATTAACACACACCCAGGCTTTAACTCCTACGTACCAGTTGACTTCTGGAACAGCAGAGACACAAGGCCTAGGGTTATGACCTACACACGCAAAGGTCTAAGGCTGCAAATACAGCAACAAAGGCCTACCCAATCAAGAGATATCTTGTGGGTGAAAGTTGGCGACCTCACTATTATGAATATATATAGGCCGCCAGATGAGCCTATAAACCAAGCAACCAGCCTCCTTCTAGATTACCAACCGCCAGAGAGAGCCCTTATTGCTGGGGACCTTAACGCCCACCACTCCTCATGGGAACCTGGGTCCCCTAGCCGAAATCGAGGAGACGATATTGCAGAATGGGCGGAAGGCTACGATCTTCTGTTTATTGGGGAGGTTGGGGCCCCTACCCATACCCACGGGCATACCCTCGACCTAACCCTCTCAAATATCCCCTTTACTGAGGCTTATATCAGCCCACACCTACACCCAGGGGCTGACCACGAAGCCATCACAACAATTATTCCTATGAGTAGGGCCCAGGAACAGGGACGCCAGGCTAACCAGCTCTCAGTACCAGAGTCAGCCCTACCACGGCTGATCGACCTAGTAAAGGCTGGGGCTACAGCCTTACCTACTCTAGGGGAACTGCCCAGCCCAGCAGAGCTAGACACCCTAGCTGCCCGACTGGTCAGCCTCTTCTATACAGCTATTCAAGCTGTAGGCAAGAGACGGACTAATCAGGGTAGGGGAGCCCCCTGGTGGACAGAAGAATGCTCAGTAGCCCACCAAGCTGCTATTAAGGCTAGGCGCCAACAGGCCCAAGAACCTGGGCTGGTCATACCTCCCCCTATCCTAGAGGAACAAAAGGTCTTCTTAACAACCGTTAGAAGGGCAAAACGCGCCTACTGGACTACTAAGGTTGAAGAGGCTAAGACAGACCAAGATCTATATAAGATCATAGGCTGGCGGAAGTCAAGCCTAGCAGTTAAAGCTCCGCCTCTAATAGTAGAAGGAGAGACGATCAGCAACACCTACGACAAAGCCCAAGCCTTACGAAAGGCCTTACTCGAACGGTTTAGCGCTAGAGATGACCTACCTGGGAACCCTTTTGCTATCCCAGTGGTCACAAGGCGTCTTATACCCTGGCAGGATACAGTTAGTATAGAGGAAGTACGCCAGGCTACTCTAACAGAGACTACAACCCCTGGGACTGATAGGATTACTACAAAGTTACTACAATGCACCTGGGGTTTAGTAGCTAGGCCTATACAGCAGCTCTTCCAGGCCTGCGTACAGGTAGGCTACTTCCCTAGACCCTTCCGCAAAGCGGAGGTTGTTATGATCCAGAAACCGGGGAAAACAGACTTCTCTAAGACTGGGTCCTGGCGCCCGATATCTCTATTATCCTGCTTAGGCAAAGGCTTAGAGCGGTTGATAGCAAAAAGGATGGCCTACCTTACCATCCTAGAAGGGGTCGCCAGCCCACAGCAGGTTGGAGCCTTACCAGGGAGGGCTGCAGTCGACCTGACAACCTGCCTAACCCATGAGATAGAGAGGGCTCTAGATGCAGGGCTTACAGCCACGCTAGCAACAATGGACGTTAAGGGGGCGTTTGACTCCGTCCTACGAAACCGACTTATTATCAGGCTACGGCAGCAGGGCTGGCCAAGCAGTCTGATCAGGCTGATCTACACCTTCACCTCTAGCCGAACAGCCCGGGTCAGGCTAGAGGATACTACTACAGAGGACTTCCCTCTATCCTGTGGACTACCACAAGGCTCTCCGCTATCACCTATCCTCTTCCTGCTCTATATAGCTGATATCCTAGCTGATGATCAGAAGCTACGGTTTAGCTATGCGGATGATATAGGCTTAGTAGCTACTAGCCCCTCGCTAGAAGCGAACGCTACAGCCCTAGGCCAGGAGATCACCAGTATCCTCAGCTGGGGAACAGAAAATAAGGTCGCCTTTGACCCAGCTAAGTGTGAGGCAATCCACTTCAGCAGAAAACATAAACAGACAACAAACCTACCCGATATCCAAGCGAGAGGCCTAACTATTAAAGCCTCAACAAAGCCTATAAGATGGTTAGGGGTCTGGTTTGACAGGAGACTCACCTTCCAACACCATGTAGGAATAAAGGTAGCAGCAGCAAAGAAGGTAGCCTATTTCCTACAGCACCTTACAAACACAAAAGGGGGGCTCCCAGCAGCTGCAGTTCGAAAAGCAGCTATTGCTTGCGCCCTCCCGATAGCCTTATATGGAGCGGAAACCTGGTATGCAGGCCTAACTAAGCCAGCTCTAAGCAGCAACAACGGTACTAGAAGCAGTACTGCTTCGCAGATAGCTACAGTCGGCACAGGGCAGAAGGGTCTAGCCTGTAGAGTCGGAAGAGTTATTACAGCAGCAGCAAGGGCTATCCTACCTGTCTGGAGGACCACACCAACCAGTGCCCTCATCCGAGATGCTGGCCTACCTACAGCAGAGGTAGCCCTCGAGGCAGCGCGACTACGCTTCGCTATACGCCTACAGAAGGTTGACCAACAACATCCCTTGGTCCCAAGGCTTCTACAGCTAGGGCGGCAGCAGACCAGGCTCCAAAGGACAGCTGGCCTCTTACCTAAGTGCCCAAGGCCAGCACTCCTACAGCCGCAATACCTCCCAGGGTCCAATAACCTTATAGTCACACAGACGAAGGAAGTAGCAGCCAGGATCTTCCAGGCCTGGCTCAAGACGGTGCCAAAAGAGCATACTATCATCTACTCAGATGGCTCTAAAGCCCCTGATAGCGCTACAGGATTTGGCTTTGTTATCTACCGTAAGAATAAACGCATAGCCCAGGGCTGCGGACGCCTCGGCATAGCAGAAGTATTTGATGGCGAGGCCGAAGGGGCGAGGGCAGGGCTGCGACGGGCCCTCCTTACCTCCCAGGGCCAGCCTATACATATCTGTATCGACAATACCAGCGTTATCCAGGGGATCCGAGGCATGGCCCCAGACTCCTCACAAGCTGCCTTCCTTGAGATCCAAGAGGCAGCTAGGATATACAACATACAAACCCACTGGTCCCCAGGGCACCAGGGTATCAAAGGAAACGAGGAAGCAGACATCCTAGCTAAGGAGGGCACAACCCTGCCAGCCCCTAGGGGCCAACTAGCTACCCTATCAGGGATCAAACGGCTTGCTAGAGAGCGAATATACCGCCAGCATAGAAGATGGTGGAAGCAAGAGGCAACGCCCTTTTACACCCAACTAGGGCTTAAGGCTTTCCTCGCCTGCCCTCCTGAACTGACCCTGCCACGGGCGATCCTTCACCATCTCCTAGCAGCCCGTTCAGGGCATGGAGACTTCGAGCAATATCACCAACGCTTCAACCATACAGAAGCACTACTTACCTGCTCCTGCGGGGAGGCAAAGGCAGTAGACCACCTAGTCTACTGCCGAAAGACCTTAGTGAGGCGGCTTCAGTGGCCCACCCTCCACCCTTCTAGTTAACAGGAGCCTATAGGGCCTATAGGATCTCTTGAGCAGTACTATAAGGGGCTAATTACTGATCATGAAGGCTTCCAGGCCTTTCTCTCCGTGACAGACTTCTTCCAGAAGATCTGCCCGCGGTACTAGGGACTAGGTCTTGACCTAGACCTTAGTAACAACCCCCTCCTCGTAGAGGACCGGAAGACCACAACGGAACTAGGGAACCAGCGGGAACTAGGGACGAATAGAACACATAGTAGCCCACGGGCAAGATTTGGAGGACGTTAGGAAGAGGCGTGTACTGTAGAGTATATAGCTTGAGCCGGCGGCCCTCCACGCCATATACCCCTCGGGAGGTCGGCCGTAAGGGCGGCCGCGCCCTTGCCGCCACGGCGTTAAATATAACAACAACAACAACAACAACAACTGACTCGTCAAACGGCACAACTTGCTTGACTGCACCCCTCCCCATTGGATCATCTGCCCTAACCACTCGTACACCTCCTTCTCGCTCGACGCCCACTCCTCTAAACCGTCCGCCCTACGCATCGCCCTCACCGTCTCCTCGTACACCCTCGACCCTACACCGATTGTTGCGACGGCGAACATCGCAACCATCAACCCTTGGTACTGGCATGAACCGCCCTCGACCTCCCTGAACCGCCCGCCGTCCTCGCCCAACGCCTCCCATCGCCGACACCAACCCTGCGGCAACCCGCAATGGAAACAACTACTGAAATTCTCCATCCTCCGTCCGTCGAACATGGCCTCCTCCATCTGCCTCCTGTACTGCGCCGTCCACCCCCACGCCTGCTCCCCGCGGCCTGGGCAATCGTCCAACGTGTGCCCGTCGCTCTCTCTCCGGCGTATCCCGCAATACGTGCACCGTCCCGCCCATCGCGCCAACTGCTGCTTGAACGTCTCCCCCTCCTCCCCTAACCCTGAACGCTCTGCCCTGGCCTGCCACCGGCGGAACTGCCCGGCTTGCTGACTGCTCTCGAACGCGGCCCTGATCTCTTCGTCTCTGGCTCTATGTCCCTCTCTATCCCCGTCCTTGTCCCTATCCATATCTCCATCCCCGTCGTCTACCCACATCACCTCCGACGCCCTCTGCCGGCATATGTCGCATGCCTCTTCGCCCTCCTCGCACCCTGGACGGTCCACCCGCCCGTCCATGACCTCGTCCAACACGATCCGCCGGCATACCTCTCCCCTGATGTATGTCCTCGTCGACACCTCCCATCCCCCTCCGGCTGCCCTCCCATCTTTCGCTGCCTCCCCTGCCTCCTTCTCTTTCTCCTCCTCCTCCACGGCTGCCCTACTGCATATAACAACCGACCGGCTTGGCTGGCCGTCTCGCCCGGCACGCCCGCTCTCCTGGACGAAATCCCGCAACCGCCGCGGCATGCCCGCGTGGACCACCAACCGCACGTCCGGCACGTCGATGCCTAACCCCAACGCGTTCGTCGCCACGATGACGCCCCCATCGGCGCCGTCGCCCCTCCTCCACGCCTCCAACCTCGACGCCTTGTCCTCCGTGCTCCCGATGCTGCTGTGGAACGCTGCGCACCCCAACGCCTCGGCCATCCGCTCGACGCCCTCGATCGTGCTGCTGTACACCACCGCCTTGCCGCGTGGTTTCTGCCGCAACCAATCCCTGACCTCCTGGCAACCGCGCTCCTCGACGGCGCTCAACTCGCCGTCCTCACCCTCCCGACCTGACCCTAACCCTAACCCTGATTTTGCCCGGCGCCTGTGGCTTGCCGCACCACGACCACGACCACGACCCCCTGTCCCGCAACGCCGCCGTGCCGAACGGTGCCTCCTGGTACAACCGCCCGTATATCATCCCCGCCACGTGCGTGCCGTGCCCGGCCTGCAAATCCAATGCGCTGTCCTCGACCCCGACATCGTCGTCGTCGTTGTCGTCGTTGTCGTTGTTTCTGTCGTCTGCCCGCCCGAACGCCTCGTTCAAATACCGGTTGGCGATGGCGACGGCCATGTGCCGCCACCCGCTGATGTTGATCTTGCTGCCGCCCAACCGCTCGCTGTGCTGCTGCATGATCCGCCTTGCCTTGTCTGACGTCCACAACCGTTCGTCCGTCCACGGCGCCCGGCCGGGGGTGGCGGGGGTGCTCTCGTCTGTGATGGTGTTCTCACGGGCGTCGTCGTCCTCGGTGTTGTCACGGGCGTCGTCGTCCTCGGTGTTGTCACGGGCGTCGTCGTCCTCGGTGTTATTGCGGCGCTCGTCGCCCCTGGTGTTATCACGGCTCGCCTCGCCCGCCGCCCTGCCCCTTACAACCACGTCGTCCGCCCATAAAAATGCGCTCTTCCGGTCCGTCTGATGGATGATGCCTCCTACCTGCTGCCAAAACGGCAACACCAACCATAAATACCACACCAACAACTCGCCGACCTCGCGCGGCAAATACCGGTGTATCACCTTGGCCGTCCCCGTCTGGCGGTAATTCTTGTGGTACGACGTGACGAAACATATCATGCTGTCGTGTGCAAACACGTTCCTGACCCCGCCGTTGGCCGTGTTGCTGTGTCTGATGCCTGCTAACTCGGGCGCCCGCGCCGGCTGCCCTGCCACCATGTGCATCAACATCCACAACCGCTCCCGGAACGATTCCAACGCCTGTCTGTATGCCTGCACCGTCCTCTCGCGGTATGGGTGGTGACTATTGCTGCGGTTGGACGTGGCCTCCTCCGTCCTCTCGTGGTATGGGTGGTGACTATTGCTGCGGTTGGACGTGGCTTCCTCCGCCTCTCCTGCTGCTGCCACTGCCGCCGCCGCCGCCGCCGCCGCCGCCGCCGCCGCCGCCGTCCCTCGCGTCGGGTCTAACCACGCCCGCCGCCGTGCCTCCGACTCTGCGATGCGCCGTGCGATCCACCCCTTCCCCTTGCCCACCCACGCCTCGTTGCGGTCGTCGTGTAAAAACGAATACCCCGGCCGGTCCTGGCTGTGGTCGTCGTGCATGCTCTCCCACCTGATGGCGGGCAACGCTGCTGCCAACGCTGATCGGCCTCCATACCCATCGCCATGCTCATCGCCGTGCTCATTATCCCTATCCCCATCCCCGTCCACCACCGCCAACTGCGCCAACAACGACCGCGCCTCCTGCGCTACCCCGTGGAACATCTCGGCCAACTCGCACACCCGCACCTGCACCCGTCGGAACGATATCCGGTCGCCGCTCCAATCCACCATCCCCGGCGCCACCGTGTTGAACCGGATGTGCATCCCGTACGTGCGCGCGTCGTAAATCCAATTCATCGCCCTGGTCTCGTCGTCCGGCCGCCCGGGCATCCGCGTCATGAACCGCCGCACCTTGTCGCGCACCAAATGGAACACGCTGCTGGCCTCTTCGTACGCCGCCTCGGCCCCTTTGGTCGCCGTCAACGCCGCCACCTCGTCCTGCCGCTCCAACCACGCCTGGTATACGACGAACATCTTGGCCACCTTGATCACGGCCGAATAATTCGTCGTGTACTCCGTCGCCTGGTGCCAACCGCCGTCCTCGCGGATGCCCAACACCGCCAACGCGCCGATCATCGCGCTCTCCTTCTGGCTCTGCTTGTACGGGTCCTCGATGATGGCGATGATGGCGTCCAAACACATCCTCTCGACCTCCTCCGCCTGCGCGGCCTGCCTGCTGCCGACGTCCGCCTCGACACGGCTGGTGAACGCATCCCACAACGACCCCTGCCGCATGGTGAACCGGTACGGCGGCCGCTCGCGCTCCGGCCACTCGTCCATGCGGAACCATATGCTCACCATCTTACGCCAAACCTCCTTGTACCGCTGCCACGTGTCGTCCTCCATGCGGTTGTCGAACGGCCGCGCCGGCTGCTGGCCGATTTCCTTCCGCTCCGCCTCGAACAACGCATCGTGCCCGACCTTGTGCGGTGCTGCTGTTGCGCGTGCCTTGTCCGCGACGCTGTTGAACACGGCCCATATGGCCTCTAACGTCTCCTCGCCATCCTCAATTGGTCGCGTGGCCTCCTGTAACTGCGTCTTGTTCAACCCTTCCAAATCCCTCGTCCACCCGACGCGGTACAACCACCCGTTCGGCTCCAACTTTTCGTCTACTATACTAACCTCCTCGCGCGCGTCGGCCTCGAACCGCTTCTCTTGGTTCTCGTGCAACGCGACGAACCACGCTGTGTCGTCCGTCCCCGGCCCCGATGGCTCGCTTTGAACGGCCACCCCTAACCCCCGCCCGACCTCGAACCACCGGCTCCCGGCGCGCGATGGGAAAAACCGCTGGCACGGCACCCCCGTCGTCCACGGCAAATCCCTTGCTGCCATGGCCCTCTTCTGCACATTGCCCCCCTTCTGCCAATCATTCTGCCATCCATGTTCCACCCGGCAATGCTCCTGCATGTTCCGCACGCGGCGGCACATATAACGGCATGACTGGCAACGTAATCCGTCGACTTGGGGTGGTGCGATGTGGACGATGGGTTTGACTGTGGCGTCTGGGTAATGGAACGACTCTAATTCGGTTTGGCTGCGGATGATGTTGGTTATGTTGCCGACTAATCTGGCGACTTCTGCCCTGGCCTTGGCGGCGATTGACCGATGGTGATTGCGTAAATGTGCTGTGACTTCGTTGGCTACTACTGCATACTTGCACAATGTGCATATCAAAATGGAATACTGCGTGTCGTGAACGAATGGCTCCATCTTTGGCTATATGTATTGGTTACTTTCTTCTATCTACTGTTTATGACTGATTCCTCCTGTCCTCTCTTTATAAACTCACCTTCCTGCCCCTTAATTCCATATACTTTCTCCTTGATCTACTTTCCTCCCTGCTTACGTTCCATCGCTCGGTCGGGCTTTCTGGCCTGGCTGGTGGCCCTGTTATGTGATTGGCTGGTTAATGCGGGGATCGGGACGACATCACAAAAATATCTACTACCCTATTTCCCTATTTCTGGACTCAAATGGCGAAACAAAACACTGAAAACTGGATTCCCGTAATGACCCGGTTTGTGGCTTCAATTGCATGCCACTTTTGTCTATTTTACTCTGGGGAATCTCTACGGCTTTGTACCCCCTCTACGTGCCGGCTTTGACCCCCCCTCTCCCTGGCCCCACTTTCAATTCTGGTGGTGGCCACAACGGCTTTGACTTCAAGCCATCGCCCACGTAATGGCAGGGTTAGGGTTAGGGTCAGGGTTCTATTTCGGAACGCGTCGAGATTTCCGAGTCGGGCAGGGGGTGACGGGTGGGGCTCTGGACGGGTCGGGCCAATGGCTGTACACGGACGGCCGTATCTCGACGCGTTCCGGCATGGAATAACTGAGTAGTAAGTTCATCGTGGACGTGATGTCAGGGGTTGGGCCCGGCTGTTCCGCGTTTCATCTCAAGTCACGGGGGGTTTTACTCTATGGCCAGGGCTGGTCCAATATCATGGAGGTCGGGTTGAATTTTCCTCAAAGACACCAGCTTCTCTCAGGTGAAAGAGCATATTTGCTCATAAATGCGGTTGCATGTGAATCAGTTGATTGGGGAGAAAGGTGCAGCAAAGCCCATATCCAATCGGTAGAACTCACTCATCGAGGAAATATCCGTGAAGGAGATCTTAGGTTATCAACGTTCTCAAGGGAAAACATCAATTCAGTTCACAAAATACTACCGAATAGCAAACTCCTCTATCTGCCAAACACCTTTCCCTCGAAAATCTTGGAAATCTTCAACTGCCTCTCCATCCATCTTTCCGTGGACGTATGCCTCGCCTATGAATTTCGTGGAATAACCTTCCCTCCTCAGAACTACCGGAACGGAGCATCCGTAAAGAATGCAGATCAAATCTCTCTCCTGTGTCTCAGGTGGACAGATTCCGAACATCTTTCCTAGGCATCCCTCTTCTTCCTGCTCTGGATCCTCTGATTCCCCTGATATGACATACTCCGGGAATGGAGGACTCACATCATGATCCGGAGCATGGACTTCTTCCTCCCGTAGTATCTCTTCTCTTTCGTTATTTGAATATTTTCCTTCATATCTTTCTGCGTCTCTGTCCATTTCATTCTTCTTCTGGTCTGGCTCTTGCCGACTTTGGGTATCGTCTCCATCTGGTGCATGAGATCTCCTGGCCCCTCGGTAGGTTGCGTCGTCTGCGTAGTCATCTTGAGGTAGATCCTTTGTGACCGCGGGTTGATCATACTCAAGATCTTCAAGTCTTTTTTCAGCCACCACGGCGTCACCGTTATGTCCCTCCGCATGAATGACACCCAAACTTCTCTCAATGGGTTCGTCATTGACATCTTCGTTTTCCCACGGATCTTTTGCGACATTCTCCCCTTCTATTTGATCGTGCTCGCTCAACTTTACTTCATTTCCTTCTACTTTGCTTCCTTCTCTCTCACCTCCTACCTCCACTGTGTCTTCAGTGTCCTCATAGCCATCGTTATCGGTCGGTCTTTCTGTCATCTGCGCTCGCTCAAGGTCTACCGGCTCCACGTTGATTGAATTCGCAGTGGACGCCGGCTTGGACCTGTGCCACTCTTTCGGCGTGTATTTTCCTTGTCTTGTTCGCTCATTCGCTTCTCTAATTGAGTGGCTATCGGTAACAGCCTGAGCCGAAAAAAAGCGCCTATTCCACGTAACATTGCGGACGCGAGTGAGATATTTACGCAACATCTCAGATGGGCCCTGCAAGAGCTCGCCGATGTTCAGATCTCCATTGTTGAATGTATCGGCTATCTCAAGACACCGAAGACAGGCTCTCTGGTACCAGGAGGGAGGTACCTGACCATCATGATCACGGTCAGCAACCAAAGTCCGCCAGATTTCGTCAGGTACTTTGTCAGGGTTTTGCTTGAACCCTTGCCAACCTCCCATCTCTAGTGACTCGCGAAGGACAACGCCGCCCGTGTTTCGTGCCGAAACTTTGCGTATCTCGGCCAACCTGAAACCGGTGGCATAAAGAAATCCTGGAAGACCCCTTTTGTCGCTGGTCATGCTTAATCTACGCCTTCGAGAACCAACTCGTGGCCAGTCTCTTGTTGGGATTGGGTCAGATGCCTCAAATCTTGCACAGCATCGGGTCTTTCCAGAAGCACGGTAATTCGGAGACCCCACTGGCCCAACCAAGCCTTCTCCATTCTTGCGGCCGCTATAAACCTCCTCTGGAAGTCCAAACTCGGACTTTGATAGAAGAGGAATCCATGACGGCACATGCGTGATGTTTCCTGACTTGTCTTTCAGCGGCATGGCCCACGGACGGCAAATGATGTCCAATGACTTGGAGGAGCCGACACAGAACTTGGTAAAGTCTTTGTATACATCAACCTGTGACTTTTCGTAGTTCACCTCCAGTTTGAGTCTTGGGTTGGGTTTGGCATATGGATCGGGCTCCCATAAGTCATTGGAAGTGTCGCTGGCGATGCCCACAACACTGTAGACCAGATCTCGAGGATCACCCGTATCGAATGTCTTGAGCGAAGTGACCAGAGATTCAATCTTTTTGATTGGTCGCTTGATCTCGCCTCCTAGCCTTCGCCGGAACAATTTATTTGTTGCCTCCAATAGGATAGATGCACCAAACGAGTCGACGTTGCCGAGAGTCAAGCGACCCTCTCGCCACTTGGAGATGTCAAATAGCGACTTGATCGCTTCTTGGTTGGACACAAGAACCGAGGCTGCGTCTGCAAAGTCAGACCACCGCACGATCCGGGCCCCACAGTGAACCGTCGCGTCCTGGGCCAGGGCGATCTCTTGTACGACCCATCTTCGCGAAAACCATCGGTCGCGCATCAACTCTCCGAGAGCATACCACATCGCGGCCTGCCCTGGGTCACGCGCATGCTGCTCAAGAATCGCAAAATCCATGATGGCGGAGATGAAGTCCATAGCCTTGTCACTCCGCCCGTCAACATCGCTCTCCCCAAGCCAGATGCACACGTTTCTCGCATTCCTGTAGATATTAACCATTCTCCCTAGTTGATCGGTCTTCTCTTTGGGGTTATTCTGGTTGATGCACATGAAATCGACCCAGAGAGCAACCTTTTCGGTATCTGGACTGTGCCTTCGGAGTCGAAGAAGGGCGCGAAAAAGATTGTTGCGGATGCGAATTTGAGTGGCCTTCCTGGCAGCAACGCCCCAAGCATCTGCATCCTTCGAGCTCGGAACGTCGTCACGAGATATGAGATATACCCGACCATTACACGCCTCTGAACCCCAGAAATAGGACAAAGCTGCATATGATTTCCCACGTTGGCTGTCTGGGGACCATCTTTCCAAAGTGCAGATCAGAGGGTAGTAAGGCTCTGGCGCCGGAATGAGAACCAACACCCTGAGATCCCCTCTCTCTAGGTTTCCTAGTTCTTCGTAGATTGTCTTAGGAACAGGGGACCCATCAAAATGATGACCATGTCCTGTAGTTGATGATCCTAGTCGATGGAGTAGGCTTATATCCTCGAGCCAGTGGCGTTCCAGCTTTCTTTCCATATCAAGGACGCCCTTCAAATGGACCAGGTCGTCAAACTTCGAACCAATCCTCAAAATCTTCTGAATGTGTGTCTCAAGCGTCAGTGCGTCACTGATAAGCTTGTCCAGTAACTCCAGAAAGTGATGCACGTTCTTCTTGTCTTCGTCGTCATCGTCGTCTGTCTCGCCAGTTTCTGTATCTGACCCATATGGAAACCTAGAACCACGGACCCTGTACCGGAAGTTGATGTCATCGTACAACAAATGTTCTCTGTCCGTCCAATGTGCGCGTCCAGCCGAAATTTGCTCCCGTTGTTGGAATCTTAATCTCAAGACCTTTTTGTGTAATTTGCGCAGAGCCTTGTCCCTATGCCCTTGGGCATTGAATTCTTCGAGTTCCTGTTCGTCTCGCTCCCTTAGTGTTGTTTTGTGACCCCCTTCTCTTTCCTGCTCATCCTCAGAGAGCAGGTCTTCTGCTTCCTTGCTCCTCTCCGCCTTTTTCTGTCGCATCTCGTGATAGTTCTTCAATTTATCAGCAAGACTCGATATCTTGAGTTCGCATCGCCGAATCTCATATTTCTTGGTTCTAATGGCTATGTCCTCTCTCAGGTAATCGTCTTCTGATCCAGAGTTGTAATTCTCTGGGAATCCTTCGTCATTGCCTTCAACCTCCTGTCGCTGGAGGTCGCTTGATACGTCATCAGGCTCAGGTTCGTCTGCACGTTCATCCTGAGCATCGGATTGAGCGGTTTGCTGGGCTGAGGGTGATTTCTGTGACTCAAGGTCCAGGTGCTCCTTAGCGTCGGATTGAGCGGTTTCCTCGACTGAAGGTGGTTTCTGTGACTCAAGGTCCTGGTACTCCTTAGCGTCGAATTGCGCGGTTTCCTCGACTGCAATAGGTTTCTGTGTTTCGGTTTCCTGGTGCTCCTTAACGTCGGATTGAGCGGCTTGCTCAACTGGAAGAGCTTTCTGTGGCTCGTTGTCCTGGTGTTCGGCCATGTCTCTCTTGCCTGTACTTCGATTTCCAGTCTTTGTCGTACTCCGTGACGAGACGCCTGAGACGCCACTCTTCCTTGTAACTTTGGTATCAGAGTGCATACTTTCAACGTCCGACTGCTCGCTCTCATTCGACTCCGAAGAATACCGAGAATTTTCCCACCAGGGATATCTTCTAGGGCCTTTCTCCTTCAAAATCTCGAGTTCAGCGTTCAAACCATTCAACCTCTCAGTCAGTCGACCCTTCTGTAGTCTGAATTTCTTCTCCCTGTCATCATGATCATTGTTAGTGCCGCCGAGAAATCCGGTTTCCTTCGGAATACGTTCGAGTTCTTCAAGTCTTTCCAACTTCTGGGTCAGCTCCAATCGGGTTTCGTCGAATTGTTTCAAGACCCCCCTTCCAAGCGCTTGCAGAGAAAAGTCCATCTTGTTCAGATCACCTCGCAAGCTGCTTCGCGTTGTTTTCGCATCTGTCGCATCCTTCTGAGCATGACTCGAGAGATTCTCTTTTTCTGCCCTCAATCGTTCTTCGATCTCACCAAGGGAGCTAATTTTGGCGCTCAGCTTCTTGATCCGGTCTTCTACCGACTTGTGACCTGGCTCTCGAAATCCGTAATGATTCAGTCTTTCCTTGGCTTTCAGAGAAAGTTTGGGAATTGTGTATGAGTTGGGCTGGAACGAGGGTCTGTTGGATTCTCGTTCTCGTCTTCGTTGTCTCATGACTGCGCCGTACATGGTGGTAGTGTCGTGGAGGCTTGCGCTGCCCCTGCTGTAAAGAAAAAGCAAGGTACACGAAACAATTTGCCTACACTTGGGATACAGGCACTGACGAAAGGTTCAACGAAAAATAGATGATAGAAAGAAATCGATTCGAGGGCTCCCCGTTCGCGGCTAATTCTCGATTGTATGGGAACTGCATTTCAAGCTTGCGGGTATCTTCATTGCTCATACCACCTGATTTGATAGTTTGGAAAGAAGTGTTCAATGATAGAATGGTGATCATAGACCCGGCACGGCTTTTCCGTGTACATTCTCGCAGCCTGCTTTGCCAAGCCCAATAAATAATGCATGTCAAGCATTATTGAAATTGGCGCTGCACACATCAGTCGACTTCGTAATTTCTGACCACCATCGGCCGGTCCAGTGACCAATAAACATTCGGCGGTTAGCATGTTATCACGTCATGATTTGGAGCCGGCAAGGCTGTGTGTATCATTACATTGCTGGAATCGGCGAAATGCGTCACTTTGAACCCACAACGGCTGATCCCCTTATCGGTTGCAAGACACCTTCAATGATGTTGGACCAGATAACGTTAGCCAAGGCCTTCCTGCGCCACAATATCAACTGCAGTAAGCAATATCACACCCGTGTTGTTACACAACTTCTTTGATTTCTCCACATCAGGCTGTTGGGTCGCAGCGTCCGTCAGCGGACCACTGACTTTGGATTTTGTAAAATGCAGGACCACTGAGTCGAGCGCACGTTGGCTGGATTAGACGAATGTCACAGGAGGCCTCAAGACCGTCGGGCTTGCCCCTGGTTCCCGCTTCAGGCAAGAGAGATGGACTGGCGTGATGCATAGCTACGGCCCCGACTGTCAACTTCGGCAACGTTCTCATATTCTCTGACCTTTGGAGATCTTTAATCTATCTACCTTAGAGCTTTACAGCCAAGATAGCATATGTCTCTTCCTCTTCTCTCCACCAGTCAAATGCATTTGTCACTTGGCTGTATGTCTTCTAATCCAACTTATGCTTTTCTACTTCTTGTTGTGGATCAGACTTTGTTTTCACATCATAATTACTGATCAAACGTGCTGTTGGCCGCCCGGACCAAGTTGAGCAGTAAACCGCCATGCATCTTCCATTCAACATCAAGGTAGGCAATTCCTGCGGGTGATCTGTTCGAAATCTTTCTCACAAACGATTTAGGCCCTGCAGCGATCTTTAGGGGCATCAATAACCCCTGGAACACCAGAAATGTCCCTTGATGCCGCGGGTCTTGTCGCTCTTGCCGACCTCACCACCGTTCAAAAGCGAACAGCTTTAACAGGAACATCGTCCCTATTGGATTCTTTTATTCTCTGTCCCGGGATGCACATGCAACAAGATTCAACGAGTCTCAATGGGGGCGAGTATCCCGCCTGCGGCGCTCTCACTTCAGGCTACGTCTTTCGAGTCGAAAATCCAGCAACAGTATACTATTTGCAACAGGTGGGCCGAACTGGGCGGCTCACTAATCTAAGGGTTTCTCAAATCGACGATTCCAAGGCCTGGCCCATCAGATTTGGGTCTTTGCTATTCTCAAGCTCAAACACAACGTTGGTCTCTGCGTTAGCCTACGGAGCGGCAGTATCGTGGGCAATCGCCGTAACCATTCTCTTAGGCCTTTCACACGACTGGTGGGCTCTAGGAGTGATTCTGATGCTCATGGCCTCTCGTCTCTGCAACGTTGTCGTAATTCGCCGGAGAGCTGTACCAGGCTGGTTTGGCGCATCCGAACCTGGCGTTGACGGAGACCTCCTGATTTTGCTTAGTCAAGACCGCTGGGTAAGGATTAAAGGCAAGGTTGATCATTTGAAAGCCGTGACTTCTGGCCAATGGCTTCGAGATCAACACACCGTGGAAAATTGGGTTACTGCCGTTGCAACCTTGGCAGTATATCTTGCTGCAGCTATGGTCAGTAACGCGACACGATTCGGCCAAATCCTGATATTGGCATTATTGGGAGGGTCTGTCGGTCTTCTGGCAGTCACTAACTCGGCCACGGAGAAGCTAATGATGCATGGACATATCCTTGAGGTCGTTGGTCCAAGCCGCGAGTATCGCAGGCGACTAGATCTTGCAAATGAGCTCATCAAAGAGACTGGTAGCGACAAATGGGCCGTCAGAATGGGTATGATTTCAAAATCTGCCTCAACGGATACTACTGAGGAAGGACCGGTGGTTATGTAGCAGCAACACTCGGCTAGCACAGACGCGCTTCAGGCTCTAATCTATTTCCACTAACGTTGTTGATAAGCGAGTGAGACAGACAAGCGAGTGAGATACAAAACTGCAACCACAGTACATTTGACAGATCATCAGTATGGCCAATAGCAGCATAATGAATGTGGGATAAAGTTGGTTGTATTGCTTAGGCCCTGATCGGCACCCTGATATTGAATATTGGATATTGAATATCGATACATCTCTCTGCAGTATAAAATAAGCGAAAACCTAATGTCTTCTCATTTGTACCACGGAACTTGCCCTTCACCGCCCTCATGATCTCTCGAAGGCGTCAACGAGGCGTCTGCCATCATCAGGGTCCTCAAATACAGCAAATATGATATACTAAACTGTGCCTCTGTAGATATAGAACCCCTCACAAGTGAAGCAATTCATCATCCTCACCATGTCTGCCGAGCCCGTTGCCGATTCAATCGAAGTACTTGGTGACTCGAGTAGTAACGACGACGATGACTTCGAGGATCTCTCACAGCTGGCTACCGCCGTCGATGATAATAATGTAGTACCGCCGCTGCCCCAGACGTTTCCATCGCCGCCAGTAGCCTCCATACCAGCCTCGATACTGTCAACTACGCCGCTGCCGTCGAATCAACGCTTCTCGTGGAAGAAGGAGTATCTCTTGCGATACGTATTGCTCTGTACAGAACAGGTTAGAGATGGAGTACTCATCAATATGAGGGCACCTATCGTGAAGGCAGGGATGGCGAATATTCTGCCGCAACTCCAGGAGGCCTTCCCTGGCGTGCGCTTCACCGCCACGGCTCTGTTCAACAAGTACCGATCGCTTCTGAGTGAATATCGCAAGGTGCGGGGTCTTCTGAAGTCGGGCGTCGGATACAACAACGCCAGCGGTATTGTCTCAACAACTGAAGATGCGTGGAAGGAGTTCGTTGCGTTATATAAAAATATGGGCTGGGTGAAATCGAAGGGCTTCCTGTATATGGACGAGATGGATCAACTGTGGCCCAACGAGACGGCGACCGGCGCATATATCACTGAGGCCGACGATGCCAACGATCTCGACAATAATCATGCTTCTGAAGAGGAAGATCAGCTATCACAGAGTCAATATAGAAGGAGGAGAAGGGACGCCCTTGCTGACCTCGACCCTGATCTAAATCCCGCCGCAACTGAGGCAGCAAACGATCTCCTCCAAGGCTTGCCGCGGGCAAAAAAATCGAAGGCAGATCCTCGCGTCGACGCCTTCATATCCCTCGGCGCAAGTATCGAAAATGGCATGACGGCGCTGGCGAACAGACCATTTCCATCGACAGCACAACGTAGCGTTGGCTCTGACGATATATCTGCTGCGATCAAGGATTTTCAGGAGATATTTTCGGCCCGGGTAGGCAATCGCGTCGTTGCTAGAGTTGCTCGTTTTTTTGCCAAAGATACGTTGGAGGCGGTGGCTTGGCTCAGTATTCAGAGCGTCAGTAGCAAGGAGGAGTTTTTGCGAGAGGCTGGGTTTGATATCCCAGACGACGAAGAGGGTCTCTAATTAGATAATTATATTAGTTAACCAAAAAAAATCAATACTGGATTATTGCGGAAGTCTACTGTTCGTTCTCCTCCTCCTCTAGAGCCTCCACAAATTGCTGCCTCTCCTGCCAAGTCCACACAGCTGCGTTGTGCCTCACGACCTTCCCGTCAAAGTCAGCAACAGTACGATCTGCCCTCTCTGCCGCCTGCCTCAGTATATCGATCTGATCCTCTGACAACACATCGTCCTCTATCTCCAACAACAACTGATAGTTATACAGAGCGGTGACGGCGTATACGATTCGAATTTGATCGGCGAAGCTGTACTCTGGCGGCGACGACCTGGTGATCTTCCACCGTCTTTTGAGGCGGCTGAAGACCTTCTCGACAATACCCCGCATCCGCGCGTGCCACATATTATATAGCTCTTTTGCCGTCGTCGGCCGCAGCCACGCGCCAGCTGTTTCGTTGAGATGATACCTCTCGCCAGGGAAAGGCGTGACTATCCCTCTCTCGCAGGCAAACCCAGCATCCGCAAGATAATATCGGCCGAGGGGTACGTCGAAAGAGCGGCTCTGAGCATGCCGGATGAGCGTCGCGTCGTTCATGGATCCCTCTGCGCCTGCGAGTACGTATGAGAAGAGGCCGTCAAAAGTGACAGCAGCGAAGACGTTCTGCGATACGAAGCCCTTGCGGTTAAAGAATCTTTTCTGACTGGCGGCGGCAACGTGGGCAGCAATGAGGGTACCGTCGATCGCTCCGATACAGCCGTTGAACTGACAGTTCTTGTGATCCAGCTCGATCTCTTTCGATACGGTACTCTGGGCCATTTGGAATAGATTGCTGGCGTTGCCTTCCCACCGCTCACAAAACTCCTGCGGAAGCCCGCAGTCGAAGCAGCCGGAGAACCGCTCGAGACGCCTCCTGCCGAACATCTCCCGCTCGGCGGTCCTCATACCTTGCTGCGCCCGTTTCCACTCCGTTTCCGCCTTCCTCGGGCATCTGGGGAACTCATGCCTGTCGTCGTCCCTTGCCCCGAAACACAACGCGCACCTCCCGCGTCGCCGGTCAAGCTGCGCGAGAAACGCTTCTATCTCGCCAGCCTCGCCCATCTTCGCCGTCCTGGCCCTCCATTGGTCCAGCTTCGCATGCCTGTCCAGCGTGTGGAACTCCGCCCTGCCTCCGTCACTGTCTTCTGCTGCCAAGCCCTCGCTGCCGCGGCTTGACCCTGACCCTGACCCCGACCCCGGCCCGTTTCCGTCCCCGCGGCAGACGTCGCATACTTCTTCGTCATCCTCGCAACCATTCCGGTTGCTTCTCCCATCCATCACTCGGTCGAGAATGATCCGCCTGCACTCGTCGCCGGCGAGATACTCTTCTACCGCCGCCTCCCATTGCAGACCGCTGCTGTTACCGCTGCGGCACACGACGACTGATGCGCTCGGCTGCCCGTCGCGACCCGCCCGCCCGCTCTCCTGCACGAATCGCCGGAGTCCCGTTGGCATGTCGGCGTGGATCACGAGCCGCACGTCCGGGATATCGATACCCAGTCCCAGCGCGTTCGTCGCCACTACGACGCCCTCCGCTCCGTTGCTTCGACGCCACGCCTCGAGCCGGGCCGCCTTGCCCTCTGTCGAGTCGACGTCGCTGAAGAATGTGGCGCACCCCAGCGCTGACCCCAGACGCTCCACCCGCTCGATCGACGTGGCGTACACAACCGCCTTACCTCGCCCGCCGCTGGCCAGAAGGTCATTCACCCACTGGACTGCTACTTGGCATACCTTGGCCTCGACCGCGTCGAGTTTCTCCAGCTCCGCGTCATCTTCGTCTTGTTCTGCGCCACCGACGCCCTCCACACTGGGCCTCTCGCTCGCCGCGACGACGGAGTATCGTATATTCTTGCGCGTCGTTGCTGTTCGGAACATGCTAACCCTAAAAGCCTCCAGTCGCATCGCGTGAAAGAAAGCTGCTTCGTCCGTTGGCGCGAGCGTCGCTGTCAAGCATATCGTCTGTACGCCGAACTCGCGAATCGCCTCTCCGAGCTCTCTGAGCCGCGGCCGGAAGCTCCGTGATCCTTCGAGCACGACGTGGCACTCGTCCACTATGACGCGGTCCAGCGCCTGCCTCCCTTCCAGCCGCGCGATGAAGTCTCTGAACCCCATTGTGACGGCCGACTCGGGCGTGACGAGGATGATGGACGCCGCCTGGTTGTTCTTCCGGCTCTGCCACACGTGCGAAGTGATCCCCGCCTTGACGCATCGCCTGTGCAGATCCGTCCGCAGCGCCACCAGCGGCGTCACGACCACTGTCACTCCGTCTGGCGAGCAGAATGCCGGCAGCATGAACGACACGCTCTTGCCGCCGCCCGTCCCCATCACCTGCACGATCGGCGTGTGCCCGCTGGCGATGGCGACCACCGCTTCTCTCTGGTTTCCCCGGAACCCCGCCGAGTCGTCCCCCGTCATCTGCCGCAGCTGACCCTCCAAGTCCATCCTCCTCAGTTTCTCGAACCGTCGGAGCCTCGCCTCCATCCGTGGCCCTTCGTACGCCTCCGTCTTTTTCCTCTTGCAGCCCGCGGAACCCCATTTCGACTCCGAATCCTTGGCGCCGAAGCCCAGAAACCTGTGCCACTGCATGATCCGCCGCGCCCTGTCCGTCGTCCATGTTCGCTCATCCTTCCACGTCCAGTCACCCACACTTGTGCTCTCATCACCAGCCTCATCTGCATTTGTAATGTGGTTGTTGCCATCCCCGATATCCATGGTATTGTCACTTTGCTCTTCTAATCCTGCCGCCGCGCTGCTTTCTTCCGAGTCCCTCTGCCGAGTGATGTCGTCCGCCCATAAAAACGCGCTGTACCCGCTGGCCTCGTTCATGATGCCCTGCACCTCCTGCCAGAACGGCAAGATGAGCCAAAGATACCATATGATAAGCTCGCCGACCTCCCTCGGAAGATATCGGTGGATCACCTTCGCCTGCCCGGTCGTCCGGTATCCTTTGTGGTACGCTGTGATGAAGCACAACATTTTGTCGTGCACCATGATGTTGCGGACGCCCCCGTTGACCGTGTTGACCGTTCGCAGACCTGCAAGCTCGCTCGCCCGCGCCGGCTGCCCGCCGAGCATGTGCAGAAGCATCCACAGTCTCTCGCGGAGTCGTTCGAACGTCCTCCCGAACTCCTGCACGGTTGACGGCCGGAATGGCCGGTCTGTCGCCCCGTGACCGTTGCCCATGCTGCTCAGTCCCCACCGTTCCGCGGCGGCGGGTGACCGCGCCAGCCGCGTGAACAGCCATCCGTCCCCGGCAGAAACCCAGCTGTTGCGGTCGTCGGCGAGAAACGAGTACCCGGGCTTTGTCTCGCTGTGGTCGTCTTCGATCGACGGCCATGGGATGGCCGGCAGTTGTGACCGGACGTCGGTTTCGGGTCCGTCTGGCGAAGCCGAATCCTCCGTCGCTGTCAGCTCTGCGAGCAGCTCCCGCGTCTCTCGGACCAGCTCACGTAGTGCGTCCGACAGCTGCCCCATCGTGAACCGTACCCGTCTGTATGACACGCGATCACCGACCCAGTCGATGACACCAGCCGCTGCCGTGTTATATTGGATGTGCATCCCGTACGTCCGCGTCTCGAGAATCCAGTCCATCGGTGTCGGCTCTGCGTCCTTGTCGCCCGTCGTCCGCGTCATGAACCGCCGCACTTTCGCCCGCGTGTGCTGGAATAAACTCTGCGCTGCGTCCTCTGCTTCATCTTTCCCCAGAGACCTTTCCAGCTCGGCAACCTCATCGTTACGCTCGGTGTATGCCAGATGGATCACCAACATGCGCGCTATCCTGATGACGGCCGAGTACTTCGTCGTGTAGTCCGTGATCTGGACCCAGCCGCCATTCTCGGCAATCCCCATCACCGCGAGAGCGCTGAGAAGAGCGCTGCTGTAGTCTCCGCCCTTCAGCTGGTGGTCCAGCATGCCGATGAGCATGTCGAGTGCTGCGCGTTCCAGCTTCTCCTGCGTTTGATCCCCCGTACCCGTGCTGGCTGCTTCCGCCATCTGCCCGAACAAGTCCCACGCTTCTGCCTGTGACGGCGTCAGTTTATACGGCGGCCGCTTGTCGTCGTCCATTTCCTGCGTGCGGAACCAGACACACAGCAGACATAGCCACACGCCCTTGTATCTCGCCCACGTGTCGTCCTCCATGCGGTTGTCGAACGGCCGCCTTGGCTTGACGTGCGCTTCTGTACGCTGCGCCTCGAACAGCACGGCTAGCCCGACGGTGTTGGGCGTAGACGTTGCTCGAGCCTGGTCTAGCACGCGCTCGACTGTAGCCCACATCGCCTGAAGCACGACCTCATCTTCATTGATGGGAGTCGTTGTGTTGAAAAGTGCGCGGGCACTAAGCCCTTTTAAGTGCACCGCCCATCCTACACGGGCTAGCCACGGGCTGGGCTCCAGTCTTTCGTTTGTGACGCGGATCAGCTCTTCGTGGCTCGTCTTCACACGTGCTGCTTGGACTTTTACGGAGATCTCGGACGCGGTCCATCGCCTGCTGAACTGGGCTTCTGTTTGGAGCGGTTTGCAGAGACTCGTCGGCTGTCTGTCCCCGGGCCACCTCGAACCATCGCTTGCCACGCCGGGATGCGCAGAATCTCTGACATTGCACGCCGACTGTTTACGGCACGCTCCTGGCCTCGCTCGCCTGGCCTCTCACATCGCCGCCTTTCTTTCGAGCATTAACCCATCCATGTTCCTTGCGGCAATGGGCTTGGATCGTTTGAATCCGCTGGCATATGAAACTGCACGCATTGCATCGGATTCCGTTCGTGACTGGCGGCGCGATATGGGGAATCGGCTCTGTTGTGGGGGCTGGATACTGGATGTTACTGAATTGGTCCTGAGTTCGAATAATTCCGTAGATTCCCGTTATATGGGCGTATATGCTGTTCCTCTCTGCTGGTTTTAAGAGCGGATGGCGCGTTCTCAGATGCGAAGCGACTTCGTCTGTAACAACTGCGTATTGACATTCTTTGCATACCGCGAGCGAGAAGTTAGTAAGAATCACAAATGGATCCATGGCCTCGTCCAGTCTTGGAGTGCAATCATGAGCGAAGTTGAAAGTTGTTCATATTTTCTGGCAGAAGACCGTCGAAAATGTCTTATTTAACCCTTTTGATAAAGTATGCTAAGTATTGGGTTACTATGGGTTACCGTTGGAACAAAGTCTATGAATATGGTGATTCAATTGGGTTAAAAAAAGCTGACGCTGATGTTATCTGGATCATGGTGTCGCCCTGGAATGATTACATAAGTTGGTGGTCGACGAAACTGTTGTTAATTGGCTCTAGCTGAGTGGGTCATCACCAGCAATTCGAAATCGTCCAAGTCTCAATTAAATCTTTATCAATTTAATGACGTTCTCTACAGGCTAGAAACTCAGTCAAGAAGAGTAACTTAGTGTCAGCTTCAGGTGCATCCATGATACGGACATCTTAGGCGTGGAAAGTTCGATGAATGATACTCGGCAAGATTTCGATGAATCTTACCCCCAGTCTTCGCGGACCCACTCTTTTTTGGGTGGCAGTTTCGATGAATGATTGTATCATTCATCGTTGCCAGTATGGTAGGGGAAGCCCTGGAAGATCTGTAAAGGAGACGAGGACCTCCTCAATCCTACGCTGCAACTCGAGGAGTCTGGGGTCGCCATTCTTGACAGGCTGATTGCTCATCTTAAAGAGGGTGGCGCAGAAGGTGTTTGTGAGTGTGCAGGCCTGCACCCAGCGGAGGTCTCCGTTGACATCGGCCGGCATCCCCCACTCAGGCCTTAGCACGTCCGTCACTGCATCACCGGCGTCCGTGATGCCGCGGACGACGCAGAGGACGCGTGCCCAGCCACCGTGGCTGAAGCGGGCACCGTAGTCGACCTTGTCGACAAGGGTGACGTTTTCTATGGTCAGGGTCTGCACCTCCTGCGCCCGGAAGGCGTCTGCGTCACGTATCGCGAGATCAAGCACACGCCGCTGGAGCCGTGCAGCCGTGTTCTCGGCATAGGCAGTGGAGTCCCTGTATGCGCTGAGGTTGTCGAGGGCGGCCTGAAGATGCTCGAGCAGCAGGGGCTTGTTCTTGGACTTGGGGTTCACGTCTGCGAGTTCGGCCGCGCTTCTGCTATCGATCCAACTAACGACATGGTGCAGTACACGGACTGCGGTCTCCGTCTCCGGCCTCTTAGGACGTAGGAAGCGCTTGAGGTCGACGAATGAGAGGTTGGGCGCTGCTGATACGGCGGTATAAACCCTCTTATAGGCCTCGTCGTCCAGTGTCCTGAGGAGCCCTGCCGTACGTTGAGGGGCGCTGTTGGTGTTGTTGCAGCCGTCGGTGGGGAAAAAGGCGGCCTCAACAACGTCCTGGGCGCGAGCTTCCCCGTTGCTGTTGCTGGCGGGGAGGGCTGTGGACAGCATGTTCCAGTCGCCTAGCCCCACGTCCTGCGTCACGTCAAGGGGGAGGGCGTTGAGCGTGTCGAGTACCGCCTCGAGCGTCGCAAACCAGTAGCCGTCGACACGGAGGCTGGCCATCCACTCAAAGGTCGATATGTTGAAGGTCTCCAGGCCTAGGCGCGTTTGGCACCAGCGGGTGGCCATGTCCCGCCACCGCTCGTGGTTCCACAACGTGACGAGCCGGCGGGTGGGGAGGCCCTTCTCGCTGCTTAGCCGTAGTCCTACCACAAGCTTGTGGTTGACGGTGATATGTGTGCTGGGCCCGGCTGTGTCCGACGCCACTGACACAAGCTGCTTCCAGATCTGTCCGTGGTTGTCAGGCAGGCTTGGGTCTCGGCGGTTGACGCGTAGCCTCATGTTGAGGTCGGGGGGCAGCTTATCTGTTATCATACGTCAGGTCAGTCCTGGCTTCTTAGGCTTGTGCTGCCTTCACTTCTTGACGTGCGCGCGGGGAGGGTGCTGCAACTCACCTTTGTCGTATAGCTCGCACGTCCACCAGGCGTCCGACTCTACAGCACCTGTTGCTTTGATGTATTCCCGGAGGGCGTGGAGACGGTGCTGGCCTGCCATCACCTCGACCTTGGTCCCATTAACGTCAGCCCACCGGAGCAACGGGTGTTCCCTGGCGCCTTCGTCGCCGCCATCCTCGTCGTCTTGCCTGGTCTCGAGGGCTCGGCGGACATCCTCAGCGTCACATAGGACGAACATATGGTTTTCGGGCGCACTACGCTCAAGGCCACCCTTTATAAACACGTCCCGGAGTTCGCGCACGTGGGAGGGTTCGATTCGACGGTTGACGCCCTTACTCCACGTTATGTCCATGATATCGATATGTAGTCTTGCGGTAGCTAGGAGGTAAGGCTTCGCAAGTTCCCGGACTGACTTTTGATCCTGGAAGGGGTCGTTGGACGCTCGCCTCTTATGGCCATGGCGCGCAGGAGTTGTATCCTCAGCGCTGCGCTTGCGTTTCGTCATGGTATGAGTGGTTTACTGACTGCCAGGCAAAAATGAGGTTTGCGAATACTCTGCAGCGTAGGTGGACAGTGCATCTGTTGGTGGGAGGTCCTCATGTGTTGGTGGATGGGAAGAGGAGGGCGTTGTGATGTGTTCTCGCCGGGCTTGCATACCTGGGCCGGTTTGGGGTTAGCTGTATTAGGGTTGGGTAGACTGTGTTATTCATACGTGGGAAATATGTCTTGGTAGAAATTCGTTATTGTTGCCTGCTGCGCTCTTCTACCATACCCCCTTCGAAGTCTCACATTGGATGCGGCGTTTAACTGGCCTTCCGTTGGAATTTCAATGGGGCTAGTGCCAGTTGCCTAGGAATGTTGTGTGCCCCTCCCTCCCTCCCCTCCCTTCTGTCTACCTTCCTGTGCGCACTCAGCCCATGTTCCACCCCAGGAATGTGTGTGATCACTGTTCCTGTTTAGGATTTGCTTCCGTCTTCGGTTTCTCCACCCTTATCACGTTGTTGTGGCTAAAGCTGGGCAATCATTACCTGTAGCCTATGGGGGAAGGGGTAGAAGCAATCTGGGGCCTGGGTGCCTGGATTCGCTGGTCTAGGTGGCTGTGAAAGAAAGCCCTTGAGGGCTTTGGGTGAGGGGGGCACTATGATATGGAATATCTTTCCCTTCCTAGAAGATCCCACACGCAGTGATTTTCGCGTGGACGAGGCTTGGGGAAACTCAAGTGAATAGACATACTTATGAGACGCCTAGATATAGGCCTACTAACTGAATCTATTGACCTCGTTTGTTCTCGGCTTGGCGTGGGAAGAAAACATCATCACATCCATTATCCGCCTTCAACCCCTTTATATCTTTACCTCTATCCCCATCCGCGCCTAGGCTGACCCTGGTTATTATCTAATAACATGCGCCAGATTTCCTCGGCGGCTTACAGGATAGTTGTGCGGTGTTCAGGGCGCAGAACCATCCAATCTACAATCCAGTTTATGGTACGTATACCAATAAGCATCACGGTAGAAGCTAGGAAGGAGGGCGGTGCCTGCTGTAATGACTATACACCTATTCATATTGATAACCCTCAGACTAGATATGCCTGCAACCTCTCCCCTTCTAATGTACTGTGCTCTTTCAAGACGTTCTTGTGGTCGGTTAGTGCTCATATAAGTGGTAGTAGAAATCTACGCTCTTTGTAGATAGGCTGAATGACTGGTCCGGTGAGCTGTGAGTGCGCATTTATCATCTTCAGCTAGATATAGATAAGAGGCTAGAGATAGAATTAGAGATATGATGAATGCTCTCTCTCTACAGCTGGTATCTTTCGTTAGGAATGTCTATTACGGGAGCCTGTCCTGGTGTAGGTCTGACCACGTTCTTACCTATGCTATCCTATCGGTTGCCGCATAACGCTGGTATACAAGTGTGCTGGACTGTAACAGGCTGACTCTGACGATGGTTCTAGCGGCTGAGAAAGGGGGGAAGTGATGTAACAGGCTAGGCATGTCACATGGGATGCTCTCGGCTATGTTCGGCACTGAGTAAGACATCAAGGGATAGGATATCAAGGGATAGGATATCAGGGTCGAAGATAAAAGGGCATGTAGATGTAGCTGAGATGAACAAGAAACCTTCCTTCCTCATCTGAGGATTCTCATTTGAGAAAGGAAGTACGAGTTGCAACATTGCTCCTACCAACCCTTTGCAATATAGGATATAATGCTGATAGGGATTAGTTGATAAGCTTATGTTATAGAGGTTTAGGGCTTAACTAGAAGAGCTATAACCTGAGGGTGACTTACTAGTTCCCTATTAAGTAAACCTATAGGGTCCTAGGCTTGTTAGATCGGTCTGATACTAGTAATTAAGAGGGCTGTTCTAGGATATATATGTATTAGTAGTTAGGTTCCTTAAGCTTACTAGGCTTATAAACCTCCCTTAAAAAGTCTTTGAGATCCTTATCTATAGGTTTAGGCTTCTAAATAATACTAGCTAGATAGAGAAACTATATCTTATACCTAATTTTCAGAGAGTTAGGCATAATAAAATCTACTACTAGGTTCTTATAGTCGTCCAGCATCTTATTATTAAAGCTGTTATCCACCCTCACGATCTCCTCGCGCACACCTATTAACCACAGGTGCAACGCTAAGAGATAGTTGTGAACCGTAACGTAGGTGTTGAACACGTTGATGATAAGGGGCTGTGCCTTCTTGGGCCTGTCCGTGTTGCAACCGAGTTGAACCTACGTAGTTCTTGGCAGATTGTCCCAACTCAGGCCTGCGGAGAAACTTCCGACAGTCTGCCTAGGCACCTCGGATTCAATCGGCTTAGTTAATCAGGGCTTTTGCGCCATCGAGGGGTGAGGTTATTTCATGTCCGTCAGCATGTCTTGGAGGTGGTAATCCGAGTCCAATCAAGTCTCAGGCATCAAAGACAAACACATACGTACAATCAGCCACATACTTTCCAAACCCGGGCATTGCTCAACAGACTTCACTGGCATGGCGTTTCGCCAAGGCCTCCTGGACATGTTTCTATTAAATCACGCCTTGTGAAGATAGCTCACAACCAGTTTTCTCATCCAGCTGCCTACATTATTGCCTCAATAACACTTCACGACCTGCCCAATTGTATGATAGTTCGTATGTTGCGCCATTGCATCCAGTCGTTATGCAACGAGACAAATCTCAGCTGTTCATTTGCGCTGGTAGATTGCACACTGTTTGGATTACTTCTTCTAGTCGTTTGTGCGACTGTATCGTACTCCATCTTCGAACCGCTGAGCCACATCCGCAGCGTGCGTCTGCCTGGTTCATCTTTACCGCCTTTCTTAGTGCCTTGTCGACGTGTCTGTGTGGCTGAGTAGATGAGACATACTTACCACTAAAAGTAAGTGAATAACATCTCACCCATCAAATTGCTATAAACGAAATATTTGGATTGGTTGCCTGAATCATGGTGGGATGATTAAAGGCGCAGCGATTCCAGTAAGAGTACCGCCGCATTCTGATGTCCAAATAACTTAAACATCGATACCATCCGCGAATTTCCAGAAGATTGAACTGTCTGTCATCCATCGTCAGGTTTTCGCAAGCCGCTGCACAAAGTGAATCCATATCAGATGAATTCATTTCAGATGAATCAATATCAGATGAATCAATATCAGAGGTGGGTGTTTGTTCCGACTCTCAATTATTGGCGTCGCGCACTGGTCGAATATTTTCATCAACCAAATGCGCCATGGCGTCAAGTTCCGTTTGTAACACAGAGTCTCCATGAAACCGATACCCTGAGCCAAAGAGAGAGATGGGTCTGCACAGGAAGGCCACCTGCACGATTGCCGCCCCTACTTCGAGTTTCTTACTGGATTGGATCATCTCTGTTCGTCCCAGGGACCCACGAATATCGTGCAGACTTCGCGTCTCTTTCTCTCACAGCTCTCAAATTGATAATCGCTTGGCCTCTTCTGTGCCTACTGGTACGCCTTTTCGCATGTTCTCAGCAAGCCTCTTGCGCTAATGTGTATCCTTCCAGGTGCTTTGGTCGGAAAACTTGGGACTATTTCGCCACTCTGCTAATAACAAACTTGAAAACCTGCAATCACTATACGGCACCTTTGCCGAGCGTCATCTCAGCTATCCGACATCAGATGCGTCTCCTCGAAGCCAAGGAGTACGCCTCGGTTCCCCCTCCGATAACGACATATCCGTAATCACGCCGACCAATGGCTCTCGCGTAAATGGCCACAGATTTAGAAATGCGTTACCAAACTCCCAATCTGCCTGGTCGAGGGTTGCTTCGCATATCAATACACCCAGTGGCATCTTTGTAGTCGATCGAAACAGAGGTGATGAGCTATCTTCCCCTCGGCCGAGGTATCTCTGCGTCGTGCAGGATTTCAAGAGGATGCATTACGCCACAATCAAAGTCTCCGACTATCTTAACCGCCATGGAGACCATGTCGACTTAGAATTCATCTTTGTATCCTATACACGGATACAGTTCAGCGTGGCAACAGAAGAAGAGATCGATAACTACCCTTGCGAAGACGAGGCTACTCGACACGCGAACAAGAAGGTCGCTCGGGCAGACCGAGAGACACTGATAAGATGGGGAATAGAGGCAGCCAGAAAAGCAGACAAACAGGCATTCTGGCTCGATTTCGAGTGTATACGAAACGACGACGGAACTAATAGGTCATCCAGTAGTAGTGGGGAGGTTTATCGGATCTGCGACATTGTTCGAGCAGCCCATTCAATGATTATCGCCATAGGACCTACAGCCTCGGATATGGTAGCTGCTGCTCTTGAGGGAAGGTCGCCGCCACCGTATAGCCACGACAGAATAACACCTTGGTTACGGCAATGGGGTTCGCGATTGTGGACTTTGCCTGAGCTTCTGCTGTGTCCCTCCGAGTACAGAATTCAACTTTATGTCCTTGGAGATGACTCTGGGCCAAGACTGATGATGGCCAAGCGAAATTTTGCAGAAAGGGCATGGGATGACGCCGCGGAAGTGAACGAGCTCGTGAGCCATTTCGAAGGGACCGCCACTCTCACTCCTGTCAACCTAATCCAGGTAGCTCTCGAATGTTTCTCGCGTCGCCACACAGACCAGTTCAGTCCTGGCGACATAGCCTACGCCACGATGGGCCTATTTCCTATTTGCCAACGACCCCAGATCGATAGGCATGATACTGGATTCCAGGCTTTCGCCAAGCTTTGTCTTTCCAACGATGGGGGAGGCTTCCTGGGACGCTTGATTTGCCTTGCGCCTCAACCAGGAGCGCAGTGGTTTGGAACTGGAGATCGCTGGGGTACCAAGCTCTGTGATATTTCTCCGCTCAGTATTGTTCGCGAAGTCGCCCCTGGGGATACAATTATCCTGGACAAGGCACATGGATTGCCTATTCACTGGGACAGTTTGGACCCCGAACCATACTTCGAAGCAAACGATAAGGGTGGATACTCGCATTTCTTCGACGTGGCACTCATGTGGTGCGTATCAGCCCCAATTGGTGCTGTCTTTTCAACATCCGTCTTGTCGAACCTCGCAACATTCTTGCCTATCACTGCAATATTCGCTCTGATTGCGCCCATAATGCTCCTTAGAACACGAACCCGTACCAGGCACCCGGTCAAGCCTCGACTCGTTGGTATCGAGGGCTTCGTTGACGTTAGCACTCTCGAGAAACATCTCTGGGGCTTCAATCACGGTAACCTTACTGACAGCACTCCCCTGTCCAATCAAGATGGATGTCAGATGCAATCCTTCTCTGGCAAAGAAATGCACTCTTTTACTCTTCTGGACATGCATCTGATGACAATAACTCGCTTTCGCAGCAGCACTCCTCCAATAGCTATGTTTCTGCTTGGGAAGGAACGCGGGAGACACAGGGCTCTTCTCTGTTCTTACAACCACGGAACCCAGACGTTTCATCGAGAAGAGGTCCTCAGACGTGATTCAAGGATTCTGAGGGGAACGCCCAAGTTAAACGGGGTCAGGCTATCGCTAGCCTCGCAGCCAATAACAGCAGGCGTTCTCCATTCAAATATTCGATTCAATAGGCTTTCGTGGTGGGCGATGGAATTCGTGTTCCTGGGTATCTGTTTGGTATGACTTCCACCAACTGCGTTGTTCTGTGAACTCTCCTAATACTTTTCAGGCTGGACTTAATGTTTTCGAACATTCCAAATCAAAAAGCGACTCACAACCATCCACAACATCTTGTTACTGGTTGGCTGCCATTGCTGGTCAAATACCAGCGTGGATGATAGTGTCGTATATGACTCGACCCTTCGAAATGCTCCCGTATATCCTGAGCTCCAAATGTATGGACCGAATGATCCTTCAGTCTTTTTTTTATTTATCATATCCCACGGGTCCTATACTCCTGTTGCTTCTTCTTTCTCTTTCTCTTTCCAATACCATGTTTTCAGAAAACGTTCATCACAAATCATTCCTGGTGGAATATTTGCTAACGAAAGTGACAGTCCTCTTGAACATTCTCGAGAAGGCAACAGACGACCCCAGATGTCATTCATTTCACGGAATTTTTGACAGTTGCCTAGCCTTACTTCTGATCATGGCCATCCTCTCATGGTACACTCCGGAAGAGATGATACTCCGATTTCTACTTTGGGCCATCTTATGCCCAAGATTGACGCTCATGGTGGTGCCATTGAAGATCGTCTCAAGGTTCCTGGGGGTTGAAGGCGCACTTACGATGTCCAACACCTTCGCTTGCGTGTTGCGCGGATGCGACAGAGAAACCAAAGGGTTTTCGGGTATATTTGGCCAGCCAATGGAAATATCGTGGCTGCCCACGGACCAGAAGTCTTTCCTCTCACTTCGAGCAGCCATGGGCAAGTTTACGCTGGGTATGAACAGTCATTGGCCCGCTAAACATGTACGTCAATGTCTGTCATCATGGATATCAACTGCTGAGTCTCCCATAGCGCTTATTCACCATGCTTTCTCGCGGTGCACTTGTTTTCGCAGCTGGTGTCTTGTCCAAGTCATACACCGGGGTCTGGAGCAAGACTGATCGCGACAATGTCATCGACAACGTTGTGATCGTTCTCATCGCATCCGCACTCGGCCTGGTAATCTACAGAATCCCCTCCGTCACTTGTGAGTATCCTCTTCGGCAGCCATCATCATTAAAACTACAAGTTCTTCTACTTACAACGGTTGACAGACTATGTCATGGTCGCTTGCTCGACTCTTTCAGGGTGCATTCTCCTTTTTCTCGATTTCAATTCAACGCCGACGAATCATTACCTCTTATTCCAAGTTCTAATGAGCGTTACTGAGATGGTGCTACCATGTATTGAAACCGTTCCCAAGTTCTACTTCACGTCGATCTAACGGTTTTGTAGTTATTTGGACTATTGCCGTTCACAAAGCGTCAACCTGGTCCGAAGCAGCCGGGATGATTTGCGTTGCAGGGGCTGGCAGCGCCGTTGGCCAACTGACGTTTGACACGCATCGGCAAGGTGCGATCAACTTCCTTTTGATTCTCGCTCAAATGAGCATTTGGCCTCTATTTTGGGTAGTGTATGGACGCATGGGGGCAGCTTGGGTCGAGGGCGGACTGCGGTTTCTCTGGAGGGCAACCGAAACTCCCCAAAATGGCGGTTCAGTATCTGGGAGCCTGACGACTTGTGGTGGAGTATAATGGGCAGAGGTGTTTATTAAAGTCTTAGGCATGGAAAGGGCTTGACTAAGGATCGACTGCTTTTAAACGAAACACTTTGGTCCCATGGTCTGTGAACAGAATCGATATAATCAACTGATTTGGAGGTACTCACAAACGTAGAATGTTATGGAGAAATCTAGAACCAGGTGGAAGGCTTGCAATAAGAAGATCAAGAAAGAAAACTTTTGGATAATTTCCAAATAAAAGCGAAGAACGATACATGGGCTTCGGGTGTCACCAAGGCGGCGCGATCCTTGCGTCTTGTTATCAACGACTAAGATGATGTGCTTGGAATATGAGAACGTCACTACTGTGCCGGGGGCGACTGAAACCCGAGTAGTCCTGGAAGTGGGCTGGAGCGGATTGAAACTATCATCTCCGCCATTGTTGTCGTAGTTGTGATCGTCCCTATTGGCCTTAGTATCTTGATTTTGCTATTTGTCCCATTGTTCTCCTGATTAAGTACGACGAGTCGAGACACGCCTTCCATGACTTCCTTTTCCGCTTCTGGACCTGTTACGTTGCCCCGCATGTGCCGCAGACTGCGGCAATAACGGGTCGTACTCCAAGCCTTGGCAAGCTGACCAACCGGCTTTAAAGCCAGAGGGGCTCGGAATTGGAAGCGGAACTTGCTTGATCACATTTCCTTCTTCTCCATCATCTATCTCAGCATTACTGCAATGATGAGCAACCATGAGGCCACAGAACGATCCCTCAACAAACCTGTCAGACGCCTCGCACTTAACGTAAACCCTTCCTTGTGTTTCAGTTATCGAGGATCTCATCTGACGTTTGAAGGCTTGTGCTTCGTGTCGTGAGAGGAAGACCAGATGCAACGAAGCGAAGCCTTCTTGTGATCAATACAAGAGACTAGGATTAGAGTATGCCTATGTGGAGAGTATTGCATCCAAGTGAGATCCGACAGTATTGGCCTTTCTGCTTAGAATATTTCTCATGAAAACCCTGTCGTATAGGAAAGTCATTATAATTTCAGAATTAGCTAATACCCTGAAACGGATGGAAGACAAGATTGATAATCTCGTGGAAAAGACAACAGCAAGTTGAGGAGTTGGGTTGCTTAGCAGTCGCAGCCTTTTAAGTCCTGCGTTACGACCACTAACCACCCCAGATCCAATCAGCCCAGTCAGCGCCTTCACGCCCTTGAAACTCAGGTTGGTCTATATTTATTAAGAGCTAGCTATACTAGAGCGTCACTATATAGCCCTATAATATCTACTTGTTACGGTCAGCTATCCGACAGTAGGGTCTGCTAACAGAAGCTGGGGATTGAGACGTAATAACAGTACACTTGGTCGTGGTCTGGGTCGTAGGTGGTAGGCTGTAGTAGATCGGTCTTCAGAGGCTAAGGTGATCAGTCTTAGGCTCAACAAGTAAGTCGCAGTGAAGGTAAGCTGAGAGTATCCGTGAGGATGAATACTAAGTTGATTGCTGAAGAGCTATGGAAGTCTGACCTTGAGCCAGGCTCAGGTCATACTATATACAAGTCCTGAACAGTTCCTTGTCCTGCTGCTGACCGCTGGTCAGGTACTATTGAGCGCTCAGTGATCGTTGGTGATCGCTCAGTAGGTCCTACTGAGCGCTCAGTGATCCACACTGTCTGCTCAGTCTTATCTTATCGTCACGTGACTTGTGCCATAGTTCTTCCGTTCCGAGTGAGTCCCTGTTGTTCCCGTGATCCTGCAGTACAAATGTCCTGTCCTAGCCGCCCGACGCCCAAGTGGGTCGGTCAACTGTTATCCATGCATAACGGGTCGTAACAAAAGGAGATATATCTACCTCATAGATTAATTAGAGCGTAAGGTGCTCCTATTATCTAAGGATATAAGACGCACAGCTGTTCCATATCACCCTTTTTAGTAGTAAGGCATCACACAGCGCAATTCAACCTAATAACTGCGAACATTATTTAATTCAGACAATCTTAAGGCCCTATAATCTCGTTCAATCTCAATCGCCTATGCCACTACATGGCGTAAAAACGCAAATCCCTTTTCCACCTCCGCCGCAATACTTCCATTTGAATCCTCATCAAGATCTAACAAATGCGACGCGCCATCAATGATCGCAATCCCTGACTCAACCCCGTGCGCTGCAAGCGACTCACTCATGTCTCTGGCTTGCTGGACAGGAACGAGGTCGTCTTCCGTGCCGTGAACGAGGAATGTAGGTGTGCGATAGGTCCCGTTGATGACCTGGGCGTGTGGACTAATGGCCATGATACGCTCTCGAGTCGGCCTTTGCAGCGTCTCATAGTCGCTCGTGGACGCTGACTGCGGAATCTGCCCTTTGCTGGGTAGTCCGTCCAACCATATAGGCAAGAGCTGACCTTTCCAGTTTCCATGCAAAATGATCGTTGTCCGAGGATTGGTCCCCGAAGGCCCTCGGCCCAACCACTTACCAGGCGCAACAGGCCTTCCATTTTTCATCACTCGGCTTTCGGTGATTGGATAGTTCTGAACAGCTTCAAGCAAATCATAACCCCCCTTGGCAAGACTTTGGGTGCCAGAAGGAAAGTTTGGTTGAAACCATGCTACAGGAACGTCAGTCGTTGAGCCCAGACAACATGGCACACACGAGCACGGTATACGTCTCGATGCGTCAATCATGGTGACTTACACTCATCTTCCAATTTTGAAGGGCTGTAGAATGCAAGAATCGCATTGGGCGGCTCGATCCTCTGTTCCAAAGATGTCCACGCCAGAGTCATGGCTAAGTGACCGCCACTTGACCAGCCAATCCCAACAACCTTGGGACCAATGCGGAGACCTGGTCGGTTCAAGTTCATGAAGGGTAACTCATGACGGGCCCATTGTAGAGCGGAGCATGCGTCAGCCATGGCACCCTCCGGAAGAGGCATCTCAGGACACAGCCTGTAGTCAACCGCAACTGGTAAGATGCCGTTATCAAGCAAACGCTGGACATGCTTGGTATTGATGTCATGGCGCGAGAGGCTGATGTGACCGCCCCCGTGGAAGAGAAGGCCTAAACTTCTGTTCAGCGCTCTGGATCTTGTGACAATCAAGCCGATGTCTATTCGACTGTGTCAGGACGGAAAATCACTTACCGACTGACCATGTTTGTGACATCAACTCATCGGAAGGCGGAAGATATACGTCGGCAAATAGGCGATTCTGTCCAGTCTGTTTGAACATCACCGTTTGGATGTCGAAGCGTTTCTTCGGGACGATGTCTCCAACATCGGGGCGCGTTTTGAATCCCGTGATGATGCGAAGCATGTTAGACTCAGCCAGCTCGCCTCCGGTCCAATCGACGTGCCCGAACCCCGCCTGCTCGAAGCTTCTCTTCCAAAAGAACTCGTCGGCAAGAACGTGCTTTCTTCCATCCGTCATCGACCACCAGCCATCCATGACTGCAAAGCGGTTAGCATTTTCGAGATCTACAGAAAGAATGGACCAAACTCACGTCCGAAGACAAGATCAAACCAGAACAGGTTTTTAGTGAACTCAACAAGCGTGACAATTCCGTGTGGCTTTAACATTTGTCGAATATTTGTGAGTGAAACGGATAAATCAGCAGTGGCGTGGATGCAGTTGGTTGAGAGGACGAGGTCAAACTTTCCAGTCATATCGGTAGGGGGACTCTTTGTGGCGTTCAATGTCTGGAACTCTAGCCGTCCAGTTGATTGACTCAGCAAGCCGGGTAATTTTTTCTTGGCTCCAGCGACCAGTCCCGCGGAAACGTCTGTGAAAGTGTAGACGAATGGTATTCCGGCATCTCCCAACATCCGGAGGACGTGTTTTGTAGTCGATGCTGTCCCACCACCAATTTCAAGAATATAAATCGGTTTTCCGTTGCCTTTTTTCAGAGCGCTTAATGCTTTCTCGAGAAAAGAGCAAAGTTGTTTGCTGGCTGCTAGATAGAAGGGGCCATTGGTGTACACATCTTCCAGGATATTGGCATTCTCCTTGTTCCTGAACACCAGAGTCAGAGGGTCAGCTACTCCAGTCATGCAGTCCGCCAAAGAGCTCCCCGTGATGTTGAGGAGTTTGTGTTCGGATGCATGTCGAGGGAATCGTTGCACGGCTTCCTGCAGCCTTTCAACCACAGACTGCTTAGGGACAGGCGTATCAGCGCGGACCCAGACATTTCCTTTTCGGCGGACCAGTCTTGCGTCTTCCAGGATCTCGAAAAGTTGCGATGCAAGAAGAGCGTACTTCGGGAGATATTGAATGGTTGGGAGTTCATCCCCAGCCTTGAAGACTGATAGATCGCATCCAAGTTGCGGGAGAGCGTCGACCACGTATTGCGTAACCAGAGAAGCTTGAATGGGATATACGTCGTCCCAAAATCTGATTGAACCGTAGGTCTTCGCGTAGTCATCGGACCCATTCTTGATGTCTTTGAACACTTCATATGCCCTGCGCAGACTTTCTGAACCCCCCACATCGTCGAAACTTTGTGTTTTTGACTCCAACTTCATGACCGCGAACTCACTAGAAGTAGATGTTGGCGTTGACGAACCAGTGCTTTCGGGGTCGTTGGCCTCACTGAATGTGGGGGAAGCGCCTCGGGTAGGCGGACTGGTCATCAACCTGATGGCGTTGGCCGACGGGCTGCGAGCACGTATGCATTGAACCAAATCTCCTACGGAGAGCAGACTCTGATACTCGTCCGCACTCAAATCGACCAAAAAGGTTTCGTTGACTTCGTTGAGCACCTCACTCGACAAGAGGGAGTCAATGCCCAGGTCAGCAAGCGAAGCATCGTTTGCGATGGCGCCGAGATCGATCTCTGCAACTCTTGCCAGGAGGCAAAAGACATCCTCGTCGCTGACAACTTTCGATGGGGTGTCGTCTGCGCGTGACACGGCTGTTTGAGATTGAAAGTCTATCGCGGGGACAGAGTCCTCCATCTTCTTCTCTTGAAAATCTTCGACAACGACGCCGCCGACTTTCCCCCCTGCGTTTTTTGAAGACAACGCTCGAACAAGAGATTTTATCAACATCCGAGTGAATCTCGCGCCGTGAATGACAACAACAATTTTTCCGGTTGCCTCGTCGTAAACATATATGTCGTTATCGATATTCCTCGGGTCGTACTCGCGGTACATGGACAGAACTTTCCATTGTCTCGACGGAGTCAGCGAAAAGCTTGGATGGATCTCCACCTTAGTGATTCGGGTGCAAACGAAAACCTCGTTCTCAGAACACAGTCCACTCAAAGCGTTCACATGGATGCCAGACACCTGGACAAAGTTGTCCAAAGCCAACGGGTCCGTTATCATCTTGTCAAATCCTTCGAGGTTGCACTCGGAAGCCAGCTTGACTCGACTGATCGCTTCATCCCCTTTAGCGAAAATGTCCCAGACACCCTTGTACATCTCATCGTACGTGACGACACGGGAAAACACTGAGTAAACCAGCGGACCCCTAAGTGCTACGGTGTCGGTTACATCAGCGGCTTGAAGCTGTCGGACAGTGTGGCGAAGTGCGGTTTCGTAATGGGGAAATTCAGAGTCGTCTTCGGCGTCTTGTTTGGATACAAGACTAACCTCTCCTGATGCATGCATGCTTGGCCGCAGTTGAGGATCTGCCAGAGATGAAGACGTCACGCAGAACTTCCAAGACTGCGAGTGTTCGATCTTGGAGAGGGAAAGTACGATACGGCATCCTTCCCCCAGGCCGAGGGCTTCGTCGATTTGAATCTTCTTCCATGTTGCTGAGAATCCTTTTGTCTCTTCGTGCCCCAAAGCCGTAAGCGCAGCTTGTGCCGCCAGTTCCATGTATAACGGGGCTGGGCACAGGGGCTGGCCCACAACTGCATGCCCTTGTATAAGGCCCTTCCACGTGTCATGCTGAGGATCGACATTGAATTCGAGATTGGCTTCAGTCTTCCGCGTTAAAGTAAGCAGGCGACGTGGAGCGGGCGTGGTGCTGTTGTTTTTGGCTGAAGAGTCGAATTCTAAGGGTCCGACTGTATCTCTCCATTCAAGCCAGTGGCGACTCTTCTCAAACTGATACGGGGGTAGGAACGGGACATAGGAGTACATCCCTCTCTGGCAAGTATGAAAATCCCAGAAAGTGACCGATTGCGACTCTTTCCACAAACCAATGGTGACTTGAGTCAAAGAGTCTCGCAGTGGTGTCCTATCCCGCAAATTCATCCCGTAAAATGTGTGTTCAGATGCTTCCTCTCCCAACGCTCTGCGGGCCATGGTCGTAATGCCAGAGTTCATCCCGGCTTCCAGCCAGCAACAGCCAGCAAGTTCCTCGTGAATCTTGCTGACAGCCTGATGGAAGAATACTGGTCTTCGGGTGTGTTCTCTGACACGTTGAGGCCAGGGTAAACATTCCGTATCCCGATCAAGACAGGTCTCGACAGGTATGAACGGTTTGCGGAAAACGAGTCCCCCAGCAAGAACTTCGAGATCGTGAAGAATTGGCTCCGTGAAGCGCGAATGGAAGGCGTACGGGACGTCGAGAATCTTTGACTTTGCATTCTGAGTTGTGGGATCCAGTTTGATGAACTGCTCAGCATGTTCCACCTCCGATTTCGATCCGGAAATGACAGTCAGTCGTGGACCATTGTGGCAGGCCACTTCGACATTGACTGTGTCTGAGTTCAAGAGTCGACCCAAAGAAACCGGATCAGTCTCGACAAGTAGCATGGAACCAGGGTCCGGACCCCATTTCTCCTTCATCAGTCGCGCACGCCCTGCCACAAGCTTGAGGCCGTCGGATAATGACAATATGCCCGAAACACAAGTGGCTGTGAGCTCGCCAAAGCTGTGGCCTACCAGTTTGGCGACTGTGAGACCGGAATCAATCCAAGCCTTTGCACAAGAGTACTGCACGCTGAAGAGTGCAGAATGCAAGATGACAGGGTCTTCGATTGGCTCGGATTGGAAAATGTAGGGAAGTATCCCAGGAAATCCCTGAGACTTAAGCTCGTTCTGGCAGCAATCAAGATGGTGCCGGAGAAGGGCACAGGATTCGTATTTGTCCTTATCAAGGCCGACGAACTTCGAATTCTGGCCACCGAATGCCATGACGACAGGCCGAGACTTACTCGGTAAAGTTACATTCCAAATGTCCGAGGTACTGGACTCATGAAGACGCTCGATGAGTTGATCCATGCTGGCGGCGTCGAAAGTGGCTGCAAAAGGCAGCGACGGATTTTGCCCTGACACGACACTGAAGGAAAGATCAGCCAAGCGGGCTTGTTCCTGTTGGTTGGGCGACATCGTAAATTGCTTCAGGATTTGTTTGCGCAGAACACCAATATTGGCAGACAGGGACTGTTGGCTAGAGGCTGTAACGATGAATGGGAACGGGATAGCCTTCGGAAGGCGGCTGTTGTTCGTCGTTCGAGTAATGGCCACACATGGCGATGGCGGCTCTGTAACGATAAGTGCTGCGTTACTTCCCGAGGCTCCATAGTTGTTAACACAAACTGTCAGTGGCCCCGAAGATTTCCATTCAATGCCAGTTGTGGTGATGGCGATCCTGTCCGACTCCGAAAGTGTGATCTGAGGGTTCAGTGTCGTGAAGCTGGCTTGAGGGGGAATCCGTTTGTGATGAATCATCAACACAGCTTTGATTACAGCAGCAACCCCAGACGCACTCTCCGTGTGCCCGATGTTTGCCTTGATTGATCCAACATGCAAAAGCTGTTCCGTCTGACGCCGCAAACCACCAAACGTTCGTCGAATACTTTCAAACTCAATCGGGTCACCCACAGGCGTCCCAGTTCCGTGAGCTTCAACATAAGTAACGTCGTCGGGCGTCATGCGCGAGAATCGTAGCACCTCTTCGTAAAGATCAGATTGCGAGGGCCCATGGGGGACAGTAATGTACGTCTCGTTGCTGTTTTGTCTGACAGCAGAGCCGGGGATCACAGCCAAGATCTTGTCTCCCGATGCTTGCGCCTCTGATAATTTCTTGAGCAAGAGGAGGCCAACGCCCTCTCCTCTGCAATAGCCGTCGGCTTTTGCGTCAAATGACTTGCATTGACCCGTGGTGCTAAGAAACTTTCCAGCATTGAGGTTCTGGAAAAAGTTGGGGCTTGTAAAGACATTGACGCCCCCAGCTAGAGCAGCTGTGCATTTCCCAGCAATGATGTCGGTGCATGCTTTGTTGATAGCCACAGCCGATGAGGAGCATGCAGTGTCGATCGTGGATGATTCGCCGGTCCAACCAAAAAAGTTGCTGATCCTTCCGGCCAAAAACGCTCTGAGTGTTCCCAGTGTCGAAAATGCATTGGGTGGGTGCGATGCGACATTGTCAGCATAATCGTTGGCGCACACGCCGATATAACAGCCGACATCCTTGCTAGGTGGCTTAGGACCGTTGAAGTAGTTTGCAGACTCCAGAGCCTGGTAGGCGACTTCGAGCAGATGGCGTTGTTGTGGATCCATTGAAGATGCCTCTCTACTTGTCTTTCGGAAGAAGCGATGGTCAAAGGCGTCAACGTCATTGATAAGGTTGGCAAAAAATCTCTGAACTTGAGGTGTTCGTCGAAGACCATTCGTCGAAAACCTTTCGGCCGGTATCTCTTGACAAAGCGACTTGCCAGATTCAATGACGTTCCATAGCTCATCCAAAGAGTCCGCTCCAGGAAACCTGCAAGCCATGCCCACAATTGCGACTGCAGTATCTGGATAGCTTCTGGCTGGTGTCGAGCCTATCAAAGGCTCGGTTTGATTGGACAGGCCTAGCGGTGGTCTGATTGAGTAGGGACCCAGGAACCGTGAACTTGATAGGCACCGGACCGGGCCCAGTTCTAAAACATTCCTTGCATCTTGTCCGGGTCTGAGTTTCGAGGCAACTTGGCTTACAACCAAGTGCCAGTCGGCCACCTCCGTCATGATGCACTCCAGTATTTCCTCGTGTAGTGGTCGGCCACCAAGAGTCCGGCCGTCCCGATTGGAACATACGGCAACTACCAGCCCGTCGACCTCTGGAAATCGGAGCTTTGATTCTTGGGCGCAAAATTCCAACAACTGTTGTTTCCAGTGGCTGAGCGCTGGTGTGTGATAGCGGGCTCTAAGACTCAGAGGCTTCAATGTGTAGTCTTCTAAAGGGATATGTTGGTGAAGTACTGCTACCCTTGCCGTTGGTACAATAATTGTGCAGCTTGCGTGATCGATCCTAGTTGCAACGTATGACTGTGTCTGAACATACATTAGATGAGAGAAAGACATGTTCATTCATGGAGTGCTTACGCAAGTGGCATGAGAATCATTCTCTGGAACTTGCGCGGCAGTCCCGCATGGCTCATTCTTTCCGTTACACATCAGCAAACATTCTTCTGCTTTCTGAAAGAAGGGAAATGCTCACATTTATTTCTTCCAACATGGAAGCTGCAAGGTTGACGTCTAGGTCCAATCCTCGTTGGCGGCGTAGCACGAATGCTGTAGTTGCCCCTGCTTGGGTTTGATCGAAATCCAGATACACTCCAATGCAGAACGAAAGGCGGAGTGCCACAGCAAAATTATGGACCAAGGCCGTCTCGTCCCTGGAATTCGAAATTGCGGTAGCCGATAATAGTCCTAGACAGAATCCCTGGCATCCGCCATCTGAGATATTGCCAAGTAACTGCTGGTGGGAAATGTCGTTGTCCTGCAAGTACTGGAAATATTGCACCATCCCAAAAAGGACAGACAGAGGGGCTGAGATTGAATTCCAGTATTCTTTGATCTGGTCTTCAATGACATCAAGGTCGTGCTCCAGCCAGCGTGTCAACTGCAAAGCGCACCATTTGCCAGGCGTTCTTTCAAGGCATGGCTCATGAGCTACTAGACACTGAAATAGCGAAGGTAGCTCTGAGATTGAATCCAAGAGTGGCTGTAGTATGGGTATTTGCCGCAAGGCTGATCTGATGTCATGCAAAGCCAAACCTCTAAAGCCTTCAGAGGCTTGAGGACCAAAAAAGATAGCTTTCAGAGACATGCTGGAAGGGCTTGTAGAATGATTCTCTGACTTGGGCGAATATGAGATGAATGCGGGAACTCTTTTGAATTTACCAAACCAAAGGTGCCAAGTTGGAGGGCTAGAAGGGTTTTGTCTCAATGAAGGTTAGTCTGTAGCCTGCTCAGCCGTCACTCAATATCACAAGCTTCTCAGCGCTTGTCATCTACTGCAGCATCGGAGACTTTAGTGCTTCTTTACAACGGCATTCCACCACTTTGAAACCCTGACCGTCCTGAAACGCACGCGGGTAATTGATCAATGAAGCTCTTATCGATGGAATAGCTTGGCTGCACAACTGCCGGGTTCCTTCCTTGACTCATTTCGCATTGGTTTCATGCACAGTCTTTGGAGATTTCGTGATGTGTGAAAATATCCGGCGGTGGGTCGTACGAGTAGCAGAGTTTACACAGGCGGCTGCATGTTTTGGGGTCGTCTACAAGGTTGCTTCAGACTTCGCCAGACGTGCCACCGAATGACCAAAGATATTCACAAGCTCCGAGGCAGGCTTCTATCTCGTTCTCGCTGAAACAGGAAGTGGTCCGGGCTTAGGTTCGGGGGCTCCCGACACAGAAAATGCCTCGCTGAATTGGGTGTACACCATCCCGGGCCGCGCCCACGGTCCAGGTGACGAGCCCAGGCTCCTAAGCCGATGGTTTGTCGATCTGTTGCCCTCCTCTGGACTACAGTTTCCTCTCACCCACACTCCCACGGCATGAAGTTTCTGCCAACAGGTGTCATATTCGCATTTAAATTCAAGATTTTCCTTTGTGGTTGGCTGTATGATCATCTCGTCTTCAGTTCAGATCGCGATATCATTCTCCCATCTTACTGCAAGTCTTCTTAAACCTCAGACTAGACAACTGTCACTCTGCACTTCATCATGTCACGATCTCCAGGCTCTGAATCGGAGGCTCGACAGCTTTTGGGGCTTGTTGACCTACTCCGTGAATCCGTGCTCACCGTTACGCAACAATGGGAGAAGGAACGTAATTCGTCTGTCACGGAGGATTCTGCACAGCAAACAGTGCCCAGTCCGGATTTGTTCGAGGCTCAAAGAAGAATCGAGGCCATCGCCGGCACTCTCATAGCGCTCGTGGCAGAGCCTTCTCACAGGATCCAGCAAGTTATGACTCTGGCCGTCCAAGCCAGAGCACTAATTCTAGCCACTGAGATGAAAATTCCAGACAAGTTGACAGCCGACGGAAAGCAAGGAATCCACGTCAGTATGCTGTCAGAGCGTACCGGGATTGAGTCTCGCAAACTTGGTAAGTTCAGCCCAAGCGGAACAGATAACTGGCAACGGCCTTGTGGAGGCCCTCTAACGAGTGGGATCCTTGTCTATTACAGCTCGCCTCATGCGAACCTTGTGTACCATTCACATCTTCAATGAGCCTGAAGAGAACCGCTTCACGAACAACCGCATTTCACAAGTCTTAGTGGACAATGAGCCGCTGAGGGCTCTGGTGCAGTTAGCGTACGTATCATATAGAAAGTATTTTGAAGGGCGTAGGCTGATTTTGCGAAAACTCACATAGGAGCATGCACTCATTCACATCTGAGTACTTAGGTAAATACCTTCTGGGTCCGACTGGATCCTCTTATGAAAAAGACGAGACAGCGTTCCAGATCGCGCTAGGCACGGACAAGACGCAGTTCGACTGGTTCGCCGAGAAAGTCACAGTTGAGGAGCTCGAACGTGGAGGTCGCGGTACTGGCTACCCGGGGTTCTTCTCCAGGCCTGAAGACGGCAACTGGGAGGGGCCAGACTCCAACGGGTTGATATCCCGCCCTGAACTGGCAAACTTCGGAAAAGCGATGATTGGTAGCGGATCGGTCAATAGTCCCGCTCATGTTTTGGACTATCCCTGGAGCAACCTCGGAAACGGTGCCACCGTCGTAGACGTGGGTGGCGGGGTTGGTACGCAACGCTCGCAACCTTCTAATGAACTAAACGTGTTTGATTGGCTAATGTCCATTCAGGAGGTTTCGCACTTCAAATGCTGAAAGCCCACCCTCACTTGCGGTTCATCGTGCAGGACCGTCCTGAAGTTATCAGTCAAGGAAAGAATGAAGTCTTTCCCATTCATGCGCCGTGGGCATTGAAAGATGACCAAGTCACCTTCATGGACCACGACTTTTTCCAGCCTAACCCTGTTGTTGGCGCAGACGTATATTGGCTTCGTCGCATCCTGTAAGTCCTCTGTCTCTCAGAGCCTGCAACAACAGCTAACGGTCGCAAGGCATGATTGGTCGGATGAGCCGTGCCTCAAAATTCTCAAAGCGCTCAAGGTCGCCATGAGACCCAATTCGAGGATCCTCCTCGCTGATTGCGTGCTGAATACTACTTGCGGATCTCCAGATGTGCCCTCGGCTCCGGATCTGTTGCCTGCCAACTATGGCTATTGGTGCCAATACAACCATGTGCTCGGAATGATTATGATGGCAGAGAATAATGGGATCGAGAGAACTGCATCCGAAATCAAAGATCTGGTCACCAGGGCTGGATTGAGGATCAACAAGATTTGGCCAGTCAGAAGTCTGGTGGGCATAGTTGAGGTAATGCTATAGTCCATGTAGCAATAGTTTAGTCTAGAAAAGTCTAGAAAAAGAATAAGTACGGTTTCACCCACTAGGCCTATGAGTATGTTACAAAACTTCAAAATGTGGCAATGGTCTAGCAACGGGAAATTCCCAGCCGTCTTAACAGCAGGCGTCTGGAATAGCGTGATAAGGTTCCCATTTCCAAGAACTCGCGGGGTCCACCCAGGCATGCTCCTGCCAGTCGGATGAATAGTTCGGCTAGGTTTCGGCTTGCAAGCATAACCATCCTTGTGGGATGTCCTACTCCAAACTTATGACCATCGAAGGTTATGGCCGAAAGCGGTATGCCGTCAGTACGCAAGGAATTGTCCAAAAGCGGTAAGCTGTGAGTACAACATCCAAATATTCCTATCGTTTCAATTCTTTACAGAAAGTAGGCTTCTTTGGAAGACTATTTGCTGTTTTTCGCTCATCCCAATGTGTCTCATTGTGAAGAACGTGCCCAAACTTAATTCCCGGCCATCTTCGACCACTCGGATTAACAGTGCATTCGGAAATTTGCGAGTCAGAAGGCTACGGCGGGTAGCTCCGTAAGCTGGAAAAGCTGTGAAATTGAGGGTAAAGTCTATTACGCGACATGTACCAGCAAATCATAGCCGGCATTATGAGACGAACAATGCAGGCAACTCCCTTTTCCTTTAACGCCCGTTCAGGCAAAACCAAAAGTTCTTGCCTTATAGTCGCGACGATGCACTCATGTTCTTATCTCCTGCGGAATTCCAATTGATTGATTAGACCCGGTTCGTATTCATAAAGTTTCTACAATCCTCGTTACATACGCTGAAACTCCGTCATCGTGCGTCTGTGCGAAGAGTCTAGTGCCGCTAACCGAGTCCTCGGTTTATGGCCAGATGGCAAGTTTATTGACGTTTACATTTGTGACTTGGTCCTACTTGGATGCATCGTGTCCAGCATGGCGTCACCAATGAGCCTCGAAAACGATTTTCACGTTATCATAGTCGGTGCAGGACTCGCGGGGCTGTCAGCTGCTTTGTCAATCAAGCTTGCCAACACATCACATCGAGTAACTATTTTCGAATCTGCAAAGGAACTCAGAGAAGTTGGCGTTAGTTGGATCACACATCTTGCAGAGACATCAGGCCGATGGCATCTAACTCATACACTCGCAGGCGGGCATCCAGCTTACTCCCAATGGCGTACGTCTCCTTGAGAAGTGGGATGTGATGAAAGAACTGCCTACGGCATTGCCGGACACCATGAGTGTAAGACGGTACGACGGCTCGAGGCTGCTAGCACATGAGCCTTTCCTGCAGCAGCTCTTACAACGCCGCTGTGGCGCCTCGATTATTGATGTCCACCGAGCTGACCTGCAAAACGCCATGCTCGCCAAGTGTGTTGACGAACTGGGTGTGACTATAAAGCTTGGCACCTCAGTAAAGTCAGTCGAATTCAACGATGCCGCAGTGACTCTCGAAAACGGTTCAATAATCCACGGGGACGTTGTTCTTCTCGCAGACGGCCTGTGGTCCACGATTCGCAGCGAGTTCGCGGGGAAGGACCATCCGCCTATCGCGACGGGAGATTTGGCGTACCGGCTTCTCATCTCCGTTGATGAGCTCAGCGGTCCTGATAAGGACGAGCTACGAGAATTCATCAGCCGTCCTGCTTTGAATTTCTGGATTGGGCCGTCTTCCCACGTTGTAGGGTATTCCTTGCGTGAAGGCACCATGTTCAACTTGGTCTTTCTTCGACCGGACGACTTGCCTGGTGGGGTGTCCAGGACTGGTGGGACTCAAGCCGAGATCAGCTCTGCACTCCCCTGGGACCCTTTGCTTCTGAAGTTTCTACGGGCGAGCAAAGAGGTGACCAAGTGGAAGCTAATGTGGGCCAAGCCTCTGTCCCAGTTGGCTAATGATAGCGGGACTTTCTTCATGGCAGGCGATTGTTGCCATCCAATGCTACCATACCTAGCGCAAGGGGCAAACTCGAGTCTAGAGGACGGCGCCGTTTTAGGACACCTACTTGGCAAGGTGTCACAAGCAAACAAGACCAAGCTTCTTCCTGTGGTTGCGAAGGTGTATCAGCGTTTGCGAAACGACAGAACCCGTTGGATCCAGGAGGAGGCATTCCGCCAACGGGATGAACTCCATCTGTCCGATGGCGAGGAACAGAGGGAGAGGGACAGATACATGGTCGGACAGCTGGGAGCTGAAATACGCGGGCCGTTTCCAATTAGGTTCTTTTGCCCTGAAGCCCAGCGCTGGTTGTTTGCGTACGACGCATACGAGCAAGCTGAGAGGGGTTGGGATAATGAATCCAGCACCTTATGTTAACTTATGATTTGCATTGATGTCGTAATTCTCGTTAATTCGTACGTTCATCCATAACGTGCTGTTTCTTTTGGAATTCAAGCTAGGCCCCTGTCTTGAAATTACCCCGGCACATTGGATTGAATCTATGCCAATGTGGCCATAGGCGGCTCTAGGCAGGCTTCCGAGACCCGAAAGTGCCAATGAAATCAGCCTCCAAGAGTCTAGGCATTGCGCATGCCTGTGGGAACAGACGTCAGGAGAAAGATTCCCCGTGCCAAGAACCGCCAAGGTCGGGTAGAAGGAAGGAATAAGACTCCATCAATCAACTCGTCGAGGACTCTGCTCCAAAATACCATGGCCCACATAGCGTCCTGGGCAACCAAAGCCCTGGTCATCAAGTAGGAAAGTGTACCGGTGTGGGCTCGTTGTGATACACGAGATTGCTGGAGTCGCAGGTGTGTATAAAATAGACTCTATATTGCTCAATATTTCACACTTGGCCCAACGGCAGCAAGTTATCATCAAGATGAAGTACTTTTCTGTGGCTCTTTTGGTCATCCTGAGCAACGTCCTCTATACGTCAGGGTTGAATATACCTCGTACAGCTGAAGAGTTTCGCCTTAAGCATCCTCTGCCCAAGAGGACTATCCCATGCCGCGCATCTTTCACGCCGAAATCATCAGTGAACGATACTGACGATGTCTCTGATCACTTTTTAGACGCTGTTATGCGTGCGAATAATGGAGGGGCTGTGTATCTTCCTGCAGGTCAGACATTTGTGATCGGCAAACCACTTGACTTGACATTCCTTCATGATATCCACATCCGCCTTGAGGGAACCATTAAGTTTACCGACGACGTTGAATTTTGGCAAGCCAACGCTCATCAGCATCCCTTTCAAAGATCACTAATGTTCTGGAAATGGGGCGGTAAAGACGTATGGATCCATGGCGAGGGTGTCATTGACGGCCAAGGGCAAAGGTGGTGGAATGAATTCTCTGGACAAGAGTGAGCAACTGGAATCTTGTGCAAAACATGGGACTAACTCTTAGGACCAGAATCTTGGACCCAGACAATGAGTATCTGAGACCCATCCTCTTTTATGCGGAGGGTATTGAGAATTTGACCGTTGAGGGGATTCTGATGAAAGATTCCCCAGTTTGGCATAATTTCATTGTTAACTGTAAATCCACCTTCCTATCCAAGATGCAGCCGCAGACACTGATACTTCCTCAGCCAAATACATCACATACCGCGATGTCATCATTGAGGCAAAGTCGAACAATTCCACAGTTGAACCAAAGAATGGCGATTTTTTCAACTCTCTCAACGTTGAGCATATTCGTATCGAGCGCGTTTGGGTTGACTCAGACGACGATTGCTTCTCGCCGAAGAGCAATAATACAGACATCCATGTCAATACGATGTACTGTAATAACTCTCATGGGCAGTCACTGGGAAGCCTTGGACAGTATGAGGGAGAGTATGTTTTGGTGAAGGACGTTGTGATTGAGAACGTCTGGATGCTGAACGGAAACAATGGTGCCCGCATCAAGGTCTGGGCTGGGGAAAACGTCGCGACTGGGTTTGTGGAGAATGTGACATTTCGAAACTTTTGGTCTGAGAATGACGACTGGCCTATCTTCTTGGACAGTTGTTACTTCAACGTTGACTCGGAAACTTGTAACCGCTTTCCAAGCAAGATGAAGGTCAGTAATGTGCTCTTCGAAAACTTCCGGGGTATCTCAAGTGGGAGCAAGGGGAGGGCTGTTGCAAGGGTGAGTTGCTCAACGAATGAAGAGGGGCGGTGCAGGGATATCAAGTTCAAGGGATTTGACGTGCAGAGCCCTTGTGGCGGGGAGGCGGTGGTAATCTGCGATGGAGTCGACGGCGGCCTGGGCATTCCCTGTGTCCCTTTTGAAAGTGAAGAGGCGCAATCGGCGCTGAAAGAGGTATGCAACCGTGGAAAGGCCACCATTGACCCTCCTTGGGATGTACGAGACTACGGACAGAGGGGTATCATGTAGAATCCCAAGACATAAACTTTGAGTTTTCCTCATCTATGGATATGCATAGTGGCATCATTCACAATTTGTGTCTCAGCCATCACCTGCCCTAGTTGTCTTTATTATGGAGCAGGAAACCTCTTATTTCGGCTAGACTTCAACATGTGTGATATTTTCGCGGTTGGCGTCTGCCTCACTGCTTTCTTATTGTGTCCCCGTCTTTATTCGCTACGATAGCAACCCTTTTTCTCGAAGTTATCAAAATAGGGTGACCCTTTTTTAAACTCCAGGTATCATGTCGACATGTTTTGGCTCCACAAGCAGCCAGGATCGCCGCTACTCCTAATGGAGTTTAGCCAAGGATGATGACGCACACGAACCAACCATCCATAGCCGCATCATGATTACTTTAAAGAGCGGTCGGCTATCGTCTTACCCGATCGCGCCAGATTGAGCTTTGTGGAATAGCCCACCTGCCAGCACGATCGCAAGCACAATGACCTTAATCCAAGAATTCTGGTCTTGGATCACCCCTGCTCAAGGCCCGATTTCTGCATCCCCGGAATTGGGACATGCGGCGCCGACTACGTTGCAAGTGCCGTTCCCTCGCTCCGACTTCAAGCCCACCGTAATTACCTTCCTCCGGCATTGCGGCTGTCCATGTGCGTTCACTACCCCTGCTGCATGGCTACTCTCAATGCTAATAACACAAGTCGCCGAAAAGACGTTCCTTCAACTTCGCGACGCAGCTGGCAGAAACCCCGACGTCAAATTCATCGCTGTGTCCCATTCCTCGGAGCTACATACGTCGAAATGGCTTGCGGAAGTCGGAGGAGTTGGAGATACCAGTCCGGTCGACGTCGTCGTTGACGAAGACCGCACTGTGTACGCCAAGTGGGGCCTTGGCATATCCTCTTTCCTACACGTCCTGAGCCCGGGAGAATTGAGTGAAGTCTTCAGTCTGGCATGGAACGAGGGTATCAAAAATAGACCAACAGAGAGCGGAAATCGCTGGCAAACCTCTGGAGCTTGGGCTATCAATGAGGGTGGAATTATTGTTTGGGGGCATGCGGCTAAAGGAGCTTCTGAAATTCCGGACTTCGAGGAAGCTGTGACGCAAGTGAAGACAGAGAATGGTGAGTAACCCGCTCATTCTCGACACTCGTGTTCTCTGTCTGCATGCATGAAAGCAATAACGGAATGAGACAAACAAATAGCGATTATTCGCCTCTTGGCTCGTTCAAGCGTCGCATCTCTACTTGGAAACAATTTTCTGCGGTTGTGCTTCGCCTTCAGCTCATTGACAAGAATTCGTTCTACTCTGAATTGTATGCTTGCGTGGAATAGATAAACATCAGAGCGTCTTTTACTCGATTCCGAGGCACCACGGACGTAAAACACACACACACAGACATGAATTCAACCGTAAGAGGCCCATGTTGAAGCCTCGGAAGATGCCTAATTGTCACACCACGTAAATGCCAACCTTGAACGTAGTGGGGCGTGGTCCCTGCCGTGACTTAGCAGTCTGCTTTTGCAATCTCTGAGTACCTTCGTTCGATTTGTTGCCTGCTGCAGTGCCATTTGCTTGCCGTCACTTGGAGATCGTTGGTTACGAACAGCACTGCATCCTTTACCTCTTGAACTAGACGTCACTCCTTGTTTGTAGACATTCGATGCGAATATTGCCAAGCCACAGGCACACATAGGTGTGTGCGACAGTGATGAGGAGTCATGCAGCAGATCCGTCATCAAAGAGTACGAACAGTGAGAAGTTCTTTCGGTAATCATTATTGGCATCCCCTGAACGCTGCAGCATGGCGTCTGGGATCTCCGCAGAGAGCCTCCCGGCCCATCCCCGATTGGTTCTTCGTGCCAAACGGTCAGGGATTCATTACCAACATTGGTCCACAGCTCCTCGTAAACCCGTCCAATCGTCGCGGCAGTCTTTTTTTGCCACCCAAAAGCTCATTTCCGAACTCACAGTGTTTGGAAACCACGTGATGGTTCATTGGCGCGGGGGCGCGCACATGGATCTACGCAATACTCCGTATCGCCGTTAATTGAGCTCTCGAGCCTGGTACATTTGTAGGTTGACTATTGGTTTTGCCATTCCAAAATTGTAGACACCGCAACGCGTGTGTAAGTCCACGGCCAACGAGCCGTGCTTCGTTGATTTCATGGGCATTGTTTTATTGGCGTCGACCCTGGTCTAGGAACTTGTTCTGGAGATGGCTGCTGTTGGCGGTGGTGGGGGTCCGACTGTCCCGGTCAGTTGAACCCCCTGCACCCTTAGGCGGCACAGTCAATGTCCGGGAGATCGAGCAAACATTGTTTTCGGCTTGAAATTGACACTTAAGATGGTTTGGGCAGTTCTATTAGTCACCGGAATTCTTGCCCAAAACCCACCATTGCCACTGCCTGCCTTCTTCTACAATCCTGGCCGCATCGCACGAACTTCTGATCCTAGGAAAATCGTCAAGATGGCGCAATTCAACCAACAATCTCCAGAGCAAGCCCACGCTAAGGCGAGCCGCAAATCTGCCTCTTCTTCGTCACGCCCTCCTATGGTCGTACGCATCCCACACGAGGTGACACCTGAGATCGTCCGCCCGAAGCTACTTGTACTAGAGCCACCGTACGAAGGACCCAATGTGCATGAAGTAGGGGTCAAAGGTTCGTGAATACTTTTTCCAGTGGTTACGTCGAGTATCTGATTCAATCTCGCAGCTGTAGGGAGGTTCATGCCGGTCTCCCACTCTCTCAATTGCACCAAAAAGTCCTCTGAAGGAAATGGCCAACGAGGTCCAGATTTGTGGCCATTATGGTCATGGGTAAGCTGACAGCTTTATCATAATTGGTGCTTGGGGATCGATGCGGCTTGAATTCCTATTCTTCTTCTCGCGCTTGCATTAGTTATTTCATATCCTCAGAATGAAGGACCAAGTTTGGCGGTTGGGGTTCGCAGTCGAACGGAGATCTTACGTGGTTTGTTAAGTTGACACTATAAATGTTTGATTCGCTTTATGGATTTCTAGAGCAACTCAGGGAAAACGGGAGACTCGTGAATGAAGAACTACATCATTCAGTTTTACTCTAATCTGGAAGTTGTGCAGCACCATGTCGGGCGACGGCTTGACATCAAGTCATCTACTACTGCTTCTTTGGGGGCAGCACCGTCGGAACCGGGGGACGAGTAGTAGTTCTTGGTAATTCCGGAACAGCAGGTGTCGGGATACAAGCACAAGCGCTGCTGACCCGTGCAACAACATGCTTATCCTCTCCGCCGCATGCCTCGGCAGCATACCCAGGCACAAGGATGTCGTCGGTGTTGAGGCGCTGGGTGTAATTGCCACAGAACTCTCCAGACTCCTTTAGGCGATCAGGAATGTGTGAGGCCCGCAACGCCCGAAGGCAATTATCGGCGTTGCAGACAGGTGCTTTTGGGCATTCCTTGGATGTCATCTTGACCACGAAGCTGCCGCGCTCGATTGTGTGTACGAAAATGAAGCCGGACTTGAAGTTGGCAAACGAGGACCACGATCCGAGGAATGCAACTGTGCCACCACCTTCATTGTCATCATCTTCGGGATAAATGTCGAAAAAGCCAGCCTCGCAGATGCTGCTACCCGTTGGGTCCTTAGTAACACTGCTGACGTCAAGCACGTTTAACCCATTCCCGTAGTTTGACTGATACAAATAACCATTCACCATGTACTGGTTGTGGTCAATAGACCTAGTCTTCCCAGCGTAGTGCCCTACATAGACTGGAGCTTCCAAGTTGCGGATGTCCATAATGTGGGTTGTGGGAAGACCTTGCGTCATTGGGCCGACCTTGGCATCCCTCTCGTCGAATTCGTCGTCAATGAACAAGTACTCTTGCCAAGTTTCGTTATTGACGACACCTTGATGTACGTATTGCGCACCAGGGTAGTCCGTAATTGAGATGATGTTTGTGGTGTTACCGTTCTTATCAGTGACGTCGTAGATGGTAAGAGTATCCTCGTTGTAGCCATAGCAGATGTCTCTTCCATAGTACCGATGGTCTGGGCCACGATATACTAGACACTCAGCATCATGCACATAACCATCCCCCGCAGCGCAGCCAGGGCTTGTTACGTTGGTTGGGTCGCTGATGTCGAGAAAAATCAGACCGCCCCGACAGGGCAGATCGCCTCGCACCCGAATGGTTTCGTTTCCGCCCACAGAGCCACAAGCAATGGCATAGTTGAGTTCGTGATTGACGACGATGTTGTGAGTACGCCCCATGGGGAGCTCGTCCCAGTGCCCAGTAAGCTCTTCCTGAGTGAAGTTCTTCGGGTTTGCGGGATCTAGATCAAGGACCTTCTTCATGTCGAAGAACTGCACTCCATGGTGAATGGCCTCGGACCCAATCACGGCAATATCACCAACGATACGTATTTCGCGCCATTGCGAGCCGATTCGATCGTATTGTGGGAGACGGCCGAGGTAAAGCAGCTTTCCCTCCTCTGAGATCTCTGCAAAGGCGGTGCCGTCGTATTGGCCAATGGCGACGAATTCTCTACCATCTGCTGAAGTCCAGCCCCATGAAGACGAGCCACGTCCACCCCAGCTGCCAAGCGCTTCATGGGAGAGAAAATGATAAAGGTCGATCTTCATTAATTAGCAATGAGAAGTCTTCCACATGCGTGCGTGCAATAGGCTTACGTTGTTACACCTGAAGGTATTGTGAAAATCTCCAGGGACCGCCTCAGCAAACCCGTTCACACACGGAGTATATCCGAGCTCAGGATACTGAGAACTATCCATATCGCCAGCGGCGATCTCAGCCTCCCATTGAGCCTTTGGGTCTGTCAGCTAAAGCACTCTGATCGGGCATTGATCGCACACACCATCTTGATTCCCATGATGCGGCGATGCACTTCGCCAGAGTCATACTCTGCTTTCGTACCTGCCCCAGCCGCATTGGTTAATCTCAACAGAGACCAGCCGAGGACGGCTGCGGCATGAATGTGCACCATTTCAACGAACCGAAGAACTGACAATAGCGAGAGCTACCGAGAGATGAGCTGCTTGTACGAGCCAATGAGGATCAAATCACCTGGGTACCACGTTTCGATGAAGCGGCACCGCCGGCCTTTAAGTATTGGGAGTCTATATCTCACGCTTCGGCCATTACGGGTTAGGTACCAAGCATCAACAAGATCTGTAAGTTAACTATTGCCAATCAAAGACGGTGTGCGGAGAGCTCAGAATAAGACCTTATTTTCATTCTCACATGAGCCAAAATCCGACTGGAGAGAATCACGCAAGATTTGATGCCACCTCGGGGCTTGGCTAATGGAACACAGCTGCTAAAAGAAGCTAAGTTGATCTTGGACGACTATCACGCTGGCCTTGGCAGCCTTGGCATAGTCGTTTGGACGAGTTATCTGCTGGGACTACTGCGAGGCTTGCGAGCTCCGCCTCAGAATCCCCGCATTGAACACGCACACATAGGTTTTTTGTAGCTTGGCTTTACAATTGCGGTAGGTGGTTACGGCCTTGGCTATTCAACTAGGCACTTGGCCGTTGATAAGAGGAAAAGAAACACTGTTCTTCGCTGCGGTGATAACTGAAAGATGGCTTGCCGCACTGCCAACTCGTCAGCTCGCAGCCTCAACCCAGAAACCATTTTACAGCAATGAAAGTCGGTTCGAAATTTAGTGCTCGCTTTGATTCCGCCGCTTGCGGCCAATCTCTGGTCTCGATTCAATCAAAACACAAAAGGGCGCTAGCTTGCAAGTGAAGTTCGATTCCTCTGCCCCACCATTTGTCGCCCTGGTTTACCCAATCATCAATCCAGGCCCCTGCTTCTTATTTCTACCACCATCATGCTCTACGCCTGCCAGGAATTCTGCTTCGAAAAATTCGCCGGCAGGACATTCATATTATTTGTTAGGCTTGTGTCTAGGCGCATATCGCTGTGTCTGTCTGTTCATGCGATGCCAACACTTGTTGAGAAGCGCTGGATGATTTTGCTTGACGCAGTCCTCCTTGACATCGGAGAAACTGGGGTTGCCAACCCAGTCAACTGTCATCGTCACGTGTCGTGTCTTCTTGCCGTGGCGCCGAGCGAGCCAGTAATTCTTGATGGTTTGAATGTGCCAAAAGTCTGCCATCTCTCTCAGTACCTCCGCGCGATCCACATGAGCAACGCAGTATGCGACCCAGACTATAGGGGCGTCATCCTGAAGTACATATTCCGGGGCCTATCTCCACTCAGCCTCAGGTTCTGCCGCGTCCTAACACCCTAAGAAGTCGAGCCTAGTGAGTCGGTTAGGTCAAGACGATGACCCATGATCTGACAGAATTCGAGTTTGTCATTCGTTAGCGGATCGGCTTCAGTAAGCAAAAATCCCTCAAAAAGGGCCTGACCGGGGTTCGAACCCGGGGCCTCTCGCAGTTGTTATCAGACAATAACCCAAAGCGAGAATCGTACCACTAGACCATCAGGCCGTATATCCTTATCGCCAAGCGGCTCTACTGCGCACCAAGAGGCCGCAGGTGGTCCTAGCGTTAGGTTCAACACTGGAATCTACAGATCTCTGATGACAAAACATCGCAGGATTCGCTAGTGCTTACCGGATCATAGATGGCTTCCATAAGCATATCGACTTTCTTAACCCCGCTTCTCAGACCAGAATTCCTGACCCAGCCTGGTTTCTATCTTCTGACCTCATCCCAAAGACAAAAACCCTCAGAGCCAGCTTCGCCTAACATGAAGCTTGTTATCGCTGGAGCAAACGGATTTGTGGGAACAGAGCTCGTCCGCCAGAGCTTGCGGCTACCTAGCATCACATCTATAATAGCTCTTTCTAGACGCCCCGTGGATATTAGAAACGGAGCTTCATCTGCTGCCGAGATATCAAAGCTGACGACTGTTGTGGTTGGATCTTATGACACTTACTCTGACGACGAGAAGGCAGTCTTCGCGAATGCCGATGCTTGCATTTGGTGAGTTCTATCATGTCGCGAATCATTCTTCTAGCCCGACTCTATCTTCCCTGTCCCCATTTGTAAAAATGAATACAACGTCACGGTATTGCACAGAAAGCACTGATGATGTATTGCATCTATCGGATAGGACAGTAGCAATCACGCCGTCAAGGTCCGATGCCTATGAGTGGGACGAGGTTCAACGCGTTTGTCTCCGCTCACCTCTTGTGGCTCTAAAGACCATGATTGATGCGCGATCTGAGGCAGCATTCGGCCCCAATTCGAAGCCTATTCGATTTGTGTACATGAGCGGCATAGCCTCGGAGCGTGACCAAACTAAGACTCCCAGTTTCAAGCCTAAATATTCCTTGTTACGAGTAAGTTTGATCTGGTTTTGCCCTCCTCTTCTCTCCCGCTTTTCCGTTGAGGGTCGAAAGATCATTTGCTAACCAGGTTCGAATTGACAGGGTGAAGCTGAAAGTGCTATTCTCGCACTCGCGGAAGAACACAGACTAAAAGTCGAGTTGTGCATTGCAAAACCTGGTTGGATTACTGCACCGAATGATTATATGAAGATGGCTATGGGGTTTGCATTAAAATGGGTTGCATCCTTGCCAAGCATCTGTGTCCAAGAGATATCCGCTGCGATGCTTCACCAAGTTGTCAATGGATTTGAAAAGGATACTCTGCTCAACGACGACTTGGCGGGGATAGGTAGAGCCAACATGTAATGATCCGGACTCAGGGATAGCATTCCTACTTCAAAGAACAAACTGCTTTGCAGTGACGCCGGAGACATTGTAGTCACCAGTAAAGAAATCAATGGTGTTCTGATACAAGAAGACTTCATGCTCCCATTACATATAATCAAGTATGTGGTTAATTTACATCAATCAAAGAAACTTGACTGTTTCTGCCCTCTCGTTTGCATAGGGCACGCTCGGTTTCTTCCATTCGGGAGTTGTGTCTTGCTCGCCCTTGAACTTGACCACAGGCTTCAGAATGCTCAACCTCTTCTTGTCGAAAGCGCTGTCATGAAAGCTTTGGAACCAGTCACTCTCGGGCTGCAGGTAATCCCCAAGAACTCTTTGCCATCCATTCCACACGGTGACAAGGAGATCTAGCACGTGGTGTGATCCTCTCATTTCACCCCACTGGAAGCGTTGCTTGCATTCTTCCACGGTGGCCTCGGGATAAAGCCCAACCTCTTCGGTCAGGGCGTAAGCGTTGACACCAGTCAGACTGGCATGCGAATAGTAACTTCCCCCCTCAACTGCCCGTCTCTTCAGGCCCAACATGGCACCAACAGCTCCGAGGACACCGGTTGACATATCGGAAATGGGCAAGCTGGGAAGAACTGCCTCGTTGTTGGACAGATTTAGTGACTTTCCTGTCACGTAAGCAGAACCGGCGGCAGCATCAGCAATCTGCTGCCAACCGGGCCTTTCAGCATAGTAGCCGTCAGGGCCGAAACAGTTCTCGCTGACGTATACGATGCCACGGCCGCGCTCACCAGCCATCTTGAGCAGATCGTTGAGGCCAAGACCAAACTTCGGCATCTTGTTGATGCGGAAACCCTGAATGAAAACATCGCAGTCCGAGACAAGAGACTTGAGAATGGCGGCGTCTTCATCCTTGCGTAGGTCGATGGCGATTGTTCGTTTTCCAGCGTTCAAGGTCAACTGCATGATGTTGATGTCTGGTAAGTGTGGAGGATTCACACGAATCACGTCGGCTCCGTACGCAGCCAAAATTGTTCCGATCTGCGGGCCGGCAATGACACGAGTCATCTCTACAACTTTGACACCAGCTAGAGGACGCTTGTCGTTGGGGTCCAGAGGCGGGAAGGCTACCGGAGGTGTTGGGATTGCCTGCTCTTGCTTCTGAACGTTTACCAAGGGATGTCTCAACAGCGAACGTCCCATCTCCGATTCACGCCATTGCTTGGGCGTGAAGCAAATGCTGCCACAGAATCCGTTCAAAAGATTTGTCATCTCCATCTTCTCTGGGCTGAGCTTCGATGTGTGTTGGGCAATGAGCCGGGCGGCCTCCTCCGGCGTCTTGGCGGGCGTGGAGGGGTCTACACCAATAGATCGTAGGACCGGCTCAGCATTCATGCTCCCATGAAGCGAATACCAAACCTCGGGGTCGCTTGTAGGGTACAGACCGGTGGCGCGGTATTTGAGAGGAGTGTCGGTCCATCCTCGCTCCCAGTCAGGAAGCAACTCCTTCAACTTGCCCTGTTTAACCAGGCTCACAACATCAACGCCATCCAAGAAAGCAGTCGCAATGCAACCAAACCAAATGGCAGCGTGCGTGGTGTTGACTGTAATCTGACGCTCGTCATTCTTAGCGCCGCGGAGAGTAAGAATTTCGTCGGCCAAGACGCCAGTCATAGCATGCAATGCTGCAGCTACCGAAGTCGCCTTGATAGGTCCGGGGATGACAGGGTACGACTCCCCAGTAAATTGAACTTTGGAGAGAATCCTTTCATCTTGTGTGAAGCCGGGAGTCTGGCTGGCGATAAGACGAAAGATGCGTTGGGTGTCTTCTGGCACAGAGGTGAATGTTTTATCTGTGAAGGTACCCGGGCCGTAGATGTCGGGGATCTTTTCGACAGTCATGATTTATGATGTGTATTCGGAATGGTTTCGAGAAGGAAAGAAAAGGATGCGATAGAGCAGAGTAGGGCTTGCAAGTTGCAATGGCTAAGAGTCCTGGGATATTAGGAAGCTAAAGACCAGAGGGAGTTATTCGATTTATACTCAAAGACGTGTGAGGGCGGGTCATCCGTGGGAATATGGTTGACAATGGCGGAAACGGAGTAAAGACGAAGATATCTCGGTGACCGGTGCGGATTGATTGGAACAGCCGCTGTCGGAAGACCCTTGCGTCCATCAGGGCTGCGAACGCCGTGAGGACCGATGATGTGGGGCAGTGCATCCCGGAGCATGACGTTAACCAGGTCTGAGTCTCGTGCAAGGCAAGGCGTACGCAAGTCGGAGGTTTCTGGTCGACGCGAGTGCCGGCGGTCGAGACACCAGACTAAGGCATGAGAAGAACAGGAATGACGTTGCCGCAAAGCAACGAGACTGTCACGGGCCAAGAGAAGTTTTCTAGAAACTCCACGGACAGGGAGCTGGAATCGCCAAGATTGGTGATCCGGAGATGGCGTACGAGTCGCAGGCCCGCCGCCCTAATTCCGCGGGCGGAATTCTGCCACGCTCCCCACCAAACTGCAGGCCCGTTGCCTACCTTTAGCGCGGGGACATCGGCGTTGTGGGTCGCGAAGGCATGCCGAGCTTCCACGCTCTCGCGACCGGGATCGGCCCGGACTACGTCGTTACTTTCGGGGCTTCCGTCCGTGTAGCTATCTGAAATATCCAAGTAACCTTCACTCCCTCGTTAAATTCACTGACTATCCCATCTTGTTCTCAAAGTTTCATTCGATTTCTGCCACTTTTTCCCAATTCATAAATACCTCCTTTCTGTGCCCTGCTGCCTGCGTCCCGGTCGTGCCATTAGCACTACCACCACGGTTCTCGAATCACCAGCACACCTCCCGTATTACTGCCCAGTTGCAAAGTCCTCAATCACCCAATTACATCCTTTGCTACCACGCCAGCATTTTCTTCATCATGCCTGACATTCACAACGTTGCCATCATCGGCTGTGGGTCGATTGGTGCGTCTTGGGCGGCACTGTTCCTGGCCCAAGGACTCTCCGTTGTCGCCTTCGACATCAATCCAGCCGCCGAGACTTTCCTCCGCAATCTGGTTACCGACGCACTGCCAGTTCTCTCGTCATTGGGATTAACGAAGGAATCGGATGTCAAAGCGACTGATATCACATTTACAACCGACATGCGGGAAGCCCTCAAGGATGCCGACTTCGTACAAGAAAATGGGCCAGAAAAGCTTGATTTCAAGCGAAAGCTATTCATGGAAATGGCCGAAATCATCCGACCCGATACTATCATCGCAACAAGTAGTAGCGGTCTGACATGCTCGAGTATTCAAGAGGGCATGGGTCCCTCCGGGAGGCCGGAGCGATGCGTGGTGGGCCACCCTTTCAACCCCCCGCATCTCATTCCCCTTGTCGAAGTTGTGGGTGGGGACAAAACTTCCGCATCGACTGTGCAAAAGACGATGGATTTCTACGAGCGCATGGGGAAGAAGCCGGTGCATGTCAAGAAAGAGGTTGTGGGCCACGTTGCCAACCGACTACAAGCCGCGTTAGTAAGAGAGGTCATGTATCTTCTCCAGGAGGACATTGTCAATGTAGAAGACATCGACAAAGCTATGAGCTTTGGGCCAGGCCTTCGGTGGGGTGTCATGGGTCCCAGCATGTTGCTTCACTTGGGGGGCGGCGAAGGCGGGATCAAGCATATGGCGGACCATCTCTTAGGTCCCCTTATGACTTGGTATGCGCCCAAAGACCCTGAAGTGACAGATGAGTTGAAGCAAAAGTGGGTGGAAGGAACAATGAACGGGGTTGCTGGGAGGGAGTATCGGCAGTTGGCTAAGCAGCGTGACGAGGAACTCGTCAGATTGCTAAACATTCGGAAAGAGTGGGATGATTATGCGTCAACCGACAAGCAGTCATAGGCATGTGAGAATGTGTATTAGTGTTAGACTATAATTGATATATCATCTTTATTAAGAGACTTTTTCACGATCTCCTCAGTATTCTCGTCTTCACCTTTCTCTTTTCACTCACCTCTCTTCACAACTAGACACTAGTGGTTGAATGGCACTGAAGGATTTGGAAAACCAAACCGCACCGAAACGCGAGGGGTTCATGGGCATGGCACAACTGGGCAATGACGTCCCACATGAAGGTCTTGACCAGGGACATCCATGTATATAAGCGGGACCACGCGGAATTTGGCCGCGCAATCAGGAAGACATCCGCCGCATTCTGTGACAGTGGGTATGTCGTGAAGACCGAGGTGCGAAATCCGAGTAACGGACGGAACCATAAGTCGCCGTTAGCGGGCTACCTGGTGAATCATTCGCAACTGGCAAATTGAAAACTTTTTTGTACAAGACGGAACCCGACTCGTAGAACTGCTCTCGAATGAATCATCCGTCTTGAAAGACACCGGCCGCGCAACTTAAAAGTGGTCTTTATAAAGGAACATTTCGCGGGGAACGGCTTCTTGTTTTGGTTCTTATCTTTGCCTGGAGGTTTCACTCATTACGACTATCATTACGGCTGTTTCATTACGGCTGTCAACTCTATTCGTTTAACACTGCCTATTTCAAACACTTTGTAACAATGGGCTCACAACCGCAACAACGTCTTTACATCCTTGACACGGATTTGTCGCATCCTCATCAAAACACGCGGGCCGGACGCATATTATCTTGTCTTCCAGATGGGAGTGACCTTCGAACGATCATTGATAATATTGATACTCTACCGGATGGCATTGCCATAGACCATGCAAACGGCCACATGTACTGGACAAACATGGGATCAAGCTTCAAATCCAACAGTGGTTCTATCGAAAGGGCCAACTTGGATGGATCTGACAGGAGAGTTGTTGTTCCTGTGGGAACTTCAGGTGTCTTCACACCGAAACAAATCACCATCGCGAAGAGAAGCCAGAAGCTGTACTGGTGCGACAGAGAAGGCATGAAAGTCATGCGAGCAAATCTCGATGGTTCTGAGGTTGAGATTCTTATTTCGACAGGGAATACCGAGGCAGATATGCTAGATCAATCAAGGTGGTGCGTCGGCATTGCCGTGGATGAGCAGCGAGGCCTCTTCTACTGGACTCAAAAAGGTCCATCAAAGGGCAACCAGGGTCGTATTCTTCGAGCGCCGATCGAGCCAGCTTCGGGCGCCAGCGAGTTGGTCCGAGACATTGAAGTGGTCTTTGAGAAGCTGCCGGAGCCGATTGATCTTGAACTCGACGAAGAGATTAGTATGCTGTACTGGACAGATCGCGGAGATCCCCCCACTGGCAATTCTCTCAACCGAGCAAATGTGGAACTGGGAGGAAAGATTGAGATTTTAGCGATTCGCTTGCATGAGACGATCGGTTTGGCTTTGGATAAGAACGCGAGCGTGGTGTATGTGACCGACCTGTCTGGTGGTATATATGCCATCGATATCAACAAAAAGGAAAAGGCGGTTTTATTTTCAGAATTGGGCGATACCACTGGAATTGCTATAGCATAACTTCAATACTATCTCAAAGTTAAACCACGATTGTGGGGTGTTAATAGTGGCATATTTGATACAAGCTTTCGAAGAGCGAGTAGGTCCAAGTGACCTCCAAACACGTATATTTCGCCAGACCGCCTTTTTATCCACACTTCATTGTTGCTTTTTCTTTGATCACATGATCCGTTCCAACCTCCACACGCGCGACGTCAAGAGAATCTCGCAATCTCGCCCATCCGTGTTTAGTTCACCCCGCAACACTTCTACCAGCCCTGCTTAAAGCCGCAAGGCCAATTGATAGCTTCTCATCTTCCTGCGTCAACCACTGTCGAAATTCACCGCATCATCGCCATCCAGCAGCATTGACAACGAACGCCGAAGATGGTCGCTGCTGGTCTTCGCTCAACCTATCATCAGTACAAGCAAGACACAGATGTGGTGGCATCATGGTTGGCATCCTCAGCAATTCAGTCCGGCTACTCTGGTCCTCTCAATGGTTCGGCAAACAGCCCTGCCACCAAGAAACTGAAAGGCAGGGCTCGAATGGAGGCTAAAAAGAAGTTGGCAAAGGCCGCTGCTGCCTCGGCTAGCTCAAAGCGAAAACACGTCATTGCCATCAAAGACTTCGTTCCGCTAGCCGAGCATGTGGCCGACTAAGTCGCTTCTGCGGCTCTCGCAGTCCCGGAATTCTTCTCAGCGGCACTAAACCGTGTTATCGAATCCCGTCGACGGTTTTCTGCTATTCTGCAAAGATTTCGATCGTTCCAAGACGTTGCCGGGGATTCCCAGCACGCTTATTTTATTTCGGTCCTCGAGAAAGTACGAGAGACTTTCAAGTCCCATAATGGTTCGTTCGACACGTCGGGCTTGAGGAGCGCTCTACCTACGGATGATGTCAAAAACGATGACAAGCACAACGCTAGGCTTCGGACAGGCAACATGTTTGAATCTCTGAGTGTTTACGAACCCTCTGATGAGTTCTTATCTGCTTCAGACGCAGTGTTCCCCAGTCTCGACGATGTTCAGTACGCGGCTGAGGAAGAAGACACACAGACGGAATCTCTTTTCATTTTGTCGACGCTTCTGGCGGATTTCTTCAAACTTCGTGAGGAAGTATTCGGCCTTTGGCAAGAATATCAGGCTGGATCTAGAGATCTTGCTGCCGTTGCGGTAGCTACAAACACTGCCGTCAAGCTTGCTCATAGCATGGAAGATGAGGTTTCCACGCAGCTGAAGAAGCTTGGTGGGGTGGAAGAGCTTATCCCGATGGTATTTGGGGGCGCATGTGCAGCTCGGGGGCTGCATCCTGAGGATAAACGTCAACCTACCGATGACTACAACTACAGGTGCTACGCTGAGGCTAATATGTTCTTCTATAACACTTTATGCCTCCTGAACGCCTACAAGGGACAGGGTCTCTCTGACACGTGTCCTTCCTACAATGGAAAGTTTGGCTGGTACAGAGACGATCGCAAGGCTGAAGACGACCGGGAGCGCTGGCAAGAGGATAAAGCGGCTCTGTTGGAGCTCTTTGCGGACATGCATGTCATCGTCACGACGCTCAAGGGCATTCAAGTTCAAGACGAGTTCGTCAAAGGTTTCAAGCAAATGATGCAGACGAAGAAAATCCCCGGTGTCTGGCTTGCATTTGGCGCACAGATCTACCTAGACATCCTCAAATCCCTTGGTTCTGAAGTCCGTAGGGGCGAGGAAGATTTGAAGAGGATCACGAATTCGATTGGAGATGTCGTCAGAGAGGCACCAGAGCTTAAGAGGAGTCGCCACTTCAAGGAGGCAATTGATGATCTCCTGATGTCGGTGGACCAGTGGGGCTCAGATAAAGATATCTTCAACATCATACGGCAAGTTGGTGGTCTGCCAATCAGGCCATCCAACTTCTTGAGTCACAATCCGATGTTCTGCGGTCTACACGTTCACGACATAAGAACAGCATTCCACCGGCTTGGTATCGAGTTCGCATCTAAGGGAAATTTGATGCATGCTTTCCAGCTGTATCAAGCGCTGCGGCAAGAAGGAATCCTTGAGGAACAGGAGAAGAGAGCGGACCTTGAATTCATTATGAAGATCCAAGGGAACTCGGCATCCTTTGTGGGAAATCCTCCAACATCTCTTGAGGCCTATTCCAAAAACTTTGCACTCACCAAGGGAATCTCAGCGACGCATTGGTTACCAAATCGCAGCACTAAGAACAAAAAGATTCCGATGTTTCGGGCTGGTATCAGAACCATCAACTACCAGGCTAGGGCATCTATGGCCTTTGCTCAAACGTTCATAGTTGACTCGGATTCAAGAGGGCTCAATGTCGAAGTGGTTGATCTCATTCTCGACAGCAGTGGATGGTACAAGAAACATGATTCCGACGGAACTCGGGAACTTGAGTCCGCAAGCACGAATGATGAAAAAGACTCGATCAAGAACAAGAGAAAGGTGCGTGATAATTCAATTTAGCCGCCTAAGAACCATGAACGTGTGTTATCTCGAATCACGATTTTGCGTTTTATGGATACGACTCACTTTGACAGATTCATCTGCACTTGGTTCAAAATACTCTTTAGACCGGAGACGCTATTTTCAGCGCGCTGCCGAAACTTCGACATTTGAAGCGCGTGTCTCAAGCCTAGGCTTTAGTCCTCTCGATCCAGGAAACTCATGGTTAGTGGAAGATCGAGTTCATAACGCTGAGGGTACCGACCGCATGCTTGATATCAATAGTTACTTGTTGCAGATTAGCAAGGAAGAACGAAAATAAATCTGTCGCCACTGAGCTGCAAGACATGACACAATTTTCACATCATAGTCGTGTCGAAAACGTTCTCAATCTCAACGTAGATATCATAAATTACAAGTTCAAAACAGAAACCAGCAGTTCCAAGACATTTGCCTGCTTCACTTCTTTCGATTTGGCTCGGCGATCTTTCTCCTCATTACCTGCCTGCTGCTTGGCAATATGGAAAGGATCCATCCGCTGCCGTATGAAGAGTTGATTTGTTATGGCGCTGCTCGGACCGCGGAACATCGTTTGAGGGATTCTTGCGGAAAAAGCTTGTCGGCTTCAATGTGCAAGATAGCTTCTCAGCGGGCATGACAGGGAAGTCTATGTCGTATCAGAGTCCATCATTCTTAAGCAAACTCTTATGTGGTCAGTAACGGCATCAAGGAGGGGCAACTAACCTTCAGGCCGAGTGACATGGGTCAGTCCAAAGCAATGCCAAAGTACGACATCCTCATTCTCGACATTTTCGTCTCGCGTTGCATACGTTGCAAGTCCAGTGTCCTCCCGACTTTGATTGGTGAACTCCCCTGCGGCCCATAACTCATCATCTCGGTATCGTGTTACCCAAATGGGTTTGGATGCAAAAGTTCCCCGCCGATGATTGAATGTCTCAGGTCCCATCATCAACATTTGGCTAGGTGCTGCATGAAGCTTGTATCCAGCCGGCTTGCCCGATATCTCATTCACGCGGGATGGGTTCGTGATTCGATACGTACGACCGGACGAGAGGTCTAGGTCATAGCCGCCAGGCTTCGTAATTGGAGTGGTTTTGACGCGAAACGCACATCCAAAGGGGTCAAGATTAGGGTTACCCCGAACGGGCAAACAATCGTCCCGCACGACTGTATTGTTCCTTTCGCCATCAAGTATCGGGTCGATGCGCACACAGAAAAGATGTTGGTGATTTACGGCAAGAACCCCAGGAGCTACCACCGTGCCCCACGGGGATACGCTGAGGTCTGGACGGATTGGCATGGTAGACAGGATACCTGTTGCCCGCACTTCAATGTGAAGATTAGCGGCTTGGTCAAGCACAAAGGCTAAAATGTACTCGTAGTTGGCAACAGTCGACGTGCATTGAATGACAAGTTTGCGGTCCCGTACCACTGAAGACCTGCCGTTGCGGAAATTGGTGTGCTTCCAGCCAATGCCGTCATCGACTTCATGCATACAAACCACGTTCGGCATCAGCACAGGGTCTCCGGTAGCCGAGACGCGCACTCCGTCGAAATAGGCGATGTGGCCGAGGCAATCGCATCCAAGAGCTAAGCTATTGGATGTCAGCCCAAACCCAGAGTCACCAAGATCAAAGGCCTGCTTTCGGTGGTAAGGGGTTCGAGGATCGCCATAAGGAACCGTCATTTCGCTCATGGACACTCGGTAGAAAAGAGATCTTTCGCCGTACCGCACATCGTGCAAAACGGGACCCTCTCGTAGTGACCATCCCAGTTGGAATTGCCACTTTTGCCAGAGTACAGTTCGATCGTCGATTTGGAAAGATGGGCCTTCAGGCTGAATAATATGCAAAGGCTTCATATCTTTGCGTAGTGCCTCCGTGCCGAGTATGTTGGCACTATATTCGACAGGCTCGACTGGTGTCCATGGCTGAGTTTCGGTATCAAGTTCATCGCCAACGCCGAGCGGAAGTCTTTGAAGATCCACAAGCTCCATTGTATGTGCATCGAAGATAGGTGCAAGTGGTAACGGGGTTGAATAGTGATTTGCCTCCTCGTCGTCGTTCAGAGCCAAGTACATGTAGCATTGAAAAAGTCGTCTTCTTTCGAAAGGGTCATCCGTGCCGTATGCCCAAGGATCGTTCAAAATTCGGGCGCTATCCAGACACTTCAGTCTACATTGTTCTAGGACATTTCATTAGGCATACCTTGGTGGAACTTTCAACTTTGCAATCTCCGCAAGAACTGCCGGGTGCTTATTGCAGGCCTTAGTGACGAGGTCGTATTCTACCCAGTCCACTGGGCCTTGGACGTCTGGAAGTTCTTCGGTGGTCTCTAGAATGCCGCTAGAGACATTCAAAATCGATTTCGTGAGAACTTTCGAGTTCTTTTGGTGGTAATAAATTCGAGCTTTGCGATCTGGTACCCGGTTACCCCTTTGCAGGTGGGCGAGAACCTCGTCTTTGGACGGCTCTGCCAGGTCAACCACCTTGAAGCGGATGCACATTGGTGGCAAGCTCAACTCCTGTAAAAGGAGCTGTGATGCCTTGCGGACTTCATCGACTGATAGAGGGTCTAGAGGGTGTTTGGGCATGGTGGCAGAATGAGGAATAAAGACTGTTTGGGACGAGGTGCAACCTATGTCATCTGGTAATAACAATATCGCAAGCCAGTCATTTAAGTATTGTTGAGCCAATCCAAATAACCACACTCGGACACTGCGATCACCTATTACGTCCTAGTATTGAAGGATGATTTGATCCCGAAAACGGAAATAGCTCCAGCGATGGGTTGAGAGAGTGTGTGGGATCTTGCGACATCCCGAATCATCCACTATTTGTACTCACCCAAAACTTAACTCCTTTCGACCACCTCGCCTTTGCATGTGACAAAAGAATCAAAGTATGCATCGCATAAGTTCTTGGTATCTTGGAGTACTTGCAAAAGGGGATGCCAAAGTCATTAGGAATAAAAGTCAAGATGTGTGTAGTTCTGTATACGCCAGTTGGTGCGCCGCGCCAGCTTGGCACGCAACCTTGGGGCGTCGGTGGGTCAGATGCATTGTTCTTCCCGAAAAGGAAAAACTCTCAGCAACTATGACGGTGCGGACTGTTGTTCGCGCGTGGCTGTTTCTCCCTATGACTCCATCTATAGTATCGTCTTTGAGCGAGCCGGCTTGCCAACACTTTTTCCGGCTCCTTGCATGTTTACTATTCTCTTATCTCGCATCTATCTCGGGAAGATACAAGACCATCGTGCGAATTTAGCAACCCTCATTCTTACAAGATGCGGGGTTTAATCAACCCCCATAGATACGAAGGTGATTTGTATTACTTGCCCTTACGAATCAGGTGGCGTAATCCCCGAGGACAATCAAGTCTTAGCTTTCAAATGAGCGAGTCGATGAATCGTACTTCGGTGTCGGCATTGACACGAGCGCTCCCTTTTGGTGACTGTCTTATCTCAAAGACTCCAAGAATGGGATACAAAAGCATTCGGCTTCTTAAAAACAAATTCTCTGCCATAGGCTTCGACTATCCTTCTGTGTAATCTGTCTGAACCAGCCTGGGCGTCTGATTCAAGATTGAAGCACTGAGATAACTGGTGTCGTTCCTGGGACGTGATAATTCGAGGCGTCAGTAAGGTGTCTGAGTCTAGTCTACATGTAGATTGCCAAAGATATGGGAAGGGAGACTCCGTTCAGACCTTGAACATGAAACGAAGTTGACATCAAAGTCCTGTTTGTGCTTTATTTCCTAAAATGGCAACAGTCCGCATCCGCACATCGGCTCTCTTCGTCACAAATCCGATTACGACGTACAGTGTACACGTATCTCATGGCCGCATACCTTTTGACTCCATGATTTAAAAGAACAGATATGCATGTTGCTGTCTGAGGGCCTCGGAGCAGGTCTTTTATTGCGCAATCAGTATTTCTTCAGTCGTTTTTGATGTCTACAAATGTACTTACAAACTCCATCCAAGGGATGTTAGGCCAGGCACGAGTGTGATTCGCCCTAGCTTCCCAAACCTTTTCAAGCACTTCTGTCATTGCAGCATGTTCAAATCCGGTTGAGCGCTTGATTTGCTGGATGCATAGTGTGGCATAATGCATTTGGTGTCCTGTAGAGGTGTCGACAGCGGCGAGGAAAAGGGGAAATAGCAACCGTTTGTGAAAGGGGGAGCTCATTGGGATTCGTGAACTGGCGTCTAGTATAGCGCTGACCGAGACTTTCACCTTGTCAGATTCACAGGGAATTGAAAAGGTGTCTGGCCAACGGATCACTCGCAAAAGACAGGCATGGCGATAGGCGTCGGCAAGATCTCTCCATTCGGTATCAGGGCTGGGATAATCTAGTTCCTCCAGCCTGATATTTCGAAAGAACACTTCTGCATCTTGCAAGACTTGCTCGAAATCGTTTAAACTGATCGATTTGGCTTGGTGGCGTTTGGCCGCTGCGATGACCTCGCCTATGCGATGGAAAACGGCGGGAGGGCAACCAACCAAGGTGTGGAAGCTTGATCGTGCTTTCGGGTCAGCCACGACACATAGGCGAACGGCTTCTGAGTAAGTAAGTTTCTCTGCGCCACTGAAACCCCTCAGTACATCCAACCTAGCGACTTATGTCAGTTGAAATGTTGCGTGTCTTCAGAAAGCCTGAAATGATGAACCCACCATGCTAGTGCTGACAGGAAGAACATGCTAGCGCTTGACGTCTGTCCGAGGCTTGAGGCCACTGCAACTCTATCGCATAGAAAAGACACCCCTGTCAGATGCACGGCATGGGCGGATATGCCCATTTCGCAGATCTTAGCTCACGTTAGTATGACTGATGGGCTCGGATCCGGGACGTGGGGGAGTTAATGACGAATTCTAGATTTGCCAAGACACTCACGTCATGCAAGACCAAGAGCAGTATAATCGCCAGTACGGCGTCTTCTTCAGCAGCCGCCAGTCCGTAGATCTCTTCCTTTATGAGAAGCGAACTCAGAGCGTTGAGGGCTGCCACTCGATGTTGTAGAGCCGTAGCCATATCAACCTGTTCAACTCCATAGGGTGACAGAGTCATATGGCATGCGGCCAAGCCCAGGACGGCGTGAAGAACCCCGACATGCTGATGCGCAAGAGGTAACACGTGAAGTCGGAACGGATTTTGGGTCTCATTGACTACGATTGTCAAGTGTTCGCTTAACTTTTCGTCAACTACTCCTTGTGAGGCCCAATACTAGCTTTTTAGTTTGATGGGACTCACAATAAATCAACAAGTTTCGGTTCAGAGCGGTCAGAGGCTCTTTTTCGAAGTGGCGCTCAGTAAAAGAAACAGGCGATGGTTGGCCAACGGAGATTTGATGGGGAGACGTCGACGCGTCCGGTGATGTGCCCTGATGCAAAAGATGGTGCAAAACTTGCGCACTGCGACTGTCAGTCGATATGGACGTCCGGGGGCTCTGGGCCGACGGGGAACTTCGGTCTTGGCTCCGACCGGGCTTCCTTGAGGGATGTGAGATATTTTCGTCTTGTTGCTGAACTTTGCTACCGTTGGACGCGACAGCAGTGGACGGCGATTCGCAAAATTGAAACCTGGGGGGGTATCCTTCGCATTGGAGACCTTTCGACTTGCATCGATTGCATGTCGGCCGTGTTCTGTCGCATTTGCGACACTTCTTTCGACAAGTTCCGCATGCCGGGTCTAGAATTCATGTGTCCAAAAATCAGAGCTGGGACATGGGTAGAAACGGGACATAGCTTCCACTTTGCGAGGCAGGGGAAGATGGGGGCTAATTGACGGGGCAGGTTGCGCTTCCTACAGCAGCAAAGCGCAGCAATCCCAATTAATGATTTGTCTGACTTACCCTTTCGAACGGCTTTTGAGCCTCTGGCCATGGCAAGTTTTCCATGCATGATTGGTTTTGTCGCTGTGTAAAGCCTTACTCTTGCTGTGGCTCTTCGGCGAGAGTAGAGAATGTAGATGAAGGAAACCTAATTAATGGACGTCCTGTCTGGCGTCAAGAGCGCCTGCGCTAGTGGAGTTAACGGAGTTCTGACTAAGGGCAATTGAATCAGCACAATGTCCTTATGCGGCACCGTCACCTCCAGTCTGCCGCTATTTTCTTACACCTCTGCCGGGCCGAGCCCTTGTAATTCACATCCCTGTGTACCCATTGCCGTGTCTCATCGCTGCACAGTCGAATTTCTCCATCTTGCGTGGCTCTCTACCATTACCAGCCCTGGTTTTGTTTACGGCAGTAGGAATCAAGAGGCGTTCGGAGAATTCTCATCAAGTTCAAGGTAAAGTTCAGAGGCTCGGACACACGAAAGGGGCTGAGGTGGTCTTCTAGATTTATCGAATTTTGAACGTGCAAATGGAAAGAAGACATTGTTACACTGTAAGTGTCATTTGAAATGAATCGCCTTACAAAACCTGGTTTAATCACTACAAAAGAATGAATAATTTACCCCCGATGCCTAGAAATCGCTTGGCCTTCCGTCCCCTTTCAACTCTGGATGCAGGACAAAGATCGGATCCATTTGGTCAACATATCCGCAGGCAGGGTCACTCATGGCGTAACCCATGTATTCCTGAATGGGCCGGTCATAATTCTTCGCAATATCTTGAGGCACGGAGAGATACTGATTCTCCTCTTGTCGTAGATATCCTCGAATGGAAAACGTCGCGAAAACCAGTCGTTTTTCGTTTTGTGTGGTGTTATGTCCGCCGGCATGATATGCTGAGGCCAGCATGATGAAAGCGTCGCCTTTGTCCATCTCAGCATAAATGCACTCGTCAACTCGTGGTGGCAAGTGTCTGTCGGTGCCCCTAGCAATCAAACACTATCAGCACAGTACAACATGCATCCACTGCGGTCGACGCCGAGACTCCACGGGAAAAATCTTCATACCAGAGGTGGCTGCGAGGTATGAACTGGGTGCCTCCATTCTCTTTTGTGACTTTGCTTCCAGCCACGAAAAGGCCTACTGCAGTCTCTCGGTTCTTGTCTCGTTCATCATCCCATGCCTCTATCTCCTGGTGGTGGTTGTGGCTGATGTAGTCATCCCTATGGAGGGGTTGGGCTTTTCCGCCTGGTCCAATCCTCATGGCAGTGCAAGAGTGGACATACGGCTTCGAAACCGACTCCTTTTTCTCGTTGCCCCACCAGAACCAGTTTCGAGTGGTCAGAAAGTGTTCGCACACCTTCTGATATATGGGATTCATCATCTGGGTTCTGGCGTATGTGGGGCTGAGAGCAAGGAGGGCTGGTGCTCGTTGGGTTTCCTCTGCCATTCATCAGCAAGAGCTGCGTTAATAGTCTAGTAGCCTCCCAGCAACATGACTGACGGCTGTTGATAGGCCGATGAGGCTTACTTGGAAAGAATGACCCATTCCACTCAACGTCGCTTTCGAGGCGCTCACGACACTCTTCGTAAGATTGGTCGACGTCCTCAACGGCCACGAGCCCCTTAACAAATACACCGCCATCGCGCTTCAAAAGGTAAATGATATCCTCAATAGGGGTCTCAGCTGAGAGCTTCTGGACTTCGGAGCCGTATCTATCGGAAATTCTCGACATGTTCACAGGCTTTGGTAGTGTTCGACAACAGAAGTTAGGGATAGCGGTTGAGATGAGATACGTTAGAGCCAGGGGCTTGGTGTGGGAAAAGGCTTTGGCGTGATGACACGTGTGAAACTGACTTGGATGGATACTCGAATTGAAAAAAACAAAGGTTGTTTTTAAAGACCTTCTGACGCTTCGCTTCCGGGGAATGATGGCTCACTGCAGGCTCAAAGAACTTGGGCCCGCTCGTTCCGCCAAGGCGACGCAGCGTCGTGAGCTATCTACCTAGCATTGGGATGGCGTCCGTTTATTACAGTGTGACAGGCACTGCAGCAGGGCAGGCCTCCAGCCCACTGCTATGGTTGAGACTATTTCCTAAAGTGGAAAAAGAGAGCGCAAGCCCCATGTGATGGTGGGGGTCCGTGAACAATCTAATTAGCGCGGCTTTCATGCATAACAGCATGCAGGATGGAAATCAATACAGTTGGCACCGCGTTCAGAGTCAGCAGCCGCCAAATATCACACGAAGGGGTCCGAATGGCAAAGCATCTCAACTGGGGTAAGATCCTATGACCTCCGTGCAGGCTTCAGGTTTGGGGCCATGATTGGCAAGGAGTTGCACGACCGATATATCTTATCGTCACTTGTCAGTGAAAGGTGCGTCGCCCGAATTGCGAATCGCACAGTCTGCGGGTGGAGCCACGAACACGTCTAGGGCATGGCGAATGGATGCCGAAGATATCTACAGCAGCAATTCGCTATCTCTGCTTGGTCTGTGGTTACAATGCATCGACGAACATGAGGTTGATATAGAAGAAGTGTGATAAGAAAATCAGCTGGGCTGTCCAAAGCACCACTTATGAAGTTGTAGAGAGGACATCAACTACATTATTCTCAGTGGAGAGTGAAAGGCTATAAAGACCTTGTCATAGCCTGTTTTCTGCGGTCGTGTAAAGAGAGCCGCGGACCTACGTCTTAGATTTTTATAGACTTTCGAAACGTCTAATACGACTTCTCTTCGCTTCCATTGACTTGAGAACGATGAACCATGCCATACATGCCGATACCGTTCCACATGCCGACCCGGCAGCTATGGCGGCCAAGGGCTTCGCGAAGGATGCAGCCTCGAACGAGTTTATCCACCGATTGAGCATATCCCATGGTACACTAGAGCCCTACGCGGACATTGACGACGCAATCCTGAGAGCCAATGGCCATGATCAAGTCTTGAAGCGCCAATTTAGCTGGGTTTCAGCTTTAGGCCTCTCTTTTTCTATCACCAACTCTTGGATCGGTTATCTTGTACGCCCATGTTCTCTTTGATCATCGCAAAAATGTGAAGCTTCTTATTTTGCGCTAACAGTTTCCATTGAAGAGCAATTTCGGTCAGAATCTCGTCTATGGTGGGCCGCAATCGTGTATATTCGGGCTCCTCGTCGCCTTTGCCGCTCAGCTTGTCATGACTCTTGGTCTGGGTGAGATAGCGTCTGCTTTCCCGGTCCGTCGTATCTGTCACATACCAAACCGTCTTCACTGTTAATGAAAGTGTAGTCAACCGGTGGCCAGTATCACTTCTGCTACATCTTATCATCTCCAAATACAAGACGATTCGCTGGATACCTGATAGGTTGGATGTCAATGCTGGCTTGGTGGATCGTTACGTAAGTAATTTTCTCTTTGGAGGTCAGTCGTGATATTTCGAAAGCTAACGTAAAGTGTCTTGAGATGTTCGGGAATATCCTTGTTCTCCATGACCTTAGCTGGTATGATCCAATTTTGGCATCCCGGTTTCGAAGGAACACAATGGCAGATCTACTTAATCTATGTGGGGACTGCTACCGTCACAGGTGCTTTCACCTCCCGAATTTCATATCTAATCCTTTGAAACTACATTTCTAACAATTCTTAGTACTTCCTGTGATTTCTGCCTCTCAAAAGATCACCTTCACAGTTCAGCTTTCGTTGTACAGTTCAGTTTTGGGCTTTCTGGTGCTTTTATTCGTAGCCATCGCTTTGCATAAACACAGCCAACCTGCATCTTTCCTGACTCAATCGGGTCTAGGATCAAGTGGATGGTCTGCAGGGATAGCGTGGACCTTGGGTATCGCGAATGCAATGTACGCCTTTGGGGGGACGGATGGTGGTAAGTCACCCACATGATGATATCTCGGAAAGGGAATCTTTCTAATACTTGGTAGTTATTCACATTAGCGAGGAAATGCCGCATCCCGGTCGCCGAGTCCCACAGGTCATGATGCTGACAATGATCATCGGTCTGGCCACAGCCTTCCCTCTGTTCTTGTCTCTCATGTTCTACATGGAAGACTTTTCGGCAGTTATTTCATCTCGTTTGCCTAGTTTGGAGTTGATAAACCAGGTGTTTGTACTCCTATCACGGTCGACACTGGCGACTTCAACTCTAATGCAGTCTCAGGACCGGCAACGACAAGGTCACTTTGTCTCTATTCGCTTATATCCTCTTCGTTTATCTGGGTGAGTGGTTCCGTGTCGGCAATAGCCCACCCGTCTCACTGATATCTGTCCCAGTATGTCTTCCATCACAATGGGTCACCAGTGGTCGTCTAGCCTGGGCATTTGCTCGCGATGTAGGTTATGCAACGCAGGAAGTCATCCCCTCTACGCACTGTTGCTGACTGATTCCAGAGAGGAGTACCCTTTTCGAGCTACTTCGCAAATGTTGATGGCAAACGACATCTACCCATTCGAACTACCGTCGCTTCCTACGTATTCTCCTGTCTCTACGGTCTTTTGTACTTGGCATCAACCTCTGCCTTTAATTCAATAGTGACCTCAGCAGTCCTTTTCTTGAATATCACTTATGCAGCTCCACAAGCCATCCTCCTCTTTCGGGGTCGACAAAGATGCTTGCCTCGTCGGTACTTAAACCTTGGCCGGGCTGGATATGTTTGCAACACATTTTCCATTTTGTGGACATTGGTATTGTTGGTCTTCATATGTATGCCACCTAGCCTCCCTGCGACACCTGCCAGCATGTATTATACTGCCGTCATTTTGGTTGGGCTCTTCTTCTTCGTTATCGTTTTCTTGTGGTACATGGACGGAAACAAAAGCTTTCGGGGGCCTGAGATCGATTGGGACATGATCAGATCATTGAACTCGGGTGGGGTTGAGGCCGCAAATGACACGAGGTGAACCAATCTGGAGAGGTGCCGGAAAGTCGTACCGTCACGCGCAAAACGGTGTCAGTGGTACGCAGAAAATGGTCGCTTCACAGGATAGAATTACAAATCCGAAAACACACACATAGCATTGTTTCGCGAAAGGGCCTGCTCATCACCTCGTCACACATCAAATGATACGAGACTTGAACATTTCCCGATCTGGAGATGTTCGAAACCCCTCACTCAATCCCCGCAACCCCGAGAATATTACCCTAGCTCGAGCATCCCATGACTCTAAGCCTTGGTCAAGTGCAATTTCTCCCAACTGGACCTAGTCCGACGTTGAACGGAAAGCTGTCCTCTACCATGGATTTCTCTTGGCGAAATTCGACACTGCACATGCGCAAAATGCTGGAGTCTTCTTGTGGGGCATAAATTTGGCTTGCAACATGCTCCCTTTCCATTGAGGTGGCCAACTGAGGAACGATGAGAAACTGTGCCCTCATGGGTGTAGGGGCTGGTGATACGGTTCCACGACTTGGGCATCCGGTGGCAGAGCCGTGGCATCGGCGCTCGTCCTTGTCTGTAACCCGCACCCTCATAAGTCTGAAGCGGACGTTCAATGAAACATGTCACAGGGAAGATATGATGCCTTCATCTTCAGCCACTCCTTGGGTATTATTATCTACTATGAACGAGAGTCTCTTCTATCAAGGTCGCTCATTCGTTCGCAATCTCTTCCTCCTCGTCCTCCCACTCACCAGCATCTTCCATCTTCTCATTGACTTGGTATTCCGAATCGCCCGCTAGGCCCTCACTGTCAAACTCGTCGTAGTCGTCCATATCCACATCACTTTCATCCCCAGCTGTGTCGCCACGCTCGGCCTTAGCCTTCCGCTTCTTCTCGACATTCTCTTTCTGTTGCTTCCGCCTGGCCTCCTTCTCCTGTTGCCTCTTCTCCCATCGCTTCTCCAGCTCCCGGATCTCTTCCTTTGTCTTGTGAACGTACTCGTGCCACATGACTTTGCCTGAGCATAAGCCTTCCTCGACCTTGGTCAAACGCAGACGCATGCGCGGACCAAGCTCAACCAGCTTGACGGCGCGCTTCTCGACACCCTCGGCATCGTCCGCAGCATCGCCTTCAACAGGGGCAGCGCTTTGTTTAGAAATCTTCTTAGCTGCCGGCTCCAGAACCTCGATCTCCGCGTCCGTGTCGATCTCGCTACCACTGGTAGCATCCGTCATGTATCCCTCTCCATCCTCACCACCAATCATGAAGTCGGCAATATCTTCAAGCTTGCCTAGGTTCGGTACGCCGCCCTTCTTGCCAACCTTCGAAGCCAGCAGCTTCTCTGCCCGATCGAGTCTTCTGAGAGGTCTCGAGATGCCTGTAGCTCGCGTTGTGATAGCGTAATGCCTAAAGTTGAGAATGAAAGACCCATCATTCTCAGGCGACAGCTCTCTGTTGAGGAGTAGGACTCGGCGGATGTTCTTGAGAGGAGTTTGGTTCGGGTTGATGGGCGGGAAAAGAGATTGGAAGACCGAGGTTGCGAGAGACTCGAGGTGCTTAGGGACCTTTGACTTTGCGTCGGAATCGGGGGAGTGAAAGTTGTTCATGACCAACTAAAAAGGGTCAGTCAGTGATTTTTGGGCTGTTCTTGCTGTGAACTACGTACCAAGGGCGGAGCAAGCTGCTCTTTCGCACTGCCTTTGGGCCTCCGTTGAGCCTTTTGAACATCCTTAGCCAAGGAATACTTGTCGACTCGGAAGTTGAATGTTGGGCCTCTCGGGGTTAGGGCGACTCTGAGATTGACGTTGCCAGCTGGTCATTGTTAGCAGCTGATCCAGCCGGGGGTGGTGACAGGGCTTCGAGTTGGGGACACAAACCTTCGGATCTAGAGAACAAAAGGAAATGGGACACGCCCAAGGGACCTGCCATAGTAACATAGTCCTTTAAGTGGTTCTATTGTCCAAATCAGTGTTTGCACAATGTGAAGCTGAGCGATGGACGTTGGCATACGGCTCTGCGTTCCTTCAGCCGAGAGGCAGTGTTTGGTTCGAGTACACGTCTGACATCCGTGGCAAGCTGCGAAACACTGCTGCCAACCTGACCTGCGCCGATACGGATGACCATTGACCTAGGCACCTTGGCATCGACGGGCTTCTGGGGGTTCGAAGCACCGACGTGCGTCCTCTTTTTTTGGCGAGGCTTCGCCATCGTGGGCGACTTGATGAGCGATTGAGTATTTTAAAAAGAAGGTTCGAATGATCGCGCGCAGTCTAATTGAGTGCGACGGGTCGAGATGGGAGCCTGGGGAGAAGCTGGGGCTCGGACGGAATCGCAGGAGGATCTTGTGATGGTCTTGAGATGGTGCTGGAGAAATGCGCCTGCAGGCGAACGCCCAGTTCTAAAATTTCTTGCCGCTTTCTTTTCTGCCCAATTCTGCATGCTTTGAGACCCATTCTAAAGCTCACCCTGTCCAATCGCTCTGTGTTTTATCACACCGCTTTCCCCAGCGTTGTCTTACCTAAGCCAGATTTTCGCGAGGCCGCGGGGCCGAGCTTTGCTGGATGTGAAGCTGTAACTTTTTTTTTTTTTTTTTCCTTGATTCTACACATCTTCTCTCCCGGGTCACTTTGCGCCAACTGCCACTACCAACCTAACACAACCTCCACGATGCCACCGAACAAACGAGTCAAGATTTTCCACGGGGGCCCTCCGCCCAAGGCCAACCGCCAGAAGGAGTCATCTCCCGACGAGTCTGTCGAGTCCACGTCCGAGCCGGAGCAGGAGCCGGAGGAAGATGTCACCGCCAACAAAGCTGAGAGCGCAAAGACCTTCAAGGACCTCGTGAGTTGGCCGTGCTTGCTGCTCGACTGAACACCGGTTAATCTAGAAATCTCCAGGGCATTGTCGATTCTCTTGTTGAAGCCTGCGACCGACTCGGCTACACAAATCCCACACCCATTCAGGCGCAATCGATCCCCCATGCGCTGCAGAATAGAGACGTCATTGGGTTGGCCGAGACTGGAAGTGGAAAGACAGCCGCTTTTGCGTGAGTTATACAGATTACCGCTCTGCAATGTCCTGCAGGCTCACAGCTTTCTCAACAGGCTGCCCATCATTCAAGCACTCCTCGATAAGCCCAGCCATCTGTTCGGTCTTGTCCTCGCGCCCACAAGAGAACTGGCAGGTAAGCGGCCGCTTGAGTCACCCTGCTAAAACTTTGAACATAAACTCTAATCAATCACCTGCACTCAACAGCCCAGATCGCCGCAAGTTTCGAAGCCCTAGGCTCGCTAGTGAACCTTCGAGTCGCAGTCATCGTCGGTGGGCTGGACATGGTCGCCCAGGCAATCGCCTTGGGCAAGAAGCCTCATATTGTAGTGGCTACACCTGGACGCTTGGTTGACCATCTCGAGAAGACAAAAGGATTCTCTTTGCGTTCGCTCAAGTACTTGGTCATGGACGAGGCAGACAGACTTTTGGATATGGATTTTGGACCCAGCATCGACAAGATCCTCAAGTTCATTCCCCGTGAACGTCGAACTTTCCTCTTCTCCGCCACCATGAGTTCCAAAATCGAGAGTCTTCAGCGAGCTAGTCTGCGCGACCCCGTGCGCATCAGCATCAGCTCCAGCAGCCACCAGACTGTGTCGACCCTCATCCAAAACTACATCTTTTGCCCCCACAACAAGAAAGACACATACCTCGTCTACTTGGTGAACGAGTATTCCGGGAAGAAGATAGTTCTGTTCACAAGAACAGTCACAGAGACACAAGTAAGTCATAGGCGGTTTTCTGGTTTGGGCCCATAAGAGCAAGAGCAAGAGCCTTGGAAACTCACATGTTCGCCTGATCACCGATGTCCACTAACACATTCTGTCTAGAGACTCGCCATCCTGCTCCGTACCTTGGGTTTCGGGGCTATCCCGATCCATGGACAGCTGAACCAGACGGCACGTTTGGGCGCGCTGAACAAATTCCGGGCAGGCTCTCGCGATATTCTCGTCGCCACTGACGTCGCGGCCCGAGGTCTCGACATCCCTCTAGTTGACGTTGTCATCAACTTTGATATTCCGTCCGACAGCAAGACATACGTCCACAGAGTAGGTCGTACGGCACGTGCGGGAAAATCCGGCAAGGCCATTACCATAATGACCCAGTACGATCTTGAGATTTACCTACGGATCGAGGCAGCCCTGGGCAAGAAATTGCCCGAATACCCTACCCAGAAGGACGAGGTGGATGTGTTCCAGACGAGAGTCGAGGAAGCTCAAAGAGTCGCCCGGATAGAAATGAAGAACATGATGGACGCCAAGGGCAAGCGGGGTACGGCCTTCAAGGGCGGCAAAGGTGGCAAGAGGCGTCACGACAACATGGACGCCGAGGAGGGATGAGACAGACTCGTTGCTAGAAGGCGAGAGACTTCGCGGTTTATGTACCATGAGATAATTAATGATATTCACTTTCAAAATGTTGACGAGTTCTTCGGGAAACCATGGAGAGCTGGCTGGGAAGAGTGTAGGTGGGCAGACTGATTATCAGTATGACAGCCTCGAGAAATATTTCTGATGCCGATGATGCCCTCATCAGGTTCCCAGCAAATGCACAGCTTAGCTTCGTGTAGAGAGAGTATAGGGTGTACGAATGAGGTCCCCAACGTCACGGCCCAACAAGCGATTTGCCTCCCGAGTATCGCTGTGTGGATACATGACGGTCGCAAGCTTCAGCATGCACTGCTTCGCTGAAATGAAGACTGTCATGACATTCGCATGGGTTAAATTATGAACCATGTTTCATGGTCGCTTGAAGTGCTGGAATCAAGAAAGCATGGAAGTAAGAGAAAGCACGTGGAGGATCCTCACAATAAATGGCCCTACTTGTTGGAAGTAATGTTAAATACACTTGGGCAAGCGCACTATTCCACCTAACTTGAGATGGCACCTACAATTCTAACAGACCTTGTTAGAGTTTTTCAGCTCTCAATCCGTCAAATCGTCATTGCTGCAGAGACGCAGGTGATTCGACCCTGCCATCGCAACTACGCAGACTGTCTCATTCGGACGCGAAAGCTCGGAGGAACCATTCGTTCAGGTCCAAAAAGGCAAAAGGTGCGCCGGCTTACACGACCACAACGCCCAGCCACTCTCAGCTCGCCTCAACTGCCCGAACCCAAAGCGCAATTGAGCCAGAATGTCCAGTGCCGGCGCTGGCGTCACCTAGCGCCGTCCAATGAGAGCCATTTGCGCTCCTCACTCATGTTCGAGTAGTCACATCGGCAGGAACCTTGCATGAGGGGTTAAGTGGTGATCAGCGGGGTGTTCAGGGGATTGGGACACAATCCGGGGTAAAGCCCCTGCTTCTCCTCGGCTTGGATTGTCAGGATCCCCTGTAGAACAGCATGTGTTTGCGATGATTTGTGTGTTGTTTCTCTCCATGTTGGTGAGTTGCGCCAACTTCTCGGCCGAGGACATGTGAAGTGCTGCTCAACTGCCCGGAATTGCATCCGCGCGATCACACCTCGTCTCCGGCTAGGCAGAGCTATCGTGTCACTCCTCCTTGATGTGGATTGCGGGGAAAGACGACATCGATGGCAGGTCGCGAGGCGATGAGCAGCTTTGATAGGCGGAGGAATAGCTCGATTAACATGGCGGTCGACCGACGATGCCCTCCAGATGACGATGGTTTTCAGCTGGGATCACTGAAGTGGGAGTATAAAAGGGCCTGTTTGGAACTGACAACAATCCTGAAAAGAGCCGTACCCATGATCCTCCTCATCTCCAGCCTTGAATCGTCAAGCTAGCACACCGTTTTCCCATAGCCTCTATCCGTCGGCAACTGTCGCCAACATGCTTCTCAAGTTCTCGCTCCTCGGCCTCTTCGCCACCTCCGTCATTGCCGATGGCGCTGCCATCGTGGCCGCCATGGACGAGATCGCCACGCAGAACACGGAGCTGGGCGATACCGTTGCGTCTTGGGACGGCGGCCTGTTCGGCACCCTCCCCATCATCATCGACTCCACCAAGCTGCTCATCAAGATTAACGAGGCCACCAAGGTCGCCGAGGACTCGGAGCCTCTGAACGCCATTGAGGCCATCACCGTCGCGCAGTCGACGCAGAAACTTGCGGGCGGTGTCGAGACCACTCTCGGAAACGTTGTCGACGCGAAGCCCAAGTTCGACAAGCTCCTCCTGAGCCCCATCATTCTCCTTAACCTCAAGCAGGAGAAGAGTGCGACCGATAAGTTTAGCGCTGCTGTCGTTGAGAAGGTGCCCGAGGCACTACAGGGTGCAGCGAAAACCTTGGTTGCGCAGATCGAGACGGCATTTAACAATGCCATTGACACGTACAGCTAAAGGGCTTCCGAGCCTTGGAGCTCGATGGGTCTGCTATGAAAGTGATGAGGACGTTGTTCAGGCGCCTCCTCATATGACAAGCGCGGGGACGGGTGGAACGCGCAGTTAGCTTCCAGGTTTTTTCTCTTCTTGTACATAAGTCAGACTTCAGGGTGAGGAAACCATTCATGACGTTCCCATTCGATTGAATTGACTTGTGCCGCTGCTGCAGACCAGGTGCATGATGCGGAACGGCCCTAGGAAAGCCAAAGAGCAGTACGCGTGGTCAAACTTGGCGTAAGAAATAAAGCACATCCGCAGACAGAAGTATTGAATATCATAATTTTCATTGATAACTATAGGAGACGTCAACATCGTCAAGCGCTGTATGCGTTCACGCCTCGCGGAGGAATTCCTTCAGCTCCACCAAGACATAGTGCAAGTCCAGGTCTAACGTGATTCGCTGCATGTGAGCCAGGCATTGGCACCTTCGCCAAGTAACTTTTATCTACCGTCTTTTCGTCTGACGGGCCGCTTTTTTTTCAGAGATAGAACCACAAGAAAACAGAGAAAGAAACAGGGTGCAAAGTATATGAGGCCAGGGATGGCAAGTGCCCGTCACTTTGGAGGACTATCATGCCACGCCATCCTCAACCGTTATATTTCAGGGAGGTCGAGTACCGAAGCATCGTACTAGATGCTGAGTAGGTTGACGTCCGAGATGCTGCGCTGGCGTTTGTGGGCCATGGGGACCTCACTGGACGCCTTGCGCTTCTGGGACATGGATTCGAGGGGGCTGCGCGCGAGATCGCGCATCTGCTTCTTGGAACGCCGCAGAGGAGTTAGGGGGACGGCCGCCGTTTCGAAACGGTCGGATTTCAGTCCGCGGAGAGCGGTGTAGTTGTAAGGGCTGCTGAGGGCGAGGGAGTCTTGGGTAGCCTTGTCGCTCAGGATAAGTCGTTGGTTGATCTGGTCACGACGGAAGGCTCCGACGTTGTTCGCATTGATATGTGAATGGAGGTCGATGTCGCTTGAGCTGCGCGGGCGGCCAGGAGTGGTGTTCATGGCATCGCCGTCCCATTGTTTCTCGTCCTCGCCGTCAAGAGACCTCGTATCGTCGAATTCGATAAAGTCGTTGATGTCGAGGCTTCGTTCAATCTCATCCTCATCCTCCTCAATCTCCACTGAGGAGCTCTCATCGGCCGTGTTCGGCTCAGACTGGAAGGGGAAGAAAGCCTCGGCGGGTCCCATGGCTTGAGTATTGAGGTAGTCACCGAATGTATTGGAAGAGAACATGGCGCTCATCATGATCTGAGCCGAGTTGCTGAGCATGGGCGAGTTCTGGTTCTCGTCAATGGGGGCAAGGTACGAGAAGTTGAACTGCTCCGGAGACAAGTCAAGGTGACGGCGGCGATGAGGGGTAAAGATCATCATCTTTCTAGAGATGGGGTTCACAACGGCGATAGGCTTGCGCTCAGAGCTGTCGAGGTTGAAGCGGCCAACGCGAGGTTGTCCTCGCTCGCCCTTGACCGGGTGATCCGTGTCGGAGTCATCCCACTGGTCGGCGCATTGCTCGGGACGCTTAATCTTGCGGCGCACGACAGGTTCAGGCTCATCTTCTTCGGTGGTGTCACCATCAGCTGGACAAGCACGTCAGCAATCACGTTTTCGAATCGCAATCTGCATCACGAGACACAAACTCACTCTCGTAGCCGTCCAGCTCTTGAGTTTCCTCGTAAGCTGCGACTGGAGTGGGCATTTCGGAGACGTCGCCCGCGGTCATGGGGGTAGCAATAGCGGTGTCGTCGTCGCCAAGTTCCTGAATGACAGCCTCGATCTCCGAATCTGCGTCAGGGGCGTAGTCATAGGCTCCATGGTAGTCGCCATGGTAATCCCAGAAAGAATTGGAATTCTCGGACTCGTCATTTTCATCATCATTCTCGATCTCGCGGCGGAAGGCCGGATCGAGTGAACTCTGATCCACAAAGATGTCGGGAAAGAAATCGGCATGGTCATCCTCGGTGTCGGTAGAGTCGGAATCACTCGAGGGAACGTCGAAACGAACATGGCGCTCTACTGGCTCAGACCGGTGATGTTGGTGGTCGGAAGCGGCACTCTCCTCGACATCAGACATGATGCCGTCCCAACTGGCACTGTCCTCGACGTCGGCAGCGCCCTCTTCCTCGTCATCATCTTCTTCTTGATCATCGTTGTCATCGTCTTCGTCTTCATCGTCCTCTTCTTGGACAATGGGCGGCCGAGGAGAGCTTGAGATGCTTGGGGGCAGCACCTCGTGGAGGATATGCTCCTCCTCGGCCGCAACGACATCCTCATCGTCGTCATCGGAGGAGTCGCTGATATCTTCAACCGCGGAATAGCCGTCGTCGTCGGAAAGGTTGAAAGACGAGGAGGAGGTGACTGAATCGCGACGCTTTGCGGCCTTGCGAGAAGCCGCAGACGACTTGTTGCGAACGTTGCGGGACATGGCGGTGATTATGCAGGGGGTGAAACCCAAGACGGTGGTATTGGGAATGTGGGGTGAAGTCTGGAGTAGCGGCGGTGAGGGTGCCGTTGGAATATCAAGCTGGTGATAATGGTGGTTGAGTTAGACTAGAGATAGTCTTTCGCCTGGTGTAGTGGTATGTTGATACCGATTTTCGTAATTATAGAGAAGGGGAGGAGAGACAGGCGGTAGGTCGCGATGCCGGCAGGAAGGGGTTAATAGAGAGTAGTAGTGTTCTTCGTAGCGGATGGGCGTAGTGTAGCCGAGTGAATGTCGGGCAAAAGTAGTCGATTGGGATTGAAATCAGATGCAGACTTCCGTCAATGGGCCAGAACCGTTCCCTCGGGAGGGCTCTGGACAGTGAAAGCCTGGGGGATCACTTCGTCGAAAGCAGAGAGGATTGAATGTCTCGATGGGCTGCTGGACTGCAGAGGCGCCTCGATCAGGCACCCCCGCAGTGGGCGTTTACAGCTCAGCGAAAGCGGGCGACATGATCTCGACGAAGTTTGGTAAGGGTATCTGACTGTTCTGTTCGAATATTCTGTGGCTAGGACGACTTCGTTGTCTGGTGGTTTGGGGTTGAATTGGTGGTTGAAGAAGGGGGAAAAAAAAGAGAAGGACCGGGAGGAGGGAGGTAAGGTACAACTGGATTCCGAAAATAATGTATGGCTGCCGGGGTCTCCACAGCCAATCGAACTTTTTTTTTTCCCCCCTCGAAATCGCCCAAACTTTTTTTTTTTTTTTTTGGCCCGTACCGGGTCCTGGTTCAGTGGGGTCGCTAAAGTCTGGGAATCTGGCATCGTCTGGCTCGCTTAAAGTGGGTATTGAAGCCCGCGCTAGGCCAGATTGGGGACACCGTCACCGCCTTTTTGCGCCTGTTCACCCCTGGCGGCCCCTACAGGTGGCCTGCAGACGCTGGAAAAATACGCTGGAGAAGCACCGTCATTAGTGGATTGGTGCCGTAATGTGTGGAGGAAACCCCTGTGCCTGGCTACAAGACCCCCCTCACCTCACAGTCACAGGCCTCTGCTGGACCATCGACCTCATCAAGCCAATTCTGCCCCTCCCCTCTGGCTGCAATGTCCAGTGTCACCTCGCTCACCTTCCCTCCAGCGCATCTTCTCCCGTCCATTTCGCCAGATTTCCCCCTCCTCGCTGTCGTCACCCGTCGACCTGGTCTGGATCGAAATGGAACCGGGCTGATCATGCCTACATTGCGTGAGATTTAATATCTGGGATTGCGTGTGACCCGCTGAGAACCTTTTGCATGGCTGAAGATCTCTACGTATGCGATATCTTCAATCACATCTTGAGGTACCTATGCAAGCATAGCAGACGACGCTCTACAACAGATGTGGGAGATGCCATGCCTCGTTCACCGTTTCGTCAGCTTGGCGCCTAGCAAATGCAGCGGCAGCAGAGGAGCCATCGAGAGAGGCGCAGCTGATGGCCGGTGCTGGGCTCTTGGTGCAGCATTGTGGACCATACGGCGCCAAAGCCTCACATTCCATGGCTTCCCAAATGTTCTTCATGGGCAAGACATCTCCATTCCTCACTTGCATTGGACTGCTGTGACGAGCGGTGCCTCCACAACGTCCACGTCTCCATTGTGATCCACTGCTTGCCTGCACATGGGACGCTACGAATACTTGCGGCGAAGTACGGAGCTTCGATATGCAAAATAGGTAGGCGGTCTCCTGATTCGCCTCGGCTTGGCACATCGAGGGGCATCCAGTAGCTCCTGGAAAAGTCGAGCGAGGGGCAGAGTCGAGTCGAGGGGACATCGAGGGGCAAGACGAGAATGGCCAGCTCATCATCCTGTGTCCGCCTGCTGTTGCAGACGAGCACTTACTACCGCGCCGTACTGCGCAAGCATTCAGTACATCCTCTGCACAAGCCGTAATTTCTTTCGTCCGATCCAAGTTATTTGGTTTGTCTGCGTCTGAATGTTGAGTCACCTCTAGCGGCAAATTGAGCTTATGCTCAACTGCTTCAGAGTTCCAAGCTGGCGCACATTCATCTACGCTATCTGCAGGACCGGACCATTACTTCCACTAGATGAGCATGAGCCAGAGAGGCAAGGAGAGAGGGGAGGTAGAAAGAGACAAAAGAAGGGGGAAAAAATTGAGAGCTCTTGCGGGGCCCGGTGCAAGCTTCCCGCTTCCTCAGATGCTCGGTGCTGTCCGATGTCGTTTGCAAGAAAAGGGTCCATCGAAGGCAGTCTAAATTTTCGGCCAGTCACACGGGAGTCATAGGGGTCAGCCTTGAACGGCACTGGTCCCCGTTGTCTGGCCTCTTGTCGTTCATGACTCACTGACGGAAAATGAGGGGTTGCTAGCCCGCTGGGTGATGCCTGCGCCGGCCTCAACCATTTGACTTTGAGCCTCAAATGGGAGAGGAAAAAAAAAACTCTGTCCCGCAAGCTAGAGCTCTGCCAGTTGTTCGAAAAGGGGTTGAAAACTCTACCAGGAGGGGGAGCATACATGACTGACGACGGAGGTTTCTTCCGACGACGAGACACCTGCTGATACAGCCTGTCCGTTGTGCATCACAAGAGGCAAGACGTCTGTTTGATGTTTCATGGTTTGACTTGGGGTTCATCACAGTGACTTTGAGGCGTTGTGGTCTAACTCAACCAACGAAAGACGACGCAACCATGCTGCCATTCGCCAGAGCCAAAGACTGCAAAATGCCTGACCATTCGGGCCGTAAGCTACGGAAGTCCTGTCCTTGGTGCAAATGCTCACCCACGCACGAGAAAAGTCAACGCGAGCGTACCACGTCAGATCCAAGATAAGGTCAAGTGCGTGCCTACGCCATACATAGTACGCAGTACATGCAGAGTGGGAGGTGAGGTTGGATCGAGGCGAAATGGTTTGTCCAGGGCCCAGGTCCCCGAGCATGGAACTCGCTTCGGCCAGGTCCCCCCTCCCCCTCGGTCGGACCCGACGCCACACCAGCAAAGCACAAGCCCCACTAAGAGCTGTGTCTCAGCGGGGTCCACCGTGCAAAACGTGGCGGGGTTGAGAGGGTCAAAAAAAAAAAAAGCGATGCAAAAATCAGGGGAAAGTGCACGGCCCTCCATCCCATTTTCTTATCGCTTATCGAAGCTATAATCGCTTATCATATCTTATCTCGTCTCCGTTGCCCGGTCACCGGCATAAACAAGGATTCTATGCCTTTGGCGAGCTCCTCAAAGATTCGCGCGTCGGACTCAGCTCAGTCAACCTCGACCGACAGAACGCGATACGGGTCTCGCCATATACCAGCATCACTAACCCAACAGCACGAGACACACGACTACCAGACACGATGGATGCTTCAACGTCATCAAACAAGTCGGCCGCGAACCTCTTCCAGGTCTACCTGCGACTGAGGCCGCCCCCGGCTGGAGTTGCATCCTCTGACAGATTCCTGAGCGTTGAAGAGCCAGCAGACGGCTCCCATCCGACACACATCACCCTCAACCCTCCGAATGACCGCAAGCGTTCGACCGAGAAATTCGCCTTCACCAAGGTTTTCGAAGAGGATGCCACCCAGCTCGATGTCTTCCACTCCACGGGCATCGCGTCGCTGGTCGAAGGTGTCTTGGCTCCCCATGGCGGCCATGGCACAGATGCTTTGATTGCGACCCTTGGTGTCACTGGTTCCGGAAAGGTAAACTGCTTTCCCGCTCATGGCACCCATCGCTTGCCGTCAGAACTTGACTGACATTGCTTTTGCAGTCTCACACAATTCTTGGTTCTCGAACCCAACGAGGCATGACCCAGCTTGCGCTGGATGTCGTCTTCCGATCCATCGGCTCCAACATGTACGACTCTCCCAGCCTCGAAGGCTCTCTCCAGGCCGCCGACGTCTCCGACGCAACCATCATGTCAGCCCCATACTTTCTCGAGACCGTCTTTTCCGATTTTGGTTCATCCCGCGGAGGAGGATCGAGAGCAGGCACGCCAATGATGGTAGGAACCCCATCTATTTATGCCGACCCCTTTTCTTCCCACGATGCAACGCGTCAAAACAAGAGACAGCAGCAGCCATTGATGGATATAGGCGGTGTGCGGCTGGTGCCCTCAACTCCGAGTCGGCCACGACGTCGCCGTCCGCATGAATTCTCAATGTCCATTCTTCACCAAACACCTGAGCGTCTTCAAGATGCGCAGAAACACTTCATGACCATGACCGCAGCCTCACAGACTAAGAGCCATGCTAAAACTTCCGCAAAGGGCGAACATCATCCTCCGCAGACGCCTCGACGAGCTCTGCAGCGACCCTCGAACCTCCCCCAAGCCCCCGACATCAGCTCCATAAACGTTTCTTCCGACCCCGATGCCGACTACGCCGTCGTTCTTTCCATGTACGAAGTCTACAATGACAAAATCTACGATCTCTTGACCCCGCCGATCAAGTCGAACGCCACGAAAGAGTACCGCCGACGGCCCCTTTTGTTCAAGTCGACAGAGCAGTCCGCCGATAGGAAGGTGGTTGCCGGGTTAAAGAAGATTGCCTGCACTAACATGAGAGAAGCCATCATGGTCTTGGAGGCTGGACTGCATGAGCGTCAAGTGGCGGGGACCGGCAGCAACAGCGTGTCGTCCAGAAGCCATGGCTTTTTCTGCGTGGAGGTGAAGAAGCGCCCCAGAGTCGGCCGCAGCCGGACTTGGGCTGGCAATGCCCTGACTATTGTCGATCTCGCCGGCAGTGAACGTGCTCGTGATGCAAAGACCCAAGGTGCCACCCTTGCGGAGGCTGGCAAGATCAACGAGAGCCTCATGTACCTGGGCCAATGCTTGCAGGCCCAGAGCAGTCTGGGAAGCAACAACAAGGTACGTCATGTTGCACACCAGGCATACTACGACAGAAGCTAACCTCCCTCTCCTTTCCAGCCCAGCGTCATGCCGTTCCGCCAGTGCAAGATGACGGAGCTCCTCTTTTCCAACTCCTTCTCCACCTCGTCCTCTGGTGTGGCTGTTCGTCGCAACCCGCAGCGCGGTGTCATGGTCGTCACAGCAGACGCACACGGTGACCTCAACGCAACTTCTCAGATTCTCAGATACAGTGCTCTGGCGAGAGAAGTCACGGTTCCGCGTATTCCCAGCATCACGTCCACTATCCTTGCAGAAACCCCCTTGACTTCTCACGCGTCCCCGCCTCTCACTTCTCCTGACTATCCTCCTCCTCCTCAGCGTCGCGGTTACTTCGGTCACGGCTCGGGAGGACATAGGAACTTCTCCCCTGGCTCTGACAACGGAGACCGAGTCCTCATGGAACACGCTGCGCTCGAGATTGCTCGCATGCAGGAGGAGATCACAAACCTCCACATCGAGCTGGATCACGAGCGCGAGTCACGAGTGTGTGCCGAGGCCCACCTCCTCAGCATGGAGGATCGCCTGATTGAGCTTGAACAGACGGTACGTGAAGATTGCATGGCCGAATTCGACACCCGTTTCGAGCTTGAGCTGGCGCGGTGGAAGGCAACCCTGGCGGCGGAGCAAGAAAAGGGGGAAGAGCACTGGGATCGCAAAATGGAGCTTTTCGAAAAGGGCCTCGGTGTCACAGTAGCAGAGGACGACGACGTTGGCGAGGAGAAAGAAAACCTACTGGTGGAAAACCTCGAGCAGGAGAACGAGAGACTGCGTCGCGAGAACGAGATTCTCAAGCGCGAGCTCGCCGGCCGGAGCCCCAGCAAGCGCAAACCGCTTTCCGAGCGCGAGGACTTTGGAGGCCGCAAGGCGGACAGCAGCGGCGGGCTCAACAACCTGGGCAAGAAGATGGAACGGTTGCGCGTTAGCAACGAGAGCACCGCGAGCACTGGAAGCACAGGTAGCCCGAAGAAGGTGCGCAAGCTTGGTGGCAAGAGATGGGAGCATGCTGCCGATGACGACTTTTGATTTCTTGTTTCGCTCCTTGGGATGTTATCCGCGCTGGATGGTTGCGCATGTTTCATCGGCATATACCCATGGTTCACGTTCTTTGTCTTTTTTTTCTTTTTTTTTCTCTGTCCAGGGGTTTTGGTGTTTGCGGGATGGCAACCTTTTTCTGTTTGGCTTCACGAGTGGGTGGATAGACACACAGATATACGATGTAAAAACTAATTTGATGAAATGACCACAGACTCTTGTTGGCCAATCTAAACCCTCTATCCGTGAAATACATGCATGGCAGCGATGCTGTTGTAGTCTGCCGAGGCCATATGCCATGAGCTCTTGGGGTATCTAAACAATAAAACATGCCTCCCAACCGATTTTCGGCACCTGCAGCCATCCAGTGACGACGAATCAAGCAGCAATCACAACAATCAAACTACTCGTCGTCGTCGTTTAGTCCGAAGTCATCCTCGTCTTCATCTTCGCCCATACCCTGATCGTCGTCATCGTACATGTGTGACTCGTCGCCCATGTCGTCGTAGTCATCACCGCCCCCGAACTCGTCGTCTTGATGGTCGTCCATCTCGTCTCCACTGCCACCCATGTGGTCACTCTCGTCATCAGCGATGGGATCATCAAGCACGCTGGGGGCCTTGCTGGTCGGGCGACTGGCAGCTTCGCTCTCTGGTCGAGATCCAGGGTCGCCGCGATCAGGGACATCAAACATTTGCCGAATGGCGTCGTAGTTGATACGCTTCGAGAAGCCACGTTCTTTCATGACGTTCACGGCAGCCTCTCCGGGGGTACTTGCAGGAGTTGTCTGGCCCTCGCCAATGCGAGGCCTCTTCTTACGCTTCCGGGTGGGCTTCTCCTTCTGGCCCTCGAGCTTCTTGCGGAAGAGTCGTTCCTGAGATTGGCGCAGCCAATCTTTGTTCTCGTTGACCCAAAGAAGCTCCTTGATCTTGATCTCTTCGGGGGTCAAGCAGCAGTTCAGGACCTCGGGGTCGTCGGCAAATTCGTCTTCACCCACCACCGGAGCCATCGAAACGGCCTTGTCAGGCTGCTGTTGTAGTGCCCAGATGGAGTGGATGCGTGCTCGCTGTTCAGCGTTGCTGAATGCCTTGGCGTGCTCGTATGTCTCGGGGTCGTTCATGATTTCTGAGATTTGTTCTTCCATCTCGTTCTCGTCCTGCTCCCATGCTTCGTTGATCGGTAGCTTCGGCTTGGCCTTTGTGGTCTTTTCGGCCTCCGGTTCTGCTTGCGAAGATTCATCGTTCGTTGTCGTTGCATCACCAAACTCTTCGGCTAGCGTCTCCAAGTGTTGTTTGCTGTTCGCGTCACGCAGTGCGGGCTCATCTTGTTGAATCTTGGACGGCAATGGAGGAATGATGTAGCCGTCCTTGTCGCGGCGGTACTCGATTGCGGGGGCAGATGACAGATCAGGAGGCGGAGGCAGTGGTGCCGGTGTAGCCCGTACGGTCTCTCCGTCATCTGTAACAGCACGCTTGCGCTTCTTGCCCAGCTCCTCTTGCTTCTTTTGCCAGCTTTCGGTGTTCCTGTAGAAGGACGGAGGGTCGTGTGAGTTGGAGCTGAAGTCCTGGGCCAAAAAGTCCTCCACCGTCATCTTACTGGCGTCCGTCACATTGAACTCTGTTAGACGCTCTTGGATGGTATGTGTGGTCACCTTCACAAGGTAAACGATTTCCCTGACAGTTCGGCGGAAGTTGTGCATTCTCGCTGCCATCAGAAGACAAGCGCCGCAGATACCAGAAGGTCGACGGCCCATGACAATCCAGTCTTGTTTCATGCGCTGCACCAGGCGGATGGCGTCTTCGGCAACGCGGTTGGTCATGTGCTTGAACTCAAGTTTGCTTGCCAGCCGGTAGATGAGATCTTCGGGGAAAACTTGTCCTTCGCCGTTGTCGAAGATGAAGACAGTGGCATTGAGTGCTTTGAAGGCTCGGCCAAGCTTGAAAACGTTCAACTGTGTGAGATCTGCGATTTGTTGTTAGTATTATGGTGGTCGAATCAGGGAAACGTGTGTGTGCTTACCGGCAAGGTCCATGAGCATGATGCGGCAAGGCTTTTCCGTACGGCAAGCAGCGTATAGACACACTGCGGCTACCATAACCAAAGTTCGACCCTGAACAAAGTTGGCTTGCGAGGCGAGCTTGAAAATTTGAACGGCAGTATTGACCGTGTTCTCGCCAAGATTCAGCTGATGAGCGTAACCCTGCATAAGGGAACGGGCTTCGCGGATGGACTTCTCTCGGTCGTCGGAGCCACCAACACGGCGGAAGGCAGGGCCAAGGGTCCGGACACCAGCTTGGTCGGCAGCAATATAGCTACCCTGGACCATGGCAGCACCGGAGGAAGTCTCGCCAAATTGAACCTCGGCGACAATGTTGCTGTCGTCAGCGACACGACCACAGGTCTGGCAGACGCCGTCGACGACGTTGGGCTTGACACATGCTTTGTTCGGACATTGCGGGCCCTTGGAGACGGCGACGGTAGCAGGTCTGGCGCGGTTCAGTTGTGCTTGAGCAGCAGCATTGGCGGCAGCAGCAGCGGCATTGGCTTGCTGACGTTCAGCTTGTTCGCGAATCGCTCGAATTCGGTTTGGGGGTTGGAATGGCTTCGACTTGGTTTGGGGCTTTTGCGACTTCTTGGTGGGCGTTAAAAACGACGACATGGTAGCGAGTTGAGTGCTCTTCGGAGGCAAGCAGTTGAGCTTGGGGTCTTTTTATTCTCAGCGACAGCAAAGGATCGCACAGAAGTATTGTAAGGTAGGGGCAGTGTCGAGGTTTCGGTCGTTCCTTTCCCGTTCTTCTTCGTCGTCTTCGTCGTCTTCGTCGTCTTCGTCTTCTTCTTCTTCTTCTTCTTCTTCTTCTTCTTCTTCTTCTTCTTCTTCTTCTTCTTCTTCCCCCTCCAGGCGGGCACAGGCACAGCCCGCCTCAAGATGGAGAGAGAAAGGTTGAGTTTGAAAGACGCGCCTTTGTGCGTATTCAATGCGTGTCCGGTGACGCAATTGTTCCTCGAATCGACAGCAAATCGGGTAGGGGTGTGTGTAAGCGCGGTTGGTGAGGAAGTTGGTCGCTGTTTGCTGCAGCGAGACACGAGATACTGGTGGCCGGCGACGTGAGGCGGGAAATGAAAAATTTGTGGGGGTGGGCGACGAGATGGTCGAGCGGGGGAAGGTGCACCTTTGCTTTCGGAGATGACTGTGAAGACTGCAGCCGACAGGCACAGAATGCTTCCTCGACCACTGGAGGACGGCCTTTGAAGAGGGGCACGGCGCTGACTCAGACACTGACGAGGACCGAAAGGGGCAAATCCCCACTGTAATCTTCAGCGTTCCGGTGGTCCACGGTTCGAATCCCCATGGCCTCCCTCCATCCAGGTTGTCGTCTGCTTTGGCCGGTTTGACTTGATTACCTAGAGGTACCTTACCACGTCTGCCTTAGCTAAGCAGAACCGCTGCGGCTGGCTGGCTCTTGTTCCTTTTCTAGTTAGGCCTTTTCGGTGTGAAATGGCGCCAAAACGACGTCCGGTTGGTTCATGCTCCTCCTTGAGTTAAAGCGACGGCAGCACATGATGATTCCAAGCGGGCACCATTGCAACTTGACCGACCCAAACTCGGACTCTGACAACAACAAAACAAACCTTCGTCGGCTTATTTCTTCGTTTCTGGGAATATGAATTCCGTTGAAAAACTTCTTACAAGGACCGACCCGGGTGCGCGAGTTGACAGACTCTACAGAGTACTTGCTGCTTCGGTCATGAATAAGCCAGCCACGCAGCAGACTTGTTTCCAAAAGCTCACGTTTTACTGCGGAGTCTCCACCGAATTCCCCGTAGATCAGCCGGACTGTTGGCCCCCGTGGGCCGAGTCACAGCGCTCTGCCCCGCGTTGTGGAACTGATCCGAGTCACCTTGGACATCCCCCCTGCATCTTCAAGCTTCCAACCGGACAATCGCATGTCGACAACTGTCCAATTCTTGATCCAATTGTCATGAGACGGGCTGTGTCCTAGTCACATTGGTAAGCGAAAAGGACAGATGTGTTGCGGTTACTTCCATTCGCAGCGCAAGTGGCTTCAGGCTTGAAGGTCCGGCCCGGAGCTCAAGCCTGGTTACCTGGAGTTTCAATGTGTTGCCAAAGGCAGATTTGGTCTCTTCTGCACCGTACAATAGTACATCCGTGCCTGTTTTGATCTACAACCTCTAAGGAGCATGGCGGATTACCGGCCCACAAGACCGTTGTCATGTCTAAGATGGAGGTATCTCGCGTGGACCTTGTCGAGCACCTAAGACGCCCGGCGGCCATCCTGCTGCATCCCCGATGCGGGGCAGCCCGGGTCAACTTAATTCTCACACCATCTCAGCGTCTTACAAAGTCCACATGAGTCCTGCATCTTAGGCTATATAAACCAGCATCCCCGTAACCTCCCACCTGACTTTGGCTCATTGAACCCTTGATTCCAATTGAAACATCCTCAGCCCCTTGATACCCAGTAATCTTCCTCACAGCCATCTTTCACGTTCAGCTCGCATTAGCCCTTGACGCAGGCACGTTCACAATGTCGAATAACAGCTTCACCCTCTCTGCCGGCCCCGGCACTGATGTCTGGAAGAAGCCCCCCACGACCAACATCTACAACGGTTTGTAAATACTCATGCCATCTCAAGAAGTCCATCTGACCATTGCAGCCCCCGTCCATGCTCTCCCAGCCAAGAACCTGAGCGAGTTCAAGTCCGCCAAAATCACCTTCTCGGCAGACTGGTCAGAGCAATACGACCAAGCCGGCCTCATCTTCACCTTTGACTCCGTCTCCGGCACTCGCGAACGGAGATGGATCAAGACCGGCCTGGAGTACTACAACGGCACCCCTCAACTCAGCACAGTCTCTTGCGACCGCTGGGCCGACTGGAGCATCACCCCCTTGACCGCTTTCGAGGATTCCAAGAGCATCACCGTGACAATCGAAAAAGGCCGCGATGGTCTCGGCCTCGGTTTCTGGGTCTATTACATCAAACAGGACGGCACCAAGGAGCCGCTGCGCGAGATCTGCTGGGTCTACGGCGACGACGACTCATCAGGCAAGGACTGGAACCTCACTATTGGTGCCCTGGTGGCCCGGCCCGCCAAGGATGCCAAGGACGATCTTGTCGTTCAGTTCAAGGACTTTGACGTGCAATGGTCCACCTAAGCGCAGCAACAAAGCGTGATATTTGCCAAAGTAGTATTAATGAAACAAGTCTTTATTATATGACCATCTTTTTCCTCTCAACCCTCATCACTTCAACCTGTTGTTGACTTCGGGATCCCTGGTGGATGCAAGAGAACCGCAGTGCCCGATATACATGTTGAAAGCCGGGTGAGGTACCCGCGAGAGGGGACGCTGAATTCAACATCAGAAGATGAGTAACAGTCGTCATTTTGTTCAAACACTTTTGGCACCCGGGCAGGGAACTACATCATATTGCCATCATAATCCGTGATGGCGCTGTTACTCCAATTGTCCTGCCAAATTACACCACTTTCAACCGCCAACCGAGCCTGAACGTTACAGCGGGGTATCATAATTCGCTCTTCCCACAAACAGTCTTAGATTATATATCACCACCTTAACGACTAGCCGGACCATAATATGTGCCATCCGGTCCAGGTGGCACGTACTGCCCCGCGTTTGAAGGGCTGGATGCGGCCGCCTGTTCTCCCTTGTCTTGTTGTTGCGCTGGAATGTACGCTTGCTGAGGTTGGTGGGGGTAGGGCACATAGGATCCAGCTACCGCCTGGCTTTGCATGGGTGGGGGCGCGTTGACGGGCACCATGAAAACAGGCGGCCGAGAGTTGCGCTGGTTGGTCTCTACGCAGGCTCGGACAAAGAGAATGAAGTGATTGATGCTGTCGCTGTTGATTAGCACACAAGCTCCAACAGTCTCGGGGAGAGGAGAGGGTCCCATGGACTTACAGCAACAGAGCAGTGAAGGCGGTAATGGTGTTCTGCATAGGAACCACCTTAGTCCTGAAGAAGGACTGCCGTCTGCTGCTATAAGAATAATAATAGTCATCAACATCTCGGAAGTATATGTATGTGCCCTGAAGGCCAACTGCTGCCGCAAAACAGAGCCAGAAGATTAGGTGTAAGCCAACGTGAGCGCCTGGGTGAATTCCTCGTCGGCCTCCTCTTGCGCAAATGGTAATGAGTTCTGCAGTGTCCCAGATGATAGCCACCGCAGCCTGCAAGGTAGACATTAGCCTCGAAACTTTGAGTGGATATGAAGCGCTACGGCGGCTTACCGGCAGCCAGCTCATAACGTAGAATGCGCCGCCGGAGAAGGCAATTGTCAGGACGTATGCAGAGATTCCGATGACGATTAAGCTAAAGACGATGTCGGAACATCGCATCACGATTTTGGCAATGTGCCATGGCTTGCTGTAGGGGATCACACGCTGGTGACCTTGATGTTCGTACGGTTGGTACCCCTGAAGGCCGTATTGCGGCTGATGCGCCGGGGAGGACATGGTGCGCGAACTGACGAGTCCAAAATCGGGAGGTCTGGTGATGACAGACGAGGACTAACGTGAAGGGTGCGAACGAAAGACTGATTGTTCCCGAGGGCAGTTTGAGAAAAGAGCGAGGCTATCGACAGAAAAGTACCTAAGAGACGCGAACTGAGTAAAATTTGCTGCGGCAGTTGGATCTCATTTTATTGCACGACTGTGCCGCTCGTGTGTAACCAACAAGCACTGGCACGCGCGATCAGAAGGATTCTGCCTAGTCACATTCGCGACCTAAAAAGAGGGAGGGTCCCTTGGAAGTGGCTAAGATCAGGGTCGTGCCATTGGGTAGAGCCGTTGGTTCTCGTACGGATTTTCGTGAGAAACCCTGTCAGCGGCGCCGCTGGCTGCCTAGAGAAACATATGTCCGCTACCGCTCCAGACTTGTGTGGAAATTAGCCCCAAGCAAGGGGTCAGCCTCCATGATGTGCGGCTGAGGTTCTGGGTCTGACTGGAACCACAAAGGGCCATCTCTATTACCGGAAAGTTGTGGAGTTAAGTGACCTTTTTTTTGCGTCGAGCTCTAGTTAAACCACATTGCTGGAAGATCTTTCCAAAATCACGTCTTGGCGCCCGACACCAGAAGTGTATGGGACTTGGAACAGCACTCGGCCACGACGCCCTTAGGGCACGAAGGGCGTGCAATGCTGATCGTGATACCAGGTGATCTCATCTAGGTCCCGATAGCAGCCAAGTTGTGGCATGCAACCACTTCCAGTCCCTGCTGCAACAATTCAACATCCTCCGCTTGTTGATAACCAGTGTTGAACGACCTATAACGCCTTGAATGCAGAACTAATTGACTTTTCTGTCCGTCTGTGGCTTTACTCCCGCTGCAGTACTACGACGAAACCCATGATTCCCAGCATCACCGTCTTCAGCCACGGGTGCTCAGAGAGGAGAATGGTGACGTATCCGACGAAGGGAATGTATGCGACGACTGAACCGATAATGTCACTTCGTACGAGGAAGTCCTGGCCCTTGGCATACAGTTCTTGATCGGCTCCTGATATCCTGTTAGTTACCGCCGCAAGGTGCTTGCCCAAGTCTAGTACGCACCCGCATTGTTGTCTCCCTTCGTGAGTAGCTTCGCTTGTGGTCTATGACGACGAGCCAAATTAGCAATGCAATCACAAGAGCAGCAGAGGAGGGGCGCCATACCCAGAGCCGAATTTTTGGATGACACGGTGGACAATCTGAGGGCACGTCAGCACGCACGAAGCGTCGATTGAAGCAGCTGTCCCGTACCGGAATGTTCTTTCCTTTCACCTCATATACAACAATCTCGCCGACATCCGTTTCTTGGAGGAAGTTTCGGTTCCAGAGGAAGAGCACTGCGTCCGGTCAGCATCGCATCGCATGGTTGGAAGCTGGTGCAGCGGGGGAGAGGTACAGTCTCCTCTTTGGAAGGCCGGCTCCATACTACCGGAAAGAACAACGACGATGGGAGACGGCGAATCGCTAACGACGGAGAGACCCTTCCACATCTGCGCGCGCGCACGAGTTAGCAAGTGTTCGCCAGGGCCCTGCGAGTGGCGCAGGTGGGCTGCATACCATGAAAGCGGTGGAAAGGATGAGCGCAAAGTTGAGCAGCTGCGACGCCGCCTGGCGTGGGTTTCCGAGACTCGACAACATGGTGAGAGCGGCGGTGGCAGGAGCAGTGGGATCGTGATGTCGAGGTGCGGTTGGCGGACTTGGAGTTTGAAGTTCTGGCCAGCGATGCACCTCGGACACTTTCAGTGAACCTTCAAGCAAAGAGCACTGGCCACGCGCTTGTCTTCAGGATGTGGAACGTGTCAACGGAGGGAGGTACGTATCTATCTTATCTTATCGTACCTACCTTAGCTACCCACCTTCCAGCAGGAGATCTGCACAGACCACCTTTTATTTTCCAGGACCGACCTGAGCTTCGTTGTGCTGGGTTCATGTGCTGCAGGCTTGGAATCAGCCAAGAACACGGCGGCTTCTCATGGGAACATCAGGTTTGATAAACTCTCGATCAGAAGGCCATCACTTATTTTCGGAAAAGAGGGAATCCCTTGCAGATGAGCCCAGCTCTAGGAAAGAGTTTTGCTGGCCGAGCAGTGTCTATACACACGCGTGTAATCCGTAGCAGTCACAATTCACAGATTCAAAATTCATCCATCAATGTCGATCTTGTCTTTCTGCTAGCAAGCTACATAGCTAGTGAGGGGCCAAGACAAGAATCATCTCAGATCAAGCCCTTTTACGGCGAGCACCTTTCCGCCCCAAGAAATCCGTGATCACTTGAGAGCTAGATAGCCAGCCTTTCAACCTTGTCTCGCACCACCTGGATGGTACCAGCCAGCTCACTTCCCTCATTGGTAGTGATGCAGCCAGCGATGACTGGGCGCCTGCCACCGCAAGCCCTTCCGAGAGCCGCCTTGCTAGGGACGAAGACGTAAGGGACGTTCTTGTCCTCGCAAAGCAGGGGGAGGTGGAGAATGACGGCAAGAGGGGCAGCATCCGCAGCGAGCAAAGCGATTTCGCAGGTGCCACGGTTCAGGGCTTTGGTCACTGATCCAGAAGTCAGTCGGACAGGCGGACAGCAAGTTTGGAAGTGAAGACAACGAACCTTCGTTGGCGCCCCATTTGGCCTGGCGGTGGTGGGTTGCCGTTTGAGCGAGATCGAGCAGCTCCTGGGTGAGAGCAGCATCGGCCAAAGGCCAAGCTGAAGTGGTCGTTAGTCAGGGCCGGCATGCGTTGCATGAGAAGGCACAAATCTGCAGCTTCAGGCGCTGAAGACATTTTGCGTGCAAAGGCTCGCCGGATAGGTTCACTGCCTCGCGAATTGGATGCAACTGCTGTGTAGCTGGTGGAAGGCTCGCCCGAGGGTTCACTGCCTTACTGTCTGCGAAGTTGAATGTAAATGAGCCAAGTTCCAAAACTTTTTTCCCATGCACGGATATGTCACCCAGGGTGGAACACGTGACTGATGGTGCATCTTACATAAGGTGGATTGGTCTGACCTGCCGAAGGTCAGGTACACCCGTGGACGTAAGGTAAGGTAGCCGGATAGAAAAGTCCGAGCCGCAGATGCCCTCCATCAACAGCACCCAAGATCGTGGTCCGAAGAGGGACGCCAACAGTGTCGACGCTGCACCTTCCAGACTCTAGCAGGCTGGCCGGCAGTTTCAATTGGAATGTATCTCTCTACCGAACCATAGCAGCTCTTGCAGGTATCTCACAAGAATAGGCACGGGAGGCAAGCACTTCTGGCCCATGCTACTTATGACCTTGTCGACTCTCTTGCTTCCATTGTGTTCTTGCTGATTGAATAGACAGCTCCTCTGCACGTATCGAAAGACAGAAGGCTAGATGCAGCGTACCTCACCTAGTACCTTGGATGCAATTACCTTCCAAATTCATCTTCGTGCAGCCCAATATAGGAGGCTGCGACAACCTCTTGCCTCGCCTCATGCCAGAGCCCACTCCTTCCGCGTCAATCATCGTCCTACCTTAGTGCAGTTGCCTCCTTCCGTGAACATCATTAACCCCAACAGCAGCCATGGCTCAATTTTCAAAGCGCGGGAAGGCACGGGCTGCACTTTCTCAGCACTTCTCCTCTCGTCACCTCTTGTCTTCGACTGTCCCGCCGACCTTTTGAACCAACATCCCGCTCCAGACCTCATCCTTGGCTTGCTGATTCAACCTTCATCAATAACACAGCCGCATCCACGCTGAACTTCTTGGATTCGATTTTTATTCCATCATCTCTTTGGTATCGAATCCCTGACACTTCCTCAATCTCTCTGCCAGCCTCCGGATCACCTCAATGGACGCCTCCGTCAGAACGCCTTTGCTCCACGGCCAGGCCGGGCATGCCGACGAGGGATTGCCCACGCCAGCCGCCTATGGCCAGGTCCAAGACCATGTAAGAGTTCCTCGCCCATCCTCTGGCCATTCTCCTGGCTTTGGCTTACATTCAATCGCCAGCCTGCATTCCTGAGAGCATGCCACTCGCCATGGCGTTGTCTGCCGCAGAACGCCCTCTGCTGGATTCGAGGAGGTGTCGTTGCCTACTTGACCGCAGTCGGTGCAATGATCCTCGACTACAAGCTTCGAGAGAAGTCGCCGTACTCGAACTGGCGCGTCGTCTTTGACTTCTCCATTGTCACTTATTCTCTGCTTTTGATTTACCACTTGGTGGTGCTGGTACGAATCATCGTCGTGGTCCGTGTTGCAGTGACTGACATGGGTTGCATCCAGGGTTGGACCTACACCCATCTCTACCACCCGCACATTGACGACAGCAACCGTGGCTAGGAATACTGGTTGCTTAGATTGTCGTCGCTGCCCTACGACATGTCCAGCCTCCGCAAGCAGTTCTACTTCACCATATTCTACACAGTCACCACTGTCTTCACCTTCATGAACACCTGCCTCTACTGGTTTGTACAGCTGCCGCACGACGACAATGGGAACGCCGAGCCCCCCAAGCCCCAGCCGTCTGGTGGCTCGCACGCGTCGAGCATGTACGAGCAGTCGTTGGGCTTTGAGATGACTCGCCTGGAGGACATCAATAAGGGCAAACCACATGGACCTTGTGAGTCATCCTTTCTGATTGGTATGGCCAAGTCTAATGAATTGATGTTAGTCACGGAGATTTTTGGTGAAGGCTGGTTCAAGGCTTTTGTCATCATCAACCTGTTCCTCGTCTCGACAGTCATTGCACTTTTCGAGATATTCTGGCTCAACAGCATCAAGCGCCCTCTGGTGAGTGACGCCAGTGCCGAACTCGGGGAGGCAAGTGCCGGCTGACAAGACTGACCACCGTGCAGGCTGTTGGTGCGCACACATTGGGCGTCATCTTCTTCGCGGGTCTCTACCTCGGTTGGGCAGCCATCGGCAAGATCGAGACCGGCGCCGATGCCTTCTACTGGCTCGACCAGAAGGTGATCGGATCGCGCGAGGCCGTGGTGGCAGCGTCGATTGGATTTGTCATTCTTGCTCCCATCTGTGGGTAACCCGGTACCGAGTGACATGTTGAGAGAGAGAAAGCTGACCGGTTGCCCAGTGTACGCGCTCATGTATGGTCTCATTGGCATGAGGGAGAGTATCTCCCGGGCTGCCCACTCGAGACGGGTAGCCGCCGCTGCCGAAGCAGCGGGCCACTGAGGGACTTTCGGTCGAGACGGGGCTCGTCGGAGATGAGCGGGGGGGATAGGTCGGGCGGTGAGGACGGCGGTGGCCCGGTTCTGGCGGGCTTGGCCATACGTGGTTGTCAGGTGTTCCTATCTTGATGGATGCCTCAGATTGCAGGAGGGATTAAGGCATGCATCGGGCTGGAGTCGAAGGAGGTGTAGTGCCTTGGAGGCGGTGGAGGAGACGACTTGGAGGGGGTGTGAGGATACGATTCCGAAATAACCTAGAACATTATGACTTCCAACAAGAGAGACCTATTTCCGAGCCGAGGCCAGTAAATGACGAATGAAGAGTGACTGACAGAAAAGGAACAGGAGGCATGGGTGATGGGTGATGGGTGATGGGGTTTGCGAGCTATCTTGGTCATTGACGGGACGGCGCGGGGAGAGGAGATGGTCGATGGTAGAGATGGGTCGGTACGGCGCAAGGAGCGGTGTTGAGGCGGTGATGCAGGTCACTGGGCTTGCCGACAGTGAAGAGTAGCGGAGAGCAGTCGGCAAGCCGGGGTATGGATTGGCGGAGGACGGGACGGGTGGTCGGGGTGGTCCAAGATGATTGGCGGCGGTGGTTTTGTGCCTGAATCTGCCCGACTAGCTGCATGGCAATCTTGTTAGGGGTGGCCCTTTCCAGGCTGGAAGGTGGACGATGGTGCGTATGGCATGCTTCGAAAGGGTTCTCGAGAAAGAGGGGGGAGAGGGGGGAATTCCTTGGTGGGATGATGGGATGATGGATCTGTGCCGGGATGTTGGGCTGAGTCCGGCAAAGGCGCGCAAGAGATGGTTCGGACGAGGGGCAGACGGTTCACGACGAGATGAGAGATGGTAGTTTGGAGGGGAAACCACGATATGCCTGACTGTCAGAACAGCAGCCGTTCATGCGGCTAGAAGGACATGAATGAGTAGACTTGATAGCAGCTCGGGACTCTAGGACAGGCGTTGGGTTCCCGTTTGGGTTGTGGCTAGTGAAGTTAAGGTTGCCATGCCGGCGGCAGTCAGGCCAATGCGAAGCAACGGGTTGAGTGATGGATGGTGCTGGCGGAAGCTCAGTCGTGGAATCTCGAGGTCAAGACGAGCAGGAGAGACAAGCGGCATGGTAAGGTATCGATGATGCGGCGAGAGGTTCCTGTAGGGTATCCATGAACACGCGACGCGCGCGAGAGAGACAGAGGGAGGGAGAGAGAGAGAGACGGTGTTCGTGGTTGAGGAGGGGGGAGTCAGTCGTCAGTGGTCAGGGTCCTGGGTTCCAAATTCAGTTCTCAACAACAACTGGGGGGCCGGACAAGATGCAAGATGGGAGAGGGCGAGGAGCGACGATTCGGAGAGGGTCAGTGAGGGTGGAGGTGAAGTCCAGATCCTGCAGTTCAGAGTACGTTCCAGAAGGTGTAGACGATGAGCCAACCGGAAGGGCAGAAGGTCGAGCCGCCGATGAGTTGTCAAGTTGTCAGTCTGTTGCTTGGCCAGTTGGGGGGCGATAAGGTACGTTCAGGTTTATCGGTCGGGCTCCCTGGAGCACGGCGCCAGCACCGGGACGTGTATCGGGACATGTATCGGTACCCAGCGACGGTGGCAGGCGTAGCCAATGACACCCGGGTAAAGGTCCCGACCGCCCTTCTTGCGCCTTCTTTTGGGGTCCATGAGGGAAGAGATTCAGGAGATGAGAGTGATGAGGTCTTTGGCACAGGAGAAGAGCCCTGCGTTGCGAGTGCCTCACGTGCGGCAACGGGCGACTGGACAGCGCATGGCTGGGTCAACGGGCGACGGTCGACAGCAAGTGTTGACTGATGTTTCCAGGTTTGGGCCGCTATTCCTATTTCTGGCCACCCCCTGTGCTGTGTCCAGCGTATCCAAGGCAAGGTACCGACCCAAGGACAGCGCATTGCTTGAAGCTCAGGGTCGAGACGGCGACAGATGTACCGCTACATATCTCAGGCAATGGGTTCGGGGTTACAGATACCCAAGGAGGTTAACAGCAATTAAGGTGCGTTAGCGGGCGGTGCCCCGGTTGGCGGCGCTTGAGGGCTGCTGGAGGTTCTCAACTGCGCCTATTTCGGTACGTCTCCTGGGTCCTGGGTGTCCTCGTCTGTCCTCGGACTCTGGGCTTGTTGTGTGAACTGGCAGTGAAGTCATTCCAGTGTCACCAGCGTTCCATTCCGAGAGGCCAGCCGTTAGGCGCTACCCTGCTTGCCTGCCAGGCCTGCCTGCTCGAGGTGCTTGTCTTGGGCGGCGATGCTGCCTGGGCTGTCCCTGGGCCGCTGTCCCCCCTCTCAGCCCTGAGATGAACTCTCTTAGTGGTCGGGTTGTACCTGGCTCACATCCCCCGCGGCGTCAACCGCCCTCCCGCCGTTCGAGTGAGAGACAGCGCGTGAACCCAGGGTTTTTTTTTTGTTGTTGCCGTCCTATCATGGCGCGCCTGGTGCTCACCACCATCAACCACTCACAGTAAATGCGGCGGTCGGGGCGGGGGACGGGAGCCAATGGAAACACGCCAAAGGCAAGAATCATCACCAATATCAGTAGTCGGTATAAATATCGCGGCTCCCCCTCAAAAACACCCCTCTTTCCTCTTGTTCTCCCCTCCCCCCCCTCCAGCACAACCAAAAAAGGGTCGCAAAGTCAAGTTGGGAATATCTCCTTGGAACCGGTCGTTCGTTCACTCTGAACTCCCTCTGAGGAGACTTCTCCCACCCCGGGCCCCTGTCAATCTTTTTGTGTGTCACTCGTCCTTCTTCTCTCTCTCTCTCTCTTCCTCACTCACTCTCTCTCTCTCTCTCTCCGACCCCCCCCCCCCTCATCCGATCTCACACCCCTCCATCATCACTCCCTCCCTCTCCTCTATTCGCTCCTTTCGTCACTCTCTTCACCTCTTCTATCCCCATAGAGTCAAAGACATATAAGGTCCCTTGAGCAACGCGCCTCTATCGCTTTCGGTTCCCCCTGTCTCTCAACTTTATCACACCCCCATTCGAGCATCGTTCGTTCATTATCAGAACACCCGGCAAGAGTACAAGAACAACACTCCCCCACCACCACCCCTCTTCTTCAGATCAACAACAACAACAACAACAACAACAATCACACGTGAACCACAACGTCAACATCCGCCGGCATGTCTCTCTTCAAGCGCACGTTTAGGTCGCAAGACCCCAACGTCCGCGTGGACAAGTCGTCGAGGCTGAAGAAGTCGAGCTCGATCCGGGACAACCAGAAGGTGTCGAAGATGCAGCGCTCCGTGACCGATGACCAGCCCGCCCCCATGGCCCCGCCCGTCGCCGCCGCCGCACCCCGCGGTGGCCCCGCGCCGATGCCGGCCAAGGCCTCCGGCGGTGGAAAGTCTGCCGTCGCCCCCTCGCCCATCGTCACCCTGACGGTCGGCCGTGAGGGTCGCTTGTTCGCCGCCCACGAGGACGTCCTCTTCCAGTCGCCCTTTTTCGAGGCCGCCTGTCGAGGTCAGTTCTTCGAGGCCCAGAGCAAGCGGATCGCTCTCCCCGACGAAGAACCCGAGGTCTTCTCCGCCATCCTCGAGTACCTCTACAAGGGTGACTACTACCCCCGCCTGATGCACAACAGGCACCGCAACTCTTGGGAGCTCGAGGATGCCGTCAGAGGATCCCCCCAAACCTCCCCCAACCCCGATAACCACCACAGCCACCACCACAGAGGTGGCCGCGCAGCCCCCCCTGCCCCGGGCGCCTACCCGCCCACGCCCAACTCGGCCCACACCACGACAAGCAACACCACCGCCGGCTCCGGCGCCCCCGGCAGTGACGCGACCATCTACATCGCGGCCTGCGGGCAGCACATCCTCCGCGACACCGTCATCTACTGTGCCGCGGAGCGGTACGGGCTCGAGGAGCTCAAGCGCTTGGCCCTGCGCAAGCAGGGTCTGCAGTCCGGCGTCGACGTCGGAACCATCCTGCGCTCCGCCCAGTACGCCTACGCCCACACCCCCGACTCGGACTCGCGTCTGCGCGCTCACTACCTCGCCTTGATCATCAGGTGTCGCAAGACATTCAAGAGGAGCGGTACCATGCAGACTGAGATGGAGCGCGGCGGCAGCAAGCTCTTCTTCGACCTGTTCGTGGCCATGTGCAACCACCTCGACGACGTGATCGACCACACCAACGCACGCACCCCCAAGACCGTCTGATGAGGTGAACATGAGAAAACAACAAGACTCTTGTTCGGTTCGTGCTGGACTGCGTCCGGTTCGACGACCGTGAGAGGATGCGTTCGTCTCTCTCACACATGTGCTATCCAAAAGCGAGCATGGTATACTTGCCAACGGCGTTCACACGGTGTTTTTGTCATGTGCGCATCTCGCTTCGGATTTGCATTTACACGGAATGGAGGTTGTTCTGAGAATTGCGATATCAAGGAGGCTTGATTCCTTTCCGCGGCATGTCACTTTCTCCTCTCGTCTCTCCCACACAAGATTGGAAAAACACCATTTGGGAGTTCTTTTTTTCTCTTCTCAAAAAGGAAAAAAAAATTCCACTTCTCATCGAGGTTGGCCGAAACCTTTCTGGTGGACTGCGGAGAGCGCGAGGACTAATACCCCCCGTACACGAAACGAACCCACTCCTCCCGCTCTTCTTACCTTCTTCCCTTCCCGCATCTCTGGACATGATCCATGCAGAAACAGCGGCCCTGGCAACTATTTTTTTCTCTTTGCACTGGCGTTTACCTCCAAGGGTCCCCTAGTACGCTCCGCGTTCACTCGCTGGTGGTGGAAACGGGACATCCAAGAGCTCATCAGAGAGAGGAGAGGAAACGATCAGAAGAGAACTTGCTACGCCTTTTCTTTACACAAAACAACAACCACAAAAAAAACCACCACCCCCCACACCAAGTTTGTCCTTTTTCAACTGCTTTTGCTTACTTGGGTCACGGCAACTGGGGAAGGCGGAAACTCAACTCTCATAAAACTTCTTGACTACTCCATTTGGGATGGAATCAATGCAGAAAAAAAAGAAGTGGCGTTTCGGCATCTTAGAAACACCCGGCACAACAGATGTACGGGTCCAAAGAAACCATACAGAACTGTGTTTTGTGTTCTTTTTTTGTTGTCTTCATTTGCTCTTCCCGATTAGGAATTTTTACGGATGTTTTGGAGGACGCATGTTTGCCGCCTTCGACTACTCCAGGGCAGGCCGAGGAGGTTTAGAAAGAATTCGCGAAAGGAACCACAGGCTTGGCGCGCGCAATACAACCTCTTCAGTCATTCCCGAAATCTGAAAAAAATTGAAGAAAAAAAACAAGAAATGAAAGAGAAAGAGAAAAAGTCATGTCAAACAAAGCCTTGACTCACCTCACATGCATTCTTTTTTTTGCTTTCATCGGATCTCCTTTGTCACTTTTTGGAATCTTGAATCGGAGGAGGAGGAGGAGCGGTCTGCATTGGTTACCCGCTTTTGCAATACAGCTGGCGGTCTTGTTTTACTTTCTTCCTGTATGTAACGTATGAAGATGATGATCTTGATGATTCGTCGGGCTGTCCCGAGTGGATGGCTTCGACCGGCTTGAGCCCTCGTCAGGGCGAGGTAATGAGAAATTTCGGCCACCTCACTTGCTTGTTCCCCCTTTTCCCCGCCATGTCATGCAAACAATGCGACGTTCCCCCAGTGACTCACTGCTTCAGAGGATGTTGTTGAGAAGTGGTCTTGACCGCCAAGTGCTTGGTGGGTCGAGTGCTCTAAGAGACTGACTCACCATTGACTTGAGCTGTTCGAGCTCTGGTGTTGGGGGTCTTTGAGAACCCCCTTTCTCGTAACAGGAACACGCGGGGTATGCTACCAACAATATGATGATTAAGTTGGGTGGTTCCACCCTCGGTCTTGCCCGCGCTTGTTTCCACGTTCCCTACCCTTTTTGCGTCAAGTCGACTTATCTTGCGGAAGGATATTTCAAAGTACAGACGTCCACGGCTACATGCTTTAGCATTTTCGATCCTCAGAGAGAAAACAGGTTTTGTTAACTTCAATGAGGCAACTTTATAAGAGACAAGCGCCCCCTAGCAAAACCATGCCACACCCCCTGAGCTGGGCTCAAGTCGAAGCAGCCAGTTCTCTATCACCCGCTTTTGTGTTGAAGCTCCAGGATAGGCACGCTCGGTAAGGTCAATTCACGGATCATGTGTCCTCACTGCTTTACGTAGGCTGCTATACTAGCATGAGTGGATGGAATGAGCAACCAACGAGCACAAAGGTGGTTCTATGGCGGCGGTCAAGATCCCAAGGAATTTGCTACGATCAACGCCATGTTCCATAAGTCTCGAGCAGTGTGAAAAGAATTTTCAATGTGCGAAGGACTTTGGGAAGCCACTTGAAGTTGCAATGCACTCTTTGGAGTTCTGCTCAGAGCACCAACGCCCAGCGCCACTAGCCATCAGAACTCCCATCCAGTTGTTGACGGAATACTCTTTGTACCGTTTGCAAAGAACGTAAAGGCATTACATATGGCTTGGACGAGACGGAAATTGGCTTCTCCCAGCCTCTGGTAGTTCGCTGTTGTCGATCATAACTGGACGACTCCTTGATGAGGTGCTGAAGACCAACAGCAATGTCACCTATGACAATCTCAATCCCTATTCACAATCAGAAGTGACTTTTGAAACCCAACGTCATGGAAAACCAAGCATTCAAACTTAGAAACTGCACGGTGTAATTCACCCAAGTCAGCTTACCATCATGTCTTCGGTCGGGCTTCAATTATCGCGTGGTCCTGCATTGGCGTTACCGTATCGCACCGATGTCAACAATTTCTCTGAAAAGAACCACATAGCTGTATTTACGGCATTAATCAATGCTCGTAGGTAAGATTTCATGGGACATTGTCGCCTTTCAGATATGCCAGCCGAGATAGACAACGGCTGCAACGAATACCTCAGATCTGCGCGTAGGTGACAGGCCGCCAAGAGACTGAGGGCCGAGGAGAGAAGACAACGACAGACACAGTAATAGGCATGGGAAAGGTTTACCAAGGATTGTCTCAAAGACCGCCTATTTGTCGTGTGTTATGCCGATTACTTTGCCTGTTTCCTATAGCTATTCTACTCCATCGTTATGCTTCTCTCATTATCGTTGCTGTTATTGTTGCCGCTGCTTCTGTTATCGTTATTACTTCAATTGTTGTTGTCAGTTCTGTTATCGTCGTTGCTTCAATTATTTTTATTACTTCTATCATTGTTATCGTCGTCGTCGTCGTCGTCGTCGTCGTCGTCGTTGTTGTTGTCGTCGTTGTTGTCGTCATCGTCGTCGTTGTCGCTACTGTCGTCTCGGACAGGAGTGATTAAGTACACAAGAAATATAGCCTCGTAGACACAGGGGAAGTAGGCGATCTCCTGTCTAATAATCACTCTACTTAAGTTCAGAACCACAGCTAGTAGAGCGCTACTTGCTACGGTAGGTTGTCAAGTTCTAAAACGAAGCCGCGGAAAGTGCCTCACTTAACGGCTGCGCACAATGTATCCACCAAAAACACCAGGAACTACCAGTTTTGGATCAACGAAGTCTTTGAACCTATTTGAACAAGTACATGTTCTGTCCGCGGTTTCGAAATCGCTTACGGATAACAGCAGGACGGTCATAGCGACGTCGAATATAATCCGACTTTCTGCCAGCTATCTTGATCATGGTGATGACGAGTTGTGGCTGGAACTGCGAACGCAACGGGCCAATGTTGTAGATAACTCTTTTCATTGAGAAGGTCTCAATAGCGGCCTTGCCACGTCAACAGCAACAGTGCGTTACGCGAACCCAGCTCAATGGCAAGTAAACCTAATATCTTGTTCCGCTGTGACGTGGGCGTAGTCAAGGCAACCGAGTTTCGACCATAGCCCATAGCCAAGCGTCCGTAGCATCTCAAAAGCAATGATGCAGGGAACGGGATTCTTGCTTTTGTCAGACATAGCAGCTCCAGTGAAACATCATGAGGCCACAACAGACCGCAATTGCAAGTCGAACGAGACTTGACCCTTGAGACGCCACTTGCTTCCCTTGGGTCCGTCATCTCTAAAGAGAATACCGGCGATGCTGACAAGGAAACAAATGGCTCGCTGCTGCGGTGGCACTCGCTAACGACGCGACGTGCGACGTTCGCGACCTGGTGCAACGAGCTGTAATCAAAACAACCCACGAGATGCTACAGTCAAGGCGCTCATCTCGTCTAAGCTGGGCTGAACGAGAACTCAAGTCGCGGCATATGCACCCAGGCCACAAGACCCGCATTGACGTCTTCTAGAGCGTTTCTACGTTGCGAGCCACAGACGGTATGGGGCCTCGGACACGACCAGCTTCGTTCTTTTACGTTGACCGACTTGACCGAGCGACGTTTGTTTCCGTTAGATTCGAACCCACCTGTCACGGCCGCAACGCTCACAGGTGCACGTCTCCCGTGAGGGCTCGGCCCATGCACATCACATTGGTGTTGAGAAATATTAGTGAGACATCTGTAGGTGCAGGGTAGGATGCACGTACGAGGCCCGCACGACAGGAAGGCGAGCCAGCGTATCATCGGGCAGCAGTACGATGCCGCTGAGAGACAAGTGCTTCGCGGGCAGACAGGTCAAGACCACCCCCAGGGAGATCATCATAGTTCCCGTCTTGGGGAGAGACACGAACCCCTCACAGACCAGGGCACAGCAGGAATGTTGAGAACATGATATATAGGCGCCGACGCCGCTGGTGCACTCCATGTTTCTGGCTCGGGCCTGATTCTTCGATAATCCGTTGTTAGCTCATCGCCATCATCGTCGGCCGCGATCGTGCGAGACGAGACTATCGACCGCTAGTGACCATCCACGACCGATCTTTTCTGCTCGAGCACGGAATCAAGTCGACGGCGACGTATCGTACCGAACTCCGAGATTTGATCAACATCGTTCAAGGTCGAATCGAAGCCGTTCACGGCAGAAGCTCGGGGCAATCAGTTGTTTCTGAGGGTTGCGCTCTGAGGGGTAAGTTTGCACATCTCGTCGTCGGGTTCCATTCATAGTTCATCCAGCTCGTCTCACGTCTATGAGGCCTTCGGGAATTGCAGACACCGGACGCTAGCTTACATCGAATTTTGCATTTCCCCCTTGGGTTTCCCTGTGGCGTTTCGTTACTGCCTTCTAGAGCCAGTTGAATGGATGCACATGCCGACATCAGCGCGAACAACGTTCAGATGGACGCGTCTTGAACATGGGTCCCCGTCGACTGGTTCCAGGGGCATCGTACCGCCGTATTGCAATCTTTTTCCCCCGGCGGCAGCATCGGACGGGTTGACGGCCGGCTCTTGGTTTTATTCGTACTTTATTATTCTTTAACTTCTCTCCTCGTTCTTTTTTTCCTTCGGCTTCTTCCCGCCCCTGTTCCCACCGACAGGGTCGTCTTTTTGGGTATCCGCACCGGGCCGAAAAAGAGGGCAAAAAGCTGGAGACAAGATTGGTCAATTGGTTGCCCGGGTCCAGGGGTAATAATTGAGCTCAGAGCGCGCCCAGCCTGGTGCCCCGGAGACGCGAAGTGTGGTGGGATGTTGTTACTTTAAGGGACATTCACATGTGGACGCAGTAGGAGAGAGTTCAGTGGCGGTTTCAAGCTGACATATCTGACAAGCAGGAAGAAGCTAACTCGTCCAGAGACAGAAGCAACAGGAGCAATTGACAATTGAGAGGCGCCGGCGTCTTGTCATACCCATCAGGCTGGCTGTTGTCCTCCGTCATAGTCGGCGATCTTCGCAGCCAGCAAATCTCAGTGGAAGAGGCCAGGACGCCCAAAATTTCAGCGACAGGGCCCCTTGCTTTGCATCCCACTCTTTTGGTCCCGTGCGCCTGGGTTGAGATTTGCACCGGGAGAGGCTGGTGAGTGAAGTGAAGTCGTCTTTCGTCGCTTTTTCCACAGACCCCCTTTCCCCGAGGCATCCATTCCATGTCTCTCTCTCTCTCTCTCTCAGTCTGTCTCTCTCTTGTTACCCCTTGCTCTGGTACCCTCGTTCCCCTTGCTCGAGTCCTGCCTTCCACCCACTTAGCCGTGTCCCAATCGTCCATCCATCGCCTTTCTCAGAGACACATCCATGTCCAACGGGCGCGCTCTGGTCTCTTCTCCCACATCCTTGGGTGCATTTCGTCCTCTCTTTGACCACACAGACACCATGATTCGTCACTTCGTCTCTTCTCTTCTGTCTGATATGCGGTCGGCATTGCGTTGCAGAGGGCCGCACCACACAACAGACAGTTATGCATTCACCATTCATCCCCTTCTTCCTCCATCCTTTCCACTCTTACGTATCCGTCCGTCCCTTCTCTTTACCTTTTCGCACCTGAACCGGGGCAACGAGAGAGGGGTCCCATCGGTCATTAATAGCGTACCAACCTATGCTCTGGAGCTAATAATACGGCGCGCCGCCTGACCAGTGAGCAGTGACCATCCAGAAAAGGCAGATTCTGAGAGATGAGAGCAATCAATATTTGCCCAATTCTCTCTCCTTCTCGCCGGTTTTCTCTGCCATTATCAATCCGACTTGCGACGCCACCAGTTTAGACCGCAGTCAATGCGACCCTGGACCGTTGGGCTGCATTCCTCTCTGACTTGCTCCCATCCCACCAGCAGCAGCTTTCTTCCTCTTGGTTTCCGGCCGACCGTAGACTAAATCCTCCCCCTTCCCCGATCCAGTCAAACGCAGCCAGACCTGCAGCAAACCTCTGGCTGTCACTGCCTACAGTCACATCGCATCATCACCCCGAACGACCAACCAACTGCGCAAGTTGCCTGCGCCCACACACCCTCTTCTCTCTCTCTCATCTGATCGAGCGCAAGGCAAGGTTATCTCTGCCAGGGGTTTAAGGGAACTGCGGGAAAGAAAGAAAGAAATTCCCAGAGCAGGGCAGAAAAACGAAAGAAAAGGCGAGCACGGCCCCCTCTTATTATCTCCTCTCTTGGTCGATCAACGCGAACAATCGAGACAAGACGAGACACTCGACCGGCGACAGAGACACTATCCCGAACGCCCTCCGCCTCATCCCCATCCCCCATCTCCATCCTGCCTGAAAGCTGCAGCCACGCGCATTACTCTCCCTCGCGTCAGACCAGAACAGACCAGACCGAAGAGGAACGAAGCCAAGACGAGGACGACCACCGGCACTGTACGATCTGCGGTCGCAGTACCTCGCAGATACCCACGTCATCGCCGCGTACCTGCGCCAGTTCCTGTTCCTGTTGCTCTCTCTCCTGCGCCCTGTGTGCGCCAGCGATACGAACCCTTTTCTTGGTCCCGTCCTATCTCGCCTCGCCCTGAGCTGCGCGCCGTGCTAAACACCGATCCGGCCCATTGCCGCCGCCAAATCCAGGAGATTCTGGAGAGACTACGACAGAGACTACAGAAAACTACCTCTGCTCTAGAAAACCACCAGCCGCCTCTGGCGCGCGCGCTGTGTAAGACAGCCCGCCTGGGTCCCAACTGTCTGTCGCACAGCAAAGGGGGCCACGGCCACCCAAGCTAGCTCTGTCTTGTGGCTCTCTTTCTTCCTCGCCTTGGGTTGCGTTCCCATTGTTTCCTGCTGGAGCCCTGGGTCCGTCACCCCGACCAGTGACCACCCCCTCCACGTTCCTTTCCTCTTCCAGGTTGACTTGTGCGTACGGTGTATCTCGTCTGTACCTTTTCCTGTACACGCTCTGTGCGGTACCTGACCTGACTGCATCCTGCTGCTGCCATTGTTGCACCGCAGCCGCAGTAGCAGCGCAGCAAGCGGCAGCAAGCAGCAGGTCCCGTACCATCTCCTGAGCCCAGCCCGGCCCCGTGCTGCCCGCCGTCCGTTCTGCAGTCGCGTGGTCTGTCGATTCTCTAAATCCCCTTCTCCTTTCTCTCCCTTTGTTGTCGCCATGGACTCTTCCGACCCAAACTCAATCCCCCCTATCCCTCAACGCTACCGAAACCTCCAAACCCCTGAGCCTCGCCAACAACGCCGCCGCTCCTTACCTCCTCCGTCGCGCCGCGATACCGATGCCGTCCCCAGCTCGCCCGAGGTCATATCTTCTCTGATCACCAGTCTCTCCGTCATCTCAAAGCCCGCCGACCAACACTTTGAGCGCAGTGCCCCGAGCCTGTCAGTCCCGGTCTCACCCCGCAACGGCAGCTTCGGAGTCGACTACGGCGCCTTTACTCAACCATCACTTGCGGAACTTCGCGCCAAAGACGTCCCCATCGACGAGGTCGCCGCGTCTGCCCCCGTCATCCGTACCGCCAAGCCGCCTTCTGGGCTCTCGCCTTTGACCGCGCCCAAATCACCATCCCGCGACGCTTCTGGTGGTGGCCTCAGATCACTTCTGCGAAGCTCTTCGCGGCCCTCCTCAAAAGGCTCGCTCGGGTCGCGGGACGATGCTCAGAGCATCGGCAATCTCTCAATAGAACGCGGCTCTGCGCCAACACCAGAGCTCAGAAGACAACGATCCTACGACAGCTGGGGCAAGAAGCAGGGAAGGAGTCACAGGGGGCTGATGTATATGAGCTCCAAGGAACGACTTCGAGAAAAGGAAGAGAAGAAACGCGCGAGTATCGGTGAAAGAAGCTCGAGCAGCTTCACTGGAACGTCACTAAGACCCGATCCGTTCCTGGCCGAGACACCAATCAGCGAAGAACCCGCCTTTAACATGGAATCCCCCACGCGAGAGAATTCCAACCACCCGGACATGACGAGCCCCAACCGTGGGGAAGCCGCCAGCCCGCGTCCGATTCCAGCCCGAGATTCGTCCCTCTTCAAGACTGGATCGAACGCCAAGAGGTCGTCCACGAGATCCTCACGGTCAAAGCGAGAAAGCGAAAACGGCACGAGCGATGTTATATATGAAGGACACGAGAAAACGCCTGCGCGGGATGCTCCACGGCGGAAACACCTGTCTCGCCATGCTTCCGAAAACGACCTGGCTAGGATATCGGCCGACGCATCCGGCAAGCTAGCGAGCCGCCCATTGTTCGAGACCAGGCACACTGAGGACTTCCGAGTGTCGGGTCCGTTATTTGAGGAGGAAGATGTTGAGGACAGCGCTCCTTTCCCCGCCGTTGCTCAAGGTCGTCGTCGAGATGATCAGAGCGCCGACCGGAACATTCGGAAATCACTACGAGACAGTTCAGACGTTGGCGAGACCCTCAAGATGAAGCGCAGCAGTTCAAGGCTCAAGCGGCTCTCCACCGGGCCTTTGAGTCCAAAGGGAGAAGAGCCGCAGACGAGTGCACGCAATTCGGCTGCGTCTCCTGACAACCGCAACAGTATGCCCGCCGGCTACGAGCGTCCACGCAGCGCCGATTCCATCGACGACGCCGTCGAATCCTATCTGTGCTCTCCCAGACTATCACAGAAGATCAAGCATCCTCAGACTGGACGTGTAATTTCCTTCTCGGAAGTGGGAGACGCCGACGGGTCTGCCGTATTCTGCTGCGTGGGCATGGGGTTAACGAGATACATCACGGCATTCTATGACGAATTGGCGTTGACACTCAAGCTGCGCCTCATCACACCTGACAGACCTGGTGTTGGAGACAGCGAAGCATACGCTGATGGAACCGCGACGCCGCTCAGCTGGCCCGACGACGTCTACGCCATCTGCCAGGCTCTCAAGATCACCAAGTTCTCGATCCTCGCACACTCCGCCGGTGCCATCTACGCCCTGGCAACGGCTCTTCGCATGCCTCAGCACATTCGCGGCAGGATACATCTGCTTGCTCCCTGGATCCCGCCATCCCAAATGAACGTCTTCGGCACATCGCAGGCCCTTCCCCCGACGAACGCCATCCCGACATCCCAACGTATCCTCCGAGCACTACCGACGCCATTCCTCAAAGCCGCCAACAGCTCCTTCATGTCCGCCACGAGCAGCTCCATCACGAGTTCGCTACCCAAGACGCCCAGACGTAGCAAGCGCAAATCGACGGCGACAACAGGTCGGGGCACCCCAGCCATGTCGGACGGGGGAAAGCGGGACACGACACCCCACCTCGACAAGGAGAATCTCGGCCTCTTCAACTTCAAGGACCGCAACAGCACCGGCGATGACTTGCTTGGCACCGGACCCGCTCCGATTGCCACAGAGAACATGGATAGGATAAGGCCCACAGGCACCGCATCGGCACAGGGCCATTACGACCCTGAGACGCAGATCCTGGCTGCCGCCGCGGACGCATTGATGGACAAGGAACGTCAAACAATCTACGACAACAGACTGACGCATGCCATTTGGGAACTTGCAACGACGGGCGCCAACCCTGCCGTCGACCTGTTGGTCTGCTTGGAGCGCAGGCACACCATCGGTTTCCGATACGTCGACATCACGCGCCCTGTCGTCATTCACCACGGTAGCCGCGATACCCGCGTGCCCGTCGACAACGTCAAGTGGCTGGGCAAGACGATGCGACGCTGCGAGGTACGCGTGCTCGAGGGAGAAGGCCACGGCCTCATGGCGAGCGCCGGTGTCATGGGCGCTGTGCTCATGGAGATTAGCAAGGAGTGGGATGATTGGCTCCGCGCCACCAACGGCAAGAAGGACGATCGCGGTCGAAGAACCAGCGCGCGGTAGAACAAGTCCTGTTCTAAAGTGCTCGTTGCTTTCCAGGCCGGCAGCGAGGCGCTTCTGGCCAAAAAAGTTCAGATCTGGCATGTTTGGAATGCTTGTCTTCGTCCGTCCATGATTTGACTGATACCTTGATTTACATAACAGCCCACAGAAAATGGGCATTTACATAATATTCGAGAGGGGTCATGTACGATTGGCATGGTTATTCTTGTACAGCACCGGCGTCGAGCGCGTCTTGGAGTTCTCTGGCAGATGGCGTCCTGGGTACGAGCTTTGAAGGGACGAAGCCATGGGACAGACGGGTGATTCATGTCGGACATGACCTTTGCACAAGACTTTCGTGTAGTATATAGTAGTACAGTATCGGGCCCCCGCCAGCAAGGCGAGGGTAGGCCGAATAATGTGTTAATACGATCTCCTTTGTGGATTCGAGTCGACGGTTTCAAATGTCTCGTATGAAGGTGCTGAACCGGCGTTCACGCCATCGCCCATCTCTCTCGTCATCGGCAGACTCTACCACCTGACCGATCTGAAGAAATTCTTTTGTATTGACTTGATTCTCGACTTATAGATGTATGATGTCTCTTTTAAACCATCATCAGCAGCATCCTCTCCATCGGTCACCCGACTGTTGCGACAACGCCTACCTCGGCAATCAATCCATCGCCATGTCGACGCTACAGTGAAATTACTCGGTCTCTACCTGACCTCAAGCGGATTCAGGGGAAGCTCCGCTACCACTGCCGATACTCAAAGCATTTCGTGAACCACGACGAGGACTCGACCAAGTTGACTGTAGTCTTGATAATTGCAATACCGATCATCCAGCGGTGTAAGACTTGCTAGTTGTAGGTATATGCGTCTCTCGCTGCCGTCGTTGCTGTCGCCGTTGCAAGAAACCAGATGATGATGCTGAAGAGCTGGGGAGAACTGGAAGGCGGAACCGAGAATTTGAAATCGAATTAGCGTGGTAGATTGACCGGGATAGTTTAATGTTCACTTTCGCATTACTACCCTAAGTATGTGAAGACTTGAGAGCACTGCGGCCTACCAACCACCCCTTCCTTGGCCTACTCGTTTTACACTTCTGTCTCCTTAGTCATATCCATGGTGGCGGTCTCCTTTTCCTCATCAGTAAAGTCTCTTTCTCTCTATCCCTCATTATCATCATAGGAGACAATTGAATCAGCTTATATCGTGCACTGCAGCAGCAGGAGGTGCGCGTTGTTGAGCCTCGAAGTTATACCGCAGCCTCCCCAAGACAAAACTACAAGTTCACCCTGTCTGCGGCCACAAGATACTAGACGGGTACGTTGACCTATTTCCCCAGCCAGTCAAGGAAAGCAATACGAATCCCCCATTCGTTTGTAATGTCGACGTAGGCCCTCTGAACGCCACAAAGTCAGACGCGCGCCCTGGAAGACAGGACGTACCGCCTTGTTGCGTTGTCTCCTTTCCCAACGATGATATGTCAGTCACCCCCAGCGATAATGTACCAGTGATCCTCATTGTAATAATACGCCAGTCGTCCTGCTGGTAAGGAGGCCGATGATGGCGAGGGCTGACGACGACATGAGAAGGTGCCGATGGCGAGGGCCGATGATGGCGACAGAGATGATGGTGGCAAAGGCTGACGAGGCTTGCGTTGGCGAGGGGGCTGAACTTGGTGATGTCGCGGCCGTTGGCGAGAGAGGTTCTCAATGGAGAGAAAGGGGCGTGTCAGATGCTGAGTGGATATGATCTTGGTTGCGTCTAGTATCGGTTGAATATGGTAATTCTCTTTCGTGTTGGATTTTGACATGGCCATTGCCGGTTACATTGTGGGCGAGGTGGTGGATGATTGCTTCGTGCAGGGAAAAGAGGTTGTCGTTGGAGTACTTGGCTGGGTTGGCTTGGTTACACCCTGTATGGAACACCTTGAGATCAGCTTTTGGTTTTCTTCACACATTGTGCAACTTACTGTCTCTCAAGGCAAGTCTTCGACGGCCCAGACGTTGCCAGGTCCATGGAAGTAGCGGCTGCGAGAAGAGCCGTACGGCAGCTAGACGTGTAATATATACGTGAATCGCTTCCACCCCAATGGTGAGGAGGCTGCCTTTGGTGAGAGAGGCTGCCGGTCGGCGAAGAGGCTGGCTGTGGGAAGAGGGGCTGCTGATAGCAAGCAGGCTGCCAATGGGCAATGATTTGCCAGTCACCCCCCGATAGCGAGAGATAGCTGCCGTTAGCGAGGAGGCTGGTGGTGGAGAGAGCGGCTGATGATGGCGAGGAGGCTGCCGGTGGCGAGAGATGTCGATGATAGTGAGGGACTAATAATAGCGAAAGAGATAGAGGTTGCTGATAGCGAGAGAGAAGGATGACAACAGGAGAGAAGGATGTCGACAGCAGAAAAGGGTGTGGAGAGAGATGGATGGCGAAGAAGATGGATAGCGAAGACGATGGATGATGTTGAAGAAGATGGATGTCGACAGAGATCAGTGGCGGTGGGAGAGTTGATTGTCGACAGGACCTGTCGATGCCAGAGGGCCTGCCGCTGGCGATAGGGCTGACGGCGAAAGAGAAAGAGGCTGGTCACCCCACTGGCGACGTACTCCGCGTATTCGCACCACTTCCATGACTGGAAACATTCGCAAGCCACGTATCTAGATCCTGCCGTTGCCGCTGCGAGAGCGTGCTGGTGAAGAAGGCCGTCGTTGGTAAAACCTTGGCGGGTAAATCAGTTGAATTCGTCGCACAGAATGGAGGATAACATACCAGTAGATGGCCTGCCGTTCGGCGAGGAGGCTGCCGTTGGCGAGAGAGGCTGCCGATAGCAAGGTGAAAGTCCATGCTAAACAACCTTGAACTACAGATAAAGACCTGAGACCATCCAATAGCTAATGATCGCTATGACTCGGGGACAATAGATCTATCTACTATTACAGACGAGGACTACTTCGTTCTAACCGCTAGGAAAGCGTTTCTAAAACTCAAGTACCTTAGAGTAAGCTAAGTGATATTACACTTAGCCTTCTAAGCTATAGATTTATTTATATTTCCAACGTTTAGTTTAACGTTATGAATAATATCTACCCTATATCTAAGGATAGAATTAATAATATCAGCGAAGGTGTTTAGGCAATCTGTGGTAGCTTTCATTCTATAGCAGTATCAGAAGTTAGCAAAATGTGTAGCGATTAGGTGATAAGAACGGATGAACATGCCTTGGGGGCTGATAACGAGAGGGCCTGCTGTTAGAGAGAGAGGCTGGCGTTTGGAAGAGAGGATGCCGTTGGAAAGACCGTGTTAGCATGTGATACCATAGCTTCAAACTCAGCAACCAAGGCAGGTGACAACTCACAACTTGTTTACAATGCAAATTCAATGGTCCGAAATGTGATGGTTCATGTTAAGTGGTCCTGGAGGTTCCCGAGCATGATGTGGTTCAAAGGATGTAGTGAACGGCACTGATCTTCTTATCCATTTGACATCCACGACCACACCTTTTAGTGCTGCTGATCAACAGGGAATCTCATCTAATCAGGCCTGCTCAAAAAAATCCAGTTAATAAATCGAGTAGTCAATCACAGCCAGAACCTGTTTGACGCTTAAAGGTGAGTTGTGGACGTCAAATGGATGAGGGTCATATTTGACAAATGCAAGTTGACTGGGCTGCCGGCTGGCAGCCGGCATTACCTTGCATGCATAAGTGGGTCATTTGGTTCGTTTGGACCCCGCACAGGCCGGGAATCCGCCCCGAACACGGAAAACATCTGCGCCATCTGCAAGGATCTTTGTCCTACATTTATATGCGCTATTTTAACTCACATCTCGTATCAATAGGCACAGTGGCGGAGTGGTTAACGCGGTAGACTCGAAATCTACTTCCTTCGGGAGCGTCTGTTCGAATCAGGCCTGTGTCGAAATGTCTTTTGCATTTTTGGTGGTATTTTGAAGTCGGCGCACCATGTTTGGTGTTATTGGTGGTGAGTGCAAATTTGAGTGTGGCACAACGCTACAGCGGAGTAAAGGCGTGAAATTTCTTGCCATGTTTGGTCTGTGCCTTGGCAACAGTCGTAAACGTTCATGTGTTTATTATTCAATCTCACCGAGCTCACCGACAAAGATCTGCGTCGTGATATGAGGCCACCAACATGGCCTCTCGAGGGATAAGCTGTAAGAGTAGTTTGCAATTGTTTATAAGACCTTCGAGCATTCAAACCAATTCAGATTCACCAGAGTCAACGTTGTCTCTTGATATGATGTGCGGAATGAGGGGCGTGGGTCAATTCCAGGTGCCGATTTGCCTCTTGTGCGGGGAGTGAAATAGGCGCACCGCGCCCATTTGTACTTCAGGAGAACTCCAGCAAAACGCCAGGTGCGTCGTCAGCACCGAATCAATGAGAGCCGAAAGCCTCTGTGGCTTCAAACAACACAGAAACTTGTTTGTTGTTTTACCAAATCCTGGACCGCCGCAGAAACCAGCCTATTTGTTCTGTGTCGAACATGTTGCAACAATCACCGACCAGCAATCCGTAGTTCTTTCAAAGAGAGGCGAATCATTCAGGACCCAACCTGAACAAACCCCATGCCACTATGCAGTACATTTTCTTCCTTTGGAGGTGCCGCTGTGAGTCCAGGCCCGGACAGCTGCGGCGCTAAGCCCTTGTAAGACGCAACGCAACGGTCGGCGATCCAAGCCCACGGAACTACGTCATGGCATCCAACATACGTCTCGACTCTTAATTACTTGCACCTCCCAGGCTTTCTTAGTCCAGCCCTACCGCAAATGCCACGAGGTTTCACCCGTTTACAACTTATCGCATCCCGTAAACTTGGGAAGGATCGTCGACTTCATCTTGGCCTCGACCCGTCGCAAGAGTACTTTGGCGATAGCAGTTCACTTACACGAAGCCTGTCGCCCACATCTGAACCAGCAAGATCTTCGAAATGGATATACTACTCTCACTACCCATCGTATCTTACTTCCTGGCACCGGCGATGACTTCCTGGACCACCTCACTTAACCTGCTCTTCTTTTACATGACCTGGACTACCCTCGTCCTCTCACATGGTCCTCTCAAGATCGAGCTCCTAGGCACTCTGGCCCTGCGCGTCTTTCTTTGGCTCTTCCCCTCTCTCCTTTTCCTCCTCTTCGACACTCTTCTCCCGTCTTTGTCAGAGTCTATCAAGACGGCAGGCGCCGCAGCGCTCCCACCCACCAACGGTCCTTTTCTGCTCAAGACGCTGCTCCTCGCGCTCGTCAACCTCGTTTTCGCCGCAGGCCTCGAGGGGGGAGTCAGCCTGGCTTGGGCCTCCTACTTCCACGAACCTCTCTTCCGGGCCTCGACAGCTCTACCTCTTCCGTTCCAGCTCGTAAAACACATCGCTCTCCTCATCGCCGCCCGCGAAGTTCTCACCTTTTACATCCACACGCGCATCCTTCACAGCCGCGGCCGCCGCTTCACGAGCACTCGCATCGGCAAACTTCACACGTCTTATGCCCACTCTCGCGCCGCACCGCCCTTCTCTCTCATGGCATACGCTGACCACCCCATCCCCTTCCTACTTCACCGCATCGTCCCAATTTTCGTCCCGGCGTTGGCTCTTCGTCCGCATCTCCTCACGTACTTCCTCTTCGTCGGGTTCTGTACAGCAGAAGAGACCCTCGCCATGTCTGGGTACAGCATTGTCCCAGGTATCATAATGGGTGGCATCACGCGGCGGACTGCGATCCACTACGCCGGTAAGGGTGAAGGCAACTACGGTGCCTGGGGCGTTATGGACTGGGCTCATGGCACGAACAGTGGGCAGGATGTCATTGATGACATGAAAGCCGAAGCAGAGAAGCACCGCCTCAAGGAACGTGGAGAGAATGCAGCAAATCACGGTGCCAATTTTCTGCAGGATGGTATCCAAGAGCTGAAGAAGGGTCGCGGCCGCAAGGGAAAGAAGAAGGCTACTGAGTAAAAGGTCGGCGGGTTGCGATTGCTTTCGAACGTGAGGCCTTTGGGTATGATGGTTGAGATTGTTTGTGATTTCTTCACGTTGAATGAGTTGCTCTTGTATGTCCCGAGAATACCCCAAATAGCAGCCAATGAGTCTAAAGCATATGTACCAACGAAGCTCCGTACTGCGCGCCGATGCCTTGATCTCCGTTTACCAGATGCGCCCAAAGGCCCTTCCTTGAAACCCCTAGTCAGATTCATTCAAACGTGTCTATGCCCAGTTGTTCTTTCTCTTGAACCAACGGAGCGTCTCTAGGGCAGCCGTCACACGCATGCCCAGTCTTGCGTCAAAGACATATGCCTCCCAATTGACGACCTTGTCAAGCCATTCCTGGCACTCGTCCATCTTCTTCTTACGGTACTCCTTGACGAGCTTGGCCTGTGCCTCTGCATCCGCCGGCTCGTCGGCGGCTGGCTTCCTGGACTCTGGCTTGCAGCACTCGAACCAGGCAATAGCGGACATCTCATAGTGAGCCATGGGCATGGTGTACTCGTCTCTTGTTGTTCCCTTGAAAAGGGCTCTGTGATTTTGTCAGTTGACTATCTCATTAATAAGGGAAATGGTCGACTTACCTGTCGGCCGCGAGAACCTCGCTCAGAACCTCCCGTCCGTCATCGAACTGTCTCAGTGTCCTGTAAATCGCCGCCAGACACACAGACCGGATCGCAGCCTCATCGGGTGTCTTTTGCATCTTCTCAATACCCTCAGCCGGCGCGGTGCAACGCTCCCAGGCCAAGCTCTTGATGGACTTGTGGAGCTCCTCATCATTCATTCTCTTCGTGCCGTTCCACAGGTTGACCATCTCTTGCGCGGGACTGACACCGATGGCATCGGCTAGGTCAATCTTGAGCTCCTTCGATCGGTCCTCCCACTTCTGGATCTTCCTCGTGATGAAGATGTCGAACGGCAGTTGACGAGCCATGAACTTCTTCCGCCCGGCAACTGTGGGCGCCTTGCGGAACAGCTCCTCAACCTTCTTCTTTCTTCTGCGAACCTCGTCCTCATCCTTCTTCTCGTGAACGGCGTTGCGGTATAGCTCCAGCTCTGCACAGCCAGCCATATAATAGTACAGGGTGTGACTCCAGTCGTTGAGCTCCAGACAGCGCAAAAAGGTCTTTTGCATGAGTTCCCAGTCTTGGTGAGACATGGCGGCCAACGCCAGCTCAAAACTGTTCAGAGCCGTGACCTGGCGCATTTTGCTCTCTTGGCCCGTCGTAAGCAGCTGAATGGCATCTGCAAGACGACGCTGCTGCGCAACGACTCTCGATTCCTCGACGCGCCACAGCCGCGAGTCCGGGTACCGCTGACGCATCGAGGCAAGCAGTGCGGCGCACTTCTTGGCAGGATATCCAACCAGCTCGGCCTCGGCATCGAAGTCAATCTCGGCGGGAACAATGTCGGCCTGGCCCATGAGGCCGTTGTAGTAACCCAGCAGAATGAGTCCAGCCACGGCGCCGTTGAGGTTGTCGAACTTGGTGCTCTTCCACAGCATCCTCACACCACGCTCGCGGTCGCCCCTGAAGCCAACTACGTACAAAAGACGGGAGAAAGCCGGAGGAACCATGCTGAGCATGAAAAGAAGCATGCCGAAGCACATGTTGGCGCCGCTGTGGATGAAGACGTCTACGGGGTTGGTGAACACGTTCGAGTCCGAATCCGAGTCGTCCGCCATCTTTGACGACACCTGCAAAGGCGCCAGCTTCGCATCGTCCTGTGGTGTCGAGGTGCCGGAGTTGTCCAGGCTAAGGTTCGCCATGTCCTGTGCCGGAGCCTGCAATCCGTTCGTCTTCTTCTCTGAAGGCGTCTCCGCGCCAGATTTGGGAACCTCACTGGCATCCACAAACTCGATCTCGCTATCTTCCTTCTGGTCCAGGTCCGCGAACTCGTCGTCGTCAAAGCTGCCGGGCATCTTGTCGTCACTCATTCGCGGCCGCAGCGGCGGCGGATCCGCCTTGCCGCCCTTATCCAATGCCTTTGCTTCCTGCACCATGATGCCGTCAAGTGTGACGAACGCCTTGCGGAGCTTATAGAATCCCTTGAGAGCCTCAGTCAAGCTCTCATGCAGGACAGCAACTACGGCGGCCATGAGCTGGGACTCGGCGTGAATGAGCAGAAACTCGGTGCCCGGGGGGTAAATCCTGCTGCTTCCGTCTGCAGCCCCCTCACGTTCGGCCTTTTTGTAATCTGCCCATGCCTTGGCCTCCGTATCGGCCAGTCTTTTCGAGGCCTCATTCATGACATCCTTCTCAAAGCCGAGGACTGACCGCAGAAACGTGGTCATGGACAAACCCAGCTGGTGAAAGGCCGAGTCACCCTTCCTCAGACGCTCTTCGGCACCGTCAATGTCGTCGTTCATGATGAGAGCGGCGGCAACCATTGCCTCCTCGATGTCGGCCATCTCCCGCGCAGACAGGTTGACCTGTGAGGCCGCCGGGCTCGCATTGCTGCTCACCTTGCCCGCGGTGGAGCGGAACCACGAGCCGAGTCTACTCATCTTGCCGGCGGGCGGTGAAGCTGAAGTAGTTGTGTGTGAGTGTTGAGTTGCACACTCGAAAAGTCTGCGAGAGATGAAAATTTGTGAAGTGTAATATCACAAGCAAAAAATTGACGCAGCCGCTGTTTGTTTCCACCTGGTGCAATCGGACCCTCGGAGTCGCGAGGCGTATTGGAAACCGGAAACGCTCCGGCGAAGACGCTGACAGACGAACAGAAGAGCCGTGGATCCCAGGCGATGGAGCGCTGGCGCTGAAACACACGGGTCGATTGCCCGATTCTGGGTGCTACTGATCGGGGAAAATGACGTCTGTCCCAGTTGGGTTGGCGCTGTAAGGGACCACCGCTCCGGGTTGAGGCGGCGTTTGTGGTGGGATTAAATATGGGACGCGGAAGCGAGAAATGGCTCTTTGGGGAGATCGATGTCTTGGTGGACAAAGATGATGTCGACGACTAGAGCAGCTGAGACGGCGAGTTGAGAGCCGGAAACAGCATCGAAGGACGGAGGCCCTCGTGTCGATATGCTCACGGCGTGGTGACGTCCGAATCAGGGCCGACGTCGAACCTCGGGATCATGAGCGCCTGCGTGTGAGTGAGGTCGAGACGCAGCTGTTGTTGGTGGGAGAAGAGGTTAGAAGGGAGCAGTGGGAGTGAGCGGTTGAGTAAGATGATAAGTGAACAGAGTAAGACAGGACAAGGAGTGGTAGGGTAAGGTAAAGTAGCGTAGACAAGGTGAGGCAGAGTAAGCCTCGACGAATGACGAATGAGCTCGAGTTGAACAACCAAGGGGTGCAGTGCACGTACTTACGGTTCGAGTCGTGAGAAGCGGCGGCGCGCTAGAGTGGCCAGTCTACTCGCAACGGCTTTCGTCGGTCTGTAAGGCAGACTGCCTGTATGGCTGTAGGTAGGTAGGTATGTAGATAGGTTGATGTAGAGGTAAGTAGGTAGGGGCGGTAGGCGGATGGTAGAAGACGTTTGTACACTTCACCGCACAGAAGCGTTGAAGCGAATACACGTATTCGGGCTCCTTCAGGGCATAAAGTACGCAGCAGCAAAGTCAAGGAAGTCTAGTTGTGGCGCGGGGCACTAGGGACCTGGGAACTTCAAGCGGGGGAGACGGGTCGAGTCGAAGGCCTCGAATGGGTGGCTAGAAGCTGGAGCTAAGGGCTGTTCGTTTATGCGCCGGCGAGTCCACCAGTCGAGGGTGGATGGATGGGATGGGATGAGATGGGGGACTCTGCAGGTAAAGAACACGGGTGATGACAATGTGTGTCGGAGCTGGAGGCCTTGTTGACATAGAGGCAGAGTTGCAGGTTCTCTTCACAGCAAAACTGTTGACGTAGTGCATGTAATAAGATGTGCGAGTACAGAATGAGCGAGGGACTTTGGACCTTTGTAAGCCGCAGAGGTGCCGTGTGCCTCCAATGTGTTGAACACCGTCTTTGACATTCTTGGGGGCTCTTTCGGATCATCTCAAGAACGGCCAGGGATCGCTGGAGAGCTGTGCCTACCTTACCTACCTTACTATGGAGCATGTATCCGTACTACCGCATAGTACGAAGAGTGCAGCAATAGCGTCGTATTCCAGGCTGTTGGCTTGTGGCTGAGAGATCCGTTCCCGCTTCCGCATTCGCATGAGGTGTCATTCCAGCCAAATTCACTTGATCCCGTCCAGCGCTGGTGCAGCGGACGGTGGGGTGTGTCCGGGTCTATCGGGTCTATCGGCTGCTGTCAATCACCGAGAGGCCACCCGGAGGAGCGCGAGTTTGCAGTACTCCGCTCCGTCGAGGTCCCCTAGCCCCTCTCCTTCTCTTGCGGACTTTGATTAAAGCTTTGCGAGAAGAGACAGGACCCTAGGCGTTGATGACCGCAGTTAGTAAGTAAACCCCGAATGATATACGTGTAAATCAACCCTGTCAACAAGCTCAAGCCCAGCCAGCCCCCAGGATCCCACGGTGCAGCAGACGCAGGCTTAGCAAAAAGACCCAACGCCAAGAGATCATCCGCTACTGCATCTCTCAGTGCGGCGGGCGGCAGACACAAGCACATGAATCAAGCACCCACATGTCTTTCGTCGTCCCCTAAAGCCGTCGTGGACAAAGTCAATACCCGCCGACCGGGTGGCCTGGCCGACAGGAGACGAAAAAAGAAACGCGCGACAGCATCCGGACCCTCTCTCTCTCTCTCTTGAGTGTGTGTGCTGCAGACCGGCAAGCCAGTCAGTAGAGTTGACTGACAAAAGTTTGCCTCGTCTCAACTCGAGTCGGAGCGCCTCCCGACGGAACGGTGATGGATCTGAGGTGGTACGGGTGAGAGATTGCCTACCAACCACATGATGAAGACACACGCATGATGTGCCCGGCCGCCGGTCTCGTTGCCTCTGGCCGACTTTGATGCCTGCTCGCGTGCTCAGTCCCCTAAAACGGGTTGCTGACGGCCGAGATATGCTCATATATTCGTATGTGTTCCCCTGTGGATGAACAGATGCCCTTTTCAAACCGCGGCACGGCGGGCAGCGCTGCCTGGCGCGAACTTACGCACAAACGCAGCCATGCCGTCCCAACTGTGGCCTCTCGGTTTTCCATACTCGCATCGCATACGACAAATAGGAAGGTAACGAGATGTCTTGATGCCGTTTGTTGGTGGCTGATGTGGTGTCCACGGAGCCACCGGTCCTGTAGGAGGCTGAGGAGCAGTCCAAAGATTGGCCTGTCACGGCTTCAAAGATGAAGCTCTCCCCTGATTCTTCTACCTGCGCTTCCATGGGTTGACATGACTGAATGCACCTCAAAGGCCTCCATATCGACCGCAATTGGGGGAAGCTAGGCAGAAGACCAGCTTCATTGGGCGGTACCCTAGACAGATGAGTCAACTGTCCGGCATTCAGCTCAAGCCGGGAGTCGGCTCTGTTGAATGAGAAGACGACTTGTTGCAGAGCCTGCGTGGTGTTGCTGCCTTGAAAAAGTGAATCAAACAACAAACAGACTGGATAAGTACTGGTTTTTTTTTTTTTTGAATATGCAGTGACGCAGTCATGATACCTTAGCAGAGTAAAGATGAGCTGCTTCAGCGCCTTTGCACACTCACCGCGCTGATTCTGCCGCCAACACCCCGCCCGGCGTCACACATTCAGCGACAAGCACCCGGCCTTGGGCACAGTAAAAGTGCCTTCACATAGGTACGGGGACCTCACCCCACCACGCCTTAAAAGCAAGCTACCCCGCCATCATCACAGCCGCAGCTCACCACCACTCTTCATCTGTGACAACTGCAACCAGCCATCATCACTCACCGTTGCCGGCCCCAGAAGCGTCTTTTCTTTTTCTTGCTTTCTTCTTGCGAGCTGTGTCTGCAAGCCAAATCGAGCGTTTCCTGCCGTTTCCCCTGACAGCTCCACACGAGATCCACCTGCTGCTGCTGATCAAGAGCTTCCAACCTTGACGGTTACAGCTCCGTTTCCAACCAACAACAGCTTCTTCATTCTCGCCATCCCCTCTTTCAACACCAACACCAAACTACAAATTACACGCTTCAAATCGCCCATCATGTCGAGCAAGCGCATCGCCAAGGTTCGTTCTTACCAACCCCTCCCTCCCCTCCCCCGCCAAAGCCAAACTAACGTCGCCCGTCTCTCCAGGAACTCACCGAGGTCACCGCCACCCCGCCGACCGGCATGACCATCGCCCTCGCCCGCGACGCCGACCTGCACACCTGGCACGTCACCCTCCAGGGCCCCGAGAACTCCCCCTACGCCGGCGGCACCTTCGCCGTCATCGTCGACCTGCCCAAGGACTACCCCTTCAAGGCCCCCGTCGTCAAGTTCGCCACCCGCATCTACCACCCCAACATCACAAACGACTCCCTCGGCAACATCTGCCTCGGCATGCTCAAGTCCGAGAACTGGAAGCCCGCCACAAAGCTCTCCGCCGTCCTTGAGGCCGTCCGCTCCCTCCTCGTCGAACCCCAGCCCGATGACCCCCTCGAGGCCCGCATCGCCGACGAGTACAAAAACAACCGCCCCGACTTTGAGAAGAACGCAAAGGTCTACGTCACCCGCTACGCCAAGGGCCCCGCCAACTTTTCCGTCCCAGAGGTCAAGCAGTAGTCACCTAAGGTACTATGGGGTAAAGGTCGTTAGGCAGGAGGAGCGGACAGGGGGGATATCAAGATGGGAGACACATGGGGCTACATTCAACACACAAAACGGCGGCGGTTGATGGCGAGAGCATTGGCGGCGTTCGGGATGGGATTCGGCTTATCATGGGCCTTGATACCTTTGCAAATGTTTCCGTAATTGGACCGGTTATTTTGAACAAGGGATTTGAAACACTTTACCATCACTGTGACCATCATATGAATACCATGATAATCTTCATGTATTTGTCTGTACAAAGAAAACGTATCTGCTCGGGGCCAAAAGATGGCACCCTGTGGTAGAGCTGCGACAAGTGTTGCTGTTCCAGTCAGGCAATCTCGCATGCATCTGCTCTATGCTGCCAAAATTCCAATATGCTAGGGGCTCGTCTGTGCCCTCTTCTAAGATGATATCCTTTTTCGCTTGCCAGTTGTCCCGCATGCCATGTAGTCATTACCATTAAATGCAGTTTTCCCCAAACGCCATTGCTGAATGATATGCTTGCTGCCTCCCTGCCTTCTTGCTTCTGCAATGGAATCACATCACCTCTGCTGATCTGCCCAGCTTCCTCCGTCCGAAAATGGTGTTCTTCCTGCGCACCTCGCCGTCGTCGACTGCGTTTCCGCTGCCCACGGCATACGTGGCCGCCCGGGCACCTTCTGTCTGCACCTTGTCACGTCTCTCTTGTCGTTGACTATCAATGGTGTCTTGGCTGATATGACCAAACCCGTTACGACGTTTGAACGTTGCCTCCATGAGGGCGTTGGCGTCTAACAGCCGGCGGGGCATGGCTTGAACAGTAGAAAACATTTCCATGGGATCAGCGACGGCCCGAACCTCGTCTTCGCCAAGCTTGAAAATGGCAAGAGCGATGCGGAAGAGCGTCTTGGAGCCTTCGTAAAAAAAGACGTCCCACACGCGGAGCGTGCTTTCGATGGGAAGGGTGCCGATGAAGCAACTCATGAACCACGCCGTCATACACAGGGTGATTGGCGGCAGACGATTCGAAGAGATGCTGGGTTGGTTCTTCCTCCGAGATCTGGGCTTCTTTACTGGCTTCGCAGGACGCGGTGCGTTGGGGTCACCTTCCAAATCGTCGCCAATCTTGGCCCAAACTGCGGGCATGGACTCCCGAATGGCATTCATCAGAACACCTAGATCCACCTTCGATCCTTCGAGGCTCATCTCGTGAGTGCCTGGCAGGTACAGCCGTGTAATGACGTTCAATAGCCAAAAACATTGCTCCTCCGAATCCATGAACAGAAGCAGCAAACCAGCGAGGAAGTTCAGACTCTGGCAGTACCCGATGCGAGGGTTGTAGATGGCGAATGCGTGTAGAACTCTCCTCAGAGACGAGATAATCTGGGGCTCATTCGTGTCCGCAGGCTTCTTCTCGTCGTCATCCTCGCCCTTCCTCTCAGGCTCTACGTTCGGCTTTCCAGCCATGCTCGCAGGCTTGAACTTGATGTTGTCCGGGAATGTTCGGTGCAAATCTCGCTCAATGGCCTCCACGTCGACATCTTTTGCCTTCTTCTGCAGTAATTGATCGTACAAACCGGAGTGCTTGGCCAGTATAGCAGGGCCTCCGGCATAATAGAACCAAGCGGCACCTCTCCATTCGGGAGGAATGCCCTTGCGGATAAACCGTTTGGCCTTGGCACTGTGAGGTGGGAACCGCTGTGGACGGTCCGTCATGAGGCCATTCTCTTTCAAGAAGGCGGTCCATTTCTTACGTCTCCTGTCCAAATACTGGGAATAGCCCTTGTCCCAGTTGTCGTATTGTTCCCTGGTGATGTACTGATTGGCCTTCTTGAATCCGTATCGGTCCCGAGCGCCAGGTTCCTCGATTTCTTCGGGCTCAACAGCAGTTTGCATCGAAGACGTTGTTGGGCTGCTCATTTTCGGCGACGGGGTTAGCGCGTCTTTTTCATTCTGAAGAGACTTTGCCGAGTCTCTTTTCTCTTTTTCGTCCACCTCGTCGTTCTTTTCATCGTCGTCGTCCTCCTCTTCCTCTCCCTGGTCGTCGTCCAGCAAACCAACCTCTTTAGGCAAAGACGAAGGGTATTCGGATACTCTGAACATATCGACCGATTGGCGGACAACGGTCTCTGAAACAGGAACGGCTAGTGAGTTGGCAGGCATCGTCAACGGCTGACTCAAGACTTCGAGCATTCTCGTATTGCGCTTGTTGATCTCGGACGCCGGTACCGGGCTATCGTCGTTGTCTTCGGGGCTCGAGTCTTGAAAGCCTTTCTCGTACATGCCCATCACGTCGTCGACACTAAGCTCTTCGCCGTTAGCGTACAGAGAAGGGACTGAGCTGTTCTTGGTCAGAACACTGCTTCTTTCCGTCACGTACGTGCCCTGCGCGCTCGAAGATGTCATCTGAGATCGGTAGCTGGACCGCATCTCGTCTCCACTCATCCACGGTGCCTCACGCGCATAAGTAGACAAGCCGGAGCTTGAGCTATCTACCCGACCGTATGCCAATGGGGGTCGGGCGAGGCTCGACGGAGGCGGGGCACTCCGGAGCCGGGACGGGGCGCGATGCTCGTAGTTATCGTTTCCTGTGGCAGGCATCGAGGAGAACGTCGAGGCAGACCGGGTGGAGGAGCCAGACTGACCCCGCGGCCGAGGCCATGCTTGATGATGCGAATTGGGGTCGGAGCGTGGGTCTGAGGGAGAGTAGTTCGCTGGCCGGGGACTGTACGAGTCCTGTATCGGCTGCTTGATGCTAGGCCTTCTCGGACGAGAGAAGTTGTCTACCTGCATGGTATCGATCGAGGATCGGTCGTCGTCGTCGTAGGGTACGGGAGATCTTATCGAGCGGGCGGCGGCTTTGCTAGTCCATTCGTCGGCACTCAGGTCGTCGTCCTCTTCATAACCATGACTGAGGCTGGGGGACGGCGAGGCAAAGGGGCGTTCCGAGGAGGGGTATTTTCGAATTGAATGGAATAGGGCACGGCGAGGCGACTGCGACTGTGACCGGGCGCTCATGAGGTTTTGTTGCCTCGCAAAGTTACTGGAATTGTTTGCCAGCGAGTCCCAGCGTGGGGGAGATGTGGGTAAGGGATGTGCATGTGTTGGAGAGTTGGCGGCTGGGGAGTCGGGACGCTCTGGAACGTCAGAAGCTGGGACGGGTTTCGGATGGGTCCGCCTTGAAGCATAAATACCGAACTGGCGATGCTTTATGCTCGTCTGACGGTGGATGGTAGGGTCCTGGTCTGCCATGGCTCCCGAGGCGATCTGGGCGTCGGGTTGACCAGAATCCGCTGCCACGGCCATGAGGGTCATGTTGGCTGAATCCCCCCGGCCGTTATATGGCAGCGGCGGCGACTGCTACAAGAGGGGATTGACCGAACGGGAGGCGTGTCAAAGTTGATAATGTTTTTTTCCCTTTGCCTTTCTCGTTATGACAGGGCAGGCAAAGCGGTAGACGTGGGTGTTGCAAGCAATAGTGTTCAGGTAGTGGTGGTGCACTTTGGTTGTAGTAGGGCAGTCAAAGTCGTCGAGAACGGTACCATCGCGGCACATGCATGAACCTTGCGTCTTGCAGCAACCCTCTCGAATAGTCTCAACAACTCGTAGTCGGTATTGGCCGGGCGGGGCGGGTTCAATGGGTGATCGCTGCTGGAAGCCGGGATATGGCAGGTTGAAGAACGGTCGGTGCGAGGGTGGTGCAAAGAAAATAGGGTGACAATCAAGTCGAGTTGAGCAAGGAGCGGCGGCAGGCTTTGAAAGAAACACAGGGCATGCGACGAGACGAGGTGATGCCCTGAGGCCGGTTCATGCGTATGCAGGCTGGGGGCCGGATGTAAGGGGGGAAACTTGGAAGTGAAAGATCGACCGTCAGCCGAGTGAATGGGCGAGAGCTGGCGTTGTTCTGACGAGGTCTGAGGTCGAATGGTAGGTCGGGGAATGCGAAACAAGAGACGCAATGTCAGAGGAGTCAAGTTGGGGAAACGGCTCTGACAGGTGCAGACGCAGGAGGTCGTTATCGTCGGTAAAATGAGGAGACCAAGGGAGAGGTATCCGACTGGTGCGGTGAGCGTGTGGTGGTATCGATGGGTCGAATGGCACCTTGGGATTGCGGAGGCTTCAGGAACGGGGCCAGGTACGCAGCGGTTTAAGGCAAGGCACACACGGCAAGGCAGGTACAATGGATGGACCTGAAGTATGTGTGGATGGCGGCCGTCGTCGTCCGAGGTTTGGTTGGTTAATGGCGGGTGGTCCTGGTTTTTTGGGGGCGGATGCCTGCTGTCGCAGATGAAGATGCTAAAACTGAAGCGAGCGTTTGGACCCGGACCAGGGCGTCTTCGTCATTGGCTCAAGCCGAAGCCGGGAAACATGCGTCGAGAGGATCGGAAGAAGAACAGAACGGAGAGCGGGGCATCGAGTGTTGGAAGGTAGAAGCAAGGCTCTGAAATGCTGTAGGTGGGATGCAGAGCTCCAAATGGCCCAATGCAGGTGTCTGTCTCTCTTGTCTGTTTCTTTTTTTGTTTTCGTTGCTTTGATGATGGTTCAGGGCAGGGCGGGCATCTGTGGCGTCGCCAAGGTCGAAGGTGTCTCGGAGACGCAAAGAGTGATTGACTCGTGCGTCAGATTTTGGGAGGCGCTGCCGCTGCCACGAGGTAAAAGGAACGACGGCCGCGGTCGGATGATTCGGCGGGCTGATTGGCCGATTTTCAGACGGATGGAAGGTATCGCTGGCTGCTGTCGGTTCGGTGTTGATGAGGCCGGTGCGGTTTGGACACGGTCAAAGAGAGACAGACCCGTCGGGTCGAGGCGGACGAAGAAACGAGAGATTGTGGTAGGATGAGCGAGTGTCGCAAGGAGTCGAGACAGAGAGGAAAGAAAAGATTAATCAGGTGGATTGGCGAAAGGAGGCGGCGAAGGCCAGCAGATGGGCAGCCCAAGGTTAGAGTAGGTAAGGTAAGGTAAGGTAGTAGATATTATTTTGCCCGGGCGAATTACCGACGAGAGGAAGCAATTGAGGAAAATAAAATAAAGATAAATAAAAATAAGATCAAAAATGTAGGGAAGGATCAGATGGAAGGAGCTTCCCGAAAGTGTGATTTACCACGCGGGAGGGAGCGAGGAAGGAGCACCCAAATGATGATGCCAGTGCAGATTGCAGGTGCAGCTGCCGGCGCAAGCGCGAATTGAGCAATGGAAGTCACTTCAGAAGGTGAAGACACGAGAGAGAAGGGGGGGCAAAGAAAGGTAAAAAAGGGATTGCTCGTTGACGAGATTGAGATTTGAGATTTGAAATGGAAGATCCTCTTCTCTTCTCTCTCTGTCCCTCTCCCTTCCAGGTTTCTTCAAGGTCTCTCTTCGCCTCCCCTGGTCCGTTGTCTTTCGCTTGTCGAGTCCGCCTGGAGGCATTTCCACTTCATTCTCATTTTCATCCCCCAATTTCACAGACTCAGTACATATGCACTCTGTGCGGCACGCGGTAAGGCATCTGGATGGGAGCTCCCTTGGAGAGAACGGGCCAACTGATGGCTGGCGCCAATAGAAGCATTCCAATTCCAACGGTGGTCGAATTATGAATGCGAGAAATGCATGCATGCCTTCCATGCCTGGCTGTCCAGTCTTCTTTCTCTTCCCTGGCTTCCCTGTCAGTACTTTACCATGTATACTAGCAGACGGGAGAGAGAGAGAGAGAGGTACCGCGCCGCTGGCTCCGAGGCGAAGCCAATTCCAGATCCCAACACCCAGGACCATACCAAGACTTTTCAATCACTACACGCGCCAAACGAAGGGGCAATAGATTGATTAAACGGTGAGAGTCAAGAGTCAGACACCCGTTGGCGAACGGCATCCAGACTCTGCCTCTGTTTCTGTTTCTATCTTTTCTCTCTGCGAGTCTGCCTCGAGCAGCAAGTAAGTACACGGACAGTGAAAAAATAGAAAAAAAGTTCCAATCAACAATCAATCCGATTCAGCGGTCCATCCACATCGTCGCCAGATTCTGCAACACCGCCGCGACGTGTGCTCCTTCCCCGCAATCTCTCATCAATCGCATCTCTCTCTCTGTCGGAGAGTCAGACGAAAGACGCGGTCAGTTGTCAGTCGTCAACAGCCAGGTTGTTCAGCTTGCGCCTAGCACGGAGGCTGCATACGTACTGCGGTACACTGTAGGTACTCGGCAGGTTCAATTGGTGCCCCGTTTCTTCCTTCTCGAACAAATTCCATCCACTCGGGATGTGGTACGGCATGCGCTCGGAGGCAGGTACCTGTTCTTGCCAGCGTCAGCCAAGCGTTGACACAGGTACCGTCCGATGTTTCCTGGCTCTCGTCCCGGCCGACATGCTCTCCGCCGTCTTCCCGCATCCCTTGCATCCAAGACCGATAATACGCTGCGCATTATTACCACGGCGGCCAGCACACGCGCCTTGACGTTTATTCCCTGCGGTGCGTGGCAGCAGGTACGCAACCCTCGACGACATGTCAACTCGGCGCCCACTCTCAGCCTCCGTCAGCCAGGGCAGGGCATGGCATCCATGGACGACGGCTTCAGGACTGAGAAAACACTGCACCTGCAGGGAACAGAAATGCAGTCAGGAACATGAACGGGACTGCGACTGTGGGTCTTTGCTTGGTGAGCCAGTGAGCCAGGTACTTTACGAATACAAACGACGATGGGACAGATGGACGGACGGCGGCCACCGGACAGTGGCCCGGATGTCGACCCGCGACCACCACCTCACGCAACGTCCCGGCAGCGCAACAAACGCACCTGGTGCAACGCTCTCTGCAGGGGCACCCACCAGGGCACCAGGGGAAACCACTTGTGCCGCGCTGCACCACCTACGTACCCGTGTTGCCGTGGACCTGCTTAGGGGCTGCTGACGGCGGACAACAGCGGCTAACAGGCGCACAACCTAAGACTGCCCGGGCCACAGCGGCCTTGTTCAAGGGGGGACTTCCCACTGCCCACGGGCAGCTTCCATTGTGCAGGGCACCTGGTAGGGATTGCTCAGGGCTGCCAGGGCCCTGCCAAAGATGGTTTGCTAGCGTCCACCCGTTCCTGGCGCTAGTCCCGATCAAGAAGCCATCACCCTCTGCCCAATCACCTTCCAATTTCCCGGGTAAGAGCCCGATTCCGATCCTGACTGGCCGAAGTCCCCTTTCGGAAACAGCCAAAGAAAATCTGCTCGTCCTTCGTCATCTTTTGCATCCCACGATCCAATTTTTGCTGCTCAATATTTGCCTTTTCTCTCCGCCCACCTCAACATGTCTCCAGTTCCCGCTGCTGGATGGGTCTCGCCGTTTTTCTTTTTGTTTTCTTTTTCCCTTCCTTTTTGTTCTCCTGTTCCCCCGACCCGACCCGTTCTTACGGCATGACTAAGACTTGGGCCCTGATCGTTTCCTCCGTCGACCACATGGTCTGGCCCTGTTCCTATTGACCAAACAGCTCAATCAACGCTGCGCTCGGGATGACGTTCCAGTGAATCTTCCTGATGGGCGGGATGCTTTGTCTCTTCCTGTCTGTCTCGTGCAAATCAACACAAAGACACTAAACAACTGGAGACCGTGGATTTTCAGCCACCAAGTCAGCGCCGCCAACGGATGCCAATCTCGAGGCTGTCATGCATCCTCGAGCATGCATCATCCCGTCTGCGCTGCCGGCCGCCAGCCGAATCTCGATCATCCCAAATTGCTACTTACTTTACGGTATATCTCTTTCCAAGGATTTCGATACGCGTTGGAAGGCTAGCAGCCTACCTTTCCTTCAGCGTGGCCAAGTTTCAACACCTCGTTTCCACATCAGGTTCCCGCCTGATGTGCCTTACCTGTTCATCAGGACCACATCTCGATTTCTCTCTTCTCTCTCTTTAATCTCCCGCACTGCTGGGTCAGGCCGTTCTGGCATCAATACGGAGTACTACGTGCTCACTCACGTGAATAAGGCGTGAATACGGATCACGATGCTCATTCCAAACTCCGGCTTTCCCAGCATCGTCGATGTCCCATCCAAATGCTCTTTTGGCGAGTGCCCCGATGGGCCAGCCCAGGCCTGACCTACATCTTATTTCCCATCTACTACCCCCCCTTGGTTACAACTAGACCGACCTTGGAAAACAATACCACCCGTTGGGTACTACTCTGCAACTCCGAACACCCCGACAGCTCGTCCTAGAAACGAGCCCGACTGCTCGGAACACGTGCGGAGCAGAGAGCAGAAGAAGAACAAGCTACGCATGACACATATCTTTTGGTCTGTCCCGGCGTCTAGTGGCTTTGTCTCTTCCTTCATAATTCATTCCCCTTGCTTCTTACCATCGAAATGTCAGACAAGTGTAGCTTTTTGGATCGACGCTGTCTCATCCTCCCTTGAACCGCTGGATGGGAACCCCGAGTCTAGGATGGGGCCGGGCGGCCGAAAAGAGATAAAACATTCCTTTTTCCTCATCCTTTTCCAGCGCTCGGTAGCCCAAGCCGAAAGGTTTGCGATTCCAGGGTCTTCCAATTAAACCTGGTCAACGTGCCATCCGCCGCTGCCGCTGCCGCTGCCGCTGTGCGCCTGCATCACAAAAGTCGAAGGCTTTCAGCTGGCGGCCAAAATCTTCTAATTGATCAACGTCGGAAAAGACGACTCGGATTTTATCCGGCCCGGCACGATCTTACAATGGACAAATGGGAAGTCCGTTCCAGCAAGTTATCAAACTGCACCTACAAGTCTGCAGCCAACGTATTGGCACCTACGAAGGCTAGCAAGAGTTCACATCACAAAGCTGTCGCACACGGAGCTTTCGGATTCAGGCCAGATGAAAGCTTCGGATGAACCGGTCAGCTCAATTCGGTAACCAAACGGACAATCCGTGCCTACGGAGGAGTCTTGCATTGAACATGTTGGGCGATGCAAGTTTCCGTTTATGGTTTTGAGTATTGTATTTTGCCCAATCTGGTCTCGCGACCAAGGACAAGCGTCCGCAGTGGTTTTGGGTCAGAATGGACCAAGGTTGGCAAGGCTACGATGGCGGATGCAAGTGCAAGTGCAAGACGATGGGCTCCTGGAAGCCCGCAGCGTAGGCCAAGGCGCGGAGTAACGCCGGCTCAGCGGGATGGCGAGGGGGGAAGTCGCGAGCGCGACTCAGTACCTATGAAAGAACGGAACAGCTTTAGCGCACGTGATGACGCTATCCATGACGTCCCGTTCCGGCTAGAATCACGTCAGCAGCCGGCTGGTGGCCCTGAGCTGGAGCTTTACCCTCGGGGGTGATTCGAGGGACGGAAATGGTAGTGATGGCCAATGACGATTGGCTCGAGAGGAGCAGCTTGGGGCAGAGCTCCCAATTCGCACAGGGGCAGGCATGAGCAGCTACCAGCAACAGCTCACGCTGATGAGTGACGAGTGTCAGAGCAGTCGGCGGGTTGAGGAGGGGAAAGGGTGAAAGACTTGGGAGGTGACGCCTGGGAAGGGGAAGAGGGGAGGGTGATGGAAGAGCTCAAGAACAGAGAGGAGGGCAAGCGGGAGCGCAACAGAGCAGGCAAGTTCGCAGCTCGGTGTTGAGCTGTTGCAACTTGCTGTCACTGTTGCTGCTGCTGCTGCTGCACGCAAGGTCCGGAGGTAAGGCAAGGCAGGTGAGGTAGGTGGACAGGGATGGTGATGTTGCTCTTCCCTCCCCAAAAGTGTCCGAGCTCTTTCGCTTGTCGGCCAACCACCAGCCAGAGCAGGCTCGCACGCCAATCTGGTTTCCCTGTTTGGATCTCCCCAGTCCGCTCGTCTCCTGCACCCACCCCCATTGCTCTCACCCACGCCCTCCTCTCTCTCTCTCTCTCTCCCTCTCTCTCTCCCTCTCTCCCTCTCTCACCCGCCCGTCACTCACCCTCTCCCCCCTCTCTCACACATACCACGCACCCTCTCTCTCTCACCTCTGAGCCGCTCACTCACACTCGTCCTAGGTCCTAGGTTCCTGGTTCTTGCTCCAGTCCTCCCCATCTTGCGTCTTACTCGTCGGCCCCAGCCCAGTCCACTCCCGTCCGGTCCAAGTTCGAAGCTCTTCCCAGCCACCCTCCACCACACCTCTCTCACTCACTCACCTTGGTGCTCCCTCGTCCAGCCTGGGGTCGTGGCTCCTGCTCCAACTCCAGAGCCCGTCTCTACATGGCTACCTCACCTTGCGCACCATCAGCCCAGTGTACCTACCTCTTGCCTCTGCCTTACACACGTTCCCTCGCAAACAGTATGGCAGGGCGCGCACCACTCAGCTGAGAGAGGAGAGGAGAGAAAGAGGGAGCTCCCACCTCCCTCCCCCTCTCCCGCACACTCACTGTGCACTGCACCAACGACCCGCGCACTCCCTCCTCCTCCTTCTCTTCCTCTCTTCTCCTCACGCCCGCCCGCACCGCACACTGGGCTCATGTCCCCGGGCCAGACGTACCGTACCTATGTAGAGAGGTAGGGTAGTGTAGGTACGGATAGACAGGTACCTCACCGCACCGCCGCCGCCAGTCGACTTGCACCCACCACCCACCTTGGCTTGGTCCCGTTTCCCTCCCCCAGAGCTTTCCATGCGCCGACCTACCTACCTTGCCTACCTTTCGTCCTTGCCGCCCCCCAACTTTCTCTCTTTCTCTTTGCTTCTCCTACATTTATCCTGCCCTTCCCCATCCATCTCTTGTCTGTTTCTCTCCGGAAACACACCTTGAGTTGTTCAACTTGAACCAATTGACCCCTTCGAGCCCCCATCAACACCATGTCCACCCGCAAGAGAAAGCAAGACGAGGAGGAGGAGCTTGTTTCCCTCCCCGACGACGACGGTGAGGAGGAAGAGGAGTAAGTCACATCCAACTTTACCCTTGCGCCTGCTCTCTTGAGCTGTCTCCGGCCAAGGAGAAACTAGCTGGTGATGCTCGGAGCTATTCCTGGTAGCAACAAAGCCGCTCTTCTCTTTGAGAACCAGTGCTGTAGCAACTTTGCGCGTGGTCCTGCTTTCTGGGAACAGCTGCGCCAACTACCCGCACCACTTGAGATGCTAATACGTCGTGCTTGTAGGTACCAGTCTGAGGAAGACGAGGGCGAAGAGGACGATGATGGAGAGGAGGAGGAGGAGGAGGAGGAAGAGGAGGAGTACGAAGAGGGCGAGGGTGACGCCGAGGACGACGCAGAAGCCAACGGTGTAGAAGGTGAGCTCCCCACTCAGCAACATCCCCGACGACAGTTCTAACAAGCGACTTGCGCAGACAAAGCACCCCCTTCAAAGAAGCGCAAGACCGAGACCGCCGGCGAGGACGATGCGGCGGCGGCTGACGAAGAGGAGGACGCCGAGGACGAGCCAGAGGCCGACGATGATGCTGCCGAGGAGGAGGCGGCCGAGGGTGACGGCGACGAAGAAGAGGCAGCCAACGGCGTCGAGGATGCTCCCGCCAAGGGCGAGGTCAAGGCCGCCGACGCACCCGCCGCTACCAACGGCGACGCTGCCCCAGCCGTCGCTGCAGGCGGTGATGCCGAGGAGTAAAAGCGACTCTGTATTCCCATCATCTACTACCCATACCACACTGCCAATTCATTCCTTCTCCTACCCATCAACGTCTCCATCATTTAGTGTCGTCCTAAAATCAATCGTCAGCTTCTAGAATAGATGGCGATTCGATGTAAATGAACAGGGCATCGAGCTTGATTTCCAATAAGTGATGGTCCATCGATTCATTTCAACGCAGTTGTAAATATCCGTCGCTGGTCTTGGGATTGGCGACTTGCGATCGGTGGTGATGGCAGAGATCATCAACCAACCAGATCAGTTTGTATGCAAATTGTTCGAGTCCCTTCTCTTCTTCCCCAAGGACGGGGCAGTCGGCCAATCTTTAAATGACCCTTTCCATCTTCGGGCCTCAATCCTCACGCAAGACGGCCCAACTGAGAGCACGACAAGTCGTCCACGGCTAACCCTCCGTCGCGCATCGTCCTGTACGCTGGGGGAAATCCCCCGATTATCCAATAACGTTGCAACTTCGGATCCCCCCAAACCACGGCTGCACGGTGCCTGGTTGGTCGGATTGCCGAAGCAGATGGTGGCCGCCGCGGTCGAGGCCATTGAGGAGGGGGGCCCGGCCGGTCGCGGCGGACAGCGGCGGCGGCGGGCGGGTGACCTATTTTGGGGGCCGCCTGAAAAATCACTGTTTGCCGGCGTCGGCAGTTGAGGGGATCCGCTCACGATGAGCGGGATGGGGCCGCCAGCCGGAGAGGGCCCGGCGGGATGTGTTGACGGCGACTGAGAAACTATGCATTACGTAGGGTTGATAATTGTTTCTAATTTGGTCATGATGGGCTCAATACGCACGTTTAGAAAGCCTCGCGCATGTTGGGTTAACTAACTTGAGGCCAGTATAATTAGGTTTCAGAGGAGAGAAATGGCAAAGAGCGCCGGGTGGGAATTGAAAGCGACTTCAGGTCATTTGCTACGATTTCCATCAGCAACTCATCTATTGAAGATGCTCTCAACCAGTTGCTGCCCACTAAGCAACGGCACTGGCAAGTGGTGGGATTGATCACAGATGCCCCAGATCGACGTGGAATAGAAACATCTTGAGAAAAATAAGGATGTACCTGCAATCTGCCTTTAACAATGACTATGGAAGCCTTCAAATCTGGCAGACTGTATTGTCATGCTACGCTCTTACCTAGTACAGTAGTATATGCTCTGCGTACAATCTTACCTGTCAGCATTCCTTGTTTCATGTGTTAATTCTACATTGCCAGGATTCATATTGTAAACAGGTGTAGAGCCTTAATCATCCTTCGCGAGACGTTCCATGACATTCATCAACCATCAAGACACGCTGACCATGAATGTTGGCTAGCCATCGCTCAAGTTTGATGTATCAGATAGCTTGGGTCTTATTTGCTCCTTGGTGGGTTCAGAGAAGTAAACATACAGACAAGCATCAACCTTTGTACCCAAAACCTGAGCCATACCCTCCTACTTTCCCCCAACCCGGTGTGCCCCCCGAACGCTGCAACGACCAGAGCAGGCGGTACTCCGATCACCCCCACAAACCTTAACACAGCCTCCGATGTTGTTCCTTGGCTGAGACAAGGACGGCTGTCAGACCGTCTGTAGGCCAGCACCTTAACTGGACGGTGGCTTGAGGAACTCGGACACTGTGGCTGTTGCTCGTGCGTGATGAATGGCGCCAAAGCCAAGGACGTGGACTGTACCGTTGGTTGCCGGAGTGATATGTAAGACAGCTTTCTTGGTTGCTTATTGTCTTCACTCATTCTCGTAGCCTTTTCTTGGCTTCGTAGATTACCTGTACTGAGCTTACTTTCGACATGAATCTCAAGGGGCCTAGCAACCACAATAAACCAGCGTAGCCTTTCATTTGAGTGTTACACGTGTGTACGAAACTCTTTATAGGTATGATAAGGAAAATCACGAGGAAAAGTCTGCTCTAGTTTCGGATGTTCGGGTAAACACAGAACAGGTTGTCCAACAAGCTTAAGCCCAAAACACAGAGCAGCCAGACCTTTTGTAGTCCTTGGAAGAGGAATCGAATGATCAAAGTCTCGCCAAGACGTACGGGAAGCTCTAAGCAGAGAACCCTGCCGAGAAGAGAATGTCCACCATGCTAATAGATCACACCTCGTGGGAGGAAGCAACCTTGGCCGTATGTCCTCGGTGTGATACCGGAAGACGAAGATTGTCGATTCACATGGTTCACCCTGGAGGAGTTCCGTGAGACTATCTCAGGGCTGGTCCCCTGGCACGGGAGTTGCAACTATGTTCTAGCCTAAACTGGCCTTATGCATACCTAGTAGGTAGGTGGTGATTCCTATAGAGATAGGCTTGACTTATGCCAACGCTCGCAAACCAGCTTCAGAAGTTGCTGCTCACACAAGGTGAAAAGGCTTGAGCATAGCATAGAATACATAGTATGTATGCTTGTTGAGAATCAGCCTTCAGTCGCCCGAAAACGTGATTGACTGGGTAAGTATGAATCAGGACAGAGGTCGACCTGTGATTTCGAGACAAGTGAGGCAAGGACTGTCCGCGAGGTTTGTCCCCGACGATCACGCCACTCTTTGCCAACCCAGCAAGACGTACGGGGTCGGACAATTTGCGCAGCGTAGCCGAAAGAAGGAGCCAGCCGATGGTACTCCGGGCCGAGTGACAGGGATCCATGGTGACGTTATGTGGTTAATGTCGACGACATGTCCCCGTCTCGACAACTTGGATGATACGACTGTCCTAGGTTAGAGAGGAAATTGGCTGCTTTCTGTGAAATAACAGCAAAAGAATCTCATCTTTGCTATAGTGAATGTGAGAATAATTAGTGCGGCATCAAGGGCCAGTCGATGCTTGACAGCTTCACAGACAGCCTAGGAGATAAACCTGCCCTTGGACAAGTTCAGTTCAACTCCTGCTGCCGCTTGCTTTTCTTATCCGTTGAAGAGGAGAAGAGTGCGGAGATGGGAGAAAAAGCTGAAGGTTGGGAGATCGCTGCATTAAAGCCGTGCAACCTCTCGATGACAACGTCGCGCAATGCTCCTTGGAAGAGCTCCCGGCCACGTCAACATTCTGTCTCAAGCGGAAGGCTGGAGATGAACGTGGCACTTGATCTGAATCAAGGAATCTTCGAGATCCTTCTGACGAAAAATCATCGCAAACATGTAGCGGGCCAGTCATGGGCAGGATACGATGAACGGCGAAGCAAGTCAATGAGCCCAAGAGTCATGGCGATGTGGGGTTGGGAATTTCCTGGCTAGACATTCGTGCGGCTGCGGAGGTTCATATGCGCCCGGTTCCGCCAAACCGGGACCGATTTAACAGCAAGTGCCTAAAGCGAGAAGAAAAGGTGGCATCCAGTTGGCCCGGTAGTCGCGCCAGGGCTGGCCAAGTTGCATGGTCTCGGCGAAGAGTGGCATAACGTGTAGATGTGAAGGAGCAAGGAGAGGCAAAGAGAAAAAAACCGCACGTCGGGGCACATTTGCCCGTTCCAACGACGCGGATTGGAACGGCTAACAAGCGCTGCCAATCAAGCACACCGAAATTCGCTGACTAGGTCATGGCCGGCTTCAGTTTTTTTTTTTCGCCCTTTGTACCTCTCCCGCACTGCATGGGATTTTATTTGCGAGTCCCTGGGGCCCCCAATTCCCCTCCACAAGTGTTAGTGTCTTGTTGCGTGGTGCCCCTCGTTGCGCCGCTTTGCCCCTCCATGTTATCTGGCCCCTGCAAGACGTTGAGGAACATGTAGATAGGTGCAGATAGGTACGGATAGGGCTCTGCTGGAGGCAAAGTGGGCTTTGACCAACTGAGTGTGCTCGGGATCAGTTTCCCAACTGTTAAAATTGCCCTTGTGGGAAGAGTAAGGTAGGCACTTTACCCAAGTACCTTGCCAACCTTACCTTAGAAGCAGATGCCAGATTCCCGCTCTTGAGTCTTGACATTATCGAGAAAGCCCACAGCTGTCAGCACAGAAAAAGACAAGAGGCTGGACGCCGATAGGGCAGCAGGTAAGGTAGGTAGCGTAGTACTGCGTCATTGCTGGACGCACAAGAGGTGGGGGGAGGGGCAATGCTTCGCGAAGGATTGGGATCAGGGGTGATGGCTACCTTACCTCACTCCAAAGTGAATGGACTGGACCTTCCCCGTCCTTTGCGACTCCCGCACCCGCGCCGCATGTACCTACCTTACCTTGCCTTCTTTCTTGACCCGAGCCCGGTGCCTCTCGTCCTGTCGCGCATGTCGCATAACTTTCGAACGGGCGAACAGGAACCGCAGTGGAAAGAATGCCGAGCTGTTCGCCTGTCGCTACTAACCTCCCCTTACCTACCCATGACCGGGACAGCTTGCTGCTTACGTTAATCATCCGTTCTTGTCTTCAGCGAGGAGGTACATAAGAGCTCCCACGTCCCACCATGTTGTCGATTCTAGTCTGTGATAGCTCTCACTCTTGTTCTTCATCTCACGTTCTTCGCTTTTGAGACCACTTGATTTCTTCTTCTTCTTCTTCCAAGATACCCGTCTCTATTCCCGGTTGCTCCGTATGCAAAGGATCATGGCCGCCACCAAGCAGACCGCGTAAGTCACACAGACTGCCTCCTTTCAAACACAATTACACGACCACAGTCGTCTATAATCTATCAGCTAACCCATGTACAGCCGCACCTTCACCCTCAACACGGGAGCCAAGATCCCCGCCATTGGCCTGGGTACCTGGCAATCCAAGCCTAACGAGGTCAAGCTCGCCGTCGAGGCCGCTCTCAAGAACGGCTACCGCCACGTCGATACCGCCTTCGCCTACCAGAACGAGAAGGAGGTCGGTGATGGCATCATTGCCTCGGGCGTCCCCCGCGACCAGATCTGGTTGACGACCAAGCTCGACAACCCCTGGCACAAGCGCGTCCCCGAGGCCATCACCAAGTCCCTCGAGAACCTCCAGACCGACTACGTCGACCTCTACCTCATGCACTGGCCTTCGTCCACCGACCCCGATGACCTGAAGAAGCACTACCCCGACTGGGACTACGTCAAGACCTGGCACGAGCTGCAGAAGCTCGTCGGCACCGGCAAGGTCCGCAACATTGGTGTCTCCAACTTTGGCCTCACCCACCTCGAGCGCCTCCTGAGTGACCCTGCCACCACTGTAAGTCCTACAGATGCGCTTCCGGCTTCGCCTTCCCACTTCGACCATGACTGACCAGTAACCTAGATCGTCCCCGCCGTCAACCAGATCGAGCTCCACCCCTGCAACCCCTCTCCCAAGCTCCTCGACTACTGCAAGTCCAAGGGCATCCACGCCACTGCCTACTCTTGCCTCGGAAGCACCGACTCTCCTCTCTACACCAACGCGACTCTCCTCGAGATCGCCAAGGCCAAGGGCCGCACTCCCCAGCAGGTTCTGCTCCAGTGGGGTCTTGCCCGCGACACCAGCGTCATCCCCAAGTCCGTCTCCGAGGGCCGCATCAAGGCCAACTTCGACCTTGACGACTGGTCCCTGACCGAGGAGGAGATCAAGAAGATCTCTGCCATTCCCGATCGCTTCAAGGTCTGCGACGGCACCTTCCTGCCGGACGGTGTCAAGGTCTTCTTCGGCGACGATGAGTAAATGGTAATTGGGTATATGATGGGGTGGGTGAGCTGGGTAGACTCACATAATGAGCAGATGAAAAAAAGCCAACGCTATAGTCCATATCCCGCTGCCACAATGCTGCAGGGCCTTTAAATCCATACATGAATAAAAAAGTAATAAAAACCAGAAAAAATAAGCATCCCAATGTTCATAGCTTCGCCTTGTGTGCCTCCTCCCTCAAGATGTCGGCCACGTTCTCCCGCAAATCCTTGGCAAAATGCTCGGCGTCTTCTTCGTCCAGCTCCTCCCTGCGCCCGCGTCCAAACATGGTGAAACTTTCGCTGTACCTGCCACTCGCACGAATCTCAGGCCGCGGGATGAGGTGAAAGTGCATGTGCATGACGACCTGCGCGGCGGCGGCACCGTTGTTCTGCACGACGTTCCAATCCTCGACGCCCGTCGTGCGCGCCAGGGCATTCGACAGCACCCGCAGATACCTCCCCATCTCGGCCGACTCCTCCGGCGAGGCGTCCGTCAGCTTCGGGCGGTGCGTACGCGGGCAGAGCAGCAGGTGGCCGCGCGAAAGGGGGAGGATGTCGAGGAACGCAATGAGCGTCTCGGTTGAGAGCACGATGAAGGCGGGCGTGGGGATCCGGTTCGGGTCCAGCGTGGTCTCGTCTTGCGGGGGATAGGCCGGGTCGTAGGGAGGGTATTCGTCGGCAATTATGCAGAATGGACAGCTCGATTCAGGGGGCTCTACGCCCGAGTCGAAGGCGGTGGGCGTCATGGTTTGAGGGATGCGATGGTGTTTTGGAGGAGATGCAACGTTGAGTGGAAGAGCCTTTGCGCTACCGAGGCATTGCTTGGCTGCTGGATGATACTGTCGGTTGCCGCAAGCTTGCAAAAGGCGAAGAAAACAGAAGAACAGAAAGTCAACAAGCTGCCTGAGTCGGAGAGATGACGCGAAGATTGGCCTGCGCGTCGACGAGATGTTCCCTAGGTTTCTGCCGCAGCGATATCCGATATCCGTACCACTAACATCACGATTAACCTCGGGAAGTGGGCCAGGCCGGAGCTTCTCAGTGTTCACTTCCAGCAGGTTTCCACGAGTTCAGCGTTGTTTTCACCTGAGCTCCACTGGTCGCCTGCACAGTGCACACCGCCCGGCACCGATCTTATTTTTCTGCCGCCATTCCGCCTTCACCGCCTAACAAATTGTCATCCAGCCTAGCAGCAGCCCTCCTGCATTTCCAAGCCGCCGTCGCAAGAAAGAAAATCGCAGTCGTCTACCCCCGTCGCGTTCACCACTCTCGACCGTCGCAACTCGCACACTCCCCCAACTACAACCACCCGAAGTTTCGTTCTACCAAACATCAAAGATGTCTCGCGAAGCCTACCAAGTCCCGACTGCCGGCGCCTCCTCGGCCCCCAGCGCCGCCAACTACTCTTCCTACGGCAACGAGGGCCCTCAGATGCAGTACCTCTGCGGTGACTGCGGCCTCAAGTTCCAGCTCCGTCGCGCCGACCCCATCCGTTGCAAGGAATGCGGTTGCCGTATCCTGTACAAGGAGCGCACCAAGAGGTAAGTTTATCTGGTCTGGGACTCGTACGAGAGCGCAAATACTGACTCACTGGCGCGCAGAATGGTCCAGTTCGAGGCGAGGTAATGGTTGCGACGTGGGTTGGGGAAAATGAGACATGATGGAATGGGGAGAGAAACACAGAGAGAGAGAGAGGCTGAAGACAGTATCACAATGCGCAGAAATTCCTGGAGTTTGGGCTTGGGGGTTAAAAATCAATTCATAGAGGAAGGCAGTCTGCACCCTTTCTTCCTTTTTTTTCGAGGTATCTCATGATAATGCAGCAACCTTCTAAAACGCCATCCCGCCCCATGATTCATTCTATGTGCATGCTTATTCTCAACCCTTTTCTCATGCCTGGCGGGTATGCAAGTACTTGGCGAAACTGCCGTCCGCCATGATGGAATCGCCCTCAGCCTCCATCGCAGCTTCGTACCGAGCCTGGAGACCCTCTCTGTCATCCTCGTCGTCCGGCATGTCGTCGTCGTCCACGTCGCTGGCGACTTCGATACCATCATCGTCGTCATCCGGCTTGACAACCCGCGGCTTCTTGCCGGCATCTACTGACATGCCCTTCATCATCTTGTCCAGCTCTTGCTCACGGGTCTTGCGCTTCTGCTCCTCGCGCTCCTCCCTCCGGCGCTGCAGCTCAGGCAGGTAATCTTGCTTGAACTCCTCTGCCTTTTCCTGCACAGCCTCGAAGAATTCGTCCATGCCCGTTCCCAGCCGGGAGCTGACGGGCACGAAGCTCAAGTGGGAATAGAACTCCTCGAGCATCAAGCTCATGGAGTTTAGCAAGCTGCCCATGTACCCCGTTCCGCCGCTGCCGCCCTCTGCCGTCTCATACCCGCCGATCGTGTCGCTCATCTCGTCCCTCTGCAGCGCTTCCTGGAAAGCTTCAAAGTCCGTCATCCATTCCTTCGCAAAGGTGGCGTCTTGCACATCGGTTTTGTTGAATACCAGAATCATGGGCAGCTTGGTCTTGTACAGGATACTGCAGGCGTACAGCATGTTGCTCATGAACGTGCTTGTGGATGTGGTTCTCGGGGTGTCGATAACGTAGGCGATGACCGTCGGGAAGGAGGAAGCGAGTGACTCGAGGAGAATGGTACCGCTGGCTGACCACACGAATACCTCAATCTGACCGGCTGGAGATTTGTTAGTTTGAGGTCCCGATGGCACACACATCCGGAAGACTCACGAGTATCGACAAGAATGTTCTTGATGGGCTTTTTGTCGGGGTTTGCCGGGTCTGGGGCCGCGCGCTTGTCGAGAAGGTTGACAATCTGGTCGACCTTCGTGGCGAAGAGGTTAAGAGATGTCAAGATTCCACCATTCGGCCCCAGGTTGTACTGCTTCATGACCTCCTCATAGTTGACTGAGTCGCGAATATCGATGTTGCTCTCAAAGGGCACGTTGAGAACCGCAGGGTCCAGGTTGATAACATAAGGGGGCTCCTTATTGCCGTGGAGATATGAGTTGATACGTCGCATGAACGTCGTTTTGCCGGAGCCTGGAGGAGGTATTGGTCAGCGCAAGTCGTCGAGTGTGCACCGGCGAGAACTCCTTACCGGCCATGCCGACAACGACAATAGAGACTGGGGAGTCGGAGCCCGGGGCCGGAGCCGGGGCTGAGGCCGAGGCTGGGGCGGGTGCGGTCGAGGAAGCTTCAGCCATCTTTGTGCAGTTTATGTCGTCGACTTCAACTGGTGGTGTTGATCTCAGTCGCAGGAAAAAAGTTCTGGAAGAGTTGGAAGAGCTGGATGCCCCGCGCGGGGCGCTAGAGTGGACGACACCCCCTGTGAAGAACGCGCTAATAAGACCCCTGGGCCGTTCCAAAATCTATGTGGTCCGTGCCCAGTGACGTCCAACCTGCATTGAGGTTGCCAATTGTCGTCCTTCGATCCAAGCTGCCTCAGGTAGCTGGTCCGAAGTCGTCACGTCAACACCAAGCAGTCACTCATTCTGTCGTCTAATCGATCAAATATGGACGGCCTCGACGACTTTGAAAAGGCTCTCGCAGCCGAAAAGGGCGAACGAGAGCGCATTGAACGAGAAAAGAACGAGCGCAGAGAGAGGAAGAAGCAGCGAAGCCACCATCATCATCATCGCGAGCGCGACAGGTCATCCGACAGACACCGGGAACGCGACCGAGACAGAGAAAGAGACCGCGAACGTGATCGCGATCGCGATAATGACCGCCACCGGCACCACAGGTCGCGACGCCATGACGAAGACGAGGAGGATGGGCACAGGCACAAGAGGTCACGCCATTTCAGAGACGACGAGGAACGGCGGTCAAGACGGCACCGGGATAGAGATGGTGGGAGGCGCGACGAAAAACACGAAAAGACTTCTGATCCAAAGGAGGATCTCCCTATTCCCGACGAAGAGGCGACCCCAGAAGAAACCAAGACATCCACCCCATTGGTGCGCGACTCGTGGATGACTGCCCCGTCAGCCCTCGATATCGATTACGTCCAACGCAAGGAGAAGGAGAAACCGCCACCGCCAAAGGAGGAGCCCATCAGGGTTGTTCACGAAAGGGAGATCAACAAGGACTTTGACGAAGTCAATGCTGCGTCCACCGACGAGACGCCAAAGGAGAGAACCATCAATTACACATTCGGGGACAACGGCTCTCAGTGGCGTATGACCAAGCTCAAGGGCGTTTACTCCATGGCGGAAGAGTCAGGGCGACCTGTTGAGGAAATTGCTCTGGAAAGATTCGGCAGCTTGCAGGAATTCGACGATGCTCGAGAAGAAAAGATCGAGATGGATCGGCGCAAGGTTTACGGAGATGGGTACGTTGGTAAAGAGAAGCCCACCGGTGACCTCTACCAGGAGCGCATGGAGAAGCAACGTCCGGAGCCGAAAGAACCAAGTCCCATGGAGGATATTCAGCAGGGCACGGTGATCCCCGACCAGGCCATGCTGCACACTCCCATTGACCAGACTGCGTTGAACCGAATGCGGGCTCAGATGATGAAGGCTAAGCTTCGCCGAGCACCTGATGCTGCCAAGCTGGAAGCTGAATACAATGCGGCCGCTGCTAGTTTCGCAACCAACGGGCCGCAGTCTGTTGTTCTCGGTGTCATGGACAATCGAATGCTGGCAGGAACGCGGGGCGAGGTCAAGTCTATTGAGACGAAGCGAGGCCGTGAGCGCGGCAACGTGGAGGCAAACGAGGACATGTCAATTGAGGACATGGTTCGCGAGGAACGCAGAACTCGTGGCCAAGCGGGCGGCGAGGGCATGCGTCTGGCGGAGCGCATTGCAAAAGATGGCAAGTTCGACGATGATCTCGAGTACATGGACGAGAATGCCGAAAAGCTTGCGAAGAGGGTACACAAGTCGGAGATCAACCTGAAGAACGTTGCTGTCAACGAGTATCAGAAGGTGACGCGAATTTTGGACAACTGCCCTCTCTGTCATCACGAAGACAAAGGACAACCACCTCTGGCACCAGTCATCTCACTCGGCACGCGCGTATTTCTGACTCTGCCTACGGAACCCGAAATCTGCGAGGGCGGCGCGGTAATTACTCCCATTGCCCACCGCAAGAACTTGCTGGAGTGTGACGACGACGAATGGGAGGAGATTCGCAACTTCATGAAGTCCCTCACAAGAATGTACCACGAAAAGGGCCAGGAGGTCATATTCTACGAGAACGCCGCCGCACCGCAAAGACACCTTCACGCGGCGATGATGGCGGTGCCCATTCCCTACGAGGAAGGTGCCACAGCCCCAGCATACTTCAAGGAGGCCTTCCTCACGACAGACGAGGAGTGGTCGCAGCACAAGAAGATCATTGACACCGGCGCTAGAGCACGCGACGGCATGGGCAGAATGGCCTTCCGCCGGAGCATCGCCAAAGAAATGCCGTACTTCCACGCCTGGTTCACTCTCGACGGCGGCCTCGGTCACGTTGTCGAAAACTCTGACCGCTGGCCCAGAGGCGACTTGTTTGCTAGAGAGATTATTGGAGGTATCTTGGACGTAGCGCCGGACGTGATCAAGAAGCAGGGGCGCTGGAACAAGGGCGATCGCAGGGTTGAAGGGTTTAAGAAGAAGTGGAGGAAGTTTGACTGGACTCGAGTCCTGACCGACGGATAGGGTTGAGAATCAAGTTGTGTTTTCCAGCCACCAGTTTGGATCAGGTAGAAATTTCTAAGCACTGAATAAGATACCTCGGCTGCAGACCGTGTGATACTCCGGTCTGGGCCCAGCCTTTGCCCTCATTTCAGAGTCTCCATCTCCACCTGCCAACAGTGACTAGTGGTGATGACCCGGGCAGTTGGAACTTGGCACCCTGGACCATGAGCTGAAGCTGGAGGCACATTGACCGAAATTGCGGGAGAGACCAGGGGCCTGACCCAGGCGCACCAATGGCTGGCCGGCCGACGATGGGGTCGGTTCCCGGCAACCCCGCGATGTATCCCCGCATTCATTTGGGTTACCTTGAGATCTTCCGTCGAGTCGTCACATTGAATTGAGAAAAACAGCGCCGAGCCCCCGTGACAGCTGGACCGCGTCTATTCTGCTCTTGGCATAGCAGACCGGTGGCTCGATGATTGCCGTCATGTGAGGCGGTCAATGAGCCGTTTATTGTGAGCCATATATAATGAGCGACCTCGGCGCAAAGCAACAGAGGACGACGCGCAGGAGACGTGGTACCGCTTCGCCATGATTTCATCGCAGCTTCTCTCCTTGCTCGGCCTCACAGCTCTGGCGGCGGCGGCGCCCGCCCTGGAGGGCAGAAAGTAAGTCGCCTGAGACACTCTTGAGCAATTGAGTCTAACAAGAGACAAGTGCCAGCCCCCAGAAGCCCTTCTTCTACAAGGGTCACGATCTGAGCTCCCTCAAGATGCTGGAGGAGTCCAACAACATCTTCATCGACACCGCACGAGGCAACGTTTCGCGACCCGCCGACGACATCCTCGCCGACGGCGGCATGAACGGCGTCCGTCTCCGCCTGTGGGTCAACCCTCCCGACGGGAACTATGGCCTCAACTACACGATCGAGCTCGCGAAGCGCTTCCAAAGCAAGGGCCAGCGCCTCTTCCTCGACTACCACTTCTCCGACAGCTGGGCCGACCCCCAGAAGCAGCCCCTTCCCGCGGCGTGGCCGACGGAGGTGGAGCCCCTGGCCGGCAAGCTGCGCGAGTACGTCCGCGAGACGCTCGTCGCCTTCCACGACGCCGGCGTGAAGCTGGACCTCGTCTCCCTCGGCAACGAGATCCGCCACGGCTTCCTCTGGCCGGTCGGCAAGGTCGACGTCGACGTGCAGCCCTGGCCGGCGCTGGTCAAGAGCTTCGCCAACCTCGCGACGCTCTTCAAGGCCGCGCGGGCCGGCGTCAAGGACGCAACGTGCGCCGGCGTGCCCAAGCCCGAGGTCATGATCCACATCGACAACGGCTGGAACCTGACTCTGCAGGAGAGGTGGTTCGGGGCGCTCGTGGAGAACGGCGTGCCGCTCTCGGCGTGGGATGCTTTTGGCTTCAGCTTCTACCCGTTCTACGGCACCTCGGCGACGTTCGAGAACATCAAGAATGTGCTCCACACGATGACGAAGAAGTACAAGAAGCCTGCCCAGATTGTCGAGACGGACTATCCTGCCCTATGCGACGGCAGATGGAACCCCATTCCCGAGAGTTCGGAGCCGTCGATTCCCTACAACGTTCAGGGCCAGGTTGAGTGGATGCACAAGACGCTCCAGATTGTGCGTGACGTGCCCAACGGCATGGGACAGGGTCTCTGGTACTGGGAGCCGGTGAGTGAAACTAGTTCTATGTGAACCTTCGTCTTCGTGTGTAGCATAGCTGACTGATGATAATCAACAGGCGTGGCTCAACAACACTTCGTTGGGCAGCGACTGCAATGACGCCATCCTCTTCGAGCCGGACTACAGCCAGTGGCCGACGACATACGGATACTCTCGCGAGTCGGTCAACGTTTACCTCTGAGGAAACAGAGTTGCGAGGAACTGAATCGGGTGTTGGTGATTGTAATCTATTGTTTGTGACGATTCGTCTGAACCAAGGGCCGAGAGGAAACAAAAGGGGAGAGGGAAGAAACATTGGAATAGGACGATTACGTGTACCGACCAAGGAGGATCCTGCCATTGGAGACCCTTAATGTTTAAACAAGCTCAAGCCTCAAATTTCGCATGTAGACGACGTAGTGTGAGGGCAGCAAGTGAGGTTCAGTGATTGGACGGGGTGGTTGCATGTCTGAGTTTCGGTGGCATGGAGAATGGACGACGTTCCGAGAGGCTGTCAGAAGTCAGTTAGGACGGCGTCCCCAGCACGTCAGCGGCTCTCGTGGCCGTCTACTAGGAGAGCTACAGCGGTTACCCCACGATCGGGGCCGGGTGTGAAACAGGAGCATTGATCGGGAAAGAGGTCTTGTGTTTGGGGTTCAATGCGGACTGTTTGCTGGAACGTTGTGAGTGTGGTGGTCCAGGCAATCCCAAGTCTACCTAGGTAAGGTAGGTGGTGTTTCCCGTCCTCTGTCTCCCTCAGCGAGGTGTGTGTGCCGGTCTTCCTCTAGGTAGGCGTTGAGAGAGAGAGAGAATGGAACATGCGCCGAAGAAGGGACTCGGTAATCGACGCCGAGATGGAGGGGGGGCCAGCACTGTGCGGCGCACTGCTAAGCGGCTTCGGCACGGTCGGGGCCGCGGAGGAGTCCGCCAACAGCCAACGGATTGACCAAATATAGCAACACCTGCACCTGTGAACGTCTGGCTGCTGGACTGGCGTCGGGTGGGTCCACTCTCGAGCGCACAGTGACACAGTGACACAGTGCCAGTGCTGTGGCGCGCCGTCCGAAACTCCGCTCGCCTCGATGTGCCATCAGCGGCATCCAGCACATTTTGCGGTTTCCCTGCATTTCACTTTCGCCCCAGTGTTTTTCCTTCCAAATTCAATGCCCAAGAGCAGAAAGCGCTGGGCGTTCTTGAAGCACGCAAAGCCGCAAAGCAGCAGCACCAACACCACCACCACCATTACCACCACTTTCGGTCAATTAGGTTGCGTTCTCGGAGACCCTGCAGCTAAGGCGCACCTGTTGGCACCTTCCTTGCAGAGCCAGTGGGAGGGCATGAGTTTTTGATTCCTTGCGTGTTTGCCTGGCCAGGATTGTTTGGTTTCCTTGCCTTGCTGCTGCTGCGGCACATTATCTGCTCCATCTTTCACACCTTGCCGATTCTCCATCTTAAACCACTCGGCTCCTACATCCCTTTCGCCAAGTGGTGATCACTTTTTCTTTCCTCACTCTGCTCTCACATCTCCCTTTTGTTACCGTGCCCTCTCGTAATACCCGCGAAAGGAGGTGTCACCCGCTGGACCAAAACCTCCGTTGCCTGACGCCTGCAGACACCACCTACCTTAGACAGCCAGCGATATCGACCAATCATCATCGTCCCGTCCAGCACCAGCGCCACCCAGCGAATCTTTGGCTACTGTGTCGTCATCGCCCTGTTCGAAGCCCCCAGAAGCATCAGCAAAACGCCGCTGCAAATTTCATTCCTTGCCTTATCAAGCCAACAGCGATAGACAAGACCGGCCCCAGAGGAACCAGACCCCTCGGCCTGCTCATTATTTGCACACTTTACCCATTTGTTACCTCACTCTGAGGAAATAGGAGCTGCTGCCCCGGGCGCACCTTGTCGAACCGCGCCCAGCTCAAGAAAGAAGAAACCCGAACCGTCCATCGCCCTCCATCAGATCCATCGCCATGTCGTGGGAACTCTCTCGCCGTCGCATTGTGCGAGCCGTCAACGGCAAATACCTTTACGGACGCCTTGTATGCCATCCCCCGTTCCAGTATCCCGTAACAACAATTACCTGCACCTCTACATTGCCCGTTTCACACGGTTCCCCTCCCCATACTTTGACATTCCTGAGCCTGAATCGCCTGTCTTGTCCATCCATCCCGTCCCGCACTCGCGCCGCCTTCCACCTTGAACCAGCCGCGAACGAAATCGTATCCTCACACGTTCTCCGACTGACTTGATATCGCTGCTACCTAGCCACTGCTTCACGCAGTCATTTTCTTCATCGAGATGGCGCTCGTCGCCAGGTTGACTGCCCGCTTCAACCAATACTACGATGAACGTCCACGTACGTCTCACGCACCTCACACTCGGGCATTTCGCCACCCTCGACTTACGCAGCTTTACTAACACTCTGGCCGCAGTACTGACCATGATGGTGACCAACGCCATCCTCGGTGGCATCGCCGACACTACGGCCCAGACCATCACTGCCCTGCGACAAAAGGCCATCCGCAAGCCTGGAGGAGTCGACAAGGACGATAGGGTCGCCATCGAGATCCACGACCTCGACCGAAAGAACCCCTTCTCGGATAAGGACCTGATTCCCAACTCGGGCCTGCTGCCTCCCCCCTTCGACTTTGAGCGCCTCACTCGCTTCATGGCCTATGGTTTCGCCATGGCCCCGCTGCAGTTCCGCTGGTTCAAGTTCCTCTCCACGGCGTTCCCCATCACCAAAAGCAGCGCCTTCGTCCCCGCGATGAAGCGTGTCGCTTTTGACCAGTTCATCTTCGCGCCCTTCGGTATCGCCTGTTTCTTCACCGTCATGACCGTTGCCGAGGGCGGTGGCCGCCGCTCCGTCTTTCAGAAGCTGCGCGACATGTACGTTCCGACGCTCAAGGCCAACTTTGCCGTGTGGCCCGCCGTCCAGATTATCAACTTCCGCCTCATGCCGGTGCAGTTCCAGCTAGTAAGTGGCAGTTCCACCATCCTTGAGTTCCTACCTCGTACTTACACGCGTTGCAGCCATTTGTTTCCACCATCGGTATCGCATGGACCGCCTACCTGTCTCTCTCCAACTCTGCCTCTGAAGTTGACAACCGACCCGCGGCCCGCGACGACGACCACATCCGTCTTAGTTAGATAGCTTCATACATGCACATACCATGATTGGTTTCGTCTGCCGGTTGGCACGGGCTGGGACAGGTCGCAGGTCGCACACCGCTGCAGGCGTATCTGGCGTTTAAGGACTTGGGAGGGTTGAATCGCTTCGTTCGATCGTTACAAAAGAGCACCGGGTGCTTCGAAAGGGCTACAGGCGTTCGGGGTTACGGCATGGACCTACCGGGAAAAGAGGGGGTTCCTGCACTTTGTTTGACGTCAGATTTCTTTTGTAAAAAACGGCAATAAATTGCAGTCACTAAAAGAACTTGGTGCGGTGCTGATATCTCGTGGTTGTGTAAGAGCGTGGTCTGAGAAATGTGGCAAGCCTGCTATGCGCGAAGGAGGCGGCGTATCTCTCGGTATTATTGAAGCTCTCTGATAGTGCTAGCGACAACCCCCTTGGCAACCTGGATAGCCCCCAATTTCGGCAGGTTCTTCAGTTGTACATCCCAAAGAGCAGTTGAACAGGATCTGGTTGTCCAATTATAGCGACGAAACAGGAAACAAGCGGTTCAGAACGCTGCATGCTCGTCTCGCGATGGTGGCTATCCCGGCAAGGGAGGTCTTGGAAGGCAGAGCCGGGCATTGCAGGTGCCAAGAATGTGAGCTGAGGCAGCTTATCAGACAACCATCACGTCACAAACAGGGGCGGGGCAGCTCCCACCCTGGTGCCGCCAATGTCCCGGGGCTTGCACCTCAGTGGAAAGCTGCTGCTGCAAGCTGTGAAAGGAAGCACTGCCTGGGCCGTACAGCCAGAGCCTAAGGTAGGTAGAGCAGGAGCTCCCCACTAAGACAAATCAACCCCGCCAACAACCCAAAAAAAGAAAAAAAAAAAAAGGTCATGCAAAACACCCCGCCAGCACAGAGCAGCAAGGCACCCCACCATTTGAAGGTCCCTCTCAACGTTGTTGAACCACTGAAGGTGACTGGATTGACTGGACGGTGACCTGACACTTTCTGAAGGTAGCAGGTCCAGGTCCAGGTCCAGGTCAAGGTCAAGGTCCTGCGTGTTTTTCCTGCGCCGGTTGTCCAGTCCATCCATCCACGCCATCCCATCCCATCCCATTTCCTAAATATACCTCACAACCTCTTCCACTTCTTCTCTTCTTCTTTTCCTTCAACTCTCCTACATCACCAATATACCCAATTGCAACCATGTCTCTCTCCAACAAGCTCGCCATCACCGACGTCGACCTCAAGGGCAAGCGCGTCCTGATTCGCGTAAGTCAACGATGCCAGCCTGCCATCACCCTGACACTGCTCTGCCCCGCGCTCTCCTGCGTGCTCTGCAGCACCAGTGGTGCTCGTTACCCCACCATGCCGCCCTCACTACGCTTGATCCCGGGTATGACCTCAGACCCGGTTCCGTATTCTGGCGATGAGTACGGGACGGGCCGCGGTTATTGCACCCGGAGCAGTCTTTAACCGCGGAAGCATTGCAATTCCACATTGAATCCGTTCAGTCAGAAGCCTGCTGTGACCCCAGTAACTGACAGACCCCCTCCACAGGTTGACTTCAACGTCCCTCTCGACGCCGACAAGAAGGTCACCAACACCCAGCGTATTGCCGGTGCCGTCCCCACCATCAAGTACGCGGTCGACAATGGCGCCAAGGCCGTCGTCCTGATGTCCCACCTGGGCCGCCCCAACGGCCAGGAGAACCCCAAGTATAGCCTCGAGCCGGTCGTTCCCGAGCTCGAGAAGCTGCTCGGCAAGTCTGTCCAGTTCGCCAAGAACTGCGTCGGCCCCGACGTCGAGGCCCTCGTCAACAAGGCCGAGAACGGCCAGGTCGTCCTGCTCGAGAACCTGCGCTTCCACATTGAGGAGGAGGGTTCCGCCAAGGACAAGGACGGCAACAAGACCAAGGCTGACAAGGCCAAGGTCGAGGAGTTCCGCAAGGGCCTCACTGCTCTCGGTGATGTCTTCATCAGTACGTCGTTCCTCGACACAGCATCACGCCACATCTTCTGAATCCAAACTGACTTCTGCCAGACGACGCCTTCGGCACTGCTCACCGTGCCCACTCCTCCATGGTCGGTGTCGACCTCCCCCAGAAGGCCTCTGGTTTCCTCATGAAGAAGGAGCTCGAGTACTTCGCCAAGGCTCTCGAGAACCCTCAGCGCCCCTTCCTTGCAATCCTCGGCGGTGCCAAGGTTTCCGACAAGATCCAGCTCATCGACAACCTCCTCGACAAGGTCAACACCCTCATTGTCTGCGGTGGCATGGCCTTCACCTTCAAGAAGACCCTTGAGAACGTCAGCATCGGCAACTCCCTCTTCGACGAGTCCGGTGCCCAGACCGTCGGCAAGCTCGTCGAGAAGGCCAAGGCCAACAACGTCAAGCTTGTCCTCCCCGTCGACTACGTCACCGCCGACAAGTTCGACAAGGACGCCAACACCGACTCTGCCACCGACGAGTCTGGCATCCCTGACGGCTGGATGGGTCTCGACTGCGGTCCCAAGTCCATTGAGCTGTACAAGCAGGCCATCGACGAGGCCAAGACCATCCTCTGGAACGGCCCCCCTGGTGTCTTCGAGATGGAGAAGTTCGCCAACGGCACCAAGGCTACCCTCGACGCCGCCGTCGCTGCTGCCGAGGGCGGCAAGATCGTCATCATCGGCGGTGGTGACACGGCCACCGTTGCCGCCAAGTACGGCGTTGAGAGCAAGCTCAGCCACGTCTCCACCGGCGGTGGTGCCAGCTTGGAGCTCCTCGAGGGCAAGGCCCTCCCTGGTGTCGTTGCTCTGTCGAGTAAGTAAACAACTCCTCGCCAGCGTAGAAGATGTGGCCCCGCTCTATGGGACTTGATCGGTCTGATAGATGGGATTAAAAGGTCGAGCTGGCAAGCCCAGTCTCTAGGCCCGGATGAACATGCATGGATATGAAAGAGAGGTACGCCCGCAAAACAAGAGGGCGGTGATGATGAACGTAATGCCCCGTGTCATGTCCTAGAAACCGTCACGAATACAAATAAAAAAGTAAAAACATGGAACCACGTCTGGTGCCAAAAGAAAAACCTGTGCCCTTGTTTTGAATTTCATTACTGGTGTGCCGCCAGTCGTCTAGAGCTTGTACGTAGTCTATGTCCGTAGTCTCACCCCAGCCAGTCTGGTCCAAACGTCATATCCGCATTCCCCTCTTCCTCACAGCAGTCCCCATCGTGTGGACTAGATCAGCGTCGCTTGTTGGCCTCGACCTTCTTCAGCTCCTCCCTGGAAGGTAATTAGTATCACGCCGTATGCCTTGGTGGGTAGGTCCCATACTTCAACTGTGCGGAAAAGTCGTCGCTCGTGTCATCGTCGTCCCAGCTTTCCTCCCAAAGGTGCTGCGTCGTGCCGCTGCCGCCAGCTGCCGCCTCGGTGTCCTCCTGGGCCCAGTCTGTGTAGTATGTCAGTCGCCAGTACCTTTGCCTTCAATGGACGCTTAGACACTTCAATGGTGCCATACAGCGCGTCCCAGGTCCAGGGCCATCGATCCTCAAGCAGGATGGAGAACAGCGGACTGTCCCACCGCTCAATCCAGGAAAGATGCTCGCGGGGACCGGAAGACGGGGGATGGACTAGACCTACCATCGACGGGGAAGTCCTCAAACTCGTCGTCCTCGCCCAGCGCGGGCTTCTTAGCCGCCGCCTGCTGCTGCGTCGTCTCCTCGGCCTTGGCGTCGGCCACAGCCTTGTCCTGCGCGGGCTTTGCGTCTGAGGAAGCCATTGTTTGTGTGTGTATTTGTGACGTGATGCGTTGGTCAGAACCCCTCTGGAGTCGCTGGCTGGTTCTCCTCTGTCGAAATGGAAACAACCCGGGAGCGAAAAGGTGCGTTTGGAAGAAGCTTCGTCGGTCGCTGGGTTCGATGTCTCGTTGGGTCTCGTGGAGGGGGTGGGTTCTGATGATGATGGAAGCAAGCTTGGTTGAAGGTTGGTTGGCAAGGCCGGCCGCGGTGGAAGGTCGTCGACGGAAATTGCCGCCTGCGCTGCTGGGTGCGGCAGGTCCCCTTCCCAGGCGGCCACTGGAAGGCGCAAGCGTGCTGGGACCTGGAGCTGGACGGGAACATGGTTGGCGGGTGGGCAGGGGCAGGGTGGGGTAGCTCCTGCCTTACCTCACCCCAGTACCTTAGCTGAGGTAGCTGCATCTGCACAGCTTCAACAACCACCACCTTGCTCTGGCATCATTCACGATAAACTAAAAATCACAGCGTGAATAAATAATAGGCCGTTAAAGCGTTCAATTTGAGCTGATAGGGGGTTTCCTCAGAAGAAAACCGAGACAAGTCTGATACGTTTCTGTCCCTAACGATCCGCCAATCTTATCCTGGCCTTCGCCCTCCTCCCGCCTCAAACACACACCCACACAAACGTCTGTCAGTCACCACGATCTGCCCATATCTTTGACTGAACCCCGCGACTTTCCGTCGCTCCGATGAAGCAAGAACGATGAATGTATGCGAAACACAGCTTTAAGCGTAAGACGACTTCCAGACGTAGCGGTTCTCAGTGAGGCACTCGTTGCAGAGGCCCATCTCCCACTCGGTCCGATAGGTCCAGGCCTTGCACGCCTTCTTTTTGATGCGTGCCTCCTGGCAACGGACTTCCCATCGATAGACGGTGTGGCCGCAGTCCTCGCGCTTGGCCTTCCAGTAAGTGCACATCTTGGCAACTGATGGTTGGGAAAGTTGTTTGGTATTGGTTCGGGTCGAACTTGATGATTTGCTTGTATGCTTGTACGATCTTGAGGATGTGACGGTAGTATTTGGTATGAAGTAGTGATAGAAGTAATGAAGTAGAATGTGATGATGGTTTGAGGAGGTTTGTAGACGGCAACGTTTCTGAAAAGAGAGGCGTTCTTTTATAACCTGCCTCGCTGAGGTCATCGACAGTCCTTCACGAGGTTGTTGCGGCTTGATGAGGTCGTTGCGGCTTGTCGGGGTCATGAGACATCGTGAAGTGGCATGCCCCTCGCGCAGGCCGCGGCTTGACTGGACTACCTGCAAAGAGACATGAGCTCAAGGAACTCGCCACTGAGTTCAAGACTCACTGAACAGCAGATCGTTTGTTGTTCACCAGGCTGGACAGTCAAAGAGGTGTTGCTGGCCTTGGGATGGAAATCATGCTATTTGCCTTGTCCCTTGACTGGTACTCTAATAATATCTCACACAATACTCAAAGACGCCAGTGTCTCTCAGTGCTTCTTCATCCATAACCCCTGCTGCTGTCTGTTGACGCCACCGGTCAACTGATGGCCACGTCCAATATCGCTGTGTCGATTTCTACTCTTCAACAGTTTCCTCAGCTTGCTCTTCCCCATCCTCTTCCTCTTCCTCTTGTTCCTCACCCTCATCCTCCTCGCCCTCTTCTTCCTCACCTTCCTCGCCTTCTTCTGCCTCCTCGCCTTCTTCTGCTTCTTCGCCATCTTCTTCTTCTTCTTCCTCTTCGCCTTCTTCGTCCTCTGCCTCTTCCTCATCCTCTCCCTCTTCCCCTTCATCCTCTTCTTCTTCCTCTTCCGTGGAATCGCCGCTAGCTTCCCTTGCTGTGTCCACACTCTTCCTCAGGTTGGGGAAAAGCATCGATGGCGGAGGCTCCTCGTCCCAGTCATCAGGAACATCGCTAAGTTCACTTTCGTCATCGGCTGAGTCGTGGATACTACCCCGAGGGCTGGATGCTGCCGTGGCTTGTGCAGGTGCCTCTTCTTCACCGTCTTCGGCTTCTTCGCCCTCTTCGCCTTCATCCATTTCTTCGCCCTCTTCGGCTTCAACCGCCGTGTCGTCCTTCATCTCCACGTCTTCGCCATCCTCGCGGCCCTCTGCACCCTCGACATGCTCTTCGGCGTCGCTGCCCTCGTCGACGTCTCCCGTAGGTGTATGCCCCATCCTACCGCTCGAGACCGAACCAACACGGGACTTGGACGGCGCGACAGCAGCCTTGGGGGTCTCACCGAACCGGGCAAAAGCCTGCTCGGCCTTGCGAATTATGTCAGGCCTTCGCACACCAACACGGCGTCTCGGGGCTGCTTCAGGGGCAGCGGCAGTCTTATCGCCGGATTCTTCCATTGCGACTGAGTCTTGGGAGCCCTGAGGGTTCAAGAGGTTTCCGAGCGAGTTTTGTGGCTTCAGCTCACCGCCGCCGTCGGCCTCCTCCCGAGCGCGGGCTCTTGCGCGCGCTTCGAGAACTTCGTGAGGCTCGGGGCCTGGCAGGGTAGGGCCAATCTCTTGGTAAATGATTGCGTAGCAGTCGTTGATAAGGTCGTCCAGCGCGCCCGCCTTCATAAGTCCACCATTGAGCTTTTTCAACTCTATTGTCTCCTTCAGACAGTTGAAAGCGGGGATGTCGGTTGCCGGACCTCCTGCCCATTCGGTGATGCGATCTGCCATGATTTCTAGCTCCTCCATCGACGTTGACTTAAACGAGTCCTCCAGAGTTTGAGAAATCTGGAAGCCTTGCCGCAATAGCCTGACATAGGCCATGCAACAGTGTTGCCACAAATCGCTGAAATGGTAAAAGTCGGCGCCTTTCTTTCGTAGGCGTCTCAGAACCATCTCTAAGTTGACTCTGTCGTTCATAATCACCAAAAGTCTGACCATGAATCGAATGTACTGAGTAGTGTAAACGTGATGTCGCCCGGGACGTTCGGCATCGCACTTCCAGACATTCATGACCATCGTCTTCGTGAACATGGATTCTCTCAACACGTTGAATGCCGCCTTGGCTTGGACAAGCTCAGGAGACTCGCCATCTTCGTCAAACAGGAGACGTGCGTGGCGCATGATAATGCGATGCTGCCAGTTTGACTTGTCTTTGTCTCGGAGGTGGTGCAGATTCCTGATGACGTATTCCTCCCAATCTTCGACATCATTCATTGTAATATCGTCGCCAAGCTCCATACCGAATGGCTGTCGTGACAAAATATCAGCACCCTCCTGCCACGTGAGATCATTTCGGATGACGAGTTTGTGCACGATGGACACAATCTTGTAGTGAGGCTCCAAGATGGGGTCGCTATGCCTTGATTTGGGCACAGCGGCAACCACCTCGACAGCATGCTCTAGAGCTGAGATCAAGTAGTCAACTGATGGACGAGTCTGGCGATTCTTCTCCGACAACTGATCAACAGGCTTCTGGTACATCTTCCAAAGACACTTCGTAAGCATGAATGGGTTCCTATTAGATATTAGTATCAGACTGGTGCGTTGCTCGACACGAGACTCACCTCCAGTCCTGAGGCTTGCGTCGCATAGCCCGTTTGAACAAGCCCGCGGCGTATTTCCACACTTTGTAGTCCTGCATTTCTTCGTGAACGGCCCTCTTGAATGTCCCATTACCCATATTCTCAATGAAAAACCGTTCATGGTCTGCATGTTGGAAGGGCTCCATTGCAAGGGGCTCACGGCTGGATGCGTACAACCGCATGGCGAAGTTGTGATAGAGTTCGTGCAAGGGGTCCTCGTCTTCGTCGTCGATGTCAATCTCCCAGGAGTTGGAGAGCGCGAGCGTATAGCAGTGGATTGAGTTGCGCTGGAACTTGAGCAGTTCACCGCGCTCCTTGTTCATCTTGTCAGCCGACCACAAAACGGCTTCGTCAAGCTCGTAGTCAAAGCATTCAGCAAGACGGAACCATGCATCCCACTTATCCGGAGTGAATTGGAGTTGGAGTCGCAAAAAGGTCGCAGCAAGTCGCAAGTCGTCAGTAGCGCCGGGTGTCTGTCTCTTGCTCAAATCGACTTGCTTGAACCTGGTGAGCGCAATCATGCCTAGCAGGAAGAACCAGCCGTGTTTGGCGAGGGCGCTCTCCGGCGTATTGACGGCAACAACGTCGAGCTGGACGCCGCCAGTCAAGGCTTGATACAACCGCAAAGGATGAATAGGTCGCTTCAAATATTCAGTGAAATTCCTGAGGTTGTGAATCATCTGAGGAGTAGACTTGGTCTGGCCAATTGCTCCCTGCATGTGCTCGATCGTTGTTTTGAGGTCCGACTTGAGCAGGTCCTTCCTGGGCATCCTTCTTGCCAAAACCGTGATTTTGTCGACAAGTTGCATCGCGTTGCGCTTCTCGAGCTTCTCTGGCGGGCATCCATGGTCTTGGACCTCCCCAACCCCCACGCCGAGCTTCAATCCGTGAAGGTCGTACAGGACTTGACCTAGGTAGTCCTCCCAGTTTTCGATATTCTTGAACTTGAGGAGCTCAACGCGCATCATCTTGAGGAAAATCTTGTTGGATGCCTTGCAACACTTTCTCAAACCCAAAACTTGATGTATAGCTGACAGGTAGTCTGCGAGCTCCATCTCAGGCTGAGGAAACATTGTCCGGTTCTGGTTGACACCGACCTTGATGACCGTGTACTGGAGGCACCACACGCGCACTTGAATCTCACGCAATTTGTTGAGGAATGCCTGGAACGAGGGGCTGTTTGGTGGTATGCGCGTCATGCCGATGCGAATTTCATCCTCGTGCATCGCCGAAGCATGAAGCATGGAGCTCAGCTTTGCCAGAGCTGCAGATGTCGTCCGCAAGTGCTCTTCGTCAACAATGTCATAGGCAGAAGTGTCGTTCAGCGCTAGCGAAAGAGCCGTGATCAAGAGGTCATCGAGAGATTTGAGCATCTTAAGCAAAAGCGGCGGCCTGGTTTCCGGTGCATTCTTCAGGTAGCTGTCGCTCTCAAGATCCGCTGTGAGCATCTCGATTGCCTTTAGTTGGCATGAGAATTGCTTCGTGGAATACTTGATCGTGCCGTATGCATCACTGAGACGTGACCAAAGGAACAATCGTAGCTCTGTGCTGGTGCCTAGAAGGAACCTCCATAGGTCTTGCAAGCTCTGCGTCGCGTATTCCTTGATGGGAACCTTCTTAGGTTTGGAGCGGCCAGATCTCTCGCCGATCTTTGCGGATTCCTCGGGTGGAATAGACACGTAGACGGAGCTGGGGTTGAGAACAGGCTCAAGGTTCTCGATAACAGCGACAGGATCACTGACGTTATCCTGGAAGAGGCCGAGGAAGAAGTCCATGGTTGTCAACTTTGAGATCTCCCTGTCGGCCGCAGCCTCGGAAATCTCCGGGATGACCGGGTTGTTGGGGAGATAGAGCTGGTCAACCTGGCCATCTGCGAGAAAATCCCGTAAACTTGTCCAGCACTGCAGGATGTATTCTCTGGAAGCATTCTCCGTCAGAGTCGTGGAAAAGATCGCAGCCCAAAGGAACCGGGCTGTCAGCTTCTCGTTGCCCTCCTGAGGACTTCCTCGAAGCAAACCCGAGGCAATATCCAGCCAACGACCCAAGCGACCTTTGGCCTCGACACGAATACTGTAGTCCACGACACTGTTAGGGTTCGTAATCCTCTCGTATACGTCGAGATGGATCTCGAACAACATCTCAACAATATCCTTGATGAAGGCATAGGCGTCTTCGCTGCCCACTGAGCGATGCGCGCATTCCAGGTCATAGTTGATAGCCTGAAGAATGTCTTGGTCAAATCGGCTAATAACCTGAACAACGGCTGTCTTCATTGCATCTGACCATTTCGTTTGCAGATAGCTAGGGCAGATTGTCTTAATCCATTCATAGGCGACCTCTTGAGCGGTCATCCAGGATGCATTGACTCGCTTGGCGAAGGCGGCAATGCCTTGGGTCTCTTTGAACGGAGGGATGACGGACGTCTTCTGAGAACCACCTTTAGCGTGCTCCAGGAACGACGACAGACTCAGAGATGCTGGGGCCTGCTTGTTGAGTAGAATCTTCGCGTTTTCCTCGCTGAAGGAAACGATCGCATTTCGAAGATCCATGGTAGCTTGGTTCTTGATGGATGCTGCGCGATCCTCGGATGCTAATGAATCCAATACTTCGCTGATCCGATCCAAAACGGCCTGGTTCGTGACACCGATATTTTCCAGCAGATTCTTGGTGGCCTGGAATAGGTTCTGGTCGGCTGCTTGGTAGGGTGCCAGCTGAGTTGCAAGCACAGCGCTAGGGTCTATGACCTCCTCCGCTTGTGCTGTTTCCCTCCGTCGGATGCGCTTACTCCTCTTCTCAACAAGACTTTCGTCGTCTTGGTTCTCCGGGAGCCCAGCGGCTGACTGCGACCGCTTTCTATTCGGCTGAGAGGCGCTTCTTCCCTTACGCGTTTCGCGGGTGGTCTCGGGGATCTTCGGAGCCTCCTCAGGGGTGGCCTCCTTTTCATCTCCAGTCTTGTCATTTTCGACGGATCTCTTCTCTCCATTGGCTTCTGGCTTCTTCTCGTTGTCGACAGATCCCTCCTTGGCCTCGGAACCGTTTACTTGACTTTCCTGCTCTGGCTGACTCTCCATGACTACATCCTCGTCAACTTCCATCTCGGGGAGTTCAATTACTACCGCTCGGCTCGTCTGTCCTCGCTCCAGGACGAAGTGGATGAGCGCCATTCCGAGGTCGACCCATGATGCATTCGGGAGGGTAATTGTCAAACGGGTTTTGCCGGTTTCCTCGATTGTCGTGCGCGCAGACTCGAGGTCCTTGATTGGATTCGGCAGAAAGGGGATCGGATCGAGATGACGTTTGATGAAATCGGGCATCTCTCTTTTCACCCAAGGACCCATGATCGGATGAGACAAGGCAATTTCGTCGCCCAGGACTTGCAGCTGGTCTTTCAACTGCTGTCCTGCAAAACCTTCGGCAAGGGATGGCGGCTCGACCTCCAAAACGGCCGGATCATCGTCGAGTTCGATGGCAGCTTCCAGGCAGTACCTGCTTATTCTTGAACTCTTGAGAGATGCGGCGACACGGGCAGTGCGTCTCCAAAGCTCGGCGTCAGAGGGATCGCGATCAAGTGCGGCATTGAAATCGGCCAGGGCGCTGCGCATGTTCTGGAGGGCCTCATCCTTCTCGAAACAGGTGGCGCCGTCGACGCGGGCTGCATGGCGGGTCTTGTCGAGAAGAAACTGGCCGCGGTTCTTGTGTGCGAGGAAAAATGCCTGGGGTAGACTGCTAGTGGCTGTATCGACATCGGCAACCTGTAGTTCCAAGTTGCCAGCAAGGGCGGCATCGGTAATGAGCTGGTCAGGGTGTCGCTCTGCTCTGTCGTATTCGGTGGCAGCCTCGGGGTACTTGAATATTTCGGATTTGAACAGGTCATCGTAGGCATCGGCGGCTTCGTCAAAGAATCGGGGGCCTTGGGCATGGAGCTTGAGAGCTGTTTGGAAGCGCTTCAAAGCTTCATCGACCTGCATCCCAGTCAGAAAGGCACAAGTGGCTCTGTAGAACATCCATCACGTACATGAAGCTCGCGGGTAGTGTCGATTTCATCGTCAATGTTCTCCTCGGGCTCGACGTTGATTGCCTGAAAAGCCGGCTGCATGTTGGTTAGCTTTAGCTGGTCGCGATCGGTCGCATAGCCTATGGACGAACCATTTTGACGATTTGCTCCAGGGAGCAGCTGGATTACCGAAGCTGATATTCTTCTTCCCTTTCGGTATCAGGACTGGCGACTGCCATTCAGGGGTATCTCGGCGGGAAACAATGCTGATGATGGAAGTGTGCCGCGGTGCATGTCGCTGGTGGAATCCCTACCAGCGCGTGGCTGCTTGACGCGACCTGACTTTCGCAGATCGTTAAATTGGTGCTCCGTGCGCGGAGCTTGGAGATGTGGCGCAGCATTTGGCGGACATGATGTCAAGTGGCGCAAGTACCGACTGCGCCACATTTGACGAGAAACTCTCGCATGAAGCTATTATGGGTGTCGAAAAGGCGCTCTCTCATACATAAAGTATAGTCGGGGTAGCATCATTTTGGGGCTTCGAATACAAACATTGTGTGAGATGGGAACGAATTCCGAGATGCGTCTTGAAACCCCATGCAGCAGCTTGGCTTTTGCGGCTTAGGGCAATGAGCGACGGCATTCATCGTCAACCTCCATAAGTCGGTATGAACTTTTCCCAGAAAGGGGTGCCTAAACTAAACATGAAAATCAAGCTTGAAACTCTCGCAATATTTTAGTCTTAATGGACATCGCCTGTCTTAAGGGCTGTTCCTAAAAGCTTTTGCTTTCGCTTTTGCTTTTTATTTGTCAGTGTCAACAGCACTTTAGCTGACCAAAAAGAAAAAGGAAACAGGTTAAGCCGTAGCGATGTTGGGAATCGAACGATGGTGTTCATATACTAAGCCCCGGGCAATATCAACTGAATTCCTTGTTTCTCGCACTCAACAACTGAACTACCTGGCCGTGTTCGCTAGTAGTAATACTCCCAGGTAAGTTTGTTTATGAGGCAACCTGCCGTTCATTGCCAGAACATCCCAGAATTCTGAGATCGCGTTTTGCAAACCTCACTATGTACTTCATGTAGTGTCCTTTCTTTGGACTTCAAGGATGTGCTTAATAAGTCTTGCTGATTAAATATCAATTAGGTAAATTCCTCATTTATTTCATCTAAAGCTCTGAGCTAGATTAATCAGGTCGTATGAGGAGTAATTCGTGAAACGGAAGTAATTAAGTTGTAATGTAAGTGACCCAGCATGATTTTGGCCTTGACCACAAATTTGTGGTCATTCCGTCCTCTAATTGCTATGAACAATTTAAATTTCAGCGGCTGGTCTCTTGAGAAAGTCCATGCCGGCCGCCGAACAATACCGAGACACGAAAGATATGTGAGAAATTGTTTATGGATTAAATTTGGTTACTTGTGCTTGTGCTATGGCATTGGGCAGTCTGGCCACGAACGTTCCACTAGGCAGTTACACATGCTGCTCGTTATTGTTTTAAACCTTTCGCCAAAAGAGATGCGGGAAACTTGTGAACGCAATGACGGATTGTGAAAATAGAATCTGAATGATAGCATGAGAGCAACGTGTGTTTATGGTTGGTTCGATCTCGTGCGGCCAGAGATATCCTTTCGCAAGACATCACGAACACACCGCGGGTGGTGTACAGTCGTGAACAGCATTATGACCTGCGCTGGGTCGAGATAGAAGCCGCGCTATCATCTTACGAACCGCGTAGGGGATCTGTTCGACTTCGCAATCTACAGACTGTTCGGAGTAGAGTTCCGCTCGAGAATCAAATGTGCAGTGGTCAAGACAAAACTCAGTTGTTGGCCAGCTGCAACCAAGCACTTTGCGGCTCTAAAGCTTAGCCAGGGGAAAATAGGCGCCAAGGCGGGAAGCCAATGATACAACCTCGAATAGGGCTTAGACATTTCTTGTGTTTTTCTTATGGATGCAACTTCTTCCCCAAACGTGAGGAGGCGGTCCTTGACGATCGAGCCAAGTGATCAAGCCAAGTCTTGTCAGATGGACCTTCCCCCAAATCATACCCCGCGCTTCTCCAACATCACGACCACAGGTATGGAGTTGAAACACACCCCTCAGTAGCCGTCAACCTATGGATAAGACCGCAGATCGCCGTGGTTCATGCATAGATGGCAACGTCGTATATCCCACGGTTGGGTTTCTTCCCCACGGGACAGGATGGGACGGACGCTGTGGAGGGTCCATCTCTCCCCGCAAAACCATCGTGGGGTGTGTGGAACCAGGCATACCTTATCCAGACTCCATCGAATGTGCTGAATCATCGTCCAGGGGCCATGGTCAAGTTTTCTATTCAAAAAGACCATGGGAAGCGAGCCTGATGTTTCTCCAAGGCAGTCTACCCGCTCATCCGAAAGTTTGGGTCATATTCTGGACGAACATCTGTCTGCGTGGCCGGATAGTTCTGACGAGATTCCGCCAAGGGCTTGGTCTGGAGCCATCCGAAGGATTTGGGTCTTGTGGGGTAGCAACATGACACGAACTGGATTCAGTTAGCCTACTGACTGTGATTGGGGTAAAAATGGATAAGATGTAAGTGTGATTGGCTGTACCCCGCATAAGGGTGTGGTGACCCCTTCTGGGGATGGGTTGCTGGGGGTCATTTCACCTTACTCTGCAGTATTTCCCCCCCAACCTGCGAAGTTCCAACAGGAAATACGCCCGGTCAACTAATTGCGCCAAGACAGCTTTCCGGAATAATCCTCGTCGTCGGCACACCACTTCCCCGAACAGCGGCAGAGAACTCGACCGCCAAGGTGTTAGGCGTGTCTTGGTGTTATCTCGAGGCCTGCAAAGAGCGAAGGCTTGGTCCCCAAAACAGCAGAACAACCGATGTCGCATTGCATTACACCGATGCTTGTTTGGCGCCACACCCGTGGTGAATCAATTCGCGGCCGAATCGACGACGAGTGATGGGAGAGACGGCACCATCTTTGCCTCAGGCCTGCTGTAGGAAAGACGATTCTCAGCCCATCTTGAACCTGCTTCGGGGTGTTTTGGGCCGACAATGTACGGAGTTGGTAACGGCCATCTCCACACCGCCAACGTTGCATCCAACATGACCGCGGGGTGAGAAAACTCTGGGGCCACACGGGGTAATCTGGAGTCTGGAGAAGGCCGACATCCACGCGGAGAGGAGAACCCTTTAAAGATGGTCGTCGCGCCTGTTCCGCCTGTCCCTCGATGTGACTCTTTCTTGACTCCCTCCCTCCGTCCCTCACCTCGACAAGTCACTCTCTTTCTTCGCGAGACCTTTGGACGCTTCGCAAAGATGGGTAGAGCCAGCCAGGAGGCCGTTCAGCCTTCCTCCCCTGAGATCATTCGCCAGTCTGAAGAGAAGGGTCAAGATGCCACCCAGGTCGAGCGCACCTTGTCTGGTGCTGACGCCAAAGGCGACCACGTCAACTACGACCGTATCGACAACGAAATCGCCGAGTATGCCGATGCCACCGGCGCTATTGTCATTACAGAGGAAGAGAACAAGCGCCTGAAGAGGCTTATCGACAGACGCGTCCTGCCCATCATGGTGGTGACCTACTTCCTCCAGGCGCTGGACAAGGGAACCATGTCCTTCAGCTCCATCATGGGTATCCGTGATGACATCCCAATCCTCAAGCAAAACTACTACGTGAGTATCAGGTCCTAGATATGTCCGATGTGTGCCAGTTACTGACGAATTCATTCACAGTGGGGATGGCTGACCACCTGTATTTACGTGAGTAGCCTTTTCTTGAGACACGTCGAGCCGGCCAGTTACTGACGAATCCACGCAAAGATTGCCGTTCTGATTGTTGAATACCCGACCAACTGGTTGATCCAACGTGTGCCTGTCGCCAAATACCTCAGCTTCAACATTCTGGCATGGAGTGTTGTGCTTTGCTGCCACGCCGCATGCTTCAGCTATCCGGCTCTGATCACCTGCCGAACTCTGCTTGGAATTTTCGAGGCTGTTTGCCAGCCCGCCTTCCTGATCATGAGTTCGATCTGGTACAAGCGCTCGGAGCAGGCCCAGGTTGTCACCTACTGGTACATGATGAACGGCATGCAGCAGATCTGCGGTGGTCTGTTGGCCTACGCCTTCTCCCACATTAGGCATCCCAGCTTCCAGGACGGTAACCCGCCGGGCAACGCCGCCATTCGCTCGTGGCAAGCAATCTTCATCACCTATGGCAGCGCGTCTTTCCTCTGGGGCCTGTACGTCCTTTGGACTCTGCCCGACAGCCCCATGCGTGCCAAGTGCTTCTCGGAAGAGGACAAGAAGCTCATGGTTGAGCGTGTTCGTTCCAACCAGACGGGTCTGCAGAACAAGACGTTCCGTGCCTACCAGGTCAAGGAGGCTTTCACCGACCCTCAGACGTACTGCTACATGCTCATCCAGATCTGCACGACTCTCCCCACATCTGGACTCGGCGCCTTCTACAACATTATCCTCAAGGGCTTGAACTTCTCGCTTCTCCAGACCCAGCTTCTGGCCATGGTTCTGGGTGCTATCATCATCTTCACATTGATGACCTCGGCTTGGGCAACCAAGAAATGGAACCAGAATCTGATCACCATGGCCGTCTTCCTAATCCCGTGAGTTGCGCACCTTTCCACGGCAGAGAAACTCAGCTGACTCTTTCTACCTAGATCGTTCATTGGTACGATTGTTATCATGACTGTGCCGAACAAGAACGAGTCTACCAAGGCTGGTCTCCTGATCAGCTACTGGATCGTCTTCACTTTCTGGGCTGCGCAGGGTCTCGGCATGTCCATGCTGACGCGAAACGTCGGAGGGCAGACCAAGAAGTCTGTCTGCATTACGCTGAACTTCTTGGCTTGGTGCGCGGGTAACGCTGCGGGCCCGCAGGTCTTCTTCGACGGTGACGCGCCCCGCTACATCAAGGCGCTGACGATTCACCTCGTCTGCTACTCCGTCCTGGTTGGCGTCATTGTGTTCCTTCGCTGGAACCTGGTCTGGCGCAACAAGAAGAAGGACAGGAAGTACGGTGCTGAGATTGACACCACCCACGGCTTCGATGATTTGACGGACCAGGAGAACAAGAACTTCCGCTACATCTACTAAGGGTAGGTAGGAAGCTGGCTGTATTGTAATGTGTGAGGCCTCCCTTGCGCAAGTATCAAGACCATTACTTGCTGTGTTCACAGCAGCATGGAGTCAGTCCATGACTGCGCAAATATACCCAATAATGAGATGTAAAAGTGGGCATTGACGATCGGCGTGAATTCGGTGATGATGGCGTCCCACACACTGGACGGATCACACACCACAGCCACATGAATCTGGTGCGCCACAGACGCAAAGTGAGGCTCAGGCGGTGATGTGTCCCGTTCATGTCACTCACTGACTGCGTGGACGCGTGGTCTGTGCTCCACCTCCTGTGGCTGACATAATGAAGTGGACAAGCTGGCAGCTGGCAATCCAGGAACATGGCAAACCAGGTTTCACGAGGCCCAGCTGCGGCAGCTCCACGTCCAGCCCACCCAGCTCCCCCTTCAGCAACGCCTTTCAATCCAATGGCGGCCCTTGCTATTGTTCCCTGCTATCCGCTGCGAATCCAGTAATATTGTTCCAGCCCATCAGCACAGCAAATCACCCACAGGCGACAGCACCAGAAACGCCAGGCCAGGGGGTAGCCAGTAGCAGCAGCAGCAGCAGGTTTCCCGCCCGTCACAAGAGAGTCCAAGCTCACCACCTGCCCCAAAGGTGGTGCTTTGCTTGTACCTTGCCTTTACGCAGTCACGCAGTACAGAGTATCCGTACCTACCTCAGGTACCTTACCCAGCCAGGCACCTCAATCAATTGACGCCGCACTCCCTCGTTCGCCATCCCGCCTCTGCCACGCTCCCGTCCCACGCCAAAACCAGGCCAGGACAGGCCAGGCAAGCATCTATCTATCCCTCGCCAATCTCACCGACCACACTTCGGTTTGCGACTGCGAGCCCCTCGCGGCCATCCCTCTACTCCCAGCCATCTGCTCCAACCCGCGATTCCCACAGGAAGCTGCATTTCTACCGCGACCGCATGCTTCATTCAAGTCGAACCTCGGAGCTCCTAACACCGTATCCCGTCGACGACAGCCTCGAGCCCATCTGCTACCGCTGAAGCTTGACACCCAGCAACACCGCCGCAATGGTTGCGCCGGCCGTGCCAGAGTCCGTCAACTGCTCTTTGCGACTTCCATCCTCGTCTCCCATGCTGATGCTGTCACTAGGCTCACGGAAGAGATTCTGTCTGAATCAATTGATGCCCGCACCGAGTCCCTCATCTCCCTTCGCGAGCTTGGCCCCCCTGATCTCGTCCATCTGTTGAAGCAGGCCACAAGAAACCCTGGCAAACAGGTATGCGATCTCGATACCCCCTCAAGCTCCCGTCCATTGCTGACCGCTTCTCTTCCAGCTCGGAGTCTACCATCATGTCACCGGTGTCGATGCCTCCTCATCCGCCAGTCTTGCCGCCTACATCAACACCCTGACCTACCGCGAGCATGGCCAGGCCGCCCAGACAAAGATCTCTGAAGGTCTCTACTGGTACGACAAATTTATGCGCCGTCCCAGAATCCCTTGACGCTGATCTGTTTGCTAGCTGCTACAATGCCTTCTCACGACTGGACATGCGCGTCCACGTCACGATACCCGGTACTGTCGAGAGCTACTGCGTGGACGAGCGGGGCGAGAAGCGCAAGGCGACGGACGACCTGTGGCTAGAGACATATCTCTGCAGTGTTCTCCGAGCTTACTCCTACGCCGACGATGGAAGCGGAGAAACCATTCGAAAGATTATGGGTGTACGCAGGTTCAACCCCGTCACCAATACCGAAACCGAACACCGTTTCCTCAATGCCGCCGAGCAGCTTTTCTTCCGAGGTATGAAAGGTCTTGTCTCTTGAATAGCTCCGATACTGATTCTACTCCAGGTTGGCAGCTGGGTTCCGACTCTGTTGTTCAAGTGCCGAACAATGTTTCCAACCATCTGACCGCTGGCCTTCTCAAGTACTTCCAGACCACCGGCCGGTATGCCTCGGGCATCAATCTCTTCGAGAAGCTGAGAGACCAGAACATCGAGGTTTCCTCTCTGTTGTCCAAGGTTTTGTTCATGGGCAATGAGGAGGTTGAGGGCGTTCGCGTACTCCACCAGGCTCTCAAGGAATCTCCGATGGACTATGTGATGCTCGACACCCAAGCCGAATTCCTGCTCAAGAAGGCGCAGACTGCCGCATCCCCTGAGCAAAAGGAGGAAAGACTTCGTTTGGCTCTTGGGTGTGCTGATCGCAGCACCATTGCCGCACCTAGCGAGTTTGGCACTTGGGCAAGATTGGCACAGGTTTATGTTGCCATGGAGGACTGGGAGAATGCCCTGACGATTCTCAACTCCTGTCCCATGTTCACGTACCAGGACAAGGATGCGCCACAGATGCCTGAGCCTAAGGACGTTCATTTGCCGACTCTGCCGGAAACTCGTCTTGATGAGATCGATAGCGAACCCGAATCCAGGTACTCAGAGCAGGTTGATGCTAGCCTACTGAACCTGCGCGCTGCTGTGTACAAGGGTACCTTCAAGCAGGCCTACAGCATTTTGACGGAGATGACGGCGAAGATTGGATGGGATCAACTACTGAAGATTCGGAGCACTGTCTTCGTTATGGAGGATGAGTACCGCTCAGAGAAGCACGAGCCGCAGCCACCTCGCAACCCGAGTACCGATGGGCTTCGGGGTACCCCAGACCCGACAACGAACGGCGATCAGTCCGAATCGGACTCGGACGAGGATGACGAGAAGGAGGAAAAGGAAGAGAAAGATGAGGCGAAGCCGGCAGACACCGAGTCGACTGCTGAGACTTTGGCGACGAATGGACAGTCGGAGGGTGAGGCGGTTGAGAAGCCCAGCCATGCGATAGATCCTGGCGAGTTGAAGGGCGACGCCGAAAACGTAAGTGCTAGAACCAAACTTTCAATAGGCATTGCTAACAGAATCACAGGGCGCTCAAAGTGATGACCACCTGTCCAAGCTGAACAACAAGCGGTTGTGCGAGCGTTGGCTAGACAGCCTCTTCATGGTGTTGTATGAGGACCTGCGCGTCTACACTATTTGGCGCACGCAGATGGCTCAGTACCGCGCCCAGTCCATGCAATACAAGAAGTCGGCCGAGGAATGGGAGATTCTCGGTTCTCTTGCCGAGAGACTTCAACACACGGATGAGGCCGTGGAGGCGTACAGAGCTTGTCTCGCATCCAGGTTCAGCCCCAAGGCCTTGACCGGCATCCTACGGGTCTTTGAGCAGAACAAGAACACTCGCGAGACCGTAGCGTCTGTGATTCGTCTCGTGACCTGGCAATACAGGTGGTACTCGGAATTTTCTCCCGAGCTTCTCCATACTATCCGGACACTCATCGAGGACGAGGGTGCCGTCAAGGTCAGGAGCATCATCCAGGCTACCAGTCTGCCACAGAACGTCCTCGATCTCACGCATCACTACGCTGCTCTTTGCGCTACTTTCCGCAGCAGCGGCACCGACGGCTAAGCGCAGCACTTCTATCAAATAACCAGAGAGACCGGCAGCTATTAGGAGCAAACTGTCGATGATGAAATGGAGGGGTTTTGTGCTTCAGTATCTTCATGCCCGAGACGAGACTTGCAGGATTACGACTTGGTTGCTCATGTTTTTTTTCTACCACAACAGCGTGCATCTTCACAATTATATCGGTGCGCTGTGTCGGGATATTTCAAAAGCATGAGCTGCGGCTGTTTGGGCCTCAGGACTGTAATGCAGAGTCAAATGATACCTTGTTCCGTCAACACTACTACCTGAGATTCATTACTACCGAATATTAAAGATGACTGTGCCGGTCGCGTGCGCATCCAAGATGCGGCGACGTTCCAGACCGCTGACCCGCTGAACAAGTTGCTAGCGACCGGGCGATTGACCGAACACACGGAGCACTCACGGCCCCGGCCGCTCACCGAGCCTAGCCGCCCGATGAAAACCAGCCAGGCCGATCGGGTGCCATTCTCTCAGGGACAACTGATATCACTCCTACGTCAAAAGTATGTTTTATCATGGCCGCTCGGAGGGTTTTGGGGGTCCTGTGGCGGCCAAGCGGCGTCGGGCCCGTTCGATCAGTGTCGATGAGATAAGTCCTCCCCACCTCAGGGCCACAAAATGGCGGGTAGTGATATCACCAGCGACAATCATCGAGATGACGTCGACTAGCAGAGTTCAGATGGCGAGCCTCATCAACAACTACATAAGTTGAACCTTCCAAGCAGAAAGAAACTGTTTCTGCCTCTCATCATTAAATTAACCATTTCATCAACCTTCTCAAACAATATTGCAGGATATCCCTATTCGTCCACCCGAACCACTTATACCACCTTTACATCGTTTACACCATTTCATACACACCAACACACACAATGGCGCCCTCCAAGGACCAGCTTAACGAGATTGCCGCCCAGGCTCAGCTCGACCTCAACACCTACCAGTCCAAGACCGGAGCCGCCCGCCCCATGGGCAACGACGATGCCGGCGTTTCTTCCGTCGCAGAGCGCAAGTTCCCCGGCGCCTCCGTCAGCGTCCAGGGCGATCCTACCAACAATGTCTCCTACAAGCCTGAGCAGCCCGCAAAGGACCCAGCCGTGGACGACGACGACGTCGTACCGGCCAAGAAGATCTCCTCGCTTGGAACCCAGGACCAGAAGAACGACGTCCTTCTCCAAGGCGAGGGTGCCGTGAGAAACAACGTCGGCACTAAACCCCCTGGCGTCGGCGGCAACAAGTTCCCCGGCTCGGATTACTACACCCCCGAGTCTGTCCCAGACAGCATCTCTGCAGAGGGCAACATTGCTCCCGAGAGCGTAACGCAGGCCTCTGCTGAGGCTGAGAACCCCAGGTAAAATTGGAGGGAATTGGAATGGAAGAATAGCGAGTCGGGCATTGTATGATTATTATGATCTTGATGTACAACAATAATGAATTGTCATAAAGGCGTACTTCACTTTGGGATTGAGACAATTGCATTTCGTGAATCCTATCAACAATGCCAATCACCTAGCGCATTATCAGATGCACTTGTTTACTTGGTCAAGCAGCAGTATGTTGCGCGAACGGTTTTGAGTAAAAAAATAATTGTACGATGAACATATTGTTGCAACTTTTCTCCGGCCTAAGAAATGACAACAGAAATCCTCCAACTCCTCGCTTGGTCTATAAGGCCCCTAGGCCAAAGTCTATGATGCAAACAAAAGAAAGAGTAATGCCTCAAATAGCAGGCTGATAAACATCAGCAACGAACCGATCCCCCAGCGCCTCCCTAGCATCGCGCCCCAACACCTCGCTCAAGTTACCCAAGAAATCATCAACAGCTTTCGGTCGCGCGCACGCAAACACCAACGCCCCGTTCTCGACACTCTTCTTCAGTTGCTCCCGCACACCCGGCTCAAGCATCGCATCTTGAGCTCTCTTCTTTCCCTTGTTACTTCCAGTCAGTCTCAGTACGTCGAAAAGCCCCTCTTCATCGGCTTCTTGCACCGCCTCACGTACGAGAGTCTCATCGGAGGCTTTGAAGCCCGCGAAGAGACTGATGGTAGGGCTCTTCAGCGCGGGCGAGGATTGCAACCGCTGCAGACGGTTCTGTAGGAGGCCCCTCACTGGCGCCATCCCGGATCCGGTGGTGAAGATAATGGTTGGCACATCTTGGTTGCGCGCAATTTCTTCCAGGTGAGCTGAAGGGCGAATCTTGCAGGTCACGGCTCCGAAGGCCTCGAAGCAGTTGAGGTACCGGTCGGAGAATCTTCCGTTGGCATGGTGCTGCACGAGGAGATCAAGGGTGTTGCCCTCTGCACACTTGGTTCGCGATCCATCGGAGGCGATCGAGTACTCCCTCGGCTGGATTGTGGGCATTGCACTGCAAAGGGCGTCAAGAGTCACCGTCTGCCTCCAATATGAAGGAATAAGGTGAACAGCATCTTCGATCGGAAGCTTTGTCAAGCTCTCCAAGCCCGTGATGGAAAGACCTTCCGCCCACGCCGCGGACTTGAAAGGCTGTTCCAAGTCTGCGAAGCGCTGCAGGTAATCCCCGACCGTAGGCTCGCCGGGGAGAGTCAAGATTTCATCAGACCGAAGACCTAGGGCTTCGAGAACACGAGAGACTTTGGTCTTGGAGTTGGGAGGAAGGATCCAAAGACTACCCATGGTAGGGTATTCGCGATCGCCCAAGTCAAGGGTGACCCTCTTCATGCCATCCGCTGCAGCCCCCGTAACGGGTTGGCCCACGACCTTGGCTTGAAACCACGGCCTAGTGTCAAACGGCCGGGCAGGTCGGGTAACTCGCTGTAAAGAGCTTTCTTCCGGATCCTCCGGGCTAGCCTTCTGCAGCGCGGCAAGGCACTGATCGAAGAACTGCCCAAGAATCGACCAGGGCGGGTTCTCAGCCCCGGTGTCGGCCTCACGCATACCGATGAGCCGCTGAGCGTCGCCCTTGCTCAGCAACTCCTCAAGGTCCATGGCTGCCTGGTTGTACGTGTCCGGGTACTCCAGCGAGCCATTCGCAAAGATGGCATACCGACACGACAACCCCTTGTTCCTCGCGAGTGCATCTGCAAATGCCTTGCCATTCTGCGGAATCTCTCCTCGGCCAGTCGTGCTGGCGACGATGACCAATACGTCATCAGACTCGATCATAGAGATGGGCAGGGCGTTGAGTGTGCACGGTGGCACGACGGTGCCTAGCTTGGGGTTGACCTCGCACGCGTGCTGCAGCTGCGCGCACAGCCTCTTACACAGCTTGATCGCGACGTTGCCCGAGCTGCAGAATCCGATGTAGATCCTGCGCCCGGGCCCTCGAGGAGACAACGGTGTCAGGGGCGTTAGGGGTCTGACAGGAGGGGGCACGGGTAGGAACGCGGTGCCGAAGGGGGATACTGGCGTTACTGGTCGCGTGAGGGAAATCGACGGCACCGGGATTGAGATGTTGAGCTTCGTGTCCGAGGCGAGATGCGGCCGTGTGCGAGGGGCTTGTCGCTCCCGGCGCCAGGCCTTGATGGGATCCTGGGCGTGGCGGCAGATGAGCGGCTTTGGCTGGTAGTTTGGGGAACCGCCGCGGTGCCAGAGAGGAATGATGGAGCCTTGCGGAGGAGCGAGCCAGTACGGGTCTGAGGGGAGGCGGAAGCCGTTGTTCATGAGGTGCTCGTCGTCGAATTGGGTGAATTGCTCTGCTGCGCCGAGAGAATCTGACATCCTGACGCCTGCCTGAGCGAAGGACCAGTACGTGGCGTAGTTGAGCTCGAGCTGCGCGCGGGACTGCATGATATTGTAAGCATGGTTCCCGAGAGTTGCAGAAGAGAACTTACCAAGACAGCTAGACGTTCATAGTCTGGCAAGTCGTCAACATCCCCATCGACCAAGCCAATCGCCTTGGCGATCTGGGGAAGTGCGTTGTAGCGGAAGGAATCTGCGAGGTTACGAACGCCAATCTCGGCATCCATGAACCTGTAGGCTGGTTAGGCACGTCATTGAGGCGAAGCAAGGCCAACTCACCACCCGATGAAGGGCGCTGCGGTATACTGAACGCCGCCAATGCTGAAGCCAAGACGGCTCAGTGCTGGCGCGGGAACCCAACGCAGGCCAAGAGTCTCGAGCCCGGGATGCTTTGGATGGCGGATCTGCACCAGCGGGAAAGCGTCCTTGGGCAGCTCGGTGATGACGGGTTCTTGGCCTTCGGCCATGGTAACGAGAGGGAGGAGATCCCATTGTGAGCGGAATCGCGGCGGTGTCCAGCCCAATTCGATGATGGCGTTTGTCAACTCGATGTTGGCGGGGTCTCCAAGGATTTCACCATTGGATTGTTGATACTAAACGGTGTTAGTGGTGTAAGTGAGGGGTCAAGGTGAAAACAAGAACTCACTCCTGCAAATGACAGCAGTTGGGAATTCCAGATCATCGGACCACGGCTGTTAATATCCCTCGGAGGAAAGACGAAGACTAAATTGAGTCAGCCAAGTTGATTGACAGGGATAACAAACAAAATACCTGTAGGGTTGATTTCGCCAGAGTTGTAGGCAACTTTGAGATTCTCAATCAAAGTCTCGGCCATCTTCTTGCTCGTCCTGACATGCCTCAAGTCACACAGCCTTCAAAAGTCAGTAAGGAGCCCAGATAATTCAGATGGGATTACACGTACCTCAGGTTTCTGTATTCGGACCTCATGATGCACTTTCGTGCGTGCTTCCATGCCGTACGAAGACCAAACTCGAGCTCTTCGAATGTCTGCGTCCAAAGACCGCCAACAAGACCATCTGTCGTTGTGGGTGGTGCTTCTGGTCCGCAAGACGCGGATGTGAACCTGCCCTCCGTTGAGTTCTTCTGAATCTCCTGAAGAACTTCATGTGCGCGGTGGTGGAGTTGCTCCATCGTCAGGAGCCCATCCTTGTACATCTGCTGCAGGAAGTCGAGGGCATCTTCGCGGACTTGGGCATAAGACTGATTTCGGCCAACACGATCCTCGTCCATATGCGTCATGCGACCCGACTGGCAAAATTTTGGCGTGCATCCTGTCGAAGCCAATGAAGGGTATTGTTCGCGGATGTTGGCGAACTCTTGCTCGACCGAGATCGGCCGGGGCGGCACCGCGAGGGTGCTCTGCAGAAAAGGACATGCCATATCTGCCTTGTGTGATGTGATCGATCAGATGTGGGGGGCGGGACGAGACCGACAGGAACGTCGACTGCTTATTTTCCCCGGATTTTCAAGGGTAGATCGAGAATGCAACTCAATGCATAAGTGAGTGAGTACAAAGAGTTGTTTGATTGCTGGGGCTAGTCAGAGTGGATCTCTCGGTGAAAATTGGCGATGGCGACATCAAGCGAATGACTAAGTTGTGTGAATGCCGATGAAGCTCTCTTGATGATCCGGACTGAACAAAACAAAAAGAGGGGATGAAGCTCAACTTTATACGGGAAACAAGATGCAACTAATAATACCAAGCTGAAATTTCGGACGGTCAAATGTTTGGTTGCCTGGCCTGCCATGACTTCCAGTTTCGGCCGACATCACCGTCTGATATTGGACACACCGGTTCTGTCCTAAGCCACCGGCCCCCTTTCCATCCCAAAACTATTGCACATCAATCAACCTCGTGCTCAGAGTAGCACATCCAGCGATGGCTTTTAGATTGGGTAGCACGAACTGTCTCAGGCAACCGGTGCGAGAGTGCTGCTGAATGGCTGAAGAACTGCAAGGGGCATGTTCAAAGATGCTGTCAGCCCCATCCAGGAAGAGATGTTTCCCAAAGCCACCGCCATGGGCCGTACCCCTCCATCACGAATCCTCAAGAGTATCAACATGGGCTTTAGAGTGGGGGATGACGCGGGGGAAGAGTCTTAGCGCTGCTGCGCGATGCATGTTTTTGGGGGTCCTTCGGGACCGATGCCAATGGCTGGCTGACCGACCTGTCGAGGCTGAGTTCCTCTCACTCCCGTTATGCACGGCCAGCGCCCGAACACTTCACAGAGGCGTTATTTCGCTGACAAAAAACCGACCCCAAGGCAACGCTACGAGTTGCATTTTGTCAGCCAAGAACCGCTCCTGCGAGGCTCTGACTTACAAAACGCCTCTGGCAACTGGGACATCGCGTGGAGGATGAAAGCGAGTAATTCAATTAGCTAACAACTGCGACCTTGGCTAACTTCAGCTGAGCTTCGGAGCGTCTGCACATTGTCGTAATTGGGCAGGTAGACGATATGTGTGTGTAATATCTAGGCCACGTTCAGCTGCATCAACTGAGCTAATTTGATCGACCAGTGGCGGTTGAACACAAGGGAAGCGTCGAATGTGGGATGGAATGCGATGATCTGGTTGCCCCCAAGTCTTGTCCGTGACTCTTGTCATACGGCCTAACTCATTGCCATCTCCCGGCGGAGACTTCTTGCGCACGCAACTCGCGTGGAAGCCGGCGCCATCGTTGCATTCAACGAAGCCTCAATTGCCTTCGGAGCCTCCTCGTGATTTCATTGACAGTTGTGTCGTCAAACTAGTGATCTGAGTGCAACGGAAGCTTCGGATAGAATATTCGACGACCATGTGTTCTGGGACAGGAGGTCTGCGGCAACCGTCCGGAGACCACGAGGACGTAACATCGTACAGAGACACGGAGGCGCTGATCTAGAAGCTTTCGTGGAAAACCAGCTTGGCAAATTTCCATCTTTCGCAACCCGAGCCGACAGGCTGGGCGGCCGAGTTTGATAGACTATCGCCCAGCCTGAATCATGTTGCACTCGCCTCAACCTGCATCAAAACCTCGAGGGAAAACCACATGGTAAACAATTAAGCTGGGGCACGTTTCGTGTAACCATGAACGTGTTTTGAGAAATAACATTCGACGGACTCGTTCGGTCGCGAAGATCTCCCCTCTGACAGAGGGTGGCTTGAAACCTGGATGAAGTGTCAAGGCGGTGGCACTGCATAGTGTTGAACCGCGCGGATAGATCTGCAATACCGAATCTGACAGCGGTCCCGGTCCGCTGTAGCGAAAGCCGCAGCCGGCGATGCAAGTGTCTTCCGTATTAACTGGTGCTGGCATGCTTCCCTCGGCCGATCACTTGATGCATCGAAGAGGAGCTTCCGAAGCTTTCGCGACGTCGCCAAGGGTATTGGCAGACTCTTCAGACTCTAAATGACACTTGACATGTAGTAGGTCTGCGAAGATGATGTAGATACGAGCATAAGCTTCGAGCAGGAGCTTCATAACTCGCCCTAATTGAAAACGAGGAGTTCCGATCGTCTGGGGTTAGATTGAGGCCGGCCAGTGAGTGCATCTGTGCTGGTGGTGGGCGTGTGCCTCATTGAGTCGTCTTCCAGTACCGTTCGCTCTCCAAATGTTGCTTGTCCTGACGTGTCAGGCTGCCAGGGGCATTCGGAACTCGGGGGAAATCAGACGCTGATGGAATCACGATGATTGAACAATCGGGTGATGAAGTGAGATGGAAAAAGAACGTTGAGCGGTTGGGAAAGATTTGCTGATCGGTACCGCACCCTTGGTCAAAACTGGCCCGTGCACCCGACCAACATCAGACGCCGCATGAAGCTCATGGAATCTATTGCAGTTGAAATATTTTTTGTCTAGATGATATCAAACCTGTTGAACGAGCTCCTTACTCCATCTCGATAGTGCCTATTCACTGTTAGTTCAGCTGGAACGAGAGGTCCAAGAAGACCACTTACCAGGAGGCTTGGAGGTAGTGTCGTAGGTCACTCTGGAAACGCCGTCGACCTCGTTGACGATGCGCCTGGAAATCTCACGAAGCAACTTCCAGTCGAACTCGTAGGGCTCCGCGCTCATGAAGTCGTCGGAGCAAACGGCTGCGGCCTGTTAGCCTCAAAGATTAAGTTGAGATGTTTGGAAGAAATACCTCGTAGAATGACGATGTAGCCATAGACTCTGGCGTCGCCTGATGGTAGTTTGATGTCAGTGTCTGTAACATCCGTCTTGGTGGCCAATACTCCTACCTTGCACTCCCACACTCTTGGTCGAATCCACGGCGGCATAAGCTTGAGACATGGAGTCGTAAACGCCAGCTTCCTTGATCATGGAAATGAAGATATGATCGGCCCTATTGTTTGTGAGCCACGATCTTAATTGAAGCGAGAAAGGAGATGACGAACTTCCTGCAGATCTCTACGCGCTCGGGCGTGACTTCGCCCAAGACTCGGATGGCCAAACCCGGTCCAGGGAAAGGATGCCTCATTACCAAGTCGCGGTGGATGCCTAGACTTTGACCAATGGCGCGGACCTCATCTTTGAACTATACAAAATCAGCATGATGTTTGCAGACGGCCTTGCTTCTGCGAAGCCTTGTCTGGATTCAAGAGTATTACCATCTCTCTGAGCGGCTCCAGGAGCTGAAGTCCTTGCTATACCACAATCAGCACCACGAATCAAGTGACTTGAGTCATAATGTTCGTTGAGCGTACCCCCTCAGTCATGCGCTTTGGCAGACCGCCGACATTGCTGGGGTAAGTCGTTAGTTACTGCTCATTATTGGTCATTTTGATCGGGAACATACTGATGGCTCTTGATGGTATGAGATGGGCCTCTGAAGCTAAGACTTTCAATAACGTCGGTATACAGGGTGCTGTACAAAGTTAGCCGACGGTATCTCAACGTGAATGATGCTTACTTACCCCTGAAGGAACCACTTGACAGGCCCAGCGTTCTCGGTGTGCTTCGCCTCCTCCTCAATTCTGATGGCCTCCTTCTCGAAGAGGTCGATGAAGGTCTCTGTTGAGGTTGTTAGTTCTGAAATGTCGCGAGTTCTTTCACGATAAAGACTCGCCTCCGATAATCTTCTCAAGTTAGTCAATGGTATCAACATGATAACGTAGACATTGAAACATACCTTTCGCTTCCTCTCGGGCTCAGTAACACCCTTGAGTCGGCCCAAGAACAGATCAGCTCCGTCCACAACGGTCAGGTTGATTCCGAGGTGCTCCTTCAGCGTCGCCTTAACCTCGGTGCACTCGTTCAGTCTCATGACACCGTTGTCGACGAGAATGGCGTGGAAACGGTCGCCGATGGCCTCCGTCATCAAACGGGCAGCGACAGTGGAGTCAACGCCGCCGGACACGGCACCGATGACCTGGGCGCGGTCCCCAACCAGCTTGCGAATTCGGGCAATCTCAGTTTCCTTGAACTCCGCCATCTTCCAATCAGGACGAGCGCCACAGATCTTTACAGCATAGTTCTTGAGGATATCAGTTCCACGGACGGAGTGGCTGATTTCGGGATGAAACTGAAGTCCTAGTAACCTGTTAGTAAAGGGGAGCATACAGATGGGTGAGCCTGAATGATGTCGCGTGACGCATCAATTGACGTGCCCATGGCGGCCAAGGGGGTAATCACCAAAGATCTTCTTGGTCTGGTGGGCAATGGCGGCGTAGGGGCTGTTGCGCGTAGTTCCGATTGTGACGAATCCTTCGGGAAGCTTGACAAGCTTGTCAAAGTGAGAGTTGATCACTACAATGTGTAAGTATATGAGCACCGTATCATACCATAATGCTCACCTTCAGTGGTGTCTCCACCCAGGTCGGAGAGAAGAAGATCGATATGGTTGGCGCCGCCGACCTTCTGGATGTTGAGAGCTTTTCAAAGTTAGGATGTCCGTTTCATAATCACAGAATAATCGACAGATTTACTCACTTCCAAGACCGTACTCTCTGACATCTCCGCGCTTGACATTTTCAGGGTTGCTGATCCAGGCAATCTCCTGGCATCCGTAGCAGATTCCGAGGATGGGGACTCCGAGGTCGAAGACAGCGGGATCAACGTGCGGGCTGCCTTCGTCGTAAACCTGATGCCGTTAGTTTGTTAACAGCGATAAAGAAGTCCGTGAACTTTACGGAAGCCGGTCCGCCCGAAAAAATGATTCCGACAGGCTTAAAAGGCAAGTCGGCAAGCTTCGTGTTGCAGGGGAGCATCTCCGCGTAGACGTTGAAGCTTCGGAGACGACGAAGGACTGCAGAGGCTCAGTCAGAAATTCGAACATTTCGGGGCGAGTGAAGCCGTACTCAAATGACTGGTCTGACTTCCAAAGTCGAGAACCAGGATCGTGTCGAAAAGACTGTGCGGCGGCGCCGCCTGTTCGAGAATGTCACCCATCTTGGAGTAGAAATGATGTCGCAAAAGAGGCTTGAAGGGCTGTCTAAAGCGGAGACGATGGATGCCTTGTGGATGAAGCAACTTCCGCACAACAGCGAGGGTGAAGTTGTCGTCGCGAGTGTGAATCACCCCGCCATGCCCCTCCGATTTTTTTTTTCTTATCGCGATAAGCAATTGCAGCGCGAGTCGCGGGGTTCTCAGCCACAGCACAGACCCCCTGTCGGGTCCAGGGCGCTGGGCTCCTCCTCAGCTGAACATAGTGAATCACGAAGTCAATTCCTCACTCATACACCCACAACTTATACCGAAGCTTGTAGCCGCTTCAGATGCACCGTTCGCCGGAATGGGACGGAAAATGGTCAAAACTTGGGTCTTTTCAGACTTGTTCGTACTGATGTTGAAAACGGCTTGCCCTGTATGCGGTGTGAAAAAGGCCACTTGACCAAGTCTGACGAAAGCGAGACCCGGTTTCCTGTGAGAGTTGACTGATGGTGGAAATGATTAGATTTTGAATACTGAAGTACGAATAACCTCGTTATCAATGCGCCAATGAAGCGGCATGAGGTTGAAGAAAGTCAGTAAAACTATATCCATGAGTGAGTGAGCAGTCTTTAAATTTGTGGAGTAAGTACATCGGGACCCTGTAGTGACGTTTCCCAAGTGCTGGGTGCCGATGAGGTCATCATTCCAAAATCGAGGGACCAGAATGCACAAGAACCGCAAAACAGAAGCCACAGCATCCAATTCGACAGAAGCAAGCCCATCATTGCTTAGAGATCCTCCACTGACGATGAGCAATCAAGTTTATTGAACAACATGTACGAGATTTACGCTGTAAGTGCATAAAAGTTCTTGCCCTTGGAGAATGTCCATACGGAGCGTGTGAATGCCTGCAAGATATCCGTACTCACAGAGCAACCCTAGGCGGGCGCTGCCGCAGCCTTCACTGTCGACTGCTTGGTCTACCCTCTTGACACGCTCAAGACCCGGTACCAAAGCCAAGACTTTGTTAAGACCTATGCATCTTCACCAGGAAGCAAGACGCCGCTGTTCCGCGGCCTCTACCAAGGCATCGGAAGTGTAGTCCTCGCAACCCTGCCGGCCGGTGAGTCCTCGCAGACGACATTTAACCCCTTAATTGGCATATTCTTGATTGGAGCAACCCGGCTAATCACGTGTGGAAACCAAAGCTGGCATCTTCTTTGCGACATACGAGAGCATGAAAAAGACCATTTCCAGCACGGTTTCAGTCCCGCAACCCATTGTCCACGCCTCGGCCTCGGCCGTTGCGGAGATGGGATCATGCTTGGTCCTTGCACCGGCCGAAGTCATCAAGCAGAACGCCCAAATGCTGCGACGACAGGACCCTGGAAATCCCGCCAATGGGAGCGGGAGCAGCGGCAGCCGCAAGTCAACGTCCCTCGAGGCATTGCGACAAGTCACACGTTCCGGGGCCCAGAGACGGCTGTTTTCGGGTTACACGGCGTTGGTCGCGCGCAATCTCCCCTTCACGGCGATACAGTTCCCTATCTTTGAGCACGTGAGAACGTCCGTCTGGGAGTCGAGGGCCAAAGGGCCGGCGGCCAGCGAGGAGCAGGGCCTTATCGAGACGGCGGTGGTGACGGGCACGAGTGCAGGTGCGGCTGGGGCGTTCGCGGCATGGATTACGACGCCGAGCGATGTTGTCAAGACGCGGATGATGTTGAGCGCCGGTGAGGGCGGCAATGGTTCGTCGCAGCAATCAGGCAAATCAGCGCCGGCAGAGAAAACCCGTGGGAGCTTGGAGGTGACGCGCGACGTCTACCGGCAGCACGGCGTGCGCGGGCTCTTCCGTGGAGGGCTGTTGCGAGCCGGCTGGACGGCGCTAGGCAGCGGGCTTTATCTGGGAACGTACGAGATGTCAAAGGTCTGGCTCACTCGCGGGAAAGACGAATCGGAAGTCGTTGGAGGGCTGTGACGGGCGATAGGGGTTGCATTGGACACCAAGGTGCATCGTGGAAGAGGCGGTGACGGCTCAGTGTCGTTGGTGCGCTGTAGGTTATGTACAGATATAGAACAAGGGCAGATGGGATGGAGGGTGGCTTCCGAAGGTGAGTCGAGAGTTCCTGTCTGCATTATCAGTCGGAGGCAAGAGGAAAAGAGAGAGGAAGTAGAGGTCCGAAACACGGTCTGGCATCATGCTGCGGCAGGGTTTTGGGGTGGATCATGACCGGAGTGTGTCCCGTCCACGTCCCCAGCAGGACCCGACATCAGTGTCGAGACCGAGACCGCCCTGCCCTGCCCTGCGGAGACGCAAGATCTGTGGCAACGGTCAGGGGTACGGGATGGAGGACCCGGGGTAGCCCAGGCCAGTCATCCGGGTGAAATACCCTGACCAATTGAGACTCTCCAGCCTGGCGGGAGAGGGACCGCAAACCTGCAGCATGTAATAGATGCGAGGCGGCATCGACAAATGGAGACGGCACATCCACCTTGAGTGCTCTGCATTATCTCTGTCCTGTGCTGTAAATCCACGTTTCTTGTGCCAGTGGTCTTCCCATATCCGCGACCGTTGTGTTAGTGGCACGGCTAGACGTTTCGGTCGGTCATGGCTCGGCGTAGCCTCTGAAGAATGCGGGGGACCAGTTCCGACCATCGAATTCTCGCCCTAAATTAATGCGAAGTCTGTCTGGTTCGAGCGGTAACTCGCGGCCTTTCGTCCGGTATCTTTGTTGGTCCCTTTTGCCAACTCAATGTTTGCTTGCCGTGGTCTCGGCGTTCCCTGCAGCTTGCTTTGGCTATTTGGCCAGCGCCCAACAGTCCTGGCAACCCGTCCGTGGAACGTAGTTCTCCAATAACGAAAAAAGGCTGAAAGTCAAATCCATGGCGGACTGCAGACTGCATAGCGGCACGTCCAGGTCGCGAAATTGCGTCTCTGGCATCAGAACCACGCGCGATTGCGCAATCATGGACTGGCGCTCTTTCGCCATCGCTGTACACTACGATCGTCCATGCAAGCGGCCGGGAAATTTTTTTGAGATGATCCATAGCCCGGCGCGCCGCAAAATGCTATGCGAAGGGGACTCCCAAACATGGTTGAGGGATGAACACCGCTTCTTTGATGGTTGGTCAGCTGTTCTTGACTCGTTCCGAGTCGCTCGATGGTGTAGTCCTCGACCCACCAGGCTTGGGTTAGGCAATCCCGTGTCCAAAAGACGTTTCCTCGATGTCCCTGCCGAGACGTACCTGACTCCCGACTCCGGAATCCTCTTATATGTTGAGGCGCTCTCAGATTTCCACACCTCTGAAGTCCTCAACCCTCTTGTTGTTTCGTTATTGCTCGTGCTCATCTTGTTTGAAAGATACCCTAGAGCCCTTGGATTTCGGTTCAAGCAGCATCACTTCTGACCTGACGGTTTTCCAGAGTCATCACCAACAAACACATCTTTTGGGATTAGCCGGCCTTGCGCATTCACACTTTCAACTCATCCTCAGATCACAACCATAATGACTGCTGTTACGTCCCTCAGGGTAACAGACCCTCTTGCACCGCAAACCAAGGAAAACGCAGTGGTCAACGTCGCCGAAGTCGACGTCAACGACAACGACAGATTCATTGTCCACTCGCCATACACAGACCCGGAGCACTTGCTGGACCTCGAGACCCTCGACAATGAGAACGCCCTTCTTGCCAGAGCCTTGTCTCACTTGGAATGCCTCCGCGCAGACTACGCCACGGCCGACTATGTCGAATCTTTCAACTGGGGAGACGTCATGCGCGAACTCAAAACCCTCGTCCAGACAACGGGCAAATCGTACAAGGAGACTTCCTTCTACATTGTGGCGTTCCGCTCGCAAATTCCACCTACAACAGTCTATGGCGACCTCGGAGTTCTGGACAAAGCAGCCCACGCTGAGGCCAACCAAGTTGGGGGTTTCTTGAAGTATGAAGAAAGTTACAATCAAGAAGAATTCGACTAACCGCATGCAGATACTGGTTCGGGAGCCCTGATGCGGAAGGGCGAAACCTCGCAACTTGCGTTTGGAGGTCCAGACCTGACGCCGTCAAGGCTGGCCATGGCCCTGCTCACCGCAAAGCAAGTCGTGCGACTGCGTCCATGTACTCATTCTGGCGGATTGATCGGCACCGATTGGTGATCCACGAGGGCGCAAAAAGCTGGGAGATCATCGACTGGACAGACTAGAAGGGTTTCGAAGGATTGACGACCGAGAGGAAAAGTAACTGACGACGGCGTTTGGATACCTTGGGTAGAATGTCGCAATTGCGCCGGAAAATGAGCAAAGTTAACGACCATTGGTGGCGTACGGTAGATGGGATTGGAGGGCATTTCGGTAGCATCGTTTGTAACGGCCACACACGACGTGTTGAATTCATAGACAGCGTAAGCGTAATACATGGACGCCTTGGACAAATCTTCTTTGCTACCGCGACTTTCTCTTCTGTGACAGTCGTCGGGCCATCGTTTCGACCAGAGCAGAGCTTGCTGCGACAGAGAGCCGTCCCAAGGTTCGATGAAGCGTGTGCCAAGTGGTGGTGAGCAGGGTGTAAGTGTCGAGTTGTTCGAGTTGCCCGCATTCCTTCGACGTTTTGGGGTCCGGGTCGGCACGGTACACCCCCCGAGTGATATCGCAAAATGATGCTCAGGAGCAGACGAACAAAATGGAGGACATTTTGAAGTGGAAGACGAAGGGTAACGGTCGAGGTGCGGCGAGATGAGACGACGTTGAATTTAAACTCGAATTGAGTGCTTTCGGCGTGGGGGGAAGTGTGGGATGCCCTCCCCTTCAGGACATGGCGTGTGGAATCTGTTACGGATCACCGTGGGAGGAAAAGGACGGCGGGCGTTGGCGCCAGAGGTGGCGGCTACTGGCGGTCCTTGACAGCTGGAGGGCTGGTCTTGAGGGGTGGTCTTAACCTGAAGGAGGGGTGGGCTCGCTCGCGACTTACATAAGCCACCAGTCCGCGAGGCCACACAGCAGCGAAGCAGCACCCGCTGGAACCTGGAGGCCACACTGCAAACCAGCGTCAGTCACTGAAGAAAGACACCCGCAAATTCTGCCTCTGGTCACCGCCCTCCACGCCCACAATCCCTCCCACAATTCGTTGTAGCGAAAAGTTCGATATTTCGCATCACGACGAGCCCCTCGATCCCGACGCCAAGATCGCGACACCCACGATTCCGCAGCCGCAGAACCGACGCCGTCAGAATCTTTGACTCCTGCACGAATCCCCGATCGTATCGCAAAAATGGCGGATGCTATCAAGGAGGTGCCGCTCAAGGCGGTCCAAGTTGAGGCCCTGGTGAGTCCTGCCAAATCCTGCCCCACCTCGCCTTTGCAGTCGAGATGGTGGCACACGTCCGAAAGCCACATGGGCACCTGTCGCTGACATTATGCGCCCGTAGGTGGTGATGAAAATCGTCAAGCATGGCTCTGCGACCTTCCCCACGACCGCTACCGGTGCCATCGTCGGCATGGATACCGAGGGCGTCCTCGAGATCACCAACTCCTTCCAGTTCCCCACGGTCGACGTCGCCAACACCGACAGCCACCAGAACGACGCCTCTGCCCTCGCTGCCGCCGCTCCCCGCCAGAAGGCCAACATTGCCTACCAGAACGAGATGATCAAGCACCTGAAGGAGGTCAACGTCGATGCTAACAACGTCGGCTGGTACACTTCCGCTGCCATGGGCAACTTCGTCAACCTCAGCTTCATCGAGAACCAGTTCCACTACCAGAAGGAGAACGAGCGCACCATCGCCCTCGTCCACGACGTCAGCCGCAGCTCCCAGGGCTCCCTCAGCCTGCGCGCCTTCAAGCTCACCCCGACCTTCATGGAGGCTTACAAGGAGAACAAGTTCACCACTGAGAGGTACGATATGGAGCACCGCGCGAATTTCACGGCAATGCCACGTTTGCTAACACACGTCACCGCCACAGCCTGCAAAAGTCCAAGCTGTCCTTCAAGGATATTCTCGCCGAGCTCCCTGTCGAAGTCCACAACACCCACCTCCTGACGTCCTTCCTGCACCAGCTCCCCCAGATCCCCCAGCAGGACAAGATCGAGCCCCCCACTTCTCTGTCGGACCTGCGCGAAGACCCCATCAAGCAGCCGCTGCACCCCTCGGTCGACAACCTCGACCTGTCGATAGACCCCTTCCTCGAGAAGACTTGCGACCTCCTGCTCGAGAGCATCGAGTCGCACTACACCGACCTCAACAACTTTCAGTTCTACCAGCGCCAGCTCGGCCGTGAGCAGGCCAAGATCACGCAGTGGCAGACCAAGCGCAAGGCGGAGAACGCGGCGCGCGCGGCGGCCAAGCAGACACCGCTGCCCGAGGACGAGTGGCAGAGGCTGTTCAAGCTCCCCCAGGAGCCCAGCCGGTTGGAGGGCATGCTCAACGCGAAGCAGGTGGAGCAGTACAGCAAGCAGGTGGACGGATTCACGGCCAACATCAGCGCCAAGATGTTCGCCGTCAGGGAGAACCTGCTGCCCAAGCACGCTTAGGAGGCGTGAGGAAAAGGGGCAGTGGCAGGCTCGGTTGTCGGTGTCATCGTATGCGAATCGGATACGACGGATTCAAGAAGAACAAAGGGTCGAGGGGAAGGGCAAAGACAAAAAAGAAGAGTTGATTACCTTACCTTAGAGAACGGGTGTTCTGGGAATGATGAATGATCTGGGAAGCGGATCAAGCATTCGAAACGGCGTTACGGTAATTAGTCCCAGGCAGAGTGTATCGAGTCGATATTCGATGTTTTTCTTGCATACCAAAGCGACGGTTCAGTTCCTCTCCCTTGGGATCTCTGCTGGCTGAAGCTGGCCAGGGAGTTGTTGTTGGCAACTGGGAGTAAAGGCCTGGTGGTAGACGAGGCCATGGCACGGAAAGGGCATGTTGATCATGGGGGGAAGTATGATGGTGCAAACCAGAGCACGCACGTTATATCTCGGCAAGTCATAGTTCTAGATAGCTTCGACGGCAAGGTTGGCGCCTGTTTTGCGTCCAGAGAGTATTTCAGACAGAGCAGTTGGAACATGATGATTTACCAGTTAAGCTTGGGCCGGACCGGTCGGCTTCAGAAGCCTCAGTTCGCCTTACCGTCCCATGTTACTGTGCTTCAAAGTACTTCACGCAAGGTAGGATGTGTTACTTGGTGCCACGGTAGCCTCTTGACAACGTGAGTGAACACAACATAGTGCGCCCTCAAGGAAGGTTTGCATGATTCGCATGGCCGTGTTGAGTTCCTGGGAAAGTCAGTCGAGAGGAGGGAGGTGGTGCGTGTTGCCCGAGGCATGGTGGGGCAATTTCGAGGGGTTTCACACTGGAAAGAGACTAGCGCGTGAAAACGGTAAAACAAGGGGAAACAAAAGGGACTTTGCATGGTTGGGTTGGCCTCTCAGATCGAGTCTCGGCGGCACGCAGGTCTGGACTGATGTCTCCCAAGTGAAGTACTTACACCTCGCAGTCCCGAGTGCAGTGCCATGGGCGAGGAGGGGCAAAGCTCTAGGTGGGCTGTGGGCTCTAGACTTAATCACAGAATGGCTGTCCAAATGGACCCCATCAGGGTTCACGAGGTACCTGTGGCCTATCGAATTTGCATGTGGCCGGGCAACAATACGAGTAAGGCTGCAAGTACCTGAGCTTGGCCGGCCTCTTCAAATTTTTTACCCGACCTAACCTTACCTCACCTTACCTCCGAGCAGGTCGGCCCCGGCTTGGGGATGCTGGAGCTGTCCGATCAGCACTGATAAAAAAAAGAAGCTCCAATTCAGCACGGTTGCACGTTAACAGAGCTACTTGAGTGAGCTCTGCGGGTGGCGGAGGAAGCTCATTCCAAGCTTGCTCCCTTGGGTCTAGCCATCCCTATCAATGTGGTGGCTTATTGAACGGCTTGAGGTGCCTGGCAGATAGAGAAGGGTTTGAGGAAGGGAAGGGAAAAAAAAAAAATCCAAAACACCAATTGAGTTGACATTGGATGAGACAGCGGCACCAGGCGCGCGCGGGGTCGAATTGGAGCCTCCTCGACCAATCCTGACGAGTTTTGTACAGGCACACAGGGCAGTTGAGAATGGGCTGAGCCAGCCCTTCGCTCGTCTTTCCTTCCCGGAGGCGTTGGTGCCATTGTAAGTGAGCCTTGAAATCGGACATGGCCATTGTCTGTTGCTTCCTTGCTGAGAATGCAAAACATTCCTTGGGCTCCTCGTCGAGTGAATGGTCCGGAGTACCTAGGTAAGGTAGAGTAGGTAGGTAGGTAGGTAGGTAGAGTAAAGACGTGGAGAGACAGAGGCAGTGGCGGGGCATGAAGGGGAAGGGGCCCCTGGAGGGTTACTGCGTACATTGCAAAAGTGGCGTCGGATCATCGAGTCGATAGCTTGGATGTACCTCTTGCTATCGCGGCTGCCGTGTCAGCTCCCAAAGTCTCTTCCGTCCTCTCGGCCTCTCCCTCTTTCCCATCTCAATGGAAGGTCTCAACCAGGGAGAGGAAGGCACTGGAACCCCACCTCGCCTGCCACACTTCACCTGCTGCACCTGGTTGAACTTTTTTGCCCCGCCTCTGGCTGAGGTCCAGTGTCCCCCCTCCAACACGGTGCCCCTCCCACCTCACCCCTCCCCCTCCCCCTCCCCCTCCTCCAGTCACCACTCACCACTCACCACTCGCAGAGGTAGGTAAGGTAAGGAAGGTATTGTCCAGGCACCGCGCAACGCTGACCAGCGAGCGACAAGTCCAATCCCAAGCACACCCAGCAGAAATTTCCGTCCGGACAACGCAGAACTCACACTCACCGCCCTGCTCCCTTTCCGGACTCGACCCCTCCAAAGTCTTTTTCTTCTCCTTCTCCCCCCGTCCATCAGAGCTCTGATTTCCCTTTCCCTTCTTTCCTTCCATCTCCTATCCTCCCCATCCACCTCTTTCCCTTCCCACCAATACCACAAATCAACATCACAATGGCTGCTCCCGCCCACAAGTTCAAGGTCGCCGACCTGTCCCTGGCTGCCTTCGGCCGCAAGGAGATCGAGCTCGCCGAGAACGAGATGCCCGGTCTCATGCAGACCCGTGCCAAGTACGCCGCCGACCAGCCCCTCGCTGGTGCCCGTATCGCCGGTTGCTTGCACATGACCATCCAGACGGCCGTCCTCATCGAGACTCTCACTGCTCTCGGTGCCGAGGTCACCTGGACTTCCTGCAACATTTTCTCCACCCAGGACCACGCCGCTGCTGCCATTGCCGCCGCCGGTGTTCCCGTCTTCGCCTGGAAGGGTGAGTCCGAGGAGGAGTACAACTGGTGCTTGGAGCAGCAGCTCCTTGCCTTCAAGGATGGCAAGAAGCTCAACCTGATCCTCGACGACGGTGGTGACCTGACCCACCTTGTCCACGACAAGTACCCCGAGATGCTCAAGGACTGCTACGGTGTCTCTGAGGAGACCACCACCGGTGTCCACCACCTCTACCGCATGCTCAAGGAGAAGAAGCTCCTTGTCCCCTCCATCAACGTCAACGACTCCGTCACCAAGTCCAAGTTCGACAACCTGTACGGCTGCCGTGAGTCCCTCATTGACGGTATCAAGCGCGCTACCGACGTCATGGTTGCCGGCAAGGTCGCCGTTGTCGCTGGTTTCGGTGATGTCGGCAAGGGCTGTGCCCAGGCTCTGCACACCATGGGTGCTCGCGTCCTCGTTACCGAGATCGACCCCATCAACGCCCTCCAGGCTGCCATGGCCGGCTACCAGGTTACCACCATGGAGAAGGCCGCTTCCCAGGGTCAGATCTTCGTCACCACCACTGGTTGCCGTGACATCCTGACTGCCCAGCACTTCGAGGCCATGCCCAACGACGCCATTGTCTGCAGTAAGTACTCCTGAAGAAGTCCACGCAATAGTCATCCATCTAATCACGTGTTTCACAGACATTGGCCACTTCGACATCGAGATCGACGTCGCCTGGCTCAAGGCCAACGCCCAGAGCGTCCAGAACATCAAGCCCCAGGTTGACCGCTTCCTCATGAAGAACGGCCGCCACATCATCCTCCTCGCCGAGGGCCGTCTGGTCAACCTTGGCTGTGCCACCGGCCACTCTTCCTTCGTCATGTCCTGCTCTTTCACCAACCAGGTCCTTGCCCAGATCATGCTGTACAAGTCCGGTGACGCTGCCTGGGGCCAGAAGTACGTCGAGTTCGCCAAGTCCGGCAAGCTCGAGGTCGGCGTCTACGTCCTCCCCAAGGTTCTCGACGAGGAGGTCGCCAGACTCCACCTTGCCCACTGCAACGTCGAGCTCTCCGAGCTCTCCAAGGTCCAGGCTGAGTACCTCGGCCTCACCGTCGAGGGTCCCTACAAGAGCGACATCTACCGCTACTAGGCGTTTTCTCTATAATATCCAATCTTTGAAAGTTGGATTTCAACACTCCGATTAATGACTTCAACGAGCTTACACCATAACATTTGGCAATGTGTGTTCTCAACAGCATGACTTGCATGACACATCTGGGAAGGGAATCTCGGTTGGGGGCGGTTACGGGCTGGAACTCAAAAAAGTTGGGGGCCTTGGCTGCGAGATTTTTCAACAAAAAATAGGCGTTGGCTTGTGAATAGTGATTCCCCAGACCATGGCATTTGTATTTGTTTTCTTCGGCCCGAATTTGGGAAAATGGGACTCAACCCCCGGATGGGATATAGGGGTTAAGGGTAGATCAACTCTAGGACTAGGGCCCGTCAACCGTGGCCCGGCATAGACAATATATGTTGTCCTCTGAGAATTACTTGCTGTGTTCCATGTGATACTGTTGAAGGTTATGTCCCAGCGAGTCTTGAACCTGAGAATCTCGACAGCTGTGACGACTGCGAGAGTTGCGACATAAAGGGAGCCAGAGAGTAGTTTGCCAGTGATGGTATACCAATGCTCGGAGTCTATGTTATCATGTTTGATGCGCCTTGTAATTACGAATCCATCGGCAATTAGCCGGTCTCCCATTCGTCTCTAAGCACCAGCAACACTCTTCTGCTCCGGCACCACGCTGTTCAGCTTGCCCTCGTCTACGGCGCGGCGCACGTTGCCAATCGCCCACTCCTCCATCTTGACCGTGGTCTCGAGCGTGTATGTGCCCATGTGCGGCACGATGAGAACGTTTGGGTTCGCGAGCAGGCCGGGGTGGACCTCGGGCTCGTTCTCGAAGACGTCGAGGCCGGCGCTGCCGACCTGGCCGCTGTTGAGGGCGTCGACGAGGGCGGCCTCGTCGATGACGGCGCCGCGGGCGGTGTTGACGATGACGACGCCCTTTTTCATCTTGGCGAACTCGGCGGTCGAGATGATGTGGCGGGTGTGCGGCTGCGTACCTCTTGTTTAGTGTGCATCTTTCAACATGAGGAATAGACGGATGACTTACGTTGAGGGGGAGGTTCAGCGAAATGACATCGCTCGAGGCCAGCAGCGTGTCAAAGTCGACGTACTCGGCGCCCGCGTCCTTCTCCAGGTCGTCCGACAGCCTCGTGCGGTTGTAGTACCTCACGCTCATGCCGAACGCGCGCGCCTTCTTGGCCATGTTGCGCCCGATGCCGCCCATGCCGAGGATGCCCAGCACCTTGCCCTGCGGGTCGCGGCCGAGGGCAGGGGGCGGGCTGCCGCGCCACTTGCCCGCGCGCAGCGTCAGGATGGAGGCGTTGAGGTTGCGGAGGGCGCCGAGCATGAGCCAGACGTTGATGTCGGCCGTGGCGTCGTCGACGGCGGTGGGCGTGTTGGAGACGAGGAGGGGTGTGGGGGCGCGCTGCGTGCAGGCGGCGACGTCGATCTGGTCGTAGCCGGCGCCGTTGTGGCAGATGAAGCGCACGGAGGGGGGCAGGGCGGCGACGAGCTCGGCGTCGATCTTGCCGGTGATCTTGACGCTGGAGAAGGTGCGGTAGATTGCGACGACACCGTCGAGGGCGCCGGAGGCGCATTCTTGGAGGAACTCGGGGCGGGAGGTGGATTTCGGGGTGATGATGTCGGCGACGGTGCCGAGCGAGGACCAGGACTCGTGGGCGCTGGAGGGTGTCAGTTGAGGTTGGATGTGGATTATGAGGGGAGAGAGGCTTACTGCTCGATCTTGCCGAGCTGGAGGACCTTTGGCTTCGTCATTGTTGCGAGGCGTGCGTTGGGTATACGGATTGGATGCTGTGTGACTGAAGCTCTGGGAAGAGGACGGGTGTGAATAGTGTTTGAGAGAGCTCGACGCGATGAGTTTACACACGTAGTGGGCTTGATGAAGTGGAAGGATTTGACCTTGGGAATGGTCAGTATTTGCACCTTTCTGAGGTGTATCGGTGACAACATACCAAGGCTAGAGGATTGAGTTGTAGGGGCCAAAAGTTGAGATACAAGCGTTGCAGCGATGATGATGTTGATGCTCTCACTACACAGCTGCCCCTCCAAGGACCGGCGACGGCGCGGGGTGACCTGCTCAAGGCGGAGGGTCCGACTTGGAAGGTGGGGGAGGGGGATTGTCGGTGGGGTGAACTCAATTGGGGGACTCGGGTTGGTGAGTGTGATAGGTAACTTAGGTAGGTGTAAGGCGGACTTGACACTTTGAAAGTCGAGGTGTGTTGCTGTTCTTATGTGTTGGTAAAGAAGGAATGGAACCTACTGATTAAGACTTGGACGGAAATCGCAACGAAGCAGAAACTTCATCAGTACCGATCTTATCTATGGACTTTATCCAATTCGTCGCGGTCCATGTCAACGGCTTGGAAGATGAATCGGAGAGAAAGCCGAGTCAGCACTTGGTATTGTTCCCATTCCATCAGAGCAAGAAGCCGTCCAATTACCGCTGATGGCCCTGCTTGGAGGCCCAGGTCTCCCAAAACACTTATCCAAGACTCTTATCCGGTGAGATTTGTCTCGGCCGGGTGGCCACTGGCCAAGCACCCGGTACGCCGGCCGGTATCGCAGCCCGTTTGCCGTGTACCGTCTTGATGGTACCTCTCGCTACCGTCTTCAACCCCTGCGTAATCAACTTCCACATCGGGCCAATTTGCAAGGCACATTCCCGATGGCTGGGTCGTTCAGAGTTGAACATTGCAGAGTCCCCGAATGGGCCGTTGGACCAGCTCTCTCACCGGGGTTTCGGACCGGCGAAGCCTTCCGCCTTGGGCCGGGCCTGTTGTTGCGTCGCTGACATGCAGCCATCGATGCTGTGGTGTTTTCGCTGTAAGGGGATACCGTTCGTTTCGACCATGCAATACCAATATCGGGAATAATCGTCTCGTCTTCAACTGGCGTTTGGGTCATTTTCCCGTTCCCTACTGCGAGCCCACTACATGCCATATGAGCCAGTCCATTCTAGGATGCCAGACGCAGCAACGCTTGCTAATGATATCCTCATCACACGGAGCTGGGACCCGACCTGTATGCAACTTTGTTATTGTTTGAGTTATGCTGGTCTACCCAATAAGGGACCAGGGACTTGTCTATAATCGTACAGAGCTCTGGCTCACCCAGACCCAAGATCCGGCTCGCCCAAGGAGTCTTTGGACAAAAAGCCTGCCCTCAACCATTCCCAATGCTCAACCTCACACTTCCTTCTCTCCACCGTTTTTTCTTTTCGCCAGACCCGCACCGCCATGCCTGAATACCACTAATTTTAGTTGGACATATTGTACAGTACAATGCCATCGGCCGTGAAATATACTAGGGGGGACGAGCGGCGCGGTGCCGCCCGCATGCAAAGGAGAAAGGAAATGAAAATCAAAGGATTGAAAAACAATGCTTTCCTTCCCTCCCCTTTCAACGCCATAAACACACACACACACACACACACACACACACACACACACAAAACTTTTTTTTGGGTCCCTTCGCCCTTTGAGCCTGGAAAATGCTGCAGAGTTCGATGCTGAAAGATGGAGGAAAACCGGTCGCGTGACTGGTTATTGCTGTCCTGGGATGGATGAGCCCCTCGCAATGTTGACACCCGGGCTAATGAAAGATCGAACGGCGATCTCACTGAAACGGCGGACAATATTTGTCGTTCCTCCTGTGACCTGCGCCTCATCTTGAATAAACTTGTTCGCCACGTAAAGCCGGTTCTTAGGGTCGGACTCGTCCATGTGCTGGGGAATATTCCTCTCGAAGCCTGGTTCAACCCTCGGGGAGATCTCGCGGGAGATGGCAATCGAGTAGATGAGATCGCGGTTTTCTCTGCCACCCAGTTGCAGCCGGAGATTGCCAAGGATTTCGTCGCGCTTGGCGGCATTATGATGGCACAGGTACTGAGCAAGGTTGTGCCAAAACTCAAATTCCTGCTGGCGATGCGGGTTGGCGTCGGGGACGGGAGGTGCGAGGGGATTGGAGGGCAGGAAGTCGCCGCTGAGAAGGGTCTCGAAAACCCTGACTCTGTTGGCAGCTTCCGTCAAATCCTCAGGAGAGGGCAAGAATTTCGCATCCGTATTGGCCGTCATGGTAGCACCGCTGCATGGCATACTGGCGAGGGCCCAGATCAACCGGGCCTCGAGAACTCCAGAATGGGCCATTTGAGTGTGGTCGTTAGCCGGGACGGCCTGAAGGACTTTGACGAAGGATGCGAATTGGCTGATGATTGGCTGGTTGTGCTCGAGAGCGAATTTGCCTTGAGCATCTTTGGCATGGAACCAGTTGGTTTCGAAGAAGGATTGAAGGCCGACGGCGTACACCTCGTTGTAAATGCTGATGATTTCGCCGAAAATCTCCGGGGTGAGGGCGATCTCCTGGGTGGGAGCAGCAGGGCCCAGGAGGCCGATGAGCTCATCGATTTTCATCTTTGTAACTACAAGTCTCGTGTTAGCACACAGCCATGGATGCAGAGCAACGCTGAAAGAGAGCAAGGAATGTACAATAACTGCGGGAGGGTCGCACCTCTGAGATGGTTGTCGAAGCCTGCCCTTTGCTCGGCCGAGAACGGCTGATGATGCGTCGAGGAGATGGTGGCCTGAGCGGGTAGACTTTGCAGAGCCGGATCTATCGGGGCCGCGAAATCGTACGAGTTCGGCTCAGCCTTGACGCTTGATGCTGCCGAAGACAGAGCGGGATCCAGCGGTGCGTGAGAGGATGCGACGGTGGCGTTATATGAGCTGGGGAGGACCGCGGGCTGGTTGCCGTAGGGGTTGGACGAGGCGACGGACACGGGGGCCGGAGCAGCGGGCGTCGACGGAACGGTGGGAACCGTCGGAGGGACGGACGACGGCACGGACGGGATGGTCGGGGTCGGCACGCGCTGGGTGTTGGGCGCGGGCTGGATGGCGGAAGGACCAGGCTGCTGCTTGAAGATTGGGTCGTAACCCAAGCACTCGCGCTTGGACTTCTTGCAGTTGTTGCAAGTGGGATGCGCCTCGTCGCACTGATGAGGTTGGTTAGTTTGAGTGCAAAGAGGATTAACGAGTAGATGCAATGAATCAGATTGCGGCAATTGGGAAAGTGTGCGAATGGGATGTCTTGTCGGTGAGAGTCGGTGTCGGTGTCAATTGAGGAATGAGGTGGGATGGATGAGGTAAGGCAGCAGCGATAGGGTAAGGTAGTCGGTGAGGCTAAGAAGTAGGTACGCCGATCGGAGCCGGTCGGAGAGGGGCTGCGACTGCAAGTGAGGTGAGGTGAGGTGAGGATAAGGTGAGGCGAGGCGAGGCGAGACCAGCCGAAACGTGCTGTGGGCGCGGCGGGCATTGGCATTGGCGTTTGGCGTTTGGCGTTTGGCGGTGTCGGGTGCAGTGCGGTAGGTTCTTCTGCAGGAACGGAAGATTGCTCCTCCCTGCGGGCGCGGGCGCGGGCGGGCGCGATCCCGGGACGCGGACGTGGTTCATGGCTCCTCGCTTCGCAGTAGCTCCAAGTCAAGCGAGAAGCGACATTCAAGCGACCGTTTTTCCCGCGAAACCACGACTCGGTTCGCTTATCGTAAAGTTTGTTTCTTTACTCTGCCTCGCGCATTTCCTCTTTCCTCAATTGGGTGCCACTGACGAGCCCCCGAACATTCCCCAATTGTGGTGCAGGCGCAATGCGCCGCGGCGGGATGTGAAGGGAGGGGAGGAAAAAAAAACATGTCATGGAAAATCACACTACTAACCTTGATGCGACGCTTGCGACACGTCAAGCAACCCGTCTTCGTCCGGCGCTTAATCTCCTAGAAAACAGAAAAGCCCAGTCGTCAGCTCAAGTTCCAACTTGTGACGACTGTCAACCACCGTAACCTCCGTAACGTACCTTCTTGGGGCCTCCGGGACCGCGCATCAGTCTAGGATCGTGGTGGTGGCCTGGCGGGAGAGCATAGCGCATGCTGTTCATATCCTGCGCCAAGTATGGGTTTTGGACGCCCGGGGGCAGGTAGTAGGGCATGCCGGCGTTGGGAGCCATTGGCATCTGCATGGGCATAGGCTGGTGCTGCGGCGCGGCCGAGGGGTAGTGGTGATCGAGACTCTTCATGCTCGGGAGAGAGGGAACAGGCGCGCCGGGACTGGCTCGATAGGGATCGGGAGGAGGCTGGGTCGGCTGGTGGTAGGCGTACTGGCCTTGCGGCATGGGAGAGGGGAAGTTGTTCGGGCTCGGGTAGCTCCTCGGGTGGCCAGGCGGCTGGTTGTTGGCCATGGCGGGCGACGAAGACGCCCTCGCGTCACCGTTCTGCTGGTGGGTGGGAAGCGCAGGAGCGACGGCGGAAGGAGCAGGCGCTGACGCGGGAGGAGGAGCACTCGCAGTCGCAGTCGCAGTCGCAGTGACGGGCGCCGGTGCAGAAGCGGTCGCGGACGCGTTCGCAGGTGCAGTGGACGTCGTCTCGGTAGGGGCAGTCGGGGTCGAGGTGAGGGTCGGGGTCGCGGAGGGAGGAGGAGGAGGAGGAGGAGGAGGAGGAGGTGAGGTCGAGGTGGTCGGGGGAGGGACAGAATTAGTAGAGGTTGTCGAGGAAGCGACGACGTCGTTGGCATCAGAGGCCGAGACGGGTAAGGGTACAGGCGCGGCAGCTGTAGCTGTAGCTGTAGCTGTAGCTGTAGGCGTAGGCGTAGGTGTAGGCGCAACAGACGCGGGAGCTGTAGCAGCAGTAGTCTCGGTAGAGGCAGGAGCAGGATCAGAAGCAGCAGCAGGAGCAGGAGCAGGTACAGGCACGCTTGTTGCAGTGCTGGCACTCGTGCTGGTGCTGATGCTTGGGCTGTCTTCTTGAGCCATTTCGATTTTAATTAGAAATTTTTATGGAGCCACGATTGGATTTCTGAGGTAGACCAGGGGAGGAGGCGTGTATGGATGCGTGGATGCGCGACACCCTGGGCAGAGAAGGAGAAAGGGTGACGGGAGAGCTGCGGAGGAGGAGAAGGAGGTGCTGTGAGCGTGTCCAGCCAGTGTGTGAGTGTGTGTGTGTGTGTGTGCCTTGTGCCTTGTGCCGTGAGGTGGTGGTCCCTGTACAGCGAGCCAGCGAGAGAGAGCGGCGCGCCTCGAGAGATTTTTTCGCGTGTGGTGGTCTCTCTGTTGCTTGTCCACCACCACCACTGCTGCTGCTGCTGCTGCTATGCCTAGGCCTGGGAGAGGAGCGGGAGGGGGTGCGGAGGAGCAGCAGCAGGAGGAAGGGTACGCGTAGGGGGGGTCGGTGGGTGTGTGCGAAGCGAGGAGGAGGTCTCGCGGTGTCGACGAGGAGGAGCAGCAGGAGGAGGTTGCTTGTCGTTTGGTGGTCTCGGGATGGGGGTGTCGTCAAAGACAGCGCGATGCGGGTGCGGTGCGGCGCGGAAGCAAGGTCAGGTCGTCGGAACAAGAGAAGAAGCGAGCGAGTGACCCCGTAAGGAGGAGGAGGAGGAGGAGACGGGACTGGGCCCAAGGAGGCAACGCAACGCTGGGTACGGATACGCAAGGCAAGGCAAAGCAAAGCAACGCAGCAAGGTAGGTAGACAAGGCCGCCGGTATGCAACGATGTGCAAATCGTATGTGCAAACTGCCAAACAACCTAACCTATGGAGACGGGAGAGGTGCTGTCGGGGGCGCGGAGTGTGGTGGGTTGTCGGCCGAGAGAAGGACTGGACTGGACTGGACCTAGGCGACTGGAGGAGTGGATTGGACTGGATGACTGGATGGACGTGGACGTGTGGACGTGGATGGAGTCTGAGAACTCTGGAAGGAAGGAAGCTGGTTGGAGCTGCACAATTTTTTTTTTTTTCCTTTCCTTCCTTGCGCGCGACGGGACGGGTACGGATACTGGGCTGGATGAAGGGACTCGTCCCGTCGGTACCTTAGCGCGCAGGGAAGGTCGCCAACAATGTCAATGGACGGACCACCACGCCAGCCAGCCAGCCAGCCGGCCAGTCAGTGCAGTGCATCTCAGTGTAGGCACAGCCAAACAGCCAGTGCAAAAAGCTCTACTACGCAGTAGGTACCTCTATGCAGTAGGTAAGGTGAGAATAGGCTGTTTCCCACGCGAGCACACACAGCGCGGAGGGGCCAAGGGGTGATCGGGGTGTCTCCGTAAACACTGCACTGCACCTCTACGTAGGTACTCGGGTCGGGCAAGGTACCTCGAGCTGAAAATGTGCAGGCAAGGTACCTTCGAGAAAGCTGTTCCAAGTATTGGTTGGGATTGGTGAGAAATTGGTGCGGGTGGGTCTCCAAGGCGGCAGAACGAGAAGGGGCGATTCGTACTCTGTTCTGTTCTCTGGTATATACCAGGGAGGGATATGAACGGACATGTCCTGCACCTACCTCACTGTACGGATACTTGTACATACATGCCTTCCAGAATATCCACGGTCCGACAACTTCAGGGACGTGGTTGACGGGGGAAGAAAAAGAGGAGGTGTCCCGTCAAGCACTACATGCCCAAGGGTGCGTTTTACGGGGGAGTTGTTGCTGGTCCTCCGTTATGGGCTCACTCAAGCTCAGGTTCAGGCAGAGAGACTGAAGACTGAGAGAGGCAGGCTCAGGTATCCGTAGCAGACGTCAGTTCAGGCTCAGGCTCAGGCTGGCTCGGACTGGCAACAGAAGTACCTTACCCAGTGCTACTGAGAGCAGGGAGGTCGAGTTGCTCGGAAAGTACAGGCGAGGGCGCAGTTGACGGGCCGGCAGCGTGGAGCGAGTTTGGGGCCTGGAATAGTCGCTTCGATATGGCCCTGTTCCTAGTCGACGAGGGGAGGGGAACGGTTTGCGGCCCTGTGCCTGTGCCTGTCCTGTGCCTGCGCGCCCTGGATCACTGGCTGGGTGCAATGCCTGTCGTGTGCCCGTTGTCTGTTTGTCGTTCCGTCCGGTACCTGTTCCCAGGACGGTGGAGAGAGCCGCGCCTCCTGAGAGGCCAGATGGGTCAGGGTCAAGTCGACTGTGTCGGCCATTGCAGGGGACCGTTCGAGATCAAGTGCGCCGGCGGGAGCAGAGTGGGTGGGCGCGGTGAAGAAGTGGAATCCCTAGGTGCATCGGATATGCCTAGGCTTTCATCTGCATTTGTACGAGTATCCGTACTTGCAAACCACTGAGGGCCAGAGAGAACAAGACCAATCAAAGGATAAAGGTTAAGATTTAACGTGTTGATGGTTGGTGAACGGACCAAGCTTGACCAGGTAGGTAGAAGAAGAAGAGCAAGATGGGACTCGAGTCAAGGTGAGTTTTACGGTGAGCCTGGTAGGGAAATGCCAGCCGCGTGGAATAAGAAAACGGCGCCAAGCCATGCCTTGGGTTGGGTTGGGTGCCGCCTTGCCTTGTACAGTGCAAGTGCAGGTGCAGGTGCAGGTGCGAGAGCCAGGAGAAGCAATGGAAGGAAGCAACAGCTGGGGAAGCTCTTTCCTCGGAAAACACTTGCTGGCCATCGGATTACACGTAATGCTCAATGGCCATTGGCTGCAGGCTCGACAGTCGACAGAGGTACGTACTCTGGACCTGGTGGGAGGGACGGAGGGAGGTACGAATAAGCTAATGGAAGCTGGCCGCTGCTACCTAGGCTTGCTAGGCTTGTTGCTAGGCATCTTAGCCCGGGCGGGCGAATCTTGACACTGACAGCATCTGCTTTGGGCGCTGTGCACCACTAGGGGATTTTAGCTCAGTGGAATCCGTCCCGACCATCCCACTGAAGTGCCTCACCTTCCAGGGGCGGTTAGCTTCCGTCCCGGACTTTGAGCCACGGGGCGCCTCACGCCTCCTCCTTCTGCTCAGGTCTCCTCCTCCTTCTCCGACTCCCAAGTGGCATCATGCTCCGTATTCCCTCTACCTCGGACAGAACATCACGAAAAGGCTTGGCTCTAACCAAACAAGTCGCTCGCCTTCGATCAAACGGCGGCTCTCACTCTGCTGAAATCTGCTTCACAACGATAGCCAGCACTGAATCTGCGACTCGGAAGAGGGGCTCCCAACTCCTGACGGCCCCGTGCCGCCCCAACAGGCCCGTTTCTGTGGCTGGAATGCCCCCCCAAGACTGTTAACGCCAGAACAACATCGAACCATTTGCCCCCCCCCCCCCCCCCCCCCCCGAGGCCCCCTCTCTCAAACATCCTCGGCCAATCCCCAGCGGTCCTTTTGCATACCGTCTGCGGGCAGGCAGTCACTGGCAGCTCACAGGGAACGTTGGGTGATGTACCGACGCTAGCTATGTTGATGTTAATATCCGTGCAACAACACTTACACTGCTACTTTTGCTGCTACTGTGCCAATGTAGGTAGAGTCGCACACGTAAGAGACAGGACTCACTCTCCCGTGTTCTCCAGATGATATCAGTCGCTGTCGAAAAAGGAGATATGGCCGTGACAAGCTAGATAGTACGCAATTGCGTCCTGCATCTGGGCAATAATCTGGCAATAATCAATATCAGCCAAAAAGTAAGCCTGAATAAGGTCACGGTGCATTCCATTGGGAAGGTGTTGCCCATGATCGATGCCTGCCCACTTCCATTAGAGAGAGGGACACTATGTGACTACCTTACCTACCTATGTGGAAAGAGCAACAAAGGGAAAGAGGATACTTTGGCAGGACCTTCCTTCAGCCTCCGAGATACCTGCCTGTCAGGTCCACTTCGCCCTGCCTTAGCCTCGTCTCGCTGAGTTACGTAACCGGCTACCGCTCCGTCTTGTTCCACCACCAACCGCGGTCGCGTCTCCTCCACGTACACTTCCTACCTAAGGTACGGTACTCGATTCCTCGAATCTCCATCCAATTTCACCGCCTGGGCCCAAATGCAGCAAAAGCCCGTCCTCTGCCCTCCTCTGCCAGCCTCTTCGCATGAACTTGCAATTCCACCAAAGCCACACGCGCAGCAGATCATTGAGGCGCTGCCTTGGCCTGGTCGATGGTCAATTTCAGCCCTGGGCTTTATCGGCCAGAATCGACATCATCGTCATCTTCCAGAACATCACCATCTGACAACCCCCAACTTCCGCATCTCAATCTGCATCACCGCTCCTCCGTTTTTTTTTTTTTTTGTTTGGTTCTTGTTCATCGTCACCCACCCCCCCTTCGCAACCTTCCTTTGGCGACCACACACCTGGGCCGTCTCGGACCCTACCGCCAATCCGTCAAACCCTGCCCTGTCCTACCTACACCTTGCTCTGTTTGCTCTCGTCGCGACAGGCCCGTCTCCTCTCTCCCCCTTTCTGCGCCTCCGTCTTTCCCTCCTCCCCTGTTCCCCCTCACATGCTCACGCCCCCAGCTAAAAGTTGTCAGGGCATCCTGAGCCATTGGCCCTGTTCACCACCATCACCACCGAACACCGAGCGAGAGAGAGAGAGAGAGAGGGCCACAATCTCAGACCGGCCGCCTTTTCGGGTGACTCCTGCACAGGTCCAATATATTCCAATCTCTAGGGGCCGTCAACCTTCTACGTCTTACTCAGTCCGCCGCATCACAAAACCAACCTCTTCAAGGCAGAAAAACTGCCTCGCCAGCACCTGAGCAGTCATACTCGAGAGTCATCCTCGGCCTCAACTGATCAAATGGACACCTGGCAAGATACGGAGTACGGTGTACGCGCACCTCGAGTTGACGCCTTGCAAGTCCCATTACTCCTGAAGCTCCGAGGAAGGGCATGTGATGCCGGGCGTTGTCCATAGATGGCATGCTTCACTGATATCCCGCTATTCCGCCTCTTGGAGATTATCCGTCAATCGACTCGCTCCAATTCCTTGAGAGGTTTTCCATCAGCAGTCGCCATCAAGCACAACCCAAGCTATTGTTCTCGTTGGGAACAGCTTACTTCATCCCGTTGTAAACAACACTCCAATCCCGTGTCTCCTTTTCACCGGGCATCATCCATGCGTCCGACATGCTCGCAGCCCACCCACATGACCGGCATCCCCTTTCAGCCTCTGCACCTCGTACCCAATAATGGCTTCTCGAGGCTCATCTCCAGTCGTCTGTGCTTCTTCATGCGTTCATCCAGGGTCAAGCTCTGCCTCCTCGCCAACCTTACTTCTGACCATTGGGCAGTACGCAATGCTTCGTCAATCTCATTTGCAATCTCTGCCTCCTGCTGCCACTATTGCTGCATCGTACCCAGATGTCATCAAAACGATCCACGGCTTTACGTCCCAGGGTGACATTGTGGTTGCACAGCCAGCACCATTCCTGGACCATGTCATGTCGCCTCGCTTCGTTAATCGCCCACGTTACAACGCGATTTTACCTCTTCGTTTCCCCGCAAACTCGGACGGGAGCTTTTTTTATGTCTGGTGCTTGCTTGTGTGTCGTTGTGTGGCTTAGACCGAGAGCGATCATCACTGTCGCTGACAGTTCGACTTCTGATCCTGCGCGTGTCCTCGAACCGAGCCGGCTTGCTTTCCCCGCCGCACGAATACATATGTAGGTACGAATTGCAGCGGCCCTCGACAGCCCCCCACCGATGCCATCTTCATCTCACCTCCCCTGGGAGCTTCCAGAACATCATTTGCCTTGGGGGCCTTGCATCGCATCCCCTTTTCTCGACTGCAGGCCTGCCGCCACGCAGCCAGACTGGCGGTCAGTGGCGTAGGGCTCAATCATAATCATGCATCTCGGCTTTTCAATCTTCTTTTCCCTCACGTTGCAGACGGGCCAAGTCCGCGTTGCTTGCCAGAGATATGTACATACGTCGGCGGCCGCGACCGGGCCTATGCCGGGCAGCCGCCTCGCATGACGGATGCTCGCGTCCTGGCTTCCGGGGCTCTCGTACCTGAAGATCCTTTCCCACCTGTGTCTCTTTCATGTCGGTCGTAGCCCTGGTCTTCCCGTCTTCTCGGCGGCCCCAGCTGCCGCCGCGAACCGGAGCCAGCTGCTGCTGCTGGTGCTACTACCGGGATATTGAACTTTTTTAGCGACTGCTAGGGTTCCATTCCATATCACCGATGGTTCCGAAGGTAGATCGTTCCGTTCCCAAATATCACTAAGAAACGGCGCACCTCTTTTTTTTTTTTTCTGCCTCTTCGTATGTTGGATGCCACACCAATATGTCGGCTTTTATGGCCGAAAACGACGGACCGCGTAACCTCGATTCGGTCTTCTTCCGACCTGTAGTATTGATATCACGGCTGTTATGGTTCATTGGCAATCAAACAAACGGTCATTTGAAGCTTACAGAAAAGCTTGCAGAGAACCTCACATTTTGCCAAGTAACTTCAGGGGTGTAAGCGGCAGCCGAAAACATGGTGATGCTCGCAGCTCGACTGCGAGGTGAAATAACAATTTCACATGGAATCTCTCGTACGCATATCAAAGGGTGAAATTAAGAGCTACATATTGAACAACCCGCGGCCACGGACCGGAGACGATCAGTAACCCCTCGGCCGGAGCCTTGTGTACGGACGCCGATCCCATCCCAGCCCCTTCCCCCTCCCCTCACCTTAATTCCAGTCATCATAATCAGGCAGGTTCTCCTCGTAGTAGACCTCCTCGACGCTGCTGAAGCCGACGTCAGGCGCGTCGTACGGCCACGGCTCGCCGTTGCCGCTCGCAAAGAGCGCGAACATGGCGCCCTCAAAGTTGGGATACCCGGGGTTCGCGCTCATCTGCCGGGAGCTGAACTCCTTCACCCACGTCGGCGAGGTCGAGTTGCTGCCGCGGGAGTATCCAAGGGAATATGTCAGAGGAGCGGCGCGAATGTGCAATGTGAGGTCCGAAGGAATCGTCGACTGGCCCAGAGGGTACTCGGTTGACTGGGAAGTGTCAGCTTTGGCCCACGATACAAATTTTGTTTTCTCTCCGTTTCCCTCATGGGGCGGGAGAAGAGGGAAGGTGGTCTTACGTTTGGCCGCGTGTTGGCCCCATCCGACGTCGGCAGCAGATCGACGTACAAGCATAGTCCGGTCATGTTCCAGCAGCCCCTAACGCCAATGTCCTGATGGTTGACCTCACTTAGGTACGATGCGATGCCGACGGACTGCCTCGGTCCGAGACCCTTCTCTGTCGGCAGCAGCTTCGCGGAGAAGGTCATGTTGAGCGACGTCTGCTTGTGGAAGACCGCGGCCGGCGTGTCGCGGTCGCCGAGGGTGAAAACGTTCGGGTTGAAGACAAGACCGCCCGACGACGACTCGTTTGCCACGATCCTCTTATCATTGCTCGCCGCCGACGACTTGAGACGAAAGTTCTCTGTGTATGGCGTACGGACCTGGTACCAACTCAGATCCAGCTCTGCCCCTGAAAAGTTGTCCGTCCACTTCGGCTTAGGAAGTTGCTGGTCGGGCCCCCCGTCGATGCTCTGGCTCAGCATCAGGGGCTCCCCGCCGTTCATCATCGGCCAGTCGTCTTCCCAGTCGACTTTGACGAGGAACGCCTCGCGGCCGAGCACCGACCTCCCGTTCACGTTCCTGCGCGCCAGGAGGGAGGCGTACCACTCGCCGTCGGGGGTGTCGGTGAAGGTGGCGTGCCCGGTAGACTGCACGGTGAGGTTCTGGTCGGCGCCGTTGTAGATGAGCGGGTTGTTTGGGGCACCCTCGAACGGTCCCTCGGGCGACTTTGAGCGTCCGATCGTCGCGCGGTGGCCTGTACTCGTGCCGCCCTCTGCGATCAGGAGGTAGTAGTAATCGCCGCGCTTGAACATCTTCGGGCCTTCGGGACGGGCGCTGGCGATGTTGGGGAGCGTGCCGTTCCAGAGGCTGCGGTACGGACCTACGCACTTGCCGGTGGTCAGGTTGATCTCGCACTGCGTGATGCCCCAGAAGCGGTCGTAGTTGTTGTTCACGCCCATGAGGTTGAGGTACGTCTTGCCGGCGTCGACGTCGTGGAAGATGTCCGGGTCGATGCCGTAGGGCTCCGCCCACGTGTAGTCTGACCAGGTGACGAGGTCCGGGGACGAGATGTACCAGATGCGCGGCCAGGAACGCCAGTTCGGGTCAGAGCCCCAGCGGGTCATGGAGGTGATGTAGAAGAGGCCATCGTGGTAGGAAAATGACGGGGCCCAGACACCTTCGCCGTGGGATATGCCGTATATGGGCAGGTGCTCTGGGGTTTTGAGTACGTGAGAGACGAGTTCCCAGTTCGCCAGGTCTTTGGACTTGTAGACTGGCACGCCGGGAAAGTAGGTGAAGGAGGAGACGGCCATGTAGTACGTGTCCTCGACGCGGAGGATGGCTGGATCCGGGTTCCATCTGGCGCTTGTCAGCAGAATAAAAGCTTGGGAAGGATGAGGAGGCGAAAGTGAGTTTACCCTGGGAGAACTGGATTCTTGATGGCCGAGACACCCGCGGCGAGCAGCAGAGCTGCGGCGGCCCTGAGAAACTTCATCGCGACAATTGGTATCTTGGTCAATGAACAAAGACCACCTCAAGAGCTGAGAACATCACATATAGCCCGCCCTTTATATCAGGCCCCGAACACGGAAATGCACCTCCATGCAACGACATCTCCGGCCGCAGCCCGGCGTTCGGGTCCGGAAGATGGGCCGACGCGGGGGCAGGGCGGGGGACCAGCGCGGGGTTCGCGCAGCGGGGGACCGGATAAAAGCAGGGCGCATGCCAGATCCGACAGATCTGCCCCTCGTACAACACGTCATTGTGCCAGGACCGATAGGCGGAATTGAGATGCACCGGCCTGCGTCGACGGCCTTGGCGAAGGGCCAAGCTTTCCTTCTACCGGGCATTGAGCAAGAATCGTCGCGTCGAGTGCCGATGGGTGTTGTGGGCTCAAAGTGTGTCAGGGCCCCGGGGGTTTGGTCACGGCATGCGGTCCAATCATTGCTGGTAAAGGTCAACATGGAAAGGGGAATTGCAGCGTCGTATTGCAGCGGGCTGGGACGAACCTGGCAATCAACTCGCGAGAATGCGCCTTTCTCTTTCTCAGAGAGATCGAGCAGTCGCAAAATGGCAGGTTATACAATCGTGATCTCTTGTTTGCGATGCTCTAATTCTCTTGATGGTTGATCGGATCGCCAGTTGAAGAAGACACCGACACGGCGATATGTGCAGTCTTCGTTGGGTGCAAGGATGAGACCACGGGGGTAGTCTCCCTCGTAATTCGATACATGGATGCAGAGAAGACCGCCATATTCGTCCGAATACGGCCAGTCTACAGCGTCCAAGGAGGTAGACTCATTACCATCCGCGTCGAAGAGTAACTCGAGGTGTCTCCTAGGGCCTCTGGTCAGCTGGCTTGGGTCGAAAGTAATGCAATTCAACCTCAGGAACCCAGCGGCGATGGCTCCGTATGGCGCAACGTCGTTGCACAAGCTAACCGAAACTTCCTGGATGTCTGGATCTCGTGGATCTGTCAATTCTCGGTCGGTTCCTAAATATGACTCGTCAAAGTCAGCTCTTATGGCCGCGACGATCTAAGCGTGGAGTTACCTGCGCCGGGAGAGTTGCATAGTTTGGCCAGTTCCAGGAAACTTGTCCTGTGTAGCTGGCCCACGACCACGACGGTGCTATGTAGGACGAATGCAACGCGCGCTCCTTTCTGGGCACCCATAAGAGTTGAAGAGGCAGCTCCCTTGTGTTCCACAAACCGGCGACATACAACGGCAAGACTGGTTTCTCCGGATTATTGAAGAAGGACGCTGCCATGCGCGCGATGCCGGCGATGGCAGGCAGTCGATCCTGTGGTACGAAGAGGACCCGTGATGTATAATCATTGAGAAGCCGTGCCCATAACGTCAGTCTTCGTAGTTCTGCGAGATCCCGTCAGACGAGGAACCAAGTATGGGAAGTTTTTTAGAGGCCTGGATACCGTATTCTTGCCTCCACTGAGGGCCACCCACATGCATGTCTCTTCGATAATCGAATATCTCGGTCCGAAGGACGTTGTGGCCAACCGATCGCGTTTGATTTGCGCCTCTGGCCATGCAAGACCACCAGATCCGACGTTCCCCAAAGGTGGCTAACCTCGTGGCCATGATTGATTCCTGGAAAGTCCAACCTCGGGCATCGATCGGGAGATCTTCTTGCTGTGTGGGCGGGACGAGCTTGAGGTAACTGGCAACGTCTCTCTTTTCACCGAAATGTACGGGAAAGTAGAATTGGGTCAGCATGTTCGTGTCCCGCTTGTTATTTCGTGAAAGAAATCCATCGTGACAGCTCTTGGCTCTCGCCGCAGAGATTGTTAAGACGGAGTTGGCGTAGTAATCTGCCATGTGTTGGACTTCCTTCGCCAGACTTTTGGTGTCATCCTGTACGATGCAAAGGCTGTCTACCCAGAGAAGACCAATTCCCAGTTTTTGCGTGACAAAGATGGCATCTTGTATAGTCTTTGGTAATGAAGTGATCTTGATCATGTCTTCGTGCTGTGAAAGATTCAAACTCGTCGTCTTCACAAACTGGTCAGAGCCCCAGCAGTAAGAGAGCGCCACATAGGGGTCGGTTCCTGTACTGCTCAATTTGGTTATATGAACAGAAGTCATGTCCCCAGTACCGACGGAGATGAATCGCAGAGGGCGAACCTCGGTCTCCTGCCTGCATTCATCTTTGTGACATTCCAGACACCAAGCCAGTCGACGGCGGATCTGCCCAATACCGCTTTCTACGTCCGAGCTACCATCGATGGTTCGGAAAACCGCTGGTTCTGTGGCGGTCTCCCCTGGAAACTTTTCAGCTCGAGCGACTGCCACCTCTGTTCATGGAACTCACCTTCGTCCGACTCAACATCAAGACTCGGCATCGGCAGAAGGTAGTGACGATGGCCATCGGTCATTCGCACTACTAAATCACAGCGATAAACATCCGCCAAGTTTTCCCGAGAAGAGTTCAAGATAAACTTCATCTTGACCTGCAAGAGCCTTTCAATCGGTGACGAGGATCTAGCAATATGCTCTCTCAGCCAGGCGAAGAAGGGACACCCGGCATCGACAGCTTCGTGGACAACCTCCATGTCTCGCTGGAAGTCATTGCGCCATACTCTGTCAATGATTAGCCTCGATGCAAATGACAGCGAATGTGACTCACGTTGCTCTTCGCTTTCGATCCTCCTCCGAAGGCGATATCAAGAGCGACGTGCAATGGCCACATGTGTGGCGGTGTCCGGTCGGTGAAGTATTCAGGGAGCTCTCGACTACGTCTTGCTCAGGAGTCTCCATGCTGATACCGAGCTCTTTTGAACGAGTTGTCTCACCTCTAAATGTCCCATGCCTTGTTTAGACTAATTCAAGATCATAGAGCCGCTTCATTTGGGGAGAAGAGCGCGATTAACAAAGACGCGGGGATTTTCGATTTCAGCTCAGCCCCAGCGACAGGGGTGTGAATTGCCGTTGACATGTTTTGCATGTTTAGGCTGCTACGGGTGTAAGCGGAAGATGTCCAGCGCCAGGCGCTTAGAATCGCCTAGCTTCTTGTGGTGATGCAGGGGAAGATCTCCGTTGGAATCACTTTAGTGTTGAACCTCAGACAGATGATGCAGAACTGGTATATTGTATGTAGACGGAAACATTAATTGAGTGTGAGATCTAAACCAATGATTCGCCCCCAAACAATACATGAACCCCTTTAGCACCGGTCGCCGTTGACAAACACACTCCAGCGGTCTTTGCTGTGCTTTTGGCCGTTTTGATAATAATTCTCGTCCAAGCACGATCTTTCCAAAGTGGTCCCTGCCGTAGGGGTCTTTTTGCCCCTTCTTGTTCGGCGTGTGGACAGCTCGGCCGCAGATCATGCCAATGTCGTTGGCGTACTTGGCAATCTTAGACCAGGGCACCTTGATCGTGTGGCGGTTGTCGTTGCAGAAGTAGACGCCGAGATTGTGGGCGCAGGAGACGCGGGTGCAGCGACCGGGACCAGCGCTTTGGACGGCTTTGCCGTTGAGGCCGTTGAGGTACCGGTAAGCGCCGTCGGGTGTGTGGCGGGCTGTCATAAAGATCTTATTCGTCTTGGAGAGGTGATCGATGTTGCAGACGACGCCATCGTACTGGTCCTTACGGGGATGCAGCTTTGGGAAGAGGAGGATATCCGTAGGGTTCGCCGACGACCGAGGCGCTGGCGCCGGTGATGGCGGTGATGAGAAGGGTGAGAGTGGCAGTGAACTGCATCTTGGCTGGTTGTGGTGGTTTGAAGCTTGGTGAAAGCGAGTATGTAAGATGAACTTGGAGGAATTTGAAGGTGCAGGGAAGACTTTGACGTGGTTGCGAGCCCTCTTCATATACCCCATAGCTCGGCCATAGAGGTCTTCTTGCTGACCCTCATAGCGGTTTGAACATCCAATTTGTAGAGTTTTACGCCACACTATGAAAAATTCTGTTTATACTTGAACAGATGCCTACTAAGTAACCTGATGCTGTTTATAATATCTTAGAAAGCTTTGATCTAGGTTCGTAAGAATATCATTAATCTATCTAGTCTGCTTAAAAGCCTTTCTAAATCAGCAAAAACCTCTGTATCGATAATACTAGATCAGTTGACGTAGCATCTCGCCCTGCCAAAACTTCAATGGCGGTAAGTAGCTGTCGTAGATGGGCTTGCCTTTGGTGGAGATGAGGGCCGCTGAGTTTTGCAGACACTGACGGTGGCGGACGACAAAGATCTGCCTTTTTTTGCCATTGCCTCAGGTATTGAAGCATGAAGGACCCCGACCCGATTATGTATGGCTTCAAGAGGTCTGTTAGAAGCTTGCCTGTCTTTTTGCCCAGCTCCCGGGTCAGGTCTCATTCTAGCCGATTGTCAAGGCTGTTTGTCTCTAGATGCAGGGGTAAATAAGAGAAAATGAACACTTGTTGATCGAGTTGACCATATGGAATAAGTTTTACAGGAAGAGATAGTGTGTGAAATCACTTCCCTCGAGAAATGCGTGTATATGAAGACGCCAGCACAACATGGCTAAAAGATCACTGAAACAGAGACAAACGTTCAAAAAATCGAGCCCCAGTGATGTTTGATTACTTTTCTTCATCGTAAAAAAAACCGTAGTTCAAGCATAGAGGGTTGTCAACCTTGAAAGTTGAGTTTCACTACCCGCGCGGAGGGATTATAGATGACAATTATGCTATGATGACAGCAACAACAGAAACAGCGATTGTGGCGACATCAACTATGATAGGGAATACAATAAGGTTACCAACTTGCAAATAGGAGAACAAAGCCAGCCACGTGGATAGCTAGATAGGTAACCCTTCTAACTATTTTTAACTTTCGTGTAGTAGGTTACCGCGTACGGGCATACCTTTTTGACTACTGTGTAACTCTAAAGGGGAAACATGTGTTACTCTTCGCCAGCCCTCCGACTTCAAGCGGTGTTAAGCGTGAACATGAGTGGTATGTCAGTGAGTTGATAATGTGGTACCCGGAAATTCAGGTTACTGCCCCTCCCGAACAACTTTGCAGGCCTTTTAATTTTTTCACTGCAATCAAGCCTATAGTCTTATCTTGATGCAGAAAAGGTAAGCGTCATTGGTTCCAGACCCCTGGTTGGTGGTGGCCATGCCCTACTCTCAGCTCATGCAGGTTCGGCATCTCAGAGCTGCGTCACGCGGTCCCTACCACACCCTCCCGGGAGCCCAGGGTAGTAGTGATAAAATCAGACTCATACCTCCCCCTCTAAAGACGAATCCGTATTTGAAATCTCAGCTCGCAAGCATGTTTTCGCACATCGGCCCCACGAGCGGCGCTCACACCCCTTTCCTTCAATGACGCTGACCCTGCTCGTCTCCCTCTTCCTCCCGACGCCAACCTCCGCCGAGCCCGCCGCGACAAGAACCTGGGTCTCCGAACCAAACGGCCGCGGCACCTTCAGTCTTGTGAGCTCCTGCATCCTGACGCTCACAATCTGCGTCTGGACGGCGCTCCACCTCAACGTCCCCGCCGCGCGCTCCACGGCCCGGAGCCGGGCGCTCGAGCGGGCCAAGTGGGTCCTCTATGGCATCTTCGCGCCGGAGATTGTCGTCGCGACGGCGGCGGCGCAGTACATCATCGCGCGATGGCTGAAGCGGGAGATTGAGAAGGACGCTACGCACCGGGGAGATGTCGATGGGCTTTCGAGGCACAAGTGGGACATGACGCAATGCTTTTACGCCGTGATGGGCGGGTTTGTGGTCGACAGACCGGCTTGTGGAGAGGAGAGCGGCGGCGAGAGGGTCACCCTCACGCCAGAGGGGATTCGCCTCTTGTCGTTTCTGGGGAAGCTGCCCGAGATTCACGAGTCCCAGATACAGGATAAGAGCAAGGCGGACTGGATGGCCAAGTTGCTGGTTTGCATCCAGGCGGGGTGGATGGTTGCCCAGGTCGTTGGGCGCATGATTGAGCAGTTGCCTGTGTCGCTGTTGGAGATAAATACGTGTGGCCATGTTGCGTGCGCGGTGCTGTTGTATCTTCTTTGGTGGAGTAAACCTTTGGATGTCCTTGACCCGACGGTTGTGGGTGAGGGACTTGGGGATGTGGTTTCGTTGATGTCGGCGTGTTCGCCTGTAAGCGCGGTTGACGGAGTCACCGATATTCGATGTTTCATCTATTTGCCTGCAGGCTCGGTGGAGGGCGGCGGAGTGCGGGTTGCGGGAGATGCCTTGCACCAAGATAAGAGGGTTCTCGTGACAACTCACTTGTCGATTGGGTCACCTGGCTCCAGGGATCCATCTAGGTTTCTTGGATTCGATGTAAGCGACCTTCGGCCGCGTCGGTCGCCGACTGCTCTCAATCCCCAGACAAGAACTGTGCCCCGGTCTGCATATGAGTACCATATCGATCAGGGCAAGCAGACTGTCGCGACAGAGTGCCTCCAGACGTACTTTGCGCCTCTGTATGAAGAGCTCACACTGCATCACAGCAGAATCTACTGTCGGAGGGTATTCCCCGATGTTCAACAGGGGAAGAGAAGCTTCAAACCAATCGATCCAGACTTCTTGAAACAGATTGCACAAGCAGCAGACGTCCTATGGGCACAATGCGTCGATCGACAGTCGTATGCCCCCTACTACTTCACCTCGGTGCCCACTATTGGCGTTTTCCTCGGCGAGACCGACTACATTGTACCTCACGTTGTCAATTTCCCGTCCATGACGAATTTGGGGCTTGGCCAAGTCAACGTCCATCGCGACGTCTTGCGTTCCGTTCTTGCGTTGACAGCAGCAGCCTACGGCGGGCTTCACCTCTCTGGCTGGGTGGACCACTTCCCTACTCCGGTTGAGCATACGCTCTGGCTGGTCTCTTCGCTGACTATAGCATGCTCGGGGGCTATCCTTTGGATCTTCTTTCTCGCACGTCAAATTTGGCCAAGATTTGACGTATTTGTTTCCGGGGCGGCTCCAGGGTCACATCTGACAGGCTATGGGCACCAGAAACCCTGGATGAAATCGGTGAAGTCGTGGGTTTTGGGTTCCGTGTTGGCGGTATTTGCTGTAGCAAGGATATTCTTGGTTGTGGAGGCTTTCATCAGCCTCCGTCAAGCCCCCGCAGGGTTGTACGACACGCCGGAGCTCTCTGCCTTCTTTCCTCACTTTCAATGATAGCAGTTGCGGGGATGGATGATCATTGGCCCTCGAGCAATAGCTCGGCATTATTGTTGGTAGATTGAGAAATATACATCTGATAGTTCCGTCAGATCGACATAGATAGGAAATGTTTTGTTGGTATAGGATAGCCAGCCTTGGCTGAACGCCTCACTGGAGTCTCCGGGTATCTTCTGGTCCAAGCAAGCCTCCAAGTGACATAGGAGATGAGATTAAAGTGAAAGTGGAACGAGGTTCCGAGTAAAACACTGCCTCATGCAGGATGTGGGGGTTTCTTGAACTTCCAGCCTTCAAGCAGCCGAGCAACTTTGATGTGTTCCTTCTGCCTGGCTAAGCCGGCAGGAGTACCTTGTCGATAGGTAGATTTTGTCTTGTAGTCAGCTAGTGTCTCGAAGACTGCACTTGCATGCGTCATCCTCGCGCCTCGTTGTAAGAGCAGCTTCACCGTAGTAGCATGGCCATTTAGGGCTGCATAATGAAGTGGCGTGGCGCCGTGGTGATCGCGCTCGTTGGGGTCGAGGCCCAACTCAATTAGGAACTTCATCATCGCAGGATGGGCCGTACTCACGAAGAGGAGGTTTCCGCATGACTTTGATCGCTCTCGGAGGTGGGCGCCGCCGGCGAGAAGAAGGCGGACAGTAGCAATGTGTCCAGCCTCCGCTGCAAAGAATAGAGGTGTGTACCCAGGCCAAGTCCTTGTGTCGAGATCAACACCAGCCTTAATCATCGTTGCAATCACATCGTTCTGTCCTAGGTGAGCTGCTTGATGTATCGGGGTCATGCTGGTTTCTCGTCTCAGGGGTGTAGTGAGATCTGCTCCGCCTCGGACGAGAGCCATTGCAATGCGCGTGTTTCCGGCTTTGAGTGCCTGGCTGATGATTCTTTCTGCACCAGGTGCAGCGTGGTCGACATTTGCTCCGATTTCAATCAGGAACTGGGCCGCCTCGTAACACCCCAAGTGCATTGCTATAGTGAGGGGAGTCTCACCGTGCTCTGTCAAGGGGTCGATGGGTGAGTCGGACTTGAACAAAAGATGCAAGATCTCGACTCGGTTCTTGTGGGCTGCCATGTGGATGGGTAGATACCCTTCGCCGCCGACGGCGTCCAGCCTCGCGCCCCGAGAGAGCAAAAGCTTCATGGTGCGTAGGTCGCCGGCAGCAGCGGCAGCGAGAAGCGGAAAGTTCCCTTTTGTGCTGGGGTGGTCAACATTAGCGCCCGCCTGGACCAGCACCTCGGCAATATCAGGGCATGCCACGGCGATCGCGAAGGTCAGAGCGGTGTGTTCGTTGACTCGCCGATCAAGATAGGCGCCTTGGTCGGAGAGAAACTCCACCAAGGGGCAGCTGCGCATTGAGATGGCGACGTGGAGTGCCGTGCGTCCATTGTGCAGGCGAGCTTCCAAGTCTGCGCCGAACTCGAGGAGCCTCTCTATCGACTTGAAACGGTAGTTTTGCACAGCTGCTAATAATGGCGTCCGCCCACCCAAGTCTCGGCGGTCAACGTCGGCTCCAGCATGTATCAGAACAGCTAGAGTGTCGTCGTCTTCGTTTGAAGACATGGCAGCATAGTGAAGAGCTGAGCACCCCAATGCGTCTACCGCATTGACTGAAGCGCCGAGATCGCAGAGCAAGGAGACGTATTTGTCTGAGAAATCTTGTTTGACAGCAGTGATGAGCGCCGTGTCGCCATCCTCGCCGCGGTGCTCCAGGTCTGCTCCCGCGATGGCGACGAAAGTCGCAATCGATGGAAGCTGCCGGCTGAGAGCTCGACGTAGCGGGGTGATCTTGGATCCAAAACTAGGCGCATTCGGGTCGATCCGTTGCAGCAGAAGCTTCACGACAGTGGCCTCGTCCCCTCGATCGATGGCATCGTGCAGCTCCTTGGTTGTTCGCATGCTCTGTTTGAAAAGAGTCCCGGGCTTTGGCCTGAGTCTCCTCAGCGCGGAGTGAACTCCGGATACGTCGCAAACAGACGAGACATCTGGACGGTTTCGTGGCCCGATTGTTGACAGACGCAATCGACTGCCCTTGTTCAAAACAGCCGGGCTTATAGCACAGTCCCAAGGGACGAGGCGGGATGAGTGCATGAATGTGGAGTGGTTCTTGGACGTCACATGCTCGCTGGAGAGTGTGAGTGTCGATCGCAAGCCCGGGAGGGGGGAATTGATTCACCTTGGAACACAGTTCAATAGGAAAGCGAGAGATTGACGGCTTGTTCTTAGCTGGCGATGGATCTGCCTTAGAGTGTCTTCGTTCCAGATAATGGTGAGTTGGCCATTGGAGACGTCGACGGCGCTGTCGCTCGTGGCAGGGCGGATTCGCGCGCTGTAGAAGTCGAGCTGTGAAAGATTGGTCGCGACGGCATCCAGGGCTTCGTGGCAAGATTCGTCGAGGAGAACGGGGTCGAATACGAGGGTCTCGGGAATAGTCTGACGGAGGTACTTGAATCGTCGAAGAGCATCGGTGACAGCCTTGCATTCTTTGGCGAGCGCAGCCAAGGTGACGGGAGCAGTGTTGAGACTGTTCGACATTTGAGCATATCGATCGGCGAGAAGCGGGGCTGTCCTTATCAAGTCGGCCAGGCCGGCACCGGGCAGACATCCCGGGGAGTCCATCGCCGGTGACCTAGGTGGCGAGACGCATCGATACGATAGGGCATCAAGAACGAGAAGAAGCAAGGTGAGGGTTTCGAGAGAAGATGGAGCTCTTTTGTGCAGCAGAGGACTCGCTCGAGGAGATGAGCAGCGTGATCGCGGGACCAGGGGGGCCAAATCTGGAAACGACCCATTCCGAACCAAAAAGCAGGACGATGTGGTCGATCCCAAAACGGTAGTTAGGGCGATGCTAGGCAGGGGAAACTATTGGAGACCATTTGGCGAAATGAGGCAACTGGCGAACCCAGGTGTCTGGATCGCCGCCAAGGGCGTAGCGGCAGATTAGAGCGCGACCTGACACCATTGTCCTGAAAGTCAATCCAGGTGATGAATATCGATGTCGGTTTCGAGCTAGAAGGACGGGAGAGAGACGGGTGAAAATGGGGAGAGGCGATTCGGGTGCTGGTCCCCAGGCGGCAAGGAATTGGGATCATCGCGGCGGGAGACGCGCCGGCGCCTTACTCAGTTCCATCACACTGCGAGTGGACATGGCTTGACGTGCATTATTGGCCGGGATATCGAGTGGTGCTCTCAAGGGGAACCAACAAACGAAGGGGCGCAGATCGACTGATGGAGCAACTTTGCCCGTGGGCATGGAGCCCGGAGCCGGAATCCCAGGGCCCTTGGAGGGGCGGAGGGGATCCGTGTGGTTGACGCTTGTCGTACGTGATCGTGACAAATCGGGGACGAGGAACGATGAGAACAGACTTGACTTGGATCGCGGGGTTGGAAGATGCGCGATGGCATGTTTTTCTTTTTCTGGTCGGTGGCTTGAAGACTATCGACAACTGACGTGAGGCTAGAGCGGCGCTCGTACCGTTTGGTGGGAGATTGACAGCTTTCTAGCTCAGGCGAGCACACGTGGGGGAGACGTGGGAAGAAAACGGCAGACGAGGTGAGCTGCCGAGACATTTTGACGGTTTTCGAATCGAATCCCTGGAATTCTTGGGAAGCTTGGGCCACCCACCGGGGGACCAAGCACAGACCACCAAAGCCATGGCGAGCACGGGCCATCCGTTCTAGTGGTCACCGAGGATCCTCCGGAGGGCTTTTTTATTTTTATTTTATTCCATCTTCTTTTGGCTGCTGACTGATTGGATAGGTGCTGCCTCCAGCGCGTCCAGGTGCTCACCTCACACAATCAGTCCACCCGCGTCCACTAGCGTGCTCTCCAGGCATTCCCATGCTCCATGCAAGCTCCCCCCGGTAATAAAGGTAAGGTACGGATACCTGACGCCGTACATCTGCTAGCCCACTGCGGATGGCTTCCGTCGACGTAATCGAAGTTGATTCAAGCCTACCTGCACCTGTCGTCTGAGCATCGCCTTTGTTCTACAACATTCTCCAGGTTCACGGCCAGCCAGTCGGCGCACCTTCAGGGAAACGACCACTTTACCACCGAAGCACGTATTCAATCTGGCGGGCATATTCTGGAAAAAGGAGCCCTCCGCCGTGGCTCCTGTCGTCGCAAATCCTTCCAACCCGCCTCCACCTCCATATACCGACATCATGACCCAACCGCCACCCGTACCACACCTCACGCCTCAGTTTTGCTTCTCGACCGGGACTCTCAGAGGTCACCTTACCTTCACCTTCTCGAGCGCGCCGTAGAACACTGCTGATACCCATTCATAGACTTTCTCCGGCTGTCCCGCGCAAGTATCGACGACTCGATATCACAGAACCTCAATGCTCTGGTAACACCATCTCGAGCCGGCTTCGACCCATCATCAACCTCACAGCGCACCCCGAGAACATTTCCGCGACAAATAGACCCTCAAGCATGCCAGAACTTCAAAGATCAAGCGTTGTTTCCGACATGGCACGCGCGAGCCGAGGTGCTGCACTACTGTGGCGTAGTCGCAACGAGTCCAGATCCCGACGACCCGGAGGCTCTGCTACGACAGATTGAGACGGCCAAGGACAAGGAGAGGGTAGTGGATGAGCGTTTGGACCCATACTCTGGAAGGTTCTTCCCACGAGAACCCCGGACAGAGCAGCTTGCCATGCTGATCCGGCAGGAAAAGGGCGTCGAGAACATTGTGCGGACAAGGACCTGGGACATGGTCAAGCAACGATGCGGCGAGTCCGCAAACACATGGGAGGAGGCACTGGAGAGTTGGCGACAGAGGACTGGTGTCAAGGGGGATAACCGATAGCCGTCCCCTTGCATCACTCGTCAAGAGGCTTGTAAATATCCATGTATAACGGACCTTTGTGTATCATCACTGTACCACCATTCCCGACAATGATCAATGAGAATACTTTTGGAAACTGGCAGACAGACCCCCACTCGGAGTATGAGCGTGGATTGCTCAGGGACGAATCGGGATTGATGCAGCGGCTCACAAGCTCTCTTCTGGCCTTGGCAGGCACGACACCTACCTAAGCATTGAAGCTCCCGATCATGCCGACAGCAGCCATCTCAACTTGTTAGCTCACAGCTTATGAACCTTGGACTGCACCCCCACCAAGATGTGGTGGTTTGGGCAGTGCCGTTGCGGCTGGAACGGGGGTGCATATGGGGTGAGGTGGTGAATGTGATTTGGATGAGGGGGAACACCAACAGTCAGGCCAGTTTGCCCCACCATTGCCTGCCCGCCCGGTGGCTCACCTCATCGGTTTTGACTCGGGTTTGGCGCTCCCTCCCACTGAGGTGCCTAGACTGAGGTGTCTACAGCGTGTTTCTCAGCAGGGCCGCCGCCGCCAAACAGTCCCGCCTGCCGCCGGCAGCCACAGACCACGGGCGAGACGGGACCACAGCGGTGCATTTTACTCGCTGTGTGGCTTGGAACATCTGTGTGGCCGAAGCGTCTCCAACCCGGCCCAAACCTCATCGCTGCCGTTGATTCGACTCTTTTGCAGCTCCGATTGTGGACTCGTCCTCTCGTCACCTCTCACCATCCCACCGCACTCCCCCACAAGGCACGAGACCCGGTCCCCGACACAACCGACTCCTGCTCTCTGCATCTCAATCGTCCTCTTCGATTTCTGCCAGGAGCACAGCCGTCCAGTCACCCGACTGCAGCCAAATTAGTGCCCCTCCTTCGTCGACGAGGACCCCTCTCCCGCATCGCAGCCGCAAACGCATCCGAAGAGTTTTGCCTCCGACGACTCTAGGTTGTGCCTCAGCCTCGTCCAAGACATTCGCCTCGACAGCTGTCTTTTCACTGCCATCGCAATCCTGCCGAGTCGAGCGCCGATCTACCCCCCCACCACCAACCCGATGCCACAGCCTCTCAGTGCGAAAGAGGCTTCCCTCTTTCGGTCCGTCATCCGCGCCTATGAGGACAAGCAGTACAAGCGCGGCCTCAAGTCCGCCGACCTCATCTTGAAGAAGGTTCCCAAGCATGGCGACACCATGGCCATGAAGGCCCTGATCATGAATGCTCAGGGCAAGACCGACGAGGCCTTTGCGCTCGGCAAGGAGGCCCTGACCGTCGACATGAAGTCGCACATCTGCTGGCACGTCTACGGCCTGCTGTACCGCGCCAACAAGAACTACGAGGAGGCTATCAAGGCATACAAGTTCGCGCTCAGGCTCGAGCCCGAATCTGCCCAGATCCAGCGAGACTTGGCCATCCTTCAGGTCCAGATGCGCGATTATGCCGGCTACATCCAGAGCCGCACAGCTATGCTCCAGGCTCGTCCTCAGCTGCGCCAGAGCTGGACTGCGCTGGCCATTGCTCACCACCTCTCGGGCGACCTTTCCGCTGCCGAGAACGTCCTCACCACCTACGAAGGAACCCTGAAGGCCACCCCCTCCCGCGCCGACTACGAGAACTCCGAGGCTATCATGTACAAGAACACCATCATTGCCGAGCAGGGCGACTACCAAAGAGCTTTGGAGCACCTCGAGTCCGCCGCCAAGCGGAACCTCGACAGACTGGAGTACCTGGAGTTGCGTGCCAAGTACCTGCTGGAGTTGGGCAAGAAGGAGGAGGCCATTGCTGCCTGGGAAGCTCTCGTCGAGCGCAACGCTGACCGGCCTGCTTATTTTGAGGGCTTGGAAAAGGCCCACGCCTTCTCCGACAGTGACAAGGACGCCAGGAAGCAGGTCTACGACACATACGCCAAGAAGTTCCCTCGCTCAGACGCCCCTCGCCGGTTGCCTCTGAACTTCCTCACGGGTAAGTTTGACGGATATGCCATTTGATTCGACGTCTAACAGACAGCAGGCGACGAGTTCAGCGCGGCTGCCAAGGAGTACCTCACTTTGATGTTCAACAAGGGCGTTCCGTCGACCTTTGCCAACCTGAAGCACCTCTACGCCGACTCTGCCAAGAAGGAGGCCTTGGAGGCTCTCGCCCAGGAATACATCAAATCGCAGAGCTCTGCCACAGAAGCTGCCAACGGCGACCGCTCCAAGGGCGAGGCCGCCGCCTTATACTTCCTGGCACAGCACTACAACTACCATTTGAGCCGCGATCTGGACCAAGCTCACAAGTACATCGACCAGGCCATTGAGAAGGTCAAGGACAGCGTCGACTTCCACATGACCAAGGCTAGGATATACAAGCACCAGGGCGACCTCAAGAAGGCTTCTGAGACCATGGACCAGGCTCGCCTTCTGGATACCAAGGATCGCTACATCAACACGAAGGCCGCCAAGTACCAGCTGCGCAACAACGAGAGGGAGCAAGCTCTGAAGACGGTAGGCCTCTTCACTAGGGCCGACACTGTTGGTGGGCCTCTCGCAGATCTCCTGGACATGCAGTGTGTCTGGTTCTTGACAGAGGACGGTGAGGCTGCTGCCAGACTGGGAGATGACGCCTTGGCCTTGAAGCGATTCCACACCGTTCACAACATCTTTGACGTGTGGCAAGAAGACCAGTTCGACTTTCACAGCTTTTCTCTTCGGAAGGGCCAGATCCGCGCCTACATTGATATGGTCAGGTGGGAGGATCATCTGCGCGACCATCCTTTCTACTCAAAAGCGGCGCTTGAAGCTATAAAGATCTACCTTAAGCGCGCTGATCGCCCGGCAACCAACGGTGCCAACGGTGCTGCGAACGGCGACGATGCGTCCGAGAGAAAGAAGGCGGCTAAGAAGGCCAAGAAGGAGCAACAGCGTCTGGAGCGCGAGGCAGCTGAGCGCGCAGCCAAGCAGGACCCCAACAAGGGCAAGGCGAGTGAGGAGCCCAAGAAGAAGGACGACGACCCGTTGGGATTGAAGCTTCTGGATGCTGAGCCCTTGAGCGCCGCCATGCGTTTTGTCACTCCCCTTTTGCAATTCAGCCCCCAGAACATCGAGGCCCAGTTCGCCGGTTTCGACGTCTACTTGCGCCGCAGTAAGTGGTTCCCCCACCCAAGACAGGCATATGTCCAGCGCTAACATGTTCACAGAAAAGTACATTCTTGCCCTGCGCTCTCTCAACGCTGCGCGCGCTCTCGACGAGTCCAACGCCGGCGTTCAGGAGCGCGCCCAGAAGTTCGCCGAGGTCATCAAGCCCGCCCTGGAGAGCCTACCAGCCAAGGTCCAAGAAGTCATCAAGTCCGAGTTCAAGGCGCCCGCATAAAGAGTGTGTTGTGATAAGCGCCAGATGAATCGAGCAAGAGGAGGCTTGCGACGTCATGGTCTCGAGACTGGAGACGGCGGCGAGGAAGGTGGAGCAGGACGACGGCGGTCATCATCAACGGCGGGGATGACGAGGCAAGTCATCGAGTCCGGGATACAGTGCATAAAAAGTTGTGATAGAGGGCTACCAAAAGCTTATGAGACTCCATTTCTGCCGGAGCCATCGCGCATGTTTGTATGTCGCATCCGTACCGAGGCCGTGATATCCATTTCCGCCTCCAACCCTGATCAATAACCAACCCATTTTGTACCATTTCCCTGTGATTATGTGATTTTATACAAAGCTTTACTGCTCGAACGAATTCGTGACGTCGACAAAAGACGTCCACTGCTGGAGAGCCTTGCCGCTCTTGACGGCCCAGCGCGCTCTCCGCACGCCCTCCTTCCACCGTCCTCCGCCGGGTCCCCGCTCCGTGATGACCTTGCCGTCATCGCCGGGGCCCATGTTGCTTGACTCGGCCTCGCAGATGCCCGACGCCACGAACAGCGTGGCCGTGTTCATGAGCACGAACTCCAGAATGGGATCGTCATCAGCCATCTCGCCGCTCAGTATCCTCCTCAGGATCTCGGCGTTCTCTGCGGGCTCCTTGCCGGGAGAGACGGTGTTCAGGGGGTGCGTGCCGAGGCCGAAGTCGCTGGGCTGCACCTTGAAGTGGTCCTGCACGACGTCGCCGCTGCCGTCGGGCGAGGCGCTGAGCCTCCAGACCTGGGTGGGCCCCGCGCAGCTCACCTCGTCGAGCTCCTCGTCGCCGCAGATGATCATGGCCTTCTTGGAGCCGCCGATGCGCAGGGCCTCGAGGAAGACGGGGCCGAGCTCCTTGCGGGCGACGCCGATGACGCGGGCCTCGAGGATGTCCTCGACGGGGTTGGCGAGGGGGCCGAGGAGGTTGAAGATTGTCCTCCAGGGCAGCTCCTTGCGGATGGGGGCGACGTAGCGCATGCCCGGGTGGAAGACGGGGGCGAAGAGGAAGCCGTAGTTTGTGGCGGCGTAGACCTGGGAGATTGTCTTTGGGGAGACGGCCATGAGGACGGGGGGCCGGGGCTGCATGTTGTTGACGAGGTCTGCGGAGCCGGACTTTGAGGTGCTGGCGCGGTTGCCGTGCTTGGCGACGAGGAGCAGGGAGGAGGCAAGGATGCTGGCGGTGGTGCTGATGTTGAAGGTGTTGTGGGAGTCGCCGCCGGTGCCGACGATGTCGCAGAGGCCGCCGGCGTAGGCGCCCTCGGCGAGGTTCTTTTTGCGGACGACGGCGGAGAGGTCGTCAAAGTCGACCTTTGCGGCGGCGAGGCGCATGACGTGGGCGGAGCGGGCCATTACATCGGCGCGGCGGTCGAGGTTGGTGAAGTGCAGGGAGATGAGGAGGGAGGCGGCCTGGGCATCGGAGACCTGGTGGGTAAAAAAGTAAGAGATGGCATCGGCGATCTCATCCGGGGTGACGGCGAGGCCGCCGTCCGGGACGGGCCAGAGTTTCTTGAGGAGGGGCTTGATGTCGATGAGGGGGAGTGAGGCGTCGTCGGACCCCGCGACCGGAGGTTGAGCGGCCATTGCGGCGGGGGTGATTTTGTGTGATGTATGTTGTGAGAACTGGAGTGTTGGTTTGAAGGATCAATTGGCTCGAGAAGCTGTTAAATCCGGGTTGGTGTTGAGTCACTGCTGTTGTGAGTCAAAGGTGAGTGTGAGTGAGATTGGCTTGATAGATTGATAGACGTGGCCGGGGGAGAGACTCACCGGTGCCGATGTCAGGTCGGCATGCAGCCGGTGCGGCCCACATCTGATTGGTCAATTATTACCAGATTGAGCTGTCACGGGGAGACATGATTGGCTCTGCAGGGTCACAGCGTTGGAGCTGGTGTACCTGTGTCGAAGTGGGTGTCGCCTGTTAGGGAATCTCCGCTCCCGCACTCTGCATTTGGCCCTTAGGGGCAATGGAAATCGCCGAATGCCATCTCTCGCCGTTGGTAGAGGGACTTCAAAAGCAAGGGGACGGGAGGTGAGGTGGAGGAGGGGTTTCGTCCATCGTCCTCGTTCGTTTCCATTCTTCTCTGACGTTTGTGTGTCTTGCTCACGTCCAAGGCTTTGTTGGTTTCTCCAACTCTGTTTATCCCACAATGCGGCTGCACGTCCGAGGACACATAATTACAGGGCGATTCGACTGGATGTATGCCACGCCACGTCTCGAGGACCGTCCGGAGCACACTGTTTTTTACGTCGACGTCCACGCACCTGCTGCTCAGATAGGTGAGGTGGGTGGTGATGCGCAGCCAGAAGCGCTTTTCGACAACATGTGCCTTGCAGGCTTACTCACACCATCGAGGTCGACAAGGTGCTTACTTACTTAGGCGGTGCCTTCTTTTCTCCCTGGCCGAAGAGGAGCAACTCTTCTGTTCCTGGGCTGGGCTCTTGGTTGGAGTTTGACAAGGGGGTTCTCCAGGTCCAGGAACAGCTTGTTGCTTCTTCTGCTGCAAGACCACCTTAACCAGAAGACCTGGACCAAGACAAAAAGACGGCACGGACGCCGCGGGCCCGGCGCATGAGAGTCACTGGACACGCTGCAGGACGTGCTACCTCATGCTGAGGTGCCAATGCTGCATCCGTGTGCCTCGTGCCGGTGCTTATCACAGCTAAAGGTACCTTGCCTTCGTGTCTGCGCCCTCAGGTGCTGCTAGCACGATACCGTGGCCCACACTGCCCGCTACGCTGACCGAGGGAGGTCACTAAAAGTCGTTCCCTACCGCTACGAAGGGCGCCCTTTCCCCGTCCGCGTCTCAATCTCCGATCCATCCGTGCCACCGTGCCACCCACCAGGGCGCCTTCCACGCGCAGACCAGTCTCTGTTTGGCCTGGCGCCTTCCACTTCCACCGCGATGCTGCTGCTCTGAGTGTCTCCTGCCTCGGGACCTGCACCTGCACTTGCACTTGCACTTGCTCCTGCTCCTTCTGACCTGTTCCTGTGCCGGCGTTGCTCCTGCGCTCGGCGCCCTTTTGTCCTCGCCTCTTCCTCCTCCTCCCTCCCCCGGATTTGACCTCATTCCTTTTTCCTCCCTGGATCATTCATGCTCGAGAGGAACTGCGACGGCCCCCGACGCGACAGCTGCAGTTACAAGACGCACGCAACTGGACGATACCCAGCGAGCAAGGACCCCCGAGGGAAAAAAGTCGATAACTGACAATGCCTCGTCGCTGCTAACACTGATCGCTCCCTTTTACCCCCTCACCACCACGTCAAACTACTATTCTTCTGTTCTCGTCTGTCGCTTCAATCTCCTCTTCGTCCCGCCGTCCAGCTTCTAGAAATACGAAATCCTTATTGAGACCGCCGAATCGTTCGAGCCCGTCCGAGAGAGAGCCCCGTCCGTACCGCGCCCCCTGTCCACAGTAGCATGTGAAGTGCGCTCCGCGGAGCCCGTCGAGATACCACCGCCATGGCGAACAACCAGAGCAGCCCCCAGACCGTACCCGAGTCCATTTCCGAGTCCTCCCAGTCCTACGGCAAACCCGCTTCGCGAGGGGGTCTGCCCGATGTCATCAAAGTCGACGGCGTCAAGTCCCTTGTCTTGGACTCGGAGAACCTCGTCCTGAATGGTGCGTTGATCTGTAGCTTCGTGATGCGCCTGAGACGCTGACTGTCCAAAGACCCGACAGCAAAGAAGACCAGTCGTACGTGCAGTTTCGCCTCCTTCGGCGCACCAGGTAGACACTCCTGCCCGAGCCGATTTGTCCGTCTGCCGTAGCTAACCCCCTCTCTCATAGCAGCACCACCGACGTCCACAATCCCCCTTTACAACGTCCTGTGGGTCGAACTCGCCGGCCAGACCCTCACTATCGATTACGCCAAATACGTTGGCAAGCACAGAGTGCAAGCTGCGCAGTGGATCTTTGACGTCGCCGATGCCGACACCCCCGACGTCAAGACATGGGCCGACAACCTCCTGACCAGAGCGTACGGGCCGGCGAAGCGATGCAAGAGGGCCAAGGTCCTAGTGAACCCTCACGCCGGTCCAGGAGGCGCGCAGAAGAAGTGGGATGTAGACTGTGAACCTCTGTTCAAGGCGGCGCGTATGCCAATCGATGTGGTCAAGACGGAACGCCAGGGCCAAGCTGTGGATATTGCGCAGACCATCGACGTGGACGCCTTCGACACCATTGTTACCTGCTCTGGCGACGGTCTGGCCCACGAGGTCTTCAACGGACTCGGCAACCGCCCCGACGCGTTCCATGCTCTGCAGACCATTGCTGTCTCGCATATTCCTTGTGGTTCTGGCAATGCAATGAGCTGCAACCTCTACGGTACATACCGGCCCTCGTTAGCCGCGCTTGCCATCATCAAGGGAGTTGAAACGCCCTTTGACCTCGTCAGCATCACGCAAGGGGATAGGCGGTTGCTGAGCTTCTTGAGCCAGGCCCTCGGCGTTGTAGCTGAGAGCGATCTGGGGACGGAGCACCTGCGATGGATGGGCGGCGCGCGCTTCACAGTTGGCTTCTTGCAAAGGATCTTCCAGAAGAAGTGCTACCCTTGCGATCTTGCTGTGAAGGTCGAGATCGAGGATAAGCATGGGGTCAAGGAGCATTACAGGCAAAAGATGAGCAACGCATCGGCAACAAATTTGGGCGAGGGTCCCAACGCCGCACCTGCCGAATCAGGGTCGAGCCCAGATACCCATCAAGGGTTGCCGCCTCTGCGTTATGGTACAATCAATGATGCCCTTCCGGAGGGCTGGGAGTCGATTTCGAGTGACACTATGGGCAATTTCTACTGTGGAAACGTAGGTTTACTTCCCAACCTCACAACGCGCAGTTGCTAACTGGATCTAGATGGCGTACATGGCAGCCGATGCCAACTTCTTTGCTGCAGCCTGCGCCAACGACGGCCTCATGGACCTTGTCTGTGTAGACGGCGATGTGTCGGTCGGCTCTCAACTGAGCATGCTGTTGTCAGTGGAGAACGGCCAGTTCTTCGATAACCCCCTCGTCTCGTACAAGAAGATTACGGCCTACCGCATCACCCCGCGCAACCAGAAGGACGGTTACATCAGCATTGACGGCGAAAAGGTGCCCTTCGAGCCGTTCCAAGCAGAGATCCACCAGGGCCTCGGCAAGGTTATCTCGAAGCGCGGCGGTTACGAGGCAGCAGGTCCCACGAACTGGGACAAGATCACTACCGGTAACAGGATCATGGCGTAGGAAGCCACTTGCAAGAAGGCAGCCCTCTTCGTTGCACTAGGTGTTGTGGCACCGATCGATGTGACGGCGCGAGCCGTGACTTGGGTCGCCCAGGCCGTCCGGAGACAATTGCACGCCTTCATCAATGGCATAGTGGCTTGTCTCACGTTCTCCAGTTACTTTTTAAAGATTACTTTTGACGGTCAGCAGTGGCTGAGGTAATAGCGGTAGGGAGCAGTGTTTTTCAAAAAAGTCGAGATACCCAGATAGACCAAGATGGGAAGAAGCGTTACCGTCGTCGCCGGGCCAAGACAGGCCCCGGCCGGCAATGCAGCCATTGGATATCAATGTATACTGTAGAACAGCGTTGAGCACATACAATTGCTTTTCTTTTCGGTCCCCATCACCCCTCTGAAGCAGTCCCAGATCAATACCAAGTGATTTTGCCGCCTCCCGTTCTAGACCCAAAAAACGCCGTGTTCACCATACAATGCAAAGACAAGATCCAAGTCATGCTGCAGCCTGCTCATTTGTCGTCAAAGCCACCCCACTCGCCGTCGTCTTCCTCTTCCGCACCCTCCTTGTCCTCCTCCTGGGACTCGACCCAAGGCAGCCTGTCGTCCTCCAGCGACTCGGCCGCCTTGACGCGGACAGTCTTGACGGGCGACCTCTTCAACGGCTCGACGAGCTTGCTGACCCTCTTGGCGAACGCGACAGCCTTCTCGCCGGCGTCCTCCTTGATGATCTCCGTCCTCTCGAGCTCGTCGACCCAGATGTCCACGCCGTGCAGGCGCAGGCCGATGGGCACCTTGCGCAGGTCGCCCTCGACCTCGAAGGGCCACTCGGCCAGCACGCCGGCGAGCGCGTCGGCGCGCCCCTCGGCGTAGTCGCCCTCCTTGACCCAGGTCAGGCCCGAGGCGAAGGTGCGGCGGACGAGGAGGAGGAACTTTTCCATGCGCAGGACGTCGATGTCGGTCCAGTTCTTGGACATTGTCTCGTAGAAGGCGGAGAGCCAGGCGGGCACGTCGGCGTTCTGGAGGCAGGCGGTCAGGGAGGCGAGCTCGGCGGCGAGGTTCTGTTGCGGGACGGCGCGGTCGCACATCCACATTGCGTAGAAGAGGCCCTTCCAGAGCTTGAGGGCGTCGATGCGGGTGAGGGAGCGGTGAGAGCCGAGGAAGGTTTGGAGGGAGGTCAGGGCCTGTGTTCGGAGCTTGCGGTCTGGTTTGAGGGGGCAGTTTGGTCAGCTTGGGAGGTCTCTTCAATCGTGTCGGGCGGGCGAAGCTTTGCGACGCGGGAGATGGACGAACCGCTGGAGGCGAGGTTTTTGATAAACGGCATGTTTTGTTCGTGGGACGCCATTATGAAGGGGGCTTGAGCATATCCTGCTCAATTGGACAGCGATTGGGGTGGTTGAACGAGCGTCGGGAGGATCTTGGTGGTCTTTTCGTTTTGCCGGGCTGTGATGAGGATGCTGGCTGAGGCGGGCGAGATGGGAAAATAAAATCGTTGCTCACCGAGAAAACTGCCCCGCCGACCTCGGTGTGGAGGTGCAGGGGCGCCAGATCGGGTCACCGCCTAAAAGTCTGGAGCGGTCGGGTTAGGGAAGGTACATCGCCGTGTACCTCCACCCCATGTCTCCTTCCTCCACTCCGGCTCCGGCTTGGCGTTCGTCCGCGACAACGTCCGACTTCATCCCACTTGATACTGAATCGAATTTTCAGGCGCATTGGAGTAGAACGGGACGAATGGGTACACGATATGTATTTCCGATCTGTCATTCAACCCAGACACTTTGGGCGCTTCTGCTTGCTGGGGGTCTTTAATCCGAGCTGTTGTCATCCTTCTTTTGTTCAACAAGAAGGAACGAAGGGCTTTTTCAGAGCAAAGAAAGGACTGTGAGCTGGCTTTGACCAGATATCATCAATGTTTGCAAGTCTTCAGTGTCAGCATGTCACTTGGGTAACAATGTGGCCAGCAGCCAATTCCTTGAGTGACAGAAGCTTGCTGTTTGTATTCTTCACGTCGAGTCGTCAATCTCCACTGCCTATGTAGGAATGCAAAACCCCAACTCCAATGCCCAACTTTACCACCAGTGACAACTCCAAACGCCCAGCTGACTTGAAGGCTACTGAGAAGGTCCTCCACTAGTTCTTGATAAACTCATTGGCCAGGCGGTTCTCAATGCGCTTGTAAGCTTCCTTGGAGGCGGCCAGCTGCTTCTTAAGGCCTTCCTGCTCCTTGACGAGTGTCGCGACCTGGGCCTTGAGGGCAGCAACGTCCTTGTCGTGAATGCGGTTGAGTTCGTAAATCTTAACCTCGTGTTGCGACTTGAGGTCAATGACCTTGGAGTTCAAGACACGCTCACTTTGGGCCTTCGTCTCATCGGCCTTGGCTTGGAACTTGTCCTCAAGCTCCTTGGTGAGGGAGGCGCGAGATTCGTGAATCATTCTGTCAAGTTGGTCTTGGGACCACTGCGGGACTTCGATAAGTTCATAGTCGTCAAGGCCTTCCTGGTTTGCATCCATCTTGTGAGTGTTTGAACTGAATAAAATGGCGACAAAGGCAGATGGCAGGAATGAAGGACAGCAACCAAAGGGCAGAGTGAGTAGATAAAGGGGACAGGACAGTACTCACAGTTGACTTAGGAGTGTTCTTGCCAGTAAAGAGCATTTTGTCGGTTGGCGAGGATGAGAGTCTGCACGCGCAAGAGAGGTTTGAACAGCAGCAAGGTGATTCTGAACAGAGGCGCGAAAGGCAAGCGCGTGGGCAGATAGGGGCAGCTTACCTTGTTGGTGGCGCAGAGAGTTTGGAAGTACTGAGTGTATTGTGATCTGGATGGAAAGGTTTTGTTGGTGTTGTTGTGGGAAGAAGGAAATATTTTCCGGGGGTTGAGTGTGTGGGAGGTGGGTTTTATAGCTGAGGCTGTGGTGAATGGGACGAAGAATAGACGAGAGACGGGACCGCTGAGGAAGGAGGGAGGAAAGAAGGGAAGGAGAGAAGGAGCGGGTTGGCGCACCTGCCTCTCGCCCACAGGTGCGCTGCTGCTGGCCAAACCTCTCCATCTCCAGCTTCAAGCTACGGCGGTCTCACTGACGAGCCAGCCAGCCGGTAGAGGGGAGACCTCAGCACGTCCAGCCCCATCGACGTTCGTTGCGGTTAATACCTAGCTGGCGTGGTTTCCGGGTCGCCCATGATATCTTCGCCGTCACTCAGCTGACTTACATGCCACCATTCACACTAGATCACTTAAGGTCATCATCAACGTGTGTCTTCAGAATCTTTGCTCGATTCAAACTCGTTCGATGTTTGCAATGATAGCGGCCTTCCAGGATTGGGTAAACATCGTCTTCAGCCCCTGCACTGCGACAACGCCCAATTCCCCGAGGGTTCTCGTGCCCAAGATCTTATCTCCAGCCCGAACGTAGGTTTTGACCAACGCATCAACTCGATCGCCATAGGGGGTACACTCCGACTTGTTGTAACATCAAGGACCTGCTGGCCTAATCCTCTTCCTCCAGCATGGGACTGAAGACCTTCTTGTAAATCTCCTGGGATCGAAAAGTCGGCGCTGACTGCATCGCCCAGGACGCTGGGTTGGTTGACAGCTTCGCCACAAGGGTTTTCGCTCGCTCGACCCCGTACGAGCGCTTGCGGCGTGTCTACATCACTGATATCGTGGTAGAAACCCATGATACTCTCCTTGAAGCAGGTGCGAGATTGCCATCACGCCGAGCGTGGCATGCGTGAGGCATTCATGAATCATGGAATCTCCCCGTGCCGAGGACCTTGGCTGCTAGCCATTCATCGTGCGCCAGCGCAAGATGGTCTGCTCCTCGGATCAGCCCCGTTGCCAGCGCGAACGACTTCCTCTTTCACCTCGGCATGACCAAGCGCGAAACACACGCGACATCCTGACGTTTCGAGCTCGCATACGAAATCTTGGTCACCGTACTTTTGCGCGGCCTTCCTCGAAAGAAATACACAAGGCTTTACATCGCCACATCATGTTCTAAGATAACTAGTCAATAGGTGCGATCCATCATTTTCAAATTGAAGATTTGAATCTTGAACCGAGGCGGAAATACGTGCTATACAACATCGGAATTGGCATTTCTACCATGCAATGCTCGTCATTGGCTAATATTGATGCTTTACCAGGGACACACTCCATAAACTCCAACCACACGACCGGCATTTTCTTCCTTGTCGCCTCTGATTACAGTAGCAACGCGTTCGCCACCATCAGACGGCTCCGCGGCACCTCTATTCTTCAAAGAGGTGGGATCGCCAGTAAAGTTGGTAGCGCACAATCCCGGATCGGCACCGAGCACAAGGAATCCGTCAGGCTTCAGGCGAGCAGCGTACATGCTCAAGAGCATATTGACTGCGGCCTTGCTGACTCGGTATTCTGTGCCGTGCGGGTTGTAATAAGGAGAAGAGGGGTCGGCGGCGTGAGTGATGGATCCCATGCTGGAGCTGACGAACACAAGACGTGGGGACGTGTGCGCAGTCTTCTTGAGGAGAGGCAAGAACGCCTCGGTTACGCCTAGAGCCCCAACAACGTTCGTATCCAGCACTCTTCGAAATGCGGCAGTGGTAGGCGGGCTGGCCATCGATATGATGCCAGCATTGTTGACGAGGATATCGAGACGCCCGTATTCGGACTCGACTTTGCTCGCCGCTGCGTTGATGGAAGCGTCGTCTGTCACGTCTATCTGCACGAAAGAAGCGGTGCTTTTGACTCCAGAAGTGGACAGCAAATCCATCGCAGCCTTGTCGCCCTTGGTCGAATCGCGACTTCCGAGAATCACATGGTAATCGGCAGAGGAGAGCAGCAAATTCTTAGCCGTCTCGTAGCCCACACCTTGGTTTCCACCTTTAGATTGTTCTCGTGTCAGTGGTTTGCTTCATGTACTCATGAAAAGGACTTACCGGTGATAAAAACGAGCTTCTTGTCTGCTGCAGCCATGGCGGTCGCGGTGGTTGGAAAGCAGATGAGGCTTGCAATTCGATATGGAGTATAGAGCAGAAGGCGATGGCTTGTCAAGCGGGTTTTCTTATCGAAATGGCTCATGTAAGTTGCTCCAAATATCAAGAGGAAGCCCGCCGGAGCGGCACCGGTACTAACCCGCAGCTGTGCGGCACGGTCCGGAGTTAATGATAGTCTAGTCCGGTTCCACCGGCGACGCCTTCTACCATTATATCCGTCCTGTCCGTTCCTGTATCTATTCAGAACACAGATTGAAGACTGCGCCAAACTGATATCTCTCATGAAAAATCTCAAAGGCAGCACTCGATTTTGGGTGGCGCGGATGAGCATGTATGCGGCGCTGTTAGCATTTGGCGGATGGCCTCTGAAGATGACACTTTTGCTGTTGTAAACCTCTAAAGGGGTTGTTCAAGTGAAATATCTGTCCCTCTATCGTCGAGTCGAAAATCATGCTGCTTCTCTCGTTTGGCCAGCCTGTGGCATCTGTTTGTAATAAGTCATGTTCATGTCTTCGAATGATACTAAAGATCACAGACAAGTCCTTGTGAACGTCATTGCTGGGAAGCGCTCTGCCAACGTCTGGCCTGAGCCGCAACGATGATTGGAAGAATGTTTGCGTAGGAGATGTATGGTTGAATTACTATCACTAATTATCGTTCATCGACCCATCCTTTCGGAAAGCAGTCAAGCAAGCAAACTTTGGTGTGTTGCTCCGGGCCGTCTTGAACAAGCTAAATACGTTGCCAGAAGGCTATTGTTCAGAGTGATTGTCTCATGCGACGCATTTGAAGGGCGAAGTGGCTCAGAAACCTGTGATCATCGCACTTTGGCATGGATGAGTCTAGGTGTTGCGCCCCACTAGATATCTAACACGAAGACGCGCTAATCAAAGAGACCAAAGCTCATGTCTTCGTCGTCGTCATCATAACTATAATAGTTTGACCGCGCAAGTTCCGGCTTCTGAATGTCGAATTTAAGAGACTCGGCGTACTCCTTGCGTTTCTTCTCAAGAGCGTTCGCGGCAGCACTGCTTTCGCTCCGTTGGGTTTCAAGCTCATATCTCAGCTTCGTAGAAGTCGAACGCTCCTCTTCAAGCTCACGTCTCAGATCCGCAGCATCTGAACGCTCCTTGATGAGCTTGCCCTTGCTTTCGGCCAGCTGAGCATTGATGATGCTGTGGATGAGCTTCTGGGACTCCTCGCTCTCCTTTTTGTGTTGGTCGAGATATTCTTGAGCATTGTGTTGGAATCTCTCAAGCTCTTCGGCGCGCTTGGCGGCTGCGTCTTCGATGCACTTGGCGATTCCGGTTTGGTGCTCTTTCCTCATCCTCGCGATTTCTTGATTCTTCTGGGCCAACGCATCTGTGTAGATTTTCATGTACTTGGCGCATGCAGCTTCCTTCTGTTGCTTCTGCGTAGCAATCTGTTCGTCCTTCTTGGCGATTTTGTCGTTCTTGGCGGCAATCTCTTGGTTCTTCTTGGTAAGTTTATTGTCTTTATCGGCAATTACTCCGTTCAATCTTTCGCGTATCCTGTCAATTTCGATTTCCATGTCTTTAAGCTCTTCGTTCCCCTGAACGATTTCTTCGTTCTTCTTAAAAATCTCCTCGTTCTTTTTAGCGATTTGATGGTTCAGATCGGTAATCTCTTGGTTCTTCTCAGCGATTTCTTCGGTCTTCTTAGCAATTTCGTTGTTCTTGTCGGTAATTTCTTGGTTCTTCTCAATGAGTTCGTCGTTTTGATCAGCAATTATTCCGTTTCTCCGAACAGTATCTTCGTGCATCCTATCAATTTCGTCGTTCTTGTTGGCAAGCTCTTCGTCCTTCTCAGTGATTTGGTCGGTCTTCTCAAACAGTTCGTCATACATCTCATTAATTTCGTCGTTCATCTCAGCAAGCTCGTCATTCTTATGGATAATCTCTTGACTCTTCTCGGCAATTTCGTCGTTCTTCTTAGCGATTTCTTCGTCTTTCTCAGCCAACAAAGCGTCTACTTTGTCACACTCGTCGTCGTATTGTTGCTCGAGCGCGACCATTTCTTTGTCCTTCTCAGCAATCAAAGCGTCTGCTTCGGCGCGCTCGTCGTTGTATTGTTGCTCGAGCGCGGCGATTTCTGTGTTCTTCTGAGCCATCTTAAGGGCGTGGATTTCCTTATATTTGTCGACCACAGCTTCCTGCGCTTCTTTCAGCGCGGCAATCTCTTCGTTCTCCTCGGAAAGCTTGGCCAATTCGATTTCGATGCACTCGGCCTCGTGTCGTCGCTTCAGCGCAGCGATTTCTTGGTCCTTGGCGGCAATCTTGGCCGCAAGCTGAGCCTCGGTGTACTTGGCGACATCGATGATTTCGAAGTCGTTGAGGGTCTCCATCTTGCTCATCTGTGAGAAACCTTTCTTTCAGTCTCGTTTCGGGTATCCGTATGCTGGGGCGGGGCGATCTAAATACGAGGTTCGTTAGCAAGGATTTCTGCGAAGAAGATCATCCAAGCTCTAGGCGTATTGCCGTATGGGATCTGTTGTCCTTGTATCAAAATGGCGTTCAGACGGCACTCACGGAAGGGGGAAGCACGGAAATGGAGTTGCGAAATTGCGTTGGGGATGTGCAGAGGAGAAGAAAAAGAAAGGCGTCTGTGTAAAAATTCGCATCGTTTTATAGAACCTTTGACTTGGTTGCAAAGGTGGCTTTTCAAAGTTCACCATGGATGCAGCGAACGTTGAAGGGTTCCAGACTTCCAAGGTTGGGTCTGAAGCAGACATGTGTGGACTTTGGTCCCCACTGCTGGACTCGGAACCAGGAATACCATGGTAGGATGACGTCTTTCAAAGCAAAAAGCCTTTGTGATTTATTCCAAGAGGTATCTCGAAGGCGAGAGTACCAGCCGAAACCAGCAAGGTAGGCATTGGAAGGCGGAACGGATGGAAAAAAACATGCCTCAGAAATGTGTGAAAACTTGAAAACAGCTTAGTATTGGAAGGTTCTTCTGCTGACGTATTCCTATGAAGTGCGACTGCCACTTGTTGCTAACAGAGAAGGTTGTTCAGACCACAGCCGGCCTTCCATGGGTACCATTGTCGATACCTATCATAGTATTGCTAATCACCCATCTCCTACTTCTGCTTCTTGTTCTGCTCAGCCATCAAGTCGGCCACGGCCGCCATCTGAGTGTCGCAAAGCTCCCAGGCACGGTTGATCTCGGCCTTGGCGACGGCCTGCTGCTCCATCAACTGCTTGCGGAAGTTATTGTTGAGCTCGGCGATCTGTTGCTGATGGGCAATCTCTTGGGCGACCATCTGGGCACACTGACGGTCGAGCAAGTCGCGCAGATGAGCGATGACGTGGGCAGCTACCTCTGACTGAGGACGGGGGGTGCCCTGCGGATCAGTCAGCCATTGGAAGGTTCAGTGAAAAAGAAGAATACTGACATTCTGAGCCATGCGGAGATTTACAGCGACAAACGCTTCCTAAGCATAGTCTTCCATGGTCTTCTCCCTGCCTCGGGCAGCAGGTCCCTTGTTCTCGGAGCCATTGATCTGGGCCATGGTGCTGTTCTGCGTGTCAACAATGGGTGATAAATACAATGGGACTGCGCGTTGTCCTGAGGGAAGAAAATTGACGAGATGAAAGTTTGCACGTACCTGACGACAGTGAAGTCAGCAATAGCAATATTGTCTAGTGACGACTGGGAGTAAGGCAGGTGACAGTAGGACCAGATGAAGTTGGTTTTTGGGATCCTGATGGTGGCCTGAAACTGAGATGGGAGGAAGGCAGAGGAAAAACAATGAGTCGGCAGACAAGTCAACTGTCCTTGGTCTAAACTTGTGATGGAGGTGAACGCGCTCCTTTGAGAGGAAATCAGTGTGACTTCTCTCTTGCGTGGACCCAATTGGCATTTCACCTTCAGCATCTCTCACGCGTCTTGAGCATATCACAGAGCTTTGTTTACTCTGCTTACGTCATAGGCACTGGAGCTTTGCTTAAGATATTCAACTTATAGCTCCTTCTGCTTGAGCACCAGGCTGCGGCCTTTATGTGGTGGACCGACCTCCTTTTGTTCTGCCCTTGGACTGCCACCACCCTCTCCCTCCATCTCCACCTTTGTCCTCTGACCTCCGAGCGAAGTTGCACACAACAAGTAAGCTCCTCACACCAGAAGCCGACAGCCAGTCAGAAAATTTCCTTCCTTTGACCAATCGTTTGAGTTTCTCAACCGCGCTATCACAGATTCTGAGTCCCTTAAGTCTTGGCCAAGCACCACGCATCCGTTGACTTTGGAAGTCATGATCTGAGCCACCAAACCCCAGAAAGACAACCTCAGACAACAAGTTCACCATGCAGGAAGATCAAGTTAACCAGTCTGAGTTCTCAGGCTTTGGCCGCCTGGATAACCAGGCTGGCCACCGTCGTCGTGATCGCCGTCAGTCGACCAGCACTGAGGTACGTCTTCGCCACACCCTACTGGGACTTTTGCTCCTGCCGTCTCAAAACCAGGAGATAGAAATATCTCGCTGCGAAATATTAAGCTGACTTTCGCTTTCTTTCGTACAGGGCCACCTCACCAACACCAGCAATGACACTTGCCAGGAGCTTCGCGGCCCTACCGTGGGCCTCGCCGATATGCTAGCGGAGATCAATCAGGAGCGACTCGAGTTCGGCAAGGAGTCGCTTGATGACCAGCAGGAGATGCTCGCCATCAAGGTCTTCCAAAGAGCCCAGAGACTCCCAAGAAGCAGCTCCACCGTCATCCATGAGAACACCAACGCTAGCCAGCCCGTCGACACCGCCATCAAGGACTTTCTTGACCAGCAGAAGCACAGAGAGGAGGCCCATGAGCTGAGGGAGAAGCGCCACGAGGAGCGGGAGAAGCGTCATGAAGAGAGAGAGAAGCGCCACGAAGAGCGAGAGAAGCGTCGCGAGGAGAGAGCGGAATGGCTGGAGTTTGAACATGACGATGAGTATGATCTCGTGAAGGTGCGCCTCGACGATCTTGAGAAGCGCGTTGATCACCTAGATCGGGTCATTTGGCTCTTCGCGGTCATAGCAGGTCTTATTGCCATCATCGACATGGCCTTCATCATTGCGATCAAGGATGTCCGCCGCCGCGAGTAGGCACCTACGTAACGTGTATCTGGACAACACTAAAGCTATGTGTTGAGATCGAGGGGAGACAACAGAGAAATCATCAAGTATATGCAAGTTTCTGATATGATGATCTGCCGTGAAAAGCTCGCTTCACTTTACGTTGGTGAAGATCCAGATCGACCGCTCCTTCCTTAAATGAGGCCGAGTCTGCTTTCTTGGACGCATTTTGACTTGTTCACCTCAAGCAAGGGACGACCGGGAGACCATAAGACGGTTGCAACCGTCCAATCGTTCAGGCAGAAGCTTTCACACTTTCAAACCACCGCACCTGCCTACCTAGCTCCCTACCTAAGGTACCTACCTATCCACGCGCAACCAGTCCTCCATCTTCGCGTTGGCAAGGCACCGCGTCGACTCCTACGGCCGCCTCAGGCCTCACCTTGAAGCTCCCAAACCAGTCTGGTCATGGCCACCGGTCTCCCTCTCATTTGTCCATCGACAACGACCGCTTGGCCGACTGATAACTGATTTTCTTCTTCTTCTCTGAGCGACCTCACATCCATTCGCGAGGAATGGGCTGCGGAACGAGGCCATTCACTTCAACTTCCGTCGCCACTCTGCCCATTTTCTGCCCCTCGTTGCCTAATATCTATGTAAGTCTGTCTTCATCATTCTCTTCGGTGCCCAAGTGTCGCGAGGTCTTTCAGATGGAAGGCGCCGTTGAACATCCTTTTCTGCCCAAGCTGCTCCGCGACTTCCCTTCCCGCTCTCCATCCCAACCTCCCCGTTCAGACGCGCGCTTTCACCAGTGCGTTTCTCACCTGGATACGCGTCCCACGCGTGACACTCCTCTTCGAGGAGGCCCCCAAAAAACAAAGCAAACTTCGCCGTTTTCTCTCTCCTTCACCCTCCTCAATCTTCTCCTTTCATTTTCTCCCAAGCCGTCCAACCAGCTAACCACCAAACGCGGTTGAAGGTTGAGGAAATTTAGCATCGCGAACCGTCACCACTTTGCGACTCAACGACAAATCCCTATCTATCGATTTGATCGCAACCATCGACTTCGAAATGCCTTCGACTCCACCCAGCTTGATTCCTGGCCTCGGCCTCGGCAACCGCGCCGCTGATGAGGGTGACGCCCATCCCTCCCCCGACGATTCTGCCACCGAGGTAAGCCCGCATTTCACTTTGTTTGAGGACCCGATCTCGTTTTTCTTGTCTGTCTTCACGCTGCTCTGCCAGTCTTGCCCTGCTGGGCCCTAAGAAAGGTATGGTCGGGAGCCCGGAAAAGCTGAGGCATGCTTGGTCGCTGCAAACCACCCTACACTGGGCTGGGGCGCCAACCTTCAGTCTCGACGGTGCAAAGATCCCTGCCTCAATTCCCTTCGCGGGATTCGGATTGGTCCAGCGGGGCTAATGCCATACTCTGGACTGCCCCGATGGTGGTCACGGGCAACAGGTTCTGAGGCGATCCCCCAATCTCCTGTTTCGGGGGGTTCGCCGTGTTTTGTCTGAGTCACACCCGGCACAATCACTTCAATGTGTGTTTCTGGAGAAGTGTCTCTGCTCTAACCAAGCACGAGACGTGCTTCGGGAACGTCGAAGAGTCCAGATCTTTGTGGAACAAACTTCAGAATGGCGCAAAGATGCAGGGCACAGCACCGAAGACGGGCATTTGAGGATCTCGAGAATGGCTTACCTGTAGGACCTTTGAAGAAAGGCTGCTGACGGTTCGAAGACACAGGACACGTCCAACATCATGGATATCAGCATTTCTGATGAATTCATCCATGCTGCTCTTCAGCCTGAGGTCAGTTACAACTGTTTTGATGTTTGAAACTCATGTTCAAGTACTTACCAGATGCGAGGCCAATGATGAGCATGGTATCGGACCACTTGAAAGCGACCAGGACAGCGGCGACGACTTCAACGCGAAGTGGAAGGCCAGAATTCTACGAACCATTCTCGTTCAGGACCAAGAGGTCATCCAGAGACGCATCTTCAAAAAGGAGTTCGAGCAGGGAAAAAAGAGCCTCAGCAAGAAGTGGGCCGATCTCTCAGAGCTTATAAGCTTCAAATTACCCATACTATAGATACCCACAGGTACCTATCTAAATAGGTTAGGTTACAGGTATACTTAGAATATAAGTAGATAGGTTTACTAAGTATATAGATAGATATTAATGTAGGTATAAGTAGAGATTCTACTTATACTTATAAGTTAAAAGTATATACCTTCTAATAACTAGATATAATAAAGTATTATACTAATTATTCTATGAATTATATAAAATTTACTTGATTAATAATATAAGTTATTTATCTTAAAATAAATAAGTTTATATTATAATAATTGTTAACACAGGTATAAGCGTATTCAGGGGCGTAGTATATGCGCCTATATAGTATAGGATTATAGATGGGCTTATGTTATGATAAAATGTGATATTCCTGAGCATTTATAGGCATTTAATCGTATAGAGAATAATAAAGGAAGTGATGTATTGTGATGACTCTTGTTGATGTTGTTGGCAGGTTATTTCCTAAGGTAGGGAAAAAGGAGGGGAAACATAACCTGAAACGTAACCTGCTAAACTGCTAATTACATAAGGTGCTTACGTAGCTATACGTATTACATAATCAATATTGTAGCTATAGGTTATAATAAATAAAGCATTTTTATATAAGGTTTTATACCTTAAAGTCTATTAGTTTATTTTATATGTAATATTTAAGTAAGTAAGTATTCTTATAAGTATTATTATTATTATATAAGATGTTATAGTTATTTATAAAATAAATTGTTACTTAAACCCTAAATTATAGTCTCTACTTCATTTATATATTTAATATCTAAATAAAAAAGTTTTACTTATTACTTAGTTATACTTACTTAGTACTTACTTAGGTACCCCTCTATACCTATAGATTATATAGGTATATACCTATATAGATATCTATAGATAGTTTAAAGCCTAGGAGCTTGCTAACCTGGCCGATAAGAGCGCTCTCGAGGCCTTGACCGGCAACGCAGTCAATTCAGAGTCATCCGCAGTCAACGCTGACGCCATCGAAGCAATCCGCATGGTGTACACGACAATGCAGGAAGACCTTGGTGGCCTCTGCACACGTCAAGAATACGATCGTCAGCGAATCGATGACAAGTTCGATCGGCTCGCCGCGTCCAATGCCCACGAGCTCAAAGCCCTGAAGAAGCATTTTGGTGATCAGCTTGTCAGACTCCAGGAGGTGGACAACGTTCTCCAGAGACGGCTCAAAGGTGTCATTGACCGCCAAGATCTCATGGAGAGCGTGTTGGCCGCGCTCCCACAGAAGCACCACATGCTGTTTGGTGGCTTCGCCATGGTGGTCCTCATGTATGTCCTGCTTCACCTCACTCGCGACTGATATGCTTGAGGGGTAAAGCTGGATGGAGATGTCGCTTGGAAGATCGGGTTCGGACGAGAAACACCTTGGGTGTACACAATACAATTCCTTTTGCAGAGACCGAGGCGGTAGTTTGACGAGTTTCTGATGGATATCGTACGTAGCATTGGCCCCTAGGACGCGCCATGACGAACCTCTCCTGAAATTCAATCCGATTTATCGAGGATCGCAGTGTCTTCAGCCGACCGCCCCCTTGAAGTCTTCGAGCAGACCGTTATTGCCAATTTTCCCTTCGCTCCTGCCTTGCCTAAGGTATCTCTTCCCTTTCACAACCACAAGCGCAGAGAACGGCTTGACTTCATAACACCGGACGCAAAAGCGTTTGCCATTTCAGCTCACCTTCCTCGATTTTACTTCAACTTCACCTGCAGCCAGAAATCGTCTTTGGCTGGGCACGGTCTTTTGGGCCGCCCACATCCCACAACACAACACGCGACTTTCTGTCTTCGGAGGTCCAGCCAAGGAAACCAGTTTCCTCCCAATCCAAATCACCTTCTTAACTATTTTTTGTTTGCCCCATAACGGATTTTGGCCCATTCAAACGCGATCACATCGCTGCCAATCAATAATTTACAAACAGTCGCATCAGCGCCAGGTAAGCCAGCAACCCGTAACACTCACTTGGAACTCGGCTCACATGTTGCTGGCATCATAGACATACCGAAACTCAACTCAGAATGGCATCTCGCCCGCAGGATGCCGTCCCTGTTCAGGGTGCTCCTGGCATCCAAGCCCGTAGGGAGGAGCAGACTCATGCCACCGAGAATATCCCAGAGTCTGCTATTGAATACGAAGTCTACGAGATCGAGATGTCGGCCAGCGAATTTGTGAGCTTGTCTTGATGGGATTCTGGTGTTCTTGCTGACTGGTTGTGTACTAGGCACTGCTCAACGCCCTGCTTCAACGGGAGGCCGCCCAGTCCGCTGCATTCAACGCGACCAACCACCCTCACACGTACCTTGGACCCCAGCCGGATGTTGTCGATGCTTGGATGAATCAAATTGATCTCATCCGGTGCGAGCAAGCCATGGAAATTGCTGCTATAAACACCCTGGATGACAATCTGAGGAGACTTGAGCGAGACCTCCGCAATTTGGAGGAGGAAATGAAGCAGTTGCAGCGTTGGTTCAGCTTAGAGCAGAGGATTCGGATTATCATGCAGACGATGTTCTTCGCTACGTGGTTCACTGTCTTCGTCCTTGCTGCCTTTGCTGTGGGCCGCAGGCTCTAGTTATGGAACCAGCACTTTGTACGGGCTGTTTCTAGGTAGACATCACTTTGAATCATGAGATTGTGGTCTCCGTTATTCATTTTGGCATGAGTGATTCTTTGCGCACTTCCTGGGACCTCTCATGCTGATCTTGTGTCTTCTATGAAAAGTCTGCTAATCGCTTTCATCACCCCAAGTTTGGTTGCTCCTTCCGTTTGTGTCAATACAAATCAAAGAATGAAAGAAAACTTTGCACTTCGCTCCATTCCAAGACTTGGTTCCTTGTACTGCCTACCACCTTCTTCAACTCTGGCGACCTGACGCGTCTCCCTCTTCGGCCAAAATCCGTTTCCCCTCGAAAACCTTTCGGATTTCGTCTTTCCCCCAAAACCAACAACATCCGCAAACCATCCAAGCCTCGCACTGGGCTTGGTGTGGTACACGATTTCGAGCTTCCCGCCTTCCGACAACCTTCTCAGATTGCGATGAGGTAAATACCGCGAAACAGATTCTCTTCCTACGGGATTTTGATTTTTACTTGTCCTTGATTTTTCTGCTCCCTGGTTCGCGTCGCGTCAACCAGCCGCGCGCCGAACTTCCTCCCCTCTCACCTTCCTCATGTTCGTTCCTGCCCAGTTCCTGCTCCTGCTCCTGCCTTCTTACTACCCACCCACACCAATCTCAGCACTCAAAAACTTCACACTTTTCTCACCTTCGGACTTTTGAGACTCTTCGTTTCCAACTTGACCTTTCTTTTTTTCTTTTTCGTCTGCGTTTGTGCGTGGGCGTCGGTCAATACTAACCCTCCTCCCCTTGCCCTTCTCCCGACACCTGCTTACTTCTTCCACCTTTGCCTCTCTCAGTCTTTCCCACTCTCCATTCTTCCTACAACTTCCGCCAACCCATCTCCAAAGTCTTCCATCCGCCGTACGCACCCCTCAGTCCCCTTCACATTTGTCATCCGAGCCTACTGACCTCTCTCAATAGCACGACAACATGTCATCTCCTGGAGTGAGCCAGTGCAAGATGATCAAGGAGCCCGGCGATGATGTCCCCGACGAGATCTTGGAAGAGATCCTGGGTTGCAATTTCAGCCAGTTAAGCCCATTCCCAGCCTCGTTTTTCTTGCACTTCTTTCCACATTTCCTGCCTGTCCCACTTTGAGCCCTAAGACTCGATTGTCGTCGAGAGGTTTGGCCTGAGATACCGCTCTGGAGCATGCTCGATTGCCAGGACTATTTGGCTCGGTCAACCACTCAACTGTGAGTCGGGGCATCGTCCTTCAGAGACGCTCTCTTTTCAGACAATGGCGTCGGGATCCTCAGCCACTACTGGCTCGGGATGGTTCGTTTGTCTCGTTGCACCTTAAACCAGCCGAAGGTCATTCGCTATGCTCTCGTTCGGGGCGTGATCTTGTGGGGCGGTCTCGATCAAATCACTTCAATGTGTGTCTGGGATGTGTCCGGTGGTCATACCCAGTCAGGGAATCAACAGCTCTAACAGGTGCGAGACCCTGGATGGAATGGCTTCGCCGGCTCTCATGGCTTCGGGATTCGTGCGCTTTGTCGGGAACTGGAAGGCACGCGCGACGACATCACGGATGCAGGGTGTGGCAAGATTTGCGTTTGATAACTTCTAGTGTGACTTACCAGTAGGTTCCTCCTGCTGACTGGGTGAAGAAACAGATAGCCATGTCGCCAGAGAACCGACCTCGCCTTGCGTCCCCCTCCGGATTGGTTAGTACTCCTGTTTCCATATTGCGCGTTGCTGAAAACTGATGAAACTCAAGGAGTCGGATCTGATTGCCATATCGCCCGATCACACCCTGGATGGTAATACCGTTGCCGATACCGACGTTAAACACATGCGCGAAATCCAGAAGCTCGTGATCAAGAAACAGCGCAGCATGATCAAAGATATTCAAACCCTCGACAGACACATCCGTAACGTCGACCACGCCCAAGATCTTGCGAACCAACGTGCAATGGAGGCGTTGATTCTCGCCCGTCGCTATGGAGATGTTTGCCAAGGTCAATCTAAGCTGGAGGGAAGCGTCGCAACTCAGCTTGAGGTGATCAAGGCCCTCGATAGTCGCTTCCAGAAGGAGTTGTCTCTCGCCAGCACCGTGAACGAGGCCCGGATGGATCTGTTCAACGATCGCCTGGACAAGCAGTTCCATGGACTGACCGGTCTCTTGCGCACCCATGTCGAGACAGTTTACGACGGCATGGGCAAACTGGAAACCCAAATGACGATGCGGGAAAAGGCGGCTTTCACAAGGGTCTACAAGTTCGGCGCATTGATCTTGGCTTTGCTTGTCGTTGTTGCTGCTATTCAGGTCAAGCTCTTTTGGTTTTGAGGGCCAGCTTTAATCAAGTACCGGACACGTATTCCGTCGCTGAAATGATACGCCGGAGGCATCGATATTCCTTTTCAGTGTAATGTTCACATGAGCTACTGAGACCTTAGCAATCGAGAATTCAATCCTGTGTTTTCCTACAAGACTGTTGATGCCAGATGAAATGAACAGAGGTATCTTATTGAACATCATACTAGGAAATACGTATCATCGCTCATTGCCCTTCCTTTGCTCGAACCACCGCGGTATTCCCGCCCCAGACTTTTATCCCTTCTTCTCGCTTGAGGCATCAGCACCCGACTCGCTGTCACGATCCCAGATCGCCGACTCCATGGACGGGTACACCAGGTCGGCGTCCTCCTCTCGCCACTCCTCCAAATCAACCAAGTTCCACTTCGCTCTCCAGAACCGGTTCCGAACCTTGTCCGACATGCCCACCATACGAATCTGCACACTCTTGCCGGAGTGCACGCGAATCTCGTCCTTCAATTCCTTCAGCGTCAGAATACCAGAGGTGTCGATGAAGGGCACCATCGTAAAGTCCCATACAACAACGGCAAGCGGTGTCTCTTTGAGGCGGACCTGCTTCTGCGCGCGCAGTCTCTCGAGCCGCTTCTCCGCCGCCACGCTCCAATGCCTGTCACGGTCGTCTTGGCTGAGACTGCTTTCGACGCGGGGGTACACCAGCTTGATCGCAGTCAGAGTCGTGTTCTTGGCGCGCTCGGCGTTAGGGAAGAACACCGCGTCGTTGAAGTCCACGACGATGGTGTCGCCGGGGATTGAGATGCCCGTGTTCTCGGTCTGGGTGCCCGTGGCGGGAGCGCTGCCGCGACGGGGACCGCTGGCAGTGATGCGGGTGATGGGCTGCGGGATGGAAGTGGTGATTTCGTTGGAGCTGGAGTGGATGACGGGCTTCACGAATGTTGAACGCAGCATTGTCCACGCAACAGACCAGGCGACGGCGACACCGATGCCGATCTCGGCACTGACGAAGATGGTGACCCAGAAGGAAATCATGGAGGCGACGAAATCGGCAAAGGAAATGCGCCAGAAGCGGTAGAAGAGGGACAGGGGGCCGAAAAGATGGACAACAGCCATGATCTGTAAAAGGGGGCTTTGTCAGTATTGTGTATGTCTTTGTTGGTCCGAGAGAAACTTACAATAATGGCAGACAGGGTCGTGGAAGGAAGCCAGTACAGAGCCGGGGAGAGGACATAAAGAGTCAGAAGGATGAAGCCAGCCGTGAATAGTCCGTTGAGGGGACTCTTGACACCACACTCAGATGCGACGGCGGTACGGGACATGGCGCCACCGACGGGCATCGTGCTGAAGAAGCTGTTGGCGATGTTGACGACACCAAGATAGTTCAACTCCTGGCTCTGGTCGATCTGGTAGTTGTTCTTCCTGCCAAAAGCCTTGCCGACGGCTAAGTGCTCGAGAGTGCTGGCCACAAGGGGCGCCACGGCTCTCGTCGCCACCTTCGCAACAAGACTTGACTCAGGGACATGGGGTCTTGCGATGCCGTGGGTGCTAACCTGGCTGACCTTCCAGGCGTAGTCAGCCTTGTCGCGGCCGCGGTTGACGAGGTAGCTGATGAGCGTGAAGATGACGAGCACGATGACGGCACGGGAGTTGGCGAGGAGCTTGATGGCGAAGTGCCTCTTGCCCCATTTCTTGCCGACCTTCTCTAGACCTATGAGGATGATGAGAGTTCCGAGACCAACGCCGCAGGTCGGTCCATCCCAGTCAGGAAGACGCTTCAAAACGTCGCCAATGACGTTGAAAACTCCTGAAGGCACGTTGGACAGTCCAACGAGAGAGCCTACCTGGCCAAAGGCAATGACAAGAGCTGCGGCTGAGATGAAGCCTGTGAGAACCGGGAATGAGACGTAGTCGAGGAGGAAACCGAGGCCGAAGAGACCAATGATGAGGGAGTAGACTCCGACAAAGAGGGAGACGGATGTGGCAATCTTGGTGATATCAAAGCCTTCTTCGCTGAGGTCGTGTACGATTTCCGCAGTCAGGAGACCCAAAATGGAGGTTGGACCGGTTGAGAGATCTGAAGTTTTGGCAAGGTTAGACAATCCCCATGAAACATGCTGTCCCATTTCTTCACTATGAACTGACCTTTTGAGGTTCCCATAATCACCGCAAAGGCAGCTGGGAGCCAACTTGAGTACAGACCGTTGGCGATGGGAATAGTTGCAATCTTGGCGTAGGCCAGAGACTGCGGAATGAGCATCACACCGACGGTCAGACCGGCGATGAAGTCCGTGATGAGCCATTTGGGCTGGTATTTCGGCAGCCACTGGACGATTGGGACCTTTTCGAGGAGGTAGACGCCCGCGGCGGAAGGCAGCTTGGGTGCCCCTGAGACAACAAAGTCGCGGGCCCGGCTGATGCTGGCGTCCGTCACGAACTCGTCCTGGGCATGTTCGATCTTTCCCTTGAAGTTGAACATCTTGACAACGAGGTCTGCCAAAACGGGAGCAGAAAAGAAAGAAGAGAAGGAGGTGTCTGAGCTGTTTGCTTTGGTCGTTCGAGAACAGACACGTTGGTTTCAAACAGTTGAGATGGTTATATCCTTCTCATAACAGATGATGGTGCAATCGTCGTCGGCCCTACTCCCGGCCTCTTCAACTCATGTTCTGACAATGCAGAGATAACAACAAGCCATCCAGCCCCGCTGTGATGCTGATGGAGGTGTTCTTTATGCTTGAGAATGCATTGCTATCTGATCCGCACATTGCAGCTGCCCGCTTGCGCAAGTCCTCCCGTTGCAACACAGACCACATGAGAACGCGACCTCAACCTGGGATGAAGTCGCCCGCGCTGCCGCACAGTGAACACTCATGCAGCCGTGAAGGAGGGTTGGGAGGTGAGGGGTCAGGGCCTTGGGAGGCGTGAGCCAAGCAATCCCAGATACAGCAGCAGCCGCAGAGCTACGACATACATCACGGATGGAGGCTGGCTGTACAACCAACATCACCGTCGACAACGTAGTAAACTGCCGTACCCTCCTTCGGACGACTTTCGGGATCCCCTCACTTGCCGACGTGACCGGGTCTAATGCAGTTCATCACGGCTTGGTCATTTGAGCGTCGAGCAGTTCACATTGGTGGGAGTTTGGCTGGATGGGCGTTCGTGCGGTGGTAATGCCCCCCTCGCGCGGAGTCGCGCCGCGAACGAAGACCAGTCAAGTTAACAAGCTAGCCCCTGGGAAGGGTGACAAGTGCTGCAACTCCAAGACCGTCTCTTCTCCAAAAATAAGGCCCGAGGACTGAATGTGGTATGCGGTAGGTAGTATGTCTATCCAACTCAATTTGAAACTAGCAGCCCACCGGACGGCTGTAAAGCGCGGGAGAGCAAGGGCGTGGCGAACAAAACGGGATCGCAGATCACATGCGGCCGGGGAAGGGACATCTTTGGATGGCATAGTTGGAGTAAGGGAACTCGATGCTGATTGAGAGAAGCACGTCTACTACCTACGAGACTAGGTATGCGACGGTACGTTCATAGCACACACACATGATTACGGCGCAGCAGGGCGAGGACATTGGAGTTGGAGAGCACGTCAGCTGAGATGGCCAGCCGTGGCCCCTCATTCGCCATGTTCAAAGACCAGGAAACCTTGAGCATCCCATGTTTATTCCAATGTCCATCCAAGCGTCTGTAGTCATTAAACTCTCTATGGGCAGAATTCACCATCCTTGGCGTGCCAGAGCCGCAATGCTAAGACAACCGCCAAGTCCATTCTCTTGGCTTCCTCGTGGTTTCTGCAAATTTCAAAGCACCGATGGGCGGTCTTGGCGGTCGCACAGCGCAAATCTGTGCGAGTATTAGGTAGTGTCGCAGACAGAGGCCCGCCACCGCGCGACCACCTTGGGAAGAGAGAACGAGAGAACGAAGGGTGCGAAGGTCCCATAGAAGAAAAAGCCGAGGGGCTCGCTGGTAACCCAAAGTCCCCAAATTGTTTCAAGCCAAGCTCTTTCTCGACGCCTCGGATGACCCCCATACTGCGTAGTAGGTCTTGGGTTGCATGCATAGGTTCCCAAGGTGCTCTTGGCGGCTACCATATCGAATTCCCTCTTCGGGATTGGCGAGAAGAGATAACAGGCTCTCAGTCCTAAGACAAGCGTCCACTTGGCTCTCTCTTGTCCTCTCCTTAGCCCACGTAGACTGGGTCCGGTGTTCGTCATCTGCAAATGCACCGTTGAGCTTCTATGTAAGGCAAAGTCTCCATAGTACGGTCAGATAGTAAGCAGCAATATGGGGCCTGCTTGACGTCGGTCAGCGAAAAAAGGTGCTTTTGTAACCATCCCAAAACGGCAGCGTGCTCGCAGCCTGCCTATTCGCCCTTCTTGTTCCTCTTCTTCTGCTGAGTACTGACTGACCTCCCTCCTTGACGCCCGCCGTACATGTACCGCACGTTAGTCTGACGCGGGCGCAATCCCACGTCGTTCATTCTCACTACCAAGTCCCCTCCCGCCGCGTAACTATGGGCCAAGACGCGGGGTACATACCCGTCCAATAGCGCTCCCGTCACGGCCATCGGTTGCTAGCAAGGGGCCTGGCTCGCTCGCTGGAGGAACAGACTTAACGAGCGCAATGACAAGGCACGATGTCGTGTGCCGGTGGGAAGCGGTCTCCACCGGGCTCTTCACACCCTCCCGAAGTTCCCTGTCCAGTGGAGCGAGGCCTTGTCTTCGATACGACGGGACAAGCTTTTGATTTCCCCGGCAAAAGGTGGCATGCCAAGCCCGCGAATCAGGTGCCGTGTTCCGGCCATGGATGACCGGGATCGTGTCCGGCGCCGACCGGGGTTGGGCAGCATCGAGCCAGCGCTACTACGCAGGAAATGGCACAAAATGGCAGTCTACCCGCCTGCGATTAACGAGGGCGATTCGGCGAGAACGGGTTGTGGGCCATGATGGGATGGGGAAGCAACAAGAGCTGTGAGTTTCTACATATGCGCCATCCCTAGTCATGGATGTTACCACTGTCTGTGTACGGAGTACGGTACGTCTGTTCGATCAAGATGCAGCGGTCACACCCACCAGGGTTCTTGCAGCACTCGTCTGTTGTAAAAAGGCCGCCGTTGACTGGCTGCTCGGTAATAGCAGCGTATGCTTGCGCAGACCGACGACGAATGAGGGTGGGATGCGAACCTCGATGGGATGGCATTCGGTTTCCATGCTCAAGTCTGCCAGGGGCTTGTCTTGTCGCTGGCCTGCTACTGCTGGCTGCTTAAACCATCCATAGAAACATCCTCCAACCGCTGTCATCATTTTTAGCACACTCGGTTCCATTCACATTTTACCCCTCTTCCCATCTCCAACTTCCAAGAATAGGAATGGGTGTCCATCGCCCGCGCAACCTTGAATCCTTCTCACCCATCCAAGAGCGCCCACGCCTCTGCCGCTGCGGAAAAAGATTGGACGAAGACGTCCTTTCGCCTGGGTCTGGCCGTGCAGCTTGCTCTTGTCAGCTCCGGCGCGCGCATCCCCCGTTCCCACTGAAACGGAACTATTGGCCCGGTGGTGATGGTGTTCACCTTTGGCGGCGTCCCTCCCATCGTGCGGGGTTCGTCCTTGCGCCTCCCTGTTCGACAGAGTCACCACCTTCTTGATCCTTCTGCCTTTTCCGCCTCCTGCTCACACCTCTCCGGTGATAAGCCCCAAGGACATGGGCGCGAGGGGTAATGATCCTGGCGAGGTGAGCCTGGCCGCGGGTCGCGGGGGGTGTGAAGGAGCCCAGCAAGGGCGATAGCCTATGGTAGTCCTGTTCAACCACACCGAGGTAGTGATCACGAACATGACCCCTCTTTCTCCTAGATTAGATCTATTCGAAGTACGGCAAACAAGTATTTGCCACGGGTATCCTTCGGAGACCTGTCGGCAAGAGTATTTGGGGTCTTGACTGGTCAGACAGAGCGTTATTGTTGATAGACCGCTAGTGTATACGTGTTCTGCTTCTAGTTCGAGAAGCGAAGGAGGCGATCTATGCGCGGCTGACTGAATGGTGATACAAAGTCTAAGCTTGGCAGCGGCAACTGAGTAACCCGTAGTGTTTGGACGAAAGATGGGACCAGAGTCACCAGAGAGCACGGATACCCCGAGTATGCCCATCTCATGACGGAAGTTTGTTGAGTTGATTTTAGAGACTCTCGCTCTTCGGCTGAAAACGCAAAAAAAGGATGGGATTTCTGGTTTCGGCTGAATGGAACAAAACGGCCAGACCGAAATTGTAGGCATCATGGACTAAGTTGCCAAGAATAATGAAATGGTATTATTGAGCGATCAGCAACTATTGTAGACTTTGCAATGACTTTTTTGCTGCAAATGTTTCATCGTCGATAACGAAACAAAACTCCAAAGCACAGGCTACAAAGCCAAGCTGTCATGTTTCCCGGGTTCCGGACTTCCATTGTGGCAGTGCTCCCTCAAAGTTCGTCGGTCTGAGTGCCATCGGTTTCCTTCTCCAGAGCATCAGGCAGAGTGATTTCATCCTTCTCGGCACTGCGGACCTTTTCCCAGAATTTCTCGCCGTTTTCGGGGTCTTCGGCGAAGAGGTGGTCGATGACCATCTTCTTGGGTGTCTCTCCCATCCACTGGAATAGTGAAAAGTCTCTGAATTCGTCGGCGCGGAAGATTTCGAGCATTTCGAGGGGTTCGTCGCCAATGTTCTCGACGAAGTGGCCCATGTTCTTAGGGACAATACCGACATCGCCGGGAACATAATCAAAAGTTCTCGCGTTTCCTTCAGAAGCAAAAATCGTAACTCGGGCACGTCCCTTGATAAAGAAGGACCATTCATCGGCGTTAGGGTGCCAGTGCATTTCTCGGAGGGCACCGGGTTCAATGATAGCGTGTGCGGCGGCGACGGTTTTTGAAATCGGGAAGTTGTTCGAGTCCGTAATTCTGACCTGTCCACCAGACGTCTTCTTCGGTTCCTGAGCAAGCATTTTGTGAGTGAACTGGTGCTTTGACTTCTTGACGCCCTTTCCGTTGGGGGCCTCGTGGCCGATCGAGCCGGGAGTAGTTCCCTGGAAAATGTATTTTTCACCCTCAGGGATGTGAGCGAAAATTTCTGGGGCCAAGTTGAAGTTCTTGGAGATAACGGAGCGAGGGGTGTGGGCTTTTGTACGGTTAGTATTTGCTCAAATAATTGTATTGAACGGTGTCGTACCAAGCCAGTCCGTCAAGATGAAAGTAGACTCCTCAGAAAAGCTTCCATCATCGAAAATCAACAGGAACTCGGTGCCGTTCTCGCCGAGACCTTGAAGGGAGTGAGGAACACCAGATGGGAAATACCTGGATGTTTTGGGTCAGTTATGTTCCTGTCAAGCAGACTGGGCTTTATTTGTTGGCTGCGTCTTACCAAAGGTCACCCTTGTTCAAATCATCAATGAAATTGCCTCCCTCGTAGTCGATCGCGGTGACACGAACGCTGCCGTCGAGAACGTAGGCCCACTCAGCCTCCTTGTGCCAGTGAAGCTCACGGATCACGCCCTCGTCCAATCGCATGTTGACGCCGGCCAACTCGACGCTCGTGGATAGCTCGCGAACTGTAGTCTGTCGGGTCCAGCCGCCTTCCTAGGGTGTATGTCAGTGCTGTACAAATCGCGTCTGTGGCACATCGCAATATGGGGCACAAACCTCAATCCGAATGTGGGAGTCAGCGAAGCTCCAGCGCATGTTGGCCAGATTGCCATGATCGGTGCTGGGAGGTCGAACGAGATCGGGGTTTTGTCTGGAGCGAGCCTCGTTCCATGGTCCAAGGACCGAAGCACCGAGTCCATTGCGGTAGGGCAAGGGATCAAGCTCATCTCCAACGGAGTCAACAGGACCGTCGTACTTGTCCTTATGACCGGGCGTGTAAGGAGGCGCGCTGGACCGGTATTTGGAAGGGAGACCCTTTCCGTCGAGAAGACGCTGGCGAGGACTGTCTTGGACGGGAATCGCGAGGGTAGGGGCGATGAGACCCAGGACAGCTCCGGAGAGGAGCGGGAGATGCATGATGGGCGTGAGGTAGGAAGGTCAAAAGGCTGCTCAGCAGAAGAAAGATTGACTTGTCTGGCACGTAACTCCAAACCAATATTCTGCAGCAATGGCTTTTATACCCATAGAATAAAGCCAAGACGCGAAGATCCTCGGTACGATCATGGGAAGTTTTCGGGACCTCGAAGCTCAGAGCTAGCTCTGATTGACCAATGGGCACATCCTTCGACCCCTGATAGCTCTTCCTCCGACGAACGGGCACATCAGCTATCAGAGGCCGTGTAGATTGCAACACGGCGTTGACACCGAGTCAAGGCCGACGCTTCTCCGCAGGCTGGTCGCATAGCTATCGCAAGGGTCGGAGGTGAGCTCGATCGAACTGCGCGTCGCACGAAGCTGCGGGGTCCGCCGTATCAGCATCGCTTACCCCTTACCCCAAGCTACAACCCCTGCTCGCGCGGTAAATGATTGGTGACTACAGCGAACTAGCTGTGCTCCCAGCCGGGGTTTCGACGGCATGTTGGAAGTATCGCCCAACATGGATTTTGATGGTCCGTCTGTCGGATGATGGTGAGGGGACGAAGTCTTGGATGATGGAAAATGCATCCGGGAGAATGGCGATGACGCGTTGGAGTGCCCAGGTACGTACCTTGCATGCACGCGTCTCGCCCAGCAACGACACTGAGCCAAGTTGTTGTCTTGGTGAGTCTGAGGTTGAGGTGTCTGGTGATCTTGACCAAGCGTTGTGATAAGAAAGCCAGGAAAGTAAATCAAACAACATGGGCAATGTCGGTGATGCGATCAGACCACGTAAGGCGAATAAGACCACAAAGATCACAGTGCGATCGAGTACTTCAATGTAATTAAAATCAAGAAGTGCATTGTATTGACTGCGCATTTTCATTCTTGAAAGAATAAACATCCCAAGTGCTTCTCAAACTTGGTGTTAGACCCAAGTTTCCAATATCAGCAATTATTGTTCACACTTCCACCATGCCTTGGGCCGATCCACGAGCAATCGCAGCCATCCAACGGCGTTTTCAGACATATTCAATAGCCACTCCTCACATATTAGCCAAGACTTCACTGTCTGTTAGGCCAGCTTCACCTGAGAAGGAACATCGCGTAGGGGTCGATGGAGAGAGGAAGCGTTGGAAACGGCATGTGCAATGTGGATGTTAGCTAAGTAAAATTCGAATGAATTAGTAACCATTGGACATTAATTATGTAGACTTGTGGGAAATGCTCTGCCTTAAGTCTCGTATCACTGGTTTCATAAAATATTTGATTCCCAGTTTTAAATATATACTAAACAGAGAAGGGCTCATTTGCTATGAGAATTAAGCTGAATTTCACTTTTGGTCATCTCTCCTTACCCTGTTTAACATAATATTCCCGCCTTTCACTCTCTCACTGACAAAAGTTCAGTAGCCAACATACAATAACTTCACAGCTTGAGGCAGGCGCTCCCTTCTTGAAACGGTCCTTCCTTCTGCGCGCACACAGAACCTGCTTGAAAACTTTTCACTTCTTTATTTCCCTCCCCAAGGTTCTTTATTTCCCTTCTCACTTCTTTCTCAACCTTCTCCTTCAACCCTTCACCAACCTCACTTGTAGTCTACTCAACACCAAAGACTCATCCAGGCCAGACGCACAATGGCGGACCCTTTCAAAAAGTATTTGACCAAACCACATTCTATATTGATTGGTGCTAACATTTTCAGCGCTGTGATTCTACTCGCTGATGGCCGGGTCGTTCGCGCGAGAGACCTCACAACAGCCAACATTGGTCCTACTGTCCTTCACGACGAAGCGTTGAAAAGTGCTATCAGACAACTGAGGACTCCCCTGCCGGATGGCCCACACGATTCAACATCCAATGTCGTCACCTCCGGCTCTTCCAGCCAGGCGCAGAATCTCATGACTCAAACTTCTACTGAGAAAGAAGGAGGGGCCGACACAGATCTGAGTATCAATGCCAACACACGCACCGCCACACATCAGAACACCTCACACAGACCTTCTGGAAGAGGAAGAGCTCACACCCTTGTGTGTGTGCATTGCAACAAAGGCTTTTCCAGGAACGACACGGTGAGGCTGCACCTTATCAATACGCATTATAAGAAGGAGACGCCTGGAATCACCGATGAGGAGGCGCAGGCCAAGTCCAGACAGGAGGCGCCGTGAGCTTGCATCGCCCAGGACATCAGTGGCTAGGGTAACGACTTGCCCTTGCAGGAAGACAAGCAAACCAGCGACTGGAATTGAGTGCGATTGGAAGTGCGCAAGGAGCACAGTTGGGATGAAAATACAATCAGGGAGTTCAGAGATTGATTGAGCACATCATCATGGGCTTCGAAGGGATAGGGTAATCCGGATGGCGCATTCAAGTACCCGCTACATAGAGACATCAAGATACATCATTCTTGCACTATCACGTTGAGTTGACACAAAGGCACTATCACGTTGAGTTGACACAAAGCACCAAGGTATCAAGTGATGATTGATTATTAAGGTTTCTATCTATCCTCCTCTAGATCCCAATTACCATGCTTTTACTCCAGCTACACCATACTGGGCTCAAGCACAATCAAGTGCTTCTAAGCCGCGCCCTCAAGAGGCGAATGACACGTTGCTGCCATGAACTGCTTACAGGGCAGCAAGGGCACCAACAGCCAGCATGGCGAGGACACCAACGGGGCCCTGGACGTTGGCACCGTTAACAGTGACGGGAGCGACGGTGGAGGTGGCGGTGGAGGTGCCGTTGCGGCTGGTGACGGCGCTGGTAACAACAACGGTCCTGGTGGCGGAAGCGGAGGCGCTGGCCTGAGAGATTCTGCTGGTGATGGAGGCGGCTCTGCTGGAGGCAGAAGCGACGCGGCTCGAGACGGAGGCGACGGCGGAAGAGACGGCAGGGACGGCGGCGGCAGAGGAGGCAGGGCCACCACCGCCAGCAACGGCGGCGCAGATCTTGCCAGCGGCAGGCAGAACCTGGTCTAGGGGAATAGTTAGCATCACTCCTTGACACGATATATTACTCGGGAAGACCTACTGGCAGCGACCTCGGCACCGCAAGAGGCGAGGACGCAGGGGGTACCGGCGGTGACGATGGCCTGGTAGTTGGCAGGGCTGCACAAGCAGGCCACATCACCGGCCTGGCACTTGCCGGTGGAAGTGACGGCGTTGTTCAAGCAAGTGACGGCACACGAGGGGATACCGTCGAGCTGAGCAGCAACGAGGCCGACAACGGCGAGGATGGTGGCGGCGGAGAACTTCATTTTGAACGTTGGAAAGATTGTCGGGGGGACTTGAGTTGAAGGGTTGAAAGTTGTTCAAGTGAGAGACGGTTGATCGACAACGAGTGGATTGGCTTGTTCGGTTGAAGTGAGTGAGTCGGATGAGTTGAATGCGCTGAAGAGGAAAGGAAACATGGTGATGGGGTGCGAGAGACTCGCCCCTCATATACTTGGACAGAACGCCATGAATTAGACTCGTGGATCAGTGGGAATACGCTACGTTCCTAGCGGGTTGACCGAGACAGAGCCCGTTCTCGTATCATAGGCCCACATAGGAATGTGTCGTTGTTGCTTGCAGCCACAAGCCAAACCACATCCGTGACTGAGACATCACGCCATCCAATCGGGGTGTTTTTTTCAATTCTTCAGCTTCTTGGTTCCTGGGGCGGAGCATGGGAATGTTAGCTCGTTGAGGGGCAGTTGCATGGCAGCCCAGACAGGAATCCGCAAACGACCTGAATGCCGAGTCCGTCCACCTGGAGACATTACCTGGAGGCAACCCGGGTTCTGGGAATTTCCTGATATCATACACTGGGCTTTGCTGGGGCGGGAACCGTCCGAAGACAGTCTCTACAGAATGCCATCGTCGATACGACTATTATCCGGGGTGCCAAGACTATGGGACGCCCCCGGGTTCAACGCCGCTGAGGGTATTCACGCAATTCCCAAGGGGTTGGTTTTACATTACGCTACCCGATGCGGACGATGAGATGGCGCTACCGGCGAAGTGTTGGTTAGCCGGGACGGACGGGTGAGAAAGCTTGGCTCGTTTGAGACGGGGGCAGATCTCTCCGTCCACGGTTTCAACAAAGTTGCCTGGTTGTGGTTGATCTAATGAACGAGTGGTTGTCAGCCCATGGGAAGTCTGGGAAATTAACTCCTGGAAAATAAGGAGAGCATTGATCAGCCACATGTCGCGAACTATTGGGCTTCAACTTCCACTGGCGGCCACGCGAGCTGCTTAGTTCCCGCACCACAAGACCGATCCTCTCGATTGGTTCGAGTTTACCCCTGGCTTGCGCTCACTCAAATCGACAAACGCCACGGCGCTCACATATCCGGGTAAGAGGCAAGCCACTTGGTGACGGCTCACGTTGTCAAACGAGAATCGCCTCGTCAAGTGGTCTAGACCAAGCCCGAGGTTTCCGAAGGAGAGGTCGAGGCGCGACGGAGGCAAACGGTTGATTATATGGTAATAGGAATTACAACAGGAGCTGACGCTATCTAGAACTATTTGCTACACGGCACACGAAATCTACACGATGCATGTTTTTATGCGCTCCCGAGAGCACCCATCTGACCCAAGTCCGTCCATGCAATCCGTTACATGTCTAGTCCGTTCCGATCCGTTCCATTCCCGTACCCAGCCGTGACAAAGGAAATATGTGAATGAAAGAACTCGTGATGGTGGCCAATATTGCCCCATGCTGCTACCGAACAAATGAAAAGAAACAAAGGAAACGCTACCATAATCATTCAATCGTCGCCATGCGGCTACCGTAAACCCCTATCACTACATATGTGTATATCCTTGCACCATATACCTGATGATATAATTGTTTGCGACTGGTTTAATCGCTCTTGTCACCCTCCGACTGGGACGAGGATCGCATCGCGCGCAAGTCGCTTCGACGAATGACTTGACTGAAGACGAAAGTTAGCATCATGTCCAGGCATTCTTCAAGATAGAAAAGAGGGGAGAATAACTTACATCCTGCCACGTTCGTTGGGATCACGGATAACGACAAGCTGCTCCTTCTTCTTGTCGTTGTCCTTTGTCTTGGTGCGCGACGACGACTTCTTGGACTCCCCGGACGGCGAGGCCACGCGCCCGCGCAGCGACTTAATCTGTTGTTGCAGGCCGACGACCTCGGCCACAGTAGCCTCGTATGTTGCGCGAAGACCATCAAGCTGAGCGTTGACCGCGCCAAGCTGAGCCGTCAGCGACAGGTTCTCTTGGCGGAGCACAGGAGCTTGGTTTGCCTCCGGCTCAAGCTCGGCGATGCGAGCGTTCAAGCCATCTCTCTGGGGCTCAAGGTTGGCAACCCGGGCAGCGAGATCGTTTCTCTCAGCGGTGAGGGGCTCGAGGTTGGCGACGCGGGCAGCGAGCTCGTCTCTCTCGGCGGTGAGGGAGCCAAGCTTGACTGTCTCTTCTTGAAGCTGGTCGTTGCGCGTCTGGAGTTCGGCAATGTTCTGACGGAGCTCCTCCATGACGGCGGGTTCGGGGGCAGAGGAGGCAACGGAATCGGCCTTCTCAGCAGCCGGCTCGGCCTCGGCCTCCGGTGAGGGGGCGGGAACGGGCTCAGCTTCAACCTCGGGCATCGCCTTGTCGACCTGAGACGGAGCCACAGACTTGGCGTCGTCCTTGACCTCTTCTTCGACAATGATGACCTCCTCAACAGGCGGCGCCGGCGGCGCATCCTCGGGGGCAGGTGGCGCGGGGGCAGCATCTTCGTCGGCCTTGACGGTACCGGCATCGCTGCCAGCATCGCTCTCGGAAATGACTGAAGGAGCGATGGATGGAGCAGCAGAGCCCATGAGAGACTCTGCACGGCGGAGCTCGCTGGTGACGGACTCATTCTCGTCCTTCAATGAGGCGTTCTCGTCAATCAGCGACGCGTTTTCTCCAGCCAGGGAAGCGTTCTCGTCAATCAGTGATGCATTCTCTCCGGCCAGGGAAGCGTTTTCGTCCTTAAGAGACCCAATCTCTGACTGAAGGCCGACTCTTTCATCCCAGAGACGGAGGATTTGAGAGGTATGGTCATCCTGGTCACTGAGGAGGCCCTGAACCTGTTCCTTCAGCGTGGTGTTGCGCTCCTTCATGGTATCGATGCGCGTCTGGAGCTTGTCATACTTGGCCTGTACACCCTCAAGGTCCTTGACCCGGGTGTCAAGCTCCGCCTTGCCAATCTCGAGCTCACCCTTGGTGATCTCAAGGCTTTCGAAGCGGGTCTGGAGATCGGTGTTGGCAGTCTCAAGCTCAGTGAACCTGACCACGATCTCTTGCTTTTCAACCTCGATGGCGTCAAAGCGCTCCTGGATACCCTTCTTCTCGGTCTCGAGCTGTTCGACGCTGGCTTCAAGTCCCTTCTTCTGCTCATCGAGTTCATCGATGCGAATCTGCAGGTTCTTGTTGGCCTCGGTGAGGCCTCCGTTCTCCTTGAGAAGCGAGTCGACTTGAGGCTTGTATCTGTCGAGCTCCATGCGCAGGAGGTCGCGCTCAGAAGTGACGTCGCCGAGTTCAGTGCCCCTCTTGATAAGGTCCGTCTCAAGGCTGGCGACGCGAATCCTGAGGGCGTCTCTGGTCAACTCAGCGGCAGCGATTCTCTCAATGAGAGCGCGCTCAGTCTCCTTGGTGACAGCGCCGAGATCACCGAGATCCTTCTCGAGGTTGGAGCAGCGAGCTTCGAAATGCTCTCTCTCCTTCTTCTGCTCTGCAAAGTCATTCTCGAGAGTGGCGTACTTGGAAGAGATGTTGTTCTTGGCGTCTCTCTCAGAGGCGAGAGTTTGCTCGAGCTCAGTGGACTTGGATTCGAGCTCAGTGAACCTGGCGGCGAGCTCGTTTGACTTGGATCCAAGTTCGCTTGTCTTGGCTTCCAGCTCGGTTGATTTGGCTTCCAACTCAGCCGCGACGTCGCGGAGCTCATCGCGCTCCTTCCTAACTCCCTCGAGGTTCATTTCATGTTCGTGAAGGAGGTTGTTGGCGTCATCGAGAAGCTGAAGTTGCACCTCCAAGTCGCTAGTAATTCTCGTCAAGTCGCGTGTAATTCTGTCGTTGAGCTTTTGCTCATCCCTGTGCAGCTTCTCGATCATGCCCTTGTCGGCAGATAGTGTCTTCAGGCTTTCAAGAGCCTCATTGCGCTGTCTCTCTGCCCTCTCCTTATCGGAGTGAAGTATGTCAAGTCGGTCAAGGGCATCCTCTAGTCTCCTGTCGGTGGCGGACTGTCTGCCGAGAAGGCTCTTGGTCTCATCTCTCATGCGTGAGATCTCCTTGAGGAGGTCCTCCTCAACTCTCTCACGCTCGCGAAGCTCTTCATGAGTGATGCGGGGAACAGAAGGGGGAGCGGGAAGAGCGGCAGGGGCAGGGGGTGCCTTGATCTCAATGTGCAGGGTCTTCTTCACAGGGGCGGCAATGTCAATGCGAGCTCCCCTTAGCTTTGCTGGCTTGGCGGGGGTAACTGGTGCTGAGGCTCTCTTCACGACTTGCTTCTCTTGAGAGATGGATTGAGGGAGTGGGGCAAAGGTGATGGAAGGCCTAGGGCGAGCGGTGGTGGTGGTGTCGGTCTTTGGGGGGTAGTAGTCCTCGTCGGAGGAGGCTACACTGGTTGCGTTGGTGACGGTAGACTGAGTGTCGAAGCTGTACTTTGACTCGTTGTCGGAGTCGTGGCTCTCATCACCGGATAGGTAAGATTGGTCGTTGGAACGTCTCCATGGTCGTTCAATCTCAGGACGACCCCGGAAGCGGAGGGAAGGGGGCTTGAACAGGAGAGGCTTGCCGCTGGGGGTCTTGCGTCTCCAGCTTCCGGATGTGCTGGTGCTCAGGTCGGACCTGTTGTCTGAAGAGTGGTCGACGAGTGAGACGTCGGAGATGTTGGCGTGAGACATATCGATCATCTCAATAGATGTGCCATCTGGCACGGAGACTGAGGGCCGTCTTTGCTTGCCGAAGCGGGCGATGCCCGGGCGGCCCTTGTTGGGCACGGCGTCACGAGTTGGCGCCATGGGAGTTGGTGATGAATGAAGATGATGGGTGGAGTTTGTTCAGGAGCGGAGGCTCTGGTAAGATAAGGTATAATAGTTCTGTGGTTTTCTCAAGTTATGTGCCAAGCTGGACGTCTGATCTGGGGCTGGTGGAATCTGCGGGTGACATTGAAAGTGTATCGGTAAGTTGATGAGGGGTAAAGTTGCATATCGGGTCTGCGGATCTACAATCAGAAGAATGATGAGATCGGGTGAGAGTCTGGATGCAGCAGGCAAGTCGTTTTTGTCGAAGTATCCAGAGAGTGTTGTTGTGGGAGGGAAGAAAAGGGGAGAGGCAGGGAGGGCGATCTACGTACAACACCAGCCCAACCGGCAGAAATGATATTCGACACTGCCCGCCTTCATCCGTGGCCAGCCCCAACGCGCTTAGCCCCGTCCAATAGGGCACATACACCGACCAACCTCGGGGAGCCCTCGAGCTTTCGAGACACGGCATGGACAAGCCCTTCGGGCCAACGCCCAGGGGTGAGGCGTGGCCCAGGGCGGACCCGACGTGTGCCTCCACGGTTCTGTTCGAGAGCCGTTTGACGGGAAAGCCCAGCGTACATCCGGGACACAAGACGGCGTCCAAACTGCAAACGCAACGTCGTCACTTGCTCGACCCCGAGCAAGGATACCTTGGGCTGATTGGGCAGTCTGGCTGTCAGGAGGAGCAAACCACACTTTCCAGGGTTCTAGGACCGCCCCCATCGACTATCGGGCCCCAGTCTGGTATCCATTGTCACGTCCCGCCCTGCCGGGGGCCCAAAATGCGGGAGGCCAGGGGGGGGCCAACCAAGGGTTTGGGCAACTAAGCCTGGTCAATCAAGAGAGTCGAGCTCCGGATACAACTGTGCAATATCTCCCAAGTGGCGAAACGGGAACATGTGTAAGTCTCCTGTTGCTGGACCGTCTCTTCTTCTCCCGGCGCAGCAGCCTATCTTTTGGCTTTGCTAAGCCGCTGTTTGTCACAACTTTTTGCTCTGCCTCCTGTTTTCCACTTCTACAGAGTCATCTCTTCAGCAACGACTGTCTACAGCCGTTTGTCTCTGTTTTGGCTTCCTCTTTCGAGGGCCAAACGCGCCGGAAGCCCTATTTTGCAGGGGTTGAACGGGCCACAAGGGAAAAGGAAAGCGTATCACCCAGGCTCCTCGCGCTAAGATGAGTCAGGAATTTGGGGGAACCAGGCATATCAGCCAGTCGATTTTACGAGGCAAACGGGCGGAATTGAATTCGACAGGCCTGATTCTATTTTTTCCCAGTTTTTGTGCGCATGGCGTGTTGCGATAGTGGGTTGGGCATCGTTCCTTTTGCTTTGCTCGGGCCAGGTTGGGACAGTTGGGACGAAATGGACAAGGATCTGTCTAGAAGATCGCACGGCATTGGACGTTGGCGGCCATTTCACTGCAACCTGCAAGCTCCCGGAGGCGACCGGGGGGTCTGGACTTGGACGTGGTGTCTGTTGATTCGTCTGTTGTGCGGGCCGAGCCATGGACCCCGGCCGGTCTGCTGCTCTACTTTGCCTTGGTTAGTGTCGACGAGATGAAGGGAAAGTGTGTCTATTTCATGATTCGTGAAAAGCTTCTTGCCGGCCAAATCGGAAACTTTCACTGTCTTTGTCTGCTGATGACTGCCAATATGGGAGCAACAGAATGACTCTCGCCATCCGCTGGTCTGACTGTATCCTGATGCCCGGCTTATCAGATCGATGCTCGCGAATAGACGGTGGCTTTCGCATCCCGCCTTTCCTCTTCGACGGGTATCGATCCACCACTTTTGCTTCATTGGCCGGTTATGAGACCCAAGTGGCGGTACGCATGCCCTGTCGGATGCGCCGTGTCTCCTCAATCCCGCGTTCGAGTCTAGATGTTCTGGGAGGGGTTTGCGGTGGAGACCGACTGTTCGTGCGTACTCTGGGTATCCTTGACGATAACAAGGAAGCGCGACTTCCATCTTCCCGGGTCCGACGACATGCATACGGACGTACTGCGCTCGAGTATCACCAGAATCTCATCTAGAACCCCTTCTTCGACTCCTTGCATGCTGTTGTTCATATGACACTGAATCTAGAAGGTCTACGCGAAATGTGTGTGTTGCTGAGTAAACTTGAAGCGAAATGATACATTGGAGCAAACGGAACAATCTGCATCTGCCACGCACCTGAGGCTCAATCGCGCAGCTATCGACCTGCTGAAAACGAATCGCCCGCATTTCACGCTGAGGCGTGTTTGCTGCGGCTGTCGTGGCTGGATGGTCGGGAGGATTATGCAGGCCTGCAGCGGCCCCTTTTCGTCCGTCCAGTCAGAAAATGAGGCGGTCGAGTAGTGTTGCTGTGTGACAACCCGTAGGCTGCATGCATTGTATGTGCATGTACGGAGTATGCCTGGTGACGTACCAAAAGCAAAACACCGTGAACGTCTGCTCGTGAGAGTTGCAAAATGTCCAGAAATTGTAATTAAATTCCCCGTGGCGGCACCTCCTTTCTGCCCACCTGCCATGCTGATTTTCATCCCAAACGACGATGTTGCTGCTGGTATATCTCATGATTATTCGGCACAATTTTATCTACAGACCACAAAACGACCTTTTATTCACCTTCTTGACGTAAACCAATCCATGTTCAACCTTTGGCAAGCCTCCATACGTTACATTTGAACTGACTTCATGCAGAGTCTAGGCTTGGTACGTACACATTGAACAGCCTAAAAGCACGTCTAGAACGTTTGGGACATGTTTGCGTGGACATGAGGAATGAGGCGAAGAGGCAAAGAGGCGAAAGGCGAGTGGTTGGACAGAAGAATGTATCGATGTTAAAGTAACACCGATGCCCGATACCTCTACCGAATCTGCAAACGAAACGTACTCCACGGAATCTTCATGCTGTCGTGTCCTTCAATGGGACGATGAAGCAGTCAAAGTGGTCTTGAACTCGATAATGGCCGCGCGGGGTTCTGTAAGCGCATGATTCGGTCATAGTGTCATTGCCAGCTTGAACAAGCATTACTGTGAAAACACACGATTAACTCACAACACATCGAGGCTAGAATCGGTAACCGCAGGTGGTTCTCACCGGAAGTTTCCTTCCATTGGCAAGACCCTAGCTGCATGTTCAGATTGAGGCCTCCCCCGCCTGTATCCTCAAAGAGGACGTGTTGATAGGAAAACACCAGCACAAGATTATGGAGTAGGCACTCTAGAACATTACAATACAATCACGCCTACAAGGCGAGACGCTTCAGAAACATTGGTACAAAAGGCAATAGTCCAAACGAAGACCATACGTGGCAGATCGTTTCCGCCGGATTGCTCACTGAGGCCAAGGTTAATGTACTTTGTAACTTTGGACGCGACTCCGGGTGTCCCTCATTGGACTAACACGGTCTTGATGCGAGTACACGTGTGACCTCTGAGGTTCGACGCGGAGAGCATCATCAGCAAATGAGCAACGATTCCGCCAATTGTATGGGTCTGCAAATGGATCTGGGGAGGGGAAGAGCCCACCCGTCCACCCAGCCCACAAGCCCAAGCCAATGTGCAGGGCTGTGGAGTTTGCATCGGGATTGGTGGACTGTTCAGTTATAGCTTCACTCTGCTTGCCCCGCACGATCCTCACCTTCAGATGTTGAATAGTGATTGTATCTATTCAGTTGCCGAAAGAGGCGATGGAGTCGGCGTAATGGAAGCGTACCAAGCCGGGTAGATAGCCCGCAGACTGCTCACCGTTCAAAGCAAGTTGCGGTAAGAGAGGTCGTGAATGTTCGTGATGGTTCAGGATGGTTCAAGAAAATGGAGGGTCTCTGTCTCCACCATCGTCACGAGGATCGCAGGGGTCGGGAATTGTGCTCTGAAATCGCCGACGAACGCATGCTGCAATGCCTCGCTTTGTCCATCACGCCCCATCCGCATCGTGGGCTTGACGGAAAGGCACGAACTCCTACGTGTTGATCGTGAGAACGTATGGCTTGTTGAACTGGAGGGGCAAGTTCGTGGGACCGGTCATCATGTGACGAAAATTGCGAGCGAACCTGCTTTGGTGTTCGTGTGCAATCTGGCGCGTAACTTTGAGGGCATCGTGTGATCTGATGACGTGCATGTTCCGAGGGACATTTTCCCGGAAGCTTCCCTATTCGCTTTACTCGTCGCTTCACTCGAGGAAAATAACAGGAATTCAGACAAGCCAAGACAACAAATTGCCAACAGGTGGCAGATGCGGCAATCATTGCATTCGTGACAAGATATCGTGAGAAGCGGGAGAAAAGCGGATTGGCATTATGCCCAGTTTTCGTCAAGTGGTGCTAAAGATCACAACACTCCCATAGAAGTTTTAAACATGCAGAAATGACAAAGTCAGAGATGATTTGGTCATGTTCGAAATTACGTCTTGAGAAGAATAGTAGTGTTCAACCTGACGGGGCGCAGTGATAAGGATCCCGGAATGCCTTCGCGTCGAACTGCACACGAGACGGTGAGGGACCACCAGGATCACAGCTCACGCATTACATCAATGGTCAAGAGCGGCGTGAACACGGTGTCATAATCATGCAACAGATGATATAAGATCTAGAGACAATCTAAGGGTATTGATCATAATGAATCATGTTGAGAGCCATCATATACAAACGAGAACATTGCAAGCCATAAACCATCAGGAACAAACGAAACACATTTCCATAACGCTTAACATCCGTAAACCCAGCATTCCAATCATCGTTTACTCATCATCGCTGTCGGAGCTGGAGGTATCCTCGTCATCCTCCTCGTCATCATCTAAGCGCTGTTAGAACGGATGCTACACTGCGAAAGCTTGTTCGGCGGGAGAAAGCTTACCATCAGCCGGAACCTTGCTGGCAAGGACGCCGTCAGTCCTGTCGCGGACCTGCTTGTAGTGGACGGGGTCCGTCTTCAGGTCCTCGCCCTCAACAGCAACGCCATCATCCTGAACATACTCCTTCAGGTCGGAGAAGAGATCCTCGCCGAAGGCGCCAGACTTCTTGGCCCGGGTGATCAGCTGGCTGACGACACCGGAACCGACCTTGGCGGGCGTGTTGAGGATCTTCTCGAGCGCCTCGCGGTGGCCGAAGCCGCACTTGGCGTGGAGGTCCTCGACGGGCGCGCCGTCGGGCTGGCTGTCCCTGAAGCGCAGGCCGGGGGTCTGGTAGCGGCGGATGCGGACCTCGCTGTAGGCTCTCGCGAGCTCGACGGCGCTGACCTTGATCTTGGCGGGCTCGGGAGCGGGCCAGAGTCTCGCCTTGGTCAGGCCCATGATGGCCGATCCGAGCAGGAGCTGCTCGCAGTCCTCGACGGTGCCGTCGTCGGTGCCGGCGTGGCAGTAGCGGATCTCCTCGCCGGGGTAGCACGAGGGGTTGAGCAGGCGGTGGACGGGGTTGCTGACGGCCTTGATGATCTTGTCGATGGCCTCGGCGCGGGTGGCGGTCAGCATGGCGATGACCTCCTCGGAGATGGGCTGCTCCTTCCAGGGGCGGCCCTTGGAGTCCTGGAGGGTGCCGTCGGGACCCAGGCGGGACTTGTAGGCAGCCTTGGAGAGGACGCGGCTGAACCAGCGGGCCTCGCCAAAGACCCAGCTGAGAACGAGGGTCTTGTCCTCGTCGTTGCGGGCGCCGGCCATGAGGACGTGGCGGTTCAGGGAGACGATCCAGTCCTTCATGAAGGGCACCAGCAGGTGCGTGGCGGCATACTTGTCGGAGGCCAGGGCAAGGTCGTAGAGGACGTCGACGTTGGGCCTGGTGGGGAGCTGGTGGAACTTGAAGTGGGCGATGGAGAAGAGGGTGTCGAGGCCGCTGGTGGTGTCGGCGGCAGAGTTGAGCTCGATGATGCCCTCGGTGTTGCCCGCGAGCTGATCTCTGAAGACGCGCGACGCGGTGGCGAGAGCCGCGGCGCGGACGGAGAACACGGTGGGAACACCGCTGGCATCCCTGACCTTGATGTGAAGGTCGGTGTCCTCGTGGTACGAGATCTTCCTGTCGCCCTCAGGCGTAGGAACGCGGGCGGGAACGACGACGGCGCGGGTAGCAAGCTGAGCACCCTGAGACTCCTGGGCCTCGGCATCGTTCTTGTCCTCCTCTTCCTCCTCGTCAGAGGATGACTCACCCTCGTCCTCGGTAGGGTGGGCGTCGGCGGTGCTCTCAACCTTGAGGTGATCAGCCGCGGAAGCAGGCTCGGCACCGTTGCCGTTTGTCTCGGGTGCAGGCGCAGCAGCGGGCTCAGACTCCCCCTTGGGTCCGACCTCGGGGGCTCCGTTGGTCTCCTTCTTCTCGCCGTTCACGGGCTCCTTGTTGTTGTTGTCAAGGAAGGGCTTCTCACGGCCGGGCATGGCGGTCATGGGTCGCTGGGCGGGAGCTTCGTCGTTGCCAACCTGAGCCAGAGACGGGATACTCCGCGAAGAGTCGGTGCGCTTGAAAAAGCCATTGCCGTTGCCGTTGCCGTTGGCTCCATCCTTGACCGGGCCGAAAGTGGGCGTCGGGGGAGTGGAGGTGGCGTTCTCGTTGGTGGTCTTTGTGGTGGCAGCTCTGTTACAACATGTTAGAAACAAAGACTCTGAGTCATCCTGGTATGAGACAACCGTAATAACTTGGGCCTGTTTAGGTGCTTCTTCGCAATGGAGAAGTGGGGGAGGCAGAATGGTAGAGGAGGCATGGAAATAGATGAGGGCGAAGCAAAAGGACGCTGGCTACCGAAGGGAAGAGACTCTGGGAGGGACTGATGGCCGTCGAGGCATCACTCTTATGATGGGGTGTCTCGCGAGGGGAGAAAGGGGACGCCCTCCTTGAGGGTCAGTCGTGGAGGCATGATGGACATCGGGCCAGTCACGATACCGGCCAAAGGAGTCGGGCGCGTCGCCCCCGGGTGGTGTTGGCGGACTACGAACACCCGTGTAAGAGACATGGAAGGGAAGCTGATTGGGGGTGGCGACATTAGGTGTCGATGACGATGGGAGTTGGGATATCGTGGGCAGAGACACGTCAAACATGCAGGACCCGACAACTCGACAGGCCCGAAATCCGAAACGAAGCGTTGGCCGTTGGAAAACCACAAGGCACGCTCCGTTTGGTGGTGTTTGGTGGGGTGTCTTTGAAGCCGCGGCGCCCGCCCATCCAAGCCGGGCCTTGTCACGGCGGGGCGAAGGGTCCAGCGTAGAGCCAGGGGTAGCGAGCACATGCTGGCAACTTGACCAGGGGCAACAAAGAGGAGCATGAAGAGCGGTGAAGAAGGCCGCTTTTTGCGTGTCCCAAGACAACTGCATCCATTGTCTTGAAGAATGAGGCGGGGGAGGGGGAGGGGAGGGGAGGAGAGGAGGAGAAAAAGACACGCAGTAAGACGCGTGTATATAAAACGAAGAAAATAGATATATATCATCAGGACGTACCTCTTGAATCTGTTGTTCAGGAACAGAAAGCCGTTGGACTTGCGGCGCTCGGTGGTGGTTTCTTGGGAGACGGAGTTGCTCCTCCTGGTGTCGAAAAGCGCTGGAGACATTTTGGGCAAGGGTATCGAAGGCCGGAACTTGAACAGGAAAAAATGCAAAACAAAACTGAAAATGGGCCAACGCTTCAAGGAAAAGAGAAGCCGCCAAAGCAACGATGGAGCAGCCAGGAATGCAGTGCTCGCGGGTATCGTATCGGGACCAATAACGGATTGATGTGAATCAGACGGAGAGGAACATAAAAACAGACCTGAGCCTGAGGACTGGCTGCGCATCTATATGTACTCTGCCTTCTGGCTGGTCGGTTCGACCCGACGACCATCAGGATCCACTGGTTGGCGGTTGAACAATCAATATTGGCCGTCCGTGAGTCTGTCGAAGAGTCGAAATGCCCATTCAGAGCCTGGGAATCGCCGAGGATACGGCCCACCAGATGGCTGGCCAACTACCTGAACCATGAGTTTTTCAAGCAGGGTCTAAACGAGATGGAAGGTCGACATTGGGCAGCAAATGTATGGATTGGATGGATGGATGGATGGATGGCGACAAAGGACAGACAATCGCAACCATCTCCTCGACCACCACCACGACCGCCCTCACCGCTCGACTGGCCGGTTCGTCGCCAGACGCGTCAAGGCACCTTTCCTGGACGATTTTTTTCTCTGGTGCGAGAATCCCTGTTGACGAAGGTCGCCGGGAGCTCGGAACTCATGCAGATTTCTCCCAGGGGCTCCACCCAGTGACATTTTAGCGCAGTTCGCGTTGGAGCCGTTGCTTGGTTGCCCTCCAGATGTCACCAGGGTTTGCATACAGATTCGGCCGATCGCATCCACCGCCCTTTGGTTGCATGAAACATTGACGACGAGAGTGCTTGCCTTGTCTTGAGCCTCTCTCTGTCTTGTTGTCTTTTCAAAGTGATTCCTCGATATCGTCAACTTGGGGCTGTCAAAGTACCTAAGATACGTCTTTCTTTCGCCTCAACTACCCCTCTTCTGGTGTGAGGTCCGATGTGATGCTGGGAGAGCGGAGTCTGGCCCTCACCGCATGGCCGCGATAATGAGGCCATGTCGTTGGAGATCCTGTCCGTGGGAGTCAAAACGGCGATGCATGGTTGGCTGAAAACTTTGCTCGCCAGCCTCATCTGCAGCATCTAATGCTGGGCCACGTTCGTGATGCAGACTGCATCGCATGGTATCGCGCGCCTAACGCATTCGCCTCTCGATTTGGCGACACTTACCATATAACTGTGACATCTTGCATCAACGTCTCAAGATTGAGAGGGGAAGTCCTTCAAGCGTAAAGTGGCCGCCGGTCTGGAGAACTGGCGCTGCTGGGCTGGGTGCATCGCGCGTGGAGACTGAGTTGCGTGCCCATATTTTTCGTGGACTCCCTGGTCTGCACATTTGACGATGTCGATCACAACTCGTTCACAAATAGGCATAACTAACTGCGCGGCCCATGACATGACTCTTCTTCAGGAATTTGAAGAACACCAAAAATTCTCTTTTCCTTATCATCTCCGTAAATCTAGATAGCCCGCTGGTATCGCACACGAGGTTCCATCCAACCCAAAACTCCAGGAAATAGGTACACGAAAAGACGAAAAGAATCCACAAAGCCCCACACCACGAGGCCAGAAAATCTACTGCCCAATGATCACTCCGTTGGGGAGCTTGAGGCCGATGGGAAGGCCCTTGGTGAACTTTTGCGTAAACGCAGTTCCGTTCCTCTTCGCAATGACCTCTTCAATGTCCTTGTACATATCATAGCTGCACCCACGATGTTAGTTGATTGGCTCCCGAGTCAACGTCCAGGGATGCGGTCACTTACGCATTCATCTCCTCGATGGTGAGTTTGGCCTTCTCGTCCTCAACCTTGTACGTGCTGCAGCTGTCGGCATTGCTGGAGAAGCCTATGCAAGAAGTCAGACATAACAGGGCTCATGAGTCAAGTTGCGTGGTTCACAATGATGGGCGACTCACCGATGCGCTCGTTGATGTTGTAGGCGGCCTTCGCAGCAGCCTGCTGCACCCTCGTAGCACGGGGCAGGCGCACGTCGTTGTACATGGACAGAGTCTCGTTCACGTCGCCGTTGAAGTACTTGGGGTGGAAGAGGATGCCAAGGGCAGCCGCATCTTCAATCGCCATGCAAGCTCCTTGACTTTGGTGAGGCATCATCTGTGCTCTCTGGTCAGTGGGATGCCGGTCATTCGAGAACAGGGATGGAGTTTACTTACAGGGTGTCCTGCATCGCCCAACAGGCAGACCTTGTCTTTGCTGATGTAAGGGTAGGGGTCGCTACCAAGCCGTCAACCTTTGTCTCGACAACCATTCAGTCCAGGGAAAAGTAAACTTACTGCATCCACAGACGCCAGGGCTGGATGTCCATGCCGATGGCGAGATGCGCCTTGACCTGCGCATCCAACTCTGGATAAGGAGCGAGCAGCTCCTCGACGGGGCGGTCCTCGACGCCCCAAGCCTGGTTGGTGTAGTCGCCCTTGTCTCTGGGGAAGAAGCAGTAGTAGGACAGCAGCTTTCCTCCGTTGCAAGGCGAGAGGACAATCTTGTCCCACTTGCCCTCCTGGCCGCCCCAGTACTCGAGAGCGGCGTCCTGCGAGTAGTCGACGAGGCCGGCCTTGACCGCATCCTCGGTGAGGACGTTGGCGTGGAGGCAGCTCGAGTCGGCGGGGCGCTTCGCCGGCTTCACACCGATGAGGCCCCGCACCGCGCTGCCGATGCCGTCGGCTCCGATGATCAAGTCATGCGTGGCAGAGTGTCCGTTTTCGAATGACACCTTTCCGGCAGCGATGTCCATCTCTTTGCACTACACCAAACAACGTTAACAACGTCAATGTTTCAAGGTCGGCCGGAATGATGTCTCACCTTGTAGTTAACAAACAGCTTGGCGGGCGTTCCCTCTCCGGCCTCCTCGAGGGCCGTGTCCTTGAGCATCGAATGCATGTATTGGCGGTGGAACATGTTGTAAACGTATCCCCAGCGCTCCTCGTAGTCGTCCAGGTCGTACACACTGACCGGCTCACCCGTCTTCCAGTCGCGGTTGATGAGCTTCTTCAGCACGACAGGGTCGCCCTTCTGGACGTCGACACCCCACTCATGCAGCCAGCGGGTGCCGTTCGCGGCACAAGAGACGGAGGCACCGACCTCTCCGGCAAAGTCGTTGCGCTCGTAGATGGAGACCTTATGGCCGGCGCGGCGGAGGGCGATCGCGACGGACATACCACCGATACCACCGCCGACGACTCCGACGTCGAGTTGCCTCCACCCCGCAGTCGGCAAAGAACCCATGGTGACGGTTTGGTGGTGATGGAAGTGGGACCTAAGGATTATCGGACGAAGAAGTCGATTATGTCGGATCAAGTGGATGAATTCTTCACGATGTCGTCTTGATGGATGCGAAAGGTAAGGTAGCGAACAAGGCTCCCGAAGAACTGCCACGAGGCCGGCATATGTACTTCACGGTCGGCATCATCACTAGGATAAGGTCACGCGTGTATTGCCAATCCGAGCATCAACACACCCTCCATCTTTGCCCCATCCGTGCGGCCGGCTTGTCGCGGTCGTCGATAACAGATCCCACGCCCGTCCGTCGCGTGCCTCAGAACCGCATCAGACGGGCGGATAAGGTACGGGACCATGGGGGTGCAGCAACCGCTCAATCTAACCCACTGATAGCTTCATGTTGGAGAGGAAGAGATCTTGAGAAGGCCCCAGAATCGAGGAAAGATGCCCACTTGCTGCTCCAATGACCCGCTGGCGTGTTATCGCCAAATCCACGGCGCCGGGTCTCGGCAAGTATCCGAAATCCCTATCGGAAAGGTGTGCGGGCCGCACACAACTCAGGTGCAATTGCCGCAATCATTGGTGCAGCGCTGGAGGATGACTTCCGCAGGCTCTTCCGTATCACAGTGCACCCGAACAGTATTCCCGCCCATCTCTTACGGATGACGAAGCAGTCTTATTGTTCATCGCATATCTAATCTGTTTGGAAATCGTCCCAGCTTTCGCGATGCCGCTTGGCCTGCCCAAAGCCGCCCGAAAGCGAGCAAACCTAAGCTCCCCCGCCCCCGGTAATTCGTGGCAGTTTAGTGGGCAGCTAAAAGACGAATGTTCGATGGGACTTAGCCGACTAGACCACTAGGTTGGTTTCTGGATGTGTCTATCCTGACGTACAGCAACCGCAATTGAACTCAACGTCGCGAACACTTCCGACGGCGGCAGAAGTCAAACGAACGATCAGGTTATTGTCCACTGTCCGCTGTCCGCAAATGCTGATCAAGCTACCATGGATGTCATAAGGCCTGGCTGTGACACTCAATGGCGTGACAAGTGTCTTTCATCTCGTTTGCCCGTATTCTACGTTGGCCGATCTGTATGATCATCGAAGGAAGAAACCAAAAGCAGTCTCTATTTCTCGTCTCCTCGCTGATGCGACGAAGCTGAGAAAATTGGTACACATCAAATCCCAAACATTTGACGTAAAAATTGACCTACCAGGATTCGCCGTTCCGTCTCTAGCTACGGACAAAGCCTAATACGAAGCGTCAGGACTAGTCGATTAGACCGGCAGGTTGGCCTCAATCCCATTGAAGACAAACGTCTGACCAATTTCATAAAACTTAAGAGCACACCGATCAGTGGAAACATAGTCTTCATTTGTTCAACTGATGTTGAATCAAGATCTCTGAGTGCTGTAGATATATGCAGCCTGATGGAGCTGCAGCGTTGCACTGAAGGTGTTGTAAGGTAATGGCCCACAGTGCAACGTAGAGAGCCGAGCCAACAGCATGTTTTGGGTCGGCCGCCGGCAACATGGTCTTCGAGTCTGTCATGTGATTGCTCTCAAGAAACGCTCGATCTTTTCACAAACAAGTTAAAGCGGGTATGTTTGTTCTCATGTTCTATTGTTGTCATTTTCTCATCAATACCAGTAAGAAGTACTGTCTAGTGCCCCGACCTTATCCAACAGCCATAGGGTGCAGCTAACCCATATCCGATTTAACCAAAACCATTAACGCCTTGATGCTTCCCAGATATATTATCCCTGGCCGAACTGGGGGGTGTTGAGGGACATCGCCATCAACAAGCCACCAATCAAACCCGCGCAGGGTAGTGTGATGAACCAGCCAGAGAACACAAAGGCAACCTGGCGCCAGTTCACAGCGCGAACATCGAAGTTCATCAAGGCAACACCGACGATGGACCCAGTCAGACATTGTGTGGTGCTGACAGGAAGGCCAAGACGACTGGCAACCAAAACGGTGATGGCTGCGCCCAATTCCATGCTGAAGCCTCGGCTGGGTGTAACGGAGGTCATCTTGTTTCCCATTGCCCTTATAATCTTATAGCCCATGAACCAGAAGCCAGCACCGAGGAGAAAGCCGGCGACAACGAGAATCCAGATTGGGCTTTCGCCTTTTTCGGACACTTCGCCCGTCATGTAGACCTGGTACGCCGCAATCCAAGGCCCGACTGCATTGGCAACATCGTTGGAGCCGTGAGCAATGGACATCATCATGGCGCTGGCGACCTGGGCGTACGTCAACAGGTGCTCAGCGCGAATATCGTATTGCTTGGCTTTTCCATGAACGGAGGCAAGCTGGGTATCAGCGTGGTTGACGCAGTCACGCGTGACTCCTTGAAGAAAGATATACTTGATGAAGCTCCAAATACGCTTGGGGTTGTGAATGGGAAGGTGAGCCGTTGGAGCAAGGAAGCGTTCCTCAGGTTCAGGCATACGTTTGTAAGCGCTCGCGGGGGGTGCTGTCTTGCCGCGCTCAACGTCCTCAAGAGACAAGGGTGCTGCGGTCGGGCTGGTCGGGGAATGGTCGTTGACGAGCTTCTCTCCCTTGTCGGCACTAGACTCGGTCTTGGCCTTTTGCTTCTCAATGTCCTCATTGTCATTGGGGGATACAATCCTGGCGTTGTAGTCGACAACCACCTCGTCGCCCTTTGCAGGCAGATAGATGGGCGGGTTCTCCATCCACAACAAGGGCCCAAGGAAGACGTGACGCAGTCGGATGCGCGTGTCTTGCTTCACAAGCCTTCGGTGGACATATGGCAGGAAGAAGACGTAGGCGAGAAGAAGAGCACCAAAGAAGGTACCCAAGACGATTGCGCATGCAATGCCGGCACCGAGCTCCTCGAGTGACGGCGCACCAGGGGCCTCGATGATAATGAACAGGGCGAGAACTGCAGCGGTAAAGGCGAGGTAAAACGGAATGGCCTTCATTGCTTTCTCGAAGGGGTTCTTGCGCTCGAGGACAGCGAATTTGAGACTTCCAAAGAGAATGGCGGAGAAGACTGCAGAGATCAAAGGGGCGATGACCCAAGATGCGGCAACCTGGGACACGCTTCCATCCTTCCAGCCCCAAGATACGCCAGCTTCCGCAGCTATGCCAACGCCAACCAAGGCACCGACGATGGTCTGCGTTGTTGAGACAGGGTATCCAATCTTGGTGGCAGTGAGCAACCAGAAGGCACTGGCGAACTCGGCACAGCCCATGGCAAGGATGAGGGTTGCGGGGGTCCCGCGGAAGCGATCGAGGCCGATGATATTGTTCTTGATCGTTCCGGTGACGCGGGATCCGAGGACGACGGCGCCAAAAAACTCGGTGAACATGGACAGAAAGCCGACCTGGGGCATGGTCAGGGTGCGGGCGGCCACCGAGGTGGCGTAGGAGTTGGCGACATCGTTGGCGCCGTTTCCGAAAGAGCTGCCGCAGAAGGCGATGCTGATCAGGGCGATGATCCAGTCATACTGCGGGAGGGCAGCCATGACGGCGGCGTTGAGGGAGAAAGTCGAATACTGATATCGATGTTCGTACTAGAGAGGGAGTAGGAAGAGAGAGCCGAGGGGGTGAAGTAGGAAGAGGAATCTTCACTACGATGATTGCGGCCCAGAGAGGGATGGGGGCTTGAAGTATAAGTAGAGAGGAGGCTTGTCGGGTCTCTCAAGGTCGAGAGCCACAGGAGAGACCTGGAGCGCCGCGACCTTTATAGAGAGGGTGAGGTCGGAGAGGTTCCCAGCAATGGAGGATGGATGTCTGGACTCTGGAGACGAGGGCTGGCCCACGTGGGGGAGGAGTGGGTGTTTCTCCTCCCTCCCCTTCTTCCTTTCTTTCTCCTCTCTTGTCAATCAAGGACCAGCGGTCGCTGCTACCCTGGCCATGGTGGTGTTCGCCGCACATTGAGCCGGGCAAGAGACTTTGGAAAAATCAGATAAAAAATCTCAATTGCACCTGCTCGTCCGTGAAAGTGGCCATCAAGACCCATGCGGTGGATGTTTTGACGGATGCCCAGTCTGCGCCGAGCTCTGCGACCATCCACATCGGCGGCTGGTATTGGCGAGGCGGGTGCCACCTTGGATCTTGGCCTTCTTGGCTTTCGAGGTACCGACGACCGATCCGCCAGACGATTCCAGCCAGTCACAGTCGTTTTCGCAGGCACGTTGCTGTTTCAATACGCTGTCGACGCACCAGGTCGTGCTTGCGACTTCTTGGTGGTGAACTCTCCGTGATGCCTGCCAAGACACGAGATCTGACGCTAAACTCCAGCAGAGTCTTACAGAGACTCAACCACGGCTGCTGTCGCGTGCCCTCCTGCTCTTCTGAGAGCACATGTGGCAATCGACTGGGTAGGAGAGCACGCGAGCAGCTCCCCTTTCCAGCTTCCTCTCTCTTCCTCGGTTCCCTCCACTGAAGACTCGCATGGCATGTCATGCTGCTCACTGCTCAGTGAAACCTCCGAGGCTGTCCTTTCTCCCGGATTGCCCTTCTCGCTGACCGAAGGCCAATGTAGGCACTCATCCTTGATCCTGCACGGCATCCAATTGCAACAAGTCGGCATGAGCGATAATACCCGCAGCCAAGCTCGATTGCTGGCTGCTTATGGCTGGACGATGTACCGTGGGTGAAGCATTTGGGGGATGCGAGTCACGAGTCACGCGTCCACTGCGGCGCTGTCTTCAGAAGTCTGGGCGACCACAGGAAATGTGCGCGCAGCCAAGACTCTCCAGCGAGGGTTAGCGAGTCTACACAAAACGAAGATGAGGCCGATAAGGCTGCTGATCTCTCTTCTTTCGCGACCTCCGTCAAGACCTCACTGTAAGGATCAGCGATTTTGAGGGTCCCTTAGTCCAAACTCACCATTGATGGTCAAGATACTTACGTCGGATTCTAGCTCACAGCCTCAGTCAGACGCGTCGCCTCTGAGCTGTCTTTCCACAGCAAGCACCATCTCCCACGTGGCCATGTCCATCGCCGCCAAAGAAGCATGGCGTACGCCCAACCCGCGAGGTCCCCAAGACTTGACTGTGTGGCTAGCTCTAGAGTCGTCGATGTCCTCCGGTGGTAATGCCGCGTGGTTTGGCAAGCCTACGCCACTCTGAAACTTTGCATCGCACCTCAGCCAAGAGAGGTACACTTGAGATGCTGCGTCGTCACTGGGTCCAATTCGTGATTTTCTCTGATTTTTGCCAAGTTGGACAGAGACACGGAGGTGGCTCAGTCTGCTTTCGCAATGTAGCTTCGAAGCTGTGAACCGCGACGCGTGGGAGCTTGGCAAGCTCGGGAGGAGCTTTTAGGGAGCTGCCGACAGCTGGCGGGGGCGCCAAGGCCCCGCGAGTGGGAACACCGCGATCACCAGAGAACCTTTGCGGAACAATTGGTTGATCAAATAGAGAGGACCCTGAGAATGAGGCCATTTATCTGGTCTTTATTCTTGGCGTGGCATTCAGACTGAAGCATCGGACAAAAGACCGTCTCTGACTACTAAAAATACACGGAGATGACTGCCCTCATGTTATTGCCAAGACATCAACCCCAATCCCAACATGGGACAGCGTGATTTACAGCGGCCCGTGGGCGTTGGAACTTTATATCATTCAAGCTTAAGTCTTATGAGGAAGGCTATTTTAGGCAGTTTCATGACAGAAACATAGTGTTCATAGGCTCTTGCTTTGGAGATGCCTTCATCTTTGATTGCTAAGACCACGGATAATACGACCCAAGAAATCCCAATAACATCTGAGCCATCTGGATGCCAATACAGTTCATGCAAGAATGCTCCTGTCCCATAATTCTGCGGATATCAAACACCATCAATATCTCCGACGATGCGGGGATAGCGTAATGCCATCAACATTGAAACAAATGCATGGGACGGCAGTTGTCAGAATTCGTTACCACGATTCATGGCAGAGCAGTCCCAAGACATGTCAATGCAAGCCTGAAGAGCGCCGTTATTTTTCATTCTGGGCTTGCAGTGACAATGCGCCAGTAATAATAAGACTGACGGATGGGATGACAAGTGCCGCTATCCTCGTTGATCGATCAGTCATGTTTAATCCGAGCACGCCAAGGGAAGTTATTCGGATTGTCCTTATTTCACAGCGTATGATCACGATAACACGTCTCACGAAGCTGTGCGATTCTCAAAAGCAAGTGCATTCGAGCATAGAAGCTCCTCCCGAATGCTGACTTGGTCTTGGAGTTTTGCACCCAGTACAAAAACCCTGAAATTTGCCCCTGGTATCTTACAAACAGCCACTCAACCAGCATTTCCCCTTACGCAGTGCTGTAATTTGAAGTGCGCTTATTTGGTATCCTCAGTCCCGCTTCCCCAGAATTTCTTGTCAACCTTGTCATCGGCAGCTGGTTGCGCTCGGTCGTGCTTCTTCTCGAAATCGCGGTTGTGCTCGTCGACCTCGCGCTTCTGCTCCTCGGTGAGCTTATCCGGTCCTTGTCCCGGCACGCTAGAGTTTGTGATCTTGGGCTGAGGAGGCGACGTCTTTCTCGCGTCCGCAGCGTCTCGCATGTCTGTTGACTCCAGTCCTGGTTTGTCGCTGAGATGACGTCGCGGGACGCTGGCTGCGCGAAGGGCGAAGGGCAGAGAGCGCGTTTGTTGCGCGAGTGCAGGAAGTACCCTTTGGCGAGTTGCTAGGTGTGCCATGATTGCGATTTGATTGATTCGGTCCTTATTTTGTGTGTAATCTCGTGTGGTTGAAGCTCTGGAGTTCTTGGGAGGTCGTTATGATAAGGGAGCTTGAGGAGCTTGGGGAGCTTGCCGCTCGACCTCATGATGTCATCAAGCCACGCCAGCTAGGGGAGGACGGATGCAGCAGCGATCGGCAATTGTGTGATGGGATTTCTGCAAGGAGGATCATGATGACATATGGAGGTCGCCCGTGCCCCAAGACATGATTGTTTATCATTCTTGATGTACTGTCGGTCGCGACGAATGGGAAATGATAATCCGAGCACGGTTGGTCTCACCCGGGCTTTGCGAGTTGATAAGGCAGAACACCGCAAATGTCAGCCACGTGCCCTGTAGATCATGCGCATCGAAGCGACGGATTGCTACTTGCCTACAGACCAATTGTGCGCGACTGAATAGGATCGCTAGCGAGGGTTACGCAGCATCTTGTGCCGTGAAGATGAGCTTCAAGAAACGTTCTAAAACTTTTCCCCAATTTCCTCTACAGCCCTCAGCTTTGAGTCTTCGCAAGCATGAATAAGCAGTAAGCATCTCACTTGAACTATTTGTATCGTGAACGCGTGACCAAAGCTTTGAAAGTGCACATGTCACAATTCAGAAATCCCTCGTCGGCAGTTAATTACCTAGTTGGTGAGTATTCGTGGAGTTCCAGCTGTCTCAGAACAGCATCGTATCACACACCATTGTCAAAGTTAACCGATGCCTCGGATCCTCAATACTGCGTCCGCCGCCTCTGAAGTCGGTAGTCGGAGACCACGACCTCCCGATTCGGTGGGTTCGTTTTACCGAAGGTGTTGCGGTGCTTGAACTGATTGGACACTACGCAACTGCGATCCGCAGACATCAGACGATGAACCAAGATGTCCAACATATAATTCCACGGGTTTGGAAAAGTGCGTGTTGATCAACGTGTTTATCTTTTCCTGCGTGAGAGTTGTAATTCTTCCTCGTTATCTTGAAGCACCATGGCCTCTTTCAAAGTCATTATCATCGGCTCTGGGCTAGCCGGCAGTTTGCTTGCTAACGGCCTCGCCCGGCACAACATCGAGTTCGAAGTCTACGAGCGGGCAGAAAAGCACTCGAAGCGGGAAGGATTCCAGATTCGGCTGGGCGAGGGAGCTCTCATCGGCATGCGGGCATGCTTGGAACAAGAGCAAATTGACTCCATCGCCAGACGATTCGCTCGCTCAACTGTTTCAAACCCACCAATCGTGTACGACAAGCACTTCAACAAGATGTTTGAGCCGGGGAAGATGCCAGGATATCAGAGGTCAACCCCGATCAACCGCGTATCTCTTCGAGAGGCTTTCTCCGAGCCGCTTTACAAAATGGGAAAGCTCCACAATGAGAAGCGACTCACGAATTACGAGATACGCGGAGATGGCAGTCGGCGCTTCGTCAAGGCCTTCTTTGATGATGATACGTCTGACACTTGTGATGTTCTTATTGGGGCGGACGGAAGTGGATCCAAGGTGACTGCTGCATATCTGTGAATCTTGGGTATCTCGGGCTGACAGCTCCAAGGTCAATTGTCTTTTAGGGCTCAACAATCTAGAAGAGGTCAGTTCCTATTATGGATTCCTTGCGCGGAAAGACTTCCCAGTCTCAGTCTTCAACGATATTCCTCGACAACTACATTCTCCAGTAGGTACTATTGATGACGGGGCCACACTTTTCTTCCAAGGTGAGAGATGACTTAAAACTCTGCTTACTACCCCTCGTCATATTGACGGCTTGTCTGATAGTGTACCTTCCAAGAGAGGTTGGAAACGCTGCCGATTCAAAACATAGCTCTGAACAGGGCATATCTACCATGCTTGGAATAGGATGGCACCGTGATCGAATGCCTCAAGAGTTTGACGCATTAACAACGGAGAAGAAATGGGATGCAGCTGAGCTGCTTATCCGCGATTGGTCTCCGCAACAGTAAGTGAATCAGCCGTGAGTCTTTATCAACGGAACACCCTGAACTTTGTAGCTATACTTACGTCGAGTCTCTCCAGTCACCAAATTTTCAATATGTTTCGCGGACAAGACATGTATTGCTGGACTCCGAGAGTTTCTTCTCGTCCTCCTCTCGACTGGCGTCGTGCTGTAGCTTCACCTGATGACGAACGCCTTGGAAACCCGCATGTCTGGCTCATCGGAGATGCCATGCATGCGATGCTTCCGTCTAGGTATGCAGTGAGGGTCTTAACCGCGCAAATCTTCAGGTATGTACTGACTTTATCGCGCTAGAGGTATGGGCGGCAACCAGTCCATGCTTGACACTGCCGACGCTCTTCCTCTCCTGACTAGGTTGGCGGAGAAGGCAAGGACGGCAAATGGTGCTAGTGAGCAAGACTTCATTGAAGCGTTACACGCTTATGAAGGAGCCGTCATACCTCGCGCATTTGAATGGGTTAGACAAAGCGGAGGCAACGACCCATTGGTAAGCTGCTCGAGGCCACATGTTTTATCAATGCTAACGCAGCATGGTAAGGCGGCCGACACGTCAAAGTTCAAGGCCAGGGCAATCATGCGCCTGCTTTCGTTCATTGGAGAAGCCTCGACGTTCTGGAACTGGGTGGTGTTCAAAATTACTGGCGTGGACAACTCAAAACAGGCGATTGACTTGCTATAACGGCTTTGGGGGATACGTTTGACGTGAGTACCGTAATTCGCTGGGTTAGCTTGTACCACGCGATAGTTTTACTCTGCTCAATTCCCAGGCGAGTAAGACCATTTCAAAATTGCCCATAGGGACTTTCAAGAGACTGCGTTTTCAACTCGGATAGCCTCAAATGAGATTACCATCACGGATACGATTGCTCTCGCCGTCACCAACTTCATTGTGACAGTCTTGACTTCATCGCCGTGACCAGACACCGTCGTTATGTGTCCTTTGACAGGTACATCAGTGCTATTCAAATATTCCTCGTAAACTCGCCGAAGTCCGACACCTTCGGACTCCTTGGGGCGACTTAGTTGAGTACGCAGCAATATGATCCATGGATACAGCAACAAGGGCCCAAATAACATGGAGGGCAATCGCGAGAAAACTTATATCAATGGATGCCCGTCCAGCAACGTTCTGGATAATTTCTTTATGTTGCCCGCAAACTTTTATCATTCTTCAAGCCTGACACAAGGTGGGACAGGTTGAATTATGTTGCAGTGTACTACACCTTCCATCCATTCGATATACGTGTTGAAAAGGGCTCAGGCATTGGATTCGCAGCCTTTTTAAAGGGTCTTACAACTGGGAGTGACCGAGATTAATGCATGGATTTGCAAAAACGTTTTGTGCCTGGACTCTCACTCTCCACATAGCACAATTTACGCAATTGCTTTTGGCAAGGAACCAACGATCAATCGCACAACGGCCACGTTTTTGCCGCAGCTTTTGTCCGAGCAAGACGAGGCAGAAGTGGACCCGAAACTCGGCAGTACGACATGATGCGGGGGGGAGAAGACCGCAGCGTACAAGCCACCAATAATTGACGAATCGAAGTTTATTTGATTACTATAGAAATCTGGGGCTATGTTAGAGAGCAGTAGCCATCGAGATCGTGTCCACTCTGGACTTAATGTAACGATCGGAAAGGAACATCCCCTGGTTATGATAGCTCGTTATTGCACTCTATGCGAGGTGTGCCTGCGGGCGAGAGCTCCTCTTCGTCGGGGCACTGAATCATTGAGTTGCAACCTCGGGATACGCGTACGGTTACGGCCGTTTTTGCCGAGCTGAAGTGAGGTTATGCCGGACGTCTGTGGGCAGGTAGGAAGAGGCCGTTTATCCGCGGTCCGAGTTGAAAGGCCCCGTATTACCACAAGCCCGGTGCGAGGCAATAGAAGAAACAGAACGCGGATTTCGTAAAGAAACCATCAAACGGCAAGACAGTTGTCGTTTGACTCGCTATGAGGCTTTATGCTAGTTTATTTCAACTAACGCGGCTTGTAACCCTGCCTGTCGGAAATTTCAGAGTTCACGTAGGCAAACCGGGCAAATTGTACGTCAGCACTTCGGCTTAGCGGCGTAGCGGACTAGCCAAACTTCGATGCGTTCAGGCAGGAGAAACTTTCCCAGACCACCACATGCTGAGAGGTTCGTCAATCTTCTGGAAGGCTCCCAATGTTAAGTCGGTTCTTACTCCCGACGGCGAGCCAGTCTACTGACTCGGGAAACTCTCGCTTGTGCATCGAGCACGAAAGGTAAGGTTTCCAGGGTCCTGGCATTTGCATGGGTCTAAAGCTTAGCTGCATTGGTAAACCACGTTGCAAAATCAGACAGCAGCTCAGACCTGACAGCCGAGGACAAGCTGCCAAGAACTTCAGTGACTTGCGTGCTCAGAGACAATTCTACAACAAGCGGTGGGGTCGCAATGAGAAACCCGAGTTTCTGGTTGTAAGCGGCGTTGTCGTTTTTTCGGACATTGTTTGTGTCCATTGAGACGTATCGCGAGTCATTTAACGCGCATCCAGGGGAATGGAACGAACAGGCTGCCCTAGGTTCAGCGAAACGTTATTATGTGACGCTCCAGATTTTATACTTTGGAGCGTGGTATCAACAACCTCAATAGTATTCTACGCGCCGTGAGGGGTCCCGGCGGGCTGCGTCTCATGTTGAATTATACAAACAGTCTATATCCATCATTGTCGAGCAATCACGATGGGATAGATAGTTGTCGGACGATCAACCCGTCAGATGCTGCTTGCAAACGCGTTGCTGCCCGGCACTTACACCAGATATGGCAATGACTTCACGGGATGATGATTGGTCGCACATTACCGACATCAATGAACGTCGCAAAGCGCAGAACAGGATTGCACAGAGGAACTACCGTGAGTTTCGTCCCCAGTCAAAAAGCCTTCTTGGCATTGTTGGATACAATCCAAGACCTTAGTGATCATATCGCCAGAGGGGGACATACGGAAGTGCCAAACTAACAGGAGAGCACCTCAGGCTCACGGCAGCGTATGCGAATCGAACTCGCCGAAGCTATTCTTTTCGATCTGCCACACCTGAAATCTGCAGCAGCACAGCAGAGATGGAACGAGACCAGTAGTGACAGCGGTAGCAACACCCGGTCGCGAACACCAGAGTTCTTCGATACATCATATCAACCCGATTCTACGGTTGATTTTCTCGATGTTCCAGGATTGGATGATTTCGAGTCGCCAAACGCTTCCGCAGGCTTGGATTGCATCGATGCCGCGCTGAACTCGTCCATCGCACCCGCAGCGGTAACCACAGCTACCCAATTGCCAGCACCACAATCTTCAAGTCAACCGCAACCGCCATTGCCACTACAAGTAATGGAAACATCGTCTCAGCCCAGGAAGTCACCGTCCGAGCAGCCTTTGGCACTCACCACAAGTCAACCGCAGACACATGATAGCCCAAGCGACGCGTTCAGTTGCCTCAGCGATCTCAACGTAGGCGCTCTTCGATTCTCTCAGCTTTGCGCTCTTCAGTCACTGACTGCATTCCACCAGGATTCTGCCGACTCCGCGAACCTTTCTACAGCTGCATCGACCATCGATACTGTCAGCACGCCGTCAAGTCTAAAAGGGCTCACTCCATCATCCATAGCAAGCTCTTGCAGCTCATGCAGTTCTGTCGCCTCGCACGATTCAACAACAGAATGCACCCCGCTGCTTAGCGCCGTGATGCGCGGCAACCTAGAAATCGCGCGGCTGCTTATCAAGAGTGGAGGCAAGGTGGATTCGAAGAACAAGTCAGGGAAGACGGCCCTTCATCTAGCTGTGGAAAGGGGTGATACTGTTGCGGCTCGCACGTTGCTGGATTTGGGGGCCGATATCACGTTGCCAGATGACTCGGGAACAAGTGTCTTCCACAGGGCCATTGTTCGCGACGATATCGAACAACTACGAGGACTGTTGAAATGGTGCGAGGAGAAAAGTCGTTTGCAGCCCTTTGAAGGGCTTTTGAAGCGTTGCGTCAATTTGAAGGATACCCAGAAGCGAACATTGGTACACTTGGCAGTGGTGCTGGAGAGGATCGAAATCCTGAAGTTATTGCTAGAGTATGGGGCAGATGTGAACGAGTAAACAGGTAGTAATCAGATATTCCAACAACTCATGCGATGTGACCATTGTCGTTACATTCACGTACGATTTTACTTGAGGGGAATGACCACGCCGAGCCCAAAAATAAGATTCCATAGACTTTGGCTAAATCTTGCTACGATATGGATCTCACTGAAGTGCATGTGCGTAGTTCAGAGTTTGTTGTCAAACACATGGGGTAGAATTTCTGAGCCAGTGTCGAAGAAGCTTAAAACTTTGAAGGATTGATTTCATGGGTGGTTCCGATACACGCAATCGCTAAGCTTCTTGTGCAGCTGTTAAGCTTTCGACAACACCCAACCGTCCCAAGGTTCTGAACGGAAGAGGCGACAGTCAAGATCGGCCGGACATTCCTGGTATGTGTAGGCGAATCTACACACCGGGAGCGACCGATTCACATAGTGTTCTGTCTTCATCATTGGAAGATACCAACGTAAATATCGTTTAATATATAGAGACTCTAATTGAAAAGAACAAAATGAATCTATGGAAGGAATTGGCCAAACAGAGAAAAAAAGAAAAAATGAAAACCCATGTTGGAACGTGAGCGCACGCCAATCGACGCCGTGGAATCCCGGTAAAATCAAGCGAGCAGGACCGTCTTGAAATCCTCCAACAACGAATCGATACTCTCTTTTCGTGCTGCTCGGCTGTCCCAAAAAGCAGTGACTTCGATGCCATTTTCTGTAATGGTGCATTCGACAGAGAAGCCACCAGGAGGGGCCGTAGCGACCTCGCCTCCTACGAAGCGCATCCCAATGCCCTCGCCTGCGAAAGAAAGTGTGCCATGTGGGTGGACAGTCAAATCTACAGGGAAACGGCAAGCATCCCTTGCATCTTGGCTGGCGCTCTGGACCGTCTTCAATCCAGAAAGTTCATATGGCATGAGTCGGGTGAGTTCGTTCTGGACCTTCTCCGAAACATCGGCGGTGCTGTCTCCACTTTCAAGCCGGACCCGGAGCGGGACCTTGGAAATCGCCGGTCCTACACATTGTTGAATTCCGGGGATGGACGCCGCGCGGCCAGTGACGAGGTATCCAATGGTGACATCGTTAGATTGAGTCAGACGGCTAACCACCCGGACCCAAGCTGATGCTATCGTCGCTGTCAAAGTAGCTCCTTCTACTGTTTGTGGCAGCGAAACCTGGTAGTCTGCTCTCATGTCCTTCACAGGATCGCGCACAAACAGGTAGCCGAAAAGCGGGGGGTTACCAGCGCCTGAAAGGTATGATGCCCAGAATGAACGATCGGCAGCCAGATCTCTGCTTCCAATGTGTTCAATTAGCTGTTGGAAGGCAAGGCGTGGCTTGACCTGGAGGGCGTCACTCTGGTAAGCCTCATTGACCGCATCCAAGAGAAGTCGCAGTGTCCATGCGTCGTAAAGGGAGTGATGTAGAGTCCAGATGAGATGAGTTGCGACCTTTTCGACGCCTCGAGCGATGGTCACCCTGGTAAGGGCATCTCCAAGACCGGTGAAAATCGTTTTGTCAGTCTTGAGGGCGTCGGCCAAGCTCGTCTCCGAGACTTCTCGCCAGAGGATCTTGTCGGAGAGCACAGCCTGGTAGAGTTGCTTCGATTCTTCAAAAAGTCTCGTCCGAAGAATAGGAAACTCAAGTGCGCAGCGTTCAATCGCAGAATGCAGCCTCTGCAGGTTGATTGTGCCATCGAGCGCGAAAATGAACTGCACAACGTGAGCGCCAGGAACCTTGATGAAGTCCTCCATGAAGAACTCCTGCATATAGGTGCAAGGATAGATGTCCTCGATTCTACTGAGCTCGACGCCGTACTTGCCGGCGATCTTGATCCTCAGAGCATCATTCACCCTTCGTGATGAGATGGCTGTCTGCAAAAGCTTACTACCTCCTGGCTGGCCACTGGTCTCGGTTTGTTGCATCTTGGAGGCCATTCCGGAAAGTGTCGGGTTTGAGAAGATTTCTGCAACGGCAAGAGAGTAACCTTCCGTTCGCAACAGTGCGACAAGGCGCATGGCGAGGATAGAATCGCCACCCAGGCTGAAGAAGTTGTTTGATGTGCTCACAGATGATACGTCCGAGATCTTCAAGGCAGTGCACCATAGGCCGGCTAATACCCGCTCGCTTTCGGTCGCCGGCCTTTGGTGAGAGTCGTCAGCGCTGGTGTATGTGGCGATGGATTTGAAGGTCATTGATGTGACCATGACCTGCAGCACTCGTCGGTCCAGTTTCCCAGAGGTCTGCACAGGTATCCTTGAGAGCGGGATGTAAGCATCAGGGATCATGTGGCCCGGCAGGGTCTCAGACAATCGACCTTTGAGAGCCTTGGACAACTCCTTCATGAAATCGATTAGACCCGCATTGGGACCAGAGTCGCTGGCAGCTTGCTCAAACTTCTCGCCCACTCCAAACACGGCTGCGAGAATCTGTCGATCTTGTCCCCCAGGCTTGAAAACGTCCACAGCAACAGTCAACCAACTGGGAACATGTTGTCGGATAGCTTCTTCAATCTCAGCAAGTTCGACTCTCTGACCGCGAATCTTGACCTGGGAATCTTTCCGAGCGAAGAAGCTCAGAGTGCCATCTGCGTTGTAGTAAACATAATCACCAGTTCGGTAGACTCGGGTATCTGAAGAATTTCCCGGCAACCACGAAGGGGCGTCGATGAAGGCTGCTTTGGTCGCAACTTCATTTCCGAGATATCCACGGGCCAAGCATGGACCTTCGATGCAAAGCTCTCCGATACCTCCAATGGGAACTAGTTCGGAGGACTTAAGTGGGTTGACAACCCAAGCTCTGCATGCAACCGGCCATCCGACAGTGTTGGGTGGTGTGGTCGGTGTGAGTTCCCCAATGAGGGTAATAATGCAAGTCTCTGTTGGGCCATAGCCGGCAACGAGTCGAACCTTCGAGGCCCACCGGTCCACGTCGCTCTGCAAAACTGCTTCACCGCCCATGACCACTGTCCTGAGACTAGGCACTGAGTCGGGATCAATGATCCTGGACAATGAAGTTGTGAACCAGGTGGTGTTGACTTGGAAGTCCTGAGCGAAGCCAGCCAAATCGTTCATCTTCTGGTGTTCAGATGGGACACAGACGCAGCCGCCGTGAATGAGAGCGGCGAAGGCATCTAGCAACATGACGTCGAAGGTGTATGCGCAAGATTGCAGGAATCTTGTCTCCGCGTTCAAGCCCAAATACTTCCCAAGCGCAGATATGGACGAAGAGAGCGTCTTGTGTTCGAGAAGTACACCTTTGGGAATTCCAGTCGTGCCCGAGGTGAAGAGGACATATGCCGGATTGTGTGTCTTTACCGTGGATTGAACAGCGGTCACGCCTTCGCCAAGAGAGGGAACCGTATCTTCGTTAACCAATACAGGCTTGCATCCCAAATCTTGGCATCGACTGGAGTACTCGGATGATGTCAAGATAATGCTGGCGCTGGTTGCTTGGACGAGATGCTGTAGTCTCTGGTTTGGACTCTTGGGGTCAAGTGGCACGAAGTATCCACCCGCCTTCCAGATTGCCATCATTGAAACCATTGCCCATTTGGACTTCTCGAACAAGAATGGTACTGCTTTCTCTGGTCCGATGCCAAGCCCTTGAAGTTGTTGAGCTAAAGCAGAGGAGACGGCAATGAGTTCCGCGTAGGTCATAGAACCGTCCCAGGCATCGATTGCTATATTGTCCGGGCATTGCTTCGTTTGTTGCTCGATCAAATCATGAATGCAGGAGTCAACGACAGCCGGAGTCTTCTTCCTAGTGATGAGATCGATTTCGGACACGTGCGCCGCTGATAGTCCTGACAAGTCCTGAACTAAGGTACTGGGAGTAGCCGAAATGAGGTTGCGTAGGAGAGTGGAAAAGGTTGAGAGAACGAACGCTGCATGCGCATGTCCCACCATTTCAGGGTCGTAACTCAGAGTCACTGAAACATGATCGTTATCTGACGTTAACTGGCAGTCAAGAACTAGCGCTTGCGGGAAGAACTTTGGTGATGCCACCGGCCCTTGTCTAAGTGTAGGCACCTTGCTGGTTCCGTTGTTGAGCGAGGGGGGTTGAACGACAAGGATGCTGCCAAACTCGCAACTCTGGTGGCATTCCTTGCTGACACGGGCAATGCCCTGAAGACCTAGCTGACAGAAACGAGACTCCGCCACGGCATCTCTTTGGACATCCGCAAGGAAATCGGAAATACTCGAGCCATAGTCAATCTTGATGCGTGTTGGGACAGTTGCAATCGTGGGTCCTGCGATGGCCTCAATGTCCGAGATGTCGGTAGTCTCTCTTCCCGTAACAATTGCACCGAACACAGTGTCTGGGCTTGCGACGTAGTGTGAAATGGTAAGCGACCAAGCAGCTCGTACCGCTGTAGCCATAGTAACCGCAGAGCCCAAGCTTTGAGATTTGGGCAGCGGAACTGCTTCTTCAAGGAAGGCGGTTGCCAGTGGCTGATGCTTAGGATCGTGCGGCGGACGAGGGAACGGAAGTGCCTCAAGACCAGACATTCTTTGCTTCCAGTATGACTCTGCCTCTGCAGGATCTTGATCGATCAAGTGGCGCATGAAAAGCTTGAACGGGACTGTTCGAACCGAGTCTGAATTGGTGGAATCTCCGGTGAAATGGCTTTCGAGGAACTGTCGAATCAAGCCTAGGGACCAACCATCATAAACGGAGTGGTGCGCGCTGAAGACCACCTTGACGATTCCGGACGTGTGGGTAGGAACGACTGCGAGATGAACCATCGGCTTGCCATATCCGTGCAATTCTTGGACCTGGTGGACAAAGCTCTCAATATCTCTGGCTTCATGCCAGATGGGATCTGGTCGAACGACGACTTGAAGCGAGCCAAACTCATGACTCAGAACAATTCTGGTGCGGAGTAGCTCGAACCTCTCGAACGCCATTTTCCATGCTTCTTGAAGACGGGGTAATTCCGCGTCTGAGATTTCCATGGTGTCTGCGGAGATGTATGCACCGGAGTTTCGTGCTGTTACTGCCATGAGACCCTCTTGAAGAGGTGTGCAGGGGTAGATATCCTCAACTTCATCCTTGTTAATCCCATAGAGGGGAAGAACGCTCGAAAGGATCGTAGCAAGCTGTGATTCTGATAAGAGCTCGAAGGCCTTCGGCATGGGCTTCTCCTGATCAATCTCAACTGCAATACGAGATGCCATTTCAGACAAGACTGGGGAAGAGAAAATGTCTTCAAACATGAGACGATGCTTTGACGATCGGGCAAGACCGGCGAGCCTGATAGCTGTAATGGAGTTGCCACCCAACGCAAAGAAATGATCCCCTGCGCTGATGTTCTCAGCGTCAAGCTTCAAGACTTGAGCCCACCACTCTTGAAGAAGCTTTTCGTTGCCGAAAAGCTCCTTTCGCTCGCCCTTGGCTGCGGCGACGGGGAATAGGAGACCCTTCGCAGAGAGTTCGGTGATACATGCCCTCACGAAGACACGGTCGCGCTTACTGGAAGCAGTTGTCGGCAGTCGTTCGACGGCAATATAAGCTGAAGGAACCATGTATTCAGGCAAGAGGTTTCGAAGTTGTTGTTGTAAATCGGTAGCCATTTGGAACAATTCTGGCCTTGTAAGATCCATCATCGACGCACATCCAATGTCAGATACTCTGTCCTCGTACGAGATTTTCATGACAAGGAGTGCTGCCAAGAATGGCTGGTTGCGGTTATTGGGTGAGTCAGAGAGCTCAACGCCAATGTGCTTGAAATTCGGGTTCTTTGACATGATCTTTCTGATGTTTTCTTCAATCTCACCGACTTCAATGCGCTGGCCGCGGAGCTTGACTTGGCCGTCACGTCTCCCAACAAAGGTTATTGTACCGTCTGCATTGTACCGAACCAGATCTCCAGTATGGTAGATGCGCCGTCTAGCCCCTGCTGGCAAACATCGTGGATCTGTCTCGAAAGAAGCATTCGTTCTCTCCGGATCTCCCAAATAACCTCTGGCAAGGGTTGGACCCTCAATGCAAAGCTCTCCGACGGCTCCGATGGGGGCCAAAGTCTGCGTGAAAGGGCTGACCACCCATGTGGCTGTACCGACAGGAACTCCGATGTTGGAGCTGCTGTCTGTGGGCGTGACTTTACGACCAGTGGCCATGACACAGGCTTCTGTCGGACCATACGCGTTGACAAAGGATACTCCAGGCTGGCTTAACCAAGCTTCGATATCAGAGGGTGCCAGTGGCTCACCTCCAACCATGACGAGCTTGAGGGTGGGGACCTTGGCTGGCACAAGGAGTCTGGTGACAGAGGGTGTAGAGATGAGAGCATTGACCCGCTCCCTGGTGATATATCCGCTGAGGTCATTCATTCTCTCCGACTCGGAAGGCGCGCAGACACATCCACCTGAGGTAAGCGTGATGAAGATCTCGAAGATCATGGCGTCGAATGTGTAGCTACTGAACTGCAGCATTCGGATGTGAGGCCCGAAGCCGAAGGTTGTGGATTGAGCAGCGATTGCGGAAGCCCAGGCAAGGTGATCAATGACAACACCTTTTGGTTTGCCTGTGCTACCGGATGTGAAAAGAAGATACGCTGCTTCTGCAGGAGTGACTGGAACATTTGACGGTGGCTGAGCTGTCCGAGCTGGTTGGAAATCGCCAACGGGCAAGACTTTGCAGTTCAGGCTGCCCGATAGAGATGAAACCCTGTCTGGAGACGCGAGTACAAGCTTGACATTGGCCTCATCGAGGAGGGCTTGGAGGCGGGCTGGGGGATGGTCCGGGTTGAGCGGTAAGAATGCGCCATCGGCTTTGAGGACGGCTATCATGGCAGGGACTGCTCTTGCTGACTTGTCTAAACAAAGCCCAACGAATTCGCCGGTCTTCACAAAGTTTGTCGAGATAATCTGCCCGGCTATCTGATTTGCCCATAGATCCAACTCAGCGTACGAAAGGGATGCATCATGAGAGACAACAGCCGGGCTATCTGGTTGTGCCTGGACCTGCTTCTCGATGAGATGATGCACACATGCCGCGACTGGATTGATGTTGTTGCTGTTCCACGTTTCTATGAGAGAAGCGTCTTCTCGTGAGATGGTCATGACATCACCCACGACAGCCGAAGCACTGGCGTTGCAGATGCCTTGAAGAATGTGGTTGAAATGATGCATCACAATATTCACCATGTCCAAATCGATGCAATCAGGGTCAAATCTGACGTCGATTGACAGCTCCTTCTCGCTAGGCATGAACTCGACTGCGAGGGGATATGTGTAAGACTCTGTCATATCCAACGGAACAGGAGTGATATTAATATCCTCGAAAGGCAGTCGAAGAGCAGCGTCTGGATGTACAACCATCAGGGAGGCGAAGTCGTAGGCCTCTTGTGCGGCTGAGCTTACAGCTTGGATGTCGGAAAGACCCAGATGTTGATGCGAGATGCTCTCGATAGCGACCCGTTGTACGCGATCTAGGAAATCAGCGAGAGACTCGTCTCCTCGTACTGCGAATTGCCTTGGCACGGTCACAATGGTTGGTCCGACTAGTTGCTCGATACCTGGTAGAGGGAAGTCCCTTCCAGATAGGGTGCAGCCGTACGTTGCTGTTGAGTCTGCCGAGTACTGCGCGTTGACAAGAGCCCATGCGGCGTTGATCAAAGTTGCCGGAGTAACATTGCGATCCGAGGTTGACGCAGCGGGTAGAGGGAACCTGAAGCTGGTACCAGCACGGGCGACAGGTTTATGCGACACAGGGATCAGTGGGAAAGATACACCTTGCCTTTCGACGATCGCCTCTCTCCAGTATTCTTCAGATGGCTCTTTTGGTGTGGCCCGCAGCTTTGCAACTAGTGCCTGGAACTGGGGTGCCGGATCTCTAGGCTCGCCGCGGTAATGTTGTAGAACCGTATCCCAGATCAACTTCGTGGACCATCCGTCGTATATGGCATGATGAGCATTGAAGACGAAGTATCGATCATCGCCCTCCTCGACGAGGCCCAGTCGTAAAAGTGGCGTGCCGTAGCCGAAAGCCTGCTGCCTTTGCTGGGTCATGTAATCGTTCAGGAGACCGACGTGCTTGGTGACAGGAATGCTGTCTTTCGTGATGACAAGTAGGGCTCCCTGTGGTTTCAACACAATGCGACTTCGCAGCACAGCATGGTCTTTGGTTGTCATCTCCCAAGCTCTCTGGAAGCGCTCCTCGTCAATATCGGTCGGGAGCTTGTATGGGGCGTGCAGCACGTATGTTTGTGCTGATAACTGGCGGGCAGATAATGCCATGAGAGCTTCTTGCATGGGGACGCAGGGCAAAACGTCCTCGACGGCATCCGGGGAAACGCCGCACTCTTGAGATATCTCGTCGACCAGGCGAGGCACCGACTCGTATTCTCCGAGTAGAGCAAAAGGTTCGATTGTGACTTCTCCGTCAGTTACAGCAACTCTGTCCATCACGTTGGCCATGTCTGCCAGTACGGGATTTGAAAAGATGTCGGCAACGGAAATGCCGAGACCACTGCGTCGCGCTTCAGACCGCAGAGCCATAGCTGCGACCGAGTCGCCTCCAAGCCTGAAGAAGTTATCGTAAATTCCAACGGAACTCACACGAAGAACCTTCTTCCACATCTCCGCAAGTTGACATTCTTCAGGCGTTCTTCCTGTCTCCTTGGCACTCGACGTATAAGAGACAAGCTCATCTCTGGAGAGCTGACTTGTTACTCGTTGAAGAGCACGTCTGTCAAGCTTGCCGGCAGTAGTGATGGGCAGGACCTTCAGAGGGATGAAGACATGCGGACTCATATACCGTGGAAGGGACGACGCTGTCTCATAAATCTGTTTGACGAGATCTTGAAACTTCTCGAGAGCTGAAGGTTCGGTGGCAATGATATCGTCCGGGTCCTCTGGCGTCGTATCATCATTACCGACGTGAATAAAGGCGGCCAAAAGGTCCTGCTCGCCAGCTCCAGACCGCTTGAGTAGATCGACAACGACAGGGCCGGCAGTTGGCGGTATGCTGCTCCGGAGAGAGTGTTCGATCTCACCAATCTCGACACGTTGACCATTGATCTTCAATTGTGTGTCTTTTCGGCCGATGAAGTTAATGGTTCCGTCTGAGTTGTATCTGACAAGATCTCCAGTCTTGTAAAGACGGTTGGTCCTAGGATGGGGGCCATTCTTGAGCCATGAAGGAGCATCGATAAATACCTCCGCTGTCTTTTCTGGTCTCTTAAGATACCCACGAGCGAGGATTGGCCCTTCGATCAGCAGCTCTCCGGCAGATCCGATGGGCCGCAGTCGTTCATGGTCATTCTCATCAACAACCCAAGTGACACACCGATAGCCACGGCCGATATTGGAAGCATTCGTCTCACGAGTGACGTCCTTGTTGACGACGCAAGCAACACTGCACTCGCTGGGGCCATAGATGTTGAGCAGTTTCAATCGATCAACCCAGGCGTCAACCTGAGATGCAGGTAGCGGTTCGCCGGCCATAAGAAGCACAGTCAGCGTCGGTACGGTGTCGGGATCAACAAGGGAGGCAAAAGATGGTGTCCAGCCAGCCCATGTCGCTCGGCTCTTGGCGATGAAGTTCGAGATTTCCATGCTTCTGTCCTCTTCCGAAGGAATGCAGATACATCCTCCGACGAGGAGCGTCGTCAAAATGTCGCCGACACTGGCATCGAAACTGTATGCGGAGAACTGCAAGGTCCTAGACTCTGGGCCGACTTCGATCGCCCACGCGTGCTCTCGGAAGCCAGTGCAATAGGCTCTGTGGGATGTGATGGATCCTTTTGGCGCGCCTGTGGTTCCGGATGTGAATACCACGTACATAGCGTTGTCTGGAGTGACCTCTGGGCAGACCGGCAGACCCGGGTCTGTGGATGGTAACCCATATGCAAGATTTGACTCGATGACAAGGGCCTTCTCTTTGATTGCCTCAAACTTGGGTTCAGTAAGAGGCGAACAAAGTAAAACCTCGGTCTCTACTTCCTCAGCAATTGAAAGAACACGAGCATCCGGATGTGTTGGGTCGAGCATCACAAAACATGCGCCTGCACGTAACACCGCCAGCATGGCGACGACGGCCCACTTCGATTTCTCGAAGCAAAGAGGCACGATTTTCTCGGGGCCAATACCAAGGCTCTTGAGATGGTGAGCGAGATTCCTGGAAAGATCATCCAGTTCACGGTATGACAGTGATCCATCCCAGCTGAAGATGGCCTCTTTCTCAGGGTGATCCCGCATTGTTCTCTCCACGAAGTGATGAACGCATTCCTCGACCGGAGCTATGCATGTCTCGTTCCACTTCCACAGTTGTTGGAGGTCGTGAGAACTGAGCGCAGGAATCTCATCTGGGGTCCTTGAAGGATCTCTCAATATCTCCGTGAGAATATGGTTGACGGTTGAGGCGATGTTGTTCGCGTGACCTTCGCTGACAAGGGACGTGCGATAGTGGATGGAGATCTGAGTTGCGTCTTCTCCAGTCTCTACAATGAGAGCAAGTTCAAACTGTGATTGCGTCAGCTACCTAAGTGGTCAAAAGTCTGTGAGAAATGGCAAGAATTATTTACCTCTGTTGGATCCTTAATCGACTTCTCTTCGAAGACCAGACTTGACCCTTGTTGGGCCCTCTTGTCCAGCAGGGGCATGAATGATATACCCGCGTTGAACAACGCGCCGCCAGTGATACCGACGGCGTTCTGGATCTCAGCCAACGAACTAGCTTGATGCGCTGCGCCGTTGATGGAGTCTTGTTGCAGCTTCCTTAGGAGGGCGAGAAGGGATTGGGGGTCCGTGAAGTCAATATAGCAAAGAAGCATAGAGATAAAGGGGCCGATAGCTCCCTCAATGTCGGCGATAGGGGCGTCTCGTCCCGAAGCGAGGTAGCCAGTGACGGCTTGGCTGCTGTTGGTGTAAACACGAAGCACGAGCAGCCATACCAGTTGAATGAGAACCGGGAAAGTGACCTCAAGCTCCGCGATCCTGTCTTGCAGCTGCTTGTGCGAGATTCCGAGCGGAACATGCACAGCCTTTTGCTCGCTTTCGCCATTCGTGACGTCAAGAAGAGGCGGGAATACGCAAGCTTCGGCCCCAGTCAAATACTGCTTCCAGTATGCCATGCTCTCCTCCCTCAGCTTTGGATCTCGGATGTAGCGAATGAAGCTAGCGTATGGTGAGCTCCAGTTCGCGGTGAGGCTTCCGTCATAAGCTCGTGACAGGTCACGCAGTAAAGGAGCAATAGACATGCCGTCAAAGACGATATGATTGATCTCAAATCTCACGAATGAGCGCCCGTCGTCGGCAGAGCATATCAGTAGCCTGTGAAGAGGTTCTGTTCGACTCAATCCTCTTGGCTTCTTTGGGTAATCAGCCAGCATCTTGAGGGCTTCATCGGCGTTCTTTGCCCGAAGAAGCTTGCATTTAGGAGCATACTTCCTGAGGACAACTTGATCGAGCATGCCAACCGTAGCTGACGTCTCTATGAAGACCGTCCTGAGAGCTGCATGACGGGATACAAGGCTGCTCCACGCTTGTTGGAGACGACTCAGATCAAGCTTAGCTCCAGTAGAAGAGGTTACTTCCCATATGATGTCAACTTCATACACCCCTTCAGCTCGAGATTGACTCAAGGCCAGTGACTCTTGCATTGGCGAGCAAGGATATACATCTTCAACATCTTCCAAAGTACTTACACCCGGAATCTGCTTCATCGTGCGCTTCAGAGTGTCCAGCTCGGAATACCCAAGGTCTAATTGGTCTAGATCACTCAAAGTGAACTGCCTCGGGGAAGATCTCAACGTGCTGACGATCTCTTCGACGGCTGCGGGTATGCTAGCTAGCCACGTCTCAATCTTGCTTTGATGTTTCAGCCTGGAATTCCATGCGAAGGTAAACTGGAGGCGGTCTTCCAGAACGCTAGCGGCGATCTCAAATAGGGAAAAGCGCTGAAGCTCTGGGCTGATGTCTTCCAATGCTTCGCCAGCTGTCCAGGATTCTTGTCGGAGTAAAGAGCCTTCCTTCTCCAGAAGCTGATATCGCCCCTCGTAATTAAAGAGAAGTTCCGCTGGGAGGTGGTTCTGGAAGGCATCATGGCCTTCAGTTGTAAGGAAAGAGGCGCTAAAGTAGTCGAAGCCGTTGTTGGGGGTTCGCTTCCTGGCATCCTTGACTTTCATAACTAGGTCTATGGTGTCCCTGAAGTCGCTTGCATGAATGGGGTACACCGTGGTGAACCAGCCGATCGTCCGCGAGAGGTCCATCTGGTCATCCCAGGCCTCTCTTCCGTGAGCCTCTGTGAACACTGCTGGAGGGCGCCTTTCAGGAAAGGCTTTGCCGAACGATTGCAACAGAGCGGCGATGAGGATGTCCACTGGCTCTGTCTGCAGAGCATGGTGGCAGTTGACCAAAACATCATTGGTGATATCCGGGCTGATGGAGAAGCGCTTTTCACGCACGTCGGCGTAGATGTTTTGTTGTCTCTCTATGTCCCAGAACGAGAAGTCAGAGGCAGGCACAAGCTCTGGCAACACGCGACTGATCGTCAATGTGTTGGCATACTCTCTCTGCTGGTTAGCCCAAGCGAGAAACGGGAAGGAGTTGCTGAACGTCGGTTGGGCTTCTGTGAGAGCCGATTCGAGCTCTTCAAGGATGACTCTCCAAGACACAAGGTCCACAACCAGATGATGAATTACAAGGAAGAGATATTGAGCACCACTGTCCTCAACCATGTTGACGCGGACCAAGGGTCCCTTCTCCGCTGACAATGATGCACGAGAAGTAAGCATCAGTTTAGCCCGAAGATCGGAGGTTGTGGTTGGGTGATACACAAACTGATAGGACTGATCGGTGTTCTCGGTGATGTGTTGAACCCACTCCCCTGTCGGCGCTTGTTCGAATCGGGCTCTCAGCATTGGATGTCTCGCTACGAGGCTGGCAATAGCCTTCTCAACGACCCGGGCCTCTCTTGGTTGCTCAATCCTGACAAAAACACTTTGATGGAAATGATCTCGTGTGTTGCGAGACGTCGAGATCTTGAAGAAGAGTTGTTGAATGGGGGATAATGGAAACCGTTGACCCGCATCAATCACCGGAAGGGGCTGATGGGTTCTAAGTTCTCCGATCTTTGACGCTGTCTCCCTCAAGGATGAAGACGTCAGGAGATCCTTCACCCGTAACGACTTGTTGGCAAGTCTGAGTGTGGATATAATCTGCATGCTGGTGATAGAATCTCCGCCAAGGGCGAAGAAGGATCTGTCAAGATTCACCTTATGAAGAGGGATGTTGAGAACATCACTGCAAGCTCGCTGCAACATTGCTTCGGCCGGCGTGATATCGGGAGTATTTGTAGTTGTCTTTTCGCCGAGGAGATGGTGCGAGCTTTGCTGCGCAACGGCTTCCAACTTGTCTAACAGAGAAGGCCGATCCAGCTTGCCAGTAGAAGTGTATGGTAATGAAGAAGTCTGAAGCCACACAGAGGGTACCATGTAAGGAGCGACAGCTTGCAGCAGCAGCGACTTTGCCTTGGATACGAAGTCAACCTCACAAGGGCGGAAGTAACTGCCATGTCCGTTGGTAACACCAGGCGAGCTCTCTCCGACCACAACTGCCGTGAGACGTCCAGCTAAAGGTCCGTCCCTGGGGAAGAATACGGCGGATTCCGTTATTGAAGTATACCTGCGCAAGTGATGCTCAATATCCGAGAGCTCCACACGTTGACCTCCGAGCTTGATCTGAGTGTCTGCGCGTCCGAGGCACTCCAAGGATCCGTCAGTGGAGTAGCGTGCCAAGTCACCAGTCTTGTAGAATCTCCTGTGAGCTGTCGCATCGGGTATGTCAAGTTGTGCCCAGTTCGGGTTGGAGATGAAGCTTTCGGCTGTCTTCCGAGGATCATTCAGATACCCGATGGCTAGGACTGGGCCCTCGACAATAAGTTCGCCAACGGCGCCGATGGGTGAAAGCTGATCTCTGCCAGGATCAACAATCCAAGTTCTCATGTTCAGGCCGTGACCGATAGAACTGGCTCGCCCTGTGATGGGTCCCCGAGTTGTAGTTGCCAAGAATGTCGCTTCTGCTGGGCCGTAGCCGTTGTAGACGCGGACTCCTGCATCAACCCACGGCTGGATATCTGAGTCCCTCACCAATTCGCCACCCAATATTAATGTCTTCATGGCAGGAATTGTCTTCGGATCCAGCAAGCGTGCGACAGTTGGCGTCAGGATTCCCCATGTTGTGCGCACATCTTGGAGATAAGCCTGCAAGCGATCGAGCCGATCAGATTCGGAAGGTACGCAGATACAAGCTCCTGCAAGGAGTCCAGTGGCCATGTCGGCGATACTCATGTCGAAAGTGTAGGAACAGAATTGCAGAATTCTCGAGTCGCCTGTGACCTCCAGGTTCTTGATGATGTCCAAAGCGGTCGTGTAGATGATCGAGTGAGAGAGCACAATTCCTTTCGGGGTACCAGTACTTCCCGACGTGAAAATGACGAAAGCAGTGTCCTCCGGATGCACTCGCGGCCAGATGTGTCTGTCATCGTGGAAGCCATTAGAAGTGGCGGCGTGGTTAGGGACTTGTATGACTGCTAGGCCGAGTTCACTGAGAGTTGTTGCTGTAGATGCACCCGCAAGTGCATGAGTCGCGCCTGTTGCTCTGATGATTTGTTGTACACGATTGGCAGGAGCTCTCTGGTCCAGAAAGACACATGCTGCTCCAGCTTTGAGAACTGCCAACCACGAAACAACAGCCCACAATGACTTGTCGAAACTCAAAAGCACCAAAGATCCAGGGACTACTCCATGCCGAATCAACTGCTTCCCAAGCAGGTTCGACGTATCCTCCAAAGCCTTGAAAGTCAAGCGTCCGTCCCATGCGTCTACCGCTGCAGCATCTAGTCTCTCTCTGGCAACTTGAGTGATGGCCTCATGGAGAAGGCGCTCCGAATACGAGAGTGCCACGCCGTTCCATTGACGTATATGGTATTGATCTCTCTGGCTAAGTTGTAGGTTGCGGATGAGTTTGTTGCCCGAGTGGACCAGCTCGCGTATGAGATGACTCAACGTGGATGCCACATTTTGAGCCTCATTTGGGGACATGAAAGACAGACGGAACAACAAGCGGCACTCAGGACCCATAGCTTCGTCGTAGGATCCTTCCACCGCTAGCTGATATTCATCTGGCAGTGTAAAATGAGAGGTCGTGACTCCATTTGCCCTTGCAAATCCGTTGACATGAGAGGACTGAGATGTAAATCTAATCACCGTGTTGTAAGAAGCGTCCTGTGAGCCATTGGGAACGATCCCATTGGTATGAGTGCCGTTCACTCCGTTACGAGTTGGAGCGATGGCCAGTTGATTGACCACATCGCGGAGAGTATGGTGATGGTCAACGATGTATGTCTTGCTAGCAGTTTTGCCATCTTCGTCCGTTGAGGCAAATGAGATATGATCCTGGCCGGTGTACAAATACAGTGCCAAGCACCATGCAGCGTTCAGAACTGAGCCTGCCGGGATGCCGGATTGCTTGAGATCTTCAATGTCGATGTCGACATATGCTGTCTCCTTGGATTCTGGCTGTGCACCAGCAAAGGCCGGTAAGTTGCACATCGTCGGTCTTTCGGCCGGCTTCAAGGTGCGGATCTTCGTTGTGAGAACCCCTGGCGGTCGGGGTGTCGTTGTCAATCTGTGTCGTCTTGACTACTTGCATGCATCGAAAAATCGGCCAAAATCGTTTGACACCTTTCCTACAGCTGTTCCGCATGCACTACACCCAACTACAATATTCCCCGTACTCTGCCAACTGGCCCTTCCCCAGACAGTTACCAGGGCCCCCTGGCACTGAATCTGTTCGCATCGTCCAGGTGAGGTAATCTCAACACTTCGTGTGTGGTCATATTTGGTTTAGCGCTGACCTCAGCATGACCGGACTGGACATTCGTCGGCACGGTCCGCGCGGTGGCCCTCCGGCCGGCTTCCGGCGGAAAACCCGGTCGCCGGCGGGATTGGCTGCCGGGAGGTCGGCGGGAGCCCGTCACAGGCCCGTTTCAGGGTCCATTGACAATCAGTCGCCTGTACATGGGGATTGGTCGCAGTATGTTCTTCTCAACACAGCGCTAAGTCACCCATATGCTCCGTTGATAGTGGTCTTTGAGGCGCATCTATAGCAGATTCAGTGATTCTAGCGATCGAAGCTGCAAAATTGTCGCCCTACCTTAGTATGGCTTCAGAACCAGACCCGTCGGCCGCAGTCGAAGACTCGCACTCACTCTCTGCATCTCAAGATGTCTCGCAACAGGAGAAAGATGATGAACAATCATTCCCTCCTATGGTACCGCGGGTGCTCATGGTCACCGCCCTTGGGTTGTCGCTGTTGATCGCTGCTCTTGTAAGTATTAGGAGGCATGAAAAAGAGATTAATCGCTAATGATACGTGTAGGATGCCACAATGGTCGCAACAATTGTCCCTACATTATCAGAAGAGTTTCAATCTGTCAAAGACGTAGGATGGTACGGGTCTGTGTAGTAAGTCACGGTTGACGACCTATTCATCGGTGGATGGCTTACCTTGGGCATAGTTTGTTGGTAACTGGTGCAACCCAGCCAACATTTGGAAAACTCTACGCCACATTCTCAAGCAAAGCAGTATTCCTTGCGTCGCTGCTGTTGCTGGAAGGTGGTTCTTTAGTATGTGCTCTGGCACGCAATTCCGGGAGCTTCATCGCCGGAAGGGCGATTGCGGGTCTCGGCAGCGCCGGTTGCATCTCCGGCGCTTTAATGTGAGTAGCAGACGGAGAGGACTTTTTTTTCCGGATTCAGTTGCTGACCCAAGGATGAAGCATCACGGCCCTTGTTGTGCCTCTGCAGCAGCGGCCGATGTTCACAGGCATCCTTGGATCCCTTGAAGGCGTCGCTGTTGTACTGGGACCAATCATTGGCGGCGCGATTGCCAGTCACATTGGATGGAGATGGTGCTTCTGGGTAAATCTCCCTATTGGGGGCGTGCTGTTCATCGTCCTTGTCGTTCTGTTCAAGCCGCCGCAAACCCCAGGCCAGCAGGCGCCATTGAAAGACAGAATGAAGGGGGTCGACTTCATCGGCGGGACGAGCTTAGTGGGAAGTATCACCTGCCTCCTTCTCGCGCTTGAATGGGGATCAACGCTGTACAATTGGAGCGACGCCAGACTGATCGGGCTCCTTGTGGTGTTTGGGGTCTCGTTCATATCGGTTGCTGTTCACCAGCACTGGCTGAAGGAAAAAGCCACGTTCCCGACGCGACTGTTGAGAAACAGGTCCTTCGCTTCATCTCTGTGGTACGGATTTGCGTTATCGAGTGCGCAAATGGTTGTTCTCTACTATGTGAGTTACATCCCAACAGCAGCAGCATCACCTTTGCGTTCGTGCGTTCTAACGTGGTCGCTGCAGATTCCAGTATGGTTCCAGGCCATCCAGGGCGTTTCTGCCCGCGAGTCGGGTGTCCGACTGTTGCCGATGGTCCTGGCCCTAATTTTGTCCGGCGTGTCTGCGGGGATTGGGGCGTCCATTGTTGGATACCTTCCGCCATTCATGATCGCTGGAACAATATTTGCTTCCATTGGAGCCGGCATGCTTTACACCTTCCAGCCCGATATTGAGAGTGCTAAATGGATCGGCTACCAGATCTTGTTTGGTCTCGGCACCGGCGCTGGGGTCCAGCAGTCCATTGTTGGGGTTCAGGTCGCCCTCGACCCCTCCGACGTCCCCTACGGCACGTCTGCCATCATCTTAGTGAACACTGTTGGGGGCTCCATCTTCATCAGTGTGGCCCAGAACATCTTCATCACCAGGATTGAACGTCTCACGCAGCTGATCCCATCCGTGGATCGTGACACGCTCTTGAATCGTTTCGGGTTCCTTAGAGAGTCGCTCACACCAGAGCAGCTCACAATTGCGCTTCGAGAGTACAACAGCGGCATCAAAAACATATTCTTGCTAGTCATCATTTTAGCCTGTCTGAGCACCTTTGGGTGGGTTCTCATCAAGTGGATTCCACTAAGACCACCAAAACCAGCGCCGAGTTCAACTGAAGAAAACTCATCAAATGAGGGGGCGAAAACAACAACAGAAGTCATTTCTCAGCCAGCATCATGAGGAGCATCATTTCCAAACCGAAGACAGCGTATATAATATGTAATATGTATCAAAGATTTTGAATGCAATATCAAGAACAATTCATCATCAAGAAGATGTTCATGCTCACTGTTATCTACTATGTACACCGACCTCACAGTGCTACGACTACCGACGACCTTAGGCTTCGTACTGACTCAAGGTGCGCTGTGCCCCGCGGGCCGCGGTTCAGATGGTGGTGCCTGGCCTGGAACAGTCTGCCTGTGGCTGGGAAATGACATCACTTAGACCCCAACGAAAACGGGTTTCTCAGCTGGGCATTTTGTAGCCTATCGGAGTACTCAATCGAGTGGAATCTCCGGTCCACCAGGCTATTGAATTTCACTAAGACTAGATTCCACTTGCCTTTGCTTTACCGACATTACATTGGTCCAACCTCTGCTAAGCGAGCCTCTCTTCTAACATTGACGAACCAGATTGTTTCAACAGGGATACTATGGAATCCCACTTTCATGAGACTCAACGGCTCGCCCGGGGCATCGCATTTGGGAAATCCCCCTGACCGCCTTTTCCCCTGAACAGCTGACTCATCGTGCCACGTGTAGAGGGGTTCTGAGGCTTCCACCGGCGGTGAGTTTGCGCCTGACTTGACCGAGGCATGTCCCGTCATTCCATTGCAAACCTTCACTGAGCGTCAATTGGTCGTTGCCTCATCAACCTCCCGGTCGAGGAAAGAGCACAATGTTGCGCAAACGGGCGACAGAGGCTCTGCCTTGGTCGTCTTCTCAACCCGTAGGACTCGGGGCGACGTTGCGCGCGAGGGCCATCGAGGCCTTCAAGGCCGCGAAGCCGGTGCTCCTGCGGGCCCTTGAACAGGCCCAGCGCTGGGCTGCAAAGAACAAGGGCAAGGCGTGCCTTGCCGCCCTTGCAGCAGCTGCCTTCTGTCTCAACTTCAAAAGGTTGCCCTTCGTCTGGCACGTAAGTCATCTCAGCGGCAGATCATTCCCCTCACCGAAATAGCGCATCAGTCTGACATGGTCTCAGTTGCGTGTCTTCTACAACATTTGGTTCCCGAGAAAGCGTTACTTTGACTCCCGGCCAGGCTCCATTTTCAGGCCGGTTGTCACTCCTTCTCGTGTGGCCCTGCTTGAGACCGACTACAACTTGCACAAGTCCAACAGCACCTACTTCTCTGACCTTGATGTTGCCAGAACGGATCTCCTTGCCGCCCTGCGGTCTCAGGCTATCCGCGGCGGACTGTACAAGGAGTACAAGGAGGGCGTCCAAGTGCTTCTCGCCGGCACCTCTTGCAACTTCAAGAAGGAAATCAAGATCGGTGTAGCCTTTGACATGCACAGCAGAATTCTCTCCTGGGACCGCAAGTGGATTTACGTCATTACTCACTTTGCCGAGAAGCGAAAGAAGTCAGTGAACGGCAAGGCCCCTTCTCGTTCGCCCAGCGTCTATGCGACAGCGATCTCGAAGTGTGTCGTCAAGGCCGGCCGCCTGACGGTGCCGCCAGAGAAGTTCTTCCAGGCAGCGGGAGTACTCCGCACTGAGGTCCCCAACTTGAACTGGGTCGACGGAAACACTTCCTCCGAGTCATTGAGCAAGTCCAAGAAGGAAAAGAAGTCAAAAGACAAGGACTCTAAGAAGAGGGACAAGGGAGAGAAGTCCTCCAGGAGACACGGAGATTCCACCTCGTCACTGCCTACGGTCCCGGCCCCGCCCCCGCCGGTGGCCGGCGGCGGATGGACATGGGAACGTGTGGAGGAGGAGCGCGCCCGGGCCTTGAAGGTCGCCGAGAGCTTCGCGAACGGATTGGATGCAGCTCACGAAGAATTCCGCATTTTGGGATGAAGATACAGAGAATACAATGAGTAAACGTACACGCGATAGATGAAGACCAATAGATGAACACAGAAACATGATGAGGCTCCGAGGCTGTAACCAAGTGACATGGGACGGAACAGATGAGACGCTGACGTGATAAGTGGCTTGATACACCAAAACTCTCTCTTCTGCGGCGCAGCAGCGGGTTCTTGGCTCACGTGCTCGTCTCTTCCCCCGCCCTGATCCTTCCAATCCTCTTACACGGAAATGCAGCTTGATTTCAGCGCAGCTTGCTTTTCTTTCCTCCTATCTCATCCGCGCCAGCTTGAACCTAGTTCCATATCCAAGTTCCCCAGCCTTGTTCATTTAATCTCCGAGAAAAGTCGTCCATCACAGTTGTATCATGACGAACACCGTCTACGTGATCACCGGCACCAACAAGGGCATCGGCCTGGGCATGGTGAAGGCCCTGATCGCTCGTCCTTCCACAACCGTCGTCGCTTCAGTGCGCAGTGAAGCTGCCGCCGCCTCTCTGAAATCGGGCGTTGCCGAAGTCACCAAAGGCTCTGGTAGCGAGTTGCATGTCATGCTGCTCGACCTCTCCTCGGCGCCGTCTCCTGCCGCTGTGCGTGAAGCTTTCACAGTAGCTACCGCTGGCACCGTGGATCGCATCGACATTTTGGTCAGCAACGCAGCTGCTCCTTTCCCCATGCTTCCTATATCTACAACCCCAGCAGAGGACTTCCGCAAAGCATTCGAGATCAACACTATTGCTCCGTTGATGGTGTTCCAAGGTCTCTGGCCACTGATGGACAAGCCCCGCACCGAGACCGACGTCCCCGCCAAGTTCATTGGTGTCACCTCCTCTGTCGGATCCATTGAAACGCAAGAGCCGGTCCCCGGAGGTGCCTATGGCCCGAGCAAAGCAGCTTTGAATCACATCACCAAGTCGCTGCACGCCCAACACAAGAATCTGGTCGCCGTCGCTCTTCATCCTGGGTGGGTCCAGACAGACATGGGCAATTACGCAGCGAACGCATGGAATTACGCTGCCGGACCCCCGGACACAATCGACAGCAGTGTCAGTGGCTGTCTCCAAGTCATTGACGGAGCGAGCCGAGAGACTACGTCGGGGAAGTTCGTCACCCAGACTGGCCAGGTTGTCCCTTGGTAGACATAAATCATTAAATATTACTTCTTGCCCTCTTCTACCACAGTAGCCATCATTGTCTTATCCATCCTTATCATGAATGAGAATAACTTTGAGCTAAAAACAACATCATTCTGGATGCCTACTTCTCACGTCTACCTTGAGTCCACTTCATCTTGCACATACTCAATATTGGGTACTATCTGCTAAGGCGGATGATCATGAAGCGTTTATTCACATATTATCGAAGTGAAATACCTCAACCTCGATGTGAATCTCCAGAATTGCCGACAGAGCAACTCTCCGATTCGTCCCTACCGAATAATGGTTGGCGAAATCACTCGGGGCCGAAGACGGAGCCGACGAGGGCCCATGCGCTGCACCTATCCCATGATGATTCAAGACGATCAGCTACTGACTCAGGCTTACTCTATCTCACGTCATGGTCTTCAGAAGCTATGGTAGTCTCATTGATATCTTGTACACTGAGTCAGACGGAAACAGGGAAGGGATTATGTGTCGACAGCTCACAATGTGGTCATCTTTCGGAATACCCATTTGCTGCATTGCCTCGGTCGGAGCATAGGCCCACGCCGGTCACCTTTCCCACTGAATGCCGAAAACTCGTGTAAGCCGAGCAACGGACACGCAGCCGACCGCACCTCCGTTCCCAGAAGCCGTACCTGTGGGTATTATTCCGTCTATTGTTCAACATCCCGAATACCGAAACCATGTCGGAGTTATTCCAGATGACAGGGAAGAATGTTATCATCACAGGAGCTGCTGGGTACGCCATGATCTGTTCAAGAAAACAAGATTAGACTTCTGATATTAGATAGGAGTATTGGTACTCAAATAGCAATTCTGTTCGCCAAGTCTGGAGCGAACCTGTTGCTGTCCGACGTGTCAAATAAAGCCCTTGAAGACCTGCGGCAAAATGTGGAACTTCACGGACCGCATCCCGGACGAGTTGACTACAAGACATGCGATGTATCTAACGAAGATGACGTTGCGGCTCTGGTCCAGTACTTGGATCATCACGGCGGCGTTGATGTAATGCTCAATAATGCTGGCGTTTTTCCCCACGAAGATGGTGATGCGCTTGAAGTAACTCAGAAGGCTTGGGATCTCACCTATCAAGTCAATGTCAGGGGCACTTGGCACGGGTGTAAACACGCCGTCTTGAGCATGCGGAAGCACGGAAAGGCCCGGGGAAGTGTGATTAACACATCCTCGGTTGTCGGCTTGATTGGTTCTGCAACAGCCCAACTAGCCTATACCACCAGCAAGGGTGCCATCATTGCTATGACGCGAGAGCTCGCCATAGTTCATGCGAGAGAGGGCATCAGGTTCAATACGTTGTGCCCGGGACCGCTGAACACCCCTCTCATGCAAGACTACCTGGGTACGAATGTGGAGAGGAGAGCACGCAGGGAAGTTCACTTGCCCCAAGGAAGGTTTGGCGAACCTATCGAGCAAGCGTCTGCGGCGCTATTTCTTGCCAGCGATGCGAGCTCATTCGTCAATGCTCAAGAGCTTGTGGTAGACGGAGGATTAACAAAGGTTTGACTCCACGTTCTCAAATCCATGACAGCGACCCAGAAACTGACGCTGAAGAAAGGCATACGTAACTCCTGAAGGCCCGGCACACGAGAGTATCAAGAATTTTGAAACCAAGTAGAGATCGTGTAGCGGCTGAGCAACGCTAATACGTAGCGAGTGAGGGAACTATTGAGATCTCTCATCTGTCCAATATACATTCTGATTCTGTTCAAACCTCCTAGTTTCATGCTAGAATGCTGCCTATAAATGCGCTATGGTTGTGGTGCTAACACACATGACCATGTAATGCTACTTGTCCGCCATGTTTGTATCACATTGTCCATAATAAGAAATGAGTAGAAAAGAAAATTTCCTTCGCATCTGAGAAGAGAATTCAGCCCTGTTCTTAATAGCGTTGCTCAGAGAAACGAGCTGCCGGGTTGAGCAGTGCTGCAGACTCCTGCGTCGCCTGGTAAGGCGGCAAAGTCTTGGTGTTGACAAGTTTCTCGTGAAGTATACCGCGGCTGAAGAAGCTGTTTGCCTTTCTCCATCTATCATTCCTCCTTTCAGCGTAGTCCTCATAAGACTGCTTATTTGTGGTCGCAAAGAGGAACTTTGGATGAACCAGAATGGCTTGTGAACCCTTCTGTCCAAACCCGAAGGAGGTAATGGAGCAAGCATTGATCTCTTCAGCCCGGATGGTCATATTTGGGAAATGAAGAAGATTGTACTGTCGGAGGTCGGTGTCGATGTTATCGGCATTCCGATTTCCTGGGATCAAACCAGAGTCCATCATCTGCAGGGCACCGTTCACCATCCAGGCACCGGCAGCTCCTTTTGAGTGGCCAGTAAGCCATTTCTGGCCTACGCAAGGAAGAAGGTTTCCCTGTTGTCTCCCCAGAAATTCCATCTGTTTCTGCAGGACTGACGACTCGTTGGTGTCATTCTTCACGGTTGAGGTCAAGTGCATCGACGCGACCGCCAAATCATCGATCCCGAGGCCCCAGGTTGCGAGGCTGCCTCGGATCGGTGCGATGTGCTGCTCGTTCTTCCAGAACTGATTCCCCAGACTGAATCTCAAGTCCGCCTCTTGCTTCTTTGCGTCCTCTTCAAAAGCAGCCATGTTGTCCTGTCGATAGCGCTCCTCGTCAAAGCCGTCGGTTCCCATCTCTTTGATGTAGTGAATTTCATGTTCCATGAGGTCCAGATTCGTCTGGTAGTTGTCGTTGACTTGCTGAATTCGCATATTGAGTAGCCTTCGACGGTATCCTATATCAAGCAGGGGATGTGGCGTGGCATATCTTCTCCCTGAGCTTGCTTCTCGGGCATTTGTTAAAACGCCTCCACCGGGTGCTGGGACAGAGCGGCCGACTTTATCGGCGGCCATACTGGTAAAGGCTACCACCCCAAATATGGGAAGACCCATCTCCAGGGCAAGCTCGGCAGTCGTAAGGATCTGAATTCCACAACCTTGAGACTCGACAAATCCACTTCTGGTTGATGTTGTAGGTCGGGACATCTCAGCTGGACTCCTTCCAGCGGCAAATTCCTTGTCGGTGTCACAGGTAGCATTCATGCTGCCGAACTCGTAGGATACGTCTTCGACAAAGTCCTCGACGCCACCAACAATGCAGACCTTGGCTTTCCCAGCGACAATGAGGTCGTATCCGGTATCAAGTGACTCCAGCGACGTAGCGCAGGCACCGACAGGTGTTTTAATCGGTCCAGTTGAAGACATCAGAAGCATGTTGATCCATGCCCCCGTTGTGTTGATGAAGGTTTCCTGAAGGATATCTCCCTGAACTGTTTTATCGAGGAACCGATCGCGGTGCATCTGTCTCAACGACGAAAGCCCACCCATGCTTGAACCAATACAATTGCCAACTTCAGAGAGATGGATGTGCTTGTACAATTCGTACGGGTCGACAATCCCTGACGCCAAGAGTGCTTCGACAGTGCAAACCAACGTGAACAGTGTCACGGGGTCAACTTGCTCAATGATCTCGTCATCGATGCCGTATCGCTTTGCCGACCATCCAGTGGGAATCTGCCCAGCCACAGTGCGATTGAATGGGCTTGCTCTAGGGAGGAGAACTTTTGCGCCGGCCTTGAGCTGGACCATGACAAGCCCAGAATCCATCTTGCTGATTACGGCCTTGTCACCGTGTTGAAGTTGAAAGTACCGTGCGACGTCAGAAGATGCCTCGAATGGGGGTAGGTCCTGGGTGAGTTCCATTTCCTGGACTGTCGTCTTCTTTTCCGGGTCGTAGTTGTTATCGCAATTGTCTGGCTCAATCTTACGTATGCCGGAATGCTCGAGGATGGATCCCATGTATCGTGAGAAGATCTCACTCTCCTCCACCGGAGCCGAGGTCTTTGCGTCTACCCAGCCAGTCCACGGGAGGCCGTCTTTCAGAACATCCTTGCTGTATTTGATGAGACCCATCATCCATGCCATCTCAATGCATCCTTCAAGTGACAGAGAACCCTCGGCCTCCACCTCCCATCGCGTCCTACTGCTGCCATAAGGTCCAAGTTCTGAGAAACCTGTAATGACAACTACTCGGCTCAGATCGACCATACCCTCCAAGCCTTCTGCGAGAGATGCCAGTTCCCCGTCCCACTCAGTTAGTCGAGGTAACTGAAGACGTAGATTCGCTCTCCGCGGCAAAGCTTGGGGAGTATGGAACGACGTTTTTCGACCAGTAATTGCTGATTCTCTCTGCTGCTCCTCCATAATAGCTCGTTGAATGTCTGCCTCGGCGCGAAGATCTTGGCGAATCCTCGTAAGCTTATCCTTCAGTTCCATGACCTTGCCCATTCCGCCGCTGAGATCGACGACAATTGGGATAGACTGGCAAGCAACGTTCATTCTGCCACCCAAGAGGGACGCAATGAATGCAGCCATCTGGTCTTTGGAGAATGTTCGAACTCCCATACCCTCGACTCCCTGAGCAACAATATCATTGTCGTCCATGAGGCCTGTTCCTCGAGTCCAGCCAATGACAACCCCCAGCATAGAGAGATAGTCCCGCCAGGTTTCAGACTTCCATTTCGAGAGTAGAGATTCCAAGCCCCTCTTGGACTCTGCATAAAGACCATCGTTACCCATGAGTCCGTGATTGGGAGACAGGGGGAGTACGACTGTGGCAGGTCTGGTAATGATTCCCCTGGAACGCTTGTTCTTGGAAATGGCACCAAGCAACCTGAGGAGATTGGTGAGCATCAGCCGGTGGGCAATCTCCGACTTCGAATCCAACTCTTCAAGCTCTCGGCCGTTCTCAGATATTGCCGCAAATGGAATAAGGAAATCAGGGTCCCAGTCATCTACCAGGTTCTTCGCAAGTTCCTGGATGTCTCGTTGACTACCTTGGTTGAATGGAAGAACCCTCAAAGCAGACCCCTTGGCTCCATGTCGAGAATAAAGGCTCAGGTACATTTGCGTGACTTCTGAGGAGTAGTTGCTGGTGGTCACCGTGACCCTTCCACCGCCCTGTAGCAGGTACTTCAGAAGCCCGAAGCCAATGGAGTTCCGACCAGCACCTGTCAACAGTACATTTCTACCCCGAAATGTGAATCCAGAATGACGCGCTGTATCCAAGTCTTCTGCATATGCAGAGCTGAGCCTATCAGACATAGTTAAGATGCCATGATCATAGGTGCCCACGGGATATGGCATTTGCGGCATGGAAGACTTGCGAGCCTTGAAAGGGGCCGTTCGAGGTACTTCGGCAAACTTGATGTTACCCTCTTTGTCAATACTTGTTGATGGCGCCAGGTCGATTGACCCATCAATGAATACCGGATCCCGATTCTTCGAGGATATGCTTGCTTGCAGACAGAGCCTCATGATCCGGCCCAGGTTCGTCTTCTCGCCCATGGTTTTAGAGCAAAGATACTGGATCTGAGCGATAGAGCGCTCGCAAGATCGATTGATGATAGAAGTTGAAAGTTCTTCGATTAACCCAGCATTCTGCGAGCTGGGGTGCTTGGCAAGATCGAACAGTAGAGCAATGTCGCGGGAGGACCAGTTCCAAAAGGAGTCGTAGAACCGCTGCTTGTTGATATCGAATATCGGCCTGATACCCTCAGCGTAATCTTCCCCATGCTCGCTGCGCCACAAGTCGAGTTCGCCAATCTCTTTTTCAGATTCCGCCGCCATTGAATCCGTTTTGGGACTCGTGTTTGCGGGAAGATGCCGAGACATAGCTTCACTAATGTCTCGTAGCAGAGCGTTGCTTCTTTCGTTGATCACTTCCAAAGCTTTTGCGTCAACCTTGGCGATTGTTCCTGCGCTGGATGAGCTGCTTTGGGGAAGTGCCAAGCCCTCCTGCTTGAAATATGCTCCTGCGCAGTCGTCGATAAAGCTCTTCGCAACATCTTCAGAAGGTAGGCGTGAGTCAAGCTGACTTGTGAGCGCAAGAAGCAAGACCCCATCCTGGCGCATTGATCCTAGACCCCATCGTTGCTGGAGATGCTCTCGAACCTTTGACTGATTGAAGCTGCCTGGTAACTTGGAGGAGACAAAGCTTGCAACGAGCGATGAAGTCTTCTTCCCGAGTGTCCCAGTGTGGAGCTTACTGATTGTCGCAAAAAGCTCGGTGAGTCGCTGCTCCTCCGCACGATCGGGCAGTTGGTTTGCAAACTCGACGTGAAGATCGCCAACAATTTCATTGGTGAGCGTTGAGCGTCCTTCTCGTATTAGTGCTTGAGAAAGATGATGGACGAAACATATTGACTCACCGCTTACGAGCTGGTTGATTGACTTTGTGGTGTCAATATCTTTGGGGGCTTTCTTTAGTTTTGTGGCTATGATTGCGAGCAGCACTGCTGAGACCGGAACACTCGCTTCTTCTAAGTTCATCACCGGCGCTATTGGCTCATTTTTGTCATCTACGATCGACGGCGATGCTGGCTCGGTAGAACCAAACTCATTCTCGTCGCTCTGGAGTGGTGTCTGGGTACTTGCTACCGGCGAGTTCTCAGTCCCCTCCTCAAAACTCGTTTCCTCAATGTGAGACTGATAATAAATCTCTTGCAGGTCTGCATCGGGCCCAAGTATCCGCCGGCGAAGGCCTTGGACATCGTCTGAAATTGTGTATCGCCCATTCCAGGTTCTTTTCATCATATTGGTGAGAATATTCGCCGGCCCGACCTCCACAATCCTTTCCGCTTTGATCTCTCCGAGAATAGCATCTTGTGTTTCGATCCTATAGATAACATAAGCTCAAGATGATCATCATGGACTGACGTCACTCATGCCGGCATACCATCGCACGGGATACGCAAACTGATGCCTATTTGCGAGGTCAGTTTAACCTTCACATCTAGTGATTTGGGGTCAAGCTGCATACGCTAGTAACTCCACGAGCAGAATATACGCCAACTCCCGCTCTGCTTCTGGATGCATGGCTGTCGCTTCTCGGGATTCAACTTCAACCCGAACCGTAGGGATTGCGATTTGTGGATCTGGAACTTTCCTGCAAGCGAGAACGATGGTTTCGAAGGCATCGCAACTGTGGCAACCTAATTCGTGACGAATTCAGGATCAGATGCCCATGTCCGCCCTCGCGAACACCCTCGGATGCGGTCGTGCAGGGGTGTTGATTATTGCTCCGGAACCTTAAAGGTGACATCAGCACCTGGTATCCGTCTTACTCAACGCCGAGGGCAGGCTTATGAGTCAGGACAAGACCGCGTTTGATGCATGCGGGAGCCCGCCGGGAAAACTCGTGAATGACCAGCAGCAATCGTTCGTGCGAGGAACCTGGCAGTAGTTCCTCAGGACCGAGCGAACAATGGACGATCTGAGCAAGGTTGTTGGTGCCAGCCTGTCGGTGTCGAAAAGCACCGCGACGGCTGGTTTTGTTGTTTTGCTGGTAAGTTTTCGTCCCATGTGCCGACCTCATTCCTACAGTTCATCGGAAATGTTCTCGTGTCTCACATCTAACAATATCTTGAGATTGCTGTAATTGCCTTCATTTTCAAGCGCCTCGTTCTGCATCCGTTGAGCTCCCATCCAGGCCCACTGATTGGACGTTTGACGAGCCTTTACAATACGTATCATGCCCTGAAAAAGGACCAAGCTCGCAACCTGCATCAACTGCATGAGAAATATGGCCCAATTGTTCGCTATGGACCCAACCATGTCAGCATCAGATCTGCCGAGGGGGTGAAGATGCTGTACACCAACAGTCGCTACACTCGAAAAGCGGACAACTATCTGGCGTTTCCCAGAAATCCAGAGAAGGCCAGTCTGTTCTCTTCCATCAACAAGCAAGTACATGCAAGGAAGCGGCGGATCCTTCGGCAAGGCTTCTCAGACTCGGCGCTCAAAACCGCAGGTGTCACCATCAAGAAGCATGTTGCGACTCTCTGTCAGTGTTTAGAGTTCCTAGACAACGATACTCAAGAAGGCTATGTGTTGTCGGGAAGGGAGCCTTCGAACTCAGAGCGGTGGAGCAGACCGAAAAACTTCTCGGAATGGATCAACCGTTTCACATTCGACGTCTCGAGTGACTTGTCATTCTCCAAATCTTTCGACATGATGCGGTACGCTGGCAACAGGCACATTATCAAGATTCTCCACGAGACATTATGGGCAGACAACGTCGTAAGTAGAATTGTACAAGTGTTAGAAGAACAGTGGCTAATTCATCAAACAGACTGGATCTTCGCTTACGCTTCTTCACACCCTGAGGCTCAAGTGGCTGCTCTTCTCTGACCATGTTCGGTCTACGGTCACGTTCGATTCTTTCATTGAGAAGGCGGCAGATGAAAGAGTGAGCAAACTGAGTGATTCCAAGAAGGACTTCATGTTCTGGCTCACTGGTGCGGTTGATCCCGTTACGGGAGACACGTTCACGATGGAAGAGCTAGTCGAGGAGGCAATTCTATTGATCACAGCAGGTAAGTACAATGTGAAAATACCTTACGGTGCCATGGTGATAGACTAAACATAGTAGGGAGCGACACGTCTTCAACTGCCATCAGCTCCACGATATACTACTTGCTGCACAGCCCCGACAAGCTCGCAAGACTGCAGGCGGAAGTTCGGAGTATGTTTTCCAGTGTTGATCAAATTGAGTTTGGCACGGAATTGCAGGCCTGCACTTACCTTCGGGCCTGCATCAATGAGGGCTTGAGACTGTCTCCTCCGGCTGGCTCAGTGCTTCACCGTCAAGTGGAACCGGGTGGTGTGCATGTTGGGGACACCTTCTACCCCGAGGGTGTCAACATCGGCGTGCCGGTCTTCTCCATTCATCACGATAAGGAATATTTCCCCGACCCTTTCTTGTTCCAGCCGGAAAGGTGGATCGTTGGTGAGACACTTGCAGACGGCACCATCATCACCCCTGATTTTCTGAAGCACTCTTCCGCCGCCTTCATGGCATTCAGTGCCGGAACCCGCGGATGCATTGGAAAGCCTCTCGCCTACCTCCAGATCTCAATTCTCTTCGCAACTCTGATGTTCAAGTATGACATGAGACTGTGCCAGCAATCATGGGTCAACGGAACCTGTAGCGGCTCAGGACCGGATCCGTCCAAGGAATACGAGCTGGTGGACATGTTTATCAGTTGGAAGAATGGCCCACTCATTGAAGTGAAGCCCAAGGCTTGAAAAGCAGATCAATCCTTTTACACTTGTTCTATTATTTTCAAATTTTGTCGATTCGACACTAGATTTTAGCTTTGGTCCATTGCCGTGTCACATTATATGTCATTCAGCGTCAAAATATTTTTGCCAAACATATCTTGATGGTACCCTCTTGTGATCAACTCCATTGAGTGGGCAGAACTGTAGCCGGATGCTCTATGTCTTTGACTACAGCATTCAAAGTCGCTATGTAGCTGCCTGTGTAGCTATCGCCATCTGCTTCACCTTGATTCATAGCCACTGGCCAATCACAAGCTGGTTCTCCAATAGCCATCGCCCACAGTCCTTGGCTCACTTTGACGAGCCGATTCGCAAAGCCGATTCATCAAGCAATATTGCATATCATGTCATCGTCGCTCGCAATTTGCAATGCTTTCCCGCTTAGCCAGGGCGAAAGGTCATCTCACGTCATGCTCACCAAATTCACTTGTGGCCGGTGCGCCCGGTTAAGTGATGTGCTGTGCTGTGCGACTAGCAGCGGACCCCTGTCGATGAGCCGACGACCAAGGCAAGCAGCAAGAGGCTGGTTGCTTAACGGCGCACAATGGCTCTTCCTGTTGACCTGCGCTGTTGACTTGTTGTGCCAGTTGGTTTTACAGGGTACATTCAGTCTCACAGCCGTTATGATCCCACCAAAATCGGATTACAGCAAGTGCCCAACCCCTGGAACAACACAAGGGCTCTCCCGAAGCTTGTGCTAGTGTCGCTAATGAGCAACCAGAGTGGGATGTGTATGACAGCAAACGGAATAATGGTCAGTTACCGCCTCAAAGTAGAACACCGAGACATATCCAGCTGATCTTTTTTTAGTTGCTGGTCACGTAGAGTCTGTCTACGACGCGGCCACTGGCAAATGGACAACCCCGACGTTTGTTGAGAGCCCTTTTCTTTCAATACACGGCTTGGCTCCGGGGTTGCACTATGGTGTGTGTCCCCACCAGCTTAGATCGACATCCATGGGTGGATGCTAATTCGGTCGCAGGTCAGCAAGTCTTCGAAGGACTACAAGGTATCAAGCCATAGTGATGATCGTTTGAAGCAGTAATGCTAATCCTTTTATCGAAATGCAGCTCGTAGAGACCCAGCAGGCGAGATCTCCATATTTCGTCCCGATGCCAACGCCGCTAGAATGAGAAGGTCCGCTACCTTTGTCTCCATGCCAGAGGTACCAGAAGACATCTTTCTTGAAGCCATTCACCTAGCCGTCAGGAAGAACGCAGAGTATGTTTGCCCGCACGATGTTAAGGGATCTCTGTACATCCGACCTTTCCAGTTTGGTTCCAGCGCTCAGATTGGTCTGGATCCCCCCGAGGAGTTTCTATTTTGTGTGTTTGTTCAGCCTCACATTGCCTTTCATGGTCACGGCGCCATCAAGGCTTTGGTACTTGATGACTTTGACCGCGCTGCCACAAGGGGGTCAGGTGCAGTGAAGGTTGGTGGCAACTACGCTCCAGTGATGAGGTGGACTTCCGAGGCAAGGAAAGAGGGTTACAGCGTCCTCTTGCATTTAGACAGTCAGACTCAGACTGAAATTGATGAGTTCTCTACCTCTGGGTTCATCGGTATTCGGAGGATTGGAGGGGAGACCAGCCTCGTCATTGCCGACAGCAAAGCTGCGATAGAGAGCATCACAGCGGATTCAGCGGCCAGAGTTGCTGAAAGCCTCGGCTGGAGGGTGGAAAAGCGAACCGTAAGCTTATGAGCATGACGTATGACATATAAGTCTTTGGTCAGTATTTGCTAACTTACCTTAGATAAGATTTGATGAGCTTTCAAACTTCACGGAGGTTCTTGCCGCGGGAACCGCGGCTGGGTTGGTTTCCGTATCCTGTGTTCATCGGAAGTCTACCAACGAAACGTTCAACTTTGATTCCGAAGGCCCAGCTTATGAGGAGTTATGGGGAGCACTGAAGAGCATCCAGAATGGCACAGCAATGGATAGTTTTGGTTGGCGCCATAGTCTCCAAGAGTAGTTCCATAATATTATAATTTCAGCATTTCCTCATGTTAAATCCATCTTCTCAAAGCGCGAAGCTTGATTGCTCACATTGTGGTGGACGGTCTGCAATAACGGCCTTCATCACACCAAAATTATCCAGACCGTCACAATCTGGATATCTCTCGTAACTCTATGAGGATTCGTATTGTACATTTGAACAATTTCCCTACCGCTGGGACACCTCAGTGCAGACCGACAGCCTCGGCTCGCCGGAACTGCACGAAGGGTCCATCCTTCATACTAGTGAAAGCCCAGAAGATCTGATACTCGTCCTTCAAATCACCCTTGCCTTCCCCGACTCTGCCCATCCCTGTCTCGTCTCGGCGGAAGTCAAACTCACTGATGACTGCAGCCATCGCCAGCGAGATCTCAATCATGGCAAGCCCCTTCCCAACACAATTCCTTGGTCCAACAGAGAACGTACCATACGCGGACTTCGCCTTCGAGGCAGCTTCCTCCCCAACAACCTCTGGGATCCACCTTTCGGGCCAGAACTTAAACGGTTGAGGATAGTACTCTTTGTGATGGTTGATAGAGTAGATACCAGTTCCGATGTCGTACCCAGCTGGGACGTAAAGGTCACCGACTTGAAGACCGCCATCTTGCACTTCACGCCACATCGCCCCGGCGGCTGGAGGTGACAGACGGGCTGCTTCAGTTATGCAGGCTCTCAAGTACGTGCAAGCAGACAGTTTGGGCCCTTGAGAAACCTCCTTTGCGGAGCGGAAAGTGCTCCGGACCTCCTTGACCACCTTATCATATGCCTCGGGATATCTGGATAGGTAGAAGAATAGAGCAGCCATTGCGGTTGAGGAGGTATCAGATCCTAGTAAACGCTGTCAGTGACACTGGCTGCCATGTTTCGTTATTCATGGCAGTTCTTACCGGCAATAATCAGCAAGTTGCTTTCGGCCCATAACTGCAGCTGGGAAAGTGACTCTCCCGTCTCAGGGTCCTTGGCAGCCAGAAGCTTTGAGAATAGGTCGTTCGTAATAGCCTCAGAAGACTCTTTTCGCTTTTCCATGATCTCTTTGCTTTTCATAGAAAACCGAAGCGCCTTCTTGCGTGCGTGTGGAAACAAGATCTTATGCAACCTCAAGTCTTCCAACTCGGGCAGCTGCATCAGGAAACTCACCCGACGCATTTGGCCCAGGATAGCATCCGCAACCCAGTGGTTTTCGGGGCTCTCCAAGAGATGATATGACCTTCCAAAAACCAGCTGCGACGTCACATCAAATGTGAAATAGTCACCTGAGCTAAATTAGCCCAAGTTGATTGTCCCCAGTAGCTTAGCGTCAACCCACACCAATGGGCCATGTTCTTGGCGCATGTCCATCCGTCAGTAGTGGCGTCCGTTTCAGGGACGAAGCGGTCCTTGGTTGATCCCAGACTTGACGAAAACAAGCGAGCAAGATCTGTCAATTCTTTGTCGAATGTTCGGATGTACGATTCCGACAGTCCTTGATTCAGGATTCTTCGAAGCTTGCCATGCTTGGTCTTGTCGACGACACTTTGGGTTGCTTCCACACCCTTAACCAGCGAAATGCGATGGTATGACTTGGCCTTCCGGACATTCTTGCCGTGCCCATAGATACCTACATTCTGTTAGACACATTTTGTTCGATGAAACTCTCCGTGATAGGTGTTCACCTTTCAATCCTGCCTCATTGTTGATCAATAGTCTGTTGGGACCATAGCGGACGACGTCCCCTGTTTCGGCGTGTCAGCGGTGTGGTAGCACTTCTTTTTTGTAGCCCAGTATCTTGAACTTACCATACTCCTCATGGCACCGCCAGATGTCAACGTGGAGATCACCAATATAGGTGTGATATACAGAATACCAACTGGTCAATTTCGCCAAGAGGGGCCCAGGATACTTGGCGTAGGGATGGAAGTAGAGGCGATAGACACAGAGAGCCACCTGTTTGTGATCTGTTAGTGCTCGACATCCGGCTCCAACCTTGAAATTGCGCACTTACAGCCGCCAGGAAACCCGCCCCGGCAGACAGGGTGAGTATTTGGCCCAGCAATGCCAGGTATGTGTTTATCACGCTGAACATGATTTCTGCCGTGTTTGGAAGACCCTGAACGAGGATGCGAGCAGTAACGCATGCGATTTCAGTGCCAACAGCGCATTTGCTTCCCCGCCGGGTGTTTGTTAGCGCCCCGACAGGGATCCTCCCACCTAGACTCGCCTAGCTGCACAGGGCAGCTCGCGCAGAGAACTACTCTCTCTGACCGTGACGTGAGCCTGACTCACATGCGGAGAGTGCTTGCTTGGCCGAGATCAGGGCTGCCAGCTGGTGGCTCACCCACTGTAAACGATGGCGCACCCTGTAAACGGGGTGCCGTTCGCTGTGCCTAGGTCAGGAGACAATTCACAACTCCACGGAACCCGCGGTGATACAGCGTCTCCGAAGACCAGAGATTCGGCGGAATGCTTCCATTATCGTTCTGATTCACAAATTGTCGCAAGAATGAGTTATTTAAGTTTGGCTGCATTTGCAGCAGTTACCTTCGTAAGTTTATCTCTGCAGATTGACCGGCAGTTTGATGGGTTTTGCGGCTGATATCTCTCGTAGGTTGTAGCTTTCCTCGTCAAGCAACTTGTCTGGCACCCACTGGCGGCGTACCCAGGTCCGCTGCTAGGAAGATGCACAAATCTTTATGCCGCGTATCACGCATGGAGGGGAACGCTTCATGTTGACATGTACAGATGTCATCAGAAATACGGTAAGTCCCGTAAACCATCGTAACTTTTAAGTACGTCCCGCTTACAGGAACTCGAAGGCCCCATTGTCCGCTATTCGCCGTCTCGCCTACTTATCAACAGCAGCACGGCTGCCCGGGGTATGTACTGTTTCCACCCCTCTTCTCACCCTGTTTTTAACCTGAACTTGGGGTACAGAAATCAGCTCGCATGGAGCAAATGTCATCAAGTCAAAGGCCTACCAGGCACTCGTTCACAGTGCCCCAAACACCTTGACAATTCGCAACAGAGAAGATCATGCACGCAGACGCCGTATCCTGAGTCTTGCCTTCTCCGATGCACAATTGCGCGCCTATGAAGCTATCCTCCTCCGTCACATCGACACGCTTTGTCTCAATTTGTCTGACAATGCAAAGTCTCAGGCATCGAGCTCTGGGTCTGAGGCACTGGACATGTCTCACCAGTGTAAGTTTCCACGCCTGCCTGTTAAGATTGCCTGGATTAACTTGTGAAGGTGACTACTTCACCTTCGATATCATGTCAGAGGCCATCTTCGGTATGAAATACAACGCCCTCAGAGAGCCAAAGTACCGCTTTGTTATGTCAGCCTTGGAGGCATCCAACGTCCGTATCAGTGCCTTGGTCCAAGCTTCGAGTCTTGCGCTTGGAAGGATCGACAAGTATCTGTTCGCCGATTCCATCAAGTCCAGGAACAAGTTCCTCGGGTTCCTTGGTTCTCTCCTGAAAAGCAGGGCAAAGGCTTCATTCTCTGACAATGGCAATGTCTTCTCATATCTTGAAACTGCCAAGGACCCGGACGGCGAGTCAACACTAAGCAAGTCTGAGATACGAGCAGAATCAGCCACACTAGTGGTTGCCGGTACGTTTATTTACTGTTAAACGCCTTTTGGTCCTCATATTGACACTTGTTCAGGATCGGATACGTCATCGACGACACTGGCAGCTACCTTGTTCTACCTCAGTGGAAATGCCAGGGCATACGCCAGGCTGTGTCATGAGATCAGATCGACCTTTGACAGTGTAGAGGACATTCGGATCGGAGCCAAGCTTAGCTCATGCAACTATCTCAGAGCTTGTATTGACGAGGCGCTGAGAATGTCACCACCTGTAGGAGGTGCGCTTTGGAGAGAAGTCCGGCCAGGAGGTATGACTATTGGGTCTCTTTCCCTTCCAGAAGGCATCGATGTTGGTACTGGGATCTACAGTCTGCATCACCACGACGACTACTTCGATTCTCCATTTGAATATAAGCCTGAAAGATGGGTTGTAGGCGAGGACGGATCGACCAAAGAGTCAGAGTTGGCACGCACAGCATTTTATCCCTTTTCGAGTGGACCTCGCAGCTGCGTCGGAAAGGGATTTGCGTATCATGAGATCACGTTGACTTTGGCGCATATCCTTTACAGGTTCGATTTCACCAGGTCTACGAAAGACCAGAAGTCGTTTGGCGGGTCAACTGGCAACGTGAATGAGTTCCAGATGTGGGATCATGTTACATCCGCCAAGGTTGGACCCTGGCTTCGGTTCCAGTGTAGATAGTTCTCATTTAAGCATCTGTCCTACTTTGCCGCAAATCATTATTTCTCTATCCTTTGCCGCAGATGTCTACTAATTCCAGCTAAGTTCAAGCAAGCTGTTGGTGAATTGCATTCTGTGGGCGTGCCTGGTCGCATTGACCAGCCGCTGTGGCTGGTGGCTCTAGTTACTGCGATTGCCCCTGTAAAATCTCACGTCAGCTCTCACATCATCACCTGTGGAGCCCAAGAACACCGCGTTCATTCCCTCGGTAATTGCGAAATGTTTCGTTTGATTGGGTGTTCATGCACGTAAACGGATGAAATAGGTTCTTTCAGCACAGATTTGGGTTCAAGGCTTCCCACAAGCTGCAGGTGGTGAAGCTCAAACAGCTGTAAGGTACTTTCAGCGACGTTGTGTGGCCGCTGCGTGTGCTGCAGTCATGGAGCTTACTTCCGCGTACATCGCGTTGCTCGCGTTGATTCCTCTCGTCTCTGGCCAATGCAAATGTGTAAGAAGCTTACCATACATGCCGTTCATGTACAATCATCCATGCTAATGCGACCGCGACACGCAGACCCCTAATGATATCTGGTGGCCATCGGATAAAGAGTGGGGCCGATTCAACAGCTCCATCGCCGGAAACCTCATCCAGACGGCCCCACCTGCGGCGCCGTGTTATGCCGGACCCAATCGGGATGCCGCCGCATGTGAAGCCGTCACCCAGGGCTGGAGCACGGCGACTTTCCAGGCATCTCAGCCCATCGGCTATGACTATCCTCTCAATTCCTCTTGTCCACTAGCTCAGTTCACTGCCAATGCCCCCTCAGCCAACTGCACCATCGGAAACTCCCCAGTGTTTGCCGTCAATGTCACCGACGAGGAGCATATCTCGAAGGCGGTTGAGTTCGCCAAGAAGAATAACATTCGTGTCGTCATAAAGTCTACGGGCCATGACTTCCTTCAAAGGTCAGCTATGTCGAATGAAGTCGAACCCGGCCAAGCTAACGACAAACCAAAGGTCGACCGGTTACGGCAGCCTTTCTATCTGGTTGCAAAACTATCGAAAAGGTTTCAATTTCCATGACGACTTCCAGGTCGTAAACGAGTGTCCCAAGTCGGACTGGAAAGGGAGCGCATTGACTATCACTGGAGCCTACTCGTGGTCCGATATCTACCCCACGGCGTTCGAGAAGAATCTCATCGTCGTCGGCGGAAACAATAGGGTATGTTTGCCGTTGATCTCTTACTGCCATTGCGGTAAAGTTTACTGACGACAACCAAGGGACCTTGTGCCACTGGCGGTTGGACACAAGGAGGCGGACACAGCCCGGTGACTCGTTTCTACGGGCTCGGTGCCGACCAGGTCCTGTCCGCAAGGGTCGTCTTGGCATCTGGAGAGATAGTGACTGCAAGCCCTTGCAATAACACTGATCTCTTCTACGCCATCCGTGGAGGAGGTGGTGGTACCTATGGAGTCGTGACACAGATGACAGTCAAGACCTACCCTACCAAGAACATTGATGCGATCGACGTTGTTATCGGCACTGCATCAACAAGCGCAAATGTCTCGGCCAAGTTCATTGATGCGATGACAGATATCTACTCTTCCTACCCTTATCTATCGGAGGTTGGCTTCGCCGGCTATGGCGCCTGGGCAATGAATAGCCCAGTGCCCATCGGCGGCAACTTTTCTACATTCTACACCCAGACGTTCACTACGCTGGGCAACGACGCAGCAGAGGCGACCCGGTTGTTCAAGCCCATCGCAGAGAAGATTACTCCTCTGAAAGACGCCGGCTTCACTGTTTCCATCACGCAGAAGGCGTATACAGACTATGGTGCGTACTACGCCAACAAGTCAGGAACAGATGCAACTGTCGGCGGCGTCTCAGCCCTGGCCTCCCGCTTGTTGGGAAAATCGGCCTTGGAGGGCAATCGAGACCAACTTCGCAAAGCTATGGAGACAATGGCTGGAAAAGATGGCAAGGCCGTGTTCCATACCGTCGTCCATCATGGTCTTCAGACGGCGCAAGAAACGCGAGACAAGTCGTCCGCGGTTCAGCCTGGTTGGTATGATGCTGTCATCCTCGATATTTTTGAGAGACCGATTCTCAGTGGCGAGCTTTCTGTGTCATCGAACATCGATCTCTTCGATGACATCCGTCAGAACGTACTCCCAGTCTATCGGGATTTTTCGCCAAATACTGGAACTTACATGAACGAAGCGGATTGGGGCGACACGAATTTCCAGGAGGACTTCTACTCCTCAAATTGGAAGCAATTGATTGAGATCAAAACCAAGTATGATCCATCTGGGGTCTTTTACTGCCAGACTTGTGTCGGTAGTGATGAATGGAAACAAGAAGCAAGCGGCGCATTGTGTCGACGATGCAGCTCTCGAGAAGGCCGCTGTAACGGTCGCAATGATGGGGCCGAAGGCATGTGCGCTTGCTGGTAATGCAAGGGCGCAACAGAACCAACCAGATCACGCGTAAAATTCACATGTACAATAGTTATAACATATTACCTATCTTAGTAGTGTAACACCTGTCTCTAGACAGCTCAATTCTGTACCCAAGTGTATTTGTAAGGTACTGAACAAAAGACGACTGGACAGCCGGTTTCCTCGAAGACTGTGGTTCCAACATCTCCCGTCGCCGTGATGATCCACCTCACTGTGCCCCTGCAGAGGCGGCCGACCGGTTCAAGTCCGAGCCTGCACCCTCAACATCCACTTTGCTGCATCTAATCCCTGGAGAAAATATGGTCTGTCTACCCGTAGCCTCGTGACGGGCAAAGTCACCGCACCATATTGGACGCCGTTTTTTAGCATCTGAATCCTTCACTGGGTGCCGGCAGAGGACCTTGCTACTTGGTGATACGATCGTCATTACTTCATGTCTGCAAGGGACTTCGGTTAGCCAATGTTGCCCATGAGCGGGGTTATTGCAAGGTCTACTCCGACACGATGCAACCTCGCGCGGCATCTTTCGTCACTGCATTGCACAACCTATCGAGACAGAGGCGTTGGTGAAGGTCCACCAGATGAATCCTTCGACGTACCCACTGCCCCCGGTCATCATGTGCTATCCGATCGGGCGAGCGCCAACGCTTGGTATTTGAGAAACAAACTCGAAAGAAATTTGGCCAAAGAAATGTTTCTGATTACACACCTGCTGCCGCATCCTTCATGATGGCAATTTTGAGTGTTGCGAATTTTCTCCTGCTCGGCGTGGCGTACATCGCCTGGAACGTTGTCTATCAGATCGTTTACTACAGGTTCTTCCATCCCTTAGCCAAATTTCCCGGTCCCTTTTGGGGTTCGGTCACCAGATTATGGATCACATATCACAACATCAAGCAAGATGAGTGCCAGACTCTTCAAGCGCTTCACAAAAAACATGGTGAGCTTTGTTGACGGTGTTTTCTGTCGCCATCATTGACTAGGTGCCCAAGGTCCTATCATGCGTATCACACCAACGATGCTGTTGGTGACGGACGCAACAAAACTCCCTGAAATATACCACCGTAATGCCAACAAGTCTCAGCATTACATCACTGGCTCGTTCGGGAAGACAGAATCTCTGTTCAACATGCAAGATCATACGGTCCATGCTCGCTACCGCAAGATTGCAGCTGCACCCTACGCCTTCTCCAACATCAAGAAGATGGAACCGCTGCTTGACCATCATATCGATCGCTGGGTAGAAAAGCTGGACAACAACTTTGCCTCGCCTGGAAAACGCTTAGATTTTGCACCGTGGGCAGTTTACCTGGTGTACGACATTGTCTCCGACGTTGGGTTTGGCCAGCCTTTCGGCTTCATCGAGCAAGAAAAGGACGTCGAAGGACTCATTCAAGGTTTCCATGACGGACTCGTGCCATTCGGAATCATGGCCCGCTGTTGGCCGTTCACAAATTGGGTGAAGAGCACCTTCCTCGGCAAGTACTTGGTGGCGACGCCGGAGCAAGATTCTGGGATTGGTACCTTGATGCGATTTCGAGACCGTCTGATTGCTAAGAGGTTTGAGGATATTGAGAAGGGGGCCACAAACGGCCGGATTGATCTACTTCAAACGTAAGCCTCAGGATGAAAACGGTTGTCGCAGAATTTGATACTAAATTCCGTCAAGGTTCATTGAGGCTCGAGACGAAAAGGGAGAGCCACTCGACTTAGAGTATATCAAGGCAGAAATTCTGCTGGTCCTTCTTGCTGGCGCAGATACTACTGGAACCGCATTCCAGGCCTTCATGATGCACGTATTGACACACCCGGAGGTCTACGAGCGTCTCATGGAAGAGATTGACACGCAGACACGGGCAGGCAATCTTTCAGATATACCTCAGTATGCCGAAGTTCAAGCTCATTGCCCTTACTACACAGCCTGTGTTCGGGAAACACTACGTCTGAATCCATCAGCACCCAACATCTTCCCTCGAATCGCAGGAGCGGGGATGCAGCTGTTTGGACAGCATGTTCCCGAAGGTATCGAACTAACCTGCAATCCATGGCTCGTGCATCGTGATGAAGCGGTGTTTGGGCCTGATGCAGAAGTCTTCCGACCCGAACGATGGCTGGAAAGCGAAGAGAAGACGAAGAAAATGCTGAAGTACAACATGGGCTTTGGGTACGGTGCGAGAGTATGCCTTGGGCGCGACTTGGCCATGATGGAACTTTCCAAGGCCCCTCTGCAGCTGTTCCGGAGGTTCAAGCCAGAGGCCATTAACAAAACTGATCCCGGACGATACGTTGTCAAGGGTGGTGTCAGTTTCTACGAGGGTATGTGGATCAACATCGAGCGACGGCCCAAGACTCTACAAATATGATGTTGGGGTGGCTTCGCCATTCCCATTGTAGCTGCCATGAAACGAGCCAAGAAGCTCCTAGTCTACTTATATGATACCAATCTCGAAATCCAATAGCCCAGCTCAATTCGAGCTCAGTCTGAGCTCAGTTCAACTCAGTTTGGATGTATTCAAACTCCTATATTCTAGTCAGTTTACCACCTGCATGGATTTGAGGCGCTTGCAACATACCGCAGAGTTCAATGTTGGTAGTCTAGTACCAGTGCTGTAGATCGCAAAATGGCTGCCGACAAAATTCTGCCAGCCCTCAACGTAAGACTGTAGCCATCGATTCTCGACACTGGCAAGCCACTGGGGGTCATTACTGCCAGTTGAATATCCCAGACGGTAGCCAACATCCTTCGCCTCAATGAAGAGTTTGACGGGCGCACCTGCAGCAACTTCTTCATCCTCGACATAGGTTGTGTTCAGTGTTGCATCGATACCCGTTCTTGTATGAACCACGATTGCCCGCTTGCCCGTCGCATTCGAGTAGGTCAAAGCGATTTCGTTGTGATAGTGAATGCTGAGATAAATGCTTGCCCCGGCTTCCTGTCTCCAGTTCTCCGGGCTAAACGCGCTCACCTCAGTGCTGAAGGTAGTGTTGAGATCGACCTGCTTGCGAAGCAAGGCTGCGGGAGTCTCTCTGTCATTCAATGTGTAGACATTCCCTCGGATACGAAGCTTCCCAGGGCTAGACTCAAAGTCTTTGAAGTCCTTGTAAGGCGTTCTCAAGTAGTAGTAAGACTTATCAACAAGCCCGCCATCGAATTCGTCTCGCCAGACTTGAGGCCTGTCCAGGTCATAGAGGACATCGGCTTCGTACTCAGTGATGGGGTTGCCGTTGTTGAAAATAGGCCATCCCTCATCGTCCCAGGTGACCGGACAAAGAAAAGTCTCTCTGCCCAGCTGGGGGAGACCAGCACTGTTCCGTGGGTTCTGTGGGCGGGTTGCAAGAAATACCGCCCACCAGTTGCCTTCGGTGTCGTTGACGATGTCAGCATGGCCTGTTGCAAGTACCGGTCGGGACATATCTTCGCCATTCCAGAGCACAGGGTTATGTGGGTTTCCATCCCACGGCCCTTCGAGACTGTCTGAGCGATACACGTTTGCTTTATGGCTGGCTTCAGTGCCCGAATCGGCCGTGATCATGTAATAGGTTCCGTTGAGTTTGTAAAGGTGGCTTCCTTCCGTCTGTTGAGGTCAGTCTTTATAACATGATCAATGGCGGGTGTTTATCTATCTCTTATACGAACCAAAGGGTATCCAAGCTCGGGAGGCACTGTGGTAGTATGGAGCAGTCGAGAGTTGCTCAAAGAGTCGCCAGTCGTGATATCGATTTCAGTGATCCAGTTTCCGAAGTTCCCATTTTCGACGAACTCAGAGAAAGTGGATGTAAAGTATACTTTGCCGTCGTCGTCAAAGAAGAGATCGCCATCGAATCCCCACTGATCAACATAAGTAGGGTCACTCCAACTGTATTCGTCAAAAATGTCGGTTGTGGTAACGTAGAATGAGCGAGGCACTCTAGTCACCTAGAATCGCATAAGTAAAGACGACTTTTTTTGGCTACGTAAGGTATACAAACGTTGTCAGGAGGGTTGATAATGTCAAATGCCGTGTCGACGAGATAAAAGACACCGTCATGGTGTCGAAGTGTGGGAGCAAAAATGCCCCCACTGGGGGCGGTCCCACGAAGATTCAACTGAGACGGGCGATTGAGCGCATGTCCGATATTATCCCATTTGACCCTGGACTTCTTTTAGAATGGTGTTCAAGATGCTGGGGAGGGGGGCTGCTGCATGGGGATCCAGCTTCTGAGCTCACAAGTCTGTCGAGTGATAGATGGGGACACCCGGGAAGAATTCGAAAGTACTAGTTGCGAGGAAGAAGTCACTTCCGACTCTGATGATTGAAGGATCCGGGTTGAAACCTGGGATAATGGGGTTGACCAGACCACTCGCGAGTTCTCCGGGGACGATCAGCATCAACATGCAAAATTGGTTTCGAGTGGATCACCTGTGAGTTGAAGTAGGCCTAAAGCCAGGAGCGCAAGTGGTTTGAACATGGTATTTTTCATTGAGTCCCGATGGATTGCCTTCCGAACTCACAACTCCGTGACACATCATAGCAGCCAACAATTTGTTTCTAATTTATACCGTTCAATACATCTGGGGAAATGACGTTGCTGATGTGACCCCTCACGGCTAAATGCAAGCTTCCATTTACCCCAGATTTCCGGTTACATCCTAAGCTACAAGAGGACGAAATCTGGGCAAGTGGCCCCATTCGGTCTTCGCGATGATGCTTAGCCGAGGGACCGGCTTGCTATTACCGCAGGGGTTTAACTGGTGTCGCTAAATCAAAGTTCACCATGCAACTGCCCACTCGCGATGCGCACGAGACAAGATCCGCCAATATCCAATTATGGCACGTTTGCATTTTGGTCTTTTACCGAGCGAGCCATTATTTGGGTGAACGGAATGAAGCTTGGATCGCAAAGAGTTCATCATTGATGTGGTCTCAAAATGAGAAAGATCCCTAAAACAACATAGTACAACTCAGTTTTCTCAATCAATGAGCATGGGCACGCGGAGACTGATGATAACACAAGCCCAATGACAGTTCTATTTATGATTACGGGTGCCATGCTGTCTAGTTTGTTGCTCGTAGCGTAAGTTGGCATCCATGCCAAGCCAGCTCTGTCGCCCATCATCCCAGCCTGGGGGTATCAATCGAATCCGTTATGATAAATCTGGAGATATCAGTATTCGAGGATGTGGTGGAGAAGTATCCCACCGACCAGTGTATTTGTACGTAGGAGAATTTATCACCATTAGACTGGCATTTTCAGCCATGGCGATGCGTTGTCTCAAGATGATTCGGCCAAAGTATTCGGCCATTAATGTACAAGTCATTTTTATAAGTGACAGGAAAGCCCCGAACTCACCCAGGCTCAAAATAGCAAATGTGCAACAGCTACCGAAACAACCAAGAACATGGAGGCTTTTGTCATATGCGAAGCAACGCTCTTATCAGATCCATCATCACCGGACCCGTTTCCGCTGTTGCCATCACTGCCGCTGCCGCTTTCGCCGCCGCTTCCGCTCCCGCTACTATTTCCGTCGCCATTTTCGCTGTTGGACTTTGCCCCTTTCGCAGGGGCAGCCCTAACACAACTCAATTTCGCGAAACCAGGCTCAACGTCCAGACTGTATGGTGTATCATTCTGGAAACGCCCAAACATCGTGACAATCGGCTGATACCCTTGTGTCACAGTCTTCCACATCTCTTGCATTTCTTCGGCAGTTGTGTTCTCGTTGATGGCGTAGCCGCTCTGCCAAGTGGTTGAGCCATTCAAATATTGCAGAGGTATTCCCCAAGCTACGGAAAAGGTTAGCTTCCAATAAAGACTCGAATAAATAACAAGAAAGCTGCGTACTTGGGAGGAGTGGATCATTATCCACCAATTTGGTACTCGAACACTCCTCTGGAACATCCAGATCAAAGCATGTATGCCGAGAGCCGTAGACACCCTTCGGTTCTGAATTGATCCAGTATGCCGTACTTGCCAGTTTCTCTACAGCTTGAGAACAAGCATCGGGTAGCCACTGCTTGCAGGAACCATCTTCCGGTGCTTCAAGGTTGTCTGGATTCATAGCGAGGGACTCATTCCCATACGGTGGAGAGAACCAGCGCCATGCGCAAGATACCCAATCGGCATTCGCGTTTACCACAGGTTTTCCATGGTCGCTCTCGTTGGCACTAGGCACATAGAGTGACTCGGTGGCAATGATCTTGATGTCATCCCCGATAGTCGCACGGCCACCCAATAGGCTGCCGGCCTCACCTCGCTGCTCGTGATCCAAGTCAACGGCTGCCATAGCAATCTTCCAGCCGTCCATCGGGCTACCCGGCCATGGTTTTGAGACGTCGTATCCAGGCATAGTGTAGGTACCGCTGGAATTGCTGTTTCCCACGGCATCTGTCCAGATTTTGTCGTCCGCGCCAATGAATTGGGCCCCGCATGGCTCAGCGTAGCCGCCAAAACCCCAAATGCATGATGCGTGCGCACCTGAGCCTATGATGGCGTATAGAGCCGCGATGAGAAGCCAACGTGACATCATCTCGCTGTCGCGGGTGTTTTGGGCTGATCGTTCTGCGTTCGGGAGACGAGAAATGTAAATGGTCACAAAAGTATGCCATGGGGTGGCTTACGAGGCAGCTGTTTGCGTCAGAAGTTTTCTGTCTCGAAACCCGGGCAGATTTCTCGAGGCCAATTTCAGTGCGAAATCGCAACAACCACTCATCTTGGCGGAGTCATGTCCACTTGCAGTTAGGGCTGCGGCACAGCAGATACGAAGAGGGTCAGCGTCACATTCACCAGGTCTAAAAAGGCTTAATTACGAGTTTAATACGCGAGCTAAGATTGCCACCCCTGAATTCAGCGGGTTTGGGGACCGGCAAGACTCACCAACAGGCTTTGGGATTGACCGGCAACGTATGGGCAACAACTTTTGCCCGGATGGTCACGGGTGCCCGGCAAGCGAGACATAAAAGGTCAAGCGCTGATCGTAGTAAGCCACATGTACTGAATTTCCTTGTGTTACGTTGCAGTCTACGAAACCTCGATGATTCTGGACATCTAGAAAGCAATGACTATTGACGCCGGGCACCGGATGCCAAAAGCCGAGTAGGGTATGTGGGGCCGAAGCGACTGACCGGCCCGCTGGCCGGAATCTTCGGATCCATTCGGGGGTGGAAATATTCAGGCTGGCAATAGCTTTGCACTGATTGTCACCGGGATTGGGTATTTCACAAAGTGTTTCACGTCTGTGTATCACATTTACCAGCACCATTTGTGCTGAGGAATGGCATTTGAACATGTTCTGGCATTGAAAAAATTGTTCTGTCCTCTCATTTGAAGAAATGTTTGTTGACAGGAGTAAACGCCTCCTTGCCAAGGATCACCTGCATCACATTCCTCATCGCAAGTTCCTCAAATCCAATCCTTGTTTCAACAGCGCCTCCCGCAGTATGGCAAGTCAAGCTGACGTCCCTCGTAGCAAGCAGGCGTCGATTCACGTGTGGCTCGTTGTTGTGCACGTCAAGGCCAGCAGCAACGAGATGACCTGACTCCAACGCATCCGCTAACGCCTCCTCGTCTACCAAGTTTCCACGTCCTACGTTTACCAGGCGTGACTGCGGCTTCATCTGAGCTATGCGCGCCGCATCCATGAGAGCTTTGCCACCTTCGGCGCCCCCAGGAGCTGAGATCACAACGCAGTCGGAGACAGCCAGCATTGCATTGAGGTCAGGGTATCGCTTTGCACCGACAGCAGCTTCTCGGTCCGCGGGCTTCGGTAACGGGTCAACATATGCGACCTTCATATCAAAGGCTGCGTGTGCCTTTTGCGCTATGCGGTATCCAATATTGCCGAGTCCTACGATGCCGAGAGTGTGGCCCTTTGGGTTGCGTGCTGTCTCGCTATTGTTTCTGTGTGCATCCAGAAATTGTGCGGGGTCGCCACTTCGTCCAGCAGTGGCAGTCCACTGCATATTTCGGAATACCGAGATTATGTGGTAAAGCGCCATGTCGGCGACAGCTTCGGACGATGCCGTTGCTCCATTGCAGTAAAGAATACCTGTAGCTGGTCAGAGAAATCTGACAGGTCGCGAAGGCCTACACCACTTACCAGCTTCTGCCAGCAGATCTACATCTGCCCAGTCGAATCCAGCCCCAGCAGATGCGAAGACTTTTACCGAAGCAGGCAGCAATGGAATCAGTTCTTTATCCCACCGACCCATCTCGCCGCCCGAATTCCAAAAGGGCCTCATGATGGCCGTGAAGTCGCCCCATTTCTTCTCTCGGAGTGCCTGCAGAAAAGGCTCTCGCTGTCTCTCTTCAACTGGAGGTCTGATAACAGTCGCTATTTGCTCCAACTCCTTGTAGATGTCGGGATTGTACTCGATGGGGTCTCCGAGATGAAGGACGATGGGTCTCGTAGCGCTGGGCATCGTGGAGAAGGCTGTATTAAGCACAAAAGCTGGGTCAAACTAGACTGTGGATGGTGATCATATTTACTCAAGTAGCCATCCTTTATTCCAAGCTTGGGATACACACCGTTCTAATAGATGCCAGCGTCACAATCCGAACGAGGCAGCGGAGGGGAAATATTGGTTGACCGATGGTCGGCGTTGGCGACATCGGAGACTTGTCCGAGGAAGCACGCCACCTTGGCCTGCATCAAGCCTGTCTCGAACTTGGAATGGTTGGATGGTTTGTGCAAGGCACGTCTCACCCGCGATTCCAAGCGGGGTCTCGGCCGACACTGGCCTATTGAGAATCAAGCCGACGGCCGGTACTTTTGTTGAGATTTGTTCGAAGCATCAGTGAGACCATCTTCATCCCGATCGGCTGCGCCATCCCAATTTTGTTATCGATGATCATCTGAGGAACGCGTTCACAGCGTTGGATCCCTACCCCACGACTCCGGACTGACCCCCGCGGTAGTGGATAACCACCCCGGAGATGTATGCGGGGAAGCTCACTCCAACGAGCCAGATCAAACATCACAGGGGTCTAAGGCGGAGGTTGGACCTTCCAACTTGGAAACCATTGAGGACCTTGGGGGCGGTGCCTTGTCACGTCTGAGCTGGTTGCGGTTTCCACGTAGACATTGGATCATGCTCCTCTTTTTTCTTCGCTTTGGATATATTCGCCTCCGCCCACTGGCGCGAGACTGCTGACCACATAGAATCGTGAGCTATTGATCAGATTTCGAACTACACGAGCTCATTCTCTTACCCATCTCTTGAGACATTTGACAGATCTTCAGCCTACGTGTCGTTCGAGCCCAATCGGTATCATGTAGCTCTCTGAGGAATGCAGCGAAGTCAAACGGCAATACTATCCGCCATATTTCTTTAACCTTCAGACATGATTCTAATTGTGACCTCAGAGACCGGGATTATGCGACAGCCGACCGGCTCGCGTGTCCTTTCCGACGACCAAGGCTCCGAGATCAGAACACCTGCGTTAGCATCTGCCCATTAGCCTCCTCGAATTACCCCAGACCCACAGCTCCCGCCATTTCTCCGCATCAGTGACTGCGGGGGAGGGGACGATATCCGGAGACCTAGCGTCGGTTGTGGGACTAGGTCGGAGAATACGCCGATGGGCCGAGGTGTTGTTTGTATCTAGGTCTGGTCACATCGAGTCTTCTCATAGATCTCGTCCGAGTTTGTGAAAAATAGCTTACTCTTCTACTCTGTGTCTATCTGACTGACGATCTTCACCCATCATGTCGCGCTCAGGAGTCGACAAGGACTCAGGCAAAGATCCTCAAGTTGAGATGTTGGACGACGCCGTCAAGCCAAATTCTGCCGACGATGTAGTCATTCAGGATCGCGAGCTAAAAGAACGGCGGCTAGTGCGAAGGATAGACATTCGAATGTAAGCGCTGTCCTGCAATCAACCCTGTTGAAGAAATGTGCTGACCAGATGTCCAGGATGCCGTTAATGATGCTACTCTATAAGTCTCGTCTTCCAGGAGCTTCTCTTACAACGTACTGACATTTCGTGGGCACATGTCCTCAACTACCTGGACCGTAACAACGTAAAACCCCGCTTTCTTTCTATGACTTCTCTAGGGGCAAACGCTCTAATAATCATGATACGTAGATTGCGACCGCAAGACTTGGTGACTTTGAGAAGGATATTGGCTTGGTCGGCACGCAATACAACACCATCATCAGTGTCTTTTTTGTTGGATATATCTTGACTCAGGTGCCGACAAACATGATCTTGAACAAGATGCGACCGAGTATCTTCCTGCCTGTCGTCATGTGCTGTTGGGCGGTGGTTAGTGCCTCGACAGGTGCGGTACAGAACTACACTGGTGCTGTTGTACTTCGGTTTCTCCTGGGTTTCGTCGAGGCGCCATTCTTCCGTAAGATCCGTTCCATCGTTTCAAGTAACATGATATTGACATTCTATTAGCTGGTGCTCTCTACCTGTTCAGCTCCTGGTACACAAAGAAAGAGCTTGCGGTACGCATTTCAGTCCTCTATGCAGCTGGTCAGATGGCAGGGGCTTTTGGTGGATTGCTGGGAAGCGCAATCATGGGTGGAATGAATGGAAAATTAGGGTTGGCGGACTGGAGATGGCTCTGTACGTGTTCTACATTGCTGTCGCCGATCCTCCATCAGACTCATGAACTAACTCAGTGGTGGGCCAGTCATCATCGAAGGCACGATCCCCATTCCTGTAGCCGTCCTCACCTACTTCACTCTACCCGATTATCCGGCGACGACGGAATGGCTCACAGATGAAGAAAGACAGCTTGCCACTCTACGTATTACAGAGGAGGCCGTTGAAGAAGATGACCGAGGCGAGGCGACCGCCTGGCAGGGTTTGAAGATGTCGTTCACTGACCCAGCGCTGTACATGATTTGGCTGATGCAGCTGGGATTGAACACGGCAGCTTCCTTCACCAACTTCTTTCCGACCATTGTTGCAACTCTTGGCTATAATCAGCGAAACACCTTGCTCCTGTCGGCCCCTCCTTACGTCTTCGCTGCCATTCTTGGAATTACCAACTCATGGCATTCAGACAAGCATCGCGAGCGATGGCTCCACATCGTCTGGCCTCAGGTCTTTTGCAGTGTTGGCTTCATCATCTCGGCCACTACCCTCAACGTCGCTGCAAGATACACCGCGACATTCATGATGATGAGCGTGTACGGCTCTTTCGGCTGCATTCTCTCATGGGTATCAACAACCCTGCCACGTCCGTCTACCAAACGAGCTGTGTCCTACGCTGTCGTCAACGCCGGAAGTAACTTGGCTAGTATCTATGCCAGTTACTTCTACCCTAAGTCGCATGGGCCTCAGTACTGGCAGGCCAATATCCTGAACGTCGCCTTCGCTGCATTGTGCATCCTACTGGCTACGATTCTACATTTCTACCTCCGCTGGAGGAACAGAAAGCTTCGTCGCGCTGGTGACGAAGACTTACTGGCCGCGGGTGTTCGTGAAGGGTCTCGTTCAAGAGCTCTTGGGGAGCGCTGGCAGTGTCATCCCGCTTACCAGTACACTCTTTGAGTTGGAAGACCGAGGCAGTGTTGGCTCAAAGTACTTCATGCAGTCAAACAGGTAGAGCTATTTTGTAAAGGCTCAAAACAGGTATTTGGCTTGAGCCAAGCCAATAGCCATAGTTTACGAATAAGGTAGTGAGAAAAACTCAAACGAGCCAGTTACTTCAATATGCGACAATCGGGATGGAGGTATCCCACATGGACACCAAGATCTGTCTGTCTCCCTCCCAGGGCTCCCTTCCATGTGATACCTGAAAGTTATCGACCAGCAACAAATCGCCTTCTTCTAGCACCAGGCTGATTTCTTCCTTGTCAATGACATCGATCAACTTGTCGAGAAGGTGTCGCGGAATTGGTGTCTCGTCTCCATATACGCATGGAACGTCTTTCAACCCGTTAGCTCAATACCAGCGTTCGTTAACTCAGAAAGCTCACAGGTCATGCCATCTCGGCCAATGTGGGGAGGGTCAAGAGCTCCGATATCTCGAGTAATACCGTGGCGTCCTACAAGTCCATTGAACCAGACAGGTCTACCACTTGCTGGCAGTCTCCAAATGCCTGTGGGTGTTAGCTGCAGCCAAGCTCGCACACAGTTTCATGCAGTTTACCTGGAATGTGCTGAGTCAACTCAAGAGTTCCATCCTCTTGCCAATTGAAGTCATCTGTCAATTTGCGCACTTGCTTTTCGACCTTTTGGCGCGTCGTAGCTTCGTCGTCGCCGGGGACCAACTCCTGCCCGAAGCTGTGCTCCCCCGCCCAGTTGAATGAGTTGACCTTAGCTTCGTTTCCAGGTGCGCGAAAGACCATCTTCATGCCCAATCCACGCTTGTGCACTTGCTCTACAAGCTCGGGAATCTCAGCTTGGACCTTTTCGAAGACATTGGCGCTGTTGGCGATGGGCGTTGCGCCACCTTGATTGATGAACTAATTAGCAACGTCCTTCCCTTGCAAGCCAATTATGTCTTCTTCTATACCTTTTGGTGCCTTTTTGACGCAGTAGAAGTGGATATTAGAAGGGAAGCGCGTGTATCTTGAGTACTGTACGGCATACGCCTGTTGAGTATCGTGAGGTAGTTATCGTAGGGGGGTTTCCATACCTCGTTATGTTGATAAAACCGCGTCAACGGCGAGCCTTCGTTCGCAGTCCATACATTCTCCGCCAAGGGTGTTCTCTTTCCAGCCAAGCCGATCTGCACATGGGGATGAGAACCGCGACCTTCCTCAGCGGCACCAACGAGCTTGGCGAACGTGTCTGCGGACGGGTGGCCCGCCCCGCGAACTAGAACTGCACCGTGGCGTTCCAGAAGCTCTTGAAGTTTGCCTGATTCCCCTAGCTTTCGTAGAGCCGCAGCTGTATCTTCGACGGCAGGGGTGGCAGTTCCTGTCTGCTTCACTTGGAGGCCATAAGGTAAAGTGTTGCCGAAGTAAGTCCGCGCCCCGGGGACTTCGAAAGTCCCGATCTCAATGGCCATGGTCGCTGCAGGCTTCTCGTCGAAATTTTCAGTAGAGATATTTGACATCTACGCTCGCTTGACGTAAAAGAATCCGATATTCCACCCGCATTTATGCTCAAACGTCAGTTGCAATCCATCTCCGGTATCCGTCTTACGAACAATTCGGACCGGAGTCGGATGCGCCCCGGGTGAACCATCTGCCATATTCTCGGTGCCTTCAGCTTTCCCCCCAATAGCTGTCGTACGCTGCGATGGCGAATTGGGGATGGGAATCACGACATTTTCGGGAAACCTCCGACATCGACCACTGCCGCATGGCTGGGGTGATGTTCCTGTAACAGGCGACAAATTTCGGCAGCAAACACCGAATCCAATAAATCGGTACCGTTTTTAGTTGGTTTGCTTCAGTAAATGACTCCTTGTTTCCCTATTACTCGCTGCGTGGTCAGCACTGAATTGGGTGATTCGACATCTTGGCTCCAGTATGGCGTGCTCTGTACCCCAGCTCTGCGAGCGCGGATGCATCGTGCTAGCTCACAAGTCGGGAACTATCCGTCGCTAGCAGATTTTCACAAAAGCAGATCTCCAAATGTTAAAACCGTGTTTTCTTATCGTTAGCTATGGTTTCGTTGTCCTTGGCGACTTTCCACCTCTGAATCCTTGGTATCGAGTTGTCTACGATAATGGCTTCTGAGGGCGATGTTATCAAGAGTAAGTGAACATCGATAAACAGGGTTTTGGCTGAGGTTTTTGACGCTTATGCTAACGATGTCATAGGCACCCCGGCAATCAGTACTGCCAGTGATGGCGCTGATGACTCTGTCAAAGATGGTCAGCTGGGAGTTGTGGAAGTCAACGTGTTGCAGGAGCGGACAATTGGGCTCTTTGGAGCTGTTTCGCTTGTTGTGAATAAGATCATTGGCGCAGGGTAAGTTATTGTGGCTGCACGGTTTAGGAAGTGTAACATGGCTGACATTCTCTCAGAATATTTTCCACTCCTAGCACAATTTTCAAGCTGTCAGGAAGCGTAGGAATGGCCTTGATGTGCTGGGTCATTGGCGCAATCATTTCAACATGCGGTATCTTTGTTATGCTCGAATTCGGCACAGCGATTCCTAGATCCGGCGGTATCAAGAACTATCTGGAACGTGCATTCAGCCCTAGACTCATGCAAACGTGCATCTACGTATTTTATTGCGTCTTTCTCCGTAGGTTTTGTCCTCCCAGCCTCAACTCTTGAGCCCGAGATCGAACCGGTTCCGTCATCTAACCAAGCTTATACAGAGGTTTCCGCGAGTAACGCCATTACCTTCTCTTCTTATATCCTAGTTGCGGCTGGCGTTGATTCAACGACATGGAAACTTCGCGGTGTCGCCATTGCCGGCGCTATTTTCTCTGTTGGAATCCACACCGTTGCACCCCGTGTTGGCAGAGGGATTCAAGATGTGCTTTCGGCTGTAAAGCTGTTTACACTCCTCTTCATCGTGTGCTGTGGCTTTGCTGCCTTGGCAGGGCATCTCAGGATAGAGAGTCCCCACAACTTCTCTAATGCTTTCGAAGGCACGTCGAGTAGCGGTTACAACATTGGCTCTGCCATTCTCAACGTCATCTTCTCCTTCCAAGGATATGACAACGTCAATGCCGTAAGTTGCATGCTACAACGCGTTCCAGACGTTGCTGACGTGAGAATCTAGGTCCTTTCTGAAGTTCGCAATCCTCAGCGGACACTTAGATTGGCTCTTCCCTTGTCTATGGGCGTCATCGCGGTGTTGTATCTCTTGGCCAACGTCGCATACGTAAGTGCAACCTCTGTTTAGAACTCCAATCTGTGCCACATTCTGACTTGGGCTGTCAGTTTGCTGCTGTTCCTAAGGAAGCTTTCATTGCTGCCAAGGTTACGGTTGCGGCAACTCTTTTTGAAAATGTCTTTGGTCCCTCCGCCGGAGCCAAAGCACTGCCAGCACTTGTTGCTCTGTCTGCCCTTGGACATCTTCTCGGGGTCGCCTTCACAATCCGTGAGTCACAATTGCCGTTGAGGCCTTGGACAAAAGCTGGCTGCTTTACTAACTCTAGTAATAGCCCGCCTACTCCAAGAACTTGCCAAGGACGGTGTTCTGCCCTTCTCCAACTTGTTCATGGAGAACAGACCGTTTCGAACGCCAATTTACGCTCTGCTCCTTCATCTTGGTGTCACGATTCTCTTCATTTGCGCCCCGCCAGCCGGCGATGCATTCAACTTCGTGGTATCGCTATCCAGCTATCCGACAACCGTCTTGTTGTTTGCCATTACTGTCGGTTTAGTCAAGCTGCGCCTGACCGACCGCGCAAACTTCCACTCGCCCCTCCCCGCCCCCTGGATTCTCATCGTCATCTATCTTGCGGCAAACATCGTGAGTCTCGCCAAGATCTAATTCTTGTAAGGTTAATTGCTGACTCGGATAGTTCTTGATTGTGATGCCTTTTGTAAGACCCCCCAATGGAAAGGGGAGCACATCGTTACCATACTGGCTGTCCTCAGTCGTTGCTCTTGGGATATTGTCGTTGGGAATCATCTACTACACCCTTCGTTTTGTGGTTGTACCGAGACTGCTGGGCTACAAACATCAAGAAATTCAGCAAGAGCTGAGCGACGGATCCAAGGTTACCAGATTCCAAAGAATCAAGAGATGAACTTTGATCGTTCAGGACATTGGCCCCACTCAAGTCTCGTAAATAATTATCCAGGAATTCCAGACCGACTCAATGAGAATATGTTCTTTCCCCTGTAACGCTTACTTAACTCATATGCTATTGATAAATTTAAATTCGGGCCACTGGGAATTATTATCTGCTGAGTCGCTGAAGGCTGAGTGCTCAACCCGTTTTCGCAGAGCGGCTGGCAGTCGGTGCAGACGGGACGATCGGAATACAATTTTGCAGGCATCTAAAATGTGATGGTCCCAAGAGGTTGGCAAGGTTCAATTTGAGCATTGAACACAGTCTTCAGTATCACGATTGTCATCAAATTGGTTCACAGGAGCTTCAAGAGTCGCGGACGACTGCCTGCTGTGAGGTTGCGAAACACTGCCTCTCTTGGCGGAGCGCTGAAGCTGGCAGCGGGTTGTGGAGACGGACATTGGAAAATGCGTTGAGCTCATTGATGGAAATTCCGTTGAATGACATCGGCAGGCCGGGGGTGGTGCAGCTCGCCTATTTCGTGCCTTGGCAACGGATTGGTGAGAATTGAACGAAAGGCTTCCAAAAGAAGGCTGCGCCAGAGCGTAATACGATGGAGACAAGATGAGATCTGGCCTAGTGCGGCTGCATGGGCCTGACTCTGTGGGATTTCTGGAAATGAAATCAGAGATAATATTCAGGGACCAGAGATGACATCAACGAGGGTTTTCGGCTATGTGACGAGATTTCGGGACGATTTGGAGTGGAGTCTGCTGTTTTTTCGCGGGTGGAATCGGCATTTGGGCGTCGACGATGACAATTCTCGGCTTCAAGAATGGGGAAAACACTGAGCACGGATGGAAAAACGCCTGTCAAGCCAAAGGGTCTTGTTGAGACATCTCCAGTTTATTGCCGAGCAGTAGATGTCATAATAGTCTTACCGTGGAACAAAACACCGCTAGAAGGCGAATTGACATGGTCTGGAAGCAACGGAACCCTCCGACGGCCGTTGAATGTTCGTCATGCACTTTCCCGACCTCGAAGACAGACCATCCATCACATGCGGGCAGACAACAACATAACACAGGATGGACGGGCGCTGGAGAGAACAGCCAGCCAGCCGCCCAGGCAGATCCGGGGGGCTGTGCGAGCGTCGTTTTGGTGTGGTCAAGGATCCAGGGATCAACAGGCAAGTCGAGAGATAGTGGACAGGGGGCGCGACCAGCCGGCAAGCTACCTCGGGAATGTTGTCGTCGCCCTCACCTCCAGCAACTCAACGAACACAGCTGAGAGCTGTGGTGCTCCATCACGGCCTCTTCTTTCGCCGTCCGCCGTGACATGGAACAGACAACCTCCGGACTGACCGCCTCCCCAAAAAGAAAAGTCAAGGTCTCCCGGACTCCAGCGACTCCAGCGAGGACCAGCAGCCGTCACGTTACTGCACCCGGGCTGTGCCGATTACACCCCGCAAATCGGTCGACATCACCCCACAATCGACGCTCTGGAACGATGGCGGCGCCATGCCCAATTGGGGCTGCTGCTGAGCGTGGTGCCATGCTGGTGTCACACGAATACTGCCGCGCATCCCGCTTTGCCCCCTGCGGAGGTGCTCGTCCCTACGGAAATGCTTGCTCCTGTTTGGTGTGGCCATCCAATCCAATGGCTACCTTACGGATATGGCCTTGCAAGTTAGGGGATGACCTGGTTGTTGGGGGGTCTCATCAGATAGGCATGCCAAGGGGGCGCGGGCGACTGCGATGGGCGGGAGACGCTCTGGCGTCTGGAGGGTTCATTATATGAATGCATGGCCGCTGCCACCCGGCGCTTTCTTTTAGTCCGAAGAGATCTCACCCATCCCTTGCGTTACATTCAACGGACCAAGATACAGACGAATCATACAAATATCGATCGACCCCCAACATCCACACCAACTCGAAATCATCACATACCATGTTCAGACAAGCCTCCAGAGCCTTTTCCACCAACGCTCGCGTTCCCCCGAGCTACTTCCTTCAGACCCCCCGCAGACTCGCCATGAGATGGTACGCTTTTTCCCCGAGCCGATGAACATCCAATTATTTGCAATGTTCGATTATGAAACAGATATACTGACGGATGTGGCGACAGGATCCCGCCCACAGTAGCAGTCGTGGCCGTCGGCTACGGCTTGAACACCTACCGACAAGCCATGGTCCAGCGTCGCATCGCAATGGCTGAGCAGGCTGAGAGACAGGCAGTGGAAGACCGCAAGCGTGCGGCAAAGTTGATGGATGCCTACGGAGACCGATCGAGCCTTGAGGAGCTCGAGAAGGCGATGCAAGTCTACGAGGCTCAGAACCAGGTCTAAGAGACCCGCACCCACTCTATCAGCAACGACGACATCGTCGGTCCCCACCAACATCGAATTATCATATCGATCACCCATCGCATTGGCAAAGGCGTTTATAAGCGGCATCATTAGGAAAGGATATCATGGGAAAGTCTCCGGACATTGGAGCTGCACCAATTTGGAAGTGTGCATTTTTAAGGGATGCAGGAACGGAATGGCGTTACAGGCGAAGCACGAATCTGGCACGCATCATCATCAAGGACGTGTACATATTAGCATTCTGAGTACATGTCGAACTACTCAACACAACAAACATACATCCTTTTTGTCACCACATCGCCTCTTGAGATCTTGCATCGCAGCTCTCAATCCCTACAATGCTCCATGGACCTGTGACCCGGCATAGCGTAGGGTCTTACCCCAGTACCCCGCACGCGTCTTGTGATGGCTGGAAAACACGGTGGCGTTCAACGGTCCAATCCGGGAGCTCATCCCGCGCCGCCGTTCAGCTCCCTCGCGTAGCTGGAAGCTTGGCCCTTCAGCCACTCGAAGCCTTCGGTCGCAAATGCAGACACGAAATACGATATGAAGATCAAGAAATACGCGGTCAGCCTCGCTGCGATGCTTTCCCAGGCTCCCGAGCTTTTAAATCTGAGGGTCTCGCCGTAGCCCACGTACGACATGAATGCCGCCGTCTTCACCTTCCTGGGCGCGCCCGACTATTCATCCGTTCAAAGCTCGGTGTCGCAATTGCTCTCTGACATGGGGGGAGCTTCTTCGCGGTGAGTTGGAGTCTAATGTTGGGCCCAAGATCGACCGGTGACCTAACTTGCGCAGTCCGCCACCCCCGCCCCGCGTCGCCAAAACGTTAAGCTCGACAACGGTATGGGTTTGCCACCTTCCTCCAATCATTTCAAAGAACGCACGACAGGCCATTCACTCCGCAATTCAGTTGCGCAATCTCTATCTGGCTGGGGACGACGCAAGCTCAGGACCCCAGGCTGTGGCGTCACTGGTGGAGCACTTGGACGGGTCGGTTGATGAAGCCCGCGAAACTGCCAACGTTCGCGATTATGTTTCTCTTGTAATTGAGTCGACAATACTCAGCTTAACGACTGATCTGGGTCCACCTTCGAAGATACTCTTAGGTTTGGCACGCGCTGTAAACCCGTTTCTCAACCACCCAGATGGAGCGGCTGAGCCAGGGCCGAGCTCCAATGGAGACGAGGCTTTGCCTCTCCCGTTCAGACCGTCTGACCTAGCACTGATTGACGACCTGGAGAAGGACCTCCTTGTCTTGTTGTATTACTGCGATCTTGTCAATCTCAAGGCCTCCCCTGACGAGACGGTGGCTCAGCTGATCAAGATTGCGGACAAGTATGGCATCATCAAAGACCTCGACCTCCGTAAGGAACTGCTCTCCGAGATAGAGGTGGGCTTTTCAGTTTCAGGTCACAAGTACGATTTCTGACGACCTAGATCTACATTCACTGGGTAATGATGTACCTCGCAGCGAACCTATCGACTTTCGTTCCTCCGACCTCCCTTTCCGCAAGTTATGCAGCCAAGTTAGAATTCGAAAAGAGCATCCAGATGAGTAGACTCTTGACCATTTGTGATATGCTACTTAAGGATTCAAGGAGCGACCAAATTTGCCTTTTGCTCATGTTTCTCAGGCGATGCGCCATGAATCAAGAGAAGACGTGGTGGCGGTCGCGCACGAAGGCGGTGTTAAAGGGGTTGAAGAAGACCCGAATCGGACGATCAACCTGGCATGTGGAATACGCAGAGAAATACCTGTCTGGTCTGAAACGACTGGAGGAGTCCGGCGATGAACGCTGGTCGCGGCGTGGGTCGCTCATGATGGCCCGCGAGGAGTTCGAACTAGGAAAAATGAAAGGTGACTGAGCGTGTTAGTCAACGCTCACAAAGTACCTAGCAATGTGAGAAAAGCCGCTTCCACGATGCTAAAGAGGCCCGAACACGAGTGCTACAACCCAAAAGTCGTTGCTGTGGATCTTTCCCGAAGACCTGGCCGTACAAAATCTCCGCAACAGCCGGCCGCAGCCCCTTTGGCCGGCCAGCGTCGTACCGGAAGAGTGGGTCGTTGCAACGGAACTGGGACACGGCATCGGAGCCGCACAGCTTAGCTTGAAGCACTCGGATGTCAAAGGAACTCTGTTAACTTTCTCGTTTTCCGTCGCAAGATACTATGGTTTCTTTCAAATTCTAGGTACCTACAAATTTTATTGACAAGTGCTCTCCTTATGGGCCTCCACTTCGCTGACTGATGATTGGTCAAAAGAGGAAGCCATATAAGCCTTCTGATTGATGGAGCGAGTTCTGCATGTCAGCGGCTGCTGAGAAGAAGGAACCATTTCTAATCATTCTACTGGTCAACGTGTGGCGTTCTTTTTGTTTGAGGTCTCATACTCAGGTGGTCGGGCAAAACACCCCTGTAGTTCACCTGTTTCTGAAGCCGGGTCAGGCCAATCTGCGTGCAAGAAATCACAATTGCAGTAGACTGGATCTTGTCCACGTCACAGCCTTACCGCCTCCCAGTGCGTTGGTTCTGGTACCTGATGAACTTTCAACCAGTCATTTTTGACGTGGGCGCGCGGGTCCAAAAAGACCACTGCAGAGCCGAAGCGGTCAATGAAACCGGGGTGGTCTTGTTTACGGTCAACCAGGGAATGACAGGAAAAATAAGCTCATGACAAGTTACCGACACAGTGGTTCGTGTAAGATTGCCTCGAGGTTTACAGGCTAGACCTGTTGCATCAATCCATGGTGATCGTGTTATTCGCCGGTGAACCGCCAGGATTTGCGGCTACTTTTGGACACCGCCTCCCAAAGCCAATTGCTCCGTATGGGGCGTAAGCACTAAGAGACTGCATTCCGCAATCTCTCGGGATTGTTTCATCTGAGTGAGCCACTGCCAGTCACAGTGTGAGGCAAATTCACGAAATGTGTCGATTGAGTATTGAAGCGCCAGCTGCCTGCGTCGTACGTCTCGCATCAGAGAGAAGCGCTTCATCTGAAACCCAGCGAAGCTCGGAGGCCTCTCAACTGCCAAACGAAAAATGTGCTACGCACCAATAGTACTATCATCTCAGTAAGGCGTGTCTGTCAGCCATAGTGGGTCAAATTTGTTGTGTCTGTAGGCGCTCACGGGACTACTATGACGATGTGTACGGCCACCAATCGACTGCAGATGGCTCTGAAAGAATTTTATCTGGCAGCCAGATCTTAATTTCGGCTCCATCTACCTTACGACACCTATAGTAAGGGGCTTGATGCGGCCAGACGACAGGCCACAACTTAACTTCGAACGCCGACGCGGCATGAAAGTTAGCCCAGTACGAAAGCACGAATTGTGTGTTCCGACCTCCCACAACACTTTTTCAAGAGAACCGGAGACATGCTCTGTGGGTCACGAAGCGCCTTTGCATACCGGTAATATCAAGGAGTTGAGCGGCTAAGCGCCTGCCTCTTCTGCTTCAAGCTTATTTTAAGCTATCTGATGTAACATGGAACCCGCACGTGGGTAGGCTACATTTCATTTTGGTCAATTCATATAAGAACCTTCTTATGTCCATTTAGAGGATTCACCGCTTCATAGTTCCACCATCATTCGCTATTTCCGACAATCCTTTGAGGACTAGCTCAATCCTCGGCAGTCCAAATAACTCATCACCCCATCAACATAATAAGAAACAACATGAAGCCCTTCACTACTCTTCTATCTATTCTCAGCCTTTCCACCATCGCATTGGCAGCCGAATGTGACGCTTATGGGGACGTCATATGGACCACTTATACAGTCACGGCAACCGGAGTCGACAACACAGATGCTGTCTGCGCGGAGCTCCTCGATCTGACTCCTTGCGATGATCCTGGTGCGCGTGATGTTATCTGCGGCGGACTGGACGGCAACCTGGAATGGACCTTCACTGTCACTCGTCAACCCAACTGCGACCTTTGGACACGAGGCTTCTGGTCTGGCACTACACAGAACCGCTATGGAAGTGTCGAGTGTCCACATGTATCGCTGAATCCGGCTCCCGGTACATCTACCAGCGGATGATCTACAGACTATCCGTTCGAGGCGGTCGTCTGGTCACGCGCTGGCGAAGAGCTTAAGGACTGAGCGTCCGTACATTCTATTCAGATTGGCGGTGAGGAGACTAGGAGTCTCCAATCAACGTGGATAATATTTCCTCCTTGCACATGGCTGGGAACTTGTAAGATATGCGGTGAGAGTCTAGCCGGAAGGAAAATGAGTGTTGTTTTCGTCATCAGTGAGGACAAAGTCACGAGATATCATGAGGGTCATTGAAAAGAGCTGAGGTCTGGAAATAAGAATCATTACATCATCTTGTACTTGTTTTTGACCTGGGCTACCGCAACTGATCATGCGCGAATTGTGTATCGTAAATGGCCACAATAATCTGAGGACATGATTTGAGGGTGTGGCTGGATAACCTGAACCTTTCAGCAACTTTTCCTTGAAATAAGTCAGTTTCTATTGGATACTTGCAGTAAACTTCCAATATTCAATCGCAGAATAAACTGCATATCGCGCCAGGCCTTGGTGACAGTTATGAACCGTGGCCGGCAAGCTGGTGGGCTCGACGGAGTAATTCTCTCTTTTTTTATTTAGAGAGGGCGGGTTTATAATTCGAGAATCTTATATTGGATGTCAATTTTACACTCGCTAATGGTGTAAACTGACTGATTCCTTGATGATGTATCACAATACGGAGGCATGCTGGTTAAGCGATAAGTCTGGATATACGCACCTGCCCTGTGAACGTGATTGCGTAGCTAGTTTCGACGTGTACCTTATTTGGTGTAACTCATCCAGCACGAGTTCCAAGACCACGAGGGCATTTCACAAAGGGACGGTCGCTCGTATCTTCAGAGTCAAATTTTTATTACACAAGTCAGAGGAGAAAAGCCCGCGAGATCCTTTAAACCTACACTTCATTTTCGCTGATGATTATTCGCTCAAATTGGTCCAAATGGAATGGGATCCTGGCCAACTTCGTTGCCTGTGATGGGGCGATTTTCTAATATGGGAACGGTGCCACTTTTGGGATTCGAAGGATTCACCTGCCCCTTTTCTGCGCGGGTGCTGGGTTGTCATGTTTACCCCATCAACTTCAACAGTCTGCAGACACGAAAGCTGTTCCTACCAAGTTGCGTCGTCAATTTGATCTCTTCGTCACTGGCCATTCATCTTCTCTCAGAAGTGGTAGTTCTTGGGTAACGCCATGAAAATCTTGCACTTCTTTGCGTTGCTCATCGCAGCTTCAACTGTCGATTTACAACTCATACTCACATGGACGACCGATTACTCAAATTTTCCGAATGCGAAGATTGGCCCCGATGGCCCATGGCAAGCTGTCATGGTGACGACCGAAAAAGACCGAATACCACTGTGGCCTAGTGGCTCGAGCTATACGGAGATGTTAACGAACGAAGTGGGCGGGAGTTGGAGTCCTAGTTCCTCTGCGAAGCCATTGAATGGTAGTAGTGCGTACTTTGACACTTGGCAAAGCTACTTGTATACTGGAGGAGATTACTTTGGGGAGGTCTACGTCGACAATCTCACAATCGGTTATTCACTCGGAAGCAGCGATCTGAACTTCAATGCCACCATTAGTGGTGGTAACAAGTGGATGGATGTATACGCCGGCGCCGCCAGCGAGCCGTCAAAAGTAGGATTTCTTGGTCTGGGACCACAAAAGTATCGCACACAGCCGCATCAAGCAGCTCCTGGTCTCTTGGAGCAATTGAAAGCAGAGGGAAAGATCGATCGAGCAGCATGGAGCCTTCACATTGGCAGCGCGGCACTCAAACTACCTGGGTCATTGGTTCTTGGCGGCTACGAGCAGAACAGAGTGCTTGGCAATGTTGGAACGTTCTCGATGGAAGTTGGCTTTCCACAAGTTTTCCTTCGAGACGTGTTTATGGGAGTCGAAACTGGGGAAGCTTCCGGATTTCCTGCAAGATCGAACGGCAGCTTTTGGGTCGACCCTGGAGATACGAACGGCACAAACTACAACGATATCCTCCGGGGGGCAACTGGATCTGCTGCAGTCATGCCTAACCCCGTGTCTCCCTATATCTATCTTCAACCGGGGATATGCGAAGGGATAGCGGAAAATCTGGGACTGCGGTTTCATAATGACACTGGCCTCTACTTGTGGGAGTCAACCCGCATCGGCTCGGTTGGTGATTTCATCAATTCACCTGCCTACCTTGGATTCGTTCTGTCGGATAAGACGGCAACAAACTACACGATCAAAGTCCCCTTCAAGCTCCTCAATCTGACTCTCGAGCCACCCCTGGTGGAATTCCCCGTCAACTACTTCCCTTGCAAGTCAACAGATTCCCGAGCTTCGAATGCTGGTCAGCTAGGACGGGCATTTCTGCAGGCTGCATTTATGGCTGTTGACTACGAGAAGGGGGTCATGTACATTGCTCAGGCCCCTGGCCCAAGCATTGAACAGAGCGTTGTGCAGAGGTTCGACGACTCCGTGGTGAAGTCTAACTCGGCCACGACATTCCAGACTACCTGGAGCCGGTCTTGGGCGGTACGCTCCACAGTCATAGAAGATGCCGTCGAAGATAAAGGTGTGACGAAAAGCGGGATTGCAGGGATCGCGGTCGGGGCAGTCGCTGCCGTCGTGGCAGCATTGTGGATATGCCGTCGTCGTAGAAAGCGAAAACAAGGTCCGTTGGCGCCAGCCGATGTCTTTGACAAGGCAGTGCTATGGTTCACCGAGGCAAGAGGCAATTTTGGAAGAAAGTCCAGCCCGAGCAACACAGGTTCCAATAAAATTGGTGGCGTTAACAGAAGTCATGCGATAGAGCAGAAAGTTCTCAGACAAGGTGTGAATGAGTTGGACTCGACACCTACACCAGCAGAAATGGAAAGCTCTGAGATGGAGCTCCGAGAGTTGGATTCTGTGTCGAAGCCCGTGGAGATGGACGCATCATCTCAAGAACGTTTTGGGTACAGCCCGGTCAGAAGTGATGCTCCGGATGACAGCGTGGCGCACGAGCTGCCAGCAAGCACTCCGAGACGTTAGAGAGGCTGGCCGAACGTCCTAAAGGTGAAGGAAATACGATGGTGAGCAAGTATAAGAGAGAGCCAGGTACATATTACTACGATTCCCCCTCAGTACAGTGTGTTTAATCAATTTATTGAATCTCTGCAACCTGATAATAAGGACTTTCTCCATACAAGTACTAAGTATGTCTGGCAATGTATAACGACAGTTTATCTCTAATCATCTTCAAAATCTACAGTTGTATCTGGAGACAGACTTCTACTTCTACTCAAGTTCTCGGGCGTTACTCGTGACGAAAGTGTACTTAGAAGTGCATAGACGATTTGAACACGCGCATCTCGGTCCCTGCTGGTTCCGCGAATGGATAAGAGTCTCCCTCACACTCTGCACCGGCTTCGGGCAGAGTTCCATTCTGGAAGTAGGCCTTGATGTAGCCTTTGGTGCACTTGGATGGTGCGGCAAGAGTTGTGTGCTGTTAATGATACGTTAATGAAATGATACTGCAACATCCGCGTGCATCGGCATACTTACGCCATATGAGTTCTGGACCAAGACTGTAGAGCCAGGAAAGCCGGCGCTGTTGTTGCGGGCGCTAACTAGAGGCGTGATGTTGTCGAATTTGTTGGCGATAAACAAAATAGGATGCTTTGTCTTGCCCTCGAAAGGTCCTGTAGCGTGTTTAGCTGACGGACCTGCTCAAATGGGCTACCTTAAGTCAAAAAACCTACCATCAAATCTCCATCGCGGACGGATGTTTCTCTGGTTGCAGGTAATAGGGAATGGGACGTTGATTGAACCAGTAGCTGGGCTGAGCCCAATCAACTCTTCTGACTGTCTCTTGACCTCCTCCAATGTCAGGTCATGCACTGGTGGATGATCAGCACACATGATGACTGGAAAAGCGTCGGGTGTGCCGTCCAGTATCTCAGGGAAGGGCTCAAATGGAGACACCGGCCTCGGGGCGCAAAGCGGGGCAGTTGAGGGCTTGTTGGGGTTGTAGTGCTCGTAGTAAGGCCTTCCATCTCTCCTCTCCAGAGCAGCGATAATCTTGGCAAAATTCTCAAACTGGTACTGTGGCTCATAGAGAACGGAGGAAAGGAGGATCTTGACCTTCGAGTACGTTACCACAGACGGCACGTCTGGTCCAGTCTTCTCATCTGCATTGATGACGATGGGAAGCGCCTTGATGTCCGAGAGGAGCTTGTTGAACCTCTCCTCAATCGCTTGCGAGGATGTTGCGTAGAAGGCACATCTGTCAGGGCCGGCCTGGTAGCAGAACTCGTAGAAGGCATACAAGACCTTATCTGTGTCCCTCAAGAAGTTGATGTGCTGGGAATTGAACCACTCCCTGAGATCCACGTTGCCATCGTTGACCATACGCTCGACTTTGTCGGGGTACATGGATGCGAAGACTCCTCCAATTATCGTGCCGTAGCTAAAGCCCCAGTACTTCAGCTTGTCGTATCCAGTCTGGTGGACTATCTCAAGCATGTCTCGAACGTGAGATACGGTACCAATATGCTCAAGAATACCCGAGCCATTCATGGCATTCTCACATGCCTGAGAATACGCCGCCCCTCTGACAAAGCTTTCAGCTAAGGCACCCTCATGAGCATCGGGTAGGCCTGGGTCTTGCATGCCCCAAGTTTGGCGTTTCTGTGGGGAAGACCAGCACTCAATCCGGGGAATAGACGCGCCAACTAGCTTGCGTTAGGTCCCGGAAGACTTTACTCTTAGGTCATGTACAACTCACTGCCTCTTGGGTCGAAGCTGATCAGATCCTAAAAGATAGGTATTAGCATGATATCGGGCGTCAACCACCTATCCGGGAGTTACAACGCACATGGTTCTCGCCGATAATCTCCTGCAAGTATTTGCCGTGGTGTTTCAAAGACCAGACTCCAGAGCCGCCGGGTCCCTAACCTAAAAGTTAACCCAGCTGTCTGAAGTTCCACGCGATATCGCTTACACCAGGGTTGAAGAACACGGGGCCTTTGTAGTTGGACTTGTCTGTAGCACGTATTCTAGAAACCGCAACAACAACTCTGCGGTCATCGGATGGTTCCAGCCAATTCATAGGGAGCTTTCGGAGCCAATTAGCACCACCATCTTCTCTTGAAGGGAACTTGAGAACTGACATCAAGTCTAGCACAGTCAAATCCTCCGTCTTCAAAGCACTCATGCCACTCAAGGGTCCTGCTTGGCTTGATCTGAAGATTGTAGTGTGTTAGTACTCAATGCTCACGGTTTTATCACAACTCATTACGTACGCTTGACCAACTCCAACCTGCGGAACCGTGGGGCTCGTGAGCCTGTCGGTGTGTGGAAGTAGGCCATGGGGACGGAACGAAGCTACCCTTGAAAAGCGCCACCAGCCCGAGAGCCGAGAGCGCAGCAGCGGTGACCGCTGCCTTGGACTTGGATCTGGGCCGGGCCACTTGAGTGGGAGCCGAAAATTCGACCGCAAGTTTAGTGTCCATCTTAAAATCGATGAGGATGATATTGCGCTTGCAGTCCCCGCCCGCTGTTTTAGGAGAGGCACAAGAAAATAAAAGGGGAAAAGCAGAGCACCAGCCGGCTCAGAAGAAGATATCCTCTGGCTGACTTGTTTTACAACTGGTCTATTCTGTGGGGGTCCTTTTTTCCGGATCGCTGACCATGTGGCCGGAGACAAGCAGATGGTGTACCAGGTGTCTCGCTTCTTCGGGGTTAGCGCATCCTTCGAGCTTCTTGGCCCATGGCCCGACTCGTACAAGTCGGTCGGGAGATAAGAAAGACGTTCGAGATTGCCTACTTGAGCCACGCTTGCATTATCTTTTTCATCTGATTATCTGCGTCTTGGCTATCGGCAGAGTCAAGAAGGTTTCTGCTGCACGGAAAAGAACATGCCCCTGTGTCAGTTCCTTGCCGTCTCAATTAGCCACGTTTACACTTACTCGTTGAGATGTTTCAACGTTCTATCTTTGATGTTCAGGAGCTCCCAGTACTTCAGCGATCCTTGAGCCGGGTTCATCGACTAAATGCCAGTCACCGCCGACCGGGACCCACGACTCCATCTTGGGCGCCGGGGCCGCGTGCTCCATTCTCGAAGCCGCCATCGGCCGTTAATGTCGGCAAATATCTAAATTGCGGCGCAATAAGGGTGGATTCTCCCGTTCGGCACCGCTCAACAGATCTAATTTCCAGGGTCCATCCCATTGACGACCAACCTTATCGCAAGCTATCGGTTCTGGAATGCTATCATTTCATCATGCCTCGGGAAGCATGGATGAGTGACACGAGACATGGAAAACAATCCCACCAAGTATCGGACGAGTCGCAACGGCTCATGAATCAAACTGCTATCAGCAATGTTATCACAAGACCATGTACGATGACAACGTCTTCATTGTGATAGGTTGGCTCACCCCGCGCAACCCCGCGCTGCCTCTGAGTCGAGCGGTAGATAACAACAGCGGGATGTCTTCCCGGGCCGCACCAAACTCTGTCTGGACGGTTGTCGGTTGTCAATGAGCCGATCCCTGTGATAGGTGGTATCTGCGCATCAACGTGCCGCAGACTGACTTCTTGTTGGGAGGGCGGGGATCGTCTCAAAAGGTAACTTTGGGCAAGGCGCCGGCATGCTTACGCGCAGTCTTGACTCAAAGTTTGTTAAAGTCGCCGCATCTTTCTACTCGGACCGCGAACAGTTCGTCCGCAGCCCGACTTCAATCCGTCTTTCCGGCACCAAGTAGCCGAACGACGAGTCGCGATGCGCTTCATCACTTCGTTGAAAGGCCAGTTCCGCTCGGACTCTCGGCCGTCCGAGCAAGCCGCCGACGATAGCATCACAGTTCCGCGGACTGCCAACGACGTGGAGGCGGCTGGCAAGACGGATGACGGGGTCGACGACCCCGATGCCGACGACAAGACTAGGTCTTCCGAGCTGGTAGAGTCCGGAGTCGGCACGATCGAAGCAGTACAGGCAATATGGGGAAAGAAAGGAAGATGGCTCGTTATCACCGGGTTGGCTCTCATTATGATTGTGTAGTACGTGCTCAATACCGATTTTGTCCATGAGGAAAAGCTCATCCGTGATAGCGAATTCGACAACACCACCGTTGCTATCTACAATAACTATGCGACGTCATCTTTTTCGGCACTCTCCAAATTGGCAACACTCGGCACAGCTAATGGTATCGTCTTTGCCGTCATCAAGCCCCCAGTGGCAAAGGTATCCAATGTCATTGGCAGAGGACAGACATACATCATGACGATTTCGTTCTATGTGCTAGGCTACATTTTGATGGCTTCCTCTCATGGCTTCGACTCTTACGCCGCTGGGGCCATTTTCTACACTGTCGGCCAGTCCGGGACAAACATAATGAATGATATTGTCATCGCCGACATCACTACGGCAAGGTGGCGTGGCTTTGCTATCAGCTTTTCGTTCTTCCCTTTCTTGATTACTCCGTGGGCAGCAGCATTCATCATCGAAGACGTGGTTAGGCCCGGTGGCATTGGCTGGCGCTGGGGAATTGGCATGTTTGCAATTCTCATGCCCATCGGCGGCGCATTCATTATTTCGACTCTGCTCTACTTCCAGCGGAAGGCAAAGCAGGAAGGCTTGGCGCCATCTCAGAAGATGACATTGTCCAGCTTCTGTTCTCAGATTGACCTTGGCGGCTCAGCTTTACTGTCTGCGGGTATCGCCATGGTTCTACTGCCACTGACACTCGCTGCTGGAAGCGCAAGTGCTTGGCAAACCCCATACATCATCGCACTTATCATCCTGGGCGGCTTTATCCTTATTCTGCTACCCATGTACGAGAAGTTCCTGGCAAAGCATCCGATTATGCCAGGGCATTACTTCCGTAACAGGACAATCGTTTTGTGTCTTTTCCTCATCGCTAGCGACTCCATCGGATTCTCTTGCACTCACACCTATCTCTACTCTTGGTCCACAGTTGCCCGTGGTTTCTCCGCGCGGGATGCGACATTCTTTCAGTATACTAATGGCGTCATGCAATGTGTCATGGGCATCATAGCCGGTCTGGCCATGGCCTACACCAGGCGGTATAAGTGGCTTCTCATTTCGGCCGCAGTCATTCGTATGATCGGGTACGGTGTCATGATTCGCCTAAGAGGTGCAGACAACTCGGTTGCGGAGCTTTTTGTCGTCCAAATCATTCAGGGTCTAGGCTCTGGCATCATGCAACTATCGGTCTTAGTTCCTGCCCAGGTCGTCGTTCCTCACCGCGAGATGCCACAGATCACCGCTCTAGTCATCTGCTTCTCCATTATTGGAGGCAGTATTGGCGCATGCATAGCCGGGGGCATCTACACGAATACATTCAAGCCGGCTTTGTACAGGTATCTCGGCAACGGGGCCTCAAGACAGCTTGTCGATTCGCTCTTCGATTCGATCGTTGGAACTGCGCCTGCGTGGGGCACTCCTGAGAGGACTGCGATTAATCATGCCGTAAGGAATGATTCCATTTCAATGTTCACACAATCATCTCAGCTTACCTCTCACCAGTTTTCCGATGTTATGAGATATATGGTATATACAGCCGTCGGAGCTTCGGCGCCAGCGCTGGTTTTGTCCTGGTTTTTGCCTGACTTCGAGCTACCGTAAGTTATTATACTGTCTACTCTCAATGTTCTCCGTTGCTAATTCAACTCAAGTGACCGAAATAACCTGGTAGAAGAGTAATGACGTGGTTTTGAGGCCTAGGATTTTGCTTACTCCCGCCGTACATCAAAAGTCGCTTGCTCATTGAACCCAACAAGCGATGTAGACTTTCTTGTTGACAACACATCATTCACACTCTAAGTATCACCAAAAGTCGTTATGAAGACACTTGCATTCACCGTTCAATGGTTAATGCTGAGATGAGCGCGGGCTTCAGCCCCTGAAACATCCATGTATCGTTAGGTCAGTCATAGAAACTGGGGCGATGATATTGTTTTTTGGAATCCTCATCACGGCTAGCCAACGTAAGCTGAGGCCCGTCAGGCTATGGGCGGATCAATGCGGAGGCAAATGTGGCGTCTGGCGGCAAGGATTCGGTCCAATCTTCCACTCAATCCGAAAATAAGTCAAGACCGAGACAACGGAAGATTCCACTGCTCCGAACAAACCATCGTCAAAAATATAAAGTCACAATGCCGTTGATTGGTGATACTAGCTCCATTTATCTGCATATCCGAATTGTTCATGCGCCGCTGAAAGTTGGTCCGATCTTCACACCCTGGGATCTCACCGGCATTTGCCACCGTCGTCAGATATGTTACAAATCTCAAGTTCAATTGCCATAGACGACGAATGCGCCGACATAATCTTTGCTGATGACTATTATGCTTTCAGCAAACACGATGAAGTATATATGTGAGGTGCCATTTCGCACGGAGTATCTTAAAATACCTCCCGAAACCACCCGGACGGGAAGCACCGCACCAACGCCGCGCCGGCCCAGGTAAGCGCGCTTAGTGTTTTCAATTAAGCTTCTTAGTAGCGCCATCCCGCATCTCCTCTCTCGCACGGCTCGTTTCTATTTCCACCATTTTTCAGCTCTCGCACTGTTGATTCAGGCGGGGTGGCTCACGGATGGGGTTGCTTTGGCATAACATCCTCTCAGCTGGGAGGCGCTTCCTTTCCACACTACCGGTATTGAGACATCGGGCCTAGAACGCGAGCTCACCTTGCGATGCTTTTTAATCAATGTCCGGGTAATCAACTATCCATGTCACTATAAGGGCCATCTGGAGTGCGGAGTAAGACTAAAGAAATCTCATATTACCCACGCTCTTGTAGATATTTCAGTCAGAGACAGTCTATCTGTCTCGTGAAGCTCGTCGTTCCGGATAACATTCGGGCTCTAGGTGACAGACCACTATCTTAAGATGGCACTGTCAACCACTTCCCTGGTTCTATTCAGGACACCTTTTGTTTCAATTCCAGGTGGTGTAGACTTTTTCCAACTCTGAGGATCAGTGGCGCTAACCCGAGGTTTTCGCCAGATTAGGGAGCTCGCGTGGCTTTGCCTTGAAGTTCAACGCTGAGCAAAACTTGTCTAGAACCAAAATCTCGGATCTTCTAGCTGATCCCGGAAAAGCTTCTGTTTGCCATGCACTAACCTCCACCCCACACGGACGAGCTAAAAGCATCGGCCTCGATTTGGGGATGCTTAGGCCTTTGGTCTTACAGAACGCGCTAGATTCTCACGCAAACGCTTCGTGTTTTCAAAGATCCAGCATCAATTCCCTAGCCGACTACTTATCAGGCTCGTCAAGCAATGAATCTCCTGTATAAAAGAGACTTGAAATCCCCTGCCAACAGGTTTTTCTTATTTTCATCATCACACTCACTCTCCAGATCACACTTCTCTACAGTCTCTCGCTTAAAACCCCACATTCGCTCAAAATCACTCTCTTTTACAAGAAACCTTTTCAACAACTATCAAAATGCATGTCCCTACTTTCGGTCAGGTTGCCACCGTTGGCATGGCTTTCTTCGCCGCCACTGCTCTTGCTGCCCCTGTCGCTGAGCCTTCTCAGGGTGGGCTTGTCGAGGTGAGTACATCCGTTCCAAGGAATCCTCATTGGTTCCAGCATTGGTATACAGAGCTCTTGGCTAACGTCAATTGACTTTCAGGTCCGCGCTGAGGGTAATGCGGTAAGTCTGAGCTCACCATCATTTCTATGTCTACAAGGCTGTTTGTAAGCTAACAATCTTCATAGGCCATGACTGGCGCTGAACTCGTCACTCGTACCTTCTCTAAGCAGTGCAAGCGTACCTTCTGGAACCTCAAGGGTAACTGCAAGGATGAGCAGTATGGTAACAAGGGTGGAAACAAGGTTGACGTCTGGGGAAACAAGAACGGCGGCGGCGACAACGGTCAGTATGGCAACAAGGGCGACAACAAGGGTGATCAATGGAACAACAACCAGGGAAATGGCAAGAACCAGAAGGATGACGACAAGTACAACCAGAAGAACGATGACAACAACAAGAACAAGAACAATGGCGACGATGACAACAAGAACGAGGACAAGGGCGATCAGTGGGACGACAAGAAGAACGACGACAAGGACAACAACAAGGGCGGTGACAAGGGTGTCTGGGACAACAAGGGTGCCAACAAGGGAGGCAACAAGAACGACGACAAGTATGGCAACAATGGAGGCAAGAAGGGCCCTTGGCGCCGCCAGGAGACCGAGGAAGTCGACAACCAGAATGTCGACGGTGAAGATGTTGATGGCGAGGATGTTGATGGTGAGACTAACGGCGTTGAGGTGGAGAACGCTGATGACCTCAACTGAAGTCACTCTGCTTCAAGTCGTGGAAAATGACCTTGACTACGCCACTGCTAGTCACTGTTGTTTCCTGCACGACTGAGCCTCAATCACAATGAGGTCTGAATCTCTACTGATTCTCAATCATCCCTAGTCCCTGACTGTACTTAAATGCTATGTAGCTTGATCCTAATCCCACATTTGAGTTGCATATCAGATAAATCAGATTTTCATATGTGCACCTATAACTCGAAGTTCTTTCCTCCATGATTTCATGAAAATCTAACACTACAACGCTATTATGAAGCCCATCAACGCCAATAATGAAGCTCCCAACCAAGGAGAGCATTGATAGCCTGTACCTCCAGAGTCCGTGTCAGGGTAGAAATGGGTGCCATTATGCTCACAACTGTAGCTTCCTGTGAATACAGGTCTTCCGCCTTTCGGAGTGACATATTCATCGCCCAGAGCTTTGCACGAAAAGGCTTGATCATAAGAATCAACCTGAAAATATTCAACTTGAGAGTACCCCTCGAGTAGACCATTGCTACATAAATTAATCATCAGGTCATGCTGAGTTCATTTGGATTAAACGGAAGAACTCACAAAAACCCCGTGGACCATTTCGAATCCTTCATGACGAGCTTATCCATGTTCCTTTGAGGCCATCGCCAAGCGCCAGTGGATTTGTTAGTAACGGAGTCAGTTGTGTTGAAGTCCATTACTAGAGCCGGATTCTCCACGATGTAGATAGTCCCCGCATCGTATCTTCCACTAGCATCACCGTAGTTTCTCCAGTTTACGCCGTAAAACAGGTTGACCAGTTGCTGGTTGTCGCGGATAAAGAGGTAATCGCTAACCTGAAAAGGGATATCCAGGCGAATCAGGCTACACCTCTGCACAGACAAATGCCCAACTGAAGACGGAGGCTCTATGTATTTCAAGCTTCGGACTCCGTTCAGAGCTAAAGTGTTGATCTTGCTGTGTAGTCTGCCTTCCACGGGAGGCATATCGAATGTTACCTCAACTTCCCTATCGCTACCATATCCCGTAATATCCAATCGATCGATGGTATGGGCAGTGACGGTAATTTTCTTGATGTTTTGACCATGAATGGAGATGATTCCATAGTCCCGATCTTTGTTGAAGACCCAGTCAACGTTGTCGATGTCTGTCTCGTGAATTCTGATGTCTCCTGACCTTTCTGTTATGGCGGGAAAGCCGGCTGGACCCCATGTGATGTTCTTAAGGCCATAAACCCCATCAAAGAAAAACGAGCCTATACGAACCAGACTCGGGAACGATAGTGATGGTACATCTGTCATCGTGATGAAAAGAGTTTGGCCGACAGTCTCCAACAGTGGGAGCGAGTCTCGCCCGCTAGGCGAAAATGACCCTGTAACCTCTCTAAGTTTTGGAGCGGAGAAAGAGGTATCGTTGTCGATAAATAGAGTCCCGTTCACTTTGACCAAATTCGGTAGTGAAATAGTGACGTTACCAGATTCCCCAGATTCGGTGGCCACGTAAAATCTTCCAGAAATCGTGTCGCAGTTGCTCAGCAAGTCGGCTTCATCTTGCGAGCGGATCAACTCTCTTTCCAATAGCTCGCCTGAAGTCGCACAATCCAGTATGGTGCACAGTCCTTGTATACACGTCAGTAGCGTATTCAAGACAGACATAGGAGTTGCTCAACTCCGAAGACCTACCGAGGGTTATCAAGCCTGCCATGAACCAAATATTATGCTTCATTGTTGCAGACTTCTTTTCCAGATCCTCGCAAGCTTTGCTATCGAGGGCAGTGCCAAGAAATAAATGTACAGGGAAACAAAACTTTCACAGTATGCGTTACTGCCCTAAGGGCCATAAGTGGTTTTCTATTGAACGCCGCGACCTCGGCTTGCTGTCACAAGATGCGGGTGTCAATTTCCCTTGCGGCACAGCACGGCACGGCGCGTTCGATTTTCGTCATCTTCTGACTTGCTAGGCGCGCAACGCCATTCAAATATGCAAGCCAAGATTTGTTTCCGAGTCTGACTGGATCAGATGGTAAGCGAGATTCTCTCGCATAACCAATCCCTGCCCAGCCAAGTTTGTTTGATTCATCCTGATCCTTCCTCTTCAGTTGCTCTGTGAACTGAAGCAACTGAGACCAATCACGAGCAGGATATCTGCCGTGTTTTCTTTCCAAGCTGGTCAGGAAGAACTTTCGCTTCTAGGGCACTTTTTGAACAACGATCCATCGGTAAAATGATGCACAGTTGCTTTTTTGGTCATTCCCCCTTATTTTCAAAGCAGACCACAAGTTCTAAAAGTATAAGTGCGCGTTTCCTTTTGATTTCGTTCCATTCCTGGCCTTTAAAATCCATTGTATCAGACGCACACCCTTCGCATGCCGTTTGCCCATGGCTCCTTGACAGCCTTCTTTACACCGAACCTTTGGCTCAGAACCACCCAAGAGCCGGTGACAACCAACTTTCTAAACGACCGCGGATCAGCCTCATCTCCAAAACCTGTCTCCAGCCAGCTTCGCGCGTCCTCCCATTCTATGAATCCCAAATTCTCAATGCTCTCCTTGGTGATCAGTCGCTCCATCATCTGATGCAGAGGGCCACCACGAGGCCATTTGACAGGAGCCGAATAGGGGTGCTTGCGCCGTTCGTACAGTTCCTGTGTAATAAATGGCTTTCCAGCCTCTTTGAGAATCCACTTCTCGCTCAACGACTGTCGCGCTGCACTGAGATTCTTCCACCAGAGACTCGCGCCAGTGCCTACAGCCTCGCCTTCGGCCTGGTTGTACGCAATTTTGAGGCTTGGAGGCAGGGCATTGACGTACTCGGCCAAGTGATGATCCAAGAAAGGTGGCCGAGCCTCGACACTGTGCGCCATTTCAGTGCGATCCCCCAAGCAGGTTAGGATCATGTTAGCAAGCGGCGATTTGGTGTAGACCCAGAGAGAGGAGTGCAGTGGGTGCCAACTTTCGTCCATCTTTTTACGGATCTCAGCCGGCACCGAGGCAGCAACGGTCTCCCTCATGTCTAGGCTTGCGTACTTCTCCTTGACCCAAGGCGCAAACAAGTCTTTGCTTGGTTGCCATCTCATGGCATTATTCCCAACTGCGAGTCCATGTTGAGACTTATCCTTCCAGCCATGGTCGAACATACCGATTCTGTCGAACATTTTCGTAATATCTTCCGTCATCTCTCGATGCATGCCTTCACGCACCTCGTTGTTCTTATTTAAGGTAGAAGATGGCCATGCATGATCCGGCTCCAGAAGAAAGTCCGGTAACAGGAAAGGGTAGCCAGCAAAGTGTTCATCTGCGCCTTCTCCGGTAAGGACAACCGGCACACCATACTGCCTTGGCAAAGTAGACAAACAGAACTTCCCCACCGTGTTAAGATCAAAGTGGTGATGCTCAACGTGATAGATTGCATCAGCAAAATTGTTGGCCAACTCGGTTTCGTTCATGTCCTTTTTGATGATCTGCACGCCCAGCCATTCGGCTGATCTCTCGGCAATATCTGTGTGAGGTGTCAGCCAGTTCAAGAATCCCTGGACAACTGCTTTTTGGCACTAGGAATGTACTAACCGGCCTCATTGAATCCCGATGTTTCCGGGAATTGAATGGTGAAGCATGCTATTCTCTTTGTTGCATCTTGGTTCCCCAGCAGAACGCCTTCCTCGCGAACCAATTTGGTCACTATGCCTGCGATAATTGACGAATCAATACCACCTGAGAGATAGATGCCAACAGGCACATCAGCGCGAAGGCGAAGCTTGGTCGCTTCTATAATGCGTTTCCGAACTTCCAAAATGATTTCATCAAGAGTGCGATTCTCTACGTCATGCTGGATTGGATGTCAGTGAGAATTTTCACGGTTGAAGACGGCGTATAGCATCACTGACCTTATCTTTGTACTCCGGGTCCCAATATTGGTGGTGTTGAATCTGACCGTCCCGGGAGATCTCCATCCATGTCCCAGGGTTCAATTTCCATACGCCCTTAAATACCGTGTTCTCGGCTTGAAGAGAAGATCCGCTGATGAGACCATAGACATTCCACTCAGGTTGCCAGCCCAGAGCTAGGAAGCCTTTCATTTCTGAGGTTAATAGCAAGCGTTTTCTGGCATCCTCTCCGTGAATGGTCCAGAACATGGGCTTGATGCCAAATCGATCCCGGGCGGTAATGACGCGGCCGTCTCTTTCATCAAAGATGACGAAAGAAAACTCTCCTCGAAGATATTCGAAGAACCCTGGGGCGCCATGGATCTTGTAAAGGGCAATTAGGACTTCGCTATCACAGTGGCCTTTGAACCTGTACCCATGCTCCTTGATACATCGCTCCCTAAGGGCGTCATGATCGTATATCTCTCCATTGACAACCGCATGGATCTTTGCATCGTCGCTGTGCATGGGCTGCACTCCATCTGGGGACAGATCGTTGATTGCAAGGCGTCTGTGTCCCAAGCCTATGTGTAGAATGTTAGGCTCTTTTCTCAGTCCGAGGGCCAATCACACGTACCTATAGCCCCATCCTCACTGATCCAGATGCCGGACGCATCAGGGCCACGATGAACGACAGTCTCGAGGCTCTTCTCGAGCTGGCTGCGAAGCGTTTCGGCATTGCTTCTTTCACTGTGAGCATGCTCGGCTTTTCCGTTGGTGCCATTGGTACCATTAGTACCGTTCACTCCATTACTAGAAGCCCCTCTTCTGAGAGTGATAGCCGCCGTTATTCCGCACATAATTCGATCGTGTATTTGAAGTGAGGTGGAGAATTCAACGGTGAGACGAAACAAACAAATTCCGGATTTGCGTTTCTTTGAGAGTCATGAACACGCTAGTTCCGGAACAATCGGCTGTGCTTGTGCGGGGGGATTGTGTGAAAGGCCCGAGGGAAGTCAAACTCAGCTCCTAGACGGCGGGTAATAGGCATACGTAGAAGACTGAATCGTTTGCGTATTCTTGAAAGAAAAGGAGACAACTACGCAGTTCAATGACCGCTTACTAAAACAACTTCGTGATTACATTGCCTCTTTTACCTCATCTTGTCCGAATCCAATGCAACATTGTACGATTATCCACCGAGGTGTCGCAGGCACCACAGCCAAGCGCATTTGCCCAGAGTCTTGGCTGGTACGATGCCTTCGCCAGAGCGGATAATCATGGAGTGAGACGGGGTAGCTGTTTCTTTTACGTACTTAGTTTTCACTTTGGACGGGCGAAGCGAGGCTCGAGCAGCTGAAGAATCATGCCTAGCATATGGAAGGCGGGACTGTAAACCTTATTTTAACCAAGGATCTCATCTTGAATGAAGCAAGCGGCCCGCAAAGGAGCCGGGGAGTTAATGACTCTGGCCGAGACGGTCGCTTAGCTCTAGCTGACTCGGTCCCGGTGGAGGGGGGGTCTTAAGCAACGCTACCCCGCTACATATTTTTAAAGTTTGCAGGGCGCCAGCGCTCCTAGTTAACAGTTGGCCGTTTATCCTGTGACAACTAGCACATTCCTTGTTCTCATGTGCTGAGGATAGCAGCTGGCATTGGTGGTATTTCGTCAGCCTGTGACTTCTACCCACGCTGCTACAGTGGGCCTGGGATGGTTAAACGGCAAGATAAAACATTCTCTTGAAATCGTTTCCCTGTAGGGAAACTCTAGGCGAGGTTGCGGCTGTAAGGCCGATACATCATCGTTCGAGACCACAGGAACCCAAGAGTATCATCTAAATTTGGGACGAGAGGTCCCGTACTAAATTGAACATCACATATGCGATGGCGGTGAGCGTCGTCAACCGAGACACGTCGTGGTCTTGTTACGCTGACCGAATCCCTGCAATTATCCACAACTCTATTATATTGTGACCCTGTCTTGGCTCACTGAACCGCCATTTTAAGCCGTTTTAGCCTAGCGCCATCGTTCCGGTGCCCCTTCTGGAAGCCTACCAATAGGTGGTGATTAAGCTGAAGACAAGCGAAGGCGATCATTAAGTTGCCTGCCGATACCAAGTCCATCTTGCATGGTCTTGGAACGACATTTGACTGCAAGCGCATGGGATGTGGTTTCATCGAAACGCAAAACATCTCTTTGTGATACTTCTGCAATGTGCAAAGAAATGATAACCGGATGTTCTATGAACTTTGACTAGCCAATCCAGAAGCGGTGTACGATTCGTTGTCTGAGTTGCGTTTGCATCTGGTGGGTTACTGAATACACAGAATCTTGGCACTTTGTTCACAGTATCTGGATCAGGTCATACGACGTTTGCAATATATTTTCTCTATCGTAAAAAATGGCTAGACATAAGGGTAGTCAACCAAAACTTGCTTTTGTTCTTGGCAATCTACAACACGAGTCTATGGCTCCTAAGCCTCTGGGTGCAGGCGCACCTTGACTCCGTTGTTCAGTGTCAGGGACAAGGTCAGTTGCTCGCGCCATTCAGTCGGATCCAAGTTTTCGATGCCGGAAAAGGCATGCAGCAACCTTGCAACCGTGTAAGACGACTCGGTGAGCGCGAATTTCTGACCAGGGCAAACGCGCGGGCCGCCATTGAAGGGCAGGTATTCCCAGCCAGGACGGAAAGTCTCCCAGCGCTCAGGAATGAATTCTTCAGCATCGGGGCCGAAGAGCTCGGGTCGGCGATGCATCACGAACGTGCTGTATGTAACCACATTGTTCTTGGCAACAAACATGGGAGAACGTCCGTCGGGACCACCCCCAACCGGAATAACGCAGTCCTTGTTCGCCATGCGGCTGTTCGTCGCAATAGGAGGGAAAAGGCGGAGAGCTTGTTGGTGTCAGTAGGAATACCTAGCGATTGAATCATGGGCCGACTCACTTTCTTGCAAGACAAAACGAAGATACGTCATCTCCTGAACAGCATCGTAGGTAAGGGGCTCGGTGTAATGCTCAAGCACATCAGCTCTGAGCTTCTTCCAAACCTCTGGTTTGCGAGCCAGCATGAAGAATGTGAAAGCAAGAAGTCCTGCGGTTGTGTCGCGCGCTGCGAGCAGCATGTTGACGATTTGGTCTCGTAGCATGATGGGGTTGTCCGTGTCCTTGGCCAGCTCGTTGAGGAAGACGTACTTCTGGCGGGTGTACTCGTCCTTCTTCTCGGTAGGGAACATGAGTTCACGCTGTCGAAATTCTAAAGCCTGCTTCACAAATTTATCGGCGTAGGCATGGACGATGCGGCACGATTCCCTGAACTTGGCATCCCTATGGGCGACCATCAAGTTGCCCAATCGAAGTCGAAGAATGGTACCCTGCTGGGCATAGTCGAGTGCGTGATGGAAAGTGTGTGCGGAATCGGAGGCATTGTCGGACATCAAGCCGACAGACTCTCCAAACAGGTATTCACTGTTAGAGTCGAGAACCTAAATAAGGTTAATGGAATTATGCTCAGTCGCATCGAGCATCGTGGGCGGAAAAAGACTAACCATGCGGAAAAAAAGCTGCTGCAAGTCGACAGTGTAGTTCTCGCGAGCAATGAGCTGAATAAGCTGGTCCACGTGCGTCTCAAAAATGCTGAAGTCGGTAACCTGAGCTCGAATGAAGCTCGGTCGAATGAGAGCTCGCTGATGGGCCCAGATCTCATTGTCGGTCGTAAAGATTCCACGCCCAAGGAGAGGTGATGCGCTCTTCCGTCTCAAAGGACCCATTCCGAAATCTTCGAACTGGTTAGACAGAACAATCTGGATGAGCCGAGGGTCGCAGGTGTTTATCGTCGTTCTGCAGAATTGTGTAAGTGGATGCGAGTTGACAGTAGACTGGAAACTTACCTGAAGTAGGTGTTTGTGGTAAATGTCTGTCCTTGCTCTGCATGGCGCTTCTTCAACAAAGCAAGGAATCCAAACTTCTTCGCAGCAGCGAGGTTCTGAAGAACGACGTCGGTTCCCAGGAAGGGATCCTTCTGAGGCAGTTTCTTGGGTGGAAGACAGCCATATTCCTTCCTCATACGACGGCGGAGGATGTGTGTGGTAATTATGACATAGAGAGAATACACAACAGTTGCTAGAGACGCAACGAGAGTAATAACAGGCAACAACATGATTAATAACGCGCAGCGTCAAAGATAAAAGCGATGTTTCTTATGTGTTATAAAGCCTTCAGAAAGCTCAGCTTGTCATGGCAAAGCAGCCTCAAAGTATCCGCGGAGGATGTCAGGGCATTTATATGGTTTCCTTACTCTTGATACAAGCTCACGACCTCAGCGTTCTTCTGTAGCCATCTAGGTACCATCTAGAAGCAGATTCTTTTGATCCTTGGTCCCCACCATAACGGCATTTAATTCCGACCTCTTCGTTTATCCATACTTCAATCCGAATCGTGGACCCAATACTCACATGACGTGTCAGAGCCCGGTTCTGACAACAACATATTGATACCCAAGCCTTACCATACATCTCTCCCCGTCCTGGTCAGCATACCATGCAGCTGGGTCCTTCCGGGATGCTATCAATGTTCCTGGTTGTGAGGTCGTTTGGCATCATCCTGTCCTTCAGTGTTTAATCATACGATGGGAGCCGTTACACTGTGCCAGCATACGCTTCACAACTGGATCTAGCCGCTACCCATGTCATTCGATAAGCACTCTTCCTTGGCAGATCGGCTACACTGCCTCGAACAACTGCGGGATTTCCAAACGGGCAGGAGGACACCACCAAGCGGCAGGGCCGTCCGCCCGACAGGCCGTCCCGGTGAACCTTAAAGTGTGGGTTGACCCGAGCGGTACGATCATCCTGGCGTGACACAGGGCGAGACATTGAGTCTGACAGGAAAGTGTCATTGACATGAGTTGAAGAATACAAAACATAGTACCCAATGTTGTTAAATACAGTTGCTATACTCGGTCTACTCCCAAAGAAAAATTCAACAGCCCATTGACCACAAATTTTGCTTCGGCTTCATCTTTCCTCGAATCCCCGTCTCAAGCCGCTCCGCCCCCAGCTTTCCCACCCGTAACAACACCAAACTCCCACGATTCCATGTCTGCCCCAATTAAAAAAGTCGTCCTCGCAGGTGTAAGTCATCTAAGCCTCTGCTCGGCGAGCGGACGTTACTTCTAGCCCGGAGCTGACGAGTCCTCTGCTGTTAGGCCAATGGCTTCCTCGGACGTGTGCTTCTTGATGTTCTCTTGAAGTCGGATCTTTTTGAGCTCACCGTTCTTACCCGCGCAGGGTCTGGCAATCAGTTCCCCGCAAACGTTACAGTGAAGGAGGTTGACTACGAGTCAGTACCCAGCATAGAAGCCGCACTCCGCGGTCAGGATGCCCTCGTGTCAGCTCTAGCGTTCCACGCTATCCACATCCAAAAGAATGTGGTTGACGCAGCCTTCAACGCTGGTATTCGTCGTATGATTCCATCTGAGTATGGCAATGATACCAAGAACCCAAAGCTTGCGGCTTTCCCCATTTACCAACCCAAGATTGCCATTCGGAAGTATTTGGATGAGAAGGTTGCTCAGAAACCCTCTTTCTCTTACACCATCATCATGAACGTCTCATTCCTGGCCCCGGGATATGCCCTGAACTTTCTCGTCGACGTCGAGAAGAAGAAAGCTCTCGTTAAGGATGGTGGAGATATTCTCTTCAACGCAACGACCATGCCTCACATTGGGCAGGCTGTGATTGGCATCTTTACTCATCTAGAGGAGACTGCCAATCGTCCAGTCAAGATCAGCAGCGTTGAAACCACGCAGAATGAGATTCTCAGCATTGCGAAGACGATTGATCCTGCCGCCGAATGGGATATCAAGCACTGTCGAACGGAAGACTTGGAAAAGACTGCTCTGGAGCGATGGGCCCAGGGTGATCATAGCGAGGAAGTAGTTGAGATGTTCATTAACCGGGCTTTTCTTGGCAAAGGATGGGGTGGTTACTTCCCGGAAACAGACAACAAATTGCTTGGTATTGAGCCAATAGGCAGGGAGGGGTTGGAGAAGATCATCAGAACGGCCATGAAAGGTTGAGGTCATGTAGTATTCAGGGGCTCAAACCTGATGCGGAATTAATCTATCTATTGGCCTCTACGTTATGCGATTACTACTTTACCCGGAAGTCTCATTGGCACGTCGAGTTGGTGGGGCGCATACGAGCACGCGAAGTCTTTAGGACATGATCTGAACATGCCATACAAATACCATACAGTGCTGGGCAGCAAACTCAAACGGAATTTTAGAAGAGATCGAAGCTTAGCGCAGTGTTCTTGCGCGTGTTTCGCCGGTGGGCGGCTGAGTCTTCCCTTGTGAAAAGCTTGGTCAAAACGCTCCAGGCTGTGACCCAACCCTCCCACTCCCAGGCCGCTCGCAGCTTTTCTGCATGATGTGATATTGGATCTCTTCTGATATTATAGCCGACTATTTCCAGCGGAAGGTTTTCTTACGTATCGGGCAATCTTTCCACTCTCATGGCTGGCGTATTCGCCAAGATTTCCGCTCGCAGATCGCAGCTCCGCCCTGGACAGCTCCGGAAGTTTGTGCATGATTAAGTTGCTGAATAACCAGTTGACCAAAGAGGATTGGATAATGTGTGTAAGCTTTCATCCCAGTCATCTGATCGGGTTCGTACCGCTCGGCTTTTCTCCAAGGTTCCCTTGTGTTCGTCTACGCCTGCTACATGCGTTATTTCAGGTGAAAAACTGCGGTGTCGATGGTGATCATAGCGTCCTCTCGCTTCCTCAGATTCAGTAATGCTAACGGCAGGCAACCCAACTACTGACGCACCGGAAGGTTATGCATACTTAATAGCCCTGTTGCCATAATGAAGGAACAGAGCTTGGCCGCTGCCGCGAGTTGCCGGGATGGACAAGAGAACGATTTTGTCTCAGAGCTTCCACATCTGTGCAGTTGTTATTTTGTTTGACGCCCAAAACAGTGCGGATATACCGTTGCTCCTAATTCCCCGTCCAGCGGGATGATTGATGCATGATGACGTCTGTCAGTTTCCGCATGCAGGGTATTTACTCCCCGGCCTATACAAGGACTCCGCTGTTAAACCATTATTGACATATGTACCTCCAAAGCATACTCAGACGGAAAACAGTAAATGCATCGTACATCAATTGTTTACCCCCAATCACCATAACTGTGGCAGAAAAGCTTTTCATGTGGGCAGTCGTAAGAGTGTAAGTCGGTCATCAATATCAGCCCACATGATGAGATGGGCATCTCCGACCGTTTCTGTCACTAATAAGCAGTGGTAGGTTTCTGTCTTGCCCAGTCTCCAAAGAAATCTGCTTGATTCCACCTTGGAAACACTCGGAAATATCTCAAAGACTTCTGCCATAACGTTGCGAAGCTTGGGTGGAAGAAAGTAAACAATCCTAAAAGGATAAACTCAGAGTTCTGGGTCATCAGCATTTCGACTCTTTCGAGCCCTTCTGTTGAGTTGGGTCATCGAACTAGGTTCGTTCCGATACCTCCAGACTGACCGGAACCAAGTAAACGTATCTCAAGCAATAGTGTGCATTACACATTCGCCAGGCAATTGACACAATAGGCTCAATGGGCCTCCGAGGGCAGAAATGAATGCAGTGTCAATTAGTCAAGGTTTTGCTGCCATAGCCTAACGCAACGACCCCTGATTGAGTCGGTATAATCATTACAAACAGCATCCCGCCGGCAAGTGCTAAATCCATTCGTGTCCTCACTCCACGGCGATTCCCTTGTAGAATCTAATGAACTTCCTTGGGTGCATACTATTTCATGTGACATTAGGTAGTCGACTATTGAGCACGTTCACACCAACGCCTAACGGCGCCTACCAACCACGGCAGGGTCTTTCGAAACACCTGCTTCGGTGTATGGTGGTGGCATATCGGCTCTTCCTGGCGATGTTGGGCTTTGCGGTGGTACTATGGCGCTCGCTCTTCTGGGAGCTACTGGTGATGCCGGAGCCGCTGGAGTGCTCTCAGCCACGCGTTTCTTTGGGCCTTCAGCTCCCCTCTCGGTCAACATCTGGACGACCTCCCTGTTCCCCACGAGCTTCGCCAACACCAACGGCCTGATCTGTCCCATTTTGTTTGGATCAGCACCAAACTGGAGTAACACCTCCACCAATGGCTGATTGTCCATTTGCAGAGCCTCCAAGAGCGGTACTCTACCCTTATTATCCGCTCCGTTGACGTCAGCGCCATGTTTGAGTAGCATCTTGACGTGTTCGAATCGACCCCGATCGATGGCGTAAAGAAGAAATGTGTCGTCCTTGATTTTCTTGTTCGGATTTCCGCCGTGAGCCAAGAACGTGCGAAGTAAGTCCGTGTTGCCGAGCGTCACAACCAGAGACATGATGGATTCTCCCCAGTTATCGGTCTGGTTCGGGTCGGCCCCTCGATCAAGCAGGGCGCTAACAAGATCTGCCTTGATGCCGTCTTCCATGTCCTTACTCTGCAACATGGTCCATAGGATGCCTTTCCCCATCAGACCCGTTGCGTTCGGATCGGCACCCCGAGTGAGGAGGATCTTTACCAACTCGTAGTTCTTCTTGTGAAGTGCCGATACGATCATTGTGTCGCCGGTTATGTTGGTAACGTTTGGGTTGGCGCCGTGCTCGAGAAGCCATGCAACAATGTCTAGACGGTTCTGACCTAACGCCATGTGCAAGCTTGGTTGACCCGTAATGTCTCGGGCATTGACATCAGCACCGTATTCTTGGAGAAGCTTCATGTGAGCAAGGCTTCCTTTCTGAACGGCATGGACAAAGATGCTCCGACCACTAATGGCCATCATGTTGGCATCGCAGCCACGAGACAGAAACAGTCTGATGATGTCTAGTTGGTCGCTGTTGGCAACCTCGATGAAGAAGGCCTGACCCGACCAAGATCGCTCCTTCATGTCTGCGCCTTGGCTGATGAGATACTCTGCAATAGGTACAAGTCCGCACTCAGCCGCGTGGAATAGGGGCGGCTTGCGCTTGCCGCTGGCCGAATCTTTCGAGGACTTATCAGCCCCGGCCGAGATTAGAAATTTGACTGCTGTTAGATGATTGGCGCGAATTGCACAGATAAGTGGTGTGTATCCCTCATCGTTCTGGCCGTTGATGTTGACACCTTGCGAAACGAAACCTTTGAGGTGTCCCATGTCACCGTCTTTGGCAGCTTGACATATGGCAATGACCATCGGCTCAGGCTTCGGTCGCAGACCGGCAGTCATTGCTTTAAAAGAGTTTGACAGCGAAGACAAGAAGTGGCCAGCGGCTTTCTTCTTCCCCTTATCTGGCTTCCCAGAGCCGTAGTCTGGGGGCAGCTCGGTTGCTTGTACGCTAACAACCTCCTCATCAGGCATTCCTGCATCCGTCACCGACTGGCCTGCTTCACCAGAGTTGTCAAGTATGTCACTTCGGGTGAGAACAATTTGAGAAGCTTCCACGGCGTTCTCCAACAGTCGGTGGCCGTCGGGGGCCGAGAGCTGAGAGTCTTGCTCGTTCACGGTAGGTCTTCAGAACAGTCTTAGCGGCAGAATTACGAACGAGCAACGTCACAGACTCACATAAGAAGCACCTGGATGAACTGGGTAAACAGGCGAGTGTTCGCCGTGTGATAGTTCTCATACTGGATAACGACATCTGGGTTGATACCGATTACGTTCCCCGGATCAAGTCTCCGAATCTGCTTGTCGACGATCGCTGCACCATCGGCGCATGGCTGAATGGAGATGGACATGGCATTTCGGAGCCCCGGCGACATGGCCGAGGCATCTGTCAGCGATTGCCGCAGCTGCTCCGTGGTCTGCTTGAACTGGTCGAGCTTCGCAGACAGCGAAATCAGGTGCTGAGCAGCTATGCTTCCTGGATCGATGCCTTTGAGAAGGGTATCAAGCTCCGCAGACGTTGAAAGGGACCGATGGGAGATGTCGTCACAGCTGGACGTCACCGCCGTGGTAGAGAAACCGGACATCGCCATGATTGCTTGCGTCGTCGGCCAGCACTCCCGGTTCAATCGATAATGGGTATTTTCCCAAATATGGGGCTTGGCACCTCGCTCGGTCGTCGGAGGTGATTTATGGTTAAATCCAAAGACAAGGGTACCCGACTCCTCTGGTGATCTATTGTGTGGTGGTGGAATGATGACCCGACTCGGACGTGATTGGGGACTTTTCCTCGATCCAGGCAGGAATTCTGCGCCGCTCTCATGCAGCTCAGCCCCAGAGGACCGGTCCAATCACCACCAAAGGATTCGCTAGCGTCTTGAAGACGCGCGTATGGAACACGAAACCCGCATTCTGTGGCTGGGTAAGGCTGACAACAGGCCTCTTTCGCGATGAAAAGGGACAGATGTCTTGCTAACGGGATCATTAGAGGTTGTCTGTGAGAGACACGTTGTGGCCGTAGGGCTGCCTTGCCTGGCACCCGTCGCGACAACTTTTGAGGCCGTGATATCAGACTCAGAGCACAGCCATCAAGTTCTTTTTAACACAAAGAGCGAGCCTGTGACTAGTCGCAGCACCCGCGTCTTTTCCGTCTTCCGACTTGCTCAACCGGTCTTGGGGCGGGATGACGCTAGCATCCCCGATCGCATGTCGAAGCGTTTGTCTCACATCCTCCATTGCAAGCCTCTTAATACTTTTCCCCAGACTGAATCTATCGCATTCAACGCTTTTCAAGCGCCACTGACCAAACAGACGTCGGTGAGGCTCCCCAAGGGTTCTCCACCAACAATGAGTCAGAGACCCATCCATTCTTAAGCCATTCTATGGCTGCATCCACCAATCAATTGTCTTCGTGGCTCAGTCGGTAGAGCGTTGGTCTCATATTACTCAATATGACTCTGTCTGAAGGCAGGGACATCCAAAGGTCGAGAGTTCGAGCCTCTCCGAGGACATATTTTTGCCTTCATTGCCGTTGAATCGCGACACTCTATTATCATTTGCTGTCAGCAGCATAACTCCATACTTTTATTTACCGCTCTGCAGCGGTCAAAGTTCGGAATGCGCCCTATCCATAGATCTTCAGCCCTCAGAGCCTTCTCCGGCCACCTTGGGCTGATGTCATCTCCGTAAACGAGTGCTTGGCGCCAATTATTGGATTGCTCCCCGTAATAAACGGTGGGATCTAGAGATCGTCGCGATGAGGCTGGGTTCACTGTGTGACAAGTGGCACGAGCATCTCCCACCGCCCCGCCATGGTTGCCCGGCCCCTGAATGGACCCGGCCGTTATTGAGCCTCAGTCGTGAGGGACTGGAAATGTGCATCCGTAATTGGCAAATACTGATAATTATATGATTTGCATTGGACCAGGGTTCACTGGGCTCGTGCACATAAGGCAGACAAGGAAATTCAGCCGACGGCCACAACCAGGACGAACAGGAGGTCCAACATGGAGCGAAAAGTGACGATCGTGGAGTCGAGCCAAACACTGCCTCGGTGGAAGTCAGCATCTGCGACATCAGGAGAGCAACTGAGACGTGACAACACTTGGCCGCAGGGTGAACTTGATGAATCCGCTTTGCTTAGTGATGAAAGGTTATAAATTTTGTCTTAGGCATCATGACGGCAGTGATGCCTGAAGTCTAGTATTACAAGGATTAATAAAATATCATTATGCTGAAAAGCTATCTCGCCAAGAGATTTTCCCCCATCATCCGAACTTCTTGTCCTCGCTGACCCAATCTGGGCTTGATGGTCCCGTGTACCGTGGCGGCGGTAATTCTACTTGTGATATTTGCAGTGCATCATCCACCTGCCTGTTCATGCCGTGATGCGCAGGTGCGGGTTGTGCTGGATGTGCAGTTGCCATTTGTGGCGTATTTTGTATTGATGATGATGGTTGTGCGTAGTGTTGGTAATGATTGTGATGTTGCTGTGTTGGTGCCGGCTGGGCGGGACCGATTGGTGTAGAGTCTGCCTCAACGGCTTGCATGTTGTCTCCGGGAAGTTCGAAGACCGGAGATGTTGCTGAGTTGGAGGGATGGGGCATAGGGGCGGGAACAGGAACAGGCATAGCTTGCGCGTTCCAAGTTCCGTTTGGTGGTGATGTTTGGGGGTTCCAGGTGTTGTTCTGGGCTTGGGCATTCCAGGTGAGGTCTCTCGCGGTCGAAGACTGGCCGTTCCAGGTTCCGTTCTGCATCGACGGTGATGATCCATGGGACGTGCCAGGAGGATATTGAGAGACGGGTGACACTCCGTGTCCTCCCCAAGTGCCTGTTGCTCCATTCGATACGGGCGATGGCCATGATCCTGAACCTTGGCCGTGTGTGTTTTGCTGTTGCCAGTGTTGCGGGCTAAGGTTTCCTTGTTGATATTGTTGTTGATGTTCGTGTTGATGCCATCCCGGAGTGGCGGCAATCTGCATTGTGCCGGCGGTACCGGGTCGTTGATCGTTGACGTTGTGGTACTGAGTCGTTGCTGCAGCAGTTGCATTATTTTGAGGAGGCGAGCTCATGGTCGTAAGGCTTGTCGCGCTGGACAAGGCCGCGAACTTTCCACCCGGCCCGGCACCGGCCTCACGCTGCTGCTTCTGTTTCCTCTTGCGGTAGCAAAGGAACGCCAGGATAGCCAGAACAATTGCGATTCCTCCGACAAGACCAGCCGCCAGGGCGGTGTGGCCAGGCCCATCACCCGAACTCGAGTCCGACGTGTCGCTGCTGCTGCTTCCCTTTCCAACATTCGTCCCGGTCGGTACCGATTCAATCCCCTTCGTAACCGTTACCGTCACTCCGTTCGCTACGCTCTTGTATGTCGTTAATGGAATGTATGATGTCGTTGATGAGCTTGATGAAGTCGTGGATGTTGAGCTCATTGTTGATGAAGATGATGAACTCGAGCTGCCGGTCGAGAGGAACTCTGCCTGTGAGACACCCAATGGCGTTTTCGAGTCTGTGCAAGACGTCAAAAGCATCTCGTAAACATCATCCAGCTCGTCGTGATCCGTCGAGGCGACACATGACGCGGTCGATGTCACGAAATTTCCCCCATTACCGCAAAGACAGTGGTTCATTTCGGCCACCGTGTCACCTGTGCAACCGGACGCGTCCGCCGCCTTGTAGAGACATGCTCGCGCTGATGATGGGTATGCGGAAAAGTCATTGGTGAACGCGGCCTGAGCCGTTGACGCGAGGTATGAGATAAGGAGTGACGATGGCGGTAGGATTCGGGTTCGATGCCTCGAGGCCATTTTCGGTCGCTTTATTCGACGCACGGCGCGCCGAAAACCTTTGTTTGTTTCTCTAGCAGGACGACGACGCCTTGACCAAGTCTCTTCCCAACATTGGATGTTTCCCTCGAATATGATTTTCTCGTGACACGTTTACCGGCGGGATGGCTGTGCTGTTCAGGTCGACTGACGATATGGGACGAAGAAAGAGTTTTAGGTAGGCCAGTGTGGAGGAGGGGGCACGGGGACTACACTACTTGAAAAGGGACCAACGTCTTTCCCTCTGCTGCCGGGCTGGAGATGGCACGGTTCACTTGGCCAGCACCAGGTACGTGTATTGATAAAGATCCTTGAACCTCCAGTTCTCCTCTCAGCCCAAAGGGGAGAAGACCCGGAGAGTCGGCCAGTGCGGGATTAGGGGCACTTTTGACCCAGTGACCGGAGGGACCAACCTGGCTCATCCGCGTTCCGTTGACGTCTGTCGTGATCGCAGTCTCCTGTGGCTTGTTAGCCAGGGGAAATTCCAAAATGTGTGGGGGCCTGCATGATCCCCGACTCCCGGTTGAAACCAGAACCCTGGTCGAGATACGAGTCAGGCACCAAGAGGAGATTGGTTCTTGTCATGGATTGATGGCAGTGAGAGGTTCCACTTGCCGGTTATTAAAGTTTGATTTTACTTTATGCGCTGGTTGGTGATCGTCTCTCTCATATTGAAGCATATGCCGTCGTGCCTTGGACGCCCGTACATAAAGAAACCCGCGAGAACATCGCGAATCGGCGTTGTGATGTGGTGTGGTTTTGCCGTCCAAGTGCACCTCGGGACTTTGCTCACGATTGCAGTCGACCGATGTCCCGAATCGGGCCAAGCCACAGATGACGCCCCGGTCATCATCCCTGAATGTCAAACCCTGGGTATGTTGGCAGCCAAGACGTCTCCCACAAGCCGACCGTGCCGACCAGGGGCCCACGGCGATGCCGGCCTCTCACGGCCGCCGACGGAGCGGCTGTGCCGACGGGATACGAGCATCCCTTGGCTTCGAGCCGTCAGTTCCCCAGAATCTTATCACGATGAAATATGCTCGTTCTCGCACTCGATCAGTTGACAGACGCTGGTCTGATTCGATGGTCACGGATCCCCAGTGACGCACGCTGCCAGGCACGCGTAGGCCCAATGCAACGGCCGCGTACAAACGTTAACGCGTCGGAACTTCGCCTATTGTTGACTGAGCCTCCTTGCGCAACTCCCGCCGTTCCATCCTTACGATACGGTGAACGCAAGCTTTTCCTTCGACTCAAGGAACAACCAACGAACCGTGCTTCGGCCCACAATAGGCCAAACGGTCATGTGGGTACCTTAACTCCCATGGAGGCATCAAAAAATTGTGCCCTAAGCATCACTATGGCGTCAAGCACAACTTGAGGTCCAATGCGCCGAACAGCAAAAATTGAACTTGACCAGCCTGGGGGTCGAACCCAGAATCTCCTGATTCCACGGTGGATCGTAGTCAGACGCCTTGCCATTGGGCCAACCGGCCATCATCCGAAAGGACTCGATGTTGAGTTGTTGCGACAGGCCCACAACAGCTCTCAAGATCGTCAACGGAGAAGTTGCCGAGCTGTCCAAAGTCTTTGTCATCGCCGGAGTTGTTGATGTTCAACTCAATTGAAGTCAGCGAACTTTAACTTTCGCACCTTTTCATCCGACTTTTGCCTTCGACGACAACCAGGGATAGCCCTCTGTCTGTTGTCACAGGTAGAGTGCTCGACTCACGGAATGTGGCGGACGATGTCAAGTGCGGAACCCGAAGGCTACCACATTTGAACATCAAGTCGAAATCAACTGCCTAAAAGAGCTTGAAATCTCCGCATCATATACAGAAAATGGTCCCCATGTTCACGTTTATGCCTTTTTGCTGGTAGCGATCCTGAGCCTTATCGGCACGACCATCCGAAAGTTTTAAGGTGTTTTGAGCCGCCGAGATTTCTTGCGAATTGGACCCCAGGTGACTTGGCTTATGGAGCAAGTCCGACCCTCAAGACGACCTCTTCCATGACCAATATAAGATGTTAGTAACCGTCCATCGGCCGGTTGCCCAAGTTGGGAGAGGTCGCATGACGGCTTGATATGAAGTGGCACGGGACTCTACGAATACTACCGGCTTGAGTCTGACAACTAGATGTGGGAAAAGATCGGCAAAAGCCTCTTTACACACATGTAACATCAATCTATCAAGACTCTCCACAGGTCCGATGCGGAGGAGACAACAACAAATGGCTCACGATAGAAGATGGCTGACCGCTTGTTTGAGCCATCAGAGGTAAGCACGCCTTTTGTCGGGGTTGGGACGCTGCCCGCTCTGTGCTGAGATTTGCAACGGACTGGTCACAACTGTTGATCGCGTTTAATATCTGAAGTCTGTTACTCGAAGTTATTGCATGACCAGCCTCTGTCCTCTGAAACATCAATGAATACTCTTCCTTTCGGTGATGCGAAATTCGGAATGCTCCTTGAAGTCAAAAGCCAACAAGTCACCGCCAAAACCTCCGAATATCCCGATGATACCACTAATTCTTCTCTTCTGACCTGCCCTGTGTTTCTTAAGATAGAAGCGACAATGAGTTGCGACTTGTGTCGAGTTTTGTTTAAACACAGGTTGCTCGGCAGATTCATTGACATTGGGGCCACAGAAATATCTCCATGGCCGTATGATTTGATCAGGCTCTTGGAAGGTCAAGTCATAGATATATCGAATAGTAAAAAGATGTGGCCATATTCGCCCCTCTAGAGAAACTTGTTTGGTCCCAATGGAATGGCTTGACCCCAAAAATCTTTGTTGGTCGTTCCCTAGGTGTCGTTCGGAGATTCAGAGGTAGCGACCATCCTAGTGTTTTGTCGTAGTGTCTTGACAGCGCCTGCCTGTGAATCTTTTCTTGCAGTCTTTGTGGTCACATGCTGTATGACTTCCTTGAAAATGCATTGTATCGTACTAAGAATGGCAAGCTAAAGTCTGACTAGTTCGATCAAGAAGCGTCCCAGGGTTTGAAGTAGCGCATTTGTAGTCGTATTGTATTCGTTGGGGGAATATTGACCAGTAGTTTCGCCTTAATAAACCCCGTCCTAAATTTATTCTCTAGTTTTACAATACACGTCAGAGAGATATTGACAAAGAATTCGAAAGACATCTATTAAACAAACACTCGTTAGCATGACCCACTGAATAGACAGACGATGGCTGAATTTCGAGCCCTTCATTATACACTTATGCTTTTGGTATCAAACAATTCTGTACGATTCTGCAATCATTATCTCCAGAATAATGATTTCAATTAAATTTGAGGTTGTAAAATCGAAAAGAAATATTCACTTCCGTCTGCGTTGTTTTTTTCTCCTCCTGTTTGGGTACAACAGGTTGGTAAAGGCGGAAAAAATGATGGTCCAAAGAACGTCACGCACGATTCGCTGCCCCGGGAGTGAGACTTCATCCGGATCTGACGTGGCCGTCGCACCGGGGAGTCTCGGCGCCTTTGGTACGGGGCATGTCGGCCGTTGCCGGGTGGATCCACGCCTGAGGGGTAGCTCCACCGCCGTTGAAACCAGTCGCACCCGGCCAAGAGCAAACACCGAACACGCTCACCATCGCATCGACATTCTCATTGACCGGCGTTCCCTTCTCGAGGTTTTGCTAAGCCTGGACCAGGTCCTTCAGGCGAATCAGCGCGCAGCCTTCCTAGTTATTCGCAAATGGAACACGGGTACCCCAGATGCCTCCAGGACGCCCCAAATTCGACCTTGAACCCTTCAAGGGCGAGATCACTGAGGCCTGGAACCGTCGCGTGACGAACGAGAGCATCATCAAGTCTCTTGCCGCGAAGGGCGTCGAAGTGAACCAGAAAACGTTCCAGAGGCGGCTGCGCGAATGGGGTCTCTACAGATATAATAACAAGGGCGCAGGAAAGGTGCGGTCCTCTGGTGTGCGCAAAGTCGCGACGCCAACAAGCGCACACGCACGACCGCCGGTGGTGAGGACACCCGCCGAGGTGCAGCGCGGCGTGCAGGAGGAGATCCCGGACTCGGTACGTGTTTGGCGGCGCGCTTTCCTTGATGCGGTAATTGTAACAGTTGGAAGAAATGGCCCGGATTCTGGGACACCAAGTGGGCTTTTGCATCAGCGGAGGGGGGGCGAACCACATCACATCTTGAGCGACGGTGGGGATGTTAAATACGTCCGTCGCCACCGTGACGAGGAGGAGAAGACTGACCGAGAAGACAGATACAAGACGATTCACCTTCTTCCTCAACTCCAGGCATCTCCGTGGAATCATCGCCCGAAAGAAGTGAATTCGCTTCCAATTCGTACACCCTCCGAGCGAGCACCCAAGCGCAACCGACACCGGCAAGCATGTCTCAGAAGGTCTTGACCCGTCGGAACCCCGCAGGCTTCGGCTTGGAGAAGTCCCTTGAGGCCGTCCGGAACCCCGCCGCTCCGAACCCGATTCCCTCGCCGCCGTCCGATGTAAGTGTCGCTCCGAACCTATTCTCCTTCATTATTTAAGCTTCTCCTGTATCCATGCTTGATCCCAGATTTCATCATTTTGACTTCATCCCACCCACTGCCATCCTTAATTGTAACCTTCACCCTTTGCATTGTTTCTTCCCACTTCTATCAACCCCGTGCCCATAATGATCGTAGTCACTGCCACCCGACCACATCCCATACCTGTACCACGCCGCTGCCTCTGCGTCCGAATATGTCCCAATCATACCTTGAAAACGATCCCCCAAGCCTCCCTGACCCATTTCATCACACTCTCACTATGAACTCCATCTTCCACATAAATCGAAATCCCCGTCCATGCAGCTACACACAAAATGTTCAATAAGTGATTCTTGATGTCAACTAACAAACCTAGGTCGATGCACTAAAGCAAGACGGCGACTCCTTCACCCTCTCAACCTTCACCTCCGAAGACGCCTTCGAGCTCGGCCACCTCCTCTACGCCCGCCTCCTCCCCTTCGCCGCCGCCGGCAAGCCCACCGTCATCTCCATCGCCCTCGCCAACAGCGGCGGCCAGGTCCTCTTCCAGACCGCCGTCGGCCCCGGCTCCCTCCCGGACAACGAGACCTGGGTGCAGCGCAAGCGCGCCAGCGTGCTGCGCTGGGGCGCGAGCACCTGGCTTCTGCACAACAAGTTCGCCGGCGACGAGGCCGCCTTCGCCGCGCGCTTCGGCATGAGCACGGAGCAGGCGGGCAAGTACGCCATCCACGGCGGCGGCGTGCCCATCCGCGTCGAGGGCGTCGAGGGCGTCGTCGCCGTGGTTGTCGTCAGCGGGTTGAAGCAGGACGAGGATCACGGCGTTATTGTGGATGTCATCAAGAGCAACTGGCAGTAATTGTGGAGCGGTAGAAGGCTTGGGCGGTCCGGGAGGTGTAAATTATTGGTGAATGGTGTGTTGCGTCGGCGTCGGCGTCAGCCGGAAGCGAGTCAGCGTTGTGAAGTTATCGCGAGGTCCGATCTGCCAAGGAGGTTTCCATATTGAGGGGCAGGGGCGGCTGCTTCATGTTGATGAGGTCTTGGACCTCGTTTTTGTCAATAAACTAACGTTCGTCGCAACTTGGCAAGGAATTAAACTATAAGAGTTGCAATAGGAAAATATTTGACAAAGGATCATCCCAGGGGATCGCGCGTGCCGAGTTGCCATTGTTCGTCTATTTGGACGGCCTCGGCATTGGTCTTCACTGCGCCGGGCCTTTCGGATCAAGTGATTTAGACGAGTTACTGGTGCAGAGCCCGCGGATGCGAGCTGAGATTGGGGGGCGAATGGGCAAGGTCAAAAGAAAATGTGCCTTGCAGTGACGTGCAAGTTTAATCGATCCGCTGAGATCCGGCGTTGACAACTTGGCATGCAGCGCCCCTTCATTATGAGGTCAAGTGGGCGGTGGTCTGAGGTCTGTAAGAGCATTTGTGAGCGGTGATGCCCAGCCGGGCGAAGGCGGGAGAATTGAATCATCGAAAAACTGCAGACGGGCTGTGCGGCTTGAAGGCGAAGGCTAGGGCGACGGAAATTCCGATGAATCCTTCCGCGTCAGGCGCTGCTCAGATTGAGTGTGGCTCATGAGCAGTCAACTGGATAGTGTGAGCGGCTGGTGGGTGGGCTGTTGTGCGAAATGAGATTAATGCTGTGCAGACAACAGATCTACAAGTCTGCAAACATCCAGTATTGCCTCTGCTGACAAGACAATACAACATTACGTGCTTTTGAGTCGCGGTCAACTATTGACTGCAAGTTCAAAAGTCTTAGTCCCGCACGAATGTGGATAGATGTTGCGCTCAGTGAGAGAGGTCCACCGAGGTGCCATTGAACGCGACGGCGCAACGAAAGCTGGTCAAATGCCCATCCCAATATCCCATCGGGAGATACTGCTCCTTTCACTCCTCGCCAATTCTTGCCCGCCTGTAGTGGCCGTTGGTTCCACGGATCGGATCACCGTCCCCCGGCTCTGCCCCTGGCATAGTTTCATGCGGAGAACTGGGGAACTCGACCAGGATATTCGCGACCAACTCTTCACTCCTCGCTTCACCTCCAACATCACCCGTCCAGACGAGCCCAAGTCACAAAACGGCGAAAGGTCTAGATGGCCGCACTCGCGTCTCCTGCCAGAAACGTGGGCGTCGGCTGCTGATGGCTGCCCCATCCCGCAAGTTCACTGGACCGACGAGCCGCGCGCCATGCAGGTTCACCCGCACTAGGACCGTAGAGGAGGGCAGCGTTGCATTGGACCAAGAGCCAAGATCTCCCGCGATGCGGTTCCTGGCCCGACATACCGTGAAGCCGCCCGTCGCTCACGATGGCCTTCTTCCTCTGTTGTTCTGCCGTCCCGAAAGTGGACTAAGACCGCTTCTACTTAACCTAGCACCGTGTTTGCTTCAAACCCCTTGCTTTCATTGCGGCAAACCTCTGCATCAGCCCCGCGTAGACTTCGGAGCGTAAACCTCCTTGAATCCAAATCGGACTGAAGCCGCATGTGATTAATGTGAATCTGGGGGAGAAGCCGACAGTCCAATGGCGGCAGCGCAGAAGAGAAACGCGATGGATGTCTCTGGTCTACTAACGTATATGAATGCCTGGCCTCGCACGCAATCGCCATATCGCGATGCTCTCGTGAACCCAGTCGCAATCGTCAATCTCTGTGACCGGGTCTATCCAGCCATTGATTGACGGATTACGACTATATCGTCAATATGGCTCCCACAGTTTCCTGCCTGGGCCTGGCTACCCTCCTCTTCGGCCTGGCATCCGCCCAACGCCAGATCGGCCCCGAGGAGAACCACCCCTCACTGACAACCTGGCGGTGCACCAAAGCCGGGGGCTGCACCGAAGTGAACAACTTCGTCGTCCTCGACTCCCTCGCCCACAACGTCTACCAGGCAGCCAACGGTGGCTCCTGCGGCTCATGGGGTAGCGCCGCCAACGAGACGGCGTGCCCCACCAAGGAAGCGTGCGCGGAGAACTGCGTTCAGGAGGGCCTGGACGACTATTCTCGCGTCGGCGTCACCACCGAGGGCGCCGCAATGACCATGTACCAGCTCCGTGACGGCAGCCTGGTCTCGCCACGTGTGTACTTGCTCGAACCGTCCAAGGAGAAGTACGAGATGATGCACCTGACGGGCATGGAGTTCACATTCGATGTCGATGCCACGCGGCTGCCGTGTGGCATGAACAGCGCGCTGTATCTTTCAGAGATGTACGCCGACGGCGGTCGGAGTGAACTCAACCCTGGCGGTGCGACCCATGGAACCGGGTACTGTGATGCGCAGTGTTACACGACGCCGTTCATCAACGGGGAGGGAAACCTCGAGGGTTACGGAGCGTGCTGCAATGAAATGGTAAGACTTTCATTCATCACCCATGATGGTGTCTTGTGATGACTGACAGTCGATGTCCAGGACATCTGGGAAGCCAACTCCCGCGCGAACCACATCGCCCCGCACCCTTGCAATCAGACCGGCGTCTACCTCTGCGAAGGCGAAGACTGCGCTTTCGAGGGTGTCTGCGACAAGAACGGTTGCGCATGGAACCCGTACCGCAACAACAACCCGCAAGAGTACGGCCGCGGCGCCAACTTCTCGGTCGACACCACCCGACCCTTCACGGTGGTCACGCAGTTCCCCGCCAACGCGGCCGGCGAGCTCACCGAGATCCACCGGCTGTACGTCCAAGACGGGCACGTCATCCGCAGCGAGACGGTCAACAACCCGGACCTGCCGCAGGTGAACTACCTCAACGACGAGTTTTGCGAGGCGACCGGGTCGCGCAAGTTCATTGGCCTTGGGGGCCACAAGGAGATGGGTGAGTCGTTTGACAGAGGCATGGTGCTGGCGTTCAGCATCTGGTGGGACGAGGGCGGCGGCATGCGCTGGCTGGACGGAGCGCCGGAGGCAGGGCCGTGTGATGAGACGGAAGGGTTCCCGGCCAACATTGTCAAGACGGAGCCGAACCCTGTGGTGACCTTTAGCAACATCAAGTGGGGTGAGCTTGGGTCGACGTTCAAGCCTGAGTGCAAGAACGGGCGTAGGATCTAGTCGAATGGTCGTGGTAGTGAAGAGGGATGTTTAGCATCAAATGCCATCGTAACCGAAATTTGAGAAGACCGAAAATCAGGAAATCGCTTCAAAATTCTCGCAATTGCGCATGTCTTCATCTTCGGGTCTCCCGTTGTGTTTGTATCTCGGAAATCAAACGTATCAGCCTCTGTGTTCGAGAAGCATTTGCGAATATCATGCTCGATTGTCAAAGTTGTACTTGGAATCGTTGTCAGTGTGATGAAAGCTGACCGAGCTACCCCTCGGTGTCCAAGGTGAGGAAGCCACAGCTACAGCTGCAGCTACTCCACTTCGCTCCCAGCCTTAGTCAGCAGCAGCTTCCGGCCGACGCGTCGCTTCGCGTAAAGTGGTTGGCCAATTGCCCCGCGGCTTGACAGCTTCAAGGCAGCACAACGTCAAGAGCTCTGCAAACCGGCCAATAGTATGCCTTACTGTCTTCGATCCATAACCAGAACTACGACAATATGGAGGCGGCCACAGAGCGCCATTTCTTCTACCATGGCGCCACAGAGTCGACAAGCAAGTCGTCTGCACGGGTAAGACCTTGACCACTGACCGAACACCCACACTGAGGACTGACTTCCTCTTGCGACAGGCCCTCGAGCGCGAAAAGGAAAACTGCCACTGGTGCCAGATCCGCCGATTTCCCAATAACAAGGAAGCCCCGATAACGATCGTCAATGAGGAAGACGACGCCGTCATCCCCTCCACCTTTCGCTTCCTCCAAGAGTCGAAGCTCGGACACGGCGTCGAGGCGGCCGAGGATAGTTTCCGCTCGGGCTGCGAATGCCGCGACGACGAAGAGTGCCAGTATCGAGGCTGTCTGTGTCTCCAGGAACAAGAGGATGACTCGGACGACGAGGGCACCGCCAGGAAGAAAGTGTACATGTACCACATGCACGGCTCCAAGGCGGGACTGCTGCGATCCCATTTCCTGAAGCATTCCAAGAGGCCGATCTACGAATGCCACGAGGGCTGCGCTTGCACCGACAACTGCCCGAACCGCGTCGTCGAGAGAGGCAGGAAGGTGCCCTTGCAGATTTTCCGCACCACCCAGAGGGGATGGGGTGAGTCGTTGCTCTTGCTGGAATTTTTAGAGAACAGAAACTGACGCCAGAGTGCCAGGTGTGCGTTCACTCGTTGACATCAAGAGAGGCCAGTTCGTGGACAGGTATATTGGCGAGATCCTAACGCCAGAAGAAGCCCAGCGCCGCCGCAAAAAATCGAGCATTTCACAACGCAAAGACGTGTACCTCTTCGCCCTCGACAAGTTTACCGACCCCGACTCCCCAGATCCCCGCCTACAGGGCCCGCCGCTCGAGATCGATGGCGAGTTCATGTCGGGCCCGACTCGGTTCATTAATCATTCTTGCGAGCCGAACCTCCGCATCTTTGCCCGCGTGGGCGACCACGCAGACAAGCACATGCACGATATCGGCCTCTTCGCTCTCAGAGACATTCCTGCTGGAGAAGAATTGACGTTCGACTATGTTGACGGCGTATCCGACGAAGATAACGACGCGAAGGATAAGTCCAAGCAGGGCGACATGACGCCGTGCCTCTGTGGTAGCAAGAACTGCCGTGGATTCTTGTGGTAGACATGTCGAATGATCTGATGCGGTTGACTTTTAGGACCGGTCTAGCTGGACGTTACATCGACTTGGCGGCGATGCTTGCTTGGCCAAAGGTTATGAGCTGTCTCGGCATGCCAGGAGGTGTGTCTCGGAAGACCATCTCGACGTCATTAACGTCGATGGACCGACAATGGGAACACTGGGCCCGATGGGTCCGCAACGGACAAGGGTGGGCGTCAAGGAACCACGGGCGAAACGGGTGAACGGCAGGATACGGAGGCGCCGGTGCGTGACGGATCCACGGCCGTGTATTGAGGCATGGATGACGACTCAGGGCGAACAGTTCGTCTGAAGAAGCCGGAGAAGTCGGGTTTGTGAGGATCACCTGGCTTGGAAAACGGCCGATTCCGCAAAAGTTGGCGATTTAGCACACGGTTGCATAACATGGCAGATGAGCAAGTCATCGCCTCACTGAAAAACGCAAGATCTAATCTTGAAAAGGGAGAGATCTGAATTGCGTTAGTAACGGACAGCCCCGGCCCAGCTTAATGAGACTAATGGAAACCCGGCACGGCGTCTCAATGGGGCGGAAGGGTTCGTTTGAGACAGGCAGCTCCATTCCCGGGCCGTGTTGGTTGGGTTATGGAATTGAGTTGGCAGCGCACAGCGCAAGCCCAGCCGTTAACGTTGAGACGGTTGCCGGCTTCAGGAGGAAAATATATTTTTCATCGCATCACGCTCTCGTCGTCATCCGCTGGCTGTCTGTGTCAGGCGCCGTGAGATGCATCGTGGCTCAGCAACCTTACCGCCCGACGGACCACTTCAGCACTCTCTGAACCGCTGGAAAGCACCGTTGGGAGCACCACCTTGGGAGGGGTTCGCCGGCATAAAAATGAGTGGACTGGGCTGAGCTTGCTGGGGGACCCTGTGTCGACAGGTGTAACGGGCCCCTTGCCAAGACGCTTGTGACCAACCTCTAAGCTAAGCTAGAAAACGAAATTGGAGAGAAGGAAGAATATAACGAGATAAGAAGAAAGGAAGAGCGTTCGGAGACGATCAGATCTGGCGGTGTCTGGGCCGTTCCATTGTCTCTCAATCGATTGTGTCCTTTGCGCATTGTCTCGGGCGTTCCTGAGCAGGAGCAAAACCCACGTGCAAACGGGTAATTACTGACAGCCAGGAATGGTCTGGTTCGGTGCATGTCTGCAACCAACAGCAATCAAATAATACGGCTCCGACATACAAGAAAACTGGAAGGGGAACTGGAGCCTCGGTCACGGCCCAGACTTTCAGCATTTGCCAGACTTTCAGCGGAAACAAGCAAAATTTAGGTGACGCTAGCTCGCGAACCCCCCTGCTAGCCGAGATCCTATTCCGGGGGAGGAACTGCAACCACCTCAGCGCTGGATTCCTTCCCGCTGTCACTGTTGCTGCCGTCGTCGCTGTCGCACGTCGCACCGCAATAGGGAAGAAGTCACTGCTTCGTCACCATCCCACCTTCTACTCGTCATCCTTCACCTCTGGTCGGTTTCCTCCTCCCGATCACCACCACAGGGGAGGCACTTCCACCACCACCATCACCACCACTGCCTGTACATCTCGCCAACGATCTCGTCGACGTTTCATTCGCTACTGCTCCAAACACTTCCAGATACGCACTTCCCCCAACGGCACCAACACATCCGCAGCCGCACCCGCCTTCTTCAGCCAACCAGCAAGCAGTAGCTCATCACGTCAAGGGTCCAGACCACCACCACCACCACCACCACCCTCTCTCCTCCAGCGATTGTCGCCCGACTCTACGCCTCTTGTCCTCCTTGTCTTCTCCCTTCCACAGTTTGTTGTCTTGGACAGAAGCGCTACATTTCGCGAAGCTCTCGTTTGGCGACAACGTTTCTTGGACCAATAGTACATTTTATCCAGTCCTAGCCAGGCCGCGCCACATCATATACGTCAGGCTATGGACCGACGCATCTCTTATTGCTAAAACTTAACCCCGCGCATATACCTAATTCCACTCTGCCGCTGAAGCACCGTCACGATGGTAAGCTGCTCCTCAATCTCATGTCGCCTTCGGAGCGTACTCCGATGCCCAAGCGCAATGTCCAACTGCACCACGGACGGCCGCTGCTTCAAACATCAGACTAATGACAACCTCGTAGGGCTGCTGCATGTCTAGATCCCAGAGTGGCTCGATCTCGCCCTACCCAGGCCCGACGAACACCGGCTCAGCCCGCGCAATCAATGCCTCTACTTCGGCCGCCGCCCACGACCGCGACGACTCCCCCGCCGCCTCCACGACACAGGCTTCCAGCCGTGGTCGCCGCCACCGTCAGTCCACCCTGCCTCTCGACAGGCACATCAACAAGCCCCTCCGCCGCCACGTCTGGGCTTCCAAGAGCCGTGTCTGGACCCGTTCCGCCATCAACCGTGAGCGCAAAGATTTCTTCGAAACCCGCGTCACTGGACGTCCAGAGATATGGCAGTCCCTTCACTACGCTCTGCAGGTCCTCTGGGATCCCGCCAGCCATGGTGCAGCAGAGGACGGGACGAATGGCCTGGCAACAGCCCAGAGCATTCTTGACGCGGCGGATATCACGTTACCCACTGGTGATCTGGCCCAAGGTGCCTATGATCAACTTGGCAACTACTACCAGCTTAACGAGTGGGCGGTGGCTAATCCCACGAATCTTGTCGAGGACGACGCAACAATAGACGTCGCGGACGACGACGAGGGTCTCTCGACGCGCGACTTTAAGGATGACCTGGCGGGCGGCGAAGAGACAACCGAGGAACTCGACGAAGACGAGAATGTAAGACGGAGAGAGGAAAAGGGCAAGGCGGTGGCTGACGCTCGGGACCAGCTTTCTCTTCTTGCTCGTCTGTCTGAAAATGGGCGTGATGTGACCGTTGGCTTCTCCAAAACCGACACCGTGAAAACCATTACCGGCAAAATACTAAACGAAGCAGGGGTAAGCTCTATCATTTTGAACTTCGGTCTGCAACTATCTTGACTAACGTATCTACCAGCTCTCTCCAAACAAGAAGAAGATACGCTTAGCCTTCATGGGCAAGCTTCTCAAAGAAAACCTGCCTCTTACGGAGCAGGGTTGGACTCAGGGCCAGGTTATCAATGCCTATGTCTCTGACAGATAGTCTCAAGAGCATATGGACTTTTTCCGGGAAGGATGGCAGGAACGATGGCGCTTAGTGCGTCGACGAAGAAACGCCATCAGCATCCACCGCTCGAGCCCACCCTGGACGACGCGTTATTCTTCATCATACTTCGAACCTGACCAATAATGACAACCCAGCCGTCAAACTGCCCCCGAACACCACAGCGACCTGTTCAGCGTTTCCGTACATTCTCAACACCACAAGGACGGGTTACTTCAACCAGCAAGGCACCTACACACATGGCCAAAGCCATCGACGGCAGCACTCTTAATCCTCCAGCTTCAACACGGATACACGAACGCTCCCTTTTTGTTTACTATTTGGTTTCAGTCTGGATAATACCCCTTTTCATCGCGATCCAACTCCTGCAATCTTTGGCGTTTCGGTGGAGGGTGTTTGCCGCCAACAAGAAAAAGCCTTTGTTTGTTTGTCAGCCATTACGAGCATTACACGCTCTCATTAGTTTAGTGATTACGATTCCGCTCAGCCAAAACTGTGGCATACCCAGCGGAATGTACGTATGCATATGCCCTGAGGGGGTTCACCCCTCTGGCTTGGTCAATACCGTACTTAATACGACATGGTTCTTCATCATACTCATCGTACCCATGCCATGACGCCACCTGGGTTACATGGACTTGCTTAGAACATGAATAACATCTCATTTCTACCTACTCATGACGCCTGACCCGGCTGCACTTTTTACTCTAACCACAAAAAGAGGAGGGGGCGAGAGAGAGGCCAAAGGGGGGAAAACACAGACAAGGACTCAATCCCTCCCCTCATATTTCATTTCCATTCAGCACCGCCAGCCAGCCAGCCCGCCTTCCCAGGTCGCATCTTTCTCTCTTGCTTCCCTTTTTAGATCTTTCAACCCCATTACGCCCGCAGGCTGGAGATTAGCCGGGAGGGAGGTTGTCAAAACATGACATCGGGGCGACTACTGCAGTATCGATATATAGCACCTACATCCGTCACTACAACCCTCACGCCGCTGAGCCGATCTTGTTGAGTCCCTTGAGGGATCCCAAGCTCAGCGCCAGGCCTTGCGATCTGCTTCTTATTCTGACGAAGCCGGTGATGGGTCCGTCCTCGCCCTCCTTCTCGATGCTCAAGTTGGCCAACGCGTCCTCGCCTGCGCATTTGTTAGTAACGAAAACATGATGTGGAAAGTCATTCAACAACTTACCGAATACGCTGCGGGCGTACAAGTTGGCGCTCAAGAACTGGCAGTCGCCCTTCATACTGGCCTCGGGAGTCAGGCAGTTCATGTTTGTGGCCGCCATCAGCTGCTCCAAGAAGTCACGCAGCGACTTGGCCTTGGAGTTGATGTTGACCTTGTTCTCCCACTCGAACTCGGTCCACATGGTGCGGAACTGCGTCTCGGTGCAGGTGGCGGGCTGGATGTAGTCCATAATGTCGACGTGGAGGTCGTTCAGGATGACAACGTTGGTATCCGTAGAGTGGGCACCATCGTAGACAACGTTGCCGAAGATGACACCGGTATCCGTGGAGGAAACCTTGATAGTGCACTGGACGTTGTGGAAGTCGTGGGGACCCAGGTTTTGTGTCGTCGGCCTCTCGACAACCTTGAGGTCACCGAGAGTAGCAAATTCGACGGAGAGGTTCTGCAGCGTCTCCATAGTCTGGTTGACCAGGAGGACGTCAAGAACGATATCGAACTGGTGGACCTTGACGTAAGCCTCGGCGTACACAGGGTCGGAGAAACCGGTAAGCTGGACGACACGGCTGAGCTTGGAGGAAAGGTCCTCCGCCGTAGCCTCGCCGCCGGTTGCTCTCTCAAGGTCAACCTCAATCTCGTCCAAACCGTCGGTGGCGTTCTTCTTGGAGAGCTGGCGGATCTGGACGACATCGTCAACCTGGATGGCAGTCTTGGCCTTCTCGACAGCCTCCTTGGCGAGACGCTTCTTCTCCTCGGCCTGAACCATGGCACGGAAAGCCTTGCGGGTGTCGTCGAGGTAGACGGTCTCGAGCTCCTTGTGCTGGTTGAACTCAGCCAAAGAGCGGACGCAAGACATGATACGGTCGACAGAGTCCTCGTCAATGGGAGCCTTCACGAATTGCGACTGACCAACACGGATGATGGAGATCATGATGAGCATGGCCTCACCGCGGAGGGCGTTGGTGCGACCAGCCTCCTTGGAGATCTCGGCATGGCGCATGACGAGCTTAACCAGGGTGGCGGAGAGAACAGTTGCGAGGTAGTAGTCACCGTCGAGGATGAGCTGGCGCAGAGGAGGCTTCTGGGCAGCCTTCACGGCCTCCAACTTGGCAGCAACGGAAGACTGGCTGGTAAGAGCAGTCTCGGTAGCGTAAGTTCCGTCAGCAAGCACCTTGCGGGAGCCGGTCGGTTGTGCGGGCTTGGAGTGTCCATTGACCTGCTCCTTGTTCTCCTCCTCACCATCACCGTCAAGCAGTCTCTGCTCCGAGGCGAGGATGGGGATCTCGCCCAAGCTGGAACGGATGCTCTTCCATGCGTCCCTGATGTCGCGCTCCTCCAGAGAGTACTCTCCAATAATCCACATAATACCCCTGTAAACCTTGCCGGCGCGAACCTCGCTGAGGGTAGCCACCAACCTCTGCACAATCGGCTTGCGCAGCTTGGGGAACTTCTCGACGACCTCCTTAACGAAGTTGATGACGTCGACGGCGGAGGTGTTGTTGAAGTCGGCGATAAAGTCCATGAGCAGGTCGACGACGCTAGCGGCAACCTCGGAGAACTTGATGGCGCACTGGTGGATGGAGTGAATGAGGAGCTGGCGGTACTCGGTGTTCTTCTCGTATTCCTGGTCCACGGTCTTTGACAGCTCCTTCTTCAGCAGGAGCACGACCTCCTCGACGTTCTTGCTCGACACCATCTCGAGGGCAATACCCAGAGCCTTGCGGCGAACATCGATATCGGGGCTGGAAAGGACGCGCAGAATTTCCATCACCAAATCATCCAAGATACCCTCGTTTTTCTTGCGAAGCTGGTCCACGCGGTCGAGGACAATCAGCTTGACATTGTTATCCGCCTCCTTGATGCTGAGCTCAATGAACTTGGCAGCGGCGGCCTTTACTGCGACGGGGTTGTTGGTGAGGGCGGTTAATGACGAGGCAGCTTCGTAGACGACGGTCGAGGTGCTGGCTTCGAGAAGGTCGAAGATGAGACGCAGATAGCGCGCCTGCTCGGGTCAGCCATGCGCCAAGCAGATTATTCTTGAGATATCCTACCTTGTTCTGGGAGTTCTGAATGGCATCCTTGCGAATAAACTCGAGCTCAACGAGCTGCAGGAGCTCTTCTGCGTTGGGGATGCCCTCGAATACTGTGCTCAGGTAGAGCAGAGCCTTCTCGTGGTCGATGGAGGCCAGGGCGGCGAAGGCATTGCGCTTGCACGTCGGGTCGTTTTCAGCTTCGAGGAATGTGCTGATGAGGTCGGAGGCATCCGGGATTAGGGAGGCGCTGTGTGTGTAGATGGAGGAGACGGCGAAGACGGCGTTCTTGCGCACGTATGCGTGGCGGTGCTCGAGGCACTGTCTCGCGGAGGACAGCAGAGGTTCGATAAGTTCGGGTTCCCTCAGCTTGCAGAGGAAGCGGAGCGTGTTTCCGCGAATGTACTCGTTGGGATGTTGCAGGTCGTTTCTGATACCGTTGCTGGGGCCAGAGTGTCAGTAGGGGTGCATGCAGCTTCAGCTGGAGGCCAGAGGCGCCACGCACCAGACCAAGATCATTTCCTGCTTGAGCTTGCCATTGGAGTCGAGCTTGGGGCAGATCTCGTAGTAAAAGTAGAGGAGCTTCTTCAGAGGCTTGTGCTTCGAGGGCATGACGAAACGGATGATGTGCATAAGGAGATTAGGCATTGGGTCGCCGTTGAGCATGATGGTGAGAATGCGCTTCATGGTCTCGACCTTGCTCTCGTCGGTGCCCTTCTCGAGCTGCGTGCGCAGGTCGGCGAGGGAAGGGACGTCGGCGGCATTGTCCTGGTGCACCAAGCTGTAGGCATTTTCCAGAAAGGAGGCCATCGTGGCGGCAGTGTGTTGGTGTTGCTGGCTCGGTGCCGGCGCGGTGAGGGTGACGACGTGTTCAAGGGGGGATTAAGATGGAAGTCGGGGGGTTCGAGTGGGATGTGTCGAAGCTGGGCGGTGGGGATTGGGGATTGGACGGCAGTGTGTCTAAGGGACGGGGGGAATACGTGTTAGCTCAGGGAGCTCCTTCTCTACGATTGGAACTTTTTTTGGGCGATGCAAGTGCTGGAGACTGGAAAGTGACATACTCTTCTAGGCCATCCGTTTTACTCAATCCACTTCCACACGAGAGCTCCTTCGGCAAGCATGCGTCGTCAGTGTTTGTGTGGGTTGTTGGGAGCAGTTCGGTCCAGTTCACTGATTCGCGATACACGGCTGCGCAACTGTAGCATATACCGCCGGGCCCTCTGTACACTGATCTGGCCCTTCGTGAATATCTGTCCCCGGGCGCCGAACAGGTGTCACTAAGCGAAACACGTGACGGCAGTGGACCCTTGAACTCGGAGCGGATTAAGATGCCGGAGAGGCCCAGCCAGAGCCTCTGCCAACGGAGCTCTTCCATTGGCCGAAGCTCTACCCACTCATGATGGCAGACCCCGCCAGGGCTGAGGGACGACGGGGGCCATCCCGCTTTTCTTGCATTTCCATTCCCCAGCCTTGCAGCCCCAAAAGACACCAAGTCGCGACGAAACACCGACACCGAGCTTTGTCGACGACGCCGCCCACCATGTCGGCCCCCAACGATCAGTTCTACCTGCGATACTAGTGCGTCTGGTCCTGCTGACCTCTTTTGGATTGCATCCAGCTAACGGCAGTAGCTCCGGCCACTCTGGACGCTTCGGCCATGAGTTCCTGGGTAACACGCCCCGCCGACCTTGACGTTCGTTGCGGCAAACCCGCTGACACCGATCCCAGAATTTGACTTCCGCGTTGTCGGCGACGGACGCAGTGCAGTTGCACGATATGCCAACAACTCCAACTACAGGAACGACAGTCTGATTCGCAAAGAGAGTACGACACCTCCCCGCCTTACAGCAGGCAGGCAAGAGCTGATAAGTGCATATAGTGTGCGTCAGCGCTCTGGTCGTCGAGGAGATCAAGCGCATCATCAAGACGAGCGAAATTTTGAAGTGCGCTTCCAGACACCAATGCCCCAGAAATCGACTAACACCCTCCGCAGGGAAGACGACTCAAAGTGGCCGCAAAAGAACAAGGACGGACGCCAGGAGCTTGAGATTCGGCTGGGGAACGACCATATTTCTTTCGAGGTGGGTAGGAGTCATCCGTTGGCTCTCAGGGCACCCGGCTGACATGTTTCGGGCAGACCGCCAAGATTGGCTCCTTGGTCGACGTGACGGAGTCTGCAGACCCGGAAGGATTGCGAGTGTTTTACTACCTCGTGCAGGACCTGAAGGCTCTCGTCTTCAGCCTGATTGCCCTGCACTTTAAGATTAAGCCCATCTAAACGCGATCGACGACGACAACGACCCCGACGACAGCGGACGGCAATGAAGAATGGAGATACCCGAGACCGGCAACAGCAACTGACCACCGGTTCAGCGAGGGGCCAACTGTTTAATGTGGGAGGGGGTTTGCTACGAGACGAACATGCAATGACGAAAAACGCCCCGCATGCCGCGTGACCTGCGGACTGCGGACAACGGGAAACAACCCGACTACTTCTAGAAAATGCATAACGATGCGGGTGTATGCATGAAGCAGTCCTTGGGCCCCTTCAGCTCGGACATGACGGCGGGCGTGGGGGGAACGGATGAAAAAAGCAGAGAGAGATAATCAATCGATTGGTAACTAGCCATCCCTATTTCATGAGGTAGACTTACACGGGCGTGGCCAAATTTGGTCGCGATCCCGCAATAACGAGACACGTCTTTTTTTTTCTTCGATGATAGTGTCATGCACGCCCGTTGCCTCGCACGAAAAGGGGACGCTGGCCGCGCAGATCGGCCGTGTTCTGAGATTAGGTCGGAGACGGGAAGGGTCTGAGGTGGTGAACTGACATGCGGGCCGCTGTCATCAGCTAATGACGAGAAGCTAACCCAATCTCGCCGGACCTGATGATGGGATGTTGGGTTGTGTCACGCAGCTCTTGAGTTCACGTTGGCTCGAGCTGTCAACGGGAGCAGTGCCGAGTCAGACTTGTAACGGCGGATTCTGGACTAAGCATAACAGGTCCGGACAGATCGGGTCGGTCGGGGAGATGCGGGTTCTTGCAAGGAGAGGGCCAGGGCAGGGCTGAGACCAGACAGCGAACGGCGGGAGTGCGGCTTTACTGCTTTATTGCTTTAGCGGCGATGGTTCAAGGCGGGATGTGAGGCGTGACGGGAGCTGGCTGGTGCCCGGCGTTCGGTTCGGTTCAGGTCAGTTCAGGGGAGGAGGGCATGAGGGGGGTCAGCGTGACAGCATGATAGTCCGTCCTCTTGATCTCCATGAGGTCGAAACAAGCCTCGAGAGGCGGCGAATTGCTAAGAAAGTAGATGACGGGTGTGATTGTCCCCGTTTTGAGCAATGTGCTTTGAATATCGAAAAGGGGGAGGAAGGCATTCCATCATCCAACGGTAATTAGCTGGCACAGACGGCAGCGACAATGCATACGTGATGTGATGGGCTCACAGACAGTTGGCAGGGAGCTGCTTGGTCGGGATGACTGTAGGCGGTTTAGAGGATCTGCCTTAGGCGTGTTGTGTCTGTAGCACTGCCTTTCTCCATTTCATGTGAGGCAATGGAAAGCGATGAGGCTTAGACGGGAGTTGAGAGAGGTGAGGCGGTTGGTCGTGGCTGGGGTCCGCCTTGCATTAGACGTTGAGTACCTTACTCGGGCAGGTAGATGAAGTGTCTATTGCATGCAGATGGACATGCAGCTCAACGCAAGATGAGGCAGGTAAATTGCAGTGCTTGGACTCGTTGGAAAGAACCACCTCACCTCGGTCTGAGTCTTGAGTGGATATTCATACCTGCGAGAGCACAGAGTTTGGCCCCAGTCTGTGCCACTGCGGCAGGTTTACGGTTGAAGAGACGGGTGCAGCGCCCGCTGACGCCCTCTGTTCCATTCCTCGGGGCCCTGGGGGTGAAGTGATGAATGTCACTGGGCCCGGGCCCTGGAACTGCAGATGCGCCCTTCCATTGCAGCGGGATCCGGCAGGGCAGCGCCTGCAAAAACGGGGACTGCGAGCCCCCCGCCAGCCCGAAAAGGGCCCTGCGCTTGGGGGGGAAGACGAGAAGAAAATTCAGCAGGACATGAGACATGAGACCGCTGGCTGCAGCGCCTAGGTAGTTATGTACCCAGGACAGATGCACGAGCATGTCATGTAGCGATGGGGGCGCAGTTCGTGTTCGGTACCTCTTGCAAGCCTCTGTTTACTAAGTAAGTGCTCAACCTGCGCAGTCATGAGGTGAGCTGGCTTCCCGTCTTCTGCAGCTTTTGGGGGCCCGGGACAAATCAGACGACACGAAAGTGGCTGAAGCTGGAGACACAGAGGCGACGACGAGAGAACCAGCAAGAGGCTGGAGGCGCTGAGGTGTTCCCGTCAGTTCTGCTGGCAGTGCTTGTCTGTCTTAGTGCGTGACGCTTTCAGCCCAGAAGAACCCTCCGCTAGGGATGTCGACAGCCAAATCCACGGCTAAGGGGTGTTCAGCGACGCCGCTAGAGAAGTCGGGGGCAAAGTCTCGTGGCTGGCGTCCGTCTAGCGTGGTTCTTTGACAGAGAGCGAACGCCAGAAGCGACAGCCAAGCATCAAGACTGGTAACGAACCCAGTGAATACTGGAGAGAGTCAGGGAGACAGAGAGCGAGAGAGAGAGACGGACAGATGGAGGCTTGACAGCGCAGAAATGCCACATGCCGGGGAGACCCTTCTAACGTGGCTAGCGGTAACGATGCGATGGAGAGAAATGCCCGTTCTCAGGTACCTTCTCTGCCTGTGAGGTATGGCAGGTACATGTACACTAGAGGGGGTATTCAGCAATGAATGGGGGAAGGCGGGGGGAGGGCGTCATCGGCTGCAATGCATTGACGGTGGACTCCTTCTCTCTCCAGCTCCCTTCTTCGCTGCATCTTGACTGCAGTATTTCGTCTGTTGCCGCCATATGTATCCGTAGCTGTTCATGTGCCCGTACGCTGTGCTGTCTGCTGTCTGCTCGTGTGCTCTCCGTCTCACCCATTCGATTCTTCAAACCGAATAACGCAACAGTCAGAAAATCATCAAACAGCAGCCAAAAAGGATACTCAACACCATCTCAACATCGCAACCAACCCGCGAGAACGATAACATTGCCTTTCCATTTACACGCACCTTCAACATTATCCGTTGCTTCCCCGCCAATCACCTCACTCCATCCCATCTCGTCCCATCCCGGCAACAAAGTCCATCGTCCCCTCCTCCCCCCCATTTTGCATTCCGCGACCCCCCATCTTCTCTTTCCCGCTTTCCCCCAGTCGCAGAGCAGCAACAGAGAAAAGCCCACTCACTGGCCCAAGATCCAGTGGTAGTGTCCTCTCCCCAATCGTCACACCCCGTCCCATTTTCCCACTTGATTGAAGGACCTTGGTTGGCCCTGTCCCTCTTGCCCTCTATCTTGCTCTGTCTCCGTCTCCGTCTCCGTCCCTCTGCAGTCTTCACGGTTCAGGCCCAGGCCCTTCCTACCCGTCTCTGCATTTTCTGGTGCTGCCCTCCCGCCGTCGCACTTGTACCTTTGAGAGAGAGGTACCTCCCTTTACCTGCTAAGGTAATTCGAGAGTGTCTGCCGCTGCCTCTAGCATAGCCGCATGGAGATTTGTCTCTGTTGAGCTGTGCCGTCGCTGTTAGTTGTGGCATTGCATTGTAAGGTACTGCAACTTGCCTACAGATACCTAGCCAACCCTCCCATTCCTCGCTGCTCGCCAGCATTTGCATCTGCCCGACCTCGCCTCTGTCACATCAGTCATACATCCGCCGCTTCTGTGACAATTCTATATTTCTCACCCAGAATCTAAGCTTCGTCACCTGCGGCAAGCTTCTCCTCTCTGTTTTGGCTCAAATCCCGCGCCGAACCCCCGACATCGTCATCCCACCAGGCGCAAAGTATTCTTGCGACCCTACCTTACTTACCTTCTTCACCTCACACTCGACTTCCCCCATCACATCAGCTTGCTCGACGACGCGGTGTTGGATTTCTCCCGACCAATGCCCCTGTCCGCCGCCGACCGCCTTCTCTCGCTTGGCAGCTTGTGATTCCGTACACTCGGAGCCAACCTACCTTACCCCAAGGCGCTGCTCCCACTGGTCTGAATCACCTCCTCGCATTCATCCCCTCGACCGAGTTTCTTCGAGGAACCACCAAGCAACCCACCTGGCGACTTCGCTGCCGACCGACATCGAAATAACCATCGCCGCATCGTTGCACCCGAGCCCGAACCCGCCCAACGACACTCCATCTGCTCTCCCTCCGCGATTCTGTAGCCCCCCTGCTGTCATCATTGCGGAGCCCTTCAACCCCTGCTGGCGGTAAAGCCGCAGCGTTCCCTGTCGACGCGACCGACCCCCATCGCTCGACATCGACGTCCACCGCTGCCAGTGCCGTTGCTGCAGCGCTCCATCCCGTCTTCACGATCATCCACGACACACGACACCTTTCCCAGCCCAGCATGCCGACTCCCTCATCCAACCCTCCTCCCGACCCCCACTCTCCTCGATCGCACAGTTTCTCGACATGTCCTGAAGACAGCAACTCAAGATCTACCCAACGCAGCTGGCGTCCACCCACCGGCCCAGATGCCAACGACGGCCCGGCAGCGATGGATCCCCATCACGACCGCGACCGCATGGACGAGGACGCCTCTCCCGCTCCCGTCAGCGCCCCAATGTCTCCCACCGAGGGCATAAGCACCGAGGTCATTCTCGACGACGAGCCCACATCCGCCGTCTCTTCCTCTAGATCAACAACCATGTCGCCGAGGCCGCAGTCGGGCGACACCGCCCACTCGTCGCCTGCGGCTGATATGGAGTCTTTCAAGCAAGGCGAATCAGACGAGGAGGGACACTCGGCCGGTGACAGGCTACGGGCGTCCCGTGCTGATGGATCGAGGCGGCATGACACCAGGCAATCCGCAACGACACTACACGACGACGGCAAGGGCATGGATATCGGTGCCGATGACGTGTGGGAGGAGGAGCTAATGGCACCCTCTATGGGTTCAGAATATTCCAACATGAGGGTATGCTCCCCCCATCGATGACTGATTCCATGCACCGGTTTGCTGACTGCCACAGATAATTCCATCATCACCATCATCCTTTTTGCGGCCAGGGAGCAAGTTCCGCGGCACACAGCAATCCGAGCGACAGGTTTACGACGTCCAGGTCGAAATCAAGCATGTCGACCTGAGGGAGTCATTCCTCTGCGGCTATCTGCGTATTCAAGGTACAAACAAGCCACAGCTCCCCCGCCCATTGTGTAACGCCCGCTAAACTTTGTGCAGGCCTCACTGAGGACCACCCCACGTTGACGACATACTTCGAGGGTGAGATCATCGGCACCAAGTACGGCTTCACCACAAATCACGAGACCTGGGGCGCCACCGATAAGATCGACCTGAACCACTGGGCGAAATTTAACGCCTTCCGTCCCTTCCAGAAGCAGGCGCGTAAGGGCCCTGTGGTGATCCGCGACGTGGCCCAGCGCGAGAACATTTTCATGCGCTGGAAGGAGCATTTCCTCGTACCCGACCATCGCGTACGCACCATCTCTGGCGCTAGTTTCGAAGGATTCTACTACATCTGCTTCAACCAGGTCAAGGGTGAGGTCAGTGGAATATACTTCCACTCCAAGAGCGAAAAGTGAGTGCCGACGATACCCTTTCAAATGCCCGAGACCCCGAACGGGCTTTTTGTTGTTCTTTTCTTCTTTTGCTGACGCCATTCGTCACCAGGTTTCAGCAGCTCGAGCTCAAGCACGTGGAGGACAGGGGCTGCTTCAGCGCCATGGAATTCAGATAAGAACAGGAAAAAAGGTCCGACCCCCCGGAACGACATCCGGAAAGGAAAGGACTTCGGGGTGCAGGACAGAGCAGAGGTACGAGCGCAAAACCCGACGGCACCGGGGAGAAGAGTCATCCGGCGCGGGAGTTTGCTTGCTGGAATTGGTTGGATGCATTCGGTGCCTTTTTTTGACAAATGATATCAAACGACGATGCCTTGGGACATGCCTTGGGAACGACGAGGGGAGATAATTCAAGGCAAGCAGCAAAGGGAATTATGACCACATACGGGAGAGTCAAGAGGAGGAGAGGGAAAGCCATAACCACATGCGCGAAACAGTATTACTTTTTTTTTATCAGGCACGGACACAAGGCATCATCAAAGACGGGAGGGAGGGGACTTGCTGTACATGTTTATTCTTCTTCTATTAGGCTTCTTCCTTTTCGAACTTGGTGAAGTAGCCCCGCCGAAAGGGGTTCAGTTCATCTGCTGTTGTTCCCTCGACGAATGTGCGTTTGTACGCGGCTAACCTCTCCGGATCGACCTGCGAGTCGGGAATGCGGCGGTACGTGATGAGCCGCCGTGACCCTGTTGTCGGTTTAGCATGCAACCTGGTCAAAGAAGGGTGGACGGGCGACGACTTACATTTGTTGAACGGCTGCACGCAAATAACCACCAGCTCAAGCCTAGGATGCTCCGGCACGGGAATCTCCTGCTCCTCGTCATTCGCCGTCGGCATCCAGAAACTCAACCGGCCGCCGTCCACGAGCGTGTCGCCCGCAAACTCCAGAATGTCGTTCAGCATCGCCAGGAAGCTGTACGGCTTCTTGGGCGCGATGAAGTCCTTGTCCTTGTACCGCGTCTTGCCCGCCTCGACGACCCAGGGCGTCTTCTCCGGGTCTCTGCACCCGAGCACGCGCAGGCCCTCGCGCACGCCGTAGGGCGGGTCGCACACGATGCCGTCGAGCCAGCGGCGCTTCCCGGAGCGGACGACGGGCGTGTTGGTGAGGTCGGCGGTCCAGAACTCGCCAACGCGGTGGCGCAGGCCGTACTGCGCGAAGTTGCCGAGGACGGAGCGCTCGCCGCCAGCGCCGCGGATGCAGCGACCGTCAATGTCGGAGCCGAAGCCGAGGGCGCCGAAGTGGGCGCACGCAATGGGGAAGGAGCCGGTGCCGACGAAGGGGTCGTAGAAGAGCTTGCCGGGGGCTGCGTGTGCGAGGTTGGCGGTGACGAGGGCGAGCTCGGAGTCCATGGAGGTGGTGGAGATGTAGCCGCGCTTCTTGAGGTCGTAGGTGAGGGAGAGGTGGCGGGCGCCGGTGCCGAGGAGGCGGGCGAGGTAGATGCGCTTCGGGGCCAGGCCGTGGAGGTCCCAGTCCTCGAAGAGGGTGAACTCGATGTCGGGGGACTTCATGCGGATGGGCCCCGCGAGGGGGAGGTATTTGAAGGAGTTGATGAGGGCGATGAAGTCGGCGTGGGGGCGGGTTGTTTGGTAGGTGTCGAGGTTGAAGCGGAAGGAGGCGGTTGCGTAGGAGGGGGACCAGAGGGGGGTTGGAGGCGGGGTGGAGGAGGGAAAGAGGGATTTGAGGGTTTCGTGGAGGGATGGGTAGGTTGTTGAGGAGGCCCAGAGGGCGTGGATGGATTGTGTGAGGAGGGAGCGGGCGACGAGGCGGGGGGCGTCGTCTGGGGAGGGGAGGGTGATGATGCAGAAGGGGGTCTGGGAGGATGTTAGTGAGATTGGCTGGGTGAGTGGTCATGTGGAATTTGGAGTTGGTTTTTAGGATGACTTTTATGGGAGTTTCAATGTCGGATGTTTGAGTGTAAGAAAGTCGTTGGTTATAGAACATCTCCAGCAATCTTCATGGGCAACATCGTGAAGTGGTTGGAGATGCTCATATGAGCCCCTCATGACATAGACCAACACTCACCTCTGCGCTGTACTCCACAACCTTCATCTGAATCCCCTCAAGATCAGCGAGAGCCTGGAGCTCCGGCAGCCGGAACGACTCGTGGGCCTGAGAGAAGCGCACGAGATACTCCATCGTGGCGGTTGTCGTTGGCGCAAAAGCCGTAAAGGAGGGGCAGTAGTCGCCGGAGAAAAAATCCTGGCGCGGCGCGGGGTGATGATCTGCCCCTCGTTTGCGCTGTGATTTGGGCTGCTGGCGGTGTTAGCCGGGGTCCCAGCGGACGAAATCCGGTCTTATTACTCACGGCGCTGTTCCAAGTATTGAGTTTCGTTCTTGAAGCTATTGACTCTGAGATGAAGGTGTTGTTGGTGAAAATGTCGTCTTCTCTCCGTCTTGCACCTCTGACTCGATTGGGATTTGTGTGGATTTGCGACGGCTTTTTTGGTGGAGGATGACACTGGCTCGAGACACTCCTGGGCGTAGAAAGGCAGACTGTTGCTTCCAGACAACTCCCAGATTTGCGGTTCGCTGCGGATAATGTGGGGCCTTTCCTCCAATCGGAAAACACTTGGTGTGGATCTAGCTTCAGATGCAATTCTCACTTTTGAGTTGTCGAGCTCTCTCTCATCGCGTCCTTCAACACGCCTTATATCTGGAAATCGCTTTCCACAAAAGCCACATACTTCGACTTCTGCATGTAAAGAACCATTCAGCATGCTTTCGTTCCCCGCACCGAGCGTCTACCAATCGCCAAAATGCTTCGTGAGCTACGGCACGATGGCTCACGTCGAGCCCAAGCAGCTGCCAATCAAGGGCAAGCCGTGGGCGCCTATTCTGAGTCAAGGATTCAATCACAAGGTTCGGGATCACTTTTTGAAGGCACTATGCTTTTGGATGAGCACACAGCTGATTGAAGTCTCAGGTTGATCTCATCTTGCCTCAAGAGTGCTATGAGTTGGTGCACCAGAAGCTGGCCAAGGAGCTCGCTCCACCGACATTTCACAGGGTCGTCATGACCCTCGGCCAGGTCCTTGACGGAGCCTTTTTCACCGAGTATATCAAGAGGGGTACGCCGAATCAGACACCTTGGAGTTGCGTCACTGTATGACTGACAAAGTAGGCAATATCCTCATGTTGTCGGAAGGCAAGACGACGGTGGACAGTGTCTTTTCCCTGCGCGAAGGGCTGCTCACCATGTATCTTGACAAGGAGTCATACGAGCGGGCTGGCTTGGTGGGGAAGCCTCACGGAGTCAAAGGGAAAAGGGGCTTGAAGCCAAGATGGGGTTTGTTACAGACTTTGAATTCTCAAGCAGGGCGTTGCTAATTTTCCCAGTGGTGAGCTACCAATTACGAGACCCATCGATGCTTCACGGGAAGAAGGGCTTCGACAGACTCTTGTACGCATGCAAAAATGCTCTCAACACGCCTGTGACGTGGTTATTCTGCAACGCCACAGCTACCAGTGTGTACGGTTTCCTCCTTTCACAGGCTATGCTAACGTCAATCAGCCCCCTCGCCAGACCCCCTGGAGCAGTACTTTCCAACAAGATACACCTGCGAGCCGTCTGTCGTCACCGACTGTCAGGTTCAGATGGCGCCCCTCACATTCCCCAGCGAGGTCATTGAGAGCGGCGACAGACCCGGCCTCGAAAACTATGCGACAGAGACGTATGAATGGCTCTCTTTAATTCGCCTCCAAAGCCCTCGCGTCGCAGCAGGCGATAACATCGACCCGTACTTGTCTCGCTATCAAATTCCAACACCTCTCGACTCTGCATCCCCTTCGCATGACAAGATCTGCAAGATCACCTGGCAAGGTTTCTTCACCCCCGCCTGGGTCCGCAGCGTACTCATCAATGCCCTCGTCGCGCTCCCCTCGCGAGCTTGGTTCTCGCTGAGCGCAACCTCCTTCTCCAAGGGTCTGGTCGGGGACAGCACCGAGGTGGCGTTCCTCCGACCCCCTGAGTCGCCTGGCCATTACCTCTTCTGGGAAATCAAGGGCGACGAGTAAGGTTGGTTCTCTTTTGTATATAGAAGAAAGGAAGAAAAAGGCTAGCCCTGCTTCTGACGCACGCTGCGCTCATCGCCGAGTCCTTGGTCGAGAATGGCGTCTTCAACGAGTCGGCGAAGCTCAGCCTGTCCCTCGGCGGTGTGGAAGTCTTCTCTCTCGGCAAGCTGCTCGATCCTGCGCTTGAACTCGGGGTCGACCTCGGCGGGGACCTCCTCAGCTTGGTCCATGGTGCCGAGCGTCACGGCGAGGCCTTCGGGTACGGGCGGCAGCTCTGCCGGTGGGGCGGCGGTCTCGGCGGCCTCTCTCTGGTGCTCCTCGACAGCGTCGGCTGTCCTGTGCGACTTGACGCTCTTCAGGTACTCGGCGATCTCCGGGAAGTCTCCTTCGCCCTCGATCTTCTGCGCAGCGGTGATTCCTTCGGAGCCCTTGGCGTTGATGTCGGCACCAAGCTCTTCGACAAGACACTTGGCCGCGTCGACCGTCTCGACGACAAACAGGGCCGTCTCCTCGTCCTCGTCGCGGATGTTGACGTCGACATTGAACTCGCGGATCAGGGCGCGGAGGAGCTCGAGGTGGTTGTAGCTTGCGGCGGCGTGGACGAGGGAATAACCGTGCTCATCCTGGCCCGAGGCGATGGCGGGGTTCTCGCGGAGGAGGGCCAGCAGGGCCGTCGGGTTGTCGGCAGCGAGGAGGTACGGGTTAGGAGACATTGTTTCGTTCTGTTTGGGTTTCGGTTTCGCAGGGTAGATTTGTAGCTCTGTGTAATGCAATCTCGGCTTCGTGGAGATGATGAGGCCAAAATATGCGGTCGGTCGTGGCGCAGTCTGACTACCGTTTAGCTTTCGAAAAATGTCCGTCTGTGAGAAAAAACCACCAGGAAATTTTCTGCCATGCGGGGAGCTCCCGGTGTGACGCACAACCAGGTAGCAACCCCTCTGAATGCGCTGTGACCGCCTTCCGCTTGCGGGAGAATCGCGTACTTCCAGGGGTGCTGTGCCCCTCCAAGCGCCAAAAGATTGCAGCAAGGGCATCGACAACCCACGCCACTTCCTGCGGCTCGTTCAGCCCCTCCAAGCCTGGAAAAGCGCATCTCACTTTCCGTACCTGGACACCCGTATCTGGATCTCACCTCAGGCAGCAGCACCGCAATCCCCAGTATTGTGCGCGTGAGCCACGGCGTGACTGCTACTTTCAGCCTTTTTGAGGACTCTTCAAAGGTGAAGCCACACGTCTGGCTGAGGCCATTTGGGAAATAGGTTGGAGCGGTTCGTTCTAACTCTGGACAGGGAAAGTGACTCACCTCCTGTTCGTGTGTCCCTCGTCTGTAGCTCCTTTTTTCAATCCAACGGCCAGGAATCGGGGCCTCTCTCTGTTTCTACAAAACTCAGATCGTCTCCCACCTCTTCTCGGGGCGCAACTTCAAGTGAGACCATCACTATTACATTCTTTGGCCTTCCGCACCAAAAGCAAAAAGAGACGAAGACGACAAGCCGCCGCCTTCTTCTACATGTTCATCGCCCACAGGGCTCATTCTCTTTTTCATAGACAAGCTTCCCTCAGAATAACTCACATTTTCACTGCTACCATGGCCACAGCAGTGACGGCCGAGGCAGTGATGCCCAAGGCTCCCTACGTCCCCCAGGATGTCCAGCAGGTGTCCTCCATGGTCAAGGCGCTGGAGGCTGCGACGAAGAAGGGCGGCAAGGAGAAGGGCGCTGCCAGCTTCTCCTGCAAAAAGAACTCCTTCTCCGTCAAGGGGTCCCAGGATGGGATCAAGGTGGACTCCTGGAAGATGCAGGAGTGGGACTACAAGAAGCGCGGTCTGCCCACATATGCCCGCGGCCTCTTCACAACGAGAAACCGCCAAAACGAGCACGAGATCGTAACCCGCGGCTACGACAAGTTCTTTAACGTCGAGGAGGTCCACGAGACAAAGTGGGAGAACATCCTCAGCAGGACAGCCGGACCTTACGAGCTCACTCTCAAGGAGAACGGCTGCATCATCTTCATCTCAGGTTTGGAGGATGGCACACTGCTCGTGTGCAGCAAGCACTCCACGGGAGACCGCGCCGACGCAGAGCTCAGCCACGCCACTGCTGGCGAGCGTCTACTCGAGAAGCAACTGGCTGCTATCGGCAAGACGAAGGAGGACCTGGCCCGCGAGTTGAGGGATCGTAATGCCACTGCAGTAGCCGAGCTTTGCGACGACTCCTTTGAGGAGCATATTCTCGAGTACGGCCCGGACAAGGCCGGTCTGTACATCCACGGAATCAACCTGAACCTGCCAGAGTTCGCAACATACCCCAGCGCCGTAGTCCAGAGCTTCGGAGACACGTGGGGCTTCAAGCAGGTCGGATTGATCGTAATGGAGGACGTCAACGAGGTCAAGAAGTTTCTTGAAGATGTGGCAGAGACCGGTGCCCACGGCGGCCGCGACGTAGAGGGCTTTGTCATTCGCTGCAAGGAGAGTTACAACCCAGAGAAGGCCGCCTACCGCGACTGGTTCTTCAAGTACAAGTTTGAGGAACCTTACCTCATGTACCGCCAGTGGAGAGAGTGCACAAAGGCCATGATCTCTGGCCGCCCACCAAAGTACAAGAAGCACGTCAAGATTACCGAGGAGTACCTTCTCTACGCCCGCCGTCGCCTCCAGGCAGATCCTCAACTCGGCAAACTCTACCAGCAGAACCACGGCATCATCGCCCTGCGCAACGACTTCCTCGCCTTCAAGAACATGAAGGGTTCCGACGCAGCTAACCTCGAGCTCGAAGAGCCTTCCAACGTCAATAGTGATGTCACTGGCGATGTGATTCTCTGCCCCATCGCCACCATCGGATGCGGCAAGACCACGATCGCGGTTGCTCTCACGCAGCTCTTCAACTGGGGTCATGTTCAGAACGACAACATCTCGGGCAAGGGCCGTCCTCCCCGCTTCACCAAGATGGTACTGGACCTTCTCAAGGATACGCCCGTCGTTGTTGCCGACCGGAACAACGCCCAGAAGCACGAGCGAAAGCAGCTCATCACCGATGTCAAGCTCCAGCATAAGACCGCCCGCCTTGTCGCTCTCTACTTCAACCACGATGACAGCAATGTTGACGAAGTCCGCCGTATAACCCAGGAGCGTGTCCTCGCCCGCGGTGACAACCATCAGACCATCCATGCCGCCACAGATGCCGAAAAGTTCCTTGGTGTGATGGAAGGGTTCGTCAGCCGCTTTGAGCCCGTCTCCGCCTTCTCCCCTCCGGACAACGGCTTCGACAACGTGATCCATCTCGACCCTATCGCTGGCAGTCGTGTCAATCTCGAAAGGGTCATCACTGAACTCCGCAAGATGTACCCCAATCTGATCCCCGAGGTACCCTCTGCCGAGCGCCTCGACGAGGTCATCCAGTCCGCCTTCATCGAGTACAAGCCCGAGTTCAAGCAGAACATCCCTGATCGTGGCCCCCGCAAGCAGCCTCAGCAGCAACAGTCCAAGAAGCCGAAGAAGAAGCCCCTCGAGTACATGTCTGTCGACGTCCCGGCCCAGGAGGTTCGTGGCGTCCTCGACGGCGCCTTCAACAAGGCGGGCATGCCTCTCGCGCGCTTCTACAAGCAGCTTGTTCAGACACGTCGGGTACAGCCCAAGTTCCATGTCACTCTGATGCACCGCGCAAGCGCCAAAGAGCACCCGGAGTTGTGGCAGGAGTACCTCAGCACACACGCTGCCGCAGAAAGCCAGGTCGAGAACCAGGCTGACATTCCCTCCTTGGGCCAGTGCGATGTCGACATGGAGCGGGTAAGACTCACACACAACCCTCCTACTGTGATATCGAGACTAACCGAAACAGGTGGTATTCGACGACCGTATCATGGCGATCGTCGTGCGTCTCGTTGACCCGAGCAACTCGGGCTTCTGGAGGTGCACCAATGCTGTGGCCCACATCACGGTCGGCACTCGTGACGACACTGTCAAGCCCAAAGAGAGCAACGACCTGTTGGCGCGCTGGCTGGAGCAGGGTACTGGCGAGGAGACAGGTATCAACGAGCTGGTCTTTGACAACAAGCCGAACTTGCATGGGGTTGTCAGGGGTGTCCTTTCCAGATAGCGTCCTCCCCAGAGGAGGAACCCCAGAAAGTAGGCGTTTGTCAAGTGAAAATGAGAGGTCGCATGGCATGGTAATGAGGACATGAGCTCAACGCACATGAATAGCCAAGATATCAAAAGTCACAATTTGTTTTACGCAATGCATCCAAATCAAAAACCATAGTTACGCATCGATAAGTAAAGAAGTTGTTGGTGCACGACACAGAAACAATCAATGCAGATTCACATCAGTTACGCGTGGACAGACAGAGGTAGGCAAATTATCACCTTATGCTTCATTCCTATTTGATAGTGTACAGTCCTGGGCCCCAGAAGCAGAAGGGGCAAACGAAAAATAGTCCGATGCCAACACTACCCATGGGTCCTGAGGGTAGAACAACCCTCGAACCATGCCAAAGCCAAGCGCAAAGTCGTTAAAAGCAAGCCGGAAACCCAAATTTTGTCATCCGTCGTAAGTCCGTGACTTGTGAAGCCACCTTCACCATCGTGATGGTGCTAGATAGGTAAGAGTTGAGGATACATTTACAACTCCTGCTTGGCCTTCTCCTTGGCCTCGCCAGCCTTCTTCTGCGCAGCGTCAGCACCAAGACCGATCTGGTTCGTAACCCAGTTCCAGGCGCCCTTGGCGTTCTCCTCGATCTTAGCGAGAAGAGTCTCAGAGGGAGTGGAGGTACCGTACTTGAAGTACGTGTACTGCTTGCGGGCGTAGGCACGGAGTTCATCAACGGTGGAAGTCTGGGGAACCTTGACGCCGTAGCTGTCGAGGTAAGACTTGAGCTCGCTCTCGCTCCAGGTGTCAAAGACGCTCGACTTGGCGGAGTCGGTGGCGGCACTGAGGTAGCTGGTGACGGAGGCGTAGCTGGTGCCGCCGGCAGAGGAAGCAGAGCTGTAGGCAGACTGAGCAGCGCTCAGGAGCTCATCACGGGAGGCATCCTTCTTCTCAGCAGCCTTCTTGGCAGTAGCATCGCTGCTGGAAGAGAGGTACTTCTTGAGGTTCTCAACGGAGAAATCGTCGAAGGTCCAGGCAGACCAGCCGGAAGCAGCCTTGTGCTGGTTCTTGCGGACAAGAGCACGGAGCTCATCAGTCTTGGATCCCTGGGGAACGGGAATGCCACGGGCGTCGAGGTAAGCCTTGAGACGGCTCTCGGACCAAGTGCCAACGGCCTCGTTAAATGCCTCCTGAGCGGCGCGAGAAACACCATCGGTGGCCTGAGCAGCAGCCTGGTTGACATTGGAAGTCGCAGCACCAAAGGCGTTGGAGGCCTTGCCAGCAACGTTGCTGTTCAGGAAGTCGGCGCGGTTCTTGCGGATGAGAGCGCGGAGCTCGTTGGTCTTGGTGCCTTGGGGAACTGGGGCGTGTTAGACTAAACAAAATTGATAAGGAGGTTGATCAGATCACATACCAGGAATGCCGTTCTTGTCAGCAAACTCCTTGAGCTGGGACTCGCTCCAAGCGTCAATGACCATATCAGTCAGAGTGGCGTATGCCTGCTGGGCTGATGCGGAAGCGCTGGCGGCCTGCTCCTGAGCCTTGAGGTAAGCAAGGCGGGAGTTGCGGCGAACGGAGGCAATGAGCTTGTCGCGCTGGCATACGATGTCAGTTTGGTTTTGAGCAATGAGTTTATCGGTTCAACTTACGTTGGTGACCTGGGGAGCGGGGAAACCGTGGGTGTCGAGCCACTCCTTGAGATCAGACTCTGCGTATTGTTAGAGATAACAATATAGCAGCGACAGCTTGCTGAACTTACCAGACCAAGTCTCGTACAACCAGTTACCGGGGTAGGCGGCGGTCTCGCCAGCCTTCTGAGCAACGGTCTCATAGCTGGAGCGAGCCTTGGAGAGAATGGTGTCACGCTGGCGGGGCTGGGGAACTACAATGATGTCAGTGGTTATTCATTCAGTGTCAAGATTCGGGTGTCCATACCAGGGATGTCGTGCTTGTCGCAGAAAGCCTTCAGCTGGCTGTCGGTCCAGGTATCCAGGATCCAGTCCTTGACGCTGAGGTAGGCATTCTGAGCCTGATCGCCAGTCTCATACCAGGTGCTCTGAACCTGGGAGACAAGAGAGTCCTTGTTGGCCTTGGCGGCGTTCTCGGTCTCGACGCCCTTGGTCTGTAGGTACTTCTGCAGGCTGTCGGCGTCCCACGAGTTGTAGGGAGAGACGACGTAGTCATTCCAGTTGTTCTCGATGAGCTTCTCGAGATCCTTGCGGTCGGCGGGAGTGGGGTAGGGGATGTCGTGGTCGGAGAGCCAACGCTCGAGCTCCGTCTCGTGCCACTTGTTGTAAGCTGCAGATTTGGAATCAGTCTCGTGATTACAAGAAGCAGAGATGTCGATATGAATGTGTACTTACCAGCCTTGGAGAACCAGGAGCTGGCAACGGCGCCCTGGGCGGCCAGAGCCGTGAGGACGGCGGGGAGGAAACGCATAGCGGCGGTCTGCTGTCAGTCTTCCAATGAAGCAGGAGCAGTGGGAGGGGGTATCACGAAAATGAAAAGGCTGGAAGAACCGAGTAGAGAGTAGAAACACAAGGTGAAGTTATTGTGAGAGTGAGGCAGAAGGGGAGAAATGTGGAAAGCTGCCAAGGGGGAGGGGTTTTGTTTTGTTTGATGCGAGACGTAATAGGTGTGCAAGGTATTGGTGTACGTGGGTAGCGGTTGGTGGAGGGTTGACGACAGGGAGGCACGGAGGGAAGGCGTGGCCGTGGCCCATGAATGACGGGACCTAGGTATCCAATTCACGTCTAACGTCAGAAATCCATCACGTCACTGCACTGCGTTTGTGGGAATTTGTGGCTGCATTTGGCCCGGTGTGCTGGTCTTGCTCTCGAGCTGGTGGTGCTGGTGCTGGTGCTGGTGCTGCATGTACGTACATACATACGTACCTGCCCAGACCAGAGAGGCTGCATGCCTATTGTACATAAAAATGTGATGCCCTCCTGCCTCAGGAGCTCATATCTACGTAGGTAGCGTAGATTGGACGAGAGGAGGCAAGTGCAATGTGGGGGATGGGGAAGGAGCTCTGCATACAAGGGAGAGTCCAGTGGCAGGCAAGAAGCACCATGTCTGATGTGATGTATGCTCCTTCCTCTGATCTGATCGCACCTGGAGCTTCTGTGCACCCGCCCCTTCTCCCGTCTGTGGCTCGGTGGCACTGAAGTGCTACTAACAGCTGAAAAAACAGAGGAAAAGAACCAGGGCAGGCACCCAATTTACGGTTAATCACGTCAATTCAATGCAATGGCATCGACCGGGACAGGCCACATGCCACGATGATCTGCTGAAAAGACGATGCGGGAGCTGCTGCTGTGGCCACTCACAGAGCTCCCCGGGAGCTTGCCTCCTCGCAGCATGACGTAGCTCCCCCCTGTCAGTGGGCTGCCGCCTTCTTAGGCCCCAATACGTACCCGCGGCGGCGCGTGCATGGCGCTGGACATTAAGGTTGCAGGTCAGTTTTGAGCCCGGTGGTGAAACCGTACTTTGATGGGAAAACTGGGGAGAGACGGGATGCCATTTATGCTGTCTGCGGGTTATTTGTTATCGTGAGTCCCCTAAGCCGAGGAGACAGGCTGGCTTCAACAAAGGTGTTCATCTGCCTCACCATGTGCCATTCTGATGCTGTGGCGGTATTCGTGGAGTTGGTAGGTAGCTTGGAGCTGTCTGTCTGAGTCTCACAGCAACCGCAATGGCTGGCGCCAAGACCAAATGCTCCGGTGATGTCATACTGAGCTAACGCCATGCCCATCAGAAAAAAGAAGTAGCCACTCACGCACCGCCACTGGTTGAAATGATGGGACGGACGGGGCCGGGATTGTGGGGTAGCGCAGGCGCTGCCAGCTGGCGGTCTGTGCGTCGGGATGCACAAACCAGACTCACATGCTTCCACCGACACCGAATTTCCCAATTTCCTCACCTTGGATTCGTCCCAAACTTGACGGGGGCCTAGACCGGTCCATAACGTCACTGCCCGACGCGCTCCCCCTCTCCGATATTCCGTCATCAGGAGCGGAAAGGCTGTAGCTCCCGCGGTCTCTCATCCCTCCAGCGACGGGTTGCTGCTAAGTTTCCGGTGCCGTTGGAATGGGTTCACGGTGCCTCCGCCGGATGGGTCTCGATTTGGCCGGGATGGTCGATCATGGACGGCCGGTACTAGGTCCAGATGCACGGCGTAGCTCCGACTGCGATCAAGGAAATTTATTCCAACTAGACAAGTTTTATACAGCCGCATAACAGCGGCGCTTTTTCCATCTCTCGTGACACCAACCCTTAGCCCGTATTCCCTCCCAAGGTATCTCAATTGTTGCCCAATATTCGAATCTGTACAAGTACACCGTCCAACATCGTACAGCCTGATAGCTCAGAATAGCTTATAACTCCGTCCATTTCTCATGGAATGCATTTAGTCAGAGACACCGGTGGGGGTGTTGCAGAGGATGCCCTGGTCAAGCTGTATACATAGTTAGCATCTTGTTCAAGCTAAGACTGTCTTCATCAAGGGTAACTTACGATGGGCAAGACGCAGCAACGAGCACGCTGTCCAATGGCAGAGCAGACCTCGCTGAAGTTGTCCGCGGAGGTCACGGTCTCGGGCGGGTTGCCGCAGTCGAGGTCCGCGACGCCGAGGACGTCAGTAGCGCAGCACTGAGCGGTGCCGTAGAGGCCGGAGCAAGCGACGTAGGCCTGGCGCTCGTCGAGGGGAGCCGAGACGGCAACGCTGGCGAAGAGGGCGGCAACGGCGACGAGGAACTGCATTGTGATGATTTGTATTTGAGGTGGTTTGGTGGTATGAATAACGATTGGTAGGTAACGAAGGCTGGTTTGAAGCTTGAAGCTAAAGGCTCTTTAGAGTTGAGAGTTGAAGACTGGCGATGGGCTGATGAGGAGGAGAGACGAGACCATTTACCTGGACAAGACGTTGCCTTTTATACACATTCCACAATAACCAGAACGAGCCCAGAATACACAGTCTTGACCTTCGTCACGGGGCTCCCTCTCGATGACGATGCTCCATCGTCCGCAGCGCGCAAACCAGGACGCGCTCGCGCTGCCATCGCAGCCCCCCCGGCTGGGGTGACATCGTGATAGAACCCAGCATCCATAATCTGGAACTGGATATAGCCCACCTCTCGAAGCTCGTGGAGTGACGACCACGGCTCTGTCGATCTCATGGGGCTCTCCTCCTTCTCCTCATCCCTGGCTCTCGATAAGCTGAGACCTCTTCACGTCTGCTGAACGCACCGGGGTGCCGTGGTTGGATGGAGATGAAAGTCACCCCATCCATGCCAGCACACCAGCTCCCTCGAGGAGACTAATCAGATCGGTACCTGAATCTCCAATGGAGCCTTGAAGAGGTTGCCACATGCAGTTAGGAGGCCGCTTAGCCGTGACCTTGGCAGATGAACAGCCGCCTTCTTTGATATCATAGGTTGCCGTTGCCCACACACCGAATGGGAGGGGCTTCGATGCCTTCATCTTACTGGACGAGGCGTATAAGTGGACGAGGAGGAGAAATAGGGCTACTGTGAAGTACCCAGACGCCGTTGGACCGGGGTACACAAGACAAACGGCTCCGGGGCGATTCTCCTGAAGAGGATGGATTTACGTGGTCATCCACATGGGGCCTTGGGACGATGCACCAAAGCAACCAGACGCAGGCACAAATGAGCAACCCACTCTCCAAACGCAAGGGCAAATAAATGCCACTGCAGTGTACTGCAGTCGAAATGCCCCCGGCTCCATCCTCGACTCCGGCATGTAAGTGTGGCCACTCGACCTGAACTCCACGAGGCGCAGAAGGCAAGGTCTCCAAACAAGGAAAACCATAGAAAACAACCCTCTGCCGATCTTGGTCGACATCAGACAAACCGCAATGTGACACGCACAGAAACGCTCTCAAGTGGTGACGACAGCCTCGAATCTCAGACAGGAGGGGATGACAGGTGACAAGATATCGGTACCAAGAACCCTACCTTCGCGGTCCAGACTGACGACAGCGGCAGCCACGGAATGCAACCGAGACCCAGGAGGCTTCGGCGCCAAACCGCCAGACGCCAGACCGCCGAGACAATGGGCTTTTCCCTGTACACAGACAACCCGCATTGTCCAAATCTGGCATGACGGAAAACGGCCGGCTGATCAAACCCTCGCCGGTAGGTAGCGTAGCCAGGACGTCCTGAAAGAGACTCCCTGTCACTCTCAGGGGCACCGCATACGTCAACCCATACAGACGAAAACGAGCCTCGCAAACCGCATACAAATCTGCATGAACAGGATTTTGGGAAGGTGCCCCGAAGGCCCAAGGGGAGAAAAACAAGGTAGCATACAATAACCGAACCGCTTCGAGGGAAATGCGATCGTCACTGCAGTGTGTTGCAGTGGCAAGGCGTCGGGTAATTCGAATGCAAGCACTCTATACCTCCCACTCAGCCGGGTTGTTCCACCCCTTTCTCTTATCCTCTTTGTTGAAAATGCAACAATCAGACGAGAAATCCGGGGCCGAAGGCAAAATGTTTGCGGATATCAACAACACGGCAACGTGCCGCGGCGAGAGGAGCCAAACAATACCTCTGCAAAAGGGAATTAGACATGATATGATTTTGACAACACTGGGGAGACAAACCGGTATGGAACCACACCCCAACCCAAACTAGCGTACCGAACTTCCTCCAAGCCCAAGAGCAAAGCAAACCACAGACCAAGGCCTCGACGTGTCGTTGGACGTCCTCTGACGACGGTCGAGAACGCGGAAGCGGGGGTATATGCGCCTCTCCCCTGCGTCTTAACTGCCGGCACCCACCCAACGCACCACCACAACCACACACCACACACACTACCCTGCCGCAAGCCCGACCCCATCCTTGATGTTCTGGAAAGCGGAGGAGGTGGCCGGCGTCATCACACCGAGTCCCTACCTCCAAAAAGACTTCTTCCTCCCAACGGTCGACGATCTCCTCGTGTCTACGCCGTGACGCCCGTGGCTGAGTGGCTCAGTTCCCTCCCCGATCGGCGACGCCACGATGGTTTAGTTCCCCACGGCGAGCAGGTCCTTGACCAGCTGTAATGCAGCAAGCAGCACATCTTCGCCTTTTACATAGTCTAATGCGTCCAAAATCGCCATCAACAGCAACGTGCGTTGATAATAATGGAAACAAACCCGCAGGAACAGAATGCGATGAACAGCAAGATGGGAATTTTTCAGACGACTTCAGCTCTGCTGGGAACATGCATGATCATGGCGATCGGCTCCAGGGGCAAGAAATTACACAACCTCATCACCACGCACCATCCTTCCTTCGATCCGGCACGAGAAAGTCGGGGGGACGCATGTACGACGCCGCCGCCGCAGCACCGGCAAATGGGGCCGTTCCCAGATCGGGGGCCGCAAAATGTCTCAGTTCGTAGGGCTTACCGTGACATGCTCCCCATCCGACGCCGTCGCAGAAACTTAGAAGGTTGTAATACACGCCGTCAAGTAAGCTTCTTACAGCTTTCATCCGCCTTGGATGTCGAAAAATCGCCGAAGAGGGGCGAAGGCGTGCACCGCTGCAATCACGTCATAGCCTGGTCCGAACCGTCGGTACCGCTCACTTGAAGCCGCAACGACGTCCCCCAACGACGGGACAATACCACACCACCCAAAGAGACAACTCGCAACTCACAACTTTTTGGGACACTGCATTACTGCGTGCAGAGAAGTCTGCCGCCTGCACCATGTTTCCAGCGCCGGAGAGGCCGGGGTGGTTGATTCGCCTTGCTGCATGGGCTCGCACATTTCGCCTCCCGCGATGTCACCCCAATCACTCCTCTCATCACCTCTGCACCGCAATTCCATCGTCACCGATTCATCCACAGCAGAGGCAGCCAAGCTCCCAAATGAGCGAACCGAGATCAATCTTGCAAAGGAAAATAGGAGAAAAGCCACACTTGAGGCACTAGGGCATGACTGCCATCTTGAGGCCCCCTGTCCCCTCGATCGCCCTGGAAGCGACCCCAGATGCAGCAACGATCGCCCGTCCAAAACAAGGTCAACGGTCGACGTCGTGTTATTTGCGCCGCCGACAAGCGCTTCGAGGACGGATAACGGCGAGCGGGATAGCGCCACGCGTTATACCTCGCAAAGGGCATTAAACCACTTGGCTAGCCATTGGCCATTTCAATTGGCTGCTTAATGCTGGAGCGTTGACTCTGGTGGTTGCTTGTACCCAAACAGACCGATGTGTACGTAACGGCGTAGTATCATGGCGAGATGAAGTAGTGAGAGCCTACAACAACCAAGGTAGTACGGAGTGAGAAGGTAATCTGTGCAGCCATCAAAGCCATACCGCTACCAAGCCCTTCGAGACTCTCGCATGCGATCGTCATCAGCTCGACAAGGTCTCGCCTTGCGGTAACCTCGAGGAGCGGCAACTCCGCGATGTTCCTGGCGTTTCGTCGATCTGGCCACCATAGCACAGGCGCGTGGTTGCTGACACGCGTATCTTCTGGTGATCTTCGAGCTTTACGACAGTAATTCGGGGCACTCTCCCGTCTGCTTCGTGGTGTTTAGACGGCAATAGTGCCCAACATACTCGCCACTTGGCGAGAGGCCTCACTGTTCGATGGTCAGTAGACCCGAATGCACTGCAAACAACAACATCACGGCATCACGATCCGGATCATACTGGCTCGCCAACCCTGCTTTCCATTCCTATAGGGCCGCTTGAGTGTCCGTGGTAATCGTACAATGTTGTCTATCGCGTTCGAATCCTCTATGCCCCAATCCCGCCAGAAGCAATAAACCCAGATACCCAGCGGCATCCAACACTTGGATGGATTAAGCGTAGAAGTTGACCGTCTGGTGCAAGTCAGTACAATTGGAATCACGTGGCTCGCTATAACACTTACGTCCTTCTTCTTGGCCTGCACCTCGGCAATGGCATCCACGTAGTGCTCGTGGCTAATCTTGTTCTTGCCCATACGCAGGGCAATCATACCAGCCTCCACACAGACAGCCTTAAGCATGGCACCTCCGAACTCGTCTGTGCTGCGAGCCAATTCACCCCAGTTGACAGCGGGGTCAACCTTCATCTTGCGGGAATGGATCTTAAGAATCTGCGCGCGGGCCTCCTCGTTCGGCAGGGGGAACTCGATCTTTCGGTCGAGACGACCTGAACGAAGCAGGGCGGGGTCCAAAACGTCGACTCTGTTCGTGGCGGCCAGGACCTTGATGCGGTCGTCTGACGCAAAACCGTCCAGCTGGTTCAGAAGCTCCAACATGGTGCGCTGCACTTCTCTGTCACCACTCTTCTCACTGTCGAAACGCTTCGTACCGACGGCATCCAACTCGTCGATGAAGATGATGGCGGGGGCCTTCTCCTTGGCGAGAGCAAAGCAGTCTCGTACCAGCTTAGCACCGTCACCAATGAACATTTGCACCAGTTGGGGACCGGCGAGCTTAAGGAAGGTGGCATCGGTCTGCGCTGCGCAAGCTCTGGCAAGAAGCGTCTTTCCGGTACCTGGAGGGCCGTACATCAGAGCACCTGGTGAAGTCAGTATTGTCTTGTCCAACGAAATAGCGCTACTGTAACGTACCCTTCGGCGCCTTGATGCCAATCTTCTTGAAGCGCTCAGCCTCCTTCATGGGCCAGACAATAGCTTCGACGAGCTCCTCGATCTGCTTGTCCAGACCACCAACATCGGTGTACTTCTCCGTAGGCTTCTCGTCAACCTCCATAGCCTTGACTCTGCTGTCATATTCGGCAGGCAGAGTGTCGAGAATAAGGTAGGAATCCTTGTTGACTCCGATCAGGTCGCCGGGCTTCAAGGTCGTAGGGTCGACCAGACCGATCAACGGAAGGAATATGGTTTGCCTGGTGGAGGTCTTGATAACTGCCGACTTGCCGACGCGGGTGGCATCCAAATCGATGTTGGCGCCCTCCTCAGATGATTCGGCGGTCGGGTCAAGATCGAGGAGTTCGACGACGTTACCAACGAGGTAGGGTAATTGGCTGGTGGAGCATGCAAGTCAGTCATTTCGTCATCACCAGCTGGATGGAGGGGCATACCGGTTGTTGGCAATCTTGTCGAGGTTCTCCTTGATCTTCTCCCCCATGGTAGCCTTCTCGTGCGTCAACCGTTGCAGTTCGCTGCGCATGATTCTGGAGTCGTTCTCGAGCAGGCGTTTGCGGGTCTGGATGTCCTGGGTGCTGAGGTTCAGGATCTCGTCGTCCAGGATGTCCTCCTCGTCCTCCTCGGCATCCTTCATGTCGGCATCACCTTCGGCTGTGGGCTTCTTCTTGTCCTTGTCCTTGTCGCCATCATCTCTCTTCTTCTCGTTCTGATCCTGACGATCGAGATCCTCAAGATCCTCGAGGGTCGACATGGTGGCGGGGTGTGCGGGCGGACGGAATTAAAAGTGCTAAATTATCGTCAAGTAGAGAACAATCGCCGTGTCTATCGTCAATGCGTCAGGAGTGATAGCGATGGGAGGTGAAATGCCGTTGTTCGTCGTGAGGTGGGTGTTTTGTTGAGTCTGAAAGGGACAGCTTCCGAGCTGCGGTCGTGAGGCTCGAGCTACCTTACTCTCTCAAGGCAAGCAACAGTCGCGTAATCAGCCTGGCCTGGAGCTGCCCTGTGCGTTCAGCCGGAGTGGCCAGGCCGGAAAGCGCTAGGAGGAAAGTCCGACCGGATCCGGCTACTGTGCACCGACTGTGTCTATACGGTACTCAGCACTGTATCTGCAATAGCAAGCAAGACCAAGTGAAATCAAGAACGAGCTACGCCTCTTTAGTCTCATGGAATGTTTTGATTTCTATTTTGCTTCTGAAAATTCGCCCAACGAATCGACACAAGATATTGTCGCTCGCTATCGCATCTAACTAAATCCCAGCCCAATTTTGACGCAGGGCCAAGCTCCAGACTAGACATCGCACCCGTGGACGCTCTTCCATCTTCCACCGATTAAAAGGGTATATGATGTGCGCAAATGCATAAAACCAGTCATTACACCGCATAGCTGCCATCTTACAACAGGATGCTCCTTCATTAAATCATTCGTCGTCCAAAATACGGCTGGCCAGCGCCCCGATGATGGGGACTTCGAACCTGCGACTTGTAAGCGCACGTCCCTGTTTGGGATGCTTATGAACATACCTATCCAGCGTATCCGCATCTTGGTATGCCTTCAGCGCCAGCCAGATCATCATGAAGACATCCCCGATGAAGAAGAGCCAGATGAGAAATGCGGACCATGAGAGGAAGACCAAATGGAAGATCATGACTGCCGTGAAGAGCAGCGCCGACTGCCACGCATGGAATCTGTGCCCCCTGTCAGAAACTTGTACACCATCTGCCACCCATGCCCACTGAAAGGCATCGCGGGGTCGGCCATGTTGCCATCCTTCGCGGGTCAATGCTCAGGACCTCGAGATGCCTCCGCCGTGTCCCATTCCACGTACCTCACATAGTCGCTGTTTCGCTCCCCAATCAACAACAGGATGGCGCCAAGTGGCGGGAAGGCCAGGTACGCCAAAGCGGCCTCGTAGTCCAACCGGATCCCCAAGCTCGTGTCAAACTCGCTCACGCCCTCCCGATGTGCGTCCGCCGAAGGGTACGACCCAGGCAGGCTCGTTTGCCATCCGCGCTGAGGCTGCGGGTGTTGCAAGGGCGGCGGCGAGGGCTGGTTGTAGGGCGAGAACGGTCGTCGGAAGTCGGCGGAGGCGCGCGGCGATGCGAGCGGCGGGGAGAGAGCTCTTTCGCGCTCTGGCGGGGAGGATTGGTACGGAGCGAAGTCCATCGTGATGCTCGGTCTCCGGGGCGCTTCTCGTCGGAGCGGGGCTGCGCTCGATGTTTGCTCGAAGATTCAGCTCGCCGTAAAGGAACGGACGTCGAGGGTGCGACGATCAAAGCAAGTCGTGGTTGCGGGGTGTTCGTGTTGATGGTGATATGTTGTTGAGGAATGCGTGGAGAGAGTACGAATGGAGAGGTACGTCAACTGGCCGATTTGGAGAGCTTAGAAACGCGCAATGGCATGGCGTCAGGTACACTACCTACGCTGGACTCGAGGCACCTTCGCAACCTTTTTCCCGCTGGAGCTTGCGCCTCAAGCTTAATTAGGGGTCTTTTTCGGTCCGACGGCGCGTTCATGCAGGTCACCTGCAGCGGTCATGTTAGTGGCTTGCGCCCCGCAACCACCACTCAAATTGCACCATCCCTCCCAACTGTCAGTCTGTCACTGAGGCACAATCTAAGACGAGAGCCAAACCCAGACACATGCCAGGCTAAGAAAGTTCGCCTGTTTAAACTCCCGTCAACCAGCTATATGTTTCCGTATTTTGGCTTGTTTCTTGACAACAAACCAGAAGACACTATCCTGAGACGGACATGCATCTTCGGAAGGCTCACCCTTGTTATCGCTTGAACCGCCCCCTCTCATGTGGATTCAATAATACACTTCAATGCTTTCTGTGAAAGGGAAGCGAAATCAGTGCTTTGGTAACCTAGTAATACTAAGTACCTAGTAAGCTGTGACAACGACCAGATTGCTTGTAGGTTCTTTGTGATCACCGCCGCTGTCATCGTCTTCTCTACCGGCATCGTCGTTATCGCCGGTATACTTAAGGATTACCATAGACACATAATCGATAGGCGATTTCTATTAGGAAACCGAGCTTTCCTAGACAACAACGTGAGAGTTGCCGACCAACCAATTTGCTGGCACGTCGAAGCTCCAAAATCACCTCCATACCAGCAGAATATCATGAATAAACTCTATAGTAGAGATCCGTCGTCTCCTGATAATACAGACTTTTACAGGAATATCATACACTTCCCTCCCATCTACTCGCTCTTCTTCTCTTCAGCCTCAGCCGGCTTGCCCTCCTCCTCCAACATCGTTTTCCGTCCCTCCAGTGTCAGCCACAAGCTCTTGCTGCCAGCCTCCAAGGCATTCGTAAGACCCAGACCAGCGCTCTGGAGAATGTACACAAGCTGTGCCCTCAAGCCGTCCAGGCCACCCTCGATGCCACCAACCCACTTGACGCCCTCCACGTCAAACACGTCGCCCTCGACACGTCCACCAACGAGCAGCAACTTCTGCAGACCGTTCTGCACCAGCGGGTCGTAGTAACTCGGGCTCTTCTTCCTCGTCGGCGCCGGGAACTTGGGCGGGCTGGGCGAGAGAATCCTCAGCGCGGCAGCCAGGTGCGCAGGCGACACGGCGGGGAACACAAGCGCCGCCGTCGGTCCGCACAGCAAAGGCGAGATCTGCGCGTAGGCAGAGTCCTCCGGCACCTCAAAGCTCTTCATCGCCTCGTACGCCGCCATGCTCAGATCGTGCACCAGCGGGCCCTTGCGTCCCTGCTGCGTGTTCGGGTTTGCCTTGGCGACTTCGGGGTCGTAGAACTCGGCCAGCTTCAGCGCGACGTTGAACATGCGCGTGCGCAGGACCTGCAGGTGGACGTCGCTGCCCAGCACCGGGGAGCCTTCGGGCGTGGCTGCGTCGAGGGCATTGTTGAGCTCGCGACGGACGGCGGACCACTCGTCTGCGGTCAGGTTGCTGTGCTGGAAGAAGAGGATGAGGGGTGTCGTGCGGAGGAGGGAGGTGTAGGTTCGGATGAGCTGCGACTTGCGGGTCTCGGGCGGGCGGGCGGAGGGAGGCTTTGTCGCGGGGACGTAGTCGGCGGGCATGCGAGCAAAGGAGCTGCCGGGGCCTGCTGCTGAGGGGGCCGCGAGGTAAGGAGTTGTGGTGCTGAGATATCGTGCGATCGGGGTGGAGGGGGTCGCCAGCCTGCGCAGGGCGCGGGCGGCCTGTGTTGGTAACCGAGGCGGCATTCTGCAACATAGAGTCAGTAAATGGGTCGCGGAGAGGGTTTGGAGGTCATCGTACGTGTCTGGTGAGCGGGATGTGCCTGTCCTGCCGCTGGATATGCTGGTGATGGAAAAAGTCGACGAAGCTTTCGAGCTTCAACTTCGATCGGACAAATTTCTGGTGGTCCGTGCACCATCATCGAGGTTGATCTGATTGGCCAATCAGCCACACCCCTTTGACGACCCGTCAACCCGATGATGTTTTCACTGACACCACCCCAGCGAAGAGCAAAGGCTTCTGAAAAGAGTCGAACGAAATGGGGAAAATTGAAGAACAAAGATGACCATCACTGAAATATGAGACCAGCTACACGGTCGCTCGGTATTTTCTAGGTGGTCCGGCATTGGTCCGGCCGTGTGGGGCCGCGTCTTCGGATGGCTGCCGCGTCTACCATGAAGGGTTGAAGTCTCATAACCCACGTTCAAGTTGCAGAATTATGAGAACTCCACGTTAAGTTGTTCTTCAGTAACTGAAAAAGAGACATGGGGGCTGTTTACAGAAAGTTTGCGGCCATTTTGGTGCCATGCACCATTGTGGCTTGGAAAACTTTACTCGTTGCCTCTAGGAAACCCATTTAAAGACCAAGAGATTGACGCAATGCACTGAAAGACTTTTCCCAGATCTTATCTATCATCGCACCCATTACAAACTGAAGACATCTTTCTGCTACTTAATCTCCTCTATTTCAAAAGTAATAAACATGACTACCACCACCACAACAAGAACAAATATGGCTGTCAACGAACGCTATTTCAGGCACGCTACTGATTATTTTCTGGATAACTTGGAATTCGCTGATAAGCATCTCCGAATCCGTGGTCGATGGATCACCCACCACAGCGAACGATTTGCCTCAACCCTTCTTGCCGCGTCAGCAGAAGGAATCGAATGGGCACACAAGAAAGAAAGGAGGCTAACCAGCGAGTGTTTAAAGAGGACCGCCACACATAAGAAAAAGTTAGAGGAAGCATTCAGAGACGAGACTAGATATTTTGACTTGATTGTCGAACTTAAGCAGATCCTTCGAGAGCACTACCTACTAAAATACCTCGGCTGCCGCCGAAAAGATCTCACAGCCACCTTCCAAAAATACGGTGCTGTTGAGAAGGTCAGCGAGTTCTTCCGATGCGAGCACTTGCGTCGCAAAGGCATGACCTGGGGAGAAATGATCCAGGCTATAGATGAGGAAGAGCGCCAGCTCTGGGCATGGCAGACATCGCGCAGTCTTCAGGATATTAGTCGTTGTGGCGAAAGCATCCTCGGACCAAAGCCAACAGCACCAATCACAGAAATTGCGAAAGGCATTGCCGTCCTATGTGGCGAGCTAGACGGATTCGATGGTACAACTGCCTTCGAGTCAATGGTCTCCATCGTCCGAGAGAACACAGGAAAGTCTGATCGGGACTTCAACGAATACACGGCACTCCTCTGGACCGCATCATGGGAGGAGTTGGCCAAACGACTCCGCAATGATAGATCACGGTTAGATCGCAGATTTGCCGGAGATCATAACAAGGCATTGAGGGACCTACTTGAAACAAAGATGGACGAGATGAATAGCCGCCTGTTCAAGAAGAACTTTGTAAGCATTAGGTTGGGCATCAGCTGGGTGGATCCGACACGAGAGGCATGTGAAGAAGCCATCTTTTTTAGAGCTAGTATAGAGAGGTAAAGCAAGAATTGGCAGTGAGGATAGACTCTTCGAAGTACTTGACATCCATCACGCCATTTAACAAGGACGACAAAGACGACAGGGACAGTAGAGACGACATGGACAGTAGAGACGACAGGGACAATAGAGACGACAGGGAATCGAGCAAAAACCTGATAGGAACCAAGAACAGTTGGTATGATACAGAAAACACAGCTCACGCGACCGTGAGGTTGAAGTTTCCCTGAATGTACGAATTACACACGTGACATAAGCACGACTACACTGAGTCCAATGCTCGTCAGACTACCTAAATACAGATGCTGGCTTGCCGCGCCATCGAAACCCCAAATTGACCCCAAGTTTCCGGCATCAAGTCCCCCAACTAATAGAACTCTCTTCTGAAAGAATACTGAGCCTTCACTTCTTAGCAATGTTCAGGCCGTGGAGCTTTGCCTGCAGGTGTTCAATGGTATCAGATGCATTTGGGCTCATCATCAAGTGACCGATACCAAGGAACATCTGAGCTTCGTCTGGGGTCATATTCTTCATGAAGTCCATTGCTCCATTTGGGCTCGTCAGAGTGCGGAACAGCTCAGGTGTGATGGGGCCGTCCAATTTGTTGCCACCGAGCATCTTTTCGCAGAAGGTGAAGAATCGCTCAACCTCACGCTTCGGGACACCGCTCCACTGTAGAAACGAAGACTCGATCGCACGTGTCTCTTCGAGACCAAAATCTCCAGCGAGGTTGTAGTGCTTGGACAGCTTCGATCCTAGGATGTCTGCGGCATCAAATGGATGCTTCTGGCGGTGCTTCACCAACCGGTCGATCCACATAAGGACAAGGCGGCGCGTCTCCGACCCGGCCGGTAGTCTTTTGTTCTGCTCGCTAATGGTACCCATGATAGTCTTGTGCGCATTGGCTTTCATCCATACGTTCTTGTAGACAGAAACCTCGGCCTCTCTCCATGTCATTCCGATCGTGTACTCGTGCGAATACGGGTTGGGGTCGTGGTGGAGGTATCGTTGGCAGTGGCCGGCAGCACGACTCTTTGCGGTAGCGTCCTCCAGAATCTTATCTATCAATTTCAGAAAGTGCTGGAGATAGACTTCGTACGGCTCGTCCTTCAACTTGGCCAGGTGCCCTGGCCCCTTCATGTCCGCCCAGTGCTGGGCGAAGTATCTCATGATCGACGACCGAAGAGCCTCTGAAATACCGTCGCGAGTGACGACGAGGCCCTTCTGTTCGACAGGATAAGGATGAGGAACCCATCTCTTGGTAGGGTAAAGGGGCACCGAGGACAGGCACGACACATGACGAGACTTGACGTAAGCATCGTATGGGAGCACAATGTGCTCATGGCCAACTTTTGAACCAAGAAGGTCAATCACGTACACGCCTTCTTCCGTCGAGGCGCCTCTGATATGGCAGCTGAGGATTGGGCGAGGCCAGAACATAGGATCTTTGCCTTTTGAGGTCTGGAACTCATTGGTTTCGCGCGATATGTCGCCGGCAGTGGAAGCAATCCATTCAGCGTTGCGACTGAGGACGGTCATCTCGACAATCGCATCGCAGTGTGCTACTGCTGATCAGCATACTGTAACAATTGGAGATGAGGGTAAAGGTCACCTACGCGCAAGGATGAGGTATATCAAACCCTGAAGGTGGTAGTAAATGTTGTCGGTAGCGTCCCACGCTAAAAGCTTCCTCTTGACATCCGGGTCCGCTGTTTTCAGACATGCCTTCCAGTCCAAACCTTCTCGACCAAGCCAGGGCCCACAAGCTGCGACTGTTGACGAGAAAACGGTGCGAGAGTTCTTCATAGTCATCTTGTCAGCCAGGTCTTCGGTCGCGGGCATGTCTCCTCTTCCATCTAGATTCATCGTCACTGCCGCATCAGTAAAAAGCTCGGAATAGGTAAAGCTCTGGAACTTTTGAGCCACCGCACGTAACATGTCGACGGCGCGGAGGAAGTGCTTTCGCTTCTGGCAAGCGTAATAGTGATTGTTTGACCAATCTGCCTTCTGGCACTTCTCCGAACAATAGGCGCGCCTCATGTAGCGGAATGCCTCGATGTGGCAGCCTGAGCAGTGCCGCAACCTATTGGGTGAATTGGCGCAGCGAACGTGACAGAAAGCGCACTTGTTCACATCAAGGAGCTCATGAAGATCATTCAACTTTGTACTCGCAGCTACTTGATGTAAACAGTTGTCGGAATCCTCGTCATGTCGTCCTTGGTAGATGAATCGAGTGTATCGAAGCCAGGCTTGCTTTCTGGATAGTTCGGTTGCATCATTCGAAGAAGAAGATGCAGGATAGGCACCAGGTACGGAGAGTTCATCGGCGGCGACGGGGGCCGGGCTGACTGGAATAGTGCCAGAGACAGCGAGTTGACCGAGAAGCTGGCTGAAGGTGCAACGGATGGAGAGATCAGACCGTTCGTGGAGAGAGAAGGCAAACCGCGTCAGCCACCAGTAATCATGGGCGTTGGGGTCGCTTGAAATCTGGACGACACGCTGGAGTGAGGAGTTCGCGTAAGGCCAAAGGGCGAGTACAAATCGGCGGTTGTAGTCAGCGATACCCTTCTCAAGCTTTACGTCCGGAGAGGTGACCTTTTCGTCATCGGCCGGCGTGGGAAGCGCAGCAAACATGCGATCGAGCGGGTCTCCAGGCTGCCGATCGTAGCGCTTTGAGCGGTCGAAGTAGTCAGGGAGACCATCCTGGAAAAGGTGGTAGTCAATCTCAATGAGATTTCGCCGAGCTTCTTCATCGAGGGTGTCTGCCGTTTTATTCCCCTTGCGCTGACAACGGAGCCAATCATCAGTCTGAAGCCTTTAAACGTAATAGAAGACATACCGAGTAGCCTGACACGTCAAGGACGCGCTCGAGGTGATGGCGGTCGGCCAGAGTGAACCAGGAGGGCGTAGGGGTCGGATAAAGACCGCCGGAAGCCATCTCGGTGGGTTTCTGGACGGGCGAGAGTAGCGTAAAGATGGCGAGGACTGAGACGTTGGAAACGATTTCAGGAGGATACGAGCAATGGGATGGTCAAGAGACGCGGGGCGCGGCCGACTCGACCAAGGATAATTTGCGTTGCTGTGTGGAAAGACGAAAAATTGCGAAAAGAAGGCAGGGAAACCTTTTCTGTGGTTGAGTAGAAAAAGACGGAGGAAAACCATTCTCCTTTTGTGAGGTAGGAGGAAGGAGTCCTCAGTCGTTACTGTCTTTCTCACCTTTCATCCCGAGTTCGGGTGGATCACCATGGGAGTCACGCAGCTGAGGCAGCAACTCGACAGAAAGCTCGATGAAATACAAAACAAGTTCTTTACCTTTGAGCTCTGAAACTCAGTGATTTCGCGTCAGATCAACGCCGGCAGCTCTAGGTCGACTGGGCCACCACCAACCCTTACTCTGGCCGACCCCTTCATGAGTGTGCTTTGTCTGGTCGGCCTTTCCTCGTTTCGCTGTACAATCGGCCTCCAATTCTGTCAGAATAGCCACCCTCCGATCGTTCCAAGGACGATACGTATCAAGCCATTGCCTCCATGTCTTTTCCACAAACCCCTTTTGAGACCCATCACTCAAAATCAGACGGCCGTCCTCGAACTGGCGCCTCAACGTGCCGAGTATAATCTTGAAGATGCCGACCGAAGCTCCAGTTTCCCAATTCCACGGGTAACCTCTTTCAGTCTGTCGTTTACGCCATGCTTCGGCTCGCATGAAGTACTCAAGCACCAACTCAGGGGCAGTTTTCGACACCGCGTGGCCTTCGTTGGCCCAGATTTTCTTGTGCAACCGAGCTTGTTCTTCCCTACTATTCCTTGACATAGAGACCATAATCTCCTCGAAGTTGATTTCTGCTGTTTGGATATCCTTAACGGATATGAATATCCCTCGTTTGTTGCCGTCGTTGTCCAAAAACGTTGGAACACAATCAGCCATGGCGCAGAGGATCGGCGGGGAAACTGCAAAAGCTACAAGATCATGGATTCCAGCTCCCAAATCTTCAGCTATACTCTCAAAGTCGGATAAGAGCGCCCTCAATACATCTTTCCTGGAGCCCTTGTCATTATAGCATAGGATCTTGTGTGCAAAAATGCCAAAGCCGTCATTGAACTCAATGGTGTACCGGCATGTCGACGCTTCGCAGTTAGGGAAACCACACCAGCGCCAGTCACAGTCCGGCGTATTACCCAAATTTCGGAGCTCGCGGTCCTTGTAACGATCTCTAATCTTTCGACGACGAAGCAAGATGTTGTAATACGCATCATGTTGATGATTTCGAGTCGATCCTTCAAATACAAAATTCGGAAAAGGGGCTCGGGCACGCTTGTCCACGACTTCAGTGGTGAAATCTGGAGGTGTTTTCCAGCTGTCATGCAGGAAGGTTTGAGACATAAACCAATCCAGAGCAGGACCATGCTTGCTATAGTCCAGTTTTGGAACAGGTGGAAGCTGCTGCAATTGTCTCAGGTCCGGGGCGGAACGGCTGCTTCGCAGTGATACATCGCTTCCGCTGCTGCTGGCTTCGTCATCTGAGCCCCAGTCTGACAGGGCCAGTGGAGGTGAAAGTTCGAGGCTTCCAAGGCTTCGGACGCTTCTGAGGGAACGTAATGAGGGTGATGAATTCGCATCTCTCTCCGAAATTAGTTCAAAAGAGCCATCAGGATCACTTAGAAATGACCAGTCATGACTGTCATCCATGGCGGATGATGAAGATGTCTCATGATAATCTCGTCTATTTTCGCCTTTGTCGTCGAGTTCTTGATTATTTTCAGTGGGAGGATTCGGAAAAAAGAAAGAGTTGCCTTCGTTCTCGGCCATTCTGGACGTCGTTCGAACAAATTACTGGTGATCGAATCTTCTGGGTTACGACTGTGATACTGACCATTGGATTCTGATGCGGGAGAGAAGAAATAAGAAGATAATGGTTCGACCATTCAAGTCCTGCTTGGACGACATGGCTTCATATATAGGCAACCATATCTCTCAGAACATACCACAACTGGCTTCACACAATGCCATTAATGATGAACAATGCTCAGTAGCCGTTCTTTCATGACGCACCCAAGGCCTGGTCTCTGTGATACCTGACCATAGCTCCTGCGTCATAACTAAGGTCCATGGATAATGGCCTGGCCAGCCAAACGATCCCCTGGGATTGGAAGCAACTCGATTACAAGCTTGCAGTTTACAGTGTCATGTGGAAGAAAGAATACGAGAGACGTGCAGGCAGAGGGACATGATATGCGACGAAAGTTTAATATGTGCAAATTTAGTGACGTTTATTCAACGAAGCCTTTATCACAAGTTGAAGAATTCAGGCTTTCAAAGACCGAAAGAGCAAAGGAGGGTAAGGGCCTGAAAAGCTTCAAACCCCAGTAGACCTGACCTGCAGGCTACTAGATGAAGTGGATGTTGCTTGCCTAGTCCAGATCTGATCCCTTGTTGACTTGATACCAGCTATCTTCCAACTCGCCGTTATCGTCCTCCAAGTCTGAGGCCTTCTCTTTGCAAATTCCCTCTGAGGGTGAGCCTGCGGCCTGGTCCACACCCTTGAAACCATCGTCTCCGTCCAAAATATTAGTAGCAGCGGCCGATTGCAAAGCTTTAGTGGTCTCTCGCTTGCGGCGTGCGGCCTCATCGGCCAGTTCTTCGGTCCGGCGAGAACGGGCCTCGTAGCCGGCCACCAGCTGCTTGACACGGCCACCCCCAAAGGATCCAACTTGAGCAACTCCATTGTTGCCAATTTCCGAGTGCTCATAGACGTCTGGGGATCCAATGGTGTTGCTACGATTATTGATCTTAGACTTGTTGGGATAGGAGTTGGAGAAGTCGGCCGGAGCATCGGATGGCTTGCTATCCTCCAACCATTGCATGCAGCGGGCATGGTATCCGGCGCCACCATGCATGTTCTCGAGAGTGTCTGACATCGTGTTGGCTGTTTGTGAAGAGTTTGTGTTGAGTTATGTTGATGGTATGTGTTGCTTCAATTGATTCAGTTGGAAGTGACTTGCTTCTGAGACTTGAAGGAAGACGAAGGCAGACTGGTCCAGTTATGTAAGTTCTGGATGAAATTTCATACTCGAGTCAATGAACTTATTTGGTTCTGTAAAAGACCAAGCAGTTGAATGGCCTTCTTGTTGTCGTCCTCAGAACAATGAAAATGAAGATTTATCAATTCAAAGAACAGGCTTCTTCGTGCACTGCGGTTTCTGTCTGAAAACAATGGGCGTAGTCCAAGTGCAAAAGAACTAAGAGCTACCACATTAAATCTGGTGAAGAATGCTTTTGATCATAGAACATTAGATTTGGGGCCCATATGGTCAAAAGATATCAAAGGAAATGGGCCTCATGTGTATTTGACAGGACAAGGTGTCAGAATTGAGTTCCTGGTTGCCTCAACCCCTACAATCCCGAGATAAGTTGCAAAGACTACGTTTCGATGCTAGAAATCTGCAGCGTTGGAGTGACGAAGAACATAGCGGTTTGAAGGGAACAATCGACATCTGTCGTCCAGGTACCCAATCTTCACAGTATGATTCCCTAACAGTTTTTCTTATGCTTATTTCATATAACTGGAGCGCTCTTAAGCACCGTAAATATGACGAAAGAAAGAGAACCCATATGTTGGCTTGAGCTAAACTCATCACCAGACCAGAAAAGACTGTTCAGCGAAGTTTGAAAGCCCAACTATGCGCAATTGTCTGGGACCTTGGTGTCATCCCATCCAGAATCGTATTTCAACCACTCAGCATCCAACATCCAATAAGACGTACGTCCCTCAAAGATCACTTCGCAACTCGCTTGTTCTTCTTGTTGGGATGCCTCTGTTCTGCACGCGGTGAAGTCAGCCTGGGGGACGTTGTCGATCGGATCTGAGACATGCTGAAACCATGGCAAAGTCAGCCAAGTTTGAAAGTGGCTGGCCGTTTGCGATCCGGGAACAATAAAATACTGGATGTTGTGAGGGAAGCCGCTGTGACAACCGATAGACAAAGAGGAAAAAAAAAACATCTTAGGGAGCAGAGAATGCCTTGTGGACGACACTAAGAACATAGAATTTAGCCATGTGAAGCGACGTAGGTCGGAACACACGACGTTAGACCAGCTTGGCCGTGGCGCCGGGGGAAGTTTGCTTCCTTGTTCATTCCGGGGGCTTACGCGCTGGGTAAGACTTCATGCGATGTGGCGCTTTGGCGGACAAGAACACATGCGCTCTTTCAGCCACGGCGCCACTCCGTCCGGTTGAAACCAAATACAGGTACCCAAAGTCCGGTCATGCCAGTGCTAAGTGGCCGGCGTGGGTGCGAGAATATCATCTCAGGCATTGGGGGTGAGTATCACATCGGAGAAATGGCAACGAAAGGATTTCACATGGCCTCAATGTATGCGCAGAAGTCGAAGAGCAAATATTTTCAATTTTAAGCTTATGACAGCCGGATCGCCACATAGAGTGTACCCCATCGAGATGCACTTGGCGTCAGTAAAGCGATCGACTCTTGTTTGACCTCGTTAGACCGTGGCACATGTGCTAGACCAGGAAAACCACAGCAATGTAAATTTCCAGACGTTACTGACGCCAAGTGATACTCGTTGGGATACGCTCGAAAACCTCGCCCAAGTCTCAGAGGTCGATATTGCTGGCCGGCCGAGCCAGATTAGCCCTCCAATGGTGCTTGTTGATAGGGTCCTTATGATACAGGTTGATCTCGAAGAACCTATCGTGTATGTCAGTCACATTTGAAGTTCTTGAACCTGAAGGAGACGGGTCAGCAGGCGCATTCTCCGAAGTCTAGGACCGTCCAATGCGAGAAGGATTCGCCGTGGAGGGAGCAAGAAAGAGAGGTTCCATACGAATTGATCTTCTGGAAGTTGACATGGATCAAGAAGTCTTCAGCAACCTCGACATATGAATGGGTGCGATCCGCAAAGTTGACAAAGTATCGCTTGCTCTCTAGCGGCCCATAGTTGACCTGACGCACCAGCTGGATTGCATAGAGAGGAATCCGGTTGGTACCATCGATCTTGGAAGCTTCTTCTATGACTGTCCGCTGGCCGTCTTTGGCCCAGGCCATGAATCGAGTGAACCTGACCTCATGATCGGTACACAGAGCCTTGTAAGGCTTGAGGGACTCGCAGCAAAGTAGTGCAGACATGGCCTCGACTTGATTGATGTTCAGAAACAGAGAGAAAGTGGTTCGGGAGAGACTTGCTGGATTGTGGAAGAAAAAGAAAGCGGGATTCCTCCATTACCATTTAATACAAACTCATCAAAGGAGCATTTGAAGTACTCGGTCTGTCAGGACCTAGCCACGGAAACCACGAAACCAATGCCATCTCTATTGTCATTGGTTATCGCACATCAGATGAGGCCTACAAGAAATAAGATTTCACAACACATGAAGACACATGGGCCATGGTTATCGAGAAGATAGAGTTGAGGCCTACCATTCCACGCGTCCAATCATACTGGACGCTTGTCATCTTGCTCAGAATGCTCCCGGCGATAAATACCCCCCCCAACCAACGTGCTCATTTCCCGGATTTCTCTCCCTTCCCCACGGCCGGCACATGTTGTGCGAAGCCTGTCACTCCTTTCCACAACCTTCGTTGCCGACCAGATCACTCTTTTTCTTGCTTTGAAGCTTAGCCCTTGCCCTCTTGTTCTTGCCATAACCATCCAGCAGGCTTACCACTCCTTCAACTCTTTCTTGGGTAGGCCTTAATCTCAAGTTCAGACCCCTCAGGCTCGACTGGTCTAGGGTTCTTTTATCATCATCATCATCAGTGTCTCGAAACCGTTGATCCTCTGTGGGTTCAGACCGGTAGTGGAGGGCCACTCGAAGAATATGACTGGAGTACAGCGTCTAGCTTCCTCCAGCCTGCTGGGCATATCGATGGGGAGCAGGAGAATCATGGGCAAAATAGAATCGAAGTCGAGAGGAACTTTATTCCTCAACAGTCCTTCCCAGAAACACAACAGTATCCTGGCAATAACGACTATCAGGACGATGTGTCCGCTGAGGAAGCCATTGCGGTCCATGATAGAGAGTCTGGCCTTTGGCGATGCGACCAATGTCAACGTGTTCACCAGAAGCGGTACCTTCTCAAGTAAGTCTCTCCCGAGATGGTCCAAGGAGTGATTTAATTGTGATTGAAGCCGATGCATCACGAAACACGCCAGACAATTCAAGTGCACAGAAGAGGGTTGCTCTTCAACGTTTGTTTACAGGAAGGATCTACGCCGCCATCGGGAGGACAGACATCCTGAAACTGTTGAGGGTTTCTTACCTTACTTCTGCCCTCACAATGGCTGCAAGTATTCGGAAGGGAAAGGCCGTGGATTTCCCAGGAAATACAATCGCGATAGGCACGTCCGCACACAGCATCGCAACCAGCCCTTGGGCTAGTAGAGTTAGACTCAATGAAACCGAATGCCAGGCATAAACCTTTGACCCCCCAAAGTACTATGACTCGAATTCACTCCATGCCATCAGCGACACCCAACCTTCCCGCACGGAGAACGAGTGCCATTAACCGCCGGCACCGTCGAATTGCCAGCCCCAACGGCCAGCTGCGCGGCCCAAAGCCGCTAGCGCGAGCAGCGCAAAATTCCCAAGCGAATTTGGCGGAATCAGAATGCTGTGAATGGCCAGCCTTGTGCAACTGCGGAACTCGTAATTCAGTTGGGGGACTGTGGCTTACGCTAGCTAATCTCACCACGAGACTTAGGCTCGATTTTTGCTCCCTTTTTGTCTTAGCTGTCAGCCCCAGCTGTTCAGCTACATCATCCCGGCCGGAAGCTATGAGGGGTCTTTCAGATGATCTGAGCTGTGAAAGGACAGAAAATCTGCGGCTGTAGGCCGGGGATTATTTGCGTCCGGAATGTTGTGACCTGCCATGGTGTCGATCTCGCCGAGAGCTTAGATATAAGCATGGTTGTCTTCCCCCTCCCGGCAGATGCCCCTGCCCAGCTTTTCCACTCGAATCGACAGCTTGTACCCTGGCAGACTGCATCCCAAGGGGGATCATACGATCATAACTTGGCAGAGGGCCAGCCCGTAGGGCATCGTGCAGAGGATCTCCCACCATGGCCAACATCGATCAAGACCTTTGGGTTCCCGGTAACCTGACCTGGGACCAGCTAAACTTCCATAACAACTGCACTGGTAGGTACCCGCCTAATCGGTACAAGCTATCATTGCGGTGATGTAGCTCACAGCGAAAATAGCCTGGGGTCAATGGCTCGGAGCATTGGTACAACCTGACCCTTGGGACCCAAGTTCGACACGCGGAATGAGCATGGAACTCTCGATGATACTCTTTCTCAACTCCATACCCGATAATTCCAGTAACTATACCAGTCTGACCACATGGTACGCCGATGTATCTTCTTTCTTCGCCTACAACATGATGCACACTCCTATTCCGAACGCCACCTCCCCCAAATATTATCAGTTTAGCCAGCGATTCAACGACACCATCCTTTGGGGCCCGAAAGAAAAGTGCGAGGCCGATTTCTGCAAAGCTGTCGGATATACAGGAAGTCAGGATTTGTGTGGCATTGGAGTAGGTGTCTCTCATGTGCGTTGGTGTTCGGTTTGGGCTGATGTGTTTGCAGGTAGTGGTGTCCTACTTCCTCGAAGCGCTTCTCGGGACGATATATCTCATTGCCTTCACCGTCCATCAGTCGATCCGATACTTCAACAGAAATACGTACAAGAAGAAGAGACAAGCTGGCCAACCGCAGACTATCAGCGAGCGAATCCTTGACTCTTTCCGCGGCTCCTTGGACATGTTCCTAAGCGGGGCCATGCTAATTGCTGTCGCCATGCTTGGAGCGGCGCTTTATTCCAGTATTACCAACAAAGAGGAGAGAGAAAAGGTCAATCCGGATCTGCCTTCAGGCGAAGCCGTCTATGAAATGGCGCTCTCTCTAATTGCCTCCAACTTCTCGGTATTCCCGGTCATGCTACTCTATGCTTTAGTAAAGCATGACGGCCATCGGAAGTGGCTTCATCGCGCTGTGTTGTTCGTTCTTTGGGGCCTGAGCGCATCCGTAGTCTACATGGCGCCGAGAGCTGAGGTAGACTATGCAGAGCGCAAGAGTGGCCATGCGAACTTTGACTGCGACCAGCGCGGCTCGCAATACTGGCACGTTGTCAAGGCGACCCAATTCCTTGTCATAGGGCTGCCTCTACTCTGGCTTATCATCACCATTTTTCTGACCACAGGTTTCAAGATCCCTGGCTTGGTCGACAAGCCCTGGGTCAAGACATGGAGGTCGATTTGGCGCCTTCTAATTGCGTGGATCAACCTCTTTCTCATGTGGGGCATTCTCGCCTACTTCACGCACTTCAGACAGAAGATCATTGATGCGGCGGGTGGTCTAGACAAGAATGATAAGTGGACATTTGGTCAGGTACTTGCCTTGGCCGCGTGGGTTCCAGTCGTTGCAGAGCTGTTCTACATCTTAGCCTGTAAGTACTCACCTATTGATTTGAGGAACCATCGGATGCTGAAATTATTGCAGTTGGCCTGGAAGACAGTTTGTCAGGGCATATGCCCTCAGATTACCACGCTTCGCTTGTCGGAAACACTGTCCAGGTTGACCCAAGTCAGGAGAGACCTTTACTTCATAGGGATTCGACCTACGACATGCGACATGCCTCAGTCTACAGCCAAGCATCGATGTACGATCTCAAACAAACTTCGACAAATGCCTCATCTGCTACAACACTCGCTTCTCCACCAGCATCAGCACCTTCGACTCAAATGGCGTGGCACGACCCGAACTATCAACCATTTCAACAGCAACACACAACAAATGCACAAAGACATCAGAGCTGGGACCCGTATTACCATACTGGGTGGTAGGAGAACTTTGCAAAGGAGCCATAGTTGTTCTAATATAGCTAAGACGAAGGAGAGACGGAACTATGGCATCATGTACGATACATTGCAAACGAAAGCATTAATCCTAATGTGACGGAAAGCATGAATAGACGAGCGAAAATGAGAGCTACTTGTACACTAGAATCTCGCTAATATCAGCCACACTTTAAAGACAGTTATATTGCTCGCGAGCCTCGCTGATGACATTAGGTCGACCGCAAGAAGTCTTCCGTCCTCTATGTATAGGTAGATACATTGGATGACGGAAATCGCGATCAGAATTGAGATCATGGGAGGGAAAGGACAAGTTGATTCGTGAGCCCGGCCACCATATACCGAATAAGTAGAAACAGGACAAGAACCAAGTTACCTTCAAGCCATAATTTCATCCGAATTACGCTGTATTGGTCTACAAGAATTGGGCAAAAGGCCCGGATAAGTCTAATATTCTGAGCTACTTCCAGAATTGAGACAAATCTAGCATGGCAAAGGGTAGATCAGCGTCGTCGTGACTACCCATCTGCTCCACAATGGACAAGAAATCATCAGATGATATTCCGATGCTATCAAGAAACTCGGCGTTGCTCGGTGTTTCTGGTGCGCAAACTAGGGGCTGAGGCTCGCTAAGCGTAGTCATGGAAGCCAAATCAGGTTCCGCGGTTGAAGACTCCCAGATACTTGGGAATGGCCGCAGTTGAAGCGAACGTACAAGCGGCCTCGAGGGTTGAACGTCAGGCTGATTAACCCGCATGGCAAATTCATTGAAAAGAAATTCCAAATGAGTTAACTCAGCTTTCCGTACTTCCGCCACGGAGTTGCCCTTGTGAATCATGTCATCCAAGATTGCATGTGCTTCTCTGCCGTGTGTTGGCCCGTCTATTTCGGTTGTAGATGGAAATAAGGCATTTGCAATGGTGAGATGAATCGCCGCACCGTATGCGTACTCAAGATCGAAAGGAAGGAAGACCTCTATTGTCTGGTAAGTCTGATGCGATTTCAAGAAGTCGCCTGGAAACGCTTACCGATTAGAGTGTCCTCTCCGGAGAGGATCTGGAGTGTCTTAACTGCAGACTTGATTCCTGTTGACATCAACGGGATAAGCGGAGCCATGAAGCCCTCCATGTCCGGTAGTCCTCGGCCAAAATGGTCGAGTTGTTGTTTGAGCGCTGACAGAAGTAGTGGCCGTGTGGCGATAACCACGCACTGGGCATTGGATGTTAGCAGCGAAACCACCAGGTTGGGATTGGAGCAACTGCACTTGATGATAAAGAAGAGTAATATCTCTCGTTCCTTTTGGCATTGTGTCCACCGAGTTTTGGAATTTGACACGAGTGATCTTTTCGATCTCCTGGGCATGTCCTGCCAGAGTGTGCAAAATCGACTTTGTTTCTTCAAGAAACTTGCCCAACGCGGTCTTTTCAGATTTGTAAACGGCTAAATAAGCCATTAGCCGTGAACAAACTCTGCAAATGATACTGGATGCATATTGACTGACTGTTGATGATGGAGGACAGTAGATGAGATAGCTTTACTCTCAAACCCAGAGTTGTATCCTGAGGTGATGCCATGCTGGGCGGATCGAGCAAGGTTGTAATGTCAATGTCCTGAGTATTCATCGGAACGCCCAATGAGCATGAAAAATGGCGGTCCATGATATATAGAGTCCACCACAACTTCCGACAGCATGCTACTGTGTCAGATCCCAAGGCCTCTTCAGGCAGCTGGGTGTGGAGGCCTTCCAGCTGGGCTATTCGTATTGCCTGGGCGACCTTGAATGTGGTGAACGTCAGCTCAGTCTTGTCGAGGAAGATGTATACTTACATATAGCTGTGCTGACTCTCTTTGATAAATTGAGTATAAGTACAGACCGGCTAGGGCCAGAACCTCGATTGCAAGAAGACTGTCCTTCCACAACAACGAGGGATCAGGCAAAAGTGACATCGCACGAATGAAAAACTTGGAGCCTGGCGGCTCTTTGGGGGTTTTTGATCTCGAAAGAAAGGCTTGCCCAAAGGATAAGACCAACAAAAACTGAACAAACCAGAGCCGCGACTCGGCTGCTTTTTGGACAGGGTTACCATAGTAGAACTCATTTACATTCTGGACGAATACTTCGTCGTCGAGAAATTGATAGTTCTGGCCAAGGTGAAATTTCACTGTGTTATATAGATAAAGAGCATGCTCAATGGAAGGAAGGCCTTTGATGTCGGGCGGCTCATCTGCGCCTGCAGCACTCCACTTTAGAGTATATATTTCGTCGTTGAGGAAACTCGGCGCACTGAAGGGAGTTTCAAGCTGGAGCTTCTCCGCCATCATTAGAGTAAGTCGGGCGGTAAAGGACCATGTTGAAGACGGTGCCAGCCAGACTATCAAGATCTCATTAGCTAATCTCAGGTGCAATACGACTGGAAGAAAGAGAAATTACTCCAGTTTCTTTTGTTTTGATGAGTGTTTCGGATCGTCGTGGACGGCAGCGTGAAGGGACTTGTGTATACACAATGTGTTTCATCGCTAGATTGGACTCTTCTTGAACCCCTTGGTGACGTTACTGCAACTGGAAATATGTCAGAAAAGGAATGAGCGTGCTTTAACTTGGTAATTCGCTCACCGTCGTCATCGTTCTCGGAGCCGAAAGCAGCATCACACGATCTCTTGCTTCCGGTCGAACACACGTCCGAGGCTCGTCTTCTTCTATCATCTTCGCTTCTGATGTGAATCGATCTCTCTGAAGAAGATGCCTTCGTGCCCGAATCCTCATACTTGCATCTGACCACGCGTCGTCTACAGTTTGCACATGGCTCATCACCAGTACACTTGATTTTGCTCGTCCGACACGGTATGCATCTGGATAGTCTCCATGTGAGATCTTGCATTGCGGAGGGTTGTGGTGAGTCTTACGCGTTTGTAGTCCTTCTAATCTTCCTCCGACCACCGTCCATTTTTGAAGCACGGTCAGAACGAGCCCTCTTGAACAACAAGAAGGACAATGGCTCTTTCTTTGACGTCGAAGAATGAGTGAGTATAACTAATTTCGCAGCGAAAACTATTGATAACAGGGCACGCGGCCGATATCAAAGATGGATGCTACCGATCGATGAAGCGCAGAGACGCTGATAGCGGGTGGATGACAAGTGGGGACAGAGTCGTGTACCCCGCGAAATCACACAAAATCGTGCCAGACAAGCTCGTGACCCCATGACGGCATGAATCCGGGGAAGGACGCTATGACACACCTTTAGCTAATGTGGTATGTCCATGGAAACTACTCCTAACTATTTAATGACATAACACTCGCGTATTCTGACTAGAGTCCATTGGCTTGTGTGCGCCAGATGAACGGCCATCAAAGACACCTCAGCGATTCGAACAGGTTTGCCGGGGACACGGAAATCTATCATTGACCTCGCGTATGGACTTTTTGATAAGGAACTTTTCACATTGCAGGCACGGTGGGCTCTGTCACATGCACATCTGTTTGATCAAAACGTCATGGAGTCGGTGGCCTAATAGTCTCTGCCTTCCATTCCTATCTCAACGAAGGCTACGTAGATAACGAAGTTCGTTGTCAAATCTTGAACGCGAAGATCACACCGTCTGTCTTACCCGAAATTAGCGATTCGATCCGGAGCAGCCCCTCCTGATGTGGGGCCGAGAAGCCGAGCAGGGATCGGGTGCAGGGATCGGGTGCAGGGATCGGGTCGGGATGGCGCCGTTATCAAGAAGCCGAGTCAGCGAGTCCTCTGCTTGTGTCAAGCTTCTGCTATCCTGAGGAATCTCTATCGTCCAAATCTATCGTCGCCAACTTTGAGAGAAAAGAGTTTTGGTCGTTTATCATCTGAGTAAGGTAGATAAGAAGGAATCGGGAACCACAAATCGGTCATAGCGTTGCTGGATTGATGGCGATAGCGGGCCACTACTGTATTTTATACCCAGTCGGAGGCTAGGCGTCTCCATTCGTTACATGTCGCGTGATAGTAAAGACAGAAGATCTCTCCAATTAGAAGATTTTCATATATATTTCTGCATGCACATTATATTTGTGATGTAGTTCCAGAACAGGCTTTTATTTTGAATACAGTGAACGCTCGGGGCCCGTCTACTTTAGGAAGCAGGGGAATTTCTCCGTTTTGGGAAATATCCCCAAGGCGCATGCACCAACAAACGAACATGCGAAGAAGAAGGCTTAGAAAATATTGAATCTATGAATTGTACCCAGTCGTAGGATCTGAAGTAGAGCGACCATGTCTTTTCAGGAGAGCTTTTCATCAAGCTCTTGAACCCAAGCTCACTCTTGTCTGTTACTCTGGCCCAATTGATATTCCCTAAGCGTTACGATGCCCGCTGAAAGCATTGTAATTGTTGGGTAAGTGAGAAATAGCACGTGACGTTGAAGTAAAGAGTCGCTGACTTTATCAAATAGCGCAGGCATCATCGGCCTGGACGTTGCACTGGTGTTGGCAAAGGCAGGCCTCGGTAAATCTACTACGGTCGTAGCGGAATACCTGCCTGGAGACACTGCGGTCACTTACACTTCCCCCTGGTTAGGACGATGCAAACTCATTGAACCAGTCAAGTGATCCAGACAAAGACATGGCTGACTCAATCAGGGCCGGCTGCAACTTTTCAGCCATCTCCGGCAGCGATGCCAACGCGTTGAGATGGGATCGCGTCGGTTACTCCCATCTCTGCAAGCTGGCTTCTGATACAGACGAAAAGGCGTTCGTGGAGAGAACTCCATCTATAGAAATGTGGGATGAAGAGATTCCCCACGAAAAGATAAAGCACATGTCTGACTACCTTGAGGATGTAAGAACTTTCACAAACACTGTTGTGATAAATCCAAAGCGCTGACACGGTCATGGCAGTTCAAAGTTTTGCCTCAAGAGGAACTTCCAGAAGGCGTCAAATTTGCTGTGTCTTTCACCACTTTGACTGTGAATGCGCCTGCACATCTCCTCTACCTTTACCGGACGCTGAAGGACCGCTATGGTGTACGTTTCATCCGGCAAAAGGTTCCCGATATTCAATCCGGCCTCATCAGTCTCGACACAAAGGTCGTGTTCAACTGCACTGGTAACGCAGCCAAGACACTATCCGGCGTCGAAGACCAACGCTGCTACCCAACCAGAGGCCAGGTTGTGTTGGTCAGAGCACCGCCAGTCCGAACAAATGTAATGAGGCACGGCAAGGACTACGAGACCTACGTGATCCCGCGCCCTGGATCAAACGGGAATGCCATATTGGGAGGCTACATGCAGAAGGGAAGTGGGTAAGTTGATCATCTGGCGAGCTCATCGTTGAGAACCTACATGTTGGCGTGAGCTCACCCTTGATAACACAGTGACGGTGCTACATACTATCATGAGACCATCTCCATTATGGATCGGACCCACAAGTTGAGTAGCGAGCTTCGTGAGAAGGATTCTGAAGTACTTGCGGTTGTTGCTGGACTAAGGCCCTCACGAGAAGGCGGTGCTCGCGTCGAGGGTGTTCAGGTTGACGTAGGTGGGAGGCAGGGTTTGATCGTACATAATTACGGAGCTGGAGGTACTGGTTTTCAGGCTGGATACGGCATGGCGTTGGAGGCAGTCGAGGCTGCTGCGACCGCTTTGAAAGATATACAGCAGGCAGGCTTAAGGTCGCGCCTGTGAGGTTGTTAATAGATACGCAGCAGCCTTGAGTTCATTTGTCACGCGTAATGAGTAAAGATTCCGCTCATGATACGTCCATACTCGTGGTGTCCTGGTTGTGCTTTCTCTTCGTCTCTACCTACCACTTTCATTATGTAAGACGGAAAAAACGCTTCTGCAAAAGAGGACGTGGCAGCATTCCAGGATTTAACGGACATACAAGAACGGTTTGCAACCTCCAATGTGGTAAATTGCAATATTCCTCCTTCTTGTTTCGAGTCTCTGACTATTGTGTCCCTGGCTAATACATGCTTGAACTTCACGGGTATGATTCCGGGAAGGATGTCGTTGCCAACGCACTTTAGTAGGAACTCAATGGAAAGCAATGTGTTTGATTTTTTGGAAATGAGCCGTCATCTTCCAACTGAAACTAAGCAGCACTGTAGTCTATCTCAAAGCTGTGCGCAGGGCTGTAATGCAGCGCCCAATATCCATCCCAGATCTTCTTCGTCAGAGGCCCAACTTTACCCGTTCCATTGACGGGCTGGTCGTCAAGTTTGGTAATCGGCATGATGCCCCCAGCCGTCGTACACATCAGTATTTCATCCGCCTGGTAGGCCAGTTCGACAGGAACAACCTCTTTACGGATAGGAATCTTGTTTGCCTCAGCAACTTCAAGAACGCTCTTTCTCGTCACACCCTCAAGGACGCCACGATCAGGTGTAAAAAGAGTACCGTCTTTGATGAGGCAGATGTTAAACCCAGAGCCTTCCGTAAGGTTCGAGTCGCCGTCAGTCAAGAAGGGATAGGTAGCGCCTCGGTCAGAAGCCTCGAAGAGACCTCGCACCAAGTCACCCCACTGGAGATTTTTGACGGTGGGATCGATGGCACCCGGAGGAACCCTGCGGACAGTTCGTGCGATAACTGCAGAGCCCCCGTGAGGCTGGTCTTCAGGATCCATGCACCAAACGTAAGGCTGAATGAACATGTACAGATTGTTGTTCAATAGATCCTCCGGCTTCGCACCTCGGACACCCTTCAGGCCACGGGTCACAATGAGCTCCACAAAGGCGTCGCGAATGCCACTCTTAGCTACCATGTCAATCAGGATCTTCTTGACCTCCTCGCGGGGCAGGGGAAGTCGGAGACGCAACTTGGTGCAGCTGGCCTCCAAACGGCTGAGGTGGTCGTCTAGGCGGAAAAAGCGACCATCCCAAACAGAGGGAACGTCGTAGGTCAAGTCGCTGTGCATAAAGCCTTGATCCATAAGCGGAATTCGTGCCTCTGCGAGTGGAACGAGTTGTCCCTCTACCCATGCGATGCCTTTGGCAAACGGGTTGGTGGAAGTGGACTTCTCCAGGACTGCTTGTCGCTGCTGGTATGCAGTAAAGACCTTGTCCATCGTGGCCATTTTGGATTATCGTCGTTCAGCCTGTGGCGGAGGGCGAAAGAGAATGAAAGATTGACCGGCAGCGGATTGGTGAAGGGAGGTCGAGATGAACGACGAAAACGGAAAACAAGATGATTGGTAGTTGATGATTGATGATTGCTTATTGTTCTTGAGTTTCGTCTGTTGACCTTGAAATCTAATTGAACGCAGATGCTGTGATCTCTTAACTATCATGGCCCAGGTTATGACTGTGGCTGCAGTGACGCATCGCGAGGCAGTCTGTTGGATGCGGAGGCCCGTTCCCCACAGCCGTGCAACACAGCAAATATTTCCCGAAATAGAGAGGCCGTCTCGCTGTAAAGGCCTCCATTCGGATCCTTGAGGCTGAATCTCACCTGGTGACAAGTCAACAAGGGTCTTCTAATCAGTGTAGATATTTCCTGAAACGGAGAAAGCGCGATTTTGCCACGTCTTCGTCGCAATCCACGTCTGCATCTCAACGTGCGGGGCTCTCCATTGTAAAGGCCAATAACACTAGTTGCTAGACGTTGCGTAATGATAATAATGCAGTACGGAAAATATTGGGCTGTGATTGCATTGTAGTGACATTTCTGCTTGAAGGCAAAGGACCATTTGCCTCCAAGGTACCTAGTTGTACCTAGTTGAGCCAAGCGTCCGTCACACCTTGAAGGCCCTTTGCCAACCAATCATCACCAAGTTTTGCGGTTGAGTCAAAACCGTGATCCCCAGGCCGAATTGCCAAATGCGTACGAGATGATGGGTCTACTGTCTTCAAACGTGCCACGAATTTCCTTGTTCCCTCAACTGGTACTGCGGAGTCCTCTTCACCATGCAAGATGAAGCATTGCGGGAGTATGGGGTGGTTTGTGCGACCCTTCCTGGTCAACAGTCGGAGAGGAAATAATTCGTCTTCTGTGCCCAAGAACTCGAGAAACCTTCCATTTTGCACAATTGCCATGGCCAAGTCGAGTCGCGTTGGGGGATCAGCTGCTGTCAAAAGCTTCTTGCTCCCAGACAATGGAGAAGTCAGAAACTCGTGAATGACCTCATCCGGGAAGTTTGGAACGCCGACGATTGGTTTGGTAAATTGCCTGGTGTAATGCGGCGATTCAAGATCAATCATGGGATACGCCAAGATCATACCACGGGGACTAGCGAAACCGAGGAGAACTGATTGCAGGGCAAGATACCCCCCTGATAACGGCATAAAGACAATGATGTCAGTTCAGTCGCTGTTTCTGGGCAAGAGGCGTCGACTCACCGGCGCTTTCGCCCACAACCAGCAATTGATCCAGATCAAGCTTGATGTTGCTCAACCCGACGCATGCTAACGATTGCTCGACACCGTTGCTGAGCCATGACCAAAAGCTTTTCAGGTCTTGCAATATTTCAACTCCTTTGGCTTCTGGGAGCAAACGATAGTTGGGACTGATAATCACGGCATCGTGAAGTTCAGCGTAGTCCAAAATCCACTTGGTGAACCAAGCGGGGAAAAGGCTCGAGCCTGTGACCTATAAGACCATCAGCCTTCATCGGAATTCCCGGTACAATTGGAGCCTAATATGAGTGACTGAACATACAAGAAACCCTCCGTGAATTCGTACAATCACAGGCTTTGGGCCTTGAGGCTTCATCGTCTTCGGAAGGAGTATATCAAACCCTATATCAATACCGTCGGACTTATAGTGACTGCGATAAATACGAAACGGGTCGAACTTTGACGGCGGATCGGATAGAAGAGCATTTACTAGCTCATCGAACTTAAGTTGACGCCCTTTGGTAGGGCTCGTCGCAACATTTGGCGAACCCATGACTGACGCGAGTACACGAGCATGAGCAGCAGAGTGCATGATTTTCAAGTCTCGAATATTTGAAGTGCAGTTTTAAGTCTGAAAGAAATGCTCAAGTGTGGGCGCGGGATGATGTCGTCTTTTGAAGAGATCAAGCTATCTGGGCCACTGAATTGCCTTTTTTGACTTAGGTTGCATGGAAAAGACAGGGTCGGAGCTCTGAAGATCGAATCACACCGGCCCGAAGCAAGCTGCAAGAGCCGGTAGGTGGTAATTCCCCACGTTTTGATATTGGTGCTTTCCATGAAAACTTGATTTGATTGCCAAACGACCTTTTTGCCCATGAACAGTCTTACTTGAAAGGTTTTGACAACGACAGGCGTTACCGATTGCCGGCCCTAGCCAGGTATCTTACGGCTTCACTCAGTAGTTCTGGAAGCAATAATCTTGTAAATCTCCGTTTCGACCTTGTCTGAACATTCAAGAACATAAGGATCTGGTGATCATCACTCTGGTTAGCGCTGCATTTTGGTGATGGCAAGACCAAAACGTTGGGTACTGCTCGTGCTTACCCCCGTAAGGTGCAATCTGTGTTGCAATAATCCCGCCAAGCTTGTTCTTGCGGTCTGCAAACCAATAGAGATTTGCGAGGCCCTCCCAGGAGGCGGCTCCTGCAGGCCTTCCCGTCGATGACGGTTGGTGGCTGATTGAGAAGGAAAGACCCCAGCCTTCAGTATGATCCTCTGGCATTGCAGTCAACGGGGTGGGCCTTGCCAGTGTTGGCTTTGACACCGGGATGAATTTGTTAGAATAGCGAGGCTTGTCAGAAATCTGATCGGTGAACATTTCTAAGCGACGTCAGAACTTAGATTATCGAAAGAGCTAAGAAATAATTCAGGTTGCATACCGTCTATTGTTTCGGACCTCAGCAGTTGCGCCTTCGTCCTAGCATCTTGGCCATCATTCAGGAGCAGTGCGATGATACCTGGGCCAAAGTCAACACGAAGTTTCCCAAAAATATCCTATTCTCATGACGATTTCGGAACTAGAGACTTACGGGAGAACTCTGCTGGCTTGCCAAAGCATCCATGCCCCCCAGCGCAAAATAGGTTGTCCTTTTCCTCCTGTGTTTTCACGACCAGGGGCTTTCTGTAGATGTGATCTATCTCGTAAAATCCACCGTCAACGTCTCTCTGATGCATATGAGCCAATCGTGATTTGGACTCTTCCGAAGGTTGAAACGTGATGCTGGTGATGTCGAGAGGTCCGAAAATGTTCTCCTGAAAGTACGTTTCTAGGGACACTCCTGTAGCACGCTCGACAATAATGCCCGCCCAGTCCATTGATGTCCCATACTGAAATGTTTCACCCGGCTGGTTCACCAGAGGGCGGTTGATGACATCAAATCTGTCACAGGAGAAATCATCCAGACCGACCGGACGTGCTACCTCGGCGAGTTTGTCATCTTCAAAGGCGTAGCCAAATCCAGCTGCGAAGCATGTATATCAGCAAGCAAATCGAACCGGTTTGAAGCTTGGATGTGATACCCGTGTGGTTCAGAAGCATTCTGAAGGTGATGCGACTTTCCTTCGGAACATAGTGGAAGTCTCCTTCGGCTGTCCTCTGGAGCACCTGCACATGACGTAGTTCCGGTGCCAACTCTTCGAGCTGGTCTGCGTCGTCCAGCTTGAGCAAGCCTCGCTCAACGCATTGCATACAAGCTATGGAAGTTACCAACTTTGTAAATGATAAGAGCCAAAACGTGGTGTCCAACGTCATTGGCTGGGTTGTCGACAAGCCCTTCTTCCCGGATGCATGCTGAAATATCGGAAGGCTATCTTGTGCAAATGCACAATACACAATCCCCGGAAGTTTCGGGGTTTCCCCCGTGGTGTACTGGTCAATCAGATCGCGCAGACCCTGTGCTGAAGCTGCAGTTATGGTGGGCATCTTGGTCAATGTGTCTCGCGTTACGTGGGTTGAAGCTAGGCGGCAAATGTCCCCTATCAATGTTTCGTTTTTACACAAAAGCTGGCACGTTTATTTGTTCAACATCAAGCTGTCTATGGTTCTGAGGAGCATAGACGATGGCAGGTATTGATAATTTGGGTGGTGCGCAGCCGAGGAGGGTGGGGTTGCAAGCATTGTAAATATTTCCCGTTGCGGACATATTAAGCCCATCACTGAGCATGTCTGTCCTGGACCCAGCAGATTGTGGATAGACGACAGCGGCAGTGCGGCAGAGCTACTTTTGAGGAGCGGCCGTCCGGTATTTCAGCTAGGGATGCATCTTGAAATCTACGGCTTACGAGAAAACGAAGGAACAAACGGAACCGTCTCATTTCATCTTTGACAAATCCACACAATGGCAGAGTACAGATGGCTGCCAGGTCCAGTCGGCGAGATGCTTCGCTCCTCATCCCTTGCTACCACGGCCACGATACCTCTACATGGTCACCTAGTTGTCACGACCGGTCATGTCGGCGTCAACCTCTCAACAGGAGAACTAGTCAATTCCAGCATTCGGGATGAGTTTAATGCCGTATGCGACTGTCTTGATGCAGCTCTACGCGACGCTGGAGTCGAACTTGGCCTGGGGGGAGCGCACAAAATTGTTGCGTATTTTATTCGTGCGGAAGATGAGGGCAAACTGCTGGAGGTCTTCCGGGAAAGGTACCCGGGTCATTCGCCAACGTGGACGTCGGTAGTGGTTGCAGCTTTGGTTGTCCCGGGCATGCACGTCGAGGTTCAAGCGGAAGCTGTCCGCCATGTCCGAGACACTTTCTGACATGAGCTTTGTGGCATTTGGGGAAGATAGCAAATCGTGTTTCTGCCAATAAATCTACATAAACCCAATACTATCTTTTCCCTGAAATTTCACTGCCGGTCAGGCATGTTTCTGTAAGCATTGTTCGGATCCGCCAGTTCTTCCTCGACAGTTGGGAGCTTCTTGACCACCTTTGCGGGGCCCCCCATAGCAACAGAGTATGGTGGAATGCTCTTTGTCACGATTGATCCTGCTCCAATAGTGCTTCCCTGCCCAATAGTGACCCCCGGCAGGATGATTGTACCCCCGCCAATCCACGCATCATCCTCTATGTAGACGGGATCGCCAAACTCGACAAACTTAATCCGAGAAAGGACACTGGTCTCGTGCCCTGCGCTGTAGATGCTCACGTTTGGACCCAGTTGAACACGGTTACCAATGATCACCAGGCTGGTATCAAGGATGGTGCAGCTAAGTCAGTATTAGAACAGTTCAGGTCTGATCTTGGAGGAAGTTGTCTTACTTGAAGTTGATAAAGCAATTCTCGCCAATGACCACGTTGCATCCGTAATCTGGTATGAAAGGTGGCTCGATAAAAGTTCCCGGGCCCACCTTTCCCAAAATGTCCTTGAGCATTTCTTGTTGTGTGGCCATCAACTCGTCATAAGGCTTCGAGTTCGGATCCAGATTGTTATACTTGTGAAGTAGACATCTCGCGCGGTGACGTCCTGCGAGCAGGGGGGGATGCAATGGATTGTACCTATCATCGTTAACATTTCAAGGACCTCTGTTTGGTCATGTTGCATTCTCACAGCATTCCAGAAATCATGCGCTCGTACTCCTCGCACCAGGGAGTGCCCTTCAGCTGCTTGGCGAGCTGAATGATCTCGCTGTTCTTCGTTGTTCTTGCCATGGCAACTTACTGGTCCTCGGTTACTTTCGTCCCTTCTAAAATTGGCTGCTTGATTTGACATCGATATGTCATAACGAACAGGAACTACTTTATACATGGGGTTATTTCAACTTTTCCTGAAGAGGACAAAAGGACATTTCCGAATCTGGAAATATTTGACCGCAACATTTTACCCCGCTATGCTATCAGACCAACCAGGGACACACCCTGCTCAGACGCACACAGGTGTGAAAGGTCTATTCTTGTCGACGTTTGGTTGACGACGATGGCTAGTTGGACTCACTGCGTGCTATCCTTTGTCCGGATCAGTCCAAAGTAGTTGCTCAACAATAACTTCGGTCTCTGCGTGTACATGTAGCAAGGATAACGTTTGGGGTCTATCGTGCTGAGCTCCAAAAACTTGTCTCCGCAACGCAGTCACAATGTGTATTCGAGAATCCCTGTCTCACGCTTAACATAGAGATCCTGGGTAGGCGAAAGACGTGTGAGAAACCTGATAGCAGAGACAAGATATCAGCCACTATCGGCATGTAGAAGCTCCCCGTGATGGACCCCCACCAAAGATAGCGGGTTGCATGGTAGCTAGCATCCGTGCGGTGCCGTTCAAGATAGGAAAGCTCGGCAAACTAGGATCTTTGCGGGGAAGCGGCTTGGAAATCTGGGGAAGGCCCTGAATCAATTATGAGCCATGAATGTAGATCTACGACGCATTCTTTGGACGTGCAAGGAGATTCGGACGGGCGGAAACATGGTTCTAGTTGTATCTCTCTCCATGCTGACGAGACCTAGTGACACTGCAAGCAAACGAATCGAGCGACATGCCAGCCATGATTGGGACGTTGGTGCAGGAAATGGATTGACTGGATCTTAGTGTATTGAGAAATGTGTAGGTGTAGACGGCATTCAGCCTGTAGCTGAAGACGGGGAGGGAGGGGTAGTGCACGTACCTTTGTCCGGCTGAATTTCTAAGATCTTGATAAGACGTGGACGTGAGCAGCGCACCGCAGCTTTCCATATAAAGTTCTTGGAGTCAGACCACGGAATTCAGATTCCTTACAACCCTCTATCAACATACGATAATCATCCCAGAGTCTGGGGAAGTGCTTTTCTCGACCGATCTTTGTGCAACTATCGTCCCACCAAACCGTTCATTGGACTGACTATGACCGGCGAATATCCAAATGACGGCAAAATAGCCGAGCCAAAAGCTGTCGGAAGCGATGGGCAATCAGTTATCCTTGGAGAGCTTCATGGTATGGACGATGATGCCATTCTGCGAGCACAAGGACATGCCCCGGCATTGAAGAGGACATTCAATACTCTTGGAACCCTTGGTTTAGGCTTCAGGTGAGTTGAATATGCTGTTGAAACCTTGCAGGGTTTGCTGAAAACTAAAGCATGGAGGAAGAAGCATGCTAACGTTGTGACGTCTTTAGTATCACAAACTCGTGGTTGTCATATGCGAGTTGCTTTGGGCAGAGCATGGTATATGGTGGCCCGCAAGCAACGGTATTTGGCCTGATTGTGGCCTGCTTTGTGCAATGGATTGTAGCCGCTGGCATGGCTGAAGAAGCCTCTGCTTTTCCATCTTCGGGAGGTATGCATTGGAATCGCTAAAAGAGCGAAATGTGCCATGGTCATTGACAAATAGTTACAGGCCAATACCACTTCACATCTATCTTGGCCCCGAAGAAACACAAGAAGTTTGCGGCCTTCTCGGTTGGGTTGCTCAGCATCGTCGGATGGTGGGTCATCACTTGTTCCGGGTTGTCCAATAACGTTCAGTCGATCATGGGCATGGTTCAATTTGTGAATCCCAGCTTTGAACCCCAACGCTGGCAGTTTTATCTCGTGTACCTTGCACTTTTAGTTGTCACTCGTAAGTTCCGTCTCACTCCACCCATCGGCAGGCGCTTCCCACCAACTCCTGAATGCTAACTTGAGTCTCCCAAGTCGTGCCGATTTTCACCATCCCCCAGCGCCATATTGGGAAGTGGACAACGCTCTGTTTAGTTCTGTCAATCCTCGGATTCTTCATTGTCACCATTGTCATCCTGACAATGTGCAAGTCATTTCAGCCTGCCAGTCAGATCATCAAATTCGACGGTGCCAGTGGATGGCCGAATGGGATGGCTTGGTTCATGAGCATCGGCAACGCCATGTACGCCTTTGCGAGCCTAGATGCCGTAATCCACATTGCGGAGGAGATGCATCATCCCGGGAAAGAGATTCCTCGTGTCATGTGAGTATTACAATGCAAAGGCATCGTGTCACTTAACGGCAGCTAATGCGTTTGCCTAGCAACTTGACTCTAATGATCGGCTTGGTAACATCAGTGCCTTTCATCATCGCGATGATGTTCGTTATCAAAGATGTTGAGGCTGTGCGGGGTGCAATTCTGCCTAGTCTTGAAGCGTTTTATCAAGCCACAGGAAGCAAGACTGCAGCATTAGGCTTGCAAATAGTGTTGACTATTCTGTTTTACAGTAAGTCCAGTCCCTCTAGATCTGACATGCAGATACACTGATGATACTGTTCAGCGTGCATGCCAAGTCAGTGGATCACATGCGGACGCCTGACATGGGCTTTTGCTAGAGACGTAAGTGCTGAGCACAGATATCTCCAAACAAAGGACGGAGACTGACTCTTTCATCAGAACGGACTTCCGAGGTCAAACTACTGGACTGAGATCCACTCATACTATCAGTTCCCTGTACGAACCACTCTTCTCTCGGCAGCCTTCTGTGCGATCTATGGATTGCTATATGTTGCGAGTACCCAAGCGTTCAACTCCATCATCGTCTCTGCAGTCCTCGCAGTAAACATCTCCTACGTTGTACCGCAAGCTATCTGCCTCGTTCAAGGCCGAGGGAAGACCCTTGCCAATCGTTCATTCGATCTTGGAATCTGGGGGTACTTTTGCAATGCGTTTTCTCCTGTTTGGATAACTGTCATCGGTATCGTTATCTGTTTCCCAAATATCCTACCTGTGACGGCTGCTTCAATGAATTAGTAAGTTCCGTTCCCATGACTTGATCATTTCGGTCTGGAACGTTTCCACTAACACGTAATTTAGCGTATGTGTGACTTTGGGGGCAATTGGCTGTCTCATCATAGGGACATGGTGCTGTATTAGGAAGCAGTTTCAAGGGCCTTCTATCGACTGGGCCATGCTCAACGACCAGAACGCTATTGACTAAGGGAATGAAACGGCATGTCTACGTTGTCATGACACACCTCAGGATATCGAATAGATAGTACCAGTACTTAGCAGATTTCAATATTGCGGTTATCAATAACGCACTGCGATTCATGGCTTCTGTGAGCCCGTGTTATGAAGGTTGCTTCCCTCGATTGAAAATTGCAGTGCCCTATGGTTTCAAGATTAGTACTTGTCTTCGCCTCCGACGTTCCTCACGATTGTTGTATTAACCTGGTATGTGGAAATGGCTGCTGCACTACATCTCCATCCCCAGGACGAAGATTTCAGACGAGGGAGGCTGAGGAAGAGGTAGCGAAATTTCAATCCAATTCCTGTGAGAGACTTTCTAATGTACAAGCGCGCCTTACTCTTCCCATTTGCCCTTGTCAGAGGCGAGATTGACCAAGCCTCCCCTTGGGTCTGAGTTCCGTGGCAATCGTTTGAGCATTCATGATACCCTGTTCAAGTGCACCGTCAATAGAGGCTCGCCAGCCATGAGCCCAATCACCACTGGCAAAGAAGATATCTCCATGTCTGCTCTGAAGCTCATCCTGAAATTTGGACATGTATCCAGGCCTCCACCATGCCGGACCCCCTTTAGAGTATGGATCGGTACACCAATTGTGGAATATCTGAGCATCATTAACATCTGTGGAATCGTATCAAGATAATCAAAGTGACTTACCATTCTCTGAACATTCATCGGATGGAGCTGCTCAAAGGCGTCGACGGCTGCCTTTGGGCTTTCCTCCGGTACAAACGCTCCTTTCTCGTCCTTCCCGAAACCGACAAGATGGACATTCCCATTAGGAAGTACACCATCGCCGTAGCCGTACATCAGAGTGCCAGGAAAGCGCATGCCGTTCCAACCTTCGAGCTCAGGGTTGCTTACATCGACGTGTATCTTCGACATCTGGTTAACATGTCCCAGCTCAATGGCTTCGCGGCGAGTCGTTGAGAGCGGGGGTAGGAACTGGACATCCTTCAGAACGTTAAGTGGAATGGTGCAAACCACCTTGCGAGCCCTGAACGTTTGCCCCGAAAGACCACGGACCTGAACACCATCCGATCGTTGGATGATGGAGCTGATAGGGAACGAGAAGATGTAATCGAGTCCATAGTCAACGGCTTCCCCGAATATTCGCTTAGCGAGGGCTGTTTGTCCTTGTCTCAACTTGTATCGAAGCCATATATCACCGAAGTTTTTGGAGTCGTGCGTCATAAGAGCGTGAGATCGTGCCATATCCCAGAAGCTGCTGTTCTCCATGTCACCGCCCGAGATGTGCAAGAGCAACGATACAAGAAGTCCTCTTTCTTCGGCGCTGAGCTGGTCCTTGATTTGCACGTATCGGTCCTGACAAGACATCTGGTCCCATTTCTCGATGGTTGATCGATCCACAACGATGTTATTCAGCTGTGCGTGGGGCAAAGGGCAGATTGTGCGACAATGTTGACCATCGACGTTCACGAAAAGATCCCAGGCTCGAGATGTCATGGTGCCGGCTTCTTCGTGGGTTGTTCTTCTCGGCTTCGCACCTAAATAGTCCGATAACATGAGTTTCAACGAAGCGGGTGTGATGATTGCAATGGTAAAATACCTTGAATGTTGATGGTATAGTATCCATCACTTTTATCCGCAATGCCAGTTTCCATGAGATCACGATCCATGTTGTATCTTGTCATCTCTCTGAGCAGGTACCCCATGTGGTGGGTGACCCAAGTGCCTCCCATTTCGTAGAGAAATCCTGTTCGACGATGTAAGCAGAAGCGTTAGATGCACACGTAAGTGTCATACAACGTACCATCTTTTTTTACTGTATAGGTTCGTCCCCCAATACGGTCTCGAGCTTCAAGCAGCAACACGGAGTGGCCTGGCACTAGTGTATCAGTAACTGGGACAGCAAGAGTCTTGAACAGGTCCAAGATCCTACCTTTGGTTGAAAGATCTCGCGCGGCTGCAAGGCCAGCATATCCCGCGCCAATCACAATGGTGTCATACAAGCGGTTGGGAGTCGATTCCAATCGTCTAGGACGTTGAACAACTGCATCACTTTCGAGGCCTTTCGAAACCGAGACAGACTTGGGAGTCCATTCGTACCCATCGTTGGTCTTCTTCTCAGGCGTCATGTCGTAAAAGTGTAAACTGAACTATGCAACGAATGGTAACATGCCCCAGGTCTAGTGCCCGATCCACAGCAGTTAAGAAGGTTGATCCGTTTCGACAGAAGATATCAGATAATTCCATCTTTGGCCCAATGCCGTGTTACCGATGTGCACTCCAGCTATGCCTTGGAGAGTCCTGTTCTTTGGGTGCATCCAACCCACTGTTAGTTTCAGGACGTGGCCATTCAGCGACTTTTGGAGAAAGTTTGCGGGGTTGTTGGCATTATTTCCTATTTAGGAAATATTTCGTACTCCCTGGACCGGGTCCGAGCTCCGGTCCTCCCCGCAGCAGGTGGGAACATCTACCTAACAAGGATAGGAAATTGGTTGACTTGCCAGAAGAGGCGGAGTTAGTCCACTCAAGAGTGATCGGTCGTAAGGTCGGCGATGATAATTGCAGCAGAAATGCATCGTCATCAATACGTTGATTGTAAATAAGAACAAGCGACAAACATCAGACATCTTCCCCTGTTCATCTTCATCAAACCTTCATATCCGATACTTCACGATACATTAGCAACCCAATTGCTGTTCGTGTGTCGTCTCGTTATCATTCCCAGATTCAACCATGGTAGACTTTAAGGGATTGAGCCTTGAAGGCAAAGTTGCCATCGTCACTGGAGCTTCTAGGTATGGGCTGGAATCTCACTGCTAGTATCATGACAACGCGGTTTGCTAATCGTAAAATAACAACAGAGGGCTTGGTGCAGGCATTGCCGAACTCCTTGGAAAGCGCGGGGCCAATGTGGTTGTCAACTACGTGTCCGAGGGCAGCCGTGAGCGTGCGGAGAAAGTTGTGAAGACGATCGAGGCCAACGGTACCAAGGCCGCACTCTGTCAGGCAGATGTCAGCAAGCTTGCCGACATTCCTAAGATCGTTGATAGCGCCTTGAGCATCAGTCCTACCGGGAAGATTGATATTCTTATCCACAAGTACGCCTTCTCCGTGGGGTGAACATGGCTTGATGCTGACAATCGCACTCCAGTGCCGCCCAAGGCAATGAAGCCAATCTTGTGGACACCACACCTGAATTCTATGAGAGGCATTTCGATACAAATGTGAAGGGCCCAATCTTTTTGACCAAAGCCGTTGAGCCACATCTCCCAAAGGGTGGACGTATCGTCTTCATCTCGTCCGCAGGCGCTCGCCTGGGTGTCGCAGGACAAACGGTATACGCCGCCACCAAGGCGGCCAACGAGGCCCTAACTCGGACTTGGGCGAAGGAATTGGGGCAATCTCATGGGATCACAGTCAACAGTGTCAACCCAGGTCCAATCGCAACAGGTGAGTCACTACACAAAGACACGTTTCACGTATGTACATGTATACGGGATCCCCGCTAATCCTAGGCCAAATGTCTAGACCAATGGTTCCAGAGTGATGAGCAATTTTTGAAGGATATGCAGCCCTTGATTGAATCTACTCCGGCGGCTGCTCGAGTTGGCGAGGTTGATGACATTGCTCCTTTGGTAGCTTTCCTGTGCTCCGACGACGCTCGTTGGACCACCGGCTCTACCTTGTCGGCAAATGGAGGGTTGTACAACTAGAATTAGTAGAACAAGGATCTTTTTATGACGTATGACGTTTGGATATATGTCTCGCATCCCCTTTAGTAAAGTAAAGCATGATTCCAGATCCAGCCGCAAGAATTCTCGCATCAATCGATAGTGGACAAGGGATGTTGAACTAAAATGATGTCCTGACCCTTGTAAGATAGGCTGATAGTGAGATGGGACGCAGATCCCGGCCTCTGGACTGGAGCGGAATATATAACCCGCAGGGCGGAAGAGGGCCCGGCACCGGAGTCTGCCCACCAGTCTCCAATTACCCCGCGTTAGTTCGCTATTTTTGATGGGTCGGGAAGGCATAGATCCCGATAAGACATCACAATGGCCCCAATACGGCAACTGTCGCCTGTTCGGAACAGAACCTGGGTCCTGTGAACTCTCCAAACTCGACGCTCACATTGTCTGCTTATGTTCTTCACGTCGACCGTTTCATCACTGCAATATTTCTGAACATGCCGCAATCAGCAACGAAGCCGTCACGAGGATTCAGATTCGTCGGGGGGCCCAGCCGTAAACGCAAGCCAAACTCTACCCCTTACCGTCATAACCGAGCCCGTCGCAACTTGAACGACCATTCTCGAGATCATCCAGAATTCCCTGATGTCACGAACGGCGATCTGCATTCTGCAGATAGTTTTAATGCCCAGGCAGAGGGGCAGTCGCAGGAATGCATTACTGTAAGACCGGAGGATGAATCTGGTTCTCGGACGCCACAGCCCATGAATATAAACGAAGCAGCGTCTTCGGAGCCATCAGGGCTTTCTGGTACCACTCTACCTCCAACTACGCCTCTGTCATCACAGATGCCTGGAATTGACGCGACCTTGCCCATGCAAGCCCTGCCAGTGTCGAATGTTGATCCTTTCTGGGGAGCCAACGGGCAGTTCACGGGCTACGAATTCGACTCCATGGAATTTTCTTCACTGTTGACACCATTCCTGGAGACCCTAGATGGCCTTGCTGGAGTCGATGACTTTTCCTCCTGTAGTCCATCAGGCACTGACGCCTCCGAGAATCTCGAATCACAAAGAGATGACCAGATGCAAGGTATCTCAAGCCAAGTTGACCCCGGCATGATCTCGGTGCACCGAGCATCGAGGACCATCGAATCGCCGAAGGTCCCTTCACCAAACGAGGTGACTAGTTCACTCGATGACCTTTTGCTTCAGTGTATTTATACCTATCACGATTAATGCTACATAGCTGACCAACCAGGTAGACGACCAAGAGTTCTGCGTACTCCCACTGACATCTGATTTTGACGCCAACCCTTTTAGATGCGGGTCCTTGAAGTGGAAGAAATCCGATATTCTCCTCCACTCTATTCTCGCATTATCCTATCGGCATATCAATAGGGTCACAGGGAAGTGTGGAAGAGAAGCTAGCCAGCACAAAACGACTGCTTTAAAAATGCTTGAAGAGAGGCAAAGGAGTGGACATACTCAGACTGCTGAGAATGGTCTTCTTGAAGCGGTCCTCATTTTATTCACTCTCAATGTACGTTTTGCCGAATACGGCGTTTCCCAAATCATCAACTGACCGTCCAAAGTGCTCTTTATCCGCGTATGGCTCGTGGACGTCGCAGCTTCACGCTGCACATCGGGTTCTCACAACATTTGATAAGTCTGGAGGACAACGAACGCCTAGAGTAGAGGCTCAGATTTCAATGCTCATTTGGTAAATCATGATCTCTGTTACAAGTGTGAGCAGGTGCTAATACTTACCTCAGGTGGGACGTGACTTTAGCTCTGACAACACGAAAGGGGTGCGTCCTACCTCACACATATCATTCCAATCTTCACTATCAGACTCCCGATAATGAAAAGGCATTCTACAACGTATCTGGCTGTCCTGAAGAGCTATTCGGATACATGACACGTCTAGCAATGTACGCAAGAGAATTCGAGCTCGCCACCACGATGACATGCGTTACGTTTGATACAGGTCCTGTCCTGTCGGTGGAGCAAGCTATCAAAGACTGGAGGGCACCGGCATATTCGGACTGCATTGATTTCGAAACTTTGGAGAACGATGGCTCCCAAAACGTGGATCAGCAGGAGATTGAAGAAGCATTGAACTACAAGCAAGATTTACACCACTGCGCCGAAGCGTGGAGATATGCTCTGCTTCTTTACATTGAGAGAGTATTCAAATGGGACCGGAAATCTACTTCCCTTCCAGTTTTAGGTTTGCTGGCCCGAAAAGCTCTCAACCATGTGAGCTCGTGCCGGCGTGGCACCATGCTGCAAAAGCAACTCCTGCTCCCAACATTCTTGGCAGGGTGTGAAACAACGAATCTGGAGCTGAGAGAACAGGCGAAGCAGTATTGCGAGTGGTGGAATGATAAGACAAGGTATGACATGTTCTTGACAGCTGCCTCTTTGCTCGAGGAAGTATGGGCAAAATATGGAACCGGAAGTTGGTGGGGGTCTATCATGGACGAGAAGTGTCAGCCAGGGGCACATGGATACACGCAAAATCAGTATCTTCTAGGATAATATGCAATATCATGGGCTATTTCAAGGATTTTGCTTGTGGGTTATTCAGATTACAATGGCAGGTTTAGGAATGCAGAGGTCTCTTGGTTGGGCTTTCTTAATATTTGTCTCTGGATACCCATTCAGATTAGTTCTCAGTTCCTGCTAGAGCAAATCCAGTTCAAACTACGTCAAAGTCAATAGTACCCCAGCCTTCGAAGGTGCAAGACCAATGACCCACCTCCTCCATCGGAACTGCTTGTAGACAACTACCAGGCAAGATGACTTGACCTGGGCTGAACTCGACATCATACTTAGAAAGCTTGTTGACTAGCCAAGCAACAGCTGAGATGGGGTTACCAAGTACGTTCCGGGTGTTTCCAGTCATAACCTCTCGATCATTGAAACGAAGAATCCCTCGAGTGTTGCTCAAGGTGAGGTCGGTAAGCCGCCGCGGGGTGCCACCGAGAATCACAGCTCCAGTGGAGCCATTGTCTGCTAGAGTATCCGCCAAGCCGATGGCCCAATTCTTTACCCTCGAGTCAATGATTTCGATGGCGGGTATGGCGTAGTCTATGGCGTTGATGACATCGGCCACAGTAACATTCGGCCCCTTCAGATGACCCTTCAGCACAAAGGCTGGCTCGAGCTCCACAAAAGGCTTGATGTAATCCTTTCGCGGTAATGTTGTGCCTTCGTAGATGAATGTGCTCGCAAGAAGAAAACCATAGTCTGGCTGATCGAGTCCGAAGGCATCTTGCATGACTTTCGCAATGTTTCCTAGCTTGTACCCCACAAGACGGTCGCCGTACTTGCTGACCGCATTCTTGACGGTCACTCTTTGGACTTCAAAGGCGCTGTCAGGATCGAGGCTTCCCCAGGTCTTGGCAGGCGGGTCGATGGGCTCTCGGCTTATACGAGCAGCTCTAAGAGCTTCTGAAATTTGTTGAAGTTCGGATTCTTGCATTATTTTATTGGTGAAAAGGTAAAGCTTCTTGGAAGAGGCCGCGATCAAAAGTCAAGGGCGTAGGATAGTGACACGATATTTGATAAGAGAGGCGCTTTGATGCTTTCTATTATCTCATGGTATTGAGAGTAACAATGTCCTCAAGCTATATAAGTCTCGTAAACATTTGAACATGCACAAAGCTCAAGGATTCTTCTGCGCGCCGGATACCTTTTCTGATAAGCCGACTGAAGACCGATGGTTGATGCCCGGAACGACAGGAGCAGCTCGGGATCTACGTTGACCATCGGCGAGGTTCGTACCTTATCTGGAACGCAACATGGCAACCCGAAACTTGAAAATAACTGACGAATGAATTCAATCCCGTTGTCATAGTCTTATCTTTTGGTCCGAGCCTCCCGTTGAAATTGAACCCCCTGTAGTCGGGCGCCCGATTCTACCGTACCCTAGCTCCCGCTCCCGATCCCTGCAAGAACGCATCCGAGACTCACTACCTACGGAGACTCAACCGACTCGCTTCGGCTTCACCCATCGTACAGCATTGCACTTTAAAGCCATAGCCGCCACATACTGAATTCTTTGGTGCCTTTGCCAACTTTGCCTACCAAGAAGTGTGTCATAGTGTCGCCCGTTTTGGCGCCTCTACCCCAGATAGTCGCCTCTGGCTGTCCGGTGTCTCGGCTTTGTGCAGACGTGATGTCAAGCAGCTGATTGGTCCCGAGCCGGAAGGGGCCCTCACCTTCTAGTTTGAAATCCGCGTAATGGATCAAGAAATCAGGGCGGAACCTTACTGGATGAACCATGTGATCGACCGCTCAAGCTGTCAGCTGAACCTATCCCATCTCGGGTTAGAGGTCGGGGGCCTGATTACCATCCGACCCTTACGAACCGATGAAGGCGACCGGGATTGTTGCAAAGTCTTTGGATAGGCTAGTCCTGCTGTTTTCAGTGCGTATACGCGACGCCGATGTTGCAATGATAATTAACGGTGGTTTGGCCTCTACATGTATTTTGGGAAGTCTTAAACATTGACTTGTCCGCGAAACTTTCCAATCATCGTCGCACTTTCAACCCACTACTACACATATCTTACTTTTCCATTGGTATCAGTTTACAGCCACCTGAACCTCATTAGTGCCAAACAACTTCGGAAGCACACACCATGAGCGGAGCCCTGGCCGACTCTGAGTCGAAGCTGTCCGCAAAGATGACTGAGCTGAAGAAGGAGAGCGGTGCGAGTGAAGTGGGAAGCGGCGAGATTATCCACAATCCCGAACATCTGCAACGCCATCTCACTCCACGCCAAGTCCAATTCGTGGCAATCGGTGGCTCGATCGGAACAGCCCTCTTCGTTAGCATCGGGTATGGTCTGATGCGTGGAGCAGGCAGCCTGTTGGTAGCATTTGCTTTGCAAGCCTGCGTAATTGCCCAAGTCAACAGCTCGTTGGCGGAGATGACTGTCTTCATGCCAATCAGTGCATCTTTTATCCACCACGCCAGGACCTGGGTTGACGATGCCTGGGGCTTTATGGTCGGCTGGAATTTCTTTCTCTTTGAGGCGCTGCTCATCCCGTTTGAGATTACGGCTTTGGATATGGTGTTGACCTTTTGGCGAGACGATATCCCCTCCGCTGCAGTCATCACGACATGCATCGTCCTCTACGCGTAGGGTTCCAGTTTTCATGGTCAACTTCGGTGATGCTGACGATAAGGCCTTCAGAGCATGCAACGTGCTCGTTGTCAAGTACTTTGGCGAAACAGAGTTCTGGCTGGCTGGGGGAAAGCTCCTGCTTATCTGCATCCTCTTCTTTTTCACCTTCATCACGATGGTGGGAGGCAACCCGCAACATGACGCCTATGGTTTCCGTAATTGGTCCAAGCCGGTATATCTCCATTTTATCTGTTTCTGTGTATCACATCCAATGCCCTGATAAGTACTGATCAAATTGCAAGTCTCCCTTCGTTGAGTATATCGACACAGGCAACCTCGGTCGATTTCATGGTTTCCTTGCCGCATTATGGCAAGCAGCCTTCACAATCGTCGGTCCTGAGTATTTGGCCACTGTTGCTGGTGAAGCCCAAAATCCTCGGAAGACCATGAAGTCTGCGTTCAAATCCGTTTACTGGCGCTTTGGCATCTTCTTCATAGGCGGCGCACTGTGCGTTGGTATCGCCCTGCCGGCTAATGACCCTACTCTGCTCCGGGTGCTTAGCAACGGCGAGACGGGGACCGGTGCTGCTTCGCCGTTTGTCATTGCCATGAAGAACATGAACATTGGGGTTCTTCCACATATCGTTAACGCTTTGCTTCTGACAAGCATCTACTCTGCCGGAAACGCTTACGTCTACTGCTCATCCCGCAGTCTCTACGGCTTGGCCATCAACGGACATGCGCCGAAGTTCTTGACCAAGTGCACCAAGCAAGGTGTTCCTGTCTATTGCCTTTTAGTTTCGGTCGCTTTCGCCTGTCTTTCTTACTTGAAACTGGGAAGCGGTTCCGTTACTGTTTTGACCTGGTAAGCATGCACGTTGACTAATTCCACTGTTCGGGGTCTAAGCCATGATTGGGGTGAATTCAATGCTAATCGGCACTCCAATAGGCTGACGAACCTAATTACTGGTGGAACCCTGGTAACATACATCGTCATCTGCGTCAACTACCTCTTCTTCTATCGAGCCCTTCAAGCCCAGAACTTCAACAGATCGGATCTCCCGTACGTTGGGTACTTGCAACCGTATGGCACATGGATTGCCTTGGTGTGGCTCATTGCTGTCGAGCTTTTCTACGGTTACGCCATATTTCTCAAAGGCCGATGGGACACTGGATCATTTTTCAGCAGCTATACTATGGCCATTCTTGCGGTTCTTCTCTTTGGTGGATGGAAGGTCTTCAATCGCACACGGTTCATCAGGCCTGAGCATGCTGATCTAGTCGGAATTCGACCTGCAGTTGATGAACACGAAGCGTCCATGATTGACAAAGAGGGAGCGGGCTTGCGCAGACGCATGGCACAGTTGCTCAATGCTCGCTTTAGATTTCACCGAGATTCGCGACGCTCGGTCTAGCTCATCGGCACGCAGGCTTGCGCTCAGGCGTGCACTTGCGAAGTCGCTCAATGATGGGCTATCGATCTAGCGCTTTATTTTAGTAGAATCGGCCCGTCAATATCATGCAACTATGCGGTCTATGTGTGTTCTTATGCAAAACTCTAGTATGGTCTCAACGGTTCAGCGGTAGCCTGTCCGAACGCCCACTGCTAGCAGCTCCGTTGATAGCTTCTGCGAGCGACATAACGACGAAAATCAAAGTTCTAACGGGTCAAGAATCCCAATGCAAAGTTCTCGAATTATGAATCAAGGTGTGACTGGCCCCGTTTGGGAACATGGAAAGTGATTGTAGGTTCATCCGGTCGAGCCGGCGTTGTGGGGCCTGTCCAGCCGGCGTATCCCCGCGCCGGAGGCTGACAATATCCGGGTGTTCGGAGAAAACCCCCGCTGTCCTGCGCTTACTTTGTCGCCAGGGCTCGTGGTCCCTGAAAGTGAAATGCATGCTCTGTGACGAACTCTCAAGGATATGTCATGGCGCCGGCAGTTATTTGCGGGGTGTAGCTCTTGGATGCTGCCATCATGACAAGGTTTCTAGCTATCTTCCGCATCCCCTCTTTCAACTTTGAAGTATTTCGTAGTAATCTCCATGGTGTCTCACTAAGGAGCGACGGAGGGTCGGGGATGACAGCACCGACACACGCAAGGAAGAAGACGACAGCTGTTGGGTCCCGGCGGCATCCCACACTTCAACTCCTGCCAAGATTTCCGGGACTCCCGACGGCACCGAGAACATTATTCCCGAGCGACTTCGTCAATCTATCTCAACAAAAGCACGCGATCAAACACTCGTATTCCAACTGCAAACGCTGCCGCAGCAATTGCGGACCTGGGATCTCGTTTCACGAACGATCGAAGTGGAGTTATCCATGGATTGCTAAACTGCACTAGGGAAGGATCATCACTGAACCGGTCCCCTGCAGAAGCTCTCGCCGCAAGGTGGCATTGACGCGGCTGCAGAGGCTGTTTGCGTCTGACTGCCACTTGTCCGGGACTGGCCTGATGGCCGTTTGAGCTGGCGATGGTGTCAGAAGTGGCTTGTTCATCGTTCAACCTTAATTCAGCTAATGTGACACGACGCGAGCCTCGGAAGCTCCAGGAAAGCTACGACGACGGCAGTTGACCTTTTCGACATTGTCTGAACTTCAGCAAGCAATGTCCGCGGCCGCATTCGTTCCCTCTCTTGGACCCCGGGAGCCCTCTCGGAGACCGCAACTCTCGCACCCGAGGTTGGCATTAGGTTTCTGCAAGGCGAACGTCACCAACAGCTGTTCGCCTGAGGCTCATCACAGAGCTGCCCACCTGTGACATGTGCAAGCGCCCAACATGTCAGACGTCGGTTTCCGTGGTGAACATCGGATACCACTCATACCAGTCGCCAACCTTTCGACGCGCTTCTCTCTCAGTCTCAGCCACCTGTGCGGGGAAGGGTTCAGCTGCGGCAAAGGAGGGTCGATCCGCCGTCTTTGGTTAGCTCCAGAACTCAATAGTGGCGCTGTTTGGCGCATTCGGATCCAGGGGTCTGTGGCGGAATCCTCCTCTCTGAGCTCCTCTCCGCGACCCCCAAGGACCCCCAACGCCCCCTTCTTTTGCCCTCTGGCACGTCAGAAAACAAGCTACGTGGCAGGGGCCCGAGAGTGCCCAGACTTTAACGCGTTTGTTTCCCTGCCTTTGCCTACCAAAGAGCCGTGCCGACATCCGGGGCTGTGTCTACGGGGTGGGCCGTGAACCCTGACGCGGTCATCCCGATTGGACCGAGACGAGGATAACGCGCGGACGTTCTGAGTCGAGACTTTCATCAGCCTCTCTCCACAATGGCGGCGGTGTAAAAATATCTCGACGATTGGGTAATCTGTAGCATCACAAGCTTCGGATCGACCCATTCTTGGAGGCTCAACACTAGCTTAGAACTTATTTAAGGGATACAGCTTCCCCGCATATCATTATGCTTCCTTATCACTCAGATCTTCGGACTTTGATACCAATAAACAAACACAGTCTTTTCTTTCCTCACAAGTAAAACATCATGAGCTACTACGGCAACAACAACCAGGGCGGCGGTTACGGCCACCAGGGCGGAGGCTACGGCGGTCCCGGCGGCCCTCAGGGCGGCTACGGAGGCCACAACCAAGGCCCCGGCGGTGAGGCCAACTCTTACTACAATGAGCAACAAGGCCAGCAACATCAGCAACAAGGGTTCGGATATGGCCAGGGCCCCAACCACCAGCAGAACAACTTCTCTTCCCCACCTCCTTACCAGAACCAGGGAGGCTACAACGAGCACAACCGCAACGACGGACCTGGAGGCTACGGCGGCCCAGGCGGCCAGCAGGGCGAGGACGGCGAGCGTGGTCTCACCGGTGCCCTTGCCGGAGGTGCTGCCGGTGCTTTCGGTGGTCACAAGGTTGGTGGCAACTTCGGCCACAGCAAGACCAGCACCTTCATCGGTGCCGTAGCTGGTGCCTTTGCCGGCCACAAGCTCCAGGACGGTGTTTCTGACTGGAAGCACGAGCGCGACGACAAGAAGGAGGAGGAGAAGCGCAGAGAGGAAGAGGAGAAGCGTAGACACGAGGAGGAGGAGAGACGCAGGAGAGAGGACAATCACCGCCCCGAGGAGCACCACCACCACGAGCGCCGTGGCTCTGGTGACCGCCCCCGTGGCGGTAACTTCGCCGGCGGCTTCACCGGCTCTTCCCGCGATATCCGCATCGATGCTCACGGTGACTACAACCTCCGTGCCTCCTGCAAGCGCCGCGACGGCGGATGGCAAGAGAGCTGCATCAGCCTGAACCGCTACCTGGAGAACGACCAAGGTAGCTTCCGCTGGACTTCCGGCGGCGGCGGTGGCGGTGGTGAGCAGAACTACACCGTCCAGCAGGGAGACACTCTTCGCAATATTGGCGACCGCTTCGGCGCCAGCTGGGAGGAGATCGCGAGACACAACAACATTGCCAACCCTGACCAGATCTGGCCCGGCCAGAACCTCCGCATTCCGGGACGCGGCGGCGGCGGTGGTGGCGGCAATTTCGGTGCCTCGGCCCGGGATGTCCGCCTCGTCGACGGCGGACAGCGTCTGGAGGCGGAGCTGTCCCGTCACGGACAGTGGGTCCGCGCCTCCATCAACCTGGATGAGAAGATTGGAAACAATGACGGCACCCTGCATTACGTCTAAGGGTGGTCGAACTATCACGGCCGAAAACAAAAAAGCGATGTTGAACCGGTTTGATTTTTAGCGACACCGGAATAGTAGATGATAAGGATTGAACTATTAGATAGCCTCAATGCAAACGACTTTTGATCATTACTATGCGGCCATGATACTTCAGGCACCTGACTGAATTCACCGATGTCTACTTTTGAATGATGTTACAAGTTTGGTGAAATACCGCCCGTCACGATCATTTTTATCGTCAAATAATCCTCCACCCCGTACTTGCTGCCTTCACGCCCCATGCCGGAATGCTTGACGCCTCCGAATCTGGGAAATCATCAGTTCTCACTCTGCGTATACTCATCCGGCCGGTGTGGGTCACTTACGGAGCGGAAGCATCGGAGATGACTCCGGTATTGATGGCAACCATGCCGAATTCTAGCTGTTCCGACACGCGATGCGATCGTCCCAGGTCATTTGTGATGAGGTATGATGCCAATCCTACCTCGGATTTGTTGGCCCTCTCGATAACCTCTCTCTCAGTCTTGAACTTGGTCAACGCCGCCACCGGACCAAATGTCTCCTCTTGTGTGACTTTCATGGAGTCGTCGACGTCTCCCAAGATCGTTAACTCATGAAAGTTCTTACCCACGGAAGGAAGACGTTTTCCTCCAATGAGGACCTTTGCATTTTTGCTGACGGCATCCTTGATGTGCTCCTCAACCTTCGACACGCCGTTCGTGAGGGGTCCGTGAGTGACCGATGCATCCGTGCCATGGCCGACCTTGAACTTGCTGACTTCTTCAACTAGTCTTTGAGAAAACCTATCATATATGCCTTCCTGAACGAAAATCCGGTTGGCGCAAACGCAGGTCTGACCTGTGACCTTGAACTTAGAGACGAGAACGCTGGAGATAGCAACCTCGAGGTCTGCGTCGTCGAAAACGATGAAAGGTGCATTACCGCCCAGCTCCAAGCTCAGCTTCTTCAGAGTGTCGCTTGATTGCTTCATCAACAACTTGCCTACTCGAGTCGACCCGGTAAAAGAAATCTTCTTCACAGTATCTGACTGGCACAGAGCGAGACCGAGCTGGGGTGTGTTCTCCAACGCCGTCACAACGTTGAGAACACCAGGAGGAACACCAGCGCGCTCAGCCAAGACGGCGAGGGCATTGGAAGAAAACGGCGTGAGTCCATCTGACTTCATGACAACCGTGCACCCGGCTGCAAGAGCGGCGGCGACCTTTCGGGCACCCATGGCGAGAGGGAAGTTCCAGGGGACAATCAACCCACATACACCGACAGGCTCCTTGATAACGCGGGTCCTGTAGTTCGGGTTGCTGTGGGGAATGATATCCCCGTAGATCCGAGAAGCTTCTTCGCTGAACCACTCGAAGAAGCTGGCTGCGAATAGAGACTCGCCCTCGGCATCACCCTTTGCCTTGCCGTTCTCGGCGGTGTTGATCTTGCCGAGATCCTCCTTGTTCTCAACCAGAAGCTCAAAGATGCGCTTGATAATGCGACCACGTTGTCGGCCTGAAGTTGCCCTCCAGGCCGGAAAGGCCTTGGCAGCGGCCTCAATAGCCTTGTTCAGGTCGTCCGTGTTGGACTCGGGGCATGTTCCGATAAGCTCCTCTGTTGCCGGATTGGTGACTTGAAAGGTCTTGTTTGTTGTTGATGAGACCCATTGTCCGTTGATGTAGGACTTCTCGACAAAGAGGCTGGGGTCCTTCAGAGAAGACGCCAGGGAGGGTGGCATTGTGTAGGAAATGAGATGGGATGAGACGGAAACAATAGGGCAATGAGAATTTGACGCCTTGTGTAGAAGGAATATGAGTCTGTTTCGGTATCGTACTGGCAATACTTGTTCAGGCTTGTTTTATGCCTGTCTATCTAGAAGAGATGTGCATCGTCATATTTACAAGATGGTGTCCGACCCTTGCTGCGCTACCCGAAAGTGGTAAACCAAATGAGATCCGATTTCTCCGCACACCTGAGCGGGGTTCGGGGTCGGGAGGGGCATGCAGGTCTCGGCTTTGGTGGGGTGGGCGCGACCAGGATCGGAACCCTCTCGGCTCGGGATCCGATTGTGCTGCATAACACGAAGCCGAAGGCAAGCAGGTCGCCAACTCTCCGCATGGAGCTCCTTATCGAAACAATCACAAGGCTGGCGTGAAGGGCATGTGAACCACAAGCTCCAGGCCAATGACTATCTCATGACTATCTTTTGAGTTGATGCCCGACATGAATCATACTTACGAAACCATCTCGGGTCGGGGAGCAAAACGCCGGCCAAGGAACCAATCATGCCAATCTCCGGACCTCATTCTTTCTAGGTTTGGGGGTTTCGCAAGAGAGAAACACGGCCTGAACTCCGTGTTGCCGTCCTGGTGACCTACCTATATCATCTATAACAATGAAGCTGTCGTGGAAGTGATCTCAATGAGCAGACCAAAAACTCAAGAAGACAGAAACTCAGAAGCAACCTTAACACTTAAGATTACTCCCAGTTATCACGCTCTGCGTTGAGAATCATATTTTCAGTCATGGCTGAAGTCGTCTCCGCCGCTCCATCTCCCTTGGCCAAATTGAGCTTCAAGCCTATCATAAAGGATGAGCTGAAGCCAACATCTTCTGGGAGGCCCACCGCCACTTTCAACCCAGACCAGCACCTTGCCTTCGTCGAAGAACCTAAGAAGCTTACTCTCAAGGATGTTTCTCTTCCGGAGGATATCGGCATCTCCCCTGTTGCTTGTTCAGAGCCATTCCCCCTGTTCACTGAGGAGGCCATCCGAACCATGAGGCAGGAGATCTTCACGACGGAGGTGTGGGAAAACTGCTTGCACAGCACGTCTTTCGCCCCTTGTCAACTGCGAGGTCACTGTCCGAAGTACGTCCCCCACTTTCACGCCATGACCTTGACTAACTCCTCATAGGTACGCACCATTCATGGATCAAGCCTGGAACAATCCGAAGACCCTTGAAGTCATCTCCAAGGTTGCAGGAGTGGACCTGATCCCGAACATTCAGTACGAAGTCGGCAACATCAACATCTCCATCCAGAAAGCTGCTAGTGACGAGGACAAAGCAGCTGCGAAGAACGGGGACAACACTTCGGTCACCAAGTGGCACTACGATGCCTTCCCCTTTGTGTGCGTTGTAATGATGAGCGATGCTACCAACATGCTTGGGGGCGAGACCGCTCTCAAGACCGGTACAGGGGAGGTCCTCAAAGTCAGAGGGCCTCAGATGGTAAGCAAGACATCACTGCGCCCGAATGTTTTCTCTGCTGACGCCTTTCAAGGGGTATGCTGTCATTCTTCAGGGGAGATACGTGGAACATCAAGCTCTGGCAGCCATTGGCGGGGCCGAGCGCATCACCATGATTACTTCTTTCCGACCTCGTGACCCTTGCGTCAAGGATGACTCTGTTCTCACCTCAATCAGACCAATCTCGGAGCTGTCCGAACTTTATTATCAATGGGCTAAATACAGGGCTGAGGTCGCAAAGGCGCGGCTGGAGGCGATGTTGAAGAAATTGGAAGAGGACCACGAATCTGGAAGGCAAACAGATGTGAAAGAGATCAAGACCTTTCTAACACAGAACGAGCAGTACCTGTCCATTACGAACGCAGAACTCGTGGAGAACCGGGAGCCTCATAGGGCATGGCAAGGATACTGAAAGGTGCGAGTAAATACAAGCCCGCAGGATCATAGGTACAAGATAGAAACAGCACATCCCAATTCTAGCTGAATCATTAGGATTTGCCTAGCTATCTCCGGAATCTGGCATTGGCAGGTCCCACCTCAATTCTTCCCAACTCAAGGTCTTCCATTTTCTCACGACGCCTTCGTATGCTAGCAGGCAAGAACGAGGGAATCATGTTTCGGATCTTAGGGGACCTCAGAGACTCTGGTCCGGCGCCCAGACTTGAATTTCCATGCGTCCCATGGAAGGCCGAGTTCCTGCGAGCTTTCTGTTCCTTATACCAAAGCATGAATGGTTCTATAGCTAAGATTATAAAGGCAAAAAGCAAAGTAAAGAAAACGAAAGCCACAACTTCGTGTGAAAAGAAGAGGTCGGCACTCAGAAGTCCAGCGGAGGCAATTATTGGGATGAAAATCTAGAAAGATGCAACATTAGTTACGACATCAATAATTTTGTCAGTCAGTATGTTGGGGGACACTCACACGCGTGATTTGGAGTATTGAGCGGAGAATCTGCGTTTGGACTGGACCCGTCGGATCTGTTGTGGCTTTCCTGATCTCGGTAGTCATGCTTTGACATTCTTCCACGACGTAGGGTGGTGGGCCAACCTGTCAGATATTAGCGGAGAGGGAGATCTCACTGACTTGCATACATACGGGCTGAGACTCAGAGTTGCAAATATCTTGCAATCTTAGAAGCGTTCCTCGGATCTCTCTCAGCTCATCCACTGATTTCCTAATATCGTGGATCACTACGACATCCTCCTGTAGGTCGTCGACACTGGTCGATGGCCCGAGCAAAGCAACAATCTCGTGACTTTCGAGACGATTCCAGCCATCCAATACTCTTGAGATGGTATGAATGAGCTGAAGGATTAATCCGTTGAATCTTTGCCCCCAGACACGGTCTAAAAGGCTAGGCTTCTCCTGAGTGTCAAATTCGGAAATCTGAAGTTTTGTCAGCAAAATATCTTCATCACGTTGCAGAACTTTTACCTTCGAGTTGAGAGCATTCTCGAGCTTCCAGGCGACTTGATCGAATTCCTCTGACACTCGCTTAATCCTGATTCTCAATACTCGAATGAAGTAAGACACTGGTTGCCAGATTGGCGAGCTGGCGTCGCACGTACGGTCTGTTAAAGGATCAAACACAATCCCGCAGTCGACATCCTCCATTTCATCCCGGAAATCTTTCTTCTGTTCCTCGGACTCAAAGAAGGAGTCCAACAGCATCATTCCAGTCCACCGCCATTGGTCATAACCAAAGACCACGCATGTGACTTGAGTTTGATATAGAAAGTTCGTAGGATGGGTCGCTCCCAAAAATGATAAGTCAAGTTTCTTTCGAAAAGACTCAGTTTCACAATGGACATCACTGGCGTTTCTCCAAACGTAGTATGGCAAGTGGAATGAGAGCGAAAAGTGCTGACGGAATTGCTAAAATTGGTCAGAGTCAAAATCCGCTTACTACAAGGAAAGTATTGAAAGACTCACAGATAAGGTAGCTCCGAAATGTGCACTTAATCTCAAGTGCTTATTCATAGCGCCCATCAATATCGATGAACTCGGGATAGAGCACGTTGCGATCAAAGCAAGAGCTGTCCAGGGGTCAAAGTCGTGAATATAGCTAGATTGGAACGTCAGCGAATCAATAACGGACGCAGCACACGCGTAGAGTTACATCAATCTCCTATCGGCATTTAGCTGGCCTGAGAAACGCTGAAAACGTCAGCTGTCAGGGTCTCCATAGATAGCTATGAGCGAAAAGAATGTCTCACCTCCTCATTCAGAGCGTTGTAGAGCTCACCTGCGGTGAGCAATCTTGATGGCGGCCTCTTGAGTCCGGTTGCGGCATCTTTTTCATCAAGCCAAATGAGGCGCTTCTGGGGTACATGCTGTATTAACCCCTCAATGGTGGCCCCGGAGCAGAAATTTCGAAGTTGCCTGTTTGGTATGACACCGTCGTCACCTAGGGGAAGCTCCTCATCACCAAACAGTTCTAGACCAAAGGCTTGGGCGTAACGGCCACTTTCCCACACGCCAATTTTTCTCTTCTCTTCCTTCGGTGGGAACATATATTCGGGCCAACGAAAATACGACCGGTCAATATGAGCTGAAAGATGCCTCAATTTAGCCTGCATGTCTGTCGGGAAAGACGTTTGCGTGGAAGGCAGGACGCCAAATCTTGCTGTTGCAATATGGGGGTCAACGTCTTGAGCAGAGAAGAAATTTCTGCTTCGAGCTGAGTCAGTCGAAGAGATTGCCAAAGATTTAACTGTGTTTGTAGAGGCTGCAAGTCTTGCTTCAAGATCCCTTGACGCAAGGTCTTTGAGTACATTTGCCGCTGGAATGATGTAGCCGATTCCTGTACCAGGACACCCTCTCACGAGATGACCGTAAAGGGCGCCGGAGATCTGATCCACCACGGCGGCTCCGCAGTCTCCATAGGACAGAGAACCATCAAGCTGTACGAGATGCATGTCCTCAAAGTGCCTATCCGTCTTTCGCTTGAACAAAATCGTTCCTGGGGCGACGGTACCTGGTATCAAGTTTCCATCCGCTGCCACAAGGAAAACGCGACACTCTTCGATCACAGATGTGACAGCATCTCGTACAACCAAACATCTCCCGGGAAGGCCATGGGGTAACACGAGCTCGTTGAGATGGACCAAAGAAGTGGAAATTTCAATAGCCACCATACTGTAGTCGAGACCGGGTCTATCTCCGTCGCTAGCCCGCGTGATAATACTTCCCACTTTGGCAATATTATTCCGCCAAGAGTCGCCAGTTCGGTGGCCATTGGCACCAGTTGTGGCTCTGGAAGACATTTCGCATGAGCTCCTAGTCCTCAGAGAATGCCAATCTTCTCTCCGATTGTGAGAATGATCTTGTTTCCAAGAGATGCTCCGGCGTTGCTTCTGCGAAGCAAAACTCCGAGCAATAATGCTGGGTCCAGGTGTTTCGCTGCCCTGACTAAGGATATCGTAATGAACTTCAAAGCTCTCTGATTCTTCCTCATTCGAATCGGAGTCGGAATCTAGTTCGTTGTTCAGTCCGGACTGCAAATGTTCCTCGTCGTCATCAGTGGCGTCTTGTTGAGTATGCTCCACGGTGAGCTGGAAAAACCTGGCATTTCGCTGCAAAATCACCCCGCCAATGGCCCACCTTCCTAAGCAGCCGTCTTCTGCAGACTTGAAGAAGCGTCGTCCGATGTGTGGGGAACTTGTTGTCGAGAATACACTGTTTCTGTCGGTTTCCCAGGGATCCGCATGGAAAGCGTCGTCTTCTGAACTCAATCTACCTCCTGCCAAAGGCTGAGCTGCGCTGGTGAACCCAAGAGGCAGTGAAGTCCAACGGAACGTAAATGCGGGGAACCCATCAAGGATATCGCTCTCTTTCAGAGCCTTTTTTGCTTCGGTCCCCGCCTCTTTATTCGTACAGCAAACCATGATAATAGGCTTTGCGTTGTTCTCGGATTTCCCAATCATGTAAAGTTGGGTGATCACCGGGGCGTTCTCCAATGCCATAATTTCCAGTAGGTCTCTGACTTTTGATTTGAGTTGAGTTTCATAGATGTTGAGCGCCGGTCCAGCAGGAACCCATGCTCTCTTACCACGAGGCAAATTCGTAGATATCGCCGAGCCGCAAGAGCTCCGGGAATGCTCCCAAGGACGACTAAAGGGAGGCATGCTGGGTGCGGTGTCGAGATTGGGATACAATACCCAGCTGACCTAAACACTTGACATGGTTGAGAACCTAGGCTGGGAAACGAGGGGAGTCCGACCGTGTGGAAAAATGAAAGACGGGAGAATTCACCTTTCAGTTGGCCCAGCGGGGTTTGTCGATCATACATAATACATCCGTTCAGCTACTCACACCCCTCTTCCGCTCATTATAGCCCAAGGCTCAATCAATCAATGCCAACACACACCAAAGAAATAACTGGGCGGGCCAGGATTGGAATTTCACCAGAATTTATGGGAAGTAATTGCTGGCAGGGCAGCATTGGGCTCTGCTGAGGATGCGGCCCGAAGAGCTAACCAGTAAAACCTCTATCTGGGACTCCATCACAGATGCATAGTCTCAATGGATGAGCTGCATTCTTTGAGCGCAAATCAATTGGTGAATATGCTATGGCAATCTACCAGAGATACCGATGACACGCAGCAAGAAAGACCCCGATCACATACGGCATGCCACCAACAGGCGTACACTGCCTACTACCGCCGCCAATGGGGGTATTATACACTACCTCATAGCCGGCTTCACGTTGCATTGAATACAGCCAGCGATATGAATGAGTTTGTGCGCTACCTCTCGACGATGGCACCGACAAACAAAATGGAAGTAACTTCATTTCTAGAAGGCTGGAGACGAGCATCGCTCAGTAACGAAGTCCTCGAGCACACGATCAACTTGGCCGTCAGCGTTTGGCTGATGATCAAGCTTGGACCCGTATCTGAGCAAGAGGGGCCATGGCGGCGTCTCCGATGGCGGGAAGGCTCATTGCAGGACTGCATCCACGAACACTTCAACAAGAAGCCGTCATTGAATCTAGATGGAATACGACTCCCCCGATCTTTCAACGCATGGAGTATTGAAAAGATTGGCGGTGTCGAGATTGAATTTACTGACAACCTTGACGATCATCTTTTCTTGTCGGAAGACAACAGTGGCATGAAGGTTCAGATTTTCCACCATGCCAATTTCTTGCAACATTTCCAAAGGTGAGCCATGTAGCTGCTAATCTTCCCTGTGTATTCGGGAATGATACTAAAGCTACTTCTAGCTCAATGTTCCCGGAAGGATTACTGGCCGAGACCCTAGACACATTGAAACTAGTTTTTCCTCAATCTGAGTTTGGGCGTCTTGGAGGCTTCAAATGCAAACGAAGAAAGTTTCTTGAGAACCTCTGGTTGAAGAGCAGAGAACGTGAGATTGACACTAGTCTTGGTTCGTGCGGGACACTGCAGGCCGAAGCCCGGAGGATAGAGAAGTTCAACTTCTGGAGGGACCGTTTAATCGTTTTGAAGCAGGCCTACGATGAGAAGACGCCCAGCAGTCTACCGCAATGGTGGTATGATCGACGTAATAGAGTTGTGTGGTCTACTTTCTGGATTGCAATTCTGGTTCTAGTCTTGAGTGTTGCGTTTGGTATTGTTCAATGTGTCCAAGGGGGTATTCAAGCGTCAAAGGCCTGAAACTAGACGTTGAAATAGGGTTATTGTGGCTTCGTAGAAGAGGTGGAATCTTTCTTTGCAATATCGTCGCCTCCTCAGATAAATTTCTCTTCCTTTGACAAGGGATTGGGTTCGATGAGAATATGTGCCCGAGGGCTAGACCAAGATGTGATTCAACTCGTTGTTTGACAATGACGTCATAGTTCCCCAAGTCACGCGCGTAAGTTCTTAACATTTTCAGATCTCTGATGTTCTTCTCCTTGCTCGGAATGTGGGAGAACAGCCCGACAGTAGCCAATATTTGGCCATCGGTGAAGTGGAGCAAATGCGGTCTTGTGAACCAACATCTCGGTCGGCGCCGCCGTTAAAGCCACACTGTCGAACGGGGGTCCCCTGAGCTCTCGGAATTCGGTCACTGAAAACTGCGCCTGAGCCACGATTGCGCCTCATCTTCTCCGAGATTTAGACTCTTGCATGGCCCCATTGGTCCAGAACAATCCAGTTAGCTCGGGCCCTGAACAAATGACGAAGACGCGAGCAACCAGACGAATTCACGTGTCCGCCATCTTTACCAGAATCCCAACGACAACCTGTCAGAAATCCTGCACTGTCCGTAAAGATGTCATCAACGAACAGACGTGGGCCAAGCTCAACTGTCCCAGCGCGAACACTGACTGCGGCACCAAAATGCCGGCCCCCAAGACCAACGGCTCCAATTGGCCGGCACACCGCGGGGCTGGGCTGACTCGCATGGTCTCGCCTCGAAGGTGTGGCGTCACTCCCCGCGAAGCGAGAAGCCTTGCCGACCTCGGTGTGGCTCGGCATTGACCGATGAACCTGCATTTCCGTTGTGGCTCGACGGTTTTCTACCCCCAAGCCACAACGCGTGATTTGGGATGAACCTTGAGTGCGCATTGCGCCTAGCTCGGGGCTCAGAGTGACGTTATCGGTTTAGCACGCTATAACGAGATCGCGTGCGGGGCCCCCAATTGCGCGGCCCCTCATGACATGAGCCAAGTTGGCCCTTTGATCCCAGTGCCGAGCCGGGTGTGGGCATCCTAGCGCTCGGCCGACGAGCCGGAATGACGCACGAAGGGTCTTGATCACAGCCTCAATGCGGGACTCTGTTGAAGAAACATTTTGTATAAAGTTGTCTTATTTCCCCTTTCCACTTCTGGGTTCCTCATCACTACCAACCAAATAACTCCAAGCAATTGAAACAAACAAAGATCTCAATTACAACCCACACAACACTACACAACCACACCACCAAATCAAATAAACAACACAACTCCAATCAACGCAACTCCAACCAACACTCCAAACCAATACAATAAAGCAAAGCACACAGTCAATTACTTGACTAAATAAACCAAGCACAACTTATTTTACTTCAAAGTCAATCAATACTACACCATGTGTTTCGGTCTTTCCCGCAGACACCACGGTTACGGCGGCGGCGGTTACGGCCCTCGTCCGGTAATGGTCCAGCCCCACCACCACCACCACGGCGGCATGATGGGTGGACCCCGTCCTGGATGCGGTCCCCGTCCGGGCTTCGGCGGCGGCTTTGGTCCTCGCATGGGTGGTGGCTTCGGAGGAAGACCCCATCACGGACATCATGGTCAACGTCATAGTCACCATGGCGGCGGCTTTGGCGGTCCCGGTGGTGGTTTCGGTGGCCCAGGCAGATGGTAACCCAGTAGAGGCTTACATATGACGGGATGGGATTATGTTTACACGGCGCAATATTACATAGGAGGGATGAGATTTAGACAGCACGTCAATGATACCAATTCAAATTTTTTTCAGCAACACAACGTTTATTGCACATTCGTTATGATCGTGATGGTTTCCCACCTCTCAATGATTTAACGGAACTCGCCATTGCAAAGTGTCCGGCCGCCGGAGAGGCGCGTCTTGACCATCATTCCCGGAATTTGAAGCACTCGTGGCCAGCACTCGCACTCGCTTAAGCCAACAACTTGCAAATTCTACTATTTTCGGGAATATGTTTCCGAAACAGATTACTTATCACGTCCACTAGGGAATACTCCCGACGCGGGGAACCGCTGGGGTAAGGTGAAACTCTGAGCATCCCGCCGGTTGGGCAGGTACCCTAGCCTACGGATGTAACACTTGGGCCAAGCTGACATTAAAAGTGACCACAAGCGGACCGTCGGCCTGATATTAAATGGAAGAGGAAGCATGTGGTAGGAAACTCTGATGTAGCAAATTGCTTCCGCGCCGGGGCGCCGGCGGGGTGCGAGACTACATTTATGGGCATGGTCCTCAGCTTTGAGAAGGATGTAAGGGTATTGTATCTTTTCCACGTTAATGTGTTCTATCAAGTTGAATGTGGTCATTCATCAATAGCTTCTCGTCAAGATGCAAGATATTGTGCTCGCACAGGTCGCCAAGTTCGGCGGCGCCGCAAATTTCTCCTGCGGCGTGGCCGCAATCACCGGTCTTCTGTCACACTGGCTTTACTTCATCCACGGCCCCAAGAGCATGGACGCCCCAAGCATCGTGGCATTCCATGCTGTTGCGCTATCCATGCTACTTGCGAGAACGATTCTATCTTACGGCTTCTACAACGGACTGATATTCTACGCGGCCATATCAGGATCGTACTTCGCCGCCCTCTACACAAGCATCGGGGTCTACCGCGTCTTCTTCCATCCCCTCCGCAAGTTCCCGGGCCCGTTCCCCGCTAGGATCACCAAGTTCTACTCGATGTGGGCCAACCGAGATTGGAAATTACATGATCGAATCCTGAAGCTGCATGAGAAACTCGGAGATGTCGTTCGGCTCGGTACCTAAGTTTCCAATCACCCTTTACTGGAAGAACAGAGAGAGCCTAACTCTGAATCCAGGTCCTAATGAAATATCGGTGTCGGATATAGACACCTACATCAAGTTCCACGGCCCGCAGTCAAAGGTAACCAAGAGATGGACTGGGTTTTACGGCGCTCTTGCTTCGAAACACGAGCAGAACCTTGACGCCATTTGGGAAAACGAGGCGCATCGGGATCGACGAAGGGTCTGGGACACAGCACTAGGGACAAAAGGTATGTACTTTCACAATCTCTGCTTGAAGCATGATATGAGCAGCTTTCCCTGATGCCGCGGTAATCTGTAGCTCTGGAGCGGTACGAGGAAGAGACAAGAGCAGTTCTGCGCGCTTGGCTAGGCCGCATCGAAGAGGTCGAAGGCAAACCCATTGACACCGCCCTCTACGCCAAGCTGATCCCTTTCGACAACATGGGCCGCGTCGGCTTCAGTCACAATTTCGGCACGGTACAAGATGGCCGCGACGACCGAATGCTCGAGCTCATCGAGACATCCTTCAAATTGGCTGCCCGGATGGGTGGGATTTCGTGGCCGTTGATGCTGCTATCGAGCATTCCCCGTTTTGGAATGGTGAAGGAATTTGAAGGCCTTGGGGCGCGGATGGTGGATGAGAGAATGGCCGTGAGACCCAACCCAAAGACCTCAAATGTGGGCGAAGGCTGACTGTGTATTGTTTTCAGACCGATTCGGAACAGTCGCACGACATGATGAAGTACTTTCTTGACGACTACAAGTCAGAGAAGCCAAAGTCTTTCCGCAACATCAATGTCTTGTACTCCGACTCATTGGCCATCCTCATCGGGGCGACGTACGCAAGAATCTACCCAAACATCATCTAAAGAAGATTTCACTGACAGTTCTCCAGAGACACAATCTCTTGCGCATTGGGATATTCCTTCTACTTCCTCGCCAAAGATCCAAAGCTCCGCCAGCGTCTCTACGACGAAATCGCCCCAGCGCACAGCAAAACCGTGCCTGGAGAGTTTGCTGTCGCCGATCTAGCGAAGATTGAGTACCTCGACGCCTTCATCAACGAGACACTGCGCATGCACCCCCCGGCGGCCACCAACGGACCTCGAGTCGTGCCTCCTGAGGGTGTTACCTTGGCAGACGGAACGTACATCACCGGTGGTGTGACAGTCTTTACCCCGTTACATGTGTACCAACGAAGTAGTTTACCCCGCGTCTCTATATTCGCAAGATGAGAGAAGCTGACACGCTACGAATAGGTTCCAAGTACTGGAAACAACCAAACGAGTTCATCCCCGAGCGCTGGACTACTCGCCCGGATTTGATCATCGACCGACGAGCGTTCGTTCCCTTCCACTACGGTAAGTCACACGTGATTGCTATTTTCAAAATGAAGCTCACGCTTTACACCAGGCCGCTTTGATTGTGTGGGTAAACGGCTCGCGATGAACGTCATCCGAATGACCGTGGCCTACACGCTCTGGAATTATGATTTTGAAGTCGCCCCGGGTGAGAATGTAGAGAGACTTCACAGAGAGTCAAAGTTCCAGTTGATTGTGAAGCCGGGCAGTTTGAATTGCGTGTTCAAGAAGCGACCTGAAGCTGGCTCGTCATGATAAAAACGTAAGATGGGTTGTGTCGGATATCTGAAGCGGACTCCATAGCTCTCAAATTTGAATATGATTTGTTCCAAGAATGAACCAAACCCGACGTTTTACGGTTTGCCGAATCTCTCGCGGCTTCGCTTGGTGTAGGACTTGGCTACCTAAGCGGATAGCGAAGATGACGACAAGGACGACGACGACGCCGACGCGAACGACGATAATGACGATAGACACGCCAAGGATGGAGGCAGGAGCAAGAGTGATGACGGGGCTTGGTCGGAATTGATAAATAGGGGGCTAAGGTGCCTGGTGCCTTATATTATACGCAGTTGATTTAATCTTTTATCTAAGACGGCCGTGGCATCTGCCACCTTGTCGCGACCCACGCCAGGTCATTGTCATGCGCCTCCGCTGGCATGTATCCCCACCGCTTCTTCTCAGTGAGCCACGTGCGGCTAGGCATCATAGCCTCGAGCATGTAGTAGTTGTCGCGGTGAAAAGGTAGCTCAGTAGTGACGGGCCCCTGTCTATCGAGGAATAGATCGGACTGAGACTCGATGTCGGCCTGCGTCATCTGAAAGTGACGTCTCTTATTGCCCTTATTTTGACTGTGACGCTTGATGGCTACAACAGTGTTCTTGAGGTGGCTCTCCAGTATACAGGCATGCAGCAGGGGAGAAGTAACTGCCCTGGAGACGAGGTTCATGGTCTGATCGACGAGAAGACGATTCCACTCGGGCAAGGGCTTGCCCCGATCCATCATGGGAATTGGCTCGCCCTTTTCCAGGTTCTGCTGCCAGTTGGAGAAATCGACAGCGTTGCAGAGAGCGTTCCATCTGATGACGCAGGTGAGGCAGGTGCAGGCGCGATAGGGATCAGCGGGAGGAATATGCTGATAACGGCGATGAATATTAAGCGCAGCCACTCTGTCTGGATGCTGAAGACGGCTGTGGGTCTCGGGGTCTACCTCACTGAGAGGAATCGGAAGACGAAAGCACTTCTCCAGGATGGGGTATCGAGCGGCGATGATTTCGCGAGCGAGGATGGCCTCGTCGTGCTTCACGTACTCGTAGAGATGGCGGCACGTGCGGGAAACCCTGAAAAGGTCGCTGGGCAGAAGGTAGACGAGGATGTTGTTGAGGACCTCATTGGGAAGGTCGAAAATGTGTGTTGGCTGTGACGACTTCTTCGCGGTCTTCTTCAGCATCTTACGCTGACGTCGCTCGGTGCGTCTGGAGCGTATCTTAAGATTCCCAGAGGCGGCGACGCGATCGCTATCTGTGACGGCCTCTGTTGCCTCACCCCGCAAAAAAGTCTGGTTTTCTTGTGAGGCGTCGGTTGTGGTGGCGATGGAGGCTGTGTCGGTTGCCGTCTCAGTCGCTTCAGTCGCTTCAGTCCCTTCACTGGATGATTGAGAGGTCTCCAGATTATCCGAGACGGCGAGGGTCTCCATCTGAGAAGGAAGACTGTCATCTTCAGTCCTTTCCGAAGCAGTGCCCATTTTTGAAAGGGACATGAGCAAAGTCAAAGCCGTCCGGGAACGATAAAAAAAAGCTGAGGTGTAGTCGAACACTCAAGGTTGCAGCTCGCCAATCGCCACAGGCCGCCAAGCAGGAGGAGCGATCGCCGAATGTGTCACGCCGAAACCCGCCAATGGGCGGTCTTGGGGGCTGCACGGACCATCGCAGAGAGCATCACGATTATATAAGCTGCAGAATCACGAATGCGGCGTAGAGGCTGGTCTGACCGCCTGCCTCCCATGATCAACCGCCCCCTTGCCGGACTTCAACTTCTCCCCGTTACCTTCACTTCACGATGTTTGATGCCAGGTATCATCACCTCAATCTCTTGGAAATTGTGAACTCGATGTATTGGCTTTCGGAAATTTATGGTCCGAAATATCTATCAAAGCCCACCTGAGATCTCTCCAAGCTATCTGGACCAAATGGGCCAAACCGGGTGCCGTGAGCACGATGTCCATCAAACCAGTTGCTTGTTTTCTGAAGTGAAAGCAACTCAAAGCAACAATACAAAGCCGTAAACTGGGTATCAAGGCAAACTCCAACAATCAAGTTCAAAAAGCAATCCCGTATCCTACCAAACTCCATCTACCACCAAAACATCTGTCAGCTGTAGCCGAAAAGACGGCACTCAGTTGTACGCGCTAGGCTGCGGCGCGCAGGGGTCGTGGCCGTACTGAACCTCCCAGTACGGGGAGTTGATGCCGCCAACATCGTACTCGCGCTGCAGAGCCAAGTACGCCAACTCCGCCTGGTTGCCGAAGCTGCCAAAGCGGTACTCCACGTCGCCCATGTCCTCGTTCATGACGATGGTGATGACCTCATCAACCTCGAAGGTGATCTTCTGCTTGAAGTACGCAGTGAGAGCGTCCTTGTTGACCACGTCGGGGCGGCCCTTGATGCGGAGCACGCGAGAGTTGTTGCGGCGGTTGTCCTGCGCGGTCTTGATGCGGTTGAGCTCGACCTTGGTGACGTGCCCACGGACCTTGAAGCGGCGCGCGGGGTTGCAGCTCATGGCGTAGAACTTCTGCGCGGCGCCGAGCTCGAAGAAGACCACCTTGGCAGCCGCGGTGTGGTGGTTCTTCGCGGGCTCGGGGCCGCTGATGACCACGCTCCAAATGCGGCCCATGTTGCGGATCTCGGCGAGGATCTCGCGGTGGGTGACGTCGGGCGGAAGGAAGGTGATCCAAAGTGCGCAGTTCTCGCTATCGGGGATGTCGGCGGAGCGATTGCGTTCGATGGTCGGGTCGCCGGCGTAGTTGGGCGAGATGCCGTACATGGCTTTGAGCGCGGCCCTATCCTTGTCGTTGTCCTTGGCCTGGCCCTGCTTGGCACGCATGGCAGCCCAAGTAGGACGGAAACCCTGCGGCTGTCGACCTACGGTTGGCTGGGAAGAGTTGGCGTTGCTGGGAGGGCCATACTGACGGGGACGTTGCGCATATCCAGAGCACTGCGAGTTGCCCGTGGCCGCCTGATATCTAGCTTGTGAACGTGCCAGGCGAGTCTCCCATGAGCCTGCGATGCGACGACTGGGCATGGGCATTGCTTCCTCGTCTGAGGAGTGGAAAGATGGACGTCTGCGGTGTCTGACGGTGACAAGGTCCAATGGATGCGGGAGCCTACTAAAGTTGTGCCAGGGAACTCCCCTAGGCCCCGAAGGAAGCGCCGACAAAGGGTCTCTGATAGGCGGAATCGCATTCTTGCGCGGCCAAGTTAGCATCAACGTTTCAGAACGTTCTGGTACGAGGGGACTCACGAGGTACCGAAGCGGATTATTCACGACGGCGGTGGGAGCCGGAGCATTGGCGCGGACGGAGCTCGAATTGCCCATAATAACGAGCTCGCGATCGGAGCCGGAGTCCGAGTTGTAGTCTGAATCCGAATCGGAAGAATCAAAGACGACGTCCGTAGCCGACTTCGCAGCACCAGTCTGAGATCTAGGGCCCGAGGTAGGACCCGAGCCGATGGACAATTGACTGAGGCCAAGGCTCGGGTTGACCGCCATGATAGCGTCGCGATCGGGAGACGCATTGTTCACATTCGAAGTCGACCTTGGGGGACGGGTCGGGTATTGAGGGCCCGAGATTTGAGTCAGGTTGGCGGGCAACTGGCCTGAACCAATGCTGGGGTTGACCACCCTGATAGCGTCGCGGTCGGAAGACGCATTGATGGGATTCGAAGTCGACCCTGCTGGACGGGGAGGACGAGTTGGGTATTGAGGGCCCGAGGTCGGAGTCAAGTTGCCGGATGATGAGGGAGTGAGGATTACCCCATTCTCGATGAATCTGGAGGTGGATGTTCCAGAGGTTCCAAAGAGGGAATTCGAACTGGGGGCAGATGTGGACGATCTAGAGTTGCCGTTGTAGGTCAAGGGAGGGACCGGATCCAAACGGACCCAAGGAGAAGAGTTGTCGCCGATGGAGGGAGGGGTCGGCACTGGCCATGGCGCGGGAAATTCCGGCTGGTTGCGGAGAGACTGTACACGGGAGCCATGATGTATGGCGGGAGTTGGGGAGTCGTCCTGGTTGAGGTCTGCGAGGGTCGACGGTGTGTAAGGGCGGAAAAGGCCATTGGTTCGCTCAAGCCGGTTGGCAGTGGGAGGACGCTCTGCCAGGGCACTGGGGCTGTCGTCTTGGTTGATGATGCGCTGGCTGTTGAAGTTGTCTCGGGTGTTGTTAGGCGCCATCTTGAAATCGTCGACGGGTGGTCTTGAGGTAAGGCTGCGAAGTGGCTGCGCGATTCAACGAGTCAGTTTCACACCCCTCACAGACTCAGTCAGTAGAAACTCACTTGTTGTGAAATGTTGGACGTAGAGGTAGTAGCGATGATCTGCTGCGTTGAACTGGGACAAGAACGATCGCGTGCAGAAGTGAACGAAGCTTTCTGTGATGATGTCTGTTACCCTTTGTTTTGTTGGACGGAAGGGTTGTGCTGTGGTTGAAAGCTTTTGGATTGAGTGAGATTGTGAAAGAAGATGGAAGATGCAAGTGGGTGGAGGTGAGGGTGGATGAGGAAGATGGAAGTTGTGGTTGGGAGGAGAGATGGGACGATCTTTTATCCCCAGACGTCGGGGGAGAAGAGCCGTGGTGTGTAGGTGGCCTGAATGGTCTGGGAGATGGGAGAAGGCAGTCGCGATTTGAGATGGGCGTGGCCTGGACCTGGTGGAGGTGAGGTGAAGGTTCCGACGCGTCGTCGAGAACAGTCTTGGGTGCCAAAATAGCAATGAGACGCGACTAGAAGCACCTCGGACGCGATGAAGAACCAGAAAAGGTGAGGTGAAGGGCGACAAGGAGACGACAGGCAGCGGTATAATGAGATGATGGCCTGAAGGAAGTCCTTACCCGTCTTTGTTTCGTCTCCTATGAAAGGTTGGCGAGTAGGTTGTGAGGGGGCCTGGTGCACTTCGAGGGGAGAAGACGCAAAGCAGGCACCGGTGGAGAAAGGGAGCGCAAGACCGCGGTGAGCTTAAAGTTGTTGAGGTAAGGTAGGTAGGCTGGAGTGAAGTGAACTGAAGTAGGCAGGCTGAAGTGAAATAAAGTGGGTAGGCTGAAGTGAAGTGAAGTAGGTAGGCTGAAGTGAAGCGAGGTAAAGTGAAGTGAGGGGATAAGTGAGGTAAGGTGGGAGGAAAGATAATGAAAGTACGTACCAGGAAGGCAGGCTCGCATGATAGAGAGGCTCCAGGTGAAGGTTTAACCCAATCGATGAGGTTCGCTGAACCTGGAAGGTAGCAGTTGAAGTGCTTGAGTTTAGGCAACATTGCTGCTCATGAACTGCTACTATAACGGACCACTCGCCGCAAGGATCTGTCCAACACATGGTGACTACATACGTACTCGAAAATACTATTCAACCTTCGTGTGTGTCGGCCAGGCCACGAAAACGAAGGATGCGTTGCCTAAGTGAAGTTAGGCTAAGTACGCTTTTCTCATAGATGACCAAGGGGAGACGATACATAGTATACCTTAAAGAGAATCGAGGTACTTGGTATCATCGCAGAGCTTCCGCATTTGTAGGTAGACACAACGCAAGAAGCAGGAAGTAAACTTGGTGCAGCGTATTCTTGAGAATAGCAGGGCCCGGTAAAGAGAAACTCAAAGAGCTCGCTTCCTTCACTCCAACGCCTGTACAATGGTAATTCCATGAGAGAGGGGTTCTGAAGCCTATATGGCTACGCTATGACATCGAAATTCGTAGCAGATTCACCTGGGCGATGCCGCGATCTGTCTGTTCTCAAGTAACATGTTCTCTGGAGGATTTGTGGTGACTTATGTGAACCGGCAGGCTCTATTGAGTAGAATCGCACTGAAACCTTCAGCCAGGTGTAGCGGCGGAGAAAGAATCTCACGGAGGTTTGAGAGCTCTATCGAGTGGAAACATACTGATTATCGACGTCGCGGCACAGGCCATCGGCGTGATGGGACGAAGCTGCTGGATGGCTCAGGAAATGGTATCGATGTGCCTTTCATAACTCAGGAAGGTAGCAGACTTTCGTTGATGCTCCCGCGATAATTACCGAAGATCGACTTGCATCCAGACAAAATAGGAGTTCAAGAGTCGCTTGGTGACAGGGTTTGAATGTCCCAAAACTTGAAGCCGGGTATTGGTAAAGGGTGGTGAAGGAGGTGTGGTCTATCACAAGAAACCTGAGACTGGCTAGAGAGTTGGAGCGGTTTCCATGCACATGTAGGCGGTGATGCGACGGGTTTGAAAGTTTATGAAATGAATCAGATTGGTTTTTCATGTAAGGCATCGAAATCAACGACATGGGCGAAGCAATCGGTCTGGCCGAGGAGAAGTTTCAGTGAATCATAGGCAGAATCATAGTCAGAGCCTCCAAATTGTTTCCTGAAATTGGGATGTTTGATTCGATTTTCTTAGGGCCTTTGTTAGCCCTCAGTCAGCGAGGAGTCGGCGTGAAAGCCCAGGAGAAACATCTGGGCTGTTCGAGCAAGGAACAAGAGCTTTGAGCAGGCTTTTCGTGGGGTCGATATGCTATTCCGAGATTCCAAGCAGCTTCTAACTTCATGTCGTCGAAAAACAAAACTGATTCATACGCATTGCAGCCTTTTGCGCCTTGTCAAGCCCAAACACGATTCTCAACAAGCTATCGCCCTTACAAGGGGAATATTTAAGTAACATGCCACGAAAAGGATTGATGTGGGCATAATTGTGCTCTTTCTGTGTGTGGCTTCATTATTACCGCGTCGCGCGATGTTGCGTTCAATATACTCCCAATAAAGCTGCCTGACAGGAAGCCACGAGAATAGAAAATCCAGACAGCCATTGTGTTTACAGCACATTCCGGTGTTGTCCTTTCAAGTGTGATTGGTTTTGAATCCAAACAAACAGCTTTGACTTATTCCAACAAAGCTTTGATACTAGCAACGCAGTGAAAACACATAGACAACATCCAAATTTCGATAGAAGTGACGATCAGTTCATCAATATCAGCCCCTATTATTGTCATCTTGAGCAGGAGATGAGTCAGAACGCAAGCATTATGCCTAGATTATGGTGGCGCACTACCTGTTTGACGAAGTTGACTTCGTGAGAGCTCTCACCACCGGCACACCAGACGAAATTCCCGTCAGAGACTGCAGAGCCTCATGCTGACCACGATTCTGCTACGTCCACATCTGAACCTCAAACCATGTTCTTCCGAAGCACATGGAACAATTGGAACCCTCAAGGTCAATGTGGCAGATTCTGCCTGAACGCCGTGTTCGAGTCCAACGTTGTGTCAGGTGCCTTGTGTCTCGCGTCTGCGCCCAGCGGTTTTGTCACCACGTTACAATCTCGGTGTCAGGTGGGACAAATCTCGTTGCGAGGATTCGAGACATAACGCAGAGCGAAGAGCCATCCAATCACCTCACGTCCGTTGCACATTTCTTCCAGCCTGTTTAGCCTGCAGTCGGGTGGCTGCTTACGTCGGGAAAACGGCTGCAGCCGCCCGAAGACTTGACTCTTTGCCACGCGTTTGAGGACGTCGCCAAGTTCAAATTCCCAATCGGCTTTTCCAACCGTCCCTCGACGACATGGAACGTCGTTTATTCTGTCCACTCTCGGCCGAATTCTCTCTGGCCCGCCGAGACAATCTCATCTTGCGATTTAGAAGCCCGTCCTGAACCATCTCGTGCACCAGAGTCGGAGCGAGATCGAGGCAGTATGGACCCCAAGTCTTGTGTCAACATCGATCCTCCGTGCCGAGAGGTCTCATGATGGCACAGCAGAGGCCAGAAGGCAGATTTGCGGCGGCTGAGTAAGATGTCCACTTAAATGTTCACTCCCTTCAGGTGTATCAACTTCCAAATCAGCCTCGGTGATCCGCTTCCACGACAGACTATTGCATTTTCTAGTTTTGTTTTGTTCCTCGTATCGCAAGATCAGCCCTGGTTGGGCTCCTTTGCATCATCCCTTGCGCCGGGAAGTTTCCTCACGTCAACCATCACAGGAGAATTGGTCACCCTGTCTCACCCGGGGAACCAGCGCCACGGAATGGGAACCTTCTCGAGCAGCCCGAAGCGAGAATTCCTCGTCTGTGGTTCAGGGATGGCAAGATTGTCGGGGTTCCACAAGAACATGCGGGGCATGGGCCCCAAAAAAAGAAAGCTCGGTGAATCACGTCGCCTGGCCAAGGAATTGAGGGCATCACGACCGGAATGCCCTCACAAAAGAATTGACAAAAACAACTGCCGCGTCACAGCAGCGCGACCATAGCGAACTCTAGATGCTGCAAGCTGACCGGTCATCTGCACACGTTTAGGCCAGTGAGGTAAGATGGTCAGCTTTGTTGTTTCTTTTCGAATGTGACAATCGGATGATGTCTTCACACCCAGCACGACAGGCGGTTACACATCACTGTTCTGATGGAAACTCACATGCATCGATCGACCCCGACCGGCCCAACCTAATGCACCTATCCACGCGCCCCGGGGACCCAACCGGATCTTGGGCTCTTTCACAAGACAAGGGGTGTAGATCTGGGGAAAAGCAAAGCTAGAGAAAGGGGGCCCTTGACGAAATCAAATTGAATCGAGTAAGCGCTCAGCTCTTCCAATGGGTTCGTCGCGACCGCCTCATCGTACGCGAGACCTTGCATCATGGTGTCTGAGCTCGCAGTTCTAGTTGCTTGTTGGGGCCCTCGGATCTCCTTATAATTGCTTTTTTCTGCAGTGATGGGAGAAACTCTCCTGCGCCGGGGGGCCCGTCTCCTGTCGGCCGGCCGGTTATCTGGGAATGTAACCATTATGTAAACCCGCAACCCGCTACGTATCGACACCGTTCTTTTCTCAACAAGGGAGGGGAAACACTCGGCAGAGCGCCCAATGACGCCTCGCTGCATTAGATTTCCCCTCTCCGGCTCTCTCCCTCCCTTCTTCAATAACACGAGTTCTCACTTTCTTCGAGTCACCTCTTGAACCGGGAACCCAATGTCTCACGTTAGCGTGCGACTGGGCGGGCTGATTCCCAAAAGATTTTGTTTACTCGGATCGACCCCCTACATTTGATCTACCGACGTCTACCAGGTGGGAGGATCTCAGACAATGCGGCGTCTTTATTATTATTCTTTTTTCTTTCGAGAAAATTTTGCAAATCACAAAGGGACCCAAACGCGCACATTGTTCAGTCGACACTGATTTCGTCAGCAGTTGATGCGACCACAGTCGTTAGATCAGACTTGGGGCCTTTGCTAACTGCTCCGGCATACCTTATTACTAAAGTCCCAATCGAAAAGCGCCACATCGTCTGCGTCAGCAGTCATCTTTGACGTAACGTCCTGACTTACGGCGATCCCCAAAATTAACGGAGGTAGACCTCCAACCGGGCATTTCTCAGCTTCATCTTTCCGAAGAGACAAATAAGATCCAATTCCATCGGACGATCATTGTGCATGGGGCTACCAAGGGTGGTCTGGTCCGCCCGCCCGCGGCGGCGGGACATATCCCGGATACCCCCTCCCGGGAGACATGGCTTCGACTCAGCGAAGCCACAGACCAAGGGCAAACACGCCGTGCTTCTTCACCCACCGAAGCCAAGGCGGAGCAAACTACAGGGCTACTGCCACCGGCTGCACTTCCGCATGTCTTGTGTAATTCTTGAACCCCATCCCACACGGCCCTGGCGTCCTAGACCGGGATGGGCCTAGCCGACGTAACTCCCAAAGGCATCCGACCAACAGGGTCAAGCTGACCTACATGATCCTTTTTGCGATCTCCACTGCTATGGGAGACTAGGGTTGGATGTTGTGCTCGGGTGACTTCTACTTCGAGTAGGAAGGGGAGCAAACATGGCCAGGGTATTTGTCCACTTCGAAGAATACAAAAGCCCGGGGCCGCTCACCTGGATCCTGTGGCACATTCACCAGAGCAGTAGCCAGAGCAAAATTTCACCTCACTCCCACATTGGAGAACGCCGGCCAAGTCACATCTTTCCTTCTTATATCAGGTGACTTCCCATCATGAGCGGCTTCCAGAATAACAACTCGTCATCCTCCCTTCCTCCTGTCGAGGAGAAGGATATCGAGATTATCACGACTCACCATGCCAGTGAGGGCATGTTCTCGGAAGAGAAGTATGAACCAACATCAAATGCGCCTCCATCGTCAGACGGCACACAGTCGGATGACGACACCAGCAGCACCATCAGCGAGCCCAAGCAGGCTCCTCTGTCCAAGTTCCAGGCCATCGCCCTCACGGCCACCGCAACCGGCGCATGCTTCTTGAACGTGAGTCGAACCTTCATCCAGCCGACCCCCAAGAGAACAAATCTTCTGACATATTTTGCCAGACCCTCTCTATCCAGGCCGTGGTCATCATCCTTCCAACCATAGGCCGAGACCTCAACATCCCCGAATCTCGCGTTCAATGGATCGTCTCCGCCTACTCACTCACCTTTGGCTGCTTCCTTCTCCTCTGGGGTCGCATTGCAGATATCTACGGCAAACGTCTCATCTTCGTCCTCGGCACTGCTTGGCTTGCCGCTACGACTGTTGCGTGTGCCTTCATTCCCAACGAGATCGCCTTTGACTTCGTCCGCAGCCTGTCAGGTCTCGGAGCCGCCGCAAATGTTCCCACAGCAATCGGCATTTTGGGGACCACATTCCCGCCAGGCAAGGCCAAGACGTATGCCTTCGCAGCCTACGGCGCTGGCGCACCCCTTGGAAGCATTTTCGGCAACATTCTCTCTGGCATCATCGCTGAGTACGCCAACTGGAAGTGGGTGTTTGGTGTTCTGGCGCTTCTTGCTGGTCTCGTCGCCATTGCTGGTGTATTCGTCTTTCCTGCCGAGACGGTTACCTTACACAAGAAGGGCGTGAGCACGAAGAAGTCAGTCGACTGGATCGGTGGTGGTCTCATCACCGTGGGTCTTCTCGCGCTCATGTTGGCATTGACGGAGGGTAACGTCGTCGGCTGGCGTACGCCCTGGATATCGGTACTTCTCGTCATCTCTATCATCATCATCGCTTCTTTCTGGCTCTGGCAACACCACTTGGAGTTCAAGACCAACCGTCCTCCTCTGATGAAGACCTCAATCTTCCAAAGCGTCAGATTCTGCGCAGCCATGGCCATTATGGCTCTGTTCTTCTCATCATTCAACAACTTCCTCACCTACGCGACATACTTCTACCAGCAATACCAGGGTCAATCCATCATCACAACAACTCTCTATTTCCTTCCCACGGGTGTGGCTGGAATTCTCGTTGCATGGGCCGCGGCGCTTCTCATCTCTCGAGTGCCCACCTACTTGCTACTGGTCTGTGGCAGCGCCTCCGTCTCCATTGCTTGCCTGCTGTTTGCGATCCCCATCCCATCTACGACGTCGTACTTCGCCTACGGTCTGCCGGCCATGATTCTGGCAGTCATTGGTTCAGATACAGCCTGGCCATCTCTCACTCTGTTCGTCTCCAAGTCACTTCCTCAAGAAGACCAGGCCCTGGGTGGAGCGCTTGTCAACTCTGTCGGCCAGGTCGGTCGGTCCATCGGTCTAGCTCTTTCGACTGCCGTTCAGACAGCCGTCATGGCAAACTCCAGGGGCACGTCTGTGGAGGATGTGGGGCCGGTTATGGAATGGGATCAACCTTCGTTGGACGGTCTCAGGGCAGCTTCTTGGATGAACTTTGCCCTGGGCATCACCTCCCTTGTCATTGTTTGTGTTTTCTTCAGGAGTTCAGAGATTGTTGGCAAGGCCGATTCACCCGAGCCGAAGAGGGACGAGGAGGCGGCTACGATTACAACGGAAGTCGACGTTGAGAAGAGGTAGATAGACGCCCCTGGTTAGAAAAAAGTTATGCATTTTCTGTTCATCAAATGTCTTTCGCAAGCTTGACCGTGATGATCTTCTAAAGACCCGCAGGGACCAAGACATAGTGTAGCAGACGGTCGCTCCTAGAGCAGATCACATTCCATGACACAAACGAGTCCACATTGCAACCGAAGCGATGAGCGGAATGTCAGACATGCTAGTTTGCATTGCTAGGTCTGCAACGACTGAATCGCAACCAACTCCACCCGAGAGAATACGGGCGTCCGACCAATGCGATGAGATTAAACTCTCCCGAATCGCACCATCACGACGATCTGTCTCTGACAATCGGAGTCATCTGGTAGCGCCGACCTCGTATCCTTGTCCCTTGGCCGTGCGGCGTAGGGCCGTAACGCCATGTTTGCTCCAAGACAACCCTGTTCCGACCTCCTCATTGCGGGCGTGTTGGGAGCAAACAATCGGTGAACAGGGTAGCATTAGTGAAGAAACAACAAAGACTCTGCTTCCGACTACCACCGGTCTTGACCAACATTGATTACACAACAGAAACGGCCCATGTGCAGGGGCCGCTATGTTACCTGCATTTAGCTCGATTCCCGTGTCTGCATGCCACCCCGCACATTCATCTACCATTATCCATGAGATGGTGGGTAGGATTTAGAGGGTGGTAAGTGAAAAAGTCTGTCCTCAGCTGCAGGTGTACACCCCTTGGCTTGCCATCAAAAGTTGTAAGGATCGTGCGGCGGCCAATGTAATAGTCGCCGATGAAGAACACGAATCATCCATAAAAGGTCTGAACGAGATGACCATTAGTGAGGCTTGCATGGGAGATGTTGAGCAAAGCTCCGAGACCGGTAGCCGAAGTCGTCTTTTTGTGTGGTGGAAATATTATGCCAGCCGGGGTAGAACAAGCTGATACTCGCTGCTCGCCTACAGTCAAGCAACCGCATTTTACCACTTTCTGGGAGCTTACTGAAATATTGATTCATCGACAAGTATGATGGACTTGAAGGATATGGTTCTGTGCACCGGTCAGTAAATCGAGCGCGTTTCCTGCGGCAGCCTGCAGCCAGCCGTTCTGTTCGCGCTCAGGAACTATCATGCGCATTCTATGCCGTCCAAGTCCTGATGCTTTGTGGTGTAGACGTCCTGATTTATGAGTGAGGGCAAAATGGAGGCTAGATTTGCAGGTCATTTTCTCAGTGAGTCATATCGTAGGCCACGGAGGTGGACCATACACATTTTCTGGCTTTCAGGGTTCTATGTTCCCACGTGGCTGGGCGTACTTTCGACCCCAGGGGCCCAGATTACCGTGTCATCAGCCGGCATCTTTTGACTTAACCATCTGTTGAAACTACGGTGTTTCAATCAACATGCTGGTTGATAATCTTCTTCAGTTCTTAGAGGCTTCCTGGCCAGCCTTACTTGAACATCTCTTGCTCTTCGCGTAAGGGTTGTAGCAACGTTTTCCCCATCTAGTGGTTGATCGTACCCTTATGACCTCCAGGCAGCTCACATATCTCCAGCCCTCAAGGGAAACTACACGGATTTCCAGGTGTGCAGTAGCTTAATAAGGTTCTGCTGCCTTCCATCACATAAAATTTGTCCATCGTATAATCACTGCACCGTCGTGGGTTTCCACAATGGTGACTGTTGATTTCTCCGATTGGAAACACAAACCCATATATTCCGAGCTTCAGGCGCACCTCCAGGAGAATACTCTCGTCCGAATTGTCATCTTCAATGCTCATTGTCGTCTATCTGCCATCATCGTCTCAAACATCATATAACGATTAACTTCGGCAGACGCAACTGCTTACCACTGCGACATTATTCAACACATTTCCAGCCTATTTTAATGGGTATTTCTGCATCTGCAATCAGAATGCGTCCAACCAAGAGCTGCATCAAGACCAGCTGGTCTTCCGACTACAATCCGTGCAAGAAGCAGGTTCGCTTTACCGAGGATACCATTGATCCTCGCCCATCTGCTCTCTCACACACCCTGGACAATTTTATGTTTGCCCACCCCGAAGATATGGCTGCCTTCGATCACTTTCCAGATGAGCCCGTGGCCATCCAGCGCACACGGCACTTCAGCACACCCACCAGCAGCCCCGTCCAGACCGAGCAGATCAGCACCTGCGCTCCTCTCAAGGGCTGTCTGAAGAAGCCTAAAAACATTGAGCTTCATGCGGAACTATATAAAACCGTACGCTTCAACGAGGCGCTTGCATATGACACCGATGCCATCAAGCATGAGCCTCCCCGACGACAAAGTCAGTCACCACCACCAAGGGACTGCTCTTCTCAGGAGTCCAAACCAAGAACAAAATCGCCGGACAGACCTCTAAAGCGCGCCAACCTGGACGAACAAGAATCCTTGAAAGCAAAAAGGGTCAAATTCGCAGTCGACGACGAGAATAACGACAGCGGAAGCGACACCGAGGAGTTCACCGACGACGAGGAATTCGCCTTCCGCATAGAGGATCTGGTGACCGAATTTCGTATAGACGCGGCTTGGCAGAGAATGAGGGCGCAGGAGCTCCGGGAATGGGACAACTACATGTTCAGAAAGTCGCTCATGGAGAACAAAATGCGGAACACGAAGACATCGATGATAAAGAAACGAAGACCCTCGTTACCGCAGGAATGGAGTGAGGGCGTTGAGCGTGGTGTCAAATCTGGACTTGCTGGGTCTGTGCAGTTGACTTCGGACAGTCTCAAGACCGCAAGAGCGCGTCATCCGCTATTTCGGGTTTAATAGTTGAAAGCGTTCAAAGAACATCTGGGACGGTACATTGAAGGTGACGAGAAGGCGAAGGACAAGGCTTGAAACCCACGGAGTTAAATCAATTATGTACGCGGCAGGTCAGGTGCGCAGAGCAGACAAGATTGGGCCCGAAGGGGTTGGCACCGCTCCAGAACTGCTATTCCATGCTTCCTGGTTGGCAATAGTTCGGCCCAACATAACATCTATAGCAAATCTGGATGTATGGCTCATCGAATCAAATACGAAGAACCTCAAAACAAGATCCAGTGTTCAGTTACGCGTCGAAAATTGTGCCATCTTGCTACATGTCGGTATCTTATGGCTCCATATATACTATGTTAGACTTTAGAATTCCTTCCAATGTGACGAAGGCCATCATTCCTACCGCAACCTCAACCAGTACAGATTGAAACCCATCACACTCACCCCTTCAAGAACCCCATCTCCTCAACAACATCCCAAGCTCTCCTCGCAGCAACATCCAAATCTTCCCTGGTCGCCGGTATCCCCGCCGCCACAATCTGCCACTGCAGCTCCGGCACCAACCTCGTCAACACGTCACAAACACGATACAGCTCCGGCAGCCGCACAGGGAGCCGAGCCTCCAGCGCGTCGTACGCCGCGATGAACTCGTCGTAGCTCTGGTCCCGCCCTTGTGTCATGCTGTGCAGCTTCGAGACGGTCTCGAGGAGGCGGCGCATTATCGCCTCATCAGCGGGGTTCGTGAGAGGTTCCATTAGTTTGGACGGTAACCCGTCTGAAGGAGTGCTTGAGAAGGGTCCTGATGGAGTCAAAGCTCGTCGAGACAGAATGTAGTCAAAAACCGGCCGGCCGGATGTTTATTAAACAGGCGCAACTCCTTCACAAAGTTCCAAAGTGGGTCTGCGAGTTCAACTCTCGCGCAGGATACCCGGAGTACCGTGGGGTGTCAAGTTTCACCGGGATACGTGCCGGAAGTGCTGGTACCTGGAGATGATCATAGCTCCGACGAACCTGACATCATGGAAGAGCTTCCAGCCAGTGAGCTTTCGTCTTAGACATAACGGAGGGCACCATCGCGGGGCATCTTCCCCGCAGAATGAACACTATGACCACGATGTCACGAAATGGCGTCAAGACTCACGAAGACAATTCCCAATGAACGTCGTAGCTCTTGGACAGCGCTCTGGACGCCTTGCATCATTCAGCTATATATGGCCTAAGTCGAGAGGGCCAAGCAGGCGTCTACAGCCAGTCCAACCCTGCCCTGCTTCTGGTATACCACGTCCGAAATAATGTCCCTGTCAAGGTCGGGAAACATGCCAGCAAGCGTTTCGACGACGTTGTTGTGCTCTGCCCGATGAAGGCGCTGAGCTTCTGCAGCCTCGGCACTTGCCTGTCTTGCGGCCGCCTCCTCTGCCGACAGCTGGTGCCGGGAGCTGGGCCGTTGTCCCTCAACTTCCATACTAGGTCTCGGAGACAAGCGCTCGGGGCCACCTGGGGCTCGGGGCGGGTTGCTTGGTCCCGCCGGTGGAGGCGAGGGCTCGTCGGAAAACATGCGACCGATTGTGCTCAGTGGTTTCTGTATTGAGCGGAGAAGGCCACTTATCGGAGCCTGGTCTGTATCTGGGGTGCCCTCGTTCGATGAGGTCGAGCGACGTGGTACTGACGATTCGCCGACGGCAATGTCTAACGATGGCCTTGTTGTGGAAGCCTCGCTTGGTGGAAAGCTAAAGCCAGACTTTTCTGAGAATACAGGTTCTTGCACGGGATGAGGAGAGTCAAGGCGGTGCTTCTCTGCGATGGCCGAAACAGCTGCTTCGACATTCTTCTCAAATTCTTCGTCGGTGATGGTCAACGTTGTCCGGTCCATGTTCTCAATGAACTGGATGGCACCCATCTATGTGGAGTTAGCATGAAATCAAAGTGTGGATCGAACAATCATTGCAATTTACCAATGATGACAGGTAGTACCCTGCCTCGCCGCCGAGCTTCTCCTGGTTCCTGAACCGCAGAATGTACTGTACGTTGGAGACCAAATGCTCGGGGTTGGCTTGAAGGACAACGTAAATTAAGAGAGGCATGAAGGAGTCTGCGGAAGAATCCGATTTGGAATGTTTCAGTAGGCCTTGGATTTGTTAGACGTCGAAACCAGTTAATTGTCAGTACGTGACTCACCAAATATGACCTTGCAGCAGTTCAATACGCAGATGATCTTGTCTCGAGGGGCCCTGTAAGACTTGATTTTGAGAAGTTCTATGAGCGGTTAGCAGCGACCAAAGTTGTCTCGAAGTAACGAGGCCACGAACCTTGCTGGGCGAGTTTCAAGAACCGCCTACCACTCTCGCCAGCAGGAGGAATATCCAGATGCTCTTCTCTCAACCAGGCGTAGATCTGGATCTTTTGCGTCAAAACATCGTCGCGCTCAATATCTTCTTGGTGCTGCCCCCTCCGTCCGGGTCCCATGGGTCGCTCGCCACCTCTCCTCTTTGGCTTCGCGCCGGGGATAGGTTGGGGTGGAGGAATCGCAGGAGAGAAGGTCTGAGTGTAGAGTCTGTTCATGACGAGCTTCTCCATACCCTCGCGCGCATTATCAAACTCGGCGTCAGAGACGTCCCGCCACACCTCACACTGGGCCATCTTGTTGGCGATGAATGCCAAGAAATCACTAATGATCTTGACCTGCTCGTGCACCATCCACTGTCGCTTTCCAAACTCGGACAAGAACGACTTGAGATATCTGGCGACTGGGTCTGCCTTTTTGTTTCGTAGTTGTTCTAAGAAACGGTGGAAATCGAATGGTAGTGCTGGCTCGGGCTCGGGCTCGGGCGGCGGCGGTCGGTGCAGTCCTGGAGACATTTGAGAATCGACACTCATCTGGCGGTCGTCATGCGAACGCGCCGGGGTTGCGGGCGGCCCATCTTTAGGGGGCACCGGCGGCCCTTGATCGTCAGTTGGCCTTTCGCGGGAGAGGATGCTCGAGGGAGAAGCAGTGTGTATCCTAAGGCCCTGCAGCTCCTGCACCTGATGAGAAAGCGACGGCGCCACCAGAGGCTCGAGACTAGACTTGCGAGGAGGGTGCTGAATTCCGGGGCTGCCCAGAGTAGTTCCCAGCATCGGCGACGCAATCTCCAGTCTTGGGCTCATGACTTCCTCCTCTCCAGGACCTCCGCCGTCGCCAGTGAACTGCTCCATGATGCTCTGGATCTCTGAGCGCGAACCCTCTTGCTCATCTTCGCTCGCGTATTGACGCTCGTCGTAGCCCGAGTCGGACCTTGTTGGGGAGGATTCGGAGGATATCCGGCGCTGACCTGCGTTCGAAGGGGTTCGGGAAGGCGGTTGCGAAGTTCGCGGAGTGGGAGGTGTAGGGTCGACGTAGGGTGCCGAGGTCGCTTCTATCGTGAGGAACTGCGTGGAGGTCTCCGCTGGCAGAGGACTCGTAGGCTTCAGGGTAGCGATGGAGGAAGTCATGGTCTCCGCGGTTCCTCCAGGGGCTGGTGCGGAGGCGGTCTGAGCAGATCCTTCCGTCTTGTTCTCGGCATCTGTGATAACAGGAGCTGCTGGCGCGGGAGCTGAAGAATCGTCGCCAAAGTCGATCAAATCGTCGGTGGCCTGCTGCTTGCCGGCTGCTTTCGCAGACATTGTAGCTTTGCCATCATCGTTGTGGTTCTGGAGACTGGCAAGGTCTGTTTCAGCCTTGGACCCCGCGGGCTCGGCGCTCGTCACCGGAACGGTCTTGTCATTTTGCGTGGAGCCAGACAGGCCGGAGGAGTTATCTGTGGGATCCGTAGGAGACATACACCACAGATATTCGGATCGAGTGAGAATTCGGATTTGGAGCTTGAGCTAGGGCGAGCGATCGAGGCTGAGGTTGTTGTTGAAGTCGGCGGCGGATTGTGGGGGGCGAGGCTCGAGCTCAGCAAAGGGCGGAGGCGGGACTGTTGCTGACATGCAGATGCGCAGTCTCCAGGGCCAGGGTAGGTGCAGAGAGGAAGCGTGAGTGATCTTCAGTATGGATACGAGTGATGAGGGTGTCGGAGGGATGGTGCTGCAGACGGCGAAGGGGGTGGAGAGTGTCGGCAGCGGGTGAGTAGGTTGGTTGTTGAGATATCGGATTGGAGTATCACGGGATGGGATCAGCAATGTAGCGGGTTGACCGTGTGACGGCGGAGGAGGCTGCAGCGGTCCTCAGCGATTCTAGACCCCACAATTCGTGGGGGAGTGCGAGAATTGCAGTGCACCACCTGCTGGGTGTCTGCTGAGTGTGCTGCAGCTGCGCCGGAAGCCAGAGTTTTGCCGAATTCCAGGGTCCCACGGCCTGCAGGAGCCGCTGTGACCTCACGACGTCACCTGAGTGGACGGGAACGCCCGGACCACCGCACAGTCTTTTCGGGGAAATCATTCGCCGAGAGGTTGAGCTAAGATCACGTGATGAGACTGGATCCCCGCTTATGTAATTCAACACCCGGATTCCCGTCTCCTCCGCTGCCCTGCATCGGCCGCACGTCGGATCCGATGCGCCGGAGTCGGGGCGTCCAACAGTTCTTCCATCCCGGCGCACGGCTCCCTCTTCCATCATTCCAGTGTCTCAGCTTGACAAGGGGGCTCGACTTCTCAAATACTGCCCTCGACCTCGGCTCATCAACTTGCATCACCGCCCTCGACTCATTCTTGCATCAAAGTCGATGCCCTCAAGGAGAAAATCTGCTCCCATCGCCAAGTACGGCCAAGTCTGCCCCCAAACGCTTGACTAGCTCGTCGGATCAGCACAGGGGGACTGTACCACCCCGATCCTCTCGCAAATCTTTCTTTTTCGGTTTGCTCAGACCGCGGCTCTGGGCCCGTCTTCCCGCTTTTATTTTCCCTCGACCGGAGCCGTTTTCTTTCATCGACGTCTTGTTGCTTTTGGTGTTGAGCCACCGTCCGGTCGGCGGACCTGCAATAAACGCCAGTCTCTCGTCAACTTACTTTTTCCCAGCACGCGGGAACCTGAACTCTGCGCTTCCGGCGCTCCGGCCCATGAGGCTGGGCCCGCGCTCGGTCCTCTGACAAGTGTCAGCGCGGCAAGAGCCTTTCGCCTACTTGTCCTGAAAGGGTGTGAAGCTGAACTTCCCTCAACCTCCGAAGTCCGCTCCTTCATGCCCACCACACCTCACGTCAAACCCAGGATGGTAATTCACTGTCTTGGTTGTCAGGATGAGGCGTGGCGACCGGATTGTCTTGCTCGCTGAGTGGCCCTCACGTCTGGTGCGATCCCTGTTCAGGAGTCTCCTCTGTGAGCGTTTTCCCGTTTCGATCTGGTCATCCCAAGTTTCAGGTTGGAACTTCTAGAACGTATCGTGTTCAACCCAACTATGACGACCCACCACGGGCGTTGTCAGATTCGCAAGCTGCACTTTTATCGACAAGCGCCGTTCGTCCACCAGGGAAGCCTCGTGGGTGATGCCAGCCCTCCATGTCGACTCTCGCTTGCCAAGCGGCAAAGTCACGGTTTCGGTGCCGTGGTTGACAGCTAGATGAGCTGAAGACAAGAGTCATTCGCTACGTGTTTTGTTTCTGGCACGACTGCCGTCCTCTGTTGCCGAACCTCGGCTTGAAGCCCTTCAACTTGAAGAAGCAAACACCATCACCGGCCGGTGACTGTTCAATTGTGGCTGCTGGGATAGTATGATAAGTGATATCACATCTCAATCACATACTGCCTCATGGCCCAACTTAGATGGGCCTCTCGGCTGGGTACGAGGCCATCGGGTGCATGAGGCCAGAATGATAGACTTCGAGACGGTTGCCCTGGTCTTAGCCTTGCAGATCATGGGTCGTTCTGCAAACAATCACTTCGAAACGACGGCCCCGACCCCCAAATCGACAAGACTCGATGGGGCTACCTTATCGGATTTAGGCTACCGAAGAGAAATGACCCCAATATGCCTCGGTTTATTGAGAAGATCCTCCTGTTGCTCGCGTGCCTGGCCCTGGATCTCTGATAAACGATGTGCATCAGGCTACATGCCGGCTGCGGCTGTAGACGTCAGGGGAAACCAGCCGGCTGGGTAAAGCGAGAACGGCTGAACGACATGAGTCTCTGCGCTGCTCCCCGATCCCGATGGCTTGGCCGCCGCATCCCAGGAACCTGCGACCGTGCTTCCCACCCGTAAGAGAACAGATGTTTCCCAAAACGGACAGACTTGCGATTCGGAACCTGCCACCAGTCCACCTTCAGCCTGCGCCTCAGGAGATCTCTGTCGAACCCCAGATGTGTCTTACATGCCAAGGGACGCCTCTTTGCGGGATGTCTCTTGTTGCCTGTGGCGCTTCGAGAGATGCGACTGGCCAGAATTCTGGACGGGGAACGGGGTCGATGCCTTTTGGGACGAAATTGGACGACGGTTGTGTGTGGAAACGTCCCCGAGGTTGACAATACTCACACCACACCATATCGTCATCTCAACACCAAAAGGCTCGGCGGCGTGGTTTGACGTGCAGAAGAACTTTGTATAAGATGGCTGCAAGACCCTTTTGACTCAAACTCATCTCATCAGCACCTGCATTAGTCCAACTCTACCACAAACCCGTCAACGGTCAGCTCGTTCCAATTCATTCACGCCCAGGAGGCAGTCATTCACTCTTTGCGACGCTGTATCTCAAGTCTGCTCTGCGAGCGTTTTCTTTTCTGCCCACAAAGTTCCTCTTGTCACATCCAAAACCTTCCTTTTTACTTCCTTCACCATGAAGTTCGGCAACGTTCTCGCTTTCGCGACCGCCGCAGCTGCCTTCCCCGGCCTCCAACAGCCTTCGTACAATGAAGAGCTCGAGGCCCGCGACCTCGAGGCCCGCCAGCGCGGCCGCGTCGGCAGCACCGCCAAGGAGTTTACGCAGGGCGGCTGCAAGGACGTCATCATGATCTTCGCCCGCGGCTCGACCGAGGTCGGCAACATGGGCACCATCTGTGGCCCGCCGACGGCCAACGCGGTCAAGTCGCAGTTCTCGAGCATGGCGGTCGAGGGCGTCGACTACGCCGCGGGGCTGTCGACCAACTTCCTGCCCGGCGGCGGCGACCCCAAGGGCATCTCGGAGATGAAGCGGCTCATCAACAAGGCGGCGACGGACTGCCCGAACTCGATGCTGGTCGTCGGCGGCTACAGCCAGGGCGCGGCGGTGACGCACCGCGCGGTCGAGAACCTGCCGCAGGCGCAGAAGGACCAGATCGTGGCGGCCTTCATGTTCGGCGACACGCAGAAGCAGCAGGAGGGCGGCGTCATTGCCAACTTCGACCCGGCCAAGACCAAGATCATCTGCAACCCGGGCGACGCCGTCTGCGTGGGCACGCTCAACATCCTGCCTCCCCATCTGGCCTACGGCGCCCGCGCCAACGAGATGGCAGACTTCATCACGCAGAAGCTCACGGCGGCCGGCGCCCAGAGGCGCAAGTAAGGGAATCAATCGCATTTGCATATCCATCCTCGAGATGGAGTAGCGGGGGTTTGATACCCCAGTAAAGCATTTTCAATGTTTCTTGGGACGGCGGCATAACTGTTTTCTTCACATATTTCCATTCTTCTCTTCTCTCTTCACTTCTCTGTACATGGCTGGCATTAAGAGATATCCGTTTCTTCTGTTGCATATTTTGGGAACCAAGACTTTTGTGTGTGACATCAGCATATGGGCCTCCTTGGTAGGGGGAGACTGTTCTGGCGACGGGGCAGCCAGAGAGTTGTGAGCTGACTGGGATGTTTGGGGGAAGGAGTTGGCGGCAACCAAGACAGGCCTCAGACACTCGTTGATCGATGTGCAAATGAATAGAATATTCTCCGAACCTTGTGCTCCATCCGACAGTGTTCTGTAACGGTGACTGATCGAAGGCCTGACATGTCACTGAGTCGAGGAGGGGGTATGCCGGCGGCCCCAGGGCGGAAGAGGCCGAGGTACCTGCACCCAGTGTTGAAGTGAGGTTCTCGATAGTTGCACTGTGCACCCATAGTTGAACACCACTGTCAAGTGTGACAACACAGTCCCCGCACTGTACCTGGGTCATTTTCTACTTCCAGTCAACAAACCCCGTTCCTCCCTTCCTTCAGCTTACACCTCACTAAAGAGATCATCGTCATCGGCGTCCTCTCAACATCCGCTTCCATCACTCCGGCTGAACGCAAACAACAGACGATGGTATCATCCCACCGGACACCGGACCAACTCAACTGGGCTGGAAGCACATGCCGAAGGGCTGAATCCCGAGGGTGTCAATTCGCCAGCGCGCAGTGTCGACTGGCCATGATTCCATGAAAATACCTGCGTGCGCCGTGACGACTCCACCAGCGTGCGACGCAGCCTCAGAGGGTCTTGCCTGCACCACCTTTCGCCCGAACAATTCCTCTCGTATGACGCCCGAAAAAACCCGCGGCCAAATTTCAAGGATATGCTGTCGAGAACACCAGATGGCATCCGTGCTGCCTCGCCCTACCTCGCACCTCGGGATTCCTGGGTTTGCCGCAGTGTGAACCTTAAGATGCAGTCGCTAAGAGATGCCTCGGGGCTTCAGGCAAGGCATGGACGTTGAGGTCCGGACCGTCACGACGCGGAGCCGCCTGGCCCAAAAGACCTGGGTTGAATTCCTGCCCGTCGTTGATCCATCTGCCGTTGCGGAGGTGCAAACGAGACACCGGGACGGTCGATCCCCAGCCCTTCGCGGCTAGAGACGTTTTTGGCAGTGTGTCCGAGGCAGAGGCCAGCGAAACGGATCGCCATCCCTGATTTGTTCCGTCGTGCCGGGTGCCTTCTCGGCGGCAACTCTGTTCGTGGAGGGCAGAAAATCGCTAAGCTTTCGACTTTGTCCAAGTTCATGTGTACCACACGTGGGACAAGATGCGGCTGGCAGCTTTAGCAGACGATAGCGTCGAGTTTGTCGGAAACCTTGGGAACTCTCAATCGACCTCACCAACTTTCCCTCCGCTGATGTCCCCGCCGCCGCCGCCGCCCAGCTTGGCAAACAGGGGTTCATGACCATCATCTGCTGCTTACTCGCTTGCTCACCTGTCACTCACTGTGGCTTTGCTCTCTTCGCCTCTGACATGATTGACAGACGCACCGCAGAAATGTCCTGCAATCGCCTCCAGCAGCCCAACGGCCCCCCGGCCAGCGTTCCCACCACGTGGGGAGATCAGCGCGGGATAACGGTCCCAACGGGGGACGCTGCCCGCTGACGCATGCGCGGACGACTTTCTGAAAGCTGCTGGATCGACATCTTTAGCATCCTGCAGTGTCTAATTTCGCGAGGGTGTCTTTGGCCTTGGCAGCCCACTCCGGGTGAGATGCACCTCATTAATGACGAACTCGATGCCCGCTGTTTTTCCCTGCTCACTGGGTCCGCGTCTCCCCACGATTTCCCACGGCTGGCCTCCATCCTTTTGCTTCTTGCTTCCGTCAAAGCATCAGCTGTTCGCGGGGAGGCGACAGAATGGCTATTCTTCGCATTGTCCAACTCAGTCCTCTGCACGTCCGACGACGTTAAAGCATCGCCATCAGGAGACCAACCTTCGAGAGACGAACAATCAAAGCGCGCGCGCCCGACCGAGTCTGATGCAGCCCTACGAACCGCAGCACCTGAACGAACCCATGCGGTCGACCCGGCTGGCGTCTTTTAATGTTTGAGGCACGATCGAATCTGCAACAAAGGCATCTTGCATCTGTCACTCGTTTTTTGATGAATTGAGACCGCAACCATGAGCGAGAAACCGGGCACCGAAACGCCACCGCCGGGCGAGCCGCCGCACGGCGCCGACAGTAACTCAACAGAGAAATCACAGCAGACCATCACATCCCCCGGGCGCGACGCCCTCACCTGGTGCAAGAGCATCTTTTTCGAAGTCGTCCTCGGTCGCAAGACGTTACCGCCATCAAAGAATGGGCGCCATATCCCACTGCAACTGGACCAAGATGCGCCGCTTACGGACGAGCGACGAGGCGGTCATCCCTACGTATCCAATGCCATCCGAACGTCCCGATACACCGTTTACGACTTCATCCCCAAGCAATTGTTCTTCCAGTTCTCCCGCATCGGCAACTTTTACTTCCTCTGCGTCGGTGTACCGCAGACCGTACCAGGACTCTCTACGACCGGAAACTTCACAACTATCCTCCCGCTGTTATTCTTCGTCCTGGTTACTGTGGCGAAGGAAGGATATGACGATTTCAAACGACATCGGCTTGACAAGGTCGAAAATGCGTGCACCGCCAAAGTGCTCAAACACTCGAACCAGCACCACCACGCCAGCGCTGCCACCTGGTTTTCACGACTGAAGGGCAAGTTGCGGAAGAAAGACAGCGATGAGACATACGAAGAACAAGATGAACCTTGGGTTCGGACGAAATGGGCCGATATCGAGGTTGGAGACGTAATCAAGCTGGCGCGCGACGACCCCGTTCCGGCGGATATCGTGCTGCTGCATGCAGATGGAGAGAATGGTCTGGCTTACATCGAGACAATGGCTCTCGACGGCGAAACGAACCTGAAGAGCAAACAAGTTTCAACTGCGATTACTGGCTGCGATACTGTCGAGGGAATCACCACTTGCGACGCAGAATTCGTTGTCGAAGACCCTAACCCGGACCTTTACAAGTTCGATGGAAAGGTTTCCGTCAACGGGAAGTCGCTGCCACTCACGTCGGCCGAAGTTATCTACCGTGGCAGCATTCTGCGCAATACTAGTTGCGCGATCGGCATCGTGATCAACACTGGGGAGGAATGTAAGATCCGCATGAACGCGAACCAGCATCCCAAGGCGAAGAAGCCGGCCCTCGAGACCGTGGCCAATAAGATCGTCGTCACCTTGGCCATATACGTTGTCGTCCTTTCGATCGGGTGTTCTATGGGTTACATCATGTGGCAGAGGTCCCAAGAGCGGAGGACGTGGTATCTTCAAGATGCGGAAGTTAAGCTTCACGAGATTATCATCGGCTACATCATCCAGTTCAATAACGTCATTCCGCTGGCCTTGTACGTCAGTCTTGAGATTGTCAAAGTCGGCCAGCTACTCATGCTCAATTCCGACATTGACATGTACCACGCCGAAACGGACACGCCAGCACGATGCAACACAAACACCATCCTCGAGAACCTGGGTCAAGTGGGGTATATCTTCACCGACAAGACTGGCACGCTCACTGAAAATGTGATGAAGTTCCGAAAGTTGAGCATCGCGGGCACAGCTTGGCTGCATCAGCCTGACGTCGACTTGGAGTGCGAGAATAGCTCTGTCGATACCCTCTCCGAAGTCAAGAATGGGCCTCGTATTTCGACGCAGTACATCAGACCCGAGGCAATCTCGGACGACTACCTCCAGTCCCCAACGTCCTTTGGCAGGCCTTCGATGGCCCAGTCCCGAGCACCGTCGACAAGGAGATCTTCCTCACAATGGCGATCCACAGGCCGCCCCGACCATGTTCAGCCAGACGTAACGACGAAGGACCTATTGGAATTCATTACCTTGAGGCCGCACTCATTGTTTGCCAGAAGAGCAAAAGATTACATCCTCGCCATGGCCTTGTGCCACACTTGCCTTCCAGAGATAAGAGATGGCGAAGTGGAGTATCAGTCTTCATCCCCCGACGAGTTGGCCATCGTCCGGGCTGCTCAAGAGCTTGGGTACACCGTGGTCTCTCGATCCTCCACCAGCGTCACCCTCCGCCTCGCGTCAGAAGCCGACAAGGACCTCACCTTCGACATCTTGGACGTCATCGAGTTCAGCAGCCATCGCAAGCGGATGTCCGTTGTCGTGCGATATCCTGATGGAAGAATCTGTATCATTTGCAAAGGCGCCGATTCCGTCATCCTGCCGAGGCTGAAGATGGCCAACATAGCGATGCAAAAGGCTCAGGATGTGAGAAAGAGCGCAGATCTCGAGCGCGAGCTCCTCCGGAAGAGCGAGCAACACGAGCCAAGGACAAGCATCGGCGGGCGGGCTAGCATGACACTACGCCGAAGCCTTGGTCTGCAGCGCCCTGGGCCCGGTCCAAGTTCAAGACCGACAATGGATCGGAGCGTATCATTCGAGGCCAGCAAGCTTCGCAAATCCGGTGATCTCCTGCGACCTTCGATCAACGTCCGAACAGCGTCCTTTGAAGCATCCCCTACAGCGCCGACCTTTTCCCACCAGACGCCTGAGAAATTCGCCTTCCTTGACGATCCTTCCATTGCGGACGACTCTAGCATCTTCACGAGATGCTTCAAGCATTTGGACGACTTCGCCACCGAGGGACTTCGCACCCTGCTTTTCGCTCAAAAGTTCATCTCGGACCAGGACTACCGCGCTTGGAAGCAGTCCTTTGACGCCGCTGCCACCAGTCTGACTGATCGGCAAGAAAAGATCGAGGCAGCGGCAGAGACCATTGAGCAGTCCTTCAACCTTGTCGGCGCTTCCGCCATCGAAGACAAGCTTCAAGAAGGTGTCCCGGAGACAATCGACAAGCTTCGGCGCGCCAACGTCAAGATCTGGATGTTGACGGGCGACAAGCGGGAGACAGCCATAAATATTGCGCATTCCACCCGCATATGTCAGCCAGTTTCCGACCTGTACACACTTGACGTCACAAAGGGAGATCTCTCGGGTCAAATGATTGCGTTGTCAGAAGATCTGTACTCGGGCTCGGTCCACAGCGTCGTGGTCATTGACGGACAGACACTTGCCGCCGTGGAAAAGTCGCCCGAGCTGACGGCGCAGTTTTACTCGGTCGTCCCACTCGTTGACTCCGTCATCTGCTGCCGAGCGTCTCCAGCACAGAAGGCCCTCATGGTCAAGACTGTACGATCGCAGCTTCGTAAGAAGAAGGGCGGCCGTATGGGCTATGGCCTGACGCTTGCTATCGGGGACGGTGCGAACGACTTGGCCATGATTTCTGCCAGTCACGTTGGCGTCGGCATCTCAGGCAAGGAAGGTTTGCAGGCGGCGCGTGTAGCTGACTATGCTATCGCCCAGTTCCGCTTCCTACAGCGACTGCTCTTGGTTCATGGCCGTTGGAACTACGTCCGCACTGCCAAGTTTATTCTTTGCACCTTCTGGAAGGAGATGTTTTTCTATCTGCCGACTGCTTTGTATCAGCGCTACAATGGGTACACCGGTACTTCGTTGTATGAGATGGCCAGCTTGACTGTCTTCAATACCCTGTTCACCAGTCTGTGTGTCATCTGCATGGGCATCTGGGAGCAAGATCTCAGTGCCGATACACTTCTCGCCGTCCCGGAACTGTACGTGTACGGCCAGCGAAACATGGGATTAAACCTCGCCAAGTACACCGGATGGATGTTCTCAGCAGCCTGCCAGGGTGTCTTGGCCTACTGGGGTGTATGGGCTGGGTACGTGTGGTTCGCGCACTCAAGCGACCAGGGCCTTTTCGCCGTTGGTGATTTGGCATTCACTCTGGGAGTCGTGTGGATCAACTACAAGTGCTTGTGAGTATTGCTTTTTCCTATTAGACGACCCACGGCTAACATCTCTGCAGCATCCTCGAAACACACCACAAGACCGCCATCGTGATGGGATCCTTCTTCATCACCTTCTCCGGCTGGTGGGCATGGAACGCTTTCCTATCAGGCATCTACACCCCATCACCATCACCATATGCCGTCCGCGATGGCTTCTCCAAGATCTTCGGCGCCGACGCCGTATGGTGGTTGACCCTAATCATAATGACTCTGCTCTTCATCCTGATGGAAACAATATTCCGCACCTTGCAGCGGTGTCTCATCCTTGCCGGTCTATGGAGATGGCCATGGGTCCGCAAGGAAGACGATGGTTGCGCTGATGAGTGGCGCTTGGAGCTGTGGCAGGAACTGGAGAGGGATCCTGCTGTCAAGGAGAGATTGAGAAAGCTGGCTCGGGATGAGCCTGAAGATGAGGAGGAGGAAGTCGATGTCGCTGTTCTAGAGGGGGCGGTTTAAGTCATTCCTTTGCGCAAGATACCCATCGTTCCATAGAAAATACGTGTTTTGTTTTGTGTTCAATGTCTTTGTCCTGTCCTAACTCCTTGTGTTGCTGCCTCTATTGAACATTCTCCCAGCTCTGCCAACCTTGAATTCTCCCCTTTAGACCACTTCGGACATCCATCAGTCTGATTGACTCGCTTTAAGGAACGTCGGGAGTGTGTTACTTCATTTGCTCTTCAATCTATCTAGCCTCAAGCCAACGGAATCTAGGGGCTTCAATGAGGCGGCCTGTTGATCAGACGGCCGATCACGAGCCTCAGCAGTAACGCAGCCCACCTAATGGAGACCTTCTTATCAAGGCTTTCCTTAGTTTGCGAGAAGTTTTGCGAGAATTCTGCAAGGGTGTATCATGTAAAACGCCAAAGTACTTGATAAGAAATCGTCCTATTCTCCGAAATGCAAAGCCCTCAAACACCAGGGCAAGACAACCCCCCATCCTCACAAACACTCCAAACGTCAAAACTGCCATATTTCCCATCAAAGCACCCCGTCTTCCCGTCAATCTCGGTCGCCTCATCCAGCACGGCGATGATCGTATCCGGGTCGCAGTCGTCGCTACTGAAGAAGACGGCCACGAGCGCCGCGTCGCCGTCGCCGGCCTTGACGATCATGGACTGGTCCTTGTGGTTGCCGTCGACCGTGCACCCCGTGCCGAGGTGGAAGTAATGCCCGTCGACGAGGAAGTCGCCCGGCGCGCCGCGGCTGCATTTGGACGGGTCGCTGGGCGGGTTGCCCCAGCTTTGGTAGAAGGTGAAGGCGGCGGCGGAGTTGGCGAGGCCGAGGATGGCGAGGTGGAGGAGGGGAGCGGGGAGCATCGTAGGGTGGTTGGGGTTGCGACGAGTGAAAGGCGGGTTTGGGAGGGTTGGTCGAGTTGTTTAAGTGTACTGGAAGACGCGAATGGCGGGGGACGTGATGTAATGGTTCGATTAGGCTGTGGAGGAATGGACTTGTCTGCAGCGAGTAGAGATGTTAATGGAGGTTCTCCAGTGATGATATATATTGTTAGTCAGTGGAACTTTCATGACCGATCCAGAGGCAGCTACCGGGCATGCGTATATGGCAGGCCTCACTGGCAGTCAGCCTCAGCCTCAAGTCCGAGTATTACGACTGTTGCCCACCTGGATTATAGTACTGTAGTATTTTAAGATCAGTTCTTGGAAATAGCTGCCGTCTTGGGAGAAACTAATTATTGGACGTTGATTTCAGGACGACCACGTCATGTGGAAGCAGGAATGAGTTGCCTCCTCGATGGTCTTCCAATTGAGATCCTGTCCTTCAGTAGTATGTCACGTTTCGTTGCAGTCTCATCTCGGACTGGGCCTCAGATTAACCCTTCATCCCTCTCATCTCATCTCGGAACACGCTTGCTCCTTCTCTGATATCGGACTGGGCTGACTGGTTTGAATAGCCAAGTCCAATACTCAGCCACGCTAGATGGCGGCGCATCTCACAGGATCTCGGACTGGTAATGGTTCACACCTAAGTTATATATCCATAATCGGAATGTTCTTTTGACATATCGTGTGGCTGTTTGGGTCATAAAGTTGACGAACTCACACGACATCGACGTCGCCGATGACAATCTCTATGGCTACGTACATATACTGCATCTAACTGTTTCCCCTTCTGTTTCAACCGCGGTCACATCCTTTCTAAGAGACATTCTGTCTCTAGACTCGACAATAACTCAGCACCTCAACTCAGTACTCATCATGAAGCTGCACCTCCTCCTCTCTCTACTTACTTTAGCCCCGCGGCTGTCATTACAACTACTGTCGGCTGATGGATCTGTTCCAGAGAACCAGGTCATCTCCTCGGCTGTATTACCCGACAAGCCTCTTGATGTCGTAGTGCGGCAGCAGCCACAGGCGGCGCCGAGCAAGAAGAAAGATTCGTGCAAGGCCTGCCCAAGGCGAAAGTGCAGCAGCACCGCATACTTCCGCAACACTGCCACTTGCAGATGCGAGAAGTGCCCAAACGGCCAGAAGGCCAAACAGAGGGGCGACGGATGCGAGAAGGCGCAAGACGACAAGAAAAAGAACAAAAATGACAAGTTTGTATACCAAAGCACTCGCATCACAAGCGCCATGCTGACTTGATACGACAGAATCAAGGATACAATCGAGCGCAAGAAGAAGCAGTATCAACAGAAGAAGAGACAGAAAACTAAGAAGGAAATGGTCGACAAGGTCAAGGATAAGAAGCGGACGGAGTACAAGCGCAATAAGAAGCGGACCCGCATGGGCAAGTGCCTGCTGCTCGTCCCGCTATCCATCTTTGGCGAGTTCGACGGCATCGTCCCCCTCTCTTCGTATGCAGAGGACTTCTTCTCCGAAGACTTCGTGACTGGTGATCCGATTGACGAGTTCTGGCCGAGCGACTTTGGGGACGCTCCCGACGTGGATATCGACTCGGACGAGTATACAACGGCCTACGTGGAGATCGCGGCCGCGATTGAGGATGATAAAGACACGAGATGGAAGGACCCGATTGTGCCCATCAGCTTGAAGCGTGAGGAGCCACCGAGAGCCCCCGCACCTCACGATATGATGGAAGATTTCAGACGTACGGAGACCTCAGATGAGAATACTGCAGATATCCAACCCACCTATCACCAGCTCAACAAGCGTAACCCCGTCGCGGTAAGTAACAATCTTGCCGAGGAAAGCCTCACCAAACTATGAGGCAGCTGCTGACTTTCATGATCTAGGCCGTTCTGAGGGCCATTTTGGCTTTTGTCGGGCGTTTCGCATCTGCTACCAGGACCGTGGTCGGGAGATTCGCGACCATCGGTCAGCGAACGAGTGCTCGTCTCAAGGACTTGGCCGCAAGAGGCGGTGCCCGTCTTGCGAAAAGTGGCGGCAAAAAGACGCTCGACGAGATGAAGAACGCGGCGCGCACGATTTCCAAGAACAAGAACTGGAAGAATTGCCTGAATGGAGTCAAACCGTCGAGAACAGCGGCATGAATAACTTGTCTACTGCTGAGGGTTTGCCATTGGTAGTGCGAAGGCAAAAGGTATGGTCGTGTTTTCGTGGAGGTATTGGAGTCGGAAGAATATTCTTGGCCAGGGCTTTGTTAGTTTCTTTTGGTGAACTTTGTATTTAGTCGTTTCTTTTGCAACCCCAAGCTACCTTCTTTCGTTACTATCGTTGGATTTACCTGCCTTTCTCAATAAGCGCCGCCGGTGGACTTTGAAGAATTTGACGAGGCAGAATAATGCTCACCTAATTATGGGCGTTTTGCCCTTTTTCCTGCACCCCGAATAGGTGATCAAGTCAGAGCGCTTTTTACTATCCTTCGAGATAATTTTAACAATCCGAACACGTCTCAGTACGTAATACACAACGACTTTACAATGCGATACACCATGAAGCACTTGGAAGAACTTTCCATTCAAATTAGCAAGTGAACTCGACATGAAGCCTGTAGAATCCATACAACTGACGTCTTGCGTGTTGGAACCTCTGCAATACGGGCTGATGACGTGCTTGGACCTTTTGACTATAAGCCTCCTCTTCTTGCTCATATGAAACGATATATGTGGTAATAGAAGTTTTTCAAGGTGATTTTTCTGGCCAGTGCAAGTGCCACCCATGAGACTTAATTGAAATAACGCGTGAGACTCGCATTTCAAATCACGGTTGTCTAAAGATAGATTCTCAGCACTTTTGAATTACATGCCGTATCTCAGCTTCAGACTCAAGAGAGGGTGTCAAACCGAGCAGTGCTATCTTGAGATGCTTACAGAAACCGACCCGAGGGGTAATTCCTTTTCACGAGAAGGCCAAAAGTGCGAAGAAAGCATAACGTCAGCTCATGTTGATTACTTGTGTACAGCCACCAAAAAGTCCGAGTAGATAAGCCGAGACTAAAATCCTCGATATCCTGCCCAAGCCCCCAACTCCCTGCTGATGACGGTGAAATCCATTTTAAAATTCCGAGGCTCAGCCACATGCAGAGCAGGTGCGCAATCCACAGGTTGACTATTATCACCGGGATTGGTGATGATAACAACCACGGTAAAAAGTCTCTTGTCAAATTTATAAGAGCACCCAAAGGTTAAATAGGTAGATGTCCATTTGGAAGTCGTTTGTTATCCATAGCGAAGTTATTACACAGTATTCAGGTGTTGAACACTCCTAATCTCATATCTTTGACAAAATGCACTTTGCTACCTTGCAGCTACTCGGTCTCGTTGGTATCCAGGCTGTACTAGGCCACCCCTTATACGCATCTAAGGTAAAGTTCATTTACTCCTTTTCGGCAGCTTTTGCTCTAGGCTTACGGTCACTGCTCCGGTCCCAAAGCATGCTACAATCGAGAAACGGAAACCTGATGGGTTTTGGCGAGAAGATGGATACGACTTCCTCGGCGAGCTAAATTTAGATGAACTCACAATTGGTGAAAACGTGGGGGGCGGCAAAGATGGGAACGCATTTAAGGCGACAGTGACTGGAGAGACGGCCCAGGGGTGGGATCGGAGCGTCACGTGGATATTGAAGAAGGATTATTCCAACAAGCAACACATTTTGAAAGAGAAGGAAGCCTACGAGGCTATCGACGGCAAGGATGTAGGACCAAAGTTTGGAGCGCTCGTCTATGATCAGTGCACTGGCGATGAAGAAGGGATTATGATCGAGTTCATTGAGTCCCGATTCGCGGACCCCAACAACAAAGACGATGCAAAGAAAGCATTGGAGACTGTCAAGAGGATGCATGATGCGGGCTGGACCCACGGCGATCTGACCTCTGTCCGCAACATTGTGATCAGGACATCGGACGACAAAGCCGTCCTTCTTGATTTCGCTCTGGCGAGGAAGATTAAGAGCGCCCAAGACAGTCGAGAGGACTTTCAAGACCTCGCATTGGCTTTTGCGGGAGTGAGATTCGATGATGACGGGACGACCTGGAATGTCAGGGAGTAGGCGGCCATCTCTGGGGCAGCGTTGGTGCGACAAGGAGGCTGAGAGGATACTAGTCAACGGATGGATGGAAAGGAACCCTTTCATAGAATCCATTCATTCAACAATCATGCGTCTGAGAGACGTGAACGCGAGGTCAGCAATTACAGCCCACATGCATTTGTCGAATACTCAAGGTCAACGCAGCAAGCGATGGAATGATCAGAAACATAGAAATGAGTGTGATGATTATGAAGTTAAGGCTGTAAAGACAGACTGCAAAGCTAGCGAGCGAACCCCTCCTTTGTGGTAAAAGACCGACTGATTCCAAAACCACTGATCTCACCGATACAATCTCTCCCGTGGAGTTCTCCGTGGTCCACTTAGCATCTATTCTGAGTAGAACCTGTCGCCGACCTGCAAAAGTCGTCACCCTCATTGTAAATCATATATCCAACCCTCAGAGCGCCAAGCGCCTTTGTTCCAGGTACATAAAACCCACAGGATCCAGTGATCTCCTGCAACTTCTGAGTATAAGTATAGATGTCGATGTCCCCAACTCCGGCGTCCCTAGTGCGGCACAGAAAAGCCACAACTGGGCGGGCAGAGCTGAATCTTCTGATCTCGTACCAAGCCATTCCAGGGTTTATAAATGCCCTACCCAGCCTTTGCTTCCCCATCTGATTCTTCAGGCCCTGAACTGCGCCGTCACAATTGCCGCTGTTCATTCTGTACTTGCAACCACACCAGGTTTGGCCATCACGTGGCAGTACCAGAGGGGTGGTGCCGCGGATCTGAGGGGTTACAGGGCTGCTTGTAACAAGGGCGTCGAGGCTAGACATGTCGGGGTCCTTGAGGTGAACTTCATGGCCGGTTTCGTTGTAGTATGCAACGTAGAAACCGTCCGCGGCATCCTTGGGGAGCGTGAAAGCTGCAGCGATGGCAGCGACGAAGGCGAAAAGAAGAAATATGAAGTGCATCATAAGTTGTAGAAGCTGAAGTGATGGTAAGATTCAGATGATTGTGTTTATTTCCTATGCCTCAGAGCAGTTGACACTGACGTCTTCTTCTTTGGCAAGGACATTTGGCCCCGTATTTATAGTCGAGGTCATACGAAATTCGTATGCTTACACCCACTAGCCGTCTCTCCAACTTGAGGCTTCAGCCTTTCTTGCTCCAGGGCAGCCGAGGGCTGTTCCAAGTGATGGACGATGTCTCATGACAGCTAGCATCGTGGGTCACAAGGCAACTGACTCTGGCGAATTCGACGAGTAGAAAGTCTTTCGTAGAGACTGAATGACGGTGGTCAGGCTGATGGTGCTAATTTTGGTGTCCTCGTGCACGTACGACTTAAGGTGATCCGAGATGTTGCGAACTAGCCAAACAAAGCTTCAGATTGTATATCAGGGTAATAGTCACCGACATCAACGGCCGTATATCTGAGTCTTGGACAGTAAATGTCCCGGTCAGGCCTTGTGGAGGTCAGTATCTCGAGCCTCCTGAATGAAAAGGGCCACAAAGACATGACAATTTTGTTCCAAATAATCAAAGTCAGTGATAGCAATCATCTGCGAGTGCCATGGCCGCAACATCAGAAAACGAGAAACACAAATCACACTACACAGGCTTTGTGGGAGACGTGAAAGTTCTCATTTGTCAACTTATAATAAGCTTAAAATAAGCAACATTGGGATAGAGAGATGGCTATCGCACCGACAAGCATCCATCTGCATAGGAATATGGAGACAGACGCTGCTTATGACAGCTCACTTTTCGGGCGAATCCACGAGCTTCCACGAGCCTTAGCAAGGTTACACGTTCTGCTTGGCAATATGTCGGGAGGCAACCCCATCAGCTTACATCCTGTGGGTTTAAGACACAACTCACCACAGTTAATACTTTCAACTTCCCAAGTGAGCCGTTTGTTTCATCACAGGTGCACCACGTGTCTAAAGGCAAATCAGCCACTGCTTTTTGAAGTCTAAGTGCACACTCTCCAATTCTTTCACTCGTCCGCGCTTTGCGAACTTTGGCGGCCTGATGCCAATTCAGATGTAGTTTGGCGTGATAATGCAAAGTGGAGGCAGTCAAGACCGACTTCTTCGTCTACATGTTAGGATCAGCGCCTCAAAGCTGCTTGCACCTAATCCTGGACAGAAGATGGCACAGCAAGTTTGGAAGAAACCTCAAATGTTTATAACTGTTCAATATCCGCGCTTCAAGTCCTTGGAAACAAAGCTATACACGCTTCTCTGAACGCAGCAGGGGCTTAGTTGCTGCGGCCCTAAGTTCGTGAACATTTTGCTCGTCGCCGACACCACGTTATGAGGCCTTGGGGGCTGTGGATTCGCGATGACAAGGGTGAAGATGTGACAAGCAATGGATGGAGAATTCACAATTTGACGCGACGGGGCTCGATCTTGGCAAAGTAACTGTCAGAGTTGCATCCATCCTGCAATTGCAGCCAACCCGCAACCTTGCCTCCATCCAAAGTAGAATGAGCTGCGTAATCCTTTGCAATCTTGACCTCTGCCCATCTTGCTTCACAGGCAACAACTCATCACTTGTTCAATCGCATGAATGAACCAACAGCCTAACCGGCCGGGCGTCCCGTTCCCTCTTCCCCGCATCCGCCATCCCCGCATCCCCAGCCCGTCCGTCTCCAACTTCCCAACCTCATCGGGTCACACGGCCAGAAGCGGGCCCAATAGTGGACGTAAAAGCAGGAAATACGCGCCTAAGGGACCTGGGGTACAGGAACGATGCTCTATTCGGACGCAATGCCGAGGCTCTCCCATCTTCCTTCGCCCATCCCACACAGCACAGCTCCTGTCCTATGTAGCTCCAGCCATTTCTAGTCATATCTACGAGCCAAACCACGAGGCGCTAACCCCACGCGGAAGCCACCTCGGACCTGGACCTGGACCCCTGGCCGACTTGAACAACAGTCCGAACATGTGGTCGACGATCCATGGCGTCCGGCGGACGACAAACCTCCGTCTGATTCGCCGTTCGGCCACGACGGGGTACCCCTGGCGATCACAACACAGCAGCGCAGCCACCCCGGCTTTCCGATATTTGCGCCGGGCTCAATTTCGACGAGCTGATGGCGCGGCAGTGCGGCACTTGCGATGGGATGGCGTTGCCTCGCCGGCCCTTTTCGCGGGCATGTAATGCTGCTTAGCAATGCGTGTACGGATACACCATGCCAGCCTCTGCGCCAAGAATCGTTGAAGTCTGCGACGTCATTCAACCCGGTGGGCTGCCGAGATAAATACCTCTCCGACCTCCCCGGTTCCCCTCTGTGCCCTCCTCTACCTGCTAGCTTCGTCTACCGTCCGATCCGACCAAACCGACCCTGTCTCACCATTGCTCATCATCCACGACCGAACCTGACCGAAAATGAGATCTACGACGAGGACCACCGCCGCGATCGCCGGCCTCTTTGTGGCCAGCGCCGCCGCGCAGAACTCAACCAGCACCTGCGCCAGCGGAGTGCATCTCATCGTCGCACGTGGTAGCAACGAGCCAGCTGGTGTTGGCCGGATCGGCAGCGTCGCCAATGGTGTCGTCGCCGCCATCCCCGGGTCCCAGATCGAGCCGCTCGACTACCCCGCGACCTTCGACAACTACTCCATCTCGGTGGAAGATGGAGACATTGCCATGAACCTGGCCTTGACGGCGTACAGCTCGAGGTGTCCCGACTCAAAGGTTGCCCTGCTCGGATATTCCCAGGTACGTAAGACGGCTGTCAATCTTGCATTTTCCTGAGCATGAGAGAGGAGTTCATGACACGACTTTGGACGAGACGCCGTTCTTGGGGCGCTGTCGGAGGGCCCACGGACAATGATTGGACACCAACATGCGATGAGGCTGCGCTTTTTGCTTTCTTCTTCCCGCTGACGTGCATGAACGCAGGGTGCGCAAGTGACGGGTGATACCCTGTGCGGCAGCGTCGACGAAGACGCCGGCGAGGCGCTGGATTTAGAGTTCAACCACACAGCGCCAATTGCATCTTCCATCGTCGATCAGAGCGGTACGTAAAAGCTCACGAAGAGTTTGTTTGGCGTGGATCTTTCGGACATTGAACGCTGATTCTCTCGTAGTAATTGCGGTCGTCCTCTTCGGAGACCCAACCCATACCGCCAACTCGACCTGGAACCGAGGCACGAGCACTCGCGACGGCGTACGTTGAGTCAAGATGTGCACCTACTGATGCGAGGCGCTGACTCGATGCTTGTTCTAGATTTTCCCTCGCGATAACACTACTGCATGCCAGCAGTACGCCTCCAAGATCGCGTCGTGGTGCGACACGGGCGACGTCTATTGCGACATTGGCAACAACACCAAGGTCCACGGCTCGTACTTTGCCAACTACACCGATGACGCCGTGGAGTTTGTCGTCGCTCAGTTCAACGCCTCCAAGACGAACAGCACTTCTCCCACGGCCACCCCAACGCCATCTACCGTTCCGGCATCAGGTGCTGGTGCCACTGGTCCGGGCATGCTCATGTCAATGGCTGGACTGACGATGCTCGCGGCTTTCCTGATGTAAATGTGTTCCACATGGATGACGGAATGGCACCGCACGATGAATACCCCATAATGGATGTTACGATTCAATACGATACTTAGCATAGTAATGAGATGTACGAGGCGTCCAGTATCCTTGATTTCTCGTTGATGGCTCGTGGCCATCACCAGCGTCGGGACTTGTCGTGTTATTAGAAGAGGTCCGCAAAGTCTAATCGCAGCGTGTGGGATGCCGTGATAACTGCTTGATATATCTCAATGTCCGTGTTCTTCGGTCCGAGTTTACGGACCGAATGACCCGCCAGCTACCGATAGGCAGATGAGACGACAAAGTAATTGAAGATTACCACGGGGATCACCGTAACGTTTGTCCATGAGGTCTGCAAGCCGGGTAATGTAATTATGTTAGCTTTCTGGGCAGTGTGCTTTATGACTTAACCGTAGCGCACCTAGTACTTCAATAAGGTCGACTATAGTAGAGCAAGTAATAGGGATAGTAATAACGATGACGAAGATGAATGACGACCATAGACAACGACCGTAGACAACGTGCGGCGATAGGCGACGATAACAGTAAGAACGACGAGAAAAGCGAGTGGGGACGTAGTCGCTTCAGTATGGATAGAAGATTTACGGATTTCATCCTGCTTGTGTAATGGACACTGCTCGAACAACTAACTAACACTGCCCGACTAGCAAAACTCTTGTCAATAGCCTCCGCATCACATCATTCACCAACCTTGCCGTTTCGAGCGTCCAATAGCCTAAAGTTCAGCTTATCGAAAAGAGATCGTTCAAAAACACACCGAAAAAAAGACGCAATCGTTCAGTCGTAAGAGGTATTAAGTCTCATTGAAGGCAGGCTGACAGGGTATCAAACTTCGTCCAGCGTCATCGCTACCGTCTAATATTTAGATTACATATAAGAAAGATAATTCCTAGTTCCTTGCGTCTTCCAAGGCATATATCAACGTTCCTTTCCTCCCCGGCTTCCGATCGTCATGAGTCGCACTGCATTTTTTGCCATCCCCCTCCTCATTAAATTCTACGCCGCATGAATCTCATCATTGGCTTTGCAGGCTCCGCAGGCTTATCTGCAGCGGGCTTGTCCTCAGCAGGCTTCTTCTCTTCAGCAGGCTTCTCGGCGGGCTTCTCGGCCTCCGCTGGCTTTTCGGCGGGCTTCTCCTCAGGCTTCTCAGCTGCGGGAGCCTCGTGTACGGGAGGAGTCGCCGGCGCTTGGTGAGCGGGAGGAGCAGCCGGTGTCTCGGCCGGAGGGTGGGCGGGCATGGCCTCGGCCGGAGGGTGGGCGGGCATGGCCTCGGCCGGGGGAGCGACATGAGCCGGAGGCATCTGGTGAACCGGCGACGCAGATGGCGCGGGGTGTGCCGCTGCGGGAGGAGTGTGCTGGGCTGGAGGGGCCATGGTATGCACCGCCGGTGGCGGGGTATGTTGCACCGGGGGAGGCGCCATGGTATGGGCCGGCGGCGCGACCTCGTGAGCGGGCGGAGGCATGGGGTGTGCGGCCGGAGGAGGAGAGGCAACGTGGCCGGCTCCGGCTGTCACGGTCGTAGCGCAGTGGCTGACTACTTGCGTGACGTGAACAACCTGGTGGACGGTGTGCGGCGGGAGCGTCACGGTCTCCTTGACCTCGTGAGGAGGCAAGGTGACGTGCACTGTTTCCTTCACGACATGGGGAGGAAGAGTGACGTGAACGGTTTCCTTGACCACATGGGGAGGAAGGGTGACGTGTACCGTCTCTGTCTCTTTCACCACGTGGGGAGGGAGAGTGACGGTTTGGACTGCGTGCTGGGTCTGGACGACTGTGGCGACGTGGGTGATGATCTTCTCGATTGGGAGCTCCTTGGTCACGACCTGGGTGACGTGAACCGGCAGCTCCTTGGTGACTTCGTGGGTCACGGGAGGAGCGGGAGGAGCAGAGACAACTCGCTCAGAGGTAACAACTTGGGGAGGCAGAGTGACGTGGACCGTCTCGGTGACCGCGTGGGTGATTGTGTGGACGAGAGGAGGAGCGGTCTGGACGACGGTGTGGACCAGAGGAGGAGCAGTCTCGACAACTGTGTGGACGAGAGGCGGAGCAGTCTCGATGACGGTGTGGACGACAGGCGGAGCAGTTTGCACCACCGTGTGAACAACGGGGGGCAGAGTCTGGGTGATGATCTTTTCCACGGGAACCTCCTTCGTGATTTCGTGAGTGACGGGAGGCGCGGAGACAACCCGTTCGGAGGTGACGACTTGGGGGGGTAGGGTAATGTGGAGGGTCTCAGTGGCCACCTGGGTGATTGTGTGGACGAGAGGAGGTGCGGTTTGAACCACCGTGTGAACGACAGGCGGCAGAGTCTGGACGACGGTGGCCACATGCGTGATAATCTTCTCAACAGGAACCTCCTTGGTAACATGTTGAGTGACGGGAGGCGCAGAGACGATGCGCTCGGAAGTGACGGTGTGAACAATGGGAGGCGCCGTTTGGACAACCGTGTGGATGGCTGTCTCGGTCTGCGTGATGTGCACCGGAACCGTGACTTTGACTTCCTCCTTCTTGGTCTCGACGACTGTATGAACCACTGGAGGCGCAGTCTGGACAACAGTGTGTACTGCTGTCTCGGTTTGGGTGATGTGAACTGGAACCGTCTGCGTGACGTGTACTGGGACCGTGACCTTGACCTCTTCCTTCTTCGTCTCGACCACGGTGTGGACCACTGGTGGAGCGGTCTGAACGACGGTATGAATGGCTGTCTTAACCTCCGTCTTCGTGATGTGTACCGGGACCGTCTGCGTGACGTGTACCGGAACAGTGACCTTGACCTCCTCTTTCTTGGTGATCGTCTCCTTGACTACCTGCGGAGGGGCGGTGATGGTGACGTGCTTCACCTCGGTCTTGACCTCGTGCTTGACTTCGGTCTTTGTCTCTGGTGGTGCGGTGACGGTTACATGCTTGACTTCCGTCTTGATTTCGTGTTTGACTTCCGTCTGGGTCAGGTGCTTGACCTCGGTCTTGACTTCATGTATTGTGGTAGGGACTGTGACATGAACGACTTCCTTCTCTCCCGGCACCGTGACGTGTACGGTCTCCGTCTTGACCTCGTGGACTGTTGTCGGTACATGAACTGTGTGTACGATGGTCTCGGTCTTGGGCTCGCACTGAGCAGGTGCTGCTGCTGGGGGATTCGGGGCAGCCACCGCCACTGAGGCGAGCCATGAGAGGATTGCGTATCTTGAAAGTAACATGATTGTCGAGTCGGTATATGGGTGTAGATATCGTGTACTTGCGAGTCCGGACGTCGAAAAGGAAGGAAAGACACAAAAAGGAATAAAGGAATGTACGAGGCTCGCCTCTGAACGGGGTCGAGATACCGGTCTCTGAGTTGTTGAATGAAACGAAGTAAACAAAAAGCCGCAGCGAGCTGGCGATGGGCTAGCTGCGTGGAAGAAACGAATGAAAGAGAGCGCGCGTGCGGATGAAGTGAAGGGGGACAGACCTGCTGATCACTACATCTCTGCAAAGGAGGGGAGCCAAGTCATTATATCAGACGGGGCCTGGTCATCGCGAGCCTTGGCTGCTGGGTTGGGATGGGTCTTGCCAATGCACATCGTCCGCAACAACCGGTGCACGGAAGTTCGGATGCGCGCGGGCGATAGCAGGGCAGGAGGTGTGGTGGCTTTTCCTGATCATGGCCTGGGCATGGGAGTGCCGGAGCGTGGTGTGAAGGTGATGGAGACGTGGTGTTGTCGTCACATTCGTGGGGAGCCGGGGGCCGGGGGTAGCAAGGCGTGAGCGACTCCTCAGACATGATGTCGAGCATTGGGCTAGATCATGATGGAGGCTGAAGCCGTGCTGGATGCGGTGAGGGTCTGTAGGCGAGAGACAGCGGTACTGGGTGCACTAGCAGGTTTCTAGCGTGGCTGTAACCGGGCCAAGATGGGATCACAAGTCTCGCTGCCATCTGAAAAGTGACGGGACGGTTTCCGAGGGAAGGGATGAAAGACAGGGGTCTGTCTGTTTTGGCTTTGCGGCTCTGGCAGGGGAGTTTAGCCAGGGCTGAAGGTCGAGGGCAGAATCTGTCGGGCCACGGGCAGAACTCGAGGCTTAGCCTTCGTGCTCGGGATCTTCAGGGGTTGTTTGCCATGTCGGACTAGCAACGGCCCCTCGAAATCAGAAGAGGAAATCCGGAATCGAGTGAAGCCGTGGAAGACGCGAGCTCAGCTCTGGCTGGGCTTCCAACATGAAACTGGATGTCGTTGACTGGTTGCAGCTCGCCAGTCTGTTCCTGGTTGGGTGTGGTGATCATGAGAAAATCTCTGCGATCATGATCTTGGCTGTCGTGCCGCGGGATGAGATGGTGGCAATGCCATGTCTTGGTGCCAATCCTTACTTAGTCTTGGGCAAAGCCCTCCATCATTATACAGGTCTGATGAACTCTTGACGACTTCATGCTTTCTTGCGGGAAACTTAGCCATGACGAGTGATGTCCAACACCTCAATACAGAACCCTCTCTATGCTCCCCAAAGAGCTGATAACATCGCATGAAGTCGTCCCCGTTTGTTTCTCTCTACGCAGCGCCTCAAACCCCCACCGGCACCTGACACATGTCAGCAGCCAGGTGGTACCCGAAGCGGCCCAGCGAACATGATCTCTCGCTGCGACCCTCAGACTTTCAGAGGGACCAGACGAACGTGGCGGCGCCCAGGGGTGGCTCCGGGGCACAGGGCCACAGCGCCGGGATTCAAGCTGTTAGTGCGTGTGAAGAGCCTGCAGCTTCTCCGTCCTGGGCCATCCGAAACCCCCGCCAAGATCTGCCAAGATTAAGCCCTTGTAAGAGCCCACCTGGACAGGCATGCTTAGGACGAAAAACGAGGAGGTACGAAACGGAATCAGCTCAGTTTCCACATAACGAGCAGTCTAGCAGGGCGAAGGAAGGGGGCTCAGAGCGGTTCCGAGGTTTCGGGGAGCTCGTCACAGAGGGCATTGGGGCTATTGGGGCAGATGCGGGTGGTGGATTGTGGATGAGGAGGAGAACCTAGGGGCTAGAGGAGCCGTTAGACACGCTGAAAGGTGAGCCAGCAAAGTTAGGGTTAAGCATTAAGGTTATTTCTTTAGGGTCACTCTGCGGCGACCTCGCTGCCTGTCACTGACCTCATCCAAGGCCCGTCCTCCCACCCCTGGCAAGGGTCCCCGCTGCTGGTCGGATTCACTGTGACCCGGGCCCCTGATATGGGCCAGGCAGGGGTAGCTTCAGTGGGAATCTTGTTTCTTCATGGCCAATTGCGCGTCTTCACAATATCATGACAGCTGGAATGGGCAAAAATGCGACCATGAATGCTTCCCGATCCATGCGGTGCGCTGCTTGATCATAAAAACCTGGCGAGCCCCTCACTTTGGCACGAAACCGGGATGCTCCTGCGCCCCGACTGCGCGAGTCATCTATGCGTCCCCCGACATGACACTCAGCTTCATCAGCTCTCTGATACAAAAGGGACCACGAGCCCTGCTGCACTGCATTCTAAGTCTTGATAGACCTCTCTCACCAAGTGGTGCTTAAAGTGGATGGCCGCCAGTGATTGCATTGTTCGCCGGTTCTCTCGCAGTAATGACAAACCTGATGGAAACCAGTACTCATCTCGCCGAACAGTGGAGGCTCTCTTCTCCTGCTCGCCGAATTTCACATCTCCGGCGATCAGTTCGCTTGTCCCTCCATTACGTATCTCATTCACACTGCAGACGCTGAGGTGTTTGACAATACGGACTGGAGGCATGCATACAGTCTGCCTTGATAGACGAGAAAGAATCCGTGAACTTCAATGCCTTATTTTGGACTGTAAACAGCATCTCATGAGCCGCACAAAAGGTAAAAATGATATGGTGCATGCTTGAAGTCTTGTGATCAAGGTGTTGTGACTGCATGCCAGAATGCAATATTATGCATCGCCAAGAGCATGGATAAAAGATCTCTAGGGTCATTGACGAGCAATTGGCAACATCTTCCGTCTTTTGATCAAGGCGACAGTGAAACAGAACGGTCCACCTCCCTCTTCTTGTCTTCCCATCTCGAACATTGCCCCCAGCCATAGCCCCTTCGCTCCCGGCTGGGCATTTCTTGGATTAGTGATCCGAGCGTATGCATCTCTGAGCCAGCGCTCTCGGTGCTCCAGGGCTCAACGTGATGCAATACTTAAAGGAATGAACATGCCTTGCGGTGTAGGATTCTTGAATTTCGTCAGCAGCCTTGCGGATCGGGTGGGATGGACTTGGTGCGGGGAAGACATTCCGTATTACTGATCCAGCCTTTCCCGACGGTGGAGGTATGAAGCCCAGGGCAGTGTTCACGTAAACTACGTTGGCTTGTCGTTTGCTCAACATTTCAAGTCACAAAAGCACAATGGATAGTATCCTAGCAGAATTAATTTCATGTGATGAGAAATTCACAGCTAAGTCGCGTCGCTTGATCAAACATGCACAGGTTTCCCCGCACGGAGGTGATTCTTCACCGAATTTTGGATTATTCAACTTGTCCGAATCTCACTTGAGGCATCATATCATAGCACGCAGTGACTTTCTTGTAAATGTTACAACCTCGGCCTATCGAGTGTGTCGATTAGACTTTCGTCGAGTCGGCTGCAGTGTTCATAGATAAAAAGAAGCGAATGAATCCATCCATGCCTTTGCACCAAGAAGCACTCAACAATTGGGCTTGCAAAGCAGCTGTGAAATTCATACAAACGCTACCTTGTGGAATCAACTGAAAATGGCCGAATTAAGAGCCGCAGTCTACGTCGCACCTCCTATCTCCGCCAAAGTCCCTGGTCGTGATACTACAATCTTCTGGTCCCCAATTTCTTGCACCCTCGTCTACTCTGCCAGAGAAGCCGTCCTCATCGACACCCCGATCACGATCAAGCAGACAGAGGAACTCATTGCGTGGATTGATAAGGTCGCACCCAATAGGAAACTATCCTACGCCTACTTTACCCATGGTCACATAGATCACTGGGCAGGACTTCCTCTTCTCTTGAAACGCTTTCCCGAGATTGTGCCGCTCGCGACCGTCGGCACTATCAAGCACATGGAACAGGAGATTGAAGAAGGCTACTTCAATCAAGTCTGGGAGTCACGCTTTCCTGGCCAGATCTACAAACCGTTCGCCCTGCCGCAGGCCTTGCACAACCACATGTTCAAACTCGAAGACCGCTGGGAGTTTCATGCGATTGAGTGCGGACACAGCGACACGTACGCCTCAACTGTGCTTTGGCAACCAAACCTGAAGCTCGCTGCGTGTGGGGACGTTGTCTACGGACAGGTGCACCAGATGCTTTACGAGGCGAACACCAAGGCCAAGCGTGAAGAATGGATCAGAGCGGTCGAGAAAGTCGAGGCGCTGGACCCGGTGTATGTCATCCCAGGGCATCGGCAGGCAGAGGAGATTGATGGGGTTTGGCATCTTACTGCAACGAAGAAGTACATTCAAGACTTTGGAAAAGTTGTTGAGAAGGGGCCAAAAGATGCGAAGGAGGTGTTCAAAGAAGTGATGAAGTTGTATCCTGACCGATACAACCCTGGAGCGGTGCAGCTTAGCGCAGCTGGCGCATTCATGCCTCCGAACACCAAGGAATCTCACATTTAGGCTAGGTTGCAGAAGGTTCCTGGAATGGACTTGCTGATCTGTTATGTATTATTTAATTCAATTCTTTTGTCTACTCCATTGTCAAAGACGCGACCAATTCGCAGTTTTTAAGATAATACACGTCATCAAAAGTCTTAAAAAAGTGACACCGCTGAATATTTGCTATGCCTGCCGCACCATGCAGGTCGTATGCCACTGGGGGTTGCAAAATAATGCATTAGACATTACAATCGGCCAGTGTCTGTCTTAGATTACATGGCTTCGTATTCGTACCTATGATGTAGCTTCAAAATCGGTTATGCCAATTTGTATAATACCCTAGGCTGTTCTAACTCCATGGGCCTGTAATCATCTCTAATTGAAGCACTCATCTGCGCCATGTATGTCAGCCTAAATATTTAGAAGCGGAAATATTGTGGCCAATTAACCAGGAGATCGTAGGCAGAAGCGGTACAAATACGAGCTCTGTCTCGTCTGGATCCAAAATTTATCACATCAGCCGTAGTTGAAACACATCACAACCGTAAAGTCCCCAGCGATGAGATTGATCCACATTGAAAATCTCGATATTGAAGACTTCTTTGACACTCCGCCGCCATATGCGATTCTGTCGCACACATGGGAGAAAGATGAAGTGACCTTTCACGACGTCAGTCAGAAACGCGTGGACGGCAAGGCCGGCTGGATCAAGATCACCAGCTTCTGCAAGATCGTCAACGAGTTTCTATCGGACCCTGTCGAACATGTATGGGTCGACACTTGTTGCATAGACAAGTCAAGCAGCGAGGAGCTCTCGGAAGGCATCAACTCCATGTTCCGATATTACCAAGAGGCAGTGTCCTGCTTTGTATACCTCGCCGATGTAGTCTACTCCGATCCCAGCAAGCCCGTGGACACATCTTTCGAGGGATCGAGGTGGTTCACTCGAGGTTGGACGCTGCAGGAGCTCATTGCGCCCACCGATTTATTATTTTTCGACAACAATTGGCAACGCATCGAAACGAAAGTCAACCTGGCTTCTCGCATCTCTAATACGACAAAGGTTGATGAAATAACTCTCATATCAGGAGATTGGTCAGGCGCTAGCATTGCACGACGGATGTCCTGGGCCGCGACGCGACAAATAACAAGGCTGGAAGATATTGCATACTGTCTCCTCGGGCTATTCAACGTGCATATGCCCCTGCTTTACGGAGAGGGTTCAAGGGCGTTTATCCGCCTACAAGAGGAGATTCTCAGACAAAGTGACGACTATTCTATCTTTGCCTGGGACGCCTCTAAGGTTGAAGAAAAGATCACCCATATTGGCATTCTCGCTACTCATCCCATCGTGTTCAAGGACTCAAGTAGCATCGAGTCCTACCCAGTAGCTGGTCCGATATCCATCACGAATCTGGGAATCCACGCTCGACTGTCTTTCGAAAAAAAGGGTATGGGCCAACTTTGGGTACATCTGCCATGTGGCTTTGCAGGAAACGTTGAATCTGTCGTTGTAATTGCGCTTAATCAATTCCAAGTCGAGCCTGTCATAACACTCAGCAGGGCCAGGTCGAAACTTCGGTTTTCGTCAACCAGCCTTCGCCCGGATCTCCTTGATGAATTCTACCTCCTCAGAATGAGTCGAGCAGTCCAGAACAGTATCAGCAAATGTTGCCTCACGTACTCATATATTCGAAATGACTACAATCGGTTCATCCCGGTTCGACTTTATCCCCATCAAATGTGGGCATCCAGCGAGTCTACCAGATCAATGACTCTCACCTTGCCGGCCGATGGTGATAAGACTTTCAAGGCTGCTGCGGTGTTTTGGTGTGCTGCCTTTGAGGGGTGTTTTGCGATCATTCTTACGTTGAGGTGTAATCAGATGCAGGGCAACGTGCAAATTGTGGAAGGTCCCGGGGGAATGTTGCCTGACAGGCTCGAGGAAGTGATTGAGTCTCTGCCGGCGCCGGATAATTCGAATCATTCGCGATTGGACTCAGGTATCATGGCCACTATCAACATTAAAATCATCCGCGGCGTTCGCATGTTCGCGGTGGTTGTCACGCAGTTGGAGTCATTTTCCCCGCGGCAGCAGCAAAAGTCGAAACAACCGGAGTCTCAAACGTCCCATGGATTCTCACTACCATTCTTCAAGAAGAGGAAGGCAGCCTCATAGTTGGACAGTGAGACTGAGAATACACATCTAATTTACCTTCCTGGTATCACATGCTTGATGTCAACGTACTTACGTCAAAATATGACATCTCTGATAGACGAGAAAATGAATTAGCTTACCAAGTCGACAGTAAGGAATTCTCGTAAACTGGATAATGTGCGCTTCCAGAGATATTTACTAATAGAAATGAACTTCGATTCAAGTTTGGGTGCCGCAATGTTGGTAAAATAATTAACATTAAACAAGAAACAATAACTAATACCAAAACCAAGAATTAAGGTCGCTTATAGCGAATGAGATCCGCGAACCATGCCGTCAAGCCTAGTTAGCGGACATGACTATAAATCAAAGACCAACACAAGCGTAGGTATTGGCCCAGAGACCGGTGCAGCTAGCCCCAGCAGCGGGGTTCCACTTGATGAAGTTGGCAACGGTGATTCCATACTGCTTCGAGATGGAGTCACAATTCTGGCCACTCTGGACGAAATGGAACTTCTTGCAGTTGGAAACCATGCCGTCTTGAATAGGCTGAGGCGTGGTGTTGGCCGGAGGCGGCGTCGTACCTGAGCCACCAGAAACGCCAGTGCAAAGATAGTACCCTGCCCACATACCAGTACAAGCGGTGCCGCCGATGCCCTTATTCCAAGTCGCAAGCTGAGCAACGGTAACACCCACGGACGAGGCAATGGTACTACAAGTATCGCCCGCCTTGACGAGATGCCAACGGTTGCAGTTGTCAACCATGCCGTCCTGGATGGGCTGCGGCGTGGGGTTGGGCGTGGCCGTTGGAGAGGGCTGGGTGGGCGATCCGCCGATGATACCGGTGCAGACGTAGTATTCAGCCCAGATTCCAGTGCAGGCAGCGCCACCGATTTGCGTATTCCAGGCTGCGAGCTGAGCGATAGTGACGCCGTTCTTGGAAGCGATGGTGGTGCAGGTGTCGCCGGCCACCACCTTGTAGAAGCGGTTGCAGTTGTCTACCATGCCTGGCTGGGCCGGATCAGGAGTTGTGACACCATTAGCTGGTGTAGTTGGCGATGGAGTAGTTCCCGGCGCCTTCGAGGTCGTAGTCGTCGGTGTCGGAGGAGTTGGCGGCTCCGGGAAGCCGGAAGCAGACTCAATGCAATACGAGTGGTCCACTTTCCAGTCCCCGCACGTCTTGACGGACGGATTCTGCCATGATAGTTAGTTCAGTGCCAAGTTTGGTGTAGTCATGCCGGAGGATTCAGTCAAGCTCACCAGTGCTGTCAGTTGTGCAGCAGAGATCCCCGCAATGATCAGGACCGTGTCGCAGCTGAGGCCGTCATCAGAGTTCCACCACAGAGTGCAGTCGCTGGGTGTGTTGGAGTCGTGGTCGTAGAAGGGCACCGAGCTATCGAAACGGCGGGGAGCCAATCTCTCGACGCGCTTCACACTGATGGCGGTGCTTTGGGCGACAAGAAGACCAAGGGCGGCGAGGACTGAGAGACGAGGCATCTTGTAACACAGCGTCCTGTTTCCAGTAAAATTCCTGTCAACTGTGCATATGAGAAAACTAAGGCAGGAGAAGAGGATGTTGTCGAATGCTTCAAATGGCTCTTCTTGTACCCAGACACGCATTCATCTTGACAGCACGACAATGAGTACGTCCGCTGGCGACAGTTTAACCACACCCATGTTAGGCTGTCTTTTGAGGACGTTCAATGAGAATTCCATTTACAATTTGGTACACGTAATGGCCTCAAGCCAAGATTTGCGCGAATTTGATTCTTGTCATCGGGTCAAAAATATCCTGGCTCTCTGGGTCTCGATGAGTCGATCTCAACACTTTAGCACATCCAAGCTTCCTCATTAGGTGTATCTGTCGTCGGTTGTACGCTTTTAAAATGACCATGCATCTTTGAAAAAAGCAGCGCCACTTACTTGCAGCCGCTGCCTAGAGCTCCTCGTGATGGAAAAAGGAGGCCCCTCATCGGTTATCCGGGACTACCCACCGGCGTAAGTGGCACAGTTGACATGGCTGGGAGGAAGAACCATGGCAGGCTAGAACTCTTATTTGATGTTCTGCGAGATCAAAATCATGCTACATCGATTGTGGATGACTTTCCCCATAATTCATTATTATACATATGTCACCCTGGATCCTGCTTTACATCATAACATGGTAGCTTGCCACCTCGGATAAGAAAGCCCACCAATAGCCCATCATAAAGCTCATACCAAGATTGTAGAATCTGCAATGTCTCATCCCAAGTTGGGACCTGCTTTCGAGTGGCAGGGCTTTCGGGTGGCAGAGCTTTCGGGGTCCATGCATGATCTGTACGGTCATTTGGTAGTTGCACACATCATAAAGTAAGGTCAGGTACCCGCGCTCTGCATATCAAGCGGCTAGGGCCGAACCCAGCCGGTCATTACTGCCGAGTTCCGTTACCAAGACCAGGACGCCACTCGACCGTTTCCTTTCTTGGTAGGGTGATGGGGGACCCCGGAAAGGAGAGTATGCTTAACGGCTAATGTGGAGGTGGAGCTTGGGTAGGGCAGGGATTCAAATCAAGTGTATGTTGGAACCACTTGGCACGCTTTGGAGTCCAAAGGTACATACATGACGAGGCTTTCTCGTAAACCAACCGTGATGCTGCACTGCGCCGTAAGTCCCCGCACTCACCTGAGCTTGTGAACGTGACATGGCAGTAACCCATGCGAGGCCTCTTCGGGCTGATAACCTGCATTCCAACATTGACGCTAACTCCAGACGCCAATACGTACATCATACATGTAGCATATGGTCGGATGTCTTTCTAGATGGGGTTTGAAGACTCCCGCAGCAACCACAAAACAATGTTGTTGAATTCGTGTTACTATGTATGGTGACGACTCAAACAAAGTTGACTGCGGCTAATACGAGCGGAAGTAGGGCCCAGCCAGCCACAAAGCCTGTGGCACATCCCTTGCTCTCCTTCCGTGAGCATGGCGCAGTGATTGTCTGCCACTCGCCCTCCTCGCATCTCATTCCCCTGAGCATTGCCACAGACACGTTCGCCGCAACCTCCTTAGCAGCTGACTTGAACGCGCACTCCGAATTCACATCTGTCTCGAAAACTGGGCATGGCTTGTCGTAAGAGTATGTCTTTTTGAAGTCGGTGATACGCACTGCAACCGAGGTGTTCTCGTCGGACTCATCGCATGAATTGGCGGCAGCTTCTATATCAGGACGGTGCGCGCCGTCAGCGGTTTGAAAGAAGATTCCGCGTGAGGCGTATCCGGGTCCATTCGACCATCTGGATTCCGTGTCGTTGTTGGTAAAGCATCGGTATGGGAGTTTGACCTCCCATAAAAGTTTGAACGAGTCCGCCGTTCCGTTGGTCATGTTGACGGAGTCAATATGAAGGTATTGCGTTGGCGGTGGAGAGTCCCTGAAATCAGTCCCGAGTATATCGCTGAGCAGACCAACCCATCGCCATTTCCAATCGGGTCTGGTCTCATTGAGGTCGTCGCCGATGGACATCACGCTAGCACTAAGACCAATATCCAGGGGCCAAACAGCGTCAAGATTGTTGAAACCGAAGACGATGGGGAGTAGCTGCGTCGGGGAGTAGGTCTCGTTGTCGCGTGGGAAGATGAGATCGACTTCCAGTTCTGCAGGCAGTTGTCGTACAGCGTTAACAACGTTGCCTGCGACGAGGAGTTGCAGAGTGGAACGAACAAAGCTGAGATGTCTCATTTTCGCGGTGGCTTCGTTGTGGATGGACGAGATGGCGGATCGTGGTGAAGGGAGTTTGAACAGATGGGAGGGGCAGAAGAGGCGAATGCTGTAAGAGCCTACGTTTGCATTTGCGTGACTGAGATGAAGCCAAGCCTTAGGTCGGGCTACGGAACAGCAGCCAAGACTTTCCGCTCCGCGGGCCGCAACCCCGAATAGAGGAGTGGTACTCTCCTGCAGCCTGTTTGCTAATACGGGAGCGGAAATGAGCCAACCTGTTGGTGAAACCGAAGCATTGCCAAAGCGGTCCCCAGACGGTCTTCGCTTCTCTTGCGACCTTCTTATTTCAGCAATGTAAGTCACGAGTTGTGAAGCCAAGACCATAAACCTTGCTCTCTTTTCAAAGCCCCCAACAATTAATTTACGCATGGTTCAGTCAATTCAGCCGAGGGATCGACCCAGGACAGTATTCTTGTCTGGTCAGTCATTAAAACACCTTCCAACAAGTTAGCTCCCTCCTCGGCGAGCAATTGCCACATCCAGCAACTGTGCCATGTTGATGCAGTGGGCTAGAGAAGGCCGCAACGGCGATGGCCTCAAAATATCAGCGGGGGACTAGGCGCAGGATCGGCCTTCCGAAATTGAAATTTGTTCTGTAAGTTGATGCCGAGTAATAATCCAAACCCCGACTCAAGGAAAATGGAATAGATGACCAGCGACTGGGAGAATTTGATATTCTTAATGGTTGGCCAGGCTTCTTTGCTGTACTTGGCCAGACTCTTATATAAGAACAGCAGTGGCTAAGGTTATTGACAGCGCCTCTACTTGCTGCGGCCCCATATCAGTCTTTCTCTTGACATTAATTGTTTGTGCATTCACTCTTTGACCCTTCTCTCGCTCATAAACGCTACCTTGGTCTTACATGATGGGCCGACGCTACTTCCTCCCCTTGTTAGGGTTGACGGGCTTGATTCCTCGTTCCATAAATGCCTTGGCTCCGCTCAGGGACCTATGCCCAGTGACCTGTCTCGAGGCTGGGTTGGATCCGTCAAACTGGACTGTCGTTGCTGAGTTTAACCAACTTGAGGCATGCCAGAGGCCGATGGTGCTAGACTTCTCGGTCAACATACCTGTGACCGACAAGCAGCAGATTCGGGTCTGTAATGTTTTCGTCAACGACTTCGATTACCACAGCTCCTCAGCTTTGTCTTCTCCCAAGAATGAGACCATCACCAGGCAAGTTATCCCTGAATTGGCATTGACACCTGCCACATCTGGCAACGAGATCGGTGGCAGACTCGTGACACAGAGCGTGGAGCACTTGAGACGTTACCTCGCAAACAGCCGCCAAACCAATGATCGCATCATGCTATTCGGCACAGTATCCGGCACCACTGCTGGCGTCTACGTCGGTGCCGACCTGGTGGTGTCTAGCGTCGCAGGACATCTCTTTGACTCCTTCCTGGACAATCTCTACGTCACTGGCGTCGCCGATTCCAAGTCTTCTCTCGTCCAGGTGTGCGATGACCTCACCGGCAACGACATCTTTGGCCTCATTGCGGTCTCAAGCACCGACTTCGGTATTGTTCATGATGCCGTCGGACGCTGGTCGAACGGCTCCTGTGTCGACACCTCGTCATACGCAAAAACTATTCGACTCAGTGCCACAAATGTTTCCACGATCAAACCAGAGATCCCAACAAACCCAACAAACGGCACAACACCCAACAACTCAACCGTTTCTGTTAGGGGTCTTTTGCGACCGCGCGCAGACTGCCGGACCGTCACTGTCGATGATGGAGATGACTGTGGCAAGCTCGTGACCAGATGCGGTGGCGGTCTCACTGCCGCCAACTTCTATAAGTACAATCCCGATTCGAGACTATGCTCAACACTTCAGCCTGGCCAGCGTGTCTGCTGTACCGCCGGCGAGCTGCCCGACATCCGACCCAAGCAGAACGCGGATGGGTCCTGTCACGCCTACCAGATCAAACAGAACGACTTTTGTAACAAGATTGCGACGGCCAATGGTCTCACAGTGAAAGAACTTGAAACCTTCAATCAAGATACCTGGGGTGCGTACTTTCTGTCATTCTGATTGGTGAAGATGTTTTCCTACACTTCTTGCCGTCAATCTTATCGTTGTGAACTTTTTTTCTTTTCAAAAAGACTAACGAGCCGACTTGCCAGGCTGGAATGGATGCGATGATGGCTTCTGGCCCGACAACTGGATTTGTCTCAGCAAGGGCACGCCGCCTTTTCCCTCGTCCATCGCCAATGCTCAGTGTGGACCTCAGAAGCCTGGCACGACGATGCCGAGCGGATCTACATCCAGGGACTGGGCAAAGCTGAACCCTTGTCCTCTGAATTCATGCTGCAACATTGTGAGTCTGAGGAATTCCTTTACAGCTGTTTATAGCCAACTGCCTTGAAGTTTTCTTCTTTGAAACTGACCAGAGCATTCAGTGGGGACAATGCGGTACGACGACCGACTTCTGCATCGACACCAACACAGGACCACCGGGAACAGCCAAGAAGGGGACGTACGGTTGCATCTCCAACTGCGGCATGACAATCGTTCAGAGCGGTCCGCCAGCGCAGTTCATCAAGCTCGGCTACTTTGAAGGTTTCAACCTGGGCAGCAGAGATTGCCTGAATATGGACGCCACACAGGTCGACCCCTCATTCACCCACCTTCACTTCGCTTTCGGCATGATAAATGATAAGTTTGAGATTTACCAGGAGAATGAACTTGCTGAGTTTCAATTCAAGCAGTTCAAGAAGGTTAAGGGCCCGAAGCGCATCATCTCATTCGGCGGTTGGGTCTTTTCTGCCGAGGCTCCCAACTACCCGATCTTCAGGAACGGTGTCAAGGCTGAGAACCGAAATAAGCTTGCGGACAACCTTGTGAAATATGTCGTCGATAATGACCTCGACGGACTGGACCTTGACTGGGAATATCCCTCTGTAAGTTCACACTTATAATCTTCCACAGGGACATCCAGTGACCTCATGAATTAGGCGCCCGATCTTCCGGATATTCCAGCAGGAGACGTCTCTGAGGCTACAGACTACTTGAGGCTCCTTGCTCTTCTGAGATCCAAGCTTCCCAAGGGCAAAACGCTTTCAATTGCCGCCCCGGCTTCTTTCTGGTACTTGAAACAATTTCCCATCAAAGCCATGGCGGAGCTGCTAGACTATATCGTCTACATGACCTATGATCTGCACGGTCAATGGGACGCGGGTAACCAATGGGCCTCGCCCGGATGCCCGACCGGAAATTGTCTGCGGAGTCACATCAACCGCACCGAGACCATGGGCGCCTTGACGATGATCACCAAAGCCGGTGTACCCTCGAATAAGGTGCTTGTTGGTGTGAGTAGCTACGGCAGAAGTTTCCAGATGGTCGACCCGTCTTGTACCGGACCCAACTGTCAGTTCACCGGCGACAGAACGACATCGTACGCTAGGAAGGGCCGCTGCACGCAGACAGGGGGCTATATTGCCAACGCTGAGCTAAGTGAGATAGGTGGTCGCACCTGGACTGACGCCGAAAGCAACTCCAAGGTCATGGTCGACGGTGATCTTTGGGTTTCATACATGGATAACGACCTCAAGGAAAGCCGCACCCAACTGTACAAGCGCTACAATATGGGAGGCACCATCGACTGGGCCGTGGACCTCGTCAAGTTTCACGATCCGCCCAACTACGGCATCGATTATGAGGGTATCGATCTTGGACTCAGTTGGGCCATGGTCAAGCAGGGCATCAAGAGCGGCAAGGATGTCAATACGATTGGTTGCGAAAGTTCGCGTGGACTTCGCACCGGCACATGGGTTACAAAGCAGTGCACCATACGGCCGGTCACCATCCCATCGGACTTTACTCCCACTGAAAGATGGGAGGCCCTTGGGGCCCAAGATGCCTGGACTGACGCCGTCCGGGTATGGTTTTCATGCTATCAGAAGAAGACGCGACTCAGCTTCCATCAAGCTGTCGCTGAATTTTTCCATTTCGACTCTGACGCCGTAAGGAATGACCCGATCTTGTTGGGTAGTGGACAGTGTTTGGGCTAATGTTCCTTTACAGGATTGCGATGATCTGGCGGCTGCGACTAACTGCGAAAGCTCCAAGGATTGTGTTACACACAACACCGCCGATGATGAGCCTGAGTTCCACACGGGGGCCGCAAGCTACGAAGTCTGGAACTCGATAGCTTCGCTCCACCGGGTAAGTTTATTTGGAAGGGTCCGAGCATTCGCAAGAAGTATGCTGTACCATTCGCGCTAAGTTGAATGCTGACGATCCTGCTTTCAAGATGATCAAGAACTACTTCAACGCCCTCATCAATGCTGGAAACGATTTAAAAGGCAGCCATGAAAACTTCATCGCCACCTTTGCCCCCAAAAGGGACGATGGAACGGATCTTTTCAACCTCCTGTTGACGCTGATTCCTATCCCTATCAACACAGCAGCAGCACGTTTCTTTGGAGGAGGTAATTTGAGCTGTCGCTCTATCATCCAATTAGATTGTCTCCGGAGCTTTTGCTGATAATCTGACAGCTTTGATGACAAAGGTTTTCTTCCAGAGTCCTGGCAAAGCGAATGCATGGGAGGCGGCAACTTCCAATATTGTGAATGCTGGTGCCTCGATTGCCAAAGACGCACTGAGTAAGGCCTCGGACGACCGAGCGGAGGTATCGTTCAACGCAATCTACGACACAATCGTCGAAAGCTGGAAATCGCAGACGAACCTGTTACTTGTGAAGCTCTTCGAAGGAAACGAACACAACATCAAGATTCTTACTGATCTCATCTCGGAAGGCAAGATGATCAAGGGAGGACAGACCAGTAGAAAGCGAGCAGAGGAGTACGACGGATATACAGCAAGCTGGAAACAGGAGAAGAACATCGAGCGGGCCTTCTATGCGGCCGCCATCCCCGCCGCCTGGACGGCCAACCGACCCGCGCCCGTTGTCGTCGATTTTGGCAATAGCTGTGAGATCGATGCGCGCGATTACTTCACTGAGGAGCCAAAGCAGTACAACGTCGGTTGGCGATGTCCAAATGGACACTCATACATCCTCGCGGGTGTACGAGACGGCCCGCAAGGCTCATGCGGCCCGAGCTATCCAGGGGATGGCGGCGGGTGCAACCCGACCCACAAATGGACTCTCGACATACTGGATGGCATCGGCCAACTTCAGGATGGCGACCTGGACAAGTGGGGAGGCGTCACAGTGGACGACCTCATTATTGGGTGAGTTCCAGCCTAGAGCCTTCACTGATGGAGGCGGCCTCTACGACGCCGGCCTACCCATACACTTACGTAGAGCAAGACTGACTCTGACAGTGCGGTCAATACGTTTGAGAAGAACGGCAGAAAGAACGTGATGGATGCTACAGTGGGGGCGCCGGACATCAAAGACAAGTCCGTCGCCGACGAATACAAAGGCTCAAGGATGGATATTCGCAGGGGCGGCCTCATCCGCATCCCGGTCTGCAGTGCGGAGGAGGCGACCGCGAACCTAAACAAGGGCCGTCAGTACTATGGAGATTCGCCCAACTACCCCTGCAACCCATGATGGCAGCTTGCCCTCACAAATACTCACAACAACCGCATGAGGCAAAGGCTCGTTACTTTGACGGAATGACAGGGTTGGGTGTGTAGCAAGTAGCAACGGGAGCAATTAAAGCTTCTCATAGTAGGACGTGTCTTCATCTCTTTTAGCATTCATGTACATACTTTACCTAACAGCCTTCTCTAAGTAAGATCACACGACTCAACCTCTGACTCAAGTACCGTTCGCCGGCTGATGCCATTCCTCGCCATTGATGGTGGTTATCAAGGTGCCATTAGCGTCGAAAATATTCGTCATAATATCAATCGAAAGATGAAATCCGTCCGGGCTAGTCTTCTTGGTGCCATTGTTAGGCCCTGTCTGAATGAGGTCGGAAAACCAGTCAACCTGCTCCAGCGTTGGTGTCGGATTCCTTGCCGTGACCTTCTCAGTTCCAACTAGTACATTGATATCATCGTCAGAAAAGTCATGGTACTCTACTGCCATAGATTCTGGCAAAGTCCCATCGCTCTTTGGCGTGATAGTGATGTTCGCCCAACCCCCGGCCTTGCCCTTGAGTGTGAAGTTCCCCTTCAGCGGCAACGGTCTTGCAGGCGGAGGGTCGCCAGGGACGTATGGTGTTGCCCACGGGATGGTGTCGGGCAAGCATTCCACTGGCGCCCGACTTTGAGGTTTGCGGCTAGTGAGATGTGCCAGCATCATTCGCTCAGTCCGGCCCCCGGGTGCAGTGGATCCATAGCATGGGAGAGGGTTCGTGCCACCACAGTCCGGGGACGTGGTGAGGGCTTGCCAGTAGACAACGCGAGTGCCATCATTGGACCATCTCGGGTCGGCTCGGCCGTTCCATTCCGGATCGTTGATGGCGCCACCACCAGGAACACCGTCTCCCTCTGCGTCGAGCTTCTGGCCAAAGTATGATCCCCGATCCCCAAAGCCATCGATAAGCCAAGGCTGAAAAAAGCGACGCTGGCCGTTGTTTCTGGTTGAAGATGTGGCACTACTGCTTACCAGGTCCGTCAGGGGTGGTATGCCCCGAAGCCCGGCCATGAACATCTGCCTCCCAGTGCCGCGTGTGTCCATGGCGACAGTCCACTTGTCGTCCGGCGAAATATCGACAGGGTCTGTGTACTCAGGGTGAGCTGTAAGCCTCCGAACCTTTCCGGTTGTGAAGTCGGCGGCCATCACGTCAATGTTAGACGACTCGATAGGATAGCCAATGAATGTGACCTCCTTACCAGTACCGCTGAACCCGCGAAGCTCACCGACAACAATAGCATCGGGGTTAATCCGAAGTTGGGTGCTATCTTCGGGATCGATCTCGATGGGCTGTGGCCCGTCGACGTTGAAGAGAACGTTGACATTCGCGAGATCATAACGAGGCGCGAGTGGCTCGCCTGCAGATGGTGCTGGGTTGAACTCGAGCCTTCCAACATATCCGTACTGGTCCACCTTGCCGCTCCGGACGGTAAAAGAGCTCCATCCCAGGTGCTTGTCGTCAGGATGAATCCGAAGTTCTCTGATGCTGCCACCCACTCCAGATCCGTCGGCTGAGGTGTTCCATCGGATGGGATAGACGTGAATCCTATTAGGGGTACACTCGTCGCTTGTGAGATCGGCTTCGCACTCGATGATGTTGGGGCCTGCAAGCAAGCGCTTGTTGTCGCTGAAGCTTTGCGGGTAATCGAGCAAGTCGCTGCGGCCGACAGCATTCTGCTCAGGAACACCACAGGTTATGCACTTCCATGCATCGCCATTAGGGAAGGTGGTGTTATCGACTTTGACGATGATCAACTGTAGTCCGGTGTAGATGCTCGCGGGGTCAGGGGCAGCAGGGGCACCGGTGAAGTTCACCGCTGCTACGACGTGAAGGTCATCCGGCAGGAAGTCTCCCGACTGAAGGCCGGTAGATTTTCCAATGCATCCTGTTCTTCGAGGGTTGATTTCATTAGTGCATCCGCCCACGCCGGTGTCTGCTGTTACAGGCGGCAGGGGGAGTTCGGTGACGGTGACAGGTTCCGGCGCGGGTGGCGGTGGGACATCAGACTGCCGCCCCACCAGAACAGAATCGCTCATCTGAAATGAGCTGACAAGATTTCCGAAGCGAGCTTGATCTTGTGGTGATATGGCATAAGTGAGACCGACGCAGATAACGCCAGCGAACGATGTTTCGAAGCGCATCCTGGGGGATCTTGATTTGGAGTGAAATGAAAGTCAAGAAAAGAGCGAAACGGCCCATGTTGGCCCAGACAATTTATGTCTGACCCTCCGACCCCAGATTTCAAACTTCCCTTAGCTGATCAGCAAATATGCCTAAATGCCGAGAGATCTTGCGGGGTTTGGGACGGACGTTTCTATGGCATCCCTTGCAATTTGACGATCTACCCGAATTCCGAAATGACGGCAGGGAAAAGTATACATCATCCCATGCCCTCACTTAGTGGGCAAGCAAGGGCGAGCGGCTACCTACGTACGTTCGGGGGCTGTGGCAGTAGTCTGAATGGTCAAATTTTCGTATTGCGGTGCCGAAAACTCGCTCGGGGCGGGGCCGCCGGTATACGCGGGATGAGCGGGTCAGAGTACGGAGGATACGCCGGCTATACGCGTATAGGCCCCACCGGATGACGTTTGCTACGGAATTGTTTTCGGTTCACTGTCACAGTTTTCGTAGAAATTCTGTTGGAAATGTCACTTCGGGTTACAGCCGAACTTGGTTGCTTTCTTGTGACGACTTCGATGGCAGCTTGTGAGAACAATTTGGCACAATCGTAGCATAGTAGTGCAAAGCCCCGCGGCCCCGGTTGTGACCTGTGCAACCAGATTGTGGACTGCCGTGGCACCGTTGATTCTTCGGCGCTTCAATTTAGGTCAACCAAAGTCTACTGGCTGCACGAGTGCAAGGGATTCGAAGCGGGTGATGCACTAAGGCGTGGCTCGTAGAGCACCACGAAGACGGCGATGCGAGAGAAAGTCTGACCGGCCGCTTGGATCTCAAACTATGCTTTCTGTGAGTAGACTGCCCGGAGCCGCGGCGTTGGTTCTTTGGGGTTAGAAGTTGATGTTCCGGTCTGCGCGGGCTGCTTCTGTTAAATTTCATGTTTTTCCAGACTGGGTTTACTGTTCAAGCCATCGGACGGATTAGCAGAGACGTGTAGCAGCCGCAGCATGAACTTGAGCAGGTTCCCGAGAGTGTTATCAAAGCCAGATGAAGATCAAAAGGCGCTGGAACTTTCTGGTTGTGACAATCCTTGGTCAAATATGCAAAGGCCAAGGCACCCATAATTTTGTGGTTGCTCCTTTATAAGTAGTATTACCTTAGGGATGCTAAGGTTATGTAGTAGCTATAGTTCCACGTCATCGACGCGCCTATCCTTCTTCTTCTTATTCCCTTCCTGTTCCACGTGTTGGGATTCGGCAGAGAAATCACCTCGCTTGTCACCACACGTCGCCGTCAGGTCCGCGTCGTCTCCGTCGAATATGACCGCAATCTCCTCTAGAGTGTAACCTTTTGTCTCCGGAAAATAGAAATAGACCGTGAAAGTAATGAAAAGGAGAAAGCAGCAGAAGACGACGTAATACTTCCACCCGATGTTCTCCAGACCAATGGGATTACAGAATGCGGCAATAACCAGGCAACTGTACACAGACACCATTTCGACAGCTAGTCCCTTGGAACGAAGATGATAGGGGAATATCTCGGTCGGGTACCCGAGTAGCAAGGGCGTCCATGCGATATCGTAGTGAAAGAACACAACGAAGACGCAAACAATCACAACAATACCAGCAGCTTGAGAGCCGGTCTCGTCATTTACTGCAGAGCACGCCGTCCAAATGACATATGAAACGAGCATACCAACCGAACTCCACAGGAATAAAGTCCTGCGGCCCAGTCGGTCAACAAGCAAGGCTGCAGAAGCCGCAGCGAAGAAGTTGAAAAGTTGAAGTAGGCCGTTGATCAGTGTCTGCGTGTAGGCAGACGTGACACCGACCGAGTTCAAGACGCTGTTACCGGTTAGGGATGATGTTTCTCGGCAAGGTGGACCTTGCTGTTTGGCAACTTGCCTGTTGAGGAAGTATGACACGACACTCACCCCGTTCCACTGCGCGAAACCACCCACAGCAATAGCAATGATAGTTCGCTTCCTGTTGCCTGCAACGAGTCAACAAATATCGCCTCATCTCGTCAGCTGGGGCAGAAACCTGGCGTTGAGATCAGGGCCGACCAGCCAACCAAGTTGGCTTCCTGTTGCATCTTGATCGCATGACTTATCTCCGCTAGCTCTGTCGCAACCAATGGAGAAAGCTCCGCATCGGAATCACATATGCCAGCGTGGTACCTTTGGAGGATTGCAGCGGCCTCGTGATGTCTGTCCTTAGCAACCAGCCATCGTGGCGATTCTGGCATCCACCAAATGAAGAGGAGTTGAATCAAGGGATATCCAGCTTGAAGTATGCTCGGAATGCGCCACGACCAGTCATTGGGAATGTCTTTTGTTCCAAAGGTGGTCCAAGATGACAGAATTGAACCTGTTCACCAGCTTCATTAGTAAATGTCACTTCATGTCACCGTCATCACATTCTTGCTAACTGACCTAGATAGAAGAGAGTCCAGTATGCTGACGTATACTTTCCTCGATGCGTCGGGTAGGCAAGCTCAGCAATCAGCATTGGGCTAGGCTGCGAGCTGAATATCCCGCCAAAGCCAACCAGCAACCTACATACTATGAACATTGGTAGATTGACAGCGGCGCCTTGGATTGCTGCTGCTGCACAGATGATGAGAATGCCAACTAGAAGAACAGGCTTTCTGCCGAAGCGGTCACAGAAGTCGCCGACGATTGGCAAGGCTATGAGGCATCCGATGGACTGGGAGGCAATGACAGTTCCTAGCAGGGCCCCTTTTGGATCGCCGAAGTATCCGCGCCACTGTTCGAGGGATTGCAGCGCATTCATCAAGGACGCTAGTCTCTGAATCAGTCCATGGTTTCCTCAGACCCCATACGTAAGTCCGCAGGAATTGGGGTCTAGGCCGAACATACCATCATATCCAAAGACGGAGGAGGACAACATAGGTACAAGCAGAATAAGATTGAGCTTGAGTAGGTGGGGTTCCTGGAACCAGAATTTGTTCGTACTAGGCAAAACGTCTGCAAGACTGGCGCCCACGATGCCTGCGTTGTTCACCATTTCCACTTAATATTCGATCGACTTTGTGTGAAGAAAGATGGTAGGGATAGCGAATGCAGTATACTGGCTTTCCAACTAGAATTGCTGAGGGAACGAAGGCATATATGTAATCCAGGCGCCGTCTTCAACTATGATTCCTTCTTTATTCCGCCGGCCTTTGGTCCCACACTGAGACGTAAACGTGGGGTGATCGTGACCCCAGTCTGGGGCCCCGGACTCGGCCTGATGAACATGCCTGACTTTCTTCACAAGCAAATCCGGTATTCGTAGGTACTGTAGTAAGTCAAGTCGTTCCTTGCTTGCAATGATGGCCCACTTAGAGTCGTTCTCCGCTCGGCGGCAAGCGGGTAGCGGATAGCAGAGAATGCTGGCGGAACCACAAATGCCGCCGCCTTTTTTGATTACTGATACATTAAGCCTATGACAGACTAATTGCCATCACCGTTTCTCGCTGCCCTGAATGATTCAAATGTTCCCTGGTTATACATGTATCCGCACCGCCGCATGCGTGATCTCGACTATTGTCTTTCGAGCTGTAAGTCTACGGACTGAACGGGATCCACAGTTCGATTTGGACAGTTGCATGCTGAAAGTCGGGCCACTTGCACTTGTACATGTACTAGGTAGTTAGATTCGCCGGGGTCAAAACCGGCCAACACCCGGGGCGCACATTACCCCGCGCCGAATCCTGCGGCTCGTCGCAATGTGTCTCGCGACCAACGCTATGATTCATCCAACCGAAGCACACTTTCCAGGCGCCATGATCCGCATTGCTTGACATCACAGCATCGAAAAATGCCATACCCAAGAAGACGCGCTCCTATCGCCTGTGAATATTGCCGCCACAGGTAATTGAGCCACACCAGTGCCCTTCGACCGTGTTAACAGCATAGCCGTAGAAAGCGTCGGTGCGACGGAAGAACGCCTGTCTGCAGTCTTTGCGCAACTGCTGGAGTGGAATGCAAATATTTGGACAAACCTCCCGAGGTGTTGTATTGTTCAATGTGTCTTGGCAATGGTCAGCTGCTAACATATCTGTAGCCGAAAGGCGCGGCGCCCGGACAACTCTGGGACTGCAGCTCTTCTTCAACGTATCAATGAGTTAGAGAACCGACTCAGAGAATGTCAACGCAATGAAGCAGAAAGATCTGCTTCCTCGCCCTCTAGAAGTTCGACACATGAGCCGACGTCATGTCTCGGCGATGACCTAGCAACTTCGACGGAAGAAGATCGCAATACCGATCCCTTTCAGGTTGACGACGGAGTTGCCCAGACGGGGGGTAGTGCAACTGGTACTCCAAATGCCCAAATCGGCGTTCTCCAGGATGCCTTGACAGGCATGTCCGGTGATAATGATCCGCCAATTGCACGTGAAGCTGTAACCCCGCAAACCTCTACACTAGGATTGTCACCGTCCATATGGGCGGCGCAGCCATTACCCATGTCTGACTGGCTGCAACTTGGAAGTGCTTCAGCCCTCAACTACGGTCCTTCAAGCATACCGACCACTGATGAAGGGGTTTACGTCATCATTCCTAGCGGTCATCATACGACTACCTCAAGCTTACTCTCCATTGAACCTGTCCGAGCTCTTGTGGGTTATTATCCTGAAGGCTTGTTTTATGACTTGGAAGCCTCTCGAGAAGCTTCCCGAGTCATTCCCTGCGACATGATGTCTGATGATCTAAGTTTGCTACTTTCCCAGGTGGACCTGCGCCAAGAAACAACAGACAGGCTTATCTCAGACTTTTTTGCCTTCATACACCCTCAGTTTCCGATACTCAACAGCGACCTTTTCCCAGAAGTCTTCGAAAAGTCAAAGCAGGACGTCTCCAAACATATCTATGGACCATCTCTGGGCATGTGTCTACTCGTCCTGGCATTGGGCACTTTGGGCTCAACGGATAGCCCGGTGAGCCCGGACGATAATGATAGCGCGGGGATGCCGTATTTCATTATTGCCTATCGTATCTTGACGACGATATGGGCCGGGTCATTCGACGACGATTTATGCCAACCAACTGGCATGCTACTGGCTGCTATCTATCTTTGCTTCAAGTCAAGGCCACTCGCAGCTTGGAAACTAGCATATATGTCATCATGCAATTTGCAGCTTCTTACTCAGCGGTACAAAGAGCACTGCGTATCCAGCATGAAAGATTGTTACTAACGACAACCAGGACAATGAGTGGTTGCTATGACAAGGAGCACGATGACATGTTGAGTCGACTTTGCTGGACGTGTTTTGTGGTTGAGTGGTAAGTTGTGGCTGTATGCTCCTGTAAATATATGTCTGCTAACGCCGATGCAGCGACAGCTTATCAGAATTCCACCTCCCAAGAACTGGGATTGAGATGGCCATAGATCGCATGAATTTTCCGCGGCTAGCAGCATGTAATGAGCGAGACAACGTGATGTTCCTAGCTCTTTGCTCCATCCGACGACTCTTGAACCGGTTACACAACTCCGTCTACAGATCAAGCAATAAGCACGATCTGAGTCCCATTGACACAGTTGATCAGATGGGTTTTAATTCTAGAGCTCAGCATGCACTTCTAGCACTGGTATCACTAGAAGGCATCTTAAGTGAGCTGGAACGACAGCTTGATGCTTGGTACATTTCATTGCCTGAGATCGTAAAGCCAGACCTCTGCAGTACGGTGCCTTCCGACACCCAAGATGCTTGGCTGAGGTTACGGTACTGGTCAGCTAGGCATATAATCAGCCGGCCTTGCTTAATGTACGCAATAACTTGGTGCAAGAGAGGAGAGATTCAGCCAGAATATGTTTCGAGACATGTTGAGACATGTCTAGACAGCTCTCGCAATTTCATTCGCACGAGTATACATGTACTCACGAAACAAACCTACTATTCTTGGATGTTACTACAAGCGTCAGTTCACCTAGCCTCCGTTTTCCAAACAATACTGACTCTAAATCTTTCGCGCTCAGGCTGCTTTCACACTCAGTTCTCATCGTTGCGGCGGTCTCATGTTCCAGCATGAAGCACATGGTGCCGGAATGGAGGGGTCTGCTTCAGCTGGCCGTTGAAGCTGTGAAGCCATGGTCAACGCGCTGTTCAAGCGCCGAGGTTATTTTGCTGATTCTGCAGACACTGCGTCACAAGGTTGGATCTTGTCACGAGCTGGCAGACGCGAAGGCCCGAAAATGCCAGCATGGTGGGGTACAAAATGGTTCCTGTTCAACATAGACGATGCATGGTAATTACACTGAAAATCTCAAACCCCCATTAGCGCAAACGACACTCCCAGTGCACCAAGCAGACTCTGGACCGCACAGCATTCCCACGATGTCAGCGACCTCGGTCCAATATGCGGGGCGCCTTCCAGCCATCTTTTCGTTTGCGAGCCTGACAAGTTCTGGCCGGTCTGTCTCTCGAACCGCAGACAAGGGTGCAGCAAGCTGGAATGGCTCAAGCTGCTTCCAAAAGTCTTCGCCCGCAGCCCAGTACATATCTCCCTCCACAGGTCCAGGATTTACTGCGTTAACTGTTGCTCTCTCAGCCAGCTCCCGCGCCCAAGTTCTCGTCATCGCCTCCAGTGCAGCTTTAGTACCTCCATAAAGGGTGTGGGTTTTGAATCCCATAGTCGAGGCGACGGACGAGATATTCACAATACGTCCGGATCTATCGCGAGGGAGAAACGGTAGAAGCGCCTGAGTAACCATAATAGGAGCCAAGACGTTCACAGCATAGATACGATGAAATTCTGCCATAGGCACCTCTCCTAATGGGTAGTCTCCACCGACTCCCGCGTTGTTGACTAGGATATTGACGGTTAAGTTCTCGGAGTGGCCGAACATAGCTTGGGCTGCCTCGACAATGCGACGTGGAGATTCTTCCGAATCGCTCAGGTCCGCTTGTACTGCAACGATTTTGACACCATGTGCCTCTTGAAGTGCGGTGATCAAGTCTTTTGCTGACTGCGTCGACGAGTCGGAGGTGTAAACGCCCAGGACATTTGCTCCTTTTGCAGCTAGGTGCTTGGTAATTGCTGCGCCAATACCTGTACCATGTCCATCAGTATATCTTGCTTGCCGCCGAGTAGACACAATGACTTACCGCGAAAGGCTCCTGTGACGACAGCTAGTTTGCCTTCTAAGGGACGAGACGACATTGTGTGGCTGCGATCTTTGAGCTTCACAAAGAAGGTGAATGGTAATCAGGTCCTCAGGACACTATGCGAAAAAAACGATGTAGAACGACGATAAGACTTCGCCGGATCATCACAAGGGCATTCTTATACATCGGGTCGAGCGGATGATTAACAAGAATACCGGTATTCAACTGGTGGCTCCCGGCCGGGGCCCACGACTCCACCACGCAATAGGATGAACCAAGCTTGAAAGAGAAATCGTACCTGAAATAGCTGGCGGTTTGCGGCTTGCGGCTTGCGGGAGAGAGTAACTGGAAGCATGGAAGTCGCCTGACACAAAGCGATAATGTAGAGCGCAAACGAGACTCCGGTTCTCCTCGAGGGCAAAATGGGGCGATACTGACATGGAAGCTAGTACATCAGATGACGCAGCATATCTCATTAAAGCTATCACTTGCGGGGTCGATTGGTTCACGCGGTTAATTACCTTCTTAGATTCAGGATCGCATGGGTGACGGCAGACGGTATGCGGCAGGCGGCAGGCGGCAAGCGGCAAGTGGGAACTTGTTGACTTGGGTAGCAGTACCGAACCTCGTTGTGATGAATCATCTCAACCTTCTTGGCTTGGGGTTTTTAAGTGCATGTGGTCATGGCAGCGAAGGTGGATGCTGAAGAAAATTGCGGTAAGAGGGAACAGCTTGCGAGACGTCACATGCATGACAATATAAACACAGTTTGGCGGCCACTTGAGGCCCCGCCACAGCATACAGCAGCTATAAATGTGCAGCTTTCGTGGTTCCAGCTTGGGATTTCGTTTTGACCCTTTCCAAAGGCTAACAGCATCACCATGAGTAACTCTGCAAGCCCGGAATTTCGGGAAACGAAGGAGCGCCAGGGCGGGGCCCACGTCGACTCGCGGGCTTTGTTTCGCTTAGACAACCGAACCATTATCAGTATGGCCCATTCGTCTTCACGCTTGCAAAGGCGTCTTTCTGACATGCCTCAACAGTCACAGGAGGGGCCGGATATCTTGGCGTGGAAGCAGCAGGTTGTATTCTAGATTCGGGAGGAGATGTCGTGTGTCTGGACGTGGTAGAAAATCCTCGGACCGAGGTGTGGAGTAAGTAATCGGGAGCAGACGCCTTCATAGTGTTATATGTCTGACAACACTCGCAGATCAGCTTCTCGCAGTTGCCCATGAGCACGGTCGCTTGCTTGTCTACTATCGTTTGGATGTCACCGATGCTCGTGGCATTTCAACGGTATTCGAGACTCTCGTGCCCCAACTGAGGCATCCGATTCGCGGTTTAGTGGCATGTGCCGGCTTGTCTGACAACGACCCTGCCCACGAATTCTCGGTGGAGCGATTTCGGCGTTTGATGGAGATTAATGTTACAGGAACTTTCGCCATTGCACAAGCTGTCGCACTAGAGATGAGGAAAGCGAACGTTGATGGAAGTATGGTCCTTACAGCAAGCATGAGTGGCTCAGTTGCCAACAAGGTCAGTCAACGAACATCTCAAGCATCCTCACTGCTCCCTAATAAGTATGAACAGGGCGTAGATACGGCAGCGTATAATTCCTCCAAATCAGCTGTTCTCCAGTTGGGTCGATCTTTGGCAGCAGAGTGGGGTTCTCGTAAGGAAATGCCTCTAATTCGGGTGAACACTCTATCGCCGGGCTATATACAAACTCCGGCGACGGAAAAAGCGCTTCGGAAGCCTGGCATGAAGGCTCAATGGACAGGGGATAACATGCTGTATCGGCTCAGTCTTGTGGATGAGTTTCGAGGTCCCATCCTCTTCCTACTAGGTGATGCAAGCAGTTTCATGACAGGCGCCGACCTGAGGGTTGATGGAGGTCACTGCGCCTGGTAGAACTGGCTGTGTAAGATTGTACGCGAGCACATAGATATGCAAATATTAGAGACGAATATGGCTGTTGGGACACAATCCCGAACACGGGTCGACACATCGACATTCCAGTGATGTGAGTTGTTGTTGGCGTGGAAGATCCAAACGCTTTGCTCCTACCCAGGCCGAAGTCCTACATTCATAGTTCAAACCAGAATCGTTAGCAACTTGTGCCACGTCTTGTATTTATCTACGTCAATGACAGCAATCACAAGTTGGGTAGTTAACAATCGCGACTGCAAGGCGACCAACGCTTTACAAGCTCATGGGCAATTACGTCAACCCTTTTCCCATTTACCAGTAAGTTTCCGAGGTGACGTTCGACGAATCTGGTTGGCAGGCGTAGGCAATGCGTATTACTGAAAGTCGACAAGCTAGAGTATATCGGAAAAGTGCTGCCAAGTAAGACCAATGCCTACACAATCTAGGAACAAGGCATGAATGCCGTGCCGCGTGCCTCTTCCCGCCTGCCGCTCCTGAGACCAGGGTAGTAACCGCTACCCGTCGGTTGTGAACTCCTAAAAACGCTCAACCTCAACTGTTGGAAGCAAATGAGGTGGGTCAATTCCGGGATCGGGTTTAAATCGGTGGAACAGCAAGTGATCATTCAAACTAAACAAGCTTCGCAATGATTACAGAGGTTTGCAACCCCGCCAGCCCCTCCGTGGCCACCAAACCGCCATCAATAAACTCCCAGGTCACATCTCCCCAGAGAACTTCGCCAACACCGCCAACATCAACTCCGTCAGGTAGAACAACTTTGACCTCGCCTGGAATGCCGTCATAGTTGAGGTTCACAACGCTGATCAGCGCCTGCCCCTTGGATTTGTCCACCCACACCGTCGCGTCAACCCTCTTGGCTCCTTCAACAGCAAGGTCCTGCGTCCTCTTTGTGCCCAACAAAAATTCAACCGCCGCTGTGTTTGTGAAAACTCCAGCAAGACGACTGGTGAGGTTCTCCAACTCATCAGTGGCGGGGTAATTCCACATCACGATACCTTTGGCACCGTGGTTCACCGAGAGCATGGTCATCACGACCTCTTCGTCAGCTGTCGGGTATCGAGCCCAAAACGTCTCGTTGCCAAAGGCCTGAGGCGCGAACCACTGCGTCTTTTGCCATCCGAGAATCTCATCTCGGCGATAGAACTCGTCCAGCCGGACAGAAATGTCCTCAAAGTTACCTTCACAGTCGTCGCACCCACAGCACCCGTAGGTCGTATTACAAACTGTGTCGTATACCGGCGAGAAGGTCGCATTAATGGCCACAGGGTACACGTCCGACATGACAATATCAGCGCCTGCTGCGTAGTCCGCGTAGTAGAAGTCCCAGCAGTTCAGAGCCAAAGAGACTGGGTGGTACGGGTCCAAAGACTTGATCTGCTCGTACGCTATTCCCGTCGAGTTGGGCGGGTTCGCCTTTCCATCCGCCTCGTCGCTCTGGTACCAAAGCAAGATTGACGGATGTGTGCGCAGGCGAGTAACCTGATCAACCATGTTTGTCAAGTTTGGCCATGTCCAGAGAACGTCATAGCGGAAGTAGATCCCGAGTTCATCGGCACGCTGGAGGTAGGGCTCAAACTCCTCCCATGGAAAGGGGATCTCGCCAAGACTACCCGTGGGCACGATGTGGATCACGTTGTAGCCCATCGCTGCAAACTCGTTGAGGGTGTCGACACTCTCGTTCCAGTAGAGAGTCCATTGGGCTTCTCAAAGTCAGCAAGGTGATCTGAGTGAAACAAAAGGACAACTGACTATAGTAGGTGTACGCGAAGATCAAATCCCACTCGGCATCCTTCCCCCTTTGCGCAAGGAGCCCGCCATAAAGGTTGTCGATGCGTGCTACACTGCCGTAATCGTCTGGATAGGGGAGGAAGGATAATTCGGTCCAGCCTTCGTAGACGTTTGTTGAGTCGAGCGTTGTGTGCACTGTTATGTTGTATGCATCCATCTGAGGCGCAAAGGTATCCAGAGGAAGCGGCACCTCGTTGTCCACCGACCCCAATTCTATGTCTTCGGTCGCCAGAACATCTTCCCCGTTGATAATCTCAACCTTTAGTGTCTTTGGTGCAGCACTGGTGGAGTTCTGCCCAAATCCTGGAGGCAGAGGTGACCCGACTTGATTCGAGATTGCAGCGTCGATCAGCAAGCTCGCAGTGTCGTCAGTCTCGAGATAAATGCTCAACCGGGGGCGGACTTTGAGGCGCAGGAGCGGTACCTGCGAGATGGCAGGTTCCGGGAACCAGCCACCCGGGTCGAAGGACGAATTCCTGAAGAATGACCGTAAGTATGTCGGCAAGCATCGCGGCTTGCATTACTTACGTCGCGCGGTAGGCTTTGCCGCACCAGATATCCACGCCCTCTGGATTGTTGAAGCGAATGGCCTGGCCGTCTACGAAGGGAAGCGCTGCAATCAAGGCCGCAAGAGGCCCGACGACCTTCCCCAGCATCATGATGGAAAAGTTATGCTTGACGCCGCGTCAATCGTGTCGCGACTTGGAACCCCATCCCTGAGATCGAGGAGGTTATATCAGCGGGGATTGCCACCACCCGCCCCAGCATTTGGCCCAGGGAATTGGATCGTTGCTTCTCGGGAAGCTGAGTGGGCCACATACTGCACCAGCATGACGACTTCTGTTGACGTCGGCCATATCAGGACGCAATTGCGGGTGTGACTGAGGAGACTGAGGGGCAACAGCATCTCCAAATAGCGACGTTACATCTCCTCCAATTCATTTATCCTCGTTGCAAGGTGAGCTCATTATCCGGCGGTCAGGCGGAGACAGAGTCGGGGTTGAAAGTGCCGAGTCTGCCAACAGAGTTGGCACTATCAGCATCAATCGGGACCTACCTAGTTGAGGTAGTAATCTGCCCATTCAACTGCGGGGCTTCTGCGCGAGGTTGGATCGACGGCATCGTGCATGGGGAAATTGATGGCACCCAAGTGCGGGGAGATAAGCAGGGGTTAAGATACCAGGAACTGTTTATCAGGCTCCGGTTTTCGGGGGAGCAGATTGATGAATTAGTTCGCACTAATTTGCTAGATCGTCAGCTTATCTATCGAATGCCACTGTCTGCTGGGCGTTGTCTACCATCTTCAAGATCTCCCGCAAAGTTTCAGGTTGCTCTTCCGCGTTACAAAGCAGACCATTGCCTCTTAATTAGAAGTTTGGTCTACAAGCGTAGCCAGAGGTAACGTGCTGCTACCATCATAGAGCTTCAGCGATAACAGCATTCCCGCTAGTCGCGGAAGAGAAATTCTCTCATACTCCGGATCCCAGATGCTGCATTCCCTTGCCAGCAAAATAGACTCCAGCACACTCGCAATCTCCCGACTATCCCACATGCCTTCTTTCCTTCGCATGGCATAGAGAAGCGAAATGGCCCTTTGCTGCAGATCCAGCTCACCAGAGAAACCGGCAATCAGGCTCATCCGCGGGATCGCATCAGCAGCCAGGGTAAAGACTGGATACTGCATCGGCTCAGCCTCAGCATACACCAGCGATTCGGCATCTTCCAGAAGATCTTGGAAATACTGCCGATCCGGGGGCTGTGAGCTCGGAGCCTCTAAGCATTTGATGATTACCGACCAGTCCTTTTGCATGACTGCCATTAGCCGCGCTTCCCATAACTCTTGTCTGGTCGTTGATGGACTTGACTTGAGATTCTTAATGTAAGTCTCAAGCCGAGCACTGAAGATATCGAAGAGATGGCGAGCGTGAAGCCATTCCTCGGCCCACTGCTCATCATCTCCTAGTGGTGACATGCCTTCTGGCAAGTTCAAAAACGAGGTCCAAGATATCGGTATAGTCCCCCGAACATTGTAGCGTAAAGCTTTCCCGAAGGCCTGATCTACGAGGTGGAGATCGTACCGAGCATCGGTGGCGGAGGAATATGGCTTGGAAGCATCTGTGCTGCTGTTCGCCCGGAAGAAGTAAGATAGGTCCGGAATGACCTCCCCTTCTTCCAGTAAGTAGGCAGCATCACAGCCCAAGCAGGTGAACATGTCGCCAAGATCACATAACTGATCATAATAGTTCTTGACTGTCTCAGCCATACACTTTTGGTGCGCTGAAAGAGGTATTCCTGCCTGAGCATCGGTTGCTGCTTTTGAGAGGGCGATCATGATACCCGAGCCGGACCTAAGGTGATGCAAAGCTTTGTCGTAGCGTCCTTGCATGATTTCCAGGCAGATGAAAATCAAACAAGAAACGAGCGACGTCCTAAGAGTGGTAGGCGAAAGCTTTTCCATATCCAGGGCCGTGAAGTTCATGGCTTTGGAAAATTGTTGAGATGCCATCATATTGTATGTTTGTGCATCCGCAATCTGGTGGTCTCCAGTGTAGTCGCCTATGAAGCCTCGATGCGCACATCCCAGAGCTATCAGGGCGTGCTTAACCGAGTCGGAGTAGTATCCTAGAGGGATAATGTAACTGCTCCATAGCTTCTCCAGGAACGCGATAGTCCCGAAGCCGGCAACTGTGCACTTGCGTACATGATGGAACATGGCCCTTTCTGACGGTGTTCCCGAGATGTCCCAGTTGACTGGCGGCGGCATTGCTGATGCTTGACGACGCAACCGCAGTTGGAGACATCTGCACCTTTGACAAGTTGCCTGCCCATTGGCACAGCATCTCCATAGTGTCAATTACCGTAGCGTCGGAGAGTGTGGCGGAGATAGCTTACTTGCTACATAGCAGCCCAATTAGATCATCAGTCACAAAGTGAGGGTTTGTTGAAAACATACTGTGGCTGGTGTTTTGAAGTGGCTTCAGGGGTAACCTTCCCTGTCCTTTCCGACACCCTCAACATCCTCAGTGGTGGGGGACTCAAGCAGGCGGTGCACTGCGGCTTATCGCGTCAGGTACGATTTTGCAAAGTTTCAGGCAGGAAGCTTTCAGCCTGGGTCTCGTGGCTTCAATTGGGTGGGAGATGAGCGTAGCCCTGAGAGCGCGCAGTCGTGATGGATGACATATGCGATGAGTGGGCTGAAACTTGTGGGTTTTTAACTGAGCGAGCGCCATCGCGAATTTCTCTTGGCCAAAGCTGGGAGTCCCACTTCCGCTCGTTTTGCCCCCACATTTCGGCCGACGCCGAAATGTTTGACGATGTCTGATTCGCTGACTACTTTGGTTACTGAAAGTGTGACACATCGAAGGCGAACGCGGTCAAAAAATGTTGGAAAACGCGTCACCTTCAGACTACTTATTGGAAGATGGGCAAAATCTGATGTCTTTTCAAGATCTAGATTAGAGATGTAGCTGGCTGCCAAACTCTCAACCGTCAAACCCAAAGTTACAACTAATTGATGTTAATTAATTGGTGGTGCGTAAACTAAGTTTGACAGCGTAGTCGTGTTTGATTGAACAGATGCCAGTCACGAATATCGTCCCTCATTCCCCATTTGTGAACCACACTTTTGTCTAATATGAAAATATCGGTTCTTTGTTCTGATATTTTCATCCATTTGAACACGTTGATACTTACCAAACAGGATTCGGTTGGCCTTGAATTATGCCTAAGTGTTATGAATGAAGAACAGGCGGGGCTTTTCGGAGCTGCGAGACGATACACTGAAGCTCGGCAAGTAACCAACATCAAATTATTTCCATATTGCTGTTCAGTCAAGGCCCGATAAGTATCATGCCGATTACTTCTTCCTGTACTCCAGCAGCCTACATTGTGCGTGGTACCACTTCGATGAACTTGAACTTGCACAGACTGAAGTGGAGCACGTCTGTGATTGAATGTCTCAGAGGAACAGCAATGTGTGTTATGAAGGGTATCTCAGGGCACGCACCGAGACTGCGATTGAGAGAACGCCACCCATAACGTAGCCGTAGAATTTGTACGTACAAGCAGAGAAAGTAAACAAAACCATTTGCAGGTTTTGCGAGGCATGTTTCTCCCACCGGCACTAATGAGGCGCAATGTGCTGCGATGCTTGTGAGAAACTTTGCGCCCCTCGGGTGTGAAAATCGGCAGTTGCTAATGTCAATATCAGGATACAAGACACAAGTAGACACACTGACTTGAGGACTCATTGCAGCTGCAGCCTTCTGGTCTTTGAATTTGCAGACAGTCGAAGCGGGATGTAGTCAAGGAGGGATCACGCATACAGTTACGAGAACAATAGCCGGACAAGGATAATTGTTTTTTTCGTCAATGTTCCGTGGCTCGTGTCCTGCAGATCAAACAGGTTAACGTGCACTTCCAATCCCGCCAAGGATATGATTGCTACCGACTGCCTGACATGATATCTTGACACAGACTTCGGAAGCTGTCTCTTCTGAGCGAGGCTTGCGAAGCGCCTTCGCGGAGATGCGCATCTCCTGATGGCATTCCTAAGATGCTCTTGGCTTTTTATATTCAATGCAAGGAAATGAAACCACTGGACCCTTACATGATCTACCAAATCGTGAGTAACACAAAACCCACTTTCGAGGCTCTAGTTGAACGAAATAGACCATCGATAATCCGGGGGATTCACCTTCCCTTGCTCTTATTGAACAAGATGATCTGCCGTAAGGGGTAACTTGGCTTAAGCTTATCGATCAGATATACGCGCCGAGATCTATCCCACAGACTCGGTTGATTATCGAAACGAACCACAACATGATCGTCGTCAGAGAACTGGAGCTTATCCGAGGGGCCGAAGACCCGCAATGGCGCAGATCCTACGTGGTGCCCACCGGAGCCGAGACGATGGCCATCGCCGAAGTCCTCTCGGAGCAAATCCCGTATTCACGATAGCCGCCCGGGACTAGAAGGCGCCAAGATATTGACACTTCAAAGCCGTGTATTTTCCAAGAGGAAAGGCAATCGGACCGGTTCGCGAATTGACAATTTTCATCGTTAACTGTCAGAACTGCATCATGCGTTCGCGCTTGTCATGTCTCATTCTATGAGGGGGCCCAATGGCCATTGGCATTTTACGAGAGGGTGACATGATGGATCAAGCTTAAATGTCTCGATTAAACAAGGATATACGAGTAAAGCCCAGGGGCAGATGTTACTCTGAACGGCGTCGCAGGTACGAATAACCCGAGTCGGGGATCGGGCTGTACGAGACACGCGGGGGGCAGAGAAAGGGTGTTCTTCTGCTCGACGCGAATGGCAAGTTGACAGTGTCACATTTTGTGACGAGCCCTCGAACGACAGACGGTCAGGCGACACAAACCAAAAGATCAATCCAGGGGCGAACAAGACTTTGGCGCAAAGAGAGGGAGGGCTCAGCCTTCTCAGGCTCTATCGCCCACCATCAATTCTGTAATAATCATGGTTCCCCTCTCTTCGTCCCGAAACTGTGGAAGGCGACCCTGGTCCGGACGAGGGAACCAATCGCAACTCTCCGAGGACGATGGGGGAAGCCGATCTACGAATGATACGGCGGCTTCGGCCGAGGGATCCAAGCGGCTCTATGTGGCTCCAGCCAGACGCGACAAGCGGGACCCCTGGATGGCAAGGGGAAAAGAAGGTGACGTTTCGTTTCATGATATTCCATTCCAAACATTCCAAGGATGGCGCAAGTTTGTGAAGAGTTTCGAGCACGGATTCAATTAAGACTGCCCAATTATGTACAAGTATGTGACTCGTTCGACCAATCCCCCCCACCCGATCGACAACAGGGATTAATACAGACAATTATGGAAGACCAGCAATGCTCTAAATGCTTTGTAAGAAGAACGGGATGATATGTTACAGGGAATAATATTTTTTGACCAAACGTTTTACCTGGCCTTCAAACTAATACCGATTCGCACCAGGCGCCGAAGACCCTCCCCTGCTCACACCCACCAAATGCAGAAACCGAGACACTTCAACTCAACTTACAGAGAGACAAACACACACCATCCAACACAGTAACACTAGCCCCGTAGGGCCCGCCACACGTGTCGCCCAGTCCAATGTTCCCGCCGTCGAATATGTTGAAGGACCTTGGTAAGCAAGTCTGAAGAGGGCGTAAGTCGGGGTTCGAGAGTTTCGAAGAGTGGGGGGTCTTGGGCTGCCTTGCCAGCCCCGCAGGCGTAGGTAGGTTCAGGTCTCGGACCCCGGGGTTCGCGTGGGCAGCTACCTGTCAGGCAGACTGCCACTCTTGGCATGCTGCCGGCCTTAGTTGTTCGCAGGCCTTGGCGATCCCAACTGGGCAGGTTGAAGGGGCTGGCTTTGGGACTGCTGTTGTTGTTGAGGGCGCTGTCCGGCGTTGGCGTTGCCGCCCCGATTGCCGTTGTTGCCGTTGCTGCCCAGAGTAGCAGGTTGTACACCATTGCTGTTGCCATTGTTGCGTCCAGCTCCAGTATTCTGGTTACCAGTGTTCTGATTCTGGCCACCGTTGTTGTTGCCCTGGTTTTGGCTCTGGTTCTGGTTGCGGTTGCCAGTACCCTGATTTTGGTTGCCATTGTTACCCTGGTTCTGATTCTGATTCTGGTTGGTATTGGTGTTGGTGTTGGTGTTCGCATTGCCGTTGTTGCCCTGGTTTTGGTTTTGGTTTTGGTTCTGGTTCTGGTTTCCACCGTTGTTGCCATTTCCAATACCCTTGCCAATGTTGCCCTGACCATCGGTGCCCTGATTCTGGTTCTGGTTGCCGGTGTTCGTGTTGGTGTTACCAGTGTTGGTGTTGCCGGTGTTGTCGTTTCCATTACTATTGCTCTGGTTCTGGGGCTGGTTGCCATTATTGCCCTGGTTCTGGTTCTGGTTGGCGTTGCCGTTGTTGTTACCCTGGTTTTGGTTTTGGTTCTGGTTCTGGTTCTGGTTCTGGTTCGAGTTACCGTTGTTATTGCCCTGGTTTTGGTTGTTGTTCGCGGGTTGCGCGGCCGGGGGATTGGTAACTTGAGGAGCAGCAGGAGCAGCACCGCCGTTGTTACCGGCGTTGTTGCCACCGCCGGGGGGAACAGCGGGAGTCACGTTCGCGCCCTCAACCTCCAAGCATCCGGTAGGACGAACAGCCTGAATCTGCGGCATACCAGCGGCAGCGAAGTACATGTCGATGTTGGGGAGGACATTGACGCAGCGGTTGTTGTTGATGGAGTTGACATCCTTCTGCGCGGTGTCGGGACCGTTGGTAACCATGGACTGCAGGGTGTCGACGACTTGCTGGAAGGTGCCTTGGGTAGCGAGAACGTTGTTGGCTTGCGCGACCATGTCCATGCCCGTGAGCGCAGCGTCGAGGACCATCTTGTGGTTGAGCTCGTCAATCTCCGCGTTGAGCGCAATCGTAGCTTGCTTGGTGAACTCGGCGCCAGTGAAGGAGGTGGCGCTGTTCAGGAACTTCGTGACCTTGCCGGTATCTTGCATCCAGGACATGACGGCGTTCATGACCTGGGCGTCCGAGACACCATTGCGACCGGCGGCGGTGTTGTTCGCACCTTGGCTGGCTCCGGCTTGTTGACGATTCTCCAGGCGTCTGACGCCCCGAGCGAGATACCGTGAGTTCCTGTCCACCGCTCCGCCTTCCGCTGAGCTAGCAGTCGGCAAGGCGAAGACACAGGCAGACAGGAAAGAAGCGACGAAAAAGAAAATGACCGAATACTGCATTATGGCGGTGTTGTTGAAGTCGTGGATACTAAAGACTAGCTCGAGTGGACGAAGAAAGCAACACACGCACTAAGAAAAGACGGTAAGATGCAAAGGCGAAATAATGGTAAGGTGAGTAATAGTGTGGGTGGCCGCCACTAAAGGAAAGTGATCGAGTGGTGGGCCTTCCAAAGGCGTCCGACCATTCGCTGACACAAAAGGAAAAGAAGAGAAGGTTGATTAGGTGAGATGGGGGAGAGATAACGCGACAGAGATCGGAAAGAGTTCACCGGCCCGGAAACATGGGAGGACGAACAGGAAGGTGGAAGGACTTATATCAAATGCCCGCAAGCAGAAAGATGTGGTTGAAGATGGAACAATTGAGACTGTGCTTGGCGCGTTGGACGAAATATTGGTCTGAAGAGAGTCATGGGTGAGGGGTTCTTGAGAGAGATCAGGCGCATCTCCGCGCTTGGGGAGTCGTGATGGATGCGTTCGAAGCAGACGAGATGTCGCGGCCAAGAACAATGTGTTGCAACGCCAAGGCGTGGGTGGCAGGGGAGCTGGTTTAAGCAAAGCAGACAAAGCAGAATTCTTTAGCTAATCATGGCTCTAAGAAAAGACGAGCAGAGCCTCACGGCCAATGGGATGGCTTGGGGACTGAGGGTATCGAGCAAAGCATGGGGGTCAGTGTGGATGGAAGACCTGGGGCGACCTGGGGAGGATCATAGACGAAGCATTATGTGAGCACGACAAGGATGGGAGAGGTTGAGACCCAGATGGAGTCATCAGGGGGGTTCGCGGTTTGTCTGCCGCAAATGCCCAGTCGGAGATTTTGCCCGGGTGGGCGCAAGAGCCATTTGGCGATCATGAAGAAGAACGGCGCCAAGGCTCATTGGACAGAGAGGTCAGGCCAGACTGATCGAGTCAACACCACACCTCGCTGACTTGAGAAGAGGAAGAGGGGGAAAAACAAGATGGCTGTCATCTGTCTCGTAAAGTCTGTAAAGAACAGATGCTTCATGTTGCTCGACGAACTAGCACTATCCTGTCCTCCTCAGAACGGCACTTCCGGTGGCAAGGCGGACTTGGCCTCCCACTCGAAATCCGTTCTCGTCAACTCTGTTGGTGTGGTGGCCCCCATGGGATTGGACGTCGCCAAGTGGATGACGGAATACGAGGCAGCAGAAAAGAGGCAAGAGGGCTACGTGATGCCAAATTCTCCCAACCTTGCTGATGAACGACACCCTCGAGGACAGATCACCACTAGGTGTTACAACGCAAAATGTTGCACAGACGGCCCGTCGGCCTGTAACGGACTAGGCTGTTGCCCAGCGAAACCGAACAAGGCAAGACACATTTTTACTCATGCTATGAAGTTTCTGATGACGACACAAACAAGTCCCAAGAAATCCCAAGGAAAAAGAAAAGCAAGGGCCAGTTTCCAAAGAGTCGGAAGGTCGGGTGAAGGGTAAGGTGACGATGAAGGCCAGCAGGCGTTGGGCGGGAGGGGAGAGGAGGGCTATAGCAGGTCATTCTATGACTTGAGGTAAACGCAGAGAGCTGCAAGACACAGACGCAGAGCCGCCCGTGGACAAGCATTTGCCAAGCACTTCTTCCAGGTCGCACATCAGCCGCGACGAAACGAAAATCCTCTCCACTTTGACTTGGCAAAGAAGATCAAAACGGCGGACCGGGAGCCAAGGATCCGTCGTTTATTATGATGATCGCCCCCTCAACTATTGCGTCGTACTGAGTGAGGACTGCACATTGATGCGTAGGACGGTGGCCTTTTACATGAGCGAGTGCGGGAAAGAGAGAGAGACCACAGCCAGCTGCGTATGTAAGGCCCATTGCATAGTCACGTTTGCCTCCTCATCCCGCCCGGCCTCATCTGATGAAACCCCACGCGACCGGGCTCGAAACGACGAAACTCACCTCACACCGTCGCGCTTGGGTACGAAACCGAGGGACCCTGGTCTCGATCTTTCTTGTGACTGCACTTCGCCTCTCCATCTGCCTCATTCGGCTGCGTCCTTTCTTTCAGCCTGTGAACGAGGACGCCTCTCGTCTTGACGTCTCCTGTCCTTCCTCCTCGGCAGCAGGATCAGTCAGGCCCGCCCCATCGCACCGTCGGAAGTGCCATGGTCCGATGATTAAGCCCGATGGATGCCCCCATACACCTTCTTCTCGGCCAGGAGGCATAGACATCAGCATCAACGATTGTGCGGCCGGAAGAGGCTGGGAGCGGCGTCTGCCGCAGTGGCACTGGCTCGATTCCTTCCAGCCAAGGCATGCGATTGGCGGATGCGACTCCTCTTCGGCTGGGCGCTCCTCTGGGCGTCCGACCGCCCGACTGTCTATGAGACTCTGCCGGCTGAGCCGCCATGTGGCATGTCACCGTAATGTCTTGTCTTCCTTGCCATATATCCAAGTCGGTAGCCGCATCCCTTCCCGAAGGCATTAAGCTTACTTGGCCCTCGTCTGAATGCTGATGATCCCTTGAGTTGGTCGTTCCGCTATACAAACATCTTCCCCCTAGGACCCGTGGGTTTAGTAACGGTGTCTCTCCTTCCCTTCCCTTGTCATCCTCCTCTTTTTCTTTTTTCCCTTTTTGTTTTGTTAACAGCCCCGGTGGTTGACCCTCGCTAATCATAATGACGCTCATGAAGTTTTCACTTTCTTTTCTGCTTGTTGGCTTGAGGCTTAGCTGTCCGGTCGTTGCTCAAGATCAACAGGCGCAATTCAATCAAGTCATTAACCTCAATGGGGATGTAAGTTATTAACCTTTGGGTGTGCATCATCAAGTCAGTCGTGGGTTGGGTCATGGTGTTGACGATGATTGATGATGATGGCCCCGCCTCATCACCATGGGGTAACACTAACATGGCATCACTAGATGCGATTGAACAGACTTGTGTTCCCCGACAACTCCAAGATTGAGACATTCTCCCAGACGCAACGTCAAGTCATCGTCAACCAGAACCCCAACCCGCTCCCGGCAAGCCATGTCGTCGGCTCGACGGGACAGCCGTTCGTTCAGCTCTCGCGCAACTCCTTCACCATTCAAACGAATGGAGCCACCGACCTGGTTGGCGCTCAGATTGAGCTGCCCATTGACCAGAACATGCTGCAACAAGCTGGTGTGACCGCCGACAACACTTACGTCGCGATGCTTTCTCGAGACCGTCAGGCTTGGATCATTCAGGAGAGCATCAAGAGCGTCAACATCACCGATGCGACCGTCCGCATGGTCAAGATGAACACGATCGACGGCGAGTACGTCGCTGTTGGCCGTCAGACTTCCGAGCTCGGCACTTCCCTCACCCCGTTCGGCCAGCCTGTCACTATCGCTGGATCTGGCATCCAAGAAGCAGAGTTCACCGACGGGTTCCGCATGTCCATCCGGGCGAGCCAGCCGATGAGCATCAAGACCGATGTCGTCAACGGTATCAGCACCGACATGGTCACCAACGGCATCATGTCCATCAGTAAGACATCTGGACCGGACTTCCACGTTAAGTCGCGGAAGCTAATGCAAACATCACAGACAACTACCGCTATCTCGTCACCAGTAACTTGGCTGGTGTCGTTCCTAGCCTCAACCAGATGACCGCCGTCGTCCAGATGCCGCGTAAGTCTAGCCCGAAAGAACCAAAAAGCTTATTTCTCTTCATGGAATTCCGACTTACCGGGACCTGAAACAGTCAATGTTGACCGACTCATGGCTATGGCCATGCGCGCGGGCGCTTCGCCCCAGTCATCCATCACGCTTGGCATTGCCCAGCGTCCCGTTCTCCAGAACCCTGGCGGCGCTACCGGTGGACTTCAAGCTCCTCGCCAGAAGCGTCAGAACAATGAAGCCAACAACGGCACTGCTTCCAACGAGCCTAACGGACAGCCGCAGAATGGCGCCAGTCCCAACGGCGCTGGCACCGCTATTGGTGCTTCTCCTGCGGCTGGAAACCCTAACCAAGGTAACCAGGGAGGTAATAATGGAGGAAACACGAACCAGCCTCCCCAGGGCAATGGAAACAACCCGCCTCAGGGTAACAACGGAAATCCTAACGCGGCTGGCCCGGCCATCCCCGCTGCGACCCAGCTTCTGCTCGCTCAGACCTTTAGCCCCATCAACGCCCAGGTCCTCCTCGACCGAGAGAACGCTCGCATCGCCGTCCCCGTCGGCCAGATCGACGGTGAGTTCATCCTCACCATGATGGTCGGTGGAACTCCCGTTGGAACCCAGCCTCAGCCGGCTCCTCAGCAGGGAGGTGGCATCACCGGTCAACCTCAACAGGGTGGTCTCGGTGGCCAACCCCAGCAGGGCGGCCTCGGTCAACCCCAGACATCCCAGCCGCAGACTCCTCGACCGGCCACCCCGGCTCAGCCTCAGCAGCCTGCCGCGGAGCCGCAACAGCAGCCTCAACCAGCGGCGCCCGCGGCTGAGCCTCGTCCTCAGCAGCCTGCGCCTGCTCCTCAACAGCCCGCTCCCCAGCAACAACCCAGACCTGCGACGCCTCCTGCTCCCGCTGTGCCCGCCCCTGCTCCTGCTGTTCCGGCTGCCCAGCCCCCTGCCGCTGCTCCCGCCCCTGCCGCTCCCCCCGCCGCGCAGCCCAAGCCTAACGGCCCTCCCACCGGCGGCGCCATCACCGGCAACCAGCCCGGCCCCGGCGGCGGTGCCATCACCGGCTCGCCTCCCCCTCAGCCTGGCCGTCCCGCTCGCAGACAAGAAGCTTCTCAAGTTCCTCCCACCGGCGCCATGGGATTCGAGATGAAGATGGCTGATCTGATGGCGATGGCGGAGAACAAGAAGAACGGCGGCACCATGGCGACGTGGGAGATGATGACCAACTTCGTCGCGCAGCAGAAGTCGGCGGAGCAGCAGAAGGAGATGACGAAGAGGAGACGGTCGTTCCCGGTGAGACGACGCCTCGGTGGTGTGCATTTCTAAGGGGTAAACTTTTGGGTAGCATGGCGAATAATATTCGATGTGTATTCTTTTCATCATAGTACCCTCGGTCTGGCGCCTGCAGGGCAAGCTAAGACGGCCTTGAGGGGATTCAAAAATACTCAATAGAAAGCGTTCTTGGTGAACACCATCATTTTTCCTGCCTCTGAGTGATCCTGGAAGTGATATCATCGTGTGATTCTTCCGTGAATCTTCAATTCTGACATCGACATGTAAAAACATATCCTGGCCCCAACACGTCGACTCCGACTTGAATTAACCCGCGGAAAATATTCACAGCCATTGAAAACACGTCTCTCGGTTTCCAGCGACGGCTCTTCATTCCGTGGCACTAGACATTTTCCGAAGAAACAATAAGGGTCTTTCCACAAGCGCGTCGGCAAGTCAATTCCATCGTGTGGATCCTCGGCTGACAAGCCGACATGACAATTGTGACGTCTGCAGGGTCAACATCGCCAAACACCCGGAAAGAGAGACCGAGTCGAGTCTCGGGCCGCCTTTGCCACTAGTCGAGACAGTAGTCGCTCTTCCAAATCATCGTCCGTACTACGGTCGGTCCCATCCGGTTGCTCGTAGTCTGGGCTTTGTTTTCGCACCAGTGATCGGCGCAGAGTCAGAAAGCCGCACTTGCAGCCCCCTGCAGGAGCGAGACCGAAACAGCGCAAACTATCGCCATGGCCAGGCCAGACGCTGGCCTCCTGACAGCTGGCACGGTTGCTATCTCCATGACGTTTCCGGATAAAGCAGGTGTGCGTGAAGAATCAGGAGAAAGTCTGCCGGACTTCATGGTTTACCCAATTAGGTAATTGAGAGGAGTGTTGTCAAGTGGGAGCCGCGGAAGGCAGTCGATCGTTGAGATGTGGTGCGATTTCCATTGCGCGATTCTCGAGAGATTGGATGCCAATGTTGAAATATCAGTCAATTACTGGCTTTGGCGGCACCAACTCGGTAGCCAATCGAACCTTCGATCCCCCGAAGAGAACGACGCCCTCGTGATGTCTGTGGGCTATTTGACTCCAACATGGCAAGAATGACAGGTTGCAAAGGCTTTTGCGAATGACAGAATCAAAGCACGAGAGGGGGAAAAGTCTAAGCCCATGCACGTCTTGTTGACGTGAGCAGTCTGTGCCTTAGTGCAGTGTTTCTGCCAAGCTCGAGCACGCAATGAGTCTCACAGTAAAGTTCGTTCTTGAGAAGAGGCCGCAGCTGTTTCGAAAACTTTGCAGACAGCCCTGCATTTCGCTGGCGATGGTGGTGTCGTGAGATCGGTCAATGATGCCCGCCCGCCTCACGATAGCAATTGAGGTGGAAATGAAAGAGAGAACTGCTGAAAGGTGAAGAAGACACGCCGGCTTCGGCGACCGGCATTCTTGCACCAGAGCGATAACGTACCTTGCAGAAGTGTTCAATTGATACGAAAAGCTGCTGACCCCTGTCGCGATGACGTCCCGGCCAGCTGGGCTATCTCCAACTCTGACCAGTCTTATCAGTAGTGCCCCTCACTGCCTAGCAACCCCAAATGCACCGGCTGTTGATGGTGACATGAATAGTGGACATCGTGTTGGGGAATGTTACCGTTCCATTCGGAGTCGACATTAGTGATATGTTGGATGAACTGAGGGGTGATGCACCTGATGAGGGATTGATCACCAGATTTCCCCGCTAGAGCTCTGCGAGAGGCTGGGGTCGGTCATTAAGAATGGCGAGCTTCCTCGGCAATGAGGCGCGCGGTGTTGCGCTGCTTCCGTGGAGCAATTGAAGCTGCTGGAGGACGTCGCGATACTCCAAAGTGAAGAGTTCTGGTGGCTTCAATGTTTTCCCGCTGCTGGCGTTGGCCGGTTTCGCGATCGGGGCGACCAATTCATCGTCCCCCGAAGGAGTAAGTAGCGATCGCTGATTTGACGTGGCGCGCATTGTTGACAGTGAAAAGGAATCAGTCCCCCTCGACCTCTCGGCATTGTTCAACAACAAAGCCTTCGGTACCAAGCCTGGCGAAGCGTCCTTCGATGCCCTGAACCAATCCTTCCCTGAGCCCTCCGTCGGGCCCGACTTCACCTCCACCGACACGGGCGTCGAGTACAGCTTCCCCGGATACACCGGGCCAACCGACCCGGACAACCTGATCTGCACCGGCCAGAAGATCACCGTCGCGGCAGCTTCCTACTTCTCCGCCTCTTTCCTCGTCGCGGGAGATGTTGAGGGCGCCACCGTCAGCGGGAACGTGTCTTTCACCTACTCCGACAACACCACGTCCGAGTTTGAACTCCGTACGCTCAACTGGTTCAGCTTCCTGACCATCAACCGCGGTGAGATCATCTTCCCGAGTCGCTTCACCTCCAATGGCTCCGACTTCAACTCGTCGCACATCTTCGAGCGGACCACAGCGTTGCCGGCTGGGAAAACGCTGAGCTCCATCACGCTGCCGATAAAGAATAACGCGACCGAGGGAAGACTGCACGTCTTTGCCATCTCGCTGTGGCAGTCCTCCGATGTAAGCGTACAATCGGTGCGACCGACGCAGAAGTGGACCGGAAATGGGACACAGGTGGTCGAGGTCACCGTGAACAATGCCGGATCGAAGTGCGTAGCTGGCGCTGGCCTGAACGTCACTGTCTCTGGCGACGGATTCACCACCGTGAGCGCTGGACATCTCAAGCGTCTCTGTCCTGGCGACCAGAAGGTGGTCGCCGTCGGTGTGGAGGGCTCTTCCAGCGGGTCGACCACAGCCACTGTCGAGATCAGCGATGGCACGTCAAAGACCACCTCGGTTGAGGGTGTCGAGATCGGCTTGACGGAGTGGACCTCTGACCACGAGAGCCTGTCCAAGCACGAGAGTCCAGATTGGTTCGACGAGGCCAAGTATGGTATCTTCATCCACTGGGGCCCGTACTCGGTCACCGGCTGGGGCAACTCGACTCCGTACGAGAGCTATGCCGAGTGGTTCTGGTGGTACTCGACGCATCATCCCGAAGGCGACCGGTCCAACTTCTATGGATACCGCCTCGACACGTACGGCCCCGACTGGGCCTACGACGACACGTTCCCCGAGTTCAACGCGTCCAACTTCGATGCTAAGGAATGGGTCGACCTCTTTGCCGACGCGGGAGCCAAGTACTTCGTCATCACGACCAAGCACCACGACGGCTTCGCCATCTTCGATGCAGGCGAGACCTCCAACCGTTCCTCCATTCACTACGGCCCGAAGCGTGACCTCTTGAAAGAGCTTTTCGATGCCGCGGAGACGTACCAGCCCTCCCTCAAGCGAGGCACGTACTTCTCGCTCCCGGAGTGGTTCAACCCGGACTTTGGGCCATACGGCTTCGTGCAGTTCCCAACTCCTTCGGCAGTCTCTTGGCCCGGTGTCCTCGCGTCGAACCCTTACACTGGTGAGAAGGAGCCGTACACCGGACACGTACCTGTCGGGGACTTCATCGCCGACCTCATGGTTCCTCAGATGGAGACGCTCGCGTACGACTACGGCACCGACATCATGTGGTGCGACTGCGGCGCGGCCAACGGCACAGCAGGCTTCGCGGCGGAGTGGTGGAACAAGGCGCGCGCAGAAGGCCGCCAGGTCGCCATCAACTCGCGGTGCGGCATCGCCGAGGCAGCGGACTTTGACACGCCCGAGTACCAGACCTTCGCGTCCGCGCAGCGACGCAAGTGGGAGTCGAACCGGGGCATGGACCCCTACTCGTACGGATACAACCGCGCGACGAAGCCCGAGGAGTACATGAACGCGACCACGATTGTGTACTCCCTCGTCGACATGGTGTCGAAGAACGGCAACTTCCTGCTGGATATCGGGCCCAGGGCGGACGGCACCATCGTGCAGGCCGAGATGGACAACCTGCGTGAGGCAGGGAAGTGGATCAAAGCGCACGAGGAAGCGATCTTCAACACGACGTACTGGTTCGTGCAGAGCGAGATTGTCGGAGGTCCGGACGTGAGGTTCACCCAGACGGAGGACGCGTTTTACACCATTTTCTTGGAGAAGCCCGTGGGCGTCGACGGGTGGGTTTCCATCAGCGCGCCGATCCCCATTGTCGAGGGCGACATTGTGAGTCTGCTTGGCGTCGAGGGCGGCGACAAATTGGAGTGGGAGACTTCGGGTGCTGGCGATGAGAAGGTGTTGAAGGTGAAGGTTGATGAAGCGCCCATTGACGCGGACCAGTTTGGCTGGGTCTTCAAGGTGTTGTATGTGTAATTAGCGAACCTCAACCGCGTGCGCCCAATTGGGCGACATTGTTTCCCCCATGCCTCAAAGTGCGACATGCAAAAAGAACTTCCTCAATGAGGGCAAAAGATTGCGCCGAGGGGGAATCGAACCCCCGGCTCCCCGACGCTGCTGGATGGCAACGGAGAATTTTACCACTAAACCATCGGCGCTGATGATTACTATTTTTCCTCGGAAACCATGATAAGTATGTTTACAACAAGCCCTGTCCCCCGTCTTGTCCACAACCTCGTTTCCCTACCTATTCTCGTATGATCCTTCACGTCGAAGATTTCGTCTTTTTCATATTCGTTTATCTTAGGATAAGGCTTACACGCACATAGAGGTCAGTTACTCTCCAGAGGATCAGTCGCCTCGCTCTATCTGGTACCACGTTTAAGCCTCGTGTTAGATAGCGTTGGCCATATCGTGCCAAGTATAATACTTTTAAACGTTGAAAGATCCATCCGAATCTTGCCGATGTGAAACTGGTGGCATTAATTAGTTCATTCCTCCTTTCTTAAAATCATGTCTATGCTTCTATGGGTATCTAGTATGTCTGTCTCTCCATCAGCTCCGGCTCGTCACTCTTCCGTCCCTTCTTCTCTTTCTTCTCTTCGCTAATACGGCACAACGTATCAAATCTGTGCAGCACAGCCTGGACCTCGAAGCTGCTATTGCTAGCCAAATACTCGCCTTCTGCTTGGCGAGCTGCGGCAATGTTACGGCGCGTCTTCGAGTGAACGGCTGTTCGAATGCTCTTGTAGATGCCCTGTCCAGGATATGCCACAATACCCAATGTTGCTGTATCATAATGTTAGTCTCACTTGGAAGGCTTCGGCTGTCAGCTGCCACATACCTGATGCCGTCTTGGTGGCCATATTCAGGACACCCTTGCCGACTCCCAAGGCCGCCCCAGCTGCGCCTCCGTCACGTCCTCCCTTGTACGGCTGCACAAACAGGTCGGCAAAACCCTCACTCAGGCCGACAACGAAGTGCTTCCCTCCCTCAATGGTACCAGACTTCCAGTCATTGATCGGCTTCCGCTGCTCGACCTTCTCTCCGTACAGCTTGGGCACGTTTCGCAGACCGTCTGTCACGGCAAGCGGCACGTCGAGGTAGAACTTGCCATACGCCTTGAAAAAGCCACCAACACCCGAGGCCGAAGCTTTCAAGACGGCGCCGGTGGTACTTCCACTAGCACTGGTGCTACCACTGCTACTGCCGGGGCCTGCGCTTCGTGGACGTTCAAGCGCCTCAGATGACGGGGGAGCGAGGCTGGCGGATGCGGATCGGGTCGGTGTCTGGCTGCCGCTGCTAATGGCGTCTTCCATCTCGGCCGACTTCATCTTCGATCGTTCGTGGTACGTTTGTACAGGCTTGACGACAATGTCCGTTGCGCCCTTGAACATTCCCGTCGCAGCTCCAAGAAGTGCTGAGCTGGCACCGGTGACTGGGTCCCATCGCCGGTTCTCGATGATGATGCTCCTCGTGTCGTGTCTATGCGAGCGCCAGTGTCAGTTTTGCGTCGGTTGAGGTCAAATATTGGGGAGCCTTACGGTGACATATTCTTCTGACCAATCTTGAGGTGGTCGAGGAGAATTCCGGCCGCCTTTTTAGACAGCTTTACGTGTTTCTTGCCCCTTTTGTACTCCCACGTCGCAGGTTGATCCGGAAAGATGTCGCAAGGAAGGTCTTCGAGAGGCAAATTGGCGTGGAAAGACTTCACCGCTGTCGCTACACCATTTTCTGTCCTCATCTTCGCGGCGAGTTCACCCGCGGCTGTCAGTGCTTCTGGCGTTAGACAAAACCGGATGGCTTCGGAGAGATTTTCGACATTCAGCTGCTTGTGTGGTATTGGTTTCGGTCCGGCGCCTGCGATGGCAACCATGTCTCCCCAGAAAGGTTGGCTAGAGTCCGTTAGCGACATTCTCCAAGTTGGACGGGATACCTACTCTCCAAAGAACGGAACGATTGTGGTTGGTCTACCATTCAGAAGACCACATGCTGTTGTTCCTGCACCGCCGTGATGGAAGACTGCCGCTACGTTCGCAAAGAGCCACTCGTGTGGGCAATCACCCAGGAAAAACACGTCGTCTGCCTCGATGCCTCCGAGTTTGCTCCACCCCTTGGAGATGATGGCACGAACGCCAGTAGCACGTACCGCCTCAACCAATGTTTTTGTCATCTCTTCGGGGTGGTCAATCACGATGCTTCCGAAGCCAATGTAGATCGGAGTTGGACCCTTTGCAAGGAACTCCGCCAAGTCGGGAGGAGGCGTGTACTGAGGTGGCTCGCGGAAGAAGAAACCACACACATCTAAGACCTTCTGTTAGCATTCTTTTTCATTCGTGACAAGCGTGGACGTACCAATGTAAGCAGGCCAGTCCTCTGGCTTGGGCACCAAAGCTGGAGACCAGCAATAGGTAAAGGGGATCTTCTGTACCTCCGCAAGAACTGGGCCTTCGGAGAATGGTACTTCTTCAAGATCTATCGTCTTCCGCCATTCGTTGATTACGTCTCCCAGGCTGCGAAACAGCGTCAATAGGCGTCTTGCAAAGTCTCAGGGCTTGACTGCTTACCCTTGCCACGTTAACCACTCGACGATGCTGTAGGACACAAAGTTGGCCGTGCTCTGGTCAACGACGCCCTTCTCTCCAAACTTCAGGTTCGCCAGCGGATGGGGGAAAGCTCTCGTGCTGCTCCATGGCATGGTGAACATCAAGTGCAACGGCACACTCAATGCTTGCGCGCAATGGACATGCGCAAAGCTAGGTGGGTTCGCGATGATGGCGTCCGCGACAAACGGTCTTCCTGTGAGTGTGTCCGGCTCGATACACGACTTCCAACACCCTTCCAACATTTCCTTGACCATCTTGCGCTTCTTTTGGATGTCGCCGCCTTTCAGGCTCTTCAGACTGGGAATCAAGCCGGGATTCTTGACCATGTAGGCCATCAACTCGGAGGGGTCGCCGCCGATGGGGTAGAACTCGAGGTTCGACTTTCGTACAAACGAATCGAAGACATCGTGGGTCGCTAAGCGCACGCGGTGGCCGTAGGTCTGGAGCTCATTGCCAAGCGCGATGAAGGGCTGGACGTCTCCACGGCTGCCGACGACCTGGATGACGATGTTGAGCTTGACTGGGAAGTTCTTCTTGTCTGCGAAACGCGCCGCTGCCTCGACGTATTCTGGAGGAGGGCCCTGGGCTGCTGTTGCCGCGGCGATGGAGGGGTCTTTGAAGTCGGGGACGAAGCGAGCGAGGGTTGTCGCGAGGCGGGAGTCGAGATTCACGTCGATTCTGCCATCAGCTGTTTCTCGTTAGTTTGTCAGACTTTGGGTATCGGTAGAAGATGCTAACAGTTCACGCTGTTTCTCTGCTGCCTCATGCTCTCGGCCATCGCCGTCTCGTAGGAGGGAAGGTAGTCTTGAGGGACAGTGTCGTCCTCAAGCATCTGGACGGTATTTCTTTTCGACATTCTGCAAAGTCTGGTTTGTTTCTCGAAAACTTGGGTAACAGAATAACGAGCCGCAGACGGCTAGTTGGTGTCCGGAGATATTCCTGCGGTCGAAGGTCTCTGGTCGTACGGCCGTTTGTGCTGGAAGAAGAGAATGCAGGACCGAGCAGAGGTAAGGTGAAGAGCAGAACAAGAACATCCACGGCAGCAAGTGAAAAAGTCAATTCTAAAAGGCGAAAGTCGGCTGAAGGAGGGCCGAGAACTACCGTCAAGAAGGCGACTCGAAGATCTTAATTAATATTTAACATCCCACCTTGTTACATCATTCTAGAACGGGTTCCCCTCCTTGGGCCCTCAGCCTCAAATTGACTCTAATGCCTACCGACGCGTCTCTGACTCGGCGTGGGATGAACCTCCGACGGAGAGAAGGACCCTCTGAAAGGCTAGACCACCGGCATTCCTGACTGGTAAAGCCGCGTCATGGATGCCGCGCCGAGAGAAACAGACCATGGTAAAATTCTTATCGTCGTGCTATCGCACTTTTTCGATGGTTCTTAACAGCGATCGCGCAAACATCCGCGGATTCGGCTGCCTTTACGTCTCAATGAGGTTTGACAGCCCCGATGCGCGTGTTGTTACGGTACGCTATCCAATGCGCAGCAACCCGTCAATGCTTAATTTTTAAGCAACTGGATCCATTTTTAGGGGTCTCTTTGGTAATGATTGGCCTCTACAGCCACGGAGAAACGCGCGGGAGTCAGGGATGCTCGCTCCGGTGACGAATACGCGGATGGAGCACCCTGTCATTCGCTCACCTCAACTCGGGCTTTTCGCTTTGTACCGCTAAAGGCCGCCCCTGAAGCCTTTTTTGGTGTAGCGTAAGGCGTCCCCGAGCAGCACACCCTTGTCCCTAATCGGCTGTCTTTTCATACGCGTATCCGATGCGCATTCAATGGCCCCCGTGTGGATTTGCTCCGAAGATGGCGCCGGAGCAGGAGGCTCGGAGGAGGAGGCTCAGCCCTACCGGGTCTCCGCGTATAATCTCAAAATCTGCAGCTATTGTCCATAATTCTGTCGGATGCAAGGGGCGACCGTATCACTGGCTGTTTTGCATCACAGACAACACGCATGTCAACACGGGCAGTGCAACAAAGGGGTTGGACAGGATGGGGGGAGGGTAGTTACTTATATCGCCCGAGTGTCTAGATGGAGAGAACTCGTGGATAGATCTTCAGCTTCAGCATCGACAAATACATTATTTTTCCCTTCTCTCGTTTCACATCGTTGACAACTCGCTCTTCTTCTTTTTCGCGGAGTCCAGTCTTTCATAGAATCACGCCGCGCAAATACTGCATCAACGACTCAGGCCTACTCAACGAGACAGACATCATGGCCGACAACAGCACAACAACAGAGGGTGCGTCGAAGGGCTTCGTCTTCTACCACTATGAGCCGTCCATGGTTGCAGCTGTCATTTTCATCGGGGTGTTCGGAATCTCGGGTCTCTTGCACATTTGGCAGTTGATACGAGCCCGAACATGGTATTTCATCCCCTTTGTGATAGGATGTCTCTGTAAGTTGCGTTGTCGAATATCAAGTGGGTTGAAGCTTGGCTAACATAGACCAGTTGAGACTGTTGGTTACCTCGGTCGCGCTATGTCTTCACAAGAAGCACCTGACTACACCCTGAACCCCTACATCATGCAGTCGATCCTCCTCCTGCTTGGACCAGCTCTGTTCGCTGCATCGATATACATGATTTTGGGGCGCTTGATCAATCTTTTGGATGCCGGAAACTACTCTTTGATCAGGCCAAATTGGCTTACCAAGGTTTTCGTTCTCGGCGATCTTCTATCTTTCTTTGCCCAGAGCGGAGGTGAGTTCAAGAATGCCACATATCGCTTAAGAATTAAGAGCTAACCTTTTCAAACAGGTGGCGGTATGCTTGCAACGGCTAAAAGCACAGATTCCGTTAAACTGGGCGAGAACGTCATTGTCGGTGGTCTGTGTACTCAGATCCTCTTCTTCGCCTTCTTCATGGTCGTCACCCTCATCTTCCACATGCGCCTTTCTCGCAACCCAACCCCGAAGACATACTCTCTTGATACCCCTTGGAAAGGCCTTCTTTGGGTTCTCTACGGAACTAGTTTTATGATCCTGGTTCGGTCGCTATTTCGTGTCGCGGAATACGTCCAAGGAAGCGGGGGAGAGCTCCAGTCAAAAGAGATGTACATCTACGTCTTTGATGCGCTTCTCATGGGCCTTACGTCAGTCCTCTTCAACTGGTTCCATCCCAGTCGTGTCATCAACAATCGGGACACCAGCCTCAAACAAGTATCAAGCTCAGAGGTTCTGTCCGAGGGATACTTGATGGAGAGCGGCCAATACCAGCAATCCAAATACCAACAGCAACAGCCCCAAGGACCACCGAGCCCCTACGAGCCTTATCACGGTACCCAGGGAGGCTTTCGGAGGTGAAGAGACTCAGCAAAAGCGGGGTGAGCTTCCCGCAGACTCGGCAGTAGAACTTCGGGTGTCGACCGAGGACTGGAGGGAATGGGCATACGAGCCAACCGGTGGGCGATGAGCACGGTGAAATCTTCTTTGTCTAAGGGCATTTCTTTTGTAATTCGGGCGGGATGGGATTTAGGCATGTGGTGCTCGTGCGGTATCTGGGTACACGAAGCGACAGCGCATCGCATTGACGGCTTGTATAAAATAGAATGTACGATAACAAAAATGAAAGCATGAGTTTGAAAGGAGAATACTAAGGATGCCTGCTTGAGCTTCAATCTGTGCAGCTCAGTTACCGTGCGGCCTTATCGTCGCCATGGGTCAAAGTCTCCTGGTAGAAAAGATACCTTAGTAGCTTGAAAGTCATGCGAACTTATCCCGGTAGTTCTTTCTATCTTGGGTACTAATCGCCTGAGATCTAACGTAGCATCTGCCTTCGGTCGGCGATGCATCCGGACGCCCCGAGCCGTGCTCTGGTCCACCCCCGATCGCTCCACTACCCATTCGGGTCCCGAACTCTGGCTAGCACCCGTTGTTGGCCGAATGGCTTCCGCAATTCAATCTCGATCGTATCAGTATCATCTTACAGTTGATAATGAGAGATAGAATGTAGGCAGCCGCATCCCCTGGCGAACTTGGCGCTGCTTTCGCGAGACCCTATCCGAAACCCAGCGGTTCCAACGTCAGCACTTGTCCGTTTAGAGTCACCCAAGCCCAGCCGTAACTGAGCATGACGTTTGAACATCTCTTATTAGGGACTTTGTGTTCTCTGAGGCGAGACACGCACCGTGCCCCCGCTTCCTTCACACCTAGAAACCATCAGGGCAGAGCTTACTAAAACCACGAAAACACAAGCCCGGAACCCCGCCCAACAGCAACAGCATCAAGTACATCATCTACCTTGGTTCTTGCGGACGCCATTATCGCCTGTCACATCGATAGCTTATGGTCGATCAAACATGCGCCGTTTCCATCCCGTCCACGCCCTGCCACTGCTGCTTGCCACCACCTTCACGATCGGTGGTGCGATGCCTCTCTGGAACCCGTCTGGCGCCATTCGCGAGTTCGGCCTTCCTGAGCACATTCAGACATCCACTGAGGCGCAGTCGGCTTGGAAAATCTACGGTATTCGAATGTCGCTTTGGGGAGTTGCCATGTGGACCTTCTTTCTCCGGGGAAATTTCGAAGCGCTTGATACTATGATGAGCCTATTCGTGGGGATGGGAGCTGTGGATGGTTACGTGTGTTACTGCGAAGGTGTGCCAGGCCAGGGACTTTTCAGATTCGGCACCAGCGTTGTTCTTGGACTTTGGGGCGTTCTCGGGGTGAATTCTAGGTTTGCAAGGGCATGATCGTGTAAGCTGTGAGCAATTTAAGCCTACCGACAACGACACCAAGAGGGGGTGCGATCAGAAGAGGGAGAGCAGCGCCGACTCCCGAACGCCGTATGTCGTCACACTTCTTCAATCACGTGGATATCATTGCTTTCGCTACAAATTCAAAGAATTTTCGATAGAACTCAGTCTTTGCGGGGTTCGCTCTAAAGCTGAGACGGTCTAGGCATCCGGAACTCTCCTTGCCTTGAATCAGTCTCGCCATCAATGCCATTACAATGTGTATAATCCTCCCATTACTCGACTTCAAAAATGCGTCCCGTCACGCAATACTCTCTTCACAGCTTGCGCATCAAGATCTTCTTGTCGGGATCAGGCTGGGTCTATTTAAGAAGTCAGCGTTGCGGTTCTAACCCTGAAGGACAGCAGCCTTGGTGAGTAACTTACCACAGACCCGAAATCCAAGTTTTTGTATCTCTCAGTGCTGCCTTCGACCATCTTGATGTCATAGTTCGCCAAGGTCGTCGCCATGATCATCTTGATTTCGTTGACAGCGAAGAAGCGACCCGGGCATGCGTGACGACCAAATCCAAATGTCAGACTCGTGGGGCCACCAACGCTGACGAATTGGTTGAGGGCAACAACCTCCGCCTGCTTTGTGCCCGTCTCCTGCTCTGTCTTTGCCTGGCGCAGCTTGTAAAAGCGAAGGGCGTCGAATTTGTCGTGGTCGGGGAAGTACTCGTCGTCATTGTTGATGCCGATCATGGGGATCTCGATAATGGAGCCTTTGGGGATGACTTGGCCGTTGGACAGAGTGAAGGTCTTCAGAACCTTGCGCGTGAACGAAGCTGAAGGAGCTTTAGTCAGTATTTCAGTTTCTAACAACAGGCAGGACTTCAGCTCACTAGATCCGAGAGCATAGAATCTCATGGTCTCCTTCAAGAAGCTATCCAACTTCTTCATGTTTTGCATCGCAAGACTGGTGAAGACACCATTGCTCTCGGCCAATGCCTGTTGCACGTCTTCTCGAAGAATGGGGATCAGTTCGGGCATGGCCGCCAGCGTGTAGAACCTGACAGCTAATTAGTAATTGAAACACTTCAGAAGAAGAGGAGCACATACGCGTTGGTAGAGGTAACGGTTGTGGTGTGGATAGCAGCGAAGCTGATGCCGAGCTGATACCTAGCAAGCTCCTTGTCATCCTTCTCGCCGAACTTAGTCTGCGCGTCCATGATCCACTGCAACATGTCGTAGGGCTTCTGGTAGTCGGGATCCTTGACTGCTTCGCGTCTGGCAGTCACAACAGGTCGCAAGAACTTGTCTGCGGCATCGATGCGCTCGTGTACCTTCTTCACCTCTGGCAGTCCTGGAGCGACAAATCGGCGTGTCCAGGGCCTGAGATCAGAGATCTTGCGAATGGCCTTCATCAAGTCAACGGTGTAGTTGATCGCGGCGTCAAGGTATTCCTCCTCGCGACAAAGCTCAGGGCCGATAAAGACGCGTCCAGATGCCATTGCGACAATGCGGAGGAGCTTGTCCATAATTTTGACCTCAGTCCATTCTCCAGAATGTGGGAGCTCGATGCGCAGGGCTTCGATGACTTCGTCTGCGATAATGGGGTTCAGTCGTACTAGGTCGCTGTTAGTCAACGATAGCTGCAGCCATGCAAAATGTAGACCATTTACCAAGTGCTGGGGTCAAGCTGCTCTTAACGGTGTGAGGCAGCAAATCAATGTCGGTCTCGACCTTGGTGTACTTGGCGTGCATGAACTGCAACAGAGTATTAGCAAGGTCACCTCTAACCCTCTACTCTGCTTCTTTCCGGAGACCAACCTCTTCAATAGCCTTGTTAAAGCTGAGAACATCGTCGGGCAGTCTCTTCAGCTCGTTCATGAACTTGGGAGCAACGACAATATTCGGCGATGCTGAGGTTGTGTCAGCAACTCGTCGAAAGAGTCTAACTACCGCCAAGACTTACCCCTGGTCGTAGTAATCCTCCAAGCTCTCTCTTTGAACTACAAGGCCCCGGTGTTAGTCGTGATGATCGCAACCTGTCTCGCGATGCCGTCACCTACCCTCTTGTATCCGTCAAGATACATATCCTTTGCTGATCCGCTGAGGAACTTCTTTCTTCGACTCTCGGCTCCTCCGAATTCTGTCCCGATCATGGGAAGGTCCGCCCACGGGTCGCTCTTGAGAACGCTCTGCAGCAGAACGGCAACGACGCAGGCAAACACAGCAGTCGCTGCGATCGGCCAGCGGTTGGCCAACTCTTCGAAGACGGTGGTGTCCACCACTGGCATAGTGGTGGCGTTCATGTTGGGGAGCATCGACATCGACATTCTGGGCGATCGGCACGTCTGCGATGGTGTGCTTGAACAGATGAACAAACTCAGAAGAAGTTGGGACCTAAGGATGTAATATAGTCTCGCAGTCCTTCACACCCTCCAGATCCGCGCTCCAGTTGGTTGGCTCCAGCATGACAGCAAACACTGCGCCAGCTCCCCTGACCTCCTTGTTCGCATGGAGGTCCCCCACCATGACGAAAGGCACTGCTAGTCTGCCACATAACCGACGGGAGAGCCTCGAACGAGTACGAGTAGAACGAATAGCCGGTGGGTTACGAAACTTGCCCGCGGCATGCGAAACCGGGTGGAACCGCCTCAACTACCGGAGGGAGGGTGGCTCTGCACCCCTGTGCCGATCAACGGGACGAATGACAAAGTGATCTGAAGAAGTTGCATTAGCGCTGCGGGCAAGTGTGCTGGGGGGAGGCAAAACGCGGGGAGCCAGGTTGGGGAGGTGGACGGGCTTGACTTAAAGTCCGAGCCAAGGGTGACTGCTTGAAGCTCGCGTGGTAAACGATGTACGACCCTATCGGTTTCGTATTCGCGAGTCTGATCGTCAGAAGTAGCCAAACAGATTGTAAAGCACGACGTCGTTTAAGAATAAGAACTGGACGGTGCGCCCTAGAAAGCAAGCGTGGCAGGTAAGACGCTACGTTGCAGAGTTGCTTGTCCATCGTGAACTCACGCGATGTCAAGCAAGAAGCCGTCGCTAAAGCTTCGTTGGGAAACCCTTCTCGGAGCCTCGCTTTGATTATTTCTCCCGCTGCCAAGGCTTCCCATCTTCTCATGCGGGAAGCAACCTGTAATGTTTCAAACGCTTCTATTCACGGTATGCTACTTTTCAAAGGCGGTCAAAGCGGCCAATGATTGGACGAAACCTGCAAATAATGGAATTGGAGCAGACTGAACGAGTAGGAAACTACTGCTTTCAGATTGCTAAGACTCTGAAAATGATTTATTGGTGTGTTCGCCCTCCCAGTCGGGACAGCAATACGTCGGATAACTTTGCGGGCGCCTAGGTGTCATCTCCCACCGGTTGACAGACGCCGAGGTCGTCATGCACTGTCATATTTACGAGCCGTAAACTTTCAGGAAGCCAGTAATCTCCCCATCAAAAAGTGGTTTGCCAGTGGAAGGGTCCTCGCTGTCAGCTCCCAGAAGTCTTGCCTCCCAGTAAGTCCCTTGCTCTGTGTCAGTATCCTTCTTGAAGCCCCACGTCGTGTAGCCTTCGGAGCCTAAGAAGATCCCGCTCTGCTTCGTTCCGTTGATGTAATGCGAGTACGGCTGGATTTCGGTACCGTTAACCTCGTACATCAGGAGAGCGTCGTACGGAATATCGGCTGCAACGAGGTTCTGCCATGTGTAACCCGAGACACCTGTAGGCACGTAGCCTTGAATACCTTCTCCGTTGACACATCGAAGGGGGTTCTGCGCCACGCCAGCTTTGTCAAGCACGGCCATCTGATCATCGTTGGAGTAAGCAAGTGTACTAAGGTTGCCCAATCGGGGGTGGCGGCTTCCGGCATGGAACTTACGAATCCCCATCGGATGCCAGTTGAGCCGCGGGAGTAAATGGCTGTCAGCCCGTGGCCGGTAATGTATTCTCCTGTATCCGTCGCCTGCATCGACCACGGCCCCGCCTGGCCGGTCGAGGCATCGTACTCCGGGTATACGGAGCAGTCGCCGGGGATCAGCTCGGCAGTCACGTTCGGTGCTGCGGCGGTGAAAGGGGCCGCCGCCAGGCAGAGGGCGGCAGTGGCGGTGACGAACTTAGCGAGCGAGGCCATTATGGTGCGAACTTTATAAATGAATGGTAGGGATGGTTTGAGTAACTCGTTGATCTGAAAACACAACTACGATTGCTTCGTCGAATCTCTGCTTGGGCTTTATACGTATTACCCCTGAAAAAAACATCTAGGCAGACAACCCGGTCTAGGCTTTATTCCTTCGTAAACCGGTGAACTTCCGGGACCGAAATGCTCGAAGGATCTTTCGTGGCCACATTACGGAGCTAGACAATCGACGGCGTAATCCTGCCTAAAATCGCGGCCCTTTTGGTGGACGGAAGAGTACGGGAGCTAGGGGCACTGAGAGGGGTTGAGACCACTAACTTGAGATTCAGGGCGAGGCCTAAGAAGACCCTGGTAAATGATCGCCGCTAAGTGCCGTTAACCGCCAAGCATCGTGAATCAACGAGTGAAGTCTAGCGCAGCTAAGTCACTTCATGCCAAAGCAGAGACAGTGTGCCTAGCAGGTGATGTCATTTCAAGGCAAATTGAACTTCGCTTAAGCGCCCGGCCGGACCGTTGTCCAGAACAATTCTGAGCTATGTGTCTTGCTGCCTACTCAAACGGCCTCAATTGATATCACCGAACATCTCCTTTATTCTGCTGTGCCACAAGCAACCGTCAAGGGTGTTTTTGACAGCCGTTCTGGAATAACAACAAGCACGAGCTTCATGAGAAAGCTGCTAGCCTGGGGGAAACAGTTGGCAATTCGAGTCGATTGCTGTCACGGGCTAGAGCCCGGATTGATATCTCCGGCTTCGCCGGAGCAGTTACCGAGATCCGGCTCCGTTGGACCCACTATTCTGCCGCAGTACGCCGCCTAACCCGGCCTGCTTCACCGCTGTTAGGTGCCTATCCCTGTAAAGTCCTTTCTTCCTTCTTCAGCTTAGAATAGTCAATCGACGGCACCTCTACGTTGAACAAGCCTAGGGGCCAGCCCCTTACATATTCTAAGCTCAACAACAAAAGACGCTATACGAAACCTCACGAGAGCGATACGACTGATTCGCTAGAGGGTAGCGCAACGAGAAAACGCTATACGAAACCTCACAAGTGCGACACGATGGATTCGCCAGAGGGTAGCGCAAACGACGCGATGACTGCAGAGATTGACCGCAGGGTTAACGAAGCAGTCACCGCAAGCATACGTCCTCTTCAGGACCAGATAACGCAGCTCTTGACAGCTCTGAACGGGCTTATGTTAACAGATAGAGCGACCCCTACGCCGCTTGCGAGCAGCGTACCAACCCCGTCTACCGCCGATACGACTATACAGGCAACGAGCGACGATCGAATGATGGCAGTTGAAGGGCGAAGGAAACCCCTGCCAGACCCCCCGAAGTTTACAGGAAAGCGTAAGGAATACGCAGGATGGTCCCAGCAGATGCGGAATAAGATAAGGCTGGATAAGAGATTTATCGGTGGCGATGAGGATATCTGGTACTACATCAACGCCTGCCTCGACCATGGGCCCCAGCAAGTTATGGCCACCTTCTATGCAGCAGGAGGTCCAGGGGGCCTATACAACCCGCAAGAGTTCTTGAGCTACCTAGACCGAACGTATAAGGACTCAAACACATACGACCAAGCTGCCTCAACCTTACGAACCCTTCGTCAGCGAGAGGACCAAGCCCTAGCTTCCTTCCTACCCCGGTTCGAACGGATATTAGCAGAAGCTGGAGGGGCTGACTGGCCTAGTCGAGCGAAGATAACGCTCCTTGAGGGAGCCCTGAGCGTGAAGCTTAGGAAGGCCCTAGTTACTGTCGAACTTCCCCTGGACGACTACCACCAATGGCTCTTGCGGGTCCAAGGCGTTGCTTCTAGGCTAGAGCGCCTACCTCAACAAGCGTCTGAACACACCCTGTCTCGCCCAAGAGCACTACAGGCTAGCCAACGAGATGCGGAAGGAGATGTGGTGATGTCTGGCATTAGCCGTACTAAGGGCAAGGGGAAGGCAAGGTCACGTCACCGACGTAGCAGCTCCTCCTCATCTGAAGACCCGCCACAACCTATAAAGGACAACCGTAAATGCTTCAACTGTAACCAGATTGGCCACATCGCTGTATGGTGCCCTAGGCTGAAGCGTTCCTATCCTGCGAAGGCTAAGAAGGTTAAGAAGGTTAAGAAGGCTGCAAGACCTAAAGAGAGCAGCAGCAGTGCTACAGAGGAGCTAGGAAGTTCTGAGACAGAAGAGAGCTCGGGAAAAAAGTAACTCCAACGCAAAGTCGGGCGTTGGAGGCAAAGCCTAGTGATATCATCGAATGGAAGCAGTTCAAGCATCGCATGAGCAGCAAATCAGCAGTGATCACTGCCCGCATACATAAGGGCACTCAAGCAGACGCCCTGGTAGACACTGGGTGCGACCTATACGCCCTTGTCGACCATGACCTCGCCCGCAGGCTGCGCCTACCAATAGTAGACCGCTCAGAGCGGATACTAGGCAGCTTCAGCGACGCTACAGGCGCCACGAAAGCGACAGGTGTAGTTGTCTTTAACCTAGAGCTATGTGGCTATGATGAGAAGATCTTTGCGTATACTGTCCGCGGTCTTGGGGATGACCTCTTCCTTGGGAAACCGTGGATGGAACGGAACTGCGTCGTATATGACGCTTCTGCGCAACAGATACGTCATAGGAGAGGTGGTGTAGACTTACGACTGAAAGGCGAGGAAGAGCCAGAACGAATACGCCAGATTAGAACTGCTCGACTCCTCCCAGGAGCCCCCTTTACAACGCTCTACAAGAGGGCGCAACGACAAACTGGAGAAACTGCAGCATATGAAGTGCGGGCTATTAGCCTGGCAGACATACAGAAAGCCCTCGCGAAGAAGACAGAGAAAGCAGACCTTAAGGCTCTCCTTCCGCCAGCTGTTCTAGCTGAATTTCGCGAGCTATTCCAACCCGATGAGGCTGCTAACCTCCCACCACATCGCCCCGGGGTCGACCACGAGATCCCTATCAAGCAGGACAGTAAGGGCAACGAGGCTGTACTACCATGGGGCCCGCTCTATGGGATGTCACGAGAAGAGCTCCTCGTCCTCCGGAAGACCCTGCGAGACCTACTAGACAAGGGCTTCATCCGCGCTAGCAGCTCCGAAGCATCAGCCCCAGTACTGTTCGTACGGAAACCAGGAGGAGGGATACGCTTTTGTGTTGACTACCGCGCCCTCAACGAACTCACTAAGCGCGACCGATACCCCCTCCCCTTGATTCGGGAAACACTACGGACTATTAGCGCTGCAAGGTGGTTTACGAAACTGGACGTAGTAGCAGCGTTCCATAAGATTAGAATTGCAGAAGGGGAGGAGCATAAGACAGCATTTCGGACCAGATATGGACTATTCGAGTGGCTAGTCGTCCCCTTTGGCCTCACAGGAGCCCCCGCCACGTTCCAGCGGTATATTAATGGCGTACTTCGAGAATACCTTGACGACTTTGCGACGGCGTATATGGACGACGTACTGATCTACTCAAATGGGTCACAAAAGGACCACGAAGCGAAGGTCCGGCTAGTCCTCCGCAAGTTAGCTGATGCTGGCCTCCGGCTGGACCCGCATAAGTGCGCGTTTTCTGTGAAGACCGTTAAGTATCTTGGGTTTATTGTTACAGCTGGTATAGGCATCTCCTGCGACCCTGAGAAATTAAGAGCAATTAAGGAATGGGCTGCGCCAAAGACAGTTAAAGGAGTCCGGAGCTTTTTAGGATTTGCAAACTACTACCGGATCTTTATCCCAGCGTACTCAAACATCGCTGGGCCCCTTATAGCCCTTACGAAGAAGGGTGCCCCATTCTGCTGGGGTAAGGAACAAGAAGCAGCATTCCAAGAGCTAAAAAGGATCTTTGCAGCAAAGCCTGTCTTACACCAACTAGACCCTGAGCTTACAACCTACGTTGAGGCTGACTGCTCAGGCTTCGCTCTTGGGGGAGTACTATCGCAAGAAGACGAGCACGGAAGACGTCACGCAGTAGCATACCACTCGCAGCGGCTGAATGCCGCCCAGTTCAACTACCCAATCCACGATAAGGAGATGTTAGCTATTATGAGCTGCCTGCGAGAATGGAGGGCAGAGCTACAGAGCGTTGAGAGCTTTAAGATCCTATCCGACCATAGGAACCTCAAGTACTTTATGCAGAAACAGAAGCTCACGGAACGACAAAGCCGATGGGCAGAGGAGCTATCTCAGTATAACTTTGAGATACAGTACCGCCCAGGAAGCGAAGCGGTAGTGCCAGACGCACTCTCTAGACGTGAACAAGACGTACCTACGTCCCTAGAAGACGAGCGCGAACAAGGCCGGATTCTCCAGCTTCTTCCCGAAGTAGCCCTTCCCTCAACGCGTACACGACGTGTAGAGGTAGCACCAGCGATGCTTGTATTTACCGACGATAAAGAACTACAGCAGCTCTGGGATCAGACCCAAGCAGGAGACGAAGTCTACCAGCGGGCCTATACTGCTGTGAAACAACGAGAAAGAAGCTTCCCACCTAGCCTCAAGCTAAAGGTTCAGATTGCTGAGTGCGAGATCGATAACGGTAACCGACTGCTATTCAGAGATCGGATCTGGGTACCAGGTAGCGAAGACCTGGATAGGGAGGCGAACACGCTACGTACTCGTATCGTCCAAAGTATCCACGACTCAGTGCTTAGTGGCCACCCTGGTAGAGATAATACCCTCGCGCTAGTCAGCAGACGCTTCTACTGGCCTGGCCAGTCGCAGTTAGTACGGCGTTTCTGCCGTAACTGCGATGGTTGTGGGCGAAGTCATATCTGGAGAGAACGCCGCAAGGGACTCCTAAAGCCACTGCCGATACCACAGCGTATACGGAGCGATCTTGCTATGGATTTCATCACAGATCTACCCCCTACAGATAAGAACGAGAGGTTCCTTTGGGTAATTATTGACCGGCTAGGTAAAGGCGTAACCCTCGAAGCTATGCAAAGTATGGAAGCCGAAGCCTGCGCTGAACGATTCCTGAGCTGCCACTTCCGCTTCCACGGCGTCCCTACATCGATTGTGAGCGATAGGGGAAGTAACTGGACAAGCCGCTTTTGGCGGCAGTTCTGTAAGCTGTTAGGAATAGAGCAGCGGCTTAGCACTGCCTACCACCCGCAGACTGATGGAGGCCCAGAGAGGATGAACCAGGAGATCCAGGCCTACCTACGTAACTACGTCACCTACTCACAGAAGGACTGGGCATATAACCTTCCAGCAGCTCAGCTAGCGCTTTGTAGCCGCGATAATAGCGCTATTGGGATGAGTAGCTTCTTCCTAGAGCATGGATACAACCCAGAGCCTATTAAGGTCAAGGAAGCAGACCCAGCAAGCCCTGAAGGCACCTGTGAGGGCCAAGCACGCAAGTTGGTAACAAGGCTTCAAGATGTGATGGATATGGCCCAATCGACCCTCGCCTCAACACAGCAACGCTACGAGGAGCTGGCTAATAGGAAGCGCCAGCCTACAGAGAGACTAGAAGTAGGCGACAAAGTCTGGCTTCACATGGGGCATTACAGATCCCCTAGGCCTTGCAAGAAACTGGATTGGTTACACCACAAGTACACAGTTACGAAAGTCATCTCACCATACGTGGTAGAGCTTGATGTACCAGCAGCCATATACCCACGCTTCCATGTGGATATCCTGAAGCGCGCAGGTAACGACCCCTTACCTGGTCAAACGTTAGATGACGAGCAGCCGCCACCAATTATAGACGATGAAGGCGAAGAGACCTGGAGTGTAGAGAGTATCGACGCTGCTACCTGGAAGCGTCGAGGGCGCGGGCGACGCCGCGAAGTTCTGGTTAAGTGGGAAGGATATACAGAGAGGACCTGGGAGCCTGTCGAGACGCTCCAGGGGACAGAAGCAATGGAGGCTTACGAACGCCGTTATGGCTCTGCGATGGAGCACGATGGAGACCCAGCCTTAGCGCCGCGGGCGCGCCGCCGGAGGGGAGCGGGGGGGTGATGTCACGGGCTAGAGCCCGGATTGATATCTCCGGCTTCGCCGGAGCAGTTACCGAGATCCGGCTCCGTTGGACCCACTATTCTGCCGCAGTACGCCGCCTAACCCGGCCTGCTTCACCGCTGTTAGGTGCCTATCCCTGTAAAGTCCTTTCTTCCTTCTTCAGCTTAGAATAGTCAATCGACGGCACCTCTACGTTGAACAAGCCTAGGGGCCAGCCCCTTACAATTGCTGCTCTCAACAAGCTTTTGATGTGCACCAAAAGAGGGGTGATGGAAAGCCTGCTCGCGCCAGTGAGTTTTCTCCTCCCGAATGAACTACTACTTTCGGGTGTGGCGTCTTCGACCTTCGGGCGAAGCTTATGTTGAGGTGTGGTCACAGAGCCTATCGGATGGTGCCCATTTTGACAAAATTCTTCCCAGGCCTAGCCGAGGGCAACTCCAACCCAAGTGAGTTTGCGGGGACATCGGCCGACATCGCAATTCGGCCGTAAAATGAAGCGATCAGGGGTTTGGCAAACGAAATGCTGAGGATCTGACCCTGCCAACGCGCGTACGCGTCTTTCAAAAACTTACCGGTGCCTTGCAGCACATTGTCCGTGGAATTCCCAAAATCAGTAAGCAAAAGGCATGGCGCTCCCTGCAATGAAACATGCAGTTATTCAAAGGTGAAGTCACGATGTGCAGCAAGGCCTATGACTCTGTTCCATGTTTGAGTCTAGCCCCGTACTCCATTCTAAACATCTCAATTGATCTGATCCACTTGTCTTTTAACCTTCTTTCGACGACATATTGATGATGACCGAACCCGAATCCGAATTGGCCAAACAAGACTCTTTCTCACCCCTTGCCCATGCTGCAAGAGATGTAGGACACACGCGCCATTGCGAAAGCCCAGCCTCCTGTTTGAGTGTTATTTCCCGAGCTCCTATGAGCCAGTCTCCACCGACAACCGCAACGACGACAATGATAGCGATAACGACGAGAGACGACAAAATCGACTGCGAATAAACTGAACAGCGCAGGCTGCCAATTCAAAGAACAACTACCCGGAACGCCCTGCTGAACGGCGAGAGAAACCAAATGGCAGTCTTCGCCAGGCTGAACTCGAACTCCCAACAGACCCAGAGCCTGAAGGTGTGTTACCCCGCGGGGGAGATGATGTAGGAGGAGCTTTGGAGATGCCCTTCGGGCGTAGTTCTGAAACTTCTCTGCTTGAACCACGAAGAGCCTGTCTTGTCGTCAAGGGCGCGTTTGAGGATGCCCGAGCAGGGTATGAATAATCTACCGCAACGTAAGCCAGCTTGAACCTAAGTTGGTGGAATAAATAACGTACTGCCGTTCACAAAGTCGAGGACATAGTTGATGGCTAGATACCTTGCTGGGGACTTGGGGTTGCCGTTCGTCATCAAGTAGGGTACTCCAGCTTGTCGAGCCCCCAAAGGATCTCTCTGATTCTCATAAAATTCGACGAGACCCCCAAACATCTGTACTTCCCAGCACCGGCCAGATTCACCAGTCATCCTATTCCCGTAGCCTGCCACCTTCAGGCCAGGTGGGTATGGGGCCGATCTGCACCGGTCAAGAAATTGGTCAACATGTGACATATTTCGTGAGCGACGGTGATCACCATCTGAAACTTGAACAACGCATAGCTGTGCCCCGCAACCTCTTTCGATTGCTGGCGCGCGAACAGCATTTTGTCGATTATGTGGCTATGCAATGCCAACCAGACTGCCCTTTGCGGCTCGTAGTTCTGAAGCTTATCGCCCATTCTCCCTTTTCCTTGGTCGTTACGCCCTCGCCGTCAAAAAGAGTCAAGAACACTAATGGAAAGCTTGATCTGATCTTCTGCAAGAACAGATTGATAGCCATGTGCATGTCCTCGGGAGAGCCTGTGTAGAGATGTTTCTGGGGCTTTTTCTTGGCGTTGCGTAATGCAACTAGTTGGTTGGTGAGGGCGACGAGACTTTGTCTCCCCTGTGGCGACTCCAGAATGCAAAGCGCCATGTCGATGATAGCTTCGACGCATTGATGTCTTTGTGAATTCGGAGGAAGTGGATCATGTGTTTTGTCTGCTGCTTCGTTATGGACGACGAGCCCCCCAACTCTCTAAGGCATAGACGACATATCAGGCTGAGGTTTGTCTTATCATTGCGTGAGCTCCTAAGTTGCCTAAGCACTTGGACGGTAATACGTACTCAATACAGACAAAGAGAGATTCGCTAATTCGAGAGTGTCGACTATTGCCGCGGCCAAAGAAAAGACTTGAAGCGCTCAAAAACAAATCAAAGACAAAATCATAATAACCAGCATTCCTCCGGGCGTCATCAAAGAATCATTGCGTCCCCGACTAAATATTATTTCGCTTGCTGATTACATGAGTTGGGCCAGTCGATAGAGACCTTCCCAACTTCTGCCCTTTCTCAGCGCCTCACAGATACAGGGACCGGCGCTTACTCCGACATGCCCCTGGCATATTCTTCATGAAACCCCAACCCCGACTTGGTATATTATTGGAGTGAATACTTCCTGGGAGTTAACTGAGGTTGCCTCGGTCGTACTTCAGAGATGGGAAGAACGGCTGGACAAGGTCGCTGCTGCGGGCAGCAGCGGGCTGCGACCTGCCTGAGCGACCGAACCAACAACGACATCCGAGTATCCTTCACAGTCCTTGTTCGATATTGCCGCCAGTGGTGTAGGCCGTAAAGCCATTGTGGGGAGACCGATGGGCGAGGTTGTCCCAAATTTGGGCGGAACTACCTTGTATTGCAAATTTTCATGATGTGTTCCTCTTCAACCGCGCGCATCATAAAGTTTATTGCATGTTGTTGGTGAACCTGTTTCGGAGAACCAATCGGGGCTGCGCAACTTAGCGCTGAGATAGCTACGTATTGTAGACTGCGGGGCTTCCGGACAAACGGGCGCCAGATCAAAAACCCTTGTATGTGACATGTAACCCCGTCAATTCACGCTATTTCAGGACCAACTGAATTCTTTCCCCTACAAACGACGGGAAGCTGAACTCGATCTTGGCTGGCAGGCAGACAGCATTAGCCCTTCAGATTGTTTACCTTGCAACCTCTCCTCCATCTCCCACGTCTCGCTCTCAAAATTGATAACCACTTCTATCATAGAAACCTCAGTAAGCGCGTCGCCTAACCATTCAAGCGCTTTCGCCATGTCAGACGCAAGCACTACTCATCGCATTTCCATCGATGTTGGATTGGGTGACGGCGACCACCGTGACACCTTCACGAGAGCACTATGGAACGTCCTAGGGACCGAAGTCGCGGAAATCACCTTCGCACAAATTGTCGATGGACTGCCTCTCGCGGAAGTTGCGCAAGACAGCGGCAATGGATCATTACTAAATGAGCATCCCATTCACGACCTGCATCAACAGCTTTGCCCGGGTGTGATAGAAAAGACACACGAGTTTCGGGACAAGTTCGACCCTGGAACAATCCAGATAGATTCAAAGGTAATGGCTCCCTTCACCTGCATGCATAAGCCAAAACCTCTTTGCTAATTGATGGTCAGCTGATCAACGACTACCGCGCGGCGTCGCTGGGGTCTCGAGCCTTCAAGGTGCGCCTGATTGAGATGGTTGCCGTCGCAGTCCATCAAATCGCAGTTGAAATCTTCAAATTGGACACCAGCCTACACAAAGAGGATGGTATAGCATCATGGAAACCTCCTAAGGATGACTTGTTCTGGGAATTCTGCCCAGAGGGTGCGTGGCCTACACTCTTCAGACACGAATGGTATCATGATCATGACCAGTATCCTGACGGGATTGCGGATGTGGTCGGATATTGGGCTGAGTCCCGCATCTTCGGCGGCGTAGTTTTATTCGACCGACGCTCACCTGAGTCAGCCTCAGATGTGCAAGATGACTCCGTATGGTTCCATCCTGATCGGGAAGATGTAACGTATCGGATATTCCAGCTGAATGAAGACCAAAAGTTCAGTCTGCTGGAATTTTTGACATCTAGGAACCCCGACTTGAGTCTTCTGCCTATACTGGGTGACAACCATAACACTCGTCGAGAAGACCCTGAGGAGCCGATTGAGAATACTGGCATCTATCGCGATATTTGGGAGAGAAAGCCGCTAAGTCCAGAGGCTTATGATCAAAGATCGAGGGATGTATGGGACAGTGTTGATTATCCATTAATGTCAGACTTCGAACGGGCTCTCCATAGAGCGGGAGAGAGGAGGAGAAGGCTATGAGGCCCATAACAAGCACTCAAAGAATTGAGCTCCTGCAACGTTCTTCTCGTGCTTTCCCGCTCGGAATCTAGTGTTGCACGGATTGCCCTCTCCGGGGACTCTTCGCGCGACTGTGTTTCTTTCAAAATCAAAATGCCATTCGCAAATCATTGACGAGAGTCTCTCTTCAATAATAGTTCTGTAGCATCATAATGGGGATAACCCCAAATGGCAGGTGCTTAAAGTGAGCATCTTGTCTTATCAATTTTATTAGAGGAGGGGTTTACCTAAGTTGCAGCACAGAAGAATCGCCGGCCAATTCCGCTTATCGCCGGAGGCGCCCTGCGACCCCTCACTAATGACTTCCCCTCATCCATCCACTGGACGCCAATTCTATTTCTTTCAAAGACCGTATTTTTCTCAATACCCTTGGGACATATTATTCAGCCTTTCCAAAATGTCGTTCAAGTCCGAGGCTATTGTGGCCAGGGGCCCAATTTCTGAGGGCAAATGGGCCATTGAGCCCGTGACGCTTCGAGACCTGTGTGACGACGAGGTTCTCGTCGAAATAGTTGCGTCAGGTATCTGCCATACGGACCTTCACTGTGGCAATACTCCAGCAGACGCCGGTGTTCCGGGCGTATACTACCCAAGAGTTCTTGGGCATGAGGGTGAGACAATGATCTTGGATCTTCTCAATTGTAAAACCTGACGTTTTCCAGGCTCGGGATATGTTGTCAATATTGGCAAGTCGGTTACTCACGTCAAGCCCGGTGACCCAGTTCTTCTCTCATTCTCATACTGCGGCTCGTGCCATGTCTGTAAAACAGGAACGCCTTCCCACTGCACCAATTTCTTCGAGATCAACTTTATGGGCGAACCCGTCTTCTCTGACGGAATTGGTGGACGATTCTTCGGGCAGTCAAGTCTTGCGCACCACACCGTTGTTAGTGACAAGTCGGTCGTCAACGTCGCTGGTCTCGGGCTCAGTCGAGACGATCTCAGAATCCTGGCGCCACTTGGCTGTGGACTGCAAACCGGTAGCGGAACCGTCATCAATGTCGCAAAGGCTGGGCCAGAGGACTGCGTTACCATTGCCGGTATGGGAGGTGTTGGACTCGCCGCTGTAATTGCAGCCAAGAACCAGGGTTGCAAGGCCATCATCGGAATTGATCGGCTGGAGTCTCGACTTGAGCTTGCGAAATCTCTCGGCGCCACTCATGTTATCAACACTACCGGCCTCGATATGAAGCAGGTGACGGAGAAGATCAAGCAGGCAGCTGAGAGACTCGGCTCAACAATCAGCATCGACACGAGCGCCTACCCGCCACTGTTGGCCGCACAAATTGATGGCACCAGGTATATGGGCAAGATCATCCAGGTCGGCACTGGAATGCCGGAGTCGAACATCTCGATCCACATGCAAACTTTTATGGTCAGCGGCAAACAGTACTTCGGAGCTGTGCAAGGGCACGTAAGGACGAGAGATTACGTTCCTCAGATGGTACAATGGTGGAGAGACGGCAAATTCCCAGTCGAGAAGCTAGTGAAGGTTTTTGAGCATCCCAACTTTGAACAAGCCGTAGAGGCGATGAAGAAGGGCGATGTTGTAAAGCCGATTATTGCTTGGTCTTGAATCGAAAAGGTCCCTTAGAAAAACAGCTGTCTCTATCTCTTCTTTACAAGAACTGGGATTTTGATTGAATGACGAAAACGGCTGAATTATACAAATTATCACTGACCCGAAGCCTTTGATTGAGTCGGTCTCCGTTGGGGCCAAGTTACTCCATGTCGCCGTCTTGGCGTCCGCCCACGAGCATACCGGAGTAGTCCGGGTGGAGTTTGGACGGACTTGTAAGTCTCAGCAGCGGAGTTCATCGGGCCAACATCGAATTGTACATGACTATGCGGAACTTATTCAGACTATATTCCACCTGCTTTACTCATCTTCGGGGCCGCGGATTCCGATGGGAGAGAGGTATCGTGTAGCGGGCGCATATATCTTCAATCCTGTCCCCCGTGATTGGGCCAGCTTCTGCTTAGTGGCCAGGTTGACATTTTAATCATTAAGTTCGATAATTTCTCTTACCACTTAGCAGTACATAATTCAGTCTAAGCTTTTTGAAGCAGGGCAAATACTATGCCAGTCAAAGCAGCTTTCGTTGGGGCGACTGGGGCAACTCTCAGTCATGTGCTTGCCTGGACACTGATGGCTGGCCACAAAGCTGCAGCACGTACGTAGCTCGCAAAGCCATGCACAAGGTCGACTGGAGCTGACAGTTTTCATTTAGTCGTTCGAGATGCCACCAAGTTGAGGAAAATGCTCATCTCATACGACGTCCCCGAGTCTGTCATCGACACAAACCTCGCCATCGTAGAAGGTCCATCTTCCCGCTCTGTACACGCATGTGTTGAGCTTCTCCGTCACGATTCCGAAATCATCTTCAGTGGCATCACGGCCTTGCCCAAATTTCAACTAAACCCATTCAAACCCGTCTCAATGCAAGACCTCACGATCACGGGAGACTCAGCCGCTGCGGTTATTGAGGCATTGCATCAGCTCAAAAATGCGGGGGCAATCAACAATAGCCCTGTCTTTGTTCCGATCTCTTCAACTGGGCAAGGCATCAAACGCGACCAGCCTTTGGTCATGATTCTACTGTACATCTGGCTCTTGCGCGTGCCCCAAGCTGACACGACAGCTATGGAGAAGGCGATCAAGAAATGCGCAACAGAGCCAGGTTCGCCACTCGGAGGGTACGTTATGGTAAGACCACCTCTGCTGACTGATGGCCCAAAGAAAAGGCTTGAGAGCCTCAGGGTAGGCTGGACCGTTGAGGATGCTGGCCTGGTTGAAGGTGCTGCGCATGAACCAGGAGTCACCGTAGGGTATACCATCAGCAGGTTAGATTTGGCGAACTGGATGTTCGAAGAGCTTATCCAAGGAAACGTTCTGGCATGGAAAGGGAAGTGCGTGACAATTACGTACTAGAAACGGGTCTGAGAAAGCTGGACGTTAACAAGCTCATGTCAGGTAGGAGTTCATGGTTCCGGACTGGTTCTTTGTATTCTACTTCATAGTATGAGAACGGAATCGGCAAACGTTAGGTCCAGGTGAGTTTAGACAACATGTTGATCTTACTCCTCCTTATCGCGCCACGACATAATCCTCCAGGCAATTGGAAACATATCTGGTTTGAGATCGCAACCTCTGTCTTGGCAACCTTTACAGACATCATCCTCCGCCTTTCTGATTTCCAGTATCTGGGCTGTAATGTCAATCAAATCCCAACAGGGCGAGTCCACCATTCTTCGTTCTATGTCCTCCCAACTGACTACGTAAAATTCTCGTTTCCCTCGCCAGAATCTCTCGGGTGTATGCGCTGCTAGATCTTCAGTTGGAACTCCTGGTCTCTTGAATCGTCGCTCCAGCGTTTGTCTTTGCTCCCGAGCAAGCTCCGGTGCCATTTTATGGACGTCTGGAGGTCCTGCAAGCTCGTCTGGGCCAAGGATTACGTAGAGGGCATCGCATCGAAATCGTGAAAACAGGAAGCATGCCAAAGATTCAAAGACACGTCTTCCGCTATATGGCCACTCTAAACCAATATAGCGCGCCCTTTGAATCTGTATGGTCCATGTGAAATCGTAGATACAACATTGCAGTCGTTCCGCCTCGCGTTCCCAGCCTTTAGGTATAATAACAAGATCTTGTGTGCCATCGACCCAAAGAGAAGGAACGTCTATTGTCTCAGGTAAGGGGTACTCGCCGTGTCCTCGATTATTTTGTCTTTCGCCTCCGTCCCCTCCCGCCGAGCATCCTTTCAACTCGATGAGGCTGACGATGTCGTGCAAGGTGCTCCTTTCCCCTGCGTATAGTTGTAGAGCTCTTCCTGGACCCCAGGCGTTGGCAAGTCGAAACGCAACCCTGCGCGAAGCTCGGCACGTCTGAAGCAACAAGGCATGGGGTGCGGTATATGAATGACCCGAAGTTATAGACGTCGGGCGTGGACCAAATTTGATCAGAACTTCCAACGTGTGCCACTTTCTTCTTCCTTTTGGTGCTTCAATAGCTCGCGTGGGTTTTAAAAAAGACACATCATCAAGATCAGCGAAGTGAGCGGCCGGAGGGCTTTCGAGGGCCAAGCCCCATATCAAGTCTTGAATCTCTGTCGGAAGGTGCCCGAACTTTGGAAACGATTGCGTGTAGATTTGGCTCATCGAGGACAATTGTCTTGATAGGACAATTGTCTTGATAGGACAATTGTCTTGATAGGACAATTGTCTTGATGGAAGACGTTGCGAGGGACTGGACAGTATTCTGCGGTTCAGCTCAGGCTGGTGGACGGTGGTCTGGTAAATGGGGATGGCAAAAAGAACTTCAGCCCCGGTGGGCGCCTGCGTGGCTTTATGTTTCATTACAGTGCTTTATTGGTCATTCTCAGCGTTACATACACCGTGCTGCTGCAGCCATCGAATCCGCCGGCGCTTATGTTGGGCTGCGGCGAAGCTCGTTGGAACTTGGATCCAAATCTTGAGGGCCTCGGTTACCGGGTTGACAGTACATTGAGTCCATTTTCATTTGTGTAGTCAATGAAAGTGGAGAAGAAGGTGGAGGAGTCTTTATCCATTGCACGGCTTTGTCATTGTCAAAAGCTTGGTTGACTACTAGTTCTACCCAACTCCCTCCCCTTGTGATTCGCCCTTGCCAGCTCATTTTTCAATTTCTCTCGAGTAATTCTTCTTCGCGTATCTTAGTCTGAGGTAAGGCCAGTCTTATATCTTCAAGACTCCAATGCTGTATCTCTGTCCTCCGGTGATTACCCCATGTCAAATTGTCCGAAGCGTTATTCTGCACTTCCCAAGTCCCATTTTCAATAAAACTTGTCATGGCTGCAGCAGTTGCAGTTGGCAATGAGATTCTTGATGCGAATTCCCTTCTCGGTGTCGCAAATCTCAAGGAACGGGTTGTCACTTATCATCATGTCGACTAAGAGCTTGACACCCTTGTTCTTGAGGGGCCGAAAGATGGACGCGAAAGTTGACTCGTGACGTTCTGCCCAGTTGTGCAAGGTCGGGTATGTCTTTCGATCGATCTTCCTCATTCCGTGGTGCACGATACGTTCGTTTAAATCAGGTGCCCAGTTTCCGACGATGGTGCTGATCTCTCTGAGATGAGGGAGGGCAGCGAAGGAAGCGATTGCGGCGGCGTTCTTGCGAGAGATGTACTCAAGTTGCGGAAGGTGGAGTCGCTGGATGGACTTGATCAAGCTGTCGCAAGCAGGGGTCGGGAGAATCATTGCTTGTCTGAAGTACAGCTCCTGATTGCGGAGATCTTTGCCGGCGGCGCAGAGCGCAACGAAACGGTCGATGTCGGGGCGGACCCATGCGTCAATGGGTGAGATGGCCCCATTCTCGGTCAACATGGTGATTCGGACGAGCTTCTTGTTGACCATGAGGCGGGTCTCGCGATCGATTTGTGAAGGAAGGCGGGATCGCTGGAAGCGCTTCATCTGCGAGTGCGAGGTTTCGGCGATTGTCATTCGTTCCTCCTTGACGACCAGCTTGGACGGGGCGTCGTAGCAGTACTCAAGCTTCCAGCTTGCGGGTGTCTCCCAGGCCGTAACGTCGTCAACGAGCGAATCGACGATCTTCAGGAAGAGTTCGCGCGGAAGGGAAGCTGGTCCAACTTTGCCAGGCGGGGTTTCCCGCAGCGGCATGGGCTGCGGAGCCTCCTTAGGTTGGAAGGAGAAGATTTGGATGTCTGGCATCTTGTTCCCAGTTATGTGAATTTCGGTGAGGAGGTTGTGTTGGCAGCTGCCCAGTCGTGTAGCAGCGAGGGCTATTTTAATGTCAGATCAAGATCGAATTCGAATTGGGAATAGAAATGTGACGTACATAATTTACTGGCTGTCGGATACGTTTTCGCCAGCTACCTGCCACGAGTTGCGAAAAAGTCGAATGTGTTGAGTTGTGAAAGATCAAAAACAAATTTCAGAAGACGCTCGCCCAAAGCGGGCAAAGTCCAGGTCGAAGGTGAAAACAAAAGAAAAAATAGGAAGTCGCATGTGTGGAAGTGGTCGCTCCTTCCCGCAGTTGGCCTACCTCTCAGCTTGGATTGGATGGAGGTGGAATCTGGGTGAAGTCCATGCGAATGTCCGTCCAATGTCCACGAGCAATGTTTTGTCCCAAGCCTTTGCAGCACTAGAAGAAGTCGAGCCTTTTCCTCGCAGTAGGTAGTCAGACACTATGAAGGCTTCAACGTCAGCAGGTCTGAACAGTGAATCCTAACACATGTTCAAACCCCCGTGGTGTCCTCTTGCGCTGCCTAGTCTTGCAAAGCTCGTTGGACTCAGATCTCGAACTCGTTGCACAATTATCTCCGGTAGAGAAGCGAGCTTACTGAGTACGAATCATGAGGTTATACTTGAGAAAAGCGGCACCAAAGGCATGACGAACACTCATTCATGAATTCATTGCCCGACATTCTATGATTCCTTTGGTCCTGGCAGCCAGAATCCGTACTCGCTAACCTTGAATCTGATCCATTCTTGCCAAATCAGTCCCTTATTCCTTACTGCTCTGCGTCCAACAGCAGACCAACATAGTCCATGATATATCTCTGACGTCTCGTAAGGTACCTGGAGGGGTTCCGATCCCATTCCCACTCGTCCGTGGTTTCAACCTTCACCTCCCTCACACCCTCGTCTGGCTTGCAGCAAGTGCAATTAGCTCCCAGAATCCGGCCCAGAATTCCCTCCTTGGTGCCACGAATCTCTATCTTGGGCCAATCCTGCATTGCACCGTAGAGCCTGACGCCTTTGTCCTGCATGGGCGAAAACTTCTTCATGAAACTCTCACCCCAAATCACCACCAATTCTCCTAAGCAAGGAAAGGCTTCATAGTTGATCTGGCGGAATCCAAAGTGAACAGGTTGTTTCATGTAAAGATAGATTATGCGGCGAACCTCCATCTGGATCACCTGAAGATTCGGAAGGGTAGCGAGCGCGGCGAGATCGTCGTCATTGACGTCGGTGATCCAGTCGTAACCTTGGAGACGGATGTATTCGATGTGATGAACAAATGCGTTCCGAGAGGATGGGTAAGTCAAAGCTGCATTGAAGCACATCTGGTTGAAGTCGAGACCAGGAGACTTGGTGTAGAAGGGAATGAAAGCATCAATGTCCGGGCGCAGCCATGCATCGATCCAAGCGACGCTTCCGTCTTGGTTTAACATGGCGGCCCGGGGAAGCACTCTATCGACCATCTGGCGGGTTTCGTAGTTGATCTGAGAAGGGAGTCGGGAGCGTGACCAGCGAATCATCTGTGAGTTCGTCGGGAAGAATCCATATCGTTCACGATTTTCCTGAACGAAAATCCTGGACGAGGAATCATATAGGTATCTGAGATCCCAATCGACTGGCTCTTCCCAGTCAAAAATGTCCTCGATAAGCGCTTCGACGATGCGCAAGAAGACCTCGTACGGGACAGATACCGAGCCGATCTTCTCAGAGAGTGTTCGATTCAGTGTCATGGGCTCTGATCCCTCCTCGGGGGCGAAGGAGGCCACCGGTGGCCGTTTGTTCGACATGAGGTGGAAGCCACGTGTGGGCGGTGGCAGCAGACGAGCGTTGTGGTAACTGCAGAGGTCTAATTCCTGACCAAAAAGTCAATAAATGAGGTCAAGATAGATGGGAGTAATCGCCTACCGATATTTTGGATGATGAATTTGCGATGCTGGTAGAGTGTGGAAGATCGAGAAGAATTAGTTTGTTTGTTGGTGTGGAAGGCGGAAAGAAAAGGCGAAGAATTTTTTGAGACCTCTTCCCCAAAGTAGGCAGCAGGTGAAAGCGTTTGTTGTAAAATGAAGCAGCGTTTGTCGCCAAGGTCGTGCCTTCCTGCAGTTAGCCTTCCCACCCAAACACGCGAAAGGTGCGAATGAGCGTAGTGTTTGTGATGTCTTCAACACTGATTTGTCTCAAGATCTAGCGGAACCAGAAGTTGAATCCTTTGTCTCACAGTGAGCAACCAGAAACTGCAAAGACACCAATAGTAAAAAGCCCAGATTGCTCACGTCGAAACATGTGCATATTCTGCTAGTAGCACATCTTATTGTATCTTTCATGGATCTCCGTCTTCCCCCACATTGCGGCTTATCAAGACTCGTCCAACACCATCAGAATGGAATTTGTACGCTAGGCAAAAAGCTTCGCATTGAGGCTCGTAACTTTGCGCAGGGTGGGAATATCGACATCTCTGCTGGAAGCTGGCGAATACTTGCATGTTGTATCGCATAGTTTTCCTTCCCCATGGACGACTGGTACGATGCATGTTGAAAAGCCAACTCGTTCTTAAGCAAGGATACATTATATGAGACATCATATTGATACTTAGTCAATAAAGTCGTCTGGACTTGGTCGTAGAGACTGCGTAGATTGTGGGCAGTGCATGAAACGACATGATCACGGTACAGACGCAACAACGCCGCCAACTTTCGGTCTGGATCCTCCTGCAACTTCTCCAGATATTTGACGAGAACCGTCTCGATGACCACTCGTAATCGAGCCAGCACTTGCAGCTTATGGTTGAACAGAAATTGGCATGGCGTCTCGTGATAGCCGCCCAAGAACGACACTTCCTGGCAAAGGGGTCATATTTGACAAGGGTAGTGTATCGAGAAAACGCAGAGCATATTTGCATTCTTCGAATTATTCCAATCGATTTAACGTCTGCGGAGTCGTCATCTGAGTGGGACTTCTGCCATCTCGGGGTAGGCAGGCCGTCGGCTTGTGTTTCTCTGCGGATTGATCTGTAAAGGTTGTTCTTAAGGCCCTTTTCATACGGATGAGAGGGTCGTCGAGCTGTGCTAGGTGTCTTCTGCCAGAAACATAACACAAGCCGAGCTCCTGGACGCCGTGTAAAGCTCGGATTCGGGAAGGGGTCGTGGCATGTGACAATGCTGGTGGAAACAAAGTCTCTCGGTTTCTGCTGATGATCATGAGACTTTAATATCTGCTCGATAGGGGTTCTAGGCTGGCTTGAAATGGAATCCGTCTCGTAGCTTTGGTGTTGAAAATTACTGGACCCGACAGTCAGGTTTCATACCATCTAGTGTTCTCAAACAAGACGACATCGTAACTCTTTGAAGGATAACGTCAAAGCCCCAATGGAAGAACTGGACTTCCTTGAATGCCGGATCAAAGTTTTAGAGGGACAACCGAGCTTGTGGACAAGAGACCATGATAGGAAGGAATCGAAGACAAGGGCGACGACGACGACGACGACAAGGACAGCAAAAAGGACGATGAAAAAGTAAAGCAGTCAATGACAGACGCGCCAGGACTCTCCGGTGGTCCCATCTCTGACCTATTCCACCAAATATCCAAGACACCTGACCTTTTCCAGGACATCGTGTCCATCAACGTAGCAACCGACACCCTCCCATCACCCGAAACTAGCGCGACCCCATGCCTGCCGAAGCCCGAGGCCGAGTGTAATGGTGCCATCCCCTCGGTAAGCTAATGAATTCACATAATCAAATGCCCAACGATCGCAGAATGGCCAAGGCCGACGGTCCCCCCTATCAGCCCCGTCTTTCCATTTCTGCTGCCGTGCGTATGTATCGGTATGTGCGTACATTGTACATGTGCAGCATGCAAGAAGGTAGTGAATTGCAGGCTGCGTCAGCCCGCCAGACCCTTTGACAGGCCGTTTGCTGTTCTGCCATTGCCTGCCTATGGACGGTTTGGGACATGTTTGCCTCCTTCGTTCTCGCCTCTGTTTCCCCACAAGCCGTCGTTCCTTCACCGTCACCGGCGACCTGATGTTAGTGTCGAGGCGTGGACGCATCCTGCCTGCACTCTTAATTCCGCTTTTGCCTACGGGTGAGCACGCCGCCCATCTGGGGAATGCTCTGATTTCTTCCATCAATCACAGCCCGCGTCCGAGGGCGGGCCCGGCCCCTGTGCCAGCTCCAGGGGTGTAGCTTATTCTTAGCTTGCCTCGCAGACAGCAGGCGGCGCCGGATTCTCCTCGAAATAAGTTGGGGACTCCGCGATTTTTGGCATGTCAGATGGTTCGATTTCTCTAGCCTGCTCCGGATTTTTGGGGTTTTCGCGGGGGAGATTTGAGAGATTTTGGTGGACGCGGAGAAGACGGCAACTAAAAGCTGGAGTCATGCTGGGCTTCCTGGCGGAGAAATCTGACATGTTTCCCGGGGATTTGAAGAAATTGTGCCGGCGGGATGAGATTGATGAGAGAAGAAGTCGGCCTGAGGCTGATGTGTTACACTTGTGACCGGACTGTTGGGATGCGCGAGCACACCACGACGAATCTCGCCAAGGCGCTTGGGAAGGAAATGATATCAAGTTTCGCCTTTCGGGCAGGTTTTTACAGTCACAACGGCCAGCAGTGAGCGATATCGAACGCCTTGGCAGCATCGGGTGGCTTGCAGTGCCAACACGGGATCCGCGGATGAAATGGTCTTGGCTGTCCTCCAATGGCCTATCTATTCTCTGGGCAATGAGCCGCAGAGAAAGCTTATGTCAACTCATCTTATCTTGGAAGATGTTTAATGCTCGGATTGATTGAGGCAGAGAGTTTTGCAAGGAAAAGGAGCAGGAATGAACGGCGCGGTGCCGATGCTTTTCTAGTCAGACCAGACGCAGCTGGAGGGCGCACCATCATGTGAAAGACGAGGGCTGGCTGACCGGGCCCCGTTTCTTCGTGTCGTTGCATGAGAGAGCGGGAATAAATGGGGCATAGAGATAACCTCGCGTATTTTGGCGCCGGAAGACCCATTCTTTCTCAGCTGTTGCTACTCTCTCTCTGACCAACTAGTCGTTGTCATCACATGCACGCCCGAGCCTCTCGCGCCTTTAATGTATTTGACTTGCAGCTCGTGAACACAGGAGATTGGCGTCGTTGTGAAGCTCTGTTCGTCTCATACAGGACGAACATTCAGAAGACGATCATGTTACAGCAACGATGAGAGAAGAGGTGAAGATGACTGACTGGGCTCACGGAGAGGCGTGCGCAAAGACGGGAATCGGCATCTGGAGTCGGCGAGGTGGTGGGTGAACGACCTGCGTCGCCAAAGGCCATCATCCGCCTTGCCAGCAGAAGCGCATACGTCAACGGACCGCGATAAGGCGTGGGCCGCATGACCTTCGACCTCGTCTCCTTCTCGAATCTGATAGTGAACCCGCTGACTCTACTGCAAATCCACAAACGTTCTTTTGCACGTCGAAACATAGGCAGGCGTGTGGATGGATGGGCGGGCTGGGCGGAAAGAAAACGCCCAAAAACAAGCGTTTGCCCAGACCGAGACCAGCCACCACCACGCGGTGGTTCGAATCGTCCTGTCCGTTTCCACTCGCCCGCCCACTTTAACGCGATTGGAGAGGGCCCGCCGCCGCCGCCGCCGCCAGAACAAAAGGTGAAATTGCCATTGGTGGAAGTTTTGGGCATGGGGTTTCTCCGCCAGTTCGACCCCAGAACGGCCCTCGACAGGGATGGCTGATGTTGGGGGCCCTCGTTCTGGGGAAGACGGACGGATGTGCCACACGCGGCGCGGCGCCAAGAGATTTCCGGGTCTGCCCTTTTTTCTCTCTGTTCTGATGGATGTCGCCGCATCTCTTGGTTCGTCTTGTCCCGCCGGACCTGCTCCCATGTTCTCGGCTCGCTGTGCTGTTGGCCGGAAGAGCGGCGGAATGGAGAGGGTGTGAAGATATCCCCCTGTGCAGCTCACGCACACCTCTTCGATGAGCAACGACCCCAGGCACATCATACCCTGCGGCGATGGCTTCAACCACCGGACTCGGTCCTTTACCCTGACTGCCTCTTTAACGCCGCCGCAGAGAGAGAGCAACAGAAACTCCACCTCCACTCCCCCGGAACCAGCGCTAGCCCCGGCGACTCGAACTTGCAAATTATGGGGAACCCTATCCCCTCCCCCTTCGTCTTCCCCCTTCTTCGCTATCTAGACCCGGGGAATGAGGGGAACGAAGACGGGGGAATTTGGGGGAGGATTGGGGGAGGAAGGGAAATTTGGTCCTTTTTTTGCTGGGATTCGAGGGTTTAGTTTAGTTTGGTTTGGATGAGACTGGGGTCGGTCACCTTTGTTATCAAACCTTTAAAGACAAGCTTCGCATCTCTCTTTTGACTCATGGCCTGATCTCTCTCTTCACCTCTCTGCTGGAGTTGTCCAACACGCATTCTTCTGTCTTCATCAGCCTGCCTCCAGACCTAGACGACGAAACGCTTCCCTCGTGTCGCAGAGCCATCTTTTTATCGGAACCGCAGCAACCAGGTCGTTCAAGATGGCGGTCACCAGTAAGAGGGTGTACAACTGGTACATCTCCCTCATGGCGGCCATGTGCATGGTCCTCTACGGGTACGATGCCTCCGTCTACAACTCCCTCCAGGGCTCCAAGAACTGGCTCGCCTGGGTCGACGTCGACCTCAAGAAGGATACGCAGTTGATCGGTCTCGTCAACACGGCCTACACCATCGGTGCTATCGTTGCCGGTTTCTTCATCGGTGGTCCCTTGGTAAGTTCATGACCCCCAACACGCCCGGAGACTGTGATATCTAACGTTGATTCTTCATAGGCCGATCAACTCGGTCGCCGCTGGGGCATGGCCATTGGGTGCTTCGTCACCATCATCGCAACCCTCATGCAGACCTTCACCCCTCACCACAAGCTCGGAGTCTTCATCGCCGGTCGTGTCATCATCGGTCTCGGACAGGGCATGGCTCTCACCGCCGGCCCCGTCTACATCGGCGAGGTTGCGCCCTCTCAGATCCGTGGCCACATCATGGCCTGCTGGCAGATGTTCTACAGCGTCGGCAGCTTCATCGCCTACTGGATTGTGAGAAGCATTTCCCCCAAACACTACATCAACATCCCAGTTGGCTAACACATCACACAGAACTACGCCTGCTCCAAGCACCGCGCCTCGCTCGGCGAGTGGGACTGGAAGATGGTCGTCATCTTCCAGATGCTCGTCCCCATCATCATCATCATCGCCCTGCCCTTCCAGCCCGAGAGCCCCCGCTGGTACGTCCAGAAGAAGGGCGACATCGACTCCGCCCGCGCCGCCCTCATGCGCATCCGCGACACCGAGCAAGAGGTCGAGGAGGAGCTCCTCACCATCCGCGAGGCCGTCGAGTACGAGAAGGAGGCCATCAGCAGCAGCTACTCCGCCCTCTTCAAGGACGCCTCCATCCGCAAGCGCCTCTACCTCGCCTTCGTCCTCAACGTCGGCCAGCAGCTCACCGGCCAGGGCACCCTCAACAGCTACTCCACCGCCATCTACAAGAAGGTCTGGCCCTCGGACGACACCATCAACCTCATCAACGCCCTCAACGCCACCTGCGGCATCCTCTTCACCCTCAACGCCATGTGGACCGCCGACCGCTTCGGCCGCCGCTGGCTCTTCATCGTCGGCGCCGCCGGCATGGCCATCTGCATGCTCATCGTCCCCATCGTCGGCCTCAAGACGCCCTCCGCCGCCGACGGCACCAAGAGCGAGTCCGTCGGCATCGCCATCGTCTTCCTGCTGTTCCTCTTCACCTTCTTCTACAAGCCGTCCTGGGGCGCGACCACGTGGATGTACACCTCCGAGATCTTCTCCGTCAACGTCCGCGCCCAGGCCGTCGGCATGTGCTCGCAGATGCAGAACGTCGCCAACACCATCTTCCAGCAGTTCTTCCCCACCTTCCTCGCCAACGAGGGCCTCAAGTGCCTCTTCTTCTTCATGGGAATGAACATGGTCCTGGGCGTGTTCGTGTACTTCTTCATCCCCGAGACGAAGCAGATCCCGCTGGAAGAGGTTGATGTGCTCTTTGGCGGCGCCAACCACATCGAGAAGGGAGGCCAGATCATGGGTGTCGACAACCAACACCCCGGGACCGCTTCCGGTTCTGAGAAGGACGGGGCTCAGGTCCAGCAGACCGAGAGGAAGGAAGTTGTTTGAAGGAGCCGGGATAATGAGTAATGTGTTTGCTGTATTTGTCAAGTAATGTTGAATCGGCCCAACGGCTAAGCCGGGGTCGGTCGCGCTATACCCTCAATCGCAAGTCTTGAAGTTGTCAAAGATCAGTCGCTGCATGCCAATACGTGACCTTCGTCTTTTGAGACTGAATCAGTAATGCACGGGGGTAACCGAGATTGAATAATGCCCATAAAACATCTCATGATTCTTTGGGATTGTCGCTGAGCTTAGCTGGCAACGCTTAAGCGGTTGGCTGATGCCTGTTCTATCTAATGTGTATATATATCATGACTAAACAACAGGACCCAACTGGTTTGAGCGATTCGGCAAAACTACCTTATGCCTGCGCGTCTACAGCTCTACCAGCTTCGCTGACGGCCAGGTTAGCCATACCGCTCGTCGCCGCTTCCGACCCGTTTCGGGCCTTGTCCTTTTTCGGGCCCGACTTCTTCTTCCGCTTGGCCGTTCCCAGGCTCACCGTGGGTGCCTCGAGCACCCAGCGGGCAATTGCAGCGGCGCGCTCAGTCAATATGGGATATTCTCGTCCGTCATCGACACTCCACCTCCGCAAGGCAGGCGAAGGCTGGCCAGCGAGACCCGTGTCTTGCTTCCCGTTGAAACCATTCGTAATGCCTTGCAAGTAGTCGTGATCCTCCTGGGCTCGCTTCTGACGAGCGGTAATGGCAGCACGAAGGCTTGCCTCGTCGACGACTCTATCGTCGTCGAGTGAGTCCATGATGGCCTGCTGACGAATCCGCTCCTTGCGCTGTTCCTCATTTTCCCCAATGTGAGCTAGCGTGTTGCTGTCCTTAGTGATTGATGCAGCCGCAAGAGCAGCAGCCTTCGGAGACGACTGAATCTTGTTCTGGTGCTCAGCCATGGCAACATCTAGTATTGGTAGCGGTGCGGGGGCGCAAAGTTGTTCCCACGAAGAAGTCATTGAAATCCAGTTGCCAGCTCTTCGAAGTACCTCAATCCAATCTGCTCTCGCTGGAGACCGACTCGCTTGAAAGATCGGGTATCCGTCAGCAAGACGCGCTAGTCGAGCTACCATGTGCGCGTGGCGTAGAAGCTCTTTCGTAGATGTTTGAACAAGGCAATGGCAAAGAAGAAGCGAATGAAGAGCATCCGTCAGCAAGGGATGATATGTAATGGCCTCGTGCTCGGACGCCTGGGCAGGGCCAGCTTGACGCACAAGTTCCTGAGAGGGATACGGCGGGATATCTGCGGGGGGTACGGCAGCGAACAAATCGGACAAGGGGTAAGTTTTGTAAGAAGGGGCAGGCCCTGAGTCGGGGACTCGAGGGTGACGGATGCCGTGAGCTGCGAGGTTAACCTTCTCAGTGAACTCTCTTGTCACCCTCAGGGGCAAATCAGGGGTGTATTCGAATTTGGACAGGTAAGCCAAGTAGTCGCGCAGAGCTCTCTTGGCGTACGTCTTCACGATTTTACGTTTCTCCAAACGTTGGCGTCCTGCCTCTTTCTCTGCCGCAGTAGGCTCTGGAGGCTGGTCTGGCGGGCCTTCGCCTCCGGGACTGGCATCACGAGATGCTTCCTTCGAGCTACCAGTCCGCGGAGATGCAGCTGCCTCAGGGAGGCCGTCAACGACATGCTGGCATGCCATTGTCAAGTATACCCCAGCGCGCTGAAATAGCAACTGTGTTTCCAAGCTGCTAGGTTGCTGCTCCTCGGTAAGAATCACGTCCGGGGGCCTTCTGGATCCAGTGGCTAGCTGTAGATCCTGCGATGATGGTGGTCGGTGAAGTGGCTGATGAAAGCGGTGCACTTGCAGCGCGCTACTCAGGTCTTGGGCAGCCCCCTCGTAATCGTCTTTGAATATCCTCACGGTAGCCCTGGTTCGTAGTGCCTCGCCCTCGGTCGGCCTAGCAGATATGATATCGTCCAAGGGTTGCAAACTGGTACACTCCGCCAGTTGCCTTGAGGGAATCTTTTCATGAAAAAAGTGGACGTATTTGGCGTCGGGATCTTCTTTGCTGCGCTGCAACACCAGAGACCCGATCTCCTCCAACGTTGACGCTCCCTGCATCGTAGCAACGCTGCAGGCGATCTCGTCCAAACGATATGCGCGAGCCAGCTTCTGGCTGGCCTGCTCTCTCATTCGGAACTTGCGTTCCCTGCTTAATTTTGCACCATGCCCGCCATATCCCAGCGCCGTATGTGAATTCAGTCCTCCATGCAGATTTGCCAACGTCGGTGAGGCGATATCACTGGCTGCCCGCACTGCAAGAGTTGTGGCTTCGTCGACGAGCCGGCGGATCTTGAGGAGGTCGAAGAAGACGGCGGGATCGATGGGGCGCGGGCGCGGGGTGTTGTAGTTTATGTTCGCAATCGTTTCGAGGATCTCGATGGGCATCTGCAGCCATGGGCCATGAAAGGAGGAGATAAAGCGCCAATGCCTGTCGCTCAGTGGTCAGCCGTGCCGGGTTTGAGAAATGCAGTGCCAGGTGTCCGTGTCGCATTGCGCTTCTGCTGGCCAGGAGGCAGCGCAAGCACAGGGAGACAACGGCATCGACACGAGGGGCAAGACGGACTTGTTGCGACAGATAATCAGCGCCGGAACATTGTCCGCGACAGCGCTCGAGGCATTTCGACCCCTAGAAGAGCCATTGGACGACGATTGCGATGCGCTTCCGCTGGGGACACCACCGTCGACGTCGTCGGACACGGGCTGCTTGGTCTTCTTCTTTGCCATGTTCGCAGCTGTTGGAGAAGAGGTTTGTCCGGTCTGCAACGTGCTGCTACGTCGAATCGCAAAGGTTGTCGTCGAACCCCCAAAGCACACGGCACAGACTCGAGACGCGAGAGACGTTGATGGTGGGGAATTATTGACCAATTGATATTGAGCTCATGGTAGCAATCTTAGTTATTTCGGATAAAGCATGCTGGTACCGATGCGTGTACTGTGAAGATGTTGATTGACGCCCCAATCCTCGGCGGTTTCGTGAGTCCTCGGCAGCAAAATTCCTTTGTAAGTCATTCCTGGAGATGATTGATTTGCTCTTTCCATCGAGGTACCTATCGAGGGGCCGATAAAGCGTCACGTGCTAGCTCATGTGACACTCATCGGTACGTCGAGCTGGGGGAAGTGACATGTGGAGCAGCAGCGGCCCCGCCTTTTACCCGTTGACACATGCGGGTGCCGTGCCGGCGTCCGGTGATCCAGGCTATGACCCGACGTTCCATGGTCCAGGAACCTGCTCTACGATAACATGGCTATCGGTGTCTTCTCATTGATCTCTCATATGCACAGCGGACTCGCATTGAAAGCTGGACTCGAGGCTGCCTGCACCTATACAGTAGCTACGTAACCAAAACAGACATGCGTAAATTCCATTCTGTTGTTATGCAAGTTGTCAGATACCCAGTATATCTTTCACACGGCAATATTAAGAGTTGCGGTAAGTACAGGAAGGGACCAGAAAAGAACAGCACTGTCGACAATCTACCAAGTCCTCCAACCATCGCAGAAGCGACGCATCCTTGCGAGGCAACCTACTTCTGGATTCCCTTGATGACAGCCACAAACAAGGCCATAACCCCAATCCCAACACCAGCGACCGTCACTCCGGTCTCCAGTCTCTTTCGTACAACGCCAACGAGGGCGCTGAGAAGTAAACGGAAGACAACCACCAGCGCCGCAGCAATTCCAACCGTCGTCTTGCTCATCTCGTAGTGGATCAAGATGAACTTCGTCTGCGCGGCGTCACAAGGGACTTCTGGATAGCGATTGGCAAAACGGCCACAGTACTTGCTAAGAGCAGAGGGCGTCGGAAGAATACCGTGAGCTCAGGGGAATACTTATCTGCAGTGATCGTAACTTTTCGAGGCAAAGTCGCGGCTTCAGGATTCTCATCCGAGACGCCAATCTACGGTCGTCAGCACAGTCTAAGCTATCATGTGCCCTCATTCCGACTGTTGGAGTATTCACCATTCAGGTAACACAAGAGGTCGAACTTACCCTCGAGATTTCTGCCTTGCGGATGGATGGATGTCTTGAGGAATAGGTCGGAGAAACGCCCACGGGGAATCGCCGGGCTATTACGGTATTCGGTGGTGTCGAGGAGACTCAGAGGGGACTGGAGCCAGTTGTCGTCCTAGCGACCAAGGGTTGATGGCTAATCCACAACCTTATGCGTCTATGGTAGGTCCTACGACAGAAGATAATGACGACCAGACACCTCGTCCATTTGGCTAGCCGCGACCTCGTGCCCAACATCCCAAACCGAAAACGAGAATTTTCCGGACAACGCACAGTCCCCCGATTTATTTAACTTCAATGTATTGACAGAGGAAGGGTCTTCTATTGAAATTCTAGACATTGTAGATTTTGATATGTTTAACTATGTGGAGGGTCCAGGTCAGCCATTGGGCCCAGGTAGAGAGCTAGGAGAGATACAACCAGAAGGCTCAAGTTAGTCACGTCGCCCAGAGGGCTATTAAACTGGTCGCAAGGGGAAGGCCAGAGAGAGAGAGAGAGCCATCGACAGGGGGAGCTAGAGGATATTAGATACAGGGCTAGAGAGAAGCGTGTAGCCCGCAGCCATGCGTGAAAGTCAGCGACGGTAACTTGGTCTCAGAATCCTTTAAGCATTTCCTCATAATCTAAGAATACAGGGTGTCCCGGTGTACTTTTCTAACCTACGCGCCGACGCAATCACTACCAGTCTAACTCAATATCTCATCTAGGGGGGCCGCCTGGGCCAGGCTGGCCCCCAGGCATCATCTGACCCGAGCCATCACCAACCCACCTGTACTGCATCATTGGATGTTGCCCAGGCTGTGGCATCATGCCCGGGATCTGCATTTGCGGGTGTGTCATGAGCACCTGCGGATGAGGGTGAGGCGGGTGAGTAGGATGTTGCGGCTGCGGCGGCTGCGGCGGCGACGGGCCGGGAGGCATCTGTTGGTGCTGCTGATGTTGATGGTGCTGCTGTTGCGGCTGCTGATCTCTCATTTGTCGTCGGACTTGTAGCCACGAGAACAACTCCGATGATATACTTTCAAACCCATCCTTCAAAGATGAAGCGATATCAAACCTCTCGGAGAATTTCCCGAGCGTCTCCACAACTTGTTGTAAGCATCGTATGCTCCTATCTACGTTATCCTCGCCACCCATTTGACGGTGTGGTAAAGGAGGAGGAGGTGCTGTCCCTGGGCGTGTGATGGGCGGTATGATGCGCTGTTCAGAGAGCAGAAGTTCGCGGGCAGCGCTGAAGACAGTGAAGAACTGCATTGCCACGAAATAGACCTTGAGCGCATCAAGGGAGGTGTAGAAAGCTGGGTTGACGGAGTTATGGGCGACAGCATGAATGGTGTTCATGTATGCAATCGCGTGTTCGAAGATCAGCTTTCGGGCGTAGTCGGTTAGGTGAGGAGAGCGATCACTAGGCGCGAGGCAATAGACGTAGCTATGCCTCAGCTCCAGCTCAAATAACTCCCGAATGCCAGCCGGAAGACTGTCCTTCTCGGGCAGGTTTTCGTGCCACTCTCTCATCTCGAGGCACATTTGCCAGATGAAAGAAGCAGGATCGGGGAGCGGCGCTGAGTCTCCCTGGTGCAGGGTTTGATACCACTCCGACTGAACCCGTCTGAGCTGGAACAGAAGCAGCGCCGGATCGGCAGACTGAGTTCCAGTGATGGCCCCGGATGGTGGTGCCGAGGGGCTCGGGTACTCTACGTTCACTGAATCGTCTGTGAACGAGAACGATCGGGCGCGGCTCATACTGATTGTTCTACGCTCAATGTCAGAAAGTATTACAAAGAACAAAATGGAGGAAAAACAAACCTGTCAAGCGCGTACACACAGTAAAACATTCTCCTTCTTAAATCTTGGGCGTTTTTGTCGGGAACCTGCAGCTGAGGCGGGTCCTGGTGAAATCCCAAATCAACTACTGCCCTGCTTGCGAATCCAATCAGATACCAGCTGTCAAAGTGAGCCGGGTCCAGCATAGAATACTGCGTGAAGAGAATGAGGGATGAGATTTGTGTTGGGTAACCGGGCATCAGCGCCTTATCGGCAAACGGCAATGCTCGAGCGACAAAGTCAAGGCCACAGCGATAGCACTCGTCGTCTTTGTTTCTGCTTTGGGCGGAGTAGCCGATCGCCAGGACCATGTACAGCAACCAGTAGTCGGAGTCCTGAAGCTTTTCTTTCACTCTCTCGTCTTGTTGATAGAACGCGTCCAAAACGTTGAAAACATGGTCCCTGGGGAAGCAGGGAAACAGGGCATGAACGTTGTTCATGTAGTAGTCGATGGTGGCCGCGGCGTCCGTTCTCGTTGGGAAACTGTCTTCCGTCGGATCAGGAACTTTGTCGTTAGTCGCTGCCGCCAACACCAAGCGAGCAAACGTCATGTTGCTGAGGGATGGCTCAAAGTCACGGGTTGTTGCGTTGACCGAGCTGTCAGGTGTCAGTGAGGAAGACGAAGCAGAGCTATGGGACCATCTTACAGAAAGCCAAAATCGGATACAAGGGCGTTCACATCAGACTCTTCTCTACTACGTGCGGCTTTTCGGTGGATGGCAGCTCGGATGTTGGCTAATGAGTCTTTGCGATCGGCCGGAGGAGCAGCTTCGTCGTTAATATGATTGCTGACCGAAGCCTTCCGATTTTGAGCGAACTTTAAGCGCTTCTCCAACTTCTCGATTCGCAGTTCCAATGCGGCGACGTAGCTGCGATTCATCAGCGATCTATGCCTTGATGAAGGCTCTCTGAAAAGCGTACCTCCTCTCTTTGCCTCGGGCAAACTGGTCATTAGCACTGGAGCACTCATTCTCACGGCCAGCCTTCTCACAGGCGGTGCAAGCTGGGAGCTTGCCATCACACTAGAATAGCAAACCTATTCATCAGCATTTCCTCTTTGATACGTCAGGCTGGGCAGCTGAGGAGGATCCAATGTACCTTGACCTTTGCGGCTCGACCTGTGGGGCAATGTTAGCTCTGCATGAGGTAGAAGCAGTCAGCCGCGCGAACATGGTACTCACATCGCGAACACGCTGAGACGGGCCGCGACACCCGCAACAACGGGTTATCTGAGAAACTTGATCGCGGCATTGGGAGCGATGAGATGCGACGGGGTGCGAGGTGCCGTGCCTCGACGCCGCACTACAGAGATAGTTGTCGACTGCAAGCCGTTGAGTTACCCACGCGGTTATGATATCGACCTCCGGAGAGCTGCAGACGGAATGAATGGCGATAAGGGCGGTGCCAGATATATCTAGTATGACGTCGGTGATTAACGTTGGGAAAGGGGCCGGGGTGAGCAAAGATGATGAAGTCGGGACGAGATGAACGTAAGCGGGCAGAAGGCCGGGTTTGTCGTCGGACTTTGGAGGTCCAGACAAGGCTGCAGCGTGGGTAGCAGAGCCCGGAGCCCGGTAGTGAACAGGTCGTCAGATTGCAAGCGCCAGGTCGCGCGTATGCTGCAGTGGCGCGTCGGCTGTCGGATGGTTCTGGAGCTGGAGCTGAAGCTTAAACCGCTTGGATGCGTCCGGCAGGTAGGTCACTGTTGCAGTGGTGATGCGATTAAGAGGCGGCTAGAAGCTTTGCGGCTGTTGGGAAGCAGCACGAAGCGTTGGTAGGTATCTCGCAGTCAGGGAGTGATCTGCAGCGCAGAAGTGCAGCAGATGCGTGACGAAGCGCAGCAGGAGTGCGAGAGCGAGGGGGTTGAGCTCCAGGTCAGCCGCTCCAGACGAGACGGCGCGCGAGTCGTTCACCCTTGCAAGCGGATGGGTAATAGATAGCAGCAGTGCCGCCTGTCTGGCTGTCCCTCTGTACGTATTCGTATACCGTCTGCGAAGTTAGGGGGATGTAGACTGCAAGAAGACACGGAATTCGCAAATCGGTATTCCGCGGGGTTGTACTGGTCGCAAGCAACGGCGCAGTCTCGAGGTAGGTCTGGTCTTGGGCTTTGGAGAGGAGGGATCGACGGCACAGTCGAGTTCGACACGACTCTTCCCCTCTCTTGTGCGACTGCCAGGTTGTTGCAACACCGTCTTTACCCCGCCTGGGCTCCGTTCACATACCTACTTTGTATGTACGGATGTACCTGCGGGATACTCAGCACTCAGTGCCCTGGAAAGCAGCTGCTCCGTGCTGGGGCAGGGAGGTACAAAGTGACTTGACGACGACGCTTGCAAGCCTCCCCTGCCCCTTGCCCTCTTTTTCCCAAGATAAAGCCCGCCCCGGGTCCCTTCCCCTGGGCCACTGCCACTCACGTCCTGCTGAATATCGAAAATTGGCCTGCATCATGCCGGGGTTCTGACTTTTTGGCAAGTCTTGTGCGCGGATGTGCCCGTCGGGAGCGCCGACATGGAAGATTTCATCGAGGCATACGACGTAATTTCAAGCCGATAAACGCAATACGCAGTAGTTTGGGGTCAAAAATAGCAGACGAACTATCGCTCAGGGCAACACACGACAACCTTGAGAAGGCGAGGAAGCATCGCAGAATCAATCAGAAGACGTCCTGCGCCAGAAAGGAGGGTGCCTGTCGTGGTGATAAGGTTCTGCTCGGGCCCGTCTCACATCCAAGACGGCCTCCTTGTCAGTTGGGCGCGACCTTGGAGTCCTTGACCTTGACCGAGACCGTCCATGTCGGCTGTCGAGGGCTGTGATAGGCACATGTTGGGCCAACAGAGGCGTTTTGATGGCGCGAGTCCCTCTGGCTGGCCCCACGCTTCTTTTCGTTGATCAGATGACTTGCCGTCTTGCGCAATGCACAGCATCGATACTGCGGGATGCCGCAAACTCAGGCACCGTCTTCAGCTTTTCTCGGCTCGGGGCCACCGTCTGGCATCCCCTGTTGTTCCCTTTTGACCTTGGAAGCCATTTTCGAGATAGACGAGAGCGAGCGTCGTTCAAAGTACGGCGGGTACATCGGACTCCGTCAAACGTTCAGTGCCTGCTGGGGGTTAGGTGGTCTCGTCTCTGGCGCTGAGTGCCAAGGTACCTGGGTGCGAATCACCAAATCGGGAATAGCGCCCACAGGTGACTCGGGACGAACAAGACGGGGGACGGAGACCGGAGACCAGGGCACAATGGACGTGGACGCGGACGCAGGCGCGGACGTACGTACTGTAGACGTAGGCGCAGGCGCAGACGCAGACGCGAGGGTACGTGGAGCTCGCGAATGTGTAGATAAGAGTAGCGGCTCATTCATCGGCAGACGAACAATAAACCAGCGGCGAAGGGCGAAGTGACTCAGTTTGCGCCAACCGTGGCGGTGGAGAGGCCAGACCAGAGCCAGACAGCCACGCGCCGCATGGCAGGTCAAACAAGGTGATATTTTTCTTCGTGCAGGTTCGATGAGACAATCTGAAGGTGCGGTGCGGTGCGTTGCCGGTGCGGTGCCGTGGGCATGGAGCAAATTCCCCTCGCCGAGACTGGATGGCAGAAGAAGTGGGAGTCTGGGAGAAGCAAAAGAAGGGCCGTGGGATCCCCTTCCCCCACTCTGAAAGGGAAGGGGTCGAAGGGGTCCAGTCCAGCAGAATTCTAGGAGCTGAGTTGCGAGGGTATCGTTTGCGTTCCTGGGTTGCGTGATGCAGGGCCCTTCGCTGCTTGGTGTCCCACAAGGCGAAAAATTCTGACAGCTTCGCTGTTTATTTCTGTGATAAACTGGAGCGGCATTGACAGACGATGGTGATCGCGATATTGAATAAAGTGCGTGGTGCTGCGTTAGCATGGATGATACTACTCAGGGCCTTGATGGACGAGTATGGATGGCTGTCAAAAGTGACAAGCGCAGTCCGGTCCGTCCGTACGAAGTACTATTCGTATACCGAACAGCGCAGGGCGTTCTGAAAAACTGAAAATTGAGTGCAGTCCAGACCGGCGAATGCCAAAGCATGAAGCGCATGCGTCAGGCAGTTGGGTTCGTGGTAGCGCTAACAGAGATCGATGCAGGGCTTGTCCAGAAGAGGCTTGCTCAGCGCCGGGAATCCTTCGAAATGAGGTTTAGGGCGGGGTAGAGGGACAGAGCCGCGAGGGCAATCGAGCAAGGAGCGTTGTGATGGACAGACAGCGGTGTGATGTGGACGTGGGGAGGGCGAGGGTCGAGGGTCGTTTAGTCATGGCTCCGTCATGAGCGGCACTTTCGGCCGTTGATGTTTTCCATCGTATCGTGCCGTGTCTGTTTGGACTTGTTTCTCTTGATTGATTCGTGCTGTTGTTCAAAAATAACAATAAATTGTCGTCTGTGTGTTGAGCGGTCGCGATCTGGACGATCGATGGTTGACTCTCGGCTCGGATGATGTGACGAGGCCTGGGCCTGGACGTGGGCATGGCGCGGAATGGTATGGTATGGCATGGCATGGCATGGCATGGCATGGCATGGCCTGGCCTGGCGAGCCTGGGACGAGGACGAGGGCAGAATGAAAACCATGGGGAAATTCTGCCGGCTCGGTTATCCGCCAGGCCGATCGCGCATGGAGGCAGCAGCAGCAGCAGCACCGAATCACCGATAAAGGGTTGCTGCTGAGGGAAATGACCAAGGGCTGCAAAAGCAGGTGAGTCGTGTCGTGTCGTGTCGTGTCGCGGTACTGCGTAAGGTACCTTGGACTGACTGCCCGGTTGGTTAGTCAGTCACAGCTCGCACTTGGACCTGGACTTGCACGTGTGCGAAAGGACAGGTGATTGCCAGGACTCAGGAGGTGATGCGACTGCGTGTGTCCCGTCTCCTGTTTCCCGCATCTGCTACGCTTTCCTCTCCTGCCTCCTTTCCCGAGTCGCATCTGCTTCAGTGTTCCTTCCCGTTCTCAAGTCTGTGTCGCCGTGGAAAGAACAGGAGCTCGCTCAGACAGTGTGCTGCACCTGCTGCAAGAGGTGGCCCAGGGATGTGAGGTCTGCGTGGAGACACACGGCGAATCAGAACTTCGGATGGTCGGGAACGCGGGCAATGGAAAGAAAGAACGCACTGAGGAAGGAAAAGGTGGGGCCAGGCCTGCCGCTTCCTAGGGCAGCCAGCAGGTGCAGAAGCAGGAGCAGCAGGAGCAGCAGGAGCAGCAGGAGCAGCAGGAGCATGATCCCGTCATGATGGAAAGCACAAGCACAGGCACAGGCACAGCCAGGAGCAGGAGCAGGAGCTCTCCAAATGGCAACTTCGACTCGAGTAAGGCGGCCGCAGGAGGAAAGGGGGGGAAACGGGGGAAGCTGCTTTCCATTTCTGAGGTGTTCTTCCGAGCGCCGCAAACTTGATTACCATCCATGGATCTCTGTCTGGTCTTTACCGAACCGAAGTAGACACAACTCTCGGGTAAGTTGCTCATGGATGTTCCCTCTTTCTCTCTTCTCTGGCTATTGTGAGCCTGTGAGAGCAGCCCCAAACACCTTCATGCCACTCTGGATTCGCAGACGCCTTTCCACAAAATGTCCGTCCTTGGGCCTTCCCTCCCTTGGCAATATCCCATCTTCCAAGCTCCAGGGAAGAGCCCCCTGGGTAGGGCTACCAGTGGCGCTTGTACCATCCGGAGTAGTGCATATTGTCCACATTAATCTGTGATCACTGATAGGCACTCTATGGAATGTTCCCTGGGGGCGGCGGCGTCTTGTTCGACTCCGTTTTCACCCACAACTTACCTTGGTAGGGTCAAGTAATAAGGTACTTGGCGAGAAGAGACTGACTGACTGACAGCCAGCGCCCGTACTCTACTATGTATGCATGTACGGTGTCAAAGTACGATACGGATACCTACATTGCACTTCAAATGGAGTCCCGCCCACCTGCCGTGCGCAGTGTTACTGTTCCAGCGTCCAACGTCTCCCGTCAAGGCCAGGTGCCAGGCCAAGGAAAGCCGTCCCTTTTTTTCTTCCAGAAGGAACAGCGCTGTCGTCCCGTCTTAATGTTACTGTTAAGATCTCCACTGCAATGGTTCTGAAACGCCCCTACTGGCCCTTGGTACCTGTGAACCTTGCCCGTCGCCTTGCCCGATTCCAACATGCCGTGATTAGCGAATCAGCACCCCGTCCTCTGGTGGACTTCGGGGGCTATTCTCCAGCATTTGCGTCTTAAGAGGTACATTATGGCCCGCCGTGATCATCGCTGTCACGGAGGTATCTTTTTTTCCCGGCAGCCACATGCCCCACTGCCTCCTGCACCAGGACAGGCACCTAGCACCACCACTGCCGCCAGCGCCCCCAACCATGCACGCCGCACGACAACTGCGCCCGACCGTCACTCACTGTGAGTACGGAGTAAGGTAAGGTAAGGCATGGGCTGAGGTGTGGTGTAGGTACCCAAGTCGATGTACCTTTTTGGCGTGCGAGCTGACTGCCAGTGACTGCCCTGCCCGCTGGCCTGCGGATCGCGGTCGGCGGGCGTGCGGGCGGACGACCTTGCGAGTGAGTACTTGGACTTGGACTTGGACCTCCAAAGTGGGACCTTCATCGTCCCTTTCGTCTCCCATGCTCGACGCCTCTGACCAAACAATCGACCACCGCCGAGTCCACGCGACGAAGAACGCCCCTCTTATCCTCTCCCCTCGCGCGAATAGCTTCGAGCCCGTTCTTCCGAGACACTGGCCAAAGACGAGAACCCGTTGTCAAACCATGAGACGTACTGCCTCGACCTGTACCCGATCGAACCCCTCATCTACCACCATCTCCGCCTCGTGAACCATTTGCCGTCGCCCGCCAACTGCATCTCTCTTCTGGTCCCCGGACTCTCCAGATCTTCCTCGCTCCTCCTAAGCATCGTGGAGAGCAGCACCGCCTCTTCCGGCTCTCGCGACTTCTTCAGACCCTTCACGACATCTAAGCTGGGGATTCTCCTCAGCTACTAGCCCGGCCGATGGATGCCGCCGCCGTCTTTCGCCATGGCCTGGGCAACATGAACAACATGAACATGATGGCGCGAAACCCGCCCTACCATCACCATCCTCCCCCGCCGCCTCCGCCTCACGCCTACCACCACCAGCAGATCCGTGGTCCGCCGCCTAGTCGTGGCGACGACCACGACGGCGATGGTCCTTCGAATCGCATTGCCCATACTCTCACCGCTTGCTGTCGCTGCCGTCAGGTGTGTACACCGTCCTCGCCCTGTTTTGGCCCCCACCATGTGATACCAGGAGTGTCCTCCCTTTGACCCGTGTTGACCTCTCCTCCTCTGTAGCGCAAAACTAGATGCGATCCGACCTTACCTCGTTGCCTTCCGTGCGAACGTGCAGGCTCCGTATGCGAGTATTTCGACACTACCAAGGGAAAGAAGATCAACCGCAACTATGTCATCAAGCTTCAGGAGAAGGTGCGCGCCCTCGAGGCGGAACTGCGCCAGTACACCGACGAAGACGACGAGTTCTCCCACATCGACGAGGACATGGTGCGCCCTGGTGGTTTGGTGAAGCTGAACGATACCGATGAAACGCCTCGATACCTGGGCCCAAGCAGTGGCATTGCCATGACCCGATTGCTTGTCCAGGGCGCGAAGCTCTTCACTGATTCAAAGAGAATATCCGAGTTGATCCCAGAAGTACGCGCGAGAAGAATGACGCGCATGCAGTCAATCGTCATGACAAGGGACCGCAAGAAGAGCTATCCAATGGTCAGCGCGCACCCAGCTGCTGCTCTGCCTACACGACCTGTTGCGAACAAGCTGGTGGACGTTTTCTGCCAACGATGTAAGCTCCTTGCCGCGTATCCTAACTTTTCACCTCCTAACGTATGTCTCGTACAGCCCAAGTATTCTGGCCCACACTGCACGAGAAACAGTTCCTGGAAGACCTCGAGGCCGTATTTGCGGGTGACCAGGATCCCTACAAGAATCTAATTGTCCGCATGGTGTTCGCAATCAGTCTACAGAAGCTGGATCCGCAGTATGCCGGACTGGCAGACAGTTACTACCTCGCGGCTATGGAGCACTTTGAGGCGGTCGTTTGTCCAAAGGACCTCAAGTCGTTGCAGAGTCTGGCCCTGATCGGCCAGTACTCGTTGCTGACTCCGACGAGGACCGCCGTGTACTACATGGTTGGCTTGGCAGCTCGCATCTGTCAAGCAGAGGGCCTCACCGACGAGAAGACCATTGCTCAGGGGGGCCTACTGGACCCCCTGACCCTCGATATGCGCCGTCGTCTTGCCTACATTGTCACTTCAATGGAGGCAGGACTGGCACACAGCATGGGCCGGCCCAACGGGTTCTCCAAAGTAGACGACCGTATGGACGTTGAGCCCTTCGCTACTGTCGACGACGAGTACATCACTTCCGAAGGTCTTCTTCAGGGGCCACCAAGCGAGAACAAACTTGTCGCCCTGCACTTTTTCAAAATGCGCATGGAGCAAGCCGAGATTAGGAGAGTTCTGTACGAGAAGAAACGGGAGGAACCGAGAGACGAGAATCACCCTTGGTTTGCCAAGATGGAGCGCGAAATTCAAGGCTGGATCGACTCGTCGCCCCAAAACCCGGCTTGGTGCAGGCCATGGTAAGTTTATCATCGCGACTGCACGATAAATCCATTGCGGACACAGCTAATCGCACAGTCCCAGGTTCACCGGAAGATATCATCAGATGCGCATCTTCCTCTACCGCCCGTCACCGCAAGTCCCCAGGCCGTCAGCTCGAGCCGCGTCTATCTGCTTCGAGGGAGCTTCGTACATTATCAACCTTTCAAAGCAGCAGATGGAGAAGGCAGCTGTCGACATCACATGGGTCTTCTTACTGAACCTCTACATGTCTCTCAACACCCTGCTGTGGACGATCTCGTATCCCGAAATCCGGCAGGCTCACACAAGAGAAGAAGTCGAGGAGCTAAGCGACCAGACGCTCGATATTCTCGAGCAATGTACGGAGCGCTGGCCAGGCACTGCTCAAGCTGTCCAACTTTACTCTATCTTTGCCAAGGCGTGCTTGCAGAGCTACGAAGCCAGAGACACGCCCGTCTTGCAATCCTCAAGCACCTTCACCACTCCCCCGTCCATGTTTGACGGCGATTCGCCGCAAGGCTCAGAGAACTCGGCATCTACGGCACCCTCGGCAGCCCCGACGTTTAAGGTCAACCCGCCCCACAACCCTCCTCAATTTGGGTTCGTCTTCGACGCAACCCCGGAGTCCATGAACACATTCCAGTGGGACAACAGCTTCCCGCCCCCTCAGCCGACTTTCCGCTCAAATTCTATCTGGGGCAACCCGACCGCCGACTCCATGGGCCGCCGATTCTCGGCGTATCCTCCTGATTCACCCATGCCGGACGATGCAACTCCGCCGGCGACAACCACGCCTGGTTATACTTCCTCATCGCCGCCGAGTACCATTGGCAACGCGCTGCCGACGCCGCCGGAGTCATTCGGACCTATGAGCCAGCCGATCGGGACGCCAACAAATTCAAGCTCAACCATCTCGCCGCCACCCATGAGCACACCTGGGCCAATGGGCACACCGGGACCCATGAGCACGCCGGGAGGAATGGGAACTCCCGCAATGCACTCATCCCCTCTAATTCTTCAACAAGGCACACCGAATATGGTGCAGCACAGCACAAACATGTCTCCACCGCCGCCGCCGCACCCGGGACAGCGGGGGCCGGCCTTTGGCATGCCGCCGACCTCAGCACCCCCGCAGCGGCCGCTGCCGTCTTACAATCCAGTCAACGACTGGTTTAACCCGCCACCACCATTCATCAACCCCGACGCCTTTAGCTCCATGAGCAACAGCTTCTTCGGCGACTCCCTCCAGGTCAACGGGTTCAATCACCAGAATCCTGGCCTCGGCCTTGATCATCTCGGCGGCGGCCAGCCCTTCAACTGGTCGCAGGAGCGCCAGGGCAGTCTCAGCCAACAGCAGCAGATGGAGTTGATGAACGTCCTCGAGAACGAGGGCATGAGCGATATTGATGCCCTTCTCAACATGGGCATGAACGGCACCGCCGGGCCCGCGGCCAACTGGCCCCAAGCATGAAAGTAACGTATAGATAACAGAGAAAACGCAAACACAAACACAAACACACAGTAGGAGTTTTGGGGTTGCGGAGAAGACTTTGGACACATTCTGGTTATGGAGGCGGCATTTCTTTTTGGGCATGGGTGCGTTGCGTGTGTGTATATATACCACGGAGTCAAACATCGGGTGGGGAGATCTATGTTGGCATGCGGACGGTGGTCGCAGCGATGCGCCTCCGCCGGGTATTTGAAGATATTGATAATGGTTTCAACCAGCACTGTCCGAGTCGTCGTCAAATCTAGACTGAACCAGACCAATCATCGTCATTTTCTTGAACCTGCAAAGTTTTGCGAGGAGTTCCGGTCGTCGTCGTTGCTGTTGGAGTCCTCGAGTTTCTCAGCGGCCCGAAAGTCGGAAGTATACAATCGATTAGTAAAAGTCCTCGCGCATGGTAGTACGATCACGACATCACGAGAACCATCAATTGGGAAAGAAGACATTCATTCGGATGTACTAGTCTACCTGTATCCTGCCTCCTTTCCCTCCTGGTGGCGAGCCAGCATCCTCCGCCACGAAAGCCTTGGTTGCCAGTGTCTATAGACTGGCCGGAGAAACCTTCCAATAGCTGTTCCTCCACGAATAACCGCCCCCTTCCTTTGTGTCATGTCGATCGAGGTATTTGGTGAATGGGTGCCTTTGGTGTCTACCGCAACCGGCGCCTGAACCGGAAGTCCTGGGTTAGACAGAGGCGATAATATGCAAACCTGGAAGCTGATGAGGACATGCTTGTATGGCATGGTGCCAGATCTGACCTCCAATAGTTGGCCACGAAGGCCGGGTGAGCATAGTGAACTTGAGTAGTCGACAAGACTGAAGGTGCCATCCGGCAAATAGGCAGTTTTTTGTTGTTCTGTCTTGACCATGGCGCAACGCTGATGTTTGGTGACGAATGCCCCTCCATTCGGTGATGACCACGAACATGTTTGCGGCCGCTCTCGGCACTGGACTGAGAGCGGGACGCGGTGTTGCGGTTGTGAGATGATGTACATGAAACGAAGCACGAGGACATGTCGCTGGAGGCCGGGGAGATCTCAGGCTATGGTGCCAGGTGTCGTTGTGCATCAGAGAGCGTGCGCTGGGCAGTTTTACGTCGGCCGGGACAGAAAAGAGGGAAGCGAGGCATACCCAGGACCAGTCTCAGCTTTTTCAATTGAATAGAAAACACACGAGGTGATATTCCTGTTGGTTGGGCTTTTCTTTTGAAAGGGGTTACAGCCCGGTATACACCGAACGTAAATGACGGGAGTCCGTACGTGACGGGAGCAAACAGTCCCATGTTTGCTTCCATCAGGGATTGGGCATGAGCCGGTGAAAGTAGCAGGGCATGAACCCTTCAGGAAAGTGAGGAAGAGATCGGCCGAAGCCATCAGAACAGCTGTGAAGTGGTGTGGTGTTGTGAAGGTTTGCAGGACCAGAGATGACGACCGGGAAGACCAGAGACATTCCAGTCCATGCGTGTTGAATTGTGATTTCAAGATCAAACGAGATCTTATCAATCGTAGTGTGCCTTCGGTGTCCCAAAGAATGGGGAGCCGGGTGTGCCGAGACCGGTGTGCAGTCGATACAGGTTGGGTACCAGGGACGTGTTTTCAACCACCATGAATGGTAGCAGAACAGGGTGCCAAGGGACCTCCTTCCGTCGAATGATTGACCGAGGCATGAAGATGTATGAGGTGCCAAGGACATGCTTTGAGTATCTTGTAGAACAGAAAGCGGGGTGCCAAGGGCTTTGATGGATTTGCTGTGGTTATCCATTATAATCGCTTCGGTTTGCGTCGCTAATCTTTCCAGTGTTAAAGAAAACCAACGACACCAGCCAGTAACGGCATTAGTCAGTCAGTCAGTTTGGCGGTTGCAGTGAAGATCGAATGTAACGGTTGAGACACAGGGTCCGGCGGAATGCAAGCATAAGCAGAGAAAAGAGTTGTAGAAAGAGAAAAAAGGGTTGCAGAGCATACCCCCTACCCCATTCTCGCCACACTGAATCGCCGGCCGAAGTTTGTTGATGAAGACAGGGACGAACGCATTCGTCAAGGTGAGATCCCGAGGCGCTATAGCGTGGTCTCGGATTGATAGGGTGAACGAGCAAACCTCTCGAGTTGACTTGACGAGGAAGATTTACTTTGTCGAATAGTTGAGCTTGGCATGGCTCGGAATATGACGGGTCTATCCGTCGAAGAGTGAGAGCAGAGTCTCGGAATAGTGATGAAGTAGGAAAGGCGGGAAGGCGTTGGAAGACTTTGAGTAGGATGAACCCCTGCGCGGAGGTCGAGGGCTTGAAGGAAAGTCGTGCGTAGCCTGGGGACAGCAGTTTAAGGTCATTGCTAAGGACCATGAGACATTCAGAGCGTCGTGAGTTGTCTAGCGGATGAATCTAGCAAGACGTTAGCAAATCGTCGTTTGAGTAAAGACAGGTTAGGTTTGAAGGAGTAGAGATGGCTGGGGAAAGATCGTCGCATCCTCTTGAACCAAGCAGACGAAAGTCTTTGGAAACCGATGTTCAAAAATCATGACGAGGACGAGGAAACAGGAAAGAGAGAACTTCTGCCATCAGGAAGGGTGCCGTGAACGTACCTGAAGGTGCTTGCAGATAGGCGGACTGGCAATCCTCCCATCAGACCTGGCGGAGAACAGCAGGAGCGAAGATAGGATAGTGTCGTCGTTGTTTGATTGAGTAGAAATATGTTAATACGCCCCAAGTCCGGCCTCATGCCTCTTGGGGGTTCGTCACTGTGTGAGTGGGTAGAAAGTTGGCAATTCGCCCCAAGTCCGGCCTCATGCCTGTTGGGGGTGTGGATTGAAAAGAAGAAAAGGAAAGATCTGGGTTTCCACAATTCACACCACTTGCCCGGCTTTCGCCCTACTGTGGTGTTTTTGGACGTGTCGCGGTACCGGAGCACGAGGAGCACACCGTAAGGCAGGCCCGGCAGTAGACGGCAACGCTCTGGACGGCAAGCGCCCCCGACCTACTTCGTCGAAGGGGTTTTGGTGAGATGGTTTCGCGGGCACATGGGCCAGACGATCGTGAGTTGATTGAGCAGGCGCGCAGGATGGAAATCGCGAAGAAGAAGTGAGCGCAAGGAGAGAAAAGAGGGGAATAGGATTGCTCCCCCTTCCTGCCGAGGGCAGGGAGGGGCTGCGACGTGATTGTGATGTGATGTGACTCTTGTGATGTGTTGTTGTGGTTGTGAAAGTGAAGGGAAGAAGGTTGAGTTGGATGGAGGATGGGGAGGAAGAAGAGAAGGTGACCTGGGAGGGAGGAGAAGGAAGAGGTAGTAAGGTAGGTACGGGCGGGCTGAGAGGAAAACAAAGTCGACCGCCTCGGGCGGTGAGATTTAAGCGAGGCGGTCGCGCAGCCAGGTGAAAATTCTTTCTGATGAGTTTGGGGAAAGAGCTCGGTGGTCGAGGGAAGCAGTTGCCTTTTGGAAGGAAGGAGGCACCGAGGGTGGGTGAGCGAGACACGTCACCGAGGTGAAGTGGCAGCCTGAGGTGTGGTCCGACTCCGCTGGAAGATATGCAGAACAGCCCGAAAACAGAACTTGGTAGAGGATAAGACGCCACCTGGTTTTCCTGTGCACTTGGGGATATCTATGAGGATGATGATTACGACAACGACGGTAATAATACCTTGATATCGACTACATGTGAACTTACAGGGAAACAGTCTCCCTAGCAAGGAAATCAGGCAGCCTCAACGAGACGACTGGTCGTTCTGCGCTGAGTGAAGTTTGATCAGGAAAGCCACTATCATCTCTCAAACATTCGAACAAGCAAAGCTCTCCGCCCCAAGCACTTCAGACTCCCGTCATCACCCATAGGATCAAGCGAAAATGGTTTAGCAAACGAATGATTGGATTTATATGCGATGTATCAGCACGAAAACCATGCCAACAGAGGGAAAAAACTGTCCAATATGTACAAGAAAGGTTTGTTCTCAGAAAGGGAGAAATGCTCTCAAAGGATCCCCCTTTTATCCCAGCCAATGCAGTCTTCATTTCTTCCAAGTCTTTGTCGTCACTCATTCCCATCTCACAGCGTCATTGCCTTCATCAGAGGAAGTAACCAAGAAGCCTTCCACCTCTGGAATCGCTTACAAGCACTGGGAGTACCAGTCGTTGACCTTAGAGCAGGTGTAAGGCGAGACGCATGTGGTCGGGCCGGTCCAGCCCTGGCCGCCGCACTGCTCGTACTGCTTCGCGCCGGTGCCGGTGCCGGGGTTGGCGGTGGAGGAGGTGCGGGCGGTGCTGGTGGTGCTGGTCCTGATGGTGGCGGAGGTGGTGGTGCCGGGGTCGGCGCTGTTGAAGGTGGAGCCGATGGGGCCGAACTTGATGTTGGAGAACTTGACGTTGCTGTCAGGAACGCTGGACTCGATGTCGGCGGGGACGCCGGAGGTGGTCGGGCAGGTTCCGCGGTCGGCGCCGGGCTGGCCGGCCTTGTTGACGGGGTAGGAGGAGTCGAGCCAGAGCATGTTGGCGTAGTGGTCGTCCCAGAGGGAGAGGACCAGGACCATGGGCGCGGCGACAGCCTTGGACATCTGGGCGAAGCCGCCACGGAGGTTGAAGACGTCGGTGTCGCCGAAGGCCTTCTTCTGGGCGGAGCAGAAGGCTGGGGTGAGGGAGTTGCCGGAGTTGCCGGAGATGGTCGACTGGGAGTTGGGGACGACCTTGCCGTTCTGGACGTAGAAACGCTTGATCTCGGAGAGGACACCGTCGGAGCCCTTAATGAACTGAGTGACGACGCTGAGCTTCTGGGTGGTGTCGATGGTGTTGCCGGAGCCCGGGCCGTAGAAGGTCTTGTTACCCTGGCGGTAGGAGTTGAAGTCGCAGCCATCGGGATCGCAGTCGCCGGCGTAGCGGTCGGAGGAGTAGGTTCCACCGCAGGCGTCGCCAACGCAAGAGTGGTAGGCGCTGTTCTGGCAGGGGTGAGGGGTGTAGGCAGTGGAGATCTTGTTGGCCTCTGTGAGAGTATGTCAGTCAAATGTCAGATATGGAAGCTGGTTGAGAGTTCACGTACCCCAGATATCCATCTCAGCGCAGCAGGCACCGAGAGAGCCAACACCGCCGTTGGCGTCGTTGCTCGAGGGGTTCCAGCCATCGACGTTGGCCTGGCAGTTGATTAGCGTCCAGATTGAACAAGGATTGCTCATCGTGTACTTACAACACCGTTGATGAACTTGACATCGCGAGGGCATTGCGAGTCGCAGTATCCGGTACCGTACTTGGCACCAGCCTTGTTGGTGGAGAACTTGGAAAGACCACCGTCGGCGTCCATGGAGACGAAGTACAGAGCACCGTTCAGACCGCAGCCGATGTTGGAGACATCGACATCGAAGGTGAACTCGTTGCCAAGGAGAGTAAACATCTGTAGTTGATCAGTACACGGAAGCGTCTACTAACAGTTGAAGGCAACTCACCTGGTACTTGGTATCGCTCTCCATGAGATAGACACGGCTACCAATGTTCTTGCCGTAGGCGTGGGTGGTGACGAACTTGAGGTTCAGCTCGCTGCCGCTGGTGGTGATACCGTAGGTACCCGGGTAGTCGGCGCCGTCGACGCAGCACTTGGTGGCGCAGTTGGCGCCCTGGCCGGCAGCACAGTAGGTGTTGTTCCAGGTGTTGCCCGTGTAGCAGTTGGTCGAGCCCTCGACTGTGTGAGCCCATCGCCAGTTGGAGTCGAGCACGACAGAGCCGGCGACGCTTGAGCAGGAGCCGCCAGCAGCGCAGGTCTGCCAGGTCAGCTTGGGGTGGACCTCTGCTTGAGAGGAGCAAGCCTGCTGGGCGCGGGCGGCGGCCACGAGGGCTGCGAGAGCGGCGAACTTGGTCTGCATCGTGAACGACGTGGTGTTGTAGCGGATGCTGGGCTGAGAAGAGGGAGAGAGTGTAATGATTGGGATGAGGATGAAAGGAAAGAAACCGAACTCTCGTCGAGAGATGATGATCTTATATAGAGGTATTCTTCAGGAGAACTATGATCTGTAAGTCGGTTATAATGTGCATTTTCGCACATTAGCCTTCGAGCTTCCCGGTTTCCGAGCTGGGGGAGGGGGAGAAGCTCACGGCTAGCCAGGGCGAGATCCGACAGCAAACGGCATCCGGGCCGTGAGACAATCTTGACCATGGCAGTTCTGGCCTGGTATAGCCAAGAGCCATCCAGGCACACTTGACAGGCTGGGAAACCTCATGAGATAGCGGGGCGACATCGTTGGCAAGGTGCGAGGCGCGGGTCCGGGCAGAAGCGTGAGCGAGATTGTCGGCTTGGCGTCTTCCAGGAACACACCCAACCATGGATCATGATGCTTCGTCGTCGAGCCAAGGTTTCTGTGGGTTGCCAATCTAGGCAAGTTTGGAGAAGAGGCACACCCAGCGTCGAGTTGGAGAATGGGCGGCGAGATTGGGGTACCCGCCCACGCGGGTTCTAATTGTCTAGGATCCCGATTCAAACGAGGTGAACGCACGATGTCACGTCCGGCCATGCGGCTGGTCACACCTCTCAGCAGACCAGCTGGCGCGACCGAGTCGAAAATCCAGAGTGAGGTTGCCCGATGTGGGACGCCTCCCGACCGAGCTCATTGGAGCACTTATTTCCTCTGCGCCCAACACGGAGGGGTAGCCGCCGAGTACCACTGCCTCGAACTGTTCAGTCAGCCTACCTATCTGCAAAAAGGCGCAAGCCATCGTGAGAAATCAAGACGACTCATTTCCCTGAGTTGGAAAAGTCGGCGCCCCCTCGTGATCGTTTCGCTTCCCGAAGATCCCGTCACTCTCACCTCACCAGCAACCCTCACGATATTCCCGAGTTCCTGCGTCGCCGCCGAAAGACACATCGCCAGACTCGTCGGCTTAACTCGGGATGTGCCTTTGTGCCCCCCTCTCGCCTGTGATACACCAGAGATACGCGAGTGATGCCTTTTGGAGTCGCTCCCCGCATTCGCGGCACCATTCCAGGGTCTTCTGCCCAACCTTCAAGGCACATCATTGCGGGATGAGCTACTCCCCGCATAACGCCATTGGGCGCCCGGCAATGACTGCCATGCACCCGCTTTGTTCCTTGCTTTCAAAAACGCCATCTTTTGTTTCTTGGTACGCTATTTCGTTTCCAGTCGCCGCCAGACCGTCTGATCAGACGGTGATAGATTTGAAGTCGTCAAGCTTCAGCAAGAGACGTGGTTGCGCTGCCAATACTCTCGGCCAACTTGGCTTTGACTTTAGGTTATTAATTGATCAACACTGTAATCAATGCATACCAAGTGGACGGGTTCAGAACCAGATGAACAGCAATTTGTAGCAAGATAAATGGGGTACCGATCCAATCTGGCGGCGGATGAAGACTCCCATAATGCATGTGTTAAGAGCAGGGCGGCTGGACCACCACCACACCATTTGATGGTCACATTGACCTCTGCATAACCGGCTTCGGTTAGTCTTCGGTACTGCGGGATTCTTTGGGAGGCTGCCACGGTGTGATGCTACTCAGCAATACCTCTGTCAAGGCCCTGGCCGTCTAGCATGCGACCTCTACGCGACAAGCCCGCTCTCGGACGACATCTTCTCCACGTCGCAACTTGCCAAGGGCCGTTCTATTTAGCCGTGATAACCAAGAGAGCTGAAGCCTCTGGGCGGCGAGGATCAAGAAGCTTGAGCTCAGCCTCTCACCATGGCAGGGTCCAGATCACGGCCAGATGTGGTGGTGATCGGCAGACAACTCAACGACGCCGCATTCAGTATCGAAACCATAGATCATCTTTCCTCGCCACGCGTTTGTCAAGATCTCTTCTGGTCGTTATCGTGCTTGGGCTTGTGATTGATGGTGGGCAAATCATGCTCGGATGAGGCATTCCTGTGGAGCGTGCGTGTCCGAATATCCTCTGGCAAACTAGATCTGGAAGATCCTCACAGCCGAACATCAGGTGGCTGCGTGGAGAGCCCTTTCCAGGCAAACGATCATCGGCTTGGGCCGTCCGGGTTTTGTCATTTCGCAGATTCCGCATATGTTTTGCGTCAGGGTGGGCGGAAGATGAGCCGTGACCACGTAGTTGATATGATGTTCTGGAGTTGCCAGTTCCGACGACGTGCAGTCCAAAGCCGGTGGCGTCGATGTGCGGAGGACTCCACGGGGAAGAGAGGCTGACGATGTGGAGAGCCTCAGGTGAAGTTGGTTGACAGCTCCGGGGAGAATGCCGACTAGCTATTCGGAATCAAGGGAACGCGAGCCGTCAGTGCTTCGATAGTGCTTTGTGCTTGTGCTCTGGCATCGTGAGGTTGCATGCATTTGGTGTATTACTCTCGATCTCGGGCCCGTCTCCCTTGACGCGTGTCGTGCCAGGCACGAACAGCTCGCTAACAAAGGGTGGCCGCCACACGTCTGCGACTTCATATTGAAGCCAGGAACGTGAAACCTTGCCCCCGTCGGCAGCAGCCGGCCGTGGTGATAGGCGAGTGTCGCGACGAAGCCGTAAATGAGCGGGATACGACAGAGGGCACCCATCGCTGACAACGCGTGTGGTTGGCAATATCGACGTGGCGCTTAAGCGAGGAATGACGGAGTCCATACCGCGTCACCCAGAGGGCATTTTGACTGGGCGAAAGTCTTATCGTGAGCAGTAGACTGGACCGAACTGAAGCTGCGGACAGCAAAGCGCCGCGAACAGCGGGACGGGACCGGTTTGGACAGCAACGAGAAGCGCCAAAGTTGATCTTCGTCTGCTTCGAAATACCAGCCGAAATTGGCATCTGTCGCCTCGGGCGATGCTCAAGCTGCGGGCTTGGGCAGAATGGGCCGACGGACGGGCTCAGCCATAGTTCTCGGCTGGATGACCGTCAGCTTCCAGATGTCCTCAACGCCTGAGCATACACCCACCACAGTCAACAACATGGAGTCACTTGACTCTGCGCATGTTCTCCTCCTGAATCTCACGGCATCGCCGCAGAAGCGAGAAGCGGGCCCCCACCACCCGGCCCAGATGTTGACGTGAAGAATGCGTGGCCAGGCTGCACCCAGGCGTCAGTGCCTCTCAGGTACCGCCCGAAAGCTCCAGCCGTCACGGGCAGAGGGGTCGGCGGTCTGCCCAAACACCCGGGAAAAGTCGTGCTGGTGGATTCGTTGCTGGTGACATTCCCCTAAAGGAAAAGCGCGCGTTCGCATTGCGGAGGTTGAAGTCGAGGCTCCGTGGTTTTCACGTCCCGATTTGGCTTCCTCTCGCCACGACGTCGCATTGGCGGCTGTAACCAGAGAAGCTAACGTTAGTAGCCGCGGACTGCTGGTGACCAAAAGGCGGAAATAACGTCGCAAAAGTGACACTGTTCCGTGGAAGAAAATCGAGCATCACATGTGGACCGGTCCGACGATGTTGTTCGTGTGAAGTTTAGAGTGGTGAGGAGGGGACGGTGCTCGTCGCTGCTAAGATATGTACAGTGCGCGTTTCCAATGGACCCGATATTACACCGTAGCAGGCACTGTACGCACCTCCTCTACCACCATTCGAGGCCCGAGAACGGATTGGACCAAAAGCGATAGTCGCAATGACTATATGATGAATTTTGATCTGACGCTGAGTTTTCGAGAGCTCGCCAAAGTGTGTAATGGTTTGAACACCTAATCTACACTATCATATCTGCCAGGAGGCAGTGTCTCGATATGTATTACTCCAAAAGCAGATGGAATATCTCGCAACCCTGCTCGCAGCCGGACTCCTTGACTGCCTGTTGGCCAGAGGCCCAAATACCCCTGAAACGCCTGCCAGAACCGTCCTCCTCGCCTCTTATACACACAAAACATTGGCCCACAGCCCGAAATCCTGAAGAATCGGAGGTCATCTGCCGGGAACTCCGTATTTTCCCATTCGACTCGAAGCCCGCCTCAAAGTAACCGATCTGTTTATTATGCTGTTCTAATGACCGTAAGGTGCATGTTCTTGGTTTGGCGAGGCAATTTTCCGTCGCGCTCAAAGAGCAGGCCACAGTTTTGGCACAATGACTGTTCAAAGTTAGCGAGGGCACATCAGATGGAGTTAAATAATTGAGAGACTTACCCTTGGTCCATTGGGCCCAGGTCTTACCGCCCAGACACTGGAGCCCCAGAGAGCGCAGTGAGCGCATCTCCAAGACAGCCGCTCCTGATCCGACAAACCGCTTCCAGCACCATAACCGGATCCAACATCGGGAGTGCCTCGTCCGCCTGGCGTGCCCGACCGGCCGACGGGGCTTAGACTGCGGAATCGCCTCTTCTTCTTGGATCGCTCACCTCTGCCCATGCGCTCTTCCTCTACAGCCTCGACAACATTGCCGAAACCAGAGAATGGCACGCCACCGACCAAGCCAGTCGTTGAGCTGAAACGGGCAGTTTCACGGCGGAGTCGTCTGATTTGTCTTTCTCTATCGCCTTCGCGCTTCTCGATCTCCTCCTTGCTGAGGAACTCGACCTTGGGCTCCCAAGGATCACCCAGATTCTCGGGGTCATAACGCCATCCGGCATCTGCTCCAGCCGTAGCATCGTTGGGGAATTCGCGGAGACCATTCCATCCCATGACAAGGCCGCCGGCCTCACAGGCCTCCTTCTTGAGTCGGAGAACTGCTTCATAGATGGCATGTGTGACAGCGGGAACCCACTCGCCAGTCAAGCCAAGATCTTCGCAGGTCTGGGCAGCGAAGGCTTCTGGCATGCCAGGAGGATGCAGCAAAGACCACTCAAACTTGTCGGTGTAGAGGGTCGACTGAAGATTGATGTTTAGGGTTACGATGCATCGGTAGGCGTCGTCATGATCGTACTCATCGGAGCCAACGGGAATGGGAGTGGCGTGTGCGGTAACATCTGGAGCTGAGGTCGCTTCTTTGGCCCTGGCTGGTGTGCCCAAGCCGCCGTTCTGCATAGGGGTATCGGAGCGGCTGACAGCGCCAGTAGCAGGAGTGGGGGACTCTTCATGGTTGGCTACAGAGCTTGCTTTTGTCGCATCGTTGTTTCCGGGATTTTGCGACTGCGCATGGAATAGCGGGTGCAATGCGACGCCAGCATACTCTTCGAGCTGCGTGCGAATCTGCTTGGCGATTTCGAGCATCGTGTTGTGGCGGTTCGGCAAATCCAGATCCTGCACGTAGGTCTGCGCGAACTGCTCAGTCGTGATGACAGTTTCGTGCAGGTTCCAGAGGAAGTTGTCGCGTAGTCGGTAGGGCGGCGTCATTTCCTGCGTACGGTATTGAGGCAGGCTGGTGTCGACGGTGTGAGGCGCTGAGGGAAATGGCACTTGAGGGACGAAAGCCGGAATGTCCAGCTCGATGCGGATTGGAATCAACGTAAGGGGCAGGTCGGCCTGCGCTGAGTTTTGTTGGTCGCTTCGCACCTGGCGTCCCTTGCCAAACCAGTCTCTCCAAATGCCTTGTACGTCGACCGGCTCGTTTGTATCCTTGCCAGCCTTATCAGACAGATCCAGCCTGTTGGCAGTGTCCTCTCTTCTCAAACTGCGCAAGCCAGTCGGGCGGCGACGGCTATCATCATCATCGTCGTCGATGTCGTCGTATCCATCTTCGGCGTAGTTGATGATGGTGGTTCCGCGCTTTGTCGTTCGCGAGAGGGGTGCAGAGGGTCCCGCGGCTTGCAGGACAGGTGTCAAGAGAGAGTTGTTGTAGCTTCGAATACGTGGCGCATACGTAGACAGGAACGCCTGGGGCTTTGATCGGACGTCCATGTTGTGATGCTAGTAGACCCAATGGATCATCGCAAGCTGTCGCAGGGCGGTGGTGTTGGGAGGACACGTCAAGGGCGGCGGGACGATGCTGAACGAGAGTCAATGCGCATGCGCGATTTCGATCGTGGTTCGCTGTGTCGTTGGCGACAATGCTCGATTGGACGGGGCTGACGATGCTTGCACGCCGCGGGTGCTAGTCGTGGAGGTGAGCGCCGACTGTGGGATGTGGACCGCGTTGGAAATGCACTTGGGGAGCAGCAAGGCGCGTCAGAAAAATCAAGTCGGCACTTCCCGACTGACGTTGAGCTCCCAAAGCGGCTTAGCTCAAAGCTTGCTCACCGACCTCACCGGGCCCACTTTGGCTGACCGGCATCCACCGAAATCTACACCGAATTAACTACCACGCTCGCCTCGGAAACCAGGAATTCCCTAAAAAGCCAAAACATACTTCAAGTGATTTCAAGTTGAATATCAGTTCTCTCAGATGTCTCTCATTTGAGAGACGGGGGCTATGAGTCGTGGTGGTTGACTCCGACGTAAATTTAGGTTAATTCTAGAGAGCAGAGGCACCACTATCACCACAATCTTGATCTACCCAATCAAATGTCAGTCGCTGTTCAATGCCATCTATACACCTTAAAATCTCACCTTCCCATATGGAGACCTTCAAGTCTCATCCTAAGGGCTAAGCTAGCAGGACCCTGAATGTGTGTCTGTATACCCAGCACTGTGGTGTACCGTGTCACAAGGGGGTGAGAGCGATGTGGATGCAAGGGGCAAGCACACCAGCCAGTGCTAAAAAACGAAGAATTGACTTTGGACCTTCATTTGAATTCTACTAAGTGCCAACTGGGAGATATTCTCTAGGAGCTGGAAAGATCCAGTCATACCTTGGTGGCGTAGTGGTTTGGATATCTTGAGAATGTCCTGTATTGGACGAGGAGAGTATCTGCATTTTCAAATATGCTCCGGTATCATCAACTGTGCGGTCACACAAGACCTCAAATCATATCTACTGCAGAAACTGAGCTCCCTGTACTACCTTAGGTTCCTTTGTTATGGCTTATCACGTTCATGGTAAAGTGTGTTTGTTCAGGCTGCTTGGAACCAACAAGCAGCCCCCTTACCCCCTCCCCCCAGATGCTGAAAGCAAACAAATTCCTCCAGAGAGGCTTATGATCCCATGGAGATCTGGATTCAGCCTCTTTCGAATCAGTTCAGCTCTAGGAAGCTTAGTCCTCGGGAGCGGGGTAGCTCCCTATCCCTGGCAGACAAACAGCAGTTCTTCAGTCGCAGTGGTTCCTCTACACTGTCTGCCGCGTTCACGCTGACATCCAGCCGTACGTATCTCTTTCTTTGTCTTCTTCACTGGCTTGTTCTGACCTGGGTGTTTGCAGTGCTGAGAACAACTCCCTTGACCGCCGTGGTGGTGGTGCCGGTGTCATGACCTGGTTCAACCCTTCGCTGGGCTCCTGTGGTAGAACCAACGGAGACAACGACATGGTCGTCGCCATCTCCCACATCACCATGGGTGATGCTGGAGGCAACCCCAACAACAACCCCAACTGTGGCAAGACGATCACCATCTCCCGCGGCGGCATCACTAAGACTGCTATCATCGTCGACAAGTGTATGGGATGTGGTGTCGACCACATTGACGTCAGCCCTGCCGTCTTCAGAGCCTTTGCCGACCTTGGCGCTGGCAAGATTGGTGATGTTAAGTGGAGCTTCTAAGCTGCTTCAGCTGGAAATCTGAATTCTTTTTCAAGTCACACATGGTTCAGAGTTTGAGAGGCAGCCCGCATGGGATCTGGTCATTCATCACTTGCTATATGGGGTGGGAAACCTGACATGGTGATTGATACTGCCCCGAGGGGCGGAATATTCTGCGACTACACAGTCTAGATACCTTTTTGCAATTGCACATTTCATCACACTGCATAATGTCGTAGCTCAACATCTGCGTGTAACTTACCCTTCTTTGTTCTGCAATCAACGTTTGAAAGCCTTCTCCAGCTCGTCAGCTGCATCTCTAGGGAGTTTGGGAAGAGCGACTACGTTCCGCTCGATCCACGCCAAGTTCGGCTCATCACCAACCCAGCGATTCTTCGGATGCCACTGCTCGACCAGTGCCGCGAGGGACTTGTTCTTCTCGGGTATCTCCCTCCAGTAGGAGTACGTATGGCCCATGCCAACAACCTCTAGGAAGCACTTCAGTCGCTCTCTGCTGTTTCTGCGCTCTTTCAGGAGTCTGGTCATGATCTTGAAGAACTCAGCAGGCTCTGCCTCCACCGCCGTACGTACAATGGCGACCGCCAACCGAGCCCAGTGGGCGACCAGCACCGGGTCAAGGGTCCCCTCGAGCGCTCTAAACTCGACGGTGCCCACGAGAACCGGCTCCCATGGGTCATACGGAAAAGCACTGCCACTCATGCAGTTGATCTTGTCAAATGAGATGCTACCGCGCGGAGGCATCGTGCCGTTTGCCGCAGCGAGCAGACCAGTCAGCCTATTATGGTCACCAGCACTCCAAATACACGTAAACTCGTCCTGCAGGCGGCTCGTGAGACCGCGCATGGGGAGATGGGAATCAATCTCAACCACCAACATCTTATCGTCCCCGCCGATTAACAAGTCCTCGTAGCTGCGCAGGCTCTTGCTCTCCGCGAGGTTGGACCCGGTACGGAGCGGCGCGGCATGGTGCACCGCGCCGCGAACGGGGTGGACCAACGTGCTGAGGATGGGATCAACCACCCAGGCGAGGCAGGCGACTTTCTTGAGCGCGGTGAGTGTGAAGGGGCGGACGGAGCCGACGTGGACGTGCGTGCCGCAGGTGCCGTCCAGCATCGGGCGCGTCTCGGCGCGGAGGATGGCGAGCACGTCGAGGATCTGGCGGCAGTCGGACGCGCGGTCGCGGAAGATGGGCGAGGAGATCTCGAAGCCGGAGACGCCGCCGGAGTAGCCCAGGATCGGGCCGAGGTGCTTCGTCAGGCTGGAGTCCTGGGAGACGTGCCAGAGCTGGTACATGTGGGAGGCGTCGGGGACGATGTCGACGGTGTGGCCGCGGACGGCGGAGACGGTGGCGAGGTGGGATGCGTAGTGGGCGTGGGGTGGTTCGTCCCTGCGTTGTTTGACGGTGTTGTAGGTTGCACTGAAGTGGCCTTTGCTGTTGAGGAGGCCGGCGAGGTGTTCGGCGGTGTGCTCGTAGATTGTGGAGGAGATGAAGGCTCGTTCGGTGTTCGATGGAAGGACGTAGGTCCAGCGCCTTTCGTGGCGGTCGGGGATTTCGAGGGCGTATGGGAGGAGGAACTCGAGCTCGACGCCGAAGGTGTAGGGGGAGAGCCAGGAGTGCTCTTCGAGGTCGATGGTGGGACAGGGTTGGCGGGCGACGAGGTCTGGGGGGAAGCGGCGCGGGTTGAGGTTGCGGTAGTATTCGGCTTGCGCGGACAGGTCGATATCTGTGAGGAGTTCAAATACATCATATGTGTTGAGTGTGCCCTGGACGGGCGAGTTCAGGGAGAGGATGTGTTCGATACGGTCGCGAGGGGCGTTGATGGCGAAGGAGACGAGGCCCTCACATACCTTGATCCAGTTTGAGATGGCGGCGAAGTCCATCGTGCCGGCGTGCTGCGCGAACTGGACTCTCTGTTCTCCGCGTTTGGATTTGAGGAGGCCGGAAAAGTCGTACGCGCCAGGGTGATTGTAGACCTGACCGTCTTCGTGCTGTATGGGGACATCGGTCATGCTGACAAGGGTCTGGGTGTCTTCCGCGGTTGCGATTTCGAGGAGGGCGTACTTGGAGAAGGAAGAGTTGCGCATCACGTCAGGGGTCTGGAACATCTTGGTGGTCGTCTTGATGGGAGGCCCATGAGTGAAAACTGTCTCTTCTCTGGGAGCGCGCCACTCGGCGTCGGATAGACAAGTGTGGGGGAGGCAGTTGAAGACTTCTGAGAACTCGAGGCCTGGGGCGATGAGTGAGCCAGGACCACAGTACTTTGGGTGGAGGGTGTCGATCAGAGGGGAGACAGACCACAGAAAAGTGAGGAGCTTCTTGAGGTCTGGCAGAGTGAAGCCAGTCAGCGGTTTGAGGCTTACGCGCAGACGAGGCTTATGATCCAGCCCTATGGTGAGGCCAGGCATATCCTTCAGTGCGATCGTGATGGCATCAAAAAACTTGATGTTTTCCTCGGAGAACCGCATCAGAGGCGATTGAATGCGCACGAGCATCCAGTTTTTGTTGTATCTTTCCCACTCTTTATTGTTCTCTTCAGGCAGCTGCTTCTTGGGTTCCACCATGACGTCCCAGTGGCCGCTCGCGCTGTAGGCGTGTGAACCATTACGGACCTCTTGTCTATATTCTTCCCAGAGTGCCGTCGTTTTGTGGTCTGCGGACTCTGAAATAGAGAAGAAGTTCGCTTCGTCTCGGAGGTACCTGCAAATACGGTACTGGAGGTGGAACCTTTCCAAACATTCATCAGGGGGGATATCAGCGCGTTTGACAAAATTCCTGGGTGGACAGGTGAGTGCCTTGCCTTCTTTGCCAGAAACCTGGACCCAGAACTCCAGCTCGGCGCTGAACAGGACCTCGCGGTCAGGTCCTGGCTGCTGGTCTCTGCTGATGGTGTCCCACACCGTAGCTAAAACGGGAGGCTCCGTGGGGTCTGATGATTCAGGAATCACGTATTTACGACCTGCGTCTACCATGATCATATCCCGGGCATCCTTGTCCATCCCATTGAGATCATGCTCATAAATCTCATCGTCGCTGTTGATAGGAGAGATCTCGGCGAGAACGGGAGATGTCAAGGGACTCATTCCGGGGATCTCAAGGGGGAAAGCTGAAGGGTTTGTGAAGCGTGAACCTTGGGGCGTGTTATTCGCGGGACCAGGCATGTTGGCTGTGTCTGTGTCTGAGTCTGAGTATATGGACGAAGTTGTGTAGTCTGAAAGTGCGAGGGTGGATGTGCTGGTGTCGTGTTGATCGGGGCTGTAGTTTGACATTTTGATTACGTTCGGCGTTGAAGTGCGCTTTAATATCTAGAAAGTTGAATGTGATGTTTTGATGTTCTGGCACTTCTGTTCTAAGTCTTGGTCATGTGCGCTTTCTTGTGATCTTATACAAGTCCATTGTTTTCCCAGAAAGAGTGAGCGATGCCAATGAAAGGTCTTCAAAGCCGAAGTCAAAGACAAAGCAACGAAACATGTACACGGCCTTGAGGCCTGAACAAGACTCGGCCCCCGGGTCTGAAAAGTAGACAATGGAAAAGTCTACCTTTGGGTTGACTGCAGAACCATTGTGTCAGAGAGAATACGATGAAAGTTAAGTCATAAGTGAGTTGAACTCATGTGATTACTGATTCTTGATTCTGATGTCAGGTTGATTGTGTACTGGCAAAGTGAAAATCTAATGAGACCTCCGAGTTTTCCTGTGCACTTAACTACTCCTGTGGAAGACCATAATAGCGACAACGACGACGACGATAGAAACGACGACGATAGAAACGACGACGATAGAAACGACGACGATAGAAACGACGACGATAGAAACGACGACGATAGAAACGACGACAATAGGAACGACAATGACAAAAGTAACAACGGTAAGGTAGAGTATGATCACAGGAAAAGTAGTCGGTATAGCATAAGAAAAATAGGCGTACTCTCTATATTTGACCTCTCTTACTGCCCTCTAATGAACATTCATGCACACAGAGAATATTACCGTCAAAAGTCCAAGCAAGAAAAACCCGATGTCTGGAAGGGATGGACAAATAGGAACAACAAAAACACACACGATCTAAGTTGAGAGGTCTCGAGCACTAATTACAGCAAATTAGCAAAAACTGCAAAAGTATTAGCACGACCTGGTTTCGATCCAGGGACCTCTGGGTTATGAGCCCAGCGCTCTACCCCTGAGCTACCGTGCTTGATGAAACTTTGGCCAAATCTATGTGTTATGTACCCCACAAGAGTGGGGGTCACTAATCGCCCATCAACGACCCCCACGCAACGCCCAAAGCCTCGTCACACGGGAGTATGATGCGAGCAATATTTGTGAAAATGATTATGGCATATCTTCAGATTCATAGCAATTCCACATCGCGCATACAAGCGTAAATATCGTGTCACATCTATAAAAACGCAGCCTTCAACTCCAAACAAACGCTCAATATGCCTCCCCCCACAGAACATTATATACGCAAACACATGGACCATCGCCAGCATCATACAGCAACATGATTTCTCTGCCGCAAGCTCTGCGCCCTCATAAAAGAAATCTGGCCCCTCCTCGCCGTCGTCTCCCTCGGCGACCGCAGTTCGTCCTTATCCTGGCTCAGACTCGGCGACAGGTCCAGACTACCGTACGGATCCGCCGTCGGTGCAGGCCTCTCGTCCCGCCTCACGGACAGGTAGAAGAAGTCCCACCAGAAGGAGTGCTCGAGCTCGCGCGGCTTGCCGTCGGCGGTCCAGTAGCGCTCCTCGCTCAGCTCGCGCGACAGGTGCCGGCGGAAGTACCGGTCCTGGCTGACCCACCACGCGCGCCAGGCGAAGAGGATGATGGCCGTGAGCGGGATGACGGTGGCCCAGTAGACCCAGAAGAGGTGGCTGAGCACGGGGATCGGGTCCTTCGGGTTGGTGGAGGAGCCTTCGGTGGAGGAGTTGGTGGAGGAGTCGGCGTCCTCGCCCGAGGCCTGCCAGTCGAACATGGACATGCCGAAGAGGGTGCCGAGGAACTCGCCCGGGAGGAAGATTGCGGTGATGACGGCGAGAGCTTTCATGGAGGAGGAGTCGCGGGAGGAGGCGACGGCCATGCGGGCGTTGAGGACGTTGTCTTCTTGGGCCATTTTGGAGTAGATCTGGGGGGTGGTTAGAAACGGGGTTGGTGGGTTGAGAGGGCGCGACTTACGATATCGATCTGGGCTCGGCAACGGGCCTCAGACATGCGACGGTCTGTTTCTAGGCCCATGCACATTCTCTGAAGGCCCTCGAGGTATTGTCTGATTTCGTGCCAGTGGTTTCCTAGAGGGTCGGCCGAAGGGTCGGCTAGAGGGTCCAGCGGTATTGATCTTCTCCGGGTGCTCGCAGACGACCGCGATGGCGGGCCGGTCGCGGGCTCGTCGTTTTGCGCCTGCTGGTCTTGGCGGTCGCGGTCGTCGTCGTCAAAATTCCTCGCGCTGAGGTCGTGTAGGCGCATATTGATTTGCTCTCCCGTGGACATGCGCTGCGCAAGCTCATTGCCGGTCAGCAGCATCAGCTTCACCACCCTCTCCATCCAGCGAACCGTGTCCAGCAGCTTGATGGACTCCTTCAACACGTCATGAGCGCTCTTCATCAGGTTGGCCATACTCATTGGGCCTGCCAAGGGCGGCTGCTTGTCGTTGTTGGCGGAGAACGTGAGGCGGCGGATGAGTTTGGACCGCCGCTCCCGCTCCATCTCAAAGGCCTCGAAGCCGGCGATGTTGCTGACTTCCCACTCGAGAGCCCTGACGTGGTTGATGTTCTCCATGACGGCCTCCTCGGTGCGCATGAATTGGACCTGAAGGAGGACGACAGGGGTGATGAAGGGGTGGGCCCAGTGGGCGCGGCAGGCCTCGAGGCGTTGGTCGTACTCGTCGAGGTTCTGGAGGTTGTGCATTCGAGGGTGGTAGCTCTGGCGGACGAGCAGCGTTGTTGTGCGGCTACGGATGTCGTAGGTCATGGACATGAAGTCGTAGGGTGTCCTGGGGTTACTGGAAAAGGAGAGGATGAGACTGAGTTTGTTCTGGTCGAGGGACCAGAAGCGAGATTCGTTGGTGACGCGACGGGAGTACTGGAGGGTTGCTGGGTGAAGTTTGAGAGCGTCTATGTCTTGCGGAGTCATTGTGATGCCGTCCTCTCTGCGGTCAAGAGACTTATTGTGACGGAAGCATATGCTGCGAGGGTCAGCTGTGGTCTTGATGCGTGGGGACTCATCGTCACTCACACTCTTTTCACACGCCCGTCTAGCACCAGGGAGGGATCGCGAGCTGGCTCTTCAGTAAAGTCACCCTTATTCAACATTAGCAATTGGATCTTCAAAAGACAAACGAACGAGACTGAATGACAAACATTGTGATCCACCACCCAGCCGCGGCGAAAAGCGAGGTCCAGCATCTGGTAGCCTGGCCTCTCTTCATCGTGGTTGAGCTTGAAAGTGACATCGTTCCCGCCCTCATCGTCTGGGGTCAACCCCGAGAGCACGCTGCTGTCCTTCTTGAAGACGACATACTCATCGTATTCAACCTTGGAGGCGGTCCTCCCGTCAATCAGCAGAATCTCATCGCGCAATTGGAGGGTATCGAAGCGGAATAGGTCGGACGAGTCGAGGCCCTGGTATCGAGCCATCAGGGCCGTTGGAGAGAGTTGCTGGCGCCGTACGGAACGCAGCTCAACATGGCTTTCTTGCCGTCGGTTTCAGGGTAACACGGGCGTCGATTCAATGGCAATGTCGACGCAGTGAGATGAAGGTGAATGAAACTGTGTCGGTGAGAGTGAGACGGGCGGGCAAGGCAGGGCAAGGTGTCATCCCGGTCCTTTGGGATCTGGGCCAAGACCGGTTTTTTTTTATCGACCATTTTCGCAGTGCAGCAGAATCGCTCGTTTGGGCTGCCGATCTTGGCTTTTTGGCGGGTGGTTGGGTCGGGTCGCATCCGCCATTCGGTCGGTACCTATCCAGTGGCCACAGAGACCCCGGAAACGTGATTCTGGTGGGCCTCATTTGCAGGTTCGGTTGCCAGGTGCTGCGCTGTTCCAGTTTTCGTTGTTTGCGGGGGCGTTTTTGTGGTGTTTCGCTGAGACTTTCAGCGACATGCTTTGAGGCTTCAAGGCTGTTGCTTGGAGCGTGCCGCCTGTCTGGGTGCCTTGGGGGGTCTGGACAGTTCGCCCAGTGACATTTCCAGGCACTGCCAGGCAGACTCCGCCACTCTGCACCCTGGAGGGCCTCACTGTGGGTCTTGGCAGGCGTTTGGGCGGGTCTCTTTCCGGGGTCATGCCGCTGTGCCGCACCCTGCCGTTGCCACGGGACCTGCCAAAGATGCGAAGAGGCAGGCGCGATTGAGGGTGGAACGGGATGGAAGGAGGGCCCTCAAAAAAGAGGAAAGAAGCATGGGAAGGCAAAGACAGGACCCAAAACGCCACACCAATGCACAGGAACAAAACCCCGTCGTCAAAGATTCATCAACACGGCCACTTTCGAGTCATGGCGTCACGGCGGCCGTTCTTCATCTGGGGTTGCATTAGCCCCGTCAACAACACTTCCGACCTGCATACACACGCCATTCCACCGGTCCCCGAAAACCGTTCACCGTCCTTCTGCTCGTCATCGCCGGCTTTCCTCCCCGCCCGCCCCGGTCACCGCCGCTCCCTTCTCCTTCCCAACAACTTTCTCCGCCCCTTGTCCGTCCTCGGGCGAGACCGGCTTCGGTGCCGGGGCTTCGTCTTTGCGCAGCTTCAACCCGCCGCTCCATCCGATCCAGCCCTTTTCCCGGGGCCCCTTCGACAGGGTCACTAGCAGAGACAGCCCGATGAACCCAACTGTGCCACGTCAGAACCGAGTTCGCCACACAAGACAAGCATGAGAGAGATAGACTTACTGGTTGCGCCACCGCTGTACCTCCAGCCGCCTTGCGCATACAGCCTGTTACCCACCGCTGTGCCTGTCAACTGTCCGCAGAACACCGACACCATGTACGCTGTGTTGACCCTGTTCCTCGCCTTGGGGTTGATGGTATAGATGGCCGTCCTGTTCGCCGTCTGCGCCGTCTGGATGCCGATATCAATGCAGATCGCCTGGATCACCGGCCCCGCCACGGTGATTGTGCTCGTGAACGCACCAACAAGGCACCCGATCAGGATGACCGTTTGTCCCAGCACCGAAGACATGAATGGCACGTATCGATCCATGATGAGCCGTCCATATACTGGCCCGCCGCAAATCGCCGCAATACCAATGAGCGAGAACAGACCGATTGTCAACGAGGGATACTCGTACGGCGGCGAGGCCAGCAGAAACGTCAGCGTCGTCCAGAAAGATGTGAAGATAGAGCTGATGCAGAATCCGATCAGACAGGCGTGCACCAGGATCGGCGAGCTGAAGAACATGGTCACGATCGTCCACAGCGCCTTGAAGTAGTTCAGACCGTCGGGGTTCGTCGACGGATAGTCCGGCATGAAGAAGAAGAGCAGGATCAGGAGGAGGTACTGCGTTCCGAAGGCGAACCAGTAGATGTTGCGCCATGAGGTAAAATTGGCCACGATTCCCGAGAGCAGACGGGCGATCAGCATGCCAAGCATCAGACCCGACGTGACGATGGAGAGAGAGCTCGCTTTGCGGTTCGCCGGAGCCATGTCGGCGACAAGAGGGAGCATGAGCTGCGGCGTGACTGTGGTAACCCCCACAAGGAACGACAGCGCGGAGAAGACAGCGAAGGAGTTGGTCACGCAGAGGCCGAGCCACTGGATACTGTCAGGTTTGACTCGATATTTGCGGCGAAAGACTCACCAGCATCGCCGTGACCCAGATGAGGATCAAGATGAACGGCCGTCGCCGTACCATGTCGCCCAGCGGGCAAATAAAGAGCAAGCCCGCGGCATACCCAGCCTGCATCAGCGTCGCAACTGACGACGCCCTTTCAAAGCTGATGTCGAATGTTTCGGCAATCTTGTTCAACACGGGTTGGTTGTAATACAAAACCGCAACGGTAAAGGTCGCCGCCTGCACCCGTCAGTATTTCGTCGTCCTCGGCGCAATTCAATACACTCACCACAGCATACAAGAAGTTATGCGCCAGCGAAAATTGCGGAGGGTTGTCCGGATCGTAACGAAGCTTCTTCGGTGTCCAAGTCAACACCCTCACCGCGAGGTCCCAGACCCCGTCCCGTCCCTTCTCATCTCCAACCCTCTGAGAACCACAGTCCGAACTCGACGACGGCGACGTCGTCCCAATGTCGCCGTCCGGTATTTTCTCCGTCTTCTCGTCTGCGAAGCCATCCCGGGGACAGTTCAGGGCTGAATCCTGCGGGCTGAAAGCTTCCTTGGCGGGTGCTGCCGCAGTGGCGGGCGCCACAACCATGTCCCTGTCCGTGTCACCACCTCCGCCATCAGCAGAATTTCGCTTCTCCAACATGTTGCCTTTTGCGCCGTAGAACAGCGGCAGAACGAATCCTTTGAGAGCCGCTTCAAAAACTCTTTTGTGATGGAAACCTTCGCACAAGGGAACGCATTCAAAGGCCGTTATCTTTGAGAAAGAAATTCCCGCTTGTTAGCGCTCGCGCGGAAGTCCGTTGGGGAGGCTAATTGATTAGAGCAGGTGACGAAGTCATTGCACTGCGCGATCTCGAGAGTCTGGGCGGGCAACGGTCAAGTCCAAGAATGCGAACCAGAAGAAACTCTCAGTTTCGTCGCGAACACATGTCTCGGGTGAAGTCTTTGGCACGAGGGGAGAGAAATTTTCCACGATATTTTTCGGCAATTACCAGGCTATTCTATGACGCGCTTGGTGAGGGGACCATCAGCGATGGATCTACAGGCGAACAACCGCTGGGGTAAGTAAGATGGGGGAGCCAGGGCACGCCGCGAGCGGAGATAAGCGCCGTTTCGATGGCGCGAGACCGGGGTCTGGTCCTATCATCGCAGTGGGACATCATCGGCCGGCACCGACTCGGCGTGGGGGGTAGGGAGTGGAAATCCGGGGTCGGACGGTGCTTGGTTTGACCACCAACGTCGATGTTTATCACCGTCTGCTCGTGATGCCGGGTCCTGGTGTCCTTTCTCGGGCCATCTTCCTGTGTTGTCGTGCGGCGATTGATCCTGATCAGAAACCGACATACTCCCTGCCTTTCTTTTTCTTGGAGTTACTCCCTGGCCCAGTGCTTGCTGCCTTGGGGGGCCCAGCCATGACCAAGCCCTGCTGTCTCTCTTGTCCTCTGGCTTCAAGAGAGTCAATGAAGTCCACCGGCCGCGTAGCGCCCTCTCCAAGTATCGCCCTACCCTTTGCCAAATACACCCTCTTGAATTCCCTCCAGATCTTTCCCTCGGTGCTGTCATTGTCGCCGTCCTTTGTGGGCCGTGGATAATACGGATCATTATCCCAATACGCGTCCGCCGCCATCTGAACCCCTTGCGCATCCGCCGCGATTCTAGAGCATTGATTAAAATCCAACAACCAGACGCAGACGCTCCTCTGCTGCAAGCCCGCTCCCCCGTCCACCGTCCCAGCCTTCCTCCACGTCGTGACCCTCTGCGTGTGAACATTGCTGTCAAGCACTCTAAACCCCTCGGCAGAGATCCTCCTTTCCGGCGGGCCACCGAGCACGAACTCGACATCGCGCCCGTCGCTCCCCGCCTTCCAGTGCACCACCGCCAAGGCCTCCGCTATGGGCGCGCCGAACTGCATCGCGTCGAGGCCAAGCAGCTCCATCTTGTCGAGGGTAAGCTCGAAGTTCCGCAGGGAAAACGTACCCCGTGTGTGGAGGCTGCTCGGCCGCCTGCGCCCGAGGTACAACCTTACCAAACAGGCGTCATTCTTCTTGTTCTCGAGCGCCTCCGCCATTTGTTCTTTCGGGCAGAATACGTCCACGAGGGATCTGCGAATAATCCGCGGCAGGGGCGGGATGCGCTCGGCGCAGAGGACGTCGTTCGGCTCGCGGCTGGGTATCTTCTTGGCCTGCGCCGTACGCCAGGTAGTTACGTCTTGTGCGTGGAGGTAGTGCGCGGGCTTCGGCACGAGTGTGGTGGTGGGTACGGCGGAGATGGCCTCGTAGATGGATAGGTGCGCGCCGAAATCGTTCCAGAGCTCGTTTTGCTTGTTGGGCTTTGCGACTTTGGCGATGGAGGAGGGGGAGAGGGCGTATATTGTGGCGCAGTAGCCTTCGCCTATTTCTGCGGCGTCGGCGGTGTTGGGGGTGTCGTCGGTTTGGTATTCGTGTGGGAGGGTTGCGGAGGAGGGCGAGAGGTGGGTGGTTAGGGAGAGGTATTGCTTGAGAAGCTCCGTGGAGGGGGAGGAGGGGTTGATGGTGGTTGTGTTCATGTTGGGAGGTAGGCGTGACAGGCGGGAAGTGAATATTATGCGAGGCGGGTGGGTTTGGAAGCGATTTTGGAAGATCTTCGCTGGTGGTATTTTTCCAGTGCGAGGCGGTAGTCGTGGTGGCAATACTTTCGGAGACGGACAAGACCAAGATGGTGAACAAAAAAGCGGCGACCTTGATAGCCTCTCAAGTTTCAGACATTGACAAGCTGAAAGGATGTCTACATACCTACCTTTTCTTGTGCGTTTGCCCTGGAGTCCAAAAGGTCCCGACATGAGCATGCAAGGTTTGTATCCAGTCACCTCCCAATAAGTTCAACGCATCATCATGAACTTTTCCCCGGGTCATTTCGAAATGCAGCACAGCATGTAAGAATACATGATTTGCAATTGTCTATGATGTTGTCTGATGCCAAGTGCTATGTTACTGTCTCGTTGCACTTCCCTGAAAAATTATTTCCCAATCGCGATGGGATGATATGCAACCTAGCAGCAAATGAACATCCTTCCAAATGGATGTTGAAGAAAGAAAAGAAGAACCCGCCAATATCTCTCAGTTGCAAGCAACACGAGCCTTGACCAATCGAAGTTGTTGGTCGTAGTGTTCTCCATCTGATGTGCCGTGCTTGACGAGACCCAGAGAAATGGGGAACTTCACGGAGCTCCGGTTGACCAAAGGTTCCTTGAGCCAAGACTCAGCATCCATCTACTCCGAGTCGTATCGGGTGAGGCGACAACGGCCTGGGAGGGGCCAGTCCAGAGTAAAATGTGCCTTTGACGTCATGAAGATCTTATGAAGACTCAATGCATCTTCGATAACAGTGCAAAGGTTCTTGAAGAGCCTCTCCATGGCGGTCTTTTGGTGAACTTTACGCTTTGGCACGAATAGATAAAATGTCGCAGCCTGTTCATCAGCCATTTGCTTAAGCTTCTGATTGTCGACTCCGAACATATCATCAATCATTCGAGCGCCTTCAGCTTTCCATTGAAAGAATGATTTGGCGTCTGCATCCTTCTTGAGGGCGGTGTCTAGGTTGGAAAGCGTCAGCCACAATTTCATAGAAGATGAACACTTTATCAACGAAATCTTACCTGCCATGCCCTCCAATATGACAGAGAAGCATTGGCCCTCTAGACCACCCCAGCACACGCCAGTGAGAGTCTCTGAGAATGGCTTGAAAATTTGCCGCTGGAGCATTTCCCATATCAGTAGCTCGACAATGCTGGATCTCGTGTCTTCATCTTTGAGAAATACGTGATACCGAGGAGTCAAGATGCTGAGCACGCAATCTGAATGGGCGATGTTGGTTTTGATCTCTTCCCATGAAGGACACTCCGTAAGGATCGTGGAGGCTATGTTATGGATGCTATACTTCATCTTCTTCCATAGACTCAAGATCGCGTCGTCCGAGACCTTGCCTGCCTTTGCAAGTGACTTTGCCTTTGCGATGGACGCCTTTTTCTCCATGAGCTGAGACGTGAGTTTCTTGTTGGTGTTCTGGAGAGTTGAAATGTCTGCTTGAAGGTTTTGCATCGCCCCTTGATAGCCCTCTTCCATCTGAGAGAGCTGGTCTTCCAGATGCTGAACTGTCTGTGTCTGTTAAAGGAGCTTTTCTTCGGCCTCGTGGAGTCGCCCACGATAATTGCTTATCGATTTCTCAAGATACGAGACGACGTACTCCTGCTGGCTCGTGGACTTTTCCTCCTTCAGGCGCAACTCTCTGTTAAGTCTCTCGACCTCCGCGCGAAGAAGAATGACATTCGCGTCTTGCTGTACTGGGCGCGGCTTGCTGCACTTCTCAAGCTCCTTCTCAAGCTTCTGAATCTTTCTCCGCTGTCTGTTCATCGTCTTGTTCTTCTTTTTCAGGATCTCAGAGAGATTCTTCGTGCCGAAAGAATGTTGCGGATGGGATTGTTGATGCGTGGAAGGGTTTTCGGCCATGACGGTCGCGGAATGCTGCGAATGGGATTGCTGATACGTGGAAGGGTTGTCGGCCATGACGGTTGCGGAATGCTCCGTGGCAGGAGCTGGAAGGCTCTTTGCTCGCGCATGTTCCTCGGGAGTGACAGATGGAATTTCGGCAAGAGAAGAAGTCGAGCTTTGCTCTTCCTAAAATGAGATGATGAGTAAATAATTTACATCCAGATTTCAAACGACAGCCATGTTGAATCTTACCTTCTTCACCTTTGAATCCATGGTGTTTTTGTATCACCCAAGCGCTGGGTGTGAGTTGGGTTGGGGTTGTGAAAGTTGGTAGGTTGGCAGAAGGAAAAGAAAAGAGATTGAGAAGGGGAGCAGAAGAAAGGTATTTATCTTGAAAAGTGAGGGGCACCATGTAAGTAGCCAAATCTAGAAGTTTGCTCCTGTGGCTCTTTCCGTTTCTACCTAAGAAAGCTTCACGATGGGGTAGACCTACTGAGATTTCAGGCCATACTCACTTGCTAAATCACAGAAAAGGCAGGGACGTCTTCTGTCTTCACATGTCGACTTTATTTCAGATTCATGGCCGCTCCTGCCTCAACGTTTAGCAATCTCAACTGATCTTTCTCCACTTTTGGTTATTTAAACCTGCTTCTTGTCTTCACTTGACTTCAACTCTTCCATCCTCACAACAACATCCAAAGTCTTTCACAATTATCTCTATCGCCTCAAGACTTCAAATAAGAACAGCCTCAGGTAAGTCTACAAATTCAGTACAGCCTCACTTCCTTTCTTCAAGCCCATTCATTCCACTCTTTGCTTTCCAAATTCTGGTTTGAGCTGCCCGTTCCTACCCTTCGACTTCTTCATTACCCCGAAGTGATCTCATATGTCAAACTTTGCATGCCATCTTCTCGCGCTTTTAGCTGACTGCAAATTTCAATACTTAGCACACTTGCCAAAATGGCCAACAACTCAGATGATGAAGAGCATGTCATTATCGTCGGAATCGACTTTGGCACCACGTGAGTTTACAACAAGATCTTATTCTTAATTCCCAAGCTGACACTTGACGCAGTTTCTCAGGTGCGAGCTGGGCATACTCGGGCGAGCCCAACGACATAGAGGTAATCAGTCGATGGGAATCTAAGCTGAACCTCAACTCCGATAAAGAGAAAGCGCCGTCCGCTATTCTCTTTCCTGGCAAGCGGGGAACCATTTCCTGGGGCTATGGCATTCCTCCCAACGCGAAGTAAGAGCCTATGAGATGGTTCAAGTTGTTGCTGGTGGACGAGAAGGACCTTCCCAAGAAAGTCAAGAACTCTTCGCAGATTTCCGCAGCTCGCAAGATGGTAGGTGAAGAGAACAAGGACCCGGTTGAGGTCATTAGCGCGTACCTCACCCGCTTCTGGAACCATGCAGTCGAATGCATCGTCACCTCAGCTGGACAGGATCTTGTGGATATGTGCCGCTTTCAAGTCGTCATCACTCTTCCAGCCATTTGGCCCGACTATGCCAAGGCGCGCATGCGGAGGGCTGTTGACAGCGCTGGCATCTTGAAGGAGCGCCCTGCTGGAGACACAACTTTGTCCTTCATCTCTGAGCCTGAAGCTGCTGCTCTTGCTACCATTCGGGACTTGAGTAAACGACCAAACATTTTTGTGAGAGATCCTCTGATATTATTGGTATTCCTATCTAACATTAGCTCTTAGGTCGGTGATCACATCATTGTATGCGATGCTGGCGGCGGTACCGTTGACCTCATCAGCTATGAGATCCTCAGTATGGATCCCTTCGTGGTTCGGGAGGCAGTCGAAGGAGATGGCGATCTTTGTGGCGGTGTCTTCCTTGATGATGCATTCATTGAGCTTATCAAGAGAAAGGTCACCCCTGAAGCGTGGGCCAATGTGCCCAAGAACGAGTCCAAGAAGCTTCTCAACGATGATTGGGAGAACGGAATCAAGACAGGATTCTATGGCCAGAATGATGACTTCTCTTTTGGTCTGCCTGCTGAGTGCCGCGCTCCGGATACTTCTCAGCGTGGAGTAAAGCGCAAGAAGAACCTGGTTCTCGACCGCGATGACCTTCTTACCGTCTTCGACCCTGTCATCGATCAGACTGCGGAGCTTGTCCAGAAGCAGATTGCCGCTGTCCTGAAAAAGACAGATAAGAAGCCCAAGGTATGGACTGCTCCCAAACTTGCTGAAAGCTGGCTGTTAACATAAACTGCAGAAAGTCATCTTGGTCGGAGGCTTTGGTCGATGCGTTTACCTTCGGACGCGTCTTCAGGCTATCATCGGCAAGGGAATTGAGATTCTTCAAGGATCGGGCAACAAACCGTAAGGAAAAATAACCCACAATACCTTTCTTTGCTAACACAAAACAGTTGGAGCGCCATCAGCCGTGGTGCAGTCATCAGCGGCTTGACCGCTCGCAATCTTGCCCCCGGTCTTTCAGTTGGAATTACTTCAAGAATCTCTCGCAGAAGCTACGGTGTCACGTACTGTATGCCTTTCGACTTTTCTACTCACGACCCCAAGGACAAGTACTGGTGCACCAGTGAGCACAAGTGGATGGTGCGAAACCAGATGGAGTGGTTCCTTGAGCAGGTACGGCTTTAGATCATGCTGGCAGGGAAACATTTTACTGACTCTCACGTGCAGGGTACTGACGTTTCAACTGCCGATCCGGTTCGCAAGGAGTATTACCGCCTCCTAGAGTCGACTCCGAAGAAAGTCTCAGAGACTATCTATGCCACATCTGCGTGGCCTGCTCCCAAGACCTGCACCCAGGATGTCGATGAGCTTTGCACCATCACCTGGTCCAAGAAGATCGACTTCAAGTCTCTGAGGCGCTACACAAGCCCCACAGGCAAGATGCTTGGCCGGCTGGAGTTTAGTGTCGAGATGACTTGCTCTGGAAACAGCGTTGACTTCGCCGTTCTTCACGATGGAAAGCAAGTTGGTGCTCAGAATGTCTCGGTAATCTTCAAGACGGAGGAGGATGCTTAAAGAGAAGGCCGTTTTTCTTCAACTTACGGAATTTGCTTACGAGACGTCGCATAAGACGTTGATATTTGCTTGCATTTTGAGGAACGGGGAGGATTTTCTACGCGAAGGATGTAGCGCCACATAAATGGCCATATCGCGAGATGGATCATTGCAGCACGCAGGATTTTGGGCAGAAGATAGTCCATAGTACTGAAAAGTTTTAACTTTTGCTCTAGCTACGTGGCTGAAAGTCATAGTGAAGTGATGGCCTTGGCATTCTTCAAATGCTACTTCGCTGTTTTAAAAGCGTAAGGCGCATTGAATCATCGAATGATATTCTTACTGACCATAACGGCCCAGCAAATAAGCATTCGCTTCTTGACGACAGGCTGATTTGCAGTAGCCTATGTCAGCATCATCCGAGGTGAATCATGTCACACAAGCCCGACAGCCGTTAGCTGTGAAGAGCCAATGACCGCTGTTCCGGGTCAGCACCACGCGCATGTCATGTGTTCGCGGTTGAAAGAAGCAAATGCAGGTTACAGCGTCACGCATTCAGAGGGCCGGTATGCGTGTCTGCGATTGGTCTGACATTACGTGCGTCCCGTTTCGGTCTAGACCAGCGCAGCGGCTGATTCGGAGAGATTGACGTGCTGCAATATTGACGGCTGGAGAACGTATCATTTGATGCGCTTGCTGACGGACGACCGCTGGCGCTTCGGAGATGGTCTTGGCGGAACGCAAAAGGGCACGATGGACGATAGCAATAGAGAGGATTGGACAAGAATACGCCGTCAAATTCCAGCAGCTCATGGCAAACTCCGAGGCTGCCGGTGATAGAGGTTCGATACAAAGCTATGGCGTCGGTGTGCTGTCCACGTTTGCTTGAGCTTATCTCAGCCTCAACGGCCACGATTGGACCATGATATCGCGTCCCGGGAAGGAGTCTCCGTAGGGCTGTTTGTGATGCGTCTGGTTGGTGCGCGCGGATTGGGAGTCACCGTTTGTGGCGCTTCTGGGATGCAAGACGTCAGCGTTAGGTTTTGAAGGTGGCCCTTTTCGCAAATTCGGGTCAAGGGTTTCTGAGAGAAGGCGGCCAACAGGGTGAGCGGTTAGGCCGAATGCGACGGGTTAGGGATATGATTTGGATTCGGCTGAAGTGGTGGGATGGGTTCATGCAGCTCTCGTATCTTTGCGGTGTGAGGTACTCGGCAGGCAGGGGACCTTTGGCAGGCCGTCTTTGAGAGTGGATATGCGAATGAGATGGGCATTCTTTGATCTTATCTTCACGCAGCTTTCGTGGCCTGAAAAGTATTGTTCGGGGCTTTCTTGCCTGAAAGGGGCAACCATATGAGGTTCAGAGACGTCTCCTTCGTCGATAGGTCGGGGATGAAGAGGTTGCTCGAGCCTAGCTGGCGAATGGGGCACGCTTCAGAAGCTGACTTGGTGCAATGACCGAGGACGACCTGGTGGACAAGCCAAGAACAACCTGCAGCTTACGACACTGATGATCCCATTCCGAGGCCGTGAGATTGGGCTGACAGCTTGCCTGATGGCCTCATGTTGGGCGAGGGAGGTGATATATGGGTGCGCCGTGTCCCAGGCTCCCGGTTCACTTCGATCCAGCTGAACGACAAGCCAGCCTCCCGAGACCCTCGCTCTGTCTCATCTCCATCCTATACCGACATCATGGCCGTCGGAACCGAGAAGCAGCCAGGCACTCCACCCGCAGGAGGCCCTTTGGAGAAGGCAGAGGCTGACAATGCCTCCACCAAGGGACCCGTCTCAGGGGATAACACCGACACAGAGCGCGGCGCCACAAAGGAGACCACCTCGGAGCCCGTCCGCACCGTGACTGGCATCCGCTGGATCATCGTCGTCTTCGCCATCCTCTCCTCGACCTTCCTCTTCGCGCTCGACAACACCGTCGTAGCGGACGTGCAGCCGCAGATCGTGCTGCAGTTCGATGCCATCACGGACATTGCGTGGCTGGCCGTCGCCTTCATCATGGCTGCCACGTCCACAAACTTGCTCTTCGGCCAGCTGTACTCGCATCTCAAGCCCAAGTGGCTGTACATAGGGAGTGTCGTCGTGTTCGAGGTGGGCAGCGCGGTGTGTGGTGCTGCGCCGACGATGAATGCTCTCATCGTTGGGCGTGCGCTGTGCGGTCTTGGTGGCGTGGGCATGTATCTCGGGGTGATGACGCTGATTGCGGCCACGACGACGATCCAAGAGCGGCCTGCGTATCTTGCTTCCATTGGGTTGACCTGGGGTTTGGGAACTGTCTTGGGACCTGTTGTTGGTGGTGCGTTTGCCGACTCGGGGGCGACATGGCGGTAAGTTTCCTGCATGACGATAAGCTTCATCTACTGACATCAGGGCAGATGGGCTTTCTACATCAACCTTCCCATCGGAGGTCTCGCTGCACCGGTGTACCTCTGGATGCTTCCCTCTCCCGATCCCCAGCCTGGTGCTTCTCTGTGGCAACGTCTCAGGGAGATCGACTGGGTTGGTGCTCCTCTCATGCTCGGCGCTATCATCTGCTTCACCATGGGCATCAGCTTCGGTGGCGTCATGTACGATTGGAACTCCGGCCAGGAGATCGCCCTGTTCGTCGTCGCTGGCGTGCTCTTCATCGTCTTTGGCCTCCAACAAGCATACTGCATCGGTACCACCAAGGAACGTCGCCTCTTTCCCGTCGAGCTGATCGTGTCAAGGAAGTACTACCGCACCATCATCCTCATGTTCTGCATCACCGCGTCCGGCGGCTGTGCCATCTTCGTGCCGGTGTACTTCATCCCCGTCTTCTTCCAGTTCACGCGCGGCGACAGCGCCATTGACGCTGCTGTGCGTCTGCTTCCATTCATCATCCTCGCCGTCTTCGTCACGCTTCTCCAGGGCGGCGTGCTGTCGCATCCATCTGGTGGGCTGTACTTCCCCTGGTTCACGGTCGGCGGAGCGATTGTCGTCGCTGCGTCGTCGCTGATGTACGTTGTCGAGCCGAGTACAAGCACGGCTTGGGTATATGGAGCCTCAGCCATGCTCGGAGCCGGTGTCGGAACGTTCACCCAGGCGGGCTTCTCCATCGCGCAAGCCAGCGTGCCAGAGGAGATGGCCGCCGTAGCGTCGTCAATGATGGCACTGGCCCAGACGAGTGGTATCAACATTGCCTTGGCGGTCGGCAATGCTGTGTTCTTGAACAGGGCCGAGAAGCGGCTGACGGAGATTCTGCCGGATACCGTCCCGGAGGAGCAAATCCAGCTTGCCATTGCTGGTGTTGGAGGAGACTTTGTTCAGACGTTGCCTCCGGACATGCAGGCTGAGATCCTGGATGCTATCGTCGAGGCGTTGAACCTGCCGTACATCTTGGTGATCGTCGCTGGCGCAGTGGTTCTTGTGAGCAGCTTGCTCTGCAAGAGGGAACGCTTGTTCATGAAGCCGGCGGGTGGTGGTGCTTGAAGTAGATGAAGACGTCCATGGCCGCGTTTGGGAGAGTTCGGGTTTAATGTTGATCACGATGAGAAAGAACGGGGGAATACTTTGAAAGGTTTGATGTAGAATTGATGGCATATGATACCTATGATACTGGATTAGCTTGTTTGTCATGACTCCCTGCGTCGACATGAAGATCGTGCTCCCTTTGACAGGAGTCAAGGAGGTGGGCTGGCGTTTGGCCTTAGCCCCTTGGACCCAGATAAACTTCCACACATGCCGACTTCCTTTGTCAGAGACCAGCGAGGGATTCGGGATGTCCGCGTTCCTGTGTGGCAGGCTCGAAGGACGCACTATTGCTAGCTCGCGCTCAAGATACGATGCTGCGCCATTACTGTTGCCATCTTGGGTCTGCCTACGTATTCTTGGCATGATGACATGAAAACAAAGCGAAACTACTTCGCCGCTGACAGCTGCCAAATGCTTCGGACCTGATCGCGACAGCTGGACAGAAACGCGCTCGCGAAGGCACGTGCGCGACGGGCCGATGTGGAGGCGACTGGAGGCAGGTGGAGGTGCGCCGAACGGCCGAGGAACAGCACCTGTGAGGTCCCTGCCTGCAAAACACCTTACTAATCAGCTCAGACCCACTGTTTTAAAACACCAGCCAGGGGTCCTTTGGAGGTGCGTTGCAGGAGAGTTTCGCTCTAACCTCTTTGGGCCATCCCTTCCTCGGTCGGGGGAACGTCCAAAAGTTGACACCTCTTCGGAATCTCAAAACCCATCGCCACGACTCTCATCCAAATCGTCGGACTTCCGTCGCCGACTCATCAATCAACCGAATCACCAATCCCGCACGCGTGCGCACACATCGGCTCACTTTCCTGTTCATCGAAGGGCGCAGCATGAGTTCATGAGAACCCGAGGAGGATCCCATCGCGTCTGCTGTCCCCATCACAGCCCGCCATGGCCGGCCTCCCTTTGGTGAGAGGAGGCGGCCATCTCTGGCTGTCAGCCTTGCTGCACCTCCTGTTCGCCGCCTCTGTCCGCGCCTACATGAACCTATCGGACACTGCGCTGCGCAACATCACAATCAACGAGGCCGACTTTGACATCCACAACGGCCCGTTGCTCGCCCCAATCCTCATTCCCCGCGTCCCAGGCACGCCCGGCCAGGTCAAGACCCAGGAGCACTTCGTCAACTTCTGGAGAAAGGAGCTGCCCAAGTGGTCGATTGAGTGGCAGAACTCAACCGGCACGACGCCCGCCACGGGAGACAAGCAGATCCCGTTCCAGAATCTCATCTTCCGCCGCGAGCCGCCGTGGAACAAGCTCGGACAGGCCAACTGGTTCACCCTCGTGGCTCATTATGACAGCAAGATCGAGCCCGAGGGCTTCATTGGCGCGACGGACAGCGCGGCGCCGTGTGCGATGCTGATGCACATTGCGAAAGCGGTTGACCCGTATCTCACTCAGATGTACGATGAGATGGTAGCGCTTGGCGAGAATGGCGGGACGGTGCCCCAGGACATGGGACTACAGATTTTGCTGTTGGATGGCGAAGAGGCGTTCAAGGCGTGGACGGATACCGACTCGTTGTACGGTGCGAGGTGAGTTCAGGGGGTCTCTGGATGAAAGGTTATGAGCTGACATGAAGTAGGTCATTGGCAGATGAGTGGGAGAAAACATACAACCCAGCCATGTCTCATTACAAGAACCCCCTCGAGCAGATCAGCATCTTCGTTTTACTTGACCTACTGGGCTCAGCGAACCCGCAGGTCCCGTCGTACTTCCAGACGACTCACTGGGCGTACAAGAGCATGGCCAAGCTCGAGAAGCGCATGCGCGATCTCGGCATCCTGGAGACTAAGCCCGCCATCCCTTTCTTGAATGACGCCGAAAAGGACCCCGCCCGATTTGGACGTAGCGGTATTGGTGATGATCACGTTCCCTTCATGGCGAAGGGCGTCAACATCCTCCACATGATCCCGTCGCCGTTCCCTAATGTGTGGCACAGGCCGGAGGACGATGGCGAGCACCTAGACATGCCGACAGTAAGGGACTGGACGAGGATTGTGACGGCATTTACCATGGAGTGGCTTGACATGAGCGAAGTAATGCCGGAAGACGCTGCATAAATATAGCATAGGAATTTCATGGATTGTTTTGAGTAATCACTGAGGCAAGGCCGAGTTGAGGTGAAGACGTTCTTGGTATTACTCGTACATTGTGTTTCCTGCAAAATTGTCTCCTCCCGTTGTCATGTCTGCCCAGCCTTCTGCTAACAAACCATTGTTGTACCCCTCGAGATCCCCGGCGGCATCATCCTCGTGGCTCTTATCTGTCATTGCTCATCCTCGTTGCAGTGTTCCCAAAGTTCGCCCTTGACATTCTCTCTCAGTTGCACTGGCGGTTCCATCCTGAAATTGACTTCTGCTTCTTCATATGCTCCCTCTGGATCTGCGTCACTGGTGAAGGCATGTCTTCGACGCTCATCATTACCATAGCCAAGGTCTGGGCTTGACCAATCGGATTGCAATAATGTCCGTCCCGGTTTTCGACGACCATTCTTTGGAGTTGATCGTGCAGTTCTGATACACTACCGAGGTAGACTGGGTCGGTTCCAGAGATCAGAGGGGCAGGGTCGATTCCGGCTGTTTTGCAAGCCATCATCACGGAACCAAGCACCGCGTTGTTGCATTTCGCTTTGCTGACCATGCACCCGTCAGCGCAACCTCTGCCATCGAGGATTTCTTGAATGTAAAGCAAAAGAGGTGAGAAGAGTGAGGACACGGCGTTCTCCCTGGCTCGAGCAATGCCATCTGATACCATGTTTAGTTAGTGGTCCTGGAAGCACGGGGCTGGAGTCAGTAGCTCACCTAGGATGCCAGCGGCATCGAGGTAGACGTTGAGTCTCATGGGCAGACCATCCGTGTCCAGAACCTCGCCGTCCTCGTTGACGCGACATTCCCGAGCGATTGCTTTGGCAACGTGGCCGAACATCTGCTCGGCACCGAGTTCCCACGCGATCCAGGCCAAGAGGTCCTTGTGAGGGCTGCATGGGATGGCCTTCAAGTAAGGTACCCACTTATGGAGCCAAGGGCGTGCGATGCCGGTCATTTGATATTTGTTGGTAATAACCAACAAATCGAAAAGCTCCTCGACTGTAAGGCGTGCGGGAACGATGTCGAAGCGGCCATGAATGATCAAGAGGGCCAAGAACATCGGCTCGATGGCATCGTTGAGGTTCACGGCCTTGCTGCGACTGCTGTCCGCCTCGGCAAAGTGTCCGTACAGCATCTTGCAAAAGACGGGCGAAGCACGCGACAGGGCTCTGGAGCAGACAACGAACCGCTGTCCATTCTTGGAAGTGTCGCTCGTTTCACTTTTGACGGAGGCAGCATCGTCATCGTCATGGTTGCAGTCCAGGCCATCGTCGTTGCCATCTTCGGGGGTGACCAGCAGGCAGAGATCTCCTCGAGGGTCCATGTCGAAAGCGCCCTCTTGCTCCATGAGGCGCTTCATCCAGTGCCAAGCGGGCTCCGTACGACGCATGGCTGTGTTCGATGTGGAAGAGTGGAAGCGAAAGCAGACGAGAAGGGGAGGTGCGACAGGCGAAAATCAATGGCGATGAGGCCCAGGATGGAAGTGGTGATGAACGCAACGAAGGAAACCGATATCGGCTCGAAGTGATTGGTAAAGTGAAGGGGAGAATGAAGTTGGAGAGAGGTCTCGGGTGGATATTAAAATGTGGTCGAAGGTGAGGATCGAAGGTGAGAGTCGGAGTGGTGGTGGTGGTGGTGGTGAGAGTGGGGGTGAAGATAGAGCTGAACGTCTGGGAGATATGTTGCAGACAGCAATCCTATGGCTTGACCGTTCCTTCCTTTCCAAAATCGAAGAAGAAATTTTCGTTCACACGGAACTCTCGCGTTGAAAATTCTCAAGTGCAAGGTCTTAGAATCTTCGCGTCGGGACGTGTCTTCGTCTTCTTGGTCCGTCTCTTCCGTCGAGGGCAAGAATTTATGAAGAAGCCTGGCTTTGAGGGCACAACTCCCCTTCAGGTCAAAGTCCCGGAATCTTCTTTCACTTCCACCCATCCAACCCAGCCCTGTGGTGTTTTCAGCAAAGCACTAATTGCGTCGTCTCAAAAGTCTTGTCGCCAGAGACCTCGGTAAGTAGCAACCTCCCTTCCTGGCCCTCTTTCGTCGCATTCTCAATTTTCCTCATCATTTTCTTGCCTCCAATGAATCGCTAAATCGTGCTCTCAGGGATCGTAATGGCCGACACCGCAACGGCCGAAATTCCAATAGTCGACATTCCAGTAGCCGACGTGTCGATATCCTCCGCCAGCGAAGGAGATGAATACGAGGATGTCACGGATTCACTATGGGCGTGCCTCTTGGCCGCGATGTTGGCCCTGCAGGTCGGCGAGGCGTACCACTTCGACACTCGCGGTGATTTAACTCTCAAAGTTGGTGGAGATCAGTCCGCCTACGAGTTTGTCGTCTGTTCGCGCACACTTGGCCGCAGTTCGCCCGTCTTTCAGGCCATGCTCTTCAACGGCTTCACCGAATCCAAACCATCAGATGGCGCCGCCTGGAACGTCCAACTTCCCGACGACGATCCTTCACCCATTTTCCTCATCTTGAGCATCATTCACGGCCACTTCCAGCATGTGACCCGGACGCTCAGGGAGAAGCAGCTTTACGAAGTTTTAGTTGTCACAGAAAAGTACGACATGACCAAGATACTGAACCCATTGGCTTCAACCTGGTTCGCCCCCTATGAGGAATTTCGTTTCCTCGGAAGCGACGAGACATTTCCACTACTTTGGTCATCCTGGGAACTTGGTCACATAAAAGCGTTTTCTAGGTTTGCCGCAGGCTTAATGGTCCGTCAGCCGATCAATGTCGAGGGCGAGCTTGTGACGGGTCACAAGACTTTACGTCGTCTGAGCGGTCTACCGTACCGGCAGCCTCCCGGACTTATTGGTATGTCCTCCTAACGCAGCCCGATAAACCTTTTCATGCGGCTTACTATTTTTCAGAGAGCATAGCACAGGGTAGAAGAGACCTGATTGGAAAAATCACAACCTTACTCAACACTACGATTCTGAGACTTTGCGCAATTCCCTTGTGCAACGGGAAGCCAAGTGTTCAATGCAATGTCTGTGGAAGCGTCATCGGCCACGGCGATGTCGATCACCCGACATGGTGCAGTAAATGCAAATGCAATCGGGGTACGACGAAGGATTTCCATCTGTCACCAAGCCTGTGTGGGGATTTGATCTTCGGCTCTCTTTCTAGGCGCGCTGCGGCTATTGGCCTGAAGGAGGTGGCCTTCCTGGAGACACCTACGCCTGATTACCGGTTCAGTGTTGAGGAATTATCCAAAGACATACGGGCGATGATCATCGATCTTCCCGAAGAGCACAAGGAGTGCAATCCCTTGCCAGCGCTGAGGGATGAGATGCAACAGCTGCTGGACTGTGCATATGCACCCGTCACGGATGCGCACATGCAATACCTGGAGAGCCAGGCGAAGAAGACCGGCATCCAAGACATGCCGTGCGGTGTCAGTAGGATCAGTTTGGTAGATTAGGATTGGAGTGGCGATGGCAGCAAGGCCAATGTGGGACGCTAACAGAGTTGAGATCGCTGAGTTCCAAATTCATGGACACACAGCCAAGCAATGTATATCCGAGACCAAACACAGACCAAATTGCATCTTTTCAACCAGCCCGATTGAAAGTGCATTGGCCCAATCTTGACTGGTTGTCGACACCGATGACGTTGAGGCGACTTTTGTTTGCCCTTCAGCGGTGATGTTTCAATCGTAGAAATGAAAGGTTTTGTGGCCGACGCGACAAAAGAACTCCGATTTCCATTCACTGTTTTCTAATGCTGTTCATGGTCACTGTATGATATGCCCTTCGCATAACATTCTACCTTCCTACGAGAACTTGCCTTTACGGCATCATCGCTGGTGGTCTTGTATGCGAAGCCTTGGTGCATGCCTTGACCCACTTCTCCGGCGGTCGCCCGTTTGCTGGTGAAGTTCATGATTTGTTACTGTTTGCAAACCTGCATTGGAAGACGCCCATTGGCCAGAAGAGCATTTCAAGTCTAAGAATCATGGGAAGTTTCCAGATACTACTTTTCTGTGGAATCTGTGAACCTCAACAAGGCAGGAACCCCTGATTCTCCTGGCTTACGTGCGGTGCTCTTTCCGGTCGCCAAGGTCCATACCGAGCACCGGCAACCCGCCCTCAAACACTTCACGGACCACCTCCAATTGCGATTCAAAGTCATAGGTGCCTAATCTAGAATTCCCTGCTCCCCCCATATGGAACTTCGAACTAATTATACAACAGTTCAGAGAAGCCGCAAAAGGTCGAGAGAAGAAAAGATGTCTGATGATGCAGCATAAGTGCAGACACGGCCAAGGAAGACGAACCCGAACCCGTGCCCCGGCCCTTCTGGGAGTGCCTCAAGCCCGCCACCTCGACGATTGAGTGCGGAAAGGCCTTCAGCTTCGACCCGATTGGCGACCTGACCCTTAGAGTTGGCGAGGATGTAGTCGCCTACGAGTTCATCGTCTGCTCCCGAACACTCTCTCGGTGGTCACCAGTGTTCTGCACCATGCTTTTCGGTGGCTTCGCGGAGTCAAGGCCCGCTGATGCTGCGTGGAGCGTCAGCCTACCCGAGGACCTTCCCTCAGCCATGTTCCTTGTCCTGAGCATTATCCACGGCTGCTTCGAGCATGTGCCGACATCACTGAGTCAAATCGAACTGTACCAAACGCTGGTAGCGACGGAGAAATACGATATGACCAAGATCGTGCGCCCATGGGCCACTGCCTGGTTTGCGCCTTACAAGAACATTTCCAAAGTTTCAAGCAACGAGATACTTCTATGGATCTCTTGGGAACTTGGATATGCGGACAACTTCTGCTGGCTTGCGAAAGACCTCCTTCTCAGCTCACCTGTCAATGGCAACGAGCAGCTAATTGGCCAAGACGGTGTCGTCCTCAGCACGTATAGCTGTCTCGAACCACCCGAAATTCTCGGTAAGTGTCGTCGAAGTACTTTGACATCTTTCATCTGACTTTTGCATAGAGGAAGTCACCAGTAGAAGAAAGAGAATTGTTGATACCATGGTTGGATGCATCTACAAAACGCTGGAGGCGGCGTTCGGGGAACCGGAATGCCGAGGTCGGCCTCAGAACCGCGAGTGTCCCAAATGCTACCGAAGGTACGAAATAAACATGCAGGAATGTACTCATTGCTCAGCTGGACCATACGACCTCGGAAGGGTTGCTTTGAAGAAGTCGTCATTGACCTTGCCGCCACACATGTGCAAGGCCTTGGTATTCGGATCCCTCGCCAAGGAAGTAAGCAAAATGTTGGGCCAAGACGTCGCGTTGATGAAGAAGCCAATACCTCACCTCCAGCAGAGCATAAACTATTTGCTGCTGATGATTGACTGCATGGAGGTCGATGTTCTCGCTGAGCACCAAGCGTGCAATCCGTTGCCAGCCACGCAGAAAGTAATCCGAGCAGTAGTGGAGTCAGTTACTTCCCCGGTCAAAAGCCTGCATTTGGAGTATCTGAAGGAGCAAGCAAAGAAGACAGGCGTTTGAGAGTTGGCAACAAATACTATGGATGGACGATGGAAATCGGGATTACGGAGCAGGGATTTGGCGAGGACAACGGCAACACCGAGGCTATGCGTCTCTGACGTCGTGGTCGTAGGTTCAACTTAGACGTATCGATGGCCTAACATAATAAGCCCGCGTGGCTTCAAAGTCCCAGAGTTTTGCCTTAACAAAGTCCCCCTGTTGCTTCAGGTCTCCTTCTGGGCGGCACGTATGGTGTTCAAGATCAAGGGGAGGGGATCGCTCGTACTACACATGGGCATGGCGAGAACTCTCTTCATATTGATGTAATATACATAAGGTGAACCTCCATCGACCCATACTGGCTCAGACTTGCCTTTACGGCGTCATTGCTGGTGGCCTTGTGTGTGAAGCCTGGGCGCATGCGTTCCAGCAAAGGGTTACTGCGATGCAGAAACGCACAGCGCTGGACGCATGGCTTCGGCGACCACCAGCTCGGAAGTATCTGTGGATCATCACAGCCAGCTTTCGGATGCACTCGCAACCTGGGTAGAACGTCAAGGAGCGATGAGCGTGGTGCCCTTGGTCTTGCCGCTTTCCATCTTGGCGGTTCTTGAACCGAATTGGATCTGACGAATGATAAGCTGTCTGCCTGACTCCATCAACTCTCCATCAGGGAGGGACTTACAGCTCTCTTCTTCTCCCGAGCAACGGAAGCCATGCCGAGTGCCTCCGCCAGGAGCCTTAGAACCCTCTTCCCAGGCTCGATCTCTCCCTCCACCTCGCCGCGGCCGTAGTCGCACTTTTCCCACACCAGACACTCGATCGCCCACTTGACGAAGTCCTCATCCAGGTACGGGAACCGCACCTCGCGGCTCCAATGAGCCATGGCCCTGTCGTCGCGACCCAGGTTGCGTTTACCGAGGCGGCCGACGTCGAGCTTGAGCTCGTCTAGCAGGCCTGGGTAGCCTCTCCTCGAGAATGCCGTAGCATGTCGAACGTAGCCGCCGAAGAGCTCATCTGCTCCGAGGCCGGAGAGGAGTACTCTCACTGGCGTAGCGTAGTCGACCCCGGTGTCGGAGGGGTGACTTTGGGACTTGCCGATGCCCCGAGCGGCGAAGTAGAGCGCGTAAGCAATGGAAAGGTCCATCTCGGTGTTGTGGGGGTACATGAGGGAGATCACTTGGCTCCGGTGAGCGAGGACTTCTTGGTACGGAATGTCAACCTGCTCCGGGTTAGTGATTGAAAGCCCGAGGTGACGTGAAGGGCACTCACGGCAATGAATCTCCACCGGCGGTCCGGACAGACCGCAGCCAGCTCGGCAAACGACTTTCTGCCGGTGATTCTGTCGGGACAAGCCTCGTAAAGGTTGACGTTGGCGGCAGAGTTCTCAGCCTTTGACGCGAGACGCGGGTTCTCGAAGGCAACGTTGATGAGATCGATGCCTTGGTCTGGCGGCAGCAGGTCACTTGCCATGCGCGCCAGGACTGTACAGTCCAGGCCACCCGAAAAGAGTACAGAGATTCGCGTGTCGTTTCCTGCATCATGGGCTGGCGGCTCTGGTACGTTCAAGACACGCAGCTTGAGCGATTCAGTCAGCTGATCTCGCAGCGCCTGGACCGACGATGAGGTCGTAGTGAGCGGCGGGACGTCTGATGGCGGTATTGTAGTGTTGAAGACACCAATGTTGAGGACCTATCATCGTAAGTAGCAAAACGAGACCAATCCCGCGGCGATCCACGACTTACCGTACCCTCTTCCTCATTAGACCAAGACCGAGGTGTCAAGGGAACATTCGCATCGATGTCAAATGACGCAAGGTCAACCACGTAGATGCCGTCCGCCTCGACTTCTGACCACTCCAGCGACGTGCTCTCCGCGATGCTAGACAGCCTCAGTCCATCCTTCCGATTGAGTAGCAAGGACCGTCTTCCCAAACGGTCGCGACCAAAGTAGAGCCGAGATGACGACGCGTCGTAATAGACGAACGCGAATGGCCCTTCTATCGTGCGGAGCGCGTCCAGCACTGCATCTTCGCCCGCGGCACGGCTACTGGCCGCTACCAGCAGGGCGAAGACGGCCTCGCCATCGTTGCCTTCAACGGGCTTGCCTCCAATCTTCCAGGCCTCGCCGTTCCAGCAGAGCACCGAGCCCGACGACGCGTCGCGAAACGGTTGCTTGGTGACATGGTCACCGCGCAAAGCTAGCACCGTTGATGTGAAGGTCAAATGCAGGGGTTGCGCGTTGGCGCCAGAGGGTACTGCTTGGGTGCGAACTTCACCAAGATGGTCCGGACCGCGATCACAAAGACAGGTGCGAATATTTGTGGGAAGCGATTGAGCGTCATCACGCGAGATGACGAAATGAATACCGCACATGTTAGATCGCGTGTGGAAGAAACTTCCACGGGATGTTCCAGCGCAGCATTCGATTGTGCACAAATTATTGCACCACAGGAGCGAAAAGTGCAGGGCATGCGCCACACTCACACTGCAGTATCTGTCTCCACTCCAGTGCATGGACCACATAGCATTCACCAGCCACCCGGCAGCCACGCCCTGACGATGCCGGTCGCGGCTGGCTGAGTGCCATCGTGAGCATCACAAAAACACAGCAAACAATTCTACAAAGAATTTTAACATGTTGCAGATCGGAAAAAAGTACTTCCGAGACGGGGAATTGAACCCCGAGCCTGACGGTTATCGCTTGAGAGCGTCAAATGTTGACCATTACACCATCTCGGATGGTTGTTGATTGAGGTGCAAGACTAGCTCATCAAGGATGCAGGCTGTCGATCAGCGGAGCGAATACCGTGAGGGCTCATCTGATTCAGCGGGGGTGGCCCGTCTACGCCAAACCACATTGTTGGAAAAGCTACAAGGTGCTTGATCAACCTTTCACGTCGAGGATTTGAGGTCTGGAGAACCTTTAGCCCTGATAAAAGAGGCCATGGGTGGCAAGGAACTCCGCGTTTGCTGCGGCTAGTTTCCCGAGTATGTGAGGGCTGCCTCACCCGGCTAATAGTCAAACAACCGGAGCTACGATATCTCTTTGCGCCGTGCAAACGCCAGTGATGTGTGCTTTGTAGACCGAGCCGTTGAATCGAAGTCAGTGCACCGATTTTCCCTCTGGTACTCCTCCTATCATCCGTCATCAGCTTACGCCTTATGTTGCCCCGGATGGCGCAGCGGATGACGGGAGCGAGCGGGGCGCTATGATGAACCGCATCGACAGAGCGGGCAGATGACCAGTCTTTTCCGGGGAGATCTAGGGAAACCCCCCATTTGAGTTATGCAATTGGAACGCGAGCCGCGAAGACCCGAACTTGGCGGTCATGGTCAGCCCAGCGTTGGCCGACAACATCACGCCACTCCCCAGACCACTCCCATCAGGCGACAGTGCCATCATCATCGGGCGAGCGCAACGGCTCTGCCATTGACATAAAATAGCCACTTTTTCCCCGGAATCGAAATCGACGCTAAGACAGCACCATCGACAATGGCTTCAAGAAGGACATGCCAACAGCTATGGCGCATTCAGCCCACCACAAGCGCTCTCATAAACCGAAGCATCACAAAGCCCGCGGCAATCGGCAGACTTCTGCCTGCGGCGACAGCAACGCTCCTCCCGAAAGCCCGACTTACAATTCAATGCCGGCAATCAAATTTCTCCTCATTTCAACATCAAACTCGCCCATACTCAAGCCATTCTCCTGAAACGACAGAGCATCCGATCCCGAAATGGACGCCGCCAAAGGACCCCACTTCTCGGCCCGTAGTGGTTCTCGGCGCGGGGGTCCTTGGCCGCCGACTGGCGGTAATGTGGGCCTCGACTGGTCGGCCCGTCATTTTGCAGGACATCAATGAGAAGGCGCTCTCGTCTGCCGTTGTCTATGTCGGCGATGCCCTGACGACTGTCTGCGCGGTCCGCGAGTCACATCCCGGCCGCGTCACGACGAGCACTGTCCTCGAGGAGTCTTGCGGCGCCAACCCCTGGATGGTCATCGAAGCACTGCCTGAAGACCCCGAGATCAAGCGCGAGATGCTTGGAAAGGTCGACTCGCTCGTGCCAGAAGACTGCATCATCGCCTCCAACAGCTCAACATGGCCGACATCGGCATTGCGAACGTTGATCTCCCGCCCGGAACGTCTCCTCAACACGCATTATCATCTTCCACCACGTAACACCTACGTGGAGCTGATGACCTGCGGAGCCACCGACAAGGACCTCATGCCCTTCTTGAAAGAGCAGATGCGGAGCGTAGGCTTCAACCCGCTTGCGTTGCCCCATGAGTCCGTCGGCTTTGTCTTCAACCGCATCTGGTCTGCAGTCAAGTCAGACACCCTGCGAGTCTTACAGGCAGAGCTGGCTTCGCCCCGAGACATTGACGCGCTATTCCGAGACTTCTTCCACGCCGAGAAGGGACCTTGCGAGAAGATGGACGAGGTTGGTCTAGACACGGTCTGGCAGGTGGAGCGGAACAGGGTGAACATGGGCGTCGTGGATCCGAAGAAGGCGGGGTACACGGACTGGCTGGAGGAGAACTACATCTCAAGAGGAAGACTGGGAGAGAAGACCGGAGACGGACTCTACTCTGCGGAAGAAAGAAGGTTGTTGGCCCAAAAGAGAGCGTTGGCAAAGAAGTCTTATCTGAAGTTGCGCTAACCAGTTCATCTATGTCTTTCTAGGTTGCTTTGGAAGGAGTTGGAATCCATGAAGGAGGGTGACAATGGCGCTTAGGCAGTCGGTATCATATTGCAAGTTTCCTTTGATCTAAACTATCCCATTATTATATGGTCTTGAAATATGACTATCGTCCATGTTGTTAGGCTATCATGTTTGAGGACACTTGTATATTCCTATGAGCTGCTTGTGATTTAGGGGAGAATGATCTAGATGATTCAGCATGTTGTCTTCATCAGTAGGGGATGTCATAAGCGCAGCTTCTGCCCGCGAAGAACTCTTGAAGAAGTTCTCCTTCTGACGTGATCGGAACTTGTGTCATCGGCGGATCAACCTTACATCGTCAACACGAGATGGCCGACAGAAAGAAGAGGTGCACAGGATCCCCTCGGACGGATGCAGTCGCCGAGTTCTTATCTGCACAGGAAGCCACCGCAGCGCTCCAATCCGAATACCTTTGGCTGCTTCTTACTTATGAATCGATCCGCCTCAGAGATGAAGGATTGCAAGTTGACGGAACGCAGCCGCAAGCGCCAGACACCCTCGACGACCAGGGGATCCTCACTACAACATCATCAGCTGCAGATGATGAGGCAGATAGCCACACCATGCATGACGATGCCGCCTTCATCTCGCCCCCCTCTGCGGCTTTGGCGTTCAAGGGTGCGAGCTGGGGCTGCCTTGGAGATGCAATGAAGTCCCTTTCTTGTGGCAAGGCCTTCTACTTCGATTCCCGTGGCGACTTGGTTCTGAAGGTGGGCAAAGCCTTTCACGAAGGCGGACGCGACTTCGTCGTCTGTTCGAGGACTGTTGCGCGATGGTCCAAGGTCTTCAACGCCATGTTCTTCGGCGGTTTCGCGGAGTCTATCTCTTCAGCTCGCGACGGTACGTGGACAATTGCACTGCCTGAGGACAGGGCGGCTCCCCTCTTTCTCATCCTGGCCATCATTCATGGCACTCACCAGCCCATACCGATGGGTTTGGGACGCGATGAGCTCTTTGACCTCTTGATAGTGACAGAGAAGTACGACATGACACATGTTCTTCGACCGTGGGCTTCTCAGTGGGTTCAGAATTTGCCCCTCGATAACTACGAGAACACTACGGGCCAATACCGCGACGTGTGGATTGCCTGGGAGCTAGGTTGCGAAGCTAGCTTTTGCAAGATGCTCAATGACATCTTGTGGGACTGTCGCGTGGACGATGCTGGTCAGCTCATTAACGTCCACGGTGTGCCTCTGAGCACAATTCCATGCCTGGAGCCCTCCAGCATTCTTGGTAAGAAGCCCATCGGCTAATGTTCCTGTCCGCCGAACTACTACCATTATTCCTTTTTGATTCACAGACTGATCAGGATTTACAGAGAACATTTCTTTCAAGCGAGCAGAACTCATAGAGAGGCTGATCAACTGTCTCCGCCGAGCAATGAAGACCTCCCTTACAATGAGTCGCTGTGAGGAAGAACTTGCAGAGATACGCCATTGCAATTGCTCTGACGTTAACTTCGAGAATCGATCCGCCTTCATAACAAAAGAGGACTGCGACGACCTATTTCTTGGCAGAATTATGCGCCGTATTCGAGAAATGGGATTGGAGGAGTTCGTTCTGCCGCGCGCCACCTTCTCTTCGTATCTTGGAAGTATTCATGATCTATCGGATTTGATCCTACTCGAAGAGGTTAACGGACACGTTGAGGGCCACGATAGTTGTGACCTCTGGATTGTTGTCCAAATAGAAGTTAAGGAGATGGTCGACAACTTGTCGTCCCCAGTCACGGAGACGCACCTTGAATACCTGCGAAATCAGGCCAAGAAGACAGGTGTGTAGATAGACCAGACTGCGTTCAAGAAAGAAGAGTTGATAGACACGGTTTGTGGCTATACAGAAAAAAGAATAAGAACGTATTGGCTATGCCTTTTGAGAATTATGTTCGGTCAGCTGCTTTCGCTGCAGGCGGGCTTTGTTTTGCTCCGACACTAAGTAAATTACCGATGATTACACAGGTAAAATGCCTCCTCAATTTCTATAGCTACTAGTGGGTGTCATTCTGGGACTGTATGGATAGAAACGGGCTGTAGGTATGACCCATTCGTGGCACTGAACGAGGAGGGCGCTAGTTAGTGCAGTTTACGCGGGAGAAGATGGCAGTATTTTCTCCCTCCAAAAACAACTACTTTCTAATTGACTTGCTGTCTGAGATCCACTATTCGGTCTTCGGTCTTCTTGTTTCGTCTTCGTTGTCGTCTACACGCGTTGTTGAGTGAGAATATTTAAATCGGAACTCATTACCTATCGCTTCAACCGACGTATTTTTCGTTTTATGATCACAGCATTCATTTGAAAGTGAAGAATAGAATTAGCATGCTGCGATGATCACCTAGGGTAGCGCAAATATCATTGGGTGGATGAGGTGTACGTCATTGTGGCCTGTCCAAAACGCCGAGTTCTAGGACTGCACGTCGCGGTTGCATTGCCTCCCAGCTGGAATGGTAGTATAGTGCATGCATGTTACCCATAAGAACAAAACTCGATTAATCGTGGTCTAATTCACTGGTTGCCGTATTCTCGATTTCAAAGCTTGATCTTCGATGGTAGGCCTCCTGCATTAGCTCGAACCCCAGCAAACTTTGGAATGACTGATTGGCCACGAACCCAAGCCCTGCCATTCCTTACCCGTCGTATAGCAAGGGTGCTCAACAGCACGGCTATAAAGAGTCACAAAAAGCCGTCGTAATACGTTCATTCAAATCTACCACATGGTTCACGCGGCGCGTCTCTCGAACTTTACTCAGTCGGTATCCTGCTGCCCTCATACAACCAAGTGCAACATCATGAGCCAAGTCCACGATCCATGGGATGGCCTTTTTGATTCACCATCAGCGTCTACGAGAGAGAAGAAGGGGAAGAAGACTTCGAGCCTGTAAGTATTTCTGAAGGCTCATAAATGAGGAAACGTTGACGAAGTTGCGCCGTCAGATACCCACCACAAAACTCCGGCTATTTTGAAGACCCAGATGTCTGGGAATGTATCAAACCGGCAATGGAAACATTAGCTGGCGGAAACATTTTCTACTTTGATTCGTGTGGCGACTTGACTCTCAAGGTTGGAGGCGTTAGTAATGAGAAGCTGCGGGTGTACGAATTTGTTGTGTGCTCCAGGTCCCTTGCACGATGGTCATCCGTCTTCCGTGCGATGCTGTTCACTGGTTTCGCGGAGTCGAGGCCCAGGGATAAGGCTCCATGGACAGTTGAGATGCCGGAGGATTCCGTTTCTCCCGTCTTCCTGGTTTTGAGTATTGTGCATGGACACTTCCAACACATACCCAAGAGCCTTCAGCAAGACCAACTCTACCAGTTACTAGTGGTGACTGAGAAATACGACATGACGCAGACTCTAAGTCCATGGGCTTCAACATGGTTCCAACCATACGCTGCCACGAAAACATCAGTAACCGAGGGCAAGGAGGTTGTTATGTGGATTTCGTGGGAACTTGGTCATGAAGAAACCTTTCGAACTTACGCGAAGAACCTACTGCTCAAATCGAAAATCAACGATGCGGGAGAGCTGATCGACAAACACAACATTGCCCTCAACACTTACACATTCCTTGAGCCACCGGGAATCATTGGTACGCCGTTTTTCTGCTCATTTGTTATGTTGATGAGTGCTGATGTGTGGTGGCATCAGAGAGAATCTCTTCGACCAGAGCAACGGTCATTCATAAAATGACGGAAATACTCTATGGTGCCATCTGGGATGCCTTGAAGAATGGAAAGTGTCAAAGCCAAGCGGACGCTTGGGGCCACTTCCACTCTTCAAGATCGTCGGATAAATGCATAAGGCTAGTTCTTGGATCCCTCATTCAGCAAGTTCACAAAATTGGCTTGCAGGATGTGGCGCTCTTGCAAACTGCCACACCCAAGTATTCTGGAAGCATCAACGACCTCTTATCGGCAGTTCAAACAATCGACTTTTCAACCGACCCATCGGGGCACACTTCTTGCAACCCATTGCAAAACATTAAGGAGAAGGTCGCTAGTCTCGTGGCCAAGATTGAATCCCCGGTAACTGACAACCATTTGGAGTACTTGCGAACCCAAGCGAAGAAAACTGGTGTCTGACGTTGTTTCGCAGAGGCGTCCAAGCAGTATTCGCTGAGATTGTAGGTTTCTGAGGGTTTTATCTGAGAGAGAATACTTTCTTTGGATCCGCGAAGCGCTGGGCTATTGGTTCCTGACGACGGCAAACCTCCCAGCATCGGGATTCAAACGCAATTGAGTGCGCAGGTAACATTGATCAATGTTCTCATACATCAGTGAAGAATAACAAAGAATGGAAATTTGAGCATCCTTTGCCAGAACATTAATACGAAAAAGTGAAGGCGCTCCAGCTCGGAAGTTGCTTTGTGGGTAGTAGCTACCGCACAAGCTAATGAATGACATGGGCAAGATGGCAGTCGTGCACGTACTGGCTCCTTCCTCAGCATTGCCGGGGCCACCATCTACCATGTTCATTAATATCATCCACCTCAACTTCCATCTTTCAACTCTTCAAAGTCCACTACCATAACACAACACGTTTTTCCACGACTATGGACAGTACGAGTCTTGTTAGACAGAGCCATCATAGAGAGCCGCTGGAAGCCAAGGTTCGTCAACGTCCCATGCAACGTCCAATCTAGGCTGACACAAGCTACAGATAGGTGGCCATAGAGGTTGCTCCCTAAAGCCCAGGCCATCCTGGCCCTCGAATCCTTTCCCGTGAGATTTATACGGCCGTCAACAAGGTGCGCCTCCAGGCGGCGAACTGCGAAGAAGAAAAGTTAGAAGGGAAGAAAGAAGGTCATGATCATGGCATCCAAGAGTTCCGACGTAGACCAAAATAGCAATCACAGCACAGACGGCATGTGGGAGTTCCTGAAGCAGAAAGCTGTCTTACCGACCGCAGAGATCTTCTCGGAGTACGAGGGAAATTTGACGCTGGTTGTAGGAGCACCGCCACGGCCTGATAACCAATCCGGCCAGGACACCCTGTTTGTCCCAACCAAGCAAGAAAGCCGGAGATTTCGAGTCGATTCAAAGACCATGGCCACAGTTTCGGATGTTTTCGATTGCATGCTCTTCGGCGGCTTCGCCGAGAACCCTGGGTCGTAAGCCTGCCTGACGATAACCCTTGGGCCATGTTCTTCATTGTTGCGACCGCCCATGGATACTCCAGCTACATACCGGATTGCCTTGGCACCGATGAACTTCGAATTGTCTTACATCTAATAGACAAGTACGCCGTGAAGCCCATTCTGGCCGGTTGGCTGCAGAAATGGATCTCCGAATGTCCCGACCACCAGTCTCTGTCCCAAGATGTTGCCTGGCTCATTGGCCATGAAAAGATCTTCACTGATCACGTCAAGGCGAGTTGCGAGAATGCTCGCATTGACGTACGAGGAGACCTCACCAACAAATCGTCGCTTGCCTTATGCTATTACGCTAGTCTTGAGGGTAGAGTCCATCACGCGTACCAGAGGGCTGTTCATTTCCCACCTGATTCGATATCTAAATGTAACACTCGGTTCGTCTCGAGTCAGAAATCTGTGCGAACGCCAGGACAAGTCGTGCGACGCGATGGTGTTAGGATCTTTGATAGAGGCCTGCGACGACGCCGATATCACACACTGTGTCGCATCTTTGATGGCTATACGAAGACTCCGAGTGGTTGGAGAACCTCGATTCTTAGGAAGCGTGAAGGAGCTCATTGGCATCATTAAGACGATATCCAAGTCGATTGTGTCGACACATATACCCGGTTGCAACCCGTTCCACGGCATTGACAAATTCGCTGGGGGCGTTTGGCACAAAATTGGCTCACCCTTGAACCCAGAGACTCAAGATCGCCTCCGAAAGAATGCACTGGTCAGTGGATTAACAATCTGAAAGCGGTGGAATGACCAGAAGGCTGACTGGGGCTGTGGTCGAACTTGGGGGCGGACAGCCTGTCGAGAACAAGGTAGCATGCAGCAGCTTCGGTTATGATGTATTATTAGCTTGCAGGCCACTGGGCCAAATCCGAATGATTGAATACGAGAGCAAGGTCGGTACTTCTAGGAGCTAGCTCTAACTATTAGAACCTGCTGGGTTCAATCAAAGGGCTTTTTGCAACTTTGATGGGAGGCTACAAAGATTGCGACGAGTGCGTATTCACCATCGGATTTCTTGATATTCCCTACGCAGTGTGCTTCAGGACAGGTTTTCAAATTTTTGTTTTGTTGGAAACTCACTGAAGAATGTAAGTCGGCGCGCGGAGAAACAGCCCGGCGTTTTGCTTCGAAAATGGTAGCCAGATGGTGACCCGGTTCCTGACCGCCCCGAAATTGACGCTAGCTCTTCGTTGGCTTCCATCTCATTCGAGTTCTTTTGCACCTAAAAACTGACCTTTGTCTCGAAAGGCTGGTAGCTGCAGAGACGCGGACTGATGGTCGACTGGTTTGCTCAAGCGGAAGACAGACGGAAAGAGGGTACCCGCTACCTTCCTCACCGGGCGACTTTTCACGAGCCCGACTGAGATTTTCACCTGGCGCCATGACTTCACCCGCCAATCCTTCCCACAACTCCATCCTGCCCAAAAATCTTCAAATCAACGCAAAACGCATTGGAGAAACTTCAATTCCCACAGACGACAAAGCGGTGCCTGCCCTTTGGAGATCGATCAAGCCATGCAACGGTAGGCATCCAGCAGGCGGCCTTGCGCCTTCCTCATTCTAATGCGGACGTGTATAGGACGACCATGCTTCCGCCGACCAAGAATCGTTCTTTGGGGGAGTATTGGGACACTGTCAACACCATACTCCTGAAGAGGGGCATACTTAGCATCCAGGACGCTACCGTGCCAGAGATTGTTTCATCACATGCCAACTCTAGCAGCAATGGTAACGAATCCCCAAACAGCGACGATAACGATATGTGGCGATCCCTGGATCAACTCATAGGGCCATCTAACGAAGTATACCACATGGCAATCTTGCGCGACAAGCAATTCGGAGACGTCATCTTGAATATTGGTGGCGGTGCGGCTCAACCAGACGACGAACATTCAAGACGCGGGAACGAAGGAGACCGTGAGACTCAGCTGGACGGAACAGACATTGCCGACCCCTTGACGAAATTCACTATTACCAGCTCCGAACTGGACGAAGCTGAGGTTGCGGAGACTCCAGTCAAGGCCATCGTCATCAATTCCGACCCCGCCGCGATATGTTCCCCCGTATTCCGTGCCATGTTGCGGACAGACTTCGCCGAGTCAAAAGTCAACAACAGCCGGAAGAACTGGGTCGTGAACCTACCAGATGACTATGTCGAACAGCTGTTCTTCCTCTTGTCAATGATTCATGGCCGATGGGAGAACATACCGAAAAGGATTTCCATCGATGAGTTGCATGATCTTCTACTTACGGCAGACAAGTACGATATGATGCAAATCTTTCTGCCATGGTACTTTGACTGAACGCCCGACCATGTTTTCTTCGGGTGGCATTCATGGGATTGGTCTGCCATGTGTCTACCGCTCCACGTGGATCTCCTCCTCTGGCTTGCTTGGGAAACTCGGATGAAGGAGCATTTCGAAACCATCATCTTTCAAATGAGCTACTGGCATCGCGTCAACGACAAAGGTGAGCTGTTGGGCCTGAATGGTCTGCCCTTGCAACTTCGAAGTACCTGGAACACCGACGAGATCATGAGTAAGTTTACCCTTGAACTCACCCGGCGTCTCTTTTTTGGCACATTCTGACGGAAGGTCCCAGAAACCATTTCCCAATGGAGGCAGAGAGGAGTCGATTACGTCCACCGCATCTTCCACGAGGACATTACACGTGCTATGCAGCACTCTGTGTGCGAGCGTGGAACGTGTAAGGTGAGCTGTGTTGAAACGATTGTTCACATCTACAATGCCGTAGGTATTGGCAGTGCTCCCATGCTGCGCGTTCACACCGGCAATTTAGCGGATCTGGTGAGAATAGTCATCGATGCCGATGACCGAATGATGTGGGGTTCATATTGCGACAATGTTGCCAACATCTCTAGGGATGTGACAGAATTTCAACTCGAAATTGAAAACTATGTGCGGAGCCCCGTGACTCTGGCTGGAACGAACAACTACAGACCGTTTCGCCGCCGCGTGCCGCTGTCAGATGGGCGAATTGGGCGCGGATAGCGCAGCAGGGCTGCAATTAGGCGGGCTCGCCACCATCTGGCGCATTCGGTAGCCTCAATTGATACGAAGCCTTTAGGCCTGGGCGGAATCTGGAGTAGATGGCTGTTGGACTATTACTACGAAATCGACATGCAATCTGGAGGAGGAGTATTGTCAGGATGCTTTGGTAGCAAAGTTTAAGTCAATTTGCTGCAGTCCATAGTAGTGAATACTGATTGAGTGTATTCTGACATGGATCCAAAGTTATGTCCCTTAAGCAAACCTAAAGTTGTTGCCCAGATTTTCGCCAGACTCAGTTTCTGGACTAGGTGACCTACAGGCATTTTATTATTAACAAATGAGGCTATCCGTGTCACTCTGACTATGGTTTCTGTTTATCATTACTGAGCTACAAATAGTAGAAGGACAGCGGTGAACAAAACAAAGGCCACAACGACGACAACGGCGGCGGCCGAAATCCGAGTTACCTATACAAAGCATACCTAATCTGCAAACAAGGTAATCAAGATACCACAAGGGAAACCGGCGGTCTCTGACGAATTGATCATGTCAGGGGTTTTCTTGGTACGCAGACATTCGGTGTATGCGCCTTTAGTTGTGTGTGCCTCGCGTTGTCAAATGCGGCTTGGTTTTGCCCATTCAACCGCATGAGCAACGAGACATATACCTGAAGAAAGCTTTGTCTTAGACTACGCACAATATCGACACCTCGAATCTCCTACCAGATAATCTCAAACTTGCTTTGGGTGTCACATGGCCTTGGCCATATCTTTTATTCTCGTGGGCCAGAAATTCTCCATCATATCGATCCATCTCCCGAACGCAGGGCTCGAAGGATCTTTCAAGCAGCGGAAGAACCAGTCGTCATGCTCACCTGCCTGTATTCGAGGCTTGCTCTGTATATGCCTCCTGTCAGCCCACTTCGACAAATCTCACGTGGTATAAAGGTGGATGGACCTACCCACGACGACACGGGATCGATAAAGAACTGAAAGACTTGACGACGCTCGTCAGAGTACATGGTCAGCACAAGGTCCACAGGTTTGCCCTCTTTCAGGACCAAGATGAGAGCATCGCTGAGAGCCACAGCTTCCATCAGACAGTTGCTCAACCCCAGACCACCAATGACCTGATGTTCGAAGACAAGGCAATCAGCGTTATGTCTCCCGCAGAAAAAGAGTTGCTTACGTTGTTCACATGTGCAGCGTCCCCAGCCAAGAGGCATCGTCCGTGTCTCAGTTTGGAAGCCAAGCGCTGATGGATGGTGTAAGTTGCTGCTCTCTCAATGTTGTATGCGAGTGGGCGTGGGCCGGCCCAAGCGCGGTCGTAGTGAAAGGATATGTATTCCTCCGACAGCAGCTCTTGTTCGGTCTTTTCAGTAAGCTCTTTTGGGTCGACGGCAAAGGTCAGCCTCCACTTTGTCACCTCGCCGATGACAGGTGGCGTAAGTGGGGTGATGATGGTGTAATATATCGGTTCCATCAGCAGAGTAGTTGTTGTAGGACTGTCTTCGGTATTCTTGAGCCAGACGTCAGTGGCGATGAGCTTCTCGGGCCAGGTGTGGCCTGGGAAGGATATGCCCAGCAGAGATCTCGTCCGCGACCGACCGCCATCCGACCCAACGAGAAAAGATGCTGTCTGGTCCTCGAGAAGCCCCGTATGGACGTCCTTGACTGACACCACCACGTTTGAACCGGTCGAGCCGTCGTCCAAAATTGCAACTAATTCTTTGTTGAAGACCACCTGCACATACCCAGTCTCGAGAGCGCTTTGCATCAAGACCTTTGTGAGCTCGGGTTGGGCCATGTTGAGCATGCTGATTGCTGGTGGTCTGACAGGTGTGCCAAGAGGGTCATGGTTCGGGTCTTTGGGGAAAGACCCAACAATCTGGCCCGGAGCCTTTCGATCGTTCCCATCTGGAGTTGGCGGAAGACGTATGTCAAGCCCGGTGGATCGAAAACCGCCGCCTTTGATGATGGCTTCCCATATTCCAGCGTCCGCCAGAGCGAACTGTGGTTGGGGATAGAACATACAAGCTCGAGGAAGCTGGGACAGGCCGCTCTCCTTCTCAAGGACGGTAACGCGAATCCCTGCTTGACCGAGACGCAAGGCAGCAAAGAGGCCAACAGGACCTGCGCCGATGACGAGGACCTCAGCACTGACTGGGAGAGAGCCCATGATGACGGGCAATAATGAAGTATTTTGGGTACGTGGACTGTATCAAAAATGAGTTAGAGGATGACCAAAGGAAGTGATGATCAAAGAAATTGTTCTTTCTTCTTTCCGATCATTTTATGACACTTTATATTGCTTTCTTCCCTCACAGACAACTGATTCTATCGGGCTCCATAACGCCGCGTTGTTTCTGCAGGGCAACACAGGGTACAGTATCTACCATGATTGTGATACGACCGCGATGGTTTCCGTGATGAACATTGCCTACGAAACGAGGTACCAGATTTGCATTATCATGGCTTGTCATGATGCGATATCGAACCGTGGCCGAACTCGTCAGTCCTGGGCATACGTAAGCGGGCGGCAGTCAGGATATTCGGGGTCTGCCTTAGTTCCGAGCTACTTATCAACGCACAACTTGGAAAAGCCTTTACTTGGACGGCAGGTGGGTCAGGAAGCGCGCCAAATAACGGGAGACTACGGGCTTAGCCGTCGTAAACATCTAGCGAGCGAACTCTATCTGGCACCACGCAGCTCCTTATCGCGGGTCGGCTCGAACAGTGCTGCTGTCCGGACCCCGGTTGTGTCCAGGGCCTTCATTAGACCAAGACCACTTGTCTCGTGGATCTACTGGGTTAATCGGTTTTTTACATGCCACTTAACCATGTTGAGTCAGTTTCGTCTGGGTTTGCCAAGTTCGGGCTCTATCTTCGGGACTGTTGCACGGCAAGTGATACCCTGGCACATGTCTTGAGCGCCTCAGTCACAGCCGAGAACTTGTGATGACTTTATCTCGGCATGCTAAGATAATCATCGAATGAAGAGCATTCTTAGACCCACTTGCATCGATTCTCTCGTGACATCGCAGTAATTTCAATTGACAGTCGACACAACTTGGTCGCGATATAACCAAGCACTGCTGCTGCAAACAAGACAGAAAGAGCATTTCGAGAAAAGCCGGACGAGTCAATAGTTGGGCAGACTACCTAAGTCGAAAAAGCATGAAAATTGGTTTTGCTGACTATCTCTAATTGAACCTGCAATTTGGTGACGAAAACACGTTGCTGCATTTAATCCCATACGACTGACACCTTTGGAATCACAACTTCAGGCCCAAGACCGGCCGCCTTTGCAGCAGCAAAGCAGCTCGCCGCAACAATAATCCAGCGCAGCAGTGTACCTCGGCCAGAAGCACTTCCCAGTCTGAATATCTTCCAAGCCCATGATCTCAAACCCAAGACCTGTCTTCCGTGACGATCGAAATCCGGCTTGACATCACCTAGCCACTGTGACATCCTCAGCTCCGACTCCAGGTAGGGCATGTATCGAACACGAAAGATCTTGTCCACCCAGTTGGGGGTCTCTGCAATTGTGCGGCGATGTATGGGACAGTCAAACGACGCTTTCCCACGGTAAGAGCCAGAGCCAGAGTAACCTACGCCGCCGAAGGGGAAGGTGTGGACCGCGGCGTGCATGAAGGCTTCATTGAGTGTCGCCCCTCCAGAGGTAACACTGGACAGTACTATTCCCAGTATGTCAGTTCTATCCATTAATACCTTTTCTTAGTATGGGCACGATTGGTTACCTTTCTCATTTTCCGATGGACTGCCGAAGGCCATCAGAGCAAGTGCCGTAGAGTCGGTCTCATTTGCGATAGCAATCGCATCCTCGAGATTATCGTATGGCACGATCACCCATATCGGACCAAAGGATTCCTCCTGAACCATAATATCATGGAGATCATCGACAAGAACGGCCGTTGGCTCGATGTAGAGGTCATTGCGGTCAGTGTCTCCCCCCAAAACCTTCTGTCCACGCGTGTTATCAAGCATGTTCTTCATCCTATCAAAGTGTTGGGCGTTGATGATGCGGCAAAAGTCTGGGCTCTCCTTGGCGCCTTTAGGGAAGAATTCGGCGTAGGATTCTCGTAGAAACTTGACAAAGTCCTTGACTAGTTCCCTTTCGATGAGAACGTAATTGTGGGACACGCAGACTTGTCCGGCGTTCAGCGTCTTTCCCCACAAGAGCCTTCGCGCAGCAAGACGAAGGTCTGCATTGCTGGTGACGAATGCTGGATTCTTGCCGCCAAGCTCGAGGCACACGGGCGTAAGCGTCTCTGAAGCCTTCCTGGAGATGATCTTGGCAACGTTGACCCCGCCAGTATACAGAATCTTGTCCCATTTCTGGTCCAGGAGAGCAGTGGTCTCAGGCACGGCACCGTTCACGACCTTGTAAGAGTCAGTGTCCAGGTAGTCCTCGATGATACCCTTGAGAATCATGGCCGTTGCCGGAGCGTTCTCGGAAGGTTTCACAACAGCGGTGCAGCCGGCGGCTATCGCACCAATGAGGGGACAAATGTTCAGCTGCACCGGAAAGTTGTATGTTCCGATAATAAGAACCGTGCCCAGGGGTTGTTTTCGGATTCGCGGGCGAAGAAGCGAAAAGGGAAGGAACACGTCAATGTTCTTGTCGTCCTGTATCCACGTCGCCAAGTTCTGGATGGCGAACATGCAGTCCGAAATGCTCCAGTCAATGTCAGAAACGTGGGCGTCGTGGGGAGGGCGGTTGAGATCGTATTTGAGGGCCTCTCGAAGCTGACCAGTTCTGTCTTTGAGTCCCCAGTACAGCTTTCGAAGTTGGACAAGGCGGTATTCCACATTCTTTGTCTTGCCAGACTTGAAAGTGGCCTTGGCCGCGCGGACAGAAGCTGGTATGCTTGCCACAGGAGTCGATGCAAAAGGCGGAATCTTTGTCGATTCCATTATTTCTTTGTGCGCCATATCGAAAGTGTCTCAGTGGAGGTTTTCGTATGATATGCAAAGGAGAAGACGGTGGAGGACAGAAACGTGTGGTTATAATAGAACGGCTCGCTGCAATGCTTGCTCTAACAGTCGCTGGGGCGTCATTGGCAGTGGTTTACATACAGCTTCTCTTCATGGTATCTGGAGCAATCAATTTCTCCGCTACACGAAGCTGACAAATTCAGTGTCAATGTTTATTCAACTCAGAGGGCGCAAGACGAAATTTTGACCCTGTCGTTTGGCCATGTCGCTGCCCCCGGAGCTGTGGGGCTTGCTTGTAACCCTGTGAGAAAGCGGCCCTTGTGAGTCCCTCATTCAAGGTTGCTGAGAGCGACTATCCTCTTGTCTGTCTAAACAAGACGGGTGCCTGAGAAACGATGCCGTATTTCCTTGGCTGAAGCGACAGGATAATCGTGAAGTGGGTTGTGTCTTCGAAATAGTACGGCAGGGTGCCGATCGTGGGAACTGATTTCTGGGTGGGGGTGCAGCCCACTTGGGTAGGAGTGTTGAATGCATGCTCTATTAGTACCCAACCCTGGACTTTGGTTCCTGACAGCCGCATAAACTTTGAACAGTCGACATGATCAGTAGTCTTTCACGGCAAGTCTTGCATATGAAGATGATTGATAATCAAATGGCATGATCATCCAAAGGCATGGACTTTGGTTCAGGGTTGGGTTGAAACCTGGTGACTTCCTTGCGCCGGATCAACTGACATTCTTTCCTACCACCAATTCTTGAAATCCAACTACTTTCCGGTTTAGATGTGCCTTCAATGGTAATGCGACCAAATTCTGTCGCTTCTAACAAGACAGAAATGACTGATAACCTAGCTATCTCTGATGATGGCAACTCGAATGGGACAGGCAGGCAACTCCTGAATGGAAGTGGGAAGACGACCCATCAAATCCATACAACTGGCCCTCGTGGAAAAAGAACGTGCAGCTTGCAATGATCTCTATTGCAGGCTTTACTTGGTGGGTGAAGCAATTTTTGGTAACAAACTTCCTTTCGCCAACTGAGTTTTCTAGTTCTGTTGGCACCTCGATTGTCAGCCCAGCTCGTTCACAGTTCATGGACGAATTTAATATCTCAGGCACGGCTGCCTTCCTGCCGCTTTCATTATATGTCCTTGCACTAGGACTTGGTCCCGTACTCGGCGGGCCCTTATCGGAATCGGCCGGTAGACAGGCTGTCCATATTATCGCCGTAGTCTTTGGCGGTCTTTTCGCCCTGGGCGCGGGATTCACAGAAACCTTTGCCGGGCTGTGCATACTCAGATTTTTGTCTGGGTTCTTCTACGGGCCTGTTTTGGCCGTAGGCTCTGGTGTCTTGAATGAAACGTACCTGCCTGTTGAGAGGGGGTTACCATCAACAATTTTTATCCTGAGTCCGTTTCTGGGACCTGGCCTCGGGTAAGACGCAGCAAAACTCGCGAACTTGAAGGGTGCTGACATAGGTCGAAGGCCAGTTCTGGGGTCCTTCATGGTTGACAGGAAAGGTTGGCGCTGGACACAGTATACCATCGTGTTCTTCTCTGTATTTTCGGCAATGTGGCTTTTTGTCGCTGGCGAGTCGTATCATCCCGTCTTACTACGACGCCGTCGAAAGCAACTCGGCCTCGATGAACCCGAACCGAGCCCCACCTCAACAATGATTCGGCAATTCCTCACTGTTAGTCTATTTCGACCCCTAAGGATGCTTTTCACAGAACCCATCGTGTCAATACTTTCCTTGTATGTGGCATGCATGTTCGGAACACTGTTTATGTTCTTCGGGGCTTTCTTCTACGTTTTCGGGGCGACACATAACTTCAGTCTCACAGACTCAGGTCTAGTCTTCTTGGCCATTGCATTCGGGTGTGTTCTTGGCTGTGTAACCTTGGTCCTCTGCGACCGATATCTCTACCAGCCTAAAGCTCGAAGCTTTCTGCCAGGCGAGATACCACCAGAGCTTCGACTTTACCCTGCTATGATGGGTTCTTTGGGTCTGCCTCTGAGCTTGTTTTGGTTTGGATGGACGGCTCGCTCAGATGTGCATGTTGCCGTACCGATCGTGGCAGTTGCAGTCTTTGGCTGGGGCAACATCTCATTGACCGTCAGCTCAATTCAATATCTTGGAGACACATATCATCGAACCAATGTCGCAAGTGCAGCGAGTGCTAATAGCCTGGCAAGGTATACCCTTGCTGCCGCCTTCCCGTTCTTTTCTCTCCAAAGTGAGTACTCACTTACTTCTTCATTCCCATTGAAGACCCCCCACTGATACATGTATCATGTAGTGTACCAAAGCCTCGGCATAGGTTGGGCCACGAGCCTTCTAGGATTCGTTGCACTCATTTTACTTCCCGGGCCATGGGCATTCTTCAAGTATGGCCAAAACATTCGCCGCCGAAGCAAGTATGAAACTGCCAATTATTAGAAAGCTTTTGCTGTCTGGGAGGACAACTGGGTCAAACAGCTGTCGTCCTGTTCAATAGCTTCATCCTTTCTTTCTATAATATGTAAAGTCCTGTGGATAATATTCTCTTCGTTATCGTCCCCGTCCCTGTTATCTCTATCTCTATCGCTCCTATTAGCGTCATTACTATTGCGATTGGCATTGTCATTGTCGCCGTTGCATTGTCGTTCTCGTTCTTGTTCTCCGTGTCGTCCTCATCGTTGTCTGTGCCCACCTCCCGCCGGGATAGCACGTCTATGTTAGAAAGTAACTTTGATTCACTTGATTCTTCCTTCCAATGTCTTTCAAAAAGGCTGCAGAAGTCCGAAATCTTTGGTCTTAAGACCAGCATGGCTCTGAAAGCGGCAGCCCTACACTCTGTATAAGTAATTTGCCGGAGATCACCAGGGGAATTATGCGACAAGAAAAGTTGATATTCCCACAGGTCGCCTTAAGATATCAGTTAAATACATTTGATGTTGTGAAGCCAGCAGAAGTCTTTGCTGCACGTGGTCAATACAAGCCTTTGTATCCCACCAAAACCTATGGCTGATATATTTCTAGAACCGGCATCCAGAGATAACGGTAACCCCCACTCCTCTGTCCCTCAGAAAAATGCTAGATGGAGTGCGTGCTCAACCCAAGCTCCGACAAAGTCTCGTCCCACAGACGGTTCATTTTCTTTTGACCAGCTTCAGTGTACATGAGCTTAGGATAACTGTGGTTGTGTTAATAAGACATGTGAGAAACTTCGGCGCGAAGTCTCGCGGAGCAGGGACTTACGGCCTGATGACAAAGTCGGTAAAGGAACCGTGTGACTCTTTTCCCAGGACCACTGCCGAATGAAGATACTGCCTGGCGCTATCAACTACTTCTCGCCCAATCACGCGATCCATAACGAACGGGACGATTTTCCAGACACCCGATGCCTCGCGGTTAAGACCGGTGCCTTTGGTAGCGCCGGGGTTGAGGTAGTTGATAGTGACCTCGTCTGCTGTGACGGTCTGCGATAGCTTGGCGATTCCCATGACCAAAAGCAATTTGGTCTTCCCGTAGTGCTGCATTCCGTTGTATCCCTCCTTGTTATCGAGTGCAACGAGGAGAGATCCAGATGTCTCCGGCAGTGCAGCCCAGTAGGACATGTCGGAGCCGACGACGGTCAAGCGATTGGGCCGACCTTGAGCCTTGGCCTTTAGGACCGGGACCATAAGGATGGCGAGAAGCATGGTGTTGATGTAGTTGACTTGGAGAGTCACTTCGCGGCCCTTGCCTTCGTTGCTCTTCTCGAACGTCATCTTGCCGACACCAGCATTGAGAATGAGAAAGTCGATCCGCTCAAGAGACTCGCAGCGGCGAGCGAAGCTTCGCACTGATGCATCGGATTCCATATCTAGCAGCCAGACTTGGATGTCGGCTGCAGGAAAGTGGCGTGCAAGTAGCTCCGCCGCGTTGTCGCCCTTCCTCTGTGAACGGACCGCCAGTATGAGGTGAGTAAGGCCTTTTTGAAGAAATTGTCGGGATGCTTCAAGGCCAATACCAGCATTGGAGCCAGTAACAATGCCCGTCTGGCCTTGAAGGTTGATCGCTTCTGGGATGGGGGGTACGGAGGCGAATACAGCTTTGCGGAAAGACGTCAAAAGGCTCGTCTCTGATGCGACTCGGTCTTGCATTTGCGCGGACATGACGACTATAATTCAAGAAGAACAAATAAAGACAATACAGCAACAGTTGTGTATTGGGATGAGAATTCTTGGTTGATGTGGAGAATGACGAAGTTTGCTGCTGGTGATGACGGTGATGGGGAGAATGTTGCTAATAAGATGTCTTCTTCTGAGACATCTTTCCACATGAGCGCTCACGCCCCTTTTATATTTTGCAATGCTTCTTTTGATAAATTTTCAAGGACACAAATAGATACCACCGGGAACTTTTCTCATCCATCTCGTTCGTCCCCGGCTTCAGAGCTCGAGATCGCTGAGCAATGTTCTGGCGACGATTCGGAACTTTTTCCCCTACGCTGATTCGTCAAAGTTAAGCTATGCAGATCCCAGAGTCCAGTGGACCTCTTTCGTCGTGAGACAGAACTTTTTTTTACAATGTCATTGGACAGGCTCTCAGTTAGTTCCTGTGGCGCTGACATGGGTGTTCATTCTGAAATTCGTTAGCTTGGATCCTTCGCTGCGCCCCATGCCAGGCATCCAAGCCTGTCAGCTATGGACGAATGGTGTCCTCTGGAAAAGTTCCCTGACGCACCTGAATCCCTTATCTCGCCCATGGCCTCTGTGACGGAGGCACGATCCGAGGCTGCGATACCCGCATGATCACGATGTCCGCACCGGCTTTAATGGCTGCAGGTCAGCGACCGTTGCTCCCAAGAATGCCCCAGTCAGATTCTCCAATGCGCCCAGCTTCGGCATGCGCCGCATTACCGATACAACACGATGCAAGAGAGTGGACGGCCGTGTACCCAATTATTGAGCGCATATACGTCAGGGAGCGTAGAAGCCTCAAGTATCTAATGAGAGCGATGGAGGAGGATTACAACTTCAAAGCCACGTAAGTTGCGCGTACACATGTTGCGGACACTGTCTTCTTCGAGGCCCTCGTCGGACGCCTGCGACCGTTGTGTTGCTCCTGGCATCGAAGAGACCCCATGTGAGCTGACAAGTGTCCAACAAAAAGAGTGCAAATGTACAAAAAACGCTTCACCAAATGGAGATTCCAGAAGAATGTTCGTCGGGACCGGCGAGGCAAGGATGTCGGTCCTCAATTGACGCGAGATTCTGGGCTGCCATCAACGGCACTGATCAAGGCTGCTACAGTCACGAGGACCCCTCGCATCCTTCATCTCAGTACCTCTGATGCGGCCCAACTAGCGTTTCTTTCGAGTATCAGAAACTGGACTGTTTCCTTTTTTGACAGGGCTGAACTTGGCACGGTGGGATATTCGCTGCCATCACCGCCGGGGTTGACAAGTCCATCGCCCAAATCGTCAATAAAGCCTCCGCCGCGCGATCTAAACAACCCCGAGCAGCTGAGCTTTGCTTTCAAACTTATACTGGGCCTTCTTGATCGCGATCAGGGTGTCTTGGCCGGTCGTCTAGCTCGCAAGGCGTTTCTCCAGGCAGAAACTCTACTTGACGCAGAAGGGCCCCTCTTCATTTGGAATACCCTCGAGATCTTCCACAATATCGCCCTCCTTCGCCAGGCAAATCTCGGCCACATACTTTTGCACCATCTCATAAGTCTTGCTGGCAGTAGACCGGTATCAAAGGTACTGCTTCGACTGCAAGACCTGCTGCAGGCATGGCAGCATGACGGCGTTCCTGTCCGGCCGGAAGCGCTCGAGCGAGCGTGGTCGATAAACGCGGATCTGACGTTCTCTCGCTTCGATCCTGATTACCTGTTGCTCTACTACCAGCTCGTCTGGGATTCGGATATTGTCAAACTTGATCCCGAGATCGCGCGTCATTCGGACAAATGGTTCGCCAAAATCCACGACAAGATCAACAAAACGTTTCTCCATGATGACGTCGACGTAGCAACTGGCAAGCTCTGGCCGAAGCATGAACTGACATTCAACGGCATTGGTATCCATGGCGATGGAACTTCACAGCCTGCTAACTTCAACCAATTGAAGCAAGAAAGTCTTACAGGGGTCACTCAGATGCTCGACGAGGTCCCCGCCGACTCGACAATGAGGGTGCGTGTCCTCTCAGCTTGGTTGAAGAGTCAAGTGCTTCAAGACGACGCCGCAATGCCGGTCCATCCCGGCATGGATATCCCACGCTTACAAGCCCGTATCATGGCTTATATCATCAGAATCATCATGGACTTCGAGACTCAAGGGAGGGAAGATGTAGACTCTGCAGCTGACAGGATGAGAACCATCTTGGCTCTCAGAGAGTATGGCCAAGGCCGACTGGGATCTCAGATTGTCTATGAGATGTGGCAACTTGAGGACTTGCTTGTCCGCGACGGTCGGGTCGAGGAAGCGGCAGAGCTGCGCGCAGAGTCATACAGACGCCTTGAAGAATTTCTGGCCGACATTCCAGAGGAACCCCACGGATAAAAGCTGGAAAAGTTCAAAATTGTCTTTAAAAAGCTTCTAAAGATCTCTGCTATTGGATTCTATATGAAGTGGTGGATTTAGGTTCTTATGAGGAGTCGTTCTCGAACCAGAGAGGTCTCATGTCTCGGCTTCAGGGAGCGTGGGGGCGTTTATATCATGGATTCGGAATCAAATGTATTGTTTTCATGAAAAACGGCTAGAACGTTACAAACACGAGACTTGGTCTAAGAGCTACGCGTAGAGATAAATCAAACAAAATACTTCTAGACTGTACGAGCAACTGGTATTCCGTTCTGCATGATCCGTTCCATTCAGTACTCCAGCGCCTTAAACCTGTGACCTGGCAGGTAAGTTCTTTTCATGTTGAATTTTCACTTTCACAAGTCCTTGGAAGTTCTTCAATACTACTTGTATCTCGCTTCACCATACCACTTGACCTTGATACAAACTTATTTGTACGCAAACACAATCTTGTTGAGGGTTTTGCCGTGTGTAACGGTTCTTCCTCGCCTAGTGGTCAACCCAAGCTCTGGGCCCGCATCGACGGGCACGCTTGAAAGCAGTAGAGCTTTCCCATGATGTCGCACAATTCTGAGTTGTGAAAGTTTCAATGAGATTTGCGGGAGTTGGTTGTGCATGCATGCATGTGAGTCATTTGTTGGAGAAAGGGGCGATTTGGAGTTCAACTTGCGAGACGCAGCCCAGATATCAACGTGACTCTGGCCTCCCATCGTTGAGAGAACTCCCCTCACCTTTGACATTATCGGGCTGTTTAGCTAGAATTAATAAGCGGGGAATGCTGGTTGCGCCAAACCTCTTTGTTTGGCGAGTTTATTTGGTTGGCTTCGTTGAAGCATCTTGCATCACAGCTACATGTCGAAATTCAATTGGCCTCTGGGTCACACTGCATCCCTTAGTTATGATAAACCGGATCAGCTCCGTTCTCAGGGGTCTTTTATTGCATCCAATAGTCTAGTGTTCCTCTGCGCAATAAAGGTGTTAAATTCCACCCGTCTTCAATCGGAATCCCAATTCAACCTACGGTATTTGACCCAAAGAATGAATGACACAGTTGATGCCATCGCGACGTAAAGCCTAAGTTCATAGGTTTACATGATACATAAAACTGAAGGTGACATGATAGAGGAACTATGTATTGAATCTTGTAGTTTAGGGTAGACAAATCCCGCTCTTATGGAATACGCGCGACTGTGTTTCTTGCATAGGGGCCTACTGCTTTTCGCGTTGATGACGCTCTACTGAACAAAGTAGTCCTGAAATACGCCGTGTTGCTATTGATTTCTCAGCCTCGTCACAGTCTGGCCATATGACGGAAGCCCCCACTGGCGTGGATTTATATCACCCTATCTGTATTGGCAGAGCTGAGTGCTACTCTTGACAGCGCTATGGTAAACGCTTGGAATGCGTCTGACGTTATCTAAGCCCTATTTCCCTAGTACAGCTGCTGCAGCAGGTCGCTATTACCGAGGGACTGAGGGAGATGGAATTTTTCCATTAGTTATTGAGTAAATCAAGATTGAGGCATCTTTTCATTGGTGCTATAGGTTTTTCATATCCTGATAGGAATAAAAACTATCGAGAGTTTGGGATCATACATGTTTTGATGGCAAATCTCGTCCGATTATCTGAATCTTTGCTTGGTAGGTTTAAAATGTCACTTTGTAGGCCCCTCGATGCCTCATAGTTGCCACTTCCATAGACGAAAGCTTCTGCGACTTGTGACAGCTTAACCAAACCATTCATGTCTCCCCATAACGTCTTTGTATTTAAGATCAAACGTTCGGAATGAACGGCACAGCAACATACGAGTCATACATTCCTCCAAAATGAATGTGGTGCTTGCCCTTGTTTATGCCAAAGATAGTGCTCTTCTGGAGATTTGGAATCTCCCAGTACGCATCCTTGCTCCCGCGCACGCGTAGCATGAGCCCCTCCCCCTCATAGAGCTTGAGCCCAATCGGCCAGATTCCAATCTCGACGGGAACGATCTCACCCGGCTGGACTTTTTCAATCTTCTCGTGAGGGTGGTAGGGCATAATGGAATCCTGTTTCGACCGATCCACGGCTCGGTGGGACACGCGAAGTAGGCCGTGAGGTCCGGTGCTCTGTAATCGAAGTCAGTAGCCGTGAAGCGCTTGAAGTGAAAAGCGATGACTAACCTTAATAACATTGGTGCTGACTACATCATCGTGAGTGCTGTCGTTCCGTGGGATTGCGGACCATGGAATGTTGATATGGTCGAGCCCTCTTCCCGACTTACTGACCTTTCTCAGACTGAGATAGATGTCCATATCGTCTGTGTCATCACAGGAAAGCCACAGCTTGGCCTTAGAGAATCCCATCAAAGTGGTTGTAGTGTTGAAGGTATAGACAAGCTCTACTGCAGAGCTGCGATCGTCCGACTGGTACGACGTGATACCGCTTGCTGGAGGGTGGTAGAGAGATAGGTTATCCTTTGTTAAATAGAGCTTCTTATACTCAGTCTTTGCGTGTGGATAACTTCCCATGGGGAAATGTTCAATGGGTTGCTATCTCTGTTAGCGTTGTTATCAGAGTAAAAGCTCAGGTACACTCACCGGTCCAAAACGATCTCCGCAAGTCAAGATAGATACGCGAACGGGGTCCGTCTTTTCCCAATCGTTCTCAACCCCCTTGAGATATCGATCGAAGAAGTCTTGCAGCTCATCGGTCATATCCTTTCGATAAATATCAAACCACTCCTGGGTAGCATGGATCCGTAGCCACTTCTTCTTACTTTTAGCTTTCCGGAAGCCCTGGATTGTGCCATAACCGTGGATTCCCGAGCTATAGCTAGTAACAGCATAGATTGGGATCGTGATTTTCTCCGTCTTGATCACCTTGTCCTCCCAGTAGGGGTTTATTAAAGGCCACTTCTGTGCTGCTGCGAAGATATCTTCTCGCTTACTTCGGCCGCGAATCGTCCCGTTATATACCAGGTTGAGGAACGTCGCGTCAGCAATACCACCTCTACAGGCGACTTCGCGATACTTATCCGTGAAGCCCTCCCACGGTGCGATAGCTTTAAGGGCGGGGGGCGCCACCACCGCAGTACTCCATTGCACTGCCGCGAGCCAGGAGTTGCCCTGCATGCCGATGGAGCCAGAGCACCAAGACAGGGCGGCAACGTGTTCAACAATCTCAGCAGCGTCTCGTCCTTGGAAGACGTTAGGAAGGTCTGTGCGGAGGGATCAGAGGTGCCTCACCAGCCGCCATTCCCTCAATATAGAGGTCTCCCTCAGAATCCCAAGATCCACGAATATCGACATTAACAACGGCGTAACCTCGAGAAACCCACTCTGCCGGGTCAACGCTGGACATGAACAGTTAACCCTTATTCACGCATTCCGCGTAGAGGGGTAGAGGATGGACTCACGACTCAAACTTTTCCAGGCCGGAAAGCATCTCTTCTTGTACCCCGACTCTGTACGGTAGAAGCTCGTAGTTGAGAAACCCGTTACCTCCTTTGCCGTAAGGACTCAGAGCAAGAAGAGCAGGAACCTTCTCCACCGTGTTCGGGCGACAGATATCGTAGTAAATCTAGACCGTTAGCTCCCCTCCTCTTGATATCCTGCTCATGGCGGACGGACCTTGACGCCATCCGAGTGTCTCATCTCTTCATTAACCTCGTATATGAGCTCGCTAGGAAGGGGTCGGCTCCGAAGGGTTTTTTGCCAGCCCTTAGGCAGGAGCTCTTTCTTCTTCTCCTTGAAGGAGTATGGGAAGCAGTTCTCCTCATTCTCCGGGCGGATCGTATCGCAGAACGGAACGTCGCAACCTTCAATGATCATGTTGAATACCTTCAGTAAATCTGTCCAGAGTGATTTTTCATAATACTACCTGGGGGAATTGGTAGCTACTTCTACCCCAAAGCTTTGCGACGGCCCTCTGTCTAAGAACATGACGGTCGCAGGTAATTACCCGAAAGCCGGTCAGCGGAATCGAGACAAGCGCTCGGAGTCTTCTCCGTGCCCGGGGGCAGTCCATCCAATCGCGTGGTGACGCACTTCATGTGTATCGAACTCTACGTCCGTGGCACGGAAGCCAGATCCTCAACGGAGAGGATATTTGCATCCCGTTCCGTCTCAAGTCGTTCGGCAGGACGGGATTTCGAAGTGTCCGCCTGGCCCCCCGCAAGACTGTGATCGGATGAGTCTTCAGATGATACTGCACAGACAAGCTCTGCTTCTAAAAGGTGGCCACATGTCGATGAGTAGTTGGTAATGAAAGGGCGTTGCTGAAATACTCACACTGCTGAGAGTTACACACCAAAGCGTCTTTCTTATCATCCGTCAACCCTCATACGTCAACTCGACTGGATCGACATGCATCATTTAAAGCCCTCACAGTGGCAAGAGCTCCCTTCAAAAGTATGGCCTGGAATGGACAAGGCAAGCTGGCCGCCCTGCAACACCAACTTCGATAACGCCGGCCCTGCCCTCGCAGGCTTCAACAGGCCAACCCGCTACGAGGGAAAGGTCAGCAATCTCGAAGTGTACGGAACAGTCCCTCCGTCGATTTCGGGCACGTTTTATCGTATCATGCCTGAGCCTTATCACGTTCCCTTTGTCAAAAACGATATTGTAGGTTTGCCCGTACCAGTCCTTATTTGTATCAAATGCTAAACTGGTCTCTAAAGTGGCTCAATGGTGACGGTGCAATCTCCTCTTTTCGCATCAAAAACGGCAATGTCGATTTTAAGCAGCGATTCGTTAAGACTGAAAAGTTTCGAGTTGAGACCAATGAGAATCGTGCGCTCATCGGTAAAGCAATCACAGCACCAGAGTTTTCCAAAACCTTGAGCAAATCGTACTAACAAAGACGTCAGGCAAGTACCGCAATCCTTTCACTGACCTGGTCGAGTTCGCCGACCGCACGACGGCCAACACGACGGCGTTCCCCTTCAAAGGCGTCATCCTTGCGTTGAAAGAAGAAAGTCAGCCTTATGCCGTTGATCCTCGCACCCTCGAAACAATTGGCAGGTGGGACTTTGACGGGCAGTTGGAAAGCGAGACTTTTACTGCGCATCCGAAGTATGACGTCAAGACGAGAGAGGTCCTGTCTTTCGGCTACGAGGGGAAGGGAATTGGAACCAGGGATGTATTTTAAATGTCGATTGATGAACACGGCAAATTTAACGAAAAGGTGTGGTTTCAGGCGCCATTCTGCGGATTCCAGCACGAGATGGCTTTTACTGATAACTGGGTGAGTATATGTTAGCCGTGTAGTTGTACTGGTTAATTCTTTCTAGGTCATCTTTCCACTTGTTCCCATGGAATGCTTCATGGACAAGCTCAAACAGGGAGGCAACCACTGGACATGGACCGATCGACCGCACTACATAGGGCTTCTCCCACGAAGAGGAGCCAAGTCCTCGGATATCAAGGTTTGGAACGATTTCTCCTTCATCTGGCACAAATCTTTAACGTGGCATAGTGGTTCCAAGGGCCGAACCTGTTCACCGGCCACGTCGCTAACGCGTGGGAGGAGAATGGGCAAGTCCACCTTCACGTGTCTATTGTCAGGGGCAACGGGTTCGGATTCTTCCCAGACCAGAACGGCGAGGCTCCCGCCTTTGATCTGGAAGTGCTTGCGCCTCATGTCTGCGAATTCGTTCTGGATCCTCACTCCACGAAGCTGGTGTACCAATCACCAACGGAAGTCGTGACAGCCGGGCCAAACGAATTCCCGCGCATCGACGATCGCGTTTTTGGCAAGAAGCACCGCTTCATATACGGGAACATGATTGACATGAGCCCTGGAGTGACGGACTGGGAGTACTCTACACCCCTGGCTGGCGGTACGTTTTCAAAAGTTTCAAGCCATGCCAGAGTCATTACACTAACAGCTCGATAAGATGGCATCGGCCACATGAACGTTCTCTACAAATACGACCTCGTAACCGGTGCTACGCAGAAATACATCAGAGGGCCTCGCCACTTCTTCCAGGAGCCTCAGTTCGTCCCCCGACATCCAGGGGCCGCGGAGGGTGACGGTTTCCTGATTGCGTTGGTCAACAACTTTAACGAGATGACCAGTGAGCTTGTCATTATTGACTGCGACGACTTTGAGAAGCATGCTGCTATTGCAAAGCTTCCCGTCAGGTTGAGGCCTGGGTTTCATGGCAACTGGGTTGATGACACGGATATTGACGGTCGGCCAAACACAGTAGCTGAGTTTGCTATTCCTCATCGCAGGGATGAAAACAATGAGACGAATGAGACGGATGGACAATGATGCTAGAGCTGGAATCTCTGGTCTTGTACGAGTGTTTTGGGAGGAGGTGAATAGGATACTCACAGGGAGAATCTTATGGCTCAACTGTTTGCGTAATGTATGTCAAATCGGTAGCTCAGTATCTATGCAACTCTTGCTCATGAAGTCTAGTGTAAATGCTCAGGATTCAACCGTATCTCGTTGCTACCAACATCTTTCAAGGCATAAATGCTGTATTCTGTTCAGTTTCATGATACACTCATACAAAAACAGGAATATGGCCGTCTAAGCCATCCTACCCGCAACCAGACCATTTTGATGGCCAAAAACATCTCAGAAATAGCAGGCAAGGTGTGAGGGTCACCTTCTGGCCTAATCTGGTGAGGCATTGCAACAAAGCCCCCGGAACGGAGTCAGTCTCCAAACTTGCCTGATCCCCGGGATCCGGAATTACGTCAAGGTTCAGAGAGAGCCATCGAAAACTTGCCTACATTATGCTATGTGCTTCAGAGTCAGAATTCAAAATAATTGCCCAATCATATACACTGGGACTTAAGCAATCATTGACTTACGACAAACAAACTATACATCGTTGTGAACTTTTCAAACAACAATATGGAATTGAACACATACACATACAAGCATCTTCAAGGTGCGGATTCGATCGAAGCTGACGTTTACTTCAAGCACGGCGACTCGAGCAGCACGAAGCCTATTGGTACGTACGATGAGCAATGATGCTTTCGACGATGACAAACTGACAAACTGGCAGCCATCTATTACCACGGCGGCAATTTTGTAGTCGGTGACAAGGGCATGATCAGCCCTCAGTACATCAAAGTGCTTCTCGACCTGGGCTTCGGCGCAGTGGTATCTCCCAACTATCGGCTCTCTCCGACAATCTCAGCATACGACGGAGCAATCGCAGACTCCAAAGACGCCTTCTCATGGGTGCAGAACGACTTGCCAGTCAAGCTAGCCAATGACGCCGGCATTATGCTGGATGGCGAGCGAGTCGTGACTTGGGGTCATTCTGCGGGAGGAACGCTTGCTCTTCTTATGGTATGTGGTTTGGTCCTGTTTTTCAACATCGTCCGGTAAACTCACGTTGACCTAGGCGTCGATGCCCAAACCTCCCAAGGCCATTCTTGACTTATTCGGCCTCAAGTACATGGAAGACGAGTCTTTCGACGAGCCTGCAAAGATACCGCCCATGGACCTCCCAGATGTGGAGTTCAGAAATAAGATATACGAAGACAAACCACCGCCGACATCAGCCCCGCCTCCCTTTGGCCCAAAGGGACCTGACGTCTCGACCTACCGCGCTACCTGGCTCATGGGCAAGATGAAGGACGGCACTTTCCTCCGAGAGGTCGTGTCGGACGGTAACTATGACAGGGTAGAGCCGGCTGGTTTGTTCTCGCCGTCCTTCCCGCCGACTTTCTTTGGGCATGGAGGGGCTGATTCGGCGGTGGATGTCAAATTGGCGAAGAGGGCGCACAACGCTCTGAAAGCGGACGGGGTAGATACGCAGCTGGTGGTTATTGAAGGTGCGGACCATGGTTTTGACATCGGAAAGATGCCCGGGGATCCAGAATATGAGGCTGTGATTAACGGGTTGAAGTTCCTACGAGCATACGTATAACTCAGGGCACACCTGGCTTGGCTTGAGCCATCTATTCTTCAATGAGGAAATCGACTGAGCTTTTCTCTGATGCAATCAAATATTCTGCATGCCGTTATAATAAGATGTGGCCTTACGGCAATCTCCTGGCCCCAGCTTCTCGCCGAGCTAAAAGCTCCCATCAAGCCCGGGGGACATGAACAAAACTCTACACGAACGGACAGAGTTATTATTCTTAAGTAGGATCATCCGCCCCACCCGCCTCGGCCATCTGCTTATATCTACCTACCCTCAAACATTTTCCAAAACTGTTTGCCAATAAGACCCGACGACACGTTCTGAACCACTCCAAACTTCATGGCCAACCTCAACGTAACCGGGGGGTCCGAGATGTACACCGCCGCAGATGCGTTCTTCAAAGCATTATGGGACGCAGGTGTAACGCACTGTTTCTGCAACTTTGGCTCTGATCATCCTGGCGTGCTAGAAGCAATGGTGAAGGGCCAGAGAGAACGCAGGGACGCCTTTCCCAGGATAATCACATGCCCAAGCGAGGCACGTATTCCCCAGCCCCAGCAACCTGAATCACTGGGAATACTTATGGTTGTGGTAGATGGTTGCCATGTCAATGGCCGATGGGTTCGCTCGCGTTACCGGAAAGCCGCAGGTCGTCATAGTCCACGTCGATGTCGGCACCCAAGCACTAGGTTGTGCGGTGCATAACGCATCCGTTGGCCGAGTACCTCTCTTAATCTTCGCTGGCCTATCTCCCTTCACTATCGAAGGAGAACTGGATGGGTCTCGCAATGAGTATATTCAGTGGCTTCAGGACGTCCACAATTAGAGGGCGATTGTGGAACAATATTGTAGGTACACCGGCGAGGTCCGGTCTGGTCTACATATCAAGGTAGGGAGAGCGTCTCGCTTCTGCTACATGAGTTGATTAGAACTAAAAATGCGATAGCAAATGATCAATCGAGCTCTCAGCTTCGCCGCGAGTGACCCAAAAGGCCCTGTCTACTTGTGTGCAGCCAGGGAAGTTCTCGACGCCAAGATACAGCCGTATTCCATCGATCAAAAACATTGGTCTTTCGTGGAACCAAATGCACTCAGCCTGGGAGCAGTCGAGTTAATTGCCAACTCTCTTGTCCATGCCAGAGAGCCTCTTATTGTCACGGGATACAGCGGCAGAGACACTCGTGTCCCGGATGAGCTCGTAAAACTTGTCACGGCTGTTCCAGGGCTTCGAGTCCTTGACGCAGGAGTGAGTGAGATGTGTTTCCCAGGTATTCTGTCCATGTTTCCCTTTGGAGTAGTAGAGTAGCTGATACGTTTTTCGATCAGCGAACCACGTCAGCTGGCTCGGCTGTAGTTACGCCGGAGACGACAGCATCAGGACTGCCGATGTCATTCTCGTCCTTGACTGCGATGTTCCGTGGATCCCGACTAGATGCAAGCCAAGAACGGATGCCTGTGTCATTCACGTCAATGTTGATCCACTGAAACACAACATGCCAGTCTTTTACATCAACGCTCAGCATCGATACCAGGCCAACGCATTCGTGGCCGTCACTCAGATCAACGACTACATTGCTTCCAATGATGAAATACTATCCGTCATCACTTCGCCTCTCTACGCCATGCGCCTGTTGGGCTTACAAGAAGCCCACGCCAACCGCATGATAAGGATCGCTGGTGAGGCAAAGCCTTCACCTGAAGGCTTTTTCGGCACCCCGAATTTGATGGACCAGCTGCGAAAGGCCGTTCCAAAGAATACAATCTTCGTCGTCGAAGCAATCACCAACACCCAGTCGGTCGCAGAGCAGCTTCGATTGACGACTCCTGGCTCCTGGTTCAATAGTGGCGGAGGTGGTCTTGGTTGGAGTGGAGGAGCGGTAAGTACACAGTGTAGATTCAGATTGCTCATTTAAACATCCAGCTAATATTCAGCTTAACCAAAAAAAAAAAAGGCTCTCGGCGTGAAAATGGCCTCAGACTTTACAGGGTCGAGACAGTTCGTCTGTCAGGTCGTAGGCGACGGTTCCTATATGTTCTCCTTTCCGGCATCCGTCTACTGGATCGCACAGCGCTACAAGATCCCGATTCTCACAATCGTTTTGAACAACAATGAATGGAACGCCCCGAGGAACTCCCCGCTCTACATCAGACCGGGAGCTTCAGCTCTCAAAGTTTCTAGAGAAGAACTTAACATCAGTTTCTCACCAACGCCGGACTACGCGGGGATCGCTGCCGCAGCTGGACGCGGAGAGGTCGGCTGCTTCAGATCTTTCAAAGCTGGTGATTTAGCGGAGACGTTGCGCAAAGCTGTTCAGTGTGTCTTAGAAGGACACAGTGCTGTGTTTGAGGCACAGTTAGACGGTCCAGAGGGCAAACACATGGAAGGCAATTAGTCTTCGACTAGGCAATATTGGGTATATCCAGGAAAGGCCTCACACTTCCCCGTTCATCAGGTTGGACTTCAGCAACAGATTTTGAATCAAGAAAGCTCACAAGCTCTCCATACTCACTCATCATCTTCAAGAGACAATAATTTTGCCATTGAACTGGCTTGTACACCCAACAAGTAAACATGTGTAAGGATACTGTTTTGCATCAGGTATCCAGCGATAGTGCCGACGACATCTCGCCTTGATTTGACGCTACAGCCTGGCCAACTCATGATATAGACATTCTTGGTGTTGCAAGTGATTCGCGATACAAGAAGCGAGATCAAAGACGCAAACGGTGAGAGACAGACTGAGGCATACTGAAGACGGTGTCAACTAGGCCACCCACCCGAAATGCAACGGCATCAAAATCCAGACGGAAATCACACCCGTCGGAAACTACTGTGAACTAGCCAAATAAAGCCAAGGAACCACAGGTCGGATCCAAGGAGCAAACATCCCGGGAGCACCGCAAAGTGTCGTTTGGGCTCAAGTTTTCGTCTGATTCTCGACGCCACGGAAAGTCGGCATTGAACCTTCACGGAAGGCTTCCTGTAGTCAGTGGTTCCCGGCAATCTTCGCTCGGAGGTTAATTTCTACTTTAAGATCCAAAGCCTTAACTTCAATGTCCCCGGGAAGTCTGTTGCATTCCACTTTGCCACCTGTTCCGTGGCATTTGGGACCACCTGCACTGCGGCGACGGACATCCCAATGCCGATGTTGCCATTGAAGTGACAGTTTGTCTGTCTCATAGCTCCCAGCGCGGCTATGGCGCCGGCGATGGTGGTTTCAGCGAGGACAAAGGTTTGTACCTTTCTGGAGCCGCGCCCAAGAGGAAACGAAAGACTGCGGTGTGTACTGCGGGGGCTGCATTTCAAGGTGGCAATCTGTCAGCTAAGACAGTTTGGGAGAAGGATTGGGGAAAGGTTGCCGCACTTGTGCCAGGGAAGAACTGGTCCATTATCTCCATGATCACGGACTTTTCGGCTCCACGATCGATTTCGAATCTGATTTCCATCCTCTTTTCAAAATACCCCGACTCAAAAAGAACCCAATTAGAGGATCTAGAGCTTCTTTCATTCCGGTTTTGTTGTTCTGCAAGTCAAAGATGTTAATACACCTGTTTCTAAAGGCTTTAACAACAATGCCAAGTTCAAGAGTCGTTAATCAGACTCAAGCACGTCGGCATGCCTCGAGACCGACCAACAGTGGGTCATAGACAGATAGAAGCGACGGCAAGTCTCAGAGATTTGAGCATGTCTATGACTTGTTCTTCTTCACTGCTCTGGCAAGATCGCGGAAGAGTCTGGGTACTGCGTCGACGCGGTGCTGGGCGCAGCACATGGAGCACTAGATGAGGATGTGAATCTTGAGCAGACTGATTGAAGAAGCACAGGGTGCTCAACAATGATACCAGGGGCAACGTTTCGGATACTGCCAGCGTCTACGTCTTTGAGCTGACGTATAAGATCGACGAGGAGGTGGAAGTCGTAGGGAGCAGCATCTGGTGTAACATTGATATCGGTGAAAATGGAGTTGAAATTCTTGTCCTCGGTTGCGATCTTATTGGCATAGGTTTTGCCTTTAAATCTGCGTTTTTTCCGAATTACTTCACTTTGACGATGAATTGACGATGGCGTTCGTTCCTTGGTCTCGCAAGCATAACTTGACCATTCAAACACCCCGTTGTCGAAGCCATTCCAACGCGTTGAAGGGTTCCAGACTTCGTTCCATGGGCTGAGCAATCCACGGACAAGACCCAATCCAGAAGCTCAAGTAATGCCAACTTGCCAATCCTATCCATCCATTGGGCCTAGCTCCTGGTTATTTCTTGGGTCAACACTAACGATGCAGTTTGACACGAAGCACGCGCTTATGGTCATTTTTGTTTTGTGCCCGACAGACGCAATGAGCTGGCCAAACCCAATTAAGCCAGTGGGCCTTCAGGCTGAAAAGCTTAGTTGAATGGTCACGATTCGAGGGCACTGATTTCCACCAATGCTTACAGGTACTCGGAGACGATTTCCAATAATCCGCTGGTCAAGAAGCCATGTGACTCCTAGAAGTTTAGCCTCGAACATCCGTTCCGCGGCATCACAAGTGATGGCAACAAACGGTCTGGTCTCTAAAACTTGCAGAGTCGGGGAGCTTACACCCGGAGGATTGCCATTAATTCCTAGATATGGCGGAAAAATAATGCTTAGACGCTGGCAGTTTCGCGAGGCTCAAGATTTCTTGCGCTTCATAGGTGATGGAGAGCGAAGAGACGTAATGCACCATCTCGATTCGGAGAAATGATGAGTGCATAGACACCGCTAAACTGGTTTACTCACCTTTAAAAAGACTGATGACATGTAATCACTGACCGAGTGCGCAAAGGCGGAATTGGAGCAATCCAGAGTCTGTCTTGTTCAGATATGGTCTGCGTCTGGAAGATATCGACAGGGCCAAGGTCAACACGGTCTTAGGCCTCGTTCAGGCGTCGTTCGGCGAGGCCGGCTTCGCCAAGGTTCGAGCGGCGATGAAGACTAACAAGTCTCTGGGATAAGCCTGTCATAAGCAGGCTACTCTGAACGAATGCAGCTACTTATATGACCTTTCCAACCATTTGGAAAGTCGTTCAGCTGACCTTGAGTTCTGCAGCTTTCCGGTTTCCGGCACGGCTTCGAAAACTGAGGTGTGGGCTTACATGATATTTGGACATCACCTCTACCTTCATGCTTTTGTTTTGCGACGCAGAATGTTCATCGACCCTGTGTTGTTGGATGCGGAGCCGAGCGTACGTATGCATCCAATACTCAATTTTGGCCGTGCTGACGTTTTCTCAGATAATTAACAAAGAGCCTGGTCAAGAAGTCACTCTCTACGCGCGAGAGAGAGCCAGCAGAGTTTGGAATTGATGCACTCTCTTAGTCTGGGGATCTAAAAGGGGGTGAAAAGAGGACCCCCCCCCCCACCAAAAAAAAAAGAAAAAAAAAAAAGAGAGACTCAAGTCTACTCTAAAATATTTGATCCATCGATGCTCAAAAGTCAGTGGAATCCAGCAGATCAGGTAGGTGTCATCCAACTCTGAAAGCAGTGGGGCTCATCTAAAAGATAACAGAATAACCCTATATGAAGGTGTTTAGGCATTCGACACGACAGACGAAAAGCAGTCACTGCTAATGTCCGTTGTGGGCGAATTTCTCGTGTTTTAGCCTGCTGGACCGCTCAATTTCCGAGGAAGGCGAATTCGAGAATACTTTGCCGAAACTTACTTCTTGTGCATAGGGGAGGTTGGACCCTCAGATTCGTTGCACTAACTTATTCCAAGCCCGGTAGCGTCGTTTGGGTTCCAACAAAATTCAGGCGTGTTCTAAATGGCGAAGAATCCGATATGGATCACATCCACACCATTCAGAGACTTCCGAATGGCAATCACTACGGCAGAGATCTCCTGCGGTTGTGTGGAGACGGGTGAGAGGAGTACGAGCAGCTCTGCCAGGTCTGGCCCGGTACAGGTGCCGCGAGGGATTGGCACTGACCAGGGTTCTCATCTGATGTAGCTCTGCATTAAACATATTTGCCATCTCCGCACTTCATATCTGTTTGACTTTGTGAGTATGATGTAGGGTAAGCCGAACGGTAACGCCACCGGGATTTATGAGCTATCCGTGAGCGCGTCGCTCGGGCTCGCAATATAATGTGAAATATCCCCTCTTACCTGCCTTGCTCGTATCGGATGGGCACGCAAAGAGTATCGCTCACCATGTCCAGGGACAATACTCCTCCAAGCATCCGTCCACAACGCGCGAAGCGTGTAGCCCGGGCGTGCGATTACTGTCGCAAGAAGAGAGTCAGTGTCTTTCACTCGTTCTACGTCATGGGGGAAGCTGACTTGTAGGTCGATGGTAGCTAAAATGCACCCCAGATCAACGACCCTGCTTCAACTGTCAATTATATCGCACTCAGTGCATTTCCTCTGACAGAAGACTACGCGCGGCTGGAAGACAAACTAGAAGGCCCTTCGAGATTGAGCAAGAAACGGTAACAGCCAACAGCACCTTGGAGTCGACAAATATTCATGATGATTCTGGCCTAAGTTTATCTCTAAGTTCAGCAGCGGACTCGAGTTCCATGTTTGACGACAGCTTGCCTGGCCCAATTGTCTGGCCCCGAGGAGATGCATTCGAAGCGAGTCCCGAAACCCATGATTTTGGCATTGTCCTACATCAACTTGGTATTGGAGTGTCGTCCAACGTCTGGGATATCGATGGCACGTCACCAACAGAGTTGCCAGACCTGAGCAACACTTTCGAAGGCTGTTGCATGGATGTCGGCGGCCCTTCACCTTCTCAACATCCGCTTTCCGATAGTGGCGCGACCAGCCATCTTTTCTCCACATCAGCTCACGTCTTACCGTTCGCCAAATCGTCACTAAGCCTGGCAAACGGGAAAGTGCCAAATATCGAGGCGTTGACGCGGCGCAGCGAGAACACTGCATCCCTCCAGCGAACGGTATTTCCTTCAATGTACATTCGGAAAAATGAAAGTCGGGGGCACTACGTCGGTAAGTCGAGGAAATCCAGTCAACGCATACAATCTATTCATTGCGTCCAATCTTAGGGTTAGGCTCTGTTGGTGCCACACTTGCGATATGCCTTACGGATGGCCTGAAAAGTCAGCAGCTTCCTCTGAAGTCTGACGGCCTGGACTTTCTTATTGAGGCCGGGCCACAAGTTGACGAGGCCGGGTTGTCGTCTCTCTTTGACATTACAAGCCAAGAGTTACCCAGCAAAGAAGCCGCAACGAAGTGTATACAAGGTTGAAGTCTCCCCGATAGTGAAACAATTGCTGGATCTGACTCATTCTCAGCCTTTTTTGAATGCGTTGCCTTTTTCTTTCCAATCATCGATAGAGACATATTTATGTCGCGTATGGAAATGATGTACACGCCGCAGAGACCGAGACTCAACGCTCTCGACTATTGTCTCTTTCACCTCGTCGTATCACTGGGAGCGCTCGTCCAGAGACGTACTTCAACACAGACAGAGGACATGGACCGAATTTACCTATCTTCATATCAAAAAGCCTGGACCATGATGTCAGACGCACTGGCATCTCCTTGTGAGACCAGCTTGCAGATCCTCATACTCCATGTCGGTGCCTCGATCGTCGCCCTTTACCACTGATCATGCTAATGTTCCCAGATATTCATCCACACCAAGTCTGGGCGAGAAGGGTTCGCCTGGGTCTTGTGTGGTCTTGCCATCAGAGTCGCCCAATCCTTGGGTCTACATCAGAAGAGCCCTACAGATATGGGGTTCTCAGAGCGGCGGATCATCCTTCGTAGTCGCCTCTGGTGCATATTATTTGGCTTTGACTCGTAAGCTGTACAAGTCTCAATGCCCTCGCTGATCGCTAAAGTCAGAGAAGGAGTCTCTCACTCGTTCAAGGTCGACCTCCTGGGATCTCGAGCGGCCTTTACGACAAGGATATATCTTACCTAGACGATTCTCAAAGTGAATCACCTTCTGGGCCGCCCAGTCGTGCGCAAATGTCGAATTGGTGGTATAAGCTAAGCCAGATACAAAACCAGTACTGTGCCCTGATGCAAACCAAGCATTCACTTGTCTCCAGGCTGGACAGCATATCAGAGGCAAACCAGCGCCTCGAGGTGTGGAAAGACAGCCTGCCATCTTCGTATCGCCCGGACGGAACCATTCTAGTTTCTCCAGAGAACTACTGGCACGTCGTTCTACTCCACTTAGAGTATTTCAATTTCCTGCGCACTATTCATCTCGCTGGCACCGTCCTGAGGCTTTCTTGTAGCGGGGTAGCGCACCAAAACTCATCTGAATACCAAGCTAGCGAGGTCATCTGCGTTGAAGCTGCAAGATGTTTCATCAAAACATTGAACAGGTAAGTTCCGTTCCATCAGAATCGCATGATGCAACGTGCTAAAGTCAACCAAAGCAGCTCTACGGGAGACATAGCGGCGAGGAAAGGGCGCCTGATCGGGTTTGTCATGTTATCTGATCAAAGTGATTCCACCCATTCTGACCCGAGCAGGTTTAATTCGACTAACTACATGTCTGCTATTGCAGTTCTCTACCGGAGCATCATGCGCAACCCTTCTAACATCTCATCACGAGCTGACTTGGAGTACCTGCGTGCTGGGAAACTGCATTTGGAGCACGATTGCCCTATAAACATTGCTATTCCCAGTATAATCAAATTGTTCAACGATATGCTCACTACTGCAGAAGAATATGTACAGAAACGCAAGTATTGTATTATTTAGGTAGTGTAGGTATATTGCTTAAGTATTACTTCTTAACTAGTGAGGTTGATATTATATTATCATGGTAGTAACTGAATGACGCTTAATATCTAGTATTATTTTCAGTTATTTTATAATAAGTGTTAATCGAATTCTTAAAATAAGATTCAGTCGTGACTGAAGCCAGTCAACAGACTGAATATGTCGGATCTGTCGCGTAAAGCACGACGGTCTTAGTGATGCCGATGAGTCCACTTCGGCTCGGAAGCCGGCCCCATGCCTGGAGCCCCGACCCGCAGATCGTATCCACCGGATCCGTATTAGCGGAATGGGGCACTATTGACCCGGACCGCAGCTAAGCCCCGTTGTCTGGACACAGCTGCTGCCTAAAGCGCCAAGATCAAGACTGCAATCAACGGGGTCGACGTTCTCCCTAATTACTTCAGATGCTTCGTCATATCTTCTTATACCACACGGCGCCTTCATTCAAGCTTGTACACCACCATGGGTCGAGAAACTCAGACCTCAACTGGTCATCCTGATTCGAGCGTTGCCGGAACCGCAAATACAAGGACCACAGAGACTCGGCGATCCCACAAAAAGTCTCGCAACGGGTGCACCGAGTGCAAACGTCGCCATATCCGCTGCGACGAGCGCCAGCCGTCTTGCGCAAATTGCGAAGTCGCAGAGCGTGCATGCGTCTTCCCGCCGCCCAAGGTGGGCAAGCAGAGGCGGAAACGAGGGCAACAGCGTCACGCATCGCAACAGCAGGGGCGAGAGACAATAACAAGCCCAACACTACCCGATTCCAACGAGGGCAATGTAAACAAAATTGACGATGCGGAAGAGCATAATACACAGACGCCGCTGGCCATTCATCAGCAAGACAGCCACTCGGGACTCGGCCCAGCGGTAGATCAACCCATCATTCCCTTGTCGTTGGAGCACGGTGACCAACCGTCCATAGCCGACCTCGAGCCTACCACTTCCTATTCACCTTCCGATTGCCATCCCGGCTTGATAGGTGTACTAGACGCGGCGTCCAAGGCAATATTTACGCCGCAGCACATGATTTTGATGCACAACGCCCACTCAGTACCAAACTTCACCGGGCCGAACCGAAGCATAGTGGACATTGCCGTCCGCCACGCTGTCGACTCACCGTACCTCCTCGATGAAATTCTCGCCTTCACGGCCTTCCACATGGTTCATCTGTATCCTGGATCAGCCGTCTGTCTTCAACACATGGCCACAGAGCTACAAACACGCGCTCTTGCCTCCTTCACTCTCCTCACAGAAACGGTTCCCAAAGATGACAAAGCTACTGCCGTTCCTCGCTTCCTCTTTTCTGCGATCCTAGGCAGACATGTTCTTGCCGACACTCTCGCGCACTACCGCTCTGACTTCCACACTTTCATTGACCGACTCGTTGAATGTTTCAATCTCAATCGCGGCATCACCTCCGTCACGCCTCCGGCCAAGGACTATCTATACAACTCCGAGATCCAGCCCTTTCTCAATGTCGTCCTCGAGGCCCACAAAAAGATAGTTTCTCCAGGAACCGAGTGCGATCCTCTTACTCGTCTTTTGGATGATTCTGACCTGAGCGAAACCAGCATGAAGGCATGCCGTCATACGATTGAGCTTTTACAGTGGTCCTTCGACCTCTGTCGAGGCCTCGATGAAGAGGAATATCCCTCAGCGGCCTCGTCGTTTTCTGTGAAGATAGAGGGAAGCTTCGTTGATATGCTGCGGAAACATCGACCAGAGGCTCTAGTAATTCTCGCCTACTATGGCGTATTGTTGCACCGCTGCCGCAGCTTTTGGGCCTTTGGCGATGCTGGCGCCTCAATGATTCGCGCTATTGCCGGGCACCTGGGTAGCTACTGGCAAGGGGTGCTCGAGTGGCCGCTGCGTGTCATTAAAACGGAGTGCAACTCGGGGCCCGTAGCTGAGGCGACGAGTCCTGGCACTCTTACAATGACATCGCATGCATCACAGTGATTTTCGATGACGAAGCACATGGATTTTGGCTGATCATGATTATGCAAACTTTGGGCGTTTCTACTTTGCTAAGGATAGCTCTTAGGGTTTGTGGATATAAAAATATCATTTGAGGTGGACTTCATAGAAAATATGGATGGGTACTAGACATCCATGATGCACACTTAATTAGGCAAAGGCAGGAAAATTTTCGAAATGACATGGCGCTCACCTTGACTAAAATCCAGATATCATGAAGGAAAATGATCCTGCAGCCTAATTACATCGTTGATTTGCATCGCCCTCAATGCTTTTTGTTCGGAATTCCGTTCGCTGGAAACGTCCAAATTACGCGTAATGATTCATACGTCTTGGTTGCAGTCTATGGTGACTAGGCGATTTTACTGCTAGAATACGCGTATTTTGTGTGAACAGATCGAGCTAGACGGAATGCTTAGCAGAGCCTGGATCCTTTTGATCTTAGAATACAGCCACCAAAGTCTCACTATGAACTGCTTGGGCTAAGTGACAGAAGTATAAATCGACATTGATAACTTGAATACACGTATTTTGGACATTTCACAAGTACTTGGATTTGTACTAAGTCCAAAGTCTGGTCAGACTCCCTCATGGCCCTTGCTATTGCGCGGGCTAAGCACTCTGACTTCCATATGAGGTACCGCAAACCGGTCAACTAGAAGCGATGCTACGCGTAAATCTGCTCTCCCCTTTGCAAGTTGAACCCGACATTTCTTGATGCATCCTTAAAAGGTCCAGTTCTGACTCCTTCACAACAACACAGCCCGCCAAGCTAACAACATAGCCTACAACACACTGACCTGAGCGCAGATCTGCCAGCCTCACGGTGATCCTCACCTAGCGCGACGCAGAAGTGTGAATGTTGGCTTGCCTTCTGAATTTTAAACTCACATAAATACAGAATGCTCTGCCAGTGACTCTGTAGCAAAATATCCAGACAATCTACCCTAAAAAGCTTCTCATCTTCATCATAATTTACAGAACAACAAATTCAAGCGCTTTCACGATGGTCATCACACGATTTTTGAAGTCAGCAAGCACCACGGCTGCTGCACTACTCCTGTTCGGCAGCGTGCAAGGACAGCCATCAGCAGCAACAAACAACACGCCAGAGCTCTCGGGCTTCCCAGCAGTATGAAATCCCCCCTCCCTTTTCCCCGAGAGACTATGCTTCAGGCTTTTCTAACATCAATCCAGTGTGACGCACTTGTAGCCGCCAATCTATCTCACGCTGTTCACTTCCCGTCCTCCCCTCTATACCGATCCCTCGTCGAAAGCTCCTATGCCATTGACACGCGCAAACAGCCCTGGTGCTTCGTCCTCCCAAGCACCACAACTGAGGTTTCTACGACTCTCACTGCTCTGCGCTCCGCCGGTGGCGGTGCCGGGGACTGGCACATAGCAATTCGCAGCGGCGGGCACGGGGGCGATAACCAGAACAATATCGCCGAGGGCGTGACCATCGACTTGACGCACCTCAACGCCACCACGTACGATGCGACGACCAACGTTGCGAGCGTCGGAACCGGAGCGCGTTGGGGTGCAGTCTATGCCGAGTTGGAAAAGGACGGAGTCACCGTTACGGGCGGGAGAGAGGGTGTCGTTGGCGTTGGTGGGCTCCTTCTCGGCGGCGGTATCTCGTGGTACACGGCGCGTACAGGCTTCGCTTGCGACAGCGTCGTCAACTACGAGGTGGTTCTGGCAAGCGGCACGATTATCAATGCCAACGCATCCGTCCACTCCGATCTTTGGCGGGCTCTGAAAGGAGGTAGCAGCAACTTCGGCATCGTCACTAGGTTCGATCTCGAGGCGTTCCCGGCTGAGAATTTGAACATGGAGACGAGGACGTACGCTCGGGAACACTCCGACGAGCTTATTGACGCGATTGCGGATTTCGCTGGTCTGAATCAGTCAATGGCGGACAATGCATTGATCTCCATGATGACCTACGACCCCAAGATTGAGGACAGCACAATTATGGTAGTCGAGGTCAACACCAGAAACAAGGCCAACAGCACAGCATATGACGCCTTCAACCGTATCCCACTCTTGCAACCGCCTACCACGAAATCAGTGTCTCTTGTGGAGGCTGCCAATAGCACTCAGCTTTCCGGCAAAAATCGGTAAGTTGATTGACGACATCCTGTCCGCCTTACGTTGGCTCAACTGACCGTCTTATCACAGGAACGCTGGGGCCGGAGCTCTGACCATTGTCAACGACCCACGGGTTATGCGCTACTGCTTCGAACAGTATAATGGTATTGTCGATGATATGAAAGCCCTCCTAGGACCGAAGAACTTCACTACGATCCTCGACTTCCAGCCGCTCCCTTCATACTTCGCAGACATCGGTGTGAAAAAGGGCGGGAACATGTTTGGACTCGAGCGAGACTCCCGCAACAAGATCCTCTTCGTAATGGGAGTGACTCTGCTGGGTTCTAACAGTGAGGAGCTCTATCCCCGCGTTTATCAACAGGTTGCGGCTATGAACAAGAGGGTCGAGGATTTTTCAAAGTCGATCGGCAGCGACAATGAGTTCAAATATCTCCCCTATGCTGACTCGAGGCAAAATGTTCTTGGGAGCTACGGCGAAGCCAACGTGGAGCACATCCAAACAGTGGCTAAGAAGTATGATCCCAACGGCTTCTTTCAGCGCCGTGTGCCCGGCGGCTTCAAGATTAGTAGGGTCTGATGGGAAAACCTCTTGCCCTGACAATAGGCCAGTACTCAAGATCATGATCTTCCATAACCTCTTATTGAGAAGTTTTATAGTTGGTTTCAACGGCTTGTTTTGTCTTCTATGAGATCGACTTCTTCAGCAAATCTTATGTTCTATTCTAGCTCCCTTGTTATATAATGTTGCTATTTTGGCGGATAGTTCTAGTTGGGTAAGGGAATAACTCCCTTTATTGTGTCTACTAGTTTGTTATATCTTGATAAGCCTATTATACCTATCCTCGCTGTCGTCTCTGTCGTCCCTGTCCTTACTCTGCCTTTTATTCTTGTCGTTGTCATTTGTCGTCGTCATAATCACTATTACGATCTATGCCTACTGTATGCCCGGGTGGCTGGGAATATCCGCCTAGACGGCTAAACTCTGATTGTAAATTTGTTTTCATTTTCTCTTCAAGCCACGTACAACACTCCCAGTGCGATGGAGCTCAAATTTTCAATGTAAATATCTAGTTAAGTCCATGTCTCACAATAGTGGCAGCTAAGATCGAAGAATTTTTATTCCTGTAGTAACCGTAACTAGCTCAAATGTATGTCGTAGTTGTTTGAGTCTCACCAGACTTCTGTTTTCGCTCTGCTTATGTAACATCAAATCTAGCGGGGAAGAGCAGGGGTTGATTGGCGGGGTGGACAAGGAAGGCCCCAGGAAATTAATGTGAGCGTTGTGAGCCCTGTCCCTTCACTCATCTCGCGACATCGCGTCAGTTCATGGCTGTAGAGTCTTCCATCAAAGTCTCGCCTTAACTCCTCCTTGCCATCCATCTCTAATAGATTATCAAGTCGATTAGAAGCAAAAATTTGAACCTTCAGTACCTTACTTATTATGACGAACCAAGATATTTCGCACTACACCAACACGTTTCGAGTTACCCGGCCCCATCGGATCGTCCGCAATCGGCCAACCGTGTCTTGCTCCACCTGTCGAGCTCGGAAGTCGAAATGCGATAGACAACAGCCCTGCGGCGCTTGTCAGAAGCGAGGTCACGAGGACACATGTCGCTTCAAGCCTGCCCTGAAGCGGCAGCTCGCCTCATCTTCTGTGGGGGGCAATCAGAATGGAATCAGAATCGAGCTGAGACAGATGCAACATGTGCTTCAAGGCCTTCTCAACCAATCCGGTCAGACCCAAACCCAAACCCAACCGATCAAAGCCGGGAGCCAGCTGGAGATTCCCTGCCATCAGTTGATGGAGAGTATCAGCCGCATTCAACATTTGTTAGAAGACGACGGCCGCCCTAGAGTCCTAAATACTGCCCTGGACGAACAAGATCTTCCGGACCTGGTACTTGCGTCCTTCAGTAAAGCCACTATAAGAGATATAATAGAAGCTTTGCCGTCCCGCCAAGTTTCTGACAGAACAATATCTGCCTACTTCAACGCCAAGCATTTGACGGTTCCTTTCATCCACACGCATCAATTCAGAAGACAATATGAGACCTTCTGGGGTGACCCCGCCGCTGCGAACCTCTTGTGGGTCAGCATCCTCTTCTCGGTTCTGGCCACTGGGGCTGTCGTTCTAGGTGCAAAGGCAGCGTGTATCTCTGATCCACATCACCCTTCGGCCTACGTCACCATGTCAGCACGGTGTCTCGTCGCAGGCCAGTACCAGAAAGCTACGGAGTTCTCGGTCGAAGCCTTGGTCATGCATGTTCACTCGCGTTCTTTCCAAAGAAGCAACAAGGACGGCGACATGTCTCAACTACATGCCTTTGCTCTCCGCTTAGCACAACGGCGATGCTATCATCAAGAGGTAGACAGGCTACTGCTGACTATCACACCTTTCGAAGCCGAGATGAGACGCCGAGTGTGGTATGTCATTCAGTATTACGATGTAATATTATCCCTCGAGCAAGGGCTGCCGCCACTTATTCACGAGGATACATTTTCTACCTGTCATCCAACAAATACCACCGACGATGACTTTGACGAAGATGTCATCTGCTTGACACCTCGACCGACAGAAGAAGCCCAATCCATGCTTCACTGTGTCTACATCTCTCATCTATTACCAATACTGCGACGCATCATTCGCCATGCTCTGGGTTTCAAGACATGCACCTACTCAGACGCCATGTTACTCAAAGCCGAATTGGAGTCGTGGTACGCATCGATCCCGCCTTGCTTACGCATACGCGCTATTAAGGATACCTCGTTCACGGACCCGAACCACACTGTCATGCAACGCATCATGCTCGAACTCATGTATACCATGGGAACTGTCCTCCTCTACCGCCCGTTTCTCGATCTGATGCAACTAAGTAATCCCGAGTGTCAAATGGCGCTGAACGTCTGTCGGAGGCTGGCTGTGAGATCTGTCGGGGTCTATGTCGAAGTCGATCATGAAATCCAGGAGGGCGGAAGACTATACGAGGATCAGCCCATCGCCTCGGGCTTGTCGGTGAATGACTTCTTGATAACGACGATAGTGGCACCCCTCGAGTTCTTCGGTTGTCCAAACTTACCGTAGGTGAACCATCCGTAAGGCTCATTGATAATTATTTGAATACTGAGCTTTTCAAAGGCCAGGTGAAGAGGATCATATCATCAACCTGCTTCAAACAGCAACGCAGCTGTGGTCCAAGAGATTAGTTGCCTCTACTCATGTGCGTGAAAGCACGAGGCTGCTCCGGCTGATTGCGGCAAAGGCTCAAACGGCCAGCCAAGGACGACGCCACGTCCCATACCCGGTTCCAGGCTCATCCACTGCTGCCGAAGCAGAAACAGAGCAATATGGACATTTGGCGCTGCAGCAATATCCCAGCGTGGAAGAAGGATATGCAGAATCGGACATTGATTTTGAAGTCGGACTTATTGGCTGGAGCAACGATGTGGAAATTGACTGGGTCAGTTAGCAGCTCTGCCAACTACAAAATGTATTGCTAATAGGAATACAGAACCCGGCCAATTTTTGTCTCGACTTTGAGACGGTCAATCAAGCAATGTCAAGGAATCCGTTACTTGACACTCAGTGAAGCAGATAGCCCGAGGGGACGATGAAGAAGGAAACCCGCGGATTAAATTTCCATTTATCCCTCGCAACAGGAGTCAGAACTGCGCTTGAGACCTGCCTGGCTGGCCCCCTCGAGGCCAACCGCAGCCAGCCTATCAGCTTGGCCACCTGTTTCGCAGATAGACTCGAAAGCTAGCTGTATCAATGAAAAGCATCTAATTAGACCGGCTTAGCTGGACAGTCAGATTCCAAGACCGGCTGAGGGCAGTTTGAGAATAGCGATTCCGCCTCATTGGCTCCGACTGACTGCAGCGGAGTTGGGTGGAGTGCATTCTGCGGGCCTCGGACATGGCGGATCTAACTACTGCCTAAACAGGTAATCGACACAGCCGACGAACTCACCGATGCACCACATACGGGCACAGGAGCTGATGATCGGGACACAATGATGCAGATGAATAAGCTGTCTAGTCATTGGCGTGACTGGCGGGATTTTTTTTGAAGTCCGAAAGCTCAATATAAAGAAGCTGCTTGTAAGTCTCAGTAGCCCGCGTGTCCTGAGTAGCCTGTCCTCAGCAGGTACTGAATCCTGCCTCTACACCTACATCATCACCATCTTTCACAATGTCAGACCTTACCATCCCCGAAAACACCACAGCGCTCGTTCTCCCCGCATTCAACGAGCTGCTCAATTTGGAAAAGACCCCGACACCAAAGACCACACCTGTCGGGTCGGTCCTGGTCCGCGTTCTGAGCACTTCCGTCCGGCCACACAACCGGGCTGGCTTTTCAGGAAACAGTCCACTCTCCCTCCCCGTCCCATACAACCCGGGAGACACCGGCGTCGGACGCGTCCTCGCTGTCGGCCCCGATGCGGTAGCCATCAAGCCGGGCCAGCTCGTGTATCTCAGCGGCTTTTACCTCGCACGAGACGACCCGGAGGGCACCCGAGTTCTCACCGGCCTTCATGACGGCTTTGGCGAACCAGGCCAGGCTAAGCTGTTCAAGCACCTGGGCGGGCTTTGGAGAGATGTGGCCACAGTCCCACTGGAGAACGCCATCCCCCTCAACGAGAAGCTTCTGGTTGATGAGCTGGGCTACTCTTTTGGAGATCTCAACTACATCCAGCGTCTTTCTGTCGCCTACGGCGGCGTCAGCGCTGCCGATCTCCGCGCCGGGGAGGCTGTCATCGTGGCACCGGCCACAGGTCACTTTTCCGGCGCCGTGGCCGAGGTTGCCGCCCAGATCGGCTGCAAGGTCATCGCGCTCTCTCGATCGGCCTCCAAGTTAGAACCGCTCACGACCCGCTATCCCCGCATCACCGCCCTGGAGCTTAGCGGCGATGAAATGAAGGATGTTGCGGCCATCCGAGCGTTTGCTCCCGGTGGTGCGGATGCCTATATCGACGTTGCGCCGCCTTCTGCCACGGCTTCACCCCATCACCTGACGGTGTCTCTGGGCTCTCTCCGCTCGTTCGGCCGCGCCGTTTTCCTTGGCGCGATGTTCGATGTAAAGATCAACTACATGAGCCTGATGGTTCGTAACATCATCATCAAGGGACAGTACATGTATACTCGCACGGAGCTCGTATCTCTGGTCAAGATGGTCGAGGCTGGGGTAATCAAGCTAGGCAAAGATGCTGGGCATCAGATTGTCAACAGGGGATTTTCACTAGAAGAGTGGGAGGAAGCTGTCACTATTGCGGAGAAGGCTACCAGTTGGGGACAGCAAGTCCTGATCTACCCCTAGGAGTATTACATAGTCCGATGTGTATCTTGCCAACGACATTCTTGTCCGCCCCCTGCATCGGAAGCCAATGTGAACTGTTGACCTAAGTACACGCCACGACTGGCCGGGTTTGCGGGAACAAAAAGGATTCCACTCTCGATAGAAAATGGGGACACAGAGCGCTGAGAGCGGATACAGAACGGAAATAACCTCATTTAACCTCACGCAATTTACCATTATTTAGCTGGCAATGCCTTGAACGTCGCCAAGATGCAGGCGGTGGCGCAACGCAATCGATGTCACTGCCACTGCCAACTCGAAAAGCCCATTTTTCAAAATATTCCTGATGCCGTGATACATGTCACTTCCAACTACTTTGGATGCCAAGCTGGCACCGCCAATGAGAATGTTTTACGGGCCGATCAAAAGGCCTCGTATGGCTAAGAAAGACGATTGGTTTTGGTGATGGGAACCTCGATGTTGCGGCCTAGTCGTTACTCCGCAAAGGGAAGTGGACTCGAATTTTGATGCCGCATCCAGCCAAAACAGTAAGAGCGCCCTCAATCACCCAGTGAGTAGAAGAAGGATTAGTTGCTGACGTTGTACTTACCTCCATCATGAGTGGGGTCGGGAGAGTATCGCACATGCCGACCGCCATGGCAGACATATTTGGCAACTGCACAACGCGCAGGCCTTCACGATGGGCTATTACCTGCCTACACACGCTTGCCGCACAGCTTCTCAGTATCTGGAAGTTATAATTCCCATTGCAGGGAATGAAATAGAAGGTATCCAATTTTGCATCCGTATCGGCTCAGTTTCGCGTGTGTACTACACAAAGCGTTGTCGAGTTGGCGGCGTTTTGGTACCCCAAATTTGTATCAAATTGGCGAAGATAACATGGCTCACAAACCTTCACTGTACCTGTGGCGAAGGAGCAACGAGAGTGCATAATAAAGTCCATTTCGCGAAATGCTCCCCTTTTACCATTCAACTCAAAGCCAAAGTAGAAGGCTCTGAGTGTTGCCCCAAATCTTCCTCGGACGCCTTCTGAGTTTCTGAGTTGTCCTACTCGTCAATTTATAACAACCCTCATACTACCAAAAATTCGCGATCTTGACAGGCCTCCAACCACACCCAAAGGAATTTCTCAGTACACGCCCTCTACTAACACGTTCGAATTCTAGCCGCTCAGTCGACAGGTGTGATTGAATGCTGTAACCAGCTCCACCCAAAAGCGCCTGTCGCTTGAAACGAAAGTCCTATCGCCGTTGTGGAGCCGAGCCGATACGTGAGTCTTTCGTCAGATGAACCGGCGCTATGTCCACGACGCCGGAATCCCCGGATGGAGCGGGCATCAGAAAGTTGTGACCATGACAGGGTTGGTCCGGCTCCACAGATGATTGCAACGCCCCAGGAAATGCAGTTCGGTTCTTGAACAGCCATAAGTGAATGGAGGAATTGGATATTAGTTGCACGAATCGGCTGCTTTAACAAAGACACGTATAATGCGAGTAGTTGTATTATTCAACATTTCCATCTCAGTCTCCTAGTCTGAATTTCCCATCTCCAAAATCTGCTCAATTATCTATTCCCAGGCGAATTTCAGCATGTCTCTCCAAATAGCAGGGTTCAACGTTGAAGTCAAGCCAAGCGTGCCTCCTGAACATGAGGCTGCGGGTGTTTATGACGAATTCAACCCGTCGACTCGGAAGCTGCCCAAAGAACACCGCCGAACAGTAGAGAATAAGGCCTTTGAGGTCGATACAATCTTCGAAAAAGATGTTGCAATGCCAATGAGAGACGACATCAAGCTCTACTGTGACGTTTTCCGTCCCGACACTGCGGAGAAGGTGCCGGCAATTCTCATCTGGAGCCCCTACGGCAAGTCGGGCAATGGTAAGAGCGACCTGTTCTCGGTACAAGAAGTCTATTGCTAAGATTCCGAATAGGTCCCCATGGTTTAAGTATGCTAGCCGGCCGTTTCGGGGTTCCAATGTCAGAAGTCTCTGGCTACGAAAAGTTCGAAGGTTTAGACCCCGCAACATGGACTGCGAGAGGCTATGCCATTGTAAATGTAGACCTCCGAGGTTCTTGGGATTCCGAGGGCGTTACACCGTGAGTAGCTTGCCCTTCCTTTCAACTTTCCCTCGTCTTTGTCCGCCATCAAATATTCCCCGGTGTACCAAACTGACTTCAGTTATCAAAGATGGCTGGGAGATCAAGATGGCAAAGATGGGTACGACGCAGTCGAGTACATCGCCAAGCTCGACTGGTGCACGGGCAAGGTTGCTTTTGGAGGCAACAGCTGGCTCGCCATGGTACAGTGGGTAATCGCAGCCCGGCGACCACCATCGTTAGCCGCGATTGCGCCATGGGAAGGGAACTCGGACTTTTATCGAGATACCCTTTGCCGAGGCGGAGTACCGTACCCATATGATGCCATGTGGGGATTATTACAAGACACCATGGTTGGTCGCATGGGAACGGAGGCTCCCATCCCTATGCTGGAAAAGTATCCGTTATACAACGACTACTGGGAAGATAAGAGAGCGAAGTTGGAGAACATCGACGTGCCTACCTATGTTTTGGCGAGCTACTCCAGCGCCCTCCACACCACCGGTTCGATTCGAGGGTACAACCACATTTCGTCGAAGGACAAGTGGTAAGTACGGAGACTGTCTGGCCTGTGGAGTGCATTACTGAACAGTTACGCAGGCTTCGGATTCACCCTAAGCAGGAATGGTCGGATTTGTATGACCCAGAGAACGTCAATGACTTGACAAAGTTCTACGACTACTTCGTCAAAGGGAAGGAAAACGATTGGAGAAGTACGCCTTCTGTGCGGGTTTCACTGCTAGGTTTCAACAAAGTAAGTTTTGGAAGACATTTGAGGGCCTTCAATCGTAGAAGATTGCCAGATCTGACTAGAACGTGCAGCCTAATGTTGTCAATATTCCTTTTCCGTCATACCCAATCCCAGAGTCTGCCATTGCACGGACTAAGCTCTACCTGGGACATGACAAAAAGCTCGAACTAGTGCCATCCAAAAGTACCGGGACTGCATCATATGACGCAACCTTTGCTCCCAAGAATGGACCTCTCCAGGGCGATGAGGAGCTATTCTTCAGTTACAAGTTTACCAAGGAGACTTGGCTGCTTGGGTATTCGTGGATTGTCCTCAACATAACCAACGAAAGTCAAGACGACATCGACGTCTTTGTGCAACTCGGAAAATCCGATGTCTCTGGCCAGCAGCTCATCAACATGAACGTACCCTTGGAGGATTTGGTACCGCCTGCCAAGAGCCCCTCTGAGGTGGCGGACTCATGCTTCCTGAAGTATCTTGGGCCAACTGGGGCCCTCCGAGGAAGTCATGCAGTCACCAAAGTGAAGAACACCAATAAGTTCAGCGAAGACTGGCCCGAGTACACCAACACTTCGAGAAAAGCCATTCCTGCTGGTACAGTCACCAAACTCGAGATTCCGATTTGGCCGACGGGAATAATCTACGGCCCTGGGGAGTCGTTGACTCTCAAGGTCTCCGGACATTACATGAGCTATATGGAGTTTCCTCACTTGTATGGCGCCTCTCATCGGAATAAGGGACGCCATACTATTCACTTTGGTGGTGAAACTAAAAGTTGTCTTGTTCTGCCATTAACGGATCCGATCTCTAAGTAGGCATATATACTTGAAATGAATGAGACTTTTACCCCTGCGATTGTTCATTAGGTAGCTGAAGCTCGTCGCAAGACGCACTTTCAATCAACAGTGTATATTTTGAGCGATCCCGTCATTGGATGAACGAGTGTCGAGCTTCGAATCAACCCTCATTGATTGGTTTCCGCATCTCACATATCGAAATCGATATTCTTTGCGTCAAGAAGTCAATGGACTGTAGTGTTGAATGCTGTCTCGATACTAGTAAGAAGAAATGATCCATGACTGTAAATGGGTAAGTTTCCCGTACCTGTTGTAGTCAGACGGCCCATATATAAGGTATTATCCAGAGTTACCAAGAGACATCTCATTGAAACAAAACTTTCTTAATTACAAGTATTTAGATCATAGATTGAATAGCAGAAATTCCCAGGATGCTTCGAAGCGTGTGTTGCACTACCCTCTTATGATTGTCTTGTCTCGCGATTGCCCTCCATGCGATAAAGCCATCGGGCCGGATAAGAATGGCTTGACCAGCTCGTAATCTACACTTCTCCTCGACCAATCCAGATGCGTCTCTATATGGGGCAGATTGCGCGTTCAAGACAGCAACGTCGATCTCAACTGTCTTAATCCTTTTCGCCGCTGCGACCCACGGTGAATCCGGCTGAGTAGTGACCACCAAGAAGTTCTTTCGGACAAGATCCAATGTCGAGATTTGTCTACCCGGTATTCCAACGTCTTCCAAGAAAACATGAGGAAATCTTGAACCAGGGAAAGCCGTTGGGTAGTGCGGATCATCGTAAAGTTCATCGGGCTGATGATAGCTCTCCTCATGGACGAATGCCCCACTTGAATAGCGGTATCCCAGCTCCACTGAGACGTCAGAAGCCTCTGGCGCCGGTGGTTGTTGGAGTGCGACCCGATTCTGAAAGCGAGCAGTTGCTTGATTGACGGTAAATTCGTCAATGAATTGCCTCTCTTTGTTGTATGAGTCCAGGAGCGAGGATGAGGCCCTTCCTGTCACGACGTAGGCCAGTTTCCAAGCTAAATTGTGAGCATCCTATATGCGCATGTGTCAGATTTTGGAACTCATTCAAATTAAGATGCTTACCGCAATACCCGTATTTCCCCCCAGCCCTCCGGTCGGTGGCATAACGTGAGCAGAGTCTCCAGCGAGGAACACGGGGCCGGTTTTACTAGCCATTCGATCGGCAGTATAAGACGCCATTGTCCAATAATTCACAGTATGCATGTCGACGAAGACCTCATCCGGTCGAAGCTCCGCGCAGTCGTAAAAGCCTTTTCTGGCTTGCTCGACAGTCACACTGCCAGGAGGAAAGTCTGACCTCTCGCCAACGCTGTTTACCATCAGAAGGCCTTGTCTGCCCCCATCATCTAAACGAAACCACCGTTGATTTTATCATTAGCGACGTAAACGACGCCATGAACCAATCTTTCTTTGACAAAAGGGCCTAGATCAGATCTGAAACCAGCACTGAAGCTGTTGCGCAGAACGCCTGGCCCTTCCCACCTGATGCCTTCTTTATGACGAGACGGACTCCGGTGGCCATCGCATGCAACTAAGTATGGTGTCTTGTACTTCCTTATCTCGTTCGTCTTATGGTTCTTGACAACGACGATAACACCATCTTTGTCCTCCTCATAGCAGAGGACCTCTTGGCTGTAAAGCTGAGTACTGCCGAAATCACTCGCATGCGAACCAAGGATGGGTTTAAACATGCTCTGCGCCATCCAGATCCAAGAAGACGGCGTGATTTGCTTCGTGATATCTGGGTCGTGCTTCTGGAGTACTTGAATGACATTGCCACCTACGAGCTTGTCTGCAAGAAGCATCCCGGCATTTGAATCAAATTGCTGACTGCTTTGCTCGCGGGCAAAGTTTTCCAGCCCGATCTGTCGTAGGATTTCGCAAGTCCGGAAACTTAGCCCCGCTGCGCGAGGTTGAGAACTCTCGGACGCATGTCGATCAAAAGAGACCGATTTGATCCTGGCAATGATTAGCTCCTGGTTGAACACGAGAATCACAATCGCAGTTTATCACCCATGGTATCCCAACAGCAAGCCCAGCGCCTTTCCCACCATGCTCGACCCGATTATGATTACGGGCCATTCTTCTTTCTCTTGAGGTATGCTGGAATGATCCATATCGATAAATCGATCCCTCTGTAGGTTCCCCTGAGAAAAGGTATCATCTTGTTGCTCGAAGGCGTTGGCCATGATTGCACTCTCAAATTGTTGCGTTATTAATTGGGATCGCATGAGTCGTTGAAGCCGCTAGGGACGAAGTCTTTCTCGGATTTCAGCCTTTGCTTTCAGAAATTAGCATGAGACGATTCCTATCAACATAGAAGGCACACCCAAACGTAAAGGCCGCTATCTCACCGCGGTATTGGAGAATTGCAATGGCTTCACCAGGCTACCTCGGAACACTGCATTCCGTCGGTCGGGCCGGGGTGGAGTGCCGATGTCCCCACCTCTGTCGGACTGACAGCGGCCCCACGGCAAGGGCGAGATCAAAGCGAGTCCCCCAGCGCCTATTCTGGCTCAATTGGTTCAGTAGTTCGGCTCCGGCTGTGGTGACGATGTCTCTAAGCTGCCACATCAGTATGATCTGTAGGATTCACTATTGACGCATGTTGAAATGCGCGCCTACGGATGATATCTTATGGTACCAATGAGTTCAAGAAGCATCAAGCATTGCGAATCTTAAATAAAATAAATTATCCTTTTGGTTTGGGGAGATAATTCAGAATGAGAGTATTTCAAGTCCTTCACACCATGAATTCGGATTCAAGGAGTCAAATTTTAACGAGAGAGCCTTAAGAAGTAAAACCCATAGCGAAGTGGTTCCAGAAATGTGTGTTACGCTACAAACTTCTCACTCATGATCATAATTATGCGAAAAGTCGACCAAATTCAAAGCCTAGCAGAAGGTCCAAAGCTCGCTCCCAAATCTTCTTCCAAAGCCCTCCGAGCCTCGAGCGTGGCGTACGAACTCCACGTATACTCAAACATGTTTTTTGGGAGGCGAGCATCGGGGACGTATCGTTGGAGCTCTGGCATCTTCTCGGCACGCCTATCGTCACTGGTGCTTGACATGACCATGACAGTGATTGTGCGCGCATATCTGACCTTGTTGAACAGCTGTAGTCTTCGGTTGACCTGACTGGACAAGGTGTCGTATGGCAATAGGGCACCCAAAGCCGCGCCGTCTTCAAGCGCTTGTGCGCCACCCTGGCCTTGATCTGCGTTTTACCATCAGCAAAGTCTCAATAATGAAAGCTGTGACGAGACATACGAGGAAGCATTGGATGGGCTGCATCACCAACCAAGACTGTCTTGCCTCGGTAAAATGTCTTCGGGGGCTCACGCGTTGCCAGACTCCAGAGTTTCAAATCTTCTCCCAGGCGGCACATCTCAATCAGCTCCGGTCCAAAGCCTTGGTATGTGTGCAGCAAATCCTCCATATTGCCCCCCGAGAGCCAGGAAGATTCGGTCTCTAGACTGTCGTTCTCAGCAGGATGGATGGCGACAACATTGAGGAGAGTTTTGGATCGGCAGGGATAAACAACCAAGCGACGATCGGCTCCCAGAAAGACATGTTGATCATCCAGACCCAAATCCTCGAAGAAAGGCCTCGCTAGAGGGCTAGCGTTGATCTTGTCCATTGAGACTAAGAATCGAAAGGTATTCTGTCCTGTAGACTTGCGCTTCGGCTGCTCTAGCGTCACCGCAGAAACGACTTTCGACTGATCGTTGGGATATGCGTCAGTGATCATTCCAAAACGGAACGCGCAAAGTGGCCTCGAAACGCACGTGTACCCCATCAGCACCGATAAGTAGATCTGCCCTGTACCTGGTGCCATCTTCCAAGAGAATTTCGGCATTTTCGGAATCCTATGCGTCGAAAGCATGGTTAGCTATGCAAATACCGAGAGGACAAGAAACAATCGGCAGGCAAGAGGAGGCGATGAAACTTACAGCCCATACAACACGGCTGTGAAGATTAATATTGAGGTTTTGCCCGTAGGGCTCAGTATCAGCTAGCTTCCGAAGGGTATTGTGCAAATCGACTCGGTGAGTCAAGAGCCACTCGTCACGAATATTGAGCTTTTGATGCATATCCTTAGTGGCCTACGAACGTTCACGTTTCTTAGCTCTTCCTACACGTTACAACTGAAAACTTACAATGGCGACGAATCTGAAGTTGCCCGACTTATCGTAAGTCGTGATGCTGTTGCAGTAAACGTAATTCAGATCGTCAAAATCGCATCCCCATCCTTTCAATACTCGAGAGCCGTTTGGCGGAAGGTGGATCGCAGCACCTATCTCGTTGAGAAACGTGGATTGCTCGAAGAGCTTGTAGTCACGTTATTATCATCATTATGACTCAACACTGGAGGAATACACTACATACCTCAACATGATGGCCTTGACGCGTCAAAGAGATAGCGCATGCAAGACCCCCAATTCCAGCCCCGACAACGATGATGTTAAGAGGCATTGTGATGTTCGACGTAGGAACTCTCTCGGAGTGAGAACTTGGCAAGTGAAATCACAGCTTTGGGTGAGAAAGAAGAAAATTTGGCCTTGTATAGCACTTACACGTATGCACCTGAGCGAGACCGTGCGTACTAAGTATTCTTCTTAGGTTATAGGGAATGGTGTGTAACTCCTATTGCTATGCCATTTGGAAGGCTTACTCTCGCCCTGCCAAACCTATTGCATGTCTTCCAAGTCTTCAGCGCGTCGTTCCGTAGACTAACTTGCAGTGGCAGAGCTGAGTGGGCGGTGAGCATAAGCCGCTCGGCCCCGCTACTTCACCTCTCTTGGATACTCGAGTGCCAACGACCCCCGCTCGGCATCCCCACAAAGCCGATGATATCACATTTACCCGACGAGGCCTGAGATGTCGCCATTGGAAAGTGTGAGCGGCATCCACAGCTAACCTGAGAAGTTTTGCTGACTTCAAAACCGCAGCAGGCAGACCTTTCGTCTGCTTTAGACAAACTTTGGCGTTTGAAACCTGCGCCTCAGCTTCTTGAATTGGTATCAACCAAGATTTCGACCATACCCAAGAATCCCATTCTCAACTCCACTGTCCAAAATGGTTACAGAAAAAGAAATCACGACGATGTTCGAGCCGCTTGCCAAAGGCGACATGGCATCCTTCCTTGCCAACATAGAGCCTGATGTGGACTGGACGGTGAAAGGTTATTGCCCAAGCGTACTTCAAGTACAGAGATGATTCTCTAACAAGGATTCAAAGGAGCGCATTGTGAGATATCCGGTCACTATAAATCTCTAGCGGCATTTCAAGAGGGAACAAAGCCTTTATCCGCAACTTGGGCCGGGCCACTGCACCTTGAGGTGCAGAACATTATTCTTAGTGGGAACCAGGCGGCTGTAGAGCTGAAAGCAGTCAAAACTCGGATCAAGAATGGACAGCCGTTCCCCAACGAGTATACTTGGATCCTTGGCTTTAATGAGAAAGGCAAAGTCGCAACTGTACGGGCGTATATGGATACGTAAGTAGACCCAAGCTGTATGCGTCCGATGGTGTTGTGCTGCTGACTGTTCCTCACAGGGATCTTGTAACCCGTGTAATTGACTCTATGGCTTCCTGAGAGAAGCCCAGTCGGATCAAGAGTCTTGTGATGAGACTGGGACGTGTGGCCAGTGTAATTGACTGTGCATATACTCAGTCCTGTGTGCCAGAAATAGATGAAATATGACTGATGCACCCTGTCTCTCTCTCCCTCTCTCACGATTCTGCTTCAGACTTCAAAAGTTACTAGATCCTCTCAAGGCCACCTTCAACCACACTAGGCATCTTTAAATGATCCGTTTGTCATGATCTAGTGAATTTCGGGTTGGTTCAATGTAATGTCACCTCCGGTGCGACTTGGGTATCCGCTTCCCGAGGCTGATGGGCAGCGCCCCAAGGCCAAAATGTGTCTTTCGCAACAAGCGCATGTCGTTCTTGAGATGGAAGAGCTGGAGGCGTGATAATCACCCATAGAACCTCCGACAGGCCATCGGTCCGGCCAAGTGTTTGGGAATTGTACTAGTGACACAGCACCACCCTAGCAGGATAACGTGATCACGGAAGTGGTACTCATGTAGGCTCCTACGCGATTACCCAGGACAGCAGCTAGACTGGGTACCATTTTCATGAAACCATATGGCAAACGATTTCCTATGTGCTTATGTGGAAGACTATTCCACTCGTCGAATTAACATTGGCCAGTCTCATTCTGCTATTTATTGCTCTACGCTCACATTCCTATCCTCTCTTGGGCAACAGCTCGGCAGGCACTCCCTTCTCCGTAACATCCACGCCATCTTTGGTTGTCTTTTGTCCTGGGAGGAGGACGAATATGATGCGAGCAGGCTTATCTGACACATTGTTCCATTGGTGCATTGTCTTTGGCATTCGATTAGCAACACGTCAAACACCGCAAATGGATAACCTACTGCCTGTTGAACGACAATATCTCCCGCCCGTAAGCTAGTTCGTGATCCGTCTTCAAGCAGTAGCTCTAGCTCACCCTCCATGACTATCCCGTAGTCAAGAGAAGCTGTTCTGTGGTTGTGTCCCTGAGAATGCGGAGGAAACTCGACCGCGCGGATTAAAGATCCGTGGGTGTAGATGATCGGCACGGCGTCGGGTTTTTCGCCCTGGTACTCGGCGGGATACTCTTGGTTTTTCCATATAGTGACGGCCTGGCTGCCCCACCCATCCTCGAACTGAAGCTCCTCATTTATCAGGATCGAGGACTTCTCGTTCTTGTGGTGGGTTACAATACGCCGGAAAGGAGTCTGGGCTTTGTTTTCCATTGTTCCGATGTATGGCCAAAATCCCATTTTGTTGATATGATAGTTTGACCTTGGTGTTGATATCAGGAATCTGGGACAGGATGTCTTGCTGTCGTGTGCAGCGCTTCCGTACTTCTTGGTGTAGGAGTCACTAATATGGGCAGGATGTGTTTGGATATGGGTCACTTCCACTTATTCTAGAGCGATGAACACCTCGAAAGGATGTTGGATCAGTCGAAACCGTACCAGACCTATTCCTTTCTCAGCTCGGCTCCCCACACGGCACCGCCGGCACGTTCTACTAAGCACTGGGGAGTGCATCAATAGCGAAACAGGTGACATCTGGATTGATAAGGTTGAGATGCATGAAATGCCGCCGCCGCCCCGCATGTATCAGTGTGGGGGTTATACAGACTATTGGGGTTGACTTGTTGACGCTGCGATAATGTTGAGGATGATTGGTATTTAGCTACCGTGGATTTGAGTTCTCAAAAGTTGCTACATATTCTATCTCATTTGACCTGATTCGGACAATGCCAGTTACGCTCGATATTCACAAGAGTTACTACATTTCCTGCGCTCAGGGGCCTATGCAGTTGGGAAGAGGATAGACATTTCGCGTTTTACATTTGCAATGTTCAGTAACCATACTGCCCTTGCTACATATCAACCAAAAGGCTGCGGTCGTACATTTTACGGCCGCTTGAAAGAATTCTGAATAACACGCCGAACAGCTACTGAAGCTCCAGTGATTGTAAGCAATCCAATAGCTAAGCCTATGAGTAGGCCTCGCTCAAAGTAACTAAGACGTCCACCTTTCGGTTGTTTGATCTTTCCTAGCGGCAGAGTGTGAGCGAGCACTGGCCACAGCACATTCCGTCCTGATGATGGTTTCGGCGAAGCCTTTGGGGACCCCTGCTGAATCGGCTTATTGAAAGAAAAGGCCTCGGGGGAGTACCAAATTTTGTCTGATTTCGATTGCGATGAAGGCGATGTTTCGAAAACTGGATGGACAGGTTAGATTAGAAAGTCCTGCCGATCGTTTTGAGGTCGATCTTGATCTTACCTAGGGACCACTCAGGCACTTCGTTGACACAGACCTGCAGCGTCTTTACGAATGAGCCGACGTAGAGACCGGCTTTACCGTCGCCAAAAGCATATACTATCTCTGAGGGCCCAGCTTTATTCCTGTATCTAAAAGTCAGCAGAGGCATAGGAGTCTCCTTGGAATAATTGGTTTTCAACTTACAGCTTATTCAAGATGTCGATGCCATGATCCATGCTACTGATTGGAATGAGCAGAATTCCACGATCGCTCATAGCCATCGACTGAGCCACGGCACCAATGCTGTCTACTGTAATGGAGCTAAGAGTCGCAGGGTTAGCTATACTGGTGTGGAAGTGAAAGCTCTGGGATGGGTGCACTCACTCTGAAGATTCTAGAGCAATCACTGAAGCGAAGGTTTCGTGGCTGATTGCCTTGTTCACTAAAGAGGGGAAGACTGTTTGAAGGAGTTTGCAAAGCTGTGGCGTGCTCTGCCAATCTTTGGCAACCTCGAGGCGGCGAATCGAGGCTGGGCCAGCTCGAACAAGGTAGCTCTCTAGGTCTTTCGCCTTCGATTCGTCTACGAAGCAAAGTCGAGGTACTCTGGAAGGATTATGACGAAGCGCACAGAGTACTGCGTGGTAAAGATGTTTTGCGACTGCCTCGACGTCACGCGTGCTGCGATCCACAAAGACCGCAGGAAATCCAGTTGCTGGTGAATGGACTCTGATGGTGGGATTGGTTATGAAGAGCCCATTCCGCAGATCATTCCAGTGACTCGAATTCTGGAGGACAGCAACCTCGAAGCGCATCGAACAAAGTTGCTCACGAGTATCGCTAGAATCGTCGGGGGCAATTGCCACGGCTTCAACATCCAGACTTGCTGAAATGATTCTTCGCAGCTCCGTATTGAGAATAGGGAGCCCAGAAAGAGCCAGGACCAACACAGCACTACCAGCTGCTACGGCGGCAGCTAGCGGAATTAGGGTGCTTGCAATCGGTACAAACGGATTTGCGTCGATCAAAGTCGGGCCAAGAGGAACGCTATTATCCATGTTACTGGAACCTTTTCTCACCGCGGCTTCTTTCGTGAGCGTCGCTGGGAAGTCAAGGGCATCGTAATGGTGTTTGATATTTTCGAGAACCAGTTGAAGCTCTGCAGCCGCGCTTTCTTCGCTGGACTTCAATTCTGCGGGCAAAGCAACGTCAATAGTCTGGGAAATGAAAGTTCTAGATTTCAGCTACCTTGCATCATGGTTGCGATCAGTTGTTTGGACGACTTTTTGACGTTGCCGTGTAATAGGGCAAGCTGCTTTTGGCGCTCGAGAACATTTTCAAGCCGCCCCTCAGTCCACGCTGCGTGGACAGCGCTGTACAAATTCGCGACTGACGCCATGGTGTGAAAGATGCTAAGTTCTTGCTGTTTTTCAAGATGTTTCTCGATACATCGTACAAAAAGGATATCTTGTGCAGCTTTTGTGATGTCACTGTTGGGAGTATCGGCAAGCTCACACAGAGAGAGATCGGCTCGGCTCCACGCGCCGCCCAGGCGACTATGGGAACCGTGCGGAAACAACACCGGGTAGTGCAAGTCTACTAAAGTAAATTGGACTGGTCCAAGAAAATGACAACACGACGCCACCCGCATCTCCCAACATTGTCTCTTGTTATATGTTCGACGATCTGAAATTGAAGTCCATTGTTTCGGCGCCTCTTTGGACATCAGTCGTGTCCTTCCTTCATATGATCCAGCATGGGCAGTCTACCAGCGGAAAAGGGTATGGCGCAGAAGGACTTGTCCTCACCTAAACATGATTTACTGACCTCGTGTGCCCAACAGCACCCACTCCGGTGTTCCTCTTCGCCCATGGATCAACAATGATGCTTGGTGAAGATTCTGAACCAGCTCATATATGGGAAAGTGTCGGCGACGAGGTTTTGAGGCGTGGGATCGAAAGAATCGTAATCATGGTAATATCTCCGATCCCAAACGTGCGCTGCGGCTGACATATGTCTACGCATACTACAGGGAGCGCATTGGGATGCTCCTGGTGATGCCGTAGATGTGAGCATGAACCCAAATGCGGGCAAAGACCCGGTAGGAGGCGTGAAAGACTCAAGGTGGATGCCTTACAAAATGGTACCAGACATAGAGGGAGGCCAGAAGGTCATCGGCATGCTGCGGGAAGCCGGTATCAATGCTCGGGCGAACCGCAAGTACGACTGGATCCACGATGTCTTTCTCATCATCATTCGGATGTTTCCTCACTGCGTACCTCCACCAGTCACTGTGGTCTCAGAAAATGCAAGATATGATCCGCACTTGCACATCAAAATCGGCGCTACTCTCCGTCCTCTGCGTTACCAGAACACGCTCATCATTGGCAGTGGAGGCTCAGTTCACAACCTCTTTCGGAACCACTGGCAATGGATGATCCGGTTCAAAGACAATTTTGCGCAGCCCGTTCCGCCAGAGCCCTTCGCGTTGGAGTTTCGACAAGCGCACGAAGACGCAATCATGAGAAATACGGGACCTGATCTTCGAAGAGCGGTCACAAGATTGATGAAACACCCGCGATACAAAGAGGCGCATGGGACAGATGATCACTATATGGCGACGCTCTTTGCTGCCGGGGCTGCCGGAGAAGAGAAAGATGTGGGCCCGCACATGTTCTTGGGGGAATGTTGGGAGTTAGTCAACATGTGCAACACCCAATATCAGCTTGGTTCCTGGGACTAGACTATCAAGAATTTCAACAAGGATGTGTGAAAATTACATTGTCATTAATCAATCGTGCTTCCAGAAGGTTGCAGTAGCACTGAATTCAAAACAATGAAAACAAATCATGATTTTGAATGCTCGGGATACAGACGCAATCATCATAGAGAAACTCAAGTTTAAATACCACGGACATAAAACACCATCCGCCGAGACGTATAATGGTTTTGAACGCGAAAGCATAGGGCTTACACGAGCTCCTCCTGCCGTCTGTCGATTCTTTCCCTGAAGTTCTCTCTGTTCATTATTCTGCTTCCACTCCACATAAACTCCTATGATCTTCTAGTAAATAGTTCATCGTCTCACTTCAATGAAACCACGTCGTGGGCAAGTCATGCATATCGCGACAAGTCTAGATTCTATAGTGAAAGATGACCCGGCTATGCATCGTCGACCACGGGCTCAAATATTATTTGGCTGCGAGCTAGCCCTAAGAATTCCAGACATGTGGGCTCCATAAACAGTCGACTGTGATGTGCGAATATAAGAAGAAGTTGATCTACCACTCTCCCCCTACTCTTGATTTACCAATATCGGTAATCCTGCCCGCAGTATTCCGCCAGACATAGGACCACCCCTTGCAATTCTGTTAGCTTTTTGGATTTTATCGTACGCTGAGGTATGGATAATGAAGCACCAAACATTGACTCACCGACTGGAACCAGCATCCTCCCACCATGATTGCACCGACAAAAGCGAAAACTGCTCCTTGTTGCCGATCACTCAAGTCGAGTTCTCTGTTTATTGGACGAAAATCAGGAACGCGTCGATAGCTACGATCCCACCAGTCAGGGGTTGACACTGGATAAGGTACTGGCGGATGTGAAGCCAGCGTGGGGTCAAAATCGTCCGGCTGGCGCTCCCGCCGGACACCGCCAGCAACTGTGACTAGAGAAGAATCTTCGTCGGGGTCGTTGCCTGGCGAAGCAATCGAACGATGGATTTCGTAGTCAGAGAGGAGCCTCGTGGTCTCTGAATCAAGTCTAAGCTCTTCAGCTCGCGAGGAGTTTATGGTAGTTGCTATGACAGTCGCCATTTCGCCGTTGAGGATTGGTATCTGGCTAAGTAGCGACCGTGTCAAAGTTTGAAAGAGAAACCACCGACCTAGATACGAAAAAGAGGAAATTTTTTACGTCGAATTCTAGTGCTCTATTCCTTGGCATTGCGAATCGCTTCGACGAGACTTACCGCAGGGGCTGAAGTTTGCTTTGGTGTGGTCCCGAGCCGACCGACAGCTGTGGTGGAGAAGCCGAACACGAGCCAGACCTTGAACCCCACCTGGCCCGACAGCGTACCAAAGCAGGTCAAGGCATTTGGAATCAAGAGTCTAAGCTCTGGGTGACGGTGATATTCTCACCACAACAATGCCATGGGATCTAAATCACGACAAGATCCAGTCTGTCTATTGAATGGTAGACATAGCACCCAACGACGTAGAAATTCTGCCAAACTCACAGTATCTTCATCCATAAGCTAAGTCCAAACTACAAACAAAATGGCGGAAAACAAGTACCTTGAGGTCGACAAAGACAGTTTGCCCTACGTCTTCATGAAAAATGTAGACTTGCCACTGCGAACCTACCAAAAGGGTTTTTTGAGATGCAACGTCTATCTGCCCAAGGACGCTGCGCCCTTTGGTCCTGAGAGATACCCAGTGATTGCGACATATGGACCATGTAAGCATTCGTGAACAATCCACGATCTTCGAGGGAGTTTCAGGCACTAACCTGGGGAAAAGATGGTAAAGACGTCCCATACAGCGTATTCCACAAGAAGAGCTGGAATCAGTTGAATCCCGAAATGAAATCTCACCACGCGTCATGGGAGACTCCGGACCCAGGCTTCTGGACAGGCAAAGGATACATCGTGGTTAGAGCCGACGAGCTTGGCGCTGGTCAAAGCCCTGGACTCCTAGACACCATGTCGCGCGGTACTAGCGAGGCGTTTTTTGACGTGGTCGAGTGGTGCTCTGAACAAGAGTGGTCTTCTGGTAAAGTCGGCCTCCTCGGGATTAGCTACTACGCTGGCACACAATGGCGAGTGGCAGCGCGGAAGCCAAAGGGGCTGGCCGCCATGGTCCCATGGGAAGGAATGAGCGACTACTATCGCGATAGAGTGCGACACGGCGGCATCCTATCGGACAAGTTCATTAGTGAGTCTGGCTCTGTCGTCATAACGATTGAATTATTTGCCAATAAAGATGACCGCAAACAGAATTCTGGTGGGAAAATGGCGTTTCGCCGAATCAGTACGGGAAGCCCGGCCGCGCCGCCCGAAATTGGGGTGACGACACCGTCGACGGTGACTTGGATGAACACACCCTTCGACAGAACAGACGAGACCAGACAGTCGATACCGCAGCGCACAGATTTCGGGACGAAGAATACTATCGGACTCGGGATTTTGATGTGGAAGCCATCGAAACGCCCTTGCTGAGCGTCGCAAACTGGGTAAGTGTATTCCCGAATCGGTCCTAACTACGTCTACATGGAGAATGCTGACCCTGTGATGAGGGTGGTATACTCCTGCACTTGCGAGGAAATGTCTTGGGCTGGATGCGTGCTAGCTCCAAGTATAAGTTTCTCCATTTCATTGTGGGAAGACATGATCTCCCGTTCTACTATCCTGAATCCGCTGCGATTCAGCTGTCCTTTTTCAATGCCTTCTTAAAGGATAACGATGCAGATGGTTGGAAGACTGGGGGTCAGCCCAGAGTTCAACTCTGTTTACGACAAGGCGAGGCCGGGGTAGACGACCCCGAACGAGAGCGCAAATTTCCAAAGAGACATGAGAATGACTGGCCTCTGCCTGGGACCCAGTATCAACGGTTCTTCCTGGCCGCAGATGAGAAACTAGCGATCCATCCTTCGGAGACCACTACATCTGTGTCGTACGATGCAATGAATGGGTGAGTATTGACTTCAACCACAGTTTTCCAGGAATATTGACCAATGCGTTTAAGTGATCCTATCTCCTTTCGATACAAAACACCCGCACCCTTGGAAATCACTGGTCACATAGTTACCCACCTCACTGTATCCGCTTCTCGAAAGACAGCCAGGGATAGCCCGCCTACAGATATTGACCTCTTCGTTACTCTTCGAAAGATCAACGTCAATGGTCAAGAAGTCTTCTACACCGGAACCATGGGCGACCCTGTGCCCATAGTCAAGGGTTGGTTGCGAGTTTCACAACGGCTGGTAGACACAAGTCATCATTTTCATCGAGACTTTATGCCTCATCGGAACTATCACAGCACAGATGTCCAGCCTGTGAAGGAGAATGAAAAGTACGCTGTTGATGTTGAGGTCTGGCCCACCAATGTTGTCCTGGAGCCTGGGGAAACACTTGTTTTGGAGATTGCTGGCCACGATACTCAGGGCGTTGGAAGCTTTTCCCACGGCCACGCCAAAGACCGTGACGAGAAGACATTCACTGGCATAAACACTGTTCATACTGGAGGGGACAACAGCTGGCTTTTGCTGCCTGTAATCAACTCCGAAAGATAGTATGGCTTCTACTAGAACGAGATAGACGTCTGTCAGACAGCCCCTATCACCGTTGTAAATATTTCTACAATTCTTAGCCACAACGTTATCAAGGTCCGTGATACCGGCGGAGTCATGCTGGTTACGCCATTGCAACATATGTGTGCAAAGCAAAACACTACATATAGAAAATTTCCTGTAACTATTTTGATTTCTCCACTTTCCTCCCACTTCCAGAAATCCTGACACATCATGAGTGACGGAAAGGCCAACTCACATCCTCTCTCATTATGAAGATGGCTCACTTGCCCGCAGACGTGTGAGTAGCTGAGAGTATGTCGCACTAATGCCCCACCCTTTGAGAGCCCTCATGGATAGGATGGCCTCGTCCAGAAACTTCCTTCGGCCTTGAACACTACACAAATTACCAATACCAGGCATTTTGATCTGACTCCATCCGTTCTCAACCCAGCTGGTGTCAGGCATATCCCGTCGCGCCTTCGGGCCGAGCACCACGATTGGGCCCGACGCTAAGAGAAGCAGCCCACCGGGGCATCTCTGAGCGAGCTTGGAGTAGATCCAAAGAATGAAAACAGCGCTCAGCAGCGATACTGGTGCTCCGAAGTGCGGACAGTGGCTCGACCGCGTTACATGTATAATTCGTGCGGCGAAATAGCACGCCAACCTAGCTTGTCTCCCTGATTCTCCCCATAGCTGAGCTGCTTGCGTCCACTCCTCGTCTTTGAACTTTCCATAGATAGACTTGACAACGGTTGGAAGCAGCTTGGAGGTTGGGGTGTTGTAAAACATCAGCCCGGTCAAGGCAATTAATTGGTGAGTAGTGGCGGATTTGAGCTCATCGACGGCTTGGGCAGTTTGCTCGCTCTCAATCATATTAAGCAGATCGTTCAACACCTCGACTGCGCAAGATGTGTCAGTGGGTGCATCCGGACTGCATATGATGTCCGTCAGTCGTTGAAGGATGACTTGTTTGCCGATTGTATTCGTTTTTGTCCAGGCAGACTTCCAGCAGTTATTCGTCACGACCTGATCAATGGTAAACACTCCATGTGAGCCGTTGTACTCTGAGATTAAAAATTAGCTTTTTGAACAGTTGAATATTTTCTAATCGAAGAAAAAATTACCCAGAACGTTGGAAAACCCAGCCCAACTTTGTGCGTTGGCAGCCGCCCAACGATCATCGGGCTGCGGCAAGGGAATTTGTAGTTCCGATACCCTCACCAATCGACTGAGTTCGAAATCAGAAGCGAATGCAGCATCTAAAAGCTGAGTAAACTACGTGTCAGTCTCGTCGACGTGCAGGTAATCGGCATGTGAGGTGCTACCAACCCAGACCGAGAATCCTAGCCGTCTTCGTTCCTCATCTAAGACCCATATCTGCCATTTATGCGTGAGTGGCAATTGGAGCTGAGAAAATTTTTGCATTGGCAACAAGTTATTGAAGAACCCCTTCCGTCTTGCTAGGGTGATTGGCAGCGCTTGCGTGATCTCTGCAACCTCCAAAGACCGTCTGTCGCCGTCGTACATCAAACCCACACGGTTGAGGACAATGGTCTGAAGCATCCACAGCTCACGACTCATATAGTTCTCTCTCTCGCACTGCTGAAATTCAGAATCTCTGAATTCACAAGGTGCATCAATGGGTTTATAGCTTACCATAGCAGCTGACTGCCGACGGACCAGTTCGTGCATCGCCCTCGAACATCGACGGGCGTCTGGAATGTTTGAAAACTGGGCACCCACTGCAGCCACAGCGAACATGAGGAACCAGTGGCGCTTTTTTGATGTAAAAGAAGGCTTGTGTAGGATGGGAAACATAGGATGAAAGAATTCAAAGTAGAGCTGCATCCAAGCATTGAGTACCGGCCCGGGAGGAATGCGAAGCTCTATGAAAGGGGGAAAGCTCGGTTTTCGTTGCATATCTGTGGCGTAGTCGATGACCCTTTGCACGGCTTCTTGCGGAAGCTCATCGACGTGGGCAAGGTCTTCTTCGTCAATATCTTGCGCTCCGAGCTGGGTCATGTCAGGGAACACAAGTGGGGCATCCATTTCAATTGAGACGGGGTGATAATGCTTGAGCTCGACGGCATCTTGATCAATGGCAGGCGTGTGACTACGGCTGTATAGCTCCGTCACTGCGCCTTGATCCATCATCTGATCTGAAGGAGGCGGATTCCGAGAGGCTGTAATATGAGGTGGTGCGACTGTCGATCTCTCTATCTGTTTGTCAAAAGCCATCTGAGCAGACGGGTTGCTTGGCATGATATAGGGAAGGAAGTTGAGATCAGGATTGTAATCGAGCCAGTTGGTTGGCTCATCATAGGTGCCTAGCATAATCGAGGGCGTAGGTGCTGTGTCGGCCGTATCTAGGTCTAGAAACAGACCCGTTCCCTCGAGCAGCATATCGAATCGAATGGGGGGCTCTTGGTACTGAACAAGATTCGTTTCTCCACTGGCGCAATCCAAGTTGGGACTACCGTCTGTTTCTTCAAGAATCACTGGCTGATCCCTTGATCTGGTGGACTGGCCATCTCCGACGTAGTTGCTGGCCAATGGTCGGTCGTCGGGAACAGTCACTGGAGGTGACGGTGGAATGTGTCTGTCATCAGCTATCCCGTTGTTTGTGGCGTTGCCATTGGACTTATTGCTGCTGTCATCCTCGTTGTTAATTCGTGGTTGTTTCGAACCGGGTCTGTTCGAATGGGCCTCCGACGCCCGCCTCTTTCCGATAGGTTCGTAGAAGCAGTTGTTCTTGCTCCGGCGACATCTTTCACATGGTAGTTGCCCATCGCAGCGAACCTTTGACGCATTACAAGACTTGCATGCTTGCGAGACGCGGCGATTGTCTCGATCGCTGTTATTCTGGCGGTCACCGCCCAGGTGGATCGTAGTGTGGTGGCGAGAAAGCGAGTCTCTGCCGATATGAGGTCAGGGAATTGTCATTGATCTATCACTCTGAAGCAAGAAAACATGAAAGCCTGAGAAAATCGCCCGATACATACACTCTCCCAAAGCTCTGTCCGCACTCAGAGCATGCAAACGGTCTCTCGTTGGCGTGAGTACGTAGATGACGCTGATAATGCTCGCGTCGATTGAAGGACGTATCGCAAATTTCACAATAAGTGTTGCTTTTCGCATTCCGGTTGGACATGACAACTGTGGTTACGGCACGAAATGCAATCACTACGGCTCGGCCGTGGAGAATGAGAACGGGGAGGGGATCAAGGTTATTTACGGGCCCTCTGGAGCAAAGCCGCCTTCCCCGGACACCAACTGCCTCATGCCCCATGCTACTAGGGGCGGGTGTCCCCGGCTTCATCATATTATAGTTGTGGAGTGCAGTTCAGATCGACACTGAGCCAATCAAATTACGCCGGCTGCAACGCCAGGTCGCATCATCTGCACGGCGGGAAGGACCTCAGTTCAGCAGGGCATGGCCCAGGTCAGATCGTTCGAACTCAAATGGAACAGGCTCCAAGGCTTTATTGGATGCAGAGCTAGATACCTCATGGTCGACCGTTGGGTTTTCCATCCATATGGTCCGTCTCGAAATCCCAGGGTGCAGTCCGTGCAGGATATGTCGATGAGTGTCTTGATGATCAAAGCAGCATCACGGTAAATATCATGAGTCCGGGCGGGGTTTGCCGATGTCACTAGAGACATATCGACCTCGGCATGGATTATAGAGGCAGCGTTTTATAAAGCCTTTACAACCCGCTAACGCTAACGCTAACATGGCCGAAATTTTGAAATTTCGGAACACAGATCTAATTTCTTTCCGAGGGATTCCAGGCGTGGGATGCCGTAGGTTGGTTCCGAGATGTGGGAGGCAAAGCCGGCGTTCGGGCGCCATCAAAGGTCCGAAACTTCGGGTTTCATCGGCCACAATTCCCCAAATAGGCTGGGAACACGGTCACGGCCAATTCAGCAGGAACCATCTGAGTAGCAGTACCTGCCGGCCGAAACCCGAAACTCTCCTGCATACTGGCCCGAACAAGAGTCAACCAATGGTCCCAGCCGATTGCCCTCCATTCCACTGGTAACTTATTAGTACTACCGTGTCCAGCCACTAGCTGTGTAACATTATCTGCACCCTTCTGCCTGAACTCATCTTTATCTGGCTCCAGTATTCTTTACCACAATAAGGCTCTACTCGCTCTACGACCGACATTTTTTCAGCTTGAGAGCATTAAAGATACTAAAGATCAGTGGTAAAAGTCTAGGCATTTACGTTATTAGAATCGCTCGGGAAACTGAGCGATGACGGGATCAAAACTTAGCAAGTGCTTCTACCGATACGTAAGGACCTCGAAACAAATAGTATATCAAGTAAGATTAGGCTGGCAAGTGGGACCTTTAACATCTAAGGTATTTGGGTCTCATACTAGTTCGCGTTCGGTTATTCCGATGTGCATCCCGTCAATGATCCCATGGTATTACCGCAAGTTGAATCGATCTGATCGATTTCCTTTCCCAGTGCTTACACCGCCATGCAACTGGCTCTTCGGCCAAGAAGATGCGCCTTCTTGAGATTTCATTTTCTTGTAATACCCATCCTCGAGATTGCCCCATCTTGGTGTGAAGATTCAGGTGGATAGGTTCAATAATGTTAGCGCTCGACAAGAGGATAGCGGCATATTCCTTTTTGTCTTCGTGGTTGGGCTTGTTTCGACAAGGATGCGAAGGTTGTTGGTACCTTTTTCGTTGTAAGAATCTACGAGATGATGAAAGTCGTTTTGAGTCGCTGTGCATTAGCCGGACGTTTACACTGCCCGAAGTAGCGCCTCTGCTCAGGAACATCCCCCAGTCAGCCAGCAGTCCCTGGTCCTTTTCAGTAACCGCTGCAATAGTGCAGTAAGACTGCTAAAATAAACCACCTAGAAAAAGCCAAAGATGATACAATGAGACCAGCAACTAAATTTGCTTTAATTGAGCGATAAATATATTGGATGCTAATACACCGTCTACAGTTGCCTCAAATTATTTAAAAAAAAAAAAAAAAAAAAAAAAAAAAAAAAAAAAAAACCCACCTTTGTTTTCCATTCTATTTTTAACACTATTAGAACGAGGTGCCAAACACCTAAAAGGCTTCTTATCCCGCCCCGAGCAACTGCGCCGTCACCTCGTAGACCAGAACTAAGGAGGTTTGATGTTGAACGTTGAGCCTTTTGTAGGTTTTCCAAGCTTTGCAATCCAGGTAGAATGTGGATTCTGTAAAGGCGGAGGATTGGATAATCGACATCGGCGATGGAGCTTGTTGGAGAGCCAACGACAGATGGATACGATAAGTTTACCAGCTATTCAGTAAACCGTGCTCTGCGCCGCAATAAGCGCAGAATATTAGCTACGGAGACCTGGTTCGTTGGTTGACGTACTTCATTTTTCATGAGATATTTTATGAATAGTTCAAAGACAGTTTGGCCGTCAGATCGTTCGCAGTTCAGCTGATCCCCCTTGAGGATGTTTCTGAAGATGGCCAGCTTGCGCGACCCATCGACCGGCATGTCGGCCACGTGATGTAACAATGTCGTCCATTGGCGCGTTGAGATTGACGACTCTAGAACTGGCTGCCTTCCCCTTGTTATTTGATGTAAAATGCGCTGCAGACGATGCTTTGCTATGTGAGTTGAGGGGGTCCGGTAATTAAATTCGTTCAATGAGCCACCAAAGATGGGTCTATGGCTCACCCTCCCGCTCTAAGGAAATTGAAGCCATCATCGTATTGCCATGAAAAGGGGGTGCGCAGGGATGGGGTGCGCTTACTTACCACTCGGCCACAGAAACTTCAATCTCTCAATAGAAGGGTCGCGATCGCTTCAATTGAACTCTCGTCCACTGCGCGTAGTGTTTAAGTGGAGCTGACTTCATGTAGGTTGATGGTGCGCGACCCAGGATCGGCAGAGTCAGCAGAAAGACTGCAGCATCTTTTGAGAGGACCACCAACCAGTCATTGGAAATTTCGTTGCGGGAGTTCGCCGCCAGACATGCATGCTGATTCGCATAATCGGACGATGATATTCAGCACTTGGCGCTCCAAAACAACACATTCAACACCTTGAAAGTTGGTTCAAGGAGACGGGAGAGCAATGTCAGCCCATATCTGTCAGCGTTGGTAAGCAGGCACAACCTTACGGAAATGGTCCTGTAACCAATGGAACTCGATTCGCCGCCGCGATGGACGCATCTCCCCCTCCTCCAGTACACGTCACAAACTGTTATTGGTAGCCTTATGGTCCGCAGTGAGTCGCCTTATTCTGCCTACATAGGTACACCAGGTAAGGCGACCCAAAACCCCTGCCGGATCTGGTGCCGGGGAGTAGAGCGTCGTCAACTGAGAAGCTTATATATTTCAGGATCCAGCGCGTCAAAGCACCCGGCCTGTTCTTCTACAACCGGATTGTTCCAGCGCTAGCCTGAAATTTACCAGTCAATTGCCGCAAAAATGCCCGAAGGTTCACCAAAGACCATGGAAAGCGAGGAGATCCTGTCGAGCCTGGCAAGATCACAGACAATGTTCGCCGAAACTTTGGCCCGCGGTACCGTTCCTGTTGACAAGGAGATAGAAATGAGAGCCGACCTTGCCAAGTTCTGCATTCAAGTTGGCACGGCATTCTCAAACCAACAAGCCATAGACGACGCGATACAACATGTGGACACCATTCTCCGCCGGATCCCAGACGACTCCCCTGACCGACCAAAGTTCCTTCATGAGCTCTCCAAGGCCAAGTTCGAGTTGTATCTTCAGACCGATTCCCAACACTCATTGAATCTCGCGGTATTCTATGGGCGCCAAGCGAGGGAGCTAGCTGTGTCGTCCAGCCTCCGTGAGCATGACCTGGACACTTACCTCGAAATTCTGACAAATCTGGGGTACGTTCTCGTTTCCCGGTTCAGGCTGAGAGGTATGCCGCGAGATATTGAAGAGTCCATTGCTTGCAAACGCGAGATCCTTGGGGAGACCACGAAAGGATCCGAACCATATTTTCTGGCGCTCAGTAACCTTGCTTCCTCACTCCATATTCGATACATGAAACAAGGGGGGCAAGAGGACGAGGAAGAAGCACAACAACTACTGCAAGAGTTGCTATCTTCAATAGATCCTGGGTCGAAGATTCACAATGCCGCCATCGGCCAGCTTGGTGCGATTGCCATTTCAAGGTTCGATAAGACATGCTCAATGGAAGATCTAGACGAGGCTCTTATCCATTTCAAGATGGGCTTCGAAAGCTGTGCCAAGGAAGACGACACATGGAGGGAATTCCTTAAGCAACTTGTAGGCCGACAAGGCACGAGTACACGCAAAGCCTTCAAGACATGGATAGCGTGGTCCAGTACTCCTGTCTGTTATTTGAGTCAACTCCAGTCATCCACAGCTCGCGGGGTGAAGATCTCCTGGAACACCTTCGACGGATTCAACAATGCGCGTTTGCGAAGCAATCGATCGAGGCGGTCGACAGTGCCATCGAGATGTCCCGGGCTGCATTTGCACGCATGCCGGAAGAATACCAGGATAAGGAGCGATCACAGCTTGTTTTCACGCACCTGCTATCTCAGCGTTACGTCTTTTCCAACCAGGTGGAAGATCTAATCTCCTTGTCTGAATATACTGCGTCAATGATTGCCGGCTACAATGCGAAAATAAGGGCGAGCTTCGGAAAACAAGAAGTACATGAGAAAGGGATGTGGAGGTTCACCAGCTGCTTGAAGAATCTGGCAGGCGCACCAGTGAACAGCCCTATGCGTCAACTGGCCGAGGAAGAGTTGATGGGGGCTTTCTTGTCCTGTTTTGATTTGGACAGCAAGCAATACGGTCCTTCGGCACTAGAAACGATCTATTTGCAAAACGGAAAACGATTAGGAGTCCTAGCCGCTGCCGCAGAGGCTGATATCATACTTTCTGACGACGAGATCGAAGCCGAAACAACGAGAGTTAAAAGCGAAAGGGCGATCGGGGACATAGAATTCCTGGAGAATCTGTTCGGTCGCCCATCCGAATATAAGACTGAGTTGGGTCTGCGCAAGTTGGCAATAGATCCTGAGACCAATCACATTCCCTTCGACTTTGGGAATCTAGCTCGACATGTGCTGGAATACGAAGACGGGCCAGTATCTCCCGCCGAATTCATCGCCAGAGAGGAGCGAATGGAGACGGCATCCCTGGAAAAGGGTCGATTAGAGGGAAGGTATCCAAACCCGAGGCTGTGTCATTGGTGCCGCCAGCTAACGAAGCCGCTACAACCAACGGGCCAAGGATTTGAACTCAATGCAGGCAGATGCATGGTACCAATTCTCGGCGATTTGAAAATGATTTTGTATTGCAGGGGGGGGTGCGCCATTTGCAGCTTGGCGGCTTCAATCATCACGACAGACAAGGGGGAGCTTTACTCTGACTTCGAGAAATTGGATGAAGAGGCAAGGGGAATCGCTATGAGTTCAGGAAAACTCTCAACTGGAGAAAGCGTTCTGAGAATCAAATGTGGCGTCTATCATGCCGGAGAGTTGAGACTGCTCACGGGGGACAGTTTTCACCAGGCGCTTCGACAAGGATGGGAAGCAGACACCGCAGTCTCGCTCCAAACCTTGCTGGATGACAGACATGGACCTGTTTACAACACAGGAGAGCAGCAAGTCAACCTCGATTTGATCAGGGCATGGCTAAGAGATTGTAATCACAACCACGGTTCTATTTGCAATCATCCTCGACCTGGAAAACGCATAACGACCAAGATCCCCCTAACATTTATCGATGTCGTTCAGCAATGCCTTGTATTCGGCACATCGAAGGACAAGTACTTCGCCCTAAGTTATACCTGGGGCCAAGTAGATATGTGCATGACGCTGGAAGAAAACTTCGAAGGGAGACAACACCCCCAGGCCCTAGCTATGGTGCCATTTCCAAAGAGTATAAGAGACGCAATGACACTGGTTGGCTCCCTTGGCATCCGCTTGCTCTGGATTGATGCTATCTGTATCGTGCAAGACGACGCAGCAAGTAAAGCGAGAGATATCCCAAACATGGACATCATTTATGGGAGAGCTTTTGCGACGATCGTAGCTTTGTCAGGAAACAACGCAGATGCTGGGTTACCTGGAGTCAATCCTGGCACCCGTAGTGTGCAGCGAATCGAAACTATTGCCATCACACGCGGCAGCTCCGATCTCGACCATGACCCACTAGGAAAAGACACGGAGATCGTCAACATCGTTAGAACCCCACGACCCTTCTATCTGGCGTTACGGATGTCTAATTGGAACACTAGAGGGTGGATTATGCAAGAACGACTCCTCTCGCGAAGATGCATCTACTTCTCCCCCGAAGCCGTGTACTTCCAATGCGGAAAAAGTACACTGGCCGAGGGCGGCGTGAACGAGGAATACAAGACCTATTTTCTCTCCGCCCCAATGAAGGACGACCATCTCCTGAGAAAAGCAAATCATGACAACCCCATCTCAGATCTGAGCCAGATGCACGAACTCGAAACTGGCCCCAAACTTTGGAAGGCGTTCAAGACGTACATGGAGCTTGTGTGCAACTACAGCAAACGGCAATTTACCTTTAAACCCGACGTGTTGAATGGCTTCGCAGGCATCTTTGCGGTTCTCGACGAGGAGCACTTCCAGGGATCGATCAAAAGCACAACCTTGCATGGCATTCCAAGCGGCATTTTTATCCATGCGCTCCTCTGGTCTCCTGCTGCGAGAATACCGCGGAGAGGCACCAGGTTCCCAACTCAGAATGACTTCACGACAGGAAATCCAGACCCGAAATTCCCTAGTTGGTCGTGGGCTGGGTGGGATGGCCCCGTCGAATACCGACTGTTTGAGTGGACGACTGACATTGCAGAACGTCCGCCCCATTGATCCGAATCTTCCACCTAGGCAGCTTGGAAGTTTTTCCCGATAAATACGAAGAAGCTGGGAGCTTGTTGGAAAAGTTCGAAAAGGAGAGAGATGGGATGCAGGCCGCGACACCGGTAGACAAGGCAGCAGAAGAACGTCCCCCAGGAGGTTTAGAGCAGTCTGCTCCGGCTGGCAACACCGAGCCCAGTATTTTAATTCCATCTACGTCCCAAGGCGATCCTGGGATAGATGAGAAAGGAGATGAGGGCAAAAAGGAGCCGAAAGGGAAAGGGAAAGAGAAGGCGACAGAAGACGCGCCGAGGACTGGGACGCTATGGCACGATCCCGATTCGAAGAAGTTATGGCTTTGGTTCACACCGCCAGGCTACGAAGAAGCCAGAAAAAGGGATCCCCCCGCACCAGAAAACGTGTTGCGGATGACCGGACCAGTCGTTCCCCTTATTGCCTTCAAGATCGCGGCCCACAAGGAGTATCTGACTCTCCTAGGTCACGTTCATACCCAGGGTTCTCAGAGCGTGCGCCGCATTTTTGACTCCGATAACAAGCACTGTGGTCTCTATTGGGAACAAGGCGGCTATGAATGGGTTGGGAATGGGATCAAGCCTGAGTCCGAGAAAAGGCTGTTTATGTTGGGTGTTTCCGCATATGGAGTCTGTTACCGTCCGCGAGAAGGGCCGAGTCGTGTTGAGGGACCGATCAAACTGTTCGACGAGGAAGCTTTCCCGGACAAGGGGCCTGGGAGTGGTCTGGTGAACGTATTGGTAATTGACGAGGACGTGGGCTACCCAGATTCCACCGGTGATCGATGCACAATCGCCATAATTCACAGAGCGGCGTGGGAAGCGGCGGGTCCTGTAGAAAGGGAGGTGAGGATAGCGTAGCGAGTTTGCGAAGTTCTACTGCCATCGTTCGTGGAGGTCTTGCAAGAGCTGGCGACAGGTGGCATTCAATCACGGGAGAGAAAAGAAAACAACTGGACAGCAATCACCAAAACTATAAGTGTCTCTGTCTGAGCGAGCGGGTCAAGTCGCAGCCTTCATGCAAGCTCTTCCAGCTGTGGGGTTTAAGACGCGAAGGGAGGGCGGCGCTCCACTGACAAAAGTGTATGCAATAACCAAAAACATACAACACCGGGCATTCGCCGGTCGTCACCGACCCGACTACTACTCCAGCCCTCAAAGAACTTAGCTATGGCCGCCCAGCTTCATGAGGTTGAGGTATGCTGCCATCTCCAGAAGATGACGAAGGTCTTGGGCTACGGAACATAGTTCACAGACACTGAACCAGTCAGCCCCACCGGTGATACCAGCACACCCAGATGGTTAAGCGAGCCCCGCCACCACCACCACCATTACTACTACTGCCTAGCCCTCAGCCCCTACCGCTTTCAACTGCCTGCCTTTTTTTTTCAATATCTTGCTTTTGGAAAATCAATCGTTCTGAGTACTCCACTCAGGGTGAAGCAACTTCTCCTTTCACCCCTCAGCATTTTAATTATACCGCTGGCTTACCTCACTGGAGAGTACTCGGCCCGTTGGGGCCTGAGTAGGGTCTGCTACTAGTAACGTGTTACGACCCGTTGTTGGACATAACAAGACTAGGGTGCGCCCCGCAGCACACCTGGCGGCTACAGGACATTTGTATGCAGGATCACGGGGACAACAGGGGCTCACTCGGAAACGAAAGAACTATGGTACAAGTCACGTGATGATAAGATAAGAGATCAGATCCGTACGACAAGAATACGGGGGCCATACTTGGCACATACTTATTGTTGTTGTTGTTGTATTTAACGCCGTGGCAGCAAGGGCGCAGCCGCCCTTGCGGCCGACCTCCTGAGGGGTACATGGCGTGGAGGGCTGCAGGCTCAAGCTATATACTCTACAGTATACACCTCTTCCTAACGTCCTCTAAGTCTTGCCTATGAGCTAATATATGTTCTATCCGTCCCTAGTTCCCGCTGGTTCCCTAGTTCTATTATAACCGTCAAATCCTCTATAAAGAGGGGGTTATTAGTAGGGCCTAGGTTAAGACCTAGTCTTTAGTACTGCGGGCAGATCTTCTGGAAGAAGTCTACTATGCAGAGAAAGGCTTAAAAGCCTTTAAGATCAGTGATTAACCTCTTATAGTACTGCTTAAGAGATTCTATAGGTTTTATAGGCTTAAGTAGACTTAAGAAGTAGAGAGTAAGCTATCAATACTTTCTTACTAAGGTTTTTTAGTAGTAAACTAAGTAGTTTATTTCTTTTATCTCGTTATAAAAGCAGGTAAGTAGAGCTTCTATATAGTTAAAATGTTACTAGTATTATTTGAAGTCTTTATAGTTTAATTAGGCTGCTAAAGGATAATAGAAGATAGCTTGCAGTAGAGCTAGTTTAAAAGGGTAAATAACAGAAGCTTTAAGCTTTAGTTAAGCATAATGAGATATTGCTTCTTATTTCCACTATTTCTTATACTAGCAGTATATATGCTCTTTAGCCAGCTGTTTATGTCACGGGCTAGAGCTCGGATTGATATCTCCGGCTTCGCCGGAGCAGTTACCGAGATCCGGCTCCGTTGGACCCACTATTCTGCCGCAGTACGCCGCCTAACCCGGCCTGCTTCACCGCTGTTAGGTGCCTACCCTTGTAAAGTCCTTTCTTCCTTCTTCAGCTTAGAATAGTCAATCGACGGCACCTCTACGTTGAACAAGCCTAGGGGCCAGCCCCTTACAGATTATAACAATTTCTGCTTTACAGAAGGGTTTAAGGAAATAGCTGCAAAGGGTCGGTAGGAGCAATGTTGCAACTCGTACTTCCTTTCTCAAATGAGAATCCTCAGATGAGGAAGGAAGGTTTCTTGTTCATCTCAGCTACATCTACATGCCCTTTTATCTTCGACCCTGATATCCTATCCCTTGATATCCTATCCCTTGATGTCTTACTCAGTGCCGAACATAGCCGAGAGCATCCCATGTGACAGGCCTAGCCTGTTACAATAATAGGAAGAAAGATAGATAAACTACTTTAGACAATTAGAGCAGTTAAAAAACTAGACTTACTTATTAATAAAGGATTATAACAGGTAATAATAATAAGGTCTATATATCTAGCATCTTTGAACCAGAAGATATACTTAGTTATAATAACTTTAAAATTAGGCTTAAGAGTAGGATAAATTCTACTAGCAAGCTTATACTACTATAAAGTAATAAAAAAGAAGCTTTCTTTTTAGCTTTAAGCTAAAGGTTTAAATTACTAAGTGTGAGATTAACAGTAGTAACTAACTACTGTTTAGAAATTAAATCTAAGTACTAAGCAGCAAAAACCTTAATAGCATATTGAATACACTATTGTAAGGGGCTGGCCCCTAGGCTTGTTCAACGTAGAGGTGCCGTCGATTGACTATTCTAAGCTGAAGAAGGAAGAAAAGACTTTACAGGGATAGGCGCCTAACAGCGGTGAAGCAGACCGGGTTAGGCGGTGTACCCCGGCAGAATAGTGGGTCCAACGGAGCCGGATCTCGGAGACTGCTCCGGCAAAGCCGGAGATATCGATCCGGGCTCTAGCCCGTGACAACTATATACTTATATCATTTAAAGCATTTATAACTTAATACTTAGTAGCTATTTTAATAGGAATAATACTCTTACACTAGTTAGTAAACGTTTCTACTAGCCTAGCTAGTTGCAACTAATATAACGCTTCTATAGCAATTATAATAGTTATAAGTGAAGCTATATCTAAAGCGAACGCTAGAAAGGACTTTTAAAACCTCTATTAATACTGCAGTATATATAAACCAACCTTACTATAGACTTTATTACTAATCTTCTTTTTATAGGTAAAATTGAGAGATATTTTTAAGTAATTATTAACTAGCTGAGCAAAAGTGTAACGTTTAAAGCAATAAATAGTATGAAAGCTGAAGCTAACGCTGAATAATTTCTCAATCATCACTTTAGGTTTTACAGTTTCCCTATATTAATTATAAGCAACAGAGAGAGCAACTAAATAAGCTGCTTTTAGCAATAGTTCTATAAGCTGTTAGAAATAGAGTAGCAGCTTAGTACTGCTTACTCTTGGCTGTATCGTTCTCTTTCGTTGTCACGGTCTATGGACCGGTGTTCGGCCTTCGGCAAGACCCTCAGCCACGACTCATTGGACCCACCAAAATCCAATGGCGCATTTGCTAGAAGGTTCCAGGAATATCGACAAGGTCAATGGCAAGGTTATAAGAATGCCCAGGAAATAGGGAGGATACGGTTCTGTTTCCTGTTCTTCAAGAAGATTTATTGTACTCGTAGTAGTAGGCTAGACCAATGGCATCGACCTTGTCCTAGACCCTTACATTCGTGGGCATCAGTATCAAAGAAAGCAAACGCTGGGGGTCGACTTGTTACGGTCAGCTATCCGACAGTAGGGTCTGCTAACAGAAGCTGGGGATTGACACGTTATAACAGTTCACTGAGGTCGTGGTCTGAGTCGTAGGTCGTAGGCTGATAGTAGATCGGTCGTCAGAGGCTAAGGTGATCAGTCTTAGGCTCAACAAGTAATTCCCAGTGAAGGTAAGCTGAGAGTATCCGTGAGGATGAATACTAAGTTGATTGCTGAAGAGCTATGGAGGTCTGACCATGAGCCAGGCTCAGGGTCATACTATATACAGGTTCCGAACAGTTCCTTACGATGCTGGATAGCTGGGATAGCTCATATCCAACATATCCATGGATAGCTAGGATAGCTCATATCCAACATATCCATCCTTGTCTTGTGTCCGTACTGTTCCCGAAGTCACGTGACCTGTACCATAGTTCTTCCTTTCCCGATGGTTCCTGGTTACACCTGTGTTACTGCGTACATATGTTCCGCGTTAGCCGCCGAGATCCCAGGCGGGGTTGTTCCAACGTGTTGTGCCTAACGGGTCGTAACACGACTGTGCCCGCAGCTCTGACAATCGGATCTGCTACGTTTGTCCTTGTCGAAGCAATCAACTGCTACTTGGCCAACGTCTTCTGGACCACGTCTCACGATCCCAGAAAACTCATGTTCACCCTACTTGGGCGTGGTTTCGACCTATACGTCGGCATTATCTGGTGGTCTTACGGCGCCGTTCTCAGCTGCGGCATCTTCGGCGCGTTGCAGCGTAACATCCGAACCGGAACGTTATGGGCTCTCCTCGGCTTTGCGGGCCTGCTGGACATCATTCTCGAAGAATGCATGCTCATATACGGTGGCATCTACACCTACTACGGCCACCAACCGCTGGTCTTCAATGTTTTCCCTTGCTGGTGGGCTTTTTGCAACGTCTCGAGCATTTTCGTCGGCATCTCCATCACTTACAGGTACCGCCACCTGCTTGAAGGGTGGAGAAGCTGCTTGATTCCTCCGATTTTACCGCTTTGCTATGCTGGTCCGCAAGTCCTCGCAGCTCTGCCTACTATTTACGCGATCCAGGCAGATTATTCTCCGATCATTACCCAACTATGCGGCATTGTCACTTGTGTCCTTGCGGTGGTTCAAGTTGGTGTTACTATGGATACCGTCCTGGCACGCGATCCAACGGACATGAACCAAGTTGGTCGGGATACTCAATCTCAGCTAGCTCATCAAAAGCTGTTCTGAGAGATGATCTAGACAGCTGGAATTCGTGGTGCTTGCGGCCATTTACCTGCTTTTAGACGGAATGATAGAAGCAGACAGAAAGAGGGGAAAGAGGGACGAATCCAGCCATGTACGCAACTGACCGTTGACACAGAATACCCATTTCTGGGTCTTGAAAGTTGTCACTGTAGTTCAGGACTGACATTGCTGGTCTTGGTCTCTTAAAGCCTTGCCTGGATGTTATTTTGCAATTGCGAAGGACTGAGGTTTTCTCATAGCAGTTGCATCTTAAGTTAATGCTTGCTCGTTAGCTAACGAATGTACTTGTGCCCAGGGATTCAAAATCTCCACCAACATCGTGACATACACCAACCTTGCTAGATTTGCAAGTAACTACGAAGAAAAGAACTAGAAGTTTCCAAGAACGGTCACGTTCTTCACGTCAGCGCCTATCCGCAGCACAACTTCTTCTCCTATCACCTCATCTGCGGGAACGCCGTTGACAGTGACGTTTCCCAGGCTTTCCCCAGCCGGGACGCGCAACTTGACGCGAGTCTCTGAGGGAAGGCTCCCATCGAGAACCGCGACCTCCGCAGCGATCGTCCGGGCGGCGTTGTCGGTAAAGGTGCTAAAGTCCACACGCCCCCAGCGTGCCGGCGCCCCGCGGATGCTGACCGGGTCACCCGTCGTGACCCAAGCGCGCGGCAGCCCGCGGGCGAGGTACAGGACGTCTTCGTCGGGGTGCTCCAGGACGAGCGCGGCGCGCATGATCACGGGCATGTCGAAGGCGGCGGGCTGGCAGTACAGCCCACCGGCGCCGTTGGTGTACATGACCTCGCCGGCGATCCAGTTGCCGCGGTTGTGGATGTAGTAGCGGTGGGCGTACAGGAAGAGGACGAACTCGTCGGTCCGGTCGGCCAGGAGGAGGCCCATGGCGTAGCCGGAGCCGATGAAGCCTAGGATGTCGCGGCTCTCCGGCTTGCGGACTAAGAGGTTGGCGAGGAGGCCGATGGAGGTGTAGTGGTTGGCTTTCATGGAGTCGATGACGGTGTTGACGAGCTCGAGGGGCAAGACGGCGGCCTGGAGGAGCTCTGCGAGGGCGCGATGAGCCCATCTATTCATTGACGGCCACTCCGTGGCAAGGGAGTCGATTGCGGTGAGGTTTTGGTTCGGGAGCGGGGGGACGTAGGGCGGGTTTGTGTCCTGCCAAGTGGACGATTTGATGCTGGCGACGGTCTGGTTGAGCATCACTTCGGCGCGGTTGGCCCAGTCGGCAGCATACTCGGAGAACATCTCCAGACGGCTCAGGTCTCGCAAACCTCTAACAGCATAGGCTTGATTGTTGAAGTAAGGCAGATTGTAGTACGTAGGATGGACTATGACGGAGTCGGATTCGCTCCATCCGTGGATCAGGCCGTAGAAAGGATCAGACGGGTCCAGTGCTAGACTCTCATCGTGACGGGTCGTGAGGATGTTAACCCACGCCAGAATCTTGTCGCGATAGGTTTCCAGCAAAGCCGTATCGCCCGTGTAATCGACATACATTGTCAAAAACGACAAAGACTTGCCAAACTGAGGTATCTCGCCGCCACGCATATCAATATCGCCTGTGTCCGACACGAAGTCGCGCAAGTAGTTTTCGGTAACAGCGCGAGCTTGGTCAAAGCGACCCCAGAGGAGGTTAGCGTAAAGCGAATTGGTGAAGGTATCTTGGAAGCCGTCAATCTCTGACCCGACGGAAGGACGGTCGTAGGCGCCGTATTTCGGGTACACCCCGTCGGCGTAACGCTGCACGAGTTCCATGCCAAAGGCGTGTTTGGTCATGTCGGCCCAGCTGGGGTCAGGCAGATCAAGATCGATAACATCAGCGAGGTGCTCTTCCCAATATGTGCCAAAGCGTAACAGCGCGTCATAGAAATCGGCAGAAGAGGGCTTCGGGCGTGCGGGCAAGTCTTCGGGATAGTCGTACGCGAAGACGCGGCTTTCTACTTTCCCATTGACCACAAAGCTGGTCCGATACCAAACATGAACGATAATGGGCTCGTTGGAGTCGACATCAGCAAAGGCGATGGATTCGGCCCAGTCCTGGCCATCAGACCCGCGGCGGAAGACCTTGCGAGAGCCTGGCCGCCAGCTGCCCAGCAGGCCGTCATAAGTCCAATTGTTGTACTCCGGGTTTCCAAGGATGCCTTTCTCTTGGAAGTCCAGCGGAAAGTAATTCCAAGTTCTTGCGTCCGCTCGCACGGTCAGCGTATCATTGGCCTGAACGTTGCCGAGGAAGGTGTCCCAGCCCGCGATGTTGGGGAACGGCAGGACGTCTCGGACAGCAGCTTCATCGGGCTCTCCGTCCTTGAGCAACGCATCGGCGAGGAGGTCATTCGGTGCTTGGTTGACATCAGCCGGGTTCATGCCCATGAAAAGGGGTACGGTTGGATCAACCCGGGTCTTGGTAGCCTCAAGTCGCGTTGCAAATCGCTTTGTCAATCCGGTTTCGGGTACCATAACAATGTCGCCTCCGGGCTCCGACAAGTCCTCGTAGACAGTCCAAGACATGCCATCGAGGGTGAAAGTGTCGGTGATTGTCAAGCCCTCAGGGGCCGTTGTGTTGTATGCCAAAGCAGGGACAGCCACTGCCGAGAGGCAGGATATGAATTGAAAGACTTGAAAAGCTCGCATTTTGACCAGATTGGCACGATTCGTTTGTCTCTGCTGACAATGGATGTTGACACCGGAGGCATGACGCCCTTTATACTTGTCCTTTTGCTTCATGATGTTGGACTATACAAAAGTACTCGAGGTTTAGGCTCTTGTCCAATACCCCGCCCCGGCTAATTGTCAGTCATATCATCGACGTAGTATTCAGAACTTACCGCGTGATGTGTCGGAGAAAACAAATGCGAACTTTGAGGTTCATCCTCTGATAACCAGTCAGAAGCGATGCAACTAGTGTTCTTAGACGGTGTTGGGATCGTCTGCTCTCAGTTGAAGTCGTGCTCGAAACGTTGATAGGCCGGGGTGAAAGTCTTGCAACATCACCCTACAGCAAACAAGAGGTCCGCGCCAATGGCAGTCTCAGTGTAATAGTTGAAATGGTACGAGTTGTGAAGAGGGTAAATGTTCTCCCGGCAAGCCATCCGCTCCAATCGCGAAACTCGTTTGCAGGTTGTAGGAGTTGGTAAAAGTCAGTGTCACCTTTCGCCACAAAGATCATCGCAATTGCAACAGCATGCAGCTAAGGGGCAAGTCCGTCTTGGTTGCTTCCAGTTTCTGAGAGCCCCAACCGTCCTGCACTTTCAGAGAACCATGCCATCCTCGAGGGAGGTAAGTGGACGTGATGTGCTGGGCTTTCATGCCACAAAGCAGACCTTTTTGTTTTCGTTTGCTTTTTCTTCTTTTGGAAAGGGGAGAGGAGAGGAGGGGGGCGCGCGAGAAAGGAAGGAAGCAGCAATAATAGGCCATCAGCAGCCCCATCTTGCTTGACAAGTAAGGTAGCATATTATGTGAATGGCTCTGTTACTTCCAATTTCAGAGTTTTTTGTTAGATGAACAGGCCATCGCGGAAGTTGCTTCCCATGCAGGTACCTACCCGTGATCCGCTTGATGTGTTGGTGACGAACACCCCACCTCTTTCCTTCCTTCCGAACATGGACTCAAGTACACTGAAAATCTTCACTTGTTTTTTCTTTCATTTTTTTGCAAACGCGTCAACGACACCTCCCGGCCTCTGCTCGCGTCCTGACCACCACCGCGTGACGTCGGATCGTGATCAGCACCCGCAGAAATGCCTGATCGAGATGTAAGTGGACCATACAAGCAAGGCTTTCATTCCCAAAGACTAATTGAGCCGGCAGAACCTGATCCACAAGGCTTTGATGTGTGCCACGTCTCTCAATGCTCGCGAGAAAAAGATCGCGATTGAGGCCTGGCTCCTCGCCAAAAGGTCTCACGACACCCTGTCGTCGGCATGGGCTGCCTCGAAAGAAAAGGTTCAGCTGGCAGAGAACGACGACGAAGCCAAGGAATACTGGGCCAAGTTTGAGGGCGTGCGGGCACAGTACGCTTTGATCGATAAGATCGCCCAGCAGAAGGAGCAGCTGGCACGAAAATGGAGGCCGGCGGAGGTGATTAATATTGACGCTGACGTGGGGGACTCTTCTCGGGGAGATGGTGCACGAGATAAAGCTACAGAAGAAGCATCTACCGAGGCCGTTGAGGTTCGCAACATAGATCAGCAGAAACCCGTGCAGACCAGCGACGACATTAGTGCCGGCTTCCAGGCTTCGACCGCAGATTTGCTGCAACTAGGTCTGGACGAAATCTTGGGGTCACCCGTCTCTGTCCGTGGACGGCGAAGGAAGCAAGGGATCAAGCGGCGAGCGGAAGAAATTGAAGACGACTCCTTGTCCGTTAAAAAGACAAGCTCAAGCAAGTCTGTTCAGCGACCACAAACAAACGAGCAACGGCACAAACATCCTAGGAGCCCGAGAAGCCAGCAAGTCCGAAAAAGGTGTTCATGAGGATTCCGGATCAAAAGAAGCGCCAAAAGTCGTTGGACTAGCTCTCCAAAGAACCTGCAAAGTTATTTGGTTACAGGTCATCGTCGCGAGCACCACGTTGAAACACATTCCCATCACTTCTCGGCCAGGAACAAACGGAGATGTACTCGATAGTATCGCCATGGCTTCGACATGGAGCGGCATTATCCCTAGCCGTACGTCAAACGATGACGAATATTATGACAAAGATACCCGCTGACGCGAAGATGGGATTGCCTGAATAGTATTCGGTAACGTCGCCTCGGCGGCAACGGGCAATTCGGGACGAGTACGCCAGCCGGATCGTATACCGAGGACAAGACTCGCCTGACAGGTGTCAAAAAGGAAGGATTAGAGATGGCATTTATTGAACGGGTTTGTGGGCGGCGGGTTCGCAGCCGCGCATGGGCGATTATCCCAGGTCAGAATACATGCGAACGGCTTCTGCATGTAGTAATGCATTCGTGTCCAGCAATAGCATATGCGATATGGATTTCAGAAACGATTCAGTGTGCAGTTTCCGTACATGGAAAGGACAGCGAAGTTTCGTTTCCAGGTTCCCTGCAGTAGGAAAGATGGGATTGACGACGGACGTAGGGCGGAGGGTGGCTGGGGGTTCCCGAGTTGCATGACTCCATCGTGTCCGTGTGCGATATTCAAACGGCAGATTGTGGCTGGGCAAACACATTTAAAGCAAGCAGAAATCAGAGAGAGAGAGGGTTATGTCAGCACCTTGCGACATGGCAAAGAACAAATGGAAGGAGAATTCCCATGAAGCGTCGGGCCGAGGGCGAGGAATCCGGATGTCTCCAGTAGCAGGTCCCGGTCACCAAGGAGAGGGACGCCAATGTCTCAGTCATCGGCCAGCCGTCATGGCCATCGGGCCAGAATAGACGGGAACAAGCACAGAAGACAGGAGAAAAGAATGGCGACGCTGTCGTCGGACTGACAGCGTTGCAGTGAGGTTCGTCTGGTCTGAGACTCGTCCGACCCCCGGAGCATTGGCCCCTGGGCGTAAGGGCCCCCTGCGAAAACCCCACGATGGACGGGAAGTGCTTGGCGCCCTTCAGGATGGCCAAGTGCGCAGTTCCAGGTGTGCTGACCGAGGCAGCTACAGCGACCCATTGGGAGATGCCCGGTGAGATGCCCCGCTGGAGGGGAGCTCTAACTGCTGCTGTGGGTGCTGAGGCCCCCTGGAAACCGGGGCTACTGCGGGCGGAGCGCAGTGCCGAAGCAGCTGCAGGGGCATCACGGGTTGATCTGCGCCAGGGCCAATTGGACGAAAAGGCATCCCCCTTCACCCAGTGATGCTCACAACATCATTCGCTCGCGGGACCGCATTCGGGAAGCAACAAGACGGATGCTTTGTTGCATCTGCATCCCCAAACCAGCCCCCCTCGCCTCCCCCCGAAAAGCCAAGACTCTTCTGCAAGCCAGTCAGCCAGCCAGACATGCATCATCTCCAGGACATCTCCGTCGCTGGGCCGTCTCTCAAAAGGGCCGCCCTCCTCACCGTGTCCGGCCCAACGGGCTGGATATTCTTCTTTCTTTTTCCGCTCCCTGCTTGCTGTTGTGCATTTCGACATTTCACTCCGCCGGTCGTGGGTTGAAAGGGCGGCGGCGATCATCACATCTCATCTCCTCCCATCTCATCCTCCCTCCGTCCCGACTATCTACTATCTGTCTCCTGCATACGACGGACGACCTACCGTCTGTTAATGTCATCTTGAGTCCGTCCGAAATAGAATCATACCCTGTCCCCGGCCACGTCGTCTAGTCCGGCCTGCCTGCCCATGAATGATCGCCGATTCGATTCAGCTGAAAACAGCCCTCCAACCTGCTTCACACCAACTCCGGACGCTCTGCCTCTAATATCAAGAATACCACCCGACAACACACCCGTCTGCGACTGGGCCTGCCGCGTTTCTTCTCGTCCCCTTCCTCGTTTTAGGCTCGCTCCAAGGTTTTCGGCTGCCATCAGTGCCATCCTACCTTAATATTACGCTTGCCTCATATTTTACCTTATACTTCCCGCCTGAGACATACGCCGCATCGGGGAAACAGCCCAAAGGTCTTATTATTACATCCATTTTGTTTTTTTTATTCGTCTCTTCCCTTCCGGCTGGCGTGTGTCTTGAACTCATTTCGCTCTGCGCCAGAGTCGTCGTCACTGGCATGCCAGAGAGTTTACCTTTGAATAATCTGTCCCGGGCGAAGTTTGAAAAAACGACACACAGAACCAAGAATAACGAGAACGAACAACTCAACATCTCGCGACAAAGTTGATCAGTATACACACAATACAGCGATGATCAAGACCATTCGGCCGTCGCCATCTTCACCCCTCCCCACTACCGACCGATAATTCAGTCTCTTTTTTCATCTGTTTTTCCCATCGTCGGATTCTCTCATTCTCAACATCAACCAGAAGGGCAGACAAAACGCACACACAGACACGATGGAACGTCCCCACCGTCCACCACCGCTCACGATCCCCCCTCCACCCCGACACCGGGCCCGAGTCCGCCGCTCACGACGCCCGAACCACCGACAAGCCCGACAGTTCAAGCGCTGGCTCCTCCGTGCGCAAATCGCAAACGACGTGGCGCACGTCGCCGCCGCGAGCATCTTGCTATGGATCATGTCGTGGTTCTTGTACAACGTGCCGTTCCCCTTGACATATCGCACAGGGTAACTACCGCCTCACTCTCATCCTGACCAAAGATACTAACACGCCTCCAGGCCCGCCGCAGTCGCCCTCATCATCATGCTCTCCACAGACATCCTCCTCGACGCCCGCTCAATAGTCCACGCCCACGACCCCTGGCCCGGCTGGGCCCTGCTCCTGCGCCTCGGCCTCGGCCTCGGCCTCATCGCCGTCTTCGCCGTCTACGTCGCCCTCGGCGGCGAAGTCTTCGCCCCGGACTTCGAGTACTGGGGCATGTCCGACGCCTACGGCCGCGTCCTCGCCTACATGTTCCTCTGGGGCCTCGGCCTGTGGAACCTGCTCTTCGTCGTCCTGTGCCGCCACTGGCTCGCCAAGGAGGTGAAACGCTACTCGGGCGACGCGCGCGAGCTCTTCACCGGCGGGCGCGCGCCCGGTGAGAGCGCGCTGCGGCTGGGCAGCAGCGCCGGCGAGGAGATGGGCGCCGCGCCACCGTCGCGGCCGCGGGAGGTGGACCTCGAGGCGGCGCGGTTCGTAAGGGAGGAGTCACGGAGGGAGGGGGTGGTGAACGTGCCGCTGCCTGTGCGCATGGGCACGCGGAGGGTGAAGGACAGCGTGGGCGGGTTGAGCGTCTTTGCGGATTCAATCGCGAGCGGGAGCACGAGTCCGCCGCCCGTGGCCGTGACGAGACCTACATGACCCCTGTCCTGTCCGCTCCAGCCAAAGATGGAGAAAAAGTAATCATTTAGACGTACACAGACATCACATAAGCCATAACTACATAATGATAATGCAAATATATCCTGACAGCGGCATTGAACAAGTGGAGATGCTGTCTGTCGTTCACTGCAGTCATTCAATGCATTCGTTTGTTCATGGGATGACAGACAACGTCCGCCCGTCTGATTTTGGGGTTACATACGCCGATGGTCCCATCGGACTTGCCTTTCGTCCCAAGTTTTTTAATTGTTCGGATTCGCGCGATCAGGGAATCGAGATTAGGGGAGAAGCTTGCTCCCGTGGAAACGTCGGATGTTGCAACTGCTGCGGTGATGCAATGCCGTGAGTCGTGGCGGGGGGTATATCAGTGCTGGACTAAGACGACTGCGAGCGACGACTGCGAGCGACGGCGGCGGCGGACGACGACGACAAGGGCATTGATACAGGATTACAGCAGCCACAGCACAAGGTAGAAGGTGTGTTCGATTATTCAGCCGCTTTTTGGGTATCGATTCTGTGCTACTCTTATACCTAACTGTTCACATCTAACACTAGAACCAGGACGCCAGCTTTCGGGCTTCCGGATGGTTGGTGTAAAGCTCAGCATCGGCAGCCGCTGAGAGACTCGTCCTTGTAGAGCGACCGCGGCGTTGCGGCTGCGCGGGAGGTACTACCACAGCGGCGGTCGTTGTAGCTTCTGTCGTTTTTGCTGCTGTCGTCTTCGTCGTCGCCGTCTTATTCGGGCCCTTATTCGCCTTGCCTCCCTTATTGGTACTCTTGGCTCTAGGCTTGGCCGTCTTCGTGGCCGCTCCGCCCCCCGTGTACCTTGGAATCTTGCTCTTTCCCTTGCTGCTTCCCTCACCGTTGTCGATGTCAAGCTCAACGACAGGTACAACCAAGACAGCCTTCCCCTTCCCCTTCGCCTTGCTGCTGCCCTCGCCATTGTCGAGTTCTATCGGCTCAGTCGCCGATCCCGCTGGGGCTGATTCCCCCTTCAACTTCGCCTTGTTGCTGCTGGTGCTGGTACCCAGCTTCTGGGCTGGCTTCTGGGCTGGCTTCTGAGCGGCAATCCTGGCAACCGCCTTTCCCTTTCCCTTGGTCTTACTGCTGGCACTGCCCTCATCGCCGTCGTCGACATCCATCTGGTGCGACTGGGCATTCTAAACCCTGACCGGCTGTGCCACTTGCTTCCCATTACCATCAACAAAGAAATGGCTGAATGCCTCCTCGTCGTTATCGTCCTCCAGGTAATGTGAGTCTTCCTTCTCCGGGGGCAGGGTGGCATAGAGTCCCTTTCCTGCTTTGGGCCAATTAGGGTGAAGATAATCGTCCTCGTTGTCCTCTGGTACAGCATCGGCCTCAGGGGCGGTCGTCAACTGCAAAATCGGGCGCACACCACCCGGCTTGGAGCGTTGCTTGGAACGCTTGGGTGGCAACTGGTTTCCAGTACCGTTTGCGAGGACGTTCGTACGAGAACTTTCGGGTTGCTTCTGGCATGTTAGCATTCTGAGCCTCCGAGACAGGAAGGAAAACATACCGCCCTCGGCTGAGCCCAGTCTGGTGAGCGAAAGATCGGAACATCTGGCTGCTTTTTGGACACCGAAACGAGAATGTCCACCAACAGGCCAGGCTTGATTTGCTCACTGAAAGAGAGTAGATTAAGCAAGTCGGTCCTACGGAGTTCCTCGAAATACTCTCTCCTCTGTTTTTGGGGTCAGCGCTCGCTCTTGTCGTTCCATCCGGAGCACATACCGCATCAGTGCTGGCATCACCAGCCCCGAATCCCACCAGCTCAGGCTTGATGAAATCGGGCAGACCCTCGAGATTCCTCGTCCTCATCCTCTCAACTTCGGCCCGCTGCTTCTTCAGATCGGATTGCTGCTGCTTCGCCTCGCGGTACTTAACCAGTTTGGCTTGGTAGTTAGCCTGCGCCTTGTCTTCGACGACGCAAGTGCTGCACTTGAAAGAGGCAGGGTTGCTAGCTGTTTCCTCGGGGACCTGGGGATCGTGACAGAGCTGGTGCCAGGCCTCGCCGCAACCACAAGTGATGATAAGGTTGGCGGCAGTATCCGAGCTGCGCTGGCACTTCACACACATGGAAGAATCCTTGACGCGTTTCCTTTTGGAAGGCGGTTTCGGGGGCTGGATGGCAACGGGCTGAGGTTCGTCTCGGGGTGTGGGGCGCGTTGGTGGCCTGCTGTCATGCTCGTCTGATCCTCGCTTTCTCTTGCCCACACTAGGTGATGGCAGTTGATTGGCATGCGTGGCGGCTCCTGCGATAGGTCTGGGTGACGCTGTCGGCATTGGCAAAGTTGTAGATGTGCTGAGCGTCTCGACGAGTCTGCGCTTAACATCCTCGTAAGTTGCCTTTGCTGGGGCGGAGAGTTGGGCGGTGGTAAAGCCAAGGGACGGGGAGGAGTTGCTGCCATTTTGATTCTTTATCCGGCTCAGAATTTGCTTGGTTGATGCGGTAAATTGCGGGGTATATCTCGAAGGCGTCGGCGATTTGCCGTCGTTCTTCGAGATTGTAGGAAACGGTCGGCTTGGGCCGGCTGTGGCAGGCGTAGACATGACGCTACTGCCAGTCTGGATAGTTGACGTGGCGTTCGAGGCCTGCGCGACTTGGGCACGCATCGCACTCAACTCGTCAGCTTTTTCCTGCTTAATAGCCCACAGGCGGGAGGTGTCGTCGGGCATCGTATTGTCCATGGCGTATATAGATGCAGGTAGTTGTATTGAGGGCGGGAGGTGGTTGAGTCGGATGGTCTGGAGAAGGTGGAAAGCTGCGTCGCGTGACTTTCACGTGACCTGGACCGTGCTCACCGAGCTGAGGCAGGTACGTACTGTCTCGGTCATCCTCGGTGAGATCAGATTCTCACGATATGCGTTGAAAACGAAGTGAAACCATTTGATGAGACCGCCTAATTATTTTGTGTCTGCGCGGGTATACTCTCTACTTACTTAATTACTATTGCAGACGATAGTAGAAGTAATTATAATAATAATAGCGACAACGACAGCAGCGACGGCCGCGGACGACGACGACGATGACTATTGTGGTAGAACATACCACAGGAAAACTAGTCGCTCCAGCAAAAAATAGGCAGTCGGTTTTTGATTGACTTCTCGATTTCTGAAATCTACCCTGACTAAGAAGTCCTCGTTCGCTGCAGCTCTCGATTGATCAGAAGTGGTAGTCTACCTAGAATATGCGGTCATCGGCGTGAAATGGATGAATTACGACATAATTTTGGTTGTAGCTTGCATCAGTATATCGATTTTACGGGTTACAAACTGCGATACTAGCGGTGTAAGATCCACAGCCTGATTTACGTGGTGAGGCTAGCGACCGTGCTAAGAGGTTCACCGCGGCCTTCGTCAACCTCGCGGGTGTGTCTGGCTCAGATTCTTTCGTGTGGCGGAGTCGAGGCCGGCATGAGCTCTTTACTGGATGGGCTATGAATTCCATCAGCGTCAGAAAAATGTTTGCCCGCGGGAAGGGTTCTATGCCGAAGCCTCAGCAATCACACCAACATACGGATCTGATAAGCACGTACTGTTTCGGTCAACCTCGGTGAAGTTAACAACTTCTCAGGGTAGGTTAAGAATGCAGTGAAGTTACCCAGCCTCTCCCGCGAGGATGGCGGTGCAAATTCACGATGCATCACAGCTGCGCCTCTGTGGCAGGGTACATCGACGATCCTGGAATGCAGCCTACGTCCATGAGACGCAAGCAAGTCCGCTTGCTCAGCCAGATCCTCTCGGGAATGCGTAAGTCTGCAGTGCAATCCTAGAGTAACATTACGAACCTTCCAACATATGTATTGCATAAGCATGTCGGATCTGCACAACACTCAAGTCGCAGTTCTAGAAGCATAGCATTTGCAAACAAGAATTTATGCCTGCGCCACCTTTCTAATGACACCACCGACCTTCCATCTACCGATTATATACAGACTGCAGTTGGGAAGATTCAAGAAGTGACACGAGAAGAAAGCTGCGTCGCGTGACTTGCCCTGATGTGTACTCACCGAGAAGGTGAGTTGATTCGGTCAAGTTCGGCAAATTCAGAGTCTATCGTGGTGGGCTCAAAACGCGGTGCAGAAAATAGTACATGAAATGGACCCTCTCGGGATGGGTTAAAAACGCAGTGAAGTGGACCTCGTAGGGCTGATCGCAACCATATAGATCCTCTCGGGATGGGTTAAAAACGCAGTGAAGTTTGTTACCTCTTAGGGCTGCATCGACGACCAGACAGATTCCCTCAGCATGCATTAAGATGGCAGCGAAGTGGACCTCGTAGGGCTGCATCAACGATCGGATAGATTCACTCGGCATGCGTTACGATTGCAAGGAAGTTTGGTGAGGGTTGCATAGATTGTACAGTTGAACCACGACTGACCCTCATGCAGCAAGAAACGCCGACGTCTACCCAACAACACCACCCCCCTTCAACTCCCCAATCCTCTCCTCCGACAACCCCAAATGCTCCCCCAGCACCTCAGCCGTATGCTGCCCCAGCGTCGGCGGCGCCGTCCGCACCCCCGGCTCGCTCTCCGAGTACTTCACCGGCGTGTTCACCATCCTCACCGGCCCGCACGCCCCGTGCTCCATCTCGACCACCATGTTCCGCGCCTTGGTATGCGCATGCTCCAGCGTGCCCTGCACGTCGTTGACCGCCGCGTACGGCATTCCCTTGCCCTCGAACACCGCGAGCCACTCCGCCGTCGTCTTGGTCACCGTCACGGCCTCGATCTTGCCCTCGAGCTCGACACGGTTGGCCACGCGCTGCGCGTTGGTCTTGTATTTCGCGTCGTCCGCCCACTCGGGCCGCCCGAGGCCCTGGCAGAGGATGCCGTAGAGCCGGTCGTTGCCGCCGCCGAAGAGGATGTCGCCGTCCTTGGTCTTGAAGGACTTGTACGGCACGATCGATGCTGGCCGACAGTGTTAGCTAACCCACGCAGAGATCGGGGTTTGGGCCCAAACTTCACTCACGATGCGCAGTCCCCCACCGTCCCGAGTCCTTCTCCCCACTAACCAAACAACTACTCGCAATATTCGCCAACGTCGCCGTCTGGCAATCACTCAGCGCCACATCAATATGCTGTCCCCGTCCCGTCCTCCCCCTCGCCAGCAGCGCCGCCATGATGCTATTGCTCGTGTACAGCCCCGTCGTCAGGTCCGTCACCGCGACACCCACCTTGACCGGCTCCCCGCCGCGGCTGCCGGTGATGTGCATCAGCCCGAACTCCGCCTCCACCATGACGTCGTAGCCCGCGCGGTCCGAGTACGGCCCCGTCTGGCCGTACCCCGTGATGGAGGCATAAATAAGCCCAGGGTTGATGGCGCGCAGCGTGGCGTAGTCGAGCTGGTACTTGGCGAGCGTGCCGGGGAGGTAGTTCTCGACGAGGATGTCGCACTTGGCGACGAGCTGGTGCAGGATGGCGATGCCGTCTGGGTGTTGGAAGTTGAGGCCTAGCGACTTTTTGTTGCGGTTGACCTAAACAGCAATCAACATCTCGGTTGAAAAGAATGAAGGCTGGGTGAGGAATTACGGCGAGAAAGTAGGCAGATTCGCCGGGGCCTTGCTTGCCAGAGTCCGCCTTGTAAGTTGCGTACGGAGGGCCCCAGGCGCGTGTGTCATCGCCCCTCGTAGGATGCTCGATCTTGATGACTTCGGCACTGGTGATGTCAGTGAGATGAGCGGGCACCCTTGTCCAGAGGATGAGCCTCACCCGAGATCGCCCAGTATCTGAGTGCAGTATGGCTGTTCTCATGTCAGCATACTTCCGCGTGTTCTCAAGAGAAATAGATGACTTACTCCGGCCAAGACTCTTGTCATGTCAAGCACGCGATAGCCGTCCAGAGGCAGCTTGCTGCTCGACACTGAAGAGTACTGACGCCATGTCCGAGGGAAGCGTGCCGCCCTCAAGGGTAGTCGCGCAGCCCTGGAAACTACACGGAACGGGACTCCAATTGAAAGGCTGCTCATCTTGATCGTTGACTGAATCCGTCAGCCTATGCGGGGAAGTCAATTGAGGGTTGAATACGGGGAAGCTGGTTTCCATCAGAGCTCCGACCCCGGTCTAGCTCCGGTCCGTTGGCGGGGGTTCCGTTGCATCACCTCGGCATTGTTCTGGCAGTGGTGTGTATTATGTCATCGAGCACGGACCAAGACTGTGACTTGTGCTGCATCGTATTGACCTTGTTTCTAAACTGCAACGAAGAAATGTATGTCTGATTATGCTGTGTCCCATCCCAAAACACCAAACCGGAACGCCATGACCTGATAAAAACTAGTTGGAGGGAAGGGTGTCGAAAGCCTTCTTATCATAGCCCCATTCCTTCTCAACGAGTTTACCTTTAGCATTGTAAAGAAACCTGTAGGCAGTCTTGATGGTTCCGTCGCTGACGCCGGCCACGCCAGCGATGGCCTTTGAAGTCTTGGGCTCCGCCATCAGGTGAGCCGCCATGTAGATACACGCGGCCGCGACAGACAGCGGGGAACGCCCAGCAAGCTCAGAAACGCTCGAAGTCTTACGTGCAAGCGCCCGAGAGACGTTCTCAATCTTTTGGGCGTTGCGGAAGTTGAGGTTGGAGCAGAAACGCGTGCAGAGGTCCTCGGCGCTGGTGGAGGCACTAGCCTTGTAACCATCCAAGTTCGACAGGGAGCCAGCACCGCGGGGGTTCTCCTCCTTGATCTTCTGGAGGAACGACTCGAGCTGCTTGAACACCCTTCCAATCTCCTTCTTGGATACGTGTGTGACCTGGAAGATCTCACGGAAGGTACGACCGACTCCGGTTTGACGGCAAGCGATAAAGATGCAGCCTGCGATGACAGCTTCTTGTGGCTTGCCTTTCATGAAGTTGTGGTCGTAGGTGAGCTTGAAGATGTGCTTGGCGGCGTCAGAGACGTTCTTGCCCAGGTTGATACTGTCGCAGAAGGCGCCAATTTCCTTGTATGCCTGCATGAGAGACTTGCTAGCCTTGTCGTTCTGGGACTTGTTCTGCAGACGAGCGAGCTGCTTGGAATCTCTGCCGTCACCAAAGGCGATGGTGGTCTCGAGCTGGGAGCCGTTGAGGAGAGGGTTGACTGCATCACCGACACGGGACGGATCGTCGTTGCCCTGGTCGTCATTGGCGAAGGTACGCCACTCGGATCGGGTGTCGATGATGCGCTCGCCGACAACAAGTCCGCAGGAGCCGCAGACCATGTCTCCGGAAGAGAACTCCTCGACTAGGTTGGGCGGGTACTCCTTGCAGTCGGGACACATCACAACCATATTGAGATCGTCCCGAAACCCTTCGGCATTTTCGTTGTCGCTGGGAAGCATCTTGGGCTTGTACTTCTTGGGTGTATAGATGTTGTTGTTTTCGTCAAAAACCTTGCGGCGACGCCTGAGCTCCTTTCTTCTACGCCGGAGTTCTTGCCGCTTGTTGACGACCGCCTTGTGGTTGCCTGACGGTTCTTTGACGGTGTGTGCCTGAGTCCAGAGGAGGTCGTTGGTGAGTTGGACAAAGAGCGGCGAATGCAGCTTGGCGGTGTTTAAAGCAGTCGCGGTGCTGTTTGAGACGGTCGCGATTGCTGGTCAGAGCGATCGCGTGTGCCGTTCGGGATGGTCGCGGTTGTCGTTTCGGACGATCGCGGTCGGTATTCGGGGGGCGGTTGCTGTTTACGACGACCGCAGGTGCTGTCCAGGAGTCGAGATGCACTTCTCGAGTCCTGCTTGACAATGACGACGTTGTGTCAGGGAATCCTCAGACGGCTGATCGCTCTTTCTTTGTTGAACGGCGGTAGACTCGTTCAGCGGGGAAGCTGCGAATGCGCTGGAGATGCCCTACAAAACATTTCAGGTGAGCCATGGTTCCTGACTTTCGGCAGGAAAGTTTTCCTCTCTCACCAATTAAGACGACGGTGGTAAAGTCGCAGGAGAGGATAAGGGCTCGAGGAGAGTCGAGGAGAGAAGGAAAGTAGAAATGCAAAGGTGTCCTCCTTTCTTGCCAGCCGACCGATTTCTACCAGTGAAGGCGTCCGAGAGTGGCGAAACAAAGAACCACCCGAGTCCCAGTTCCCAGTCCAGATCACGGAGCAGTCGGCTCGAAGGGGTCGTATGCGACGGTTCGCAAAATGATTGCTTTCAGAAGACGCAGGGCCGGAACGGGCGATGAGGCTTCTGAGATGCGGTTTTGCGGTGCTGCAGACGATCTTCGTGAAGGCGAGAGAGCGAGTGACGTTGGTGGGTTGTAGGGGGGAAAACCTGAGCCTCTGTTTCGGGTTGAGGATGCCACACTTTAGCCTTCCATCTGCTGGAGCCTAGCGAACACAGGTGAGGCGGTAGGATGAGTCAGCTGAGGCCTCATTTTAAGTTCAGGCTTTTCAGTGGCAGGCACTACCCGTGGACCATCACGTGGGGCTCCTTCATCTTCAGGTTTGTCAGCTTATGGAACACGTCTGGACCTGCAATTTTTGGTCCACCGAAGCTTCCAGGTTACTGGGTAGGCGAAAAGATTTCCCATGATACCTCGACATCTTGAATACCTTGCGGTCATTCTCTAGTCTCCAGAGATTTATAAACAAAAGAAATGAACGTTCTGAATATGTTTAGCGTTGGGTATCAATACAAAAGAAAAGAAGGTAAAGAAAGATACATGAATCTCATGATGAGAGACAGACAGACACGCCATGTCCGGCGCACTCCATCAAAAATCACCATACTCCCCGCCAGTTTAATCCCACCAAATCAAATACAAATGCGCCTTGAATGCATCGTCTCCTGACAGGCCATCGTCATCCACCTCACTGCAAATGCACCGGCGCATCAGACGGCCTCGGCAGCGGTGGCAACGCCCTCGACACGTCACTGCCACTGCCGGTGGGCATGTAAACCACCACCGGCGTAGCAGGTGGGGGCACCGGTTTCCTGATCAGCGTCCGCGTCGGCGACGGCGTCCTCGATCGCGGGGGCAACGGGATCTCCACCTCCACGCCCGGATGTGGCTCGGCGTACGCTCTCTGCCGCCTGCTGCCGTCCGACGAGGACACGCACGAGGACGAGGACTCCGAGTCGGACCGCGCCCGCCGCGCCTCGCTGGGCGCCCACTCGCTCCCCATCATCGCCTGCTCGTGCTGGTTGTGGTATTGCTGCTGTTGGTGCTGCTGCTGGAGGATATCGCGGTGCTCGCACGGCGGCTCCGGCATCCTCGCCAGCGCCGCGTGCCGCCGCAGCGTGCCCAGGTCGAACGCCTCCTCGTCCTCCTCGCTGGAGGAGCCCCGGCTGGTGGACCGCGAGGGCGTCTTGCTGGCGAGCGACTTGCGGATCATGATGCTGCGCTGCAGCTCCTCCTCCTCGAGGCGCTCGAGGGCGCTCAGCTTGCGCCGCCGCGTGAACTCCTTGCGGGTGAGGTACGGATCCCGCTTGCACGCCTCGCGGAACTGGCGGTTCTTTTTGCGGTCAAAGATGTAGAAGAGGGCGGCCGACATGATTGCGGAGCCGCAGAGGATGATGACGACGATGAGGACGGTGGTGGTGTTGGTTGTTGTCGTGTCTTCGGCGGTGGTGCTGCTCCCCGGTGTGCTGGTGCTGGGGCCGAGACCGTTGCTGCTTGGTATGCTGAGGTCTCCCGGGGATGTGTCTTGTGATGATGCTGCTGTCGCTTGTACTTGTCTGACTCTGACTGCGTTGGCGATGGCAGGTGCCATTCTCCCTGTCCGTACTTATACTGACGTGTGGAGAGAGAGACGGGGAGGGAGGCGTTTATTTGTTGACAGCGGGCTAGAACCACAGACACTGAGCTTGCTGGTCGGTTTGTCTGTGTCTGTCTACCCGCCGGCCTTGTCCTCGGAGGGGAAGCGCAAGCTTGTCGATGGTGCCGTTATAGTGTGCGCCGGCGCCGGTCTCCGCTGGTGCCAGCTGCTCGGATATGGTGGGGGTGGAAGAGGCAGAGGGGGGTGGCGGGTGTGTGTAAGTGACTCGATGTGAAGAAGAAGTGCAGGTCACTGATACTCCGGACAACTGCACAAAAGCAAGCACAGCAACATCAGCAGCATGCCCCTTCACAATGACTCCCGCTCGAGCTTTCAATGTCGAAATGCAGTTCTGCGCTGACCTAGAAAAGAGTCCGTGTCGAGGGGCAGAAGAGGTGCGGGATGGGAGGTCCTTAAGACTGACTCCCTTCCCACCATCTCAAGAGCTACCTACCTTACCTACCTTAAGTGCAATCAGCACAGCTTCAAATGCAGCAGTGTGAACCCTGGCATGGGTTCACTGCGGTGCAAGAGCACGAGCAGGGCACTGCCAGGCGGATCGTTGGCCGTTTCCTCGAGGACCCATGAACAGGGAGTGTGCATAACGAGGCATGGTTGCAAGGGTACAAGTATTGGTATTGGGGGGGAAAGAGAAACAAAAAAGAGGGCACGTTTGGGAATAGCAACAGCGACAAACCAGCTAGAGCAGGCAGATGCCCAGCAGCGGCCCAGAGAGGCAAGGCACACTGTCTCGTGGACGCATCGCTGCAGGACGCCATCAGAGCGGCCATCATTGGCTGCGCCATTCTTCCCGGCCCCCATGTCCCGTTACCCAAACCCGCTCTGCCGCCCGAACCAACAGCAGCCCAGCTGAACCCCCCGGGGGGGTCTTTGGTGCCTAGGAGGGGCGTGTAGGATGATACTGAATTGTAATGGCATCTGTCCATGACGAGGTTTTGCCTTTTCTTCTTCTCTCTTCCTGCTGTTATCCTCAGTAATCTGCGGGAAGAGACAGAATTGCAGGATCCAATGCCATGTCCGCCTGCCCATCCGCTCATCTCGACGTGAAATTGAGCCTTTGGGGGCACCGCCGAGGCTTGACGGATCGCTTTCCCGGCGCGTGCCTCGTCTGCCTGGTGATTTCCGTGGCTCTGTGGAATTCAGTAGAGGCGTCACACGTCGATCGGCCTGTCGGAACTGTGGCGGTTGAGGTGAGCAGCGCTGCGCGGTTGTGTTGCAATTGGACCGCTGTATGCTGTACCACTCTCGCCCACTGCAACAGCCCAACTTAGAACCCTCGTCACCCCTGCCGACGAGTGCCTTACTCGGTTTAGCATGAGCCTTTTTCAGCACAGCACCAACAACATCTGCTCGGCCAGACCCTGGGGGAGGGGGAGGGGGCTGACGGAAGTGTGGTGCGCTGAGCTTGTTGGATGAACCGAAGAGAACTTTCCTCTCCAGGCTTGGGGTACGTGGTTTCCACAGGGGCCCACCCCCCCAGCGAAGGAACCCGCGAGGCGGAGCTTGAGGGGGGGAAATCCCGGCCATCAGTGTGTTCGCGGTTTAGTCAGGCCTCTGTGGGCTGGCTGACATTTCCCCCAACTTCCTTCATCGAGTCACTTACACATCACACAATCATGCGATGAGGCCGGCGACAACGGTCGAACCGGGCTGGGCTGGCAAAATAGGGGCAAAACAAAGAAAGAAAACAGACTCATGGAACTTGCAAGCTCAACATGCTCGTGGCGAGCGGCCGTAGGACCGTTTATCCCACGCCGTCTGGGTTCTGGCCCGCCAGCCGCTCCTTTGTCTTTCATGAGCCTATTATTTCCCACACCCTACAACGACTCGACCTTCGCACTCGCAACAAAGGAACGCAGCGTGGCCCATCGTGCGATTAAGCATGGGCTGGGCCCGCCACCAGCAACGGCTACCCAGCAAAAAACACGAGGCGGGCGGGAAAAGCCTCTTCAAAAGCCTCTTCAAATCGCCAGGGGGAACAATAAACAAACGCTGGTCGAACGGGCAGCCTCAGCCTGTTTTCCAAATCCAACCGGCCAGTCGCTTTGTAGAAGCATGCCTGGGCTCGAGAAACAAGGGCATTCAGCAGAAGTCTGGCTTGCCCTGCAACTCTAAACTATGCCCATTTCTACCCTCCACTTCAGGGGCGCACGCAGCAACGCATGGAGCCTCCCTCTTTGTCCTGTGCACCCGTTTCAACGGGCTGCAGTGTGGTGTTTGTCCGGGGTTCCCCCCCTTCGGAATTCGCACGCGGGCCAAAAACCGCAACGAGGCATGATATTCAGAGTTCGTCTCCAGTCCGCGGGCGCTGCGCTCTTTGCGACGACCATGTACCGAACGTCTCAGGAAACGATGCTCGGTGCGGAGAGATACCGGAGGTCATTAGGGCTCCTCCCCCTCTGCCCCTCTTGCGTCAACATCGAACACAGGACGACGGCACATACATCAGACAGAGTACGGATAGATCCGAACCTCGGACCCGGACTCCGACCCCGGAAAGGATTAGGCTGACAGACGGCTCGTCCACGATCGCGCACCCGCCAGGCGACTTCAGTCCCGGGTCGGTTGGTTGGTAGGTTGCCCGCTTCTTTTGATAGCCCGGCCCCCATCCGTTGGATCTTCAGTCAGACTTCGTCATACATCTACTACCGGCTCTTAAGGCAGCTGCTGAGAGGGAAAAAAAGGCTTCAGTCCGCGCCGTGGTCTATTCAAAATCGCCCCGCTCGCTAACATGAACCAAGTACGGGGAGTGCTTAGTGGCGGGGTAAACGCAAGACATAAGCCAAGTTATCCATCCGTACAACAGCGCGGCGTCAAACTCTCTTGCCTGTACGAACTGATCGGCCGTGTAAACAGGCTGCAGGCCCCAATTGGGGGAGACCCGCCCCGCGATGCTGCGCTTCTCTGCAGAGTGACACCACATCACAGCACGGCCTCAATAGTCCGCTTGCTGCCTCGATGCGACGGGGTGGAGTTGAAACATTGTTTCTTGGCCAAGATGATATTGTGTTTGCGTTTCCTCGTTTGTCAGAGGATATCCATCTATTGACCAGAACAGCGCGCGCTCCATTCACGAAACGTCGAGGATGCCTGGGCTTCCGGAGCAGAGTCGAAGTCATCCCATCTCACATTAAAACTCACCCCCAGAACCTATTTTAGGTTCAAGTTCGCACACCCGACGGTCCCCTAGAACACCAATCGGTGAATGGCGACTGGACCGGGTACCTGAAAGGATTTTTTGAATTGAGTTGTGCGTGCAAACAGCTACCTAATCCGCAAACCCGTCTCTAAAACCCGTCCCTCCGACGACACAAAAGCCAGAAACGCCATGCAGTCAGCTTCATAACGTGCTGACTTATGCTGATCCTCCCGTCCACCCGTCGAACCCGATGAACCCCTCCGCGGTCTGCTAAACCCCGCGATTGGGTTGGCTATTGTAAGCTCCTGCAAGCCGTGCCGCTCAGCGTGCCATTTCGTAGTGCGGACCCTCGGCTTGCTTAACCGCCCCGGCACGCTTACTCGACGATCGCCAACTGAGACTTACCCCCTCCCCCTCGCTGTGCACCCGTAATTGGTATCATTATCGCGGCACATGGGAGAGACACAGAACAAGGGGAATGAAAGCGGGAAATGGCGTGTGTTGGGTGAAGCCGACGGCACAGAAGCGCGGCTGTGTAAGCGGACCGCGGCACGGGAATCCTGCCGTGAAGAGACAACCCCACCTTGGCGATGTGATATCCTGCCCGTCACTTGAAGAAAGGCCCCCGTCTGTAGGGCCGAACGATGGCAAGGTGAAAAATGACATGCCGCCGCCTAGGCGCAGCGGATTTGTGCTCTCGGCTCGCTGCCTGAAGACCACGAGACGATCTTGCTCTTATTCAGGACCGTTTGGGGCTGTTGGTGCGTGGAGATGAGGGAGAGAAGGTGACCTCGATATGCACGTCCAGTAATCGCTCGCCGCTCAGCCACCAGACGAGCGGCTGCGCCAGAGACATGCCGCCGTGTGACGGCGAGCGTCTTGGGCCTCCGCTGTTTTTGCCGCAGTCAGGCCGGGTAAGGATGCACGATGATGGGTTTGGGAAGCAGCCATGGGTTGTGCCAGTCATTTGCGACAAGTTGTCGTTGGTGATGAGTGAGGAGGCCCTACGCTGGGTTAAAGCCTCGAGGCGGAGCGGGTTCGTTGAAGGGGCAAGGTCTTAGCTTCTTGGTGGTGTCCACCATAGGTTCGCTGGCTTGCGCGGGGAGCCTTGTCTTGGACCCCCGGCCCCCAATTGATCCACTAATCAGTAACCCCTCCAGCGCATCGTGTGATTTTTTGGCGGTTGAAGGTGGCGATGCATTCACAGTGTTGCTTGATGAACAGTGTAGGCATCACGACTTGGAAAACTTGGAAAAGACCATGTTTCCTGGGTATCATGTTTTTTTGGCCTTCTTCGCCGTCTGGTATATATGAGGAGCGCTTGTTGGCCCCCGAAAACGTATTCACAAGTGGTACGGGTCGTCATTCCTCATAATGTAAATCTCCCCCACGAGGACCGTGCAGCCGACGGTCATGGCGATGGCGATGATGGGAACGTTAACGCGGGCAAACTCCATCCTGCGGATGTGAATGTGCTTCCTTTCGAGGATGTCACGCCACAGCAGCCCTGCCAACGATGCACTAAAGGCGGTACTGAAGGCGCCGTAGTTGACGCCGAGCGCCATGCTGTACACCGTCGCCCAAAACGTCCGATCGCTAATGTCGCTGCTGCCGGGTACCATGTGTATCCTCTGCCAAGCTTGGATGACCCGTGATAAAAGGATCGTAGTGCCGATATTAGTTCCTGCAAACTAGAAAGCCACCAGAGTAAGCATATATGAAACGGCGCTCGATAATCTCGGGGAGACTCACATTGCAAAGGATGACCGAAAGGAAGCCCATGCCGCCGATTGCGCCGATGGTTCCCGTCTTTTCCACCCAGTGATCCCATCCGTAGGCAAATACCGGAACCCAGCCCTTGGTGACGAGTGCCTGCACTAGGACGAACATTGCAAAGGCGAACGGAACGAGGGCAAAGGGCAGATGCGATATCACTGCCATCACGGTGGGGAACGTCTCCTGCGACCATCGATAACCATCCCTGGAGAGGGACACAAGCGTTCGCGGCTGGGGCTTTTTTGGCCGGCTCACTGTGATTTCCTCCAAATCGCTAGGCCGCTTCTCGTTGTTCACGCCCGTCATCAGGACACCTCCTGCTGGAGAGCCAGATTCATTCGCATGAGCCAGCTCATCCCTTTTCTCCGAAATGGTGAGGCCGCTGCTGGATGGCCTACTGTTATCTGCCGCATTTCCCATGGCCGTGGACATGGACGACTCCAGACGAGGACTTGACTCGGGCGTTGGGCTAATGCTGGCATCTCCTGTTGGGCCAGCAGGCGTGAGCGTGAGCAGAGGAGTGAGTCCTCTGCCGGGGCTAACAGGTGGTGTGTCGTAGTCTCCATTTTTCATGCCATCCTTTACATCGGCATCGGCGTCCTGGACGTGAATTTCGGGCCAGGCTTCTCTGGAGAGACTTCTGGTCATCGACAGCATCTCTGTACCGCCCTCCGTGGACATCCCCCTGCCTTCAAAATGCTCTCTGTTCCTCTCCTGCCTCAAGGCCCTTTCCATTCGGGCTCGTTCAACCTCTTCTCGCCCTCTGCGTGCGATTGCGCGAGTCTCCTCTCTGTGAATCCACCCAAATGCAAGGTCCCAGCAAAGCATGACAAAGGCAGCAGGTAGTGTGACCCAAAAGACCTGAAAGTGCTCATCATTCTTCGTCTTGACGCTAGCAGCGTTGATGGCTAGGACGGTGATGAGTGTTACCGACATGATGATGGCACCGAACGCTGCGCCACCTTTATCCAGAAAAGGGTTCATGATCTCAACGAGGGAAAGAAGTTGGCCCTGGTCATCGTTTGTATGAGTCTCTTCATCCTCATCTGCGGTACCCCTGGCGTTGGGGATGTTGGGGTTGACGGCAGGTTTCAGTTTGGCTTCTGCTGGCAGCTCGCGCATCTTGATGGAGACGGGAATGAGGCCCTCGTTGGCAAAGACGATATACAGCAGAAAGGGGAACAAGACAATGGCCGTCACGACAACCGGAACCACCATGTTGGCGGTGTACCCAATGAACTTGATGTTGAAGGCTCCTGCGAGGACGAGATTGGTCGGGTTGGACGAGACGAGGATTGCCGAGGCGATGTTGGCTATAGAGAACTGAGTAAAGATCCAGGCTCTCGGATGTTTGATGTTGTTCGACACGCGCGTCATGTAGGCGAGGAAGGCGGTGCCTGAAAGAATAATCGGGTCGTTGCCGATGAAGGTGCCCAGGCCGAAAAAGAAGGCGTACAGGTAGAAAAATAGCCTGTGGCCGACCTTGCCTCCCCATTGCAGAACTTTCAGAGCCAGATACCTGATGAGGCCGGACGCGTCGATTGAGATTGCGATGTAGGCTAAGGTGATGAAGAAGATCATGATGTCAAGCGGAAAGATGCCATTGTCTCCCAGAGTGCCGGCCTTGACTTCGTCTCTTCCGATGGCCAGGATGGCAAGGAGGAAGAGGTCGGCGATGAGGGGCGCCGTGACAGAGTTCATGGGGAATCTCTTGCGCACGAACTGGCTGGCACCACCGTCGCGACGGTCATGGTGAGAGTCCTTTTCTCGTGGTGGTATCACACGTAGAGTACTGAGAGAATCCAGAACGGCGTGCCAGAGTCGCACGGGAATGTAGACTGGGATGTGGAAAGGAAACAACACGACAATGTCTGTGCTTCCGTGTTAGTCGCGATATCCCAGCGGGGTGACGCTGCATGTGCAAAGACAGGCGGGTAATTGCATGTACTCACTGGCGAGGAAAAAGACGATGAGGGTGACGATAGACCGCCATTCTCTGATCTGGTCAGTCTCGATGCTGACATCGGAGAGGTCCATCGTGGCGATTGAACTTGGTTCAACCACCACGGGATGACGCAGCAAGGCCTTGTTCGCAAACACAACGGTGAGATGAGGCTGGAAATGATCTTGTGCCGCACTTCATGGTGTTGCAGGCTGAAAATTCAGGTTGAGACCCAGGTCCAGGTCCAGGCTCTGGTCTGGGGGAAAGAAGCGGCGGGGGGACAGAGAGAAAACACCACTCACGGCAGGCACTCTGTGTCTTGCTGTTTCCTTGGCAAATAGAACCAGCAGGTGCCCCGGTCAGATCAGCCCTAGCGCCTTCCGAATGAAACCTGACGTCGTCTCCCATTGGGCTCGATGCAAGGCCCCCGCTTTTCTATGTTGAACGACAGGCTGCAGAGTGCTTTTCTCCGTCTTTTTACTGGCTGCGAACCATGTCCGTTCTCAAGTGCTCCTTCTGATGCTTTCCGCAGCCAATTACCTCACCTCAATGCCAACTCAGTGCTGACTTTTCTCCCCTTCACGTTAGTCCAAGCAGCCGGCCGTTTAAGTTGCCTAGCCTATTCATCCCGCTCAGCAGCCAACGCCCGACGGATATTAGGATTATCTGACTGGTAGGAGCAAACCTGCATCATCGACATGCTGCGCCACCTCCGGAACTGGAATGACAGCCAGCAGTGCTTGTTCAATCTTTCCACGCTGTCTTGCCCCAGAGGTCCAGAGGCCGCCGCACTGCTTGGCTTGTCTCGATATGAACAGCCATGAGCCGCACCCGTCACGCGACCACCTACCTACCTTACCTTACCTGTCCGAGGCAGCCCTCTTCCAGCGCCCGTTCCTGTCCCTGAAAGCTTGGAATGCGATGCCCGGGAACCTTCTCCGCTTCTCACACTACCTCGGGGGGAAGAAAAAGAGGAACGAGCCCGCGGTTCCATATTGACGTCTAAATTGCCGGGCGATTACCGGGCCATTGGGTTCATTTCTTCTTCAAACCAACACTCGAAGATTGTGGAGTTTCTCCTAAGCTTGTGTCCAGTTTTAGCCGGCAGCTTGCAGCGGCTCCGGCTCGGCCGTCATCTATGGCACCCCTCGCATCGGCCGCTTTGCTGCACTCCCTCTTCCGCCGAGACGACGATGCCGGTGTAGGATCCTCCTGCGACGGGGTCAACGGCCCTTGTATTGAGGTCGTCTGCGCCTGGCCGCTGTCAGGTCAATATGGTTTCGGCCAGCGGATCTTGTAAGTGAAGCTTCCCCACTCCTGGCAAATCGGCAACTCAACCGAGTGAGGAACTTGGCGAATGCTTGTACCAACCTTAGTGATGGGACGAAACATTTCTAGCGCAAAGGCTAATATCACGCCTCAGATACTACATCCTCGTCGTCGTCTGTGTCGTTGCCCGAAAGGAGGAATGGATTCGGGCTGTCTGTCAAGCAGCCGCACTGCTCGTCCCCGCTGTAGCTGCCATCCATGGTATCGTCTTGGCATCGATGCACGTTGATGGTGAGTCCGAGACACGCCCCTTCCACCACCTAAGCTTTTCGGCTAACGGCTTGACGACACAGGTGCCACAGACATGGACATATACGGGGCCCTGCAGTTTTGCTCAATTGGCATTCTAGCGGCACCCGTGACTGTGAAGCTGTCGTCAACCTTCTTCTACGACCCAGGGAGAAACATCATCTTCCTGTGGACGGGCCTTATCCTGTCCGGTTAGTGGCAGAGCCGTTCCGAAAATGTGAACCTGCTGACCAGATCCAGGTCTGCTAAGTTTGGCCGTCGAATTTTATCGCTCCCATACCCATCCATGCGCGACGGGGAACAGCTTAATCCCCAGTCTTAGGAATTTTCCCTATGGAGAGGAAGATCTATGCGGCCTCGTTTGCTCTGAAGATAGGGGCCCGTTTTCCAGTCTTCGGCAGGGTGCGACAAGCGAGATTTATGTCGTTCCCAAGCCTGCGACGCTACCTTTCGGTATGGCCATGTTCCTCGCCGCCGCCGAATGTGTTCCGGCCATTCTCTCGTTGGTTTCTATGTGGAACAAGATTTTGGAGATCAATTGGAAACGAGGGAAAGGGTCTCCAGACAAAGAGCGGATAGAGGACCAGGGCATCATCCCTGGGACGAATGGTGCCACTTTGAAAGGCATGAAGGACGTCAACCAGGCCATCAGATCACTCTTGAGTGCCGTTGAGGTTCCTGTTTTTGGGGGTGCCTGGCTTGCTGTTCTAATCATAGGCGAGATCAACTTTTGGAGCCCCCAAGTCAACTATCACACGGAGCCGATTAGTAACATTGGTTGGTGGCCCTCTGCTTTCCGGGAACTACCTTAGACTAACAATTCCAGGCCAATGGGGGACTATCCTTGGGACTGGGATGGCAGGGCTGGGTTCGCTCTACGTCTGGCTTGCAGACAGTAACGGCGACCTAGCAAATCCCACCGCAACTCACTGCAACTGTCCGCACTACCATGGTCGTGAACCATCGGACGGAGTACTAAATGGAGAAGTAAGCCCGCGAGCCAGTACAGCCCACCGAGAATTCCAAGAGCGCACTGGATCAGAAGCGGGACTTTCCATCGCGACTTCCACAGCGCCTTCCACGGGGGAATGGGTACCCAGACGAAAGATCGCCAATGCCTTGGGAAAAATTGGCAACTACTTTGGCAATCCAGCGAAAGATCCTTTTGGTGCTGGGGATTATAAGACTGGGGAATGGCCTCGGATTCCAGGAGAAGCCCATCGAAACAGCCAGATGGCAGAACACGACGACCGGTATAGTATCATGGAAGGGCCGAGCAGCTCGCGTGATTCTGCCGACGGCAGTTCGAGCAGCGACAGCGTCTCGGGAGCTCCAACGCCTGCCTCACCCACGTCGCCCACGTCGCCGACATCAGTGTCCTTTTCGCCTCGAGCGAGAAGTCCGAGACCACACTCTAACTCGTTTCCAGCGCCGCGAGCAGCTTCTCGTCATTCTTCATTCGATCAAGCGAGACCAACAGCGCCATCTCACGATCCAAGAGGTCGCTCGCCGTTGCGTCGCGCAACACTCGAGGTGCCGCCGTCGGCTCATCATCGATTTTGAATTTTCGATATCTATAATGCAGACGCAGTCGATCTCATTGGAGACTCCTTGGGGCTGGCGTCCGAAGAGATGTCGGGAAGTTATGCACGTTGCAGCTGCAGACTTGACATATTGTTCTAACCACAGTCACGCTCAACCTAGAAGTATCATGGCGTTTGCTTGTTTGGAAAATTTAAGGCGCAACATGAAGGGGCAGGATGGAAACTAGACATGAAATGTACGATGGATATAAAATCCGCTCATAAATGAGGGTGTCAGGGAACCTTTTGGACGCTGGAAGCAGGGACCACTGCCTGTCAGTGCCACACAGTGCCAGACATAGTATGATTGAAGATAGAAACAGTGTAAACGAACCAATCGCACCGCGCAGGGGAAGACTCCAATTATTTTTTCCCACCTTGAACCTTTGAGCCTTGTCTCGCGTCGCGACTCCATCTCCGACCTGCGCTACCAACCGTTCAGCCTCGCACACCCGCTCTTCGGAACCGAGGCCATTGACAAAGCCACAACCCTCTCATCACCCCGCGCATACCTCCTCGGTCGCCTTCAATATGGGAGGCAGAAGGTCCAGATCAGGCAGAGCTGCGGCTAAGCGCGCCTCTGCCGCCCTTCGTGAGTACAACCTTTTCCTCGTCTTCCCTTGCGACAGCTCTACAACTTTGGGAACATGCTTGTTCCAGAGAGCGTCATGTTACAGTCAAAGGACTTGAATGCGTGTACTTGCTTGGAGCTTCTCGGCTGGTCAATGATTGTTGGGTTGGCGCGCATCTCCAAGCATCCTCGCCTGCCCCTCCTTCCTGAGCAGCTGCCCATCCACCCGCATGACAGAACATCGTCTAACCACCATCGTCAATCTAGAAAGCACCCCCAGAGCATTCGAAGGCATCGACGACGACGAGCCTGTCGCCGAGGCTGTCGAATCCGAGCCCGAGGTCGATGCGCCCCCCGAAGACGATGAGGAGGAGGAGGAGGATGACGACCAAAAGGCGGACGAGTCCGGCGAAGAGGACGCCGGTGACGACGATGGCGAGGAGGAGCCGGCCAACGACGACGGGGACGACTCAGAGCCATCGGCCAAGGAACCCACGCCTCCGACCGAACCAGTCGTTCGCCGCAAGCGACTCGGAAGACCACCAAAGAACAAGCCCCCTGGCTGGGACAACATGATCACCGTGCCCGCCTCCGAAGCCGACACACCCCGCCGGAGAGGCCGCGGTGGCTGGCGTGGAAGGGGCGGTCGCAGACCACAGCCTGGCCAGGCTCCCCCGAAGCTGAGGCAGGTCATCGACAAGGAGGGCACGGAGGTCGATATTGTCGACGACGAGTGCGTGCTGCCCGAAGACCCGGAGGGCGAGACGAAGGTGGACAAGCTTGGCAACCTGCTTGGTGGTCGTCAATACCGTTGTCGAACGTTCACCGTCAAGGACCGCGGCGAGCGGCAGTACATGTTGTCCACGGAGCCCGCGCGTTGTGTCGGTTTCAGGGACAGTTACCTCTTCTTCAACAAGCACCCTAAGCTGTACAAAATCATTGTCAGTGACGAGGAGAAGATGGACATGATTGAGCGCAGCATCATGCCGCATTCGTACAAGGGTCGTGCCATCGGAATCGTCACGGCTCGGTCGGTGTTCAAGGAGTTCGGCGCGCGCATCATCGTCGGTGGACGGAACATTATTGACGACTACCGTGTTGCGGACCAGCGCGCGGCGGGTGTCGTTGAGGGAGAGATCGCGGACCCCAGCGACGTGTTTGATCCCTCTCAGGACTACAATACGAATCAGTACGTTGCGTGGTTCGGTGCGAGTGCGGTGTACCATACGAATCAGACGCCAGCTGCCGCGGATCCTCTGGCGGGTTTGACAGAAGTGAAGAAGAAGCGGGTCAATGTGAACGACACCAACTGGCAGTTGGAGCACGCCCGCGCCGCTAGGTAAGTTGTTCTCCAGGGAAAATCAAAGAGGTGATGCTAACAAGATCCAGCGAGTTCAACTCCCGACTCAATGCCATCCGCAATCTCAACCTCCAGAAGGGAGCCTACGATATCCACACCAACCTCATGCAACAACCCGTCAACACGCAGCCCACTCGCGCAAGAGTAGAGGTCGTCAACCCAGACAACGCCGCCGATCCTAAGTCCTCCTTCGCTGCCGTCTCGCCTGCTGTACAGCGCAACTTCAACGTCGTCGACATCGTCTACGAGACACCCCGCGCAGGCGTCCAGTCCGCTGGCAAGCGCCCCGACAACGTCCCCGATTTCCTTAAGCCCTTCAACGGCATCCTCGCCATCGGCGACGACCTCAAGGCCCTCTTGCCTCCCGAGTGCCGCGAGTCGCTGGAGCGCCACCAGGCCGAGCAGCGGGAGTTCGAGACCCGCTTCGGCGACGAGAAGGACACCATGGCGCGGGGCGGGCTGCTCATCGACAAAGCCATCGTGCCGCAGGGCAAGCATTCCTAGGAGGAATCTGTGTTTCTGAACCAAGGTTACTGGACCACGGACAATCGGGTCGAGAGTAGCTACACAAGGGCCGGATGCAACTTTTGCGGGGGCCCGGTTGGCGAGTGCGAACACATGCAGCCGTTTCTGGCCTGGAAGATGCCGCAATGAGAAAGCGAGGACGAGATGAAGATGGTGAAGACCGATTTGTAGCCACAGGGCAGCGACTACTACGCCTTGCCATCTCGCGACAGACGAGTAATTGATTATGGGGGAGGGGATTGTTTGGCCTGGCGTTCAGGGAGGAAAGGGGAATCATCGGACTGGTGGCGGCCACTGCCATGCGTAATATCGTTTTATTTCACATTAAGGGAACTAACTGGCTTGAATGAGAAAGAAGTCTGGCGGAGGTCTCTGGATTAGAGGGGGCGGTTGTATGTAGGACTAGACGGACGAATCATGAAATCGAACCACAAGTAAGGATAGTCCCCCAAACATCCCAACTCAAGCTCCCACACAACATGCCACACCTCACAGACATGCCCCCTCCCAAACCACCACCACTCACCTCAACCTCAACCTCACCTCTCAAGGACCCTGGCCTCAGATCCCCGTCCTCTCCTGTCCCTGAACCCTGAAAAAGGCCTAAACCAACGCTCGTACGCCGTCCTTATCACGCCACCCTGTGATCCGAGTTCGTCCTTAACTCAGTCCATGGCCTGACTTCCAGACCGGATAAAACCACAAGACGCGAGAAGTGAAGAGAAAAGGCGTCACATGGACAGTTCTCCTTTTACGCGACACTCATCGGATCCTCTGCTATCCCTCACTCCCGCCGTCAGTGCCCCTCTCCCTCGCCAGAGGTGGTTGACATCATCTGTTTCTCGGTCAAGCTGGTTTCCCGTCGCCCCTATCGCTACCGGGCTTGGTAAGGGCCGTCGACTGGAACTGCTTTTCGTTCTTACCGATTTCGGCGATGACTGCTGCATACTTGAGGCAAGAACGTATTCTTTGTTTTATGCATATTTTTCATTTGTTCACAATTGTGATCCTAGGTGTTCAGATGATGTTGTCTATGTCAAGGATGCAATCTGCGGCACAAGCGCCGTAGACATTCGTGGGACGGCCTCAATCATGTGACAGCCAAACTGAGGTTTCCCAAAGTATAACAGAATAATCTCGTACATCACCTGTAACTCCCCACGACATAGCGTGTCTGCTCTGCTTGAATCGACCGTGCCATATCAAGCCCTAGGTCATCGCAACTGTCCCCCCACCCCCCGTCTCCACCGAGCAAGACCCTTTCTTCCGTCCAGTCTGGACATTGTTTGATAGAGCTCGGCTTTGAACCACCCAGATGTCGACAATTCACTTGGAACAATCGACTCTGCCAGAGAACGACCCTAAAATCTTGGTGCATTGTTCTATGTTGCCAACAGTCGCGATAACGCTGCCGGTACAATCTCCGTTATCGAAAGTGGTCACTGGTCCCCGGGTTAGAAGTAGTGGAGAGAGTAGGAGATGTTTTTTCTTACTTTTGCAGTCGGCATTGTATGACTTGATCTTCATGGCATGGTCCGAGTCGCCAAGTGCGACGCATACGCCCTCGTGGTAGTCTCGTATGGGCCCGCCGGGCTGAGAGCAATCCGTCGTGCCGTATTTGATAATTTGCATCTCCATAGAGGCTTGTGCCACAGGGGCGAAGACCATTGAGGCCGTGGCGATAGAGGCGAGAATGCTGGTGGCGAACATTTTGGAGTTTCTTGTTATTAGGGACAGTGAATATAGAGTGAAGATGTGTTTATGAGATGATGAGAAGAAGATACGAAAATAATGAGACGGAGAGAGCGGTTTAATACACGTAGTACCAGCACCAAATTCTATGTAGAAACCATTTTCAGTAATCACAAGTAGCAACTCCTTCTTTGTGGTCTCGGTGAGTCTGATGACGATACCCTGTCTCGCTTCCTGGCTATCATAAACAGCATCACGATGCTTAGGAGTGGATGTGGCTGGGCTCCACAAATGGAAGAGGAAATTGCAAGTACTAATATAACCAGAGGGAGACGAAATGCTGAAACATCGTGGGGATGCGGTGTTGGACTGGCGTCTAGCGAGAAACATCATCATGCCACACAGCACTTATGTATTAATGTTCTTCATCATCGGAGAAGAAGACTATGCGCCGATCAACATCCTGTGTTCTTGACAATTCTGCTTGCGGCCTCAGAACACGACGACATCTGTAGCACAGTCTTACAACAATATTTGCGCCCTGAAGCCTGGCAAGGAAATACCTGCCCGTTTCAGGCTTTGTATTCACACAAGAATATACCTTCCACCACGTTTAGTCTGAGCAACTCCTTTCCAATCTCTCTGCCTTTTGGGCCTAACCTCATCCAATTTCTAAAGGTATGCTTTCTTTCCCACGTCACAAAGCTCTGGAGGGGGCCAACACAAATGTTCGGGTGTTGTCCGATCAAACAGCTCATCAGGCGGCCGAGCTCCGGAAGTCTAAACGAGCTCTCGGGACCGAAACGTCCTGTAACCTTGATTTCTGCCAGTTATTCTTAGGTCTATCGTCTACAGAGACACAGAGGAAGTGGGGGTCGTCAACGGGATGAACGCATTGGCTACTGGCTACTGAAGTTCTGCACTTGGGAATGGATGCTGCTTCATCAGCGTAGATGTTGGTGATGGTGCTGCAGCAGGGCGGATGAGCACGCGCACAACGGACCGTCCCTCTGGCTGCGTTCACGATTGTACCGTCCCGCTGCCGCGTCAGTCGCGCACTCCAGCAGCGCCTACAATTCTGAATACCCTCATCCCGCGAGAACCGAAGAATCAGTCAGCTGAGAGCCTTCCATATCCAGCCCTAGCAAGACGTCCACCACAAGCGCCTCGCTCAAGACTGCTTTCCAGATTCGTCTTCATCGTAGTCAACGAGGCCGCGGCACAAGTTTACATCTGTCTGCGCAACGAGCTCAAGTCACGCGCACCATCAGATCAAGTCCAGCTCGGAAGAAGCCGACAACCTACCCGACGGCACGATCCGGCATGAAATTTAGGGTAGGGCATGCCCGCGGTCATCGGGGGGCAGCAGACTGCCGTTAGTCGCACAAGCCAGAGCGACCAGCCAAGGCAAAGACCACAGGCCGCGAAGTCCAAGCCTCCAAGTTCAAGCAAGGCAATGCAGAGCAAGGCCAGACCGCAAAACTAAACACCGCCGCAGCAAAAAAGCCATCCGCTGTCGCTGGCGCAAACCTGCGCGCAGGCAGAGAGACAGACAAAAAAAGAAGAGCATGACTGCACAAGCATACGTGTGCGGGATCACGCGCCTGTCCGCGGCCTCTAGCAGACTTCCCGGCGTTCGTCGGTGGGCGCAAGGGAGCGCAAGGAAAGGTCCAGAGCCAGCACCCGTTTAGATCGCCGTGCCACTCCGGATGGTTTCTTGTTTGGCTCTGCGATTACCGAGACATTTGCCAGTTCAGAATTAGGGAAGGCGAAACTGTAAGCTACGTAGTTTGGCAGGCGAGTAGAGAGAAAAAAGTGTGGGCAGCTGGGTGGTAATTAGTCCGACCTCCGCACGCCGGAGACAAGATGGGTACGTCCAGCATGTACGTCCAACGTCTTGGTCACGTAGACCCTTCTCACCGCTTGCATAGCAGCACCGGTGGTGTTGCATGTGTCATCCATCGCGAGTCCAGCGGTCGCAAGCTCGGTTGAGGTGGATTGGTGCAGGCAGCAAAGCAAGACGCACAACGAATGAACCAACCCAACCATCCCCGGACCACCACGGCCACGCGGTGCGCGCATAGCCGTTTTGCGTTTGGCGTGGTGCCGGGAAGGGAGGTGTGTGTGTGAGTGGCGTGGCGACGACCGACCGACCGAACAAACGTCGAGCCTCCCTTTCGGCAGACGTATTGCACGAAGCGCTGCGTGAGATTACCCGCGACGGTGGCTGCAATATCACACATCAGAGTGATAGTCAGACCACAGGGCGCCTACGCGTGGGAGGGAGTCATCCAGAAAGCAACCTTCGAGGCCGGGTTCCGCGCTGCTGTTGCCCATGTTCCTGCCGGATCTCGCTGCCACAGGCAACAGGAAGAAGACGTCCCGATGCGACACGCATCGGGTGCTCGGCGCGCGAGAACCAGCACCAGGTAGGCAGACAAGACAGGTGGTCAGCGCTTGAATGGGATGAGCAGGCGGAAAGGGAAAAAAGCTAGAATCCAAGAGGGAAGTGATGACGACGGATTGTCCACGCTTGGGTGGGATTCGGATTGCTGGTTCAACTGTCAAAAGTGAGCAATCCATACGGAACGGGAGGAAGTGCGTGGCGGAGGCACGTCACGCACCGCCTCGTCCGCCGGCTGCTCAGCGCTCATGGACGATCGAACGTTCAGCTTTGGCTTCCTGCGCTGCGGAGGGACAAGAATATCTCGCCCAGCGAACGGTTCCTGGGTAAACAACAGCATGGACGACGTAAGAGATAGGTTACCGACCGCTAACACCCCAGACTAAGCGGCTCTATGCCATAGTCGGGGATGGTGCTGCTGGTCATCACTGTTTCTCGAATGTGTCATGAACAAGGCGCCTGATGCTTTCGTGAGCGACCACGACGTCGCCCATCACTGCCGCTTTCTTTCTTGCGCCGCTCGCCAAACAAGGCACTACTGCAAGCACTGTAGCAAGCGGGTGTACGGTTGGGACCACTGAGGCGAAACCGTATCCCGAGTTTACCCAGACGTCGGCGACGGCGGCGTGTTGTGGAGACTCTTCCCCGGCGGCCGGGACTGAGAACCGCCAAGGGGCAAACAGGTTGGCGGCAAATAGCTTCCATGTTAGTGCAGACGGTGGTGGTGAGTAGCCACCGCTAGCAAAACCAGCCCCTCGTCCTATCGCCGAGTTGGGGAACATTTGGGGGTCACACACCCACACCCGAAAGCCTGCGTCGACGTAACGATGGGCGGCGGGCGAGGACAGAAAGATCGAACATGCATCTTCTAGCCCGTTACCGCTTGGCCCGTGGAAGCCTTGGCCGACCCTCTCTCTTGTCCCTGCAGTCACATTGCGGCCTTCGCCTGTGTGTGGGGGACGGACCAGTTCGGAGGGGTTCTTTGACGGAGGAAGGGGGGGAAGGGGGTCACGGGCTAGGCTGTGGCGAGGGCGACTACGTCAAGAGGGTTATACAATATCGACGAGTGACGGATGGTGATGCGTTCCGCTGGAGGCTTCTCGTCCCGATCGGGAGTGGTTGTGCGGAACGAGGGCGGGCGTTTTTTGGGACCCGATAGCTCCTCCTCGCGGACCCGTCCAAAGTCTCCATGTTGCGTGCGCCTCCCTCCTGGGCCACTCTTGGGGAGCATCTTGTTGGCTCCAGGCGCCGTCGTCCATACATCCTGCGCAGTAGCGGCACTTTGTGAGGTAGCGTCGACTTGTCTGCTGCAACAGTCGCTGGTTCAGAGAAGCGGCATTTTTGTCTTCCAGCTCCACTGGGACAGCGGTGCACTCCGTCCGCTCCACCGGTTCCAGAGACCCGGCCAGTCAACGACCGTTGGGCTTGCCTAGAGATGGCCATTTCTAAGCAGTCCGCCGTGCCTTCAAACGCACCGCCTGCGATGTTCTGCCGCAAGGGAGGCTGGACGGGCTTCAATGTCAAACACACGGCACACAAAGTCCCACGCCTCATGCTGCGGGGTTGAGGAGAAGGGAACAAGTCATCGTCGTTCGTTGTTAAGATGCGCGGTTTTGTTGCGTACCGGTACCAGGGACAGCAGCTGAATGCGCGCGCAGCTTCCTGCAGAGCGTTCCTGTCCCACGACGGAAGGTCATGTTGGGGAACGATCGCTCTCTCAAGTCAGATGCGTGTGCGCCGTGCCGCGACAGCTTGACGCAGTGATACACCGTCAATTATTGTTGGTTTCTCGATCACACACACATGCGGCGAGGCTGGCGGCAAGAGTCCAGACGGACCACCCCATGAGCTAAATCTCATCGCTCAACTTACTTACCAGCTGGGCGACAACATACCCACACCGCCGGTAGTATGTGTCAAAAGTAAGATAGCCCGACGTTAGCAGCCTGTCCCGGCTGATGGGATTCGAGAGAATGAGGTCCTGAGGATGGCTGCATTGGACGACACGGAACCGTCGGCGTCGGGGGCAAGCTGCGAGCTGTATGCAGACATGTTGCAGCCGTGGCAGACCAACCATCGAATCATGTAGGTACACCAGGCCCGCCCGTTCGTGCATGCTAAGATGCAGATAGCGCTGCACTTCGCGTGACGGCAGAAGGAAGAGAGTCGAGAACGCAGGCTACCAAAGGCATTGGTCGAGAGAGGGCCCGATGACAAAGCAGCCTTTAGATCCAGTTACCATCATTGGATGGAATAAAAATCGCTGCCAACGACGGGCCTTTCTTGGGCGGTTTAGCCGTTAGAGGCTGGGAGACGACGCACGATGGCTCATGAGCAGACCGGACGTTGAGAAGGTCGACTCGTTAATCATGAACAAGGCTAGTTAGGTCGAGTCGGCCATCATCAGCCCATCCAAGCAAAAGAATTTTCTTGTCAATCTTGCAAGTTTCCTTGAACCCTGGAAAATTCGTGTCCTGCAGTAGGTATGTAGTAGTAGATTTGCTAAGGAGCAATCTAGGAGGAAATAAGTTTGGGGTGCACTTTGCTCTCGGCGTTTTACCGGCCGGCAGACCCTGATTCAAGTTGGCCAACACTGGTTGATGGAGACTTCGGCAGTATCGACAGGTTCGCCATGGCCGTCGCCGCGCATCTCTTGTCGGCAATTGCGCTTTGCCTGTCCATGAACATCAGGAGTTTTTGTCTCCCAGAGGTGGTATTGTACTGGGTCTTTCGGCCGCGAGGGGCATCTGATCGGACTGGAGCTATCGCCGTGCCCACCCCGTCCCGGTTTCCCCTCGAACTTAGTTGCGGTGAAGGTGCCCGATGTTCCCAACATGCAGGTAATCCGATCAACGGTGGCTTGTAGCATGCTAAAAAGAGGGGGAGCGCAACAAAAAACAGGAGACAAAAAAAGTTCGACGATCCAAGTGGTCAACTCCATGGCTTCTCGCCTGGCCCCGAGTGGGGGGGTCAACCTGCTCGACGGAGCCCTGATGCCCTGCCACCCGCTAGCGATGGGCGGTGGAGCTGGACCCTTGAGAAGCACGAGTCTAACAGGCAGAGGAAGACCACTTTAGCCTTTGGCGTGTTCTCTGCGTCTGGTTGTGGGCCTCAACCTCGTGGGCTCTTGTTGGCGCTGTCGCTGATGAATGGGCATCCTGGCCTCCGAGATCCTTGGGTCTGGTTCCAAGTGACGATGGTTCAATGTACGGATACGCCTTGCGGACAAGTGACCAGTGACGGGCGATGAGTTGTCATTAGTTCTGGAACATTCAACATTGGCAGTGTGAGCCTCCTCGACCTGGACAACCTGTCTGTCTGCCCTCGTGAGATCCGTTTTCAGGGTCCAACTTCCCTAGCATCTCGTAGCGTCGCAGCCAGTCCTTTGGCGGTGGTGAAAGACCGAGATATTCATAGAACAGGCGGGCCGCGACCAATTGCAGAGGTGAAGAGGTGGTTCGTGTGTCACTGAGAGCCGAGGGCTAAGGGACAGGCAATGGCGCGCCTGAGGGCGGATATTGGCGCTGTTTGTCCACTACGGCACTGCCCAGCGGCCCTTTCAAACCCTACGTCGCAGGTACTTCAATGTCCTGTCTAGGGGTGGTTCAAGTTGAGTCAACCGCCTGGGAAACTGGAGGGGGCTAGGAGAGCAAGGGTAGATCGTCAGCGGGAAAGAAGAAAAAAGAAATCCTTGTGAAAATGATCCGTCAGGTGGCTGCACCTGAGAATTTCTCAGTGTATCACGTCCTGCATACTTACGGGGCCTTGAGATTCTTTGCTCCAGGGTTTCGGCGGCCCACGCGTCTGCTCAACACGAGGCACAGAAAAAAAAGGCTCTGTTCATGGCCAACCGCCCCTGTGTGTCGAAAGCAGCCCCCCCGGGAAGAGAGATCGCACTGTATCCAAATTGTGAGCGACGCCAGGGGTGGCATTAGAATGGCCCGGGCTGACCGGCTTTGCTGCATCGAGGCGGTATCATAGGCCGAAGTGTGAGAATGCACTCCAGACCTTTGAGATTGCCCTTCTTCCAAGTTGCTGCGTCTTGGTCCAACTTCATTTGCCAGTCTGACTCGCAAAACCAGCATACGCCACGAGGCCCTTCAAAATTTGATCTTCATCAAAGGTCGAATTTTGACGATTAACGACGTTCGGAGACCTTCCGCATTCGGTCCATCATTGCTATCTTCGTTCAGCGCCGCGAACAAGGCAAGCGCACCTCCACTCTGTATTTTGACGCGGCTGTTTCGCGCCGTACTGGCTGTAATACTCTGGGACCAATATTCCAAACTGGTGACTGCGATGATCGATTCGCCAGTGTATGATAGAAGCCTGAACTCGCCACCTCGGGTCTCTCAATGTCCCCCATATTCGGACACAGCGAATGCAGCCCCTCTGTCAAGCAGGGCTGAACGGCTGGGCTCTGAAGGGCGTTATTGGCAAGCACCGATTGTTCTTGCAGACCGCCCCGGACGACGCGGCAGACCCAGTGGTTGAAGGACTGTAGTGAACCAATCAGGGCAGCCGCATTTCAGTTGTCAGAACGCCCGGTCTGTTGATTCCTGGGGCGGCGGCAGTGTCGTCAACGGTAACCAGGGTGGGATTTCTCATTTCGATGTCGATGCCTCGATGCCTCGCCGTTAGGTATCGCGTCGACTATTGAAGCCCTTGCATCCATGAAGAAAGAATGCCAGTCTGCCAGCGCAGGCAAGTTGAATGCTGGCTCATATTCTCATGACGACGGCTGCTTGATTCTCAGTCGATGCAACACCGCTGCCCAAGCTATTCCATTCATACAAGTGCCTGCCATGCCTTTGCGGTGTTGAAGAGCGTGGACTGGAGAGACACGTGATTCTGCTAGCGCGTCAAAGGCCTGGCGAGGTTGGCAACTTGACAACGGTCGCCATGGCCTTTGCCTGCACCGTGATTTCTCCCCGAGGACTTCTGGGATGCGTTGGCTCAGGGAGTCAAAAGTCAAGGGCGCCAGGCGACTCCCGGTGCAAGAACTGCGGTGGCACGGATGCTCCAGCTCCCAGCCTTTCCCATCCCTGAAAGAAAGACAGCTCGCATCTGCGTCCCAGCGCGACCTGCTTCCTCGAGGCAACGGGTTGGCCGGGCGGATCACTTGTTGCCCAGTGCTGGGGCTGTACTCGTCGATATTGATAGTCCCCTGCATTGACCTGGACCGCAGCAAAAAAAGACATGGCGTTACGTCCTGCTTTTGCTGAAATTACGACAGGACTCACAGGGCAAATGGTTCCTGATGATATGACGAACTTGCAGAACACGAGTTCGAGACGGATACACGCTGTGGCAGTATCATATCGGTATCAAAGGGAGAAAGATGTCCGGCGAGACCACGACCAATCGGCAAGCTGAGACCAACATCTGTGTTCGCTTTGAGAGAACAGGCAACGTCTTCAATGCTGAGGCTTTGGATGCCTGAGAAGCAGAGGTAGAAGCAATAATGCCTCCCTACCGGCTCCCTTTCGGGGCTGGGAACGCTGAGCAGCGAGACCGGGTCTGCGCCTTGGCCAGAGATGAATCCGCAGCAGCGATTTCAGGGCTTGGAGAAGCTTAGAGAAGCCCGGCACGCACTCAGCTGAGTGTTTTGTGCGTGTGTCAGCAGCTTGGTTGGTCGTCGGGTCTCTGCGGTGCGTGTGTTGTGTGTGTGTGAGTGCGTGAAAAGAGAGTGTGTGTGCTTGCGCGCGTGTGTGGTCTGGGGCTGGAAGCCATCCAACAAGTGTGCCAGTGTTCTCTGTGTGCCAGTCATGTTTGGCCGGTGGACCGTTCCGCTGCCGACTGACCCCCTGAGTGTGCATGCAGAGACGCCAGCGGCTGGAAAGCATTTGCTTGACACTGTAGGCAAGCACGGTGTCGTAGGAGGTGGAGCGTGCGGTAATTCTCTTCCTCCGCTGCAATCTCCTCCAGGTTGACTGGACATGAAATCGTACATTTGTTTTGCAGCTTGCTGGGCCCTGCTGCGGGAACAACAAATGTGCCAAAATGCCGCGTTTGGCTAGACCTGTTCGACGAATCCATAATATTATTTTATTTTATCCGAGGGTGACGACGAACAGGAATGGGCTTTGGTCTTGCCTGTAATGAAATTGGAAAATTGGGTTGTGCCGCCTCTGGCTCAGAGGGTTTCTATGCAGACCAGGCTCGAAGCAGCCTAGCCAACATTGGCTGCCGAGCTCCCTGAGCCTTGAGCCAAGGGTCGGTCAATGACGGGCAGGGTCGCGGTACCGGAGGTTTAAGACGGTAATAGTGGTGCGTAGTCTTGATGAGGCGAAACGACACACACTGACGTACCGTAGTGGCTGTCAGTTGTCGGAGTCTGGAGATACTAGCAGAGCAAGGAGCAATGGAAGAGACACATTTGCTCCAATAACTGCACATCAAAAAGTCTAGACACACCGGTACGGGGTCAGGAACATCCATGGATGGTTCTGGAGGCTTCAAATGCCGCAGTGATCATCCGTCCATGGCACTATGTCACTCCGCTTCTGCGAAGAAGACAGCAGTAGACTGAACGTGAGGCCAAAGTTCAGTTCTCGAGGGTGCCCGTACCCGTAATACTGAGCTGCACAACGGTGGTACGGTGACGGTGAGTGGATGCTGGCTAGGCTCGCTGAGTGCATCCCGTCGTCATAGCCTGGGAGTTGGGTGACTGGGTTTACTTGGGCCGCAGCGATCACCCAGCAGATCGGATGATGGGCACAGTCCACTGGCACAGACTGTCCCTTGCCCTTTGCAGTTGGGATTACAGGCAGTGGGCGACAAGATACGATCTGCCATTCGTCCGGCCCCGAAATAAGCAGACGCTGAGTCTGTCAGTGTGGGTAGCCCAGCAGCGGCGCAAAGCATTCGCAGGTGAGAGTGGGAGACTGGCAGTTGCTTTCGCCGTCAGTCTTGACTGGGTTGGGGGCCGCCGTCTGTGGTTTGGGCTGGGGTTTGCCTGGGACCGTCCCCGGATATGATGGGTATCTTGAATCATTAGCTGGAGTCGGAGACAGAGGCAGGCGGTGACCAGACTCGAGCAGCACGGACTCACAGCGGTTGAGAGAAAGGGCACATCGCAGTGCAGATTCTCTGGAAAGTATCGCAAAGGTTGCGTTGTCGCGCAGGGGCAGTATGAGTACCTGCTCTACCCGCGACAACCCAGCCTCCTTGGACAGTATGCAAGGTACAGGCGCCGGACACAAATTGCACAAGGCTAGCCCAATACTCTCCAGTACATCTAGAAGCCTCGGGAGACTGGGTCATCCCATCACGAAGGCGCGCTAAAGCTGAACCGCCATTAACGATTTTTTTTTTTTCTCTGTTGGATTTCCTGGGAGCCGGATGACTTGCTAGCTTTTTTGGCGGATGGCACACAACGAGCGAGGGGAGTTGACCATCACGCCCAGGGTGTGTAAGCGAGTACCGTTAGATGGCAGGCTGCAAGTCGAGACGAATCGGTACGATTCACGAAGCGTGGTCGGCAGACTATTGACGTTGGCGACTGGAGTATGGAGTTGAAGATTTTTCGAATTCGGCGTTGTCACGTATCTGTGTGTCTGTGATGTAAGTTAATCTGGACTGGTGTCGTGTCTCCTGCATTCTGTTTTTGTTGCCTGGTTGTCATATTTTCCAAGGCCAACGTGTAGAGATGCGTCACAGCATGGTCTCGGTCTCCATGGAGGGATATTTGTCGTCCGCCCTCGGGGTTGCTCTGAGTACACACACGGGTCTGGCAGAATCGCAGGCGGTGCGGTGCGGTGCGGTGCGGTGCGGTGCGAGACCTGTCGCGGGTGTGGTTGGGTTCCAGGCAAAAGGTGGTCAAAGGTGGTAGGCCAGGTAGGTAGGGTGGCGAGCGGTAGCGTAGCGTATCCGTGCCGCTGCCGCAGTGAATCGTCACAGGCTCACACCTCAGTCAGCAGTGTGGACGTGGGCAGGCTGCTGTGACTGGGTTGCGTCGGTATTGATTCTCCGGTGCTTCGTCTGCTCTCGCAGTGTGTTTTTGTTGTGTTGTGGTCGTGTTTTAGCGTGGGTTTTACTCGGCAGACACCCAGCCAATGAGAGACACACCACGGGCTTTTGCCTTTAAAGTGCCTTGGAGTTTGGAGTGAAGCAGGCGGACCCATCTGGGCAGCTGTGATTGGTGAGACGGGCAGGGCAGGCACCTCACACAATGAAGGATGGGGAGGAGGATAGGGCAGGAACAGCGCTGGTTCCTTCCTGACGCAGCAGCTGTCCGGCATGAGCAGGAAGCAGGAGCAGGTGGTGCTGCGTGCTTCCTGCTGCTGCCGCTGGCTGCTGCTTGCTTCCTTCCGTCTTCCGCCTTCCTGCCTGACCCCCTTCCCTTCCCTTCCAGTGGGATGGTACTTTCCGCATGCGACTGCCTCCCTGGACGTGGCTCCGGTGCTTCCCTCCCTCCCCCTTGGACTTTCAGGCCAGGTCAGGTTACGAATACTCACCTCACACGCCGGCTGAGTGATTGACTGAGAGTGCAGCAGCCAAACGAGGAAGCCATGTGTACGAGTTAAATCGAGTGCAATGCCTCAGGCTCTTGGGAGCTAACTGTCCATCCACCACCTGCCTACGACCACCTGCCTAGGTTGAGTAAAGTACGGATACGCAGTCCACACACACGCGCACACACACAAACACAAGACGCATGAGTCCATCTCGGAGCCAGGCAAGCCAGCAGAGTACGAACACCACCTAGGGCCTAGGGCATAAACCAATGAGGGCCGGCTGTCAGCCATTCAGAAGTCCCGGTTTCCAGCGGTGTCGAAGAGTGTGTGAGCAAGTGTCCACCGTGCCGTCCAATCTGGATGCCGATGGGGATTCCTGTGTCCTAAAACGGGGTCGCGGGTCGCAAGGAGAGTACGTACTGGCGCCATCTGCCACGCTCCTTCGCCTTTTCAGTTTTGACAAGGCGCACTCCCTCCTCAGTCCTCACACTTGCTCGGTGCAGTCACCCTGTCGTCTCCACACTTGATCCAGGGCAGGAAGGTTCCACCCACTATTTTTTTATGGCCTCTTGCTGCTGGTCACTGACGCCGATGCTGCTTTGCTGCCAGGGGGGGCTGCTGGTCGTCGGGTCCCTCGACTCAGAGGCCAGGCCTAGCCTGATGCCAGCAGCGTCAGCGCTGCCAGCAACCACCACTCATCTGGGCGGAAGCTTTGGCGAGACGTCGAGAGGTCAGTCTTGATATGGATGGATGATTGCGCTGCAGACACGACGCGCCTTGCAAACTCTGGTTGAGATGTACCACGCATGAGGGATAGCTAGCTAGCTGTCCATGGGCCGTGGAGATGATCGATGCTACGACGTGTCCTGTCCGTCCATAGACCGTGGAGATATTTTTGTTGCCTTCTTTGCTTTCTTGGATACCTAAGGTAGGTAGGTACGGATACAGAGTACTTCTGCTCGACGGTGCTGGCGTCCCCATTCGCATTTACCACTCAATCACCGCAGCCAGTGCCGGTGCCTGGCCATTTTAATGGCATCCACTTTTGCTGTCGGGCTGTCCTGGTATGCCTGGTTCTGCTGCTGTCCTGCCCTGCCTGTCGGTCTCTTGCCGTGTCTGGCGCGGTACGGCGGTACCTGCCTGCGGGCGGGCACCGCACCTCAGAGGCTCAGGCTGCAGAACATTGCAGTTGCGAGAACGGGTACCTTTTGTGTACCTGTCCTTCTTAGGCGATCATGGTGGCAAAAGGATGTACTCCAAATGTGCTGGGCAGCGGTACCTCCCCTTCCCCCCTGCTAACCCTGCCAACCCTCTCGACCCGACCACCCTCCTCCGCCCACCACCACCACCAACTGAGGCAGGCGTGGACTGGATTTCATCTGCTGCTCCGGGCAGTGGCACCGTACCTCCTCACACCTCTCGCTTTCCCGGTCTCCCTTCCTCTCTCTCTCTCTCTGTCTCTTGCTGGGCGGATACCTTGCCCTTCGTTAGCACCACCTTGGCTTCCACTGTCCCCTCTGTGTACCTACGAATACCGACTGACTGAGGTGGTGACCAGTGACCACCCACCCCCCCTGGTCGTCTCCCCGTCCCCAGTCCCAGTCCCCCGTCCCCGTCCGCACCTTTCCTCCTCGGGTCCTGCTCCTCCTGCTCTTCCCACACACTGGTCTGGTCTGTTCAGTGTCGGCTGCTGCTGGCTTCGCCCTCTCGCCTCCATTCACACGCACGCCGCCATCATTCCTCGCTCCACTCTTCTACCATCCTCACCCCCATCCACCGTCCCCATCCTCCCCAACTCCATCCATCCCAACCCGACCCGTCCCATCCATTTCACTCCTCGATTTTTCTTCCTCGCGTCTTTTTTCTTTCCTCCCCTCCCCCAACCCTCCCCTCTCCCAATCCCCCAAAACCCTCGAATCCGCCGTATCACGACGAAATCCACCGTCCTCGACTCTCACGAATTCCCCCCTTCGAGTCGTCGACACCCAGGATTCAGGTTCTCGTCTCTCCCTCTTCGCGATCTGTTGCCGCCGAACGACATCCGTTGTCACTTCCGCCCGCCCTAACTTGGTCGAGTGGTTCGTTCATACGAGTTCGACTTTGAGCTATCAAAACACCGACCACCAAACCCGTGTTTTCTACCCTCAACAAGATCGTCCGCCAACGCCGTCTTTTTGGCGTCGCGAACTCCGTCCGACATTCCCTTTCTTCAAGGTAAGCCCCGACTTTTCCATCGTTCGAATATCATCATCTCGTCGCCGCCCGCCCTTCGCCGACAGTCTGGTACACGACCTTCGTCCTATGCTCGACGCCCGATCCGACCAAACAAGACCATACGCGACACCGGCAGGTTGGCTGGGGCACTCTCTACAGCATTCACTCGCCCGACCTTTCCAATCGCCCAAGCTTTTCACCAAACGCCAAACCTGAGCTGGGCTCGACGCTTTCCGAACGCCAAATGTGCTGGGGTTGCATGACATCGGCTGCATTTGTTTCCCACAGGGGCCACCCTTCACTGGCACAGTCGCCCAAGTCGCCTCCCAGCACTCCCGCACTCCAACACCGGCCCGCCACTACTTGACGCATCATTCGACGAAGCTTGTGTATCAGACTCAGGCACAGACTGTCAAAGTTTTTATTCTGTATCGATGCTCTCGCTGACATTCACCAATCCAGACAGTACTGCGGCTTTCCTTCTTCCTATTGCCCGACTTTCTTCATCCGGTGTCTCGCGGCTCTTGGATTCCTGACGCCCCGACGATCAACCTCAGTTAAAGCATCCTTTTTCCGAGTCAGCCATCACCAGTATCCATCCCCACGAAGATACTTATTCTTCCTGGGTCATCGAGCCGTCATCGGTCACCGAATCACGACTCACCTAGTTTTCTTGTCCGACTCCTCCGCTTGACATTCGCTCCACGAAGTCGACTGACACGAAACCCTTGATGGCTATTCGCGGTTACTAAGGGCTAGCGTCTCTTCCAACCCTCTCTCAACGTCTCGATTTCACGGCCTTGGACATCACCATCAGCACACTGCGGCTCAGCCTATCGTTGCTTAGTGTCTCCCATCCAGGTGCCTCGAGCAACTTCCTTCCCGACAAAGGTCATTTCACGATCTTCGTCGGACCCCCTCTCAATACCGCCATCATGCCCGGAGGCGTCTGCGCTGTCCTCGACTACGAGGTTGACCACATGGCCGAGTTCGTTGCCGAGATGGCCACCCGTGTCGTCATGCCTCTGTCGAGCACCGCCGTCACGCCCCCCTTCCGCAAGTTCGTTTCGCAGATCCTCTCTTCGACGCGTCTGCCCAAGAGCACCATTCTCCTTGGCATGAACTACCTTGCGAAGCGCGTCAACACCCTCAAGCAGAACAACCCTGCCTACACGGTTCCTGAGGGTCAGGTCTGGCGCATGTTGACAGTCTCGCTTCTGCTTGGCAGCAAGTTTCTGGACGACAACACCTTCCAGAACCGCTCCTGGTCTGAGGTGAGCGGTATTCCCGTCGCCGAGCTCAACGCTCTGGAACATGAGTGGCTGGAGCAGTCTGGCTGGCGTCTCTACGTCAACCTGGACTACAGCGAGGACTACAAGGCTTGGCTCACCAGCTGGGACGAGTGGAAGGTTCTCAAGGACCAGGCCACAGCTCGCGCCAACCGCGAGAGACTTGTCCCTGCCATCGACACCAGCATCAACAGATACAGCGGTCGCACCGCTTACAACCACTTCGTTCAGCAGCAGGCAGCTGAATACGAGCGCTACGAAGCCATCAAGCGCAACGAGATTGCCCACCAGCAGGCCTACAACTGGAACTGGCAGGCGGCACCGCTCACCCCTCCCGACTCGGGCTACGGCACACCCGAGTACATCAACTCTGCCACGTCGGCCAACGCCCGATACAACGAGTGGTTCTCTCAGGCGGCCGCTAATGCCCAGTGGAATGGTCGCTACCAGCAGCCCTCTCACAACTACTACAACCACCGTCACAACCAGACTTACTCGGGCCACTACGGCTACAACCAAACCATGTGGGAGCATGGTGTTGCTGAGTGCAATTGCGCCAACTGCGTCGGACCTGCTGTCAAGCCGCCCGGCTACTTCGCGCACCCCGGCTTCGGCCAGCCCGTCATGGGCTGAGCCCACCGGCGATACTGGACGGACACAACCGTCTATGAAATTGGCAGGAATTTTGTTATCGGAAAAGTTTGGGAGGTCTAGCGTCACCGGAGACGCAGGCTTTTGTTCTTTTTTCTTTCGGCATGACGATACATTTGCATTCTTCAGATACCCTCTCACGACGAGAAACCGAAAGAAGCGGTCACTTGACCCGATGGTTCTCACCTCGGAGTTCGACCATCACGACTCGGGCGCGGTTCGACGCCTCCGACCCACCACACAGCTCCGGCTGCCGGGTGTTCTGATACCTGGTTCTGACGTGTCGGAGGTGGATGTTCACGATTCTGCGGCCGCGGCCCCTAATGACATATTTCTTTAATTCTTTGTGTTACCCTTGGTATACGGATAAAATTCATCATTGGCGTTTTACGGTCAACCCCTGCGATTCCCCTGGAGTTTGGACGATAGATTTTGTTGCTATCCGTATGGGTTATGTGGTAGGAGGTGGTCTCATCCAACGATCCGATTTTCTTCCGACCGGTTCGACGGCACAAAACCAGCGATCGCCACCGACAACGAAACCTCCCGATGTGCCGAGATGATGCTAGTACTGGACACCCTCGACTTTCTGGCGTCCCACCGTAGCTCATAGCTTACATTACTCGGGATGGACTTGCGAAGCACCGACAATATTCACTCGCTTGCTTCCACTTTCCTTTGTGTGGTCCGTGGAAGAAAATTGTATTGTTTTCTTGTAATTCTCATACTGGCACTCACCGGATTACTCTCAGTTGGCGCATGGTCTACCGGAGTCGGTCGTCCACGTCATCTGAGTCTGAGGTGACGCCTGGCTTTGTCCAATGCCTTTTGCGCTACCGCGTCAAAAAAAGACAAGTTGCATGCGGTGGAGGTACATATGGATCACGTTTGATTTTTTCGGCTGGCCTTGGGCAGCCATTTGTTTGTTTGCAAGAATGAAAAAAAATGGGACTCACATGGAGAGGTGTTCTGCATTGCGCTGCAGGTCAAAACGGAGGGGACATCCCCCGGCAGGTTTTTTCCTCGCTTTTTTTTCGGGGAGTTATTTTTCTTTATTTTGTTACGCGGCACTTTTTGGACGGTTGGCGATCGGTACGCTCTTCTCGTTCCCGACTGAACGAGAAACTGAGACGCCGCAGAACCTCCGCTGTCCTCTGTTTATGACATTCTTAGACGTCTCTTATTCTTATTTCCTCTTTGTGTCAATTTGGCATTCACTAGAGAGCGTTATGGCTACGGGGTATGAATTATCAGAAGGGTGGCAGATAATGCGGGCTCGTTCTTCCTTGCACGTATAGCCATTGGGATTTTGGTTTTTTTTACAAGGTCTGTATGACTTGGGGTTTCGGAGAAAAAAGCCAACGGGACTGGCAGCGGACCTTCCACCACGTGTGCAGCGTCGACCGACTTGGGCGACACACGAGCGTGTCCTCGCTCCCACGCCAAGTGTAAGCTGTCGACACAAGGGAAATTGGTTTGGATATGAACACGAGGGAAAAGATTGGAAGGAAAAGCAAGGATAACAAAACGCGTGGAAGAAGCACCGACGCATGGGCACGACCCATACTACTGGAAGACGCAGTCCTAGACAAACAGATAAATACACAAAAACTTGAACCACTGCAAACACCACTGGAATACAAAGTGAACATGAGAAGCTGATAATGAAGCGGAATCAGCTCATGTGAAATTAACGTGATGGAATGAAAATTTGGAGGGCATGCGCCAGTGAAGTGAAATAGAAATTGGCTGCTGTTAAAGATGGGAGCCAAAAGTGGGGACGGATAAAGACGGAGCCTATGATTCATCAACTTTCCAACGTCTCTCTTCACTTTCTCCAGCTACCTAGCCAGCCTGGGGCTTTCAAGATCCATCGTAAACACCACGAAACCATCAACGAAGTCATTCATCAGCCATTTAAACCGCTGTGTCATCGAAAAACACAGTTTTTCTTGTTTGCACGAGCTGTTTTTCTCTTCTGCCGATTTCTCACGATCCTATTGCTCGGGGCATCCCGAAAAGTCGTTTTACCCTTCCGACCCTTCATTCACTCGGTGCTGGTTGACCGTCGCTCACAACACGACGTCAGCGACCAAGTCTTGAGATTTAATTTCTGCACGCATCCAATGCACTGGTTTTTCTCGCTTGATTCGCTAGAGAAACTGGGGGAAAGAGGGGATTATGTCGCGATTCGTGTCGGCGGGGGCGATTAACGCCGAGACTGGCGAGGCTGTTGCCGCCGCTGAGGGCGAGAGCAAGGCGGTGACTTCGACGACGGGTTCTGGCGATGCGGGACAGACGAGGAAGAATGCCGAGTGGGAGGCCGTGCAGAAGGAGCTTGATGCGGAGAGGAAGAGGAGGGAGGAGGCGCGGGTGAAGGCGGTGGAGGGCGGGGAGAGGAGTTTGTATGATGTGTTGCAGGCGAATAAAGGTGAGTTTCCTCTGTCTCCGTCCTTCTTTGCTCCTTCATTTCCATTCTAGGCTTTTTTGCCATGATCACTTTTTTCCATGAGATTTGATCCGAGGAGGGAATGGATGATGAGACTAGACTGACGATACCTGGTTACAGCCGCGAAACAGGCCGCCTTTGAGGAGGCGAACAAGATCAAGAACCAGTTCAGGCCGCTCGACGACGACGAGATTGAGTTCCTGGACGAGGTGCGGGAGGCGAAGCGCGCGGAGGAGGAGCGGGTGCGCCGGGAGACGGAGGAGGGGCTCGCTGCATTCCGGAGGGCGCAGCTGGGGAAGAGGCCTGCTGATGGTGATGCCGCGGACGGAGACAGCGGCGCTGGTGAGAAGGGAGGGGATGAGGGAGAAGGGGGCGGGGAGGAGGAGTGGGCTGTCGGGAGGAAGAGGAGGCGGCGGGAGAGGGTTGGGTTCGGGGTGAAGAAGGCTGGGGAGGAGAAGAAGGGTGAGGGGGATGGGGGGAGGAAGAGTGAAGGGAAGGAGGATGACAAGGCGAAGGAGGTTGAGAAGGTGAAAGCGAGTGCACCTTTGCCGGCGCCGGTGAAGCCTAAGATGGGCCTGGTTGCGTACGGGTCGGACTCGGATGATGAGTGATACTCGGACATCTCAGACGAGGGAAGAGAGATGAAGATGAAGAGGAGTGTACATTGGAATTTTCATCAAGCGGAGGCTTGGCTGAGCCGATATCTATCATAATGCCTCCCGCGCGCCTATTTTTTCCATGCAGTAGAATTACAGAAAATACGCCCCGGCCACCGGGGGGGATAGTGTACAACCATTTTGATACTCCTAGGCACACCTTACTCTATATTGGCCGCGAGACAACGCACGCAAAACAGATCTTTCACTCGTCATCAACGTTTCCCACATTCGGGCCCTTCCTCTCGGCGGGCCGGATGGTCTCCCACGTCCAGATGCCCAGCGCGCGGAGGTTGCTCTTGATCCAGCCCTCGACCTCGGTCTCGGGCACCTCGATCGTGCGCGCGCGTTCCTCGACCTCCGGCGCGATCTCGAAGCGGCGCATGCGCTCGGCGATGCGCGGGTCGACGACGACGGGCGACGTCCAGATGCGCTCGGTGGAGAGCTCGGCGCGCTCCTCGTCGTCGCGGGCGTCTTCGGGCTTCTTGTAGGCGCTCTTGACCCAGTCGCGCTCCTCGTGCGCGAGGGCCGCCTGCTGCTCGTAGGGGCACTCGGGGTCCCCTGTGGGGCGGTACTCGCGCGCGTGGGCGAAGCAGACGGCGGCGACCTGGCGGCCGATGTCGTCGGCGAGGCGGCGGCGGTTGAGGAAGCGGCCCAGGCGGGTGAAGGTGCCGGAGAAGCCGAGGAGGTGGGGGAAGGGGATGGGTTCGGAGGGGGAGAACTCGGCGGGGAGGGAGGGGGGCAGGTGGGCGGCTTGGTAGTCTGCGGTGGTGTTGTGGGGGATGGGTTGAGGCGGGCGTGCGGGTTTCTTTTCCTCTTCTTCTGGCTTTGGTTGCTCCTCCTCTTTCTTGGGCGTCTCGCCGTCGGTGGTAGCGGCGGCGGTTGTGTCGTCGGGTTTGGGGGCCTTGTCCTCCTCGGGCTTCGGCGGCGGGTCAAGGGGCCCGAGCCAGCCCTCGTGCAGGCCGCGGATGTACTCCTTCCACGCGTGGCGGCCGATGACGATGTCGCCGCCGGGGCCGTCGTACTCGGGCACGCCGTTCTTCTGGCGCATGGCGTCGCGGAGGTTCTCCTCGGTCGGGAGCAGCTCGACGTCCGGGCGCTCCTCGCGGGAGCGCCTGCGGCGGATCTTCTCTGCGACGGCGGCGCGGACGTCGCCCTGCTGGCGGCCCTGGACGAACTCCCAGTCGAGCCCCGAGGCGGCGAGGATGGGCTTGACGTACTCGAGGAAGTGGTCCTGGGCGACGCGCAGGCCGTCGCCGGGGGGTGCCTCGATGAGGACGGTGAGGCGGCGGGGCAGCTGGGAGGGGTTGGCGATGGGCTCGGCGGCGAGGGGGGCGACGGCGCGGGCCCAGCGGGCGGTGGCGCGCTTCTTCTCGCGCTTGTCGTAGATGACGGCGCTGGAGAAGGCGGCTGTGAGGGAGAGGAAGATCATCCAGTTGCGGGAGGGCAGGCGTTTGGGCGGGCCGCGCATGCCGAGCATTTGCCAGACGGGGTTCGGTTTCGGGGCTTTGTAGGCTTCGGCGACGGAGGGGCCAGGGGCGGCGGTGGTTGTCGTAGAGGTAGGAGTTGGTTTTAAGGGAGGGGTCGTGGCTGAGGGCGCGGGAGGGGTTGCCTGGAAGGTGTTAGCGATGTGATGTTCGTGATGATGGGGATGGGGTGTGTATACCTCTGGAGGCGTGGGCGGCTTGGAGTCCGCCATGTTGGGCGGTTTCTCAGTGAGGACGAAGAATTATGCGGGGTTTCTGGTCGATTTTGTGGCGCACACACCAAAATATGGACGCGGAGGAGGCGTTCGCAATTAGCACGAGGGGTCTACCTCAGGCGGGACGAAGTGAGGTTTTTCGAAATTTTGTTCGCGATAAGAGCTTCGCCGAATTATCGGATCTACCCGTCCCAAAAGGGCAAGGTGGGGATTTGTCGCCCACCGCCTTCCAGATACAGACTAGGGCCCGTGCTCAAAACGCACTACAAGCTGTCACTGGAGAGCCCGCCGCGTTTACTGTTCCTCGCTGAAGGCTGCCCGGCAAGCACAAACTCAATTGGCAGGGGAGTCTGGTCCAGCTCGGGCTTCGACGACGAAGATGCACACGGGGAGACATTGCAGCGGCACCCCGTCTGAAGAAATTATGCCCTTCTCTATGTTTTTCCCTCCGAGAGCCCCGAAAGGCTGAAGCACCCAGCTCCGGGATCGGGACTTTCATCTTTGATACGCAGAGGCCGGGGGTCCACTATGGGAGGACATTTAGCTTGGCCACCCTGACTGGTAGATCTGGACTGCATGATCGGCCATTCTGCAGAACGACGGCTTAAAAGTCGCGATGGCAGGAGGACGCATTGCGGTAAATGGCTTGACGGGTTGTCATTGGGCATGCAGTCTAAGGCACCTAAGTTAGGTATGGATGGGGATTAATTAGGTACAGACACACGGGGCATCACTTGAGCCTACCGCCAGTCTTGATGCCAATCTTGGTCAACGTGCCTCGTCAGCATTCTGTTGGAGTCTGCTTGGTGCAGCGTGGCGGTGCAGACAGCCTTCTAACACTGGCGGGAGATCTTCCCATACGATGGTCGAAATATAGAGGAGTAGCACTCTTTGTAACCGTAGATCATGAGTTATCCATGGGTCGTGAGTGGCTGTTGTGTAGTCATAATCCCAGCCGAGGGCTCTCTGGCGGGAACACAGGCGATGCTGAAACACAGGCGAGCAAGCAGAGACGGTGAGCCACACCGTACATGTCGTCACACACGAGGCCGGGGCAAGTGGTTTTTTAACGGGAGATGTCAAGCAGCGGCGTGAATCAAAAGGCGGAGAGTGCAACGCTGCCATGTGCCACGGACAAGCTTGTGTGGTGGCGGGTGTAACGGGGGGCCGCCCCGTGCAGTGAACAGCGTGGGAGGCCGCAACGCCGCAGACACGATGATGCTATTTTATCTCGCGCTGGGGCAAGTGGGAATGGGTTCTACGACGTCGTGTTGATGCTTGGCCCGTTGCAACGCGTGATGCTTGGTGCCGCGGAGGAGCCAGGCTGCCGGGTGGTCGTTGTGTCGTGTGTGTGCGCGTGCGGCCGTGTCGCGGTTTTGGCATAGAAGAAGCTAGAACAATGCGGGTAGCGGAGGGTATGGGATGACGACGGCAATGCGATGGGCTGCATCAGGTGGAGGGTCAAAGTGACGTGGGCTTTTCCTTTCGCAACGGAGAGACGAGATGGAAGGGCCCGTCGGAGAGATGAACCGGCGAGGAGGGATAGCCATGCTTTGGCTGCAGTAGGGCAGAGTGTCAATGCCCTTTCTTTCCTTGCTTGCTTGTCTTGGGTGGCAGGCAGTTGGAGTTAGGCCCCCAAAAGACCGGAGGACCGGAAGGGGGAGGGCAAGGTTGTTTACGGTGATCTGAACTCGAGGCCCGGATGGCTTGGCCGGTGAGTGTGAGTGTTAGTGTGGGTTGGGAAGTGAGTGAGTGTATCCGTATGGTGTGTACGTGCGGGAGGAGGTTGACGGGTAAGGCAGGCGGAGGCAGGCAGGCAGGGAGATAGGGAAGAGGGCATTCGGCAAGATGCCGAGACGATGTAGCACGCTTGGAGGTGGAAAGCCAATCGCAGAGGCGGGAGGAGACGTTGGCGATGATGGTGTTGGTTGCACCGGCAGTCGACGTTGGCGTCCACGACATCTTGTTTCTTTTTTTTCTTTTCTTCGGATGGACGGTTCCGGTGAGGGGCCTGTCTGTCAAGTTAAGGTGGCTTAAGTTAAGGTAGCCAAAAGTAAGGCACCTTAACTTAGGCGGGGGTCGCGACGTAACCATGGCAGTTGATTTTGACTCTGATGAGCAAAAGTCAACGATGTCCGTAAGGTGGGAAGACGAGGTTGGTGTTAGCTTACACGTATTCCCAGAGACACGGTTGGTTGGTTGGCTGGCTGACTGCTGAAGAGTCGGTGAAGGGGGGCCGCCGCCACAGGAGAGAAGAGGTCGGGGTTAAGTTAAGCGATTGGAAGCGGCCTTCATTGCTGTGAAAGCCTGAAAGGTGAATTGGAAACTTGCACTTCACAAGCCCCCGCCACTCCTCCGCCCCGCACGTGTGGGCCAAGGACGGCTGTCGGTGCGAGGGGAGACTGACACTGGAATCTGGATGCAAGATTGGGAGCATCGCAGGTAGCGGAATGAAGAACAGGGTGTTTGCCAAAGTGTGTTTCATGGGCGGGCAAAAGATGCAAAAGGCGGATATCAGAATAGATGAAGCCCCGTCGCGGTAATATTCTTCACTGGGCCTTAAAGAGTGCAGGAGCAAGAGGTGCAGCGGAGGAATTCAAAGGTACATGCACATACATGGACCTAGCATACATTAGGTAAGTACCTCACAACATGGCATGGCAGCTGTACCCCACATGTCGGCCCATCAGCCAGTGACAAGCCGGCATGGCTCCAAACTCAGGGGTAGCTGGGGTCCAGCAAGGCCCGAATTCACGTCCAAGGCCCCCGCGACGGGCCCACGACGCTGCCACTGCCGTTCCATGCCGCTGCCGCTGCTTGGTGTTTGCTTGACTTTTGCTTTGTGTTACCTGCGCCTGTGACCGACTGACGGAAGGTCCTGAGGCGGCGAGTCCCTGAAAAGTGTCACGTCCCGTCTGGACTCTGCCGCGACACTGGCTGGGACCCGGAACCCAATTGCTGGCTGTTGGGAGCGGCTGAAAAGTAAACCTGAAAGTCACCAAAGTCACTCTTCAGTGCACTGCAAGCGCCTCCTTCCACAAGAATACCTCAGTACTCTGTACTGCGTGCACGCTGTCCTGTCCCGGCTCCGGGTCTCGTGACTTCAACTTCCCCCCTTCCATTCTCGAGTCTCGACTACCTTACTGCATATGCATCGTACGAAGGTAGACTTGTCGACTTCACCTCTGTTTGCCATTGTCTCTTCCCTTTGCTTGAGGGTGCCTCGTCCTGTCGCCTCGAACCCCCCGAGACCGCATACCCAGCTAAGAAGCTACCCAAGGTAACCTAGCTGCTCTCCCGTCGTCGCATTCCTTAAGCCTACGAAGAGGGGTCCAGGTCCCAAGGATAAGGGGAAGACCAGACCAGACCAGACCGAGAAAAAAAAAAAAAAGATCACCCCTTAGAGCCTGGTGCCTCTCCTCTGCTGCCCCTTCCCCCGTTTCCCCTCCCCTTCCGCCACATCGTGCCGCATCGCCAAAAAGTTCCCCCTCCCCTTTCGCTACGTTTTAGTAAGGAGACAGAGGAGACGACGTCCAGCCGCCGCCCGTCTTTCTGCCCCCTCCAACCATCCAATTCACTCCAAAACACCACAAGGTACATCCATATTCTTCCTCTTCTCTCCCACACATACACCCAAACCAACCCAACCCTACGCCTGTCGATATCTCACCGGTCGCCGTCCATGACACAACCCAACCCATTCATTGACTAGGGCTCACACTCTCTCTCTTAATTAGCACTGGCGGGTTCCTCCCATCCACCCACCCACCGCAATCTATCTCGTCGACAGCCGCCTCGGACCAATCAGCCCAATACTGCCAACCTCCCGCCTTGACCCTGGGCGTCCCGCGGCTGCAACCTCTAGTCCAACTTGGCTGTCTTCCCCGCCGTTTAGTCGCTGCGACCAACCCAACTGGCCACCGCATCGTACCGCAACCGCACCGCACCGCACCGCTGCCACCGCAGTCTGCAGACCTCCTCCTCAGCTCGACGACCCCGTTCGCCGGCCCCCATAGCACCGTCAATTAAACTGCCACTTTGCTAGTCACCGCACAGCACAGCCTGCCCACGCCCACGCTGTCTGCTTGCCAGCCAACCAACCCCTACCCGCACACCGCGTAGCCCCCCCGAGTCAAGACGAAACCGACAACCATGGACAGCAATAATAACCGCCTCTATCTCAACATTGGGAACAACAACGATCGTCTGGCTCCCGGTGGCGACCGCCAGTATCCTACGACTCCCTCGACCTTTCCTCAGCCAGTCTTCCCAGGCCAGGCCCAGCAGCAGCAGCAGCAGCAGCAGCAACAGCAAGGCATGCAGCACCCACAGCAGCAGCAGCAGCCCTACCAGGCCGGCTATGCTCCCCAAGGCTACTTCATGAACAACCAGCAGCAGGGCCAGTACCCTCCCCAGGGCCACGGCGACTACAACGCCGGCTACCAGCCGCGATCCAACACTCCTGGCGGCAACGACCCCAATGTCGGCCTCGCTCACCAATTCTCCCACCAGAACCTCGGCGGCGCTGCTCGCGCATCCCCCTATGGTTCCCGCGGCCCCTCTCCCGGCCAGCGACCTCGCACCGCTGGTGCTCCCGGCCAGGCCCCCTCTGGCTACGGACACTACGCGACTCCTCCTCTCCCGAACCAGCAGGGCTCTTCTGCCGAGATCTTCGCCCCAGCTCCTGAGCGCAACTACGAGAAGTATGGCGTCAACGCCAACAGCAACCAGAAGAAGTGCACCCAGTTGGCGTCAGACTTCTTCAAGGATAGTGTGAAGCGTGCCCGTGAGAGAAACCAGAGGTAAGGAGGCGTTTCGCATGCCAGCTGTTGCAGCTTGCTGACTGCTTCGTGTACAGACAAAGCGAGATGGAGGCCAAGCTTTCCGAGCCCAACCAGAGTCAATCGAGACGCGAGCAGATCTGGTCCACCGCCGGCCGCAAGGAGGGACAATACCTGCGATTCCTGCGAACAAAGGACAAGCCCGAAAACTACAACACCGTCAAGATCATCGGAAAGGGTGCCTTTGGTGAGGTTAAGCTGGTTCAGAAGAAGGGCGACGGCAAGGTCTACGCCATGAAGTCCCTGATCAAGACGGAGATGTTCAAGAAGGACCAACTGGCCCACGTCCGCTCGGAGCGTGATATTCTGGCCGAATCCGACAGTCCGTGGGTCGTGAAGCTCTACACGACGTTCCAGGACTCGTACTTCTTGTACATGCTTATGGAGTTCTTGCCCGGAGGTGACTTGATGACGATGCTCATCAAGTACGAGATCTTCTCCGAGGATATCACGCGGTTCTACATTGCAGAGATTGTTCTTGCCATTGAGGCTGTCCATAAGTTGGGCTTCATTCATCGGTAAGTCGCATACACCAAAGCTGTGGCCACTCGCTAACTTTCCCAGTGACATCAAGCCCGACAACATTCTGCTCGACCGCGGCGGCCACGTCAAGCTGACCGATTTTGGTCTGTCCACCGGCTTCAACCGGTTGCACGACAACAACTACTACCAACAGCTGCTTCAGGGCCGGTCTAACAGACCAAGGGATAGAAACTCTGTTGCTATTGACCAGATCAACCTCACAGTCAGCAACCGCTCCCAGATCAACGACTGGCGTCGCTCAAGGAGACTGATGGCCTACTCCACCGTCGGTACTCCCGACTACATCGCGCCCGAGATCTTTACTGGCCACGGCTACACGTTTGACTGCGATTGGTGGTCTCTGGGCACCATCATGTTTGAGTGTTTGGTGGGATGGCCTCCTTTCTGCGCGGAGGACAGCCACGACACGTACCGAAAGATTGTCAACTGGAGGCAGACTTTGTACTTCCCCGATGACATCCAGCTCGGTGTGGAGGCCGAGAACTTGATTCGAAGGTGAGCAAGCCTGCTATTTAATCATGGAATACACTCACTAACATGCTCAGCCTCATCTGCAACACCGAGAACCGTCTCGGCCGTGGGGGCGCTCACGAGATTAAGGCGCACTCTTTCTTCCGTGGAGTCGAGTTCGACAGCTTGCGCCGCATCAGGGCGCCGTTCGAGCCTCGCCTGACATCCGCCATTGATACCACCTACTTCCCGACCGACGAGATTGACCAGACCGACAACGCAACCGTGCTCAAGGCACAGGCCATCCAGCAGGCCCGTTCCGGCGTCCCTGTGGTCGAGGAGTCGCCCGAGATGAGCTTGCCTTTCATCGGCTACACCTTCAAGCGTTTCGACAACAACTTCCGCTGAGGCCCTACTACCTCTTATTGGTAACATGCATGGGCATGATTCTTCGAATCGCATTTGCACGGGACCCGTTCTCGAGGCTCCGACTGGCCTACGCACCCTGTACTCGATCTTGCTTTTTGCCTACCGATACACCAGATTCATGTTACCAAGACTTGCATTTTCCGTTTTTGTTTCCAACAACCACTGCATAAAGGGCGTTGACTCGCATCAAGACACAAAATCGCACAAACCACCATGTAGATGGAGAGGCAGAATGGGTTGTTGCCTCGGGCTTGAGGCTGTGGGCTGTAGGTGTTTAGAGTTGTTGACATTCTCACGAGAGACACGACGTGGAGAGAAGGAGGTGGAGAACAGAGAAAGATCTAGTGATACCGGATCTACATGTCATGGATGCAGGAGCGAAATTCAGGAGAAACGAGGATGACTGTCAGCAGTTGGGCGATAGAATGCAGTCAAGATAATGCATTTGAGACAAAGCCAACTATTCTGGTATAGTGATGTGCAACCTTTTTTGAGTCAGCTCAGTTTTCGCATCCCACCGTGTGGAAGAGCTTACATTTCCATATCCTGCGCCAAACGCCAAATCCCTGTGCATGTCCCGATATCGCCTGTGTCTGCCGGGCAAACGCGTCGGGCCTATCTCATTATGAACAACACCAGGCCTACCACTCTCTTACAGGCAGCCGTGGCGTGATGCAAGTTGCCATCGTAAGCACCCATACAATCCGCCACCCGTCCCCATCACCTGCGCGAGCTCAGACCCGGCGCGGCGACATACCTCTCCTCTCTCTCGGACATGAACATGACCTGCAGCCAGTACTCCTTGGCGTCGGGGTCCCAGAAGCTGAACTGCTTGTCCTCGCGCTTGTCGAGCTCGCGCGCGGGGATCTTGAACGCGCACGTCTCGTACGGCTCGGCCGCGACGAGCAGGTACTGGAAGTTCTTGTCGGGCTCCTCGACGCGCTGCGTGAAGGCGTTCATGACCTGCCACTTGGGCTCGACGTCCGGGCTGATGTCGGGGTACTGCAGTTGGAACAGCAGGCCCTGCTGCCTGCTGACTGGGTCGCGGACCTTGGTGATCTTGTAGCCCGGGCGGCCGATCTTGATGACGTTCTTGCGGGCGAGGGCGCCGAAGCCGGCACCGACGACGCCTACGGGCAGACCGGTGGCCGGGTCGATGTTTTGTTTTCCCTCTTTTTGCTCGCGGGCGGCGCGGCGGGCGAGGTTGGTCTGGTGCTTCTTGCCCTGGGTGTGGGCGAGGTAGGAGCCGTCGTTCTGGTGGACGGTGAGGCAGAGGCGGCACTCGAAGGAGCCGACGTGGTTCTTGAAGAAGTAGGGGTCCTTGTCGAGGTCGATTGTCTCGAGGGCGAGCTTGCGCAGGCGCTCGCGGCGGTCGGCGTTTGTGGCGGAGTGGGAGGCCACGCCGCCGCCGCCGAATTTGGAGCCGGCGCGGTTTTGGTAGTCCATTTTTGTTTTTTTCCTTCTTGTTTCTCCTTCTTGTCTTCTTTGTTTCTTGTGGGTGTCGCTCGTGGTGGTTGTCGTCGGGTGTTTGGGTGGTTGAGAATTTGACGAGTAGTGGAAGTGATGGAGTCGGAGGTTGAAGGCTAGTTACATCTGCGAAAATGCGAGCTTGGTAGGTTCGCGAAATGGCGTTGGCTCACCGAGGTGAAGACGCGGTTCGGGGGTACGATTGTCCGCCCGAGCCAATTTAGTGGGACCTACCAGCGGGATTCTGTGGGGAAGGTACTGGTCAGGGCTCGTCGATATAAACCACTTGGACCGCTCCTTCTCGATCAGCTTCATTATCGACCACGGCTACGTGCAGGCTACCAGAGCGACCCCGCTCAGCCCACGGCTACTTATTTTGATTGCACTTGTGATGACCTCAACAATCGAGGGCGTGGCGCAATGGTAGCGCATCTGATTCCAGTCCAGAAGGCTGCCCGTTCGAGTCGGGCCGTCCTCATTTTCTTTTGCTTTTTCTCTTTTTTTAACCCCGTGATTTCTTTTGATCGAGGCTCATGGGGAACTAATCAGTGGTGCGAAATAAACCTATTTATCCTTTTGACTCCCAGGGTAAATAAACATGTGTTGTTTGTCAGTTGGTTGACTCCGCTCTCCACCCTAGAGGTTGGGGGCGCCATAGCGACAACGTCGGCAAGAACGACTACATGCATGCATGCATGCGTTGTGGTCTGGTTTTGAATACCCTTCTTGCGCTTTCACGCCTTCTGAGGCTCACATGAGTGAAAATATTGACTCGACGATTTTCTCCCTATCACCCACGCCTGTTTGCATTTCTGGGTACTGGAGGTCAAGCCAAAATCAACGACAATAACAGTCTTTAACCTCAATTTCTATGTATTCAAGTGACAGAGCTTCTTTCTTTCTTTTCCAACATATTACCGGGCTAACACAGATGGTGTGAGTGAGTGAGAGAAAGAGAGATACCGATAATCTTTTATTTTTTTGACTCGAGGTGGCTTGTAGAATGGAAATGAGGGGCCTTCAGATGTGTTGTCTACAAGAAAAGATCAAGTGATACATTGCATCAAGATGCTAGGCATTCAGAAGAAAAAAGTCTGATGTGGAGGTCAACAAAGAGGACGTCGCCTGGTTCAACTTAGTTTTATTCAAAATAGCTTTACCAGATGAACCTTTTCCTCTCAAAAGACTCAGGTAATATTGGTGAGAAGCGTGCACAATGACTCGCATTCATGGGTTTTATCTGGTTAGATGGCGAGCTGGGGCTTTTTCTTTTGTATCTACTGGCTATGTGTATTGTACTCTCCCCTTTTCAGCGCTTACGTTTGCGCGAACTGCGTAACCCAAGACAAGTGACTCCCCTAAGGCCGACTCATTTCACCACTTTGCAACGTGCCTGCCTGCTTCTTCCTCTCTACTATCTAAAGATCTGCTCGCCGTCGAGGCATGTCATTTACAGAATCAATGACCATTCATTGTATTGACGATCTTATAAGGAAACTTAAAGTGGTCGTATGACTGACAGCCGTAGCTTGGGTCGTGTCATCGCATGGCGAAGTGTGCTCCCACGGCAAAGGCGACCAAGTAAAGCCACGTCAAGTGAAGAGCTTCTTCCCATCCACGAAGGGAAACCTCACAAAATCCCCACAAGCGAAGTCCGCTGGTCCTACCCCGGCCCGTTGAAAACTTTAAACAAGCTTCCCACTGCGTCTCATGAGCAGCACAGGTCACCCAGTTTCATGCCCGAGATTCCCTGTCTTGAGAGACGCTCGGAGGTATCCGACGCGTGCGGGAAGAGCGGCAAAATGGGCAGGAAACGTGATGGCCTTCGCATTCGTGAAGACCGATGCCGTGTAGAGTCCGGTGATTGTAGGTGGCGCCCGCGCGGGCTCTTGCGAGGGAACTGATGCCGTCTACACTTGACTCGAAAGATGGTGGCGGGAGAATCTAAACACCCTCTTTTATTGAGTTCTGTCTCTGATGAGCTTCCAAAAGACGCGCGTTCATCGCAAGTTGAATGAGTTCAGGAAATGAGAAAGCTTGCTGATGATGGATTAGATGATGGCAGACTACTTGAAAACGAGTTAGAAGTTTTTGCCACCATGAATTAAGCTGTTATCTGAATTGATGCTGCTTTTGAATTTTGAACACTCCGTCCAAACAGAGTCCATGATAGAGTGAGCAGCACACGGTTTCGTAGATGGCGAGAGACCACGCAACAGTTAGTGATTAAAAGGGACCAACCGGCAAAATTTCCCCTACACGATACATCCGGCTAAAGTTTACACGTTGTGAGAGCTCGTCGAAAGGGGATAGGTGATGCTCGTCTGAGGCACCAGACGCCCGGTACCAGAGATCAGATGCCCAGGATGTGACAGATGAACCCCCAAGACTTGACAAGCTTTTGAAGCCAAGATTGAAGTTCTAAGATCACCGTGCCAAGGCAAATCCGTCCGTCTTGGGTGAGAAGATCACCCTGGCAGGGATAGCATGGTCGGGTTCGCGTCCAGTCGGGTGCGCGCGCGCTACCAATTCTAAGTTTATCCTTATGCTTCTCCTGTTTCCCCATGCTCTCTTCATATGGACGCCCAAGTGGGCGGCGACCCGTTCCGACATTCTCGGGCATTTCGGGACCCATCGGCAGCCCGACTTGACAGACTGAGAACATTTTCACCCCACGAATCATGCTTGAAGCAAACCGCCTTGTTCTGAGCCTTAAACCAGATATGCATGTTAACCACCAATGAACAAGGCCCTCCAGTTTCATCCTAAAACAACTGAGTGTACCATCATCTGAAGTCTCTTTGGCTATGCTTCTCAGCAAAGTTTCCTCATCTGATAATGGGAGGAAATCATCCGCAAGGGCCACCCCACTAAATTCGCTGAATATCCAGAAATCCGGGACGAGTCGATTTGTGAGCAAGATGACTCGGCTAGCCATACCTACGCCGGGTTGAGTGGCGTGACGCCATTGATCGCGTGCCCCGAGTTGGCTCGTGTTGTCCTTCACACGACATGTTCGCATCATGGCATCCCCAAAAGATAAACAGAGTTCAATTACGAAACCTTCTCACTCTGCACCGTCGGCGACATCGTGAAGTTGCACATTTCGCCGGCACGGGTTTGTGAAGTTTGCGTATAGTTGCAGCTGGATTGTCAAGTATAAATAAAATAGAGTCACCTCGACAATACCTTCTCTTTCCCATCTCCATCATATCATCATCTGACAAGTCTTCTTTCTCTACTTTCTCTACTAATACATTCTCTTATCCGACTGGATTCGGACACACTCTCACTTAATCTACTTTTAACACTATCGTTATCTACACACAAGCTCACTCACCGCCAAAATGCGCTTCTCATTCGCTTTCCTCTTCTTCCTCCTTGGCCTCACCCTCGCCGTACCCATGGCAAGCCCGGCAAACAACAAGGCTACGACCAAGGCCCCTGCCGCTAAGCCCGCTGCCAAGCCAGCCACTGCCAAGGAGTCCTCTGATAAGAAGAAGCTCGTCAAGGGCATCAACGACAACATCAACGCCGGCAAGAAGGAAATCAAGGCCACTGAGAAGGCTCAGAATGATGTCAAGAAGAACGATGCCAAGGGTTTAAAGAAGGACGAGAAGGGTATCAAGAGCGCCCTCGACGAGGCCACCAAGGACCGCCAGAAGAACCAGAAGATTGCCGGCAACAAGGACCCCGCTCTGACCAAGGGACTTGGAAAGGTTGAGAACGCGCAGAAGGGTGCGAAGCAGACCGTCAACGGGCTGACTGGCAACCCGAAGAAGGATGGACCCGCGCTGGACAAGCTCGACAAGACCTTCAAGAAGGGAAAGAAGACCAACCAGGATAATCTCAAGGAGGTGAGCTACCCAGACCATGAAACGTTGAGCGGTGGAGGCTAATCAACTACAACAGGCCAAGAAGAACTTCAACTAATCCAGAAAGAACGCTTCGACAATGCGAATAGGTACTGGGAACTGCAGCCTTTTCAAGCTGGATAGTTAAGCTACCTATCTTTACAATAAACGTATTTTTATTGTGAACTTTCGTCGCTGTATGACTTCGCTATGACTTCTCTTTCGCTCAAGTAGTCGAGGTTAGAGAACCGTGAGGCCTTAAGAGAGACAAGCTTCGGCGAACCCACAAAGACAACAGATTTCGTGACACGATGCAACAATTTCACCTTGAGCATGAACAGGGGACCTATCCCATTGCTTGATATGTTGGCTTTTGCCGGAAAGGGGATGTCACTTGGTATTTAGTAACTGATGAAGCCATTGAAATCTCTAAATATTTCCAAATGCTGACGCTCACACTAAGATTCGAGTCTTATGCCTCCGCAGTCTCTGTATTATCCACAACCGGCTTCATTCCGTAGACAACATAGCTTGCGACTTATTAGCTACCCCTGAAAGCTCGAACGTAACGGCTTCACTTACACGGGCCAGTACGCATGGATGGACTTGTCGTTCAAATCTTTGCGGACGCCAGGCAGGAAGACATGTACCTCCTCTTTCGTCCACCCGAGAGCCCTGGTAAACGGCGCCATGGTGATTGCCACAAAACCATTGTTGATGTTTTCATTGTTCCAATCACCTAGTTCTTTGTACTTAGGGTCTTTCGGCCACGTATTCGATGGCCATTTGAACAAGCTCATCTTGACGTCGACGAAGCCGACGTCCTCCATGACTCTGACAAGGTCTGGGATTTGCTGAAATGAACGTCCGAATATTTCGAACGCTTCGTGCACGTATTTCATACACTGTGAAAGTTGGCATTCTGGAGTGAGAGTGCCGTCGTCGGAACGAGGAAACACTTCGAGTTCCTGCAATTCGAAGTAACCACCAGGCGTCAGATTGCTGGGAAACAATGTTAATCTTTGCGCATAGCAAATATGAAGCAGGAGATCAAAAAAGCATACTCAAAAACCTTCGTAAGGAAGACTCTCCAATCCGCAATACAAGAATTCATACCACGGGTGTGAATGTAGTCGAACGGCTGCGAGTACGTCCACTCCTCGTCCAGATCGTCGATCTCAAACCGGACATTCGGTGGCACGCTTTGTCCTGTTAGCGAGTTTGCTCATTGTGAGGAACAAACGAAAGAAATGTTTCGATACATGAGAGCTTCCGTGGACCAATCTGTACTTACAACTCGGGCATCGAATGGGAAAGATCGATACCAAGAACCTAATGGAAATCAGCATTTCATGTCGCGTTGTTGTGGCGAAATGAGTACCTCAGCTCCTTCATGATCTTCGCCAAAGTCAATTGCCCAGATTCCCGTGCCAGTTCCGACATCAAGAACACGCTGGACGTTTGAGTTGGGCTGGTTCGGAGGCGCCAGTCCTAGCGCGTTGTCAAATGTCAAGAGAAACAGGTTATGTTGCAAGTCTATCGCAAAATATTAGCACTATGCAGCAGACGCATTGACCAACTTCTCAGAGATCTAATCAAAGGAAGAGTGTTGCCTACCCAGTCGGTCTTGTTCTTGCTCGTCGTTAGGGGCGGTATATTCTGCCCACATTAGTTAATTACGAAGTGTGGCCAGCTCGGAATGTCAAATCGTCTCACTGCCTTCCTTATATGCGTGATACTTGCGTCCATTCTCCTCTCGATAGCTGAGAACTGAACTCGTCACGCTTGCTGTTGATGACGCGACGCCCTTGAGATCTGGGCGTTAACACATGAAGAAACTCCCACATGTTTCAAGGCATATCCATCACTCACGGTTCCAATTTCAGAAGCGTTGTCATCAGTAATCTAGAGATATTCATTAGCTCTTAGGAGATACTGAAGTCTGCCATGTCTAGGAATTCTTGCCTCTTCGGGAACGAGATCGGCAGGATTGTGGGCTTGGACCGGGCCCGGCGCAGCTGCTTCCCCTCCAGGCGTCACAACTTCTTCGGAAACAAGATCGGCAGGATTGTGGGCTTGAACTGGGTCTGGCGCAGCCGTTTTCCCTCCAGGCGTCACGTTGTCAGGAGCGCTCATACTTGCAAGTTACAATGTGAAGTTGTGTCACGCATCGGAAGAAACAAGTGCGAGGTCACATCAGGTGGAATCCTGTATTTTATCTCTTTCCCCGTTGGAGCCCGCCCGTTCTTGTTACCCCTCTTCTGATCCGATAAGAGCATGCATCTGCGCGGCACGGTTTTGAAAGAGGCAGGTTGGGGGCCATCCCTGAGTGAAGAACCAACACGCGTATCAGGGACCGACGCTTAATAAAACACTGGGCCTGTTTGTTGTGATTTCTGACGAAGTTACCTAAAACTGCAAGCCCAGAACCAGAACCGACTCCGTATAGAGTATCCAGATCGGACTCGGAGACTTCAAGCCAATCGAGACCAAGTGGCTAAACAGCTTGTGGGTTTTGCTCGAGAAATCTTTAGAGTTGTTCTATCCAAGTCCATCTTTATCGAGGCGCACCGATATCACAAAGTCTGGTAGCACCGAATTACCCATCTGATCTGTGACAATGCCATTTTCCATTCCCAAGCATCAACGGTGTTTTGTCTAGGTCGCGGATGCGTAGACTGCAGATCATCTCAGCCATTGTTCAGAAGGAGAATGCAACACGTATCACTGGTTCTTGAATTGAGTTGTACAGAACAGCGTGCCATTAAACCCGGGAACAGCAGTGGCGCTAGGGGGTGTAGCTTGCAAAAACCGGCTTCAAGCTTGGCGGAACGCTGGCCAGTCTGGCTAAGAAATCGTCCGACGAAGATTAAGTTGCCAAACCGGCCATTATTACAGTCCCAGGGTTGACAATCGTGCCCGCTGGACTCACGATGCTTTTCACAACCATTCCATTTTCGTCCTTCCCGCAAATAACCTTGATCTCCATCTTCATCGCCTCCAACACAGCCACTGTCTGTCCGCTCTTCAACACATCACCTACTCCAACCTCCAATTTCCAAACACTCGCGCTCACAGGAGACTTGATCCGAAGAATGTTCGAACCCGAACGCTCCTCCAGCTCCCCATCAGCCGCCGCAGCCCCGTTGGTCGAAGCTGTCGTAGCCGCATGCCACTCGTCAAAGAGCTCCGTCTCCCGCCGAGCAAGCTCTTTGCTAGCTTCAGCCTGCCGCTTCGTCCACTCCAAATGAGCTGGATCCCGATCCGCAGCGTCGAACTTGGCGATGAAGTGGTCCATATTAATCGTAGTCTCATTGATGGTAAACTCGTACTGCCCGATGTCATAGTCGTGCTTCAGCTTGTCGTATTCTTCCTCCCCAACCTCCACAAACCTGACCAGATCAAAATGACGGAACAGCCAGGGCTTGGAAGGCTCGAAACAGGGTCGGTTACCTGTCTCATCCCAGCAGCCGATGGTGCGCCCAATAAGCTGGTAACCTCCCGGTGCAGCGACGGGATAGATGGCGACAAGGGAGCCGCCCAGACCGACTGATCCGCTTGGAGTGAAGACACGGCTGGGGTTGTACTTTTGTCCCACGTACACGTACTTGGGATCAAGGGGGAAGAGGAATGGGGTGCCGACGTAGAAGCCAACAGCTACCGTGAGCCAGGGTGTGTTTAGAAATGCGTCGAAAACGGCTTGCCGAGAAGAAAGCGCGTTATTTTCCCGAATGTACTCCACGTTATCTGGCAGGTAAGACGCGTCTTTTCTGATGTTGTCCATGTAACGCTGAACAGCCTCCGCAATGGCTGAGTGGTCGAGGCAAATAGGCAGTTGTACTTCTCTCACTGGCATCTGGTTGCTCGACTGGCCGAGGCCGCACGGCAGCTCTGACAGAATACTTAGCAGTTCGGTTTGTGATATCTTCTTGGGGTTGAAATGAACGGTCAGAGTTGCAATGCTCGGAGTCCAACTAACGCCATCCAACTGACGGTCTTCAAGTTGCTTGGCCAAGAGTCTGACACAAATGGTATTGCGCAAGTCAGCGACCTGAGTCCCGAACTCCACGATAATAGAAGAGTCGCCTCCTTGTCTGTATATCGTCTTAGGATCAGAGTCTGTCGCAGGAATTTCCCTCAGTGTTGACGATCCTGAAGAAGCTTGGCTGTCCTCTTCAGGATACAAAGCCGGGATTGATGCTGTGACTTGACCCGTTTGTGCACACGTAGCCACAGCAGCAACATACTCAACTTGCTTCTTCAACATGACAATGGCAGACTCGAAAGTGGTCGGTCTGAACCGGATCTCGTCCCCAGGCTTCAGTTGTCCTAGCTTCCAAAAGTCCGCCGAGCAGACGGTCAACGGGCAGGCAAACCCTCCAGCGTCAGGGCTGTCGACTGAGAAGATGACTGGAAAGTCGCCAGTCCAATTGACGCCGCCAAAGGGGTATCCATAGTCGAAGACATTCGATGGATGGGACCCTCCTCCACCACCGGATGAGCGCGCCCATTCGAGTTGCGGTCCTGCCAGTCGAACGCCACTGCGGCCGCTGTTGTGATTCACTTTCCAGGCAGCCTCATACAACGCCGCTCGTCCAGCAGGGGTGAGGATGTCGTTGTCGCCGTACGGTCCTTCCATACACCACACCTGCTTAATATCGAGGCTGGGGACAGCGTTGCTTGGAAGTGAAAATGACGTTGCCTTGGCGGCCCACTGAGTCGACTGCTCCGCCAGATCCAACACGTCATGCATCTGCAGTTTGCGGCCTTCCAACCCGCCGTAGCCAAGTTCTGGAGCCGTAGACTTCGACCCGAGAAACAAAGGAATCCCGGGAAAACCTCCTTTGATGGCAATGTATGCTCTGAAACCGCTTCCACCCAGCTGGCCGAGCTTTAGGACCTGGCCACGACGAACGACGAATCTAGACCACATGGGCTGATCCATATCGTCTACCGTCACAGGAACAGAACCGCCACATACCGCCACGACAGCATCGACGTAGAAGCGCAGCGCCGGGCCTGTCAAAGTGACCTCCAACAACTCTGTCCCTGGCTCATCCCCGACCAACACGTTGGCGATCTGGCTGCTAAGGGTGTCCATGGGCCCGCTCCTTGGAACGCCATGCCGGACGGACACGCGTCCAGGGTAATCTTGGATGGTTGTCATCATGCCGGGTTCTAGGACTTGAATTGCGCACGCTTCGAAAACGAAGTCGTTCAAGAAGGTGGTCAGCGTGTTCCCCTGAATGAATGCCTCCGACTGAAGGACCTTGGTGAGGTATTGGAGGTTCGTCTGCGTGCCCTGAAGAGTTGTTCCCTTCAGCACTCGAATCATCTTCTGTCGTGCCTGCTCTCTACCCTGGTCGTCGTGGACCATAATCTTCCCGACCAACGGATCGTAGTACGGCGTGATGCGCTGACCGCCCTTGACCCACGTATCAACACGAACCCCATCATCGCCCTCACTTTTAGGCCATCTAACACTCTGCAAAAGCCCAGGCCGCGGGGCAAAGTCATTGAGCGCGTCTTCCGCATACACACGAACCTCGATCGCGCTGCCCAGGGGCTGCTCTCGCCCAAGCGACCTCAATTCCGCCGTTGGGATGCCGCCAAGCCCTGCCTTCTCGCAGTCCGCCTGTCGAAGCATCAAATGCACGAGATCAACCCCGTAACACAGCTCCGTGATGCCGTGTTCGACTTGCAGCCTGGTGTTCATCTCCAGGAAGAAGTACTCTGCTGTCTCATCGTCCACCAGAAACTCCACGGTGCCGACGCTCCTGCAGTTTAACTGGGATGCGTAGTCTACGGCCGACTGGCAGAGCTTTCTGCGCAGCGTCGCATCGACAAACGGACTCGGACACTCCTCGATGACCTTTTGGTGGCGCCGTTGGAGCGAACACTCCCTCTCGCCGAAAGACACAACCACCTCGCCATTGCCAGCGACCTGCACCTCAATGTGCCGAGATCGCGGGTAATACTTTTCAAGAAACACGCCGCTGTTCTTGAACAAAGTGCCCGCTCGGCTAACGACCGTTTCGAACGCCTTCTCTACCTCCGCTTCATCCTGGCAGATCTGCAGGCCCATGCCGCCGCCGCCACCTGTGGCCTTGAGCATGATGGGAAACCCGAGGCGTGACGCACTCTCGCGGGCCTCGGCTGCTGAAGATAGGAGAGGCGTGCCTGGGACCGTGGGGACGCCGGCCCGGTGGGCGATTTCCCTGGCCTCGTGCTTAAGACCCATGGCCTTGATCGATGTTACCGAAGGACCGATGAAGGTGATACCTGCTGCTTCAGTGGCCGCGGCGAAGTCTGCGTTTTCGCTGAGGAAGCCATAGCCTGGGATGATGGCGTCTGCGGTGTGAGTTTGGGCGATGTCTATGATCGCATCTCTACAGTCTCACTATTAGAGAAGTGGTCATATGGTGTTGGAATCAAGTTGTGTATACCCATCGGTGTATGCAGTGCGATCACTGCCCGGTAACAACACAGCTTCATCTGCCGACACAGTGTGTAAGGATGATGCATCGGCATCAGTGTAAATAGCCACCGTTTTGACGCCGAGTTCTCTGCATGCTTTGATGCATCGAACCGCGATCTCGCCACGATTGGCGACCAACACTTTCTTAATGGCCTTTAATGAGCTAGCCATAGTGATATCTGAGCGAGGGGGAATGGAAAAAGATTCCGGCAGCGATCAACATGCATATCCCCAACATGCCGGGAGTCTCAGACAAGTTTTGTAGTTGGGGTGGTCAACAATCAATACCCCACACTTCAAGGGAACCCTCCACGTTCGGATAAGTAGGAATAATCATGCTAGCAGGTTCTCAAGCACATACATCATCAGACTACTCCCCGTTGTACTGTATGTGACATGAGGGGGGATGATGGATGGGGGTTGTTACCCCATACTCTTATCTTGTCCCTGCATCTAGGTGCTCCCTGGGCTTTGGGATCCGGATATTCGGAGCTTAAAGTTAACTAGTAACACTTTGGGTAAGAAAACGGTCCAAATCAAAGTGTTCCTGACGAACAGCTGCTCACTCAACACCGTTGTTATCGACGGAGAGACCCCCTCATTCGTTATCAAGATAAGAACCCCGCATCTGTCGTCAACATCGGATCACCACCTCTACTTTGTACGAATCATAGCAAAGGAATGTCCATGGGAATTGATAGACACTGCCACCGAAACCCCAGACTGTAGAACCCGGGTGCGCTGTCAGTGGCTCGGCGCAGCGGAACGGCCCCTCTCTGCGGTATCATCTACCCCAAGTGGGACGCCTTAATTGGAGATATTTACCCCAAAGCCGTCCGGCGATGACCTACCCCAACGCATGGAAGCTAGAACACCACAACTTTCCGAGATCATCGGTGGACTACGATCCCGGTTTCCCGCGGAAGTTGATTTCAAAAAACTAGGAGAGACAATTTCACCCGTTATACACACCACTATCATCAATTACATTCTCTCTTAAAGTCAAAATGGCGCCACGTTTAGCCTCAAAGTTTGAGATCAATGCCGACATGGGCGAAGGCTTCGGCCGTTGGAAGATGGTAAGAAATCTCCCTCTTTCGCTCACAAAATCTCTTCACTCACCTCCATGAAAGGGCCCCGATGAGGAGCTGATGCCCTACATCGACGCCGCCAACATCGCCTGCGGGTTCCACGCTGGTGATCCCTCCATCATGCATAAGACCATCGCTCTCTGCAAGCAGCACGGCGTCAAGGCCGGCGCACACCCAGGTCTCGCCGACCTCCTCGGTTTCGGACGTCGTAAGATGGAAATCGACCCCAAGGACATGTATTGTATGGTGCTCTACCAGGTCGGCGCCCTCAAGGCGATGCTCGACGCGCAGGGCGTGCCGCTCGCGCATATCAAGCCGCATGGCGAGCTCTTCTTCTATATGCAGCGCGATCTGGCCATCATGCGTGCCGTGCTCGAGGCATGCGCTACCTTTAAAGTGCCCGTGTACGGCGCATGGAATGCGGCGCAGGCGGAGATGTGCGCGGAGCTCGGCGTCGAGTTCCAGGGGGAAGTGTATGTTGATATCGACTACTCGCCGGAAGGGGCGCTGTTGCCCGTAGCGAAGTCGCAGCCGGCGACGCCGGAGAGGTGTTATGAGAGGGCGAAGAGGGCGATGGTGACAGATTCAGGGGCGGACTCGGAGGGGACCGAGTTTAGTTTCGGGTTCAAGGGAAAGGCTTTTAGTATCTGTATTCATTCGGACATGTCGACTGTGATGGAGAATGTTAAAGGGGTGCGTAAAGCTGTGGATGAGGCAAACAAAGGTTTATTTGGGTTGCCGAAATGATATGCTATGTCCTGATATTTGAAGGAATGGTTGGCATTGAACCACGTCACCAGAGCGTACGCTAGAGGCAAATGGGTAGCAATTCTTCAAAATACGTGTCAGAAGGGCAAAGCACATTTGCAGATGCTAACCATTCGCCACTTCAATACTGAGGGAAGATTGATTACGCCACCAAACAGCTTAGTCTGGTCTGGTGTACCATAACGAGACCTATTATTCTACCGAGGGCATCGCTCGTATAATCAAAGCAGTAATACCGGAAGGTTGATATACAATCTTAGTGCAATGCATATCCAAGCGATGGGTGACAGCGTTATTCCTCTGCTTCATCAACGCATTCCCATTATCATAAGTAACGCTGGCTTATGTCAAGTATTTACCCTCCTTTAATTACTCCTGCTGAGATAGATTTTGCTGTTGGCGAATTCAAAATAGACCTTTGGCTTGCGTCTTTTTTTTCAAATCAGAAACTATTCTGCGAATTCATTGCCAAGCATTACGTGTATTGGGGTGTTAAACCAACATGGCGTCATTTCCAGCCGACCAGACAGCCCTTCTTAAGCGAACTCATGGGTCTAGATACGAGCATTTGTTAGCCAGTACAACAGATTATGGACCCACAGTACTGCATGCTTGCTCCTCGGAACGCAACACTAAACATTGTTACCCCTCAATATTCGGCTCAGAACATACCTCTGCCATTCCATGGGAAACAAACCCGGATACTCTACTACATTTTGGCGCTTAGTTGTAATCCAAGCTCATACAAGTCACAGGCTCAATGGCCTCGAAACGCGTTTCTGCCCGCGACTTTACCGTCGGCTGGGTGTGCGCTCTACCCGTTGAGTTGGCAGCCGCCGAGGGGATCATGGATGAACAGTTTGCTGAAATTCCCTCCCCGTCGACCGATAACAATATTTATTCTTACGGCCGAATCAAGGACCACAACGTCGTCATTGTGTGCCTACCCGCCGGACATATTGGCACGAACTCGGCTGCCACGGCGGCAAGCCTGATGAGGAGCAAGTTTCCGTGCCTGCGATTCGGTTTGCTGGTCGGAATCGGCAGCGGCGTTCCTAACCTTGACGACGACATCGACATACGTCTTGGAGATGTTGTCATTAGTCAGCCCGAAGGCCAGCATGGCGGCGTGATACAGTACGACTTTGGAAAGACCGGTGCCAATGGCCGCATCGCCCGAATTGGGAGCCTCAATGCGCCACCGCAAATCCTCCTCGGCGCTTTATCCAAGCTCTGTGCCAATGACTTCTTGAACAAGACACAGATTCACGTACACTTGTCAAAGATCTCTAGGCAGTCAGATTTTGCTTCACCGGGCCCCGAACGGGATACTCTTTTTGAAGCCACATCAACGCATGTCACCGGAGCCACCTGCACGAAATGTAGACCTGCGGTGGAAAGGGAACAACGGACGACGACAACCCCAGTACTTTTCTGCGGCAACATTGCGTCTGGTAATCAGGTCATGCGGGATGGGCCGACGCGTGATAAGTATAGTCGGGATTTGGGAGGGGTCTTGTGCTTCGAGATGTGGGCAGCTGGCTTAATGAACAGCTTCCCCTGCATAGTTGTTCGTGGCATCTGCGACTATGCCGACGCACACAAAAACGAGCAATGGCGGCCGTACGCAGCAGCCACAGCGGCATCGTTCGGCAAAGAATTGCTATGCTACATCCCACCATTGATGCCAAGCGCTAGACACGCATCTGAAAATCGTAAGTAGGACAGGGATGTCGCCAGATAAGACTCTGACTTCTGCAAGCCCTTCAAAGACCTCACTTCCTTGTTCCATTTGGAAGAAACGAAAACTTTGTCGGCAGAGAAACTATTTTGATGAAACTTCTGAAGAGGATACCGCCAACTGCCAATGGAGACGCTTGCCCAAGGACCGCTATCGTCGGACTGGGAGGAATCGGAAAGACACAAGTCGCCATCGAAGCTGCGTACCGCGTTCGCGAAGCCCACCCCGACTGTTCCGTTTTCTGGGTACCTGCTGTAAGCGTTGAGATGTTTGGCAACCATTACCGTAAGATTGGCCGAGCACTTAAACTCAAAAACATTGAGGATCCTAAAGCAGATGTCAAAACCCTGGTCCGAACTGCCTTAGAGCGGGACGACATCAACAGCTGGCTTCTTATAGTCGACAATGCCGACGACACTGGCTTGCTGTTCAACGGGCCAAAGCTTGCAGCATACATCCCCTATAGCCGTAGAGGCTCCATCCTTTTCACGAGTCGGAACAGTATCATCGCAGCTAGATTTGATGGTGTCCATGCCCTCCATCTGTCCGAGACGAATGCTCAAGAAGCTGCTCGGCTCCTACACACCGACTTGAGCGAGAGCCAGATCGACAATGGCCGAAGCACAACACAACTTCTCGAGAAGCTCACGTATCTTCCGTTAGCTCTCAAACAAGCCTCAGCTTATTTGAAAGCCAATATTTATACATCGATATCTCAGTATCTAGAATATTGCGAAGCAAGTGACGAAGAGCAGATCAAGCTACTTGGAGAAGATTTTGACGATCAATACCGATACGAAAGTATCCAGAATCCAGTCGCAAAGACGTGGTTCATTTCGTTCGACAATATTGCACGAGATAACCCCTTGGCAGCAAGTTACCTCGGATTTTCTTGCCATTTTGCTGAAAGATACATTCCACCGGCGCTTTTACCCCCCGGGGAAAGCGAAAGACAGACCCACGAGGCGATCAGCACGTTGATGGCGTACGCATTCATAAAGAAGCGACATGCTGCAGGAAATCTCGAAATCCATCGGCTGGTACGCTTGGCAATGCAGAACTGGCTGAAGAGGCAAGGCAAGGAACAGCAACAGTTTTCAGAGACATTATCAGCGAGCTATACAGAAAAAGGGTCGAGGCTACTATCAGGACTTTCTAAGACAAGAGGTATGTACCTGCAAGCGCCAGGGCCAAAAGAACAGGATCTGGCATCAAAAGACATCCAAGTTAGCACTGCTATGTCTGACTTCGCAGACACAGATTTCAACGCACAGTTCTATGTCAAGAAGAATGACATTGAAGAAGCAAAGGCGACAAATCAGCAATCCTTTCAGTCGAATAAGCAGTTGCTAGCGCCCGAGCAAGCGGTCACCCAAACCGTCCCCGAACGCCCAGCACATGGACGCAAAAGCCAGGGGGAAACCGGAGAAGTACCGTGGATAGCTCAAAGGCACTGGCACTGAAGATGGAGGACATAGTACTGGAGCGCCATGTTACTCTGACGACAATGCCAAATGTAGTCGATATTTTCAAACGCCCAGGCCACAGAAGCGGATCTCACAGGGACATCGCGATCTAATCCACAAGAACCAAAGCTGGACCAGTTTTGGGGGTTCTGGCTCTCATTGGATATGGAGATTCGAAGCAAACGTTGCAAATGATTGCAATCACTTTCCCGATCTATAAGGACGCCACTGCGCTCATTTCCCTAGTCTCAAGTAAGTAGGCACAAGGATACCAGATGAATGCCTACAACATTGTCGTCCGTTGAACATCAACCCGTTTTCTTCTTACCCGCAGCATCCCTCAAAGCCGCCACATCCCTCCCCCAAACAACAGCCAACGCCGCACCCCCAGGCCCAACCACACAACTCCACATGACCGCCTTCCCCAGATCCATCACAACCTGTCCCACCCCGGCCCTCGCATACGCCATATACGCAAGCCAACTCCACGTCGCCAGCGACGCGCAGTACATATCCCACTGCAACAGCGCCAGAATCCCCTTCTCCAAACTCGCCATGGGCGCGGTGCTCCACGGCCACGTCGGGCGCAGGATCTGCCCCAGCATCTCCAGCGGGGCCACGCCCGCCGCGGACTCGGATTTCAGCACGACGTAGCCCACGACGCCGTAGTGGCACGCCGTCGCGAGGGCGAGGGTGAAGGTGTAAATCCTGCTGAAGCGGGCGATTTTCGTCTCTGCGGTCTCGTAGCGGGCTTCCGGGGCAGTGGTCAGTTTGGGCAGGATGGCTTGGAGGATGCCGGTCCAGAGGGGGAAGGCCTGCCAGATTGCGAGGGCGGCTTCTCGGAAGTAGGGGGAGAAGAACTGTGTGCGGGGCAGGCCGGCGAGGATGCTGGGGAGGAGGACGCCGAGGGACCAGGCGGTTGTGACGGTCTCGCCGTCGGCGGGAGGGATGGAGATGGCGTCGACGAAGGAGAAGGCGCTTGTGGTGGAGGGGATCTCGGAGGTCCAGAGCCAGGCGAGGAAGTAGAGGGGGAGGGTGACGCCGAAGGTTATGAGTTGCCAGAGCATGCCCCAGGCGGTGGTGCTGTTGCGACACGTCAGTTGGGAAATCTTATTGATGAAGTTTCGGGAATACGCCTTGCGATCGTTTCTACACCACAGCCGAGCAAATGTCTCAAATTCTTCCACGACATCAACTCATCTCCATGCCTCCGGCTCGGCTCGCGCCAGCCATACCGAAAATCACCGCCTTCATTATGGAAGCCGAGCGAGACAAGCCCAACCCGGTTGGAGGTTTCACAGCATGGGGAAAAAAGCAGTAAAAACACAGTTGGAAGGTCTTATAAAGATATGCACTCAAGACTCACTAAGAAACAATCTTGCCGCGGTTCCCAGCCCGCATGCCCTCGACGATGATGAGCATGTGCACCGCCAGAAGCTGCCCAGCCATGAAGATGGAGAAGAGCGTCAAGGGAAGGTCGGTGCCCTGGACGATGGGCTGGAAGAAGCGCACCAGCATGGTGAGCAGGCTGTCGAGCTGCCTCACGGTGGTGAAGGTGATGGGCTCGGCCTCGAGGTTCTTCGCGACGACGTCATTGAGGCCGTTGGCGTTGCCGAGGTCGTTGATGGCGACCTTGGCGAGGTAGAAGTTGGCGAGGAAGACGGCTGTGAATACTGTGCGGGACATGATGAGTGAGTGAGATGTGGAGTGAGATGGGCGAGTGTGTTTTCAATGCTAGTGAAGGATCACCACGAGTAGCCTGCGGAGAAGGAAGACGGGGGACGTTGCATGGAGACGACGGAACGGCCGGGCTTGGGCTGGTGGTTGGTCGGTATTTCATCTGAAGTTGTCTATCCGCACGCTTCCTCGGCCAAACGGTGAGGGTCCGTCGGTAAGACTACCAGCCGGTGTAAACTTTCACGAATTGGCGAATGAGCGACCGTCTAGCGTGAACTTGAACAATTACTGTGGTGATTTAAACTCAATTACGCAAGCCTTCTGAAGCCCTCCCATCCCTTTTAGATAACGCCATATGTGATGCAGTAAATTACAAGAGTGTGAATGCGCGTTTCGATGTCTTTTCACCGGCGCGAATTATCGTGTCTCATTTTGAACCCCAGCAAACGCAGGGCGGAAGGCTTTGTACATCTGCGCCGCAATCTGATCTAGTCAGCTGGACGTCGTGCTGCCAGGAAGAGCCTCTGGGGACTCGAGCCAGCCACGAGAGGCGGCATCCTTGATGCCAGCGAACCAAAGGTTGGCCATCTTTTGGTAGCCAGCGTCGTCGGGGTGGGTGCCGTCTACCAGATCGCTCTTCAGAGGGCCTTGGTCGGAGTGCATGTCGACGATGACGACCTTTCTGGACTTGGCCTGCTGCTCCTCGACAAGCTTCTTGAATTGCTCGTTGACCTTCAAGACACAAGCCTCAGTGTTGTTGTTGCCATTGGGCAGGAGGGTGGAGAGTACGATGGAGGCACGGCTGGATGTGGACCAGACGTACTCCATCATTTCGAGAGTGCGAGCGCCGGCGTTGTCGGTGTCGTAGCTTTGAACGCAGTCGTTTGTGCCGGCGTTGATCAGGACGAGGTTTGGCAGGGTCTCGGGGACTGAAATCTTGGCCTTGGCGAGGACCTGTTCGATGCGGAGGCCGGGCCAGCCCTCGTTCTGGTTGTCTTCCATGGTGCCGTTGGGGTTGTTGCCAACCATGTCGACGGGGTTGCCGTCTGCGATGAGTGCATTGCGAAGGTCTTGACGGTAGCCGTTGCCATCGGAGGACTGGACTCCGTGGGTAATTGAGGCGCCAAGGGGCATGATGCGGAGGGAGACATTGCCGCCGACGAGGATATTGAAGTCTGCTCTTCCGTGGAGGGCCGGGGGCTGATGCGCGGGTGCGGCGTGGACTGGGGCTCGTTAGCAGCCGTTGGAGAAATCGGAGAAGGTGGGCTTACCAGCACTGGAAGCCAAGAGAAGGGCTACCGGGAGAAAAGTATTTGAATGCATGATGGACGGAGGATGTAATCGGTGATGAATTGAAGGTCCGGCGTTCAAAGGCGAGGTCGTAACCGGTCGCTAGATGTTTTGAGGCGTGTAGACAGACCGAGACGTTTCAACGAGACAGTTGGGCGACGGGTAGGTTAAGTACGAAGAGAGGCGTGATCCATGATTGAGCACCTAAGGAGGTACCTAGGGGACAAGCCAAGAAAATAAGCTCATGGTTGGGCCTCTGGATCGGTGGCAGGGTCGGTCCTTGGTGCGACCGGTACCTGGTTGCGTTACTGCGCATTAGTGCGACGGAGGGAGGGATCAGTCTGCGGTTCCCTGGTGCAAGCTCCAAAGTCCCTTTTGGAGGATCGGACGGCTCATTGGGATTGTCATTGGACCATGCCTGGGTTGGGCAAGGTGCAAGTCAGTGGGTGGGCAGGGATGAGACGGACGGGTGGTCTGGATGACATGACAAGGCAGTTGATGCCCGTTGCTGCTGCTGTCGCTGCTGGTGTCCATGGCTGTAAGCGAGTTGAGGCGAAGACGGGACGAGACCGAGAGGACTACTCGTTAGTCGGGAATAGCGTCGAAGGATGGAGGTGAGGACGGAGCGGGACTAAGACGAGGGAGGCGCGGAAAGGATGCAGACACGGCGGAGGAACGGCGGCGCTACTGTTGTCGTCTGCCATTTGGAGGGAAGGAAGGAGGGCAGAATGCTGCTGCCTGCTCTGGGAAATTTGGAAATTTGATGGCAGGAGCACCCCATTGCGTGTTTCCCATTGTTGGATGGGGAATGACACACACAAGTCCCTTTCCTTCCGTTTCTTGCAGGTACCGACCGACCTTAGACTGTGACTGCCACGCGAAAGAAGAAAGAAGCAGGCGCAACACACGGCAAACAGGCAGGCAGGGGCTGCTGCTGCACTTGCCGTGAATGGCAAGTTTGACTTTTACGGCAAGTTCAGGTCGGCCTGGGGCAGGTGCAACTCCCCGCAAAAGTGGGAGATCTCTCTGGGTCACAACACGAGGTGGATGCAGGGGAAGGAAGGCGCATCCACGATAGGCACCTACCATGCATGCTGTGATGTTTCGACCTCTCCTCCTTCTCCCTCCTCATGTCCCGAGGAAGTCGTACTCGGGTGGCTTGCCTTCTCTTTTCGTCGTGGCTTACTACTTGGGTAATCGCCAAATGGCATGATGGATTTTATCTCGCAGCATGACAAGATAGATGCACCAGAAAAAGAAGGAGGGAAGTGGCTGGGGATGGGGATGGGGATGCTGTTTTTGGCGTCATCCCGCATGGCTTCAGCGACCGTCATCCCTGATCACCCGCCCGGACACTCCAGGTCGCTGTCTCCCCTTTTTGGCACCTCACCGCCCAAGCTGGACGGCCTGCCCGCGGTAAGGCGGATGGAACGAACTCTTGGCCCCAGCTAATAATTATTTTCCGACCACCATCCAGTTTCACCTTGACGACACAGCCGCAGCCCGGCCTCTTCCTCTTGCTTTTCTCCCTGCCGCCTGATATTTTCATTCGACTGCCCTATGGATGAATCCCATTCCAGGCAGCTCGTCTACGGCAGTTGACCGTCGAGTGGGACTGCTGACATCTTCCGAGCTGCATCACTTCCATCAAATCCCCGAGTGCCCACCGCCGGCATCTCACCTTATCCACCTCGTCTGCCTCTGCCGCCTCTCATTGTTCGGCTCGGTCTTTTGAGATTGAGACCCAACCAGCACCACCGCGAAGGATTGCTTCTAATGACGGCGGCTTCCAAAGCCGGACTCGAGCTAGACCTCGACAGGGACGAGATGCTGCGAAGCTGACAGGACCGCATACGGCGCCACAACATCGTCCCTGCGTCTGCAGTCGGGCCCCTTTCTGACGTCACCCTCTACGGCGCCAGCAAACAAGCTAACATGCTGCATACTGCTGTCGACATCGCACTTGGCGACAATGTCGGAGAATATTGAGTAGCCATTCAAGCACGCGATCGGTATCAAATGTCATCGAACAATGCAATGCGACGATGCGTCGATGCGGCGTGAAATGAGCCAAGACGCCACCTCGGCAGATGCCTACCGGATTGCAACCTTGCCATGATACCTTCCTTGGTCTTCACGTGGGATAATAGCAGATCAATAAGCTCTACGGATATTCTGGAAGCCATCAAAGCATTTTGCGACCCGAGAACAGAAACGGACTACTTGCCGGCTAGCGGCAATCCTCGCTTTTGCTTGCATTTTGCAACGTTGCTTCATCCCTGAAGCACAGGACATTTCTCACCGAGACCGCCGACAGCGTCAACCGAGTCACAACGAATTGCTCACGACTCAAGTCAGTCAACGGATCGCACAATTACACATCGCTGAACCACTGCCGCGTACCTTATCTGATGCTTCCAACCAACCGCCGCGACTCAGGCACCGAGTCTCTCAATTTCTGGGCCTGCCACCGCGGATGATCAGTGACAGATGACAGCGGTCTCATGTCAACTCGACATGCGACCAATGGCTGCCCTCACCGTTACACCCTCCAGCGGCCCGCTGCAGTTCCCGGATTAGCGCATACTACGCAGTTATCTGGTTTCACCCAGGAGTCCTCACGAATGCCCTGAACGTGATCAAATTGCGACTTCAAAGATAACCAGAAGTCGCGTCGTCGTGTTCAGATGACGACTTCACCGATAAGATTGCGAGATACCCCTAGGCTAAGTGGTCCAGCGTTGGATACTTGATAAACATGTTTGCATTCTCTCAAGATGCAATTCACTCTCGACTCCGACACCCAATATCCCATTGATAACGCCTGAAGCCATGTCGAAACCGCTCAACGATGAAGCCTCCCCGCTTCTGCCCCGCGACGATGCCGGGTCCCACCAATCCAGCCCTTCCAGCTACTCCGACCCGTCCAACCTCGTCCTCTTCCGTCGCGCAGTGGGCATCAACGTCCACCTCCAACCCCAAGACGATTGCGATCTCGAGTCCGGCCGCATTTCCGCCCTCGGCATCTACGCGTCCACCATTGCCGCCCACCGCCGCGTCCGCATCTACCGCATCATCGCCACCGTCGTACTGTACACCTGCCATGCCGCCCAGCTGATCATCGGTGCCGTGGTGGCCGCCATGGGCCCCTCCGCGGGAACGCACAGGAAGAGCATCACTGTTCTGGGCGCGATCAACACGGCAGTCGCTGGTGTGTTGACCCTTATGAAGAGCCGTGGGTTGCCGGAGAAGCTGCGTCGCGACGAAGTTGAGTTCCGGCGCTTGCAGGACTGGATTGAGGAGACTGAAGCATTATTAATGCTGGGTGTCATTGGAGAGACGAGGGAGGAGGTTGGAGAACTCGTGGCGACGGCGTACAAGAAATGGAACTTGGCGAATGAGCGGGGAGAAGACATCAGGCCCGAGGGGTACTCCCGTGAAGAGGGAGACAAGAGCAAGAAGACGGGATTGAACTCCAAGTGGCTGCGCGGGTTGTGATGGTCCAAGTTATCATGCACTCGGCTATGATTATAATATCTCGATTTCATCACAATGTTGTATCATCTGCCAGCCACCTACAGCTTCGCCTTTACATCTTCTACCGGAAACATCCCCTGGTGTCTCTGCCCGCGATTCAACATCGGTATATCGCTCGTCACGCCCTCAATCTCGTTCTCGCACCATTCATGAAACCCAAACCCGTTCGCCAGCGCCCGTCCATATGCCTCGCCCCCATTCTCCCCAAACAGGATCTCCGGGTCGACAGTCCCCAAGCAGATGCTGTACCCGTCCTGGCCGCGGTAATAGAGCCACGAGCCGCAATCCCTGCAGAAGCCGCGCTTGGCGGCCGCCGAGGCGCCGTACTCGGCCAGGCTGGCGGTGGTGTCGGACGTCCAACGGAAGTCCGGCACGCGGTGGAAGGCGGTGAAGAGCGCGCCGGACTGGCGGCGGCACTGGGTACACTGGCACGTCATTGCGTTCTTGACGAAGTCGTGGGAGCCGGGGAGGGTGACGGTGTAGCGGAGCTTGGCGCAGAGGCAGCCTCCGGTGAGGGTTTTTGGCTTGGGGCCGAGGTTTGATTCGTCTGTCATGTTGAAGGATATGGTTGATTGGAACTGGCGCGATGAATGGTTTCAGGTGAGATCTTCGCGCAGTATTGAGGGTAAGGAGAGGTGGGAGAGCAAAAAATATCGCTCTTATTGGTTTTATGTAGGAGGAGTGGCGTCCGACGTCAGAATCGTCAACGGCGCCCTTCGGCGGGCGGCGGCCGGGATCACGGGACCGCCACCACCGCCACAACATGCCAGAAGCATCAAATCGGTCATTATCATGTCGTAATATTCCTATATGCATTCTATACCGGCCGTAGCCAATCCTGGCCGTAGGTATCAACCCATCTAAACCGTCATTCTATCCTTTGCAAACCTTTATCGTTCATCGATCCTCCTCGTCCTCCGCAACCCAATACGCCTCCACTTCAGCAATACACGTCTTCGCAGGGATCGTAACCGCAATCGGGAAGCCGCCATAGTCCGGATCATCGTTCGGCATGATCAGGAACTCTCCGCTGCGCGTCTCGTCGCCGTTGAACACCCTCAGCGTGCGCAGCGTTCCGTCCTCCGCGACCTCCTTCTCCGCGGCCGCCAGGATTCCCGTGAAGGTCGCCTCCTTGCGCACGCTCTTGAAGCTCACATTGAACCCGCGGCCCACGGCCAGAAACTTGGCGTCGCCGAGGTGGATGATCATACCGCCGCCAGGACCAGCCTTCCCAAACACGAACGCGCGCTCGATGATGACTTCGATGTCGCCAAAGACCTTGCTCCACCGCTCGCCCTTGCCGGCGGGGTCCGCCTCCTCGTCGAAGAAGAATCCCATGCGGTCTTCCGGCGCGGCGGCGAGGAGGTACGGCGTGATTTGGGAGAGAAGCTTGTACTCCCGTCCCACCGTCTCAGCGCCGGTGTCGATGCCGAAGGGCGAGGCGCCAAGGGCGCCGTAGGTGCCGTAGGAAAGCCACACTCTCCGGGCGCCGTTCTCGTCGCGGCGCTGCTCGGGGATGAAGAGCGGGTTGCCGGCGTGGGCGGTGTAGTCCCTGCAGACGGTCTCGTAGTTGTGGAAGTAGAGGTCCGGCGCGAGGAAGTCGAGGGCCCTTTCCTTGCCGAAGATGGTGTTGAAGCGCCAGATGTCGAGGACGTGCGGGCAGGGCCCGCCGGAGGGGTAGACGCCCGGGTCGGCGCCGCCGCCGACGACGATGGGGACGCCGCGCAGGTCGAGGTCGGAGGCGTCGTCGAAGTTGAGCCAGGTGTTTGTGTACAGCGGGATGTCGTACTCGCGCTTGCCGGCGGCGGCGACGCGGCCGACGTAGGAGGAGATGTGGTAGGCCATGAAGGCCTCGTCGGCGGCGGTGCCGGGGCCGAAGACGGAGGTCCAGGAGTGCGTGCCCGAGGGCGGCGGGGTGGCGAAGCGGGCTTTGAACTTGGGGTGGAGGGTGTCCCGCTGGGAGTGGAAGTGCTGCAGGAGGGGTTCGGGGACGGGTTGGGCGAAAGCTTCGTTGGCGCGACGGGAGCGGTCGCGCGAGTCGCCGAGGAGGCCTGTCTCGTTCTCGACCTGGACCATGAGTACGGTGTTGTGTTCGCCATCGACTTCCTTCAGGTGGCGCATGAGGGCGGCGAAGGCGCGCGAGTCGGCCTCGCAGGCGGCGTTGCTGAGCGGGGAGACCATCTCGACGGTGCGCTTGCGGCCGCCGGCCTCGAGGACCTGGACGCGGGGGAAGCGCTTCGTGTCGCGCTTGACCCAGCCGGGGGCGTAGGTGGAGATGCCGTTCTTGTAGGTGCCGAACCAGAGGAGGACGAGGTGCATGTTGTGTTCGCGGGCGCCGGCGAGGACGGCGTCGAGCTCGGCGAAGGAGAAGGCGCCCTCTGTGGGCTCGATGTCTTCCCAGGTTATGGCGCCGAGGAGGGTGTTGATGTGGTTGTGCTTCATGGGCCCCCAGACGGAGGACATGAAGCGGGCGGAGGAGAGGGAGGAGTTGTGCAGCTCGCCGGCGAGCATGAGGAAGGGCTTGCCGTGGAGGATGAGCTGGGTGTTGCCGTTGGGGAAACGGTGGAGGTGGGGTGGTTTGGAGGCGTCAAGGGCCGTCATGATGGGCGAGTTTGGTGTTGTGTTTGATGTGTGTATAGGTGTGGTGAGGAGGGGGAAGAAACGAGGGGAAGAGGTGTGGTGGTGAGTGAGAGAGAGTGAATAGGTAGAGAGAAGGATGGACTCTCAGAAACAATCGTGAGGTTGAGAGAGGTTGAAGTAATGGCGTCTGATATCTCGAGTCAACATTATCCCGAGGATGTAAATGCAAGTAAGCTCCGTCATCCACCTATGTCAGTCAGGCCAGCTTGGGTTTATCGGAGCCGCACCAGCAGCAGCGTGACACCACCGCCGGGAGACCCTCCTTTTCGGATCCGCTCTACGTGAAGGAAAACCCGACGGCGCCAGCTCCTGCGGCCTGCCGCTCCAACGAGATCCGTCATTCGTCCTCGCTGGCGGCGTTCGGAACGAGCCCCAGCTCCACAGATTCAGTGAAGCGGGAACATGATTGCAGATCACCTGGTGGTTGGTTGGGGGTGGTGTGGCGCCACCGGAGACGGGCCGAGGGGGAGATGCTTAGACTAGATGGGGGGTTGAAGAGCTTTCGGAAATACTTCGCATCTGTTCGAAGTCTTTGAATGTTTAGTCTCAAGGAACAAGAACCGGACTCAATGTTGATGCATGAAATGAATGCTTGTTTCCCCGCAATCCAGTAATTGCCATATTGACGGAATTACGTCTGAAGTTCCATTACGCCGTGTGACTCTTTGCCGGAGTTCCATGATGGACTGAATGCTGCAAAAGTCCGGAAATACTTCGCATTTACTCCCCCCTTGTCTGAGGCTTTGTTTGTCTCTCCTCATAACCCACATTGCCAAAAACAAAAAAGTCTCCGCTGGTGGATGCGTGGAGTCTGTTCCATTGCAGCGGGGAACATCGGGCGGTCCTTGCACCACTCCTTGCACCACTGGCTGTGTCTTTGGCTGTCTCTTCCCACTTTCCCGGGAATATCATGTAATGTCTTATTCTCTTTGTATTTCTTTCACCTTGTTTTACTCTTCTGGGGCTATTGTCTATTGCTCTGCGGGCTCTCCACCCCGGGGAGTCCCGGCCAACAATCGATATCATCCAGCTTCCTCAACAGCTTCTCCAACTTGAGCCGCGCGCTCTCGCTCACCAACGTCTCGGGGCCTCCACCACCATCACCGCCATCCCCGATGTTCATCTGCTCCATGTACGCCGCCCCGCAGTCGCGCAGCTTCGGGATCAGACTGTTCCCGTTCTGCTCCAGCACGTGCTGCGGCATATGATACAGAATCTCGAGCAGGTCGTCCACGATGCGCTGGTGCTCCGCGGCGCGCGTCTTCACCGTGCTCCCGAACTTCTGCAGCAGGTTTGAGCGGATGTTGAGGCTCGTGATGAAGAGATTCGCGATCTGCGTGTCGTGGCCCTCGGTGATGTGCCCCGGGCGCGAGAGGCCGCCGCGCCAGCGCAGCTCGGGCGGGAAGCTGTCGATGATGGTCTGGATGCGCGCGAGGTAGTGCTTGAGGGCGTCCTCCTGGGTGCCGTAGACGCTGACCGGGGCGGTCTGGGCCTCGTGCCAGATGAGGAAGAGGTCGCTGAGGTGGTTGAGGCCCGGGACGTAGGAGGTGGTGTCGCCGTGCCAGGGGGGCAGGCCGTCGGCGGGGGAGAGCTGCGGGCCGGTGTCGAGCTGGGAGTCGGAGAGGGGGAGGGGGCGGAGGTGGGCACGGTTTTCTTGGTGGGAGACTATGGAGACGGAGAGGCGGCCGAAGATGTCTGCGCTGCTGTATTGGGGAAACAGGGAATAGTGTCAGAATGAGTATGGTGTGGAAAAGGTCAACCGATGGTGGTGTCGTCATCCCATGTTGAAGAACACCCACCATCATGCATGGATGTTTATCCCCAAGGTTGCATACAGAGTAACAGGGTGGGGGGATGGGGATACTACGTACCAGTATGCCGCAAAGATCAGCCAGAAGAGCCGCTTCAGCAGCTGCTGCTCAGACATATCCAAGTCAGCCATGCGGTAATACGCAAGGAATCTAGCCCCCGCCGCAGCCTCGGACATGCCGTGGAACGAGCCCATGTCCCCCAGCCCGTTCTCGTTCATGGAGGAGGCCGAGGTGCCGATGTTGTACATGGCGATGCACCAGTCGAGCGAGTAGGCGGGCTTGCGGATGCCGTGGTCGAGCAGGTGGTGGTCCTCGATGAAGTCGAGGCAGCCCTCGACGGTGACGGGGTGGTAGTCGGCGCGGCGGAGGGTGGCGACGGTCGCGGCGCAGACGCTGACGACGAGCGCGCAGAAGGTGCGGTCGGAGGCGGCCTCGCCGGCCTTGAGGCGGTGCATGAAGCGCCGCCGGTGCAGCACGGGCGCGAGGGAGTGCACTTTTTCGAACCAGTCGTGCAGGATGCGTTGGACGAGGGCCTCGGGCGCGAAGAGGGCGAGGTAGTTGGCGGGAGCCGGTCCCGGCCCCGTGTTGGGGCTCGGGGCGCCGATGAGCGCGCGCAGGTCGGGGACGGAGGAGGCCGAGGAGGATGTTGCTGCTGCTGCTGTTATTGTTGCTGCTGCTGCTGCGACCGCGGAGGCGGATATGTGTGAGTGGGAGCGCGGGGTGGTGTGAGTGTGTGCGGAGGAGGAGGCGGGCGAGGTCTGGTAGGCGAGGTTGAGGTCCGGCGAGGTGATGTCCGATGCCGAGGGGCTTTGTTGGTTGGACGGTCCGGGTAAAGGCTGCTGCTGCTGCTGCTGCTGCTGATGAGCCTGGAGTTGGTGTTGTTGCTGTGCATGTCTGTTGATTTTGGTCAGTGTAAGTGGTCAGGGATGGTGTGCAACAACGACATCGGATGTGTGTGTTGCAGACCGGGGGTGGGTTAGGTTGGACGGAACTTGTTCGGCGGCCCTCTCCTCCGCCGCGGCCGGTCATGTGTGCACTGGATGTCGAGGAACGAGCAGCCTTGGCACCGGGTCTCGCCCGCTCCGTACAAACACTGCCGATCAGTCAGTCAGTTGAGCCGGCCGGTGTGCTGATGTTTGTTCTTTATGACATAATACGTGACATACACTCACTGTATGATGAATGAAAACATGACAGACAATCACTGGGCAGAAATAAACAAAACAGAACAAAAAACTCCTTGGGAAAATCGTCTCACCCTGACTTTGCGGGCCCGGCATGCGTCGCAGGCATTCTGGTTCCTGATGATCTTGGTCCTCGGCCTGCCGCTGGCTGGCGACGCCGGGGATGTCGAAAGTGGAGAGCGAGACCCGTTTCCGTCCGGTGGTTGCGATGGTGGTGGTTGCTGCTGCCGCTGATGTTGTACTGCTCGGTCGATCTCCATGTCCATGGTATGTAGTCAAAGCAGTCAGCCGCTCCCGGAGGAGACCAGCCCAACCCAAAACCAGATCTAATGCCGAGGAGGCGCAAGATGGATAGCCGGGCAGACAAAAGAAAACACCGCCCTGCCGTGCGTCGTGCTACAGTGACAGTAAACGGCAATCAACCGCCGCCGCACAACTCACGGTAACATGAACCTACACAACCTGCAACCTTCACCCGAACAACTCGTGGTGGAAACGGCCCGCCCCTCCCAATTGGCGAACTTGTGGAGAGAGAGACAGCTTCAGAAAGGGTTCTCGAAGCTGGTAGGCCGAAGCAGAAGCTTGAGATGGATCCAGTCCGTCAAAACGTGGCCCGCATGGGTCCTTGTGTGATTGATTTGGTCCCGGTCGGCTGGTGTGCGGTCGGATTTTCCCTTTGGGCGTGGCGAAAGACGAGACAGGCTGGGGAAAAGATTGGCGGGTTGGAGAGAACAGACAAGGCACAGCTGCGACTTGGGAGTGGTGTCTCGAGACATCCGAGGAGAATTGTCGGGCCATCCAGAGCATGCAGAACTGCTCTTCAGTGTTCGTTTTCAAATGCTTCCCCTGGTATCCGTAGCGAAAACCTTCCACCCCTCTCGCCTCGCATATACGTCGGAGTAACTCCCATCCCCCCCCGTAGAACGTGGGCTGCCAGACGGAGTAAAGAGGCTCTCGGAAGACTAAAGCGACCAGGGGATGTCCCCGCACTGGGGCGTCACAAATCGAGTCATGGTCCAGACCGTAACGCGCATAGCTCCAGTCGATGCAGCAGACTTTGAGTTGCAGAGTGTACACCAAACTCTATCATTACCCTCGCAACTCGACGTGTTGCTTCTGTGTACAGAGTAGATGTTAGTAATAGTGCAGCAAGTCGTCGTCGTATTCTGCGTCGCCGCTCCCCCAGACAATCCATTCCGCGCAGCTGGGTTATGTTGGCGGCACCCCTGACTAGCCAATTCGACCACGCCATCACCACACGCAAAAACCGACATCCGTAACCCGGTGTCAGGGCCCTCTCTCTCACCACCTGTTCCCGTGCGATTCCAATGCGCAAAGGAGCTGAGCCTTTTTACCCCAGGGCAAGCTGCAAGATGTGGAGTCTAATATTGGGTCCCCCTTCCCGTCCGCCTTTCCCCTTCGTGAGAAACTGTTCCCACCCCCACGGGGCACACTTCGTCTGTACTCGCTCCAATGACGATCTAGTCTCGTGATTGCACCTGGCCTTGACAACCGCCCCTCCCCGTAATACCCCCCCTTGGAGAAACGAAGCGCCGCTTGGTGACGCCGTCGTCCCAACGTCCTGCTATTGGACGTGCGTGGTCTGTTGTCTTGGAACCCGTCATCGGGGGTAAACGACCCTCGGCTCTTTGTCGGGTGGCCTGTTGTTCTGCCCTTGGCTCAAAGAGGGCACCAGGCAATTAGTTGGCAGGTCCATTCGAGCCAGATTCGGCATAAGGCGGCGTGCAATATCGAGATGCCATGCTGCTTGCTGCTGTAGCCCGGAAGTCGGAATTTGCTATAAGTACACTCGGAGATCTCTCGACTTCCCAGCAGGATGGGAACGGGGAGACACGCGGCAACCAAAGTCTAGTCCGGCGACAACAAGTCCATCTTCTCACTCACACAGCTCGGTTCTTTACATCTCCCATACGCCATGGAGCTGAAGCAGTCAGAGAGCCATGGTGTAGACCATGTCGACATCACGCAGGAACCACGCCTCGACGCACCCGAGGGATCGCCTCTGCCGTGGTACAAGCAACATGAGCTCAGGAAGCTGTACTTCATGATGGTCTTCCTCTTCCTGGGATCGACGACACTAGGCTACGATGGAAGTTTACTGAACGGGCTTCAGACCATGCAGTCATGGCAGTCTTGTAAGTGTTGCATTCTTATTCCATCATAACTTGCTCGAAAGGGCCCTTCATATCGCAATGTCTAGTTGAAAGTGACTTCGCGACAACAAGCTAACACCGTCTCACTCAGATTTTGACCACCCGACCGGAAGCCGTCTCGGCATCTTTGGCGCCATGCCCGGCTTCGGCGGTCTCTTCGTCCTCCTCTTCGCCCCGTATATCGCCGACGGCCTCGGCCGAAAGACAGGCACCGCCGTCGGATGCGTCTTCGTCGTCGCTGGCGCTCTCCTGCAGGCCTTCCCCAAAGAAGGCGCGGGCAGAGACGCAATGTACCTCATCGGCCGCTTCATCATGGGCGCGGGCTCCAACATCTCCAACGGCACGTGCCCGCTGCTCATCACCGAGGTCGCGCATCCGAGACACCGCGGCAAGGTCACGACTCTCTACAACACACTGTGGTGTAAGAAAGTACCGCCTGGGGAAAAAGTGCATCGCTGACAGTTTGAAATCAGACCTCGGTTCGATCATCGCAGCCTGGACTTGTAAGTTACCCACACCAACACCCCCTTTGCGCACTCCCTAACGGCCTCACCAGGCTTCGGCACACTCACCCAGCAACACGGCGACATCCAATGGCGCCTGCCCACCGGCCTCCAGTGCATGATGCCCGGGATCCAGCTGCTCGCCGTGTGGTTCCTGCCCGAGAGCCCGCGCTGGCTCATCAGCAAGGGCAAGGAAGAGCAGGCGAAGCGGGTGCTCATCAAGTACCACGGCAACGGCGACGAGACAGACGCGTTCGCGCACTGGGAGTTTGCCGAGATCTCGAGTACCCTCAAGCTGGAGAGGGAGGCGGCGGCGAACAGCGGGTGGATGGAGCTGGTCCGCACGCCGGGTAACCGCAAGCGGTGCGCTTTGATCATCGCGACGGCTATCTTCTCGCAGTGCTCTGGAAACGGCCTGGTTTCGTATTATTTGAGTGGTCAGTATTTATTGGTGTCACATGGTAGTGTGAGAGGTAACTGACGTCCGAGGCAGTTATTCTGAATACTATCGGTATCAAGGAGTGAGTTGTACCTTTCTCGAGAGTTGTAAAACCATGCTGACACGGTTCTTCCACAGCTCGATCACACAGTCGTACATCAACGGCGGCCTCACCATCTGGTCCTGGCTTGTATCGCTCACCGCCGCATTTTTTGTCGACCGGATCGGACGCCGCGTTCTGTTCCTCTTCGCCGGCATTGGCATGCTGCTTTCATTCTCTGTCTGGACGGCGTGTAGCGCAGTCTACGCTCAGACAGAGTCGTCTTCGGCTGGTATCGCTGTGGTAGCGATGATATTCGTATTCTACGGTACGTAATAAATCCGAGTGCTATGACGTAAGTGTCTCTTGCTGACAAAACTTCTTCTCAGGTGTCGCTGGCGCTGCTTGGCCCGGTCTGACAGTCTCTTACACCGTCGAGATTCTCCCCTACAGTATCCGCGCCAAGGGTCTCACGCTGTGCTTCTGCTTCACGGCGCTGAGCGGTGTCTTTAACCAATGGGTCAACCCGCTCGGAATTGAGCAGTTGGAATGGCGTTTCTACTTTGTGTACATTGCCATGTAAGTGTTATCACAAGTTCCACGGCTTGGACTCTTTGCTAATCAAGGCCATCAGCTTGGTTATTGAGGTCTTGGTCATCTACTTCTTCTTTGTGGAGACCAGAGGGCCCACGCTGGAGGAGATTGCGGTGCTTTTTGACGGCAAGGACTCCGCCGCTGGGGTGGCGAGGCATGAAGCGCAAGCGCAGGCTGAGAAGGTCGAGAAGAGAGAGTCGGCGTGAGAAAAGTGAACGGTTCATGGAGAAGTCGAATAGGAGTTATGGAGTCGAGTTTGGTCTTGGACTAAACTGGAGGAATAGTTGTCTTGAATGATACCAATAGCGGTGCCGCTTTGTACATATAAGCATAAGTTGTCCTTTATTCTGTTCCATATTTACGCTTGGCTATTTTGGCAACTTTTCCTGGCAACGAACGACAAAATGCTGAAGAAGCTGACAAAAGCTCAGGCAATAGCCCGCTAGACCCAGGCATAGAAAATCAACATTACGGCTCTATCTCTTGGCCCCGACTAGTTGCATACACCACAAACTCCATGGCAGTATGTGATGGCCACTACTCGTCACTGCAACGAATGGGAAGGCAGAATGATTATATCCAGTTCAATTTTCAGCAGTGAGCTACCATCTATGTGACTCTACAGAACCAGACCCATACACTAGGAAATCCCAAGCACGCTATTCCGCACTGATGCCGACAACCGGGTCACCAGACCAAGCCGCCGGAAGATGTCATCAACCGCAACGGCCTGCTTATTTGCAGACGGGGATGTTGATAACCTGGCCCTCCTGGAGGAGGAGGGGGTCGACACCCTCGTTGGCGGCGAGCAGGGCGTTAACATCGAGGCCGAGGTCGCCGGCGACGATGAAGAAAGTGTCGCCCTTCTGGATGGTGTAGGTGGCGGGGCCGCCCTCGACGCAGGTGGCGGTGCCGGGCTTGGACAGGCAGGAGGTGTTGTCGGGGTTGCAGATGTGGGTGGGGACCTTGAGGACCTGGCCGAGGAGGATGAGGTTGGGGTTCTCGAGGCTGTTGAGCTTGGCGATGTCGCAGATGCCGGAGCTCAGCTTCTGGGAAATGATGGTGAGGGTGTCGCCGGAGACGACGGTGTAGTCGACGACGGGGCCCTGGGAGCAGGTGGGGGTGGCGGAAGCGGTGGCGGAAGCGGTGCCCGTGGGGGTGACCTGGGTGGGAGTAGCCTGCTGTGTAGGTCGTTAGCAAGAATGGTCTTGGGTGTTTGTGTTATTTGCAGATGTGTGGTGGAAGAGAGCTCAAAGAGCTGATCCCGGGGAAATGGCGTCGAGTTGTCTAGGTACTTACAGGAAGAGCGGCAACGAGGCCGGCAGCGGCGAGGAGGGTGGTGAAGATGTAAGAGGTCTGCATTTTGAACGATTTGGATGGTATCAAAAAAGATGATTAAATGAAGAGCGAGTGAATTTGGGTAAGTTGAAACGATTGTGTAGCTGGTTTAGCGAAAGACTGGATCGAAGAGCTGGATGCTGATGATGCTTCAAAATGTCTGCTCAACACTGATGATCTCTCATCTACTTATATAACTGATTGCCGCCCCGGTCTCAAGGGGGAAAGGGGAGGAAACCAACAGCTTTGACGCTAGCATTCTAGATTCGGGAGTTGCCAGTTCGAATGGCCTCCGTCAATGTTGTTTGTGGGTCGCAAGGGGCTCAGGGGGGGCTATGCGAGGTTGAGTTCAGATGGATTGAAGCCATTTCCAGACCCTGGTGTACCCCAAGGGCCTGTCCGCGGGGAACGTGGCTGCAGGGCGAGAAATGCGACGGAACCGCGTTCCCGGCTTGCTGTCGCTGTCACGGCGAGCCGAGCGAAGCTGTCCCCGAGCCACGGCGCTGGGATATCGGCAGTCTCGGGCATGATCATGTTCCCAGCAGGGCGAGGTGCCCAAACTCTAAATTCTGGAGATTATGCCCCCTTTTTTGACTCGTGTTGGCTGTCAATCTGGGGACATCCTTGTCGAATCGTCCGGTGTTGTTGGAGAGTTGAGACGACGTTTCTAGAAGCTCAATCTATTCGCACTCTAAAACCCCCCTTTCACTGAGCAGAAACCGTTGCCCCCTTACGCGTTTCTTCTTGGCCATTTCAATTTGACGTGGACGGTCATGTCGACGATGATGCAACATCTCGGGATAGTTGAAAAGTCTCCTACGAGAAGCGGAGGACCAAAGTTCACAAGTGCATTGCGAGAACTCACGCAGCAGAGTTATTGATTTAGCCGCCAACCTTAGGCGTAGTAGACCCAAGAAGTTGGTTCTTGTTGGTCTCGACTTACATGTCACCAATATCACGGGACTTAATAGCCGGGGCAATCAAACAAGGTTTGAGCCTCATCAACCTGAGCCCCACCACATCGTCCGAACGCTCCAGTCTCATCTCCAACTGCAATCGGGCTGGACCCGACTCATCATCAGGCTGTTCATCAGAAGACGTCAAACAATTCCGTTCATGACTTTAATTTGGTGAAGGCACATCGTTGCCGTTTCACCGCTTCCAAAATTTGGCCGCCAATTCAATAGTCGACATTGGCGAGATGGAGCAAGAGAGTCACAATGCCTACTTTCAGAAGTCTTGAGTCAACCCAGGGCATTCCCGGTTCGGTTTCGGGCTGGTGAAGCACCTCCGCGTGGGGCTGGGGAAAGGTCCAGAGTCCCACCCAGCACCAAGCCACTCGGGCTGCCAATGACTCCCGGGACTTCCGATCGATTTTGAAGCCTTCCAGAAACAGTGACCCTGAGGCGGTGCCCGCCAATACCGGGACATCCATCCGAACTGCATCAATACAACGGAGGAGTCTGCCACAATGCAACCTCGTGTTGGCCCTGAAGGGATGACTGATGGACTTGGACGGACCAAAAACGGGCTTGACTTCCAAAATCTGCATCTGTTGCCTTGGTCAGGTATTGCTCTATAGTCTGAATCCAAGCATCTTGCTGTTTTCCTTTTGCCATCCAGACTTGGCATTACGCCGTTAATAAGCGTAAGGAAGACCATAGACGTTTTTGATCTATTCTGAGGGCACTCGGTGCGCGTGCGGCGTCTTCGGCGAGCCAAGCTTCAGTCACATGGATTCCTCAACGGGAGATCTTCCAAATTTGAGCAAGCCCGTCCGTATTCGGCAATGTTCCATACGATCTGGCTCAACGGCTTTGGGAAGCTTGGATCTGGAGTGGAGATATTTATTGAGAAAGCTGATGCTTGGAGATGTCAGCTGATTTGGACAAAGTCACAGTCGAATAGCATGATCAGTCCAGGAGACGGGGGTTCATCTTCATCGGGTTGGGGCCGGTGCTTTCCATCAAGACAAAGTGTACGGGCCAGTTTGTGACTTGAGTACAGTTCCGCGGAAACGGACGAAGCCGCGCGGTTTAAGCACATAGTATATGCCCCTATTCTCTTTGGCAGTAGCCATGGGATGCGTGTCTATCTCTGCATAGATGACTTTTGTCCCATAGGATGATTCGGAGATGATTCCCAGGACTGGTGATGCTCGCGTTCCTCTTTCGTCTGCAGGACCGCGATTGCGAGCGGATTGCGAGACTCAGCATGAACTTCCCACATCATGTTGCCGTATAACACTACTAAGTCCCGAAACCTTACGCAAAGGCGTAAGACCGCTTCACAACTTAAGGTCTACGACAAGGACACCATGGGAGTAGCAAACTGCCAGTTTCAGGAGTTCAATGTTGATGGTTTGTGGAAAGTACCTTATCCGGGGGCATTATGACAGCGGGGTCCAAGCCGGAAGACGGCATAATCGATGCCGTTGATTATGTATGACTCGCTTCATCATCGAGCTTGGAGGGGAATGGCTGGCATGTTAATCACCGGCAACCGGTACCGGAATTAATACCCGACGCGTTTGTTGACCGCTACTCGTTTTGGTCATGGATCGGGATAGCCTCAACGTCGTTGTGTTGCACATATAATTACTCACTTAGAGAAACCGTTTTCCTTCAAGCTCGTGTACAGAGCAAAAACCCTCCAAGTACGATGTGAACTGTATAAATAGAAAACATTATAAGTATTTCGATGGAAATGTTTTTCGTGCTGTGGTTATTGACGGCACGATGCTTGCTTCACTGCCGGTTCGGCACATGATAGATTTTCTTTCCATAGAACTTTGGCAATCATGATGCATTTCAAGTCCCGTGATGGAAACTTGGACTTCGAGCTAAGTAGTCTATGCCTGCTGTTGAGAAATACACGATGCGATGTTAAATTAGCCCGCGAGATTCACGTCAAATTTCACTGCGAGCACCTGGCGTTGTTGTTTGACGATACGCGCTATCCGTGCGAATAACCTCATGGCGGCTTAGCGGCCGGAGATTTCTTTTCTATCCGACATTGAGATGAGCTAGAAAGACATCATCTAGCAGTTTTGGACCATAGGATAATAGCCCATCGTTTCTCCGCACGAAGCTTGAGACGATCCCCAGATTGGAACATCCCCCGCCTCCGCACTTAAGCGCCCCAGCTCAACCCCAACCGACGCCTTGCGCACCAATCACAACTCGATCAGCAACCAGGTTCGGGAGTTAGAAGGGCAATCATTTGTGCGCAAGTGAAAAGACTTGGCAACTGCGTAACACTTCTTAGAACCGGTGGGATGATGTTGCGTCGCGCGGTGGAGTGTACGGATCGCGAACCGCTCGGAAACTCGTCGATGGAGGTAGGAAATGGTTTGATATCATTCTGATCAAGATGTATAAAATGCTTCGTACATGGCCTCATTTATTTCAGATGATTGATGGGCAAGCTTCAACGCGCTGATCGCAGTCCACAATCACGATGAAGCTTCTCCAGCTGGCGTCGACCGTCCTCGCCGCCACCACCGCGGTGGCTCAGACTTTCGACAACCCCGTGATCTATGAGGATCTCGCCGATCTCGAAGTCATTCGCGTCGGCGACGCCTACTACTACACGGCCTCGACAATGCACTACTCTCCCGGCGCCCCCGTTTTGAAAAGTTACGACCTCATCAGCTGGGAATTCATCGGACACTCCGTACCAGAGCTTACTTTCGGCGAGAAGTACTACCTGAACAGCACCGAAAGGGCGTACGTCGGCGGCATCTGGGCAAGCTCACTGCAGTACCGCGAGAGCAACGGATTGTTCTACTGGTATGGATGCATCGACTTCAGCAAGACATACATCTTCACTGCGTCGGATCCCGCCGGCGAGTGGCAGAGCCATCCACCGCTGGATGAATGCTTTTACGATCTTGGAGTTCTTGTCGACGACGATGATACGATGTACATCGCATATGGAAAGTACAACATCAGCGTCGCTCAGATGTCTGCTGATGGCTTACAACCTGTCCGACAAGAGGTCAGTTACCGTGTTGTGTTTGATGATTTTGTTATTAACTATGTGTAGGTGGTATGGACCGATTCCACGCGCTACTTAGAAGGATCCAGATTCTATCATATCAATGGCAACTACTACATTTGGGTGACTAAACCTGCAGACGAGCAGCATGTTTTGAAGGCTGATAACCCTTGGGGCCCGTACACAAACAATACCGTTCTCGAACGCATGGCTTCTCCAATTCCCAACTCAGGAGTACCTCATCAGGGCGGCATTATAGATACTCCCGCAGGCGATTGGTTCTATATGGGCTTCCTTGACGCCTACCCAACTGGGCGCATTCCCGTTCTGGCTCCGCTTTCATGGGACGAAGAGGGCTGGCCTCACGTTGTGACTGACGAGGCCGGAGGATGGGGAAAGACTTACCCCTTGCCTGTGACTACAGATAAGACTGTCAATCCAGTCGGAGAAGTACTGGAAAGCTTCGATGGATCTAAGCTTGGCCCAGAATGGGAGTGGAACCATAACCCCGACAACACTGCTTGGGAGCTTGGAACTGACGGCCTCACACTACACACGGCGACGGTTACGTACGATCTGTACTCGGCTCGCAATACCCTCACGCACCGCATTCTGGGACCCAAGAGCAGTGGCACATTCCGTCTTAACCTAGCCAACATGGCGGACGGGGACATCACTGGCGTCTCGATCTTGAGGGATGAGTCGGCTTACATTGGTCTCCAGAAAGAGGGCGATTCTCTCAAGCTGTTCGTCGTTCACGACATTCTGGCTCCCGAGAGTACAGGATGGCAGACTACGTCGAATGGCACCGTCGTAGCCACTGCGGAAATCGATCTGACGACGATTGCCACTGGAGCTGGAGACATCTGGTTGAGGGCTACGGCTGATGTCACGCCCTCCTTCTGGGTGGCGGAGAACACCAACGCTGCGCAGTTCTCGTACAGCACTGATGGGGATACTTTCAGTCAGCTGGGAGACAGCTGGCATCTGCATAACCGCTGGCAATATTTCATGGCCTTCAGATTTGCGGTGCAGAACTTTGCAACCAAGTCTTTGGGTGGTTCTGTCCTCGTAAAGGAATTCAGCTTGAAGTCGGTTGAGTAAAGCATCGAACTACTTTCAAAGCAATCGTGAATCGATTGTATGCGTCTCTCTCATTCGGTAGACCATCAGGTCGCATGGACATATGTTGTAAAATGAAATACGATTGAAGTCAGGTACATTTTCAGGAACGAGGCAGTTCCTAAACCAGAATTATCATCTTGTGCATACGCAATTTGTTTACAGCCTGAGATGTCTCGACCAAACGTTTGTTTTTCAATGAAAAAGGGCAAAGCGCAATTGAAATTCATGGCATGACGTTTTCGTATCGTTTGTAGATTTTGCATGTATTGCAGGGCAGCGGTTAAGAAAGTCGGGATTTTTCTCTAGCCATAACACGCATCCATCGGCGGTGTTACATTCGAGAAAGACATATTTGTGATACTGACTGTGGTCGAGATATGCTTTGGGGGACCTTTCGAGTCAAGACTTGCTGACGTACATGACCGACATACAGCCTTCGAAAATCAAATCCTTAACAGATCACCAGTCTTTCTTCCAATACGCCTATGCTAAATTTAAAGCAGAATCTGTCGGAAAAATCACAATTGCCTGAAAAGACAAGCTCAGGAGATGCCAGATGAACAGAGGTTGACGGACCTGTAGTCAATGTTCAGCGGCTTCATGTATGTCTGGCTGGGTATCGCCAATCATACGAATGGCGAACTCGAGCCAAACGGACGGGGTGGCCCACCTATGCTGTATTGAAAGACACAAACTGAGACAAAACTTGTGCAAACTTAATTAGATTGCTGGAGAGGCTCCTGCGTTTCTTTTCCGCATCTCTCGGATATCTCGCATTTGACCATTTTCGCGTCAACGCGGTCGCTAACACTCCCCGTGTTCCAGAATGAAGGAGCACCGGGACCACTACTCATGAAATACGGACTACCGCGGACAGAAAGTCGCCGGATGGTCTGACAGTCTTCTATAAAAATCGCAGTCTGTTTCTCTCACTTTGCCAATCCCGTCTCGTCCTCATCGACCATTACTTCTACCGCTTCTATCCTCCTAACAACTCAACTCTCTTATTTTTACGATTCAACATGAAGTCCTTCATGCTGCTTGTTCTCGCTGCCACTTCAGTATTTGGTGCAGCCGTTTCTCCTCGTGCCGACGCAGAGATCGACTGGGCCCTCGTCAAGCGTCAAGACCTTTGCTCTACTTGCATTCGCGCCAATGCTTGCAACAACAGCAACAGAGCATTCTGCGCTGGTCAGGGCTGCTGCAATTAAGGCGTGAATTCGGTAAGCTCTATCTTGGGAAGCAAGCTTCATTCGAATTAACATTAATTGATCAAACACGACACTAACACCATTATCAAGGACCTTTTGGATTATGGAGGTGGACTCATGGCCAACTTAGGAGTCGCACGCATCGACTTGCTATGGATATGTAGATAAGGCAATAAACTTCCATGTCACGGTCATCTAGGAAAGTGTCGAAGTCAGCTCATGTTGAGATGTTCAACTGTTAGGATTCAGATGAGGATCGTTGCACAGTAACCCCTTATGATCGCCCGGAAACCTTGAGTGCGACTCTACCGTACTGCAGGGATTCTCAGCGGAAGTCCGTAGACCTTTTAGCAACATAACAGCAGAGAAACACACTTTTCAAAGACAGACACGATATTTTCAGTCAGTCCATAAGAGAACGAAATGATGTAAGTCATGGAATGCTTGCCATGTATTATTTCCGCAGAGCTTTTAGCAGTACATGGGCATTCACCGCAAAGACTTTTGACCGCAGACAACGAATGTGCCAAACGTTGCTCCTGTCTCGAGCATTTCATCCTCAAAGCGCTCTTCCAAACGATCAAAGATGGAGTCTGGGAGTTCAAGGCTCATTGCTATTGAATACGGTTAGCAGCTGATCATTTTACGGTTGCCACCCTACTCAGGCAATGTCATAAACTCGTACCTTTCGCCGCCCCAATAACTGTTGGAATTGTCAATTTAAATGGTTCGATAGACAGTTTTCGAAGGGTTTCGTCCGCAATTCTCTTTCCTGCGGGGATCTCGAGGCGTTGCAGTGTCACGTTCTTTAGCCCGGCCTTAGTGAATGATTCATCCAACTTGGAGCTGAAACGACCTCCCATACCACCCGCTTCGAAAACGGCTTCAAAGAGTTGAAGAACCTCGTTGAATGCAGAGGGATGCTCGGTGCGACCTGCTGAAAGATCCATCTCTTGGATCTGAAGCCAGCCTCCCGGCGCAAGTGTTTCTGGGGTCCACTTAAGTAAAGCTGCACCATCAATGCACCATCAAGACCTACCTGCTAGGTTGGAGACTACACGATCCGCACCGGCTTTCCCGCATCCTGGTAGGACGAAACGAACATGAGTGAAGTTGAAGGTTCCGGCTAAGTCAGGTGCGGGCCGTTCACATGCATCTCCGGTCATGTAGCGAATGTTGCCATCGGGAGATTCAGGGAGGAAGGAAGGCATGTAATCGAGACCGACAAGTTTTGCAGATGGCGCAAGCTCTTGTCTGAGATCTCTTAAAAGGATTCCTAGATCGACTGATCAGAATGATAACGAGGGGAAATTTGAACCAGGCGGTCGGGACTTACCATCTGCACAGCCGACGTCGAGAACCTTTAGGGACGGATCACTGAGATCTACCGGTGCGAAGACAATCTTGTTTTCCAGACAGCCTTTGAACCATTGGTGCTGTTTTCGAAGTCGTTCAATCTCGCGCTTCGTTTCGCGAAGAAGGTATTCTGGGTCATGCTGGTCTGGCATGGTAGAGATTTGGTTGCTTTATTGCTTGCTTCACCTTGAAGGCTTGAATTCACATTCCATGCAGCACGAGAGAACAATGTAGTACTTATACACAAATCGCTGGAAGGTCTTGTCACGCCTTTGGCCATCAAATTTCAATTCGCTCTGCTAGATCCGCAAGACCGAGCTCACCTGTCGGAAACATTTCGAACACCAGACGAAAAGTCTCCGAGGCCCAGTGTTTGGTCAGATGGTGGCGTCGCAAGCGAGATCTTCAATTTTGTTAGGATCGGGATCAATTACATTGCCCAGTATAATAATTCAGAAAGGCTTCTGCCGTACAATTAAGAAATCTGAACTTCAGGTTGGATCGAACAGCCTGAGATTGCCTCTCGTACCCAATCTGCCGGGGAACAATATTGATCTTCTAGACATTCACGTCCCACTTGAGAACATGCGAAGACCCTTGTGGCTACTGAACTGCGATTCCACCATGCATCCGTCATCGTCCAAGTGTCGCCAAAAAATGGTCTTCTGTCATACCAAAGTTCCCGGCTAAAGAACTGAGCCAAGTCTTTCGAGAAACACGACATTAGGATGACAATGCATCGGCCCAACACATGGAGTTCGAGTGGTTTCATTTGTTCATGATCCTAGGGAAATTCGTGGTGACACCAGATTTGGCATGGATCAGCATCCTCTAGCGTTCGTCTTATGTGAGATCACAGAGACAGGTAATACTGTGGACGAATCAAGGTCGACGGGCAAAAAGGCGACCAACCACAAGACGTAACGCTAGCGCAAGTTCCAAAATCTTCAGCTTATCGTCCCTCCACAGTGCCACGCAGGCTTACATCGGAATATGCGCAGCTTGCGGGGTAAAGGTACTTTTGTGTTCCGTAGATAAGTTTCATCGCTGTCGGAACGGAATGATGTTCCGGCTGACAAGTTGTGTTCTCATAAATGACAACTGAAAATATGGATTCGCCTAGAGTTTTCTATTGACACGTTTTTCTGACCGAGCCTTCTCAAATTTCACCTGATTGTTTTCTCTTTTATCTCTTTTAGGGGCATCTCAGACTGCAATCATGGCGCCAGCGATTGATATCAAGGTAGAAGGAGCATCCTCGTTGTCACAAAGATATTTTAGCTTATGAAATCCAGACCTATCCGGGCAATATTATCAACGGAGAATTTGCACCAACAGCTGAAACCCGGCACTCAATTGACCCTGCAACGGAAGAGCCTCTCTACGAGGTGCCAGTCGCCACCAAGCAACAGCTCGACGACGCAGTCCAACACGCCAGAAAGGCTTTCAAAACATGGGGCAAGACAACTCACGAGGAGAGGTCAAAGCTCGTGCTGCAGTATGCGGACGCTATTGAAGAGAACAGGGAAAGCCTAGAGAAGCTGCAGACCATGGAGCAAGGCAAGCCTTTGGGCCTAGCTAACTCGGAGATGACCATGACTATAGCCTGGCTGCGTGCTTTTGCAACCATGGAAGTGAAAGATGAGGTTCTCGAGGACAATGACGAGAGAACAATCTACTCGACGTTCCCTCCCCTTGGAGTTTGCGGTGCCATTGTTCCCTGGAACTGGCCAATGTTGTTGGGTTTGGGCAAGGTCGGACCTGCGCTTATGACGGGCAACACAATCATCATGAAGCCGTCGCCTTACACGCCGTACTGCGACCTGAAACTGGGCGAGATCGCCATGTCCATCTTTCCTCCAGGAGTGTTCCAAGTCCTTAGTGGCAACGATGATCTCGGTCCATGGATGACGGCACACCCAGGAATCGACATGATCGCTTTCACCGGATCGATTGCTACGGGGAAGAGAGTCGCGGAGAGCTGCGCCAAAACTCTCAAGAGATGTCTTCTCGAGCTTGGCGGCAACGATGCTGCCATTCTCTGCGAGGATGTTGACATCTCTAAGTGTCTGCCCAAAATCGCGACGCTTGCTTTCTTGAACTCGGGCCAGATTTGCATGCTAGTGAAGCGAATCTACGTCCACGAAAAGATCTATGACGAGTTCAGAGATGCCATGGTAGAGTTCACTAAAAACAACATCAAGACTGGTGGGGGCTTTGAGCCGGATGTTGTTGTTGGGCCTCTCCAAAACAGCATGCAGTGAGTACCTTGTCACTGTTCAAATTTGCCGATTGCAACATCTTACTGACGATGATGGACCAGGTATGAGCTGGTCAAGAACATGTACGCAGACATCGAAAAGTGCGGTTGGAAAACAGCACTGGAGGGTTCTGTCCGTGAAACCTCCAAGGGCTACTTCATCGAGCCTGCGATCATTGACAATCCACCTGAGGACTCTCGTATCGTCAAAGAAGAGCCGTTTGGACCAATTGTGCCGTTGCTGAAGTGGTCCTCCGAGGAAGATGTAATCGACCGTGCCAATGGCCTTGAAACGGGCCTCGGCGCATCGGTGTGGAGCAAGGATCTGAAGCGCGCTGAGCGGATGGCCCGGTGCCTCAGTGCCGGAAGCGTCTGGGTCAACTCGCATTTCGACGTTGCACCCAACGTTCCCTTCGGAGGTCACAAAGAGAGTGGAATTGGAATGGAATGGGGCATTGAAGGATTCAAGCAATACACCAACACGCGGAGCCTTTGGGTATGGAAAAAAGTCTTTGAGTAACTGGTTGGTTCCTAGCGTGCGCAGGATCGGGCGCGGTTCCGGATTGGAAGGCGCCTACTTAGAGACGAACCATCGGAAGGCTTAATTCATCCAGTTTTCTTCATTGGAAGACCGTCAAATGTCCGTCCGTCCGTCTGCCTGAAAAAGTCCTGTTTGTGAACTGAGCCGCGCGGATCGGAGCATAAGTACAAGGAGTATCGATGTAGCCACGGCCGACGGCACTGACAGTTCTAGGCCCGGTGCGGTGACGGGGGCTGAGCTTCAGCGCTCTTTTGCTTCAAGCAGGATTTGCCGAGTCAGGGCGACCTGTTTCCAGGACTTTGTGGGTCGTCGCAGACACGAGGTGGCCGAAACGAGACTGCGGACTTCTCGATAGATGCAACGGCATCAGTTGATTGATCTGTCTAAGTCGGGAACACTGGATATCATGGGAACTTCATGACATGCGGTGGTCTGAAGTTCCCATGATATCCAGTGTTCCCGACTTAGACAGACGAGGTGAGTATCGGTCATTGGATTAACCCTCTGTTCGTTGAGCCAGGTCGAGATTGCCAAGAACCGATAGAGCTAAGCACCTCACCAAGACTTTGGCATTCGGCCACAGAAAAGCTCGAAGCTGGCGTTCCAAAATGCAATTGAACTCTTGCTAAGCATTTGTAACCAGAATCAATCTATCAATCTGAAAATAGCTCTGAGCAAGTTGCAATGGGTTGTATCGGCAATATTTAGACTAGGCTTCGAACGTGGTCCGATGTGACGCAGCCGATTTACCCGGAATATCGTTCCTGAAAGCGAGCTCAATTGCAATAACTCTATCCAAAAAGTCCTCCAGGTGACTTGTCTGGGGTAATAACCCAGGTCCGTCTAATCCAGATTAGGAGCCAACAAGAGAGGGCTGAAACGTCACTATTAATCTATTCGGCGCGCATGAAGCAATGCCACACCTCGCTATGTTCATTAAGGTTCTCGCCTCGCTGCAAGCGGGAACCCCGACAACGCTCAGGCCTGAGTGAGCTGATAGTGGAGGGAGCTTTCGCCCAGCCGCCTACGTCCCACATCACCCCTGGGGAGATTCTATTCGCGACGACACAGTCCCTGGAACCGAGGAACCTCATTTGAGTCAGGGAAATCGCGATCTACCCGAGCGCTGATCAACAGCTTCCCAGGCGACAAGGACAGCATATAAGAAAAGAAGAAACACCCAACATATTTTTTGCTCATCATCCAACTCAATCAGCCTCTATCAACCCACTTCACTCATTCCATCAACTCTTACTCTCTTCAATCAACGCTCTCTTCGAGTAAATAAGCCAACACACAAAACATTCAAAATGCAGTTCCCTACCTTCGCTGTCCTTGCCCTGGCCGCTGTCGCCTCGGCTGCGTCTGTCCCTCGCGCCACCACCTATGAGACCGCCAACTATCTGTCTGTCTGCCAACAGGGCACCAACCTCTTCTGCACTGGCAACACCGGCGTCTGCCAGCGCGGCAAGACTGACACCTTCGACGCCAAGGCCACCAAGGACAACGAGGACGCCTGCAAGGGTCTTAAGCGAGGCGACAGCTGCACTCAGACCGTCGCCTGCGTCTAAGTGCGAGGGGAAATGTCATAGGGGTCGATTTGGATGGGTCATCATACACAAGCGATTATGTTTGCATCAGAGGCTTGAGCTTTTCAGTCACTTTGATTTCACAACTTCATATTCTCAGTACATACAGAATAAAGACAATGTACAAACAGTCTCCGCAGTACCTTCTATAAATGCATGTCGACTATTTCCACAGCTATCGCGAAGAACGTATGCTTGATTAGATCCGCCCGCACGAAAAGATTCAACGAATCGCTCTCAGTTGAGTCTAGATTTAGCGTCAGTCTAGCGGATGATCCATAGAGCGAGCAGCTGATGTGTCGGTGAGGGGCAAAATACACCACGTCTCTTCTTTGAGAAAGAGAAGACAGGCAACGACAAACATGATATCCAAGCGTAGAACCTAATGGTTCGTCAAGAAAGAAGCAAGACCTAAAAGCTGGCATGCGCTGCGGATTTGAAGCCGGAATAAGTGTGGTAAGCCGCTTCCATTAGCACGAATTGTTCCCAGTTTTCGTGTTCTCTAGGCAGCCATCAAAACTCTGGCTTCCTCATCAGCACTTGAAAGGCATTTAGGCAGGCTACACCTCCCGATTTAATGCTAAATCGGCCCCATCGTTTATAAAGTAAGCTCTCAATGTCGATGTTTGACCTTTCTGAGATGAGGGTCGCGCTGCCTGGGTGCCCAGGGCCCCAGGCAGCCGACTCGACCTTCGACCTCGCCGAGTTGCGGAACGCATTACCTCTCAGTTCGCAGTCTCTGGTGGCAGTAATTGCATCAAATACAAGAACGCTTCAAAAGCCGTCATTCGGGATGGCGTGCCAAACAAGAAACTTCATCACCATGCGCAAGCCTCACGTGGTCCTAGCAGACCTTCTGTCTAGCGCAATTGTTGCGGGCCATTACTTTAACGACGAGCGCTTTATTACAAACCTGCTCAATCTTGCCAGCAAGCATTACCAGGAGGCGCCCAGGATCCAAACAAATTTGAGTTTCGAGAAATTCCGGCGATTGCCAATGGAGATCCGTGAGCAAATCTGGCTCCTCTCCATCCCGGCTCGAACGTTGCACGCCACCAACCACACACGCGAGAGAATAGCCTGGAATCGTCGTCTTCCAATGCCTGCGCCTGCTCTCTCTTGGCGGGAGGCCTGGGCGATATTGTGGCCCCCGATTCACGAGATTTACGACAACGGAGGGTGAAAATGGACCCCGTCGACAAAAGACGGGTGGCTTGGATCACCTCTCGTGATACATTGAACATAGGCCCACCGGGAGGCTATTATGTTTCGCTGCACACGGACTACGGCCCCAAACTATCTCAGTTTGGACACATCGTGCTTTGTTTAGAGCATATCCAAGCCGGCCTCAGGATGGGCAGCATATCGGACATTTGTGATCAAGGAGATGGCTTCGACTACCATGAGCTTCAGCGGATCGGGATTCTCATCCACGAAGTCGAGATCGTGATACCAATAGGGCTGGCATTTCCTGAGCAGTTGTTCGTGTCAAGAGATGGCTTTCCCGGGTGGACATGCGACTACGAACAGGGCTCAGTATGGGGCTGCAATCCTCACTTTGCGGAAGTTGTGGATATGAGGGATAATCGTCGAGTTGGAGAAACCCTGAGCCTACATATTGCGTGGGCTACTGGCGGCTGCGCATGGTCTCGCGAGGAGAGGCTGGATCGAGAGACGTGGTGGCAGAAGGAAGGTCACTCGCAAGCCAAGGAGGCAATGGCAATGATGAAGGCGTTGGAGTTGTGGGACAAAACACCTACCGGCAGAATAGCAAGGTTGCCATCTCTGGACTCTGTCAGACAGTCTACACTTCCAGAGCTCATACCCACCGTAAAGTTTATCTTCAAGTTCCCTGGATGTTCGCCGCCGGGCATTACCATGGATCGAGTCAATGCGCTGCGCGGGGAGTGTAGCGACTGGTGCCATATTACCAACAGCTTTCCTCCGGGGTGGTCTAACTTTCCTGGACAAGAGGTCCAAAGAGCCCAATCTGTAGATTCGGTGGGGGGTGGGCCATGACTGAAATTTGTAGCATCCGGAGTGGCAGGGAAAACACTTGAATTGACAAGGGTACATTTCATGGGGCATCAACGAGATGGTTATTCTCATTTGGAATGGTAAAGTCTGCAGAGCCTTCTAGAAACCGCCGTTGGGGTGTTTCGTCAATGGATCAGAAAGCATTAACGCATGATTACCTTAGTCAATTACATAGATCGAGCATAAAGCTACAGCGTATGATATATTCAAATGAACGACTTTACAATCCATACTATAAAACTGGCGTCTACTAAAATTCCAAAAGATGACATTAATGTCTCCTATCAACAATTCGAGAGTAAAACTCCATCGCACCGCCAAAACGCTTAATAAGATGCTGTGTGATATGATCATCATGCTTGATTGCAAACTCTGGAAGCACAATATCCCCATCGCTCCATTCGTGTGAATATCTGTTCGGATGACCATTTTGAACCAACATTTTTGACCTTGAAACCTTCTCAGACCAGGAGGATCGTAATCAGGACATTGCAACATGCGAAAGTAGACTGAGGGATGAATCTGCTCATTTGTCTGGCGGATGTTGTGGTTTTCATCTCTGTAGCAACCAGGAGTACGAGACTTTGCGTGAGCAAGTCTCATGGCACCTGAAAAACTGTCCACGATCGTTCCCAGAGCCCAGCCGAATCGCGGAAGCTTAGGGAGTCTCCTCCACGGAGCCTTGTAGATCCCAGCAACATCGAGGGCCCACCAAGCATATTGTGTCGGCCAGAACGATCCATAGTCCTTGACAACTCGTGAGTCCTCGATCAATATCTGGCGCTGCCTGTGTTCGCGTTCGGCTAGGCCACAAGTGGGCTTTATGTAGTCTTCTCGGTCGTCAACGAGTTGGAGGTAAGGGCGGATCCGTTTGCACATCCAGGCAAATGAGATGAGTGCGATTTCTGTACGAATTAGAACTTCTTCACTTGTCGGATGTAGTAGAAACCAGAACACTTACGTTCAAAGTCAGAGTCGCCACCAGTGATGATGTTGGGATTGCCTCCGCCAACATTGATATGCACTCCTGGAAACCATACTTGCAGCAATTCCGAATTGATTTCTTTCAGCTGTTCAAACATCGCAGCGGCGATGTGTTCTTCCCATATCGTCTTCAGCTGTTCGTCCGTGGAGGACAGATTTGCTTGTGCATCCATGAACTCTTGTGCTAGATCTTCTGCCAGCTTTTCGGGCTTCGGGGGGTTGCGCTCCTTGTCTTCGGCCAACCACCAAAGAGTTGGGGTGAAAGGTTTCCGACGCTCATCTAGAGCTAAAGCGTGGAATGCATGCTTGATAAATGGCGATAGCTGGTGGTTATGAAATCCGCTGTCGTGTATACCAAGTATGGGCGCGATCTTCTCGGCTGCGTTGCGAGCCATTCTTGTCAAGGTGAAGTTTGGTATCCCAAGGCTGCCAACAGTATCAAAGACACCAACTACTTCAACAACTCGGGAACGTTCATCGGGCAGGGTATGCGGAAGTGAATCCCACCTCGCGCCCATGAAGTCGTATTTTCCGGGATTTCCGTCCTTTGTTCGAACACCGGTGATCCACTCACGGTAAAGTCGATCTTGCCGAAATGTATGACTGTTCTGGTGGGTCCTGTACTTGTCGTAAAGGTCGGGGAAATCTTGCATTTCTCGCGGTTGTATGATGCCTATATCGGTGACGAGGCCAGCTAACGCACGTGCGGTATACGCTCCTCGGGAAAAGCCAAAGCAGAAGATTTGGTCACCTGGCGAATAGTTATTGACAATGAAGTTGTAGGCATCAATGACGTCGCCCGTAAGACCAATGCCAAATGCCCCTTGCCGCTCCTTCTCGATGAAAGAAAGATCGCCTGTGCCGATACCAGCGCTGTAGTGGGCGATTTGCTGGAAGACTTTGCCAGTCTCGTCCTTTCCGGTTCTAGCGATGGATCGGTAGAGGCGGGTGATGTTTGACGGAATATTCTTGACGCCAGTTGTGGACGACTGCCAGGTACCATCACAGCAGATGATTATACGTTTTTGTTCAACCTCGGAAGTCCATCGGGCCACTTCTGCTTCAACTGGAGCCCGAAAACATTTTTGGTAGGCTGGAAAGGCTTGCGAGAGGTCTTGTGGCGCAGAGGCTGGAGCGTCGTGAATTGCGAAATCCAGCCCGCCGCTTGATATTTCTTCAGCCTCCTGAGTGGAAGGCTGTACGAAAGACCGCCAGAACTTCGACTGTTCGGCTTGAATGAAATTCGAGCCCATTGTTGTAGGATGATTAAGTGTAAGAAAGGAAAGTGAAGAGGATGGTTAAGTGTAGGAAAAAAAAGTGAAGAGGATGGTATTAACGATTGAACTGGTATGGTATCTGGGGTGCTGATATATGTTCAGATAGAGATACTGCGATTCGCATCTTTCGTAGTTCAATAGCCAGTGTGCTCTGGACAGACGTCGATGAGTCGATTTTGCTCTCAAGGCTGAGACTTTCAAGCCAGGGCGTTAGAGACGTCGCAGTAGAGTATGCTCTAATGCTGAAAACGATTTATTCCGGTCAAAAACTCAAAATCAGTGCCGTTGGTCTGGACCATTTCGGCAAGGCTGATCCTTTATTCACCGTCAAGCCTCCATGAGCCTCCAAGACATGGCTGCTGAGACATCAGCGAAAGCAGTGCTGAAGGCTTTTGGCCATGTCTACTGGAGATGGCCATTTCGCCTTGATGAGAATTGTACTGCCGAGACATTGATTTCTGTTTGATATCCTTGAAATTACTATGAAACTAACCGATATTATGATGTTTGCGTATGACACATGGCCCAGCCCCAATCGTGACTTTCAGTTATCCCGGTAACTCAGCAATCGGACTCGGCGATCTCTTGCCCTTTCCTGAATGTTTCACACTCAGCGACTTTCCTACAAAGCCGACGTGCCCATAGTCCTGATCCTTACTGCCGAATCCATCTAGTCCATCTACCGTAGAACCGCGTGGCGTAGCGTCGAGTTCCATTCTGTCCGACCATTGATGTGTCGTTGTCGACTCGAGCTCCGAGACAGCGGTTCCCGCTGGCGTAGCTGGACTACGTCCCCATCCGTTCCCGCCTTCTGACTTGGTATTGTCCAGCTCAGCCATATCACCCCTCTGCCATTTCCGACGGGCGAAAAATAGGTATATCAGCACGGCGAGGAGAACTGTGCACCCTAATCCGACGCCGACGCCAATGCCAACCTTGGATCCTGCCGTCATGGTTGTTCCATCATCTTCTTCGTTCGTATTTGTGGCTGTCGGATGCGATGATGAGCTTGTGCTTGTTATTGATGCTGTTGTCTGAATATTTGTACCCGTTGGTGTCGTGTTGGGTTGTGTTGGAAGTGGAACGTGGCCAGGTTGCCAGATGACGCTACCTCCCAGGGCGGTAGGTAGCTGGACGACATTTTCGAGGATCGAGGAATCGGTGAACGCGACTGTTCGTGATGTTTGGGGGCACCAGCATGCGTCTGCTGATGTGAGTGTCGTCGGCCGTGCCTTTTGCTCGCAGGCTACCCATTGCTCCGATGTGCCGTTGCAGTACACGAGGCCTGCCCAAGGTTGACCTGGAGTTGACACCTCGTCAGTCACTCGTCCATCCCAAGGCGGACCCCGAACGATCGACTTACTGCTCAAGGCACCTTTGTCTGGGCAACTTGCATCCTTGTACTCTGGATCGCTGCAGCCGCCGAGATAAGTAACGCCGAATCGTGCATTGTAGCAAGCCCGGCTTGACAAGCACATATCAGATCGTTGGCAACATGTGAATTGGCCAAAGGCAGTATTGCCGCACGGTAGCCATTCGTCTACCTTCTTGCCGGACGCATGGTAGCATGTGCCGTTAGAGATGAAGGCGTTCAGCTCGGTCATGGTCGCTTGTGGTCCATCGAAATGTTGTCGGTTTTGAGGGTTGCTGAGTGAAGCGAATTGTGCGGTGTAGTATTTGCGATGGGGTTTGGTAACGTCAAGCTACATCTGTTGAACGAGTGACATCAGGGAGGGAGGTTGGTAGATGTGATGGAGGGGCGGAGAATCGCAGGCGGGATGCACTGGTTAAAGTGTCATCCCTTGCAACGAACCAGAGAAGCGCGGGCCATGTGATGTCTGAGGACGTTTGCAAGGGGACATCGCCAAGTCGCCGGTGCGAGCCATATTAGCACCCGCATCCGATCCCAAAAAGTGAAATTGTCTGCATCAGACCGATGCGGAACTGATTCGCATGGTATTCCTTTCGTCTGGAGAGTCGTCACGTTGCAATACCAGAATACGAGCTTGGCTGGGAGTAACCACCGTCTTAGTTCCAAGGCGATGTCTACATTCCGACAAGTGGCATCCTTTGGCATTCCAACCATGATGTCACCTTTGTTTGCAATGGAGGGGACAACTTGGAACTTGGCTTCTTTGCCATTAAATCGATGGCCAGTGATATTTCTGGCAAAGTAAACGGCCCGTTTCTCGTGTTTGCTGTGTGCGGGTACATGCTGATCTACCCTGCAGCTATTCTGGCCTTTGTACGTGCTTCGCCTCGCGAGCTGGTCGTTGTTTGTTTCTGTGGCTGGGGTCGATGCTTTTCAATGGAAGCCAAATATTCTCCGCAGCTAAGCGACACGAATCAGATGAGACCTTGTCCGACGTGTCTTACAAATTTACGTCTTTGATAGAATGTGACGGTTTCCCTGCCACGCCATTGCCGCAGTGGCTTGGTAACACGGCTGCAGCGAGACATTTTGCAACGGCAGCGACTTTCTGACACTGAGGGAGACCGAGGGAAAAGGCTCCCTCATTTGGGCTGGGCCTCATAGCTAGCAAGGAGTCACAAAGTTGCTGCTTCCAATTTCGGCGACGGTGAATATCATTCAACATTATCGACTCGGTGTTCTGATTGCATGCAGAATTTCAGAGACACGATTTCCGCGTCCGTGTGGACCTGCTTCCGGCGAAGCAAATTCCATCGCCCGTTGTGATGTGGGGCCGGCCATTTTGGGTCCCGGGCTTTCCACTGTTCGCCAGACATGCATGACCACATGGTATTGCAGGGGTTCCAACGCTCACTCTTCCTATTGATTGACAACAAAGTATCACGCAATATGCATTCTCTTCATGCCACTCAGCTCTTCTGGCAACGAGCCAAGCCGTTACCATCACTAGTTAAAGCCCTCGGGCCAGAAATCCTCGAGCCACTCATAAGGCTCTTCAGGCTCGTAAGCATTCAAGACCTCTCCATCATAATCCGTGATCGCGTCTCTGGTCTCATTATACAAGGCGTACTTGAGGTCTGGACCGTTGCCGATTGTATAAGGAACTGTCTGGACATTGTTGGCGATTTCCTTGTCCACGATGACTTCCAGGTCTTGAAGCTGCGCATTCTTGAGGCGGAACTCGTCGCCGTAGTTTGGATTGATCTTTGGTTTTTGTTAGAAAGAAACTTTCAAATGGCAATGACTCAGGATTGCCACGGAATACGTACGATGCCCATCCTGATGCCATTCACGGCGACGACGTTTTGGATTGTCGCATTTCTCTTTGCTTGATTGAGACAGTTGCCACAGGATTGGTAGAAAGTCTAACAAAAGGCATCATCAGTAAAGTCACGCTAGTATCATAGTTGACTTGCTCACCCCAAAATTCTCAGCGTAGAAGCCGGTGATGTTGTACTTGCCACCCAGGGAGTTGTCTTTTTGTTAGGTTAGGCTTGGCCCCTGGAACGATTTGGAAGCTGACTTGCCTTGGAAGATCTGGGTGAACAGGATGTCAGCGAACGGCCCGTAAAATGTTTATCGAAGACAACAAAGGCTTTCAAACAACCCAAAGAGAATATCTACCTTATCTGTTGCGTTCCGAGCTCCACCGCCGATGACTCGTAGTTGTGTGTTAAGACCCTTGGATGTAAGTGCATCTTCGCAGACGTCTTCCCACCAAACTATAGACATGTCAGATGAATTCAATGCGCCACATTTGGTGTCATACCGTTCTCGACCCAAGCGTCACCCAGTGCATGGATGCCTTCAGCCTGATGCTTGCCGATGATGACGTTGCGAATGGTCGAGCCAGGCAGGAGGTTGAAAACAGCATCGGCATCAGTGCCCTCTGGAAGACACAGTATTCGTTAGCCTAGTTTTGACCCTTGTCGGGTGTTCATGCTGACTTGCCTGCTTGTTCGTTGCAGCTGCCCTCAACACGCTCATATCGCTTCATACCACCGTCAAACACCTGACCGGGAAGAATGTACATTGTCTGTTCCAGGACAACAGTCTCCTTGGCTACAGGGAACTTGGTGACTGGGAATGGAAAACGTGGAGGAGGGCGTTCACCCAGGTCGCCCTGGGTGCTGTCGGCTGAGCCACCAGGCCCGTCCCCGGTTTGGCGTCGGTCAATGACCCCAGCCTGCACCAAAGCAGGCAAAAGTGAGAAGAGGGAGGTAGAAGCGATCTTCATTTCGAGGGTTCCTCACTGTGGTGTCTGGGCTGGATGTAGACGCTGGTCAAAGAAACCGCAGAACGATGTTTGGGGTCAATTGGTACTTCTGAACAACATTAACAATGGCTCAACGGCTTCATGGCCATGGAAAGATTAAGCCTTTATATACTTGTAGACAGCATAAGTTGATCAGGCAAGTATCTGTGGGCATTGAGCTCGCGAAGCTATGTCATTTCTTGATTACGTAGCTAACGAAGCTCTCCAAATGGCGTCCAGGTCTTGACTGCTAGCTACACATGGCTAAATAGCTGTAAGCATGCAGCGGAAAATTGACTTTCTGGTTTCCGTGAATCAATGGTCGAGGATGAGCATGCAAGTCCCTTGGCAAGTGCTTGGCGCTGTCGCCCAAGGCCTAGCTCAAGCTGTTGGCCGAGTACACAACTTGCACATCTATCCCGACAGAGCGGCTCGACCCCAGGTTTGCACTGCATCGGCCGCGTTTGAAAAGATGAGAGAGGTGGAAATTTCCCCAGATGGCGAGAGCTTGGCTAGAGTAATGCCAAGGATTGTAGGATGGGGTTGGACAAATGAAGTGCTTTTTCCTATGGTGTTCTGCTCGAGTTATTTGACCTGAAAAGATTGTGACACTCAAAAATAGACAATGCGTGCGGGGAACAGAGAAAGCAGACATCGAACGCTGGGGATAGGGGAAGTTCAGGTCGTTCTGCTGTTCCTATGATGTTCTTTCGGTGTTACATTCCCCACACTATATCGTCTTCAGGAAACGCAGCTCACATTGAGAATTTAAACACACTACCTGCAGTGTCTCAATACAAGCAAAGAATGTAAAAGTAATGATGCCCTTCGTCAAAATGGTGACCGAGTAACACAGCCGCTAGGATCTGTATTTAGGACGATAGTATAGCCCTACCCGTGGGATTTGATCCCAGGTGAGATGATGTCCATCGATATCGTAGCGACCGTCGACTAGCTCCTCTATTCTAGCCATCCTACTTTCTGTAGCTCTTTTGCCGCCAAGAGTAACGCGATCCAGTACTTGATTCAACCACGCCGCGACATCCGTATAGTCAGCAATAGTAGCCTCATCGGCGGCGGTGTGCCCAGCAGCGTTCTTCCTGGCAAGCAGAACAGTGGCCAGCATGTAGTCAGGCACCCACAGAGGGTCGACATCGGTTTCGAACTCGGGTAGATCGTGATCAATGGGGGCGTAGACTTCAGAGCCGGGCTTGTCAGGGACTTTGTCCCAGTCTATGACTTGCCAGAAGTGTTGCCAGGCCGCATTGATGATGTCAAGACGGCCCATGCGGGCTGCGACGTGGAAGATGGTATCTCCGGCCTTGTTGCGAAGGAAGAAGACGGCTCTGAAGCATGTCATGAACCAGCTGTTGCGACTCCATTCCCTCCCAAAGCTTTGTGCAGTGGCATCGAAGGCTTTGATATTTCCAACAGCGGCTGCGACGTGCATGGCGGTATCACCTGTGTCGGGATCGGTGACCCAGCGCATCAAGTCCTCGAAGTTGAAGTCGTGGGAAAGGTTATCAATGTAATAGGACGCGAGGGGAATATCCCGACCATTTTCCGTACGGAAAAGGTCAAGGAACTCACGCGAAGCGTCGGGATCAATTCCCTCTGCGGGAGGGGAAGTAATGAATACCATGTCCTCGCCTGGATTTGTCTCGATTGATTCAGACATGGTTCTGGTTGTTCTAGTTATGATGCAGATGGGGAGGAATGACGAGAGAACAAAACGTCGTTGAAAGGGCAGAATCGTATTGCAGTTTAAGGGAGCAGGTGTTTGTTTGAGGTTCACACTGTTACGCGAGAGGCAAAGGCGATCATGTGACTGATATACCGCGCAGAAATTAGGCATCAGTGACGGCTTATTGGTTAAAAGATACACGGGCTGAATGACAGCACCGAGGTATGTCAATTCTGTATGTCATCCTTGCGTCTATCGCAAGGCCGTTCCTGTGACTCAATGACCGGTCTTCCCCTTGACACTACTCCACTCTATACCCAAAGAAGGCACAACAGCAAAGCATGCTACCGCCAGCCCAACATAGAAGTAGTTTCTGAGCGCTGCGTTATATTCACCAAGGACAGCTTCCAGAATATCCGTGGGGATGATATCCCGCAAATGTGTGACACCCTGACCAGCAAGTCTGGAAACATCCAAGTCAGGAAACTGGCTGAGTCGAGAAGTTAATGACTCATTGAAGACAGCCTGACCAACGCACACCAGTACCGAGCCACCTAGTGACTGAGCAAAGAACATCAGCGAAACGCCTGTGGGCACGTCCTTCTGCTCCAGTGAGACCTGTGCCCCAAGACTTGCGAGTTGCATACCCTGGCCAATACCGAGACCAAGAATGATCTGGTATCCAATCCAGGTGTGCGTTGGTGTGTGAACACCAAATGTTGAGATTAGTCCTCCACCTACAGACATGAAGATGACCGAGGAGAAGAACACGGGGTTGAACCATCCAATTCCGTTGATCACAGCACCGGATACCATTGCCCCGAAGACGAGAGCAAGGACGAGAGGAAGGGTGTCGATGCCAGAGGTGACGGCGTCGGTGCCTCTGATGCCCTGGAACCAGATCGGCAAAGCGACCAAGAAAACAATGAGGACAGCTCCGAGGCAAAATGAGAAGACTGCTCCGAGCCAGATGTTGCGGACCGTGAAAAGACGAGGCGGCACTGTGGCATTCTCCCGCTGCCAGATCTGAACACTGACAAATATTATGAGGAGAACACCAGCAAGAACCAAGAGAGCGATGATGCGTCCGCTGTTCCAGGGGTATTTCTCTCCGCCCCATTGTAGTGCGAGAATCAAGCAAATGACGCCAGGCAGGAAGACAAGATTTCCAAGGGGATCAAGTTGTCTGATTTGTCGCTTGAGCGGAGCTGACTCTTTCGGAGAAAGTTTCGGGAAGAGAGCAATGAGAGCAGCAACTGCGACGCCTCCAACAGGGAGACTGTCATGAAACTGTTAGCAGATTGACTTGATGTAATAGAGAGGGGTTACCATACTTAATAAGGAAGCACCACTTCCAAGTTACACGATCAGTGAAGGCACCTCCAATGAGAGGTGCAATGACTGATGCGATGCCAAAAACACCGCCCATCATACCAACATACCCAGCTCGCTTGTGCAAAGGAGTGACACTCGTAATGAGAATAGTGCTGCCGGAGTAGATGCCTGCTGAGCCCGCACCAGCGATGGCACGGCCGATGATGAAGGCGACTGAGTTCGGGGCAACACCACACAAAAGTGAACCGAATTCGAAGAGGAAGATTGCGATGAGATAGATTGTTTTCGTCGAGTAAAAGGTGAAAATACGACCCCAAAGGAGTTGCGTAGCGCAGCTGGTAATCAAATACGCGCTTGCATACCAGCTGACATCGTTCAGTGAATGAAAATCGTCCGTAATGCGAGGAATCGCCGTGGTGATGATTGTTCGGTCCAAGGCAACAAGGAACATGGCGATCATGTTGGAGAGGATGATGACGGCTAGTTTCAGCCCTTGTGGGTATTGAGACTCGTCATTTCCTGCCTCATTCGCTTCAGATGGAGATTCCGTAGCAACCTTTTCGTCTGGGAAACTGTTTCCCTCCTGGTCATGAATGTCCGACATGGTGCGAGGTATCGAGCAGGGCTGTTAAGTACTGAGACAGCAGAAGATAAGTGAGTTGATCTGTTTGTGCGTTACGTTGAAATGCTTGATGGATTGAGTATTTCGAAAGCGGCACTTCAGATGATTTTGTAGCTTACTATTTATTCAAAATCATTACACTTAACACGATTGAGGATTCTCGCAAAACGGAGCCGATGAAGACTTGACCATCATCGCGGAACGGGACTCGGCGCCGGGTACGCGAAATTTAAGATGTGGGGCCGATGCAGCGGTCCCGCGCTGAAGGGACCGACACCGTCTTGCGTCCATGAATTCTGGCTCGGAGGATGAAACAACAAGCCACCGAGGGGCGTGGCACGCGTGCGCAATCTCCGCATGGGCTAGGACAGTCGCTACGCTAATCCCAGTTCAGAACTTCTTTGGCACCCGGGCTGTCATCCCGAGAAGGAAACGTAAGCGGCCGCGGACTTTGTGTTAGCTCGGGTACTAGTTCGGGACCGAAGCTTCTTTGCCGCCTCAATCACGCCGGCTTGCGGTCCCGCAAAGCACACCAACGGCACCACGCGGCATGCACTAATCGTTCGATCGACACCGTCCGCACTCCAACACTGATAAAATGTCTCGCTTGATCTTCGTACGCAATTCTGTGGCGCAGACCCAAAAGCCAACGGAAAGACCCTCGGCGGGGATCCATATTTTACTTCGACCTGTTGGCAAGCAAACGTATCCGGCGTAAAGAGAAGATCTGGCGAGCACCTGATTTCTTGAAAAGTATCCCTCATTCATGTTCTCTGGGGCTGGCCTATTTACGCCGCTTTCGAATCATACGAGCTTTCCGCGAACCTCTCCGACCACGAAGCGGGCCGTCATTCAAACCTCCGATATGGCCGAATTGAAGATCACCAGGGGGCACTCGTGTGTCCCATGCCAGAACCGCAAGATTAGATGCAATGGGCATACTCCATGCACATATTGTATCAAAACAGGCAAAGACTGCGTCAAATCTGCCCGCGGAAGCCAGAGCCGACCGAGGCCAACATCTGGTGGTCCGTCCGGTAGCACCGGGCAAGTGGTTGCAAACGGAGACGAGCGACGCTATGTTGAGGAGTAGGTTGACCGCACTTAGGATTTTCTTTTGGTATGAGCTGACGATTTTGTTTTACAGCAACAAGCTGTGGACGAGCCTCGGCGGTGAGGTAAGCCAAATTGAGTCCGCTTGGGGATGGTACTCCTTGCCCGACTAACGATACATCGTAGCTGGGGCCCAGAAGCGCGAGCTCGGAGGACGAGAGATCTTCAGCAAGACACTCGTCTCCACCCCAAATCAATCTCATCTTCGGCCACCAACAGATGCAGTCCCCAGAGCTACTACACCCATCGCCTATCCAATCATTCAAGTTATGGCAGGTCTTCCTGAGCAACGTCCATCCTCTGACGAAGATCATCCATGGTCCATCTATGCAGGAAGAGGTTCTTAGAATGCTCTCAAATCCAACAGCAACCGATCGATCAACGGAAGCTCTCATATTCTCCATCTATCTTATTGCAGTCGTCTCCTTGACAGACGAAGAGTGCCGAAACCTTCTCGACGAGCCGAGAGAAAAGCACCTTGCGAGGTACCGGTACGCTACCGAGGTGGCATTGAGTAGAGTCGACTTCCTCAGGTCTACGAACCTCAAAGTACTTCAAGCATTCACAGTTTACTTGGTAGGTCTGCGTCAATTACCTTTTTCGATCTGTGCACATGACTGACTGGCTTGGTGAAGCTCGCTCTCCGGTATCTATGCGACAACGATATACTCTGGCTTATGACTGGCCTAGCCACCCGGATGGGCCAGAGAATGGGCCTACACCGCGAAACGTCCCTAAAGGGTCTCTCTCCTTTCGAAGCAGAGATGCGACGACGGGTTTGGTGGCAGATTATTATCCTGGATGGCCGAGCTGCTCAGGTGACTGGGGCTTCTATGAACCCGTCAGCCTACCTCCTTGGTGACACCAATAAGCCTGTAAACGTTAATGATGGAGATCTCGTGCCGTCTATGGGACTGCCACCCCCTCCATCCCCAATTACCACGGAAATGGCTTTCTGCTCCGTCCGAATTGAGATCGGAGCGTGGATGATACACCAAAAGACACTTCCTGGTTTCGGAACATCAAGTGACGGGAGAGTCAAGTTCCTCAAAGCTGTTGACGATCTTGAAAAGACGATTGAGCACAGGTACCTAAGGAACATTGACAAGGGGATTCCTCTGAACCACCTAGCGCTGAGCATGGCTCGATCCGCTATCTGCCAACTTCGAATATCGACTTGCCATCCCATGCGGCGCCAGGACAAAGACACAGAATTGAGCCCAGACCAAATAGAGATGCTCCTGGAAAATAGCATGGAGGTCATTCAATACGACATTGTGGCCCATACAACACCTTCACTTCAACACTTCTTATGGCACGTTTCTAATTTCTTTCCCTTCGAAACGTTTGTCTTACTCGTCGGAACCCTTCCCAGCTGCGGAAATAGTCAGCTCGCAGAGCGAGCATGGGACGTGATCAACCAAGTCTACGAGCACCACCCGTCATTCATTTCGAATCGAAATGAGCCTTTGTACCGAGCTCTTGGAAATCTCACATGCAGGTCTTGGAAAAAGGCACAAGCCAATGGACAACAGCGAGGCTTCCCACCGCTAGCAGAACCGCCCTTCATGTCAAGCCTCCGGAGGGAATCTAGTCCGGGGTTTCAAGAACAGAATCCCACATGCAATTCCACGACGGTGTCAGGTGATGGTGGTCCGCACACTCCGTACAGCCTCCCATCCAACGCTAGCATTGACGACGACAACAACGCTGTGATGACCGACTGGCAGCAGCTACCACAAGATATACATGATGGCTCATTTGCAATGGGACGTGAGAGTATGGATATGGATTGGGAGTTCTGGCAATATTTGCTAGTCGACAAGGTGCCAGGTGGGCAAGAACCATCGAAAGCAAATCCGTTATCGTTTATGGCCTATGATAATTGATGACCTCGACACTACCATTGGTAGATTTTGATCGAGGTGAAAGTCTATATACAAGAATCGGAAATGTGACGGCACCCGGCGTAGCATGTGCCTCGAAAGGACATCCAAATGATGACGCTTGTGACGACGTTGTCTCGCTGCGACCCCTGTATTCAGTAGTCGAAATGGAGAGGTCCGAATAGACTGATGTGATAAGTCCTAAGGGTTTGCTATCGAGCATTAGCTGGGCTGTAATGAGGCCTTCGAACATGTCCAGACGAAGCTTACTTGATTGAGATCCCTAATATAGCCATGCTGACCACAGCCGAACGGGGGGTTGGCCGGCTTTTCTTTCCAGAGACGTACTTGGCGGTCTGTTTGCGAGAGGTCCTAGGCTCCTTATGAAACCGAGTTCATCATGCCACGGCCGACGGAGTTGACGCAGGAGGTTGTGGGAACAACACATATCAATTGATTGGATCGTGCCGTCGTCTTAGTACTCGGGGGAGTAGTAGGAGAAGTCGTCAAGGAATGTATCTAATCGGCTTCTGGTACCGTGATACGGCGGCGGAGAGTATGATGGATATGAAGGCAAGGAATATGGTGAATATGAAGGCGGAGAGTATGGCGACGGAGAGTATGGCGGCGGGGAGTATGGCGGCGGGGCATCAATGGTAATGACATCCGGGTTGGTTTGATAGCCAACCTCAGTCCGGCCGCACTCGACACAATGCCTGCGATGTCGTCGTGGGATTTTGCAGTTGAACAGAAAGAAGGCGGCGGTTTCGAAATCACTTTTGATACCTGCAATGGCATTACCGAGCACCGTTCGAAGGCCCATGTTGATAGAATAGGGCGTGTGGTATTTGCGATGGAGGCTGTGAGTGGTGACAATTGTATGCAACAGAGGACTGTGTGGGATAAATGGTCGGAAGAGAGAAAAGTGCATTTTCTGTTGAAGAGGAAATAAATATATACCCAAGTCCCAATTAACACAATGGCTTGTAACAAGTTGTATCTTTTCTCCTTAACGTAGTTCAACGCACAAGGTGGACAAGCTCTAGACAACCCTTCGTAGCCGCTTCCCTTTTCTGCTAACTTAAAATGTCCAAGCTAGTACCGTGATAGCCATTTACCAAAGCATCACGGAAATTTCTTCGTCCGACTACCATTAGAATTTCCTGACGCACAGCTTTCCGGATGAGCCTTAGAGCTTCGCAGAAGTCTCGCGTTTGACCAAAGCCCTCAAGTCCTTTCGCAGAATCTTGCCAGAAGGGCTTTTGGGGATAGCATCTATGAAAATGACCCCGCCCCGCAGCTTCTTGTAGCTGGCGACCTGTCCCTCGACCCATTTAGCAATCTCCTCTGCTGAGATTTGCTTCTTGTCCGCCACCACATATGCCCTGAGGAAGCTGTTAGTAAGAATCTCTAAGCAGTCCAGCCGCTACGCACCTTGGAAGCTCTGTCCCTTCCCCATCCACGCCAATGACTGCTGCGTCCTGGATCTTTGGGTGAGTCACTAGCAAGGCCTCTAGCTCCGCCGGAGCAACTTGGAACCCTTTGTACTTGATGAGTTCCTAAATTCACGTCGGTCAATTTTCGATGACTGTGATAGTTCTGGTATACTGTGTGAAGACGTACCTTCTTGCGATCAACAAAATAAAATTTGCCATCCTTGAAAGAGAGTCTGTCGCCAGTGCAAAACCAGCCGTCGACGAAGGCCTCCTTATTCGCCTGCTCGTTCTTGTAATAACCCTTCGTCACGATGGGTCCACGGCACCACATCTCGCCAGGTTCTCCAACCTCGACGTCTTTGCCTTCCTCGTCCACCAGCCGAGCCTCACAGTTCGCGACAATCGGAGAAACGCTGCCGGTATCGTCGGTCATATGTCGAGGAAGAATAGTAAAGCCGCCCGTTGTTTCGCTGAGGCCCCAAGTTTGACCGAGGATTCCCTTGCCCTTTCCAATCTTTTTCTGCGCTTCGATTTGCGTTTCCCTTCCGAGTGCTGCCGCTCCGGTGAGCGCAAATTCAACGGAGTCAAATTGGTCTGTGACGAGAGGAGACTTGGCGATCATGAGGTAAATGGGTGGTACGCTGAAGAATGTTGTGACCTTGTACTTCTTCATGTAATCGAGAAACTCTGGGAAGTTGAACTTCTTCATCCAGTAGACAACGCCTCCCATGAAAGTCTGGTTCACAATGTATGCCTGCAGGCCTGAGATATGGGCAGCCGGAAGATGAGCCAGGGTGATGTACTTCATCCCGGGACCGGGACGCTTCTTGTAGTACTCAATCGTGGGCGTGGAGATGAACATTGTTTGGGCGATCATATTCGCGTGCGAAATTTTGACGGCCTTGGGGACGCCAGTGGTACCACTACTGTAGATGTAGCAACCAACAGTATTCTCCAAAGTTGTCTGGTCTGTGACGCGTTCCCAGTCCAGCTGTTCCTTTGATAGAGGCACTTCCTTATCTGTCTTAGCTTCAAAGAGCTTGAACTCGTGTGTGTCGCCAATATAGAGAATGCGGTCTGCAGGCAGGCCGGCTGCCGTTCCTCCAGCGGCGGCTAGAGCTTTCAGATCAGGGCTGCAGATGACCATCTTGCTCTCGGTAAGATTGATCTGGCGGGCGACTTCAGGCGGAGACGAAGACGGAGTTGACGCTGCGACGGACCCGCCGGCGGCCATGATGCCGTAGAAGACGGTCGGGGCCATGTAGTGACCCGTGAAGATGACTTGTACGACATCTCCTTTTTGAATGCCATATTTATGGCGCAGGGTGTGAGCAAGTTGTTTCAGGGTGGTCACCAAACGCCCCTTGGTGATAGACTTGCTCGGGTCTGCGGCCTCCGCGTGGAGGATTGTGTCGTCGTTGAGTCTCTCATTGGGATAATCTGAGACCGGGTTCAGTATCGAAGGCTGAAATGTCTACAGTAAGGCACGCGGAGGCTGTGGATGGTCACACATACCAAACAAAAACGTTAGCAAATCGACTTTTGGGAGGTCAATTGTATCGGGAGATCGGTAGATGGTCTGGCCACCCCGCTTCTCAACAATTGTTGCCATTGTGAAATATGCTGTGGATTTGTTTCCGTTTCTTGTTATTGTGGTCTCCACTATGAGCAAAGATGTATCATGTAAGCTGCGTTGCGTTCATGAACGAAGACTTGATGAGGAATCGTGGGGGGTGATGTTTTGACGAGGCCCAATCCGGCTGAATGGGAACAGTGGAGAGACAAAATAAAGTGAAGGCCCGCGCGGAACTGGCAATTGGCGGCGTTCGGAGAGGGGCCAGTGCACGCGGAATGAAGAGAGCTTGGGGATGTGACGTGAAGTACCTAAGTTAAGTTGAAGGGGGTCTGACCGAGAAATGAGAGTGTTGGTGAATCGCAGCCTCCGACTCGCTTCCCCGCATTATTCTTATCAAGATTGGGGGCTGGCTGCGTTATGGGTCTCTTCACCCGCGAAGGCCGTGACAAGCCGGCGCCCTGCGCTCCCTTGCATCGACTCAGATCGTGTCTGCCGAGGTCATGGAGACGTGTCAGTGGTTACTCGTTGGGGTAACCCCTTCATTAGCGCGTTACTATTTTGTGTTCCTTGGCTGCGGGGGAACTCCAACGTGTTGAGGACCCGAGAACCCGAGCCAGCATTTTCGGCGGTGACTGGTGTACTGGTGTCCGGGGTGGATGTGCGGGGAAATTCCGTGGAGGTTAGCTACGATCCATGCATGGGCGACAAATTCATCGTCCATCTCCTGCTCATTAGTGTTGGGAACGCAATGATCTGCTATGTAGCCGAATGTTCATAATTGTTTCAAGGGCTTCTGCTCGAGGCGACGATTCAGCCCAGGCTTGGCATGTTACAACGACCTTGAGTGAACACTTATCACGGGTGGCGTAAGTAATGTTGCTCCTTCTAGGGGTCCACTTGTTGATCCCGGATGTTCTTGCTTATCCAGGAGAATGTCATTGATTGGGGGATATTCGGTGACTGAAGTCCCAATGCCCTTGCTGCGCCGCGTTCAAATTCGTGACGATGGCTAGGTGCTTGCTTAGTGGTCGGGTTTAATCGAATTAACCCCGGCTTGTTGCCGTCTTCAACTTATTCCCACGTCAGCCTTCGGGCTTTTAAACTGACTGCCAGTTATCCTCACACACTCTCTCTCTTCTGCCTGCCTGTAGACGAACCCCTCATGATTCGCACCAATAACGACGGGTAAAACAATTGTGGGCGTCGATCGGCTTATGCAGAGATGCAATTCCATTTCGTTGAAGCTGGAAATGACACCCGGAGCAGCCGAAAGGCTGCCAGAAGTCATGTTATGAAGGGGAAAAATGCCGGAAAAACTTTATCAAGACGCGTTCGAAAGAGCGTCCACGGCGCCAAGCAGACACAGAGATCGACAGTCGAACCTACGGGAGTGATAGGATCATTGCGACGCATGGTTGGAAACGACATCTCAAACTTCTCACCAGGGGCAGAATTACTACCACATACGCGCCTGTTGCTTCATCAGTGTACGTATGGATCGCGCTAGGACACGAAACTTGGCTAATGGCGTTATTATAGTCTTCAGTGTCGTCGGCGAGGCTATCTATCCACCAGAGATATGCCACGCACCTGACCCTCTCAAGTCCGCATGGCTTCAATACATTATCAACGATAAAGCCTGTTCGTGTAGTGAATTGGGTTGCGAGACAGGTTTCCTAACATCCACTAGTTTTTCATGTATCACTTGCTACAGTTGCGACCTGCCTCGACTTCTTTCAACGGTCAGAGAAGGATTCAGAGCAAGCCATACTGCATACCAACCAAGCTTTCAACATGATCAACGAGAGGTTGTCTGGGGCTGAGGCTTTGTCGGGCACAACCATAGGCCTTGCATGCATGTTTAGTGTCCAGGAATCTGTCAGGGGTGATCTCGAAAAGTACAACGTGCACCTCAGAGGGCTTTATCAGATGATTGAACTTCGCGGAGGTATCCGCGTTTTCGAGGACAATTTGGAAGTGTTGCAGAAGATATGCCGGTGAGCTGTGAACATGGCCAAAGGCTGTGGCGAAACACTGACTTTGGTGTTAGGACTGATGTGCAATATGCTTTGCACACGAACTCCTGGCCGAGGTATCCCTACATGGAGATACCCAAACGCGTGGTGGAAGAATTGGCAACTACACAGGGGTGTGTGCCCGGAACTCTATCTGTCATCTTTCAAGGTGCATCATCCGTGGTCTGTCAACTTGTCAGTGACATTGAAAGATGTTGTTTCATGTTCAACGATATCTGTGAGAAACGGAGACCGACACTTGCCTCGTACGACTTTCAGGGCACGCTAGTATCTCTCTGCCATCGACTGGTCCGAATACGGCTGGCAGATAATTCTACACTCAGCACGGTGCAGAAAGCATGTCTTTCAGGTTTGGCGTGTTACATCAGCAGCTTGATGCTTCAATTTGGTCGTCAACGGCACTTGCGCTGCGACCTACTACGGGACGAACTCAAAGGTGTCATAGAAGAGATGCTAGGCGATGTCTCATGCTCCGCTCAAGTAAGACTTTGGCTTCTACTGCTCGGAAGCATATCTGTATTTGAACTGGAGGATGATTCATGGCTCCTTCCTCTTCTGCATCTGGAAATTAAAACTTCGGGACTACAGGGCTGGATGCAGATTGAAACAGAGATGCGACGGTTTCCTTGGATAGGTTCGTTTCATTGCCCTCAAGGCAAAGCAATATGGACAAAGGTTCAAAACCTTTCAATTACCCCCTCATAGAAATATTTAGGAATTTGGCTTTTGTATTGAGCTTACAGCAGGTGAAAACGAGGAATCCAACATATGAAGATATCAACCGACCAGGTTCTTCACACATCGTGGCTCGATCTGTTCTACTCTGGTTGCCAGTTGAGTCCAGACCATGTTCTGAAACTTTTGTCCGCTCTCATTCTTCACCCACTCAGGCACCCAGTGGCTGTGTTTGAATTAGCATTTATGCTAATGGATGCTTCGTAGGCCATGGATGTAGACTTACTCTTTGATCTGGCAATCTGAGATATATTGCCCATGGCTTTCTGCCCCAGCAAACATGCTATGCAAGATCGTGCGGCTCCCCATCTCCGGAGTTCTTCCAATCACCGCGTTCATCATCCAAACCTGAAGCCGTAGGGCCATTCTGCCATATTTTGCCAGACCTGTGTTGCAAAGCCCGGGATTGAGGAGGTTTAAGACGACGCCGGTGCGAGACGCTGGTAGGATGGTCGCGAGTTGTCGGATGGCAAGTATCTGAACCAGCTTGGTGACGGAGTATCTACAGTCGTTCAGTAAGTAAGTCATTTGCATGTCACCTCTTATTTAGATGAGTGAAGAGTAGCTAGAAGACTTGTGACGTACCTTTTTCCCATGGGAGACTCCCCTTGGGTATTTAAAACATCAAAGACATCCTTGTCTGCGTATTTCAGAAAGTCCGGCTGCGTGAAACCAAGTCCAGAGGTAACAACCACGATATGGGGTTGAGAGTCTGAAGTCTTGGCCGTCTCCATCAACTTTGGATGAAGAAGCAGTGCCAGCATGACTGTGCCGATGATGTTAACAGTGATGCTTGTCTCCATGCCTTCAGCTACTGTCCACTCATCCAGGGCTGCAGTGGCGTTCTCAACCAATCCGTCAAGACGGTTGAGCTCCGAAGAAGCTCTCTTCGCAAAAGCTCGGATGGAGTCATAAGATGACATGTCGAGCCGCCAAACCTCGGTGACATCCGGTCTGCCGGTGGAGGCATCGATGCGAGCCTTTGCATCTTGACCTCTCTCAATGGATCTGACGGCGATAATCACACGAGCTGATCCAAGATTGACAAGGTGCTTGACCGCTTCAAAGCCAATGCCAGAGTTTGACCCTGTGATGATGTAGGTTTTGCCGGCGCAGGTCTCCTTTGTTGGGATGATGGGAAGATTTTGTCGCTGAGCGCGAATAAAGCCTATGGTATCCATGGCGTCTTTGGGAAAGATCCAGGATAGAGTTCAGGGCAGGAGTAGTTGAAATGTAGGTTTGCAATGTCTGCTACTTTTCCATTTCCAGCATCTCGAGCGAGTCTCATCCTTTTATGGCTGTTACTTGACTCTGGCAACCCTCCTCCGTCTCGGGGATACCATCATTTTCCTGTTTTTCGGACTCCGTACAGCATAATCTCCGGTGTTTGCCTAGAATCTCAAGCTTCATGTGCACTCAAGTCTTTCACTTTTGGTACCAAGACGACGCATCTGACAGGAGGCTTCCAACACAATTCCCACCTTGACCAATCAGAGATTTGTTGCCTGATTGGGTATGGTGGCTGCGGAAGCCGTCCCACACCAGATGATCCACTGACGGCGATGAGCCGGCCGAGTTCACGCCGTGTCTCCGTTGTTCCTCGGGTGCGTGGCTGTCGTGACTCTATTGATAGCCCCTCCTTATCTCACTTTCGGGTTCGGTCTCAATTGCTCTTTTCTCCCTTCACTGTGGCCATGACACAGGAACCGCAGGCCTGTGGGTCTAAATCAGTCGATGATCCGGCCATTATGGTCAGTGCAAGAATCTGAGTGGCGCGCATTCGTTGACATCGTGATAGACCTTAGTTGTCTTCAAAATGGCCCGACCAAATGAGACCGTTTACGGCACATTCGACTTGTCATGTCAATCACGAACTTTGACCTTTCAGTGTTGGACGCAGCAATTGACGGCGAAAAGCTGATGGCGGGCTCAAAATGCATCCGTCCGCTTGCCAGCTGAGGCCGGTTGGCCGTACCTAGCCACAAATGTCTAAAACATGTGGCCAGCATCTCAAAATACGTTCTCCCAAGATCGTAGCTCCAATTCGAGCCGTTTTCCTGTTCTAAGTTGTAAAGAAAACGTCATCTATACACAATTAACGAGAAGCATGAGGCCCCGCTCGAGGGTGTGCATTGCGAAGCCTCCAGATGCTTGGGGCTTCAAAGGTAAGAGCACACTATGAGACTCAATCATGGATGCAATTGTCAATGGGGCTGGTGCGAGCTTATTCACCGCGAACATTCGAGAGCTATCGGGGACTAATTGACCCCCAAAAAGATCGGTGCAAACTCCGGAAGGATTTTGGTTTAGGCCTGAACAGGCTAATTTACCTCCGGCTCGGACTGCCATCGTACCCGAAAGGGCCGCATCCCGGCCAACAATGCCAAAATGCTCTGTAATTGGTAGGTGCAAACAGTGGGCTTAGAAATCTTGCATTCCATTAGTCAGTGGACCACCGGTGTCTTTTAGTGAAGTCCAGGGCAGAGCGGTGGGGAGGCCAAAACCCCACGACGAAACCGCGCGCGTCCTCTTTGTTGGTTTGCAAGACGCCACAGGGTCAAGCCTGAACTGATCTGGATCCGCTGACGCATCTCGGAAGCAAATCCTCATACCTAGTAGCCATGGATTATCGATCTGTCGATGTCGACATTGAGATGGGTTGAACTCGAAAGGCGTGAATGGAATATTAAAGAGACCTCATTTCTTCCCCCAAAACCAGTTTCCTCCTCTGCATCAGTACTAAACAACATCAACATCCTCCTCACTGAACCGATATACTTCAGCCGCCAAAGCTTAGCATTCCACCACGCCAATCGCCGCAAACGGACGAAGCAGTGTACTTGAAATCCACCGCCCAACCGACGTCTTACATCAACTACAACTACACAACTTATCAAACCTTTAGTCTTTATAAAATGTCTGGACAACAGGGACGCAAGATCGCCATTGTCGGTGCCAGCGGCAACGTTGGTGGCGGCACCCTTAAGGCTCTCCTCGCCAAGGGCATCCACACTATTACCGCGGTCACCCGCACCGAATCAACTGCCACGTTCCCCGAGGGTGTGATCGTGAAGAAGGGAAGCTACGAAGACGAGTCCTTCCTCGTCTCCGCATTCCAAGGCCAGGATGTCGTCCAGCTCGCCCTCGGCTTCTCCAGCTACGCAACAGGCCAGGAGCCTCTGATTCGCGCCGCCGCTAAGGCCGGTGTGAAGTGGATCCTGCCCACCGAGTACGGCTCCGCCCCGGACCCTTCTAAGCTTCTCGATTCCAGCCCTATTCTCCAGGGCAAGATCCAGATCCGCAAGTTGATTGAGGAGCTCGGCTCCAACTGGATCGCTATTGTCAACAACCCCTGGTACGATTGGTCCATGGGCGCCGGTTTCTGGGGCATCGACATTAAGAACCGCACCGCCAAGCTGTACGACGGTGGAAAGACCAAGTTTATCACAACCAACATTGGCACCACCGGCAAGGGTACCGCTGGTGTTCTGAGCCTGCCCGACACCGAGCTTGAGAAGTACCGCAACAAGCCTTTCTATCTTAAGTCTTTCTACATCAGCCAGCGCGACATGCTCGACAGCATTCAGCGTGCTACTGGTACCACCGACAAAGACTGGAAGATCGAGGAGCCTGACGCCGCCACTGTTGTTGCCCAGGCTGAGGAGGCCGCTAAACAGGGTGACCATGTCGCTGGTCTGATTTCCTTCTATGTTAACCACATGAGAGCTGGCTGGGGAGGTGACTACAACGACAAGGTCACTGACCTGACCAAGATTGGTCTTGAAGCCGAGGATCTCGACGAGACCACCAAGAGAGTTGTCAAGGAGATCGAGGGACAGTAGTTATATGTTGAGTGAAAGAATATCCTGCAGTTCAAATAATTATACACAACTATACGTACATCTAAGCATTGTTCACGTCTGGCCTCGAAGTCTGAATATGACCACAGTTCACAAAGGTAAACATGACGTTGTAGTGAACTCATTGAGATGCTGTGAAGCCGTACTGCTAGTTATGTGTCTGACTCCGAAACTGTAAATAAAGCCTCTCTGTGGCTTTCTAATATGTCAGATGTTGAATCCACCTAGAAACAAACGCTCAAAGGTGCTAAGCCGTAGCGACCAGCATGTATCTTTCCACCATCAAGAAGTCACCCATGGCGGCAGTATCAGCTGCGTGATTCTCCTCAGTTGCTTTGAATTGCGCAGATTCTTGCTTACTCAAATAGAAGCAGAGGAAGCGGCTCATGATTCTCATCATCGGATCCAAAATACGTAACAACCTTGCAATGGCGTGGGTGCAAGACCTCCCCTGAATTTGGCGCATGACTAGGACTTCACGAAGCAACGACTACACTTCACCGTGTCCATGCCATTAACACCAGATTCATTAACATCAATTGTCATGCCTTGCGAGATTTTGTTGAGATGCTGATGAATGGCTTGTTTTGAGCATCTTTGCATGTGCAAATCCTCATGCTCGCCTTTGTATGCATGAAACGGAGACAAGGAATTTGGAGGTATAATTGGCTCAAAATGTAAAGTAAAAAGGTCGCTCTTGTACTTGTCAAACATCAAAGCGGAAATCAGTCGCTGCTTGTTGCAAGCGGGTGAGTTCCGTATTCTCTGGCCCAAACCACTTAGGTCTCAGCGACGCTATAGGGCCCTCAAGCTCTGTGTATCGATCTCCTAAGGTTAAGATGGTTCGTCCATTCCAACGGGATAGCTTTTTCGCCAGGTCAACAGTGTCTTTGCCGTATAGTTCGACTTTCTGCTGTTGAGTCGCAATTGCAGAGTAAACCACAGCAAGTCCAACGAAGCCAGCCGAGCTTACAGGCAGGCCGGCAGCTATGATGGGCGCAGCCAGATGTTGAGGTAGCAAGCTCGTGATAGTGGCGGCTGGCGCAACACAGTTGATCGTGATGTTATCATTGGCCAAGGAAGATCTTAAAGCGCGCATCATTCCTACAAGCTACATATGTTGAAGACGAGCGTATTAGTGGACGCGAGCGTAAAGGAATGCGAGGAAGAGTCAAGCCTACAGCTAATTTAGATCCGCTATACACGGGGAGTGACTGCTCAGGCGCATATGCCGTGGCACTGGATGTGATGACAATGCTTCCTGGGCACTTCCGGCGACGGAAATGACTGACGGAGAGTTTGACGAAGTTTGCAACTGCGCGGAGGTTGACGTCCAATACCCGATACTCGGGCTCGATCAGGTCTCCGGTCACTTCGTCAAATGTGTCGGCGAAATAGTCAACCTCTTCTGAGACACCAGCGTTGGAAACGGCGATGTCAATATCACCGGCATACCGAAAGGCATCTAGAAGGCTTGACCAGCTTGAAATATCGCACTGACGAAACTCGACATCTTCTGGCTGACCGCTTGGCGGAGGGTTAATATCCAGGTTAAGGACCCATGCTCCTTTCTCTGCGAATATGCGGGCTGCAGCAAGTCCGATGCCTGACGACGCGCCGGTGATGATAACCCGCTTGCCGTGCAAGCTCGGGATATCGCTCAGAGCGAAGTGGAGGGTTGTCATATTTTAGGCAAATATTGGCTGAGAAACGGGGCTTTGGGTACGGGACGAAGTATTGACTGTCTGTCATTCGCGTCTCTGCTGTCGCAGCTGCAAATGTACTGGGTTTTGATTATCGGCGTTGCGCGGTACATCCACGTACGAGCGGCGAGAGGACGGAGATGTCCTAAACAGGGCATCCCCGAGCGACGCTAGGCCCCATGTCGACGGTTACACTCGAGGTACACAATGAAAGAGTAGTCGACATCAATGAATTCAAGGCTGTACTTGGGTGTTATTATATCTTGAGTTCAGCCAAGGCCTCGTATGATATTTGTGGGCTTTGCAATCATTATCCCATCTTCTAAACTCTTCCTTCAAGTCTTTTCTGCTAGCCTAACACCTTTACCTACAATAGCCAACAGCAAAATGCCCCCATCCATTTTGAACGATTATGATGAGACTTCCGTCTTCATAGGCAAAACAGCCGACCTTCAGGACCAACCTGCAAGCACGGCACCGGCAGTGTCTCTCCCCTCCGCCCCGCAATTCACCCCGCCGCCGTCTCGCTTCATTGCGAAATGCCATCCTTTGGAGAAGCAGATTACAGCTGAAGTTGATGGCTACTTTCTCACCCACTGGCCTTTCAAGACAGCCAAGGACAGGAAGAAGTTTGTCGCCGCAGGCTTCTCGCGTGTCACATGCCTTTACTTTCCTTTGGGCCTGGATGATCGTATCCACCTGGCCTGTAGACTCTTGACAATTTTGTTCTTGATTGATGGTACGTTTACTCCTGAACGATTCTTTGATTCAACATCTGACAAGAGGTTTCTGTAGATATACTGGAGGACATGTCTTTGGAAGATGGATGTGCTTATAACGAGAAGCTTATGCCCATCGCTAGGGGTGATGTCCAGCCGGACCGCAATGTTCCTGTAGAGTGGATCATGTATGACCTGTGGGAAATGATGAGATCTCATGATAGGCAATTGGCCGACGATGTCTTGGAGCCGACATTCACTTTCATGCGTGCTCAGACCGATAAGGCTAGATTGTCGATTCGTGGCATGGGCCCCTACCTGATTTACAGAGAGAAGGATGTCGGAAAGGCGTGAGTACAAAGCCTGTGTGCAACGACATGGAGTTATGACATTAACCATCCCCGGAACAGACTGCTCTGCTCTCTGATGAGGTTTTCAATGGGTCTCCGCGTGTCTCCCGAAGAGCTCGCCTCGGCCCAACCCATCGAACAAAACGTCGCCAAGCATCTCTCTGTCCTCAATGACATTTTGAGCTGGGACAAGGAGTTTCTGGCTGCGCAGACTGGCCACCCCGAAGGATCCGCACTTTGCTCGGCGGTGCAGGTTTTGGCAGACGAGACGTCTCTCACGTACGCAGCGGCGAAGAGAGTGCTCTGGGTTATGTGCCGCGAGTGGGAGTATGAGCACGACTATCTCGTCCAGAGGCGAAGGCAAGACAAGGAGTTCCCACCTAGCGACAACTTAATGCAATACATCAAGGGGCTGGAGTACCAAATCAGCGGAAACGAGATTTGGAGCAAGACTACGCTGAGGTACAACGCACCCACCACCGCTTGAACACATCTTTCTGCCAGCAGAGTACACCACTAGGTACAGGATGAGGTCAAAGGCTTATTTCAGGTCGAAGATTTGTTTGGCGTTAGTATCGAACCAAATTGATAGCAATTGAACTTGATTTACATAATGTAAACAAAATATGTCCAGCGGAAAATGTGAAGGGCGTCTCTTCAGATCTTAGCCTACTACGATTGGAATGCCAAAATGGGATAAACCTCAACTCCTAGGTACTTTTCACAGTTAAACTTGCCTGGTTGTTATTGCTCCGCCGAGATTCTCAGCTGCATACCGGGCTTGTATCATTGCCGGGATTCAGTTCGCCTGGATGTTTGTCTTTCGAGGACGCCAGCGCAGTTCTGGAGGCACTTGTCTTGATTTAGCAACTCTCCGACCTGGCAAACCATACTGTTCTAGGCCTTTTGCGAGTCATGCCCCAGCGTATGTGCAGCTTATGTCACGCTCCACTTCCACTGTTTGTGTCGCATCGCTTGATGCTCAAGTCAGTTAGCGCCAGCACAGCGACGACCTGCGTTCCACCACTCCCCAGTAAAAAAGAGTGGAAGTTCAGCTTGAACAACCCAAAGTCCAGGGCAAACCCCCCATCGTAACGACAACAGTCTGGTTCGCGTTGTTTCAGTAACACGGGAGGTCTTTTTCATAACGGCGTCATGATTGACCAAATGGTATCTCACAAGGAGAATGCCTCTCGTCTTTTAGCGGCTATGGCAAGGGCGTCATCTTCAGGTTTTCTCGTTTCTGCCTCGCTCCTGGTGAGTTGGTTGACTGCCACTGATGTAGCATAACGCAGCGGCTTACCTAGGCACCAGCTATGTTTCTCCATCTTGACTATTGGGGTCTACAATGCTTATTTCCACAAACTCTCTGCGTTTCCTGGGCCGTTTTTGGCAAGGTGCAGCTTGGTGAGAGACCTCTCAGCTCTGCGCTTTCAGCGATGTCGAGACTGACTTAGAGATAGATATGGCGCATCTACCATTCGCAGACTGGTCGCTATCATTATGCTGTTGAGGCGCAGCACCGAAAATACGGTAACCTTGCCCTTGGAAAAATCCTTCAATCAAACAAAGTGCTGAAGCCATATAGGACCCGTCGTCCGAGTGTCGCCCAACGAACTGTCTTTTGCGACCGTTGAGTCGTGGAAAGCCATCTACGGGCATCGCGCTGGCGGCGCACCCACACCCATCAAGAGCGAGTTCTACGACATATATGGGGCTGGCTTCGAGTCCTTGTGCATCGGAAGCGAGCGCGATCCGCATAAGCATGGCCAGATGCGCAAGATGCTTTCCGCCGCCTTCTCCACGAGGGTTTTGACCGAACAAGAGGACATCATCACCAGAACAGTCGACCAGTTCGTTGTTCGACTTGGTACAGATGGAGCGCAGGTGAATGGTCTCAACATGACCAAGTGGTACGAAATGGTTGCTTTTGATTCCTTGGGCGAGATGGCCTTTGGAGAGTCATTTCACAGTGTTCAGGCTGGTGGGTTTCTGACAGTAAAGCTGTTTTAGTTGTTCTACTAACCTTTCCCTTGCCCTAGGTAAACCACACAGCTGGTCTGAGATCATAGTCAGCCATCTCTACTTCATTACCTTGATTGACAATCTCCGCCGTCTCCCTTTCGTCGCGAGACTGGCCAGGCTGCTGTTTCCGTCAACACTGGCGGTGCAAAATCAAAATTCTCAATACAGCCGCAGAAAAGTCGAACAGTGGGTTTAAAGCGACAGACCTCTACACTCAGTCACACTAATCAAATGCGGCAGGCGTTTGTCTAGGAAGTCCACTCGGAACGACTTTCTCTCCACTGTTGTAAAGAGCTATGAGGAAGGGACCGTGAGCAAAGAGGAAATGACGGCCCATGTCTCTACGCTAACGTATGTATACCAACCTGGAAGTTGTAATTAGAGAGAAGCTCTTAGTGTGCTAACTCACTTGCAGCATTGCTGGCGGAGAGACTACGGCGACTTTCCTTGCTGCGGCAACATATTATCTGTTGCGCAACCCTTCTTGTCTCATATATGTTCAAGAAGAAATTAGGGCCAAATTTTCTTCATTCGAGTCTATCAACGCCACAGCAGCCAGACAACTTCCTTACTTGCAGGCCGTAATCAGCGAAGGGCTCAGGATGTACGCACCCGGCAGCCAAGGGTTCCCCAGATTGTCCACAGGCATGAACGTGGGAGATGTCTTTGTCCCAGCTGGTGTAAGCACAAATCCTCTGAGCATGCCCATCCTATTGTACTGATGCCAATTCCAGGCCGAGGTGTTCACACACGCCTGGACATTGACTCACAGTGAGAAGTACTTCTCAGATCCGAAAGAGTTTAAACCCGATCGCTGGATTGACCCCGAGTCCACCGATGTAAAGGAAGCTAGCCAACCGTTCTCCATGGGACCAAGAGGATGCTTAGGCCAGAAGTAAGTTCTGGCGAGTCGCGCACTTAGCCTCTGCTTCACGACACGAGTTTCGGAACTGACATGTACCCAGCTTTGCCTACATGGAGATCAACTTGATCCTGTCCAAGATGCTTTGGAAGTATGATCTGGAGCTCGTGAACAAGAATTTGGACTGGGAGCGCGAGAGTCGTCTGCACGTGATGTGGTGGAAACCCGCATTGATGGTTCAGTTCAAGGAGAGAAGGTCTACATGAGCGAACCGCAGCATATTCTTCAATCGGTTCAAGAACTTCAAGATTTATGGGACTCATTTAAGGAGTGCTGAACGCGCGTTTCTGATATATACGGAAACTTGAGCACGATGGCTTGAACGCGGTTGCAATGGCCATCTTAAGATGCCGACTTCCATCGACCATGTGTGACAAGATACAACGAATACACAAGCATAACTGTGGGGTGGCATTTCATTATTTTGAACGTGTTTTGTCAGTCTTGTTCTTGCATCGGAGTTTGCCAAAAGGAGGTGTTCGCGAAAATGATGACATCCCCAACCCCACCGGGTAGATGATACATGCAAGACATGAACGCAAAGTGTTCCCATCCTCAAAATCACAGTACCCTCTTACCTATCGAAATAAGGCCCATCGCTTGGTGCCGTACCATATTGAATTCTGCCAAAAGACATGGCTGGCGAGATGCGCCAGCGGATCATTGCCAGTGGCACCATGGATGCAGCAAACACCCAACCTCAGGAAAAGTCATCTCCCGAGCGATCTGAAGCGATCCTTGAGCAAAACGAGAAGACTATACTGCAGAGACAGATCGATGGCCCGACTTCGTGGCACAATTCAGTTTGCTTTTTGTTAAGTTGCACCAGCAATCTGGACGGGGCCATCCTCACTTTGAGCGCAATTTCTGCCATAATTGGGGGGGCCGCAAACCCTTTTGCGATGGCGAGTTCCGCCCTAGTACAGTTCAAATGTTGGTGTAAACTGACAGAGAAAATTTTAGCTTCTTCTGGGAAACATGGGCCAGTCTTTCCGCGGCTTTTTTGTTGGCGATACCGCTTTGGAGGAGTTCAACCGCGAGGTCAAGCAACTCAGTCTTTTCTACGTCTACCTAGCGATTATTGAATTCGCGTCAATCTATGGAGCGACTGTCGGTTTCAGCATAGCAGGAGATCGCATCGCACAACGTATCCGCGAGAGATACCTCGAAGCCATCCTGCGCCAGAACATTGCCTACTTCGACGGCCTTGAAGTCGGCGAAGTCAATACTCGCCTTACAGCAGATATCAGCATCATTCAGGATGCCATCACGGGCAAAGCGTCAGCCACGCTCTCCGCAATCGCCACATTCGTATCGGCCTTGATTATCAGCTTCATCAAGAGCTGGATTCTGACAATAGTCTTGTTCCCTGCTCAGGTATTGATCGTTGGCACCATGAGTGTAGGTGCGAAGTACATGATCAAGTACACGGTGCAGTCCCTCGGAGCCTACGCTCCAGCGGCGAGCATAGCAGAAGAAGCCATCAGCTCTGTTCAGGCCGTGACGGCGTACGGTATGCAGGAATCCTTGGTCCGCCGCTACGAAGAGCACGCTGAGAAGGCGCGCAAAGCTGGGTCAAAGAGTGGCATCGCTCTGGCTTGTATGATTGCGGCGATGAACGGTATTATCTTCTGGAGCTACGGCCTTGCGTTCTGGCAAGGCTCGCGCTTTCTCGTCCAGGGCAGGGTCTCACTTTCGGCTATCTTGACGATCTTGTTCGCCAACATCACGGGAGCGTTCGCGCTGGGTAATATAAGTCCTCACACTCAAGCATTTGTTAGCGGCATTACGGCGACAGGTAAGATTTCGCAAGCGTGCTGTCGTCAGTCGCCGATAGACTCCAGCGCCCCCACGGGAACGAAACTGAAAACATTCACGGGGGCAATTGAGCTGCGAAACGTGCGTCATATTTATCCCTCACGACAGGAGACCTTAGTTCTGGACAATTTGAGTCACTTCTTCCCGCCAGGAAAAATGACTGCTATTGTAGGCTCATCAGGTTGTGGCAAGAGTACAATTGTCGGGCTTCTTGAGAGGTTCTACCAGCCGGTCAGCGGCAATATCTGTAGGTACACCTGCGTCATCTTAGAACGCTGCTGCTAATTGACAACTAGACTTGGATGGTGTCGACATCTCGTCGATTGATGTCTCATGGCTGCGTCAGCAGATCGGTCTTGTTGGACAAGACCCCACGCTCTTCTCTACCACCATCTTCGAGAATATCAGGTTCGGGCTTCTCGGCTCTGTTCATGAAACCATAGATGAACAGCTGGTCAAAAAGATGGTCGAGAATGCGGCAAAGATAGCTGATGCCCACGACTTCATCATGGCTTTGCCTGACGGCTTCTCAACTAATGTTGGCGACTCTGGATCGCTGCTCTCTGGGGGTCAGAGACAACGTATCGCCATTGCCCGAGCCATCATTGGAGACCCAAAAATTCTGATATTAGATGAAGCCACATCAGCTCTCGACGCCGTTGCGGAGCGATACGTTCAGCAGGCTCTGCAGACAGCATCCCAAGGCCGAACTACCATTGCCATCGCCCACAGGTAAGATGACTCTCGACGAAAATGTTTGAATTGAAAACTCAAAGACTAATTATAGCATAGACTTTCCACAATCTTTAATGCAGACAATATCATTGTCATGTGCAAGGGGCGCATTATTGAAGAAGGGACGCATGCGGAGTTGATGGAACTGAGAGCAACCTACTTTGACATGGTCCAGCAGCAGAGCGTCCAAGACAATATAGCTAAGCAGATTTCCGATGGAATATCAGTTCAAAGTGGTCCCGACGAGACCACCGGCTCAGGCAAGCTGCCTTTGGAGTTGGACGCCAAATACCCACAACCCATCACCACGATGCCGCAAGATCCGCAGCGACCAAGCTCAACCTGGAGTTTAGCACTCTTTGTCCACACTCTTCGCCGCAAGGGCCGTCTCCAGGTCACTCTCGGCCTTGTGTTCTCTCTGATTCCTGGAGCGAGTCATCCTGTGTGAGTTACTACATGCAAAAGCAGATCAGCCAGCTCTTCTCGAGAAGATGTTAACTTCAGTCTCAGGCAATCGATCTTTCTTGCGAAGATTATCGCCGCAATGTCTTTGGAATCTTCAGATTACAGCACCATTCGTGACCAGGTAAACTTCTGGAGCTGGATGTATCTCATGATTGGTTTTACAACTGTCTTCGGCTGGCTAGGTCAGGGAGTCTGTTTCGCCTTCTATTCGCAACGCCTGACGCACAACGCCCGTGTAAAATGTCTAGAGACCATCCTGTACCATGACATTGGTACATTCTTGCGCGACGACCATTCCACCGCATCCCTTATTAGCGTTCTCTCCAGCAGCGCAGCCAGTCTCCAAGGTCTATCAGGTGCTGTCCTAGGAACCCTTCTTGTTGTTCTCACGACTCTCATCGCCGGCTTTGTTCTAGCAACAGCCATTGGGTGGAGGCTTGCCCTTGTCTGTGCAACAACGACCCCGATCCAACTTGCCTGTGGCATACTGCGATTGAAGTGCATTGCGCTGCTCGAAGGCCACTCAAGTCGGGTTTACGAGTCCTCCGCGACTTATGCCTGCGAGTACAGCTCCAACATGCGCACTGTTGCGGCGCTTAATCTAGAGGCCAAGATTCTGAGTGACTACCAAGTCATTCATGTCAGTCAGTCAATCCTCGCTGCTGTACGCCGCGTCACAGTCGCTGAACTTCCTATGCGCGTCTCTGGCATTCTGGTACGGCAGTAGGCTAGTGGCGACTGAGAACTACACTCTATTCCAGTTCTTTGTTTGCTATACCGCTGTCATCGCTGGTGCCTACTCTGCTGGTGCCATCTTCTCATTTGCTCCCGATATCGGCAAGGCGAGAGACTCTGCCGAGCGGATGCAGGCGTTGTTTAGACAGCCTGTCAGCATTGATGCAAGGGCAAGTGATGGGTCTATCTCCTGCAACGCCGAGGGATCTGTCGAGCTTCGGAACGTTTGCTTCCGCTATCCAAGTCGTCCGGACCGAATAGTCCTAGACGATGTCACCATTGTCGCCCAGCCTGGGCAATACATTGCTTTGGTAGGTGGCAGCGGTAGCGGCAAGAGTACTGTCATTTCACTTCTGGAACGCTTCTTCGATCCCGACAATGGTGAAGTCAAATTTGGCTCAGAAAACATCCAAGATTTGAATTTGAAGGAGTACCGCAGTCAGCTGGCTCTAGTAAGTCAATCACCAACATTGTTCGACGGTACGATACGTGACAACATTGCGTTTGGCGTGGAGGGCCAGAGTGGCGGCGAGCAAGCTGTCACACAGGTTTGCAAAGAGGCCAACATTTATGACTTCATCTCTTCTCTGCCGTAAGTCCCTTTCTGTGCTGAATGTCGAATTTCCATGAGCTAAACAAACTTCTATGTAAGAGACGGACTCGACACAATCGTTGGGGCGCGAGGTGTAATGCTCTCAGGTGGCCAGAAACAGAGAATTACAATCGCACGAGCGTTGCTTGGAAACCCGAAAGTTTTACTCCTCGACGAGGCGACGTCAGCGTTAGACTCAGAGTCTGAGAAGGTCGTGCAAGAGGCGTTAGATGCGGCTGCCCGTGGCCGAACAACGATCGCTGTGGCTCATCGTATCAGCACCGTCAAACATGCGGATTGTATTTATGGTGAGTTTACCATTATTGACAAAGGCATTCGGCACATCCCTTGTTTTATGCTTGCTAACTGCCGCCAGTACTTGAACATGGCCGGGTTATTGAGCAAGGAACCCATCTAGCCTTGATAGAGGCGAAGGGTAGATACAGCGAACTGGTTAAACTGCAGGATTTCGGTGCATAGAACGTGTAGAAGTTGAGAAAGTGCTCTCATTCCTCTTTGTGCATTTGTACCTCATGCTCCGCCTAGGGTGGCAGCTTAGATCTTATCAAATAAATTACTAGACACTTGTAGTCATTCTTCGAAACACACTGTACACTGTTGCTCGACTTGCAAGTCTTCTTCCAGAATTATTTAGTTAGATTGCCGGCGCTGGTGCACAATGTGTGAAACGAGTTGTAAGTTACGCAGTCATAGGTAGCCTTTCTTTCGTGCTTAAGTAATATGAACCTTACTCTAGAAGGTGCTGCGTCTGGTTTCCAACGTCCTGTTGTGCAGGAGACTTTGGGATACTTCCTGGGAGCACTTCTGTTCATCAGGCTGGCGACGACGTTTACCCGCTGTGTTATCTATGTACACGTTGTCAATGAGCGCCCGAACGCGCAGTGATCTCAGGGATGTATAACACAGGCGAAATTCGCAGCTGTTTCACTGAAAGTATGAGTTCAATCTAAGAGTTATAAACAACTTCAGCGACGCTTCAACAGGAGAAGAACTGTCGAAGTGCTTCCTCGAATTGATCCGCTCGATTGAGGACCAGCGGCCTTGCGGAGCTGCGCAATAGTCTTCTTAACACAATCATCAGGGCCATGAGCTAGCTCCGGGTTCGCTGCGCGCCAGCGAGTAACAGTGCTGGCCGTGTCGTACCCCTTCTCCAATATGTCTAACGAGATTTCTAAAGAGTCTCCGAAAAAGTCCTCCCCGTCGGTAAGAACACCGTCGCGATCCCACTCTCGCCTATCATAGGACGACTCCTCAAAATCGGGATGAGCAGACTCCAGTTTCCATGGAAGGGCCAGATCGTCGTAGAGGGTGCGAGACAGCACATTCGGAGCCAGCTCAAATTGCGCGAGATCGTCTGTTTCCAGCTGGCGCATGATTCGATTCAATTCTGCTGCGTTGTGAGACGAAGGATCTGCTCGGAATACATCCAGTTAGCGATTGATTTTTCCCACTGCTGCATCATAACGAGGGTCACTCTCATTGAGGCACGTACGAACATAGAAACAACCAGTCGTCCATAAAGCTAGTGATCCTCCTGGCTTCAAAAGACGGGCAGCTTGGCTCCAGAACTGAGGCATGTCGAACCAGTGCACCTGTTAAGAGGGTTAGTGATTCCCAGGAGTTGGATTTTGGATTACAAGGCGCACCCACCGCTGCGGCGGCTGTCAAGAGATCAACTTTGCCATCTGGCAATTCTTCCAGGTCCGCAACTCTCTCAGCGGGGGAAACGTAGTACTCAATAGGGTTGCCAGTATTCCCTACTCCGCCAACTTGCTTGGCAGTGTCAATCATATTTTCACTGGGGTCAACGCCGATCGCATTGTCGAAGAAACGTGCCAATTCCCGCGTTGCTCTGCCAGGACCGCACCCAACATCGACGACGGTGCCCCGACAGCCGTTACACTCATCGTGATATTTCAATATGGCCTCGTACAGCGCCGGTGTGTACGCGGGGCGGCCTTCGTCATATCGCTTGGCTTGAGTGCCTTTGTACGCCCGAAAGGTAGGATCTGTCGCAGTGATGGCAGCCATGATGCTTCAACGGCAAGGCGGTGTCGGCTGCTTTCGAGGTTTCAAGGTAAATATCGTCGAACATACATAGGAACACTCGAACATCAAAAAGTTTTGGTAGTTCAATTGTTTGACTATGAACCAACGAGCCGTCATCATACTTGAACATCTTTTGTCCGGTGCCCTCGGGGTTGGACCAATTGGGAAGACTCCACCCAACAACCCCCATACTTAGGTGCGACGATCCGTCAAATACTTGCTGCACTGCTGCAAATGCTCGACTTCACGTGTTCTGAGTAACTACTCGCCGTTTTAAATCATCCTGTTTTGACGCAGCTGTGGGAATGGCTATTACGGGTGCGAAAGATCTCCGTCGAACCGACAACGAGAACAGCGAACCTCTGCTGAAGACCAATGTTCTTGACCTTTTCGATCAGCATGCAACGCGCAGTCCGAATGGCATCGCCGCAGAGTTTCATGGCCAGGCCGTCACGTATGGTGGATTGTACAATGCCTCCATCCTAGTCGCTCTGGAACTGCGTAATCGAGGCTTCCGTCCTCGTGATCGCGTTCCCTTAGTGACCAGCATGGGCTTGGAGATGGTCGCCTCGGTCTTGGGAATTCTGCGGTTGGGGGCTTCTTACTGTCCTATAGACTTCAAGGCTTGGAGCTTAGAACGAGTCATCGCCACTCTGAAAGCCGTGGGATCGCGCCTAGTACTCAGCACCGTGGACACGACAATAGCTGGCTACGAGCTGGTTCGTGTGCCTGAAATGCTTGGGAAGCACGACCCAATCACACAGGGAGCAATGGAAGAACTCCGACTGATCAGAAATGATATGAGGCAATCTGATCTCATTTACATCATCTTCACTTCTGGCACTACAGGAAAACCGAAGGGAGTGATGGTCCCGCACAGCAGTGCTGCTCACCTTGTACAGCAAAGCTTCCCTGGGGCGATGAGAGGAAGCCCGGGGGAGAAGGTTTTGTTGTTCTTCTCAGTTGCCTTTGATGGTCAGTCAATTTTCACTTCTTCAATTGAAGCTCTCGGAGCAGGAAAGTCACTTTTCTAACACTTTCAATGACTATAGGGTGCGCAGGAGTCATTTTTTCGACTATTTGCCATGGCGGAACTCTTGCGATGGCTCAACCGTCCGACGTCATCAACACGGCTTCTTCATGCAGCACTCTCATTCTGACGCCTTCAATGCTGGCCAGTTTGGAACCCACACCTGAGTTCGACTGCGTGCACAGCATTTACATGGGAGGTGAAGCTCCCACCGAAACTCTGGTCAGAGTCTGGACCAGTCCGACAAGAAAGGTTTACAACTGCTATGGACCCACTGAGTGTACCACAGCAGTCTCTACCGTGGAGATGGTTCCTGGCGGGCCAATTGTTCTCGGGCATCTAGTCTCGGACGTTGAAATCGTGTTGCTCGACGAGAACCTAGAGAATGAAGTTCCGCAGGGAGAGATCTGCATCAGAGGACCATGCTTGGCGGTTGGATACCTCAACATGGAGGCTCTGACACAGCAGAAGTTCTTCTTTAGAGACGGCGTCCGCCATTATCGTACAGGAGATCTTGCTCGCCGCGACGAGGAAGGCCTGCATTTTGTGGCTCGGGTCGACCGCGTAGTCAAAAATCGGGGATTCTTGATCAACTTGGAAGCGGAAGTCGAACCGGCTCTTCGCGATTTCCCAGGTGTCGAGAAAGCCGCGGCATTTCTTCTACAGAAGCAGCTGGTGGGTTTTGTGACGCCTTCTAAGACACCGGTAGAGACATTACACGGGCACCTCGCGCAAAGATTCGACGCTTTTATCATACCAGACCTCATTTTCGCCATCGACGACTTCCCGTTGACATCTAACGGCAAGGTCGATACAAGAGCCTTGCAGGAAATGGCCACGAATGAAGTTGATTACCGACTACAGAACTCTCAAGGGATTGATGGCGACAAATGCCCTGCCTTGGACGTTGTTCTGAAGGCCTTCGCATCTATCTTCAACCGACCAGTGAGCCAGATACCATCTACGGCGTCTTTCAGAGGCCTCGGCGGCAACTCCCTCACGGCTGTGAAACTTCAGTCTCATCTTCGCCGCGCAAATCTCAGTTTGATGTTGGGCAAGGTCTTTGAGTTGGATACGGCAGCAGCAATAGCTCGGGCGGCAGTTTCAATGAACTACAACGCTGACCACATCGGCTCTACTGACGGGAAACCATCAACTACACCACTTACGCCGCATCAACTCGAGCTCTTGAGGGAGACTGAGATTGACCCATCGAGCAACTACAACTTCTATTGCCTCACCAGAACCATCGCTCACAGCTCGATCACCCCTGAACGCTTGCGAGAGGCATGGGAGATGATGTTCACCCGTCACGCCATCTACCGAACCACATTCGACCTGGACACCAAAGCCCAAACCGTGCACACCGCAACAGACATTGACTGGCGGGAGTTTACGGCACTGGACCATGAAGAGATGAAGGCTATTTCCAAACGCGAGAGAGAGGTGTTGTGGACAATACTACGTTCCCAAAAGTCGCCGACACGCATCTTGAAGCCTCATTTCTGGATTGTTGAAGTGCCTGGAAATGCTATTCAAATGAATTGGCTTGTTCATCACGTCTACACTGATGCGTGGTCTCTTGCAATCCTTTTGGGAGAGCTCGAAATTATCATCAACGGCGATGCTGCCGTACTCCCAATGGCACCAAGCTACGAGGTGTTAGCCCAGCACCTGAACAGAGAAGCCAAGTTACAAGCGACAATGATAAGGGATTTCTGGAGCAGCTACACACGGCCGTGGACATATTTGAGGCCGGTCCAACTTTCAGCCCCCAGGGAGCCCAGTGGCCAGCCATGGGACAGGTGGGAGTCCGACATCCCTTTGAAGGTGGAGAGCCTTGGAGTATTTGCTCGCCAGCATGGAGTTTCTTCGGCGATAGTGATCTACACTGCCTGGGCTTTGGTCCTCACAGAGTACACCAAATCCGATACTGTAGGCATGAAGATCAGTGTCTCCGGGCGAAATATCGACCATCCAGCTGTCGAGCGCGTAGTGGGATCTCTCAATGGCCGTTGCCCGCTGCTAGTCCAGACCAGGAAGGACGCAACGATTGGGGAAACAATGAGATCACTACAGAGTACCTTTCTCCGCGTCAATGACTACCAGTGGACTTACCCAGAACTGAAAGGTCATGTTGTTCGGGTCTTTGGTGACGAAACATACTGGTTTGATTCCCAAGTAGTTGTCTTGTTGGATATGCCCGTTGACACAAGTCATTGGGGCATTTTCGAGGTGCAGAAGCCGACAGCCCCCATCTGGCTTGGTGTCATTCAAGGGTTCGACATGTTCAACATGCGCTTGCGATACGATGGCAGTCGTTATGCAAATGATAGTGTCGAGGGCATGGGCAGAAGATTCATCGACAAACTGACTCGGTTAGTCAACTCTCCTCTCAACAGGACAATCGGGGATCTAGGTCACGGCTCAGACTAAACGCAATGTTTGGAAACATAAACTCTGCGTCGCCTGCATTACCTGCTCAGATCGATAGCAAAAATACATGAACATACACCTTTGCAACCGCGCATAATGAGAAAGGGATAGAGAGAGAAAGTCGTGCTCCGTGCTCACAACTTCGTCGTGGATTGCATGTGGTCCATAGGCCCAGTCCTCAGAGTTTGGAACTCGGCATTTGCCTCACTAGGCTTAGCCGGATATCCATCTCGAAGATGGTAGAGAATGGTACAATTTGAATCGAGGGGACAAATTTCACTGGTACTTCAGATTCTTGTCTCATCGTCAGTCTGCACTCTTTCAAGGTCCTCAACTCACACCAAAATCCTATTCATCTTGCAATGGCAACCGCTTTTATTGGAAATGTTCTCCACCTTGGAGCCATGTATCCCTTCTTAACCGCAGCCGTTGGGCTGACGCTGTACCTGATCGGCCTCGCTGTCTACAGGCTGAACTTCCACCCATTAGCAAGGTTTCCCGGTCCCAAAATCGCAGCACTCACGGTTTTCTACGAGTTTTACTTCGATGGTATCAAGCGTGGACGTTATACCTTTGAGATCCAACGCATGCATGAAAAGTACGGTCCCGTCATCCGGATCAGTCCTAACGAGCTCCATGTCAATGAACCCTCCTTCATCGACGAGCTTTACGCTGGAGGTGGTAAAAGGCGAGACAAATATCCATACTTCAGCGCCCAGTTCGGGATTCCGGACAGTGTGTTCGGGACAGCTAGCCATGACCTTCATCGTCTCCGACGCGGTGCGCTCAATCGCTTCTTCTCCAAGTCATCGGTCAACAAATTGGAACCAGTCATCCACAATGCCATCGAAAAGTTGGTTTCGCAACTCCGAACATACAAAAGGAGTGGAAAGCCCGTCGCTATCAACATGGCGTTCAGCTGCGTGACGACAGACGTTGTTACGGAGTATGCATTTGCGAAGAGTTACAACTTCTTGGGATCTTCAACTTTTGAGCCAAACTTCCACCGCGCCATCATCGCCGGAACGGACATGGGACCATGGTTCAAGCAGCTCCCGTGGCTTATTACTCTGATGAACAGACTTCCTCAGAGTCTTGTCATGCGGATCAATCCTGAAGCTGCAATTTACGTGCGGTTCCAGGAGGATATCAGGCGTCAAATTCGACAAACCCAAAACGACATTGCTTTCGGAAAAGTCGACAATCAATCGGGGAAAACAATATTCCATGAGCTTCTAACGGGCGATCTCCCAGAGCAGGAAAAGAGATTGGAGCGTCTGTGGCAAGAGGGGCAGATCGTGATCGGTGCCGGGACTGAGACCACAGCATGGGCCCTCTCGGCGATGCTGTTCTACGTGCTCGAGAACTCCGAGATCCTGAGAAGGCTATGCGGTGAATTGGAGGAGGCCATTCCCGATGCCGATGAAAGGGTGAGCTGGAATCGTTTGGAACAGCTACCGTATCTCAGCGCCGTTGTCTGTGAGGGGTTGCGCCTTTCCTACGGTGTAAGCACACGGCTTCAACGCATCAATCCGGTCGGGCCCCTTATTCTGAAGACCGGCGTCTCTCCTGATAAGGGGGAGAACCGCATCATGGCCGAGCACGAAATACCGGCAGGTACACCCGTGGGAATGACAGCGACTCTTATTCACAATCATCCGGACTTATTCCCGAATCCTGGGCAGTTTAGGCCAGAGCGCTGGCTGGATGAGCGAGGCCGACGCCATCACCATCTTGACAAGTACGTTCTGTCATTTTCTCGTGGCAGTCGACAGTGCATCGGAATCAAGTAAGTTATACCCTCTTTGGCATGAAAATTGATATCCAATTTGCTGATTTATTCATGCAGTCTCGCGTACGCCGAACTATACATGGTCTTTGGACTCCTAATCCGCCGTATGGGCTCCAACATGCACCTCTTCGAAACGGGCAGGGACGACGTCGAGATCCACTATGACAGGTTTGTCCCGACCCCGAAAGACGGAAACAAGGGAATTCGAGTCGTTATCCTGCCTGAAGCTGCCCAGTAAAACTTTTGGTCATGTCAAGTTCGTGATATCTGCATCACATCACGTCTCAAGGTAGCAAGGATGGAACGGTTTCAGGCACGCGAAGCTTCATCGGATATAGCAAACACCTAGGCCCAGAACAGGCTGAATTGAAACCACGCATTCAATTGCGAAAGCGTTTGGGGCACCCTTGTGAATCGAACTTACCATGAGCGCCCTTTTTTACTGAACGGTATCAATGTTACTCGTTGCTCGGTCTGATTAGAGTCGGGAAACGCCTATCTAGGAAACTCCGTGAGCGGGTGTGAGCTGCTGGCCTCTAGAGAGAGTCGCTTCTGGACAAATGACATGCTGTTATTATTTATGCAGCTCTAAGTTTGAATCCGGTGGACGAAGGGTATAAATCAAGCTCAGAAGGACTCCTAAATTTCGCATCACGAATGCTAGCTTTGTAGTAAGAAAGATCTCGTTCGCCATTGACGCTCTAACTGACTAAACCTCCTGGTCTCAACGGTTTGTCTGCTTTGCATACCTCTGGTTAAGTTAGAAAGGTCTTCCGACAGTTCTCAAATTACATTCAATTCCCTTACGATGGCACCTCACGCCGAGATTGACGTCGACCATGTGGTCCGAAACTCGGAGGTGCACAGTCAAGATGCAGACTTAGTCACCATCTCGATCGGGAAAATCATGGAATGCGATAAAACAGCCGAGGAGAGTCTGCTGAATGCCTCGAAAGATCTAGGATTCTTTTACCTCGACGTGAGAGATCATCCTTCTCGTGAGGTGATGAAACAGATCGAAATCGCCGCGTCGACAGCGCTGCAATTCTACGACCTACCTCAAAGCCAGAAGTCCACATGGGAGGTCAACAAGGACCACGTTTCTGGGGAAGAGATTATTGGCGGGTAAGAAAAGGAAACCTACGCCGTGATAAGATCAACAAGATTAACAAAGTTATTGCATAGATATAAGCCTGCCGGGATTCAAACTGGTTCTGTCGCAGGCAGAGGTGATGGATTTGAAGGCTTCCTAGTAGGTTCTACTACGCCTTCCCAGGATGATGCCAGTTTGGGGTTTGTTTGTGTTTGTTTGATATTTAACGCCGTGGCGGCAAGGGCGCAGCCGCCCTTGCGGCAGACCTCCCGAAGGGTATGTGGCGTGGAGGGCCGCAGGCTCTAGCTATATACTCTGTAGTACACGTCTCTTCCTAGCGTCCTCCAGATCTTGCCCGAGGGCCAATATGTGTTCTATCCATCCCTAGTTCCCACTGGTGCCCTAGTTCCGTTATAGCAATCTGCTGTCCTGGTGACTATAGGTAGTCTGTTGTTTTTGAGAGGATAGGTTAAGTCCTATCTCTTAGTAACGCGGGCAGATCTTCTGGAAGAAGTCTGTCACGTCAAGGAAGGCCTGGAAGCCTTCAGAGTCGATAAGTAGACCCTTAAAGTAGCGCTCTAGGGAGCCTATAGGTCCTAGAGGCTCCCTTCGGCTATAAGGGTAGAGGATAGGCCACCGTTGCCTCCTCACTAGGGTCTTACGGCAGTAGACCAGGTGGTCTGCCTCTTTAGCCTCCCCACAGGAGCAGGTGAGCAATGCCTCTGTGTGATTAAAGCGTTGATGATACTGTTCAAAGTCTCCGTGGCCTGATCGTGCTGCCAGGAGATAGTGAAGGGTAGCTCTTGGTAGAGCTAGTTCAGGAGGGCAGCCAAGGGTGGCCTTAAGCCCCAGCTGGGTATAACGGGGGGGTGCTTCTTGCTTCCACCATTTCCTATGCTGGTGTTGTTTGCGTTCTTTGGCCAGTCGCTTAATCCCTGATAGGGTAGCTAGGAGGCCTCTTGGGGCTGGCAGTGTTGTGCCCTCCTTAGCTAGGCTGTCAGCCTCTTCGTTTCCTTTTATCCCTTGGTGCCCTGGGCACCAATGGGTCTGTATGTTCTGTATCCTTGCTATCTCCTGGATCTCCAGGAAGGCCGCTTGTGAGGAGTCTGGAGCTATGCCTCGGATCCCCTGAATGACGCTGGTGTTATCAATGCAGATATGTATAGGCTGGCCTTGGGAAGTAAGGAGGGCCCTTTGGAGCCCTGCCCTCGCCCCCTCTGCCTCGCCGTCAAACACTTCTGCAATGTTAAGGCGGCCGCACCCTTGGGCTATCCGTTTGTTGCTGCGGTAGATAACGAAGCCGAAACCTGTAGCCCCATTAGGGGCTTTAGAGCCGTCTGAGTAGATAATTGTATGGTTGTCTGGCACAGTCTTAATCCAGTCCTGAAACGCTTTAGCTGCTTTCTCTTTATCCTGGCCAGCTGTAGGGTCTTGTGATCCTGAGAGGTGCTGTGGCTGTAGGAGCAACGGCCTTGGGCACTTAGGTAGGAGGGCTGCTGTTCTTTGAAGCCTTGTTTGCCGCCGCCCTAGCTGGGAAAGCCTTGGGACTAGGGGGTGCTGTTGGTCAACCTTCTGTAGGCGTGTAGCGAAGCGTAGGCGTACTGCTTCGAGAGCTACTTTTGCGGTAGGCAGGCCAGAGTCTCGGAGGAGGCTGCTGGTTGGCGTGGTCCTCCAGACAGGTAGGATAGCCCTTGCTGCTACTGTTATAACCTTCTCTACCCTCTTAACCAGGCCCTTTTGCCTTGTGCTAACTGTAGCTATCTGGTTATCAGCGCTACTGCTAGTAGTAGTAGTGCTGCTGTTCCTAGCTGGTCTCTTTAACCCTGCATACCAGGTCTCAGCTCCATATAGGGCTATTGGGAGGACACAGGCAATGACAGCTTGGCGAGCAGCAGCGGCAGGGAGCCCCCCTTTGGTGTTGGATAAGTGCCGCAGGAACTGGGCCACTTTCTTTGCTGCTGCCGCCTTTATATCGACGTGGTGCCGGAAGGTGAGTTTCTTATCAAACCAGACCCCTAGCCATCGTATAGGTCTAGTTGAGGCCTTTATAGTCAGGTCCTTTGCCTGTATATCTAGTAGGTCCTTCCTCTGCTTATGTTTCCTACTAAAATGGACCGCCTCGCACTTAGCAGGGTCAAATGCTACCTTATTATCTGTACCCCAGTTGAGGATCTGAGTGACCTCCTGGCTGAGGGCTGTAGCATTTTCCTCTAGAGAGGGGCTAGTCGCTAGGAGGCCGATATCATCTGCATAGCCAAACCGTAGCTTCTGGTTATCCGCCAGGATATCAGCTATATAGAGCAGAAAAAGAATAGGGGATAGCGGAGAGCCCTGAGGGAGCCCACAGGACAGAGGGAAGTCCTCTGTAGTAGTTTCCTCTAGCCTGACTCGGGCGGTCCGGCTGGAGGCGAAGGTAAATATCAGCCTAATCAGACTACTAGGCCAGCCCTGCTGTCGTAGCCTGAGGATAAGCCGGTTTCGTAGCACGGAGTCAAATGCCCCCTTAACGTCCATTGTCGCCAGGGTAGCAGTAAGCCCTAGATCCAGAGCCCTTTCGATCTCGTGGGTTAGGCAGGTTGTCAGATCGACTGCAGCCCTCCCTGGTAATGCCCCAACCTGCTGTGGGCTGGCTATCCCTTCTAGAATAGTAAGATATGCCATCCTCTTTGCTATCAGCCGCTCTAAACCCTTGCCTAAGCAGGATAGGAGGGCTATTGGACGCCAGGATCCAGTCTTTGAGAGGTCTGTTTTCCCTGGCTTCTGGATCATAACCACCTCTGCTTTACGGAAGGTCCTAGGGAAGTAGCCTGTTTGGACACAGGTCTGAAAGAGCTGCTGTATAGGAACACCTATCAGGCCCCAAATGGATTGTAGCAACTTTGTAGTAATCCCGTCAATCCCAGGGGTTGTAGCCTTTGTGAGAGTTGCCTGGCGTACTTCCTCAATGCTGACTATCTGTTGCCAGGGTATTAGACGCCTTGGGACTATAGGAGCAGCAAATGGGTTCCCAGGTAGGTCGTCTGTAGCGTCAAATCTCTCTAGTAGGGCCTTCCGCAAGGCTTGGGCTTTATCGTAGCTGTTGTTGATGGCCTGTCCATCCACTAGTAGAGGTGGGGCCTTGATAGCTAGGCCAGACTTACGCCAGCTTAGTATCTGGTATAGGTTCTGGCTAGATCTAGCCCCCTCAATCTTAGCAGCCCAGTAGGCACATTTTGCCTTCCTGACTGTGGTCAGAAAGGCCTTCTGCTCCTCTAGGATAGGCGGTGGTATTACTAGCCCAGGCTCTTGGATTTGTCGACGCCTTGCCTTAACAGCTGCTTGGTGGGCCTCTGAACACTCCTCTGTCCACCAGGGGGCTCCCCTACCCTGGCTAGTCCGTCTCTTCCCTACCGCCTGGATAGCTGTAGAAAGGAGGCTGACTAGTTGGGTAGCTAGGGAGTCTATTTCTGCCGGAGTAGGTGTATCCCCTAAGGTAGGCAGGGCTGGGATCCCTGCGCTTACTAGGTCGGCTAGCCGGAGGAGGGATGAGTCTGAGACTGTAGGGAGGCTTGTCTGGCACCTCTGTTCCTGGGTTTTTATAGGCATAGTTGTTGTGATAGCTTGGTGATCAGCCCCTGGATGTAGGTGTGGGCTGACATGGGCCTCTGCAAAGGGAATATTTGAGAAGGTGAGGTCTAGTACATGCCCATGGGTATGGGTTGGAGCCCCAGCTTCCCCAATGAACTCAAGATTATAGCCTTCAGCCCACTCTGCAATATCGTCCCCTCGGTTCCGGCTTTGGGAGCTGGGTTCCCAAGAAGAGTGGCGGGCATTAAGATCCCCAGCAATAAGGGCTCTCTCTGGTGGTTGATATCTTAGGAGGGTATTTGTTGTGTGGTTTGTGGGTTCACCTGGTGGCCTATAGACGTTTATAATAGTAACGTCGCCAGCTTTAATCCATAAGATATCCCTTGATTGGGTAGGTCTTTGTTGCTGTATGCGTAACCTTAGACTTTTGCGTGTGTAGGTCATGACCCTAGGCCTTGTGTCTCTGCTGTTCCAGAAGTCAACTGGCACATAAGAGTTATAGCCTGGGTGTGTATTAATTTGCATCTTATCTCTAAAGCCTGTCCAGGGTTCCTGGATCAGTACTATATCGATCTGGTCTGCCCAGCAGAGCTCCAGGAGAGCTGTATGAGCTGGGCTTATCTTCCCCACGTTACACTGGGCGACCCGTAGTACCCGTGGGGAAGCCGGCCTGAGCCTACTGCTCTGAGTCGAGGTCGAGGTGGGTGTAGGCATTAATAACGTTGTAGTCAGGTTTCTGTGTTACCCTCTGGCTTCTGCTGCTGCTTGGAAGCGGGCGGATAGGGCGGTTAGTAAGGGGGAGGGCTTCAGAGTCTTCAGCCTCATCCTCATCCATACTGCTGCTGCTTCCAGTTATGCTAGCAGTATCTGCAACAACAATTGAGTCTTGTGTAGGTGTGAGGGGTCGAGGGCGCTTAGATGTAGCGCCTGGCCTGGCCTCTGCTTGCTGTGTGCTGCCCAGGGAGCAGGTCTGGCTAGCTAGGAGGTCATCTGAGGCCTTGCCTCCAACCTTCCGGATCCCTCGCAGTTCCTTATAGGTGGGTATGACAAGTTTTCCGTTAACTAGTAGCGGTCTGGCTGGGCAGTTAGTGTGGCTTGCTGGGAAGGGCCCATAGCAGTTAGCACACTTGGGCCTGGCTAGGCATGGCCCAGCCTCATGAGTACCTAACGGCTTGCTGCAGTTCTCGCAGAGAGCTTGCCTGGTACAAAAGCGGTCTGAGTGAAAGCCTTGGCAGCCAGGGGAGTGTCGTTTGGGGGTACGCTTCCTTGGGGGAAGCAGACGGGCTGGGCCTGACTGGCCGAATAGGCGGAAGCCTTCCTTGACCTCTTGAGGGAGGGCGATGATGAGGCTTTGCGTAGCTGTAGCCAGGTTAGGGCTATCTCGGGTTGGGCGCCAGGAGAGGAGTCTTTGCTTTGTCCTTAGAAGGACCTCCTCCTCTATTTCAGATTCAATACCCACCTTACTTCCATCCAGGCTTGTGAAGTACAGGGGGCAAAAAGGGATGGAATACTGGTACCATCTAGTAGGCACTTCTACCTTCTCAGCTGTGAGACAGTTCTTAATCTCAGGGGCCCTCTGCAGGAGTAGGGCTTGAATCTCCTTGTTCTGGGGTCTCAGTGAGAAGCCAGTAGCAGTATGGCGAACCTCAACTAGGTCTTGTGGTTGTAGGTTAAGCTCTTTTGTGACTACCATTTTTACTGAATGAGGGGCCAGAGATCTAGACGTAGGGATATGTTCTGCAGGGAGCCGAACCAGTAGGCGGAGATCCTGGGTCTGTTTTGGCTTGTTTGCGTAGTTGGTGGGCTGCCGGCCTGTTGTTCGGCTCGGCCGGGGGCCGGGGCCGGGGCCGGAGAGGGGTCCACCTGCAGTGGAGCCTCCGACGGCCTGGGCGTACGTTTTTCCGGGCCCGGGGGTAGGGGTGGGTCCAGAGATTTCTGCGGTTGCAAATCTGGTAAAGGAGTCGATAAGGTCCTGGGCTGTAGCCTTCAGGCGTGCTGGAGCCGTCCCAATGAGGGCATCTAGGCCTTTTGCGAGGAGGTTCAGGGCCTCATCTCGGAGGGCCCGGCCTTCCCGGGCTTGCTGAAGGGCGGCAGTGGCCGGTTGTGGCCCTCTTCCCAGGGGCCAGATAGGGGGGGGCGTGAGGCCCCTCGGACGTGGGGGTAGGGAGGTAGGGGGGGGAGGGGTCTTCGGCAGGTTATGTATAGAGGATATGAGGCCGTTGGGGCCCTGCGAGGGGCCCGCGGCTGGCTGTGAGGCCATCGCGGGCGAGGGTTCTGGTCGTGGGGCTGGGTTTGGTGGTGTTAGTGTTAGGGTGGCGGGCCCAGCGCAGCACTAACAGTGGGTGCTGGTGGGGTGGTATGTAGGAGGGAAGTCCATTGTTAGCTATGGAAGTTGGCCAAGCCTGCTGAAAAGAATGTATGGGCGAATACGGACATGATAAGTCTATGCTTCTTCAGTTTCTGTTGCTTCTCGGTTTTCTTTTTTTTTTCTTTACTGGTAAAATCAGCTTTCATAATTAGGCTATGCTTAACCTAGCTATAGCTACCGTTTCAAGGAGTCCGTTTTTTTGCCCGGATTGTGCGTATGGATGCAGGGGGTCAGCCAGTCGTTACAGTAAGAAAAGGCCAGCTGCAACCGGTATATCAATGTGGTTATCAAAGAACAAACACCATAGCTATAACCAACAGCCGCTTATAACGACGCACTACACCAAGACGTCCAATGTTCACTCTCAGGAACAGCGGCAGCCGACAGTGGCTAACGAAAAAGGCTTCATCCTGAGTGCAACTCTGTTGGTTCTTTCCGCACGGACGTCGGTGCTCTTGGCGCTTACACAGTGCGATCCGACACTGCTATACCAACACAACAGTTTGCGGTGCTTCTGGCTCCTTGTTTTGAGCCCAATTTGGACCACCCCTGTCATCCAAACGGTTATTAAGTCGGCATAATTCCGTGTATATATAAGCCATAAGCTGCTTCCATCTTCTTGTGCTTTTATGCTTAACTATGCAAACAACTTACTAAAGCCACATTTGGATTACCTCCTCTTTGCGACCAGGTTGACGATTATCGGCTGAGCTGGGTTGGAGTTATGATGATGTGGATACGACGAATGCGAATTGTCAGGCCCACATTGCATAACTGAGTCACGCATCTTGTGTTAGACAAACGATGTTGATTTAATGCAATACCACTGAGGTCCATTGATCAAAAGGTGATTGTTCTGCTTGATTGAGGGATTTCCTCCTATACCGGTCCGAGCGGGGTTCTGTCTTGTATTTACCCATCATCATCGGTTCTTGCATATTATTCAATGCATTTCTAGCATCCCTTTATCCAGACACAGTCGTCAATCCAACACACCCCCCCAGTTGAAGCCGCTTAGGCCGAGACTGGTGCGTCGGCTGGATCCAGATCCAATTTCCCCATCTTACTCAAGAGTTCTCTTTCTTCCAGTCCTGGCAGTTTTCTTCTCTTGAGATGCGTAGAGATATCGGCCAAACCAATTTGTTCGACAAATCTTTCCAATGACGCATGGTGCATCGGTTTGGTGAGCCCATCCGCGATCATGTCCGTGGTAGGCTGATATTCCACCTTGATCCTATTCATTTGCGCCTCTTGTCTCAACCAATGATTGTGTATGTCTACGTGTCGAAGTTTGGTCTGCATTTTCGTGATGTCCTTGTTGACTAACTGTATCGTCTGGAGATTGTCACATTGGATTCGTATGCGTCCTTCGTCCAGTTGTACTCCAAGCTCTGCAAGTAGCCGGGAGATGAACATAGCCTCCTTGGCTGCCTGCGCAAGAGCGAGTAGCTCGGCCTCGGTCGTTGAAGTAGTGACAGTTGCTTGTTTGTTTGCTTTCCAACCGATGGTGCCGCCGAAAAGTCGCATGACGTATGCCTGAGAGCTCTTGCGGTCCTCCGTGTCGTCGGCGAATGAAGCATCGCTCGCCACGATGAACTCGTCGCCTCCGCCAAACCGTAAGGCCAGCGACGCTGTTTTCCTGAGGTAAAGAAGTACTCGATCGGCAGCCTTGTGATGTTCAGGTCCCGGGTTTGCATTAAACCTGGCAAGTTTTGACGCTGCGAAGGCCACGTCAGGTCTCGTAATAACAGCGGCGTACAGTATTGAGCCGATCTTCCGTTGATAGCGCCGGACAGACGCAACGACTGCCCGTGGCTCGTATGGACGTAGCTCTTCGCGTCTGATGGGAACATCGTGTCGCTGATCTATGTCTTCAGCAAGGTTAGCGATCTTGTCAATATAATCAGACTGAGAAAGCCAGATCAGGTTCTTCTTCCTATCCCGGAGAACTTCGATTCCGAGGAACCATTGCAGTGGTTTTCCTCCCGTCATTTCGTAACGTTTTCGTAGTTCTGTTGTGACTTTCTGAACTTCGTTTTCCTTCTGCTTTCTGTATGCCAGGACGATATCATCAACATAAAAGAAGATGATGATACTTCCTCTGGTCATGCAGCAGGGTTCGTGTGGCACGGACTCGAATCCGATCTCTTTCAGGGTAGCCGTGAGGTCTCTCTGCCACAGAAGGGGCGACTCTCTTAAGCCATACAGTGCCTTCTGGAGCATCAGGATAATTCCCGGTTTCCTATAGCCTGGTGGCATCCGCATGAAAACGTTTGTGTCCAATCTTGCGTTCACAAACGCATTGACGGCATCGTATTGGATGAGCTCGAGATCGAAGCGTGCAGCAATCGCCATCAGCGTGCGGAAGGATCGTCCAGCTAGTGTCGCGGCGTATGTCTCCTCATTGACGGGCTTGGCCTGTTGGTCTCCTCTGACGACAAGACGAGCCTTCCCCTTCTGAAACCGTCCATGCTTGTCAAACTTATATACGTAAACCCACATGCAGTCTAGGACTTGACAGTCCTTTGCCCGGGAGTCCTGTCGATTGATCTCGATCCAGGATCTCATCTCGGAATGGCTGCGCAAGTGTTCCTGCTCCGCCGCCTCAAAGATCGTTCCCATAGGATGTTGCCTGAGTTCTGCGTGGCTCCGTGGTAATGGGGGCATTTGCCTTCGATGTAAACTGTCGGGTGTTTTGAGGAGTCGCTGGAGCTTAGCCTTGTCAATCTTCTTGCCATCCATCAAGCCGACTAGTGTGGCTTGACGTCCAGCAGAGAAGGCTGCTTTCCATACTTCGAAGACGTCTTTGTTGTTGTCGCATCTGCGAGTCTCAACTCTTGATCGACTTACATCATCCCGAATCGCCATGACTAGAAGTGCCGTCGGTGGAAGAGACACAGGGGACAGGTACGGACGACTTTGGGCATCAGAATTCTTGGCTTGGTCATCGGTGCCGGCTTCTGCCCGGTCTTCCGAGCCGCCTTCTGGTTTCCCCTGATCGACTTCCACGTCCCCGGATGTTCCAGAGCCTTCGTCGGTACCAGCTGGTTGATCAGACTCAGCCTCCAACTGTTCAGCTCCCGCATCTCTTTCCTCTTCTTGGGGAGCGGCGTCTTCCCGACTGAGCCAGGTTGCGACGCTCTCGTCCTCTCCTTGAAGGCCATCCCATGTTTCGGGTATAACGGCACCGCTCAGGTCGTCTTCCGTCGTAGCGTTTCGGTCTGTCTCTGGCTCTTCTACCTGCTTGAGTAAATCAATTAGCTCTTGCTGCCCAATGTGAAGGATATCATCTCTTAGTTGGTTGATATTTCCGTTGAAAAGTTCATCTTCGTTGAAGATGACATCTCTTGTCGCAATGATCCGTCCTGTCTGTGGATTCCAAATGCGATATATATTCGTTGACTGGTATCCAACGAGAAATCCAATCCATGCTTTAGGGTTCAACTTTTGTTTCTTCCTTTGTTGCAGCTGAGCTTCTGAGGTCATGGCGTATGCTTTGCACCCATAGACGCGTAGGTGTGCCTGATGTGGTTTTCGATCTTGAACCACGATTCCGTCTCTGTGTGCGAGAGCTGTATGGAATCGGTCGTACGGTGTTCGCCAGCTGTACATGTACTTTGGCGTTCGGTTGTACAAGTACACCGCTGCGCGATATATCTCAACCCATAAATGTTCGGGAAGTCGTGCTCCTATTCTCATGGCCCGCGCTTTCATCTTAACTGCTCTACCTGATGCCTCAGCTCCACCGTTTTGGGCCTGGGTGTTGGGTGCTGATGATTCGACCTTGATGTGGTGCGAGTGGAGGAACGAGGAAGCGACAATTCCTTCTCTCAGAATCTCGTTATCGCATTCCACGGCCTTTGGTTTGACTTGGAACTGCCGTTGAAGAATGCCGAACAGATTCTCGAGCACTATATCGATTGTGCTCAGGCTTCTTTCTACCAGGTAATAATCCCAAATCATTCCAGACCAGCGGTCTGTTATCAACATCACGCTTTTCCTCCCCATTGGATCTCTGGGTAGGTCATGAAAGTCGATTGCCAATCTTTCGCCGGGTCCTTGTCCTGTATTTCGTGGCTGGCGATGCACTTGACGTTTGATCTTGGATAACGCGCATCCGTCACACTCGACGGTAGTTGGTCCCTTGATTCGTACTCCGTTTGAGGTGTTGACGAGGCGTTCTAGAGATTGCGGACCGGGGTGTCCGAGGCGAAGATGCCATCGTAATGCGTCTGCTTTCACAGCATGTCGCTCGGTCCAGGAGTTGAACTTGTGCCTCCGCGTGACAAATACACCTTTTGTGGTGTTCAGAGGCACATCTTCAATGACGAACTGATCATGGCGATCCACCAACTTGCAGACAATAGTGTCGTCGCTTGACCGTAGGTAGTTGCACGCAGGTCGAGTATCCCACCAGTATCCACGTTTCTGTAGTCGCCGAAGCGATACCAGGTTGCATGGGAAATTCTCGCAAAAGGCGACGTCGTATAGTCGGAGTATTCTCGAGCCCCCAGGTCCTTCAGTACGGATGTCTACATTCCCGTATCCTTGAATCGGTACTCTTTGCTTTCCAGCTAGAACGAAGTCTCCAAGCTCTCCTTTTCGGTAGTGATTGAACCGATCGACATTGTTGAAGATATGGACTGTTGCTCCTGAGTCGAGAAGAGCCGAGTTCTTCAGCGGATAAAGCGCACTAGGGAGTGTCAGGTTGGATGAGATGAAGCTAGCTCCACACTCTCCGACGTTCCTTCCTAGTCAATCCATCTCCTCGACTGGTTTAACTCTCTTAATGCGGCTGATCTCATCTTTCAAAGACGCGTCATTTCTGACGCGATGGTCAACCGCGTCACGTATCAGCTTTCTTCCCTTGAAGTATGCTGGGGCTTTCTTCGGAAACACATAGTAGCAGTTTTCCAGCCCATGAGCACCTTCACAGGCCTTGCAGACCACATCGGGGCTCCCTGGCGAGAATGCGCGCTTACGCTTCCGGCCTGTAGCTTGGTTTCGGGTCTGTGTGTCGCCTTCTTCGTTGCTTGGTGTAGCCTCCAGCTGAGGTAACATGCTTTGGCTTTGGCCTGTTGCAAAGGTCGGGCCAAACACGCCTCTGGTGAGTCGTGATCCCTTCTCCTGAAGGCCAAGGAGATCCCTTCGCTCGGCCTCCTTCCTGAGGTCCTTCGCGACCTCCCCAATCGTCAATGTTTCCTCCTCAAGCTTATCCTTGTAGATTCCAGCGTATATGGTGACCCAACCGCCGAATATTGGCTGGATGGCTCTCGTCAAATCTTCAAACCAGGTGTTGGGGTCTTCCACTCCTCCGGTTTTTCTCACAAGCGCATGGTTGGTGGCCATCTCCCAGGAGGTGATCCATCCCGCGAAATCCTTAGGCACACTAGAAAGGATCTTCGTGGCTGTCTGGTATTTACGCCGGGCTGCAGTCTGCTGTTCCCTCTCAGTGGCACCAACACTTGTCCGTAGATTGGCGTACCACGTCCTGAGGTCCCACATTGCACGACAGGAGCTCTGGCGCAAACCATAGTCTACCGTATCAATGACCCACGCCTTCAACCTCTCTGAATTCGTTTCTTGCTCTTTGTATTCCTTGTAGTCTTGCTCATACACTCGCCATTCGAATGTGAAGGAAGCTTTGTCTTCTGCCGTCAGTTCAGACAAGTTTCGAGCGCGTAAGTGTGGGTCGGTCGATTCAGTCGTCGAAAGCGCAAGGTCGCCTGTCGAGGATTGGCTGACTGTCTGAGTCGATTGCCCACCGTGGCGGGTCTGTCTTCCCTGTGGGGAAAGTTGGTCTAGGTCGGCAGCGCGAGAAGAAACCTTCCGATTGTAGGTTTCAAATGCTGGTCGTTGGGGCTTTTCCATCAACGCTTCTTCGCCGTCAGGATTGATGCAATCCCATAGGTGCAAGCTTATAGACTTCGTCTGGAATTCTTCGTCCCAACGGCCCCAGTCTTCGAAGGTCCGCAGCAGCACCTTCTTCGACGAAGCGGTATTGGTCGACATCGTATCTGCTTAGATTGCACGAAGCTTGTTCTAGAGCGATATGAGACTCTTAATTGTTAGACAAACGATGTTGATTTAATGCAATACCACTGAGGTCCATTGATCAAAAGGTGATTGTTCTGCTTGATTGAGGGATTTCCTCCTATACCGGTCCGAGCGGGGTTCTGTCTTGTATTTACCCATCATCATCGGTTCTTGCATATTATTCAATGCATTTCTAGCATCCCTTTATCCAGACACAGTCGTCAATCCAACATCTTGGCTATGCATCGGTTATTGTTTCCTAACCTCAATATGGCTTATTTGCATCTGTTTCATGTAGTGTAGCATATCTCGATGGATCTGGCCAACTGGCCACTTATCCTTTTCATCAATCAATCAATACAGTTATGCCTTTACTCGCTGGTAGCCACGCTGTCGTTCTGACACGAATCAGGAAGTGTTCTGCAAACTTGGCATTTGTACATACGGCAGTCTATGGCTCTGATTGGTTTCTCAACCCTGTCGCTGCTGAGCTGCACAAGGCTGAGCATGACGCCCTTCCCCTCACTTCTGTCAGCAACCTCTAGTCGCAATCTCCAGCGCAATCTCCAGCATTCAATGACACAGCGTCACAGCGTCACCAGCTCTACGTGACATAGGAGTCCTGACGACACAATCAGCTCCACTCTGGCAATTTACGACGGTTCCTTCCCCTCTACTGTACAGTCGACCATGTCTAGTCACCCTCCACGACGACGAGCCGAAGACGTCCGCATCGCCGTGATATGCGCACTGCCTCGCGAATATGATGCCGTCATCCTGGCTTTCGATGAAATCTGGAGCGATGAAGACACGCGAGAACCCGCCCTCAGACGACACAATCACACTTTGGGGCGCATCGGGATTCATCATGTTGTTTTGGCCCTCCTACCCAACATGGGAAAGGCTTGCGCGGCCAACGAGGTGGTCTGGCTCCGTTCTGAATATGCTGGTTTGGAGGTAGCTTTCTTGACTGGTATCTGCGGGGCAGTGCCTAAGCCAGGAACCGAAAATGAGATACTGCTTGGGGATGTGGTTATTGGTGAAAGTATCGTGCAGTATGACCTGGGCCGACAGTACCCAAGCAGCTTTAGCCAGAAAGGTGATGTGGACGACAGCCTCAGCCGACTTAGCAAAGATGTCCGCACTTTTCTCGCCACTTACGAGACGCACCACGGCCGGGATGATCTACAGCAACGGATCACCAAGATCCTAGCGCAAATCCAACAAGTGGCCATTGCAAAAGACCGACACTGCTACAACCGTCCGGCTGCCCAAGACGATATACTTTTCGAGCCAAACTATCTTCACAAGCACCGAGATCAGTCAGACTGTGTCTGTCATGGGTGGGCTGCGTGTGATGGGGCTATCAAAGCCTCCTGCAAGCAGCTTAAATGCGACGTCCGGCATCAGGTTTCGAGGAAGCGTCTGGAGTCCAAGGGGCCGGAGTTGCGGATACATATCGGGCGCATTGGCTCCGGTGATACAGTGATGAAATCAGGCAAGCACAGGGACCGCGTTGCGGCAGAGCACGGTATCATTGCCTTTGAGATGGAGGGAGCAGGCGTTTGGGAGGAGATCCCCTGCATCATCGTCAAGGGGGTTTGCGACTACGCGGATAGCCACAAAAACAAGTCGTGGCAGGACTTTGCCGCTGCAATGGCGGCCTCAGCGACGAAGGCACTCTTAGAGCGCTATGTGTCTAGTACCACTAAGAAAAGCTGTGGGTGATCAGGTTAAGAAGCCCTCAACGTTGCTAACGAATAGTAGCAGATATGACTTTGGTGGACTCCCCTTCTGACACGTTTACGCTTGCTTCCGTATTTAATGTCGCCGGGGTAAATCACTTCGTTGGTAGAGGTAATGAACTTAGACGACTGCACAAGGAGCTAGAATGGACAGGTAAGCGCCGCACCGCCGTGCTGCACGGTCTTGGTGGCATGGGAAAAACCCAATTGTCGATAGAGTACACGAAGCAACACGAGAGTGACTACTCGGCCATCCTTTGGATTAACGCAAGAGACGAAACATCACTAAAGCAAAGCTTTCAACAAGTGGCCCGGCGAATCATACGCGAGCACCCGTCTGTGGCGTATGTGCAAGTTGCGATGGCCAACCAGGAACCCGATGAGACCGCAGAAGCAGTCAAGCGGTGGCTGAACGAAGCAAGAAACAACCACTGGCTTGTCGTCTACGATAATTACGACGACGTCAAACTAAGGCCTATCCCTAAGGAGAGTTTATCTCATTCCGACATGATAGTCCAGCTTGAGGCGGTGGACTCCAAAGCGTACGACATCCGCCCATACTTTCCCGAAACCGACCACGGTGCTATTCTCATCACGACGCGGTCCTCAACAGCGGAGCTCGGACAGATGATCCAACTGAGTAAACTAGGGGACGTAAACGACAGCTTAGAGATACTACAATCAACATCCAATCGTGCCAATCTGGCCCAGGGTGAGTCAATCGATCCAAGAAGTAAGGCAGGACTCAATCGTCAAATAGATCGTGATGCGATGGCGCTTGCGCGCCGACTCGACGGCCTTCCGCTTGCCCTCTCAACAGCTGGGGCCTATCTCAAACAAGTGTCGAGAACCTGCGGCGAATATCTCCGCTTATACGAGAAGTCTTGGCTGCGTTTACAGAAACAGAGTCCGCAACTATTGACCTACGATAGAGCGTTGTATTCCACATGGAAAATCTCGCTGGAGCATATTCAGCAGCAAAGCCTGAGCGCATCTATGCTCCTGGGACAATGGGCATACTTTGACAATGACGACCTGTGGTACGAGCTGCTGCGGGAGGGCAGATCAGAGGGCCCGGCATGGCTAGTCGAAATAACCGAAGACGAATTGAGCTTTGATTTGGCGATGAGACTGCCCTGCGAGCATGGACTAGTGGAAGCAAACCCGCCAGCGAAAGAGACGGGGAGAGAGTCACGGGGATACAGTGTACATCAGTGCGTTCACGCGTGGATGAAACACATGCTGAATACAGGGGTAGATAAGGAAAGGGCATGGACAGCGATGAGATGTGTAGCATCGCATGTCCCAAGCACTGAGCAGCACGAGTTTTGGTCCATTCAACGACGGCTTTTACGTCATGCAGATCAATGCCTTAAAAAGGAAGTGATGGATGTCGGAGAAGGGGAGATATGGATGTTTGACAACCTAGGCATGCTCTACTGGGACCAGGGCCGACTCAAAGAGGCCGAGGCGATGTACGACCGGGCTCTTCAAGGCAAGGAGAAGGCATTGGGGCCATACCACACATCGACACTCAACACGGTCAACAATCTAGGCCTCCTCTACAAGGACCAGGGCCGACTCAAAGAGGCTGAGGGCATGTACCAACGGGCTCTTCAAGGCAAGGAGAAGGCACTGGGGCCAGACCACACATCGACACTCGACACGGTCAACAATCTAGGCCTCCTCTACAAGGGCCAGGGCCGACTCAAAGAGGCCGAGGCCATGCACGAACGGGCTCTTCAAGGCTCCGAGAAGGCATTGGGGCCAGACCACACATCGACACTCGACACGGTGCACAATCTAGGCAGCCTCTACAAGGACCAGGGCCGACTTGACGAGGCTGAGGCTATGTACGAACGGGCTCTTCAAAGCTGCGAGAAGGCACGGGGGCCAGAACACACATCGACACTCGACACGGTCAACAATCTAGGCCTCCTCTACTCAGACCAGGGCCGACTCAAAGAGGCCGAGGCGATGTACGAACGGGCTCTTCAAGGCTGCGAGAAGGCATTGGGGCCAGACCACACGTCGACACTCAACACGGTCAACAATCTAGGCATCCTCTACAAGGACCAGGGCCGACTCAAAGAGGCCGAGGCCATGTACGAACGGGCTCTTCAAGGCTTCGAGAAGGCATTGGGGCCAGACCACACGTCGACACTCAACACGGTCAACAATCTAGGCATCCTCTACAAGGACCAGGGCCGACTCAAAGAGGCCGAGGCCATGTACGAACGGGCTCTTCAAGGCTTCGAGAAGGCATTGGGGCCAGACCACACGTCGACACTCAACACAATCAACAATCTAGGCCTCCTCTACTCGGACCAGGGCCGACTCAAAGAGGCCGAGGCGATGTACGACCGGGCTCTTCAAGGCTACGAGAAGGTGTTGCACCCAGATACGCTTAGAACATACGTCCCTGCCCTGAATGCCCTCGAAAATCTTGGCGATCTGTTGGAGCAACGGGGTGCTATGAATAGAGCTCTCGAGCACTATGATCGCGCTAGAATGGGCATCGCTGATGTATTTGGTTCTGAAAATGAACGGTGCATTCGCTTGTCTGATCAGATTCACAGATTACAGCTTCCGAGGCAAGAGCCGGTTCCGCCGCCTCGCGTGGCTACTGATCATAGCCTGAGATATAAGTTGAAGAATTGGAAAGAAAGGCTGAAACGTGCGTAGCTTAATATTGGGAGCTGAGGCTTGAGATGCTTTTGGGACATAACTATGGTAATGTGGGCGGTGGTAGTCGTATTTAGAGTATTAGTTGTGTTCATAACTTGCTTTATGCTTAGAATAATAAGACCTACTGTAATAAATATGAATCTGCATAATCTGGTCCGCAGAAAACCCGATGCTCGTCATAATCTATCTGGGTAGCTTACTGTGGAGATGATCGGTTTGTAGCGGGATTGATAAGATAAGAATACTTACTGTGCTAAGCGCCAAGAAGTCAAAATGTCCGTGCGGACAAAGACGAGAGAGTTGCTGAGTGTCAGGCCCACATTGCATAACCGAGTCAAGCATCTCAACTATGCAATCCGGTACTGCTTCCTAACACCAATATGGCCTATTTGCATCTGTTTCATGTAGTGTAGCACATCTCGATGGATCTGGCCAACTGGCCACTTATACCTATCATAATCAATCAATACACAGTTATGCCGTTACTCGCTGGTAGCCACGCTGTCTATCTGACAGTTATGAGCCCAGTTGATTTCTGGTAACTGGCTCTTGATCGCGAGATTCATTCAATCAATTCAAGAAGTACGCTAAAGGACAGGCACAGCGATCAGGATCGTTACAGCCCCATATCCTAGATGGCAGCAAAGTAAAGCCAGCAAAAGCGACGGCAAAGACTGTCCTAATCGTCCAGAGTCAACTGGGCGTAGAACACAAAAGTCCTCCATCTTTGAGGCATATTTTACGGACGGAAGCCGCAATATCAGGCGGAAAGACCGATCCAAGCGACGCCGAACGAGACCGGCCGACCCTGCAGAACAACTACAAGTAACTACTTGTTAAGAATCACTATCAGAGGATCTGGGAATTCCTTTGAAATCATCACTAGACTGGCTTAAGTGAAGCTATCACTATGGACACCTCTAAGACAACTCAGAGGTTAGAGAGCGATGCGGATTGGGTCAAATGGTATAATCTCTTCAGGATGACGGCAACCTTCCATGAGGTTTGGCCATATGTCAACCCTGATGGAACTGAGGTTCTAGTTGAGCCAAGGATCAGATTTCCAGATGTGGACGCTGAGAACTATGACAGATTGCTCAAGGTTGCGGCACTGGAGCACCAGGACGCAGCAAGGATTCATGAAAAGCATCGGAAGGGAGTCCTGGAGGTACTCAAATGGATCAACTCTTCAGTCAACCAGGTCTACCTCAACCAGACAACAAACCAGCAATCAGTCAGAGGCATCATAGTGGCTCTCAGAGAACAACTGAGCCCTGATAGTTACGCCAGACAACAGCAAGTCCTTCACAGATACAACATCCATCGCAGAACGATCAAGAGGACTCGTCTTACTGAATGGCTTATTGTCTACCAGGAGATTATGGAGGAGGCAGCCTCAGCAGGAGTCCCAGCGCTTGCAGACTCAACCACACAAGTGGCAGACTTCCTGAATACGGTCAAGGAGATCGCCCCAGAGTATTACACTGGAGCCTCATTCAACTTCTCAAGGATTGCTCAACCTATTCAGGCTCATGCCACCCAGGCTCAGCCTGGCCAGGCCCAGGATGGGGTACAGCAACCACCACAGGTTCCATCTGGAGTCACACAAGCCCTGGAGTTCAAGAGATGGGTTCGAACCTTTCACCCAGACTGGCTTACTGCAAGCAAACCTCCAGTCAGTTCAACCAGCTTTGCAACCTGGCAAGGGGAAAATGAGGATAACAACTCCTCATCCTCACAGAACAACAGTTCAAAGAAGAAGGAGAAAAGGAAGCCAGATTGCCCAGCCTGTTTTGGACAGCAAAAACACTATATTGTTGACTGCTGGCATATGAATCCAGCTAAGAGACATTCTCACTACGATCCAGAGAAGGATTCGAACAAGAAGGCTATTGAGGCAGGCAGGAAATTCCTTAAAGACCATCCCAGAATACAAGAGAGACTAGACAAAGTCCTCAAGGAGGGATCATCAGGATCATCCTCAACCAACTGGAGACAAAGGTCTAGGTCACAATCCAGAGAAAGGAGCAACAACACTTCATATGTTGGCCACTCAGATGATGCTTCTATTATGTCATCAGCAGATTCATCTTCAGACTCATCCTTCTGTACTGTGGATTCATCCCTCCCATCACCATCCAGCTTTACTTCAGGTTTCTGCCTTAAGGACAGTGTCATCATTGACTGTGGAACAGCCTTTCATGTCTGTAACGATATCACCAGGATGAAGGATCTTGATTACTCCTGGCAGAAGGCTATCCTCACAGGTGGAGGAGCAGTTCAGGCTGTCGCAAGAGGTACTATGGTAGTCCGCCCTAATATGGGGGGCAAGGGGAAGAAGGGGATTAGAGTCAGAGATGTGTGGTACACACCTGACTACCCTGTGACGCTCGTAGCCACAGAGCCACTCAGGAAGAAGGGTCTCTTCTTCACTTCCAAACACCCAGGGATGGAAAACTCTCAGGGAGAATTACTATTCAAGACCCCTCATCAGTATGGGCAATACCTTCTTGAGTATCATGCCCCACAGGCAACAGAGACTCCACCGCTATCCAAGCAAGTTACCTTTCAGCCTACAGGTCGGGATAAAGAAGAAACGTCCTTTTCAGGATTCAAGAAGTCCTCAGACCCTGTTGTATCTAAGGCTGAAGCCTGGCTGTGGCATGAACGACTTGGCCACCCAGGTGCAAAAGGGCTTGAGGAGCTGCTCAACCACTCAATGGGCATGAAAGTGACAGGCATCACTAAAGATGAGTGTGCAGCCTGTTCAACAGCAAAGGCAATGAGGAGAGTTTCCAGAAGACCTTCAGATCATAGGCCAACAGCTCCAGGCGACTACATTGTTATCGACTTCTTCACTATGAGCAACACATATAACGACGAAAAGTATGCTCTGATCATGGGAGATAGATGGTCCCACTTCAACTGGATCCGAACTCTTCGAACCCGGAAGGAAGGTCTTGATGCGATACAGAGGCTTGTGAACCTCCTTGAAAAGCAATACTTTATCACAGTTCGGGTTATCAGACTTGACTGGGAGACAGCACTCCGGAATGCCTTCGACCTATGGGCTGCTATGGAAGGTATCTTAGTTGAAAGATCAGCAGATTACACTGGCGCCCAGAACCCAGCAGAGAGGCTTGGAGGAATGCTCTTTATGATCGCAAGAGCCTTGAGATTTCAGTCAAGATTTCCAGAGTCTATGGCCCCGGAACTCATCAGAGCCGCTGTATATCTCTGCAACAGGATAGGACATAAGATCCTTGGATGGAAGACCCCTGAAGGAGTGATCAACGAATGGCTCAATCAACAGCCAGGCTCAACGCATCAAAGGTCAGAAAAGCCTCAACTTGGACATCTCAAGAGATATGGCTGCAGAGCCTATCCTCTCACCAAGGAATACAAGAGAGGCGAGCAAAAGTCGAACAAGACTTTGCCAAGAGCCTGTATCGGTTATCTCTGTGGCTATGACAGCACTACCATCTATAGGATCTGGGTGCCAGCCCTGAACAAGGTCCTCAGAACAAGAGACGTCTCCTTTGACGAATCATCTATGTATGACCCAAGGGTTGAGGATACAAGTCTTCTCCATCGTCAGGAACTACAGTTCAAGTTCGAAGAGCTTGAGATGAAGTTCCCAGATCCACAAGATGAAGACCTCCCTATGGACTCGGTCCTATGGGATGGGGATGAACTCCTCCATGAGGCATCCAAGCATATCTACCTCCTGCAGAGGAATGACCATACAGATGGACCTAGCAGTACGCTGACTCCAGATCAGTCCCTAGAGCCAGAAGGCACTCAGCCTGCTCCATCTGAGGGGGTGGATGAACAGGAACAAGGACAATCGTCACCAGAATCAACTCCAGTCCTCACTCCACCTACCCCAGACTCTACAGAGCAGTCAGCTATCACACAGACAGCTGTCACAATTGAACCTGAGATTATTGTATCTCTATCGCCTTCTCCACAGCCTACCCCTCAAGGGCCAACATCAAGACGAGGTCGCCCTATAGGCAGTAGAAACGCAGACATCTACAACAGAGAAACACCTATTGGTCAAGTTAACCACCAGCCAGCTAATGCTGTAAGATCTTCAGCAAGGCGCAGAAATCAGAGAGGTTCATCAGGAACATCCAACTTCACCCTGTCAACTGATACAGCAATGAACGTTGAGAACAAGACAGTGTGGAAAAAGGGCACCTTTGAAGTCACCAGACTTGAGGATGTGGATCAACAGAAACACAGGATCCTTCCCCTCAGATGGGTGCTCACATATAAGTTTGACAAGCACAACCGGCTGGTCAAGTTCAAAGCAAGGATCTGTGTGAGAGGGGATCTCCAACCTATGAGCGGAATGGAAACCTATGCGTCTACTCTTGCTGGAACATCATTCAGGACCCTCATGGCTGTTACAGCAAGGTTCAACCTAGAAACAATCCAGCTTGATGCTGTGAATGCGTTCACTAACGCTGTTCTGGATGAACTTGTCTATGTCTGGTTTCCCCCAGGCTTTAACCGTTCAGGCTACTGCATCATACTTCGCAAAGCTCTCTATGGGCTAAGAAGAAGCCCACTGCTATGGCAGAAGAGTCTCAAGTCTACCCTCATGCTCTTAGGACTCACACCTTTAGATGAGGACGATTGCATCTTCATCAGCAAGTACCTTGCCATGATGATCTTTGTGGACGATATGGTCATAGTCTTCCGTGACAAATACAGAGACCAAGCAAGGAAGATTGTGGATGGACTTAAAGCTAAGTATGAGATGAAGGAGATGGGAGAGATCAACATCTTCTTAGGAGTCCGAATCATCAGAAACCGAAAGAAGAAGAGGCTCTGGTTGTGCATGGACAACTACATCACGAAGATCTGTGAGGAGTTCAAGGTGGACAAGAAGAGGAGAGGTCCAACCACACCCATGGGATCAGACAACCTTATACCACACCAAGGAGAGGCGACACCAGAAGAGATACACTGGTATCAACGCAGAACTGGTTCTATCAACTATGCTGGTATTATGGCAAGGCCAGACGTCTGTTACCCCTCATCCAGGTTATCTGAGTTCCACATGAATCCATCAGACCTTCACAGCAAGTCTGCTGATACCTGTCTTTCCTATCTATGGAACACAAGATACTTCGCTATTGGATTCGACTGTGAAGGCAAAGGAACACTATTCTGTGCTTCAGACGCTTCATTTGCAGACGATACAGTCACCAGGAAGAGTACTCAGGGATATGTGATGATGCTCTTTGGAGGTCCTATCGCCTGGAAGTCTTCTAAGCAGCGAAGAGTTGTCACATCTAGCACTGAAGCAGAGCTTGTGGCCCTCACTCAGGCTACGAAAGAATACCTAGCCACCATACGTCTAGTCAAGGAACTTCAACTTGAACTTGATGACGACTTCATTATGCAGTGTGACAATCAACAGACCCTTAGATTGCTCACAATGGAGAATCCTCAGCAGAACAGCAGGCTCCGGCATATCAACATCAACAACCTATGGTTACGACAAGAGCTCCAAATAGGGGTTATTAAGTACCACTGGATTAAGACGAATGAGATAGTTGCAGATGGAACCACAAAAACTCTGCCACCTCAGAAGCAAAGCCTCTATATTGCTCAGCTTAGGATGACAGATGTTCAGAGTTACATCGAAACTGCAGATCCCACAGTTTAAAAGGGTATCACTCTCAGATCCATTCAACTGGCAAAACAGACCTCTCACTACAAAAGATTCAACATCACCAACTTTACGATCGTTTGTGTTTAGTTGTTTCTATTTCTTAGTGTTCTTCATTCCTATCTTTTGAGTAAATGCTTTATACGCACAAAAACACCACAAAAACCCAGAATAAACATCCAAAGCACATTCCTTCTATACTGATCTACTCCAGGATCACAGCAAAATAGGCATAACAGCCACTCTTTTGGTTATATCATGTAGCAGAGATTTATTCTACTGTGGAATCATCTCTGAGGGGGTGTGTCAGGCCCACATTGCATAACCGAGTCAAGCATCTCAACTATGCAATCCGGTACTGCTTCCTAACACCAATATGGCCTATTTGCATCTGTTTCATGTAGTGTAGCACATCTCGATGGATCTGGCCAACTGGCCACTTATACCTATCATCATCAATCAATACACAGTTATGCCGTTACTCGCTGGTAGCCACGCTGTCTATCTGACAAGCTCCCATGGAGGCACTGCTACCGTCTCCGTGGCTAAAGGCTACTCCGTCGGGAATTCAGTTAGTGTTGGCTCGACCGCTAACGTTGTCTTCGCAAAAGTGGCCCTCAGCATGTCTCTATCGGTTAATTACGCCCCGCGGTGGACGACTTCCGACAGCCAGACTCTTAGCTTCACCGTCCCGGAAGGCCAGCATGGCCTCGTCGTGTCACAGCCGCTCATCCGCCGTGTCACTGGGCGTCTGCTCACCGGCTGCAGCCATCGCCCGACCAGTACGCCCTTCACTTCCGACACCTACACTGACCAAAGCTTCGGCAATCTCGATTTCGTTAAAGGCGTCATACGACTTTGTAATAGCACCGTCTACCCTGTCCCCTACTGTAACGGTCAGGGCTTCCACTACTAAGACAGCGGGGACAGAGTGGGCCTGTGGTTGCCTTCAACGGGAGATCTCGGCGGCATCGTGGATGGGAGAGGAGTACACAATTGACTAGGCATGCTCAGGTGGGCGGAACGGAGACGGCCTCGTCTAAGCGCAAGGCGATTTGAAGACTCTATTACTACCAGCTTGTGAAAGTGGTCTTTAGTGTGGTAAGGGCAATGGATATGCCTTGACGCATGGAACGGGGCAGTGGTCCGGTGGGTAGCAGGAGCGGGTGGTGAGCGCAGGCGTGCTACAATCGACTATTTCAACCGGCAGAAGAGAGATGTCCAACAATACCTCGATCATTCGGAGGGGTTCAAAGGCGAATGACGTAAACATCATCTTCGGGAATTTAGAGTTCGGAGGGTGGTGTGATCAAAGACCGGGATTAATAACAAAGAGAGGGGAAACAGTAGAAGTTGCAAAGTAAGCAGGAAAAGAAGTAGGAAAATGAAAAAAAAAAAAAGAAAGAATAATGAGGATGCTGAATTCTTCTTGTCACGGGCACCATGCTGCTGTAGATTGACGTTGGCCTGTGAACGGTGCGTCAGCCCTAGAGAAGGTGTGTCAATTGCCCATCACCTCCGGATAACCAGCTCTAACCTTTGTAGCAGCGCGTACCAAGCGAAGAAGCCCTCTTACATTGAAGCCAAGCAGAGGTGTCCGGACCATTGAATAGACGGAGGAGCTAAAGACCTCTCGAGAGAGAGGAAAACAGGAAGAAACCACAAGACAAACTATTTACTCACAGTGTATCGATGTCGTGGACGGAAAGAGCGTGAAGTGTTCGTGGCGTATCACGGAGCTGGAGCGGGTGAGGGGCAAAGCCACGAAGGATGCTGTCGGCGCAGAAGGGGCTGGAAATGCCGGCGTCGCCGCTGTAATGCGAGATAGGTAACACCTACTACTAACGACGTTGTACCATACCCGTTATAACGCGTCCGCTGCTTTGCAGGCCCCATCATCATCAACATAAGAGTCAATCTTCAATTACATAGGCTACCTGATAACCTTCCGCGCCCGGTTTATCTTATTAATCGACCAACCATCTCCCCTATATCACCAAGTAGTCTAGAGACTTTCCATTCCGTAGGTATTTTAGCATAGAGAACACGAGCCGGATGGTCGTCATGCGTAACGAGGCGCGTTTGCGAAAGCGTCCAGGATCTGGGTCGTCCAGCTATATGAATGCATGAACCCTAACTGCAGGCTGACGGTGTTCTGAGTGACTAGCGAACAGTATTCTCCTTCGATCTATGCTCCAGGCTTTCATGGAGGCAGTACGTGACCGCATTAGCGAAGCCGATGAACTGGCTCGAGCTCTGCAGAGCCGCTAGTAGCAAACTGTCAGATAGACAGCGTGGCTACCAGCGAGTAACGGCATAACTGTGTATTGATTGATTGACTATCTTGTTGTAAAGGATAAGTGGCCAGTTGGCCAGATCCATCGAGATGTGCTACACTACATGAAACAGATGCAAATAGGCCATATTGAGGTTAGGAAGCAGTACCGGATTGCATAGTTGAGATGCTTGACTCGGTTATGCAATGTAGGCCTGACACGAAGCCATCACGAATATCGCTGCCTCCGCTCCATCTAGATGATTCCAGGGAGGGGGGTTCCAAAAGTGGGCGACTTTACTTAGCGATCTCCCAGATTCACCGGCTCCTTATCAATAGCATCACTGATAACAACCACTTCGTCCCTCTCGCCGCGTCCATAGAGGCGCAAACCCAACACAGATCAGCCAGTAACAAGGAGCTGTAGCGCCAGCATGCCGTGAGATTATGGCGGCATCAACAGAAGAGGAAACAGGTCGCCGCGCAGACAAGGGAGCGACTCAGAAGAAGCAGGGGAGTTAAACAATGATATTGTGGTGGAAGCTTTGGGAGGAAAGGTAGATGGAACAAGGACGCAATGTCACGGGCTGGTGCCCGGTTGTAGGCTAAGGCTGGATGTCTAAGCAACTCTCATAAGCGTAGCCAAATAACAAGCAGACGGCTTATTATTAAGTACCCTTTTGCGCGAATAGCCGAGGGATCCCGCGTCTAACCCACGCGGCCAAGGGCAGGTGTGCTGGCTACCACTGCAACCCCATGCGGGGTCCGCCCCTTGACACGCAACTTCAAATGGAGGGCGACTTCTCGATTACCCTACCCCCGCCCGTAACACTCAAAACCAACATAACAGCTGAGACTGAGGAGCGAGAAAAGCAGCCTAATAGAGGGATGGAAATATTGACCACCTAATACGCTCCGTGAAAATGCTACTTACTTATTTCCTTGTCGTTTTCTTGACCTGCTTACTCATGATCGCCCAGTGTTGAACAATAGCCTGTTCGCTTCGCTGCAATTTACCAGCAATCCAAGACCACTTTTTTCCCTCCTGAACCCATGCACGCAGACGTAATTCGTCCAGAGGTGTCCAACGGCGACGCTGAGGCCTTTTGCCCTTTTCTGCAGGGCTATCTGAGCTGTCGCTACGATCAGAGCTCAAGCTTTCACTTTCGCTATCGCCATCACTGTCTTCTCTAGAGTCGTCGTCTGAACTTTCGTCATTTTCAACCATCTCAGGATTTGACAGCCCGACAGTTGGCTCCACTAGATGTTCTTGGTTGCTGTTTTCCATGCTGGTTGTGCTGTGCGGAAGCTTCTTTGTGGCATAATCACTGATAAACCCAAGGAACAGCTGAAGCATGTCCAATGCCCTTTCACTGCTAACGCCACTCCCAATGAGAGCCTGGACGGTGTCACTCATCCGCAGCAAATGTTCTGCAGAAAAGCCACAGGTGTGACATGTGGTTGAGGATGGATCTGCTGTGGTGGCGACAGGTGGGAGGAGAGCTTGTTGTCACGGTCTATGGACCGGTGTTCGGCCTTCGGCAAGACCCTCAGCCACGACTCATTGGACCCACCAAAATCCAATGGCGCATTTGCTAGAAGGTTCCAGGAATATCGACAAGGTCAATGGCAAGGTTATAAGAATGCCCAGGAAATAGGGAGGATACGGTTCTGTTTCCTGTTCTTCAAGAAGATTTATTGTACTCGTAGTAGTAGGCTAGACCAATGGCATCGACCTTGTCCTAGACCCTTACACCTGAGGGTGCTTGGAGGCATCTTTCCATTACCTCGAAGCTGCTAGTATTTACTACGAAGAGCTGGATTCTGTTAGCGTTAGCATCTGGTCTCGCTGTGGTAAGCGCCCTATTTCTTCTTGAAAATAAGTTAAGTATAAGGCAATAATACTAAGGGGAGCAGTAGACATAATGAGAGAGACTATCCATAGCTAAACCACCTCGTATACTCATTCGATGCGGTACTAGAGTTATCCAAGGCCACTATGGCTTCACGTGCTAAGTCCTTAGTGTACTTGACTACTCTCTTCATCTCTTTAACTTATGATAGAGAGCATAGACAGACACTTGCTTTAATCATAGACACCCAAGATATTAATACTGACCTATCATGAGAACCAAGCCGGCCACGTACAGAGGAAGGTAAAGGGGGCAAAAGCATATGAGAGGTTCAATATTAAAACGAAGAACAATGTTACGACCCGACAGGCATGACACGTTGGAACAGCCCCGCCTGGCATCTCGGCGGCTAACACAGAACATATGTAAGCAGTAACACAGGTAAAACCAGGAACCATCGGGAAAGGAAGAACTATGGTACAGGTCACGTGACTTCGGGAACAGCACGGATACAGGGCAAAGATGGATATGTTGGATATGTCCGCTATCCCAGCTATCCATGGATATGTTGGATAGCACGGATATCCTACATAGCCACCACAAGAGATACTGTGCAGAACTTGTATATAGTATGACCTGAGCCTGGCTCATGGTCAGACTTCCATAGCTCTTCAGCAATCAACTTAGTATTCATCCTCACGGATACTCTCAGCTTACCTTCACTGCGAATTACTTGTTGAGCCTAAGACTGATCACCTTAGCCTCTGACGACCGATCTACTATCAGCCTACGACCTACGACTCAGACCACGACCTCAGTGAACTGTTATAACGTGTCAATCCCCAGCTTCTGTTAGCAGACCCTACTGTCGGATAGCTGACCGTAACAAACAAGTAAATTATGCACATATTAACCAACCCCACGTAGTTGTAACGACTCTTCCGTTTTTCTTTTCTTTTCTTTTCTTTCTGTTGAGAGAATGGTGAGGGCTTGGTCAATTGGCTGGCTGGTTGGCTGGTGGCTCGGTTAGTTGGTTGCTTGGTTAGTAAGGTAGATTAGGAAACCGCGAAAGCAAATCAGCCAGGGGAGTGGAGTGGGAAAGAAGAAAGAAAGAACCATTATGCTTACAGCCTTTGATGCGATCAATAACTATTACAATCTCATGATATACACGCTACGCTCTCATGGAAGCAGTACGTCACTGCATTAGCAAGACCAACAAACTGGCTGGAGACTTGCAGCGCTGCTGATACCGAGCTAAACGTCTTAGCTTCAGAAGTCTCTATGATTCCGCTCAACAGGCTGGGCATCCAGAGAATTATGTATAAGATAGGACAGGATTTCAGCAGTATCATGCGCTTAATGCGCCGCTCTGACGTCTGGGTCTGCTTTTTGGTAGAAAGATTAGCCATCATTGCAGCCGTGACGTTTGACGATACACCGTCTTTTGCGACGGTGGTGTCTCTGCTGGGGTTCCATCTGTACTTCAGGAGGCGGGAAGCTCCCCACGGTCGAGGAATACATGACTGGCTTGCAGTCCCTCCTCCGCTGTTATATTCCGCAGTATCTTCTCCGTTGGTGAAATCTGAGCAGTCCCTGACTGTCTGAAGAAGCGTTGCTGTAAGTGCCTGTGTAGTTTGTAGAGGACGTCGTTCACCTAATGCCCTAACGTGTGTTTGTTGCTCCCTGGTGCCTAATCGACCAATGCCCGCCCCCCTCGGTCCGAATACCTGGCTCGTATCCGGACTGGTTTCGTTCTGCCGCGACGTCTCCGAGCGTACCGTCGTGTGTGGCTTCTTTTCCTTGTGGACTCTGGCCACGGAAGGAGCACGCGGAGCCAACGGCCCAGCTTGCTGCCCACTTTGATCATCAGCAGCACTGCCGCATCTGCCATCCGATTCTCCTAAATACCTAGTTAGAGCGTACTCTGAGGCGCGGGAAAGGGAACACTTCGTACGTTTTGCCCGGCTGTCTTGCAAGCACCTCATAGGCGTACCCCACATAAGCCTGGTTGGTGTGAAGTTTCTTCCTCGTGGCTCGAGTATTGCCATTGTCGTCGGGCGTACTGTTAGTGATCCGGTATCGCACGAAAGCCAGGACGTACTAGCGGCGGGGCGAGGACGTTGGCTGAGATAACACCAGACGAAAGTGTAGATGCAAACGGTAGTGGATATGATCCACAGACGCCAGACATAGGTGAGGCCAAGTCGAAGGTTGGGCCGGTCCCGCGCAATCCAGCAGCAGTTCCCGCCAACTGGCTCTATCACACCGATCCTAGCAGCCAAGGCACTAGTAGTAATCGGAATAAGCCATACGCAGCAGCAGATTGAGAATCTCTTAAGTGATGAGCTGTCCGCCATACTTGTTCTCTGCCGTATCACCAGAAGCGTGGCTATAGCGATGGCGAGGATGGAGAAGTCGGATGCTTGCGTTGAGAGCTGACTAAACACGCCGTTCAAGACGCACGCTATTCCGCGTTGTAATTCCTGGTCCCTAACGTAGATGATCCCCGATATAGTGTTATTAGCTGAGTTAATGACTTCTTTGCGTTGATGGTCGTCTTGGTTAGTGTCTCATCCCGCTTAACATTGACGTTGATAGGAGAACACCTTACCAGCAACCATGAGGTTAAGGACGAGGGTGTGTCGTAGAGACCGGCGTCGAGTATGGTGAAGACCAATCAAGATTAAAGCGCTCGAGGTTGCTAGGAACGAAAGACTACTCCCTACGAGGGCTAAGGACGCCACCAGTGAGTTAAAAGCCATTGTCAGCTGACGGGCCATACAGCCTCACCCCAGCACTAGCCAAGCTGCGCACGCAGGATCTCCTCTCTCTCTCTCTTCCCTTTTTTAATCTCTTGAGCCTGTGCGGGGACTCTCCCCGCTTTATCCTTTTCTTTCCCCTCCTTTTCCACACGACGTACGGATAGCAGCATCAAAGCTCAGGCGAGTCAAAGGCTATTAGTGAGATAATTAGGGTTGTGTGTGCGTTTGAGAAAGTTACCGGTGTGAATTCAAAACCCCCCCCACCCCCCAACCAAGCAGTGATGACGCCTATACCGTAAACCTCCCGAGCCGATGCATGCTATTCCCTAACGCTTCGGCCTATGATGTCTCACTTGCCGACTATATCTCCACCTTCGACTCCCTCAAGCTTCACGTCTTAGGTGCTATATTTTCCATGATCTAAGTCTCGAACGAATACTACCACGGTACGATCGGGCTGTCCCCTCGGGAATATCGCTAGAAGAACATCGGGTATTCCATGCTAGTACGGAGCACGTCGGCGAGCCTCCCCAAGCTTTCCATCTCCCATCTGAGCAGCGCGGGTGGTGATATGGTGACACACCGAAGCCGCATAGCCACAGGATCAGGCTGAGGGAGATCTCCCAGCGAGGGCGCACAAGCCTCGAAGGAAGTGCGAAAGGCGTGTATGTTGGCCTACGACGGTGTGTGCTCGGCGTCGATGATATCCTCCCTGCGGAGAATCCTGAGGTACGGGCACGCACGGGCGGGGCAGCCGGCTCACGCTTACCTCGCAGAGGTCAACCTTGCTCAGGACCAATTATTCTAGCGTAGTTGCCGACGGGGGCCGTCCGTCATAAGATACAAAGCACGGCGCCTACGCTGATGTGGAAGTCGAACCTGGCGGTGGTGCCTGCGGCCGGATAATGGCACGACAATCCGGCTAGCCGCCTCACGGTTTATAAAGCTGGCACTATTGGCCGAAAGTATCATCCGACGTAGGAGCAAGACTGTAAGGTCTCCGAGTGCTAGTGCCGTAGCCGTTCTATCACCCTGCTAATGCCCGGCCCGGTCGAAGGTCCGTATCTCAAGCGTCTCCAGAGCAGGAAGGCGCGACAATAGGACGGCAAAGGCGCCGGCGATGCCTCTTACATGCAGTTCGCCGACCGGCTGCCCGGAGACCCTGGTGTCCTCATGTGCCGGTGCCAGCTGCTTGCTGCCTCGCCTACGTGGCATCCGGCCGGGGGGGGTGTTCCATACTCCGCTGCCGAGTGACGCAGCAAGGTCTCCGGCCTTCATGCACTCCAACGCTCACACACAGTACACACCAACGCGACGTACTATGTCGAGATGGTCAGGGCCACTCGGTAATTTGTGATGTGCGATATGTCCCTAACGACGGCTGAAGGTGCTAGGGGCTGTGATAGGGACGGTCTAGCGCTTGTAAGCCACATGTTGAACTGGTCTCTGTCCCGTGAGACAGACTCTGGAAGGCTGGGCAAGTTGCTGACCCTTTCTCAATCAAGCCCGAGGTCTGCTAGGGCAGGACGGTGTCTATGATATTTCGTCGTCCCTATTCGTCTACCATAGGCATGCCGAGTTACTATATGTGACGTGGGGATTGAAGTAAGGAAAGGAACCCATGGGTAGGATGAACGGGATTAGAAATCAGATATCCCACAACGTAAGACGAGAGAGGCGGCCAGACGCAGCATGTCATGAAATCCCAATGCCGTAAAGCTTTTCTCCTAATACACTTGCGGTTTCTTGTTAGTCCCTCAGGTCGGTTTAGCCTATTCTGCGATCGGGAATGTGGAGCCAGTCCCACTTTACAGCACCACGCAAGCATGGACTGAGAAAAGGGAAAATCTGCGCCTCTCCGTCTCTGAGGGTCAGCCCAAGGCCTCGCTAGGTCATCCACTGGTGCCAAACCAGCGTGGAGAGCTAGTATGAAGATGTTGGGAGCGGCATCAATCTCCCCCACTGTCTCCCTCTCTTTCCCTCTCCGTCTTCCGGTACTATATAGGGTAGAACTAGGTTGGGGGATCCCATACTGGTCTGACAAGACAGGCGTTGTAGACCTACGTTATAGATGAGAGAGACGCCCACGTTGATAAAGTGAGGCCCTCGAGTGTTATATTAGCAACTTATCACACAAGCCGCTCTATCTATAACATAACATTAGGCTTGGGAACGATACTTGGCGAGATAGGTATGAGACCGCAAAGCTAGGAGGCTACATCACTGGATGCGGTTCCAGCGCCTGTCCTTGGTTTCTTTAAGTCACAGACAGTGAACGTGAGATTCCAATGTGGATGTGGTTCAATCCTTCGCTGTCTTGAATGGTTCACAATGCTACAAATCCCAAACGTCCTGACACAGAACCGGGGGCTAGGCAGGATCTAATATATGATTCGCTAGCGTACATATATACCAACACCCCGATATAGAGAAGTAGAGAAGAGTTCGACAAAGCGCCTACTCTATGTCTCTTGCTGTACCTGGGTTCTATAGCTATACCTGCGTACTAGGAGCTACATCTAGTGAATAGTAAGTAGACACAGTTCAGTAGTGAACTGCGTGGACCCCTAGCGAGGACTTTCATCTCAGCATACAACATGTTGCTCAGCAATCGCGCACCCTCCGTAGCTAGATTCACTTGAAACATTGCTTTCATCATACTCCATGGTACGTACTGCGTAAGTGTAAAGGTATTTAGGGGCTACGGGCCACGGTTAGGTCAAACTGATAGAAGCAGAACCTAAAAGGTATGTATGGTATTGCTGCGCTATTTTTTGCTTGCTTCTTCGAGGATTCTCTTTTTCCAGCCTTCAACGAGTACTCGCCAAGTCCTCTCTGTGGAGGGTTCTGTGCCCTGGACCCTTTGGCCTCTCCGGCCCTTTGGCCTCCGTTGGCCGAGCTGCTCCCGGGCTTCTCTGTTCCGTCTGCTTAATCCCTTACAGTAAGCATGGAAACATCGCCCAAATGATGTGTAGCTATGTTGTTAAGGCATTATCGACAAGCATCCAAGCTCGATTAACATATCAAGCATATCCATTTGGTGTGGGGGGAGTCAGAGAGAAAAGAGAAAAAGAAACAGGTCTTTGTATAGAATGCACGCCAAGCTTCTGCCAACTTATAGAGTGACTCTTTAAGTAACAAGATGGTGACGTCACATGCCGCCCCAAGGGACCGACTTGCGATCCTCGACATGTCCCTCATGATTTCTGTAGACGCAACATACATCCCAGCAATACTCACGTAACGTCGGCTATCACGGAAAGGATCGGTGTCCGCGTCGGCGTTGGCGTCAGGGTGTGTGATCTGTCGCCGGGTCTATTATAGCGAAGGTGATTTGCTGCGGCGGCGGCGGTGAGCCGAATATACCTGTGGCTTCTTTGGGCCTAAGCTAGCCAGTCTGAACTTTGAAGTCCCTCTCCCACATGGGGCATTCTAAGGTCTACTATGTGAATGCGTCAACGTTTTCTGTGTTGGAATACCTGTATACCCTACGCATATGATCGTGCTGTGCGGACACCCTGTCCGTCCGTTGGGCGTAGAAGCCAGGGTCTACCGCCCTGTATCGTGCATTCCGAAGGATAATGAACACCTACAAGCATCACTGAGTGTCATCTAGTTCATAGGGTTGTGAGTTATAGTTATCTGCGCGACCTAAATTCTCGCGGGCGAGATAAGTCAGGCGAAGTGCATATGAAAGCAATGCCGAGTCCGATCCATCAACCCGGGCAGACGGGCTGTAGCAGAGACCGCAGTCCATACCCGTCTTTCAAGTAGAGAGCGACGCGCGAGGCGACGGTAGCCGTCGACTCAACTGCTACTTACACTGAGCTCGACTTGTCGCAAGCTCCATGCAGCGTATGTATCTCATTCGTCTTTCTGTTCGCTTTGCGCAGCCCCTAGTCACTTGACAGTTGAGGTGTTCCTTAGAGGCCAAACAGACCGCTAACGAGCAAGACCCCTGCTTAACTACCTAGTGTAGCGGCGTTTTAGTATTGTGCCTACCAAGCAGGTCAGGCAACCCTAGCCCTACGACCAACCGGCGTTAATCTTGCGGAACACCTGGCAGCCCTGGACTGCCTGCTCATAGTAGAGTTATCCGAACGGATGAAAACTGGTGTTCGTGCGGCCACGCCGTAACTTTGTGCGTACGGTACCAAGCCCATGCTAGGTGCCCCATACGGGCGGCCGATACCACCCACGGCGCGCCCGTTGCACGCCGACCGAAGAAGAATGTCTTTAAATCGGGCGCAAAATTCGAAGAAATATCGCATAAATACGCGGATTAATTCAGAGTGGTTTTGGGTAAGAAGATATACGTTTTCGGGCTGGTGGGGGTTAGTTGAAGATTAGGCTTCGGGGTAAGTTATGGTTAATGGTCAGAGGTTCGGGGATGTGATCATCTGGGCTCTGAGAAGGTACGTTCGCTGAGGTTGTTTTGAGGGATGAGGTCGGAGGAGGGGAACCGTACGACGTTTTCTTAGCCGCCTCGCCTTCATACATACATATGTATAACTAAGCATATATAAATACATATACTTATATATATTCATATAAGTATATGTAACCATATATTCGACGTCAATACGCCAAGCCTTGTCCGACCTTCTACTCTACAGCAGCTTTCGTTGTGTGGTGATCGTATTAAGGAACGTACAGTGGTCAGATCATGGCGCCCGCAGCGGCAACGTCCGAACTGTTGTCAACGACGGCCTCACGATCGACAAGGATCGTATAGGCCGAGAAAATCAACAGACGCCCGTCTGAAACATTTGTGGGGCAGTGTGCCGGGTACGAATCCCCAGGCGGCCCTGTCCAAGCTCGGGCAATCCTTGCCCAGGTTGCAATGCGACTAGCCCGCCGAGAGGCTAACCTGTGCATGGATATCCCGTTCGCTCCGGGCTGTAGGTCCGGCTCGGACGCTTGGGGCGTTGACAGCTAGATGATACGGACACGACCTTGAGTATCCAGGACGGATCGAACGGACAGGGTTGCCGGGGATCCGTACGGCTACGCCGCGGCCGCGGCCTGTGTGCGGGCAGCTACGGCACCAGCCCCCGACTCTCAATGCTAACACTCACTACCCGTGCCTATACTCTATGCACGCCGACCCGAAGAACAATGGATTCCAGGGTGTCGGGCGCCAGAGGCCCAGAAAAAATTGCATCCGTGCGCGGGGCCATTCAGAGGGCTCCCGGGTGGGCAAAGATAGGTCCTTCGGGTAGTGAGGGCTGGTCTACGGATAAAGTTAATGGGTCGCATCAGGTTTGACGGCAGGCGTGATGGCCAGCAGGATAGAGGAATGGGACTTGGTGCTGCCAAGGACCCCTTGGTATCTCGCTCGCGCCGCAGGTTTCCTGCATCGTCGAACCATCTCAGTCTTTCGGGTAAATGCTCGCTGGACGCCGCCACGAGCTCATCTCTTGTATGGGGTCGCAGGTTCAGTTAGCCGCAGGTAATTATACAGGAGAATGGGTCTCATGGAGCTATGGGTGCTACCAGCCGCCGACCCAGCTAGCTTAACTACTTACCAGTCCACATACTATGTATAGCTCTTCATGTATCCGTACAGTGGAGGCTAGTCCCCATGTCGCTTGGCAGGGACCGCCGGCATGGACCGCCGGCAGGGGAGGGGCCCCATGAGGCAGGGGGTCCAGCATCACCACACTTCACACGCTGGAAAAAGCTTCGCGCGACATAAGGCGCGCGGCGGGCCTTTAGCAATCCGATTTAGCAGAGGACATCGCCGTCAGTTTCCATCATCATCATCATCATCAGCAGCAGCAGCAGCAGCAGACACGCACAGGAGCAAAGCGGACTATTCTGTCGTTATTACCTCCGTATCCACTCCTACCTCAACTACGGTGTCTGTTAGGAAGCTCGTTTAGACTGGGCTCCCCCTATCCTCTCGAGGGCCAGCTCTCCCTTCCGGGGCCTTATTTCCCCAGCAGTGCTTCTCTGTTAGCCGAAAGGTATATGGTGGTCTGATCCTGTGATTGAGGTTATCTCGATTGTATCTGACATATCTAAGCAGGGCCGCTGAGTCGGGAGGCTCCTCGCTATCGCCGACTTCGAACGCGGCAGCTCAACCGCCGAGACCGTCTGGCCTGGACCATCTCTTATGTGCGCATTGCCCCGTCGCTAAGGAGAAGCGAGGGTCGGGTGTAGGGAGACCGGGCTGGGCATCCGCGGTTTGCTGGATGGGAATCAGCCTACTGCCCAGACCGACACACAGCTCACGTTCAGCCACTGCTACCTCACCTTAAAGATAGATAACCCGCTACCAATGTTCGACGTCAACCGCGGGACCGCCGGCATGCTAACACACGGCCGTATTGATCCCGGATCTCGGGAGCAGAACGAACACGAGTCACTGGAGCAGGAGCGGAACACTTGGTTCGCCACCTTGGACAGCAACAGGCTGCAGTTCAAGGAGGCAAGAGAACGTATTAGGGCCGCCTGCGATCGCGCGCAGCAGAGCGTTCGAATCGACCTGGCAAACCAGGCCCAATTCATCAGCCGTCAGGTGTTGCCCTCAGATGTCGTCGAACTATTATGCCGTTATCAACGCGAGATCTGGCAGGGACGCCTCGAACAGATCCAACTGGATCGCGACCGGTCATTAGAAGCTGTCGATTGCCAGGAGAGGGAGGTGTTCTTACACCATCACCGCCGGTTCCCGTTATCAAGCAAGATCATGCCGATAGTGGGCTTTGGGTCGGGCGAAGGCACGCCGGAACGCGAAACATCCGTCCAAGCAACAGGTCGGGCGAGCGACCTTCAGCTGAGGGGAGGGCCTGACCATGTCGCATCTGACGATGTTGCATCCGATGATGTCGCATCCGACGATGTCATCGCGCCCAAGACACACTCGCTTCCTCCCGCGGTTAGAGGGCTGACCATCAGACCGCTGGCCGTTGTATGTCCAAACCCTGCTGAGGACGGCGCTCAGCGTCCCCCGCATGGTCCGCTAGGGACATCTGCTGTCACATTGAGAGCGTCCAACGAAGGCGTATCTGGTCCCGTCGTCTTATTGCCATCGCAGCAGGCTCAGCGGGCCTATCAGAGTCCTTACCGTGACAGACACGGTTTCGCGTGCCGAGGCCACGAGAAGGGATCAACCGGCCTTGTTGGCAGTACACCAAAAGCGCCAGAAGGGTTGGCTGGGCAGTGTGGGCGGAGTGCGACGAGGCGCAGACAGCCTTCAGCCGCGAATCTCGGGCCGAAGCGCCCGCGACTCACCACCGCTCAAAAGGCCGAGGCTCGAACGACCACTATCGACGAGGTTCGACGCCATAATGCCTCTGGGGCCAAGAGCGTAATCATAAAATTTAACGGACTCTTCTACATCATCACGTACGTTCCCTACGAGCCGGCGGCTGATATGGCGGAACCAGGTCTGACGGGAATATTGACGCGTGATAGGTGCGACGAACACGGCATTCGCTTCAGACAACATGTCCTAGCCGAGGCTGCAAGGCATTTACAAGGGGCGTGCCACGGATATCCCACGGTCACAAACAGGCTCATTGTCCAAATGTTCGGCGTTCGTGTTACCGACTGCACCGATGCCCTTGCGTTGATGAACAACGCCTGCGTGACAGAAGTCCCAGCCAGCGGATATAAGCCGACCAACTGGGCCAGAGGCTACGCACGTCGCCGGAAGTTTGTCCAGTACATGCCCAGAGCCATATCAGTCCCCCAGGCCCGGCGGGCCGCAGAGGAAGAGGAGTCCCCATAAGGTCGTCAACCTCTATCACCTTAGCGACGCGCCTCCAGGAGCTCATGGCATGGCCTCCGGCGGAAGCAGCCGGGCCAGCGGCTAGGTAGTATATTTATATCCGATCTGGAGCCCGCCTCACTATCTCACATGATAAGGGGGGTGGTGAGCGTCGCGGCTTGAGTCAGTTCAGGTCAACGCCCGAAGGTAGATGCTATCCAGGGCAGGCCCGTATGCCTCGAAATCGCGGCTGTGAGCTTGTCCTTGACATGGACCTTCCTTGTGGAGGAAGCATCCCACAGCGTTGAAATCGCAGTCTAGACGATCGCAAAAGCTGTGTAACTTCTCGTCCCCTAGTATGTATGTCCAGCGGCCGCCACCAAACAAGGAATCACCTCCTCCGCCAAATCAACCCATAGGAGCAGACGTCTTAGATGGAACGAGGTGGTTAAAGTGCCGAAGGGTACGGGTTGGTGGCTCGAAGCGTCTTTGAATCATCGACCCGCGAAATCCGGGGTTATCGATTGTAAGCGGACGCCCTTATGGCGCCAGGGCACCGTAGGTACTAAATTAGTCGGATGCTCTCCTACCCACAACCGTGAGACGACTAGAGGCACTAACAGAGCTGTGGTTTGTAGCTCAATCAACACACACACTGTCCATAGTGCCCTAACTGATCCGCAATAGACTATCGCCGCCGCGCCGTTTCTAAAACAACTACTATGCCTTCGCTCCCCGTAGTCTCTGGCCGTACACATAGACGGCCAGGCATTCTTCGACGTTTCTGTGAATATAGACTTGCGCCTTGCGCACTGAGCTCGCTTCTATCTAACCTTGGCTTTATGTTATGTCAGTTCTGCTTTAGGCCCGGTCTGTATGATGTCTAACTGTTTTAAGGCCTATTCTGAAGAGACTATCAGGCTGCATCGGCACCGGAAGGCGCAGCTTACATACACGTCTCATGGTTCCGACATTGACACAGAACGTAACTATAACGATCATCGCGATGAATGAAGCGATTGAAGATAGGACGAGAGTTTTACTCATGAGCCCGTTCAGGGAACCCAAGACGGAAAAAACACAGAAACAAAAAAAGAAAAAATAGCAAAAGGGGGATAGAAGAAAAAAGAGAAGAGTGGGCTGCCTAGTCGGCGTGATGAACTGATAGATTTGGGTTGGTCGTAATAGTGAGTGCTGTAAAGGGTTGTAAAGCAATTTTGGACTGGTTTCAGACTGGAAGAAGATACCCTTCAAGTAGTCTTTCGGTTAGCGCAGACTCCTGCCCAACGTGTCTGCCATAGCCTAAACGATCATTGGCAGAGACCTGGTCGCTGCGGAGACCCTTTCTCGTCCTGTTCACGCCATTGCCTGTCGTCGTAGAACCACGCCCGAGCCTGCCAGCAGACTGTTAAGACTCATACGTATGTATGTATATACGTATGTATGTATATACGTATGTATGTATATACGTACATATAGACGTGCAATTAAATAGGGTATGTAGCGTAGTCTTACATATCAACCTGCATCAATTCAGCTAGCTAAACAACCCCCCTATAGAGACCTTGTTCTTCACGCGAGGTTCCAAGAGAAGGCAAGGTCGCGTCATCCCCCCAGACCAACACTGATGCCAGATCTAGAGACAACAGTTGCAATAACTTTGGAGATGGATGTTTCCTTTTGCGGACGATACTTCTCCGCAACTGCTACGTGGCATCAGCGCGACCCATCTTGTCGCGCGACATAATAGACTCTCCAATGGCTGGATTCGACGTTTATCACTATCGTCGGAAACGCAACGGAGTAGGCGACGACGACCGGGTATTAAGGAGGATGCGAAACCCTCCTGTCAAATACCGGATAACTTAGATGACCCGGACAACAACGCTGATGCGATAGCTAGAGCGCCGGACCCCAGCAGGCAGCAAGCGGATGGTTCCAACGCAGGCTCCACCGGCGAACCGATGCAGAGATCCATGAACTAATTGTTTTCGTGTTCGTGGTCAGGGTCAGACATGCGATTGACTAGCTTCCGAAGGCCTATTCTATGTCGGCAGAGGGCCCGGTACCCCGATATGATGTAATTGGTGGCGATCACGCCCCCAGCAGTGATATCTACATGCCAGCGGCTCCCAAAACCCAAGGCGGATCAGTACGCAAGCCCTCTGGCGTGCGGACACTGTGCTAGGATGGGCCACCGCTAACCCAATCGCTCTGAGATGGTTGTGAAATATGTGTCTTATAGTGGATCTTGTGAGTCTACCAGTAGTAGTAACCAGGAGGTTTATCTGCCTGCCCACGAGCGGTAAGGTCAAGGCCTTTTCGGTCAACGGTGACACATCGCCGTCATTGCGGTGTAGGAACCGTTGGCGTGGAAGATAGAAAGTCAGGTGGTAACTCTCTCTGCAGGACAAGACAGATGAGGGAGTCTAGTGCCCACGGAGTAGAATGCAGAGAGGCAGAGAAAGGCAGTGCCCTCAGATATCGTAGCGGTTATAAGCAGGATTCTGGATAGAATACTACTACTAGCAGAATCGGTATTCATGCTGATCAACCCAAGAGCGTGGATAGCCTACCTCGGGGCGTGTTCGCTATCGCTGCAAGCCACCACAAATGTATAAGAAGAGGGGGGCTCCCTCGCGTCTGCAGGACTACTAAGGAGGGTCGTACGATGCGCTCTGAACAAGACAGGCTATCTTCTCCATAACTGAGACATGTCCCTTTTAGTGCCCGCCTCTCACTCGCCAATAGAATCATGTAATCTCTCCCAAAATACTTCAACTGCTACTTTCGTCTGTAAATCTCCAGTGAGGGGGAAGCATTTATAGGGCCGCTAACAGGGACGTGTCTCAGGCATTAAAGATATGGGACAGACCATGGGGCTAAGAAGGAGAGGAGAGCTAGTGTAGGTTAATTGGTGGGTTTTTATACAGCCCTGCTAGCATTATAGAAGCTGCATCCGCCCGCTTTAGCTCGCAGCGCCAAGCTACATATCACTATATTTCCAATACACTAGCGCCGAGCGTTGTGAAGCGTAAGGAGTAATTCAGAGCAATCTTTGTTGCAAGAGCAATGACGTCCAGCTAGCGCACATCTGGATTTTCTGTTGCTTCTGCAGCGCGAGACGTTAAGAGAACCTTGAAGGATCCTGGATGAGATGGAAGGAATCTTTCCACGCACATATATAGATACGCGCCTAGTTAGCTGCGTCCCGACCAAGACATTCAGGACTTAGACCAGTATCGATATAGTCTCCACTATCCTTTTCACATCTTTGTGTTCTGCCCCTTGAAAGGCCTTATTGTTAGTGTTGTCTCCGTGTCTATATATATATCACTACCTACCTCGCAGCGTCTCAGCGTTGCTGTTGCTTATAGGGCTAGTAGCAGACCATGTCGAGGTCCTTCCTCTAAGCTTTCGTCGTTAGTTGGTGTATGGATATAAGTTGTTTACCGCCGTTTCAGTGCGGGCTGATATACGCTTCCAGCTCCTTCGTGTGTTTTTTTCACTCCTTTTTCTTTTTTCCAGTTTTCTTTTTCTTTTTCTTTTTTTTTCTCCCTCTCCTTTCCCCCTTCATTCTCTGGTTTTTGTTTTAATTAACAATGCCTACACAAGGCAACTAGTCCTTCGGGTTGGAGGCCCCCTTTTTCCTCAGAGAATGTAATTAGAGTCCCGTCTCCGTGTTTCCCTTTGGCGAATCAATCGGGACTGCCGTGCTGTCTAGCAATAAAAAGAGAAAACGCACCGTTTCTCCCGCTTGTCCCTAGGTACACTCCGATGAAGCAGATACTCTACTCTGGTGTAAGTCCCAATTCAGCCTTCCCTTTCCGGTATGTGTAGCTGCGCTAGGACTATAGCTCCTTTCTGAGATAATCCGTATCATAGTTTACGTATGTGTCTTCTTGGAAGGGCTGCGTTGATCTCCCTGGAATCTTTATTCTTGGACGAAGCTCCATGTGCCCATTGCCCGTCCCTATCTCGTTCTTCATCGTGCGAAGGTCCCTTGTAATTAACTTTGTGATAATCTCTACGCTGTCGTCTTCCTGTCCTGCGTTTCCGCATTTCTTCCACGTATTATATACAATCCCGATAGCCATATATAAGGACCTTGTTTTTGCTGCGCTACCGACAGGAGTAGCTGCTTGCCGTCCTCTTCGCCTGTCATGGCTTGCTCATTGGCCGCGCCAGCATCTTTGGTGAAGCGGTCACTTGCCTACACACTATTCGCAGCAGTCTTTATTCTGCGACCCATTGCGTGCTTGTCGATTTCCTGGTAGCCAGCTCCGATACAGCCGCATGCTTTGCTGCCTTTAGGTCTGTTTTAATTCCCACACCATCATCTAGCTCACAGAAAGAGGGGGTAGGTATTCCTGCGCCGCTCGCTCATTTTCCTCGTATTATCTGATACTCCGTTATCTGAATCAATGTGTGTTACAGTCTCGGTCTGCCTATATAAACCAGACCAGCTATCGCACTTTTTCAAGAGGTTTAGTATATGCCTAATCCTGTCTCACAGCGGACTACCGGTGCAGGCTAAGAGCCGGAAAATATTCTAACCTATACACCACCACGACTGATGCCGTGACCTCTATGTCCACACGGCTCGCTTCCTCGTATCGTCTACAGGCGGTAGTACACTGAGCCCGTTACAGCCTCCTCTAGTCTAACATCATACTTGGTCGATAGGTCCATCCGTACGGGACTGCTAGTGTGGCCGAGTAGGTGGTTGTCTAGGTCGGGTCGGCCGGGATGGCTGCCCCACTCTAGTTGGCCTGCTGCCTTGGGCAGGGCGCGGACGGGTAGCGGGGATTATGCTGATCTGCTTCTTCGTGAATGTGGGGAATGGCCTCGGAAGGCCCAAGTTAGCATTTCTCGCCGGCTTCCGCGCCACGGTAATGCCTTCGTTCGCCATGAACTGCTTGCATCCCCAAGTGAGCAGACCCTTATCATTGACAGATTCACCACCACCGCAGGCATTTTGTGCTATGTCACAATCTCATCAGCACCATATCGACTGCACTGCCCACCACAGAATGTGAGACGGGTGTAATACTCACGTCCTAGGGAGCCACTTATGCCTGCTTTTCCAAAGGCCACAATGCGCGTGGCTGGGGGCCGTCTCCGCGCCTCCTGCGACACCTCATCATCCAAGTTATACTGAAACGGCGTGTTAGTAATAGTAAGCATCTAGCGGCAGACCCACCATTCGACATGGTGTGGCTAACCTGCAGTAGGATGGACTTACCTGGTGAACTGTGAAGACTTCCGCACAGCTCGCTCGGGTCTGGTGCTCCTTATTGACGGGGACTTTCTTAGAAGCTTGTAGCTGTGCCTGGCATCGCTCAAGAGCAAGTCGGACCTCCGGTTTGGAACGGGAATCGGCGAACTTGTTATACACGAACCAGCCACCCTTTAAACTGGAGGATAGGTAGATGTCCTTCCCGAGAGCCATAGCTGCCATCATGCTGGGCTGAAGGTTTTGATCGATACCGTCGGCCCGGAACTTGGACTGCATTTGCGTGTGGGCCAGACTGGCAAGCCCGTAGAGTTGGTCGTCTGTGAAGAGCGTAGCAGTGTCTGCTGTGAACGTGAGTTTAGACGAGTAGATAACGCGCTGGGCGTTCTCATAGGCGCCTTTGTCGAGCTTAATGCCAAGGTCCTGAGCCAGGACGCTTGTAACTATGGTGAACAGCACAAGCAGGCCCGAGAAGCTGGCCGTCCAGCCGTGGGACATGGCAGACCACATCGAAGCTTTGATCAGTCGGGGGGGGAGGTGAAAGGATTGTTAGGGTTGACAGATGCCCCGGTTCCCAGTACTTATTGTGGTCAGAGGTAAACAGTCGATGTTTGTGAGGAGCAATACGCCGTGAGGCCGGTGGACTTCAGCAGCAGAAAGCGGTGATCGAATAATACTTATAGCCGGACAAGGCCCCTATGCGAGATCCTAATGATAAGATGGCCTCCTGATAAATCCCCCAACAGGCGACAGAACTGACAACATCCTGCCTTACCTCAATACTGAGAAGGATCCGCTGCGAGGGCTTCTCCGAGCCGTGTAAGGTGGTTTCGGGTGGTTCAGACGGATTGAAAGAGTGAAAGCCGCAACAAGCCGCAAGCCTGGTCTACGTTGCCCTGCGAGGAAATTGACATGTTCCTGCAGGCTAGGCGGAGGACTCCCAGACGGCGGCACCGAACTCTCGGGGAAGGATATCGGAGCCACAGACAATGAGTGTATAGTCAACGGTTTGCTAGACCCTGCGTGTCGGGAACCCCGAAGTCAGGGCGCAAGGGAGTACTTATATCCGATTAGGCCAAAGGTAAGCTAATTACGAGGTGACGAGCTTGGACGTCAACTAGCACCAGCATCGCAACGTTCTACCTTCGTTGAAGCCGGAGACCTGGTATGCGCTAAATATAGTGTCGCAGAATCTAAAGGGTCCCACTCGGCAGAGGCAACAGATGGAAGGAACAAAAATCTAATTAATGCGGAGGTGGGTTGTTAGGGGGGGGGGCGGGTGCGGAGGGTCGGTAAGTCGGGCGGGCCTAGTGCAATCTCATCCGTTGCCCTCGGGAACCCCGTGGCTGGAGCCTCGATCGGAGACTTGACACCGCCGTTACCCCAGCAGTCGTCTCCGCGCCGGCCGGAAGGGGCTCGATTCCAGCTTTTTCACAGACACCGAAGTTGAGCCACAACAACCAACCCCACATATCACGATCTCTTTTCCCCAACCAACGCATATCGTGAAACCCAACGCGCCTATATGATGAGTGACGCAAAACGTGTGATTCATGCATTTGGCTAGGAGATATTAGTCGGCTTCACAGCATACCTCAGGCTTTATGTTAACACCTTTCAGAGGTCGTGGATGGCTTGGGAGCCGGAACGAAATCAGGAGACAAGAGAGACAGAGGACGGGTAAAAGACGAGAGATGAGAGACAGAGACGAAGTGAGGGTAATCAAAGCTATCACTACGCTGGTCATACTGACCAATGGCCGCTTGTTTTGCTCCTGGTGATCCTTGTTGTTATCCAATAATATATTGCCTTATCCAATTCCTTCCCAAATACCATAAGCAATTGCGAGCTATACAAATGGCGTACAAAAGAAAACAATGCTCTACGTCGGGTTCTATTCCACCATGACCAGCCACATTTTCTCGCGCCACACGGAAACACATATCTGACTTTCAAACTGAGGCGGCGCACTAGATTCCTCAAGAGTCGGTTCGACAATTCCAACAATGCTTTTAGACGCCCCTTTACGATCACTACCTTTTATGGAGCGAGCGCCCTTTGATTGATTCGCTCTGGGTTTCACCGGGTAGGCTTCGTTTGGCGGCTGCCTTGGCCACCAGCCGGTCTGCTCGGGCCAGCCGGTCTGCTCGGGCCACCTCGCTCCAGTGGCTTGAATGTCGATCGATAATTCTTGGAGTCGTCCGCAGAGACGGAGGTATGGAGAGCCATCCGCATGTCCGCCTTCTTCTTCGGGTTGCCGGCCGGCTTCTGCATCTCCTTGCGCGCGTCGTTGAGCTTGAACGCTTTCGGGGGCTGGGGCCGAGGCTCCGTCGGCTTAACATGCTTCGTCACGCTGCCTTTGTACCAGTACACCGACCCATGATTGCTGCGCCCAAGAGGGACTAGAGACTTGACGTCAATAACGAGGCCGCCCTCCTCCTTCGCCTCTCGCACCACACAATCAGCCAGCGTGGTATCATGGCGTGAGTCGTAGCCGCCCCGAGGCAGGATGTAGCCGACCTGGTCGAAGTTGCCATTTGCCGGAATCATCCAAACGTTGCCGTCTTTGTCGTAAGGGACGACACCACATCGCACGCGATCTTTGGAGCCCTTGAGGGTCACTGGGTTATTGGTCAGTCATAAGCTCCTGGCTCTGATCTAGCGAGTGAGGCGTGCAGTTATTACTGACCTGAACCGTCTTTGCCTCCGGTCTTGACCGTATCAGAGGGGAGGCGCCAGGCATCGACGCCCTTCATACCCTGCCACACGTCCTTGTCTCCCGGCAAGAGGTCTTTCCCATTCTGTGCCGTGACGGCGTGGATAGCGAACGCACCCCAAAGTGCAACAGACCACACGTTAGAAACGGAATACTGCATCTTTTCTGTTGGCTGGATAGCTGTATATCTTTTATTGGTTTGTTTGTTTGTCACGTACTCCGTGAGAGAGTGAGAGAGACTGAGAGAGACTGAGAGAGAGTGAGACGGAAATCTGACCTCCACCTGTGTAGGTCGGCTCGTCCAAGTCAAAATATTACAACAGGCAATCTCGGAGCAAATAGAGCAGTAGTAAAGAAGCCAAATAGGGGAGATAGTATCAGCGATAGAGCTAACACATTATATACCATAATCCACCACGGCCACCTCCCTGCTGTTCCCGGCTCAGCCTTCTTCGGGGTGCCCGTCTACGCTCATTCACCCTTGGTCATTCGGCATTGCCGTCAACTGCTAATAACATTGCTAGCTATCAGCTCCATCATGGAATCGCCGTACATGAGAGTATAAGGACCAGGTGGGAACCCTGGTCATCGGCTCCTGCGTTCCATCCCCTCTCTAAAGTCAATCTGCACGAGGTGTAACGCGCACGAACGGTCGCCCCGAGTCCTGATGATTTTGACCGGATGGCTGGAACGGCCTTAGTCGGAGCCAGAACCGGAAAACGGAGCTTTGTTAGTCTAGCAAGAACCCGGGAGAGGACTCTCCTGATTAGGAGTTAGGCAAAGGTTCTGACAAGTTCGACTAGGCGGGGATCGGGTACCAGAGGCCGGCTCCCACGAACATAACATCGGGCCCAGATGCCAAGGGCGGTGATGACCGGAATACGACGCAGCCATGCATCCCCAATCCCATCATTATCGCCGCGCTAGAACGTGTTCACGCCATTCTCGGCAGCCTTGTCGCTTATCGTATCTCACACTTACTAATTAGCGGCCCCTCACGTTACATTCAAGGTTTTGGTCTTTTACTAACGTTATAACGCTAGTATATGAGGATGTGGAGTAGTAGCAATTGGCTATTGTTCGGAAAGATCGACAATCCTTTTTCAGCGACTTACATACGTTGATCAGCGGGTATTTGGAGAAGTTTAATGGACATGGCGTCTCTCAGTAGTTGATGGGATAGTTACAGCCTTCTGCGTCAAGTAGACGGATGTCTCGAACGCTCCAAACGCCGGAGAGAGAAGTCAAAAAAAGAAGAAAGAAAAAAAAAGAAAAGCGCCATTAGTCTGACAGATGCCATCTCTCCCCAAGTAGTCGCTCAGCAACGCCCACGAACTTCATCAGGAGGTGCTTTGCAATACAGCCCTTGCCCGTCAGCGCACTCGAAGCCGGTACCAGCAACCTCACGGCAGGCAGCCTCCCACTCTTTCCCTGCGATCTGGTCGCTGTCGGTAGACTTCACACACTGGTCGATGCGTCAGGGCCGTTGTCCAATCGGGTCGCCAGAGATGATCATACCTGTCCAGAGGAGGCGTCGAACTCGCCCTTGCCCCACTGGTGCTGCTTTGAAGCGTATAGCCCGCATGCCTTCGCGGTGATACGTAGGTTGGGACCGCCGCCATTGTGACACGCGCAGCTATCGTGAAGGTCGGCAGAACATTGGGGACGTTAGGTGAGACAGTCTAGGTGGAATGGCTAGAGACGCCTGGGACTTACGCGACTTACGCGACAGATAGGAGGGCTAGGCCGACAGCGGCCTGCAAGAAACACAGCTGCATCGTCACACAGAAAGGTTCGATGCTCCGCTACTACCGTTGCACCGTGGGAAACAACAAGTGGAATCTGACCGTTTGTGTAGGACGATAAAAACGCTATGCCCGGCGCATAGGCTACATAAAGCAGCAATGCAGAAGTGGAGAGGCACCTGTGACAAGTGTGAGTAGAGAGGAGGGCTAGCGGGAGCCTCGATCATGACAGTATGAGGTGACCCATCCAGTCTTATATCCACAGCCCGGTAGTAGGGGATGGTTTTTCCGACAACTAGCACGGTGGCGTGTTAAATCACCAAGGGATGTGCATCCATGATCTATCTGGCTTCAGCTGGCTCGTGGTGTTTGCCTACCGCATCCACTAGACGTACCAGCTATGGGCCGCTGGGTGCACGTCGTTTCTTTACCAGATGGCCGGAGTCGCCGCTGGGCACAGCGAAGCTTATTTGCGTCCTCCTATGTCCGTCTTTCGTGTCGCGGACTCCTCACTTCCATCCGTTATTAAACCCGGTTCGCCGTTGTGGAGCCACGTTGAGCCGACGGGTGGCTTGTTTTTCGGTCCTTGACATCTGAGGAGCTCATACCTGTCTGATTACATGCCCACATATCGCCGTCTTGCCCGTTGTCTAGGTTCAAGATGCGACGCCGAGAAGGTATATCCTTGCAGGTCATGGGCAGTGGGGCTCCGAGCCCCACAGCCGGTCAACGGCACTCGTTAGGACAAGTCACTACACTGGTGTTCGGGCGGAGTGCCCCTGTCACCGAGCAGAACTTCTGCACATTCTTCTGCAGAAACCCCGTCTTATTTTCCCGTACTCTAGAATCTCAAATGTGATTCTTGCAGCCGCCGGGCAGGTCTTCGCAGGGCCTCGGCAGCCCCGAAAGTCATCCAGACTACGTCCGGCAGTCCGCGAGGGCCGTCATGCGCGTCGCGCCTGTCGTTTCCAACCGTCCGCGTGTCAGGCTTCGTCCACCTGGTCCATTTTTTTACTTTTGATTTTTTTTTTTATCATGCCCCTGCTGAAGTAGAAAAGATGAAAAGAAAAGGAAAGGACAGAAAAGGAAAGAAAAGAAGAAGGGAAAGGGGAAAGGTGGAAGGGGAAAGGGGAAAAGGGAAAGCAAACCCATCTTGAACCTTCCCTGTCAGAAGGCTTTCTTCCCTCGAAAGGTTTCGTTCACCGGGTTCAACGAAATCTGTCGTCGGGCCGTATGAACCCTAGTGAGGCCCCTCTGGCTCGCGGGCCTCGTTATGTCGCCCCGCCCCGCCGCCGCCGCCATTCTGGACCTGGGTGCCGTCTGTGCCCCGGCATGAGATCGTCTACGCAGTACCTTACCGAAGCAGCCACTTCATACTGGTACTAAACAGGTCTCATTACACTGCCTTACCTTAAGCGTCGATGGAGTAAGCGATGCTAGCAACACAACGTCCGAAAGTATATATGAACGACCGCAGCCGCCCAGTCCCGTTTCGAGAACATCTAGCCTCCTCACCACTCTGCGCCCTGCGCTGTACGCTCGTTTCCCTCATCTAGTCCACGACTAGCTGACATCTTCCCGCCCCCATCACTCTCTATCGTCCACCCATCGATACACTACGCGTTCGTTGTCGACATGTCATCCAAGATGAGACGGTCGTTCTTCATCACTGCACTTGGCCTACTCAGTGCTGCTGCCGCTGTTGCTGTCTCCCAGCCTGCCCCTTACCCTCTGCGCTTCGATGACGTCGTCGCTGTGAACGAGGATGGTTCCCACAGAATTCTCAAGACGGCAGAGTACGACGCTCTACTTGCGCGTGTTGCGCCCAGAACTGTCCAGATGACCGTGCCATCTACTGCCGGGGACAGCGTCGCCCGTCGCGACTGCGGAAGGAGCACGGAGGTCCAGGTCGAGTCCGACGAGGAGTTCCTCAACTGGGATGTCGCCATCTCGCCCATACTGAGCTCCCATGGTGGCACTGCCACCGCCTCTGTGGCCAAAGGCTACTCCGTTGGGAATTCAGTCAGTGTTAGCTCAACCGCCAACGTTGCTTTCGCAAAAGTGGCCCTAGGCATGTCTCTCTCAGTCAACTACGCCCAGCGGTGGACGACTTCCGACAGCCAGACACTCAGCTTCACCGTCCCCGAAGGCCAGCATGGCCTCGTCGTATCGCAGCCGCTCGTCCGCCGTGTCACCGGGCGTCTGCTCACCGGCTGCAGTCATCGCCCGATCAGTACGCCGTTCACTTCTGACACCTACACTGACCAAAGCTTCGGCAATCTCGATTTCGTCAAAGGCGTCATCCGACTTTGCAACAGCACCGTCTACCCCATCCCTTACTGCAACGGTCAGGGCTTCCACTACTAAGGCAGAAGGGACCAGCCAGGTCTGTGGTTGTCTTTAATGGGCGGTCTCGGCTGCATCGTGGGCGGCGGAGGGAGTATAGGGTTGACTGGGCATGCTCAGATGAACGGAACGGCCGTTGCCCGGATAGTCATGTTCTTGTCCGAGCCCAAAGTGATTCAGAGACCCTACCACCAGTGTGTGGAAATAGTGTTTTGTGTGGTAAAAGTACCTTAGCTATGTCCCTTGATGCATGAATCGGGGTAGAGGTCCAGTGGTCGGCGGGGGCGGGTGATGAGGGCGGGCGTCCTATAAGTGTTTTCGGTCGGCCGAATCGAGATATTTAGTAATATTCAGAATCCTTCTAAAGATACATACATAGGATTTATGGTTAAATATACATACAACAAGATTCTTTCTTGACTTCCATAGGACTTGCCAAAAAAACCTTCGTTGATAAAACTTACGCGGCCCGAATAGCGAAACTATCCTAATCATTGCGGGGGCCCGTACCAGGCGAAGAAGTCCTATTATATCGAAGCTAAGCGGAGACATCTAGCCGTCGAACATATGAAGAAGCCAAAGAGCTCCCTTAGAAAAAGGAGAAACAAGAAGAAAACAGGAGAAAAATCATTCACAGTGCGATGATGATTTGTTGACGGAACGAGCGTGGAGCGTTCGTGGCGTATCACAGAGCCAGCAGAGCCACGAAGGATAGGGTCGGCGCAGGGGAAACTGCTGAATGAAGCTACCTGTGAGAGTTCCCGACGGTACAGCGGGGAAGGAATGTAAAGATCGGACGAGGCGGCCTTAAGAAGTCATTGGTTGAGGAACCAACCGTGAACCATGTTGTACTGACTCATCATAACCAATAATCTCGTGGGCCCTGCTCTCTCATCCACTTGGTTGAATTTCAGGCCACTCTTCTTGAGGCTGTCACCACGCCTGACCCGAAACAGCGACGGATGGGTATGTCATGCCAGGATCGTCTCTCCTTACTAGTACATATCTCAGGATCAGCTGCCGCGGTGGCTCCAGGACACTCCCTGGGGATGCGTGGTGATCGTCAGCCCTTCCCTGTGGCGTAGCTACCTTCGACCCTCCACTATAGACCATGCGACGTAACGACCGCTGCGCTTAGTTCCCATAGACTCATAGCTATAAAGTGTACGACTAGGAATGATGATGAGGGGTCGATTATCACAACAGCTTTCGCCTCATAACACCACAGTTGCACGCCCTGACCTGCTCGTGGCTTGTACTAGTGTCGATACCTAACCTTGAAACAGGCGCCGATACTCATAAGCCACGGCCGTCAAGCCGGGGCAGCTTCATGCTTTCCCCGAGGCAAAGCAGGTTATCAGGTCTATCGGGTGTTAAAAACACGTCGGAAAGGCGCATGCAAGGTGTCGATGTCATTGGAAACAACACGCAGCTCGATAACATAAGGTATATTGCATAATCCCACCAACAGCGCTAGCAATCCGATAGTAGAGAGATAAGTAAACAGCTACTAGTAGGTGAGAGATAAAGCAGTGTGGCCGACTGCGTAGTACTATCTTAAAACCTCTGTACTTTCTGTTGGTCCAGGACAACTGTCGGTCAGCACCTTGGGCGGAGATGCACTGTACCGTTGAAGTCGTAGATGTGGTGAGAGATCCCGCATATTATGAGTAGGCGTGGACGGGCCGGAGAGATCCGCGTCCCCTGATCGGCTGAGTCAGCCGCATCCGCTCTAGGCGCGTCATCAGCAGGGGAGGTGGGTGGTGTTTCACGCACACATTGGACACCTGATAAAGAAGGCCCTCCGTCGTTTTATGGGGCTTTACCAGCCTCTAGCGGGCTACCGGGAGCCGTAGAGATTGCAACAGCAATATCAAAGCCAGCTTCTGTCTCTTCGGTTTCTTTACTTTCTACCCAACTAAGTGCCTTACGATTCCAAGATCAAACCGTCCATGATCAGACCAAACCCCTTCCCCTCTATACGTACTCTGCAATCGACCTGAGTATCTGTTGTTGACAAGGTCTGGCGCTCTCAGCAAGGGCTGCAGCCTACATGCACAAGATAGTGATGATGCTCGGAGTAGTCATCACGGGGGCTCTTTGACAGAGGATGTGATAGTTAAGTTGTTAGGTAGTAAATGCTTAATGACTGAGTTCGGCACGTAGGGCAGTCGCACCGTATCGAAAAGCAGTACGGGACGCCGTCGAACATGGAAAGACTTTGATCCTACGTCTCGGGTGGTCCGATTGACAGGGGCACATCTATATAGGGTCGGGTACTTGCTCGGCGTTGGAGTACATCCAACCACATGTGTACAACTGTTGGCCAAAACCCTACGCGCCGCCCATCTCTTCTCTCTCTGACCACCCCTACACGAATGGGGAACCTCGACGAAACAGAATGGCTAAGCTGGGAATGCCGGGGTCGCTGCTATGACGCGAGACGGGTACGCCTACTACTCCTTACCAACGACGTGTTAAAATACACGTCCTAACGCGTCCGCTGTGCTCAGAAGGTGCCATCATCATCATTAGCACAAGAGGCAAGCTTCAACTACAGAGGCTAAGAACCTGATCAGTTTCCCGCCTAGAGCAGTCTATTAATTAACCAACAACCTCTATGTTACTAAGCAGTTTAGACACTGACTATTCCGTGGGCCCAGCAGCGTAGAGTACAAAAGCTTAATGGTTGTCAAGCATAACAAAGCATGTTTCCGAAGGCGTCCTGCTGCAATTTGATGGAAAGGACCGGGTTCTGGGCTGTCCAGCCCTGTGGATGCACGAACACCAGCTTCATTCGGCTCATGACGTTCGAGGTAGCCAGCGAACAGCATTCCCGTTCGATCTTCGCTCCAAGCTTTCATGGAGGCAGTACGTGACCGCGTTAGCGAAGCCGATGAACTGGCTCGAGCTCTGCAGAGCCGCTAGCAGCAAACCATGCGATTCGACCCCAGACGCTTCCATCACTCTGTTCACAAGGGCGGGGATCCAGAGCAGGATGTACAAGATGGGATACGAGTTGAGAAGCATCATGCGCTTGATGCGCCGCTCCAATCTCCGGGTCTGCTCGTCAATCGAATGATGAGCTGTCGCCGCAGCGGTGAGATTCGGCAGCGTTACTTTATCACTCGCGCCGACGTCTCGGCTAGAGCTCGGTCGGGAGTCCGCCAGGTAATCATCTCCCCATGGTTGAGGATTACACCGCGATGGCATGCTTCTGCTACTGCTGTCTGATGTTAAACACCTCGTAACAGGAAACGCTGTGGCGTCCGTCGCCAGCGGGGGAAGGTCGTATCCCGGCGGCTGTGCGGTCCGTGGAGGGTGTCGTCCACCCATAGGCGCGACTTGCGGCCGTGGCCAACCCACGTCCAATCGACTCACCGTCGTGTGGCGTGCTGTCAACGGAGCGGCAGTGCTCGTCGAGCTTCCGGTCCAGCCCAAGGAAGCCGGCGCCATTGCAGCGGGGCGAAGGCGTTGGCCGAGGTACCACCAGACGTAAGCGTAGATGGAAACGGTGGCGAACATGATCCACAGACGCCAAACGTACGTGAGGGCAAATCGAAGATCGGGTCTGTCCCACGTTATCCAGCACCAGTTCCCGCTGACGGGCCCCACGACGCCGATCCCAGCCGCCGCAACGCTGGTAGCAATAGGGACGAGCCACACGCAGAAGCAGATGGAGACCCTCTCGAGGAACGTCCCCTCCGCCATGGACGTTTTTTGTTTTACTACCAGAAGTGTGGCAATAGCGATGGCGAGGATGGAAAAATCAGACGCTTGCACCGACAGTTGACCAATCACGCTGTTCAGGACACATGCTGTTCCGCGTCGCAACCCTTGGTCTCTGATATATATAATCCCCGAGACGGTGTTATTGACTGAGTTAATGAATTCTTTTTTATTCGGAAGCCGTTAGCCCTCTCGTCCTCTCGGAACAATCTTGACGGGAACCACATTACCGGCCACCATGAGGTTGAGAATGAGGATGTGGCGCAAAGACCGGCGCCGGGTGCGGTGGAGACCGATGGAGATCAATGCGCCAAACGTCGTCAGGAACGAAAGACTACTCCCCATCAACGTCAAAGATGCAACTAGCGCGCTGAAAGTCATTGTTGACGTATGGCGCCACGATGCTGTAGCTCTTTCCTGCACAGCTACCTCACGCAGAGGCCTTTGTTTTACTCTGTGTAACGTCGAATATATGACCAGCGAGAGGCCATCTTCGCCGTACTGGCCCAGTTACACAATGACCGGGAACCGTCGCAGGTTGGCTTCCATCCAAAAATTAATTGCGGGGCTATAAATAACCGGTAGTGCCATTCGAACCTTAGCAAGGGCACGTATCCACTAAACCCGGTCAAAGACAAAAGAAAGACAAAAAAAAGGAAAAAAAAAAAAAAAAAAAAAAACTAAAAAAAACTCCAAGGGGGGAGGAACAGAGAAACAGAGGGAAAGGAAAAGGAAAGGATTGGGGGCCTTCACAGCGCGGCGCGATCGAAGTTGGGGTCAATTAAACGCCATTTAGGCGATGGCATGGCATTGTCTGGGCACCAAAATTACGTTATAACCCTAGTCGTGATCTGAATGGAGTGGGGCCGAGGTAGCCGCAGGTGAGGCAGTCAGCAAGGGACACTACCGCAGTTAGAAAGACAAGGGGTCAGGGTAGGGGGGAAGTGAAGTCTACTTTGCCGACCAAGGTGTTTTTTGTTCCCTGTCTCCTTCGGTTCCGGTGCCTGCGGCGGAAGATTATTCGTCAGAAGTCTCGAGTCTTTAAACAAACGGCTTCGGACAGTCCGCAGGCAAGCTGGACAACCGCGCGTTTGAGCTACCAGGTCAGCGGCTACTGCTCGGGGCCTCGCGGTCATCTGTACACTGTCTGCTGGCCTGCCGTAAGAAAGTTGCGTCTCCCGTCCCTCGTTGAACTGTTGCATGAGCACTCGGTACGATGCTGGATCGAGAGACGGTTACCACATCTATCAACCATTGTCTGACGATCTATGATGAACACCGCTTGACGGCTGGTAGATTGAGATTAAGATTAGCGTATATATAAATATGCTCGGCGATTCACTAGGATCCGACCTGCCTGCCTTCGCCCTCGGTCGACCCAGACAGCCGTCATTTGTCAACTGACGCTGTGTTCTTGGCGCAAGCCTACCCGTGTTGCCTCGTCTTGGATTCGGATGCCTCACCCGGATACCTATTGTATTATTACGTACATACTATGGTAACCAGATTTCGTACGTACCGCAACCGTCATCGAGGCGCACATGCTCAAACGTGTACGAGTCAACGCTGGGGGATTTTCTGCTTGGTCAACCCTCCAACAAAATCCCCCACTCGTCTCTCGACCTCACAGAGAGCTAATTTTAGGTCACCACGACACGACAAGAAACTGACATCGCCGGCATCCACGGCTTGCCGCAGGTCCGTCGCCGATTCCGTGAGCCACCTGGGCGACGGCTTTCAAGAAAAAGACCGAGCGAGCTCGACGTCCGGCAGCAACATAGCGCGACTAACGTCTAATTGGTAGGAACTATACTGTTTCTACTTGACATATCCCCGAACGCCAACCATGCTAGTTGGGCATAGCATGAGCCGCTGTTTAGAGGGCAACGAGATCTTTACAGGAACGCCATCATTGTCTATTGTACTTCATTGATTACCTAGTACATTGCTACTAAACAGAGCATGAGGTCCATCCATCCCATGGCCGTCCACCACACACCACACTTATTACGGCGTGCCGAATCTTGCTTAGACTGTCTTGATACTAACGGGTTTCAGCCTTAGGACGCTAGTTCCGGGCAACCAAACCCGCGCACATCCTCTCGACGAGCTCGAAGGTGTTGTCGAGGGCATTCGTATCGGCCAGGTTCTTCCGGAACGGTCTGATGCCGTCCGTGTAGTGCTTCCTGTTGGTCCTGATCTTGGAGAAGGCGTCCCGGATCTCCTTGACGGACACGTAGTCCGTCTTGGAGAGCGCGGCGTAGGGGATCTGGGGCAGGCCGATGCCGACGCCCATCCTCTCGAGCCGACGTGCGAAGTACGTCTGGTCGGCGGCGTAGTCCGTCGGCAGGATGATTTGGGGGACGCCCGCGGCGATGGCGTCCGTCATGGAGCCGACGCCGCCGTGGGTCAGTACCAGGGACATCTCCGGGAACAGCGTGGCCCAAGACGTCTCGCCCACGAACAGGTGGAAGACGCGTCCGTTGTGGGTGAGGCGCCGGAAGCTGGACTCGGACCGTTTGACGTTGTGCAGGATGATGAAGCTCCAGTCGGTGAGGGCGGCCAGCTCCTGCTTGGCGACCTCGAAGAATGCCGGGAAGGCGTGATCCTTGTCGAAGGGGCGTTCCTTCATACCCATTCCCATGTAGAAGATGGGCCGCTTGCCCTGCTTGTCGATCCACGAGTACACCTCTCCCTGGCGGCCCGGTCTGGCCGTGCTGGAGCGACCGGACAGCCGCGGAAGCTTGCCGACCATGGCCGCCCCGACGGCGTTGGGGGACGAGCTGTCCCAGATCTCGGGCTGCTGTGCGTAGATCCGGATATGGTTGGGCTTGATGTCCTTCTTCGTGAGGGCGGTGGAGCGGATGCCGGGCAGGTAAAAGACCTGGAGCTCGACCAGGATCCGGTCTCGGGCGGGCGCCGTCAGCTGCTGGATCTGGCGGCGCTGGTCCGGCGTTGTAGCAGAGGGGGGGATGAAGTGGCTCGCGACGATGAGATCGGGCGACCAACCGTGGAGGATGGACGCCATTTTCTGGATAAACATGGCGACCGCCTGGTCGCGCCGGGGCGGGTTCGTCTTCGAGGCCCACTCGCGGTTGTCGTTGGCGAACTTGGCCTTGAGACCTTCGGGGAAGAAGTCCCGGTAGCTGTCGCCGAGGACAATAGCGTGCTTGACGTCGAAGATGGCCGGTCTATCGAGCATGCCTTGGAGCACCGACGAGAGCAAGGGGACGTCGCCGTTGCTCCCGCCATAGATGATGAAGAAGACCTCGATCTTGCCCTTGTTCTTGCTGCGAGCCTGGAGGCCCCTCTGCAGCTGAGTCTCAACGGCCTTCAGGGCCTGGGACGGGCCGGGGATCTTGCTGCCCGGGGCGCCGGCCAGGATCTCGATGACCTCTCTAACCTGAGAGTCCGCGGCGGTAGATGGGCGCTGAATACCCCGGGCGGCCAACGCCTCAGCCGCGACACTGCTGTTCCAAGCATCCGTTCCCAAGCCCTCTGGTGCATCAGGTGCACCTCCTGGGACGGGACTGGCGGCGGCGACGGCGGCAAGAGAGCTGCCAGCGAAGAGGGCGAATATCAATAAGACACAAAGCGTGCGCAGCGGTTTGTACAGCCTCGCGGCGTCCCTCTCGAGAGACATGATGTTAGGACGTAGGTGTTTTCGCCTTGGTAATTGAAGACGATGGCGAGTAGAGTAGCTGCGAGAGAGAGAGAGAGAGAGAGAGAGAGAGAGAGAGAGAGGAGAGAGAGAGAGAGAGAGAGGAGAGAGGAGAGAGAGAGAGAGAGAGAGAGGTGAAGCTCTCAGATGACAGCTGATCACAAAGTTATCCTGAAATCATGCGTCCAATCAATGATATTCCTAAATATTTCATTTCGGCGTCTCCTCAGCTAGGAGGAGCCCAGCTGTGGAACGAGGAGGAGGTACTAACGCTGGGCCAGACGGTCAACCCGCCGTCCAGAACATCTTGACACCGCAGGACTTTTCGTATGGTGCTGTCTGCAGTCGAACGAACATGTGCGTCCAAGTTGGATGCTGTTGACACGGACCCCCCGCGTCTTGGCTCTCGTTGGGGGGTGAGGGGGTCGTGGCCGCCTTCAGCCGAGCTGGCGGCTGGCCCGTTGCGAGGAAGAGCCCTCTTCGATTGCTTGCCGGGGCTGCACTTGGGACGAGGAAAGCATCGCAACATGCCCATCGAAGCATCCTCGTCGAAGAGAATGAGGGACACCAGCGTGTGCGGTGGCTCTTGGTCGGATATTGCCGTCCGGGCAGCCGTACGGACGAAGTGGGCTCTCAGTTTTCGGAGACGCCGCCGTCAGCCTTTTGCTGAGATCCTCGACCGGACCCAGTCTCCAGGCCTGGTTATTGCTGTTACCAAAGTGCCGGAATCACCAGAAAACCAATTCGCTCGACAGCGGGGAAGACTAGTAAACTCCTCGTCCTCCGCGGAACACGGTGCGTCGCAAGCGTTGTCCTCTCACTACTTAACCCCTCCGGTCTGCGCAACGTCCTTGATCCCACTTGAAGTGGTCCCCGATACGTTGTGCTGCAGATCCCTACATTGAAGGCGTCCCTTCCCCGCGAAATCCAACTTCACGCTCCTTTAGTCGTTTTCAGGCTTCGCCTTCCCCATCAATCTTTTTTCTATCGTTTCCCTCGCTCGTTCCGTCATGCACTGGTCTCTTGCCACTCTAGGCTGCCTTCTGGCGGCCTCGGCCTCGGCCGTACCGCTCGCAACGCAGCATGTTCCGGGCCTCGCCGCTCCCGTCCTGCCGTCGTCAGCAGGAGACCTCGGGGCCGAAGACGACGCCGGAGCGCACGTGCATCTCACCACGGCCGGCTCGCTTGTCGGCAGAGACATCAAGAAGGGCTGGTTCAGTGCCCAGGAGGCAGCGATGCTCCAGAAGGAGTCGGAATCCGACGTCAACTTCTTCCACCTCATGGACAGCCTCGACACCCTCAGCCAGCTTTTAGATCGAAACAGAATTCCCTGGGCTGTCGCCGGCGGCCTTGCCTTGAAGATCCACGGCCAGCCCAGCCGTTATACCGGCGACATTGACATTGTCGTCCAGACGACGATGTCCAAGCTCAAGACAGCGCTGAGCAAGGACAAGAAGTTTATTCTCCCCGGCCCCGGATGGCCAAGCGATTCCCACCTGCGGGTCTACCACAACCAAGGGAGCTCGTCGAAGCCGAAGTATATCGAGGTTGATATGATCATTGCAGGTTAGCTTTACCTTACTCCTTGCCTTGCCTTGCCTTGCCTTACCCCCACCCGAGGGGTGGGGAGCTCGTTCGTTCGTGGAGCGATATTGACGTACATCATAGGCACGCTCACCACACCCGAAAATCTCAGAGCCAACTCAAAGGATATCCAAAAGGAGACGAGGGCCAAGAAGGCGCTCACCATCCACGTGATGAGACTTGGAAAGATCTTCAAGTCCAAGGTCTACGCTTTGGCCGCAGACCATCGCAACAAGAACGACAAGGACATGAAGGATATCAGCTGGATCATTGAGAAGACCCCTGGGGCCCTCGTTAACGTCCAGCAGGACCTGACATACGATCTGCGGCAGCTGGTGATTATGCATCTCGTCCGCCTGAGGTCGCCCCTGGTCGCTAAGGCCAGAGAGCTCCTCGGAGTCGATAACGGCGCGCGTCTCCACGCGGTGCCAGCCCCGCAGATCGTCGGTGTTCCGCCGAACCAGGAGCCGGGCTTCGTTAGCTGGCTATTTGACGGCACCCCTGGCCACACCGTGTGGGGCTAGATGTGGTAAGGTAGGGCTGACGGTCATCGGACGGATGGCAGGCGGTTCGGATGGCGAGCGAAAGTGAGCCAATCGGGGAGTGTACCGCGGATGGCTTGTATCTGGTTTCCTGTTGTTTTAGCTGGAGCTGGCGTACAAGTATGGACGAGGTCGCAGTCCACGGTTTGAATGTGCGCGGGACGGCCCGAGCGGTCTCGGTGGGGGCCGCAATGTAACGCACCTTTTGCAGTATACTAGGTACACAGCTTGCCCTGCGCCGACAAGGCGTCAATGAATTAGTTAATTCTTTTTTAATTTCGTTTTTTTTTTTTTTTTTTTTTTTTATAATACATATATATTCAAAGGGTCCTATTACTTCTGGACCTCCGAATGGGCCACGACCGTGAGAATATACGACCCACCTTCCTTTGTTGTGTTTTCATGTTATCTGCCCCATGGATTCTCGTCCAACTAACACAGGCAGCGGCTGCATTGCACTTGTTGGTCCTCCTCACTGATCTTGAGGCTTTGTAGTACCTAGATGCGTATATCGCCCAGCAGTATGTTTACAGTCTACTAACAGACAGACTTATCACACAAAGGGGCCTGCGCAAGTCATCCCAAGGCGGAGCCGAGTGGGGTGTGATGACCTTTGTTATTTGCAGCCTCCGGCCCCCTCGGACGTGGTCATGGAGGAGGCCGGGACAACGCGGTCAGAATCACCCGCACCCAGCGGCCAAGAGACGGACAAAGCCGTCTTCGGGAGGTCCGATGCTCCATCAAAACATGCTCTAGCGTCTACTTTTAGATGTACGACCCGTCGACTACCTTGCCTAGCTATAAAGTGGCGACCTTTCTGCGTATACCACAGGATAGGCCTACGTGGACTACACGCGCCTCTACAGTGCTGGACAAAGGCCATGCTGCTGTTTGAGCGAAGAGGAGGCCCTGTGGATTGGACAATAGACCCGCCGCACTCTCTACCACTTCTGTTGCGGCCCTCGGGTTGTCCGACGGCGAGACCAACATAGTTCCTAGCGGCCAGAGGGCCCCACTTGCGGCCCACTAGACGGGATGTCGTTGAATCTGCCGACACTGGCCTCCCCGGCCGAGTGCAGATTGATGCTATACCCGGTCTTCGTTAACGAGTCACGGCCAGGCACGCCCTGCCCAGCCTCCGCAGACCCGGAAGACTAATTACGCTCCGGTGGAGGGCGGTGGGGATAGTATACGTATCGGCAGTGACGACTACTATTTCGAGAACCTGCGAGACCGGCTAGAAGACAGTCAACCGCATCCCGCGCACGAAAGAAAGGCTCTCTAAACATATTACCGCCTGGCATTGGGGTTCTCCGTTGTCCCGTCGAGTCACTTCTTCCGGCTCGTCAGATGGGCCTGACCAAACGTCCGGTGAGGCCGTCAGTCGGTTGCTTGCTACGAGGCAGCCTTGTCGAGCGACGGCTCACGCGAAGAAGGGAAGCCCAGTCGTCATGACCCATGCGTTCGCTGATGCCGTTCTTCGTCAATTCCGATGTCACCGGGCCGGCTTGGTCGGACGGGTCAATATGCCTTCCCCCCGCCGCGGATATCCCACGAAGCAGGCTTATCAAAGGGAGAGGAGGTGGAGGTAGTCTAGGTCACTGTGGCATGTTCCATGTTCTAGAGGCTGACGGGAAGCAGTATATATCTACTATCAAAAGCCAGATCTTCTCCTACCCAAACAGCAACCAGCCACCACAACAGCCATATTTCTCTCTTGTCCTTCCTTTAACTGACCTTCAACGCCAGCCACTCGCTACCCACACTCACCCACGTTCGTTCTAGTTTTCTTTGCCAACATGGTCGGACCGCGCCCACTCCTCGTGCTTCTATCTGGCGCCTCTCTATGGGTGTTGTCTAGCCACGGGGCGCCTGCGAACGGGATACACGTCACCCGAGGCGGGGACATGCCACCAGCGGAGGTCCAAGTTGCTGGCGGACCTCTTTCCGGGCATCTCGCTGCACTAGGGCCTGAGGGTCGAGACGCCAGTGTCCGATATCAGTTAGACAGTGTCTCCCCGAGCTCTGAAGCCGCAGCCGAAGACGGGCTTTGGGAAGGCGACGCACTCTCGAGGAGAGCCACGGGCAGGAAGTCCGGATCCTTCTTCAGCCGTTTCAAGGTATGTTAAGCCCTACCTATCGACAGACTCCAGCTGACCGCCGCCAAGCGCCCCTTTGGTAGGCGGCCCTCCACCAGGCGGCCCTCCACCAGGCGGCCCTCTAGCGGACGGCCCTTTTCCGGACGGCCTTTTACAAGACGCCCCGCGTCATCCCAAACGGCCGCCGGGGACTCTCGTTCTGGGGGTCTTCCTGCGAAGCAGCCGATGGCTGACGAGACCGCCCTTGATGAGACCGCGGCCGACGAGACCGCCGTCGACGGGACCGCCGCCGACGGGAATGCCGTTGACGGGACCGCCGCCGATGGGACTGCCGCCGACGGCTTCTCGGGCGAAGAGGGTTCAGGCGCCGAGGGATCTACCGGCGAGACGACTGCCGACGGGTCTTCCGTAGATGAGGCTCAAGTCCAGAAGCGATCCGCCACCAAAGGCTCTACGAAGAAGGTGTCCACCGGCGCGACCACCGGCGATGAGACCTCTACCGGCGCAACCACCGCCGACGAGACCACCGCCGACGAGACCTCTACCGGCGCGACCACTGTTGACGAGACCACCGCTGACGAGACCTCTACCGGCGCGACCACTGCTGATGAGACCTCTACCGGCGCGACCACTGCTGACGAGACCACCGCTGACGAGACCTCTACCGGCGCGACCACTGCTGACGAGACCACCGCTGACGAAACCTCTACCGGCGCGACCACTGCTGACGAGACCTCGACCGGCGCGACCACCGCTGACGAGACCTCGACCGGCGCGACCACTGCTGATGAGACCTCTACCGGCGCGACCACTGCTGACGAGACCACCGCTGACGAGACCTCTACCGGCGCGACCACTGCTGACGAGACCTCGACCGGCGCGACCACCGCTGACGAGACCTCGACCGGCGCGACCACTGCTGATGAGACCTCTACCGGCGCGACCACTGCTGATGAGACCACCGCTGATGAGACTTCTACCGGCGGGGCATCTTCCAGAAAGACCTCCGCGAGCAAAACCGCTTCTAAGAAGACCACCTCAAAGAAGACTGCTGCCAAGGAGGCCGCTGCTGACGATACTGCCGCGGGGTCCGTATAGGGCTAACTCAGCGGAGCGCAGCTCTCGTTACTTGAGCAGCTTGGCTCCCACATGTCGGGTCATCGCGATCGGCTTGTAGATAGATACCGGTTTAGTAGCTTCCGCGAGGGGCCATTGTTAGACGCATTCACAAAAAGCAACGCCGTGGAACGTGCGGCATCTCATACTTATGCTCTGTAATTGATTAAGTTATAGTTCTTACTCGAAGAATAAACCAATGTTGATACATCAGATGCAGTTGTCCTGGCTATGTAAACTTCTGCTCTCGTGATGCCTCACAATACAATTGAATAGTTTCCGAGCAAGGCAATGCCCTCCGGAATCCGGTTAACATGGCTAATTGTAGCAGCCGTGTTTGCTCCCCGCCCGACCCCTCCTGCGCCTGGTCATTATAGTCCACGCGACAGCCAGCACCGGCTGCGCGTGCCCCATGACCCGCAGAGCAGGCAATTGTTAGACATACAGAAGCCTTGAGCTTCCCCGTCATCAGGATCAGCCGTTGACACTGTATGCTTCGTCAGGTGACCGGTAGGCGACGGGTGAGAACCTGTTGTGTGTGTCACGATGGGGTCATTGATGCGAAGTCGTTCGTATACGTGCTGTTTTCAAGGGGATTCTACACCACTTAAGCCGAGGTTGACCCCATAGTAGATAGCTAGGTAGTCTTATTCCTAATGGCTCAAGCCTGTCATCGCCTGCAGACTTTGCTTAGGCGTGCGGTTTTCACGATCATTACACCTGGTTCACAGACGACAACAGATGAGTCCTAATCCCACCATCTAGTAACCTTGCGGACCGAGCGTTAAATGACATGTCCCCGGCTAGCTCGTCTCGCCCTATCGATAGTGAGCCTGTAGGGAACTGTGAATGGACGTCTTTCACCTCCATATCGCTAGGTAGACTCCCGCGGGCGGATGAGACGGTCAACGGCTAACCACGCGAGTAAGCCTTCACATGCGCAAAGTCGAGAGGCTCTGGTTCAAGATTCTGCTAATACGAGGGGAAGAATGGATGATCCCCACGACGCTGGTACGTTGTGGATAGGCAGGCTCAACGCAACTCTCCAAGACCCCTCAGGCTCTCACTGGTTAGTTGCATTGTGGTTGTTTGACCTTGCATCTAACAGGAGTTAGGTGGTCTTGTTAGACAAACGATGTTGATTTAATGCAATACCACTGAGGTCCATTGATCAAAAGTTGATTGTTCTGCTTGATTGAGGGATTTCCTCCTATACCGGTCCGAGCGGGGTTCTGTCTTGTATTTACCCATCATCACCGGTTCTTGCATATTATTCAATGCATTTCTAGCATCCCTTTATCCAGACACAGTCGCCAATCCAACAGGTCTTGGTTGTGCTCAACCCCACCAGGTGCCCGTTCTTCCCGCCGGCGTCACAGCCGCGACCGATTCGCCGGCCTGACCCGGCGAAGCACACCGGACCCTGATCCGTTCGGAGATGGCCGTTGTTTCAAGGATCCCACCAGCTCCCTTACTACCTGCTTTGTTTTGGGAGGGGAACAGGACGAAAGAAAAAAGAAAAAAGAAAAAAGGGAAAAAAAAGAAAAAAAAAAAGACAAAAGGAGTAAAGCGAAAGAGGAAAGAGGAAGAGTTAGCTGGGTGTGTATAAAAAGCTGTCGCAACTTCGTCTGTGCCTGCGGCCGCCTATTTAGGGTCTATGACCTGGTGAAGGTGCTCCTACCCGGCCTCGAACGCAGACCGTCTGCCGCATACGAGACCTCGGCAAGATTACTGAGCCTTGATCGAGGCCAGCACCTAATAGGGAGCGGGAAGAATTGTTGCTGGACCTGAAGACGCCCGCAGATAGTCGTCCTGCGACGTTGTTTGCGTCGCAACCACGACAAGCTGTACATACCCACTCTGATCTCTGCGATTCTTCATCCCTGCGCGGCACGAGCGGAGGTCAGGTCCAAATCGTGAGAGGCCAACCCTGGCCCTACAGGCCTTTCCTTCCATGGTGGACACTGCTTGCATATCTGCACTATCGCTCCGATCCCGGGCGCCTGGGCGCCTGGGCACCTGGACGGACTTGGTGGAGACACACCCGCCCCGCCATGTGTTTCGCTGCCCATCGCGCCGTGATCATAAGGTAGGGACGGGCTGGGCATAACGTCGTTTAGTTGAGTTTGGCGCTGGTTTGATTGCCGCTGTCCGCGAGCAGAGACCGGTCATTAGGGTCAGTCAATGCGAGGCTTTGTTCCTCGCAACTTCTCCTTACTTAACCATGCCCCCATCTCTCTGCCGACAGTAAACCTGTTAACCGCTGCCACTCAAACGCGACGTGACTGAGCAACGTCTGCCCACCCGACGAGGTCCAGCGCGCCATCCCTACCCACTCATCCCTAGGCCAGGTTCACAAGTAGACAGACAGCACGCTGCAGGTAGAGACCACTTTTCCAACGTCATCTCGTCGTCGTCTCTCCCGTTTCGGACGGTTCATGCCGAGTCTGTCTCTTGCCGCTGAGTCTTCTGCCCCCAGAAGCTTGTCCGCCAGCGCCGTACTCGGCAATCTCACCCTAACGGGCCGTAAGGTACACCGTACATACGCGTCCCGACGCCACCATCTCCGCATGTCACGCCGCCAGATACCTCCGACGCTGCGAACCACCCGCTCTCCCTGCACGCCTGACTCTCTGCTGGCACCGACGGGCCGCCGTTTTAGGTCGCAGATCGCCTGCATGGACTCCTCCAGCAACAACATCCCACTGGACGCACAGCCGTCATCACCGCCGGGCGCGGCTAGCAACAGCAGACCCCTAGCATCCGCTCCGGATTCGGTTGCTTTAGCACCGTCTGATGTGTTGGTCGCCAGTCCGATCACGCAACAGGACCAGCCGGCATCCCACCTTATCCTAGCCTCGGCTCCGGCCGACCGGGACGACGCCGCGGCAGCCGGCCTCTACCAGTGCCCGCACTGCCAACGACAGTACTCTCGCCCTGCGTATCTCGCGCGACACATCCGCACCTACACTTTCGGCAAGCGATGTGCATGCCCTGTATGTTCCAAGGCGTTTGCCAGAACCGATCTGCTAAAGCGCCACGTTGCTAGGCACGCACGCGGCGGCCAAGACCATGGCAGCAAGCGAAACCACCGCCCGGGACCTTCACCCAGCACTCGTCGTGTGTCTTACGCTTGCCGGCAATGCGCTGCTGCCCGTGTTAAGTGCGACGAGGTCAAACCGTGCTCGCGCTGTTGCAGCCGCAACATCGACTGCGAACCCTCCTCAGGCCGCCTATCTTCCACGGCAGCTATGCACCTGACCCCGCCCCGGGACGTCTGTAACACCGGCGGCAGCTGGACGCAACGATCCCCAGACTGTCTGGCGACACCTGCCCCTCTCGATTCCCACAACAACCACTCCTCTTGGGTTGCGCATCAGGAGCTTTCCCCACCGCAGCAGACCGCGTGTTTGACAACGGACGCAAGTAGCCTGGCGACTCTAGGACAGCACGCCGAGGCCGGAGACGGGCGCCCGGCGACGTTGACGACATGGCGCGCCGGACCGGCACCGGACGCTGCGCACGTCATCCACGAGATAAGCACATACGGGTGGTTTGCCACCACCGGCCCCGTCTCTAATACCATGGGAAGAGGCGTGTATGAGCCGGAAATGGGCTCCGTGACCGTACCAGAGCCAGAGACTCAACCTGTATCAGACCTTTACGCTAGCTCGAGCTTGGAGCTGTACGTAGCGAGCTTGGAGCTATTCGAGGCTTTCAAGCAGCCAAGCCTGAGCGGTACGAACTCGGCCGACAGCCAAAGTTGGGCTTGGCCTGCGGATGACGCCGTCGACACAATGTAGCACGCGATGGGCAGTTGTTGGCGCCCATAAGAAGCCCCCCGCCCCAGACCCTATGGGAACAAGACCAGTCCACTCCGACCGTGGCGCTTGTTGAAAGAGGCAAACTTCACCCGCGCCAATGGGCGTATACTGATACATGACTTGCGTTATTGGTCGTTCCGAACACTGTCCAGAGCGTCGACTCCTCGAGCGCACCGTACCGAACAGGCAGCTCTCTTCCAGGGACGGTCCGCCCCGAGATGCGAGTACCAAGAGTTAGGCTGTAGAAAGCCAGATGATGAGTGACGTAAGGTGGATTCGGAATCGCAAACCTGACTTCCCGTCAGCAACGAGCCGGTAGCAGCAGCCTGCCGCGGGACGTTGTCTATGCGCCACACGACACTGCCTACAGAGACAGGCGAACAGCTTGTCCCCATTCCGAGAAGGGGTTCAACGGACCGTCGGAGCTTAGCTCCATAGGGGGTCTCCGAGATCCTCCCCCCCGTACTTATTTTTTCCGTTCACTGACACGAGAAGTCCGAACCCGAATCTGGAAACTTGCCGAAGCTGCCGGACCGGGCAAAGAGTACACCTTGTGCGCGCCAATCCCCACACATCATTTCAAACCCCCGCCCCCCCCTGCGGATTTTACCGTTAGGTACTATAGCTTGGTGCTGTCCTGCAGCTTCGCTCCGGCGGGGCGACGGAATCGCGGTAAGAGGGTCACGGCGTCAGCCGGACCGATTCAGGCGATGGCGCGATGGCGCAAATTGCGTGCAGAATGTCTCCCTCAACGGCCGAGAATGATATAGGGCGATACTTCGACGTTTGGTTGGCGCAGTCGGCCCCCCCCATGTCGTTGGTTTAGAGTTTCAGCTTAGCGGCTCTACGTACCCCACCCTAGGTGCCACTGGGGCAGCGCCCGCAGCCCTGATGAAGCACGACAAGCATCCCTGGACGAACAGGCATGGATACGCGAACGGATTCGAAGACCCGCGGAAAGGTTTCAGGACCTAGGTACGATTGGCTGGTGGCGCGCCCTTGATTATTGTTAGATCGTTGATGCGTTTTCCCGACGGAGTCTATAAGTTTTGCTGCCCCTCCTAGCTCTATGCTGCAGGATAATCTGGAAAGGCTGTAGGCGTGCGGTTATCTCCTGGTTATGAATGTAAATGTGAATGTAGATGTTTATGAAAATGCCAAAGCCTTGTTTTGTACCGTTCGTCTGTCTTCTGCTGCGCTGCGTTGCTGATCAGGGTGTGGTGCGGACTCAATTGCGTCAGCACTAGCTTTGAGGGAAGACAGCTCTGGCCACCTCATCCTGCACACCCCGTTCCGCGTAGCACGGACAGTACTATGTACTCCGTACTCTAGACCTCTATCCCCCGAATTACGTGCTAAAAATGGCTCAGAATTCTAGGTTAGTAAGGTTTGTAGGTACAGGTAGTACAAGGTGTCCAATCAACTGACACGCCCCACTAGAGGTGGGGCGACGTCCAGCGGGAGCGACTGGACGTCTCTACTCTAGCTACCTGGCGAGATTGCCCGGCACCGATGGAAGCCTGCCAAGATTCTACCTTACACAGTAGCCATCCATCCCCCCTGGCGGATGTAGGGACTGCTCGCTGAACGTATCCGTACGTAAAAAAAAAAAAGAAAAAGAAAAAAAGAAATAAAGAAAAAAAAAAAAAAAAAAAAAAAGGAGGGAAGAGGGAAGATGGGAGTGGGATCAGGACTCCGAGCCACGAAATCGCACCTATAAAGCTAGCGCCCCTCTCTTGGTGGAAGACTTGACAGTTTCTTGCGAACACGAGAGCTAGGTGGCTCAGCATACGACGACCGATAGGCCAGTACGAGTGCTAATTAGAACGTAGGCGGTCCGCAATCCCATATCTCTCAGGATAGTCGGTTGCTAATCCCGAGAGGACGGTGATACCGGGCGCAATGCAATCCAATGTAATTCTGTCGAGCAACACACTTACCTTCCAGGCCGGGCCTGCTTAATAGATCTCTAATCGTTTACAACGTCTTACCGAACAGCCGGGGCCACCGTATGAGATGATGTATGAGACGATGTGAGCGGAAGCATCAGCACGCCGGCCTGCACAGCGGTGTTTTTCGACGCTGTGTCATCAGCTTTCGGCGAAGCCGGGAAAGATCCCCCCCCCGTACTTCTCAGATTTCAGGCAAATGCTTGTTTACCGCTGTTAGGAGCTCCTGGATGAAACTGGCAGCTGCCCTGTGCCCCCCCTTGCTGCTCACTACGCTGAGTCGTCTGTTGACTATTTTAACGCCGCGTTAGGTAGTCGAGCCATACGATAGGCTTGTTGTCCACGAGTAGTGTGAATAAATAAGACTTGCGCTCATCGACAGCCGTCTCGCCCCGGAGCCTGAATACATTGTCCCCACCAGCAGCTCCGGATGAGCGCAAGCCGTGCCGCCTAGTCACCATCTATTCCATGGATGGGCCACGGTATCCGTAGAAGGCGTCGACTGCTGTCTACAGGGACCACCTAGTTCGGTCAAAACTTTATTTTAGGTGACAGACCAGGACCATCTGCTCGCAGCAATTATAGGCTTGGCGAACACTACCGAGGCTGGCGGAGGGGACCTTTAATGTGGTTAGCGAAAATGCTGTCCGCTGCTGCTGCTGAAATATTCTCCATCTTCAAGGTGTGCATTAGATATACGATCTCTGTAAGGGTCTAGGACAAGGTCGATGCCATTGGTCTAGCCTACTACTTACTACGAGTACAATAAATCTTCTTGAAGAACAGGAAACAGAACCGTATCCTCCCTATTTCCTGGGCATTCTTATAACCTTGCCATTGACCTTGTCGATATTCCTAGAACCTTCTAGCAAATGCGCCATTGGATTTGGTGGGTCCAATGAGTCGTGGCTGAGGGTCTTGCCGAAGGCCGAACACCGGTCCATAGACCGTGACAGCGGGGAGGGGGGCACATGAATCTGATGCGTAGGGCCGAATCACACGCGTAACCAGGAATTCTTAGTAGCTCTGGATCCACCCCTAGCACACATCTTAGTGATCTTGATAGACCATTTTAGTGTGTTAAGAGGAAAGCTACTTTGCAGGTGGCGGGGAAAACTGCGCAAGTGATTATATCAGGGTGATTACTCCAGTAGAGTTAGTGAAGACGGCCGTCTTGCAGCGGTAAGGGCGACGAGTGTTGCGCTGAAACCTGGGTTGCATGGCACCTTCTGGTGGAGATACCTTTTTGTCTTTGTTCCTTTTCCTTTTTCTCTTCGTTTTCTTTTTCTCTTCGTTTTCTTTTTTTTTGTTTTTAATTTTTTAATTTTTTAATTTTTTAATTTTTTAATTTTTTAATTTTTTAATTTTTTAATTTTTTAATTTTTTAATTTTTTAATTTTTTAATTTTTAATTTTTAATTTTTTAATTTTTTAATTTTTAATTTTTAATTTTTAATTTTTTAATTTTTTAATTTTTTAATTTTTTAATTTTTTAATTTTTTAATTTTTAATTTTTTAATTTTTTAATTTTTTAATTTTTTAATTTTTTAATTTTTAATTTTTTAATTTTTTAATTTTTAATTTTTTAATTTTTTAATTTTTAATTTTTAATTTTTTAATTTTTTAATTTTTTAATTTTTTAATTTTTTAATTTTTAATTTTTTAATTTTTAATTTTTTAATTTTTTAATTTTTTAATTTTTAATTTTTTAATTTTTTAATTTTTTAATTTTTAATTTTTAATTTTTTAATTTTTTAATTTTTAATTTTTTAATTTTTTAATTTTTTAATTTTTTAATTTTTTAATTTTTTAATTTTTTAATTTTTTAATTTTTTAATTTTCCAATTTTGTCTTTTCCCCAACTGAAGAGCTAGATTAGGTACTAAGTGAAGGAAATCCAAAAGCGGGAGAGGGAAGAGCTGAGGCAATCTTAAGCTCATAGACAACGCCTAGAGCACACGAGAGCCCTACATGCTCCCAACAAATCCCTGATATACATGCGAGGAATGCAGAAAAAGTGGTAGAGATTGCCGCGAACAACGGCACAGAAGCTAAGAAAAACCCAGGAGGTTCGCTGAACCTACTAAAGTATATTGCTGTAGTGACTTTCCCACGGAATATAAAGCTCTTACACCACCATTTATGGCTTTTAGAGTGCACTCGCTACATTTAAGATGGACGATCCTCGTGATACCTAGTTTGCCCTGTCGCTAGCGTAGATGGGATTATATAAACTCAGGACAGGGCCCTCTAGCATCGACCTCCTCAATGCAGGACCCCACTTGGGGGTTGCTCCTCTGGTAGTAGCAGGAGGCTGACGTAACGCAGAACATCCATCTTCCTATTCAAAGAGCCCTCGAGGATGATCTAGCAATAGGCATATATAGTAGACTCATAAGTCTCAGGGTGCTGTTTAACTCCGTTAACATGCAGTTTTAGTTAAGAATGTCCTACTAGTAAAGTTTACTAATTAGTAAGGCATCTGCGATAACCAATCAAGTTAGTGACTGAAGCGTGCAGTAAGCATCGTATTATAGATGGGACTCTAAGGGCTGGGGGGCCCGACCAAACTCTGCTATCGTGAGGCGGTCTTGGCAACTTCGCTTACCCGCAGGGTCACTGGATAAGACGGGAGGACAATATACCGACAGGGATCGAGGCCTATTGGATAGGTACGTGGCCTGAGATCAAAATTCAACCCACTACTATATAGAGCAGAGCTTGAATCAAGCGTTAAGATTTCATCACTCATCGGACATCGGTGAGGAAGTACCTGACGTCTCCAATGCCAACAACCCTGCCAAGGAGGATATTTAAAGAGGAAAAATACAAGACCCCTGATCACTAAGCTACGAGCTAGAACTGCGCGAATGGCGGTAACATTACATGGGACGATGAGCTCTGCCTATAAGTAGTGCAGCCGCCGCGATAAAGGTGATTTGTGCTACCCGACAGCATGTCGAGACACCCGTCAAGTACGGAGGTTGCCGTAGTCAAAAGTCCACGGATGTGCTGGACACTCGGATAGTGCCTGTGTTACTCACCGGTGGACTCGATATTCACGAGGTCTCCCTTATAAGTCGGCGCTGCCAGACGCAGACCCTCAGCCTCATTAATTGCTTCCTCGTCCTTGCCGACGAGTCCGTCATTCACCAACGTCCACTATTCCGCCCTACAAAATGGAGACTACGGCAGGACATTTGAACAGGGGTCGTTTGTGCGCCCGTTTGCCCTTAAGACAATGCTGATCGGCAAAGCGTTGTTGTCTTGACTGTTCTATCAGATAATCTTACGCACAGCCTTTTGTTTTTATTATAACAATCCCGCTCCAGCCTGCTGGTCGCTATTAACCACGGGCCTCTAAGTCATTAATACGAGAGATAGTAGAGTGATCCTCGGTCTTCGCATCCGCTACCTCTTTATCATGGTCGCAACATCAACTTGAAGTGGCGGACTCTAGCGACACCAAGTTAACCCCTGTAGAGACCATAAAGACCGTTCCAATATAGACAATCGAGGTTCGATTGGGAAGAGGGAGGAGGACATATCCATAGCTGTAACTTATACTGAATTAGGGTGAGTGGGCGACTAAGAGTAGAGGGAAAGGATCACCCCCTCTAATGGATAAGACTTCCCTGATTGCAATCCGATCGCGGGATGTCTCGCTGCTTCTTGAGTCATTCCATCTGCCTTCACGTCTCAATGAATACGAGAGAGAGGTAGGCAAGAGCAAGCGTTAATCCCCCGGTAAGATTGGCATTCCCCGCCTGGCCCCCGGCTACCCCCCCACCCTCCCGCCCTACACCTACCCACTTAGGTAGAAAGACAAAAAAGAAAAAAAAAAAACGGCTAGGCGGGGCACCATCAGACTGGGGTGGCCGCGGTCTGGCCCAACTGACAAGGGGACTAGATCCACTCGCCATAAACCATCATCCCCCCTGCCCATCCACCCCCCTTAGCGCCCTTTGTGGCAAGGCAACTTTTGACCGCTGTTTCGGTTCCAACGGTACTAGCCAGGGGGCCACATCGGTCCATGTCAAATTAAAGACAGACTCGGAAACCAAGCGCTATATGTCACATGGCGCTATTCGTCCAACCTTTTTATCACTTGTTGAACCCAGGCCAGTTTAGTCTCGCCAGTCGCTGCGCTGCTCCTTGCTCTCTACGACCAACACTCTGCAGCAAACTTCCTTATCTCTTTTCGTCCACAACTTTCAACAGACGTTCGTTAATCGTTTTCATGTTCATAGCTTGCACGGCGTTCAGTGCTAACCAACTAGACGCCAACAAACACCATTCACATACTTCCGGCCCGCTCACGGACCCCTCCAAACCACTTCGTCTCATCTTGTTTATGAATCGCATCATTACACTTGTTTAGTCCCCAGTAATCTTCACAAAACCACCTGCAGCTGGCACATTCTTCCCACGGCATCTGCATCCTGCTCTTGCCGACGTAGGAACGAGAACGATTCGTACCCGAGACGATGGCCTCATATGATCGGCCCAAAGCCCACAGTCAATGGCAAGCTATCACGGTGTCGCCTGCGCAGAGACTAGGCGATGGGCAGTTGATCAAGCACCTGGTCGATAGATACGGCATGGACGCATTGAAGAGCCTAGTCCAGGAGTCGGTTGCTTCTGCAGTGCCAGCTGAACGCAATGCGGCTCCCGACGAAGCGTCAAGTCTTACTCCTGCGCTATCATACACGGAATCAGCCGACTTTGGCCCACGGGAATCCCCAAGAGTACGCCCTCCTACCGTCACGTCCTCTACTACCGGGGGGGCGGTGTCGAAGGTCTCTCGGGACGGTTCGAAGCTTCCGAGCAGACATTTCCAAGGTGGGGACCTTCCAGTTGCCACCCACACCTCGACAACGCGGCGGCCTGGACATATTCGTGTGAGACGGCGGTTGCTGGAACCGCCGAAAGTCGGGGCGGCATCCGCTAATCTAAAGAAATCAAAGAGAAGAGGGTATTTCCTGTGTGGATTTTGCGGGGAGGAAGGTATCATCAAGACCTGCGCAAGGAAAAGCGACCTCAAACGACACATCGAAGACTTTCACTACAACGACGCTCAGTGGTTCTGCCGTCACCATGGCTGTTATAAGGCGTTTGATTCTCAGGGCAGCTTCAAGGTACACCTGAAACAAGTCCACTGCGTTTCTCTTACGTCCATAGACAGAGCCAAGGTCAAACTCTGCCCGCAGGTCATATTTGCCTGCGGCTTTGACGGCTGCTCGCAAATCTTTGAGGCCATGGAGTACGTCGACGCCAGCTCGACCTTCAAAGGATATGTCCGTCATGTGATGGAGCACTTTGAGCACGGCGCCAGTTGTGGCGAATGGTCATACTCTACAAGGATGGGCAATTTACTCCATCAGAGCCAGGTGCAGCTCGCCTGGAACGAGTGGACACAGAGCGAAGCACTGAGAACATCTCTCAGGTGGTCCCCTCAGACGTCCAACATCTTGCGGAAGAGATTAGAATGTCGGCATATAGGCGACATTAAGCTCCTCGTTCAGTACGCCTTTCTTTTGGGTACTTATCCTGACAGCATTGGCAGACTTCGCGAGGACTTCGTTATGCCCGTCGCTGGTGTGTGCAGAATGCATACGACAGACAGGCCAGATACCTGTCCAACAAGGTGTGGAGTCCGGCCAACTGGCCGAGGGGTTCTTGTCAAAACTCTGCAATGTACCACACTTTCGGGCCACATCCGCAGCTTCTCAAGCGATGCTGACACAAGCGCAAACGGGATATCCTGCTCATCTCCACCAAGAAGCATACTATGGATTCCAAGCGTTGCATGTCATGGCCAGTCCGAATGCGACAACGGCTGCATCTGTGATGCAGCATTCCTGTCAGGGTAACATCTACGATGGCCAACAATCTCCGTGCAGATCCATTCACAATGGAACGTTGAGGTATCATTGGCCAGAGGACGGTCAGGTTAGTAAATGCTGGGACACAGACATCAACATCCTCTCTTCTACTTAATGCCCCCCTACGCCCCAACCCCCTTCCTTCCTACCGATAGTAGCTCTTATCACTACATCAAGAACCCTCATCATCAGACACCCATGTCAAACAGTCTCTGTGTAGCCAACTGGTTCATAGGCCGAATTTGCAGTCGGTTCCCCAGCCTTCCCTGCGGTGTGCAAAGATGTTTCATATAATGCTCGAGGCCGAATTTCAAGGGTAACCTGCCGCGTGCATAACCGCACTGTCCTGATTCTCATGTCACTGTTCGAAGCCTAACTATTGCAGCTGTCCTACCATGTGAATGTCCGCCCATGATTGATAATGAAGTTGCCCTACAAACTAGAACATGAGGTTTCACTACTAGCATAGCGCGCCTGCTACAGCAGGCAGATGACAAACATGGTCAAGCGATGCATAGACTAGCCCCATGGGAACCTACTGGGAGGTTAGTAGGTACGTTTCTGCCGCATCGTACGCCGACTATTCAAGCTCGCCAGCGGGCTGAAAGCGACGTACAGTCCTCTAGTGTAACTCCTGCATAGTATACTCTTCCATAAGAGTTTCATATAAAAACATCTAGTGCTCATTGTCACGGTCTATGGACCGGTGTTCGGCCTTCGGCAAGGCCCTCAGCCACGACTCATTGGACCCACCAAATCCAATGGCGCATTCGCTAGAAGGTTCCAGGAATATCGACAAGGTCAATGGCAAGGTTATAAAAATGCCCAGGAAATAGGGAGGATACGGTTCTGTTTCCTGTTCTTCAAGAAGATTTATTGCACTCGTAGTAGTAGGCTAGACCAATGGCATCGACCTTGTCCTAGACCCTTACACTCATAGCCTCAGCATTTCCCTGCGGAGATCGCACCAACCTGTTACGAGCGGGTCAGGGCAACCAACTGTGGCACAAAGCAAAAGCTTCGATGATGACAAATCCGTTGTCATTGTCCCCTGTTCTGCACTATATAGTTACGAGCCTACAGTGACCAACTGTAGCGGTCGTAACACTAAGAGATATAACCCAAACAGTGAACACAGGAGTACTATAATCAGTACTAGAAGACACGGACGTCTCTAGACAAACGAAGGCGAGGTTATCAAGGTACGTATAACTTTCTCTTTGATATGACAGCCACGGCCACTAAGGTGATGGGAACCTTGCCTTATATAAGGAACTCAGCAATGATCTAATAGTAATCAAGAGTGCGCACGAGCCAGTTGTGGGTCCCAAGCCCTTTTCGCAGGTCTTCAAATCCGTTCGCGTTCCTGTTCGTCCGGGGATGCTTGTCGTGCTTGATCAGGCCTGAGGGCGCCGCCGCAGTGGCACCCAGGGTGGGGGTAGTGGAACCGCTAAACCGAAACTCTAAACTAACGACATGGGTGGCTGACTGCGCCCATCAAGCGTTGAAGTACGGGCCCTATATCATTCTCGGCCGTCGAGGGAGACATTCTGCACGCAATTCGCGCCATTGCCCAGATCAGTCCGGCTCACACCGTGACCCTGTTAGCGCGAAACCGTCGCCCCGCCGGAGCGAACCTGCAGGGCAGCGCCGAGCTATAGCCCCCAACCGACAACGGTGAAATCCGGGGTGCGAAATGATGTATGGGGATTAGTGCGTATAAGGTGCACGCTTTGCCTGGTCTAGCAGCTTCGGCCTGTCTCAAGAGCTCGGGTTCGGGATTTTGATGTAAGTAGAAGAAGAAAAAGTACGGGGGTTCTCGAAGAACCTACTACCCCACTACCCCCCCAACCCAACACCCAATGGAGCTAAGCTCCGATGGTCTGATGGAGCCCTTCTCGGAATCAGGACAAGCTGTATGCGAATCCGAATCTACGCTATTTAACATCTAGCTTTCTAACGGCCCAACCCCTGGTACTTGAATCTCGGGGCGTCCCTGGAAGGAGAAATCTGCCTGTTTGGTCCGACGCGCTTTGGGCGACGACGGTCTGGACGGTGTCCGGAACGACCGACAGCCCAAGTCATCTATCATTACACGCCTATGAGCGCGAGTGAAGTTTGCCTCGTTCAACAAGCGCAATGATCGGAGCAGTCTGGTCTAGTGCCTGTAGGGTCCGGGGGTGGGGGGAGGCCTTATCATGGGCCTCGGCGACTGCCCGTCGCGTGCTGGATCATCTCGACCGCGTCACCCGCAGGCCAAGCCTAACGCTGGCTGTCGGCCGAGTTCGTACCGCCCAGGCTTGGCTGCTCGAATGACTCCAATGGCTCGAATGGCTTGAATGGCTCGAATGGCTCGAATGGCTCGAATGGCTCGAATGGCTCGAATGGCTCGAATGGCTCGAATGGCTCGAATGGCTCGAATGGCTCGAATGGCTCGAACGGCGCGGGGCTCACCACGTACAGCCCCAAGCTCGAGCCAGCGTAGAAGTCCAACACAGGCTGACTCCCTGGCTCTGGTACGGTCATGGGGCCCGTTTCCGGCAACACGCCTCTTCTCATGGTAGTGGAGGTGGGGCTGGTGGTGGCAGACCAGTACGCGCCTATCTCGTCGATGACGTGCGCGGCATCCGGTACCGGTCCCGCGCTCCATGTCTCCAACGTCGCTGCGTGCCCGTCTCCAGCCTTAGCCTGCTGTCCTAGAGTCGCCAGGCCATTCGGGTCCGTCATCAAACACGCCGGCTGCTGTGGTGGGTGAAGCTCCTGATGCGCGGCGTAAGAGGAGTGGTTGTTGTTGGTATGGAGGGGGGAAGGTACCGTTGGACAGTCAGTGGACAGTTTCGTGTCGGTGTCACCGGCGTTAGCGATCTTCCCGGGCGGGGGCAGGTGCATGGCGGCCGTGGAGGAATGACGGCTCGAGGAGGGTTCACAGTCGACGTTGCGGCTGCAACAGCGCGTGCACGGCTTGACCTCGTCGCACTTGACACGTGAAGCAGCGCATCGCCGGCAGGCGTAAGACACACGACGAGGGTTAGGTGAAGTCCCCGGGTGGCGGTTTCGCTTGCTGCCGTGGCTTTGGCCGCCGCCTGCGTGCCTAGCAACGTGGCGTTTCAGCAGATCGGTTCGGGTAAACTCCTTGGAACATACAGGGCATGCGCAGCGCCTGCCGAGAGTGTAGGTGCGGATGTGTCGCGCGAGATACGCAGGGCGAGAGTACCGTCGCTTGCAGTGCGAGCACTGGTAAAGGCCGGCTGCCGCGGGGTTGTCCAGGTCGGCCGGAGCTGAGGCCGAGATAACGGGGGCTGCCGGCTGGTCCTGCTGTGTGGTCGGGCCGGTCACCGATACATCGGACGGTGCTGCAACGACCGAGTCCGGGGCGGATAGCGGGGGCCTTCTATTGCCGGCCGCACCCGTCGGTGATGACGGCTGCGCGTCCAGTGGGATGTTGCTAGAGAAGTCCATGAAGGTGATCTGCGACCTAGAACGGCGGCCTGTCAGTGCCAGTAGAGAGTCAGGCGTGCGTGGAGAGCAGGCGGTGCGCGGCGTCGGAGGGATCTGGTAGCGTGACATGCCGGGATGGTGGCGTCGGGACACGTGTGGTGCGCCTCACGGCCCGTAGGGCTGGCTGGGATTGCCGAGGACGGCGGTAGCGGACGACCCCAGGAGGAGCAGAGGGCTCGGCGGCAAGAGGCAAATCCAGCATGAACCGTCTGAACGGGAGAGGCGACGACGAGATAACGATGTAAAAGTAGTCTCTACCTGCAGTGTGCTGTCTCCTTGTGAACCTGACCCGTGTATGAGTGGGTTTGGATGGCGCGCTGGACCTCGTCGGGTGGGCAGACGTTGCTCAGTCACACGCTGCGTTTGAGTGGCGGCGGTTGACGAGTTTGCTGTCGGCAGAGAGATGGGAGCATGGTTATGTAGGGACAAGTTGCGAGGAATAAAGCCTCGCACTGACTAGCCCCAACAAACCGTTTCTGTTCGCGAACAGCGGCAATCCAACCAGCGCCGAACTCAGCTAAACGACGATGTGTTCAGCCCATCTGTACGATCAAGGCGCGATGGGCAGTGAAACACATGGCTAGGAAACTGGCGACAGGGGGCGGGTGTCTCTCCACCAAGTCCATCCAGGTGCCCAGATGCCCAGATGCCCAGAGGCCCGGGATCGGAGCGATTGTACGGATACGCAGCAGTGTCCGCTATAAAAAGGAAAGGCCCGTTGGGTCAGGGTTAGCCTGTCACGATTCGAACCCGACCTCCGCACGTGCCGCGCAGGGATGAAGAATCGCAGAGACCAGAGTAAGGTATGTATAGCTCATCGTGGTTGCGACGCGAACAACGTCGCAGGATAACCATCATCCGGCGTCTCCAGGTCTAGAATCAATTCTTCCCGTTCCCCACTATGTGCTGGCCTCGGCCAAGGCTTGGTAATGTTGGCAAGGTCTCGTATGCGGCAGACGGTCTCCGTTCCAGGCCGCATAGGCACACCTTCACCAGATCATAGACCCTAGTCAAACAGCGGCGGGTATATACGAAGTTGCGACAGCTTCCTATCCACACACAACTAACTCTTTCTTATTTTTTTTTTTGGGGGGGGGGGGGGGGTTTCCTTCCCTGAACAAAGCCGGTAATGAAGGTTCCGAAGGAGCCGGTGAGATCCTTGAAACACCGGACATCTCCGAACGGATCAGGGTCCGCGGTGCTTCTCCGGGCTTGACCCGGCGAATCGGTCGCGGCCGTGACACCGGCGGGCAGAACGGGCAGCCAGTGGGGTTAAGCACTGGACGACAAAGAACTAACTCCTGTCAGATCCAAAGTCAAATCCCTACAATGTAACTAGTGAACCCCAGGGTCCTGGAAGGTTATGTTGAGCCTGCCTGCCCGCAACGTACGAGAATTGCGGGGATCGTTTGTTGATCCCCTCGTATGAGCAGAATCTTGATCCGGAGCCTCTCGACATTACTCATGTGAATAATTCCTCCCGTGGTTGACCGTTAACCGTCTCATCCGCCCGCGGGGGCCTAGCTAGCGACATGGAGATGGAAGACGTCGATCCACTGTTGCCCACCGACCCTCTATCGATAGGGCGAGACGGGGCACTCCTATCCACAGCCCCGAGCCGAAACCGCGCCGGCGTGCTCTGCCGGCCCGGGGAGTGGAGAGGAGTGTCTCCTAGTAAAGTACGGGCTCGATGAAAATGGGGGCACGGGGTTGGGCAACGGCGTGGCATGGTTGGAGAGAGAGAAGGAGGGACGAACTAGCTGGGGACATGTCCTTTGACACGCGGTCCGTAAGGTTGCTGGATGGTGGGATTACGATTGATTTGTTGTCGTTGGTAAGCTATATGTACTCATCTTAGCTTCCGCCCAAGCAAAGACTTTAGGCGATTGAAGCCTTGAGCCCATGGAAACAAGACCACGGAAGGAGGAGGGTTACTTACCCAGGTAACGTAAGCGTGGCGTGGGCGAAGAGGTCCTTCGTGCTATGGGACCAACCTCGATTCGATTAGTATAGTATAGTAGTAGAAGTAGTGAGCTAGACTAGCGAAGTTGATAGAGGAAATAGTGCTATGCCATGCCCTCGGGGGCATCAACCAGCTCATGCCCTCGGGGGCATAGAACGTGCTATGCCCTCAGGTAGAAAGTGCCACGCCCTCGGGGGGTTCAACCAGCTTATGCCCTCTGGGGCATAGAAAGTGCCATGCCCTCGGGAGCATCAACCAGCCGAAGTTAGGAAGCTTCATAGCCTCCCATAAAGCTCCGTTCGAAAGCTTCCGCCTGGAAAGCGTAAAAGAGTCTGTGCCTTTGCTGACCTACATCTTCCCTAGCATCGATATCCAGACGCCTAGCAGGCCAGTCCCACCGTTAGCCCTCGCAGACCGCTCAAGTTATAGATATGCCCACCTGCATAGCTCTCCCAGAGCCTGTATGAGTTGCTGATTAGCCCACTCCTGTCTATCTCAAAAGGAGGGATACAATCGCTCGAAAGATAGCAAAATCCCTAGAAGGAGGAGGACAGTATGGAGCACAAAACGACAAACCCAATAAGCATATAGAGCTGGCTCACAGGGAGCACCATACATATATACGGCCTCACTCAGCAGTAGTAGCAATAAATATATCCACCGATAGATAGATGAACAGATGAATAGAGGAAGAGGAGATCGAGGGTAGAGAAAACGGGGGACGCGTAGGAGATAGAAGAGGGTTGGATAGCCTTAGCTATCCACGCGTTTGGTCTAGGCGTGTTTGTCCGCGAGAAGTAAGACCCTGGCCGGAAGCGGACTAGTGTATGATGTCGCGTTAAGAGTGAGACCAACGCGTCAAGAAGTAGGGGCCCAACGCGTCAAGTAGGGGCAAGACAAGAAGGCCAGCTAACCATAGGACAAACTATCACAAACTCCATCGTCCCAGATAAAGAGTATATCAGGGCACCAGTGAGCAGACATGCGCGCAAAGCCTCAGTCAGTATATAGACATTTGTAAAGGGTAACAGGAAGCATGTTTGCTTGTGGTATACAGCAAGATGTGCAACTCAGACAGCGCAAATTCATCGTTAATGGGCAAGGGAGAGCCAAGGGAGGACCTCAGGTAGGTCCGGGGCCCTGTTGGTCCCGACCCACTCCATCGGAATAACCCAGGGCCCGACAGCCGTTGATTATGTAATAGCCAGTTGAGTATTGTCAGATAGACAGCGTGGCTACCAGCGAGTAACGGCATAACTGTGTATTGATTGATGATGATAAGTATAAGTGGCCAGTTGGCCAGATCCATCGAGATGTGCTACACTACATGAAACAGATGCAAATAGGCCATATTGGGGTTAGGAAGCAGTACCGGATTGCATAGTTGAGATGCTTGACTCGGTTATGCAATGTGGGCCTGACAAGTATCCAACCGGCCGAGCAGATCACTCTGAAATTATGAGTTTGGGGAAGCAAATCGCAAATAGCCCTGCGCATAACGTTCTACCTAGGATAAGAGCAGATGGGATAGTTTAGATAGGAGCGATCAAAGTGATCTAGAACTCAAACAGGCAAAACAGGCCATCATATAAACAGGCAACATTTTTTCTAAGGAATTTTATCACAACGTTAGGATGTTATTGTTCCGCAGAGCACGATCATCAACACCGCCACCTAGACAAGACCTCGGAGCAAAGGTCAACATAAGACGCGCTATACTGCAGGTTAAATATATCTACATATCATTATGTATAAACAAGTAGCCGGATCACTACCACTTCTCTTTCTAGTTGTAGTCATGCATGGGTTGGGCCATGATACCTCAGCTCTAAGGAGTGTATTTCCAACCTTACAACAGACCCCATGTTCAACACCTCTCCCCAGAGTAGTTCCTCAACCAGAAAACAGGAGGGAGCACACGCAGTATAGGCAGGCATATAGAAGTAAATAGTTTCAGGAGGCAGGTAATGTTAGTATTTAGCATAGGAGGAAGCCATTTAACAAGCCATTAACAGCAGAATAGATTCATCATTATTCATCCCCCAGCACAAGTCATTGGGATGGAGCCGTTCGTCCATAATCCCCAGTATGCCGTTGTGATTTGTAGGGTATGCCAGTTTGCCGTGGTTGCCGATGAAGTATTGTCACATTTGAGGATACATCACCGAGAGATCCCCGTCGCCAGCAGATCCCATATCGCAGAGGCCATCCGCAGTATCCCAAGGATTGTCCGCACCCAAGCCGATTTAGCCACATTACAGTATCCAGACCCAAGCACGCCACCCATCCCACACATTGCGGCACCGAAGGCGGACGGCATACGATGCGCAGAGTGTCCGTATATGTGCCGGCGGCCACAAGTCATCCAAAGGCATTGCCGGGCCGAGCACGGATGGCACAATGATTGGCAGAAGGGGGGCAATGTGCGTAAGAGGGCCACGGTAGCAAGGGATTTACCGTGGACGACGGGGGTGCCATGCCAGCGGTTTTTCCCATCGCGCGCCGGGAGCCGGTGGTTCGAGGTCGGGCGGGGGTTAGGGGTGGCCGTTCAAAGCGAGCCATTGGAGCCGGGGACGGACGACATGGCGTGGTTCGTCGCGTTACACGATGACCAACAGAAGCGGTTCGAGGCCGACGCGCGCGAGGAGGTCAGTACGGTGGACGAAAAGTTGGAGCCGAACGGGTGGTTATACCGCGTCGGGTGGACGAGGGATTTGGAAGGGTTGAACAAGACGCAGTTACAGGAGGCCACGCGACCAATTGAGGATGGCGAGGAGACGTTAGAGGCCATATGGGCCGTGTTCAACAGCGTCGCGGACAAGGCACGCGCAACAGCAGCACCGCACAAGGTCGGGCACGACGTGTTGTTCGAGGCGGAGCGGAAGGAGATCGGCCAGAAGCCGGTGCGGCCGTTCGATAACCGCATGGAGGACGACACGTGGCAGCGGTACAAGGAGGTTTGGCGCAAGATGGTGAGCATATGGTTCCGCATGGACGAGTGGCCGGAGCGCGAGCGGCCGCCGTACCGGTTCACCATGCGGCAGGGGTCGTTGTGGGATGCGTTCACCAGCCGTGTCGAGGCGGACGTCGGCAGCAGGCAGGCCGCGCAGGCGGAGGAGGTCGAGGAGGTTGAGAGGATGTGTTTGGACGCCATCATCGCCATCATCGAGGACCCGTACAAGCAGAGCCAGAAGGAGAGCGCGATGATCGGCGCGTTGGCGGTGTTGGGCATCCGCGAGGACGGCGGGTGGCACCAGGCGACGGAGTACACGACGAATTATTCGGCCGTGATCAAGGTGGCCAAGATGTTCGTCGTGTACCAGGCGTGGTTGGAGCGGCAGGACGAGGTGGCGGCGTTGACGGCGACCAAAGGGGCCGAGGCGGCGTACGAGGAGGCCAGCAGCGTGTTCCATTTGGTGCGCGACAAGGTGCGGCGGTTCATGACGCGGATGCCCGGGCGGCCGGACGACGAGCCCAGGGCGATGAATTGGATTCACGACGCGCGCACGTACGGGATGCACATCCGGTTCAACACGGTGGCGCCGGGCATGGTGGATTGGAGCGGCGACCGGATATCGTTCCGACGGGTGCAGGTGCGGGTGTGCGAGTTGGCCGAGATGTTCCACGGGGTAGCGCAGGAGGCGCGGTCGTTGTTAGCGCAGTTGGCCGTGGTGGATGGGGATGGTAGCGATGAGCACGGCGATGAGCACGGCGATGGGTATGGAGGCCGATCAGCGTTGGCAGCAGCGTTGCCCGCCATCAGGTGGGAGAGCATGCACGACGACCATAGCCAGGACCGGCCGGGGTATTCGTTTTTGTACGACGACCGCAACGAGGCGTGGGTGGGCAAGGGGAAGGGGTGGATCGCACGGCGCATCGCAGAGTCGGAGGCACGGCGGCGGGCGTGGTTAGACCCAACGCGAGGGACGGCGGCAGCAGCAGCAGCAGCAGCAGCAGCAGGAGAGGCGGAGGAGGCCACGTCCAACCGCAGCAATAGTCACCACCCATACCGCGAGAGGACGGTGCAGGCATACAGACAGGCGTTGGAATCGTTCCGGGAGCGGTTGTGGATGTTGATGCACATGGTGGCAGGGCAGCCGGCGCGGGCGCCCGAGTTAGCAGGCATCAGACACAGCAACACGGCCAACGGCGGGGTCAGGAACTGTTCGCACACGACGGCATGATATGTTTCGTCACGTCGTACCACAAGAATTACCGCCAGACGGGGACGGCCAAGGTGATACACCGGTATTTGCCGCGCGAGGTCGGCGAGTTGTTGGTGTGGTATTTATGGTTGGTGTTGCCGTTTTGGCAGCAGGTAGGAGGCATCATCCATCAGACGGACCGGAAGAGCGCATTTTTATGGGCGGACGACGTGGTTGTAAGGGGCAGGGCGGCGGGCGAGGCGAGCCGTGATAACACCAGGGGCGACGAGCGCCGCAATAACACCAAGGACAACGACGCCCGTGACAACACCGAGGACGACGACGCCCGTGACAACACCGAGGACGACGACGCCCGTGAGAACACCATCACAGACGAGAGCACCCCCGCCACCCCCGGCCGGGCCCCGTGGACGGACGAACGGTTGTGGACGTCAGACAAGGCAAGGCGGATCATGCAGCAGCACAGCGAGCGGTTGGGCGGCAGCAAGATCAACATCAGCGGGTGGCGGCACATGGCCGTCGCCATCGCCAACCGGTATTTGAACGAGGCGTTCGGACGGGCAGACGACAAAAACAACGACAACAACGACAACGACGACGACGACGTGGGGGTCGAGGACAGCGCATTGGATTTGCAGGCCGGGCACGGCACGCACGTGGCGGGGATGATATACGGGCGGTTGTACCAGGAGGCGCCGTTCGGCACGGCGGCGTTGCGGGACAGGTTCCGGGCCGTCAGCCGGCAGTGGCACCGGTTGTTGGGGTTCGGGGCGGAGGACCGGGGCGGCGGGGCACCGACCAAGCGGCGGCGGACGGCGACGACGGCGGCGGACGAGGAGTTCGAGGGGCAGCGGCGGCGGCGGTTCACGCGGTTGCAGTTGGCCAACGCCGCCGGGCAGTTGCGGCAGATGATGGGGGACCCGCAGGCGGCGTTCCGCGGCCAGCAGGAGCGGGTGATCCGGTCGATCATGCGCGGCGACGACCCGATCGTGCAGGTGACGGGCACGGGCGGCGGCAAGAGTTTGTCGTTCATGTTGCCGGCGTATTGCGCGCCAGATGGGGTGACGATAGTCGTGACGCCGTTGGTGGCGTTGCGCACCGACATGGACGCGCGGTGTTCGAGGTCGGGGTTGGCGTCGACGACGTGGCGCGGCGGCGGGCGGGCCAACACGGCCGCAGCAACGGTGGTGTTCGTGACGCCCGAGTCGGCCGTCACGCAGGGATTCCGGGATTTCGTCGGGCGGTTGCAGCGGCGGCAGCAGTTGGACCGGGTGGTGTTGGACGAGTGCCACGTCGTGTTGGACGGGTCGAGGGGGTTCCGGCCGGCGTTGCGGGCGTTGGGGCGGACGGTGCAGGAGTTCGGGGCGCAGTTGGTGTGTTTGACGGCGACGTTGCCGCCGGCGGAGGAGCGGGAGTTTTTCGCCGTGACGGGGATCCGGCCGGAGCGGGTGCGGGTGTTCCGCGAGGCGACGACGCGGAGGAATATCGGGTATGGGGTTGTCGTCGTTGCGTCAGGGTCAGGGGGTCGTGGTCGTGGTCGTGGGGCGGCAAGCCGCAGCCGCCGGGCAAAGTCAGGGTTAGGGTTATGGTCAGGTCAAGAAGGTGAGGACGGCGAGTTGAGCGCCGTCGAGGAGCGCGGTTGCCAGGAGGTCAGGGATTGGTTGCGGCAGCAGCCACGCGGCAAGGCGGTGGTGTACAGCAGCACGATCGAGGGCGTCGAGCGGATGGCCGAGGCGTTGGGGTGCGCGGCGTTCCACAGCAGCATCGGCAGCACGGAGGACAAGGCGTCGAGGTTGGAGGCGTGGAGGAGGGGCGACGGCGCCAATCGGGGCGTCATCGTGGCGACGAACGCGTTAGGGTTAGGCATCGACGTGCCGGACGTGCGGTTAGTGGTCCACGCGGGCATGCCGCGGCGGTTACGGGATTTCGTCCAGGAGAGCGGGCGTGCCGGGCGAGACGGCCAGCCAAGCCGGTCGGTTGTTATATGCAGTAGGGCAGCCGTGGAGGAGGAGGAGAAAGAGAAGGAGGCAGGGGAGGCAGCGAAAGATGGGAGGGCAGCCGGAGGGGGATGGGAGGTGTCGACGAGGACATACATCAGGGGAGAGGTATGCCGGCGGATCGTGTTGGACGAGGTCATGGACGGGCGGACGGACCGTTCAGGATGCGAGGAGGGTGAAGAGGCATGCGACATGTGCCAGCAGAGGGCGTCGGAGGTGATGTGGGCAGATGACGGGGACGGACATGGAGCCAGAGACGAAGAGATCAGGGCCGCGTTCGAGACCAGTCAGCAAGCCAGGCAGTTCCGCCGGTGGCAGGCCAGGGCAGAGCGTTCAGGGTTAGGGGAGGAGGGGGAGACGTTCAAGCAGCAGTTGGCGCGATGGGCGGGACGGTGCACGTATTGCGGGATACGCCGGAGAGAGAGCGACGGGCACACGTTGGACGATTGCCCAGGCCGCGGGGAGCAGGCGTGGGGGTGGACGGCGCAGTACAGGAGGCAGATGGAGGAGGCCATGTTCGACGGACGGAGGATGGAGAATTTCAGCAGTTGTTTCCATTGCGGATTGCCGCAGGGTTGGTGTCAGCGATGGGAGCCGTTGGGCGAGGACGGCGGGCGGTTCGTTTGTTTGTTTTGTTTGTTTGATATTTAACGCCGTGGCGGCAAGGGCGCAGCCGCCCTTGCGGCAGACCTCCCGAAGGGTATGTGGCGTGGAGGGCCGCAGGCTCTAGCTATATACTCTGTAGTACACGTCTCTTCCTAGCGTCCTCCAGATCTTGCCCGAGGGCCAATATGTGTTCTATCCATCCCTAGTTCCCACTGGTGCCCTAGTTCCGTTATAGCAATCTGCTGTCCTGGTGACTATAGGTAGTCTGTTGTTTTTGAGAGGATAGGTTAAGTCCTATCTCTTAGTAACGCGGGCAGATCTTCTGGAAGAAGTCTGTCACGTCAAGGAAGGCCTGGAAGCCTTCAGAGTCGATAAGTAGACCCTTAAAGTAGCGCTCTAGGGAGCCTATAGGTCCTAGAGGCTCCCTTCGGCTATAAGGGTAGAGGATAGGCCACCGTTGCCTCCTCACTAGGGTCTTACGGCAGTAGACCAGGTGGTCTGCCTCTTTAGCCTCCCCACAGGAGCAGGTGAGCAATGCCTCTGTGTGATTAAAGCGTTGATGATACTGTTCAAAGTCTCCGTGGCCTGATCGTGCTGCCAGGAGATAGTGAAGGGTAGCTCTTGGTAGAGCTAGTTCAGGAGGGCAGCCAAGGGTGGCCTTAAGCCCCAGCTGGGTATAACGGGGGGGTGCTTCTTGCTTCCACCATTTCCTATGCTGGTGTTGTTTGCGTTCTTTGGCCAGTCGCTTAATCCCTGATAGGGTAGCTAGGCTTCTATTTCCTACAGTCCGCAATCCCTAACCTTTTCCCCAAAACAGGGAGAGAGAGTCTACTGGAGCCCTCTCAGTACCTAGGGGTCCTAATAGTCAAAGGGGTAGCCAGCCCCTTTAGCGGGCGTCCAGACCACCGGCTCGCCACCGCCCAGTCCTTAGCCACCCAAATAGAAGTTTGCACCTTAAGCAGGCCGCAAGGGCATATCCCTCTCTAAGCCTACCGACATGCGCGTCCGTCCTCTCGAGCCAAACACACCCCTTCTCAGGTCCTCCCCTACGTCCAGTCCACAATAGCGACACCCTACCAGCTTCCAAAGCGCGCGGCGCCATCCCGGCGCGAGCGGTGACCCAAGCGTTCCTCCCGTTATGCCGTGATACCCCGGGTACGATCCGAGTGAGGGCCGGGCCCGGAGGCCGGGCCCTAAGGCGATACCATATCCGACCGGTCCCCCTAGGGGCAATTCTTCAACACCCTCCTTCCTCCAGCAGCCCGAGTGCGAGTCGGGGTTGTTTCCTTTCTGTAGCCTGCTGCTCGAATGTGTTTGCTACGGCCCACTGGTTGTCCGAGGGCACAACCCCCCGGGCCAGCTTCCCGTTACCCGCCGCCGTCTCCGACCGTGCTTCCAGCCTCACAGCTGGTTTTCGGCAGGCCGACCATGTCTTGCCCTAGGCTGTCCTGAGGGCTACCCAGCCGGCGTAGCCTCCATCTATCCCATGACTAACCCGCCTCAGTGTCTGTCTGTCTGGAGGTATTTCCCAGATCTGGGAGGCGTGAGGGTGCCCTGTCTCTGCCCCGAGAAGCAGTGTCGGGTGGTTTTTACCTAGTTCCCTCGAAATTGGGCAGCTTCGCGTTCGCATTTCGGTTTTCGGTCTCTCGATATCTGTCGATTTTGCTGGTGTTTTGGTGGTTGGTGGCGCGTGTGAAAATTTTTGTGCGACGCCAAAATCCCTCACTTCTGGTCCGATCCCGCCCTTCCGCCGCACCAGAAAAACTTCGTGCGCAGCGCCCGCCACCACTTGCACTTGCGCGCCGTAACGTCTCTGCACTGGCTCTACCTTTAGAAAAGATAGGTTCCCAGGCGGCACCACGAGGAGGTTGCAGAGTCCGAATTTCGCCGCCCGGCGGGCGGTTCAGGGAGGTCGAGGGCGGTTCATGCCAGTACCAAGGGTTGATGGTTGCGATGTTCGCCGTCGCAACAATCGGTGTAGGGTCGAGGGTGTACGAGGAGACGGTGAGGGCGATGCGTAGGGCGGACGGTTTAGAGGAGTGGGCGTCAAGCGAGAAGGAGGTGTACGAGTGGTTAGGGCAGATGTGTTACGACCCGTTATGCATGGATAACAGTTAACCGACCCACTCGGGCGTCGGGCGGCTAGGACAGGACATTTGTACTATGCAGGATCATGGGAACAACAGGGACTCACTCAGGAACGGAAGAACTATGGTACAGGTCACGTGATGATAAGGAATGAGCATAGATAAGGGACCCACAATGAGCGCTCAGTGGAGACTTGAATGAGCGCTCATCCCACTCTAGAATGAGCGCTCATAGTGACAAGGGGCACAGCGCTCATGAACAAGCAGAACTGTTCATATAAGACTTATATATATAGTATGACCCTGAGCCTGGCTCATGGTCATACTTCCATAGCTCTTCAGCAATCAACTTAGTATTCATCCTCAGGATACTCTCAGCTTACCTTCACTGCGAATTACTTGTTGAGTCTAAGACTGATCACCTTAGCCTCTGAAGATCTGATCTACTGTTAGCCTACGACCTATGACCCAGACCACGACCAAGTGTACTGTTATTACGTCTCAATCTCCAGCTTCTGTTAGCAGACCCTACTGTCGGATAGCTGACCGTAACAAGATGATCCAATGGGGAGGGGTGCAGTCAAGCAAGTTGTGCCGTTTGACGAGTCAGTTGTGGCAGAGGGCAGTAGAGGGCGTAGCAGAGGGGTGATCAGGCAGGGCAAGGCGGGGCGAGTAGGCGCCGTACATAGGAGTACGACAGTTTAGGGTAGGGAGTAGGGAAGTATAGTAGTAAAGGATAATAGAAAACAGAGCATCAGATGTTTTTTCACACAGAAAGATTTAATAGCACAAGAGAGCAGGAGGTGGAAGATGACAAAGAGTAACAGAGGGGATGAATAATAAGCAAGGAGCAAGAAGGGGGGAATACAAGGAGCAGCAAAAGGTATAGGCAACAGTGGAAGGATGGAAAGAGCAGAGAAAGGGGCCGGAGAGAAGGGAAAAAACAGAAGTAAAAAGGGGATGTAAGAGCGTAAATATAATACAGATGTAGTGTTAAAGATTTCAGGGCCAGTTTTAGGTTAGATAGCGTAGCAGAACAAAAGGGCAGAACAGTAAGAGGTCAGTTAACAAAGGCAAATTAGTAAGAGTATAGGAGTTATAATAAAGCAGATTAGGGGGCAAGCAGAGGGAAAGAGAATAGTATTAAGATAATAGGAAAGAGTAAAAGATTTATTATAGAAAGAGAGCAAAGTACGCCGAGAAAAATTACAGCCAAGAAGGGGTAGCAAGGTCAACAAGAGAGGGGGAATTAAAGAATCACATACCAAAGATAGCAGAATTATACAGCAGACAGTAGTTAAAGATAAAGGGAGGTAGAAAGAAGGTAGACAGAGAGAAATAGAAATACAAACAGATAGAAGACCAAGGGGGGAAGAGTAAAGAAACAGATTTCAGTAAAAGAGAAGGAGGGAGATTGATTTAGCAGCCCATAGAGGTAGAGTATAGGGGAGCCAGGGATAGTACACAGTAAGGGTCAGAGATAGGTTAAAGAGAAGGATTAAGGTCAGAGTAGGAATCAAAGTCAGGAATACAGCAAAGAGAAGGGTTAAGAATAGGGCAGAAATAGAAGTCAGCAATAAAGTAAAGTTTAGGAGGGATAGAGTAGAGAAAACGTAGGAGATAGAGTAGAGAAACAGATAATAGAGGGGATATACAATTAGCAAGCAACAAGAAAGGGGGGATCCAAGGAGCAGAGGAAAGTAGAGGCAAGAAGGGTAAAGCATAGAGAGGAGAGAAGGGATAGGGAAGAAGGGAGGAATATAAAGAGCAGAGAAAGAGACAAAAGTAAAGAGGGCAAGGATAGGAGCGAAAAGGGAACATAGGAATATAAGCATAATATAGACAGATACAGAGTTGAAGATGACAGGACCAGTTTTAGATTAGATAGCATAGTAGCATAGTATAACAAAAGGGCCGAGTAGTAAGGTGTTCGTCCGTAGAGGCGAGTTCATAAGAGTATAGGAGTCATAATAAAGAAGATTAAAGAGTAAATAGAGAGAAAGAGATAAGGGAGTAAGATAGTAAAAAAGAGTTATAAGTTATTCACAAAACAACAAGAAAGTACGACGAGAAAAGTTATAAACCAAAAGGTTAGAAGAGCAAGTAAGAGAGGAAAAGTTAATAAGTAACAAACCAAAGATAGCAGATTCATAAGGTAGATGGTTAATGTATATCATAGAGTAGGAAAGGGAAGAAAGGAGTTAGAGGGAGAAACGAAACATATACAGACAGGATAACAAGGAGGAATAATAAGTAAACAGAGTTAGGTAAGAAAGAAGGAGGAAGGTTCATATAGCAGCCCACAGAGGGAGAGCATAAGCAAGTCAGAGATCGTACAGAGTTAAGGTTAGGGATAGATAGGAGGAAAGGGTCAGGGGCAGGTGGTAGTAAAGGGTCAGGGACAGCGCAGAGAGGTCAATCAAAACAGCAGGAGAATAAGGTATACATACATAACAGGGCAACACAGTGCATAGTCAGGTTCGAAGGATTTGCCCAAGGTGAAGTAGCGTTGAGTTCGTACACATCACAGAGAAGGGAGAAAACAAAGCATGTATACCAGATAGTTTTGAAGAGGACAGGGAGATATATAAGGTATCAAAATAAAAATCAAAAAGATGAAAAAACAACAAAACAAAAAGAAAAAGAGAAAGGAAAAAAGACATAAAAGTAAGAACGGGAGGTTTAAAGTAGATACAGACAATATATCAAACAGCACGAGGCCAGAGGCATATAAAAAATAGGGAGCAAAGAGAGGGAACATTCACACATATATAAAACGTAGTATATGTAAGGGGCTGGCCCCTAGGCTTGTTCAACGTAGAGGTGCCGTCGATTGACTATTCTAAGCTGAAGAAGGAAGAAGAGACTTTACAGGGATAGGCGCCTAACAGCGGTGAAGCAGACCGGGTTAGGCGGTGTACCCCGGCAGAATAGTGGGTCCAACGGAGCCGGATCTCGGAGACTGCTCCGGCAAAGCCGGAGATATCAATCCGGGCTCTAGCCCGTGACATCACCCCCCCGCTCCCCTCCGGCGGCGCGCCCGCGGCGCTAAGGCTGGGTCTCCATCATGCTCCATCGCGGAGCCATAACGGCGTTCGTAAGCCTCCATTGCTTCTGTCCCCTGGAGCGTCTCAACAGGCTCCCATGTCCTCTCTGCATACCCTTCCCACTTAACCAGAACCTCGCGGCGCCGCCCGCGCCCTCGACGCTTCCAAGTAGCCGCGTCGATGCTCTCCACATTCCAGGTTTCCTCGCCTTCGTCATCTATAATCGGTGGCGGCTGCTCGTCGTCCAGCGTTTGACCAGGTAAGGGGTCGTTGCCTGCGCGCTTCAGGCTATCCACGTGGAAGCGTGGGTATATAGCTGTTGGTACATCGAGCTCTACTACGTATGGTGAGATAACCTTTGTGACTGTGTACTTATGGTGTAGCCAATCCAGTTTCTTGCAAGGCCTGGGGGATCTGTAATGCCCCATGTGAAGCCAGACTTTGTCGCCCACTTCCAGTCTTTCTGTAGGCTGGCGCTTCACGTTGGCCAGTTCCTCATAGCGTTGCTGCGTTGATGCGAGGGTTGATTGGGCCATATCCATCACGTCCTGAAGTCTCGTTACTAGCTTACGTGCTACGTCCTCGCGAGGGCCCTCACGGTCTTGTGGGTCTGCCTCTTGAACCCGGATGGGCTCTGGGTGGTATCCGTGTTCTAAGAAGAAGCTGCTCATACCAATAGCGCTGTTATCGCGGCTGCAGAGCGCTAGTTGAGCTGCTGGGAGGTTATTTGCCCAGTCCTTCTGCGAGTAGGTAACGTAGTTGCGCAAGTAGGCCTGGATCTCTTGGTTCATCCTCTCCGGGCCTCCATCAGTCTGTGGGTGGTAGGCAGTACTGAGCCGCTGTTCTATTCCTAACAGCTTACAGAACTGACGCCAGAACCGGCTCGTCCAGTTGCTACCTCTATCGCTCACAATAGACGCAGGGATACCGTGGAAGCGGAAATGGCAGCTAAGGAATCGTTCTGCGCACGCCTCGGCTTCCATACTCTCTATAGCTTCAAGAGTTACACCCTTGCCTAGCCGATCGATAATGACCCAAAGGAATCTCTCGCCCTTGTCCGTAAGGGGAAGGTCGGTAATGAAGTCCATAGCGAGGTCGCTTCGTATACGCTGTGGTATTGGCAGAGGTTTCAGAAGTCCTTTTCGACGCTCTCTCCAGATGTGGCTACGCCCGCAGCCATCGCAGTTGCGGCAGAAGCGTCGTACTAACTGTGACTGGCCAGGCCAGTAGAAGCGTCTACTAACCAGCGCTAGGGTGTTATCTCTTCCTGGGTGTCCGCTAAGCGCTGAGTCGTGGATACTTTGGACGATACGAGTACGCAGCGTGTTCGCCTCGCTATCTAGGTCTTCGCTACCTGGTACCCAGATCCGGTCTCTAAAGAGTAGTCGGTTACCGTTATCGATCTCACACTCAGCGATCTGGACTTTCAGCTTGAGACTAGGAGGGAAACTTCTTTCTCGCTGTTTCACTGCAGTATAGATCTGCTGGTAGACTTCATCTTGTCCTTGAGTCTGATCCCAGAGTTGCTGTAGTTCTTTATCATCAGTGAATACAAGCATCGCTGGTGCTGCCTCTATGCGTTGTACACGTGCTGAGGGAAGGGCTACTTCAGGAAGAAGCTGGAGAATCCGGCCTTGTTCGCGCTCGTCCTCTAGAGACGTGGGTACGTCTTGTTCGCGTCTAGAGAGTGCGTCTGGCACTACTGCTTCGCTTCCCGGGCGGTACTGAATCTCGAAGTTGTACTGTGATAGCTCCTCTGCCCATCGGCTTTGTCGTTCTGTAAGCTTCTGCTTTGTCATGAAGTACTTAAGGTTCTTATGGTCAGATAGGACCTTGAACTTGTTGACGCTCTGTAGCTCCGCTCTCCATGCTTGCAGGCAGCTTATGATAGCCAGCATCTCTTTGTCGTGAATTGGGTAGTTAAACTGCGCGCTGTTTAACCGCTGCGAATGGTACGCTACTGCGTGACGTCTACCATGCTCGTCTTCCTGTGAGAGCACTCCTCCAAGGGCAAAGCCGGAGCAATCAGCTTCAACATAGGTTGTCCGCTCAGGGTCCAATTGGTGCAGGACGGGCTTAGCTGCGAAGATCCTCTTGAGCTCCTGGAATGCTGCTTCTTGTTCCTTACCCCAGCAGAAGGGGACACACTTCTTTGATCCAAGGAAGCTTCGGACTCCTTTAACTGTCTTTGGAGCTGCCCATCCCTTAATCGCCTTCAGTTTCTCAGGGTCGCAAGAGATACCAACTCCAGCTGTAATGATAAACCCTAGGTACTTAACTGTCTTCACAGAGAACGCGCACTTGTGAGGGTCTAAACGTAGCCCTGCCGCAGCAAGCTTGTGCAGTACTAGCTTAACCTTTGCTTCGTGGTCTTGTCGTGAGCCGTTTGAGTAGATCAGGACGTCATCCATATATGCTGTTGCAAAGTCGTCTAAGTACTCTCGGAGTACACTGTTGATATATCGTTGGAACGTGGCGGGGGCCCCTGTGAGCCCAAAGGGGACAACTAGCCATTCAAATAGCCCATACCTCGTCCGGAAGGCTGTCTTATACTCCTCTCCCTTAGCGATCCTGATCTTGTGGAACGCTGCTACTACGTCTAGCTTAGTGAACCACTTAGCAGCGCTAACAGTGCGTAGTGTTTCCCGGATCAAGGGGAGGGGGTATCGATCGCGCTTAGTGAGTTCGTTAAGGGCGCGGTAGTCGACGCAAAACCGAATCCCTCCACCTGGTTTACGCACGAATAGTACTGGGGCTGATGCTTCTGAGCTGCTGGCGCGGATGAATCCCTTATCTAGTAGGTCTCGTAAGGTCTTACGGAGAACGAGGAGTTCTTCCCGTGACATGCTGTAGAGCGGGCCCCATGGTAGTACAGCCTCATTGCCGTCGCTCTCCTGTTTGATGGGGATCTTGTGGTCGACCCCAGGACGATGCGGAGGAAGGTTAGCAGCTTCATCAGGTTGGAACAGCTCTTGAAACTCCGCTAGTATAGCTGGTGGGAGGAGGGTCTTTAGGTCTGCCTTCTCAGTCTTCTTCGTAAGAGCCTTCTGTATATCTGCTAGGCTGATGGCTCGGACTTCGTATCCTGCTGTTCGTTTGGTACGTTGTCGCGCCCTCTTATAGAGCGTTGCAAAAGGGGCTCCTGGGAGGAGGCGGGCAACCCTGATCTGGTGTACTCGTTCTGGCTCCTCCTCGCCTTTCAGACGTAGGTCTACGCCGCCCCTCCTATGTTGTATCCGTTGCGCGGCAGCATCATACAGGATGCGGTTCCTCTCCATCCAGGGCTTCCCTAGGAACAGGTCGTCGCCAAGGCCACGTACGGTATACGCGAAGATCTTCTCATCATAACCGCACAGCTCGAGGTTAAAGACAACCACACCTGTTGCTTTTGTAGCGCCTGTAGCGTCGCTGAAGCTGCCTAGTACCCGCTCGGAGCGGTCCACTACTGGCAGGCGAAGCTTGCGGGCCAGGTCATGGTCGACAAGGGCGTATAAGTCGCAACCCGTGTCCATTAGGGCGTCTGCTTGAGTGCCCTTATGTATGCGGGTAGTGATCACTGCTGACTTGCTGCTCATGCGATGCTTAAACTGCTTCCATTTTGTGATATCACTAAGTTTGGCCTCCAACGCCCGACTTTGCGGTGGAGTTACTCTTTTCCCGAGCTCTCTTCAGCCTCAGAGCTTCCCAGCTCCTCTGTGGCACTATCGTTGCTGCTCTCTTCTGACTTCTTGGCTTTCTTGACCTTCTTGATCTTCTTTGGCCCTGGACGCTTTGGCTTAGTGCACCGTGTAGCGATATGGCCGATGTTGTTACAGTTATAGCAACGCCGACTATCCTTCTGCGGTTGTTCACTACCCTCGGACTCAGACGAGGAGGAGTAGCGTCTGCGGCGCTGCGGTTCCGGAGCTCCCTTCTTGTTCCTCGCGCGGCTTACGCCGGTCATCACCACATCACCATCGTTGTCGTGGTGCCTGCTTGCTTCGGGGGCTCTAGGGTAGTACGAGCTGCTTCTGCGCGTTGTAGCTGGAAGCCTCTCCAGCCTTGCGGCTACGTCTTGTACCCGCATGAGCCATCCGTGGTAGTTATCGACCGGAAGGTCGACAGTAACGAGGGCTCGTTGGAGCCGCGTACTAAGTGCTCCCTCGAGGAGGGTTATCTTCGCCTGGTCTGCCCAACTAGCCCCCCCAGCTTCTGACAATACTCTCTCGTATCGGGGAAGAAAGGAGGCGAGGGATTGGTCGTCCCGCTGACGGATCGTTCGCAGCGTAGCAGCTGCGCGGGAGGCAGCACTTGGGTCTTTGTACGTACGGTCCAAGTACCTCATGAACTCAGAGGGGTCTCGCTCGCCCCCGGGGCCTCCGGCGGCGTAGAAAGTAGCAACAACTTGCTGAGGGTCAACGTCGAGTCGTGAGTTGATATAGTACCAAACCTCGGCGTTACCCCCCATAAGTCCTGCATCTAGGGTTGTCTTATCGCGCATTTGCTGAGACCACGCTGGGTAGTCTTTGCGCCTTCCCGTGAACTTCGGGGGATTCGGTAGGGGCTTTCTCCGCCCTTCGGCTACCATTACTGTATCGTCACTCGGAGCCTGTATAGTCGTATCGGCTGTGGACGGGGTCGGTACGCTACTCGTAAGCGGCGTAGGGGTTGCTCTATCCGGTGACATAAGCCCATTCAGAGCTGTCAAGAGCTGCGTCATCTGGGCCGTCTGCTGGGCCATTTGGTCCTGAAGAGGACGTATGCTTGCGTTAACCGCTTCGTTGATCCGGCGGTCAATCTCGGCGTTCATCGCGTCGTTTGCGCTACCCTCTGGCGAATCCATCGTGTCGCTCTCGTGAGGTTTCGCGTAGCGTCTTCTGTTGTTGAGCTTAGAATATGTAAGGGGCTGGCCCCTAGGCTTGTTCAACGTAGAGGTGCCGTCGATTGACTATTCTAAGCTGAAGAAGGAAGAAGAGACTTTACAGGGATAGGCGCCTAACAGCGGTGAAGCAGACCGGGTTAGGCGGTGTACCCCGGCAGAATAGTGGGTCCAACGGAGCCGGATCTCGGAGACTGCTCCGGCAAAGCCGGAGATATCAATCCGGGCTCTAGCCCGTGACAGTATAAGTAGGATTAAGGTAAGATAAATAGAGATAACCATCCGAAGTTAGGGTTATACATTAAAAATAGTTAGATTTTAGGGTTATACGCAAAATTATAACATAATGGGTACAGAAGCCAAGATAATGGTAATCATTCAGGAAATGCAAAAGGAACGCCGATATATGGCCAAAAGCAGAGTAGTATAATAGAGAAACGAGAGGAGATAGTAAGAAGGATATAGTTAAAGGGTTCGCAGTTATATAAGACATACATAGATGTTTCATTCATTAGTAAGGCCATATTCAGAAGAGAAAGAACAGAATCAGTTTATACATCATTCAACATACGGTTCAGCAGAAGCAATATCAATCCAGAGAGGACGTTAAGATAGGACAATAGCAGTATATAAGATGATTTTCCATGCATATTTCAAGATTATTATAGTTATTAAAAGAAGAATAAGCAAGCAGCAGGTTATATTAGAGATATAGGTGACAAAGACAATATAGTTTAAATATTAAAACGTGCCCACAAGCCCATGGCAGATGGTGTATAATCGGAGTAGTAGGATAGACAGGTCAAAGTATAAGGCATTTTGAGATCATATAGTTCAATATGAAAAGAGAGTCAAAGAAAGAAAAGTCACAGAGGGAATAAGGAGTAGAAGAGCAGCAAGAAAAAAGAGAAGAAGAGGGAGGGCAAGAGGTTTAGGGTTAAAGGAGAGATCAAGCAGGGAAGAAGAGCAAAGATATTAATTTAGGGTTAGAGTAGAAGTGTAGTTTGCAATTTTTAGGGTTAGATAATAAATCAGTGTTAAAGGAAAGGTTAGAGTGATGGGGTAAAGTAGGTAAAAAGGTCAAAGAGAAAGTGTAAGAGAAGGGAGGTAGTAATAGAGGAAAGGGAATTCAACAGGAAATGAAGGGATAAAGACAATAGAGGTTATGTAGAATAAGTCAGAAGATAAGGGAGTCCGCAGATCAATGTTACGGTCAGCTATCCGACAGTAGGGTCTGCTAACAGAAGCTGGGGATTGAGACGTAATAACAGTACACTTAGGTCGTGGTCTGGGTAGTAGGTCGTAGGCTGATAGTAGATCGATCGTCAGAGGCTAAGGTGATCAGTCTTAGGCTCAACAAGTAATTCGCAGTGAAGGTAAGCTGAGAGTATCCGTGAGGATGAATACTAAGTTGATTGCTGAAGAGCTATGGAAGTCTGACCATGAGCCAGGCTCAGGGTCATACTATATATATAAGTCTTATATGAACAGTTCTGCTTGTTCATGAGCGCTGTGCCCCTTGTCACTATGAGCGCTCATTCTAGAGTGGGATGAGCGCTCATTCTAGAGTGGGATGAGCGCTCATTCTAGTCTCCACTGAGCGCTCATTGTGGGTCCCTTATCTATGCTCATTCCTTATCATCACGTGACCTGTACCATAGTTCTTCCGTTCCTGAGTGAGTCCCTGTTGTTCCCATGATCCTGCATAGTACAAATGTCCTGTCCTAGCCGCCCGACGCCCGAGTGGGTCGGTTAACTGTTATCCATGCATAACGGGTCGTAACATATGAGCCGACTTCAAGCAGACAAGCCTGGTAACTGATCTAAAGATCTGCGGTCTCAAAGTCAACTGCCTAGCAACGGGCTGCTGGCTTGCTGATGATGCCCTTTCAAATCTCCAATCTAATGCAGGAGAAGAAACGTCGAAAAATGGAGAGACGGCCTTCTAGCTTGGTTGGGTTAGGGTTGCTTCAATAGAATGGCGCCGCTCACGTGCCATACAGCGGACTGTGGTGTGTGGTCTTCATAAATCAACAGACTGACGTTTTAGGGGCATAGTGGAACCTATAGAACACAGCAACCTGCATTGATTTACTCGTAACAAAAAGTAACCTGTGTCTATTCTCTTACGTTCTCAGCCAATGCTTTCCAGCACACCCAGTTGGGTAAATTCATTAGCTATAAAATGCGACGCCTTGACCCTGGCCAAAAGAGTAGCACTCCGACATAATAAAGCGGGCCTCGCTAGCAGCAGATTAACGACAGTCGCCTTGCTAATGTGATCTGACATGTCAAGGAAGCGCATCATATGCGCGGCAGACGCACACCGCGAGGCCAATATCTATTGTGCCAGCTGCTGGATATAGAAGCTCGGACTGATACTCAGCTTCTTGAGCGACTTTGGCTCCGGATGCCAGTCTCATAATCAGTATCGAACAGTGTGGATTCCCCTGTCCCGGCTATCCTTATGAGACGTGCGGTGGCGAGGGGTCTTACATTTACCTATCGCTGCAAAAGGAAGGATTGGCCACTAGTTACAGATGCTCGCAGATCGTCCTCAAACGCCCCGTTAGTTACGTCATCAGCGACATCTTTAGCCATATCCCCAGTCAACTCCTCAGTCACATACTTGGCTTCATCAATGAGAACGGCATGGGGAGGTCGCATCAACAATCAACTGACAGCTTATCAGTCACAATCAGCGGCAATCCTGCCGACGTTGGTGAAGTCAGCCACGTCGACGATCGCATCTAACATCTCTCGTCCTAATATGACAGACATGGCAAACAGTCCAACCCCGCCCCGAGAGAAGCTGGCACAGGCACAAATTACTGGAATTATTGCGGGGGTGCTTGTTCTTTTTCTCGTTGTAGTAGCCATCCTGGCTTGGGCATGTCTCCAAAGGCGGAGCTATTTTCGAAGACAGCGACCTGCTGCCGGCTCCGTCGATGAGCGTCTTATGGCCCTAGGGCTTGCTGGGCGGCGAAAACTGTTTGTTACCAATCCAGACTAGTTTGGTTGTTATCGTTCTGGATGGTGATAGACATCAGCAAGATATCAGCGCGGCCTGTGAGTCGGCATTGAACAATTCTTAATTGTTTCCTAGGTCTCATGCATTATTGCGCTACAAGTCCTCACAACGTCATATCACCAATGGTCTGTGTTTTACCCAGCCTATGCAACGTGCTCAATCCTGCAAACTCCGCATTCTGGGCGCCAGATCGTCTTGGGAAATGCTGCCGCTGTGTCCACACAGATTGCGGCTGCAGTATGCGTACGCCATTGGAACCTCGCTGCAGCCGCTCCACATCACGTTGACGGCCTCGGCCAGATTCTCACCCTCGTTGACCACCTGGTGGTATGTTCCTGGGAGCGTGACCACCATCTCTCCTTCTTGACAGGTCGTCTCCGTAAATTTAATACCCCACTCGCGGAGAGCCTCGGTTGAGAAAAGGGCATTGCTGTGCCGAACAAATTGTGAACATTCCGGCTGTGCCTGACGATGCTTGACACATTTTCTGTGCGGGAATGTCTTGCGGCATTTGTTTTCAAAGTTTCTCACATTCCCAGCCTCTGGCGTAATGAACAGCCATTTCTTAGGCGCCCCCCATCGCACTAAGTTGACTGACGGCACGGCGAGGTCTTCGATATGCATGCCACTTCCAGTGAAGACGTTTTGCGCGTAATAAAGATACGGCGTCGTGATACCCGGTTTGACGCTGTCCACGAAGAGTTCCTCCAATTGAGGGCCGCAGCTTAGCAGAGGCGATGGGTTGCCATGTAAACAAGACCAATCGCCAACAAAGTATCGACCCCGCAGAGCTTGAGGACTCCGAAGAGCTTTTGATGAGAAGAGGTGCCCACTAGTGAGTGAGACATCCTTGAAACGACGAAAATGTGCGGGGTCTGAGTAGTGCAGTTGAGATACAGTGTTTTTCCCCTCGGAAGGCTTGATTTCAGTGACGTAGCTGTCCACTCGTGAGTTGTTGTCCCCCTCCAGAGAGAAGCTAGGGATTCCATTCTGAGTGAGAATATCGCGAGGACGATAGTCAACGATACGGCACTGCCAAAAGCCTCTAGCTGTTACCTCTGGATCGTTGCAAAAGCGGGCTAATGTCTCACTCGTACGGGGACCTAAGTCTCGCAGGGTAATGGTTGCCGGCTCATGAGTGGGGTCGGGAGGCGGGCAGGTATGCTGCGCTAAGTCACCCGTCGCTCGTGGCGTGTAGTTGATGTTCATGGTCACTTGGTGCTAGTGATCAGATGTATCAATTTGATAGTCTTACACTATTAGCGCACTCCTAAACCTAGATATTTGAGGGGAGACTTATACTCCTAGCTTGAGCCAGCCTTTTAACAATTGAATAATAGTGTGTCATTTAGGGGCCTTCATTACGAGGCTACGATATGAGCCCATAAATTAAGCGGCGCTCTCGGCCATTTTCTGACTCCTTATTGTAATGCCTTAGTCACGGATCGTCCTGTTGTCCGTTAATTCACAAGATATACCATGTTCTTTACATCTTCTAGAGCACTAGTACAACAAGACCAGGCGCCGCCTAAAGGTAGCTGCTGATATTAGATATCATAGCTCCTGAAAAAGATGACGGAAGCGAAACGGAATTCCCGGCAGTATCATATCACGAATAATGGTCCAAAGACAACCACAGAGATTAACTGCGACTTTCGAAACAAGTTTTGCACGACCGTATTTAGCTTAGCTCACATGCTGACTTCAATCCACGATCTTATCCTGGTGTCTTTCTGCAATGAAATGTATACTGACAGTTCCAAAAAACAGCTATTGAATTGTAGAGGCCGTCCGCGACGCATATTGCCTCATTCGTGATTAACAACGTCAACGCACTTCGCTCGCCAATTCACACAGTTATAGTGTTTATCCTTGAAACACCGACTTGTCGTGGAAAACCTATCCCTCTGTGAACACACGTGACAAGTCCATTCAGTGCGATGCTATACCGATGATGTACGGTAGCTACTGAGGTTACATAGCTAAACGATATCCAGCTGTACAGTAGCGGCTGACTGTAGGACAACTTTGATGTCAGTCTGACTTTGATATTAACAACACGGTGACAAATTAGAATCCCATGACTTACAGGCTTGTGCCGAACGGCACATGACAGTTTGGCACAGTCATCTCCTATCAGAACAGCCTCATCTAGAACTATAAAAACAACAGTACGCCGGTCTTTGCGAAGAAGATTATGACCTATCCGTGGCTTCGAATTGTCGAAGGGAACCCGCCCACTGCAGTCATCAATCTGTCCCCTACGCTGCAGCGTGCTGAGACCCCTTCTGTGGTGAGCATCGTTCGGGAAATACCAGACTCCCGCCAGCAGCAGGGCGTGTACTCATCCCTCGGCCGAAGAAAGGGCGTCGTGTTAAATGAGGTCAATCTCCAATGCAGTCCCTTAGATGAAGAGCAATGCAGCCCGCATCACAGACATGATCAGCACCCAGTGAGTTACGACAGTACTATTGGACTGCTTTGTTGGTGGACGACCGTCCTCAGCGATGCCATCTGCTTCTTCGTACAAGATCCTCTGTCTGCCCGCAATACGCTCTCTCGATGGATAACGGAATGCAACCGCCTAGACCTTGAGTTTCGTCCAGCGGCTGTCATCATTCTGGATAGCGCTGTTGAAAACGATGAGGCGGACCGCCTCCGATCCCTCCTTGAGGAGGACCCGCCGTCTGCTTTCTTCCATTCCGTAAGCGTGCACTCCGTCCGTGGATACGGAGGAAGGCTACCCAGTAGTGTGTTTGGCCGGATGAGAGAGGTTCGAGCGATGCGAAACGCCAACCATCTCTTGTGGGACTGGCATACCATGTTCAAGCTATCGCACGGCCTTCTGCGACAGCTGGCAGGTCGATCTCCGTCGCCTCAGCGCGACATCAATGTAGGCTACGTCTCAGCTCTCGACCTTGAACGGACGCCGCAGCCCTTGCAGGAGGCAACCGAGTGGCTCGCAGATACCTGGTGTTCTTGGATAGAGCAGACTACATCAGAGGAGGAGGCTTTGCAGATGAGGCTACCGATACTCGCACACGCTATCGCAGTAGATGCAGCAATATCATACAAGGGTCAGGCGGCGTGGCATAGCTCTCACTCTTCACTGCTGCACTGCTGACATTGGAACGCAGGCTTTCACGTGAGGGCGGTCTTCGACCAGCTTCATCGGCATATCGTGAAAAAAGCACTCAGTCGCCGGAAGATTGTCTCCGCAGCCTATGGCATGGCTGTCGTCGCCTCCCATGTCGAAAAGACAGCAGAGAACGCACTGGATCACATGCTGCAACACTACCAAAAGTCTCGTGTCAAATTTTTGAAAGAGCATCAACCTAGTCTCGCTGACAGTCGGTCTTCCGACCTTTGCCTCCTCTGCTTCGTCAGGCCAGCAGACATCTTCCTGCCATGTGAATGTGCTTTGTGCGAGACATGCTGTCGGAGCTATGGTCGTCCCACAACAGGAACGGTGACGGCGTTCGATCGGTGCGTATGGTGTGGCATGTTGTTTGCCGGTGGATGCGCGATTCGTCAGAAGCCTATCACCGCTGGCTGTCGGGTTCTGGCGTTAGATGGTGGCGGAGTGAAAGGAATTGTACAGCTTCACGTGTTGGAGGCCATCGAAAAGCTTACGAAGCTGCCGATCCGCATATTCTTCGACCTGGCCATTGGCACAAGCGTCGGTAGGTCGCCCAGCACACCCTTCTGGTAGTTCACGCTTTTAGTTACCCACACATTGCTTTTACGAATTGTGAACAAAGTAAGCTGATCATGCGTAGGAGGCATAAACGCTCTTTCCATCGGTGTCTTGCAATGGCCTCTTGACAGGTGCGAAAATACCTTCGTGGAGGTGGCGAAAAAGATATTTCCGAAGGCAACAACAGCAGCCGGCCGTTGGTGTCTCCATACGAAAAGAAACCCTACGAACAGATGCATGTGGCTGTGACAGACATAGACTCCAACACCAGCGCGTCGAAGCTTTTGACCACATACACTGCGCCGGCATGCACCGAGATGGGCGGGAGACTTGCGAGCAATATATTGGTGCGAGAGGCGTAGGTCCACCAAACCATTGTAGAGGCACCTTTTGCTGATGTTGTCGATCAAGGCTGAAACCACGTCCGCAGCACCCTGGTGAGTCGCGGACGACGGAGTGAAATCAAGGCAAAGACCATGCTAATAAAGACTAACAATTTACAGTTTATTCCCGGCCAAGCGCATCGGGGATCGTCTTCTGTACGACGGCATAGACATACCACTACCGCATGTCCGGGCGTCAGCAGTACGGCAAACTCCGTTCGACAGAAGGAGACTCTAAGGTTGTGCGAGTCGACCCTGTTATCGCCATGGAGGAAGTCGCGTTGGATGATTCCACCGCCGTCGCGCGGCTGACATCGCAGCTGAGGCGACAGCTTAAAATTGATGCGGAGCTCTGGGCGACGATGAAACAGACGTCGTGGGCCATGATATCGGCTTTGTTCTATTTTCAGCTCCAGAAACCACCGAATGTGGCTGGGAGGCACGGCCAGCTCCACTGCGAGGGAATCGTGGCCTGTAGATACGAAGACGACGCGGCAATCATGAAGATACTCGCGACCGAGTATCCTGGCCTCGTGGCGCTGGTTGACGGCAAGGAATATAACTTGCTTCCACGTGGGCGGGCAGAAGTCAGCTTTCGGCTTTTCTCATGGAACCGGCGCATCGATATCCGGATCAAACACGCTGAGAAATCCGCCTCCATAACGGGGTTTCCCGCGTCGATGGAGGGGCTATATTTCTTGCAGCAGCAACTGCCCCTGGAAGTGTACGTGGTACAGGCGCCAGTGAGTGAGTGTTTGAGGAAGGGAAAACGTCGACAGCCGGCACAAAGCTTGATGGCGCTGCGCAAAAGGAGGCGCGTAGCTCCTTGAGGTAGCCTCTCTACTGTACAACTATCTATAGCCTCTTCTGAGGTAGCCGCTGGGAAGTTGATCATCTGTTTGATTCATGAAACATGATATCGTCTAATGTTTCTGTTTTGTCAATATCTCCTGGAGTCCGATGATCAAAAGGTGGTGTGGAAACATGCTATGAGTAGATCAAAAATGGGGATCGTATCTAAAAGAAAAGAAATCAAAAGACAGCGAATGTTGCATAGAGTTTACGATTGTCCTCATATCTCTGTACGTAGTATTCCATCCGGTTTCTGCTCCACGCCACCACGAAATTTGATGAGATATCAACACAACGCCACGCGAGCCTGTTGACCTGCTTAGCGGAGACAATTGCCCGGGGTAATGAGCGACTAGTCGCCAGCTCGAACTGCAGAGTGAAAGTCGCGATAACTAGCATCTCGTCTAGGCCACGCAACTTGTGTATCAATCTATACGATCGTGAAGCCCACGTCGATTTGAGACATATCGTCAAGCTTACGACAAAGCTGGCTGGAGACTTTTTCATATCTCAAAGCTACTACTGATCTTGCCTCTTGGCCAGCATGTTTAGACTGGAAGAAGGAGCAACAGTACAAAGAAAACGAAACCTCCTGTCAAACCCTGTGTTGTGTGCTCTCAGCCGTACTACGCCGAAAGTAAGAGTATGAGAAAACCGAGAAAACCACAAACAAGCGCCCAATTCATAACGAGACCCCACAAACATCTTCGTTCCCAGCGGACGCTGTCTTTCTCCGTAGCTTATAATGCCTCTTGTAAGAGTTGTTCTGACGCTTGCATATCGCAGATCATCTCGTCAAGCAAGTTTGGTCTGCAACGACACATGTCTGTGTGGTGAAGAATGGCAAGATTGTCGCAAAGGTCGGCTGCGGCAGGAAATAGGGGGAATACCGCTCGTCTTATGTTTGCTTTCCGCGATATGTTCTTCCTAATACAATCAGACGAAGGACGGATGAAGATAATCTAATGTAAAGGCCTTAGTTGGATTGGATGCATGACTAATAGGTTTGTTCATACCGGAAAAATGAATGCTTAGACGAATGATTACTTTTCTCAAGTTGATACTCGGCTGATGTTACAGGCTTATCAGGGCAACTAACTGTGCCACAAAGCAAACGCTTTAGTAATCTCAAATTCATTGTCATGATTCATAAGCCTACAGAGACCAACCACAGCCAATCTCGTCTTCTAGTCACAGATTTTGGCGTACAACGGAACAACAGCGACTAGAACTTAATGGTGACTGCTAATATGAGATAAAGTGACTGGCCCTAAACGTGACTCAGCGGTAGTGTATGTCTGGCACCTGGTCAGTACCCAGCGCCGACTAGAGCGACGAGGACTATCCTATAAACCACAGACAGCTCGCTCAAAAATGGCAATCGACAATGCATCTGCCCATAATCACTGCCGCCCTACTCGCTGCACTTGCACTGGCTTTGCCTGAAAATGAGGACGACGATAACGACGAGCAAGAGTGCCCCAGAGGCCCGGCCATGACAATGGGGACCGTTGCATACTTTGAAACCCCCAGACTCGCAGAGGCCTGTCCCGAGGCGCACGTGTACTTCCTAGACGCCCAGAGCGAGGTTGTCCGCTCCCAGCACGTCAACATCACTAATTCAACCACCGAGTGTGACACCAATCTACTGCAGGCAATCTCACTGCCGGCCGACCTCACCTCGACCTACGCAAAAGTGACATTCTTATGCGGCGGAGACGACGAGCCCCAATGCCAGATGCTCAGACTGTTACCGCCGACAGTGGCGAACTCAAGCGGTCCGTCTTCTCTGGCAATGTCCCGGACATGTGTAAATCTAGATAGTTCGGCTGCCAGCCAAACGACCAACCCGGCGACCAGCCCGACTCCTTCCGTATTCCCGTCATCGCCGGCCAATCCGGCAAGCGGCGTTGCGGATGCACTGACTTCCACCCACCCGACTGGCGGCGCGCCGACCGAGGCCTCACAGCAGTCAGCAGAAACTGCTACAGGCCCAGGTGGCTCTCTCCCCACAGCTGCCCCCACAGACCAAGATGGTCCTCCATCTACGCCGGGTACTGGGGGATCCTTCGTCGCTACTCCGGACAGCACCACTGCATGGCTCTCTCCCGTACCCTCGTCACCGGCACTGCCTGAGAGCCCATCTGAAGCTTCATCCGAAATTGCCAGCAATGACACAACAGGCGCGCCGTCTAGTCTTCCAGCAGGAGCCACTGATGCGACACGCACCGCTATCGGTGGTTCGTCTGCCGAGCCATCGGATGGGGTTCAGAGTCCGACTGACATGACGACGTTCATCACATCCACCACTGCGGGGGCAAGTGGCGCGCCCCGGTGCACGTGTCAAGGGTGATTAATTATGCTGGAAGAGGTACTCTATTTCATACAAGTCCAGACAGAACTCAATGTTGTTGTTGTTGTCGTTTGGCTTGCGTATCGCTCAGGTCCATTTACAAAGGAGGGTTGAAAGTCAAGACCAGCTGTATCGAAAGGGGGAAAGTATCCACAAAATAGATCGTCCAATGCCTGAATCAATGTATCTTCTCTGCTTATTGTCGTGATAACTACCTAGTGTTCCATGCCTCTCCGCACCCACAAAGTTTGATCTGCCTCGATCCGTCGATGAATGCCCACACACCTGCTCGATGAGGCCTAAGCGTCTCAATACAACGAACGTATGCCCTGTTGGAACAAAACAGTACATCCTGGATGACAAACTTTTCAAAGCCGCCGCGTTTCGGTTTTTTTATCTGCCATAGCGGTTGAGTTAGTGTTGGCAAACGTCTGGCGACAAGACGAACGGTCTCGCTCTTCCCCGCAGTGCTCGAAGTACAGGCCTTGAACACTTTGAAGACCTTGTTGAGCGCGGCAGGAGCGAGGATGTTGCCGAATAGGTTTTCTTTCCATGAACTTGTACGACGTGCCGCTGCCCAATAGGCTGTGGATGTACGCTTTCTGTGTTTTCGTGTACGTTGTGTACGCCGGGGGAGGGTGCGCGTGTTCTCGAGCCAGCTTGGGCCGAAGCTGCAGGTCCCGATGGGCCATGGTGGGCGGTTCATCCCTATCTTGCAATAAACCACTCGGTCCGGCACTCGGATCGGGTGTAGTAAGAAACTGTTCGAGGCCAGCTTGGCGTAAAGTCGGAAGTGATACCCTGGGCTTCGAGCTGGTGAACTGTGGTTGAACTGTTCGAAGGGGGGCAAGCTGTGGCGGCTTGATGGGGGCCGGAGGCGCGGTGCGTCTCGGACATATACAGCACGCAGGCGATGTGCTCCAGCGGCGGTCTCGGGTAGGGGCTTCGTGACTGTTCAGCGGAGGTACATATCATTTGCGGGGCTTGCTTTCTGTGACCAGCAACATAGTGAAAAATGGCCAAAACTCTTGTCTACCAGGTGAGAGAAGGAAACCTGATTTCATTGTTCGAAGCTGCAGCGCAGTACAGGAATAAATACTTCTCTTGCTAACTTTTGCTATCATCGCCGTTACATCAATATCTTTGTTCACGAAGGTCAGCCTATACACCCATGTTACGGTGATACTATTCTTCATATCACCGCAGTCATAGAATTATCGGTCACTACGCAGCAACGGAGAGGTTTCCTGCTTGAGGTGAGAAGAATTCCTAGCGTATGTTATACTGTAACTACAGTACAGGCATGCAAAGTAGTCTCATTATCGACAGCCAACTCAAACACATACACACTGGAGAAGGGCCCACATGCATGTCCAAACGACCGCCCCCACCGAAAGCCATTGAGCAATCCCCGGCTGCGTCGTTACGTTCGCGCCCAACCCGGATAACACCCTGCCAGCCAGCAGCGGAAGAGAGACGCAGATGGCCATGCAAGCTAACGCAACGCACAAAACAACAAAGAGGAGGGCGACCGTTACGATACGGGGAATACACAGTAGGAGCAGACCCTGCGGGAGGAAAATCGATAGAACGATGGCCGTGCATGTGCCGACCAGGACAAACGACAAGAGCCAGTATGGGGCGATGCCCAACCCGCTGAGCGCGCCCAGGTCCGCGCTGTCCATGTCCAACGCTTCGATCTCCGGCAGGCCGGGCACGACCAGCCGGGCCGCCTGCCACAGATTCTCCAAGGCTTTGATATGGAACGTCTGCGACATGTTCAGCTCCCCATACGGCACGAGCTTGGTCGTGTCGTTGGGGTACCCAAGCTGCCAGACGCCCCTTGTTTGGAGACAGACATACACGGGAACGGCATCGCGCCAACCGTTTAGGCCATCCATGAGCCCCACAGCGCCCGTGCTGATGGCCTTGTCTGCCGACGCGACAACAGTGGCCACATGCGCGCCGGCTTTGGTGGCGATGGATTTGAGGGGATCAGAAATATCGTCGGGAATGGTCAGCCGTCGCTGGCTTTGGTCTTTATCGAAGACATCAAATACATCGCTGACGTTCTTCACCAGATTTGCCGTTGTTACCTGCTAACATGTTAGACAGGCCGAGGCGGGGCCCACGAGGGTTGGTCGGTGAGGGTCCTCACATTCAATAAAGAGCAATGCTGGGTGGTATCCCAGCCAGGCGTGACGTAGAAGAGGAACAGAAGCAGGGAGCACACCCACACAGCAACGTTCAAGCCGTTCAGCCACCGCATTTTCACAGCATCTCACATCGTTTCCCATATCTTTATATACTTTACGGCGAAGTCATCCGCACGTTTGTGACTCAATTGACCATGAATCGCTGAATGTGTCAGTCGTCTGGGCTTCTTTGCCTTGTAGTGTGCGCTTAGCGATTTAAACGTACGTACAAAGTGGTTTACCGCTACCGCACATGTGCGCTAAGACGCTCTTTCAAGTACCTCAAGATTCTCCTCCGGGTGGCCATATCAGGCTCCGGCTTGTGCGCTATTGTCTGCTCGCACACCAGGCATTTTACGTGTCGATTGTACGTGCTCAAGTAGATTATATGAGATGGTTTGCTGGCTGTGGTTCCGAGGTCGATGTCGCACTTACAATATCCGCAGATGAGGGTCTGGCAACAGGAAAGCGTAAGAGCGAACATCGCACGTTGAGAGCATAGCGAGCAGAGTAGATCGACCGGGGTCCGAATCGGGCTCAACGCGTCCATGGTGGCAAAGCCGCATGAGAAGAGCAAAAGGCGAGGAGAAAGGAGATGTCAAGATTGAGTTGGTTAAAAGGGTAGCTCGGTATACTGGGTTTTCATGATGGACGCTGGAGGCAATAACTGTTAGTCTCTCCCAACACGTACAGGACATAACAACACAGAAACCCCACGTCGCTTCTGACTACCAAAAGCATGTAGGCATGACTTTGCCATCGGCATGTTGCAATAGACTGCCCTTGCCTTTGCTGCCTCGTACGTCGCATCGTTGTTCGTCATCACTATGCGATTCGGTCATTCCAGTCAATTCAGCCAACTGATTCAGCCCAATCGAGTCAATACTGACTCGGATGCCCAACTGCTTATTGTCCAAACACGGAAGCGTGGATTAAAATGGCAGAGAGGTAGTCACGAGAAGTATGATGACACAGCGTAGCAGCATGACTATGATTGAAGGTATCCAGAGACCCCCTTAACAGGGCTGCAGAGCTGATGAGCTGATTTTTCATGTTGTACGATATGTTGCATAGCGTCCCTTCAAATATGGCTCTGGTTGATGAGCAGTAAGTGCTTGAGCCTCGATATTTATCATTGGTCTGGCAAAGCCATTCCTGCGTCCCATAAATGGAGACAAGAGCTGAAGTGCCTCTGGCTATATCGAAGCGCTTGGTTTTGATCCATGTAGAGCGCCGCGTGGAATGCGAGTACGAGAGACTCACCGAACCCGCCTCAGACGACGGGCGCTGCCTGGTTCGACACCGTCACAACAGAGAAATTGCTGTGTGCCGATTGACGTGGCTCCAGAGCCTTGAAGGAATTGGGCGCATTGCTCACCGGAACATCGCCGCGATACATGGCATTTTCCACGAATCCCAGGCCGTCTTCCTCGTCCACGAACGACTCGAGGTCGATCTGCATGACCTTGCGATCACAGATGAGATCCATGTTGCTTCCGTCCTGTCTCAGGTAAGCAGGAAGCGCGACCTTCTGAGGCGGTATCTTCGATGTTGAGATGCGTGCTAGGTCATCGAAGGCATTCACCATGTGGTGGCTGAGAAGATCCGGTTTCCCCTAGAGTCCATTTGCGTCACGCGGTGTGGGGTTGTCAAGATAGGTACTTCGCGACGAATTCCATTGATGTCCTAGAGATTGTGTCTAAAGCACACAGTGCTTAACGTTTGTTTCCAACCGGCCGTCGATATCGTCAGCGACGCCGAGCGGTACTGGTCAAGACTGTACGGCGACGTCCTTCTTTGGATCAGGTCACAGCTACAGGGTCTGGGCCTGAGCTTTGCTGCGCGCGATTTCCTGTCAAAAAGCCACGAGAGAACGCTCCCTGGCATACAGGTACGCTAGCTTCCCCGGCCACATCTTCGGGTTTCGCTGAAACAACCTCCAGCACCAGTTTTTGACGAGGTCCAAGGGGCCTGACGGGCTGTTTGCCCTGGTCGCACAAGCATTGGAAACGAAAGAGACCGTCGTGCTCGATCGGGCGCGAGACAATCTGGTACCTTGCGACCTAGTCACGAGGATGTGGCATCAACCCTGTCACGAGCAGCAATCTGTTCTGAGAAGGAGATGACGGGAAAGTGTAGATGTCCTTCATTAGACTACGCGATTTCAGTCATTTTTGCATCACCAGCAACTATCGCAAAGGTGTCCTCATCAAGGAACACATCCCAAATCGGTGATCGCATGTCTGGGATAGACATGCTTGTTTCCACAGGTCTCGCCAGACCCGGAAACACATGTTCAAAACATCCCTCCCACTGGCGCATGACCTCCTTATACGTCCATTGCAGCTGGCTTATCGCGGAACAGCCAGGCTCATTCCATCTGGCTAGGTGTATTAAGTGCTATTGAAAGGCGGTCGCACACATCTGCCATTTCGCTATGAATGAGATAATGTCGTCCTTCTCTGGAACGTATGGTACGGCTGGTAGTGGCAAGCTGACTACGTGGCTTTGGTTGTTTTTAACGAGTGATATTTTTGGGTTTCTGTGAGGGCGTCTACGTTCCGCCCGCCGGGGCCCAGATGGCGACTCAGGCAAAAAAGACGAATATCTTGACAGGCGCACGCTGGGTATGGGGAAGTCCATATCGACTGTCTTTGGGTATGGGACAAAATTAGAAAAGCAGCGTGTTTGGGAGCAGAAGCTCTGCGAGTTTGCCAGCACGACTGCGAAGGAGACACGGTCGTGAGTAATTGAAAGATGTATGATATCTTGGTGGATGCGGAAGGTAGCTTTCTGTTTTGAACAACGAGTTGACCAGTTCCTATGCAAGAAAGTGCGCTGCTGATTGGCAATGATTAGCGCACACGCCTGAAACGATACCCATGCTTGTGTGGTTTGCAGGGCGCGATGACATAAGAGCGTAAGACTAAGGACAGCAGACGGGCGCTTCATTTGCTCAGCAGGCGACAGATTAGACTTTGTAGGTTATCATAACCAATGGAGCGTAGTGGGCGTTGGCGCTAAGCTGACCACAGCCATGATGAGGTGACTGAAACTCGTGCCGCTGTCAGTTCATTCAAAGAATCTCTCTCCTCCATGGCATCACTAGGGAACTATTGGGGCACAAAAATACCGCAGAAAGGGCAAAGTTGCGCTAACCGCCATGAACGAAGTCAAAGATTTGGACAATAGGACTTCTAGCTGATTTACTACTGTATTGAACCTATACGCTAACGAGGTGCAGTACCATCAGACATCCAATCCACAGTGGGGTCGTTGCGCCGTTCCATCTCCTCCGGGTCCAAATTATGTCGTGTGTAGATGGCTATGCAGATGATACCTGAGACTTGAATTGCAATGTTCGTCGTCTATTATCCCAGCTGCTCGTCCAGAGGAGATTTCTGCTTTAACCCCAAGCCGCCTATCGGCCATTAAGAAGTAAATCGGGGCATCGCTCACCGGCGAGGCCTCACTTCTACCACGGCTTCGGATGACATGATTTGCTGTGCAGATCATCATCGAGATATTACGAGTGAGCCAGGGCAACCAACTGTGACATAAAGCAAAAGATTCGGTAATTATACCAGAGGCATCATTATCCCCTGTTCTGTACCACATAGTTACGCCGGCCAGCACCTCAACTGGTCAGGCTGTAACACCAGATTCACCATACACTTTCCCGAAATGTTGCAACATCGGCGCGTAGTAAAGGTCCAACACTTCTTCAGCTCTTCGTGCCGTCCAGCGAGAGTGAGGTCTGGGGATCAGAAGGCGCTGCATCAAGTCAGAGATTGCTTCATTCGTGACATAAAGAAGCAAACCCTGGTAATAGCAAGCAGCGGGATGCTCGCTGCATCTGCAGCCTCGCGTAGTTCTGAATCTGAGGCGCAAAATTGGATAGCTGTGCTACGGTCGACCGCATGGCCGTCGACACATAGAAATTGAAATTTCCTTTTTCTTGTTAGACGTGTGGTACTCAATCAGAACTGCCTACCACACACCTCATAATAGCACCAAGCATACGATTCGACCGGTTACTAGAGGGACATAGCGACCTGTCTGGCCGAAACCATTCGTCCTGGTGAAGAACGAGTTCCCGCATAATGCAGCCAGCAGACCAAAGATCGATCTCTGAGCCGTACTGCGTGCTTATATCCTGCCATTCAAAGGCGTCTGCTACCAACAGCTCTAGTGGCCGGTAGTATAACGTGCAAACCTATGTAGTGTCAGTTCGTTAAGAGACAGCACCGCAAGGATCTGTAGCATACCACCGGAGTTCTGGCGTCAGATCCATCAAGGCAGTGAGATAATCCAAAGTCGCAAATCTTCACGCAGTCGTCCTCAGAAATCAGTATGTTATCGGGCTTGAGGTCACGATGAACGATTCCGATATCGTGTAGAAAGCTTAAGCCTAGCAGGATCTGGTCGGAATACCAAGCCGCTTGATTGAAGCCAAGCGGAGCACGCCTGAGCCTTTGGCTGAGGTTCTCAGCGACGTAGGGCAAGTCGACAATCAGCTCGTCTCGCACGTAATGGACCTCTTGCAGATAGATGCAGTGTTTGCGGACTTCGGAAGGATAGTTCTTGATTCGACGGAGGCAGCCGATTTCCCGGAGGCTCTCCGGCGAGAGCCCGCCAGATCCTGGAAGAGGCATATGTTTCCGTGCGACAAGCTGGCCCTGCACCACGACCTTGTAGACGACGCCATAAGAGCCCGATCCCACCCTTTCAGGAAATGAGAAGTTCAGTTCATCTTTGACAAAGGGACACGATTTTCACGAGTCTGGCAGGTCTGTGTGGCCGGCGTGCATATCTATATGCGTAGAGGACGGGATACTATCTGGACCTCAATGCGTTGAAAACGCAGAGGGAAACAATTTTCACCTGAGACTGCTGTATAGGGATATTGCACGCATTCAACTTTTTATGTGACTCATCTATGTAGTAGTCAAAGTTGACTTTTTGTACTCCCCGCCCCCGCTTCCGATCAGTCATGTCTGGCTTATTACGCAGTGCAAGTCGTCAAGCTTTCGCTCAAACCCGTGGGCGAACCATTGTATCAACAGTACCATTGGCCATGCAGGGGCTCAAATAGACCTAAGCTTCCGTCGCGATCCCGAACCTCAGCACCTTCACTCTTACCTTCAACCCCGACAACCCCCCCAGGGTCCACTTCGGACTCTCTGTCCCATGTAAGAGCTGATGCCGGGCGAGGCCGCCGGGATACTACTGTTTTCCAGCTGTTGGGTTGCGTCGATACGTCCAAGATGACGGCAATTCCCATGGCACCTTCGTACAGTTCAGCACCCCACGTGCGCAGAAGCTCGTCCTGATGGTCGACGTATTTCCTTGACATGGCACGAGAACCACCAGCAACCGTAGAAGAGAATTGCAGGGCTTTGATATCGTCTAGCCAGCGAGACAGGGCCCAAACTTCCACAAGGGCGATATGGACAAGTTCTAGGTTTGCTTTGGAGCCTACGCAACGAAGCAGGACTTCTTTTGACCTTCGTAAGGATGGACGAAGGATAGGATCTTGAGCGTTAGCTTCATCGTCGAGCGACACTATCAGACTAGCAATCTCGCAATCCAGCGAAGACATCGTTCTGCTGCAAAAGAAAGACGACACTGTGAGCTGGCAAATTTATGTTGGAGGCTTTCCATACTGGATGGTAGACTTGGAATAAAGCCTGAGACTAAATAGTAGGGTTGCTGAGTTACTGCCCTTAGTCACTACCAAAACCTCTCCTGTGACAGCAGCGGCTCTTGCAGCGGTTACCATATCGATAGCGACATATGAACTAATAAATTGAAAGTATGACCAACGCAGAAGTTCTGAAGCGGCTGCACACATGAATGCGAACGCCACGCGTTTTTAAGTCGATTGCTACCCCCTTTAAGTCATCTCAGACTACTGCTGATAATAGAGAATGCTGCTTTTATAGTGTGTGATTTTTCATTAATCAGCTCTAACTCTTCCGCTATTTAAGCTAAGATCACGAACGCTTTTATCTTACGAGGCGAGGTTTGTCCGTGTGTATTTAAAGGCGTTGGGATGGTTTCTGTCGAGTAAAATGGCGGCGAATTTCCCTCTCATTATCTTGGCTTTGACCGTAGTTGTAAGCTTTGCGCATTACGTTCTAGGTGTTGTACTTACCCTTCTTAAGATCTGGGCTTTCGTGACTATGGTCATGCGGGTTTCCAATGGTCCGACGGTCGGCTCAGGGATTATTGCCATGAATCAGTTGTCGAAGGAATGTTTTTCAAACGCCGCACACTTTCCGGTCCTAAACCACGTCCTCCGAGATACTTTTGACGGCCTCCATATGTGGTTGAATGACATGTAGAAACGGGAAACCAGGAATGACCGGAGTGACAACCAGGCCTCTGGAGAGATTCCACCGGCGCATCAACACCACATGGATTGAATGCAGCGGTGATACGCCGTAACTGAATACTAGTCTGCCCAGGCTGCGCTGTCGACTTAGATTGTGGATTTTATGATTAGCACACATGTAGCAAGTGGCGGGAGTGGAATTGCTTATTTAATTGAAGTCGAAGATTTCAGGTACTATTATGTGAAACGGCCGCAATAGATCGGCTGTCCTGCTTCATTCCTCGCTTAACATAGGGTCTGTCTGCTGAGGTGGTGTGAGTGAGTTGTAGCTATTGCCAACAACATATATCTCCGTATTATGTCTACGATATTGTCACTTTACTTCTATTAGAAATGCCGAGTAACTCATATTTTGTAGATGATAAGTGGCAGCTGCTCTTATGGTCACAATGACGCATTTCGTGTTCGTTGACTATATATCACCCAACGGGACCGGTCTGTCGAGCGTCCGTCACAAAGCATAACCACAGTTCGTTTTAACGAGCATGCCCACCTATGAAATCCGATGTTCACTTAGAGAAGGGAAATTTTGTAAGATTTACATACAATCTCCAACTATCTGCAAGGCTTGCTTGGAGAGGACCTCCACACGGCTTTGTTTACGGATTGAAGGCCCTCTCCAAGCAAGCCTTGCAAATAGTTAAAGAGTGTGTTACGAAGTCGAATGCCAACGGCCCCTTCGAGGAAGACGAGTATGCATGGTATATGGTGCGAATGGCCTTCGCTGTAGATAACCTTCATTACAAGCGTATTATCGAAAGGAATATTAAGTTATAGAACATCCTCCTTGGCTCACATGGCGTGCTTAAGATTGTGGACTTTGGATGCGGTGTAAATGGTATGAGCAGAAACACCCTCTGCGGCAAGCCTGAGTACTTGGCGCCGGAGATGATCACAGTTCACATGAGGGGTGGGCGGTATGACGAAAGAGTCGACATCTGGAGTCTAGGCATTCTCATGTACGAGCTCCTTGTCGGCGTTGGACAGGCGCTACGGCTGTATATTGACCGCATCCGAAGGGTGGGCTACACACTACCAGGTGACGTTCATTTAGCTATTCTGCTGTTTCTTAGTCTGGAGGCCTAGGACTTGATGGGACAAGTACTTCTGATGTGCTATGATCACGCCATCTGAATGCTAAGTAGGATTGGCTATAAGTGGTCGAATCGACCGAGGGGATCTCGATGCGGAAAACACAATCGCACCCCTGGATTCCGAAGCATTGCATGAAGACTCTTTGATAGGCTGTTGGGGACGAACGGTGGTGCCGTGTCAGCAACTTGGAGGGTAACACTCGGTAAGGCTGTCCTTTGAATCGTGGTACTGTAACAAAACGGCCAGATTGAAATTGTGCGGCAGACCTATCCTGGTACTTTATCGATGCACGTAGAATACATGCACGCAGCGAAATTGACAGAACAGCATTGAGTGCTACATAAAGTTGGACAAAATCGTCAGAACCAAGCAAATCATCCGTAGAAAGCGACAGAATACCGCTGATAGCCCAACGAGCTTTGAGCAAGCCAGATGCCTCCCGCAACAGAGACCGCTGCGCGCACGACCCGCTTCTCCGACTGCCGACTGCCATCCTCAGTGGGTCCCAATGGCCCCGGGCCGACGGGTCAGCGGCGCCTACGTCGGAGGCTACAGTAGACCGGGTCTTCAGAGGCTAAGTCAATCAGTCATAGACTCAATGAAGCATTCGCAGTAAAGGTAAGCTAAAAGTATCCTGAGAATGAATACTGAGTTAATTGCCGAAGAGCTATAGGAGTATGAATCAGTGCCAGGCTCGGGTGATACTACATCCCCGTGTGGTCTTGAGCATGTTTCTTTGTACCTTGGATTGAGCGCGATTATTCTGATTCCGAATAGTCGTTTGGCCCCCAAGTCGTGTTCGATCACACTGATTCCGAATGATCGCTATCTTATCACCACGTAACTTCTACCATAATTCTTCCGTTCCCAAAGGATTCCCCGTTATTCCCGTGATCCTGCAGTACAGATGTATTGTCCTAGCCGCCAGGCGCCCAAGTGGGTCGGTTAACTGTTACTCCTGTATAACGGGTCGCAACAATGTGGTTGAAGTTGACGCCAGTGGGGCAGTTACAACTTGACCCACATATGTGGGTATCAGCCCTTCTTATCCTCGCCTCACCTCGGCATCGATTGGTTGGCATGTGTTTAGAAATTCTACGCATGCGTAAACGACGTAACCGGACGCAATCCGACGTAGTTCGACAAAATCCGAGGAGCCCCGAACAGGGGACAGACTTAACGATGCCGCTGGTCATTGTTCATGCGGCCGAGCAGCTACCTCTTCGTAGTTGTAACGACTGCAATAACATTTTAAAACTGCCTGCAGCCAGCATCCCCTGCTCCGAACTGTGAATCAAGTCCGTATATGGACCAACGGTGGCAGTTATTACAATACAGAAGAGGCCGGCTAGTTATGACGGTGCACAGAGACCAGGCGCGAACAGCATATCGATGCGGTTATCAACGATTAAACACTCAAATTATAACTACCCACTATGTATACCAATGCAGCAAACTGAATACCTAGCCTTCACTCTCAGTACAAGCGACGTTTCATTTCTTGCTGCTGTTCATTCCGCACCATAGTCGGCATCATGCCGTCGGCCCCCGAAAATATAATACTTAGGTCTTGAGTTCTACCCTCTCTTCGTCATCAAACACTACGCCAGAACCACCACTTAACCAATCCTCTTTATCCTATTTGTTGCCCCTTCCACACGTCAAATTGACTGCCGACTCGCATAGCGCAGCCTTCGTGATGTCGTCTTCGATGGTCAATGGCGATTTCGGCCGTCCCCAAAGCCTGGAAAATGTCTCAGGAGCTACGAATGAAATCCAATACAGAGGACATGATACTGAGGCAGCGCTCGACGTGGAGGTGGTTGGGGGGCCAGAGCGCCAACCGTTGGCACAGCTGGCCGGGCTACTATACCGGGAGCTTTTGCAAAGACAAGGCGGACAGCAGGTGAGACAGTGTGCTGGCCAACTCGAGGCTCGTGACGCGAGCGTCGGCCGGTTTGGTATCGAGTATTTCGGTTGGCTTGACTCTGGCACGTTCCAGTCGATGAACAATCCGCGCCTAGAAAATGCTTGACAGTTGGGTAAAGGAGTAAGGATTGTTGCATAACCAGGCTACATACATTAGACAGGGAATTTCAATGCAACACTCTGCATACAAGTCCTAGCTATTGCCTTTCGCAATAATTTGCTTTTACTCGCACAAGAAGTGATTATATGCTGAGATGGAGAACAAGGCTGCTTTGAGTCGCGTCTGAACGTGCAGACCGGCCTTGAACGTGTACATTGCTGCAGCGGGAGCAGGTTTGAATATCGTTTTGTTATGAAAGATCTGCGGCTATCATACTCGGTGTTGCCATTGCTATGACATAACTTGAAACGCTTGTAGATGTATAGGGTGATTTCATCAAGATGACAGACCAGACTCCAGCCACAACCATCTCTGATATACCAGCTTTCATTGAATCGTCTGGATAGCTTGAAGAATCCTCCAGTAGACCCCTCCCGCTCAGCCGCGCGCCATGCTTCATCACCAGAAGAAGCACCGCGCCAATGATAGTCGCTACTACCGCAAATACACTCGTCACCATATGGATCTGCTCATACACGGGAGGCAACACCTCAATGAAGAGGTAGATGGGCCCGGACGCCACTGCGCTTAGCGCGGATGGCAGTGGCACGGTACGGCATCCGGCACTTGTGGACACATCCCGGTGTCGACAGAATGAACCAGGATTTGTTCACGGATTCTTTGCCTTCCGGAAAACGGTGCAACGTCGACACTAACGTCCATTTCTGCGGCCTGCTGAGGGATCACGGCTCTGATCTCTCGGAAGAGTTCGGTTTGATGGGGAAGAAGTCATGTAGGTCCAAAGACGAAAGCCAGTGGACTGGATCACAAACCAAGGGATGCATGTATCCAAAGGCAAGGCAACATAAGCAGTCAAGTATGATCGGTGTGTGAGTTGGGATGATTTTATAGCTATTTGTTTCTAGACTTGCTTTTCTCCATTGGACGGCTTGAAAGCTTGGCGATAAGCCGTTCAGTCGGTTTGCTCAACTTTCCTTTGCGCCCAACTCGTCGACGATCGCCGTTGACTGCCGTCCGCCGCCGGCGACAATGCAGACGGTGCGCAGGTAAAAACGTGGTATCTCCCATCCGCTCATATGGCTCTTCCGACGTCTCTGGTGAGCCTTCCCAGAGGACTACCAGGGCTTTGCCGCCGTCGCGCGTCGTTTTGTCGCCCACGGCCAGAAGTGGGTACCAGTGCTCACCGCACGTCCGACCTCCAGCGCTTTTCCAGTACCTGAAGAGAAGTTCCGGCGCTCTAAGCTGGACAAAACCCTCTGGTTCCCAACGTTCCACGCGTGTACGGGCGGGCGAGGTCCAGCGGAGGACGTGCATTTCATAGCGGGCGTGGATTGATTGCACTGAGCGATGTCCCTTGATCTCGGCGGTAGAGTAATCGATCGGATCGTCACAACTCTGATTTCGCATGCTCGGCCACTGCTGCCATAGGTCTCTCAGGATGTTCATTTTGAGCTGCTGTTCTGGATGATAATTTGTCATGGCGAATTGGGCATTTCAGTGATGGGGTTTTTGGTCAAATACTAATATTTTCTACCGTGGACGATGGCGCATCGCTGCCGAGCCCGCGAGATGACTCGACCTCTTCCGTCTCACAGTATGAGTGGGTCTCGCCACTTGAGGTACGTAGCCGAAGTCCATAACATAACAACCACCCAGTAAGGCACATCGCAGATGTGGATGGCAGTCTTCCCAACATAAGTCTAACGATGCGGAGAAGGCGAGCTGACTAACCCGCACTTTCCACCATCGTTCAGATGCGGCATACATAACGTAACCTGCAAGGACATGAAAACCCCTCTCTTACTATAAACTGAGCATACATCATACTGGACATTGAAACCCGATGCGACATGATTGATAGCTAACCAAGACTCCACTCAACAATCGTGCGACTCCGCCTTCCCCACACACCAATAGCCCCACTGGCTTGCAGTCATCTGCATCCACAATGCAATCGCAGTCGCGACCACAAGGAGAACGCCCGTCACCAGCGCGATAGCCGCAACATGCTGCCAGGGAAGGTCATCCGCAAGCGATGCAACCAGGCCTATGACTACGTCTAGCACTGCGCCGTCAAAACAGGCGACCGTCAGCCATAATAGACGCAACTCTGTGCGCGAGACCGGTCGGGCGGCTTGCAAACGAAACATCAGCATGATGGCAATGATCATGGTGAAAAGGAATGTGATGGCCGACATTGCCCTCAGAGACACCGACAGACTCGCCAGTGGGGAGGGGCCATCGGATGGCCATTTGTTGAACGTCAGCAGCACAACGCTGGCGAGCAGGGCTGATAAGACAGCAAAGATGGTGTATAAACGCTTCAGTCGCTCCAACATATTGTTGACGTCTTCTAGTCTGCCAGTTATTCTGTGTACGAAGCTAGACTCTTGTCAGACGCACCTTTTGAGTTGCTTTTGTTTCTTTCCGTTTCACTGGTCTTCCCTGAGTTTAGTTTGCCGTTTTGATGAACGGGGTTTGGCGTGTGCTGGTTTGAAACTCGTAGGATATTGGAATGTGATGATGAAGTGCGTATATATACGTCTGCGTGTGCAATATGAATGTCACGGCTCAGTCGTATAACTACACCGACAAATTACAATGCACCGCGTTGAATCATGTATTAGAGCTACACTGACAGAGGTGCATGAGACTGGCTGATTAGGTCAACGTCGGCAGATGACAGGGGCAAACATTCGTCCCAGATCCGGCGTTGCAGGACTGCCTGCGCTGGCCCCCGAGTTCATGGGGTTTACTTTCGATGTTAGTGGATGCTGCTGCTTTTGACATACCGTTCGTGACACGGGCGTCTAACTAGAGGCCCCACCCTCTATGAACGCTGTTATGAGGACATGGAGCTGAACTTCGAAGTTAGCGTCCTTGTTTAACTGCTATAAACAATTCGAGGCTACTGGGTGCATGACAGAATGAACCCGCGAAGAATAGTTCGGCATAGTTTCATCTTGTACGCTAATTAGGTCTTAGAACGATTAGACCGCATGACCACTCTGTTCTTGACTTTACGCTCTTGATCTTCTTCGTTCAACCATCGTCTGCCCTATGTGATCACGTAAAGCACTGCTATTTGTCTGCATTTGTTATCAACCATCCTGATTACTTATAATGGAAAACTCAGACGTCTTCATCAGGACTCTGGTTCGAGCTTTCTATGATGCTGAGCACGTCATCATTATTGACATATTGCTGCGTCATGAGATGTATGTCTTCTCATGGTATGAGGCCGCACTAATCCGTTAAGCCGTCTAGATTATCTTTGACAGAGCTACAGGCGCTCGTGGCAGCCCCTGAAGAACGATCACTTTCGGAGCAATGCGCCCGGCTGCAGCGTTCTGGGCTCGTACGCATGTAAGCATTCCTATTCTATTGCTGGCCCTCTCTGACAGGATATTAACTAGAACCGAATCATCGGAAAAGCGAGACCGCTACGTCTTTGTCGACCGCCGTCAAGCTATACACACGGCTAGCTCTACCCTTAGGAAGATGCAAGACCAAATATCGCAGATCGATGCGGTCTCTCCGGCTGCGATAACCTATGAATGTCCGAATTGTGTACGCACGTGGGAACTGATCGACGTTATTGACAGTGTGAACTCGAGCGGGCATTTTATTTGCAAGAACTGCCCTCGCGAACACGTCCTCGTCGAGGAGCCACACCTGCAACAGCAGCTGCCACGGTTCAACGAGCAGTGCCGGCCATTCTTTGCGGCTCTTCAGCATTTCGAATCAAACAATAGTGGAACACTCCCAGCAGTCAATTTCGAAGATCTCTACTCGCGCTATTACGCTTCTGATACTGAGTATAGCAAGCCTAAGCGAATGAGAAATGATGAGAAGCTTCGATGATGATCTCGTCATGGTAGTATCTTTTTGGACCGCTGTGAAGCTATGGGCATCGGTGGAAGCTAGTGGGCAAGAACCTGTCATTCATCAGCGGACGGAGTGATACAGTCAGGCGTCTATAAGCAATACAAGGTGCAGCACAGTTCAACGATGAACGTGTGATATTGATGCAGCTATTATCAGCCTAGTATGAGTGCCTGGCCGCTTGCATCTGCTCGATTGAAGTCGTTATTGCGGCACAGTCATGGGTGATGTGAGAAACGCTCTCTGGGCTGTTATTGCCGTGTTACTATCGTTGGGGAAGTTATTATCTACCTGAGCATTATGTATAGCTAGTGGGGTTAGAATCACTCCACAGTAACATAAGTCCTAGATGGATCTTCTTGTTAGCACGTTTGTTGCTAGTAACCTTCTCAGAAGCAAGGCCCATGAGGTCTCAGTGGCCATGCCTTCAAGCACAAGAATGATATAGTCGTTGTTGCACGCGCAGTAACGCATCAAAATTATCGTCTCATCTTCTACCGACGCCTCGCCTTGGCCGGTCGTCCTCGCCATGGCGTCCACTGGTCACTTCTTCCTCATGCATCTGCCCGCCGAGATTCGCCTTATGATATATCATCATCTTCTTCCTACGTCCGCTATTCACATCGTCAGCGGTGCTGCTGGACTCTACAGCCGTGCCTGTCACCTCCAACAACTGAAGTCTTGTGACCACTTCTGGCAACTATCGCCTGTACACTACCGCTCGTATGCGATGCGGAAGCCTGTCCATTCACGCCACGCGGCATGCATGAGCGCCCTCCCGCTATGTACTAATGAACGTATCAGTTGTTTGGAGTTTAGGAAGACGTGCTGTCCCCTGCCTTTTTTGGAAGGTCTGACAGAACTGCGCCGCTTGGGCACTCGGCCTTGCGGGAACACGGACCGTTCCCTGATCGGCCTTGTATTTGCATCCACTACTCTCGTGTAGAACCTCCGTGTGCGACATGGTGGGCAACAACATGCTCCTTTGTTATGTCCTGGGCATGGACGGTGCTATCACGAACTCATGCGTGGCGAATTGGTTAAGAGGGGGCGAGCAAGCAGGTGGCGTTCGAGTCGTGCTGCTGTTGCTGAAGACGGACAACGCTGTAAGCGCTATTGGCCATACATGACGAGGAAAACGGCTGCCGAGATGTCAACTCTTGTGCTTGTGGTCATGGCCTCAAGTTTTGCAGATGAGGTCGCCAATTTAATTGAAGACCATTCCCAGCACGAGATATCTTCCGATAAGTCTTGGTGGTTGGTGCGGACGTACGATCGCCGTGGGTTTCCGAATCGAGAACGAACGGTGGGGATGCGGTTGCGTTGTGTGATGACTGGCTATCTAGGTAACCAGACGCGAGATAGCCGTGTTGGTAGTTGGCGTTTTCGTCTGAGTTGAGTGATTGTTTGCATGGAGATTTCGCTTCAGTCGGTGTTGTTGGTGAAGAAAGCAGTTGGTCCACTAAGCCCCAATAATAGCCCAGTTAAATCCAAAGGATTGCGGAGCGAGGAGCGCTAACAGTTCAGTGCAGCAATCTTCGTGGCCGGGGCGGCCGTTGTGCAACGGTCAACCCGAGGACTACATCACGAAGACACACCCAACTATGTCGATTCAGCCGATCAATTACAGGGTTTTCTAACTCTGATCAGCCTTCCAGAGTCATCGCTATCAATTACAATTTACTCCACTCCAGTGGATGTGTCAGGCGATGCCGTTGGCATCCAGCAGCTAGTAGACGTATGGAAAACATCCAGAGGCCGACGCCTTCATCCCGAGCCACGCCAAACAGTAATCAGAAGAGGCACCGTGCATCGGCTAGTCAATTGCGGCGACGATATTGGGGCGGCCGTCTCGGGGTAAATGGCGCGGAGTTGGGGTCAAAATATTGCTTCCGTAGAAGTTGCTGCCGGCCGCCGCCGCTTGATGTAATGATCGTTAGGTGAAGTCAAAGTCAAAGCCAGCGTCATTTGGAAGCATGGAAAGGTTCATCTTGCTCAGGGCACGGCCAGGTCCTGTTTGTCTACGAATAGGAACGGGCGCCATCGGAAATGACGGTGGAGTAGCACCCTCGTTGGGAACGCCTGGCTCAAGCTCACTCCACCAGGTGTCCACCAAACAATCAGAGGCTAAAATGGGACAGTCGAAACCAGGAATGGCCTCCAATGGCGGAGACTTGCATGTTTCAACTCGGGCTAACGACCGGTCTTGTCGTTCTACCAGAATCGAGCGTGTCCGGCCTGGAGGCTTTTCCGCGCTGATGCTGGGACTGAATGCAATCTTGGGATGCGGAGCGATTGCTGCTCCGGTGTCTGGGGCTTGCAGGAAAAATTATCGTAAGCAAGGATGGAGAACAACAGGGGCTAGCATCGTCTTAGCGCGGTTATGTAGCCCCTGCTACCTGCATGGGCGGACTAGTTGGCGCCAACGAAAACTAAGGTGGATGGATCTTGGCCTTCAACAAGGAATCCTGCCGTCCCAGCCCGCTATACGTAGTACTGCGTCTCGTCGATCCTTGCCTGTCAGGCTCCATCGGCCTTGGTAGGCTGATTATGGGATTACTCGGCTTCAGCTGGAACAGGGGTCCTGACGTTGCAAGATTCGAATTGGATGGAATCGACTTGTTACATGCGGTTACAACCGATTCATCTGGTGATTTACGACACACCAAAATTAGTCAATTTTGCAGCGGTCCTCATTGAGCAAGAATATTTCCTTTTGGCAAATGGTCTACTCCGTACGTTACACTCGATCCTAGTGCCAACAATGTGATAACTAACTACCACGACGTATGTATCCTTAAGATACATACGACATAATGGGAAGAATCATTGGTTTGACGGTAAGAAGAAGGTATCAATACATGTCTGGGGTTTTCGACATTGAGTATGTGAGACCTGGGATAAAACATGAAAAACAAAGCCGATCTGAGCCAACACCTTTTCGTCCAATTTAAATATGCACGAAGTTCTGTATACTAACGAAATTACACCTTTTACCTCTTCAGTCTTGGTGTCTTCGCTTCGTTGGCGACAACGCTGAAGATGCTCAAACGAGCTGCTGTCGACGTTTCGAGTCCCGCAGACGTACCCGACCTGAAAAGACGGAAAGCATACCTGACAGGCGCGGACCAGGAGGGTGACGAGTATGCAGAAGATGCCATCAAACATATGGAATACATAGAGGCACGTACCATCCGAGGAGAGCGAAGCCGCATCTAACGCTGATGAACCATGAGTCTGAGACCACGCCTGATACGCGCTGTATTCCAGCTAGCATACTAGAAATGAGACCAGAAGTTATCCGGTCTCTTATCAAGATCCACGAGGAGCTCAATCTGCTTCCTCAGACCCTGTTGTTGTCCGTCAACCTCCTTGACCGATTCTGCTGCGAGAAGGATTCCCTCGGGCAGGTTTATTACAGGGTGGTCAGCTGCGCCGCGCTTTGGACTGCCTCCAAATTCATTGATGAGAAAGATCGAATACCATCTGTCTGCCGTGTCTTGAATTATTTTCCTAGCGGAATGTATTGCAACAGCGCACTGTTTTTTCGACTGGAAATCTGCATGCTTAAGGTGCTGGAATGGCGGGTCAATCACCCAACTCCATGGTGCTTCATTCAGCTCTTTTGCCCGGATGAAGGCAACAAAACCAAAGTAAGGGAGTTGGCACTGGATATATGTATGGACAGGCTGCCTGAAAACAGGTGGATGGCGACACGGCCATCAATTCTGGCCCGCCATTGCCTGCTACACGCATGCAACAATTTGTTCAGCGACACCAGTTTAGTGGAAATGTATCGTAGCATGCCTCGCGATAAGCCTTAGCGCTGAGCAATAAACCAGTAGCCGATCTGCCATATCATCAGTGCGGTGCATGATAACCCCTGAGAAGACTATGAGCTTGATATTATTGATATGCTGTCAGCTTCTTTACCCGCTTAGCGCTTCTTCCACGTTTAGGCCTGTTGACATATAGAGATTTTATATCTAGTGAGCCTCATAGAGGCCCCTTATCTGAGGTAACTTTCCTTATGTGATTTGAATGATGGCAGGATGAGTTATTAATCGTCTATTCACTTTTATGGCCTAATTTCAGTGATAGTGCTTAATGTGGCGGCTTTTGAGAAGGTCCCTTATAGAAAGTGTAGTTATGTCGAACGTCCCTTGTTGTCTAACGTTACTGATGGAGTTAGGCAGGTGGTGAGAACTTCTTTAAATAGGTTGAAATGCCTTTTGACTGCGATTTCCTCTGACGCAACAATGCATCCTTGATAGTCTTTAACATATTTCAACACATGAATATGCTCCTGGGCGACCTGATTGACGATATCCACTAGGTTAAGAGATGTAAACTAGCTGGTGATGGAGCTAACAGCTTGCAATATAAAAAAAGGTTTACTTCGACCTACGAGTCAGACCTCTCTACTGAAGTCCAAGCGTGGTATTAGTTAAACACGCTCGAACTCTCAATAGACAGCATTTGTAACAATACAGGAATGCTTAATGTGAAGAATGCAATAGGTATGCAAAGGGTTAGTAGGAGCAATGTTGCAACTCGTACTTCCTTTCTCAAATGAGAATCCTCAGATGAGGAAGGAAGGTTTCTTGTTCATCTCAGCTGCATCTACATGTCCTTTTATCTTCGACCCTGATATCCTATCCCTTGATATCCTATCCCTTGATATCCTATCCCTTGATATCCTATCCCTTGATGTCTTACTCCAGTGCCGAACATAGCCGAGAGCATCCCATGTGACAGGCCTAGCCTGTTACAAGGTATTACCCACTTCATGTTACGACCCGTTAGGCACAACACGTTGGAACAACCCCGCCTGGGATCTCGGCGGCTAACGCGGAACATATGTAAGCAGTGACACAGGTGTAACCAGAAACCATCGTGTTACGACCCGTTATGCATGGATAACAGTTAACCGACCCACTCGGGCGTCGGGCGGCTAGGACAGGACATTTGTACTCTGCAGGATTACGGGAACAACAGGGACTCACTCAGGAACGGAAGAACTATGGTACAGGTCACGTGATGATAAGGAATGAGCATAGATAAGGGACCCACAATGAGCGCTCAGTGGAGACTAGAATGAGCGCTCATCCCACTCTAGAATGAGCGCTCATAGTGACAAGGGGCACAGCGCTCATGAACAAGCAGAACTGTTCATATAAGACTTATATATATAGTATGACCCTGAGCCTGGCTCATGGTCAGACTTCCATAGCTCTTCAGCAATCAACTTAGTATTCATCCTCACGGATACTCTCAGCTTACCTTCACTGCGAATTACTTGTTGAGCCTAAGACTGATCACCTTAGCCTCTGACGATCGATCTACTATCAGCCTACGACCTACGACTCAGACCACGACCAAGTGTACTGTTATTACGTCTCAATCCCCAGCTTCTGTTAGCAGACCCTACTGTCGGATAGCTGACCGTAACACATCGGAAAAGGAAGAACTATGGTACAGGTCACGTGACTTCGGGAACAGTACGGACACAAGACAAGGATGGATATGTTGGATATGAGCTATCCTAGCTATCCATGGATATGTTGGATATGAGCTATCCCAGCTATCCAGCATCGTAAGGAACTGTTCGGAACCTGTATATAGTATGACCCTGAGCCTGGCTCATGGTCAGACCTCCATAGCTCTTCAGCAATCAACTTAGTATTCATCCTCACGGATACTCTCAGCTTACCCCTTCACTGCGAATTACTTGTTGAGCCTAAGACTGATCACCTTAGCCTCTGACGATCGATCTACTATCAGCCTACGACCTACTACCCAGACCACGACCTAAGTGTACTGTTATTACGTCTCAATCCCCAGCTTCTGTTAGCAGACCCTACTGTCGGATAGCTGACCGTAACAAACAATTTCAAGCTATTTATGGAAGCACACTCTTCCTTACGATGAAGGATTGAAAATCATGCCTTTTGGGATCGTTCGCGCTTTCATACCGATTAAGAAGCCCCAGGGGGAGACCTCATCTGGGCTGTCACCTAGAAAGTCCTTATTGAGGAATATAGAACTGTTAATATCGTTATTTTCGACAAAAGAGGTCAGAAGTTGATGAGACTACGCAGCATTGCTCATTTCGGTGAATTTCATGTCAATGCTGTATCCCACGATCTTCTCATAAAGAGGGGCATCTGGCCTGACTTCACCCCAGGTAGTAGTGGTTTAAGATGGATGGATCTCACTTACGTCTGCAAAACTAACTTCAACTCGGAAAAAACGATATACTAGCTATTTGGAGAGGAAGCTCCTGTCTGGGGGCTAGATCTTATGGCACAGAAGTATGGGACATCCTGGCCCGATGGTCATGAATCATCTTCGACAAGCATTAGAAGAACTTAAGATAAAGTCAGATTAGCGCTGCGATGATGTGAAAACTGTTAACGGTGACGTCTGCGCAAAGTCGGAGGCGAAGATAGTCATTAGGAGGGGCCTAAGTGCCTCAGTCAACTGGTCTCGACCATGAGTACCTGTTCTATGTGGATGATTGCATTGCTTCATATCCACACAAGCAAGAGGCTTCTCACCGCAAAGATATTGTGTAATGACAAGAGGTTTTTCATCTCGAAAGTATTGCTGGAGAGCTGAATAAATAATTACACTAGAATGCTGAAGCCAGTTTATTACTAGTCCCTACTACGCAATTTATAGTCGTATCTGCTGACTAGCATCCTAATTAAGTTAGTTATATACGCACAAATGATTATATAAAACGGTCATCATTTTTCTATTTCTAGTAACTAGAAATCAGATGTGGATCTTATTACTCACCATCTTTTCCATTTTTGAATGTTACACGCGCAAACCTACAAGCGACTTAAGACAAAACCAAGCAGTAAAGACCAGCCTTGCATGGAGGTCTTTTGATCCTGACTAAAGCTTTGACGGATGATCAACAGACTTATTTACATACGCAACTGCTAGATTCAGCCCATCCATGTGACGCATGCTCAGTTCGCTACCATTACTTTAGCCACATTAGCATATTTGCTGTCAGTGTAACACAAATGGTTTTCACCTGGTTCAAGGACACCAATCCCATTATGCAACGCCGCTATCAGACTAGCGTTACCAACATTGTCTGCACTAGCTTCCCAAAACATTGCCCCACCCAATCTGCAAGATTTGATGAAGGCAGCTTTCTGCTGAACGGATAATGGACTGTTGTAGCTGATCAGCTCCTGCGTTGCAGGATCCCAACTATATGTTGCCCCAACCGCAGCATCATATACCTCTCTGGCCCCTGGCCGAGGGAGGTCTTTGTTGTCCCAGACTCCATCTTGCTACGATCCACGCCCAACCTCCGAGAAGGCATCGCCGAGGCCGGCAGTGTTCTGAAAGCTTCGCCCGTAGACAGGCATGCCTAGTACGATCTTCCGGCTTGGGATACCAGCAGCAATATAGGCCGATACCGCAGCATCTGTCGAGAAAGGCGTCAACTGTGGCCGAGATGTGCTGCTGTACAGATTCGCCTGATGCGCTGCGACGGAATCCCATGCGCCGGAGTAGTCGTAAGCCATGAGATAAAGGCAGTCCACAACGTTTGATATGGAACTGAGATCGAGTTACTCGTATTTCTGGGGGCCTGCAGGCGACGCAATACTGAGCTGAAAGTGGTAAGAAGGCGCATGTTTCGCGGCATAGGCGTCAAGATGGTGCCGCACGGTTTGTAGCAGAAGGACGTAGTCTCTGGCTTCTTCTTGAGTTTCCGGGTATTCCCAATCCACGTCAATGCCGTCAAAACCCCAATCTTTCATTAGCGAGACCGACGTCTTTGCGAACAGCTGTCGGCTCTGCTCAGACCTCGCAACTGTCGCAAAGTGGCTCGACCAAGTGGCGCCCCCGACGCTCAATATCACTTTGAGGTGTCGGTTGGCCTGTTTGAGAAGGTAAAGTTGCTTGACGCAGCCATACACATCATCTCCGTTACATTCCACGGCTAGTTCACTGGTAAGTCTCGTAGCTGAAACAGAGCCACTTCGCCAAAAGAAAATGAACACGTACAGTCGGTCGAATAACGCTTTTCCGAATCCGCCCAGGAATCCGCAGAGAACCTATTGATGAAGTTCTTGAGATGAATTTCCAGCTGCGGCTCTCAAGGGCAACTTACACCTCTCCGGATGGCGCAATGTTGACGAAAGCGTACAAGACGTGAGTGATACGAGACGTTGGAAGCATTTGTGGGTGAAAGTTCCGCCCGTAGACGCTCCTGTAGAGGTTGATGAATAATTGATCAGTGCGACAGTGGCAGTTGTAACCTACCAGTTAGGGTAGTAAATGTAAGGGGCTGGCCCCTAGGTTTGTTCAGCGTAGAGGTGCCGTCTGCTGGGCCATCTGGTCCTGAAGAGGACGGACGCTTGCGTTGACCGCTTCGTTGATCCGGCGATCAATCTCAGCATTCATCGCGTCGTTTACGCTACCCTCTGGCGGATCCATCGTGCCGCTTAGCGTCTTCTCGTTGCGCTACCCTCTAGCGAATCGTCGTGTCGCTCTCGTGAGGTTTCGTATAGCGTCTTTTGTTGTTGAGCTTAGAATACAGTTTGGTGCAAATGTCTCTTCCGCTTTGTGCACGAACATTCTATCTTTCAATAGCGGAGACGACTTTACATTACCTCAAGGTACCTTGTAATTTCTTAGAGATCCAAATTGGGCTGCAGATTGGGCTACAAACGTCCCACAATAGCTGTGATTACTTTCATTTGAAAGTACCTCAGGGTACTCTAAGTACAGACATCCGCTCCAATCCCATTGGTCCACTGCGGCAGTGCGAGCGGCGCAGCAGGCTACCTATAAGCTACCTTGCCGACCCCTGTCGTGGAGTAAGCTATCAGCAGGTAAATCAAACGAACTAGAATGCTTATGTCACGTGCAAGCCAGAAGGCGAACGATTGCGGAACTGCATGCAGTGTCTGCGGGGGAGAATGCCTCCTCCGTCTCGACAGGATACCATTCTGCGCAGATATGCTTCGTCAACATGCCCGATCTGAGCACTAACGCCAAACCTAACGATGACATTGGAACTATCGCGCGGACTAGCGTGGGGGGCGGGCCTAAGCGCAACCGTAGTGTAGAGCTCCGTAAGGCTTTATAACCCCGCACGAAGAGATGACTACTTACTGAGTACAGCATTAGGTACTGATGTCGTTGACTCAAATCCTCACCCATCCAAGCGATTCCGTACGATCGATGCGTCTAAGAATGGACCTGCAATAACCTCGGACGAATACACCGTGGGCTGGGTATGCGCCCTCCCGCTGGAGATGGCCGCTGCGAAAGGGATGCTCGACCAGATACACCCAGACCTTCCCGAACAAGACCCAGCCGACCACAACAACTACATCCTAGGCCATATTCAGGGCCACAATGTCGTCATCGCATGTCTGCCTGCAGGCATCTATGGAACGACAACAGCAGCTACCGTCGCTAAAGACTTATTACGAACCTTTAAGTCCATTCGATTTGGTCTACTCGTCGGTATTGGAGGGGGGGCGCCTTCGCGAGCAAACGACATCCGACTAGGCGATGTTGTGGTGAGTCAACCAACTGGAACCACTGGAGGCGCCATCCAGTATGATCGGGGCAAGACAGTGCAGGATGGGGAGTTCCAACGCACAGGGTCACTCAATAGCCCACCCCAAGTTCTCTTAACAGGCTTAGGCCGCTTGCAAGCCGAGCATATGACCGAAGACAGCAAAATACCCCAATACCTATCTGAGCTTGTACAGAAAAGCCCGAAGACGATGAAGAAGAAGTTCAGCTATCAGGGCTCCTCGAATGACTGTCTCTATCAAGCCGAGTACGAGCACATTGGGCAGGACTCTACTTGCGACCAGTGTGAGCGGACGCACATAATTCAACGCGACGCGAGAGACGATACAGAGCCAGTCATTCACTACGGAACCATTGCCTCAGGCAATCAGGTCATTAAGCATGGAAAGACGCGTGATCAAATGGCTAAAGAACTCGGGGCACTCTGTTTCGAAATGGAAGCTGCAGGGCTACAGGACTTTCCATGTCTTATCATTCGTGGCATCTGTGACTATTCAGACTCTCATAAGAACAAGAAGTGGCAAGAATATGCGGCTGCAACGGCTGCAGCATTTGCGAAGGAACTTTTGTTGGTCATACGACCAGATAAAGTCCTAGACGAAAAGCCTATTCGAGAGCTAGTCTCTGGTTAGTAATTTTAGTTTCTCATCCTCACCACCCGCCGCTATCATCATAATCACCGCAGGGAAGTCTGTTAAACGCTGCAGGCCATCAAGATATGATCAAACAGACCAATAAAATGTCATACCATCTAACTCTTTTACCAGTTGCAAAAGAACACCTGGAAGTCGCTGCCGATCATCGTGAAATTTCGTTCCAACAGCTTACTGAGCACAGGCGCACAAAGTAAGCTTCACTTTCCAGTTTACAGACCTTCACTAACGTGTATAAGCCAAATGCTTCAGGATCGCCCTGTAGACCTTGCTATCATCCACGAGGCGCGCTACGATAGTCTCAATGTCAAAGACAGCCCGAGATGTGAAATCGGAACTCGACTTCGCATCCGGGAAACGATATATCACTGGGCAGAAGACGACTCCGGAGAACCGTTGTTCTGGCTTGCGGGCCCTGCAGGGACTGGCAAATCGACTATTGCACGCACTATTGCTGACACCTTGGACCGCGAGGACCGACTTGTTTCTGGCTACTTCTTTAAGAGAGGAGAACAGGGTCGCAATAACACCACACGACTTTTTCCCACCCTTGCTGCGCAGTTGTGTGAGGCAATCCCTGCCTTCAAAGACTGCCTCCAGAAATCGCTCAACAGCCTTGACAGAGATGCAGTTGAAAAGAAGGGTCTTGAAGCTCAGTTTAACCAACTCCTTTGGCGCCCCTTGGTAGATCTATCCTTCGATACCAGCCGACTGACTAAGGTTATCATTATCGACGCCTTGGACGAGTGCGAGCGACCTGATCACCTAAGACAGGTTCTGGCTCTGCTTTCCAAGCTAGGTGCTGTCAACACGGTGTCCCTGCGGGTATTGGTCACGAGCAGGTCTACATCTGCAGTGATGGCTGCCTTCGATGGTGTTCGCTATCGAAATTCAGATCTAGAGACAGAACACCGAGACGAAACGCGAAACGACGTTGCCACCTTTCTCAAACGCAGGTTCGCCAGTATTAAGAATAGGTGGGAGATCAAAGAGACTTGGCCGGATCAAAGACAACTCGATCGTCTGATCTATTTGTCAACAACACCTACACCTCTCTTCATTTATGCAGCGACTCTATGTCGCTTTATCGATGATCCAGATGAGCAGGAAGATCCAGTTGACCAGTTAGATCTCTGGCTTAATCAATCCAACAGCAACACTCCCCAGCTAGATCAGATCTATCTCCCGATCCTCCACTACGTCTTATTCGGCAGCTATAATACTCAGGAGAAACCAAAGCCGTTAGCTGAGAATCTCCGCATGGAACTATTCGATGTGTTGGGAGCTGTTGTACTCGTTGCTACTCCTTTGTCTAAGAAGACGATTGCAGCCTTGCTCGGAATACCGAACCGTCGAGTCGCTTTGCGGCTGCGTCACCTACATGCCGTCCTTAGTGTTCCGCATGACGCTGATACTCCCGTACAGCTCCTGCACAAGTCATTCAGCGACTTCCTGCTTAGTCCCAAGGGCCAAAGTCATTACGACTACGGAGTAGACGCCGCGCAAACGCACGCTATGTTAGCAGCAAAATGTATTCAACGCATGAAAGACGGACTCAGGCGAAATATCTGCAATGTCGAAAAGCCGGACATACGGAGAGATGAAATTGATAAAGAAGTGATGGATACATATGCCACTGCCGATCTCCGGTATGCCTGCCTTCACTGGGTTTACCATCTACAACAAAGTAGAGGGTCTTTAGGAGATGACGTTTGCGAGTTCCTGAACAAGCACTTCCTTCACTGGTTAGGAGTCTTGGCACTTCTGGGTAAGGTCTCACATGGTGCCGCTGCGATTAAGCAGCTTATCAACATGTGCCAGGTTAGTAAAGGTGTTCTCATGTTACACTTAGGCTAACCCTACTAATAGGAGTATCCTAATGCACCTATTGAACTGAGAGAGTTTATTAAAGACGTCAGCAAGGTTATTGCAAGTTTTGGATCTATAATTGAGCAGGTGCCGCTTCAGGTATATGGGGCGTTGATTTTGTTCTCTCCAGTTGCAAGCAGAGTACGAAAGAGGTGCTGGGGCCAACGTCTATTGAATCTTCCTTCTATTCATGGCGTGAAATCTGACTGGGATGCTCACCGGCAGACGCTCGAGGGCCATACGTCCCGGATCAGCGCGGTGGCCTTCTCGCCGGACGGCCAGCTGGTGGCGTCGGCATCGGACGACAGGACGGTCCGGCTCTGGGACGCGGCCTCCGGGGCGCCCCGGCAGACGCTCGATGGCTTCACGTACAATCTCGCATTCGACCCATGTTCTAGAAATCGACTCCTCACTGATTTCGGCGCCGTCGACGTAGTTATAGGGTCTTTAACAGCCGAACCATACCCTTGTGGAGAGGCGTTATCGTCTTCAGCAATATGTGGACTTGGTATTAGTCCCGACCGTACTTGGATTATGGAAGGGGAGAAGAACATCATCTGGCTCCCAAAAGAGTATAGACCAACAGCATCAGCCACAAGGGGCTCAATTATGTTTATTGGCTGTGCATCAGGGCGTGTCATCAGAATTGGAGCTACAAGTCAATATCCCTAGCAGGATCGTGGGATGTTTCTTGTAGTCTCATTATTTTCATTCATCGCGTGACACAAGAAGGGTCTGGGAGGGCGAACATTTTTATATTAGATATACTTATCAACTTCTAGCTAGTTAAGCCACTATTTCATTGTCTACTACTATCACTTCTAGTCTGTAGCATCAAGCTTCGCACTAGAAGATACTACTTCATTCCATCAAGGTCTTTAATGCTCTCCTTCTATCGTATTCGTAATATGGATGAACTTTATGATCCCTCTGAGGCGATGTGAAGCAAATCCACCAGAAAGATCCACTAGAAAGACACATCCATCTCTGCGGAAGTCTCGAATTAGGTTAACTGGTGTATACAGTGCACACGCTGAAGTCTCTTGACACTGTGTGGAGGTCGCAAAACAAACCAGTGAGTGTTTTGAACCGGAAGACACATTTGCACCAAACTGTATGTAAGGGGCTGGCCCCTAGGCTTGTTCAACGTAGAGGTGCCGTCGATTGACTATTCTAAGCTGAAGAAGGAAGAAAGGACTTTACAGGGATAGGCGCCTAGCAGCGGTGAAGCATACCGGGGCTAGGCGGTGTGCTACAGCAGAATAGTGGATCCGGCGGAGCCGAATCTCGGTAGCTGCTCCGGCAAGGCCGGAGATCTCGGCCGGGCTCTAGCCCGTGACAGTAAACAGCATTTTGGAAAGAGGCTCCTGAGATGGCGAGCATTTTTAACATGAGGAAAATCTTGAGCCGGTAGTATTTCATGCTCTCTACGTGCGGGGTAGAGCTGTGACGTGGACAAATTCTACAGTTTTTGTGAGGCTATAAGAAAAACGTCTTCACGCTTATGATATAGAGAAAAAAAAGTCAAACGCGAAGGTCACCACCGTGACACAAGCTGGGTCTCGGTTCTGCTGCTCCTCTCTTGGGTGACGTTTGTCACCTAGCCGTCATGGGAACCAACTGCGCCACAACTAGAGGTTAGTTGGTGTAAGGGGCTGGCCCCTAGGCTTGTTCAACGTAGAGGTGCCGTCGATTGACTATTCTAAGCTGAAGAAGGAAGAAAGGACTTTACAGGGATAGGCGCCTAACAGCGGTGAAGCAGACCGGGTTAGGCGGTGTACCCCGGCAAAATAGTGGGTCCAACGGAGCCGGATCTCGGAGACTGCTCCGGCAAAGCCGGAGATATCGATCCGGGCTCTAGCCCGTGACATCACCCCCCCGCTCCCCTCCGGCGGCGCGCCCGCGGCGCTAAGGCTGGGTCTCCATCATGCTCCATCGCGGAGCCATAACGGCGTTCGTAAGCCTCCATTGCTTCTGTCCCTTGGAGCGTCTCAACAGGCTCCCAAGTCCTCTCTGCATACCCTTCCCACTTAACCAGAACCTCGCGGCGTCGCCCGCGCCCTCGACGCTTCCAGGTAGCCGCGTCGATACTCTCCACATTCCAGGTTTCCTCGCCTTCGTCATCTATGATCGGTGGCGGCTGCTCGTCGTCTAGCGTTTGACCAGGTAAGGGGTCGTTGCCTGCGCGCTTCAGGTTATCCACGTGGAAGCGTGGGTATATAGCTGTTGGTACATCGAGCTCTACCACGTATGGTGAGATAACTTTTGTGACTGTGTACTTATGGTGTAGCCAATCCAGTTTCTTGCAAGGCCTGGGAGATCTGTAATGGCCCATGTGAAGCCAGACTTTGTCGCCCACTTCCAGTCTCTCTGTAGGCTGGCGCTTCGCGTTGGCCAGTTCCTCATAGCGTTGCTGCGTTGATGCGAGGGTTGATTGGGCCATATCCATCACGTCCTGAAGTCTCGTTACTAGCTTACGTGCTACGTCCTCGCGAGGGCCCTCACGGTCTTCTGGGTCTGCCTCTTGAACCCGGATGGGCTCTGGGTGGTATCCGTGTTCTAAGAAGAAGCTGCTCATACCAATAGCGCTGTTATCGCGGCTGCAGAGCGCTAGTTGAGCTGCTGGGAGGTTATTTGCCCAGTCCTTTTGCGAGTAGGTAACGTAGTTGCGCAAGTAGGCCTGGATCTCTTGGTTCATCCTCTCCGGGCCTCCATCAGTCTGTGGGTGGTAGGCGGTACTAAGCCGTTGCTCTATCTTTAGCAGCTTGCAGAACTGCCGCCAGAAGCGGCTTGTCCAGTTGCTCCCTCTATCGCTCACAATTGACGCAGGGATGCCGTGAAACCTGAAGTGGCAGTTGAGGAATCGTTCAGCACAGGCTTCAGCTTCCATGCTTTCCATAGGCTCAAGGGTTACACCTTTGCCTAGCCGGTCGATAATCACCCAAAGATATCTCTCGCCTTTATCTGTAAGCGGGAGGTCGGTAATAAAGTCCATAGCGAGGTCGCTTCGTATACGCTGTGGTATCGGCAGTGGCTTTAGAAGCCCTTTGCGGCGTTCTCTCCAGATGTGGCTTCGCCCACAGCCATCGCAGTTGCGGCAGAAGCGTCGTACCTGGTGCGACTGACCAGGCCAGTAGAAACGTCTACTAACTAACGCAAGGGTATTATCCCTACCAGGGTGGCCGCTAAGTACTGAGTCGTGGGTACTTTGGACGATATAAGTACGTAGCGTATTCGCGTCGCTATCAGGGTCTTCGCTACCTGGTACCCAGATCCGGTCTCTGAACAGTAGTCGGTTACCATTGTCGATCTCACACTCGGCGATCTGGACCTTTAGCTTAAGGCTAGGAGGGAAGCTTCTTTCTTGCTGTTTCACTGCAGCATAAGCCTGCTGGTAGACTTCATCTTGTCCTTGAGTCTGATCCCAGAGTTGCTGTAGTTCTTCGTTGTCGGTAAACACAAGCATCGCTGGTGCTGCCTCTATGCGTTGTATACGTGCTGGTAGTAGGGCTGCCTCTGGAAGGAGCTGGAGGATTCGGCTTTGTTCGCGCTCGTCGTTGGGGGACGTAGGCATATCTTGTTCACGTCTTGAGAGTGCGTCTGGAACCACTGCCTCACTTCCTGGTCGGTACTGTATCTCAAAGTTGTACTGAGATAGCTCTTCTGCCCATCGGCTTTGCCGTTCCGTAAGCTTCTGCTTCGTCATGAAGTACTTCAGGTTCTTATGGTCAGATAAGATCCTAAAGCGGCTAACGCTCTGTAGCTCTGCTCTCCATTGTCGTAGGCAGCTTATGATAGCCAGCATCTCCTTGTCGTGAATTGGGTAGTTAAACTGGGCGCCGTTTAACCGCTGCGAGTGGTATGCTACTGCGTGACGTCTACCATGCTCGTCTTCCTGTGAGAGTACTCCCCCAAGGGCAAAGCCAGAGCAATCAGCTTCAACATAGGTTGTCCGCTCGGGGTCCAATTGATGTAGGACGGGCTTAGCTGCGAAAATCCTCTTAAGCTCCTGGAACGCCAACTCCTGTTCCTTGCCCCAGCAGAATAGGACACCCTTTTTCGTAAGAGCTATAAGGGGTCCAGCGATCTCTGAGTACGCTGGGATGAAGATTCGGTAGTAGTTCGCAAATCCTAAGAAGCTTCGGACTCCCTTGACCGTCCTTGGCGCAGCCCATTCCTTGATTGCCTTCAGTTTCTCAGGGTCGCAAGAGATACCAACTCCAGCTGTTATGATAAACCCAAGGTACTTGACTGTCTTCACGGAGAATGCGCACTTATGGGGGTCTAATCGGAGCCCTGCGGCAGCTAGCTTATGTAGTACTAGCTTAACCTTTGCTTCGTGATCTTGTCGTGAGCCGTTTGAGTAGATCAGGACGTCGTCCATATACGCTGTTGCAAAGTCGTCTAAGTATTCTCGAAGCACGCTGTTGATGTATCGTTGGAACGTGGCGGGGGCCCCTGTGAGCCCAAAAGGGACAACTAGCCATTCGAATAGCCCGTATCTTGTTCGGAAGGCTGTCTTATACTCCTCTCCCTGAGCGATCCTGATCTTATGGAACGCTGCTACTACGTCTAGCTTAGTGAACCACTTAGCAGCGCTGACAGTCCGTAGCGTCTCTCGAATCAAGGGAAGAGGGTATCGGTCGCGCCTTGTAAGTTCGTTAAGGGCGCGGTAGTCAACACAAAAACGTATTCCTCCACCTGGTTTGCGTACAAACAGTACTGGGGCTGATGCTTCTGAGCTACTAGCGCGGATAAAGCCCTTATCTAGTAGGTCTCGCAGGGTCTTACGGAGAACGAGAAGCTCTTCTCGTGACATGCTGTAGAGCGGCCCCCATGGTAGTACGGCCTCGTTACCATTACTATCCTGTTTAATAGGGATCTTATGGTCGACTCCAGGGCGATGCGGTGGAAGGTTGGCGGCTTCGTCAGGTTGGAACAGCTTGTGGAACTCAGCTAGTATAGCTGGCGGAAGGAGGGCCTTTAGATCTGCCTTCTCAGTCTTCTTCGCAAGAGCCTTCTGTATGTCTGCTAGGCTGATAGCTCGAACTTCATATCCTGTAGGTCCTTTGGTGTGTTGTCGTGCCCTCTTATAGAGCGTTGCAAAAGGGGCTCCTGGGAGGAGGCGGGCGGTCCTGATCTGGCGTACTCGTTCTGGTTCTTCCTCGCCTTTCAGACGTAGGTCCACACCACCCCTCCTATGCCGTATACGCTGCGCCGCAGCGTCGTATAGGATACGGTTCCTCTCCATCCATGGCTTCCCTAAGAATAGGTCGTCACCAAGGCCACGTACGGTATACGCAAAGATCTTCTCATCATAACCGCATAGCTCAAGGTTAAAGACAACTACGCCTGTTGCTTTCGTAGCGCCTGTAGAGTCGCTGAAGCTGCCTAGTAGCCGCTCAGAACGGTCTACTATTGGTAGGCGGAGCTTACGGGCAAGGTCGTGGTCGACAAGGGCGTATAGGTTGCACCCAGTGTCTACTAAGGCGTCTGCTTGAGTGCCCTTGTGTATGCGGGTAGTGATCACTGCTGACTTGCTGCTCATGCGATGCTTAAACTGCTTCCATTCTGTGATATCACTAGGCTTAGCCTCTAACGCCCGACTTTGCGTTAGAGTTACTCTTTTCCCGAGCTCTCTTCAGCCCCAGAGCTTTCTAGCTCCTCTGTAGCACTATCGTTGCTGCTCTCCTCAGGCTTAGGGTCCTTCTTGACCTTCTTAACCTTCTTAGCCTTCCTAGGGCTAAAATGCTTCCGCTTAGGACACCATATAGCGATGTGGCCGATCTGGTTACAGTTGTAACAACGGCGACTATCCTTCTGTGGTTGTTCGCTACCCTCAGACTCAGACGAGGAGGAGTAACGTCTGCGGCGCTGCGGTTCCAGGGCTCCTTTCTTGTTCCTCGCACGGCTTACGCCAGTCATAACCACATCACCGTCGTCGTCGCGGTGCTTGCTTGCTTCAGGGGCTCTAGGGCGGTACAAACTGCTTCTGCGCGTTATAGCTGGAAGTCTCTCCAGCCTTGCAGCTACGTCTTGTACACGCATGAGCCATCCATGGTAGTTATCGACCGGAAGGTCGACAGTAACGAGGGCTTGTTGGAGCCGTGTACTAAGTGCTCCCTCGAGGAGGGTTATCTTCGCCTGGTCTGCCCAACTAGCTCCCCCAGCCTCTGACAGTATTCTCTCGTATCGGGGAAGAAAGGAGGCGAGGGACTGGTCGTCCCGTTGACGGATCGTTCGTAGCATAGCAGCTGCACGGGAGGTAGCACTTGGGTCCTTGTACGTGCGGTCCAAGTACCTCATGAACTCAGAGGGTTCCCGCTCGCCCCCAGGGCCTCCAGCGGCGTAGAATGTAGCAACAACTTGCTGAGGGTCAACGTCGAGGCGTGAGTTGATGTAGTACCAAATCTCGGCGTTACTCCCCATAAGTCTTGCGTCCAGGCTAATCTTATCGCGCATTTGCTGAGACCACGCTGGGTAGTCTTTGCGCCTTCCCGTGAACTTCGGGGGATTTGGTAGGGGCTTTCTTCGCCCTTCGGCTACCATCACTGTATCGTCGCTCGGAGCCTGTATAGTCGTATCGGCTGTGGACGGGGTCGGTACGCTACTCGCGAGCAGCGTAGGGGTTGCTCTATCCGGTGACATAAGCCCATTTAGAGCTGTCAAGAGCTGCGTGATCTGGTCCTGAAGAGGACGGACGCTTGCGTTGACCGCTTCGTTGATTCGGCGATCAATCTCAGCGTTCATTGCGTCGTTTGTGCTACCCTCTGGCGGATCCATCGTGCCGCTCTCGTGAGGTTTCGTATAGCGTCTTCTCGTTGCGCTACCCTCTAGCGAATCGTCGTATCGCTCTCGTGAGGCTTCGTATAGCGGCTTCTCGTTGCGCTACCCTCTAGCGATTCTGTCGTATCGCTCTCGTGAGGTTTCGTGCAGCGGCTTTTGTTGTTGAGCTTAGAATATGTAAGGGGCTGGCCCCTAGGCTTGTTCAACGTAGAGGTGCCGTCGATTGACTATTCTAAGCTGAAGAAGGAAGAAAGGACTTTACAGGGATAGGCGCCTAACAGCGGTGAAGCAGACCGGGTTAGGCGGTGTACCCCGGCAAAATAGTGGGTCCAACGGAGCCGGATCTCGGAGACTGCTCCGGCAAAGCCGGAGATATCGATCCGGGCTCTAGCCCGTGACAGTTGGCACGACCACAGGTGCCGCAATATAGTCAGTCACGTTAGCTGATGCCATGCTGTGGCCAAGCTCTTTCAATCCTGAGGAATAAAACTTCCCGGGTTGGGTACTGTTCTTGACCGATTGCAAATCTTACGGCTACGTCAGATGCATTCATCGCCGCATTTACTACTGCGACCTACAGAGAGTTTCCTAAGTAACGTATGTCGCATTCTTGTAGCATGAATCTTTGGCGTGAATCTTTGAGAGAATCTAGCAATATATAATGATGAACGTTTCGTACACCGTTTTACTCCAGCTTCTAGAAGGTGATATCGGCTTCGTCAGAACTCATGACCCCGTGCTACAAGCGTGAAAGATGATTACTGTTCTATACTAGCATGAATACTGTCAGCGACACCTATGCCCGTAGTCTACTCGCAAACCATGCTTCATGAAGCGTTTTCAGCCGAGCGACAGCCGAGCACGGCTCGGGCGTGTTGGGAGCGCGCGACGTTGTTTTCAACACGGCACACTCAAACAATCGTTTGCGGAGCGCTATTTGAAGCGGTAAAAGACGTTCATCTGTGTCGGCGAATATATTAGCCATTTCTCTCATTCCAGGCTCAGTTTCATATGTTGTAGACTCTCCCCAATCATTTTGCTCCCCACTGTTGGCAGCAGCAAAGGCTATGCGTAAGAAACGGAGGCCTCCCCGGGACTAGAGAAAGTCGGCGCACCCCAGGATCCTCGATACGAAACTCGCTTCATTGCTAAAGCGACAACTTCGATGGAGCCACGCTAATAAAAACTCAATAGGCGTGCAGATAATTGCCCACGACCACACCCTGTCCATGTCGACAACGTGATTTATGAAGAAATCCGCTTTGGACTCGAATACGACCGGAACCTATTCGCTCAATGCGCTAGACCAAGTCTGTCCAACGATCTATAAGTCAGCCTCCAGATTAACATTAGCGCCCGCTTCAAGGAGATGTTTCATCATTTTAGTGGCATGAGCATCTGTTGAAGCTGATTCTATCAAAGCATAATCGACTTCTCTCTGATATTCAGCTAGACGCGTTTCAGATGCGTCAGCCCCGGAGTTCACGCCAAGGTTCGAGGCAAGACGTGGCAAAATTCTTACGATTGGCAACTTCTTCCAATCCCAAAATTCAACTTTTGTTGGATACGGGCACTAAGCATTACACCAAAGGAGCATATAGTAACGGCGCTGTGCCCCAAGCGCGAGGGAGCTAAGTGACGAGGAGCAATGCTAAGAAAGCCACGCATTGGTGTCGCGGCAGGCAGAGCGCCTGCAGCAATCGCTGCTGTACACGACGTCTACTCCCAAATCCAGTAAGTTGTTGGCATCTCTGGGGCTCCCATTGCGTAGGACCTCGTGGAGACAAATATTCATCTCGGGCCACAAGTTGGCTTGAGGATGGATGGATCTGATACATTATTGCTCGATGTATGGTGTCTGGCCTGTCTTTCTGCACAGCGCACGTCGGAGCTGTTCGGCTACGGAATACTCTGCGGTATAAAATCGGGTTGGCGACTTCATGCAAACGCCGTGATACGCCGGCGAGACGGCAGAATGACGATACATTGGGAATCAAGCGCACTATCCGAATCAAAACCTCATTGGGAGTCTGGTGAAAACCACGCATGCTTCATGGAACGAGACTATATTGAATTTTCTTATTATAGTTTGTATGAAAGCTTATGCGTTTTGTGCTGCGCTTGTATGAGTAATCCAGTGATCGTCGCTCCGCGGGCTTTTGAAACAGTACTATGGAGCTGTATCTGTCCATCTTGGCCTCTTGAGCTGGCAACATCCAACTGTTGGGAGCGTGTGTCAATGTGTGCCATACTAGCAATTGCGCATCAGAAGTGTTAAATCAATTCCGTTGCTTCCAGAAAGCATGGTGAGATGGATACATCATTCTTTTGCCGCCAAGCTCAAGCTCATGACTAAACACACGTTGAACATATCGTCGAGACCAGTTCCAGCATGCAACGTAGGAACGCTTGATTTGACAACACCCGGTCGGATAGTACACGTAATGACTAGCTTGAATTTTTCTACTACGATGGCGTTTGTCACAGTTCACAATATGAGACCCTACTTCTCTCCACACTGCAGCAATACCCTCATCTGCGGGGGCCCCTTCGCCATGCCGATGTCCGATTCGACGAAGAATTTCTATGGACCCAAAGCCATTCGCGACTTTTGGCGGTTCCCCTGATGCAAATGCTCAACCCGGATGCTAGCTTATCAAAGCGTTACAGCACCGAAACAACGCCCCAAGCAAGGCCATATGGAGACCATGGGGGCCTTAATGATGTCTAGCTTTGTCTTAGCGCTGTGATATACCCCCTGTCGCTGCTTGAGCGGCATCCGCGGAGAACAATATGGAGCGCCGGACCAGGGGGAGTGTGGATTCTCCCGCGGTTATCACGACGCTTGCCATACATACAAGTTGCACAAAAAGGTTATACAAGCTACGAAATCGCCCAGATGACGCGCTTATTTATCATTTTCACCTTGTCGTGCAGGTAAACCCCATTGATGAACTCCAAAGAACCAACCAGTTACGCGCCGCGGCCAGGGGACTTGATTTATGCCCCTTTTTTTCTTTGCTGCTTTGCAATACGCCCTGACCTTCTAGTTGCGTTACTGGCTGGCGTTTTCCTTTTCCCTTCCCTCTCATGATTTACAACAGCAGCTAAAGATTCCGCTAGTCCGGTCATAACAGCCTCCATGCCACCCATTTTCTGTTCCATTACATTTAACATGGATTCCACCTGCCTACTCTGCTGTTCCATCATCTCAACCACGGCTTTCAACTGTTCACTCAGCCTGTCCAAACCCAGCGTAGTGCGTGCCGTCGCTCCTTGCTTGTCGAGAAGGCCGCGCTGGCCTTTCGGGCCTGCAATGCGTGCTCCAAGCCCCCTCATGAAACGATCGTCATTAATGGTATTCTCCAGACATTGCGTCACCAACCCCACCGTTACCTTGGCGATCTGCATCGTCTGGCGATCCAACTGAGTCTGCTGATCCCGAAGAAACTTTTGGTGTTGCTGATTTTGGTATTGCTGATATTGCCGTTGCTGATTTTGGTATCGCTGAAATTGCTGGTGCTGTGTTTGCGGATAATGTTGCGCCGTGCGCTGTCCATTTTGCGGCTGACTGCCAGCGCCAAATGACGTACCGCCTTGGTACCATGGCTTTTTGCCATGAGGATTGGTGCCTGTTGCTTGACCCGCCATAATCGCTTTCAACTTTCATTTAATAATCCGTGATGCATCTCAAGGAGATTGTCAACTGTCTACTTCTGTTGATGTCCTTTATGATTTTATAGAGAGCAACAGAGATTACGCTTAAACAGCGAATCTCGCTGGTTATATTTGTCGTTACCGTTATGTTTTGTTTGTTATGATTGACCTAACTTCCTAGCCCCACACAAGCAACACCTCTTCCAACGATGCAAGATTGTAAAGTGCCGCCAACGATCTGCGCCTTCTTCCAGTCAGCCATCAAACTGAGAAGCCTTATTTTGTGTCATGGCCAGGGTGTACAGTAGACAACTTGTTCTCTTATTCAAATCTGTCTAGACTCTTAAGGCGATGACCGTAAGGCGGCTCATATGTTTGGGTACTTTGCCACCGCTACACCATTGATAGTGCGCTGGACCCAGCAAATCACCTGAGGATGCAACCTGGCATAACATCCATGATGAATGCCACATGTTGATCGTCATCCTCGCTGTCGCTGTTGATGGGAGACTCGGTCATCTCGTGCTGCATCAGTGAGCAACGGAGAAGTCGTACATGCAGCCAAGCCGTCGCACGCTGAGACCAGTCGTCCAATCAATTCAAACCCTCGTCCGCAGCAGCGCTGCTGCTGATCGTGGACCAGCCGATTTTGACCCTGCCGGCGTAGGAATTGAACCACTTGACGGGTGCGGTGGGGGTGAGAATGCGGCGTGCGGATTGCACTGGTCAGGCCCGTTAGATCCGTTGAAACAGACTATATGCGTTTACCCGCTTGATGTCATTGCTCATCCTCAAGAACGACGCCAGATGGAACTCCGCGTATCTCATGATCCAAAGGACGATACAGCAGAAGACGGAGATCCAGGCTTTTATATTGATGAATACTGACGATGATTACCCTCTCTTCTCGGACGACTGGAATACAGCGCGTATCAGGCGTGGTTTCGGACTTATAATTCATCAGCGTCAGATGCGGCCTCACTCTACTTGGATGGTACGTGCCTCTATGTCGTCCATATGTTTGATGGCATTTTCTGCATACTCGTCACGCGCCGGGTCCGCGCCTGTCAGGCATGCTTTCCGTCTTTTTAGGTTGGCTACGTCTGCGGGACTCGGAACGTCGACAGCAGCTCTTTTGAGCATCTTCAGCGTTGTCGCCAGCGAAGCTCAGACACCAAGACTAAAGAGGTAAAAGGTGTAATGTCGTTAGTATGCAGAACGTCGGGCATACACACTTACATTGGACAAAACGTTGTTAGCTCAAATCGGCTTTTTTTTCATGTCTTATCCCGGGTCAAATTCTCGATGTCGAAAAGCCCGGACATGTATTGATACCTTCTTCTTAACAAATGGTTCTTCCCAGTATGTCGTATCTGAAGGATACATACGTCATGGCATTGCATCCAATTCAGAGTGAAATAACCTGCTGGCTACTGTTATCACATTATTGGCACTAAGATCGAGTGTAACGTAGGCCATTTGTCAAAAGGAAATATTCTTGCTCAATGAGGACCGCTGCAAAATTGACTAATTTTGGTGTGTTGTAAATCACCAGATGAATTGGTTGTAACCGCATGTAACAAGTCGATTCCATCCAATTCGAATCTTGCAACGTCAGGACCCCTGTTCCAGCTGAAGCCGAGTAATCCCATAGTCAGCCTACCAAGGCCGATGGAGCCTGACAGGCAAGGATCGACGAGACGCAGTACTACGTATAGCGGGCTGGGACGGCAGGATTCCTTGTTGAAGGCCAAGATCCATCCACCTTAGTTTTCGTTGGCGCCAACTAGTCCGCCCATGCAGGTAGCAGGGGCTACATAACCGCGCTAAGACGATGCTAGCCCCTGTTGTTCTCCATCCTTGCTTACGATAATTTTTCCTGCAAGCCCCAGACACCGGAGCAGCAATCGCTCCGCATCCCAAGATTGCATTCAGTCCCAGCATCAGCGCGGAAAAGCCTCCAGGCCGGACACGCTCGATTCTGGTAGAACGACAAGACCGGTCGTTAGCCCGAGTTGAAACATGCAAGTCTCCGCCATTGGAGGCCATTCCTGGTTTCGACTGTCCCATTTTAGCCTCTGATTGTTTGGTGGACACCTGGTGGAGTGAGCTTGAGCCAGGCGTTCCCAACGAGGGTGCTACTCCACCGTCATTTCCGATGGCGCCCGTTCCTATTCGTAGACAAACAGGACCTGGCCGTGCCCTGAGCAAGATGAACCTTTCCATGCTTCCAAATGACGCTGGCTTTGACTTTGACTTCACCTAACGATCATTACATCAAGCGGCGGCGGCCGGCAGCAACTTCTACGGAAGCAATATTTTGACCCCAACTCCGCGCCATTTACCCCGAGACGGCCGCCCCAATATCGTCGCCGCAATTGACTAGCCGATGCACGGTGCCTCTTCTGATTACTGTTTGGCGTGGCTCGGGATGAAGGCGTCGGCCTCTGGATGTTTTCCATACGTCTACTAGCTGCTGGATGCCAACGGCATCGCCTGACACATCCACTGGAGTGGAGTAAATTGTAATTGATAGCGATGACTCTGGAAGGCTGATCAGAGTTAGAAAACCCTGTAATTGATCGGCTGAATCGACATAGTTGGGTGTGTCTTCGTGATGTAGTCCTCGGGTTGACCGTTGCACAACGGCCGCCCCGGCCACGAAGATTGCTGCACTGAACTGTTAGCGCTCCTCGCTCCGCAATCCTTTGGATTTAACTGGGCTATTATTGGGGCTTAGTGGACCAACTGCTTTCTTCACCAACAACACCGACTGAAGCGAAATCTCCATGCAAACAATCACTCAACTCAGACGAAAACGCCAACTACCAACACGGCTATCTCGCGTCTGGTTACCTAGATAGCCAGTCATCACACAACGCAACCGCATCCCCACCGTTCGTTCTCGATTCGGAAACCCACGGCGATCGTACGTCCGCACCAACCACCAAGACTTATCGGAAGATATCTCGTGCTGGGAATGGTCTTCAATTAAATTGGCGACCTCATCTGCAAAACTTGAGGCCATGACCACAAGCACAAGAGTTGACATCTCGGCAGCCGTTTTCCTCGTCATGTATGGCCAATAGCGCTTACAGCGTTGTCCGTCTTCAGCAACAGCAGCACGACTCGAACGCCACCTGCTTGCTCGCCCCCTCTTAACCAATTCGCCACGCATGAGTTCGTGATAGCACCGTCCATGCCCAGGACATAACAAAGGAGCATGTTGTTGCCCACCATGTCGCACACGGAGGTTCTACACGAGAGTAGTGGATGCAAATACAAGGCCGATCAGGGAACGGTCCGTGTTCCCGCAAGGCCGAGTGCCCAAGCGGCGCAGTTCTGTCAGACCTTCCAAAAAAGGCAGGGGACAGCACGTCTTCCTAAACTCCAAACAACTGATACGTTCATTAGTACATAGCGGGAGGGCGCTCATGCATGCCGCGTGGCGTGAATGGACAGGCTTCCGCATCGCATACGAGCGGTAGTGTACAGGCGATAGTTGCCAGAAGTGGTCACAAGACTTCAGTTGTTGGAGGTGACAGGCACGGCTGTAGAGTCCAGCAGCACCGCTGACGATGTGAATAGCGGACGTAGGAAGAAGATGATGATATATCATAAGGCGAATCTCGGCGGGCAGATGCATGAGGAAGAAGTGACCAGTGGACGCCATGGCGAGGACGACCGGCCAAGGCGAGGCGTCGGTAGAAGATGAGACGATAATTTTGATGCGTTACTGCGCGTGCAACAACGACTATATCATTCTTGTGCTTGAAGGCATGGCCACTGAGACCTCATGGGCCTTGCTTCTGAGAAGGTTACTAGCAACAAACGTGCTAACAAGAAGATCCATCTAGGACTTATGTTACTGTGGAGTGATTCTAACCCCACTAGCTATACATAATGCTCAGGTAGATAATAACTTCCCCAACGATAGTAACACGGCAATAACAGCCCAGAGAGCGTTTCTCACATCACCCATGACTGTGCCGCAATAACGACTTCAATCGAGCAGATGCAAGCGGCCAGGCACTCATACTAGGCTGATAATAGCTGCATCAATATCACACGTTCATCGTTGAACTGTGCTGCACCTTGTATTGCTTATAGACGCCTGACTGTATCACTCCGTCCGCTGATGAATGACAGGTTCTTGCCCACTAGCTTCCACCGATGCCCATAGCTTCACAGCGGTCCAAAAAGATACTACCATGACGAGATCATCATCGAAGCTTCTCATCATTTCTCATTCGCTTAGGCTTGCTATACTCAGTATCAGAAGCGTAATAGCGCGAGTAGAGATCTTCGAAATTGACTGCTGGGAGTGTTCCACTATTGTTTGATTCGAAATGCTGAAGAGCCGCAAAGAATGGCCGGCACTGCTCGTTGAACCGTGGCAGCTGCTGTTGCAGGTGTGGCTCCTCGACGAGGACGTGTTCGCGAGGGCAGTTCTTGCAAATAAAATGCCCGCTCGAGTTCACACTGTCAATAACGTCGATCAGTTCCCACGTGCGTACACAATTCGGACATTCATAGGTTATCGCAGCCGGAGAGACCGCATCGATCTGCGATATTTGGTCTTGCATCTTCCTAAGGGTAGAGCTAGCCGTGTGTATAGCTTGACGGCGGTCGACAAAGACGTAGCGGTCTCGCTTTTCCGATGATTCGGTTCTAGTTAATATCCTGTCAGAGAGGGCCAGCAATAGAATAGGAATGCTTACATGCGTACGAGCCCAGAACGCTGCAGCCGGGCGCATTGCTCCGAAAGTGATCGTTCTTCAGGGGCTGCCACGAGCGCCTGTAGCTCTGTCAAAGATAATCTAGACGGCTTAACGGATTAGTGCGGCCTCATACCATGAGAAGACATACATCTCATGACGCAGCAATATGTCAATAATGATGACGTGCTCAGCATCATAGAAAGCTCGAACCAGAGTCCTGATGAAGACGTCTGAGTTTTCCATTATAAGTAATCAGGATGGTTGATAACAAATGCAGACAAATAGCAGTGCTTTACGTGATCACATAGGGCAGACGATGGTTGAACGAAGAAGATCAAGAGCGTAAAGTCAAGAACAGAGTGGTCATGCGGTCTAATCGTTCTAAGACCTAATTAGCGTACAAGATGAAACTATGCCGAACTATTCTTCGCGGGTTCATTCTGTCATGCACCCAGTAGCCTCGAATTGTTTATAGCAGTTAAACAAGGACGCTAACTTCGAAGTTCAGCTCCATGTCCTCATAACAGCGTTCATAGAGGGTGGGGCCTCTAGTTAGACGCCCGTGTCACGAACGGTATGTCAAAAGCAGCAGCATCCACTAACATCGAAAGTAAACCCCATGAACTCGGGGGCCAGCGCAGGCAGTCCTGCAACGCCGGATCTGGGACGAATGTTTGCCCCTGTCATCTGCCGACGTTGACCTAATCAGCCAGTCTCATGCACCTCTGTCAGTGTAGCTCTAATACATGATTCAACGCGGTGCATTGTAATTTGTCGGTGTAGTTATACGACTGAGCCGTGACATTCATATTGCACACGCAGACGTATATATACGCACTTCATCATCACATTCCAATATCCTACGAGTTTCAAACCAGCACACGCCAAACCCCGTTCATCAAAACGGCAAACTAAACTCAGGGAAGACCAGTGAAACGGAAAGAAACAAAAGCAACTCAAAAGGTGCGTCTGACAAGAGTCTAGCTTCGTACACAGAATAACTGGCAGACTAGAAGACGTCAACAATATGTTGGAGCGACTGAAGCGTTTATACACCATCTTTGCTGTCTTATCAGCCCTGCTCGCCAGCGTTGTGCTGCTGACGTTCAACAAATGGCCATCCGATGGCCCCTCCCCACTGGCGAGTCTGTCGGTGTCTCTGAGGGCAATGTCGGCCATCACATTCCTTTTCACCATGATCATTGCCATCATGCTGATGTTTCGTTTGCAAGCCGCCCGACCGGTCTCGCGCACAGAGTTGCGTCTATTATGGCTGACGGTCGCCTGTTTTGACGGCGCAGTGCTAGACGTAGTCATAGGCCTGGTTGCATCGCTTGCGGATGACCTTCCCTGGCAGCATGTTGCGGCTATCGCGCTGGTGACGGGCGTTCTCCTTGTGGTCGCGACTGCGATTGCATTGTGGATGCAGATGACTGCAAGCCAGTGGGGCTATTGGTGTGTGGGGAAGGCGGAGTCGCACGATTGTTGAGTGGAGTCTTGGTTAGCTATCAATCATGTCGCATCGGGTTTCAATGTCCAGTATGATGTATGCTCAGTTTATAGTAAGAGAGGGGTTTTCATGTCCTTGCAGGTTACGTTATGTATGCCGCATCTGAACGATGGTGGAAAGTGCGGGTTAGTCAGCTCGCCTTCTCCGCATCGTTAGACTTATGTTGGGAAGACTGCCATCCACATCTGCGATGTGCCTTACTGGGTGGTTGTTATGTTATGGACTTCGGCTACGTACCTCAAGTGGCGAGACCCACTCATACTGTGAGACGGAAGAGGTCGAGTCATCTCGCGGGCTCGGCAGCGATGCGCCATCGTCCACGGTAGAAAATATTAGTATTTGACCAAAAACCCCATCACTGAAATGCCCAATTCGCCATGACAAATTATCATCCAGAACAGCAGCTCAAAATGAACATCCTGAGAGACCTATGGCAGCAGTGGCCGAGCATGCGAAATCAGAGTTGTGACGATCCGATCGATTACTCTACCGCCGAGATCAAGGGACATCGCTCAGTGCAATCAATCCACGCCCGCTATGAAATGCACGTCCTCCGCTGGACCTCGCCCGCCCGTACACGCGTGGAACGTTGGGAACCAGAGGGTTTTGTCCAGCTTAGAGCGCCGGAACTTCTCTTCAGGTACTGGAAAAGCGCTGGAGGTCGGACGTGCGGTGAGCACTGGTACCCACTTCTGGCCGTGGGCGACAAAACGACGCGCGACGGCGGCAAAGCCCTGGTAGTCCTCTGGGAAGGCTCACCAGAGACGTCGGAAGAGCCATATGAGCGGATGGGAGATACCACGTTTTTACCTGCGCACCGTCTGCATTGTCGCCGGCGGCGGACGGCAGTCAACGGCGATCGTCGACGAGTTGGGCGCAAAGGAAAGTTGAGCAAACCGACTGAACGGCTTATCGCCAAGCTTTCAAGCCGTCCAATGGAGAAAAGCAAGTCTAGAAACAAATAGCTATAAAATCATCCCAACTCACACACCGATCATACTTGACTGCTTATGTTGCCTTGCCTTTGGATACATGCATCCCTTGGTTTGTGATCCAGTCCACTGGCTTTCGTCTTTGGACCTACATGACTTCTTCCCCATCAAACCGAACTCTTCCGAGAGATCAGAGCCGTGATCCCTCAGCAGGCCGCAGAAATGGACGTTAGTGTCGACGTTGCACCGTTTTCCGGAAGGCAAAGAATCCGTGAACAAATCCTGGTTCATTCTGTCGACACCGGGATGTGTCCACAAGTGCCGGATGCCGTACCGTGCCACTGCCATCCGCGCTAAGCGCAGTGGCGTCCGGGCCCATCTACCTCTTCATTGAGGTGTTGCCTCCCGTGTATGAGCAGATCCATATGGTGACGAGTGTATTTGCGGTAGTAGCGACTATCATTGGCGCGGTGCTTCTTCTGGTGATGAAGCATGGCGCGCGGCTGAGCGGGAGGGGTCTACTGGAGGATTCTTCAAGCTATCCAGACGATTCAATGAAAGCTGGTATATCAGAGATGGTTGTGGCTGGAGTCTGGTCTGTCATCTTGATGAAATCACCCTATACATCTACAAGCGTTTCAAGTTATGTCATAGCAATGGCAACACCGAGTATGATAGCCGCAGATCTTTCATAACAAAACGATATTCAAACCTGCTCCCGCTGCAGCAATGTACACGTTCAAGGCCGGTCTGCACGTTCAGACGCGACTCAAAGCAGCCTTGTTCTCCATCTCAGCATATAATCACTTCTTGTGCGAGTAAAAGCAAATTATTGCGAAAGGCAATAGCTAGGACTTGTATGCAGAGTGTTGCATTGAAATTCCCTGTCTAATGTATGTAGCCTGGTTATGCAACAATCCTTACTCCTTTACCCAACTGTCAAGCATTTTCTAGGCGCGGATTGTTCATCGACTGGAACGTGCCAGAGTCAAGCCAACCGAAATACTCGATACCAAACCGGCCGACGCTCGCGTCACGAGCCTCGAGTTGGCCAGCACACTGTCTCACCTGCTGTCCGCCTTGTCTTTGCAAAAGCTCCCGGTATAGTAGCCCGGCCAGCTGTGCCAACGGTTGGCGCTCTGGCCCCCCAACCACCTCCACGTCGAGCGCTGCCTCAGTATCATGTCCTCTGTATTGGATTTCATTCGTAGCTCCTGAGACATTTTCCAGGCTTTGGGGACGGCCGAAATCGCCATTGACCATCGAAGACGACATCACGAAGGCTGCGCTATGCGAGTCGGCAGTCAATTTGACGTGTGGAAGGGGCAACAAATAGGATAAAGAGGATTGGTTAAGTGGTGGTTCTGGCGTAGTGTTTGATGACGAAGAGAGGGTAGAACTCAAGACCTAAGTATTATATTTTCGGGGGCCGACGGCATGATGCCGACTATGGTGCGGAATGAACAGCAGCAAGAAATGAAACGTCGCTTGTACTGAGAGTGAAGGCTAGGTATTCAGTTTGCTGCATTGGTATACATAGTGGGTAGTTATAATTTGAGTGTTTAATCGTTGATAACCGCATCGATATGCTGTTCGCGCCTGGTCTCTGTGCACCGTCATAACTAGCCGGCCTCTTCTGTATTGTAATAACTGCCACCGTTGGTCCATATACGGACTTGATTCACAGTTCGGAGCAGGGGATGCTGGCTGCAGGCAGTTTTAAAATGTTATTGCAGTCGTTACAACTACGAAGAGGTAGCTGCTCGGCCGCATGAACAATGACCAGCGGCATCGTTAAGTCTGTCCCCTGTTCGGGGCTCCTCGGATTTTGTCGAACTACGTCGGATTGCGTCCGGTTACGTCGTTTACGCATGCGTAGAATTTCTAAACACATGCCAACCAATCGATGCCGAGGTGAGGCGAGGATAAGAAGGGCTGATACCCACATATGTGGGTCAAGTTGTAACTGCCCCACTGGCGTCAACTTCAACCACATTGTTGCGACCCGTTATACAGGAGTAACAGTTAACCGACCCACTTGGGCGCCTGGCGGCTAGGACAATACATCTGTACTGCAGGATCACGGGAATAACGGGGAATCCTTTGGGAACGGAAGAATTATGGTAGAAGTTACGTGGTGATAAGATAGCGATCATTCGGAATCAGTGTGATCGAACACGACTTGGGGGCCAAACGACTATTCGGAATCAGAATAATCGCGCTCAATCCAAGGTACAAAGAAACATGCTCAAGACCACACGGGGATGTAGTATCACCCGAGCCTGGCACTGATTCATACTCCTATAGCTCTTCGGCAATTAACTCAGTATTCATTCTCAGGATACTTTTAGCTTACCTTTACTGCGAATGCTTCATTGAGTCTATGACTGATTGACTTAGCCTCTGAAGACCCGGTCTACTGTAGCCTCCGACGTAGGCGCCGCTGACCCGTCGGCCCGGGGCCATTGGGACCCACTGAGGATGGCAGTCGGCAGTCGGAGAAGCGGGTCGTGCGCGCAGCGGTCTCTGTTGCGGGAGGCATCTGGCTTGCTCAAAGCTCGTTGGGCTATCAGCGGTATTCTGTCGCTTTCTACGGATGATTTGCTTGGTTCTGACGATTTTGTCCAACTTTATGTAGCACTCAATGCTGTTCTGTCAATTTCGCTGCGTGCATGTATTCTACGTGCATCGATAAAGTACCAGGATAGGTCTGCCGCACAATTTCAATCTGGCCGTTTTGTTACAGTACCACGATTCAAAGGACAGCCTTACCGAGTGTTACCCTCCAAGTTGCTGACACGGCACCACCGTTCGTCCCCAACAGCCTATCAAAGAGTCTTCATGCAATGCTTCGGAATCCAGGGGTGCGATTGTGTTTTCCGCATCGAGATCCCCTCGGTCGATTCGACCACTTATAGCCAATCCTACTTAGCATTCAGATGGCGTGATCATAGCACATCAGAAGTACTTGTCCCATCAAGTCCTAGGCCTCCAGACTAAGAAACAGCAGAATAGCTAAATGAACGTCACCTGGTAGTGTGTAGCCCACCCTTCGGATGCGGTCAATATACAGCCGTAGCGCCTGTCCAACGCCGACAAGGAGCTCGTACATGAGAATGCCTAGACTCCAGATGTCGACTCTTTCGTCATACCGCCCACCCCTCATGTGAACTGTGATCATCTCCGGCGCCAAGTACTCAGGCTTGCCGCAGAGGGTGTTTCTGCTCATACCATTTACACCGCATCCAAAGTCCACAATCTTAAGCACGCCATGTGAGCCAAGGAGGATGTTCTATAACTTAATATTCCTTTCGATAATACGCTTGTAATGAAGGTTATCTACAGCGAAGGCCATTCGCACCATATACCATGCATACTCGTCTTCCTCGAAGGGGCCGTTGGCATTCGACTTCGTAACACACTCTTTAACTATTTGCAAGGCTTGCTTGGAGAGGGCCTTCAATCCGTAAACAAAGCCGTGTGGAGGTCCTCTCCAAGCAAGCCTTGCAGATAGTTGGAGATTGTATGTAAATCTTACAAAATTTCCCTTCTCTAAGTGAACATCGGATTTCATAGGTGGGCATGCTCGTTAAAACGAACTGTGGTTATGCTTTGTGACGGACGCTCGACAGACCGGTCCCGTTGGGTGATATATAGTCAACGAACACGAAATGCGTCATTGTGACCATAAGAGCAGCTGCCACTTATCATCTACAAAATATGAGTTACTCGGCATTTCTAATAGAAGTAAAGTGACAATATCGTAGACATAATACGGAGATATATGTTGTTGGCAATAGCTACAACTCACTCACACCACCTCAGCAGACAGACCCTATGTTAAGCGAGGAATGAAGCAGGACAGCCGATCTATTGCGGCCGTTTCACATAATAGTACCTGAAATCTTCGACTTCAATTAAATAAGCAATTCCACTCCCGCCACTTGCTACATGTGTGCTAATCATAAAATCCACAATCTAAGTCGACAGCGCAGCCTGGGCAGACTAGTATTCAGTTACGGCGTATCACCGCTGCATTCAATCCATGTGGTGTTGATGCGCCGGTGGAATCTCTCCAGAGGCCTGGTTGTCACTCCGGTCATTCCTGGTTTCCCGTTTCTACATGTCATTCAACCACATATGGAGGCCGTCAAAAGTATCTCGGAGGACGTGGTTTAGGACCGGAAAGTGTGCGGCGTTTGAAAAACATTCCTTCGACAACTGATTCATGGCAATAATCCCTGAGCCGACCGTCGGACCATTGGAAACCCGCATGACCATAGTCACGAAAGCCCAGATCTTAAGAAGGGTAAGTACAACACCTAGAACGTAATGCGCAAAGCTTACAACTACGGTCAAAGCCAAGATAATGAGAGGGAAATTCGCCGCCATTTTACTCGACAGAAACCATCCCAACGCCTTTAAATACACACGGACAAACCTCGCCTCGTAAGATAAAAGCGTTCGTGATCTTAGCTTAAATAGCGGAAGAGTTAGAGCTGATTAATGAAAAATCACACACTATAAAAGCAGCATTCTCTATTATCAGCAGTAGTCTGAGATGACTTAAAGGGGGTAGCAATCGACTTAAAAACGCGTGGCGTTCGCATTCATGTGTGCAGCCGCTTCAGAACTTCTGCGTTGGTCATACTTTCAATTTATTAGTTCATATGTCGCTATCGATATGGTAACCGCTGCAAGAGCCGCTGCTGTCACAGGAGAGGTTTTGGTAGTGACTAAGGGCAGTAACTCAGCAACCCTACTATTTAGTCTCAGGCTTTATTCCAAGTCTACCATCCAGTATGGAAAGCCTCCAACATAAATTTGCCAGCTCACAGTGTCGTCTTTCTTTTGCAGCAGAACGATGTCTTCGCTGGATTGCGAGATTGCTAGTCTGATAGTGTCGCTCGACGATGAAGCTAACGCTCAAGATCCTATCCTTCGTCCATCCTTACGAAGGTCAAAAGAAGTCCTGCTTCGTTGCGTAGGCTCCAAAGCAAACCTAGAACTTGTCCATATCGCCCTTGTGGAAGTTTGGGCCCTGTCTCGCTGGCTAGACGATATCAAAGCCCTGCAATTCTCTTCTACGGTTGCTGGTGGTTCTCGTGCCATGTCAAGGAAATACGTCGACCATCAGGACGAGCTTCTGCGCACGTGGGGTGCTGAACTGTACGAAGGTGCCATGGGAATTGCCGTCATCTTGGACGTATCGACGCAACCCAACAGCTGGAAAACAGTAGTATCCCGGCGGCCTCGCCCGGCATCAGCTCTTACATGGGACAGAGAGTCCGAAGTGGACCCTGGGGGGGTTGTCGGGGTTGAAGGTAAGAGTGAAGGTGCTGAGGTTCGGGATCGCGACGGAAGCTTAGGTCTATTTGAGCCCCTGCATGGCCAATGGTACTGTTGATACAATGGTTCGCCCACGGGTTTGAGCGAAAGCTTGACGACTTGCACTGCGTAATAAGCCAGACATGACTGATCGGAAGCGGGGGCGGGGAGTACAAAAAGTCAACTTTGACTACTACATAGATGAGTCACATAAAAAGTTGAATGCGTGCAATATCCCTATACAGCAGTCTCAGGTGAAAATTGTTTCCCTCTGCGTTTTCAACGCATTGAGGTCCAGATAGTATCCCGTCCTCTACGCATATAGATATGCACGCCGGCCACACAGACCTGCCAGACTCGTGAAAATCGTGTCCCTTTGTCAAAGATGAACTGAACTTCTCATTTCCTGAAAGGGTGGGATCGGGCTCTTATGGCGTCGTCTACAAGGTCGTGGTGCAGGGCCAGCTTGTCGCACGGAAACATATGCCTCTTCCAGGATCTGGCGGGCTCTCGCCGGAGAGCCTCCGGGAAATCGGCTGCCTCCGTCGAATCAAGAACTATCCTTCCGAAGTCCGCAAACACTGCATCTATCTGCAAGAGGTCCATTACGTGCGAGACGAGCTGATTGTCGACTTGCCCTACGTCGCTGAGAACCTCAGCCAAAGGCTCAGGCGTGCTCCGCTTGGCTTCAATCAAGCGGCTTGGTATTCCGACCAGATCCTGCTAGGCTTAAGCTTTCTACACGATATCGGAATCGTTCATCGTGACCTCAAGCCCGATAACATACTGATTTCTGAGGACGACTGCGTGAAGATTTGCGACTTTGGATTATCTCACTGCCTTGATGGATCTGACGCCAGAACTCCGGTGGTATGCTACAGATCCTTGCGGTGCTGTCTCTTAACGAACTGACACTACATAGGTTTGCACGTTATACTACCGGCCACTAGAGCTGTTGGTAGCAGACGCCTTTGAATGGCAGGATATAAGCACGCAGTACGGCTCAGAGATCGATCTTTGGTCTGCTGGCTGCATTATGCGGGAACTCGTTCTTCACCAGGACGAATGGTTTCGGCCAGACAGGTCGCTATGTCCCTCTAGTAACCGGTCGAATCGTATGCTTGGTGCTATTATGAGGTGTGTGGTAGGCAGTTCTGATTGAGTACCACACGTCTAACAAGAAAAAGGAAATTTCAATTTCTATGTGTCGACGGCCATGCGGTCGACCGTAGCACAGCTATCCAATTTTGCGCCTCAGATTCAGAACTACGCGAGGCTGCAGATGCAGCGAGCATCCCGCTGCTTGCTATTACCAGGGTTTGCTTCTTTATGTCACGAATGAAGCAATCTCTGACTTGATGCAGCGCCTTCTGATCCCCAGACCTCACTCTCGCTGGACGGCACGAAGAGCTGAAGAAGTGTTGGACCTTTACTACGCGCCGATGTTGCAACATTTCGGGAAAGTGTATGGTGAATCTGGTGTTACAGCCTGACCAGTTGAGGTGCTGGCCGGCGTAACTATGTGGTACAGAACAGGGGATAATGATGCCTCTGGTATAATTACCGAATCTTTTGCTTTATGTCACAGTTGGTTGCCCTGGCTCACTCGTAATATCTCGATGATGATCTGCACAGCAAATCATGTCATCCGAAGCCGTGGTAGAAGTGAGGCCTCGCCGGTGAGCGATGCCCCGATTTACTTCTTAATGGCCGATAGGCGGCTTGGGGTTAAAGCAGAAATCTCCTCTGGACGAGCAGCTGGGATAATAGACGACGAACATTGCAATTCAAGTCTCAGGTATCATCTGCATAGCCATCTACACACGACATAATTTGGACCCGGAGGAGATGGAACGGCGCAACGACCCCACTGTGGATTGGATGTCTGATGGTACTGCACCTCGTTAGCGTATAGGTTCAATACAGTAGTAAATCAGCTAGAAGTCCTATTGTCCAAATCTTTGACTTCGTTCATGGCGGTTAGCGCAACTTTGCCCTTTCTGCGGTATTTTTGTGCCCCAATAGTTCCCTAGTGATGCCATGGAGGAGAGAGATTCTTTGAATGAACTGACAGCGGCACGAGTTTCAGTCACCTCATCATGGCTGTGGTCAGCTTAGCGCCAACGCCCACTACGCTCCATTGGTTATGATAACCTACAAAGTCTAATCTGTCGCCTGCTGAGCAAATGAAGCGCCCGTCTGCTGTCCTTAGTCTTACGCTCTTATGTCATCGCGCCCTGCAAACCACACAAGCATGGGTATCGTTTCAGGCGTGTGCGCTAATCATTGCCAATCAGCAGCGCACTTTCTTGCATAGGAACTGGTCAACTCGTTGTTCAAAACAGAAAGCTACCTTCCGCATCCACCAAGATATCATACATCTTTCAATTACTCACGACCGTGTCTCCTTCGCAGTCGTGCTGGCAAACTCGCAGAGCTTCTGCTCCCAAACACGCTGCTTTTCTAATTTTGTCCCATACCCAAAGACAGTCGATATGGACTTCCCCATACCCAGCGTGCGCCTGTCAAGATATTCGTCTTTTTTGCCTGAGTCGCCATCTGGGCCCCGGCGGGCGGAACGTAGACGCCCTCACAGAAACCCAAAAATATCACTCGTTAAAAACAACCAAAGCCACGTAGTCAGCTTGCCACTACCAGCCGTACCATACGTTCCAGAGAAGGACGACATTATCTCATTCATAGCGAAATGGCAGATGTGTGCGACCGCCTTTCAATAGCACTTAATACACCTAGCCAGATGGAATGAGCCTGGCTGTTCCGCGATAAGCCAGCTGCAATGGACGTATAAGGAGGTCATGCGCCAGTGGGAGGGATGTTTTGAACATGTGTTTCCGGGTCTGGCGAGACCTGTGGAAACAAGCATGTCTATCCCAGACATGCGATCACCGATTTGGGATGTGTTCCTTGATGAGGACACCTTTGCGATAGTTGCTGGTGATGCAAAAATGACTGAAATCGCGTAGTCTAATGAAGGACATCTACACTTTCCCGTCATCTCCTTCTCAGAACAGATTGCTGCTCGTGACAGGGTTGATGCCACATCCTCGTGACTAGGTCGCAAGGTACCAGATTGTCTCGCGCCCGATCGAGCACGACGGTCTCTTTCGTTTCCAATGCTTGTGCGACCAGGGCAAACAGCCCGTCAGGCCCCTTGGACCTCGTCAAAAACTGGTGCTGGAGGTTGTTTCAGCGAAACCCGAAGATGTGGCCGGGGAAGCTAGCGTACCTGTATGCCAGGGAGCGTTCTCTCGTGGCTTTTTGACAGGAAATCGCGCGCAGCAAAGCTCAGGCCCAGACCCTGTAGCTGTGACCTGATCCAAAGAAGGACGTCGCCGTACAGTCTTGACCAGTACCGCTCGGCGTCGCTGACGATATCGACGGCCGGTTGGAAACAAACGTTAAGCACTGTGTGCTTTAGACACAATCTCTAGGACATCAATGGAATTCGTCGCGAAGTACCTATCTTGACAACCCCACACCGCGTGACGCAAATGGACTCTAGGGGAAACCGGATCTTCTCAGCCACCACATGGTGAATGCCTTCGATGACCTAGCACGCATCTCAACATCGAAGATACCGCCTCAGAAGGTCGCGCTTCCTGCTTACCTGAGACAGGACGGAAGCAACATGGATCTCATCTGTGATCGCAAGGTCATGCAGATCGACCTCGAGTCGTTCGTGGACGAGGAAGACGGCCTGGGATTCGTGGAAAATGCCATGTATCGCGGCGATGTTCCGGTGAGCAATGCGCCCAATTCCTTCAAGGCTCTGGAGCCACGTCAATCGGCACACAGCAATTTCTCTGTTGTGACGGTGTCGAACCAGGCAGCGCCCGTCGTCTGAGGCGGGTTCGGTGAGTCTCTCGTACTCGCATTCCACGCGGCGCTCTACATGGATCAAAACCAAGCGCTTCGATATAGCCAGAGGCACTTCAGCTCTTGTCTCCATTTATGGGACGCAGGAATGGCTTTGCCAGACCAATGATAAATATCGAGGCTCAAGCACTTACTGCTCATCAACCAGAGCCATATTTGAAGGGACGCTATGCAACATATCGTACAACATGAAAAATCAGCTCATCAGCTCTGCAGCCCTGTTAAGGGGGTCTCTGGATACCTTCAATCATAGTCATGCTGCTACGCTGTGTCATCATACTTCTCGTGACTACCTCTCTGCCATTTTAATCCACGCTTCCGTGTTTGGACAATAAGCAGTTGGGCATCCGAGTCAGTATTGACTCGATTGGGCTGAATCAGTTGGCTGAATTGACTGGAATGACCGAATCGCATAGTGATGACGAACAACGATGCGACGTACGAGGCAGCAAAGGCAAGGGCAGTCTATTGCAACATGCCGATGGCAAAGTCATGCCTACATGCTTTTGGTAGTCAGAAGCGACGTGGGGTTTCTGTGTTGTTATGTCCTGTACGTGTTGGGAGAGACTAACAGTTATTGCCTCCAGCGTCCATCATGAAAACCCAGTATACCGAGCTACCCTTTTAACCAACTCAATCTTGACATCTCCTTTCTCCTCGCCTTTTGCTCTTCTCATGCGGCTTTGCCACCATGGACGCGTTGAGCCCGATTCGGACCCCGGTCGATCTACTCTGCTCGCTATGCTCTCAACGTGCGATGTTCGCTCTTACGCTTTCCTGTTGCCAGACCCTCATCTGCGGATATTGTAAGTGCGACATCGACCTCGGAACCACAGCCAGCAAACCATCTCATATAATCTACTTGAGCACGTACAATCGACACGTAAAATGCCTGGTGTGCGAGCAGACAATAGCGCACAAGCCGGAGCCTGATATGGCCACCCGGAGGAGAATCTTGAGGTACTTGAAAGAGCGTCTTAGCGCACATGTGCGGTAGCGGTAAACCACTTTGTACGTACGTTTAAATCGCTAAGCGCACACTACAAGGCAAAGAAGCCCAGACGACTGACACATTCAGCGATTCATGGTCAATTGAGTCACAAACGTGCGGATGACTTCGCCGTAAAGTATATAAAGATATGGGAAACGATGTGAGATGCTGTGAAAATGCGGTGGCTGAACGGCTTGAACGTTGCTGTGTGGGTGTGCTCCCTGCTTCTGTTCCTCTTCTACGTCACGCCTGGCTGGGATACCACCCAGCATTGCTCTTTATTGAATGTGAGGACCCTCACCGACCAACCCTCGTGGGCCCCGCCTCGGCCTGTCTAACATGTTAGCAGGTAACAACGGCAAATCTGGTGAAGAACGTCAGCGATGTATTTGATGTCTTCGATAAAGACCAAAGCCAGCGACGGCTGACCATTCCCGACGATATTTCTGATCCCCTCAAATCCATCGCCACCAAAGCCGGCGCGCATGTGGCCACTGTTGTCGCGTCGGCAGACAAGGCCATCAGCACGGGCGCTGTGGGGCTCATGGATGGCCTAAACGGTTGGCGCGATGCCGTTCCCGTGTATGTCTGTCTCCAAACAAGGGGCGTCTGGCAGCTTGGGTACCCCAACGACACGACCAAGCTCGTGCCGTATGGGGAGCTGAACATGTCGCAGACGTTCCATATCAAAGCCTTGGAGAATCTGTGGCAGGCGGCCCGGCTGGTCGTGCCCGGCCTGCCGGAGATCGAAGCGTTGGACATGGACAGCGCGGACCTGGGCGCGCTCAGCGGGTTGGGCATCGCCCCATACTGGCTCTTGTCGTTTGTCCTGGTCGGCACATGCACGGCCATCGTTCTATCGATTTTCCTCCCGCAGGGTCTGCTCCTACTGTGTATTCCCCGTATCGTAACGGTCGCCCTCCTCTTTGTTGTTTTGTGCGTTGCGTTAGCTTGCATGGCCATCTGCGTCTCTCTTCCGCTGCTGGCTGGCAGGGTGTTATCCGGGTTGGGCGCGAACGTAACGACGCAGCCGGGGATTGCTCAATGGCTTTCGGTGGGGGCGGTCGTTTGGACATGCATGTGGGCCCTTCTCCAGTGTGTATGTGTTTGAGTTGGCTGTCGATAATGAGACTACTTTGCATGCCTGTACTGTAGTTACAGTATAACATACGCTAGGAATTCTTCTCACCTCAAGCAGGAAACCTCTCCGTTGCTGCGTAGTGACCGATAATTCTATGACTGCGGTGATATGAAGAATAGTATCACCGTAACATGGGTGTATAGGCTGACCTTCGTGAACAAAGATATTGATGTAACGGCGATGATAGCAAAAGTTAGCAAGAGAAGTATTTATTCCTGTACTGCGCTGCAGCTTCGAACAATGAAATCAGGTTTCCTTCTCTCACCTGGTAGACAAGAGTTTTGGCCATTTTTCACTATGTTGCTGGTCACAGAAAGCAAGCCCCGCAAATGATATGTACCTCCGCTGAACAGTCACGAAGCCCCTACCCGAGACCGCCGCTGGAGCACATCGCCTGCGTGCTGTATATGTCCGAGACGCACCGCGCCTCCGGCCCCCATCAAGCCGCCACAGCTTGCCCCCCTTCGAACAGTTCAACCACAGTTCACCAGCTCGAAGCCCAGGGTATCACTTCCGACTTTACGCCAAGCTGGCCTCGAACAGTTTCTTACTACACCCGATCCGAGTGCCGGACCGAGTGGTTTATTGCAAGATAGGGATGAACCGCCCACCATGGCCCATCGGGACCTGCAGCTTCGGCCCAAGCTGGCTCGAGAACACGCGCACCCTCCCCCGGCGTACACAACGTACACGAAAACACAGAAAGCGTACATCCACAGCCTATTGGGCAGCGGCACGTCGTACAAGTTCATGGAAAGAAAACCTATTCGGCAACATCCTCGCTCCTGCCGCGCTCAACAAGGTCTTCAAAGTGTTCAAGGCCTGTACTTCGAGCACTGCGGGGAAGAGCGAGACCGTTCGTCTTGTCGCCAGACGTTTGCCAACACTAACTCAACCGCTATGGCAGATAAAAAAACCGAAACGCGGCGGCTTTGAAAAGTTTGTCATCCAGGATGTACTGTTTTGTTCCAACAGGGCATACGTTCGTTGTATTGAGACGCTTAGGCCTCATCGAGCAGGTGTGTGGGCATTCATCGACGGATCGAGGCAGATCAAACTTTGTGGGTGCGGAGAGGCATGGAACACTAGGTAGTTATCACGACAATAAGCAGAGAAGATACATTGATTCAGGCATTGGACGATCTATTTTGTGGATACTTTCCCCCTTTCGATACAGCTGGTCTTGACTTTCAACCCTCCTTTGTAAATGGACCTGAGCGATACGCAAGCCAAACGACAACAACAACAACATTGAGTTCTGTCTGGACTTGTATGAAATAGAGTACCTCTTCCAGCATAATTAATCACCCTTGACACGTGCACCGGGGCGCGCCACTTGCCCCCGCAGTGGTGGATGTGATGAACGTCGTCATGTCAGTCGGACTCTGAACCCCATCCGATGGCTCGGCAGACGAACCACCGATAGCGGTGCGTGTCGCATCAGTGGCTCCTGCTGGAAGACTAGACGGCGCGCCTGTTGTGTCATTGCTGGCAATTTCGGATGAAGCTTCAGATGGGCTCTCAGGCAGTGCCGGTGACGAGGGTACGGGAGAGAGCCATGCAGTGGTGCTGTCCGGAGTAGCGACGAAGGATCCCCCAGTACCCGGCGTAGATGGAGGACCATCTTGGTCTGTGGGGGCAGCTGTGGGGAGAGAGCCACCTGGGCCTGTAGCAGTTTCTGCTGACTGCTGTGAGGCCTCGGTCGGCGCGCCGCCAGTCGGGTGGGTGGAAGTCAGTGCATCCGCAACGCCGCTTGCCGGATTGGCCGGCGATGACGGGAATACGGAAGGAGTCGGGCTGGTCGCCGGGTTGGTCGTTTGGCTGGCAGCCGAACTATCTAGATTTACACATGTCCGGGACATTGCCAGAGAAGACGGACCGCTTGAGTTCGCCACTGTCGGCGGTAACAGTCTGAGCATCTGGCATTGGGGCTCGTCGTCTCCGCCGCATAAGAATGTCACTTTTGCGTAGGTCGAGGTGAGGTCGGCCGGCAGTGAGATTGCCTGCAGTAGATTGGTGTCACACTCGGTGGTTGAATTAGTGATGTTGACGTGCTGGGAGCGGACAACCTCGCTCTGGGCGTCTAGGAAGTACACGTGCGCCTCGGGACAGGCCTCTGCGAGTCTGGGGGTTTCAAAGTATGCAACGGTCCCCATTGTCATGGCCGGGCCTCTGGGGCACTCTTGCTCGTCGTTATCGTCGTCCTCATTTTCAGGCAAAGCCAGTGCAAGTGCAGCGAGTAGGGCGGCAGTGATTATGGGCAGATGCATTGTCGATTGCCATTTTTGAGCGAGCTGTCTGTGGTTTATAGGATAGTCCTCGTCGCTCTAGTCGGCGCTGGGTACTGACCAGGTGCCAGACATACACTACCGCTGAGTCACGTTTAGGGCCAGTCACTTTATCTCATATTAGCAGTCACCATTAAGTTCTAGTCGCTGTTGTTCCGTTGTACGCCAAAATCTGTGACTAGAAGACGAGATTGGCTGTGGTTGGTCTCTGTAGGCTTATGAATCATGACAATGAATTTGAGATTACTAAAGCGTTTGCTTTGTGGCACAGTTAGTTGCCCTGATAAGCCTGTAACATCAGCCGAGTATCAACTTGAGAAAAGTAATCATTCGTCTAAGCATTCATTTTTCCGGTATGAACAAACCTATTAGTCATGCATCCAATCCAACTAAGGCCTTTACATTAGATTATCTTCATCCGTCCTTCGTCTGATTGTATTAGGAAGAACATATCGCGGAAAGCAAACATAAGACGAGCGGTATTCCCCCTATTTCCTGCCGCAGCCGACCTTTGCGACAATCTTGCCATTCTTCACCACACAGACATGTGTCGTTGCAGACCAAACTTGCTTGACGAGATGATCTGCGATATGCAAGCGTCAGAACAACTCTTACAAGAGGCATTATAAGCTACGGAGAAAGACAGCGTCCGCTGGGAACGAAGATGTTTGTGGGGTCTCGTTATGAATTGGGCGCTTGTTTGTGGTTTTCTCGGTTTTCTCATACTCTTACTTTCGGCGTAGTACGGCTGAGAGCACACAACACAGGGTTTGACAGGAGGTTTCGTTTTCTTTGTACTGTTGCTCCTTCTTCCAGTCTAAACATGCTGGCCAAGAGGCAAGATCAGTAGTAGCTTTGAGATATGAAAAAGTCTCCAGCCAGCTTTGTCGTAAGCTTGACGATATGTCTCAAATCGACGTGGGCTTCACGATCGTATAGATTGATACACAAGTTGCGTGGCCTAGACGAGATGCTAGTTATCGCGACTTTCACTCTGCAGTTCGAGCTGGCGACTAGTCGCTCATTACCCCGGGCAATTGTCTCCGCTAAGCAGGTCAACAGGCTCGCGTGGCGTTGTGTTGATATCTCATCAAATTTCGTGGTGGCGTGGAGCAGAAACCGGATGGAATACTACGTACAGAGATATGAGGACAATCGTAAACTCTATGCAACATTCGCTGTCTTTTGATTTCTTTTCTTTTAGATACGATCCCCATTTTTGATCTACTCATAGCATGTTTCCACACCACCTTTTGATCATCGGACTCCAGGAGATATTGACAAAACAGAAACATTAGACGATATCATGTTTCATGAATCAAACAGATGATCAACTTCCCAGCGGCTACCTCAGAAGAGGCTATAGATAGTTGTACAGTAGAGAGGCTACCTCAAGGAGCTACGCGCCTCCTTTTGCGCAGCGCCATCAAGCTTTGTGCCGGCTGTCGACGTTTTCCCTTCCTCAAACACTCACTCACTGGCGCCTGTACCACGTACACTTCCAGGGGCAGTTGCTGCTGCAAGAAATATAGCCCCTCCATCGACGCGGGAAACCCCGTTATGGAGGCGGATTTCTCAGCGTGTTTGATCCGGATATCGATGCGCCGGTTCCATGAGAAAAGCCGAAAGCTGACTTCTGCCCGCCCACGTGGAAGCAAGTTATATTCCTTGCCGTCAACCAGCGCCACGAGGCCAGGATACTCGGTCGCGAGTATCTTCATGATTGCCGCGTCGTCTTCGTATCTACAGGCCACGATTCCCTCGCAGTGGAGCTGGCCGTGCCTCCCAGCCACATTCGGTGGTTTCTGGAGCTGAAAATAGAACAAAGCCGATATCATGGCCCACGACGTCTGTTTCATCGTCGCCCAGAGCTCCGCATCAATTTTAAGCTGTCGCCTCAGCTGCGATGTCAGCCGCGCGACGGCGGTGGAATCATCCAACGCGACTTCCTCCATGGCGATAACAGGGTCGACTCGCACAACCTTAGAGTCTCCTTCTGTCGAACGGAGTTTGCCGTACTGCTGACGCCCGGACATGCGGTAGTGGTATGTCTATGCCGTCGTACAGAAGACGATCCCCGATGCGCTTGGCCGGGAATAAACTGTAAATTGTTAGTCTTTATTAGCATGGTCTTTGCCTTGATTTCACTCCGTCGTCCGCGACTCACCAGGGTGCTGCGGACGTGGTTTCAGCCTTGATCGACAACATCAGCAAAAGGTGCCTCTACAATGGTTTGGTGGACCTACGCCTCTCGCACCAATATATTGCTCGCAAGTCTCCCGCCCATCTCGGTGCATGCCGGCGCAGTGTATGTGGTCAAAAGCTTCGACGCGCTGGTGTTGGAGTCTATGTCTGTCACAGCCACATGCATCTGTTCGTAGGGTTTCTTTTCGTATGGAGACACCAACGGCCGGCTGCTGTTGTTGCCTTCGGAAATATCTTTTTCGCCACCTCCACGAAGGTATTTTCGCACCTGTCAAGAGGCCATTGCAAGACACCGATGGAAAGAGCGTTTATGCCTCCTACGCATGATCAGCTTACTTTGTTCACAATTCGTAAAAGCAATGTGTGGGTAACTAAAAGCGTGAACTACCAGAAGGGTGTGCTGGGCGACCTACCGACGCTTGTGCCAATGGCCAGGTCGAAGAATATGCGGATCGGCAGCTTCGTAAGCTTTTCGATGGCCTCCAACACGTGAAGCTGTACAATTCCTTTCACTCCGCCACCATCTAACGCCAGAACCCGACAGCCAGCGGTGATAGGCTTCTGACGAATCGCGCATCCACCGGCAAACAACATGCCACACCATACGCACCGATCGAACGCCGTCACCGTTCCTGTTGTGGGACGACCATAGCTCCGACAGCATGTCTCGCACAAAGCACATTCACATGGCAGGAAGATGTCTGCTGGCCTGACGAAGCAGAGGAGGCAAAGGTCGGAAGACCGACTGTCAGCGAGACTAGGTTGATGCTCTTTCAAAAATTTGACACGAGACTTTTGGTAGTGTTGCAGCATGTGATCCAGTGCGTTCTCTGCTGTCTTTTCGACATGGGAGGCGACGACAGCCATGCCATAGGCTGCGGAGACAATCTTCCGGCGACTGAGTGCTTTTTTCACGATATGCCGATGAAGCTGGTCGAAGACCGCCCTCACGTGAAAGCCTGCGTTCCAATGTCAGCAGTGCAGCAGTGAAGAGTGAGAGCTATGCCACGCCGCCTGACCCTTGTATGATATTGCTGCATCTACTGCGATAGCGTGTGCGAGTATCGGTAGCCTCATCTGCAAAGCCTCCTCCTCTGATGTAGTCTGCTCTATCCAAGAACACCAGGTATCTGCGAGCCACTCGGTTGCCTCCTGCAAGGGCTGCGGCGTCCGTTCAAGGTCGAGAGCTGAGACGTAGCCTACATTGATGTCGCGCTGAGGCGACGGAGATCGACCTGCCAGCTGTCGCAGAAGGCCGTGCGATAGCTTGAACATGGTATGCCAGTCCCACAAGAGATGGTTGGCGTTTCGCATCGCTCGAACCTCTCTCATCCGGCCAAACACACTACTGGGTAGCCTTCCTCCGTATCCACGGACGGAGTGCACGCTTACGGAATGGAAGAAAGCAGACGGCGGGTCCTCCTCAAGGAGGGATCGGAGGCGGTCCGCCTCATCGTTTTCAACAGCGCTATCCAGAATGATGACAGCCGCTGGACGAAACTCAAGGTCTAGGCGGTTGCATTCCGTTATCCATCGAGAGAGCGTATTGCGGGCAGACAGAGGATCTTGTACGAAGAAGCAGATGGCATCGCTGAGGACGGTCGTCCACCAACAAAGCAGTCCAATAGTACTGTCGTAACTCACTGGGTGCTGATCATGTCTGTGATGCGGGCTGCATTGCTCTTCATCTAAGGGACTGCATTGGAGATTGACCTCATTTAACACGACGCCCTTTCTTCGGCCGAGGGATGAGTACACGCCCTGCTGCTGGCGGGAGTCTGGTATTTCCCGAACGATGCTCACCACAGAAGGGGTCTCAGCACGCTGCAGCGTAGGGGACAGATTGATGACTGCAGTGGGCGGGTTCCCTTCGACAATTCGAAGCCACGGATAGGTCATAATCTTCTTCGCAAAGACCGGCGTACTGTTGTTTTTATAGTTCTAGATGAGGCTGTTCTGATAGGAGATGACTGTGCCAAACTGTCATGTGCCGTTCGGCACAAGCCTGTAAGTCATGGGATTCTAATTTGTCACCGTGTTGTTAATATCAAAGTCAGACTGACATCAAAGTTGTCCTACAGTCAGCCGCTACTGTACAGCTGGATATCGTTTAGCTATGTAACCTCAGTAGCTACCGTACATCATCGGTATAGCATCGCACTGAATGGACTTGTCACGTGTGTTCACAGAGGGATAGGTTTTCCACGACAAGTCGGTGTTTCAAGGATAAACACTATAACTGTGTGAATTGGCGAGCGAAGTGCGTTGACGTTGTTAATCACGAATGAGGCAATATGCGTCGCGGACGGCCTCTACAATTCAATAGCTGTTTTTTGGAACTGTCAGTATACATTTCATTGCAGAAAGACACCAGGATAAGATCGTGGATTGAAGTCAGCATGTGAGCTAAGCTAAATACGGTCGTGCAAAACTTGTTTCGAAAGTCGCAGTTAATCTCTGTGGTTGTCTTTGGACCATTATTCGTGATATGATACTGCCGGGAATTCCGTTTCGCTTCCGTCATCTTTTTCAGGAGCTATGATATCTAATATCAGCAGCTACCTTTAGGCGGCGCCTGGTCTTGTTGTACTAGTGCTCTAGAAGATGTAAAGAACATGGTATATCTTGTGAATTAACGGACAACAGGACGATCCGTGACTAAGGCATTACAATAAGGAGTCAGAAAATGGCCGAGAGCGCCGCTTAATTTATGGGCTCATATCGTAGCCTCGTAATGAAGGCCCCTAAATGACACACTATTATTCAATTGTTAAAAGGCTGGCTCAAGCTAGGAGTATAAGTCTCCCCTCAAATATCTAGGTTTAGGAGTGCGCTAATAGTGTAAGACTATCAAATTGATACATCTGATCACTAGCACCAAGTGACCATGAACATCAACTACACGCCACGAGCGACGGGTGACTTAGCGCAGCATACCTGCCCGCCTCCCGACCCCACTCATGAGCCGGCAACCATTACCCTGCGAGACTTAGGTCCCCGTACGAGTGAGACATTAGCCCGCTTTTGCAACGATCCAGAGGTAACAGCTAGAGGCTTTTGGCAGTGCCGTATCGTTGACTATCGTCCTCGCGATATTCTCACTCAGAATGGAATCCCTAGCTTCTCTCTGGAGGGGGACAACAACTCACGAGTGGACAGCTACGTCACTGAAATCAAGCCTTCCGAGGGGAAAAACACTGTATCTCAACTGCACTACTCAGACCCCGCACATTTTCGTCGTTTCAAGGATGTCTCACTCACTAGTGGGCACCTCTTCTCATCAAAAGCTCTTCGGAGTCCTCAAGCTCTGCGGGGTCGATACTTTGTTGGCGATTGGTCTTGTTTACATGGCAACCCATCGCCTCTGCTAAGCTGCGGCCCTCAATTGGAGGAACTCTTCGTGGACAGCGTCAAACCGGGTATCACGACGCCGTATCTTTATTACGCGCAAAACGTCTTCACTGGAAGTGGCATGCATATCGAAGACCTCGCCGTGCCGTCAGTCAACTTAGTGCGATGGGGGGCGCCTAAGAAATGGCTGTTCATTACGCCAGAGGCTGGGAATGTGAGAAACTTTGAAAACAAATGCCGCAAGACATTCCCGCACAGAAAATGTGTCAAGCATCGTCAGGCACAGCCGGAATGTTCACAATTTGTTCGGCACAGCAATGCCCTTTTCTCAACCGAGGCTCTCCGCGAGTGGGGTATTAAATTTACGGAGACGACCTGTCAAGAAGGAGAGATGGTGGTCACGCTCCCAGGAACATACCACCAGGTGGTCAACGAGGGTGAGAATCTGGCCGAGGCCGTCAACGTGATGTGGAGCGGCTGCAGCGAGGTTCCAATGGCGTACGCATACTGCAGCCGCAATCTGTGTGGACACAGCGGCAGCATTTCCCAAGACGATCTGGCGCCCAGAATGCGGAGTTTGCAGGATTGAGCACGTTGCATAGGCTGGGTAAAACACAGACCATTGGTGATATGACGTTGTGAGGACTTGTAGCGCAATAATGCATGAGACCTAGGAAACAATTAAGAATTGTTCAATGCCGACTCACAGGCCGCGCTGATATCTTGCTGATGTCTATCACCATCCAGAACGATAACAACCAAACTAGTCTGGATTGGTAACAAACAGTTTTCGCCGCCCAGCAAGCCCTAGGGCCATAAGACGCTCATCGACGGAGCCGGCAGCAGGTCGCTGTCTTCGAAAATAGCTCCGCCTTTGGAGACATGCCCAAGCCAGGATGGCTACTACAACGAGAAAAAGAACAAGCACCCCCGCAATAATTCCAGTAATTTGTGCCTGTGCCAGCTTCTCTCGGGGCGGGGTTGGACTGTTTGCCATGTCTGTCATATTAGGACGAGAGATGTTAGATGCGATCGTCGACGTGGCTGACTTCACCAACGTCGGCAGGATTGCCGCTGATTGTGACTGATAAGCTGTCAGTTGATTGTTGATGCGACCTCCCCATGCCGTTCTCATTGATGAAGCCAAGTATGTGACTGAGGAGTTGACTGGGGATATGGCTAAAGATGTCGCTGATGACGTAACTAACGGGGCGTTTGAGGACGATCTGCGAGCATCTGTAACTAGTGGCCAATCCTTCCTTTTGCAGCGATAGGTAAATGTAAGACCCCTCGCCACCGCACGTCTCATAAGGATAGCCGGGACAGGGGAATCCACACTGTTCGATACTGATTATGAGACTGGCATCCGGAGCCAAAGTCGCTCAAGAAGCTGAGTATCAGTCCGAGCTTCTATATCCAGCAGCTGGCACAATAGATATTGGCCTCGCGGTGTGCGTCTGCCGCGCATATGATGCGCTTCCTTGACATGTCAGATCACATTAGCAAGGCGACTGTCGTTAATCTGCTGCTAGCGAGGCCCGCTTTATTATGTCGGAGTGCTACTCTTTTGGCCAGGGTCAAGGCGTCGCATTTTATAGCTAATGAATTTACCCAACTGGGTGTGCTGGAAAGCATTGGCTGAGAACGTAAGAGAATAGACACAGGTTACTTTTTGTTACGAGTAAATCAATGCAGGTTGCTGTGTTCTATAGGTTCCACTATGCCCCTAAAACGTCAGTCTGTTGATTTATGAAGACCACACACCACAGTCCGCTGTATGGCACGTGAGCGGCGCCATTCTATTGAAGCAACCCTAACCCAACCAAGCTAGAAGGCCGTCTCTCCATTTTTCGACGTTTCTTCTCCTGCATTAGATTGGAGATTTGAAAGGGCATCATCAGCAAGCCAGCAGCCCGTTGCTAGGCAGTTGACTTTGAGACCGCAGATCTTTAGATCAGTTACCAGGCTTGTCTGCTTGAAGTCGGCTCATATGTTACGACCCGTTATGCATGGATAACAGTTAACCGACCCACTCGGGCGTCGGGCGGCTAGGACAGGACATTTGTACTATGCAGGATCATGGGAACAACAGGGACTCACTCAGGAACGGAAGAACTATGGTACAGGTCACGTGATGATAAGGAATGAGCATAGATAAGGGACCCACAATGAGCGCTCATCCCACTCTAGAATGAGCGCTCATCCCACTCTAGAATGAGCGCTCATAGTGACAAGGGGCACAGCGCTCATGAACAAGCAGAACTGTTCATATAAGACTTATATATATAGTATGACCCTGAGCCTGGCTCATGGTCAGACTTCCATAGCTCTTCAGCAATCAACTTAGTATTCATCCTCACGGATACTCTCAGCTTACCTTCACTGCGAATTACTTGTTGAGCCTAAGACTGATCACCTTAGCCTCTGACGATCGATCTACTATCAGCCTACGACCTACTACCCAGACCACGACCTAAGTGTACTGTTATTACGTCTCAATCCCCAGCTTCTGTTAGCAGACCCTACTGTCGGATAGCTGACCGTAACATCATAGTACACCTCAAAGCTGTAGAGAAGGCGGGCTTTTGGCGATGAGGGAACCCAATGCGACCAAGGAATCATAGAAACTCTGACAGTATATATTCCGAGAGCATTACGGCTGCTCGAGGTCAAAGTTACACAACGTGCGATGACACGAGATGTCGGTGAGAGCAGACTCAATTAGCTCCCTCCTCAACACTAAGACCTTACTCACCGACCATATCCGTAGAGACTCCGACCATGACGCTTAAGCGCATAGATGATATCAAGAGCGGTGATTGTCCGACGCTTCCCATGGTTACAATAATGTACCGCGTCGCGGATGATGATTTCTGTGAAGGACTTGAGCGCAGCGCGGACATCTTCGTATATACCTATTTGTGTTAGTCGGCTGGAACCAAAAGAAGCCTCTGAGTGGTACCAGAAGATATACGACGAACACCGCCGCGCCGCGCTAGACGGCGGATATCTGACTGGGTGATACGCCTTATATTGTCAAACAGCACCTTTCTAGGACGTTTCGCACCACCAAGTGGTCGGATGCCGGCTTTTATTACTGAGGGACGAGGCATATCCAATATGTACTTGGCAAACGTACCCAAATGTTCGCCGGTATAAGTAGTCCGCTGAGCTTGACAACTTGGCAATGTTGTCTGCCAACGGTTGCGCCTACTATCGTTGACTAAGTTTGATGACATTCATTCTTTTCTGCTTTTTGCTCATCTGACGAAACAACTCATCGCTCTACGTGGTCCTTACCTCAGTCCTTACTCGATCTTCAGCAAGCTGGAAACAAGAGTGGGAGCAACTCATACATTAGGCATCGGCGACGTTGTGCGTTGTGGGTATCTAGCTACATTATCACATCATGATTGATAGGGGACTTGCATTTTGAGCTGCATTGAAGGCAAGCTTCATTCACTAGGCCAGCTATTTTAGCGGCATCCTGGGGCGCAATGACTAAAACAAATAACCGCAACAGTAATGTCATTCTGATGGTCTGGGCTGAGGTTATTGCCTTGCAGTAGACCGCAAAATTGCTTGCTTTCACCATTTTACCGCAATGAATAATGTTGACACAGCTTGTAATGTGACTAGCTTCCTAACTGTCTTCCTGCTGTTAGCTACTACGTCGGATACATTTCTAGTCCATTGATGTTATGATTCTCTTGAGGTCTTTGCGGAAGGACATCGTCGAGGAAGTGGAGCTCGCGGAAGAGGATGTCGTCGTTATCAGTGGCAGACCGGCTTCACCGATAATGAGAAATGGCCCCTTCTATTCATTAGTAGCTGCACTCTAATACCTCGTACACAAAATCCTAGTGTGTTTTCCAGCAATACATACACATACATAGCAGTGCGAAACATAAGTAGAATCTGGACTTTAACGCTGCAAACGCCAATTAATGGCTGCGCTGCTGCGATGTACGTTACGACAGTGACAGGCGTAAAGGTTTGTTTTAGACATGTTTTAGCGCCGCTCGAGTGGTCAAGAAGAACGGCACTACGGTTATATGGTAAAGTTATATTCACTAGCTTAAGTAACTGTTACTACTTTAATAACGTCGGTTGTTCGCCCGTTAGGCGAGTCCAGAGTTGTGCATCTTGAGTCCGCCTGTCGCGCGTATTAGTTCCGCTCGCTGCGTCGCGTCACTAGTACTGTAGACCTCCGTCATAGGCGATAACGCACGAGTGCGCAGGGGTGTTGTCAGCTTTGGATTCACCAACTGGGCTACCGCGTCTCGGTCAGATGTTTTGTTCATGCCCTATTCCCAATATCTGAAAGCGTACACGTCCCAACCATTTTACGTTGTGCCCAAAAAGCTCCTCTTGTCGATGTTTGAAGGGCCGGACATGGTAGATGGATGTTTTCCCAAATCTAAATCAAGCTGATTGTAGTAGGTTGTAATGTTTAGTTATCAAGCCCTAACCCGAGCGGCCTCAGTCAGGTAATAAGAGTTGTTGACCTGTGGTAGGTTATAGGTCTATTAATGCCTAGGCCCACGGGCTGTATAATCTCTAGTCGGCAATCTAGATACGAGAGCGATAATAACAACAAATAACTAGCAAATGCTAACGTATCCGTATCCACGCCAAGCACCAGATATACTCGGCTACAGCTCACCTACTCGACAGTATAAAGCCCGAATTGCGCCTAACCCAGGCTTGCATTTCATCACAGTCTATTTCTGAGGCATTGCATGATTCATAACCAACAACCTCAATAGCCCGCTGCATACCTCAAGCATATATATGCACCCGCGTTGAGCTCTACCAGTAAGATATCGGGAACCAGTCATAGGCACACACGATGCTGTCAACTCCAGATTTCAGACGCGCGAAGCACAGGCTACTCGGACTCCTTCCCCAACGCGCGAGTCATCCTGGAAGCGCACGCAGCATCGCCGTTGACCTCACGACAAATGCGAGACCTCAAAGCATCGCGGGCGTAGTGAGCGTGCCGAGCTCAAAGAAGTTTCCAGAGAATCCTTGTGTAAGGCCCAACGGAAGTCGCTTGGTCGCGCGTCAAGAGTTTCACGTGGTGTCCCGCGAGAGTCCGAAGCGGAGCGAGCGGCGCGTCCAGCAGGCACCAACGGCTATACTATCCCCGTCCCCCGTCTACCCAATCCAAGCCCTATCCAAGTTCCACATGCAGGCGAACTCTTCCGCCACCGACACTGGGCCACCAGTACACATGGCCGAGTGCATGGTGCAGAGGCGATGGGCTGAACCGCTTGACTGTCCATCACCGTACGAGATTGCCATGCTAAGCGACGAGGACGTTGCAGAGGAAGATGAGCTTTGGTTCACACTCGTACCTATGGTAGACTTTTGGAACAGCGAAGCCGACACAGAAGCCAAGCGCATCCTACAAAACAGCGGCCTCGACTCTTTAACAGTCGTCGGTATTTGCATCAGCGATTCTAGCAACAGTAGTCTCAGCCTGCATAAGCTGTACGCGTACAGTGCGGTAACGCGAGACGAGACACTCGTATTGGCAGACGATACCTTAGACAGCATAAGAAGGTCGAGCGGCTGGGTAACAATCAATTATGGGCTGAGACCAGATGGAGCCGGATGGGGCATTGCCCGGGAGTTCCATCGTGGCAGTCGCATACAGCGACGGACAGGTGCGACGCAGTACATGGGAATCATCGTGATAGGAAGATACTTGCCATTTCAGAAGACGAGGCAGTTTAGGAACGTCGACTGGATCTTGCTGTATAACGATGTCGAAACAATGCTAGAGTTCATCATCAATAGACCGTTGCGCCCGTAGTTGGAGTGCGCCGCCAGTTATTCGACCAGTAACTGCCGCGTCTAGAGGTTCTTTGGCCGGAAGCATGTGCTAACGCTCGTATCTTCAACCGTATTGCAACGGATCTGCCTTGAAACCAACGTCGATTGGGATGCCGTTTCCAGGTACATGATCAAACCGTGTGGTTGTTACGGTCAGCTATCCGACATTAGGTGTACTGTTACTACGTGTCAATCCCCAGCTTCTGTTAGCAGACCTGGGGTTGTGGTTTGAGTCGTAGGTCGTAGGCTGTAGTAGATCGGTCTTCAGAAACTAAGGTGATCAGTCTTAGTCTCAACAGGTAAGTCGCAGTGAAAGTAAGCTGAAAGTATCCGGAGGATGAATACTAAGAAGTTGATTGCTGAAGAGCTATGGAAGTCTGACCCTGAGCCAGGCTCTGGTCGTACTATATACAAGTTCTGAACAGTACCTTTCGTTCTTGTTACCGTTCCTGATCCTGACGGAGTCCGTCTTTGCCAAGCACGGTGACAGATCATCAGTATGGCCACTAGCAGCATAATGAATGTAGGATAAAGTTGGTTGTCTTCCTTAGTGTAATCTGCTGGTTGTCAGGCCCACATTGCATAACCGAGTCAAGCATCTCAACTATGCAATCCGGTACTGCTTCCTAATGTTGGATTGACGACTGTGTCTGGATAAAGGGATGCTAAAAATGCATTGAATAATATGCAAGAACCGGTGATGATGGGTAAAATACAAGACAGAACCCCGCTCGGACCGGTATAGGAGGAAATCCGTCAATCAAGCAGAACAATCACCTTTTGATCAATGGACCTCAGTGGTATTGCATTAAATCAACATCGTTTGTCTAACAATTAAGAGTCTCATATCGCTCTAGAACAAGCTTCGTGCAATCTAAGCAGATACGATGTCGACCAATACCGCTTCGTCGAAGAAGGTGCTGCTGCGGACCTTCGAAGACTGGGGCCGTTGGGACGAAGAATTCCAGACGAAGTCTATAAGCTTGCACCTATGGGATTGCATCAATCCTGACGGCGAAGAAGCGTTGATGGAAAAGCCCCAACGACCAGCATTTGAAACCTACAATCGGAAGGTTTCTTCTCGCGCTGCCGACCTAGACCAACTTTCCCCACAGGGAAGACAGACCCGCCACGGTGGGCAATCGACTCAGACAGTCAGCCAATCCTCGACAGGCGACCTTGCGCTTTCGACGACTGAATCGACCGACCCACACTTACGCGCTCGAAACTTGTCTGAACTGACGGCAGAAGACAAAGCTTCCTTCACATTCGAATGGCGAGTGTATGAGCAAGACTACAAGGAATACAAAGAGCAAGAAACGAATTCAGAGAGGTTGAAGGCGTGGGTCATTGATACGGTAGACTATGGTTTGCGCCAGAGCTCCTGTCGTGCAATGTGGGACCTCAGGACGTGGTACGCCAATCTACGGACAAGTGTTGGTGCCACTGAGAGGGAACAGCAGACTGCAGCCCGGCGTAAATACCAGACAGCCACGAAGATCCTTTCTAGTGTGCCTAAGGATTTCGCGGGATGGATCACCTCCTGGGAGATGGCCACCAACCATGCGCTTGTGAGAAAAACCGGAGGAGTGGAAGACCCCAACACCTGGTTTGAAGATTTGACGAGAGCCATCCAGCCAATATTCGGCGGTTGGGTCACCATATACGCTGGAATCTACAAGGATAAGCTTGAGGAGAAAACATTGACGATTGGGGAGGTCGCGAAGGACCTCAGGAAGGAGGCCGAGCGAAGGGATCTCCTTGGCCTTCAGGAGAAGGGATCACGACTCACCAGAGGCGTGTTTGGCCCGACCTTTGCAACAGGCCAAAGCCAAAGCATGTTACCTCAGCTGGAGGCTACACCAAGCAACGAAGAAGGCGACACACAGACCCGAAACCAAGCTACAGGCCGGAAGCGTAAGCGCGCATTCTCGCCAGGGAGCCCCGATGTGGTCTGCAAGGCCTGTGAAGGTGCTCATGGGCTGGAAAACTGCTACTATGTGTTTCCGAAGAAAGCCCCAGCATACTTCAAGGGAAGAAAGCTGATACGTGACGCGGTTGACCATCGCGTCAGAAATGACGCGTCTTTGAAAGATGAGATCAGCCGCATTAAGAGAGTTAAACCAGTCGAGGAGATGGATTGACTAGGAAGGAACGTCGGAGAGTGTGGAGCTAGCTTCATCTCATCCAACCTGACACTCCCTAGTGCGCTTTATCCGCTGAAGAACTCGGCTCTTCTCGACTCAGGAGCAACAGTCCATATCTTCAACAATGTCGATCGGTTCAATCACTACCGAAAAGGAGAGCTTGGAGACTTCGTTCTAGCTGGAAAGCAAAGAGTACCGATTCAAGGATACGGGAATGTAGACATCCGTACTGAAGGACCTGGGGGCTCGAGAATACTCCGACTATACGACGTCGCCTTTTGCGAGAATTTCCCATGCAACCTGGTATCGCTTCGGCGACTACAGAAACGTGGATACTGGTGGGATACTCGACCTGCGTGCAACTACCTACGGTCAAGCGACGACACTATTGTCTGCAAGTTGGTGGATCGCCATGATCAGTTCGTCATTGAAGATGTGCCTCTGAACACCACAAAAGGTGTATTTGTCACGCGGAGGCACAAGTTCAACTCCTGGACCGAGCGACATGCTGTGAAAGCAGACGCATTACGATGGCATCTTCGCCTCGGACACCCCGGTCCGCAATCTCTAGAACGCCTCGTCAACACCTCAAACGGAGTACGAATCAAGGGACCTACTACCGTCGAGTGTGACGGATGCGCGTTATCCAAGATCAAACGTCAAGTGCATCGCCAGCCACGAAATACAGGACAAGGACCCGGCGAAAGATTGGCAATCGACTTTCATGACCTACCCAGAGATCCAATGGGGAGGAAAAGCGTGATGTTGATAACAGACCGCTGGTCTGGAATGATTTGGGATTATTACCTGGTAGAAAGAAGCCTGAGCACAATCGATATAGTGCTCGAGAATCTGTTCGGCATTCTTCAACGGCAGTTCCAAGTCAAACCAAAGGCCGTGGAATGCGATAACGAGATTCTGAGAGAAGGAATTGTCGCTTCCTCGTTCCTCCACTCGCACCACATCAAGGTCGAATCATCAGCACCCAACACCCAGGCCCAAAACGGTGGAGCTGAGGCATCAGGTAGAGCAGTTAAGATGAAAGCGCGGGCCATGAGAATAGGAGCACGACTTCCCGAACATTTATGGGTTGAGATATATCGCGCAGCGGTGTACTTGTACAACCGAACGCCAAAGTACATGTACAGCTGGCGAACACCGTACGACCGATTCCATACAGCTCTCGCACACAGAGACGGAATCGTGGTTCAAGATCGAAAACCACATCAGGCACACCTACGCGTCTATGGGTGCAAAGCATACGCCATGACCTCAGAAGCTCAGCTGCAACAAAGGAAGAAACAAAAGTTGAACCCTAAAGCATGGATTGGATTTCTCGTTGGATACCAGTCAACGAATATATATCGCATCTGGAATCCACAGACAGGACGGATCATTGCGACAAGAGATGTCATCTTCAACGAAGATGAACTTTTCAACGGAAATATCAACCAACTAAGAGATGATATCCTTCACATTGGGCAGCAAGAGCTAATTGATTTACTCAAGCAGGTAGAAGAGCCAGAGACAGACCGAAACGCTACGACGGAAGACGACCTGAGCGGTGCCGTTATACCCGAAACATGGGATGGCCTTCAAGGAGAGGACGAGAGCGTCGCAACCTGGCTCAGTCGGGAAGACGCCGCTCCCCAAGAAGAGGAAAGAGATGCGGGAGCTGAACAGTTGGAGGCTGAGTCTGATCAACCAGCTGGTACCGACGAAGGCTCTGGAACATCCGGGGACGTGGAAGTCGATCAGGGGAAACCAGAAGGCGGCTCGGAAGACCAGGCAGAAGCCGGCACCGATGACCAAGCCAAGAATTCTGATGCCCAAAGTCGTCCGTACCTGTCCCCTGTGTCTCTTCCACCGACGGCACTTCTAGTCATGGCGATTCGGGATGATGTAAGTCGATCAAGAGTTGAGACTCGCAGATGCGACAACAACAAAGACGTCTTCGAAGTATGGAAAGCAGCCTTCTCTGCTGGACGTCAAGCCACACTAGTCGGCTTGATGGATGGCAAGAAGATTGACAAGGCTAAGCTCCAGCGACTCCTCAAAACACCCGACAGTTTACATCGAAGGCAAATGCCCCCATTACCACGGAGCCACGCAGAACTCAGGCAACATCCTATGGGAACGATCTTTGAGGCGGCGGAGCAGGAACACTTGCGCAGCCATTCCGAGATGAGATCCTGGATCGAGATCAATCGACAGGACTCCCGGGCAAAGGACTGTCAAGTCCTAGACTGCATGTGGGTTTACGTATATAAGTTTGACAAGCATGGACGGTTTCAGAAGGGGAAGGCTCGTCTTGTCGTCAGAGGAGACCAACAGGCCAAGCCCGTCAATGAGGAGACATACGCCGCGACACTAGCTGGACGATCCTTCCGCACGCTGATGGCGATTGCTGCACGCTTCGATCTCGAGCTCATCCAATACGATGCCGTCAATGCGTTTGTGAACGCAAGATTGGACACAAACGTTTTCATGCGGATGCCACCAGGCTATAGGAAACCGGGAATTATCCTGATGCTCCAGAAGGCACTGTATGGCTTAAGAGAGTCGCCCCTTCTGTGGCAGAGAGACCTCACGGCTACCCTGAAAGAGATCGGATTCGAGTCCGTGCCACACGAACCCTGCTGCATGACCAGAGGAAGTATCATCATCTTCTTTTATGTTGATGATATCGTCCTGGCATACAGAAAGCAGAAGGAAAACGAAGTTCAGAAAGTCACAACAGAACTACGAAAACGTTACGAAATGACGGGAGGAAAACCACTGCAATGGTTCCTCGGAATCGAAGTTCTCCGGGATAGGAAGAAGAACCTGATCTGGCTTTCTCAGTCTGATTATATTGACAAGATCGCTAACCTTGCTGAAGACATAGATCAGCGACACGATGTTCCCATCAGACGCGAAGAGCTACGTCCATACGAGCCACGGGCAGTCGTTGCGTCTGTCCGGCGCTATCAACGGAAGATCGGCTCAATACTGTACGCCGCTGTTATTACGAGACCTGACGTGGCCTTCGCAGCGTCAAAACTTGCCAGGTTTAATGCAAACCCGGGACCTGAACATCACAAGGCTGCCGATCGAGTACTTCTTTACCTCAGGAAAACAGCGTCGCTGGCCTTACGGTTTGGCGGAGGCGACGAGTTCATCGTGGCGAGCGATGCTTCATTCGCCGACGACACGGAGGACCGCAAGAGCTCTCAGGCATACGTCATGCGACTTTTCGGCGGCACCATCGGTTGGAAAGCAAACAAACAAGCAACTGTCACTACTTCAACGACCGAGGCCGAGCTACTCGCTCTTGCGCAGGCAGCCAAGGAGGCTATGTTCATCTCCCGGCTACTTGCAGAGCTTGGAGTACAACTGGACGAAGGACGCATACGAATCCAATGTGACAATCTCCAGACGATACAGTTAGTCAACAAGGACATCACGAAAATGCAGACCAAACTTCGACACGTAGACATACACAATCATTGGTTGAGACAAGAGGCGCAAATGAATAGGATCAAGGTGGAATATCAGCCTACCACGGACATGATCGCGGATGGGCTCACCAAACCGATGCACCATGCGTCATTGGAAAGATTTGTCGAACAAATTGGTTTGGCCGATATCTCTACGCATCTCAAGAGAAGAAAACTGCCAGGACTGGAAGAAAGAGAACTCTTGAGTAAGATGGGGAAATTGGATCTGGATCCAGCCGACGCACCAGTCTCGGCCTAAGCGGCTTCAACTGGGGGGGTGTGTTGGATTGACGACTGTGTCTGGATAAAGGGATGCTAGAAATGCATTGAATAATATGCAAGAACCGATGATGATGGGTAAATACAAGACAGAACCCCGCTCGGACCGGTATAGGAGGAAATCCCTCAATCAAGCAGAACAATCACCTTTTGATCAATGGACCTCAGTGGTATTGCATTAAATCAACATCGTTTGTCTAACACCTAACCCCAATATGGCCTATTTGCATCTGTTTCATGTAGTGTAGCACATCTCGATGGATCTGGCCAACTGGCCACTTATACTTGTCATCATCAATCAATACACAGTTATGCCGTTACTCGCTGGTAGCCACGCTGTCTATCTGACACTGGTCCTGCAGTAGATCTATATAAACGATTGGCGTATATCCCTTGTAAGGTAATCCTGGCTTGAATATGTAGTTAACTGAGTAATGACTGTAAGCGATGAGTTTCGTATAAGCGAGGGCATCCTTGGTTCTGTCACACGGCCTCCGTGTCCTTGGCGTACGGATCTAATCCTTTATCTTATCTTCACGTGACCTGTGCCATAGTTCTTCCGTTTCCGAGTGAGTCCCTGTTGTTCCCGTGATCCTGCAGTACAAATGTCCTGTCCTAGGTCGTACAACTGTTATCTGTCAGATAGACAGCGTGGCTACCAGCGAGTAACGGCATAACTGTGTATTGATTGATTGACTATCTTGTTGTAAAGGATAAGTGGCCAGTTGGCCAGATCCATCGAGATGTGCTACACTACATGAAACAGATGCAAATAGGCCATATTGAGGTTAGGAAGCAGTACCGGATTGCATAGTTGAGATGCTTGACTCGGTTATGCAATGTAGGCCTGACACACCCCCTCAGAGATAATTCTAAAATAGAATGAATCTCTGTTATACGACATAACTAAAAGAGTGGCCGTTATGCCCGTTTTGCTGTGATCGAAGAATAGATCAGTATAAAAAGAGCGGCTGTTCCCTGAATAGAGAGCTTTTCAACTATCAGTATTCCATGTACTCAAAAGATAGAAATCAGTATAAACGATCATGAAGTTGGTGATGTTGAATCTGTTGATGTGAGTGGTGTTTTCAGCCTGCTGACAACCCCTCAAGAAGACAGTGCGATAGGTCTCTAACTTTCCAGTTGAATGGATCTGAGAGTGACACCCTTTTATACTGTGGGATCTGCAGTTTCGATGTACTTCTGAACATCTGTCATCCCAAGCTGAGCTAGGAATAAACTGTGTTTCTGAGGTGGCAAAGCTTTTGTGGTTCCATCTGCAACCATCTCGTTGGTCTTAACCCACTCGTACTTAATGATACCAGTACGAAGTTCCTGTCGTAACCATAGGTTATTGATGTTGATGTGACGAAGTTTGCTTGTTGCTTGAGGTCTCTCAGCTGTAAGCAATCTGAGAGTCTGCTGATTGTCGCATTGCATCTTGAAGTCGTCATCAAATTCAAGTTGAAGTTCCTTGACTAGACGTATGGTGGCTAGGTATTCTTTCGTAGCCTGAGTGAGGGCCACAAGCTCTGCTTCAGTGCTAGATGTGACAACTCTTCGCTGCTTAGAAGACTTCCAGGCGATAGGACCTCCAAAGAGCATCATCACATATCCCTGAGTACTCTTTCTGGTGACTGTATCATCTGCAAATGAAGCATCTGAGGCACAGAAGAGTGTGCCTTTACCTTCACAGTTGAACTCAATAGCGAAGTATCTGGTGTTCCAGAGATAGCTGAGACAACTGTTGGCCGCTTGCTGATGCTGGTGGGAAGGGTTTGTGCTGAACTCTGAAAGTCTGGATGAAGTGTAACAGGCGTCTGGTCTTGCTATGATAGCAGCGTAGTTAATTGATCCAGATATGCGCTGATAGTGATGAATCTCTTGGGGTGAGGCTTGACCTGGGTTTGGGACAAGCTTGTCAGATCCTATAGGTGTCATAGGACCTCTCCTCCCTCTATCAACTTTGAATTCATCACAGATCTTGGTGATATAGTTATCCAGGCATAGCCAAAGTTTCTTTTGCCTTCGGTCTCTAGTGATTCGAACGCCTAGGAAGATGTTGAGTTCTCCCATCTCTTTCATCTCATACTTAGATTTGAGACCATTAATAAGCTTCCTTGCTTCTGCTTTATCTCGAGAGCGATAAGCGATTGCAATGTCGTCCACAAAGATGAAGATAACTAGATGTCTGCTGATGAAGATGCAGTCATCCTCATCTAGAGGTGTGACTCCTAAAAGCATAAGAGTGGTCTTGAGACTCTTCTGCCATAGCAGTGGACTTCTTCTTAGCCCATAGAGAGCCTTGCGAAGTATGAGGCAGTAGCCTGAACGGTTGAAGCCTGGTGGAAACCATACGTAGACAATCTCATCTAGATTAGCATTAGTGAAAGCATTCACAGCGTCAAGCTGAATTGTATCCAGGTTAAACCTTGCTACAACAGCCATAAGACTTCTGAATGATCTTCCAGCAAGGGTAGAGGCGTAGGTCTCCATTCCATTCATAGGTTGGAGATCTCCTCTAACGCAGATCCTTGCTTTGAACTTAAGCAGTCGTCCATGCTTATCGAATTTGTATGTGAACACCCATCTGAGGGGTAGGATCCTATGCTCCTCTTGGTCCACATCTTGAAGTCTGATAGCTTCGAAGGTGCCCTTTTTCCACACTATCTTGTTCTCAACGTTCATTGCTGCTAGCCACTTTGGCCAGTATTGGTGTTGTTTGGCTTCAGCATATGTGGTTGGCTCAGGAGGAAGATCCTTCCTGTATATAATGCCAAGATCATAGGCAGAGGCGTCCATAGTGTCCTTATCTTTGCTTGTGTCGGTTGACAGGGTGAAGTTGGATGTACCAGATGATCCTCTTTGGTTTCGGCGCCTTCCTGAAGATCTGGTGGCGTTAGGAGGCTGGCGGTTCACCTGACCAATTGGTGTTTCCCTGTTGTAGATATCTGCGTTTCTACTGCCTATAGGGCGACCTCGTCTTGATGTTGGCCCTTGAGGGGTAGGCTGTGGAGAAGGCGATAGAGATACAATAATCTCAGGTTCAATTGTGACAGCTGTCTGTGTGATAGCTGACTGCCCTGTAGAGTCTGGGGTAGGTGGAGTGAGGACTGGAGTTGATTCTGGTGACGATTGTCCTTGTTCCTGTTCATCCACCCCCTCAGATGGACCAGGCTGAGTGCCTTCTGGCTCTAGGGATTGATCTGGAGTCAGCGTACTGCTAGGTCCATCTGTATGGTCATTCCTCTGCAGGAGGTAGATATGCTTGGATGCCTCATGGAGGAGTTCATCCCCATCCCATAGGACCGAGTCCATAGGGAGGTCTTCATCTTGTGGATCTGGGAACTTCATCTCAAGCTCTTCGAACTTGAACTGTAGTTCCTGACGGTGGAGAAGACTTGTATCCTCAACCCTTGGGTCATACATAGATGATTCGTCAAAGGAGACGTCTCTTGTTCTGAGGACCTTGTTCAGGGCTGGCACCCAGATCCTATAGATGGTAGTGCTGTCATAGCCACAGAGATAACCAATACAGGCTCTTGGCAAAGTCTTGTTCGACTTTTGCTCGCCTCTCTTGTATTCCTTGGTGAGAGGATAGGCTCTGCAGCCATATCTCTTGAGATGTCCAAGTTGAGGCTTTTCTGACCTTTGATGCGTCGAGCCTGGCTGTTGATTGAGCCATTCGTTGATCACTCCTTCAGGGGTCTTCCATCCAAGGATCTTATGTCCTATCCTGTTGCAGAGATATACAGCGGCTCTGATGAGTTCCGGGGCCATAGACTCTGGAAATCTTGACTGAAATCTCAAGGCTCTTGCGATCATAAAGAGCATTCCTCCAAGCCTCTCTGCTGGGTTCTGGGCGCCAGTGTAATCTGCTGATCTTTCAACTAAGATACCTTCCATAGCAGCCCATAGGTCGAAGGCATTCCGGAGTGCTGTCTCCCAGTCAAGTCTGATAACCCGAACTGTGATAAAGTATTGCTTTTCAAGGAGGTTCACAAGCCTCTGTATCGCATCAAGACCTTCCTTCCGGGTTCGAAGAGTTCGGATCCAGTTGAAGTGGGACCATCTATCTCCCATGATCAGAGCATACTTTTCGTCGTTATATGTGTTGCTCATAGTGAAGAAGTCGATAACAATGTAGTCGCCTGGAGCTGTTGGCCTATGATCTGAAGGCCTTCTGGAAACTCTCCTCATTGCCTTTGCAGTTGAACAAGCAGCGCATTCATCCTTAGTGATGCCTGTCACTTTCATGCCCATTGAGTGGTTGAGCAGCTCCTCAAGCCCTTTTGCACCTGGGTGGCCAAGTCGTTCATGCCACAGCCAGGCTCCAGCCTTAGATACAACAGGGTCTGAGGACTTCTTGAATCCTGAAAAGGACGTTTCTTCTTTATCCCGACCTGTAGGCTGAAAGGTAACTTGCTTGGATAGCGGTGGAGTCTCTGTTGCCTGTGGGGCATGATACTCAAGAAGGTATTGCCCATACTGATGAGGGGTCTTGAATAGTAATTCTCCCTGAGAGTTTTCCATCCCTGGGTGTTTGGAAGTGAAGAAGAGACCCTTCTTCCTGAGTGGCTCTGTGGCTACGAGCGTCACAGGGTAGTCAGGTGTGTACCACACATCTCTGACTCTAATCCCCTTCTTCCCCTTGCCCCCCATATTAGGGCGGACTACCATAGTACCTCTTGCGACAGCCTGAACTGCTCCTCCACCTGTGAGGATAGCCTTCTGCCAGGAGTAATCAAGATCCTTCATCCTGGTGATATCGTTACAGACATGAAAGGCTGTTCCACAGTCAATGATGACACTGTCCTTAAGGCAGAAACCTGAAGTAAAGCTGGATGGTGATGGGAGGGATGAATCCACAGTACAGAAGGATGAGTCTGAAGATGAATCTGCTGATGACATAATAGAAGCATCATCTGAGTGGCCAACATATGAAGTGTTGTTGCTCCTTTCTCTGGATTGTGACCTAGACCTTTGTCTCCAGTTGGTTGAGGATGATCCTGATGATCCCTCCTTGAGGACTTTGTCTAGTCTCTCTTGTATTCTGGGATGGTCTTTAAGGAATTTCCTGCCTGCCTCAATAGCCTTCTTGTTCGAATCCTTCTCTGGATCGTAGTGAGAACGTCTCTTAGCTGGATTCATATGCCAGCAGTCAACAATATAGTGTTTTTGCTGTCCAAAACAGGCTGGGCAATCTGGCTTCCTTTTCTCCTTCTTCTTTGAACTGTTGTTCTGTGAGGATGAGGAGTTGTTATCCTCATTTTCCCCTTGCCAGGTTGCAAAGCTGGTTGAACTGACTGGAGGTTTGCTTGCAGTAAGCCAGTCTGGGTGAAAGGTTCGAACCCATCTCTTGAACTCCAGGGCTTGTGTGACTCCAGATGGAACCTGTGGTGGTTGCTGTACCCCATCCTGGGCCTGGCCAGGCTGAGCCTGGGTGGCTTGAGCCTGAATAGGTTGAGCAATCCTTGAGAAGTTGAATGAGGCTCCAGTGTAATACTCTGGGGCGATCTCCTTGACCGTATTCAGGAAGTCTGCCACTTGTGTGGTTGAGTCTGCAAGCGCTGGGACTCCTGCTGAGGCTGCCTCCTCCATAATCTCCTGGTAGACAATAAGCCATTCAGTAAGACGAGTCCTCTTGATCGTTCTGCGATGGATGTTGTATCTGTGAAGGACTTGCTGTTGTCTGGCGTAACTATCAGGGCTCAGTTGTTCTCTGAGAGCCACTATGATGCCTCTGACTGATTGCTGGTTTGTTGTCTGGTTGAGGTAGACCTGGTTGACTGAAGAGTTGATCCATTTGAGTACCTCCAGGACTCCCTTCCGATGCTTTTCATGAATCCTTGCTGCGTCCTGATGCTCCAGTGCCGCAACCTTGAGCAGTCTGTCATAGTTCTCAGCGTCAACATCTGGAAATCTGATCCTCGGCTCAACTAGAACCTCAGTTCCATCAGGGTTGACATATGGCCAAACCTCATGGAAGGTTGCCGTCATCCTGAAGAGATTATACCATTTGACCCAATCCGCATCGCTCTCTAACCTCTGAGTTGTCTTAGAGGTGTCCATAGTGATAGCTTCACTTAAGCCAGTCTAGTGATGATTTCAAAGGAATTCCCAGATCCTCTGATAGTGATTCTTAACAAGTAGTTACTTGTAGTTGTTCTGCAGGGTCGGCCGGTCTCGTTCGGCGTCGCTTGGATCGGTCTTTCCGCCTGATATTGCGGCTTCCGTCCGTGAAATATGCCTCAAAGATGGAGGACTTTTGTGTTCTACGCCCAGTTGACTCTGGACGATTAGGACAGTCTTTGCCGTCGCTTTTGCTGGCTTTACTTTGCTGCCATCTAGGATATGGGGCTGTAACGATCCTGATCGCTGTGCCTGTCCTTTAGCGTACTTCTTGAATTGATTGAATGAATCTCGCGATCAAGAGCCAGTTACCAGAAATCAACTGGGCTCATAACTGTCAGATAGACAGCGTGGCTACCAGCGAGTAACGGCATAACTGTGTATTGATTGATGATGATAAGTATAAGTGGCCAGTTGGCCAGATCCATCGAGATGTGCTACACTACATGAAACAGATGCAAATAGGCCATATTGGGGTTAGGAAGCAGTACCGGATTGCATAGTTGAGATGCTTGACTCGGTTATGCAATGTGGGCCTGACACACATGATGCTGGCTATTATGACTGTTATATTGTACAATAGAAAGCATTCTCCACCAACCTGAAGACTTTTCACCTTGACGAGACACCCATCAATTTTGTCTTGAATCTATTCCATCTGATTTTCACCCCCCATCCTGCGGCTCTTCTGCACTATAGTACTCATCCGTCTCGTCCTCGCTAAGCGAAACATCCGTCTCTTGCGAAGAGGACTGCAAGGAGTAGATTTTGCCAGATACGTTTCTATACCGCTCGTTGTGAGATCCAAACACAGATAAAAGGCCGCTCTGTGCCCGTTGGTAATACGTGACGGCTGCCTCTGCATCGCCCAGCTGTTTGGACAAGGAACCAAGATTCTCAAGTGTGTTCAATGCAGGCACATATGTCTTCATGGCGTGTGATCCTAATGCCTTCTCGTAGCCTTGAAGAGCCCGTTCGTACATCGCCTCGGCCTCTTTGAGTCGGCCCTGATCTGAGTAGAGGTTGCCTAGATTGTTGACCGTCAACAGTGTTGATGTGTGTTCTAGCCCCCATGCCTTCTCGTAGCCTTGAAGAGCCCGGTCGTACATCGCCTCGGCCTCTTTGAGTCGGCCCTGGTCTTTGTAGAGGAGGCCTAGACAGTGAACTGAGTCGAGTGTCGATGTGTGGTCTGGCCCCCATGCCTTCTCGTAGCCTTGAAGAGCCCGTTCGTACATCGCCTCGGCCTCTTTGAGTCGGCCCTGGTCTGAGTAGAGGAGGCCTAGGTTGTAGAATATCCACGCATTGTCTTCCAAATCGATACCTGTATCGAATCTCTTAACGCATCGATCCGCATGTTGCAAGAGTCGTCGCTGCACTATCCAATATTTATCTTGTTCTCGATTGGGGATGCGCGAGGCTACACATCGAATTGCAGTCCATGCCAGCGCTTGACTTCGTTCGGTATTGAGCACATGGATCGTCCATGCATGAACACAACCATGCATGCTGTATCCTTGCGATTCTGACCCCGGTTCACTCACAGCGACGTTCGGTTCTACCAACCCATGGTCACAGAGTACTCTCACTACTTTGTCAAAGTTTAGTCTGTCCTCTATCATCTTGTGTAGCCAAAGCGGCTTCTCCGACTCCCCTGCCCGCAGCAGTTCGTACCATACATCATGGTTGTCGAAGTACGCCCAAAGTCGGAGCAGGTCGGCGGCATTCTGGTTTTGCAGCCGGATATGACGGAGTGAGATATCCCACGTGGTGTATAATGTATGATCGTACTCCGTCAATCCTGGACTCTCTTCCTGGAGATGTAACCATGCTTTTTCATACATCTCAAGATACTCCCTGCAGCTGGTTGCTACTTGGTCTAGGTAAGCCCCAGCTGTTGCGAGGGCGAGTGGAAGGCCATCAAGCTTCTTTGCAAGTACTGTGGCGTCGGGATCTACATGACGTTAGCTAATCACATATAAAAGGCTTTCCAGATGTACCTTTGCTAAGATCAGTGCGGCCAGATGTAGACGCCAGGATCGCCAGACTGTCCTCGAGGTCGGCTAGCTTCCCGAGCTGGACGCGCTGTCCAAGCTTCACAGATGACGAGCGTGTTGTAATGAGGATAGCGCCGTGTTCTGTATTAGGGAAAAAAGGGCGAATGTCGTACGCTTTTGAGCCTGTCTCGCCAGCATTATTCTCATTCCCTACTTGCGAACCAGTCCCGTTCTCGCTAGGAGTACGACGAGTATGAAGTTTGACGTCATCGTAGTTGTCGTAGATCATCAGCCAACGATTGTTCTTTGGTTCATCTAACCATCGCTTGACTGCACTGACTGTCTCATCGAGGTCGCGATTAGAAAGGGCGTTTTTGATATATGTCACGGACGAGGTCTCTGTTGCAATTCGCTGGGCTAGGCTTTGGTAGCTCAGCTTAAGCGCTGTCGTGTCTCTCGCATCAAGCCAAAAAACCGCCGAGTAATCATCGCGATGCTTCTTTGCGAATGCGATTGTCGTCTGAGTCTTCCCAATGCCACCCAGGCCGTGCAGAATAACCCTCCGACGCTCTTTCGTCGACTTCAGTTCTTCGTAGAGACGACCGAGTTCTTCATGTCTGGCCACGAAGTGGTTCACGCTGTTGACTCCTGGCAGCTTGAAGGGAAGTATGAATGAAGGAGAGGCTGTCTGTATTGCATTACCAGAGCATCTACTTAGTTGTATTAGCTACCAAGACTGACAAGACTTATGTCCTATCTGATGATTCTCTTACCGCTGCACCTCATCTACCGGCAAGTAGAAGAACAGCTGGCGAGCATACGCTGCTGCTACAGCTGCCGCGTACCCGTGCCACATGTCGTTCTTGTGCGAGTCGCAGTAGTCCGAAATGCCGCGCACGACAAGGCAGGGAAAGTCGGCGATCGCCCCAGCAGCCTCCATCTCAAAGCACAACAGTCCGTGTTGCTGAGCTAGCGTGTCCCTTAGCGATGCATCCTTCACCACTAGCTCTCCAGATGCGATATTGCCCCTGTGCACAATAACAAACGTGTTGTCGTCATCCCTCGTTCGAGGTATACGCTTCGATAGGTCGCACTTGGTGCTGCATGCTCCTTGATGTTGGTGGACGTAGTCGGGTGGAAAGAGATGATCGGTCCGCTCGTCGGGATGCTGGAATCGTCGAAGGCCACGGCTTGTTATGTCGATTCGAAGGACGTTCTGATGCACTGGATCAACACGTAGCCTGGCCCGCTGAACTGCTAGCGCCTGCGCAGCACTGAGAAGAACTGCCGGTGGTGGTGCCAGGGCACCTGTCCGCTCAAAGTAACCGTTTCTCGCTTTTCCATGATCGTACTGTAGAGCGCCGGAGTGTCCACCTGCAGGCTTGCTCACAACCACATGACCTAGCCGTATCATCCCGTCATCCGTCTCAACAGGGACTCCACCGCCAATGCCAACCAAAAGACCGAAGCGCAAGTTGGGAAACGTCATCCTCATCTGCGCCACAACCGTAGCCGCGGGGCAGTTGCCAGGCTGGTGTAGACCTGCGATAACGATATTGTGGCCGTTGATGCTCCCAAGGCTGTACACGTTGTGGTCTGCTGGGGGCTTCGGAAGTGCGGGATGTTCCTCGTCCAGCATCTCCATCGCTGCGATCTGCTCGACCTCCAGCGGACAGATCCATGCCACCTTGTAGTCGTCGCGGCTGCGTTCCTGCGTCATCTTCGGTCGGTGGCCTGGATTTTTGGATCGGTCGGACGAGAGTAGTCTGCGGTAGTATGAATCGCGTGGAGCGTCGGAAGCGGCAGGAATGAAACTAGGCCGTCGTGTGAATCTGTGGAAATAGAGACTTGACGTTCAATGTCGTCGCTCAGGTAAGTCATCAATTGCGAGAGGGGAAATCCCTCTTGCCGCCAGCCTTGTGCGGCTGAGTGCTGCGCCGCGGGCGAATCATGATGGAAGAAACTGCCAAGTCCCGCAACTGTCAGCATGCACTTCTGGACGCCCTCGCGATGATGTACTCCACTCCATTGCTCGGTCGATGAGAATGCCCATTGCAGTAATCGGCAGGCTGTGAAGGGCTGGGTTGTTGTTGATCACCCAAAACTACGAATCGTCATCCGTTGGTACAGATCTGGATTTTGCAGGCCCAAACGGCATGCCTCCTATTCACAACAAACTCCACTTCAATCTATCCCTGCGATTACGCCAGAACAGCACTTGTATTCTCCACAAAAGAGCTCCTAACGGCTCCAAGATCGTGGAACGTTCTAGAACTCCGTCCATAATCCGCCTTCCAGACCCGTTCTCAGCGATCGCTCCCATCGCAACACCGATCTTTCCAGTCGCTCAGCATCAGCGACAAATCCCCAATCCCGTGATGGCGCCTAATCTTGCAGTCTCTCAGCACATTTTTATCCGCGATATGATCGTCAGCAAATCACTGACAAATGCCCAGACAGCCCGCTTCGTCGGCTGCAGCACCCGCTCCGTCAGCCACATCAGGTCCAACCGCCGATGCTTCGGTACAACGAAAGCCCCGTCCAACGCCGTCGGCAGGCCGCGAACGATCACGGTCCCTATCCTCTAAGCACTGCTTGCGCGACTAACCGAAAAACCACAAATGTATCAGGACGAGATGGCCAGCCTCATCTGGAAGGAGTTTGAAGTGCTCATCTCAACACAATGCACAAGCAGGGCGTTGGCGTCAACGGGCTGGACGAAGAAGACGATTCGCCGAGTAGCCAAGCAGCGCAACGACGACTTGCGCGACTTCTACCTCCACACCCTCTGACTTCCGATCGTACCGTCTCGTGTATATTGATGAGTCTGGATGTGACAAGCGGGCCGGCCATCGACGCACAGGCTGGTCGCCTAAGGGGCTGGCTCCTGTGCAGAAGTCATGGTATGGTCGTGAGCGCCGACGTCACATCCTACCAGCGTATGCCCAGGACGGCGTCATGCTCTCGCGTGTGTACCCAGGATCGACCGACCGCGTTTTATTTGAGGATTTTATCGCGCAGTCGCTATGCCATTTTGACAAATGGCCCGAGCCGAAGTCGGTTCTGGTGATGGATAACGCGTCCATCCACCATTCGGAAAGGCTGGAGCAGATGTGCGTAGAAGCTGGAGTGAAGCTTGTCTACCTTCCACCGTACTCACCCGACTTCAACCCGATCGAGGAGTTTCTCGCAGAGCTCAAGGTGTTTATAAAGAGGGTTTGGGTGGAATACGAGGATCTTCCCGAGCAAGACTTTGGGGCGTTTTTGGAATGGTGTGTGGACATGGTTGGTGGACGAAAGTCTAGCGCAGAGGGACACTTTCGCAATGCTGGACACGTTATCGAGGAGCCATGAAAACCGTCGTAGGATGGATGGATTTTTCAATAGTCTAGCGTCTTTAGCAACTCGATTCACTCGCCTGTTGCTGCGCCCACTTCTTGATATCTTGAATGAACCAGAGGGCAATGCCTCTTCTCACACCTCTCTCAACGAAGAATGCCGCATCTTCGCCTTGATGGATTAGCTTCAGGTCGAGGCCATCTTCCAGAGCTACGTCGCAAGCCCTGCAAAAGTCAAGCTTGAGGCCCTCATCACGGATCTTGGAGCATTGCCACTCGGTATACAACTTCATGGCATCATCGCGTAGTCCCGGGATGTCAAAAATGTCGCGATAGCATCCGAGTGGGTTGACAGCAGGCATCGTAGCTGACGGAAGAGCGGCAGTCTCTAAGACAGCCAAGCCGACCGGGTTGTCCACGTCAACATGCTGCTGGCTTCCTGTCGAGTCAAGTCGTCGTCGTCGTCTGCGACGGTAGCTCTCTTCTTCTGCATATAGCTGATCTCGCAGAAAATCCGGCATGCCATCATGCGTCTCTAACACACCCTCATTTTCAGCGTACTTGACGAGACTTCGCAAATGATGCGTTTTGAGTCGATAATGTTTCTGAGTTGCTCTGTCCCGCCAGCAGTACGGCCCAACACGACAAGGCGGGCCTGTGCAACGCATGAGATTGTACACGCTTGGTCAAACCGGCGCAAGACTGGTGCTTGACTCTTCGGCGTCGATCTGCAAGGCTCTATCGGAGAGCATCTGGTCGGTAACGGACCTGCGCCCGCGCTTGGTACGACCAGCTGATGTGGTCTCTTGGCGTGAGACAACAAAATTGAAGGATACGTCAATCCTCAGCTTCTTCCCGGCTCGAGTCAAATGGCTCCATTCTTGCAGTTGACTCTCGACCATCGTCCAGTCAATGTTGAGTTCGTTAAATCGCTTGACGAGATCGCGTTGAGATCGTTCGGTTACAGACACGACCACATCTGAGTCGACCGGTCTGAAGGTTTTGTGCGGTGGTAGCTTTCTTCTCTGTTGACCCAAACTGTCGTCACTGTCCGTTGCTTCGGTCTCGTCAAAGTCGAACGACGAGAGACTTCGAGTTGACCGCGCGGTGTATTGGCTTTCGAGGCCATCGTCAACTATTGAATCAGAAGGCGGGGACATAATGATGGCTAGAGGCAGGATAGTTGTGTCGAAGGCCAATACCATCAAGGACTGCAGTGGGATTCATATGTATAAAATTTGGGAAAATAAGCCACAGAGTTGAGAAACGCCATCTCGTGATGCAAGAGCAGATACATTTCGATCTGGATGCGTAATCGCGGCTTCTGGATCATCCCAGCGACAGATTCAGCTTCAGAGACAACAAGCCTGGTACAGTACTGGCGACGAGATAATCCCAATATGTCTCTGGTGCACATACGACGTCGTAGTTGGGCGACTATGACTAGGTGGATAAGCTAGGATAAAACTGTCATAACATCAGAGCTGGATTCTGCTTCTACTTGTGCATGCATAATGACCCATGTCAAGGACTATGATAATCAAGAAGTGGCTTTCGCTTTGGAGCCATAAGCTGCATCAGATCGGAGACAGGTCAAGCCGTACGAGATCGCACAGTGTAAGCGCCAAGAGCAGGTGGGCCCGTGCGGAAACATGGAAGAGTGTTGAATTGAGGATGAAGCCCTTTTCGTTAGCCACTGTAAGCTTTGCACTAGAAGATACTGCGTTATTCCCTAAGGGTCTTTGACGCTCTTATCTACGTCATGATCCATTTGAGGCAGGGATTATTAATGAACAAATCACCTGGAGGGACCCAAGTCTTTCAAAGTGGCGAGATTGGCGTGCTGATGTATATAGTGCGTAAAACTTGTTTTCTGGCACTGTGTGGAGATTGCAAAACTACGCAGTGAGTGTTATGAAGCGGAAGACACATTTGCACCAAACTGTACTTTACATAGCCTAGACTGGGAATTGTGAGTACTACCCAAGAGCGCAAGCTCGACGACGTGCCGTGTACATCGTAAGTGCACGCTCGCGTTCACCATCAGTTGAATAAGCTGCGACTCCAGACGATGCCCTGGATGGTGCCCGTTTCAAGTCTGGCCAAGCCGGCGTAACCGATATTTGGCTTGCTTACAAGCGCCTCAGCCAACTGGTTAAGCGCTTACGTTGCGTGCTCTCATTGGTCACCTGCGACCGGGCTTCACTTTCGAAGCCGGCGACGCCCAATCGCGGAGCATCAGACACTGAGCCTAGTGTACTGCGTAAATTACGGACACCACCAGCCAAGTTCCTTGCTGACCAGGGTCAGAGGAATCTGCACCTGTCCAAGCATCTGGAAGGTTAGTGCGGTTCTTGCGGGGCTTCCCATATAGCCAAGCCCCGCAAGTAGTACGCTAACCTTTCAGATGCTTGGACAGGTGTATTATCTGGAGTGGGGCTGATTAGTATTGCTTAGCTCGAGCCTGGATAGCACTGTGCGAATGGGCAGACCCGCTGCAACGGATTCGTCCAATCGGCTACTTTGTTCCCAGCTACTCCATTTACGGAACAGCATGCCGCCGCAGCCTCTTTAATTCCAGCTTCCCCTCTCCTCCAAATTTCCTAGACATCGCTGCTCTCCAACGTACACACCTCGATGCCGTCCCCCTCAGCGCGCACCTCAGCGTCGCGGCTTCCCTACCGTTCAGCCAACCTCTTTCGCGTGTCTCTTACCTGACAGGCCTGCCCCGGACTTCCGACCCGCTCCTGATGCCGGTGCGACTTATTGTGCGAGTAGGTCGGGAATTGCGACGGTCCCAGTCCCAAGCGCAGCTTTCGCGGCTTCACGCACGGATTAGCCACTGTCGTCCCCGGCATTCTACTATTCGTACAAGAGCCGTCAGGGCACTGCGAGTAGGTTCGAGGTATTCCGGGCCTGTCTTGTTCACGGTATTCATGCGACGGAGGTTCTTCTGAAGATTGGAAAGCACGACATTACTACGGTAAGTAGCAATCCGCCGTCGTTTTTGTTGACTACGTCCTCTACGCAGGGTAGAATGTCGACCAGGGGCAGTTGCAAAAACCTGCCTAGGTCGCCCGGCCAAAACTTGAACTTTGATGCCACTGGAGTCATCGCCGTGCGCGAAGACGAAGGACGACCACCGGAATTCATTTCTCAGCCATTTGATCTTCGCGTTCGGTACCAACACCCAGGACTGGTCCTTTTTCATATCGTCATCAGCCTTGCCGACAGTGTCGCCACCAAAACCACAGTTTACCTGCAGATCACAGCCAACCAGATCCATTCGCTGAAGAAATCAAATCATGACACAACCGACATCAACTCTCCAAATCGACCACCATTTCTCGAAAATGTCCGTCGACAACTGAATGGAGTGCGCATGCTCACCCGCCTCAAGTTCCGGCTTCACGACAGCCAGCGTGTGAAGTTTATCGTACCGAGGTCTTTCACCACCGAAAATGTGTCTGAAGACCCGGCATTTGGAGCTGCGGAGTCACTCGCGGCCGCCTCCCTATTTTCTCTATACCTCCGGCATAACATCTTGCCAAGAGAATGTTTTGGGGCGTACCAGGGGGTTATCCGACAGCCTCCAGACTTGGCGAATCGCGTAGGGGCAACGTATGATGCTATGAGCCATGCCAGCAGGCTATATCATGGTGACGGCGGCAAAGAGCATGCGCCCCGTGATGATCGCGGTCCTCGGTCCACGAGGGATCGCGACAGTCCTTCGGCTCCAGGAACACCTACGTCTTGTGGTAGCGGTAGCACTCTCCCCTTCGACGATGTTCCGCCATACCGAGCTCCACCGCCCCCATACGGCGAACGCATGTCCGAAAGTCAGTCCCTGAGGACCAGGTCAGACGTCGCAGACATCGCCGCGGCAGGTCTTGGAGGCGACTGCGACCTGCCCAAGTATGGAGACACCAACCGGCGGGCTGATGTGCAGGATCCCCTTCCGGGCGTCCTGTCCTGTGGAGAGGAAGACGGCGACATACGCTCAACCACGAAAAGGAAACGTTCACCCACCGTCCTACGTACCACAGCGAAATCTGCGGCGGACGCGCCCCGCCACGAGAAACTAGCGAGAACCCTGTTCTTCAGCGCAAACGACGACAGCCAAGCTGCAAGTTTGCATGCAACGGAACAACAACAACAACCCAGGGTGCGAGGGGAATATAGCGAAGGACTACAGAACACTGTTGAGCAGTTACGAAAGACCGTCAGGGAACTACAGAAGGAAGTCGAGGAATTGCAAGCTTGGAAGAAGACACATCAAAAAGCCTTTGGTGATCTGGAAGGAACCTGTTGTCAATTGGCAGAGCGTCAAGACGACTTTGACGACGCCGTCGGCAGTCTGTCTCATGATGTAGACGAGCTAGGTGGGAAACACGATGAGCTGGGGAAACAGCTGCTTGACGTCGGTGATGAGGTTGGGGACATGATGGACGACATGAAACGCACGGCCCAAGAGGAAATTTGCGAAAACATTGACGACAGTGTGGCGAAGAAGATAGAAGAGATCATTGAGAGTCAAGTCAAAAAAATTAAGAGAAAGATTTGCGAAGCTCTTCAATCATGAGTCGGCAAGGCAGTCGGGATAAAGTACAAAAAAAAAAACGTTGAAATTGGGAACTCCCATTGTCTGACAAATGGTGTGTAAGCCCTCTCCCGTGCCCACTATCCTGCCGGAGGACCAAGCTCGCCTGCTACTTGGTTGCAAGCAAGGTGACGGAGCAGAGGCACGCCCGCGAAAGGACCCTGACGGATGATGGGTCGCACATCGTGAAAGGCGCCAACCGTGCTTCGCAAGATTTCTTATTGCCCTGCGACGAAAACCCACACAACTGAAAATTTGTGGGCCGCGGGTTACTGACTGTCCACAACATGCGAAACGGATACAGTATGAAGCTTTACGTTCCAAGTGACTTCGGGTGTTCTTCGCAGGCACACAGCCCAAGGCGATGGAGCACCGTATTCGTAGCTTAGCTTACGCTGCGCACCCACCCCGTCTTCGGCCCTCGTATCCATGTGGCGAGATCGACAACAAGACCATTTAAGCCCGTGTTTGCTCACGTGATGGACGACAGTTGGGGAATGCTCACTGCTCCGCTTTCAATCTCGACTCTAGCTCCCTGGCAGTCGTCGCCTTGGTTCACCAGCTTCGAGCTGCTGTCGCCGGCCTGGCAGCAGCGCAAGGCGCTTTGTCCGAGGCTGAGGTTCCAGACAGATTGGTGACTCTGGCCTGCAAAACGAAGCAGCTCACTCTGGAAACCACCGCGCAGACATATCAGGCCTGCGAGGCCAGCCCTGGCATCGCGGCGGCGCGCGGCGCCGTTGACGTTTGCTTGGTCGTTGTCGCCGCCCCTGTCTTGACAGCGGCGGGTTTTGGGGTCGAAGGCGTTATTTTGTGACGTCCTTTCATGCCTTCGCCGCCGGTTTTTAGCGAACGACAGTGTAGGTACAGGGTTCGCTGCCGTGGGCGTTCATAGCGCCATTGGCAACGTCGCAGCTTCCGGCATGTTTGCTGTGCTCCAGAGCGCCGGAGCTGGTGGTTATGGTGTTGCAGCCGTGTACAGCGGCATTCAGCTCGTCGGTGGTGCTGTTGCAGCATCGGGGGCGTTGTCTTTGTCCAAGGCGGACACAACGGCATGAGGCTTTTACGATTTGTCTCAGGGCAATACTGCCCTACACAATAGGGGATGATAGATCCTCGAATGCACCCGCGTACTGCCCCATCGACACGCTCGGCCTACAATCACTTTGCAAGAGCTGCATCGGGGGGTTAGACGCTCTCGTTACGAGCTAGGCAAGTTGAGTGATGCGAAAGAGACCAGTTTTGTATCTGGAACTTGGACCTTGCCGCCTGCACGTCCAATGCAATCCGGCGATGGATGCCTACCGTTCTTGAGCGAAAGCGTGACTGTCGACACATTGGCAGGAGGAGCATATACGTCAAGTACTTGGAGCCATCTTCCCGAACCTGCTCCTGGGACTACTTTTTTTCGATGGCGAAGGTCTGAGCATGCGCCTTTTTGCCGTGAGCTCACGTGCCCTTTTCCCACGCGACTGAGGGCGCCAAGCGCCATGGCTTGCGGCAGACAACCCCGCTGTCCAGCATGCGTAAGGATGCCGCGACAGCTCCACGTGCTAGGTCAATGACCAGTACGGATGAGAACGACCACAGTGCGAAGCGTCCAGCTTGGCAGTGGACGGGTAACGTGCGCTTCGGCGAGGTGACAGACAGCAGCAAGCAAGGGCATCTACGGATAACGGCAGCAGCCCGATCGGTGGGAGCAATTTCTTCGGTTGTGTCAGGAACGAACCCAGAAGATGGCTGACTAAGAAATGACACGGAAGTAAAATCTCCTGGGCCGCTTCTATTCGAATAAAGATCCTTGGACCTCCCACCGTAGTCTGTCTGAAGGAACTCTCCCGCGGCGGGTCTCGCATATCGCCGTGGGTGTGAACGCCAATGCTTTGATCCTCGCGCTGCCTGCGCCACACAGCTAGCCGCGATGAGCCCGATGAGCACTATGCAGGCGATGAATGGGCGCCAGTATCCTACGGCTGAGTTCACGAATATGACGGAGGACCCTGGTCACCGTGACGGTGACGCAGACGTTGGTGGCGTTCGAGAGCAGTCCAATGGGAAGGCTTCGTGCTCGTACAACTGAAATCGAAAGTAAAGGGCGAATAGCAGGTGCTGCAGGTTCGGCCACGCCTCTTGACGCAATCAAAATTCAGTTTCAAACAATTGAGACTGAGAATTAAAACCCGCCAGCGCTCGACCAAGATACCGCATGTCATATGGCCCACCACAGTCTACCATGTTATATAGTCGCAGACTATCTGCAGACAGTTGTCGCTCCTGTGAATTGGGGAGTCTCCTAGCCGGGATACTCGCAGTATCGTATATTCGTCATATATTCCAAAACCAACATCCCCCCCCTCGGCTCTTTGCGACATGAATCTTTGTCCCTATCAATGTCTCTAACATCGCAGACCCACACACCCAAGCAATCTTCCGCAGCTGCGAACGATGCGCTCGCGCTCACGTTGACCGGCGTGGGGGCTCATTTCGATCCACCGTGTGGCAATGCCAACCCATTACAAACACTCGCCTCATGCAATGAAGTAGGCCGTAACAAGCGGGACGCATCCGATGGTACGAACAGACCCTTACGCAGACCGCTAACCTCGTGCGCCTCTAACATCGTCAACGCATGTAGAAGACTCGCCCGATCTCGACCTGGAGGCAAATGCATGCGCTACTCTGTACTCCTGTTTCGAGGTGCGCCCCGATACCCTCACCCGGCCATGCAACATCGCAAACACTGTGTTGTCGCCCAAGCCGCACGACATTGAGAAGATTCTTCAGTCCGAACATTTCGCAGTGATTGACTGGGATGATGACGGCTTCTCCTGCTTCAACGTCAGAGGAGAATGTCACCACGGAGGCACTGAGATCACGTCTGAGAAAAGTCGGGTCGGCGCATCCACGTTCTCACAGAAATTGTTTTTATCGGAGCCTGGTCATGCGTGACTTTTGGAAAAGAGACGTTTCGAAGACGCCGGTCACAGGATACGCTGAGAATTTGGTAGCCGATTTCAAGTACCTATGAGCTTGTAAAGGGGCGTTTCGACCTGATTTGTTGTTGTTGTTGTTATATTTAACGCCGTGGCGGCAAGGGCGCAGCCGCCCTTGCGGCCGACCTCCCGAGGGGTATACGGCGTGGAGGGTCGCCGGCTCAAGCTATATACTCTACAGTACACGCCTCTTCCTAACGTCCTCCAAATCTTGCCCGTGGGCTACTATGTGTTCTATTCGTCCCTAGTTCCCGCTGGTTCCCTAGTTCCGTTGTGGTCTTCCGATCCTCTACGAGGAGGGGGTTGTTACTAAGGTCTAGGTCAAGACCTAGTCCCTAGTACCGCGGGCAGATCTTCTGGAAGAAGTCTGTCACAGAGAGAAAGGCCTGGAAGCCTTCATGATCAGTAATTAGCCCCTTATAGTACTGCTCAAGAGATCCTATAGGCCCTATAGGCTCCTGTGAACTAGAAGGGTGGAGGGTGGGCCACTGAAGCCGCCTCACTAAGGTCTTTCGGCAGTAGACTAGGTGGTCTACTGCCTTTGCCTCCCCGCAGGAGCAGGTAAGTAGTGCTTCTGTATGGCTGAAGCGTTGGTGATATTGCTCGAAGTCTCCATGCCCTGAACGGGCTGCCAGGAGATGGTGAAGGATCGCCCGTGGCAGGGTCAGTTCAGGAGGGCAGGCGAGGGAAGCCTTAAGCCCTAGTTGGGTGTGGCAGGACGTTGCCTCTTGCTTCCACCATCTTCTATGCTGGCGGTATATACGCTCTCTAGCAAGCCGTTTGATCCCTGATAGGGTAGCTAGTTGGCCCCTAGGGGCTGGCAGGGTTGTGCCCTCCTTAGCTAGGATGTCTGCTTCCTCGTTTCCTTTGATGCCCTGGTGCCCTGGGGACCAGTGGGTTTGTATGTTGTATATCCTAACTGCCTCTTGGATCTCAAGGAAGGCAGCTTGTGAGGAGTCTGGGACCATGCCTCGGATCCCCTGGATAACGCTGGTATTGTCGATACAGATATGTATAGGCTGGCCCTGGGAGGTAAGGAGGGCCCGTCGGAGCCCTGCCCTCGCCCCTTCGGCCTCGCCATCAAATACTTCTGCTATGCCGAGGCGTCCGCAGCCCTGGGCTATGCGTTTATTCTTACGGTAGATGACAAAGCCAAATCCTGTAGCGCCATCAGGGGCTTTAGAGCCATCTGAGTAGATGATAGTATGCTCTTTTGGCACCGTCTTGAGCCAGGCCTGGAAGATCCTGGCTGCTACTTCCTTCGTCTGTGTAACTATAAGGTTATAGGACCCTGGGAGGTATTGCGGCTGTAGAAGTGCTGGCCTTGGGCACTTAGGTAAGAGGCCAGCTGTCCTTTGGAGCCTGGTCTGCTGCCGCCCTGGCTGTAGAAGCCTTGGGACCAAGGGATGTTGTTGGTCAACCTTCTGTAGGCGTGTAGCGAAGCGTAGTCGCGCTGCCTCGAGGGCTACCTCTGCTGTAGGTAGGCCAGCATCTCGGATGAGGGCACTGGTTGGTGTGGTCCTCCAGACAGGTAGGATAGCCCTTGCTGCTGCTGTAAGAACTCTTCCGACTCTACAGGCTAGACCCTTCTGCCCTGTGCCAACTGTAGCTATCTGTGAAGCAGTACTGCTACTAGTACTGTTGTTGCTGCTTAGAGCTGGCTTAGTCAGGCCTGCATACCAGGTTTCCGCTCCATATAAGGCTATCGGGAGGGCGCAAGCAATAGCTGCTTTTCGGACTGCAGCTGCTGGGAGCCCCCCTTTTGTGTTTGTAAGGTGCTGTAGGAAATAGGCTACCTTCTTTGCTGCTGCTACCTTTATTCCTACATGGTGTTGGAAGGTGAGTCTCTTGTCAAACCAGACCCCTAACCATCTTACAGGCTTTGTTGAGGCTTTAATAGTCAGGCCTCTCGCTTGGATATCGGGTAGGTTTGTTGTCTGTTTATGTTTTCTGCTGAAGTGGATTGCCTCACACTTAGCTGGGTCAAAGGCGACCTTATTTTCTGTTCCCCAGCTGAGGATACTGGTGATCTCCTGGCCTAGGGCTGTAGCGTTCTCTTCTAGCGAGGGGCTAGTAGCTACTAAGCCTATATCATCTGCATAGCCAAACCGTAGCTTCTGATCATCAGCTAGGATATCAGCTATATAGAGCAGGAAGAGGATAGGTGACAGCGGAGAGCCTTGTGGTAGTCCACAGGATAGAGGGAAGTCCTCTGTAGTAGTATCCTCTAGCCTGACCCGGGCTGTTCGGCTAGAGGTGAAGGTGTAGATCAGCTTGATCAGGCTGCTTGGCCAGCCCTGCTGCCGTAGCCTGATAATAAGTCGGTTTCGTAGAACGGAGTCAAACGCCCCCTTAACGTCCATTGTTGCTAGCGTGGCTGTAAGCCCTGCATCTAGAGCCCTCTCTATCTCATGGGTTAGGCAGGTTGTCAGGTCGACTGCAGCCCTCCCTGGTAAGGCTCCAACCTGCTGTGGGCTGGCGACCCCTTCTAGGATGGTAAGGTAGGCCATCCTTTTTGCTATCAACCGCTCTAAGCCTTTGCCTAAGCAGGATAATAGAGATATCGGGCGCCAGGACCCAGTCTTAGAGAAGTCTGTTTTCCCCGGTTTCTGGATCATAACAACCTCCGCTTTGCGGAAGGGTCTAGGGAAGTAGCCTACCTGTACGCAGGCCTGGAAGAGCTGCTGTATAGGCCTAGCTACTAAACCCCAGGTGCATTGTAGTAACTTTGTAGTAATCCTATCAGTCCCAGGGGTTGTAGTCTCTGTTAGAGTAGCCTGGCGTACTTCCTCTATACTAACTGTATCCTGCCAGGGTATAAGACGCCTTGTGACCACTGGGATAGCAAAAGGGTTCCCAGGTAGGTCATCTCTAGCGCTAAACCGTTCGAGTAAGGCCTTTCGTAAGGCTTGGGCTTTGTCGTAGGTGTTGCTGATCGTCTCTCCTTCTACTATTAGAGGCGGAGCTTTAACTGCTAGGCTTGACTTCCGCCAGCCTATGATCTTATATAGATCTTGGTCTGTCTTAGCCTCTTCAACCTTAGTAGTCCAGTAGGCGCGTTTTGCCCTTCTAACGGTTGTTAAGAAGACCTTTTGTTCCTCTAGGATAGGGGGAGGTATGACCAGCCCAGGTTCTTGGGCCTGTTGGCGCCTAGCCTTAATAGCAGCTTGGTGGGCTACTGAGCATTCTTCTGTCCACCAGGGGGCTCCCCTACCCTGATTAGTCCGTCTCTTGCCTACAGCTTGAATAGCTGTATAGAAGAGGCTGACCAGTTGGGCAGCTAGGGTGTCTAGCTCTGCTGGGCTGGGCAGTTCCCCTAGAGTAGGTAAGGCTGTAGCCCCAGCCTTTACTAGGTCGATCAGCCGTGGTAGGGCTGACTCTGGTACTGAGAGCTGGTTAGCCTGGCGTCCCTGTTCCTGGGCCCTACTCATAGGAATAATTGTTGTGATGGCTTCGTGGTCAGCCCCTGGGTGTAGGTGTGGGCTGATATAAGCCTCAGTAAAGGGGATATTTGAGAGGGTTAGGTCGAGGGTATGCCCGTGGGTATGGGTAGGGGCCCCAACCTCCCCAATAAACAGAAGATCGTAGCCTTCCGCCCATTCTGCAATATCGTCTCCTCGATTTCGGCTAGGGGACCCAGGTTCCCATGAGGAGTGGTGGGCGTTAAGGTCCCCAGCAATAAGGGCTCTCTCTGGCGGTTGGTAATCTAGAAGGAGGCTGGTTGCTTGGTTTATAGGCTCATCTGGCGGCCTATATATATTCATAATAGTGAGGTCGCCAACTTTCACCCACAAGATATCTCTTGATTGGGTAGGCCTTTGTTGCTGTATTTGCAGCCTTAGACCTTTGCGTGTGTAGGTCATAACCCTAGGCCTTGTGTCTCTGCTGTTCCAGAAGTCAACTGGTACGTAGGAGTTAAAGCCTGGGTGTGTGTTAATCTGCATCTTATCTCTATAGCCTATCCAGGGTTCCTGGATCAGGACTATATCGATCTGATCTGCCCAGCAGAGCTCTAGAAGAGCTGTATGAGCTGGGCTTCTCTTCCCCACGTTACACTGGGCGACCCGTAGTACCCGTGGGGGAGCCGTCCTGAGCCTACTGCTCCGAGTCGAGGTCGAGGTGGGTGTAGGCATTAATAACGTTATAATCAGGCTTCTGAGCTACCCGCTGGACCCTGCTGCTTGAGGTAGCTGGGGTATGCTGGGTAGGTAGTGGTGGTAGGATAGGGTTGCTGTCAGAGACGTCTGCTTCAGCCTCAGTCTCGTCCTCTTCCATACTGCTAGAGCTTGCTGTATCGCTAACGTCCGCTACGATGATTGAGTCCTGGGTAGGGGTAGGGGCTCGTGGTCTCTTAGAGCCAGGCTGAGGGCTCGTCAGGCTGTTGCTAGGTTGATGGGTGCTGCGGGCGTGGGTGCCGGCCTGACTGCTCTGATAGAGGGCCTCATAGGCCTTCTGCCCAGCTTTACGGATCCGGGAGAGTTCCTTCCGACCTGGGAGGGTGGGGGAGCCGTTAACCACTAAGGGCCTTGCTGGGCAGTCCTTATGGTTGGCTTGGAAGGGGCCGGCGCAGTTAGCGCACTTCGGTCTGGCTATGCAGGGCCAGGTCTCATGGGAGCCTGCGGGCTTGCTGCAGTTGCTACAGAGTGGCTGTCGGTTACAGTACCGGTTTGAATGATATCCCTGGCAACCAGGGTCATGTCTGATGAGGGTCTTTTTCTTCTGGATAAGCTGAGATCTGCTGCTTTGGTTGAAGAGCCTGAAGGGTAGTACTTCTACAGAGAAGGAGATGATCCAAGAGACTTCGTTTGTGATAGGATTCACGCCAAGTTGGGATTGGCGGGCCCGGATAGGCTTGCATCCTGTCTGTGCAAAGACCTCCTCTTCAACTAGAGTAGCTGGGTCGAGGGTATCCCCATCGATAGTCCATAGCTTAGCAGGGCAGCGTGGGACAACATAGGTGAACCACTTAGTAGGGGTCTCAACCTTATAGGCTCCAAGACTGTCTGCTAGTTTCTGTTTGTCCGTAAGGAGGGCTTGCTGAACCTGCTTATTCAGGGGTCTCAGTGAGTAGCCAGTTGCGATGTGGTAGATATGTGGGATATCTGCTAGCTGCAGGCCAAGGGCCTGGCAGACCTTCCGGCGGAGGGCAAAAGGGGCATGCTTCCTAGCAGCCGTTAGGCCCTCCTCGGGGATGCGGGCAAAGACCCGGAGGTCCTCCTTTGGCTGGGCTAGAGTCTGAGTCTGAGCCTGGGGATGGATTGGGTTTTGGGTGCGGACCGGGGCCGGGGCCGGGGCTTGGGCTGGGGCTGCAGCTGCAGATTCAGCCGAAGCTACCACCTTAGCCCAATTCCGGCTCGGGGTCGGGGCCGCCGTTCCGTTCCCCATGATCCTCTTCAAGGCTTGAACTACGTAGGTTGTAGCCTCCTTCGCGATCTGCTTCCTAGGCCCCTCAAAGCAAGAGACCACGTTGTCTACAGACTGGGCGATAGCCATAAAGACATCCTTTCGGGCTTCGTAGAGCTTGGCCTCTTCACTAAGGGCTGTAAGGACAGCTCCAGCAGCTGTCCCATTCACAGTTGAGGGTCCCTTAGCCGTTAAGGGGGTTGTCGTAGAGGCGTCGGGCTGGCTTCCCACGAGGCTGGGCCGGGCTGGCTGGGCCTCGGTATCGCGGCGGCGTTTAGCCCTTGAGGTTGGGGACGGCTCCGGAGGGGCTCCAGAGCCTCGATCAGGGCCGGCCGAGGAGGCCGGCATCGGTCCAGAGCCCGCCGGAGGCTGCGAGGCCATCGCGGGAGGGCGCTGGAGGCGAGAATTGAGGGGTTTTCCGCTGTTAAGAATTTTGGTGGTATCCCACGTATTACATTAACAGTGGATGCCAAGAAAATTTAGGCGAGAGGGAAGTTGAGGTGGGCTTTGGTGCACTAGAAGAAACCTAAGGGTCATGGGATTGCAGAAGATGAACGTGAAGTTGGGAGGGCGGGAAGGGTAATTGCGAGGAGGCGTCACCTTCCCGACGGGAGAGTTGCATCCACTGGCTCTAACCAACGCCGAGATAAAACCACAACTGCAAAGACGACGCCGGCCGGAGGGCGCATGGGATGACTTCCGTAATGAGAAGGAACGGCGGGGGGCCTCCTGGAATCGGCAGCGCAGGCACTGCCCGGGCCGGCTAGTGTGCTTAGGTAGGTTTGTGCAGATGGCAAGTGGTGAACACCGCGGCTCGGTCGGGTGCGGGCCGGAAGGCGCAGGCAGCCCAGGTAGGTAGGTACGCGTGTAACCGGGTACCTTGGGGAAGGAACTCCTGGGGACGTAGCTGTTTAGCGTGTAAAGATGAACGAACACCTAGGAACACTCAAACCGCCGCTTAGAGGGGGGTGTACCTACCACGGAGCAACGCTGTCCATAGACAAAATAACGACACAACGTTGCAGTTGTCCTGGGGAGCGGGGCCGCTGCTGCCAACACTAACAGTGTAGTTATGTGTGGACCCTACCTTACCTTAGGTGATACTCTCCGTATGTCTAGGGAAAGGTACGTTAAGGTAGTTAGGGTGCAGAGGGTAAGTGGCGGGGCAGAAACTAGATCGACGTTAGCTAGAGACTCGCGGGTAATCTTAGGCGGGCGCTAGAAGCAGTAAAATCAAGCCGGTTGCTCTTGAGGCGTTTATGACAGGCAAGACCAGAGCTTGGCCCAAGGATGGGGGGGGCAACAGTTGAGGCAGATACCCTCGTAATTGAAAAGCCGAAGTTGTCAAGCGGTATTAATCAAAACGAGGCCATTTTAAGATAGCTCCTAGCCACTGGGGTTGATCCTTGCTTCGGCCTGGACGTACCCGCGAAGAGTCCGAAGACGATCAAGTAAGTAGGTTCGGTCTACTTCTCCGCCTGCCTGGGGGCGTCGCACAGCAGCGTCCTCAGACTCAACATCATCATCAGAGACATATAGTAAGAAATTAGGATCCCAGATGTTACGACCCGTTATGCATGGATAACAGTTAACCGACCCACTCGGGCGTCGGGCGGCTAGGACAGGACATTTGTACTCTGCAGGATTACGGGAACAACAGGGACTCACTCAGGAACGGAAGAACTATGGTACAGGTCACGTGATGATAAGGAATGAGCATAGATAAGGGACCCACAATGAGCGCTCAGTGGAGACTAGAATGAGCGCTCATCCCACTCTAGAATGAGCGCTCATAGTGACAAGGGGCACAGCGCTCATGAACAAGCAGAACTGTTCATATAAGACTTATATATATAGTATGACCCTGAGCCTGGCTCATGGTCAGACTTCCATAGCTCTTCAGCAATCAACTTAGTATTCATCCTCACGGATACTCTCAGCTTACCTTCACTGCGAATTACTTGTTGAGCCTAAGACTGATCACCTTAGCCTCTGACGATCGATCTACTATCAGCCTACGACCTACTACCCAGACCACGACCTAAGTGTACTGTTATTACGTCTCAATCCCCAGCTTCTGTTAGCAGACCCTACTGTCGGATAGCTGACCGTAACATTGATCTGCGGACTCCCTTATCTTCTGACTTATTCTACATAACCTCTATTGTCTTTATCCCTTCATTTCCTGTTGAATTCCCTTTCCTCTATTACTACCTCCCTTCTCTTACACTTTCTCTTTGACCTTTTTACCTACTTTACCCCATCACTCTAACCTTTCCTTTAACACTGATTTATTATCTAACCCTAAAAATTGCAAACTACACTTCTACTCTAACCCTAAATTAATATCTTTGCTCTTCTTCCCTGCTTGATCTCTCCTTTAACCCTAAACCTCTTGCCCTCCCTCTTCTTCTCTTTTTTCTTGCTGCTCTTCTACTCCTTATTCCCTCTGTGACTTTTCTTTCTTTGACTCTCTTTTCATATTGAACTATATGATCTCAAAATGCCTTATACTTTGACCTGTCTATCCTACTACTCCGATTATACACCATCTGCCATGGGCTTGTGGGCACGTTTTAATATTTAAACTATATTGTCTTTGTCACCTATATCTCTAATATAACCTGCTGCTTGCTTATTCTTCTTTTAATAACTATAATAATCTTGAAATATGCATGGAAAATCATCTTATATACTGCTATTGTCCTATCTTAACGTCCTCTCTGGATTGATATTGCTTCTGCTGAACCGTATGTTGAATGATGTATAAACTGATTCTGTTCTTTCTCTTCTGAATATGGCCTTACTAATGAATGAAACATCTATGTATGTCTTATATAACTGCGAACCCTTTAACTATATCCTTCTTACTATCTCCTCTCGTTTCTCTATTATACTACTCTGCTTTTGGCCATATATCGGCGTTCCTTTTGCATTTCCTGAATGATTACCATTATCTTGGCTTCTGTACCCATTATGTTATAATTTTGCGTATAACCCTAAAATCTAACTATTTTTAATGTATAACCCTAACTTCGGATGGTTATCTCTATTTATCTTACCTTAATCCTACTTATACTACGTTTTATATATGTGTGAATGTTCCCTCTCTTTGCTCCCTATTTTTTATATGCCTCTGGCCTCGTGCTGTTTGATATATTGTCTGTATCTACTTTAAACCTCCCGTTCTTACTTTTATGTCTTTTTTCCTTTCTCTTTTTCTTTTTGTTTTGTTGTTTTTTCATCTTTTTGATTTTTATTTTGATACCTTATATATCTCCCTGTCCTCTTCAAAACTATCTGGTATACATGCTTTGTTTTCTCCCTTCTCTGTGATGTGTACGAACTCAACGCTACTTCACCTTGGGCAAATCCTTCGAACCTGACTATGCACTGTGTTGCCCTGTTATGTATGTATACCTTATTCTCCTGCTGTTTTGATTGACCTCTCTGCGCTGTCCCTGACCCTTTACTACCACCTGCCCCTGACCCTTTCCTCCTATCTATCCCTAACCTTAACTCTGTACGATCTCTGACTTGCTTATGCTCTCCCTCTGTGGGCTGCTATATGAACCTTCCTCCTTCTTTCTTACCTAACTCTGTTTACTTATTATTCCTCCTTGTTATCCTGTCTGTATATGTTTCGTTTCTCCCTCTAACTCCTTTCTTCCCTTTCCTACTCTATGATATACATTAACCATCTACCTTATGAATCTGCTATCTTTGGTTTGTTACTTATTAACTTTTCCTCTCTTACTTGCTCTTCTAACCTTTTGGTTTATAACTTTTCTCGTCGTACTTTCTTGTTGTTTTGTGAATAACTTATAACTCTTTTTTACTATCTTACTCCCTTATCTCTTTCTCTCTATTTACTCTTTAATCTTCTTTATTATGACTCCTATACTCTTATGAACTCGCCTCTACGGACGAACACCTTACTACTCGGCCCTTTTGTTATACTATGCTACTATGCTATCTAATCTAAAACTGGTCCTGTCATCTTCAACTCTGTATCTGTCTATATTATGCTTATATTCCTATGTTCCCTTTTCGCTCCTATCCTTGCCCTCTTTACTTTTGTCTCTTTCTCTGCTCTTTATATTCCTCCCTTCTTCCCTATCCCTTCTCTCCTCTCTATGCTTTACCCTTCTTGCCTCTACTTTCCTCTGCTCCTTGGATCCCCCCTTTCTTGTTGCTTGCTAATTGTATATCCCCTCTATTATCTGTTTCTCTACTCTATCTCCTACGTTTTCTCTACTCTATCCCTCCTAAACTTTACTTTATTGCTGACTTCTATTTCTGCCCTATTCTTAACCCTTCTCTTTGCTGTATTCCTGACTTTGATTCCTACTCTGACCTTAATCCTTCTCTTTAACCTATCTCTGACCCTTACTGTGTACTATCCCTGGCTCCCCTATACTCTACCTCTATGGGCTGCTAAATCAATCTCCCTCCTTCTCTTTTACTGAAATCTGTTTCTTTACTCTTCCCCCCTTGGTCTTCTATCTGTTTGTATTTCTATTTCTCTCTGTCTACCTTCTTTCTACCTCCCTTTATCTTTAACTACTGTCTGCTGTATAATTCTGCTATCTTTGGTATGTGATTCTTTAATTCCCCCTCTCTTGTTGACCTTGCTACCCCTTCTTGGCTGTAATTTTTCTCGGCGTACTTTGCTCTCTTTCTATAATAAATCTTTTACTCTTTCCTATTATCTTAATACTATTCTCTTTCCCTCTGCTTGCCCCCTAATCTGCTTTATTATAACTCCTATACTCTTACTAATTTGCCTTTGTTAACTGACCTCTTACTGTTCTGCCCTTTTGTTCTGCTACGCTATCTAACCTAAAACTGGCCCTGAAATCTTTAACACTACATCTGTATTATATTTACGCTCTTACATCCCCTTTTTACTTCTGTTTTTTCCCTTCTCTCCGGCCCCTTTCTCTGCTCTTTCCATCCTTCCACTGTTGCCTATACCTTTTGCTGCTCCTTGTATTCCCCCCTTCTTGCTCCTTGCTTATTATTCATCCCCTCTGTTACTCTTTGTCATCTTCCACCTCCTGCTCTCTTGTGCTATTAAATCTTTCTGTGTGAAAAAACATCTGATGCTCTGTTTTCTATTATCCTTTACTACTATACTTCCCTACTCCCTACCCTAAACTGTCGTACTCCTATGTACGGCGCCTACTCGCCCCGCCTTGCCCTGCCTGATCACCCCTCTGCTACGCCCTCTACTGCCCTCTGCCACAACTGACTCGTCAAACGGCACAACTTGCTTGACTGCACCCCTCCCCATTGGATCATCTGCCCTAACCACTCGTACACCTCCTTCTCGCTTGACGCCCACTCCTCTAAACCGTCCGCCCTACGCATCGCCCTCACCGTCTCCTCGTACACCCTCGACCCTACACCGATTGTTGCGACGGCGAACATCGCAACCATCAACCCTTGGTACTGGCATGAACCGCCCTCGACCTCCCTGAACCGCCCGCCGGGCGGCGAAATTCGGACTCTGCAACCTCCTCGTGGTGCCGCCTGGGAACCTATCTTTTCTAAAGGTAGAGCCAGTGCAGAAACGTTACGGCGCGCAAGTGCAAGTGGTGGCGGGCGCTGCGCACGAAGTTTTTCTGGTGCGGCGGAAGGGCGGGATCGGACCAGAAGTGAGGGATTTTGGCGTCGCACAAAAATTTTCACACGCGCCACCAACCACCAAAACACCAGCAAAATCGACAGATATCGAGAGACCGAAAACCGAAATGCGAACGCGAAGCTGCCCAATTTCGAGGGAACTAGGTAAAAACCACCCGACACTGCTTCTCGGGGCAGAGACAGGGCACCCTCACGCCTCCCAGATCTGGGAAATACCTCCAGACAGACAGACACTGAGGCGGGTTAGTCATGGGATAGATGGAGGCTACGCCGGCTGGGTAGCCCTCAGGACAGCCTAGGGCAAGACATGGTCGGCCTGCCGAAAACCAGCTGTGAGGCTGGAAGCACGGTCGGAGACGGCGGCGGGTAACGGGAAGCTGGCCCGGGGGGTTGTGCCCTCGGACAACCAGTGGGCCGTAGCAAACACATTCGAGCAGCAGGCTACAGAAAGGAAACAACCCCGACTCGCACTCGGGCTGCTGGAGGAAGGAGGGTGTTGAAGAATTGCCCCTAGGGGGACCGGTCGGATATGGTATCGCCTTAGGGCCCGGCCTCCGGGCCCGGCCCTCACTCGGATCGTACCCGGGGTATCACGGCATAACGGGAGGAACGCTTGGGTCACCGCTCGCGCCGGGATGGCGCCGCGCGCTTTGGAAGCTGGTAGGGTGTCGCTATTGTGGACTGGACGTAGGGGAGGACCTGAGAAGGGGTGTGTTTGGCTCGAGAGGACGGACGCGCATGTCGGTAGGCTTAGAGAGGGATATGCCCTTGCGGCCTGCTTAAGGTGCAAACTTCTATTTGGGTGGCTAAGGACTGGGCGGTGGCGAGCCGGTGGTCTGGACGCCCGCTAAAGGGGCTGGCTACCCCTTTGACTATTAGGACCCCTAGGTACTGAGAGGGCTCCAGTAGACTCTCTCTCCCTGTTTTGGGGAAAAGGTTAGGGATTGCGGACTGTAGGAAATAGAAGATTCTGCCCCCTCTACTTCACAAGCCTTGATGGTAGTAGGGTAGGCTTAGAATCTGAAATAGAGGAGGAGGTCCTTCTAAGGACAAAGCAAAGACTTCTCTCCTGGCGCCCAACCCGAGATAGCCCTAACCTAGCTACAGCCACGCAAAGCCTGATTATTGCCCTCCCTCAAGAGGTTAAGGAAGGCTTCCGCCTGTTTGGCCAGTCAGGCCCTGCCCGTCTGCTTCCCCCAAGGAAGCATACCCCTAAGCGACACTCTCCTGGCTGCCAGGGCTTTCACTCAAACCGCTTTTGCACCAGGCAAGCCCTCTGTGAGAACTGCGGCAAGCCCTTAGATACTCATGAGGCTGGGCTATGCCTAGCCAGATCTAAGTGTGCTAACTGCTATGGGCCCTTCCCATCAAGCCATACAGACTGCCCAGCTAGACCTTTACTAGTGAATGGGAGCCTCACTATCCCAACTCAGAAGGAACTGCGAGGGATCAGAAAAGCTGGAGAGGAAGCAACCAAGAACCTCTCTACTAGTCAGACCTGCCCCCCAGGAAGCACACAACAAGCTAAGGCTAGGCTAAGCGCTACACAGAGGCAACTGCTGTCATCAAAGCGCCCTCGCCCCCCCACACCTACACAAGACTCAATTGTTGTTGCAGATACTGCTAGCATGGCTAGAAGCAGCAGCAGTATGGATGAGGATGAAACTGAGGACTCTGATGCCCTCCCCCTAACTAACCGCCCTATCCGCCCGCTTCCAAGCAGCAGCAGAAGCCAGAGGGTAGCACAGAAGCCTGACTATAACGTTATTAATGCCTATACCCACCTCGACCTCGACTCAGAGCAGTAGGCTCAGAACGGCTACCCCACGGGTACTACGGGTCGCCCAGTGTAACGTGGGGAAGATAAGTCCAGCTCACACAGCTCTCCTAGAGCTCTGCTGGGCAGATCAGATCGATATAGTACTGATCCAGGAACCCTGGATAGGCTATAGAGATAAGATGCAAATTAACACACACCCAGGCTATAACTCATATGTGCCAATAGACTTCTGGAACAGCAGGGACACAAGGCCTAGGGTTATGACCTATACACGTAAAGGTCTAAGGCTGCAGATACAACAACAAAGACCTACCCAATCAAGGGATATCCTATGGGTTAAGGTTGGCAACTTCACTATCATAAACGTCTATAGGCCACCAGGCGAGCCTATAAACCATACAACAAGTACCCTCCTAGGCTATCAACCGCCAGCAGGAGCTCTTATAGCTGGGGACTTTAACGCGCACTGCTCATACTGGGAACCTGGCTCCCGAAGCCGGAACCGGGGAGACGACATCGCGGAATGGGCTGAAGGCCACGATCTTGAGTTTATTGGGGAGGTTGGAGCTGCTACCCACACTTATGGGCACACCCTCGACCTAACCTTCTCAAACATCCCCTTTGCTGAGGCCTATATTAGCCCACATATACACCCAGGGGCTGATCATCAAGCTATTACGACCATTATACCGATAAGCAAGGCCCAGGAACAGAGGCGTCAGACTAGCCACCCTACAGTCCCAGACTCAGCTATACTCCGGCTAGCTGACCTAGTTAAGCTGGGGATCCCAGCCCTACCTACCCTAGGGGATACACCTACTCCAGCAGAAATAGACTCTCTAGCTACCCAACTAGTCAGCCTCCTCTCTACAGCTATAGAAGCAGTAGGGAAGAGACGGACTAACCAGGGCAGGGGAGCCCCCTGGTGGACAGAAGAGTGTTCAGAGGCCCATCGAGCAGCTATTGAGGCTAGGCGACGACAAGCCCAAGAACCTGGGCTAGTAATACCACTGCCTATCCTAGAGGAGCAGAAGGCCTTTCTGACTATAGTCAGGAAGGCAAAACGCGCCTACTGGGCCGCTAAGATTGAGGAGGCTGGGTCTAACCAGAACTTATACCAGATACTAAGCTGGCGTAAGTCTGGGCTAGCTATCAAGGCCCCACCTCTAATAGTGGATGGACAGGCTATCAACAACAGTTACAATAAGGCCCAAGCCCTGCGGAAGGCCTTATTAGAGAGATTTGATGCTGCAGACGACCTACCTGGGAACCCGTTCACTGTTCCTATAGTTGCAAGGCGTCTAATACCCTGGCAGCACATAGTCAGCATAGAGGAAGTACGCCAGGCTACTCTCGCAAAGGCTACAACCCCTGGGATTGATGGGATCACTACTAAGTTACTACAATCTATTTGGGGCCTAATAGCTACACCGGTACAGCAGCTTTTCCAAGCCTGTGTCCGCATAGGCTACTTCCCTAGGACTTTCCGAAAAGCAGAGGTAGTTATGATCCAGAAGCCGGGGAAAACAGACTTCTCAAAGGCTGGATCCTGGCGGCCAATAGCCCTCTTATCCTGCCTAGGCAAGGGCTTAGAGCGGCTGATAGCAAAGAGAATGGCATATCTCACCATTCTGGAAGGGGTTGCTAGCCCACAGCAGGTTGGGGCATTGCCAGGGAGGGCTGCAGTCGACCTAACAACCTGTCTAACCCATGAGATCGAAAGGGCTCTAGACTTAGGGCTTACCGCAACTCTAGCAACAATGGATGTTAAGGGGGCTTTTGACTCTGTTCTACGAAATCGACTTATTCTTAGGCTACGACAGCAAGGCTGGCCCAGTAGTCTGATTAGGCTGATATTTACCTTTGCTTCTAGCCGGACCGCCCGAGTCAGGCTAGAGGAGACTACTACAGAGGACTTCCCCCTATCCTGTGGGCTCCCTCAGGGCTCTCCGCTATCCCCTATCCTTTTTCTGCTCTATGTAGCTGATATCCTAGCTGATAACCAGAAGCTACGGTTCGGCTATGCAGATGACATAGGCCTGCTGGCTACTAGCCCTTCTCTAGAGGGAAACTCTGCAGCCCTTGGCCAGGAGATAACTCAGATCCTCAACTGGGGTATTGATAATAAGGTTGCGTTTGACCCAGCTAAGTGTGAAGCAATCCACTTCAGCAGGAAACATAAGCAGAGGGAAGACCTACCAGAGATACAGGCAAAGGACCTAACTATCAAGGCCTCAACTAAGCCTATACGATGGCTAGGGGTCTGGTTTGATAAGAAACTCACCTTCCGGCACCACGTCGATACAAAGGTAGCAGCAGCAAAGAAGGTAGCCCAGTTCCTACGCCATCTATCAAACACCAAAGGGGGGCTCCCAGCTGCTGCTGCCCGCCAAGCTGTTATTGCCTGTGTCCTCCCAACCGCCCTATACGGAGCTGAGACCTGGTATGCAGGTTTAAAGAGACCAGCCAGAAACAGCAGCACTACTGCTACTAGCAGCAGTGCTAATAACCAGGCAGCTACTATTAGTACAAGGCAGAAGGGCTTAGTAAAGAGGGTAGAGAAGGTTATGACAGCAGCAGCAAGGGCTATCCTACCCGTCTGGAAGACTACGCCCACTAGTAGCCTCCTTCGAGATGCTGGCCTGCCAACGGCAAAAGTAGCCCTCGAAGGGGCACGCCTACGCTTTGCTACACGCCTACAGAAGGTTGACCAACAGCACCCTTTAGTCCCTAGGCTTTCACAGCCAGGGCGGCAGCAAACAAGACTACAAAGAACAGCAGCCCTCCTACCTAGGTGCCCAAGGCCGTTACTCCTACAGCCGCAGCATCTTTCAGGACTACAAGACCCTACAGCTGGACGAAGCAAGGAGAAAGCAGCTAAAGCGTTTCAAGACTGGCTTAAGACTGTGCCAGATAACCATACGATCATCTACTCAGACGGCTCTAAAGCCCCTAACGGGGCTACAGGTTTCGGCTTTGTTATCTACCGCAGTAACAAACGCATAGCTCAAGGGTGTAGCCGCCTCGGCATTGCGGAAGTGTTCGACGGCGAGGTAGAGGGGGCGAGGGCAGGGCTCCGAAGGGCCCTCCTGACTTCCCAAGGCCAGCCTATACACATCTGTATCGATAACACTAGCGTTATCCAGGGGATCCGAGGTGAGGCCCCGGAATCCTCACAAGCTGCCTTCCTAGAGATCCAGGAAGCAGCTAGGATACACAATATACAAACCCACTGGTCCCCAGGGCACCAAGGGATAAAAGGGAATGAGGAGGCTGATAGCCTAGCTAAGGAGGGTACAACGCTACCAGTCCCCAGAGGCCTACTAGCTACCCTAGCAGGGATCAAGCGGCTTGCTCAAGAGCGTAAACGACACCAGTATGGGAAATGGTGGAGGCAAGAGGCAGCCTCTCGCTATATACAACTAGGGCTTAAGGCTACCCTGGCCTGCCCCCCTGAACTAGCCTTACCACGGGTAATCGTACATCATCTCCTAGCAGCCCGATCAGGCCATGGGGACTTCGAACAGTATCATCAACGCTTCAACCATACAGAAGCACTGCTCACCTGCTCTTGCGGGGAGGCTAAGGAAGTAGACCATCTGGTCTACTGCCGAAAGACCTTAGTGAGGAGGCAACAGTGGCCTACCCTCTACCCTTATGGTCGCCAGGAGCCTATAGGACCTATAGGATCTCTTGAGCGCTACTTCAAGGGGCTAATCACTGACCATGAAGGCTTCCAGGCCTTCCTTAGCGTGACAAACTTCTTCCAGAAGATCTGCCCGCAGTACTGAGAGATAGGCCATAACCTATACTCCGAACAAAAGTCTACCTCATAGGGGAGACCAGACTACTATAACGGAACTAGGGCACCAGTGGGAACTAGGGATGGATAGAACACGGAAGTGACTCACGAGTAAGATCTGGAGGACGGGAGGGACAGCGTGTACTGTATAGTATATAGCGAGAACCTACGGCCCTCCACGCCACATACCCTTCGGGAGGTCGGCCGCAAGGGCGGCTGCGCCCTTGCCGCCACGGCGTTAAATACAAAACAAACAAACAAACAAACAAAACAACTATCTATAGTGGCACCATGAGCCTCGACCATTGCAGGTCTTCCACTGCGCTGTCCGAAACCTGAGGTCTCCTTCTTCTCACAAGACATACAATCGCCGTAACCTTCAACCCCCACCGACTAGATAGATACAGTTGTAGATTATGTTCATGAAGTGAAGTGCTGCGCGTTTGTCTACGACTACCACTATCTGGCCTCAAACTAGTAAATGTTCCCGTCTCCGCTGCGGTCTTTCCGTTATAATTCTGGACAATCCTGTTGAACTAGGGTCAAATGGCCAGTAAACCCAGGCCATCATACTCAGAAATACACCGAGGGAGACGCCTAGGCCAGTCTTCCCTACTCAGCGTTTCGTAGCCTGGCTACGTCAGCATGCTGGTGGGGCTGGAAAGCAGGGGCCGGGGGACGTTAGCTAAAAGAGAATCAAGCCTTGCCTGTTGTTAGCGGTGTGGGTAGAAGAGTACATACGTCGAGGAGATGTGTTTTGTTGGATTGATTAATCACGTTATCGTCTTCTAGAGATTCCAGTGATTGTTTCAGAGATTTTGAGAGACATTAGCCGCAAGACTTTAACACACTCTTCAAGATGAGATCCTTCCTATCACAGTCAGAACAGTAACGTATAAGGAAGGCAAGCGTGTTAACTTCTAAACCATCCCTCTAGCCCTCTCGCCACGGTTACTTCGTCCATCGCTCCAGCGCAGCATAAGCAAGAACGACTCTAATAGGTATTATCCTGTCAGGACTGTCGATAACTACGTAACTTATTTAGGGGTTCCTGCTAAAGCCATCAAATCTCTCAACTTCCTCTATTCCACAGCTTCAAATATAGCTAACCTTCGTCTTTCGTAGCAGCATCACAGCCATAGATCTATAGCTTTCCCCAGGCGTCTCAGCTGACCGCTCCCTGTCCTATTCTAAGAGACCCCCCACCCGCCGGCCCCCTGTATACGCCGATAACAACCGCGGTAGTCTCACGCGTCTCAAGGACGGGGACCTTTCATCAAGCCAGCAAAGGGAGGCTGAAAACCATACACAGGCATTAGTCTCGCAACAGAGAGGCTTTCTAATACATGAGGTACAATTAACAGTGTTAACATAAGCGAGGTTTGATCACCCCACCGCCAAGAATACAGCATATAGGCCTTTTAGATTCATTGCACCGGCTTCTCCATCTGCAATGTCAGCTAAGAAAGCTGGAACGAACGAAGGAGCTCACTGAAAGGTCGGCTCTGTAAGTAGTTGTTACGACCGCTACAGTTGGTCACTGTAGGCTCGTAACTATATAGTGCAGAACAGGGGACAATGACAACGGATTTGTCATTATCGAAGCTTTTGCTTTGTGCCACAGTTGGTTGCCCTGACCCGCTCGTAACAGTAGTCTAGCTAATGCTTCGGCCGTTGTATCGCTAGGAACTGATTCAACCACGCAAATCGATAACGCAGGCATATACAGAGACTACGACAACAATGATATTTTCCATCGCAAAATAGCTAGTCTCCAGCTGTAGCCGTATATTACACGCTAAGACAAAGTTGTGTCTTCTGTTCAGAAGGTGAAGGCTACACGAGTATTGTTATGCACGGAGCTGATACAGTCCGAAACAGCTTGTACAGGTTACGCTGAGGTTCTTCCTAGACGATCCTTTGAATAGAGGAAACAACAGCAACAACAAGAGGCCTACCCAAGCATCCAAGCAACGCAGCTAATTAGACACACTATAATAAAATTCGCCTAATGCTGGATAGGATCACAAGAAACAGAGAAGGAGAGGAGAATAAAAAAAGGAAAGACGAAAAGAAACTCAATAAAGAATAAGAAAGAAAGAAAAAGGGGGGAAAAAAGAAAGAAGAGAAAAGAGAAATAAGCGAGACCCAAGGTGCGCTGGATAGAGACGAAATCAGTGTGGTGAGGAGACCTTAAAGAGGTCTGTAGAATCCCTCCACAAGGTATAGTCTGAAATATTTCTATACGGATGCGAAGATCAATCGTATCTGTTGCTCTAAATACTTTTGTAATACTCAATAACCTCTAGGCTCGTGGCTGTTTGACTAGACCGACCATGTCGGCGAAAGGTCAGCCCAAGTTAGGTGTAGGCTCCATCAAAGGATGTTTTCAGCAAGACTTCCCCAAGTTCAACTAACTTCAAGCCTCTAGGTTAGGCGTAGAACACGCAAGGACGCCAATCCAACTACAGGCTCTGCTACCTCAACTAGGAAATCAAGCAACGCACCTCCCGGCTAGCACAGCTCTACTGATGGGCGAAAGTCGGATCTTACGTCATTCTACCGAGACCCGAACCGTTAGTCTATCGCTTTCTGCTGTTTATTGCAAAGTCAGACTCGCGTTCAGAGGCAATACAGGACTAAAGGGTTCCCGCAGCAAGGCCTTACCTACTGCGTCTTCTAGCCAGTAGAAAGGCACATATACTGGTTCCCGTCCCCCTTTCTCCATATCGATCAGTGGAGCAATGCCTGTCTTAAGCAACATCCGGCCCATAGCCTTGTAGGAAGTTTGCTGCTATTGTTGCTATTGTTGCTGATGTTGTCATTCTCATACAGACTATGACGCCCCTCTGCCTTTAAGCATCACTTGCGAATCACGTGCTGATAAGAGCCAGGTATGGAACTGTGGAAACCTGAATAGTGAGTCGAGATTGGAAATCATCCCTTCATTGGTGAAGAACAGACGCCCCTAGCCTGCCTGGGAGGTGTTATCAAGCCCCAGCCATGATAAGTCATTGTACAACGTCATCTCTATGCCCTGCGCCGTCTGCAAAGATGGGCAAATAGCTCGTCCCTATTCCGAGAAGGGGTTCATCGGACCGTTGGAACCTGAATGAGGAGGGGATCAGGGCTTTCGAGACCGGCGTGGGGAGGGCCTGTTCACCTACCCACAATTTCTGACCCAATCCTTCAGACGGGACCTGCTAAACCGACCGGGCCGCTCGGCCGTCAGCTGTCACACCTATCCAGCGTGGTTCGCGATTAGCGCGCACCACTCCCCACCTATTCCTCTCTCCGGATCCCCCTAGCGGTGCTGTGACTTGGCACTCCCCGCAGGACTGCTCCGGCTGGAGATTACCGAGACCCCGGCGCATCCTAATCACCTTGCCTCAAACCATGCAGCTGTGGATCTAGACTGTCGCAGGCAGATAGTTTTGCACTTATGGGGTCGCATCCGGGCAGGCTGGGTTAGAAGAATAGCGGGACTTAGGTGCAGAATATCTCCCTTAACAGCCGAGAGGAGATTTGAGGATACATTGTCGGCAATTGCTCGTGGTCGGCCACCCATGTCGTTGGTTTAGAGTTTCGGCTTCGCGTTTTCACCATCCATCCAAGGGGCCAGTGCGGCGGTGCCTGCATGTCTGGCCTGATCAAGCACGACATGCATCCCTAGTTCCTCCCTAACCCTACCCACCCTCCTAGAGGTTCCTGACCAAGCGTCCACAATGAGTGATAGGATCATTCATCGAAATAGCCACTAGAAGGCAGAGTGGGGTCTACGAAGACAGGGGTCAGGGTTCTGCGACCGAACTGCACTAATGCACTAATCATACATGCAATTGAAGCTACTAGCGAGGTGCCTATTGAACCCAAGTTTTCGGCCTATAGATGGATGGCTTGATTGAATCGAGAAAGAGTTTGGAAAGATCTAGACCATTTCCAATGGTTCACGTTGACTCACACTCACACTCAACTACCCCGGAGCTAATACCTCCCGACTCGTCCTTATGTAAGCATCCCAGTATAGCACTTATGATCGAGACAACACAAGCGTCCGCCCATCTCCATGCCGTCCAGTCATAGCGGAATCCTATCCCAACAGTAACCTATAGCCTATAGCAAATAAAGATTCCAGGTAAATTTCATCATAAAGTAGAAACAAGCCATTCTAGAGGTTCTTCTGTTATGTCGGACGAACATGTGCAACTGCCGCCTGTTACCCTCCTAGACAGCTGAGCTGAGCTGTGCTACCAACGTCCACATTCAGACCAAGTCCTCGGCGAATACTACCGCTGAAGGGCTGGTTCATACGAACTGACGTAGTTGGGTGACAAGGTTGAAGACTTCCCTGAGGTGCACTCCATAGATCGTATGCCCGGTTGGGACAAGGTCCAGGTTCCAAATAGGGTCCTTCTAACGCTGGATCGTCTTTTGATGCCCGGTACCGAGGCACTTGTTGTTTCCAGGCTTGGCCTAGACTATGGGGTGCTTCTGCCCTCATCGAGGTCAACAGTAAGGCGCCCCTCGCCCCGGTTGACGGCCATAGGAGCCTAGGTGCCCTCGAAGCCGCCGCAGGGCTAGAGGCGGGGCACTTGTCGTTTCCGAGCTTGTCTTGGGCCTTTCGGTGCTTCCGGATCTTGTTGCAGCAGGACTTGACGTGGGGCTGGGAGCCCTCAAGAGTAGCAAGGCTTGCTGACTGTGTTGAAACCAGGGCGCCAGCCGAAGAGCGTCTTGCCGGCCCTCGTTGTTTCTTCATCCGCGTCATATACAGCTGAAGCATTCGCTGGCAAGACACATCGTGTGTCCTTGTGATCCTTCTTAGGGCCGCTCTGAGGCTAAGAGGTGCCGAAACCTATGAGCGGACGGAAGAGACTAGCAGGCGCGGAACGCCGGGCGCCGAAACAAGGACGGGCGCGGCAGCCGGAAGACGTCTTAACAGTGAGGTTAGTATGTCAATTACTGTTAGAAGACTACCTTAGGCAAGGAAGGAAGCAGTGATTGATCTAGAAGAACCACGTAAGTATGCTAGAAAGCGCTAGGAAGTAGCGTGATATTAGCAAGTGCCTACCCTTGCGGTTTAAACTTTAACGCTGCTGCTGAGCGCTGCTGCCTGCTCACAAGGAGCTGCTATAGTAGTATGGGGGAAGGTTGCTTATAGACCGACAAAGCAGTTATCAGTTGGTATTGCCTCGATTGTAGCTGTATGTCTGTGTACAGGGAGAAGAATAGGTTTAGGATGAGATGGGAGATGAGAGGTCTTTTTATAGATAGCGGTGATGTTTGCGACTTTCGCTCAGAAGAGGTAGGAGAAGCAGCAGCAAAGCCAGCAATTTACGACAGTAGGCGCCAGGGACGGAGCATTTTCCCACTGACGAATACCAACAGGTTCTTTTCAACCGGGTGATAGACGGAAGAAGTAACCATTATGCTTATGGGGACGGCGAAGGAAGATGCAACGTCTGCTACGGATAAGCATAGCTCGTTCCTAACCGCAACAGCCCAGACGCAACAGTAGAAGATCGCGGGGCAAGCCAGCAAGCATTCTATACGATGGACAGACACGCTAGCATGTGCTTATGATTGAACGTTGTCACGGACATTCCCCCTCGATATCAGATATCTTCTCACCTTACCCACACGTCCTCCGACGTCAGACACTCTGGTGTTCACTCGGTAATTCCCTTCGATCTCGAAGTTTCGGTATTTCGAGTTCCTATTTGACTACTTTATCCCTCGCATCGGCAGTGCTGGCACGCTTCCTGCGAGATACCGAGTGAGTGGACTATAAAACGGAAATGTCGACCTACGTTTGAGGCTCAAGGCATTCCCCATTTCTCCCACCTCATATTATCTGGTCCATCGGTCTCGTCTTTCAGTAACGGCTATATATGTCCATGCCACTCCTAATATAAATGTGGGCTCTGGCCTTAATATCAAAGCTTATCACCTTCTTCACAGCTTTCCTTTCTACTCATCGCTATCGAACCAATTCGACACCATGACTAGTTATCAATTACTGTCACTCCGCACACTACAGCGCAATATCTACAGAAGCTATTGAGTCCATCCACTGTCTTGAAACGAAGCTCTTCATGTCTGCCTTTCCTCGCCAGCCTCGACGCCATCGGGGTGGCGAGGCCGCCTCCCCTATGCCCATAGCATATGTCCCTCCATGGCTAATTAGCAGGTCCTCCATGACTAGACTTCTTCCGTTAGCTTGAACCTAGCTATCAAGTCCACTTGCTAGGGGAGCCTTAGCATGCCCAGGCCAGTGATACTAAGGTTATCCGTCAGCCGAGGAGCACGAGAACACCTCAAACTTCTCTTAACAAGCTCACTAACGTGAAGACGAAAGGGGAGATTATTGTCACTAACTTTTAGCAGCGCGCGGGGCCCTCGAGCCACGCGGTAGCATGCTGCATTCGACTTTGCGATGAGACTGGTCTATGGAGTCACTGACGTGGCCACAGATAGTGCTGGTAGTAGCATGTTCACTGCGATGTTAGGTTCGTACTGCCCCCGCAGACCCCTCGTCTCGCAATACTTCCCTTCCTCACAGTCGCACGCTGACAATACAACATCAGACGCTAGCTGAAAACTCGAATCTCTCACGCCAGCATCCCCCATAGAAGAAGATCATCCCCACAACCGCCGGGAGAACTCCCACTATCGCCATGCGGCAGTCGCCGCACCTCACGCTCCTGCCGTTGTCCGCTCGGGTGGGCGCATGCACTTCCCCATCCCCGTCAACATCTCAAGAATGCCCCTCGACACACCCACGTACGTACTCGAGGACCAATTTGAGCCAGTCGTCTACGAAATCCTCGAAGCCGCCCTCACTTCTGTCAACAAGCCGTTCACAGACCTCTGGCCCTCGGTCTGGGCAGTACCCCGAAGAACCCTGTTCCGACTTCTGAAGAACATGGAGCTGCTGCAGTGGAGCCTTCCTCACAACTACCGTATTCTTTTCACCACCCATAACATCGAAGATGTCAGGCACAAGCTGAGCTGGAGGCACGTGGGCCCGGCGAGCATCTTGGATCCAAGCGCTTTGTGCGCCTTATCCCCCCCGGCACGAACATATATGAATGGGCACAGAAGGAAGCCGAGACGGCCCGCGGTAAGCTAAGCCCATACGTCTACAAGCCGTCCCTCACCCCACCCTCCTATCTCCTATAGCTAACGTACAAGCTCCAGTCCTGCCACATCTTCGCCATCACGTCGGTCCTCCATGAGCCAAAGCCAAATGCCTGGGGCCCTGAGGTTCTGCGCGTTGCTGTGTCAGGCAAGGGTGGTACGGTATACCCAGCCTGGGCACGCGGTACCGCTGTCGACCGGCTCTGCATCAACTAGGGCGAGGGAGATAGGATCGTTTGGTATGCCCATTGGTATTGAACAAGGCCCATGAGGGCCGTGGAAATGTTTCGGAGTCTGCATTAGAGAGAAGCAGTTTATTGCCTTTTATCAGCGCTTTAATCCACGCTTCGATTGATTGATCCTATGACCGTTTCTTCTTCGCCAAATACGCGTGGGACGCGCGTCTCTTTTCGTTCATGCCTGTTCCGTAAGCTGGGTCTTTTTGTTTCTTTAATTCATCTTACCCGTCTTGTCCCCTGCGACGTGGGATGCAGATGTTCTCGACGTCCGTGTCCCAGGCAACACCGTCGCCTGTGTAAGCTGGTGAGCCCCCTTGGTCCTATCTGGTGTCCTTATCCAAGAGTCGGGAGCTCGCATCATCATCATCATCACCATCCCTCCTAACCTATCCCCATCCTGATCGTTGTTATTATACCCAACTTCAAAGAACCCAAGCACCCAAGTCCCCAGGATATCAACGCTTGCAATCTCATGGCGGCAGACTCATACCATCCACTGTGTCCTCGTACCCACTCCCTTTCCAAGTTAAATAACAGGACTAATAACGCATGGCTTGCCCACCCGTAGAAGCCCCCGGCCTCCTTCCTCTAGAGATGGCAGCTGGTATGTTACGTAGTAAGGAAATATTTCCTGGCCTCATAGATAGTTTTGCTGGTGTAGGAGGCAAGAGTGATTGAGCTCGCCGTCATTTTTGACACTGCCGAACGTTGCCACTTAGCTTTGTTAGGGGTAATCGACGTCAGGGACGTCTTAAGATCCTTCCCCTAGCTGCCAGGTCGGCATCAGTCGTACGTAGTTTATCGTATTCCTCAGGCTCCGGGCAATGGCTAACGCCTTGGGGCCGATGCTACACTTTCATAGCAGTCCTAGCCTCTATCAACTGTGGACGCGTCGTGCGCTCCAAGTCAACGCCCGCTCACGGTCAAACGCCAAGGGAAGCATGTCATGCCCAGAGCGACCTCCATCAAGGCAGGCAAGATTGTTATAATCAGTAGTTGAACTTGCCGCTCCTAAAGCCCTTTCCCCGCCGTCGTCGATGTTTCCTCTGCCGCGCATTGAATATCAATCTACCTCAGCACCATCAATGCACTATGTCGAGCCTGGATATAGGCCGAGGGCAATCTAGAAGGCAATTCAGGTGCTTAACTCCCAGCGTGCGGCCCCAGAATGAACGGGTGCTCATTGGTGTACGACTCAATTAGGGCACTTAGCACAGGTAAGGGCTGTTTGAACACAGCGGTCGTCCTCCCAGCAAGCAGTTCCTAGTCAAATCAGTACAGTTCGCCACGTAAACTCGGTGGAATTGTTTTTTATTTTTATTATATTTTTTTTTAAAAAACCAAGCTGTCAGGGTGTATTTATGTATCCTAACTATGAAGCACCCCTTTCCATGTAAAGGCGTGATTCAAGCGCATGTCCGTCTATCAGAACCAAAAACAGCTGAGACCGCACTTGAGCGAGGGGTTCTCTGATTTCAGATACCAGGAAGTCAAGGTACTTCAGGCAGTTGTGGTCCGCGTCTATATTTTTCCCAGCAGCTGCCACCCATTCTTTGCCTAAAGTACACCACGTAATTAAGCATCTGTCGCACGGGGAAAATTTGGTAAGGACCAACCATAATTCCACAGCTTGTTTATGTTAACTGAAGCCTTCTGCCCCTTGTAGGTATTACTGGGGATGTCTGCGTCAGCATGAGACCAATCATATGCCGGGCAAGTACTAACCGTCGATCTATAACAGGGCCATCCCATTTATGGCGGGTCTGTGTCCACTCGCCCGGTTTGCTGTCCTGAACCCTCACGTGCAGATATTCGGCCTCGAACTTCTTCTGGAATCTAGCCGTTTTCCCAACAACTAAGCCGACATGGACACAGTCGGTCCAGTCCACCGCATACTTCGGGTAAGGCTCCCGTGTGTGGCGATGATTGCGATAGGCCGGTTTATAAGACATAAAGTAGTAATACTTGTTGTTTTCAAGTGGGCGTCCCACAACCTTCTCGGGCTCTCGCCAGGCCTTACTCTGGTCTCGTGAGAATATCCCACTTGCACTGAAATGATCCTCGTGCGTCGCAGCTGTGCTGTCGTCTTGAGGGATGGAGATCTCATTCTCAGTTCCATTCGGTACATTTGAGATGGCCATGCCATAGACCGTGGCGCAAAACGCTAGAACGCCTGTGAGCCTCATCTTGTTGAAGTGGTGGCTAGGTTTGTTGGAGGACTGATGGGTCAAAGCCGTCGTCATGCGTACTGTCGATGATTCAGCATCGCACGAAAGCCAGGATGTACTCGCGGTGGCGCGAAGATGTTGGCTGAGATACCACCAGACGAAAGCGTAGATGCAAACGGTAGTGAACATGATCCACAGACGCCAGACATGGGCGAGGGCAAATCGAAGGTCGGGCCGGTCCCGCGTGATCCAGCACCAGTTCCCGCTGACCGGCTCCATCACGCCCATTCTAGCAGCCAAGGCGCTGGTAGTAATGGGAACGACCCACACGCAGCAGCAGATGGATAACTTCTCAAGTGACGAGCCGTCCGCCATATTCGCTTCCCGTCTTATCACCAGAAGTGTGGCTATAGCGATAGCGAGGATGGAGAAGTCGGATGCTTGCACCGAGCGCTGACCAACCACGCCGTCCAGGACGCGCGCGTTGTAATCTTTTGTCCCTGATGTAGATAGTCTCCGAGACAGTGTTGTTGGCCGAGTTCGTGACTTCTTTATGTTGATGGTTGTTGTCGTCAGCGTTTCATCCCGCCGAACATTGACATCGACAGGAGACCACCTTACCAGCTACCATGAGGTTAAGGATCAGGACGTGCCGTAGAGACCGGCGTTGAGTACGATGTAGACCAATAAAGATCAAAGCGCCCAAGGTTGTTAGGAATGAAGGACTACTCCCTATGAGGGTCATGGACGCCACCAGTATGTTGACAGCCATTATCAGCAGACGGGCCGTAGACCCATGGCTCAATATCAGCCAAGATGCGCATGTATGATCTTTTATTTCCTTTACTTCCGTTTGTGCGTGTGTGTTTTTTAATTTTTTATTTTTTTTTGGGTGGGCGGGGGTCGGTTCGTTGCCTTGGACTGGTAGCCAAGGTAAAGAAAGCAAACTAGCTGGAACTTAAGTAGTGTTGGGCTCTTGGAGACGGGAGCCTATGCGCGGAGTCCCTCCCCGCTTTATCCTTCTTCTTCTCCTCCCTCCTGCCCGCCCCCTCCCCGCCCTTGCCTTTCCCGTACGGCGTACGGAGAACGCCATGAAAGTTCAGACGCGACTTCGAATACTTAGCAGTGGTGACGCCTACACCGTAAATCTGCCCGGTCGATGCAAGCCTAATTCCTCGACTCTTCGGTCCAAGAAGTCTCACCGACTTCCCGTGTCTTGGCCCGTCCGTCTTCCTCCTCATCCCCAGCCCGGTCGAGCGTACATACCTTATCTCAGGCGTCTCCAGAGCAGCAAGGCGCGACAACAGAACGGCTAAGGCGCCGACGATGGCTGTTAGATATAGATCGCCCCATTTGGCTACCTAGAGACCTCAGTATTCTTATGTACCGCCGCCGGCAGCCACTTGCTTGCTGCCTGGCCTACGTAGCATCCGGCAGCGTAGTCTTCAGCCTTCAGGTGCTCCATCACCCACACATAGGACACAGAAACGCGGCGTACTGTCCCGAGATATGGTCAGGGCCATTTGGCAACTGACACATGTCCCTAAGAACAGCTGAGGTTGCAAAGGGTTGCGACGAGTATGGTGATGAGCTCATGAGCCGCACGTCGGACCGGCCCCTGAACGGAGTTAGAAAAAACCATATCCCACTGGACAACGTAAGACGAGAGAGGCGGCTGAGCGCAGCAAATAGAGAAATGCCAATGCCTCGAAGTGTTCCTCCCCGCTGCCCTCCGTCGGCAGCATGCTGGGGCAGCCAGGGCGAACATAATACGCCTGTGGTTTCTTTCCAGTCCCTCCATGGGTTTCCATTAGTTCACACTGCGACCGGGAACGTGCAGCGGACAGGACCAGTCCCACTTTATATCACACGGGTACTTTACCTCAACAGTGATCAGGCGGAGAAAATGGAAAATCTACACCCCTCCTCCGTCTCTGAGGGTTAAACCACATACTTCGTCTAATGTATATCACCCTACTAGTTTTCAAAACCAGCCAGCGCCTAGAGCTGATTATACAGCCTGGCAGGGCACGGTCAAATGCGGACTTTTGAGTTATAAAAAAATACGTTAGACAATACTCCCTATAGTCGTTATCCCAAAACCTCCCCGGTTGCGCGGTTTTGGGTTGGTCACTAATATGATCATGATAACCGTTCATAGCTAAGCCAAACGCGCATTGCATCGTCCACAATGGTGGTTTCTCATGTGTAATACCAAGTCGTGTGCCATCCGTAGACCGACATGCGCGCCAAGCTCTTAGTCGCCATTCATTTCCCCTCAACTCAACCCTTTCAGCAGCCTCTATGAGTGCCATCCCCCAAGGCTTTAACAGTACGGGTTGGTCACCGCCAGCACCCGGCACGAACACCGCGTATCCAAGCGAGCAAGCACCAACAACCAGCTGTTGTCGGATGCTGTGAATTGTCAAGTCTGAGGGGGTTACCGCACTCAGAGCGATCCCGGCTTCAAATTCCAGCTCACTAATCAACTGCCGTGATGGCATACCGAGCTCTTCGTCTCGGCATGCAACTTGTCATCCAGCTGTAGACGCAGCCTAAGTAGTAAGTGCCTAGCTATGTTGTCAAGGTGCTATCCAGAGGTATTCTGGCTCAATCAGCATATCTACATCACTGCTTCAACCCCCACATTCTCCAAGGGGGGGTTAGCACGTCTCTTAGGACGAACTCCAAACAAGTACCAGGGTGAGGAGAGTGACTTACAAGTCCGGTCTAGCAGCACATACAGCCGGACAGCGTATTATCGCGTGTACTAAGCAGGCCCACCTCTGCCCCTTCGTATCGGTTCAGAGAGGAGAGAGCCAACTTTGTATAACGCTCGTCGCAGCGAACGATACCAGACATCATCTACTCAACAGCAATCGTTGACAGAGCCAGACAGGAGCGCATTCCGTAGCTTGTGGAGTAACCACACCCGCTCCATCTTGGGGCGGGGCTAGCATTTCTTAGCTACGGGGCGGTTCACTACACCAGCGGCAGCCGTCACGGGCATCCTAGGGGGTCTCAGTGAGCAATTGGATCTGCGCTATCACAAGATGAAACGAACCCCAAGTTTCCCTCTACTAACAGAGTGACTCTTCAAGTATTAAGCCAGTGACCTCACAGCCCGCCCCAAGGGTTCGACTTGCAATCCTCGACATCTCCGTCAGAAGTTCCATGGACCCAACATACGTCATTGGCCGCAGGATAGCGGGCGCGTTCAGCGAAAGCACATTAGCTAGCGAACGTCCGACATGGGATACCCTCTCCAAGATGCCGACCCTGTTTGCGGCGAAGGCCGTCCGGGGCAACAGTTGGAAGACTAGGACCATGTCTTGGGCTATGCTCAGGGGGTATCCCAAGGACATACTCTCACGAGAGTCTGAGCCTGCTAACGTTGTTACGGACAAGCACAGCTGCCAAACAACGTTCTTAAGCCATCCGCGTGTGATGAGAAGCTCGGCTTGCTGTGTCTCAGGGTAAGCAGACACGTTGATGAGGCAGTTTGACAAGGCTGCCTGTAGTTGTGCCAGCCGCTCAACCTCTATCATCCCCACCAGCCTCATCGTCGAACTTGTGGCGAAGGAGTTCCAGGCGGTAACGAAACTGGCATCGATAGGCCACAGGAGGGATATAAGGTCCCGAAAACCGGGCAGAACACATGCACCAGCGTCTGCTGCTGGAGGAGGGTCGGCGCGGGGCAGGCCTATCGTGGGCTGCAGCGTAAGAGGCTTGTATTGCTGGATTGCGAAGACCCGTTCCGCAACAAAGAGAGCCCAGAACGCACGCCTGGCATCCTTCGCGATGGACTGGTCAGATGTCTTCTCATAGGTGGCCTCTTCGTGGTATCTCAATGTCTGTAGCATGGTCACCGCTTCACGCAGGTAGAACCATGCCGCGGGGTCTTTACCGAGGCTGGAGTATGCGCAGTGCAAGAGGAGGGAGGTTTGGATTTGCGTGAGGGACTGATTTTCGGCGAGGCGGTAGAAGCGCCTCGAGCGCAGCGCTTCCGAGATCAAGAGGTCGACCGGCGGCTCAGGGAGGCTGCGTATACTGCGCTGGGGAGACGGCCCTGGCAGATCGGTAGAGGCCGACGATATTCCATCCCGGTCCGGCGCAACAGTGGCGCAACAGGACGCGAGAACGCCATAGCACCCAGGGCATTTGGCGAAGTTGCACATGTACTCCTCGACGCGCGCCTCGTCTATCACGGGCGTGATGGGATACCTCAATGCCAGATACATGTCGAGAGGCTGCCTGATTACGTGAGACGACAGTTGAGGCGACGGCTCGAACGTCTCCTCCATCCCGACTACATCCCGATGCAGCCCGCACGTCGAGCATGGTCGGGCGACGCGCCCGGACGTGGGCGCGCGCAGAGTCCTCGACGCCGAATCGCCACAGCGAGGACCCGGCGCCGGACCCGTCCGTCTTCGATCGTCTGGTCTCTGCCCATACCTAGGTCCCTTGGGTCCTGGTTTCTTGGGGAGCGCGTTATATGTGCAATTGCTCCTGGACAAGCAACAGTTGATGCATTGGTGCCGCCCATCACACCGGACCTTGCGGACGTGGCAGGCATCGCATGCCTGTCTTACTCTCGTCGCTCGCCGCCGCCTGGGCATGGACCCAGCTTCTGATGGTGACATGCCGCCCCCATTTACGTGACCCTTAAGTGGAAGACGTGAGCAATTATTGCGTCGGTCATCGACGGTATTTGTTTCGCCGCACCCAACCCCGCTGTCCTTATCTTGAACCCGATCTCTAGGTTGTATCCAGCGTTGAGGGTTGTCAGGCAAGCAACAGAAAAGGGGGAAGAGAGGGGGGCGGACAGAGAGTAGAGTAGCAGCGCCGCCTAGCGAGGATCAAGGCCGCAGCGTTGACACACTTGCAGTGCCTGCCCGGAAATTGGACAGAGTTCCTTTTTGGAGGGGGTTGTCGCACAGCGGTAGAGACTAGCTGAAACCTATTAGGTACGTATAGGTAGACGTAGATTGCCGGACATGTCTTTCTATATTCTCCCCGCCTCCGTCGACCTGTTTACCGGTCTGGCCTCTAGAACAAGGAAGGCTTCGCCTAACAGGTCGCCGTGCGGGAGATCAGAGACATTGACCACAACAGGCATAATAGTAGATCGCAACGGCGTGTTGCCGGCCGAGGGGTTCCTAGCTGGAGTAACAGGGCGCCTACGACGCGGAAGGGGTTAGGGCGCTAGGGTGTACCGCAGTAGGTCCAACGACGCACTGAACTCGCCCGGCAGGCCCGGCAATCTTCTAGAAAGCTCTGCTGCTTGGCGGCTAAACCCTCCATTTGACAAAACACGCCGCTCCAGGTGGTGGGGGGAGGCCTGTTGTGGTCTTACTAAGTACGGAGTATGGATAAACTCCGTTTAGTCCAAGGCCCCACCTCTGGGGTCGGTAAGTGCGAGAATATCTGCCGCTCCTGACGGGGGTATATATAGAAAACTCGGCTCCCAGACACAACGGCACTTGCCAGTCGGGGGGGAAGATAGAATCAAAAACTAAATTCAAAAAAAAAAGAAAACAACGCAAGAAGAAGGGGGAAAATAATGATATATATGTATACGAAAAAAATAAAATAAAAATAAAAAGAAGGAGAAAAAAAAGAGGCATGTGGATGAGAGAGGGCTGACGCTGCACCTCGCCCTATGATACTTCGTACGCTGAGCCAGGCGTATTGACCCGTTCTCACTAGTAACAGAACGTTTAAGGCACCAGACAGTTAATTAGGTACGAAATACGTGGGTCTTGCGCTGTTCCCATAGCACTACAGCGGTGAAATCATCAGTGTCAGATCAGCAGCCCAGCCGCAATCAGCGGCAGATATCAGATACCATCTAAACAAGAACTTAGAAGCCAAAGGAACCTCACACAATACAAGGCCATAATACCGAGGACGACAGCACGACGTAGAGTACAGTACAAGCATATATATTATGTTAATATTCGGTGTTTGTTACATATAAAAAAGGACAGGGACATAGTGTGCGTCGTGTCTTATCCTCTCTCCTTATGTTGAACTATATACTTAGCTTTATGCGTTGTTATACTATGTCTAATCCTTATACGTCGCATCCGTTGAACTCACGCACAGCTATGTACGCATTGAGAAGCTTTGGTTCCCCGAGCGCTATAGACCCAACGCAAACAACGCGCTCATTACGTCCAAGGCAGCGAGCGTGGTTAACTTAACATACCTTCGACAGTGAAGGTTAAAGGTGCCTTCACCACGTCACATACCGAGACCGCTAATACATGCGTTTACGATACACCTCACTACACATCTTATTATTGAAGTCTACAGTCTTATATTGTAAGAGGGTAGATACACCTAGCCCCAGGTCCATATTAACGACTATACTATTCTCTATGATTGATTTTATTATCAGTACATTAACCTGTTTCAAGACTCTCCTTCTAACCCTCCGTCACCCTGGGGAGGCTATCAGCACAAATCAAGTTACCTTACAGTTCCTTGAAAAACACAGTCGCTCGAATAGGACTCCTGTACACCAAGCGTCTGTTCATCGAATGCAACCCAGGCTTTATACTTGAGAACCAATTTGTCAGTGGCATATTCAGAATACCCAGGTAGGTAGCTATCTATCTATAGCTAAATAAAGAACCTAACATATCAAGCTCCGTAAGAATATCACAGGTGTCACTCCTTACCCTGTAAATATCATTAGCTATCATTGCCAGGCAATATTTCTGTGTAGGTCGCGGAACCCTCTCGATTCAACGTTTCCCATCTACGCCCCTAATAGCGGCATACAGCATATTATTTATTGGTAGTTTAGAAACTTTGAAAGCTGGATATATACCTTGACAACGGCGCCCCCACGAGGGCAAGTAAAGTAACAACGCCAACAGCTAAACTATGCAAAGTGAGGCTATCACCACGACCCAGTCGATCAAGTCCACATCCCTTAACTGAATTGAAACCTCTAATGTCGTATGTTTCTCATGGACTGACTAATAGAAGGCTATAGATCTGTACGTGAGGGCATTTGTGAGAGTATGTGAAGCTGTGGATACTCATTAACTTACCCGGGTAGGAAATTGACGTGACGTCAATTTACGTAGTCCTTGATTCATTTTGATTGCAAATTAGCCAAGCAATTGAAAAGTTAAAACATAAAAAGACTTCACAAGTATAGCGGTCAAAATTGCTTTTATTGCCCTTGTGGAGGCGCTGCCTAACAAGCCTTCAGTAACAACAACACCAACATCAACAACCCCTTCTTTCTCCCTCTGTCCCTCTGTCCCTCTCTCTCCCTCTCTCTCTCTCTGTATATATATAAAACATATATATAATCCACAGATACACCACATACATAGCATTCAATCCACCAACTCCATATATTGCATCTGATTTATATAGCATCCTCTCACCTCTCTCCTTTCAGTAGCACTCTCGGGTCACTGCGTAAAAGTTCATCATCAACATAGCGTTGTCCATCTATATACAGAGCGGTACCTAGAGACATTGCCTAATGGCCGAGTCAAGTCGGGCTCAGCCGGCTGCGTGGCTCGGGTGCTAGCTACGCAGCAGTGTCGCAGCCTAGAAGCTCCGTCATGCGGAGTACCTCCGTCCCAACGCTCAAATTATCTAAAACATAGGATGATACTGACTGTATTTATCCGTTTATTCCAGGGTATAAAACTCAGAAGAGGACCAGGGTTGAGACAGGGAGCGTGGATTATACAAGAGCTTAAAGCGACAGTTCATGGCGGAATCGGACGAGCCTTCCCGAGTGCTAGAAGCCGACGGAAATGACGGGCTGGGACGACGTTACAGGGTTTAACGGAGTAAAAATTAAATGTTGGGACTGACCGGAGTGTCAGTGCACCTGTATCACAATCTCCAAGGTTAGTGCGGTCCCCGCAGGGCTTCCCTACATGCCTTTCAACAGCCCAATGCATACCTAAACGCCCAAGGCCCCCTCCCCAGCCCCCCTATAAGCTCTACAATAGCCACCTAATGCGCGTTGTAAGAGTCATTGAGCCCAGAAGCATGTGAACCAGAAGAGTGGAACTTACAGGTCTAGGCCTGTTCTTCTCGCAGATCGGGGTGTTGGGTGTGATCGCAACACCCTTAAATGCACATCAGGGGCCTGTGAAACGACCAGCCACCTGGTCTAACCTGACCAACATAGTGAAGGGCCACGTTACGCGCGTACTTTTCGTAACCTCTCAAGCAGGCCTTATTACTTATTATTAGTGGACCATGTAAGGGTCTAGGACAAGGTCGGTGCCATTGGTCTAGCCTACTACTACGAGCATTCCAAGCTGGAGGAAAGAAGAACCATTCTGGGAAAGAGTGGTGCCCTTCTCATCTTTAAATACATGTGAGTCTTCTTCCAGAAGCTTCCATTGAGTAAGGGCCGACAAGGTTCTCATAACCTTCCACGATATTCTGTAACCTTCCAAAGTATTCCATAGCTGAGGGTCTAGCCGAAGCTTCATATCGGTCCATAGACCGTGACAGACCAGATCATTTGCAGCATTGTCTATGCCTGTCTGAGGTGCACATCACAAGCACAACCCTCTTTTAGTATAGTAGTCCTATAACGGTCCAATCTGTAAAAGACATAACACAGCAAAGAGCGCTGGAATACGACTTGTGCTGAGGTGGTGTTAGGAGGGGAGGGTAAACGAGATGAGAGAAGAAAAGAAAGCAAAGACAGAAAAGGAAAATGAAAAAAAAAGAGAAAAAAATAAGAAAGATCCAACGAAAGGGGAAAGGGGGGAAGCGGCTGGGGGGCAACCGCAACACTGCATTCTCAGGAAATACAGCTCAAATGCGCGCCCTATTCGAAACGCATACAATGTCCAGAACAGGCAACTAGAACCACAGGTGAGTAGGAATAGTCTCAGTCGCAATAGGCCTAGCTATACCTCTAACTATGCTAATAAGTCTCTAGGTCTCCTAGCACATCTAACCTCCGCACGTCAGCGAGCACAAGATGCCCGCGCTGCCTCATTACTACCCTGCTTAACGACTCAACGAATACCAGCGGAAAGATTTCTCAGTCGACATACCACAGACGCAATACGTGATAAGTAGCACTGGATGAATCTCGGGTAATAGCAACGCAAAACCACAGAACACGTCGGCCTGGTCATGGCGGCTGTGAAGATGATTCGTCAGTCCATGCCTTAAGACAGGCGGGTACAGGCTTCGTTCTCGACGCGAAGAGGATTATGTCTAAATACCTAGCAGAGGGCAAGGCAAGTCTGTATACCCAGAGGACAATACCCTTGGAGCTGCTGACTCGGCAGACTTAGTAATACATATGACGTGTGTGAAGGTCTACTATGCTGCGCCAGAAGCCTGTTTATCCTCATGAGGCCTGTGGGTATCTCGTTAGATAAACGTTTCGCCTTTACTAACTCGTTTTCTTTCTCTCGCCCTTTTTCCCATCTTCTCCCTTGTTCTCCTTTTCCTTTTTTATGTTTATTTTTCTCTTTTTAATTTTTTCTTTATTACATCTTTGAACAGGCAGTGGTCCCCAGTAGTATGTGAGATTAGCCGACAACTAAAGCGGAAGATCATCTAAAGACGTTAGAGGCTGACATCACTAGCTTGACGGAAGCTGTATCGCATTCAGCAGAGATTGAATTATAGTGTAAACGTCTCGTTAACTATTGAAAACGTGCAGGGTCCTACAATGCTGCGCAGCTTTAAGCACCCGCAATAGCCGGACCAACACTAGATGCGGATAGGGCTATATAGGTCAGGTCGTCATAAGCCATTGATAGCCCATTTAGGGGTGGGGCATAATACATTTGATATACCTTAGCACCTAGATGTACCTCATGTGGCGTGGCGCGTACAGGTGCGTGTAGTACGTAGTATAAGGGCCCCCACCTATATAATGCTTCACTCTCGGGCTTGGATCGCTAGATCTAAGTAGGCGTGTGGCGTTCCCACGTATTGATATACGTGCTGCTGATGTTCAACGGCAGCTGTGGCAGGAAACGGCCTGATGCCCACTAATATGGGGAACTTCCCACGAACCTCGACGGCTATGTGTTGCGCCCTGAGACTGACTTGAAGGCGTCTCCTGTTGGGCCGGACGCGGTGGATATCCAGGGTACCTTAGTGCAGATGTCATGCCTCCCGTACGCGGCTGCCGGGGATGACTAGAGCCTACCTAGAGTAGAAGGCCAGACCGTACGGCCCCGGGCCCTGGCTGCTATCAAAGTCCAGAACCCGCTGGCTCCGCAGCGTCATCGCCATCGACGGGTCTGATCCCAGCTGGTGCATTTCCGACTTATAGACGGCGTCCCCCGTGGCGCTGGAGGTGTAGTCGTGCTGGGGACGAATGGTGGAGTACATCATCACCGGGTGGTCGCCACCGCCGCCGCCCCTGTTGCTGTTGACATTCCTGCGCAGGTGGATATGCAGGGCGTCCGTGGAGGACGACCGGGTCGCGGGATTCAGTTCACAGGTGATGTTGCGGCTGCAGCAGCGCGTGCACGGCTTGATCTCGTCGCACTTAACTCGAGCAGCAGCACAATGCCGGCAAGCGTAAGAGACGCGGCCAGTCCTGAGTGGAGTCCTCGAGAGGCCTCGTTCCCGGCCGTGGCCGCGCCTGGTGTCGTGCTTAGCAACGTGACGTCTAAGGATATCTTAACGAGCGAACGCCCTGTGCCACAACAGGCATGTGAAGCGCTTGCCGAGAGTGTATGTTCGGATGTGGCGCGCCAGATACCCAGGCCGTGAGTACCGGCGCCGGCAATGCGGGCACTGGTGGAGGCCGGTGACAGTGGTGTTGTCTCCGTCGTTCGTACCCGAGAAGGGGGGTGGACCTGATTTTTCCGGACATTGTAGCGGGGCTGGTGATGGCGAGGAGCCGACCGTACCCGGTTCAGAGGCGGAAGCCGGGGATAAGCCGCTACCGACAGCCGTTAGCACTGATCTTACGTGTACCGGGCCGTTGTCATCGGGGTCTGCGAGGGGAGGAATCATCGTTTTCGTTGTCATCCTCGTCGTCGTCGTTGTCGTAAGGTATTCATCTGACATTCTCACTAGGGAGTCTGGCGTACAGGAGGAGCAGTTTATAGCGCTAAAGTGATGAGATGTCAGCTATGCTGGGCCAAAAACCACGGACCATTTGCTAACGTGCGCTTGTCACACGCGGCTCGCTTTAATATCAGGTCCAGAGGCGGACAGGTACAGTCCTGCACCCAAACAAACAATATTAAAAGGCTCGTATCGCTGCAATAGCAATGTCCTGCCAGAATACAACTGGGGAGATGCAGCAGGAAGTCAACCTATATAAGTGATGCCATGGCCAATCGCCGCGGTGGAAAGAGCTTCATTTGCTAGATGGGGCTATTCTTACTCACGCGCAGAAGCTGCAGTTGAACTCCGCGTCAAACTCAATCGTGTAGTAGACTGATCATTACATGTACAGCAGTCAGCTATAGCGTATCAGAGCTGAAGCGTCTACCCTGGCCTCAAACGCAGACACCACAACCTTACACAGTACAGCCAACTACTCCTCTTCTCTACGCAGTAGGCGAAGCCGATAACGAGGCAGCCGGCAATTCTCCCATGACATCGGCCATCTCCGAAACGATCGGGATCGGGATCGGGGTCGGCATCGGGGACTGCGGTCTGTCGACGGGCCTATCATACATAGTGTAAGAGACTCACTGCGGGCTAAGCGCGCCTCTAGCGGCGGCAGTGGTGGGCAGAATATGCTCGTAGCTACTTTTAGGCCCGAGCTAGCCAGTCTGAACCTCGAAATCCCGCCTCTGCCCCCCTAAGAACCATCCTAGGGTCTACTAAGTAACTGCGTTAACGTCGTCTACTTTGGAAGACGCATATACCTAGCGTATATCATCATGCGTTGGCAACAACCCATCCGTCCGTCATAAGGTACAGCAATCTAAAGGCGGGGCTGTACAGCCCTATATCCTACATTTCACCCACACTTCAGCATCACCAAGTGCTATCCGGTCTATAGGGATGTGAGTTATATCTATCCGCTCCGACCTAATTCTCACGGGCGAGATAGATTAGCCAAAATGCGTATGAAATCGATGCCCAACCCCAATCCATTTATCAATTAACCAACACGGGTCGTAGCGGAGACCGCAAACTATACCGGTCTCTTAACCAGAGAGCGTTGCGCGGGGCGACGGCAGTCGCCGGCCTATCTGCTGCTTACTCTAAGCTCGACTAATCGCAAGCTCCATATCGCGCCCACGTCTTATCAGTCTCCCTGCTCGACTTGCGTAGCCCCTAGCCACTTGACATTTGAGATGTTTTGTAGAGAGGTTAAACAGACCGTCAAAGAGCAAGACCCCTGCTTAATCAATTTATTAGTGGCCTACTAGCATTGATCCTACTGAGCAGGCCAGGCAACCCTAACCCTACGTTAAACTAGCGCAAACCTCGGGAAACTTTTAGCAACCCTGGGCTTCCTGCCTCGACCACAGGATTCAAAGCTGCGGATCATGGAAGCTGTCTAGCATTAGGTACGGACAGCTCCATTCAGCTGGGAGTGACCCCGCTTGTGGGATGGGATATATACGTATATAAGTATACATATAAGTATATATACATATATATATATATGTGTGTGTGTGTGTGTGTGTAGAAGAACGTATAAACGATCTTTTTCTTTTTTCCTAAGGTTGGGTGGCGAGTCAAATCCACCAGTGTGTACCTTATAGCATCGCCCTGGAATTATTCTCGTTTAGCAGTTCAGGTCTAGTATTATCTCAGTTAAGTCTCAGTTTCTTCTTAGTCTGGTTCCTACCTTAATTTGATATAAAGTAAACTGGGACCAAGTTAAGCAGCGGTTCTGACTGGACCGAAACTAAATTCAATCTTCTACCCTACTATAGTACGTAGCCCCCTATACAGTCGGAATTTGTCAGATTAGAGGTAGTAAATCGAATGGTGAGGTATTGTCTTGTTCTTCTATGTGTTCAATAATAAAAGATCTTCTACTATTTTTATGTCCAGAGTGAGGGCTTTTACCCTTATCCATAGAGTTTGGCATAACCATAGAAAACCCTTCTCAGCTCCTCTCAAGGTCGCATAGTGGCGGACACCTTTCATAGTGACTGACACCTCTCAAGGTTATCATGGCCAATTTGACAGAATTCACCTGGCAGCTGACCCGCTACTCAGGGGGAGCATGCATCTACGATACACAGACATAGTCCACCTTTTTGTGCAGGGATCACTCGGCCCATGCTCTTGGAGCCGGGTGCCTAGGTAGTCCCTGAGTGTCGTCGGCTCAAGTCGTCCGGAGGAACGACTGGTGGATGCTGTGGAGGTTTCGTCAGACAGCGTGCTACCTGCACGGCGTCAATGCGCCAAGCCTCATCCCAACTTACTCGTCCTATAGTAGCAGGTTGCGTTGTGTGGTGGTCGTATCCATGCAGAGGTACGTACAGTGGTAAGTTCAGGGCGTCCGCGGCGGCAACATCCAAACCGTTTTCAACGACGGCCTGAGTAGCGGTATTTGGCACCCCCCTGTCTGTTCTTCGGCACCCTCTTAAGCCTAATCGGGCATCTTTTGGGGCATCACAGCCACAACTAAAAGTTAGCAGTGGGCTATACCAGAATGATCATTGTGCAAAGTGACTTGTGCAACGCGTTTGTTTATTTGTTGATTAACTGCTAAAGTGGCTAAAGTGGCCTTGAAACTGCCTAAATTGCCTAAAACTATCTTGTGCTATCTTGTGGAGGCCTTGGAGGCCTTGGAGGCGGTGGCAGCGGCGGCGCTTGCTGAACGTATTGCTGATGGTACTGCTGTTGATTTGAGGGCTATGGAGGTACTGCATAATGCTGGCTTGGCTGTATTGACTTAAACTGGGGCTGAAGCAACGTTTGGCTGTAGTTTTGGTGAGGTAAAAGCTGAGGGATCGGAGAAGGTGGTGGGTGGTGGAAAACTGGCGGCGGTGGCGCCTGCTGCGCGGTAAGCGAGGAGGCAACTTGATTAAATTGCTGCTGGATTGACGTGTTAACTGAAGCCTGTATTGACGCCTGTAACTGGGTGGCGAGGGCCTTATTAGCCCTCTCTGCAGCTGTTTTTTGCTTTTTTTGTGGTTGTGTAGTTGACGTAGTTGATGATGATGCGACTGATTGTTACGACCCGTTATGCATGGATAACAATTAACCGACCCACTCGGGCGTCGGGCGGCTAGGACAGGACATTTGTACTCTGCAGGATCACGGGAACAACAGGGACTCACTCAGGAACGGAAGAACTATGGTACAGGTCACGTGATGATAAGGAATGAGCATAGATAAGGGACCCACAATGAGCGCTCAGTGGAGACTTGAATGAGCGCTCATCCCACTCTAGAATGAGCGCTCATAGTGACAAGGGGCACAGCGCTCATGAACAAGCAGAACTGTTCATATAAGACTTATATATATAGTATGACCCTGAGCCTGGCTCATGGTCATACTTCCATAGCTCTTCAGCAATCAACTTAGTATTCATCCTCACGGATACTCTCAGCTTACCTTCACTGCGAATTACTTGTTGAGCCTAAGACTGATCACCTTAGCCTCTGACGACCGATCTACTATCAGCCTACGACCTACGACTCAGACCACGACCTCAGTGAACTGTTATAACGTGTCAATCCCCAGCTTCTGTTAGCAGACCCTACTGTCGGATAGCTGACCGTAACACTTTGATTGCTCCTGTTCAGTAAGTTGACCATTGAAACCTACTAACAGTACAGACAAGAATGTCTTCACGCGCCTCCGCCAAGTCACCCACTCCGGGAAGCTCTTCTTCCTCCAAACAGCCTGTCAAGAGCCTGGCTGAGGAACTCGAGGGAGCTCCGATGGCAGTGGACTCGGACGACGAAGTCACCCTCAAAAAGGAAACCTACGACAAGCTTCGAGCCCGAGTCAAGAAAGGAGACGACGACATTGCTAAGGTCCAGGCCATGTACAACGAAACCGCCAACGAACTCCAAGGCCTCAAACAGATGATCCAGGAGCTCGGCAACGGACCTCAGAGACTTACGGACCTTGAAAACGGAATCGCTCTCCTAGGAGGACAAGGCAGCAACCCTCTCATACAGGAACTACAAAACGAAGTCAACACCCTTCGGGCTGCTGCCAACATCGTCACTACCCCCACTGGGGGACGACAGAAACTCAAGCTCAGTGCCCCTATCACCTACGACGGCACCCCTGGACAACTCAAGTCATTCCTGATCCAAGTCAAGAACTACCAAAACTTCCACCATGGAGACTTCACCAGTCAAACCGAGAAAGTCGTCCATGCCGCCACTTACCTACGAGGACGAGCCCTCAAATGGTTTGAACCCATCCAGGAAGAATTCCTCAAGTACGAAACCCTGGACGAGTGCTCCACCGAGACCCGAGACATCTACAGCAGTTTTCAGGGATTCGAAGATGCCCTACGATCTCTCTTCCAGGACCCCGATGAAAAGCGACAAGCTGAAAGAGATCTCGCACAACTGCGACAGACTAAGTCAACCAAGGAGTACGCCGCCATGTTCAGACAGCTCAGCATTCAGCTCGACCTCACCGAGGAAACCAAGATCTTCATGTTCTATCAGGGACTTAAAGACGAAGTCAAGGACGAAATCGTCAAGATCGATCGCCCCGAAGACTTCCTTCAGTATGCCGACCTCGCAATCAAGATCGACAACAGGCTATTCGAACGACGCAAAGAAAAGGGCGAAAAACGACAAGGACCCAACACGGGACGCAAGTACCAGTGGCAACCCCAGCACAAGTTCAACAACCAGCGGAACGACAACAGACCCCGCAGCAACTGGAACAACAATCGACAAAGCACCGCTTACGGACAACACAGCGGACCCATGGATCTTAGCATGATGACTAAACCCAACGACAGGAAGCCTTGGAACCCCAAGTGCTACAACTGCAACAAGCAAGGCCACATCGCCAAAGACTGCAGACAACCCAAGAAACTTCCCTGGAAACCAGTAGCCGAACGACCTCGACAAGTCAACACGATTGCAAAAGCCTCACATGCATCCCAATCTTGGACCGGATGCTACGACGATGACTGCCGAATCCACCTCGAAGACAAAGAAATGTCAGGACACTACCCAAGGGACAGCAACCCTGGACGATCCGGATACGACATGAGTGCCCCGGATACTCGCCCCAGAACCCTGGCAATGATGCATTCCAGCAACAGCAGAGTTGCCAGAAAACCAGTTGAACAACTCAACGAGATGCTACGAATCCAGCGACTAGAACCAATCACCTCACATGTGAATAACCAACAGTCCCGCCACGAAGAACAACAAATCCAGAGAGAAATGGAACTAATCCAGCAGGAAGATGCCCGACAAACGCATCTACGCCAACAAGAATCAGAGGAAGAACCAGAACATCAGCATGATCCTCTGACGGAACAACAACTTCTCAGTATGACCAGCAACTGGACTTTTGGAGAAGGCGAAAGCTCACCCTATGACTCGGACGAACCTCGCGACGTTGCCCGACAACGTACTCAGACAGAGATTACCTATGGGTTCACCCCCAGTGTGGACGACTCTAGCTCTGAAGAGGAACCTGACGACCAGGAAAACAGAATCAAGCAACTCCTGAAGTACCAGGAAATCGACATGCTTCAAGACAAGCAACATCGCCACTTTTACGGCACCTCGGCAAATCAGCGAGATCGGGACTACACCCCTCAGCTACACACGGAAGACCACCCCGCGCTGAGAAGCAACCACCGACTTCACCAAACCCTCTTCTGGCCCCAGTGTTTCCACGACAGATGCAAAGAACACATGGGAGAAAAGCACGACTACCAATTCTACCCCAGAAGACACAACGACGAGCCCATCCGCGAGATTTACTCGACATCCGCCATGATCGGATGGACCATGGTACTGTTTGAAGATAACCTCGCAGTCTTCAGACCCAGCCCTCAGTTTCCTATGAGACGTCAACATGACAACGACATGAAGTGGGACGAATGCCAACAAGACGAATGCCAGGTTCACTACCAAGAAAAGGCACGCGCCTGGAGAGTCATGAAGAACGGACCCAGACCTCCACAAGTCAAGATCCGCGAGAACAGCCTCACAAAAGCACGACGGGAAGGAAAGCAAATCACCTACCCAGGACACTCAGAGCAGTCAAAAAACTAGACTCGCCTACCGACGGACAAACAGAACGAATCAACCAAATCCTCGAAACCTACCTCCGCGCCTATGTCAACTACAACCAAGACAATTGGGTTACAATGCTACCAATAGCCCAATTCGCCTACAACAGCGCAATTGGAGAAAGCACCAAGGAATCCCCCTTCTACCTCAACTATGGATTCGAACCAACCGCCTATGGAGAACCCCGAGCAGGCCCAGCCGCAGTAAAAGCCGTCGCCTCAGTACGACAGATCAAGGATATCCAGAAAAATGCACGACAGGAACTCGAATTCGTACGACAAAGAATGACCAAGTTTAGCAACAAACGAAGGATTGAGGGACCAACCTTGAAAGAGGGAGATAGCGCCTACCTCATACGGCGAAACATCAAAACAAAACGACCAAGCGACAAACTTGACTACAAAAAACTCGGACCCTTCAAAATCTCACGAGTAATCTCACCAGTCAATTATGAACTCGAACTCCCGGGAACCATGAAGTGTCACCCAGTATTTCACATCTCACTACTCGAACCAGCCCCACGAGGTTCACGAACGGACGACCTCATCATCGTGGAAGACAATGAACCAGAGTACGAAGTAGAACGAATCATAGACCACCTCAAGGAGCCAGAAGGGTATCGATACCTCATCAAATGGAAAGGATACGGACACGAAGACAACACATGGGAACCAGCCAAAAACATCACCAACGCAGCGGAAGAACTCACGATCTACTGGCAACAACACCAAGAACGAGAAGTCACACCGGCACCTGTTATACTAGTCCAGAAGAACGCTGGATATAAGCGAATCAAGCACCCACATCGCTTCACCGAACCACCAACAGAAGCAGATCGACCACGACAAGGAAAACCATTTATTCGCCTAGGAACACCAGAAAATAACTAGGACTCTCCCGACAAAAAATTCGGAGTAGCAGGATTCCAGTCGAACAAAGCATCCACATTCGAAGCACTCCAAGCTCCCGTTGACTGTGCCTCCAAGGTAGCAGCCGACACGTCCTCCGAAGATTCAGCAACAGCTGCTTTACCTTTCCTAAACACCATTCGCTTCTCTTCCCGCAATCGCTCCAACTTCGCTAGCGATTCGTTCAGTTCCGACTGAGCTTTTTGATAAGCCTCCGCCTTTTGCTGCAAAGCAGCAGCCCTTTCACGAAACCTCGCCTCCTCCGCCACTTCCGCCTGATCCAGACGATCCGACTCCGCCACCAAACGATTTACTGCCCACCACAATCAGTAAGGAACTATGCGACACGGCCAAGAGAACCCACGAGTACAGATCGCATCCTCAGAAGCATCGCAAGGAATACCAAGACGATGACAAGTCCCGCAGATGTCGGAATCCGGAAGAAGCAAACAGCGCACACCACGCGAGCGACAATTCGAGCAAGGCATTTCGTTTTCAATACCCTCGTTAATAAATCGAAGAATTCGGAACAAACGGCGACGAGTCGAGGCACCAGAAGACTTTGGTTTTTGAACGCGACCTGACATGGTGTCAGCATCATGAGTAAATCAGGAAACACGATTGACGGATCCCCAACCTGGGACCAACGACCTACTTATGTTGGGTCTTGAGGACAAGACCTTTGGAGAGGGGACCTGATGTTACGACCCGTTATGCATGGATAACAGTTAACCGACCCACTCGGGCGTCGGGCGGCTAGGACAGGACATTTGTACTATGCAGGATCATGGGAACAACAGGGACTCACTCAGGAACGGAAGAACTATGGTACAGGTCACGTGATGATAAGGAATGAGCATAGATAAGGGACCCACAATGAGCGCTCAGTGGAGACTTGAATGAGCGCTCATCCCACTCTAGAATGAGCGCTCATAGTGACAAGGGGCACAGCGCTCATGAACAAGCAGAACTGTTCATATAAGACTTATATATATAGTATGACCCTGAGCCTGGCTCATGGTCATACTTCCATAGCTCTTCAGCAATCAACTTAGTATTCATCCTCACGGATACTCTCAGCTTACCTTCACTGCGAATTACTTGTTGAGCCTAAGACTGATCACCTTAGCCTCTGACGACCGATCTACTGTTAGCCTACGACCTATGACCCAGACCACGACCTCAGTGAACTGTTATAACGTGTCAATCCCCAGCTTCTGTTAGCAGACCCTACTGTCGGATAGCTGACCGTAACATTGAGGAAGACCTTTTGCGCTGCCTTGAACTGTACCTAAATTACATTGAGTGCCTTAAAACTGACCTAGAACACCAGATTCTGCGATATAGGCGTATTGTGGTAGGCAGGCTTGAACTGAAGTTTCTTGTTGCTGATATGATTGCGGTAGTGGTGTTGTTTGCGCTTCACTATGTTGATAATGGCTTTGTGAAGCCTGTGGAGGTTAGAGAGATGGTTGCGTAAATAACTCTTGAGCTCTGCGTGGGCTGACTTGGTATGCGATGTGACTTTGATGCTGTAATTACGCAGATTTTTCACTGCGTACTCTGTAAACTGCTCGCGAAAAGGAAGGTAGGTTTTAGAGAGGTAGTTGATGAGCTGTGGTTGGTCTTTGAAAAATTGTCAGAGCTTGGCCTAGCGCTTGTTGAACGCTTCCTCGGTGGCCTCGTAGTAGCACGACTTCTAGGCGTGGAGAAATCTATCGGCAGAATATTTGTAGTTGTTGTCAGTAGTAGTAGAGATAATTGTAGGAGGAGGAGGGTGTTACGGTCAGCTATCCGACAGTAGGGTCTGCTAACAGAAGCTGGAGATTGAGACGTAATAACAGTACACTTGGTCGTGGTCTGGGTCATAGGTCGTAGGCTAACAGTAGATCAGATCTTCAGAGGCTAAGGTGATCAGTCTTAGACTCAACAAGTAATTCGCAGTGAAGGTAAGCTGAGAGTATCCTGAGGATGAATACTAAGTTGATTGCTGAAGAGCTATGGAAGTCTGACCATGAGCCAGGCTCAGGGTCATACTATATATATAAGTCTTATATGAACAGTTCTGCTTGTTCATGAGCGCTGTGCCCCTTGTCACTATGAGCGCTCATTCTAGAGTGGGATGAGCGCTCATTCTAGTCTCCACTGAGCGCTCATTGTGGGTCCCTTATCTATGCTCATTCCTTATCATCACGTGACCTGTACCATAGTTCTTCCGTTCCTGAGTGAGTCCCTGTTGTTCCCGTGATCCTGCATAGTACAAATGTCCTGTCCTAGCCGCCCGACGCCCGAGTGGGTCGGTTAACTGTTATCCATGCATAACGGGTCGTAACACTTTGCCTGATGCCCTGTTCACCCCATAGCGCCGACTCTATCTGCTGACATACGCAAGAGGTAACGGATTTGACTGCAGGCATGATGGCATGCAGGATAGAGGAATGGGACTTGGTGCTGCCAAGGAACCCCTGGTATGTCGCTCGCGCCGCAGGTTTCCCGTATCGTCGGGCAATCTCGGCCCTTCGGGTAAATGCTCGCTGGACGCCGCCACGAGCCCATCTCTTGTACGGGGTCGCAGGTTCAATTGACCGCCAGTTATTGCTGTACAGGAGGACGGGGCTTCCGGAGCTATGTGTTGCTGCCAGCCACCTAGGAAGCCAGCTTGACTACCTACCAGTCCACATATAGCTCTTCATATACAGGGGAGGCTATTTCCCATGTCGCTTGGCGGGAACCGCCGGTAGGTAATGGGTCTCACACGCTGGAAGCAGCTTCGCCCAACATAAGGCGCGCGGCGGGCCTTTGGCGGTCAGATTTAGCAGGGGAAATAACCCCTAATTTCCTTCATCACAATCATTATTACAATCAGCACTAGCATCAGCAAGCACACACAGGAGCAAAGCGGACCATTCTGTTATCATTACCTTATTGTCCCACCCCTACCTCAGATACAGTGTCTGGTGAGAAGCCCATCATCTAGACTGGGCTCCCCTCATCCTCTCGCGGGCCAGCTCTCCCTTCTGGGGCCTTGTTTCCCCAGTTGTGCCCTCTCCGTCAGCTGAAAGGTATGTGGCAATCTGATCCTGTGATGGAGGACATCTCGATCGCATCTGACATATTCAAGCAGGGCCGCGCGGTCGCGAGGCTCCTCGCCATCGCCTTCTCCAAACGCAGCAGCCCAATCGCCGAGACCATCTGGGCTGGACCATCTTCTCATGTGCACATTGCCCCGTCACTGATGAGAAGCAAAGTTAGGTGCACACAGGCCGAGCCAGGACTCCGCTGTTTGCTCGATGGGAATTGGCCCACTGGCCGGACCGACATACACAGCTCACGTTCGGTCACTGCTACCTCACCTTAACAATAGTTAACCCATTGCTGATGTTCGACGTCAACCGCGGGACCGCCGACATGGCAACGCACAGCCGCTTTGTCTCCGAATCTCGGGAGCAGAACGAACGCAGGTCACTGGAGCAGGAGCGGAACGCTTGGTTCACCACCTTGGACAGCAACAGGGTGCAGTTCAAGGAGGCAAGAGAACGTATTAGGGCCGCCTACGATCGCGCGCAGCAGAGCGTTCGAATTGAGCTGGCAAACCAGGCCCGATTCATCAGCCGTCAGGTCTTACCTTCGGATGTCGTCGAACTCCCAAGCTGTTATCAAGGTGGGATCCGGCACGGGCGCCTCGAACAGATCCAACTGGATCGCGACCGGTTATTAGAAGCTGTCGGTTGCCAGGAGAGAGAGGTGTTCTTACACCATCACCGCCGGTTCCCGTTATCAAGCAAGATCATGCCGATAGTGGGCTTGGAGTCGGGCGAAGGCACGCCGGAACGCGAACCTCCCGCCCGAGCGACGGGTCGGGCGAGCGACCTTCCGTTTAGAAAAGGATCCGATGTTGTCGCACCCCACGATGCCGTCGCGCCCCGGACACGCTTCCTCCCGCGGTTGGAGGGCTGACTGTGAGACAGCCGGCCGCTGTATGTCCAACCCCGCCGGAGGACGGGGCTCGGCGCCCCCCGGACGGTCCACCCGGGACATCTACAGCGGCCTCGGGAGCCTCCCATGAAGTCGCACCCGGTTCCGTCGTCGTGCTGCCATCTCCGCAGGTCCAGCAGGCCTGCCAGAGTACTGGCCGTGACAGACACCACTTCGCGTGCCCAGGCCATGAGACGGGCTCAACCTGCCTCGTTGGGAGTACAACAAACGCGCCAGAAGGGCTGGCTCGGCAGTCCGGGCGGAGTGCGGCGAAGCGCAGGCAGCTATCAGCCGCGACCGTCGCGCCGAAGCGCGCGCGACTCACCGCTCAGAGGGCCGAGGTTCGAACGACCACCATCGACGAGGTTCGCCGCCATAATGCCGCCGGGGCCAAGAGCATGATCATCAAGTTTAATGGACTCTTCTACATCATCAGGTACGTTCCCTATGAGCTAGCGGACGATGCGGCGGAACCAGGTCCGAGGGGATAATATTGACGCGTGATAGTTGCGACGAACACGGCATTCGCTTCAGACAACGTGCCCTCGCCGAGGCTGCAAAGCATTTACAAGGGGCTTGCCACGGATATCCCACGGTCACAAACAGGCTTATTGTCCAGAGTTTCGGCGTTCGTGTCGTCAACTGCACCGATGCCCTTGCGTTAATGAACAACGCCTGCGTGACAGAAGTTCCCGCCAGCAGATACAAGCCGACTAGCCGGGCCAGAGGCTGCGGCCGTCGCCGGAAATTCGTCCAGTACATACCCAGAGCCATATCAGGCCCCCACTCCTGGCGGACTGCAGAAGAAGAGGAGTCCCTATAGGGCTGTCGGCCTCTACTAAGTTGCATTTTGGCGCCGCGCCTCCAGTAGCTCGTTGATTGGCTTCCGGTGGAAGCAACCGGGCAAGCGGCTAGGTGTCATATTTCCACCCAATCCGGAGCCTGCATCCCTATCCCACTTGATAGGGATGTGTGCACGTCGTAGTTTGAGTCGGTTCAGGGCCAGGCCTGAAGGTAGATGCTGTCCAGGGTCGGCCCCTATGGACCTAAATCGTGGATGGGAGCTTGTCATTGAAATGGGACGTCCCTGTTGAGGAAGGATCCCACAGCGTCGAAGTCGCAGTCCAGACGATCGCAGAAGCTGTGCAACTTCTCGGCCCCTGGGATACATGTCCATCGGCCGCCACCAAACAAGGAATCCTCTCCTCCGCCGAGCCCACATATAGGAGCAGACGTCGGGTCTTAGAGGGAACGAGGTGGTCAAAGTGACGACGGGTACGGCTTAATAGTGGCTCAAAGTGTCTTTGAATAAACGACCCGCGAAATCCGGGGCTAATGATCGATTGTGAGCGGACGCCCTTATGGCGGCGGGGCACCGTAGGTACTGAAGCAGTCGGGTGCTCTCCTACCCACGACCGCAAGTCGACTAGAGGTACCAACAGAGCTGTGGTTCGTGGCCCGATCAACACACACATCATCCGCATTGGACGGACTATCGCTGCCGCACTAGTTCTATAACGACCATGCCTTCGCTCCCTGTAGCCTCTAGCTGGACATGCAAACAGCTAAGCGTACCTTTACGTTTCTGCAAATACAGACTCACGCCTGAAGGCACTAAGTCTGCTTCTATCGAACCTTGGCTTTGTGTTGGGTCAGTTCCACCTTAGGCCTATTCCATACGATATGTACCTGGTCAAAGGCTTGTTTTGGAGAGAATACAAGGCTGCATCGGCACCAGAGGGCGCAGCTTATATATACGTCTCATGATTCCGACATTGAGACAGAATATAACCATGACGATCATCGCGATGAATGAAGCGATTGAAGACACAATGAGGGTTTTGCTCATGATCCCTGAGAAGGGATTGAGTTCCGTCAAAAATAAGAGGAAAGGGGAAAAGAAGGAAAAGAGGAGGAAGACTGGGCTGCCTAGTCGGCGGGATGAACTTATTATATATTTGGGTTAGTTGTAACGGTGAATGCTGCAAAGGGTCGTAAATGGTTTTGAACTGACTTTAACTTGGAAGAACCTACCCTTAAGTAAACATTTGCTTGGCGCGGAATTTTGCCTAGCGTGTCTACTGACATAGCCCAAGCGATCATTGGCGGTGAACTGATCGCAGCGGACACTTTTTCTCATTCTGTCCATCCTATTGCCTGTCGTCACGGGGCCACGCCTAAGCCTGGCAGCGGGCTAGTGCGACTCATGCTTACTTATGTTTATATATACATGTACATATATCTATATATACATACATGTAGATATGCAACCAACCAGCATCAACTCAGTTGTACTAAACCACCCCCCCCAAGACCTTGTTCCTCACGCAAGGATATAAGAGAAGGCAAGGTCGGATCATCCCTAAGACCAATGATAATGCCAGCCCTAGAGACAACAACATTCAAAAGAGTTTTGGAGGTAGAGGTTTGCTTTTGCGGACGCTACTTCTCCGTAACGTGCTACGTGGCATCAGCACGACCCACCTCGTCGCGCAGCATGACAGACTCTACGCTAGCTGGATTCAACGTCTATCACCATCGTTGGAAACGCAACGGAGTAGGCGACAACGGCCAGGTGTTGCAGAGGCTGAGAAACCGTCTCTCCAGATATCAGCTTACTTAGATTACCCAGAAAACAACAGTGATACGATAGCTCGATCGCGAGACCGCAGCAATTAGTAAGTAGATGGTTGTGACGCAGGCTTCACCAGCAAACATGAATCGATGCAGAGATCCGCGAATCAATCGTTGTCGCGTTCGTGGTCAAGGTGAGGCATACGCTTGACTGGCTTCCAAAGACCTCTTCCATGTCAGCAGAGGGCCCGGCACCACAGTACCATCTAATTAGGGTTAGACCACACCCTAAGCAGTGCTATCTAGATGCTAGCAGATCCCAAAATACAAGGTGGATCAGTACGCAAGCTCTATATCGTGCAGACAACGTCGTAGGTTAGGCCATCGCTATACCAATTCCTCTGAGACAGTCGTGAAATACGTGTTATGTGGTGGACCTTACGAGTCCATCAGTAGCAGCAGTAGCAGCAGCCTGGAACTTTACCTGCCTGCCTATGAGCAGGAGCGTCAAGACCTTTCAGTTCAACGCGAGAAAGCCGAATGCCATCTATAAGACCCATCGATGAACGGTGACACATCGCCGTCATGGCGGTGTAGGAACCGCTGGCGTGGAAGATGGAAAGTCAGATAACCAGTGACTCTCTGCAGGACATAATAGATGAGGGAGTCTAGTGCCCATGGAGTAGAAAGCAGAAGGGAGACGGAGGATCAGTTTGGGGGTGGGGCTTATATTGACGAACAGACAGGTAGAGGCAGAGGAGTTGATGTCCTCACATACTATAGCGGTTATTACCAGGCTTCCGGATTGAAGACTACTCGCAGTGGTGGTGTTCATGCCGATCAACCTAAGAGTCTGGACAGATTACGTTGGGGCGTGCTCGCTATCGCTGCAAGCTATCACAAATGTCTAAGAAGCAGCAGGTGGGAAAGGAAGAAGGGGGTGGGGGTTAGTTAGGCGAAGACGACTATTAATATCTCCCTCACTTCTGAAGGACTGCTAACAACGGTTATAAGATACGCCTTGCACATGACAGAGTATGCATTGAACCCCTGGGCGAAGACGAAGAGGAGAGCTACTATTGGTTAACAACTGGTGGGTTAGCATTCAGCCCTACTAGCATTATGGAAACTGCACCCACCTGCTCTATCTCGCAACATTTAGCTACGTATCACTGTGTTCCTAATACACTAGAGCTGCACGTTGTGATGCGTAGGAGATGGTTAACAGAAATCTTTACCCTAAGAATAGGGCTCCCAGCCCTACCCACCTTAGGGGATATACCTGCTCCAGCAGAAATAGACACCCTAGCTATCCAACTAGTCAGCCTCCTCTCTACAGCTACTCAGGCTATAGGGAAGAGACGGACTAACCGGGGTAGGGGAGCTCCCTGGTGGACAGAGAAGTGTTCAGAGGCCCACCGAGCAGCTATTAAGGCTAGGCAACGACAAGCCCAGGATCCTGGGCTGGTACTACCACCGCCTATCCTCGAGGAGCAGAAGGCCTTTCTAACTATAGTTAGGAAGGCTAAGCAAGCCTATTGGACTACAAAGATTAATGAGGCTGGGTCTAACCAGGAACTATACAAAATCCTAAGCTGGCGTAAGTCTAGCCTAGCTATAAAGGCCCCGCCTCTTATAGTAGATGGACAAGCAATCAACAACCCCTACGATAAAGCCCAGGCTTTACGGAAGGCCCTATTAGAGAGATTTGACGCTACAGACGACCTACCTGGAAACCCTTTCACTGTTCCTATAGTAATAAGGCGTCTAATACCCTGGCAGCAAACAGTCAGCATAGAAGAAGTACGCCAGGCTACTCTCACAAAGGCTACAACCCCTGGGATTGATGGGATTACTACAAAGTTACTACAATCTATTTGGGGCCTTATAGCTACACCTATACAGCAGCTCTTTCAGGCCTGCGTTCAGACAGGTTACTTCCCAAGAACCTTCCGCAAAGCAGAGGTTGTTATGATCCAGAAGCCAGGGAAAACAGACTTCTCTAAGACTGGGTCCTGGCGCCCGATATCCCTGCTATCCTGCTTAGGCAAAGGCTTAGAGCGGCTGATAGCAAAAAGGATGGCCTTCCTTACTATCCTAAAAGGGGTTGCCAGCCCACAGCAGATTGGAGCCCTACCAGGGAGGGCAGCAGTCGACCTAACAACCTGTCTTACCCATGAGATCGAGAAGGCTCTGGATCTAGGGCTTACGGCAACACTAGCCACAATGGACGTCAAAGGGGCGTTTGATTCTGTCCTACGAAATCGACTTATTATTAGGCTACGACAGCAGGGCTGGCCTAGCAGTCTGATCAAGCTGATATACACCTTCACCTCTAGTCGAACTGCCCGGGTTAGGCTAGAGGACACAACTACAGAGGACTTTCCTCTTACCTGCGGGCTGCCACAGGACTCGCCACTATCCCCTATTCTTTTCCTGCTATATATAGCTGATATCCTAGCTGACGATCAGAAGCTACGGTTTGGGTATGCAGACGATATAGGCCTGCTGGCTTCTAGCCCATCCCTTGAGGGTAATGCTGCAGCCCTCAGCCAGGAGATAACTCAGATCCTCAACTGGGGCACTGATAATAAGGTTGCGTTTGACCCAGCTAAGTATGAAGCAATCCACTTTAGCAGAAAACATAACCAGTCAAGAGACCTACCAGATATACAGGCAAAGGACCTTACTATTAAGGCCTCAACTAAGCCTATACGATGGCTAGGGGTCTGGTTTGACAGGAAACTCACCTTCCGACACCACGTTGAAACAAAGGCAGCAGCAGCAAAAAAGGCAGTCCAGTTTCTACAGCACCTATCAAACACAAAAGGGGGGCTCCCAGCAGCTGCTGCACGGAAAGCAGTTATTGCCTGCGTCCTCCCAACAGCCCTATATGGGGCTGAGACCTGGTATGCAGGCTTAAATAGACCAGCCAGGAACAGAAGCACTACTACTACTGCTGGCAGCAGTGCTGTCAACCAGGTGGCTACAGTTAGTACAGGGCAGAAGGGCCTGGTCAAGAGGACAGGGAAGGTTATAACAGCAGCAGCGAGGGCCATTCTACCTGTCTGGAAGACCACGCCAACTAGCAGCCTCCTCCGAGATGCTGGCCTGCCTACAGCAAAAGTAGCCCTTGAGGGAGTACGCCTACGCTTCGCCGCACGCCTACAGAAGGTTGACCAACAGCACCCTTTAGTCCCTGAGCTCTCACAGCCAGGACGGCAGCAAACAAGGCTTCAAAGAACAGCAGCTCTCCTACCTAAGTGCCCAAGGCCGCTGCTCCTACAGCCACAGTACCTCCTAGGACCGCATAACCCTACAGCTGGACAAAGTAAGGAGACTGCAGCTAAGTCGTTTCAGGCCTGGCTTAAGACTGTGCCAGATAACCATACAGTTATCTACTCAGACGGCTCAAAAGCCCCTGAAGGGGCTACAGGGTTCGGCTTTGTTATCTATCGCAGTAATAGACGGATAGCCCAAGGATGTGGCCGTCTCAGCATTGCAGAAGTATTTGATGGCGAGGCGGAGGGGGCGAGGGCAGGGCTCCAAAGGGCCCTCCTTACTTCCCAAGGCCAGCCTATACACATCTGTATCGATAACACGAGCGTTATCCAGGGGATTCAAAGTAGAGCCCCAGACTCCTCTCAAGCTGCCTTCTTAGAGATTCAGGCAGTAGCCAGGATATATACTATACAAATCCACTGGTCCCCAGGGCACCAAGGGATAAAAGGAAACGAAGAGGCTGACAGCCTAGCCAAGGAGGGCACAACGCTGCCGGTCCCTAGAGGCTTACTGCCAACCCTATCAGGGATCAAGCGGCTTGCTAAAGAACGCAAACAGCACCAGCATAGGAAATGGTGGAAGCAAGAGGCATCCCCCCGTTATACCCAGCTAGGGCTGAAGGCCACCCTTGGCTGCCCTCCTGAATTAGCTCTACCAAGAGCTATCCTTCATCATCTCCTAGCAGCTCGATCGGGCCATGGGGACTTTGAACAATATCATCAACGCTTCAACCACACAGAAGCACTACTTACCTGCTCCTGCGGGGAGGCTAAGGAGGTGGACCACCTGGTCTACTGCCGAAAGACATTAGTGAGGAGGCAACGGTGGCCTACCCTCCACCCTTATAGTCGGCGGGAGCCTCTAGGACCTGTGGGCTCTCTAGAGCGCTACTTTAAGGGGCTAATCATCGACTCAGAAGGCTTTCAGGCCTTCCTCAGCGTGACAGATTTCTTTCAGAAGATCTGCCCGCGGTACTAAGTGTAAGGGTCTAGGACAAGGTCGATGCCATTGGTCTAGCCTACTACTACGAGTACCATAAATCTTCTTGAAGAACAGGAAACAGAACCGTATCCTCCCTATTTCCTGGGCATTCTTATAACCTTGCCATTGACCTTGTCGATATTCCTAGAACCTTCTAGCAAATGCGCCATTGGATTTGGTGGGTCCAATGAGTCGTGGCTGAGGGTCTTGCCGAAGGCCGAACACCGGTCCATAGACCGTGACAATTATCGACACTTGGAAGTTACAGGCCCTTGTGTATCATGGGACGTTTTTGGTCATGGGATCGATCACCAGTGAGATGGGGGGGCTCTAGCTGATGTTAGACATACACAGCGGAGGCCAGTAGGTGACTGCTACATATACGTTCAGGTCCTTGGGCCCCTATTAGCTTTTCGATGCTTCTTGGGACTGCGTAGTGATCTCGGTCGCAGCTGAGCTGCTATCAACGAGATATTCCACCTGAGGCACTTATCTCCTTACTATAAGTAAACGATTATCAACTCGCCTAACATATCTGCAGTCCTCTATCCTTTCGCCGTCCTTAACCTCTGTAACTATGACCTCAGCTCGACGGTGACGCGAACACCGGTAGTATCCCCAACTGACACCAGCCTGTCCCTTAACTCTCCGGCCCGTGAAGTCTCACCAGCTGTCCAAACCTCGACCTTTAGCTGCCTCAAGCTCAACGGCCTGGCCTCCAGGTACTCCGTGATTTTGGCCTCGAGTGTGTGCCATCTTGGGACGCTTAAGTCGTCCGCCTCCCACTTGGTGTCGTCCCATTGGGAGTGCCACCAGAAGAACATTTCGTTAGTGACTGTGACACACTCAATGCTGGCGGGGAGCACGTCGGCGAGCCTCGCCGAATTATTCGTTCTCCACCCAAGTAGCACAGGAAGTGAGACAGTGACGCGCTTCAGCCGTACGAACCCCCTGAGTGACGCCAGCCTGCCCCGAATACCCCACGGCCCTGGCTCGCCACAGTCGATGGCCGTGGATGTCCAGAGAATCACGCTGAAGGAGAGCTCTTCCAGCGAGTGCTTCAGGGTCTCAAGCGATGTGCGCAGCGTGTCCAAGTCAAGCCACGATCGGGCGTATTCGGCATCGATGACATGCTCCCAGCGGAGGACCTCCAGGTTCGGGCATGCTCGCACAAGTCTGTCCACACTTGCTTCGCTCAGCTGGGCCTTGCTCATGACCAATTCTTTAAGCTGCGTCGCGGAGACGGGCCGTCCCCCGGCGGGCCACGATACCGGCCGTCCACCGTCCTCCACGCGGTGCAGCTCGAGGGTGCGGACTTGCGGAAGGTAGAACAGGGGCAGCACAGTGTCTGCGCTGACGTAAAAGCCGAACTCTGCAGCGGGGTCTTCGTCCGGATATGGTACAACGACCCTGGCCGTCCTGACGTGTGCGAAGGCCTCGGTGCCGGCCGAAAGCATCTGCTGGCAGAGAAGGGAGATAACGGGGTCTCCCAGTTCTAGAGATGAGGTTTGCTCGTCGTCCTCTTCATCTTCGACCCGGTCAAAGGTCCGGATCTCGAGCGTCTCTAGAGCAGGCAGCCGCGATAACAAGACGGCTAAAGCAGTGACGGCTCCTGCCGGCGGTGGGTCGCCCGCCTCTTCATGCCCAGGAGCAACGGCGTCCACGTGTAGTGGTAGCATCGCCCCTGTAGCGTGCGGCACGGGCTCGGCCGCCTGCCCCGATGCCGAGCGTTGTATCGCCGTCCCCGGCCCCAAGCGCTCTGACGCTCGCGCACAGCACACGGCAGCATGACGGACCGCGTTCAGATGCGTCGGGCTACTGAGCAACCGGCGGATGTCCCTGATGATCGCGAAGGGTGGTGATGATGATAATGGCGAGCTAGCTAGGCGCACCTCCGATCGGCCTCTGTCCCATACGACAGAACCTGGGAGCGTTGGCAAATCGTCGACCATTTCGAAGAGAGGTGAAAGTCGTCTGATGCCTGAGGGTCTTAGGAAGAAAAAAAGTCCTGATCCACGCTGGTCTTCCACAATAGGCCGCGGCTGGGTGTGTACAACTACCGCCGATCTGCTATCGTCGATAGAACGACACGTGTCCTGATTGCTTTCACGGTCAGTCCTGTATAATACACGACAACCATACGGATGCATACATGTACGCGCCCGGGGATTGATAGAGTGTGCTGCAGCGGGGGGACCCGTAGTGCGGCAGGAGGCAGGTCGAAAACAAGATATGCGATTGCCGATCATGGAATCCTCTCACGTTGCTGCTGCGTCAGAAACTGGCCTCGTCACGCGCAAGCAGGCCGGCCTAGGTATGGCCGAGCTTGAGAGCTGGAAAGCTGTGAAGGGCGCTTTAATAATGGCCTGTTACATGCTTCAATGAGTCAGGCGATCCACTAGCCGGGGGAACAGGAATCGTCCCATACCGTGCGGCCTCAAGGTTTAGGCCTCAAGGTTCAGGCCCTCAGCACCGGCGACGTCCGAACCATTCAGACAGGCGTCCGAGCGTAACCAAGGGTCCTAGCCGGGACGGCAATGGAATCCATCACCAGTGTCCCGGGGGATATGTGATTGGTCACAGCTTTTTTTTTTTTTTTTTTTTTTTTTTTTAAGAAAAAAAAAACAAAAACAAAGGGTTCTCATTCGTACTCGTCAGGGAGGCACGGACTTCAAATGACAGTATCAACTGTAGATGTATCGTACCTGTTAATGAACGCTTAGACGTGACGTGGTAGCAGTTTCAAAAGAGAAGTCAGCTGTTTAACAAGACTGTTACCTTATTACGTCACTATAACCTACAGGGCTAGACGGTATAAGTCTGGGCCCTCATCTGGGAAGGTGCGTTGTGTACGCTGTTGTCAGATTAGAGGTAGTAAAAGAATAGTGAGGTGTTGTCTTGTTCTTGTGTGTGTTCAATAATAAAAGATCTTCTACTATTTATGTCCAGAGTGAGGGCTTTTACCCTTATCCATAGAGTTTGGCATAACCATAGAAAACTCTTCTCAGCTCCTCTCAAGGTCGCATAGTGGCGGACACCTTTCATAGTGACTGACACCTCAAGGTTATCATGGCCAATTTGACAGCTGTCATTTCTACCGATCCTGATTGGAATTTGGTATTTTCGGCATGGTTACAAGTCACGCCAATGCTAATCTCATGGCCCGCCTGTCGCTGTAAGGGTCTAGGACAAGGTCGATGCCATTGGTCTAGCCTACTACTACGAGTACAATAAATCTTCTTGAAGAACAGGAAACAGAACCGTATCCTCCCTATTTCCTGGGCATTCTTATAACCTTGCCATTGACCTTGTCGATATTCCTGGAACCTTCTAGCAAATGCGCCATTGGATTTGGTGGGTCCAATGAGTCGTGGCTGAGGGTCTTGCCGAAGGCCGAACACCGGTCCATAGACCGTGACACTAGCTAGCAACTTAACTTAGAGGGCCCTGCTAGGTTACTAAGACAACGAGACAGGGGGCTACAAGCCTACAATCGGCGGCTTTCTTCGCTAGAACCCCCGCTAATTAATGCTCAGACAGCATAGACACATAACGTGGTTGATAAGCGAAGCGATCAGACAAGCGAAGCGATCACCCAACCGCAACCACAGCACATTTCTAACTCGTACACAACACCCACAGAATCAATTGAGTTCAAACTACTCAGAAACCTCTTCATTAGATGTTTCTTCAATAAACTGACATGTTCGCGCATTATGACCAGTGTTCCCACAGACACCACATCGCCGTTGACCTGTTTCCGTCCTCGGCCGACGGCCACTATTCCGGCGCGTTTCCTCCTCGATCTGAGCTGTCGCCTCTCTCTGCGACTGAAGGTCCTCAGCCTCAGCTACAGTAAGACTTCCTCCTTGTCTGAGACGTGTTTTCTTAGCCCTTCTGCGTCGGCTAAGTAGGTTATTCTCTTCCCGAAGGATCTGGACCTCAGACCTTAGTAAGGCAATCTGGTGCATAAATCCCCGCGCTCCCTTTGATAGATGCTCTACAGCTTCAATAATTGAAGTTGGGGAGCTATTCTGATGGCGAGAGATCCTCCTTTTGATGAGTTCAGACTGAGAAGACGCCTCAGTTGGGTTGTTTGGCGTCTGAGAAGTCCACGCGGGGGGTGTTGTTGGAAGGGACCCTGGAGGCGTTGGAGTGTGTAACTTGATATCGAGCTTTGAAAGCACACTTTCGGCACTTAGAGGGACAAGCCCAGCCCCTCTGAAACCTTCCTGGATGTTTTTAACTGTGAGGGCTTGTGTAAATGCCTCGCGAAACGCAGGGAAGAAGTCTTCCTTTGTAATGTGCGTATTACCCCGGCGCATCTTATCCTCAATTTGTCGACCATAAGCCTTCTTTAGCGGCCCAAAACACCCAACATCTAAGGGCTGAAGCAGATGAGACGAATGGGCCGGCATACAGAGTGTGATGATGTTGTTTTCCTTGCAATATATCTCAAAGGGACTTCCCTCTCGCCTAATTTTTCTTGCCATCCACTGTTAGTGTAATACGTGGGATACCACCAAAATTCTTAACAGCGGAAAACCCTTCAATTCTCGCCTCCAGCGCCCTCCCGCGATGGCCTCGCAGCCTCCGGCGGGCTCTGGACCGATGCCGGCCTCCTCGGCCGGCCCTGATCGAGGCTCTGGAGCCCCTCCGGAGCCGTCCCCAACCTCAAGGGCTAAACGCCGCCGCGATACCGAGGCCCAGCCAGCCCGGCCCAGCCTCGTGGGAAGCCAGCCCGACGCCTCTACGACAACCCCCTTAACGGCTAAGGGACCCTCAACTGTGAATGGGACAGCTGCTGGAGCTGTCCTTACAGCCCTTAGTGAAGAGGCCAAGCTCTACGAAGCCCGAAAGGATGTCTTTATGGCTATCGCCCAGTCTGTAGACAACGTGGTCTCTTGCTTTGAGGGGCCTAGGAAGCAGATCGCGAAGGAGGCTACAACCTACGTAGTTCAAGCCTTGAAGAGGATCATGGGGAACGGAACGGCGGCCCCGACCCCGAGCCGGAATTGGGCTAAGGTGGTAGCTTCGGCTGAATCTGCAGCTGCAGCCCCAGCCCAAGCCCCGGCCCCGGCCCCGGTCCGCACCCAAAACCCAATCCATCCCCAGGCTCAGACTCAGACTCTAGCCCAGCCAAAGGAGGACCTCCGGGTCTTTGCCCGCATCCCCGAGGAGGGCCTAACGGCTGCTAGGAAGCATGCCCCTTTTGCCCTCCGCCGGAAGGTCTGCCAGGCCCTTGGCCTGCAGCTAGCAGATATCCCACATATCTACCACATCGCAACTGGCTACTCACTGAGACCCCTGAATAAGCAGGTTCAGCAAGCCCTCCTTACGGACAAACAGAAACTAGCAGACAGTCTTGGAGCCTATAAGGTTGAGACCCCTACTAAGTGGTTCACCTATGTTGTCCCACGCTGCCCTGCTAAGCTATGGACTATCGATGGGGATACCCTCGACCCAGCTACTCTAGTTGAAGAGGAGGTCTTTGCACAGACAGGATGCAAGCCTATCCGGGCCCGCCAATCCCAACTTGGCGTGAATCCTATCACAAACGAAGTCTCTTGGATCATCTCCTTCTCTGCAGAAGTATTACCCTTCAGACTCTTCAACCAAAGCAGCAGGTCTCAGCTTATCCAGAAGAAAAAGACTATCGCCCGACATGACCCTGGTTGCCAGGGATATCACTCGAACCGATATTGTAACCGGCAGCCACTTTGTGGCAACTGCAGCAGACCCTCAGGCTCCCACGAGACTTGGCCCTGCATAGCCAGACCGAAGTGCGCAAACTGCGCCGGCCCCTTCCAAGCCAACCACAAGGGCTGCCCGGCAAGGCCCCTAGTGGTTAACGGCTCCCCTACCCTCCCAGGTCGGAAGGAACTCTCTCGGATTCGTAAGGCTGGGCAGAAGGCTTATGAGGCCCTCTATCAGAACAGCCAGGCTAGCACTCAAGCTACTGACAACCACCAGCGGTCCAGCGGAGACCCAACACGCCACCAGCCCGGCTCAAAGCGACCACGCGCCCCTACCCCTGCCCAGGATTCAATTACCGTAGCAGACGCTAGCGATACGGCAAGCTCTAGTAGTATGGATGAGGACGAGAATGAGGCTGAGGCAGACGTCTATATCAACAACAACCCTGACCTACCACCACTACCTACCCAGCATACCCCTCCTAGGCTAAGCAGCAGGGCCCAGAGGGTAGCTCAGAAGCCTGATTATAACGTGACTAATGCCTACACACACCTCGACCTCGACTCAGAGCAGTAGGCTCAGAATGGCTACCCCACGGGTATTACGGGTCGCCCAGTGTAACGTGGGGAAGAGAAGCCCAGCTCATACAGCTCTTCTAGAGCTCTGCTGGGCAGATCAGATCGATATAGTCCTGATCCAGGAACCCTGGATAGGCTATAGAGATAAGATGCAGATTAACACACACCCAGGCTTTAACTCCTACGTACCAGTTGACTTCTGGAACAGCAGAGACACAAGGCCTAGGGTTATGACCTACACACGCAAAGGTCTAAGGCTGCAAATACAGAACAAAGGCCTACCCAATCAAGAGATATCTTGTGGGTGAAAGTTGGCGACCTCACTATTATGAATATATATAGGCCGCCAGATGAGCCTATAAACCAAGCAACCAGCCTCCTTCTAGATTACCAACCGCCAGAGAGAGCCCTTATTGCTGGGGACCTTAACGCCCACCACCCCTCATGGGAACCTGGGTCCCCTAGCCGAAATCGAGGAGACGATATTGCAGAATGGGCGGAAGGCTACGATCTTCTGTTTATTGGGGAGGTTGGGGCCCCTACCCATACCCACGGGCATACCCTCGACCTAACCCTCTCAAATATCCCCTTTACTGAGGCTTATATCAGCCCACACCTACACCCAGGGGCTGACCACGAAGCCATCACAACAATTATTCCTATGAGTAGGGCCCAGGAACAGGGACGCCAGGCTAACCAGCTCTCAGTACCAGAGTCAGCCCTACCACGGCTGATCGACCTAGTAAAGGCTGGGGCTACAGCCTTACCTACTCTAGGGGAACTGCCCAGCCCAGCAGAGCTAGACACCCTAGCTGCCCAACTGGTCAGCCTCTTCTATACAGCTATTCAAGCTGTAGGCAAGAGACGGACTAATCAGGGTAGGGGAGCCCCCTGGTGGACAGAAGAATGCTCAGTAGCCCACCAAGCTGCTATTAAGGCTAGGCGCCAACAGGCCCAAGAACCTGGGCTGGTCATACCTCCCCCTATCCTAGAGGAACAAAAGGTCTTCTTAACAACCGTTAGAAGGGCAAAACGCGCCTACTGGACTACTAAGGTTGAAGAGGCTAAGACAGACCAAGATCTATATAAGATCATAGGCTGGCGGAAGTCAAGCCTAGCAGTTAAAGCTCCGCCTCTAATAGTAGAAGGAGAGACGATCAGCAACACCTACGACAAAGCCGAAGCCTTACGAAAGGCCTTACTCGAACGGTTTAGCGCTAGAGATGACCTACCTGGGAACCCTTTTGCTATCCCAGTGGTCACAAGGCGTCTTATACCCTGGCAGGATACAGTTAGTATAGAGGAAGTACGCCAGGCTACTCTAACAGAGACTACAACCCCTGGGACTGATAGGATTACTACAAAGTTACTACAATGCACCTGGGGTTTAGTAGCTAGGCCTATACAGCAGCTCTTCCAGGCCTGCGTACAGGTAGGCTACTTCCCTAGACCCTTCCGCAAAGCGGAGGTTGTTATGATCCAGAAACCGGGGAAAACAGACTTCTCTAAGACTGGGTCCTGGCGCCCGATATCTCTATTATCCTGCTTAGGCAAAGGCTTAGAACGGTTGATAGCAAAAAGGATGGCCTACCTTACCATCCTAGAAGGGGTCGCCAGCCCACAGCAGGTTGGAGCCTTACCAGGGAGGGCTGCAGTCGACCTGACAACCTGTCTAACCCATGAGATCGAGAGGGCTCTAGATACAGGGCTTACTGCGACGCTAGCAACAATGGACGTCAAGGGGGCGTTTGATTCCGTCCTACGAAACCGACTTATTATCAGGCTACGGCAGCAGGGCTGGCCAAGCAGCCTGATCAAGCTGATCTACACCTTCACCTCTAGCCGAACAGCCCGGGTCAGGCTAGAGGATACTACTACAGAGGACTTCCCTCTATCCTGTGGACTACCACAAGGCTCTCCGCTGTCACCTATCCTCTTCCTGCTCTATATAGCTGATATCCTAGCTGATGATCAGAAGCTACGGTTTGGCTATGCAGATGATATAGGCTTAGTAGCTACTAGCCCCTCGCTAGAAGAGAACGCTACAGCCCTAGGCCAGGAGATCACCAGTATCCTCAGCTGGGGAACAGAAAATAAGGTCGCCTTTGACCCGGCTAAGTGTGAGGCAATCCACTTCAGCAGAAAACATAAACAGACAACAAACCTACCCGATGTCCAAGCGAGAGGCCTGACTATTAAAGCCTCAACAAAGCCTGTAAGATGGTTAGGGGTCTGGTTTGACAAGAGACTCACCTTCCAACACCATGTAGGAATAAAGGTAGCAGCAGCAAAGAAGGTAGCCTATTTCCTACAGCACCTTACAAACACAAAAGGGGGGCTCCCAGCAGCTGCAGTCCGAAAAGCAGCTATTGCTTGCGCCCTCCCGATAGCCTTATGTGGAGCGGAAACCTGGTATGCAGGCCTGACTAAGCCAGCTCTAAGCAGCAACAACAGTACTAGTAGCAGTACTGCTTCACAGATAGCTACAGTTGGCACAGGGCAGAAGGGTTTAGCCTGTAGAGTCGGAAGAGTTATTACAGCAGCAGCAAGGGCTATCCTACCTGTCTGGAGGACCACACCAACCAGTGCCCTCATCCGAGATGCTGGCCTACCAACAGCAGAGGTGGCCCTTGCGGCAGCGCGACTACGCTTCGCTACACGCCTACAGAAGGTTGACCAACAACATCCCTTGGTCCCAAGGCTTCTACAGCCAGGGCGGCAGCAGACCAGGCTCCAAAGAACAGCTGGCCTCTTACCTAAGTGCCCAAGGCCAGCACTCCTACAGCCGCAATACCCCCCCGGGTCTCACCACCCTATAGTCACACAGACGAAGGAAGTAGCAGCCAGGATCTTCCAGGCCTGGCTCAAGACGGTGCCAAAAGAGCATACTATCATCTACTCAGATGGCTCTAAAGCCCCTGATGGCGCTACAGGATTTGGCTTTGTCATCTACCGTAAGAATAAACGCAAAGCCCAGGGCTGCGGACGCCTCGGCATAGCAGAAGCATTTGGTGGCGAGGCCGAAGGGGCGAGGGCAGGGCTCCGACGGGCCCTCCTTACCTCCCAGGGCCAGCCTATGCATATCTGTATCGACAATACCAGCGTTATCCAGGGGATCCGAGGCATGGCCCCAGACTCCTCACAAGCTGTCTTCCTTGAGATCCAAGAGGCAGTTAGGATATACAACATACAAACCCACTGGTCCCCAGGGCACCAGGGCATCAAAGGAAACGAGGAAGCAGACATCCTAGCTAAGGAGGGCACAACCCTGCCAGCCCCTAGGGGCCAACTAGCTACCCTATCAGGGATCAAACGGCTTGCTAGAGAGCGTATATACCGCCAGCATAGAAGATGGTGGAAGCAAGAGGCAACGTCCTGCCACACCCAACTAGGGCTTAAGGCTTCCCTCGCCTGCCCTCCTGAACTGACCCTGCCACGGGCGATCCTTCACCATCTCCTGGCAGCCCGTTCAGGGCATGGAGACTTCGAGCAATATCACCAACGCTTCAACCATACAGAAGCACTACTTACCTGCTCCTGCGGGGAGGCAAAGGCAGTAGACCACCTAGTCTACTGCCGAAAGACCTTAGTGAGGCGGCTTCAGTGGCCCACCCTCCACCCTTCTAGTTCACAGGAGCCTATAGGGCCTATAGGATCTCTTGAGCAGTACTATAAGGGGCTAATTACTGATCATGAAGGCTTCCAGGCCTTTCTCTCTGTGACAGACTTCTTCCAGAAGATCTGCCCGCGGTACTAGGGACTAGGTCTTGACCTAGACCTTAGTAACAACCCCCTCCTCGTAGAGGATCGGAAGACCACAACGGAACTAGGGAACCAGCGGGAACTAGGGACGAATAGAACACATAGTAGCCCACGGGCAAGATTTGGAGGACGTTAGGAAGAGGCGTGTACTGTAGAGTATATAGCTTGAGCCGGCGACCCTCCACGCCATATACCCCTCGGGAGGTCGGCCGCAAGGGCGGCTGCGCCCTTGCCGCCACGGCGTTAAATATAACAACAACAACAACAACAAAAATATATCTCAAAGTCGGCGGCGTGGTGACTTTCATGCCCATCGACAATGAGGAGGCGATAACTACTACTTGCACGCGGTTTTGTATGCCGCTTAAAGTGCTGTAGGCCAGTCTAGGCCTCTTTCGTTTGTTGTCCATCCGTTTTCAGACGTTGCGATGACCCAGTCGCGTGGGAGACTGGTTTCTGTATACCACGTGGAGAGGTGATATTGGCCTGCAACGATGATGTACGGCGGAACGCTGTAGCCTGACGAGTTGATTGTTACGACCCGACAGGCATGACACGTTGGAACAGCCCCGCCTGGCATCTCGGCGGCTAACACAGAACATATGTAAGCAGTAACACAGGTGTAACCAGGAACCATCGGGAAAGGAAGAACTATGGTACAGGTCACGTGACTTCGGGAACAGCACGGATACAGGGCAAAGATGGATATGTTGGATATGTCCGCTATCCCAGCTATCCATGGATATGTTGGATAGCACGGATATCCTACATAGCCACCACAAGAGATACTGTGCAGAACTTGTATATAGTATGACCTGAGCCTGGCTCATGGTCAGACTTCCATAGCTCTTCAGCAATCAACTTAGTATTCATCCTCACGGATACTCTCAGCTTACCTTCACTGCGAATTACTTGTTGAGCCTAAGACTGATCACCTTAGCCTCTGACGATCGATCTACTATCAGCCTACGACCTACTACCCAGACCACGACCTAAATGTACTGTTATTACGTCTCAATCCCCAGCTTCTGTTAGCAGACCCTACTGTCGGATAGCTGACCGTAACATCCTGATTGAGAATAGTAGCACCAGGTATGTTAGGGCGCCCGTCTCTCGCAAGCACTAACTAATTCAAACGAAACCCACCCTGGACACAGGCTTAATCGCTTTCTTATAGCCAAGAAAGAAAAAAAAGAAAGAAAAAGAGAGGACAAAGGCTCCTATTATATGTCGAGACGGCTGGTTTTACTACAGATTTTATATCTAATCTAACACATACTGCGTACATTCGAGATGAAGAAAATTTCCGCATCCGCGGCGGCCAGCATGCTTCGTAGCTCGCCAAGGACGTCCAAGTTACCCTCCGGCATCCTCGGTAGTGTTCGCCAAGCCTACAATTGCCGCGCACAGATGGTTCTGGTCTGTCACCTAAAATAAAGTTTCAAACGAACCAGGTGGCCCCTGTAGACTGCAGTCGATGTTCTCTAGCATGGCGTGCTCTTCATTTCTAGCCTAGCTGTAGCCTGTAGTCTGAAACTCACCCCTGATATAGTGTGACCCTCCTGTCGGTATGAGGCGCCATGCTTCCCAGATCTTCAAAGTGTAAACTTTGCTACCGCAGGAGAAGCATGACTTTTTTTTTTTTTTTTTTTTTTTTTTTTTTTTTTTTGGCTGATTCGAACCCCCTACCCCCCGTATCCCACTTCTCTCACCGTTCCTAACCCTAAAGAGCTAAGAGTGCAATCGTTCTGTCCTTCGGACGGACGATAGTTAGCAACCGTGATCCTGCTCCACCACATTTATATAGCTTAGTCCCACTACGGTAACCCTGGCTCGGTTTGAAGTTTTCTCTACACCCCCTTCTTGTCCTTTGAAGCTCGCCATCGCTTGCCAGGGCACCAGAGAACAGCAAATAGAATGGAAGACCGTCCTGGCGCTAAGTCAAGCGACAGCCGACGAGCTGTTATGATTGGTGCCACATCGTTCGCGTTCGCATTAGCTCTCCTCGCTGTGATAATGCGAACGTACACTCGTGTGTTCTTGCTACGAAGATTCGGTGTTGATGATAGCGCTGCCATCCTGACCTTCGTAAGTCACCCTACCCAATGCACAATCTCATACCCACAGCCAACGTTGGGCCAACATCGTTTCCTAGTTTCTCCTCTTCGCTTGCTACTTTGCAGTCACAATCAGTGAGTTACAGATTTTCCAGCTAGGACTGTGGACGTATAGCTGACGCGGATCTTTTAGACGTGAGGAACGGCCTCGGTACGCACGTGTATCTCCTCAACGAAGACCAGATCAAAGAGTATCTAAGGGTATCGCAGCCCTCGTCGACGAAATTCGACGTGTCTTGTCCACTAACAGTTAACAGACTTTCTACACCGCGGTTATCTTCTACAATGCTGCCCTTGCTGGCGTCAAAATGACGTTCTTGCTCCAGTACTGGCGACTATTTGCTGTGCAAAGAATGAGGAAGTTGCTGTTCGGCGCGACGATCCTCGTCGGGGGTTGGAGCATGTCGCAAGTTCTGGTGGAGGTCTTGATCTGCATCCCTATGAACGCTTTCTGGGATAAGAGCGTCCGAGGCAGCTGTATCCCGAACTACCCTCTTTGGTACATCAACGCTGCAGGAAATATCGCCACCGATCTGATAGTCCTTGTGTTGCCGTTACCGGTTATCAGCGGCCTAAAGCTACCTACGAGACAGAGATATGCTTTAGGCGGAATCTTTTGCCTCGGACTCTTGTACGTGCTCTATATCGACAGTAAATGTCACATTGACACCAATCTCACATGGTTGATAGCACGTGCGTGATTTCGGCTGTCCGGATACAACACCTCCATCAGACCGCAGACTTCACGTGGGAAAACGTGCAGACTGCTGGGTGGTCCATCGGCGAAGTCTGTAGTGGGCTGATCTGCGCGTGCCTTCCGACGCTCCGGCCCCTCGTCGTGAAGTTTTTGCCCTCTCTGTCGAATCCCGTCAGCGGGTCCTCCCGACACAGGATGCAACACGGCTTCAGCTTCAAAAGGACAGCTTCTGTTGCGAAGCAACCTGAGGCCGAGCTTGCCATTATCCCGCGCGAAATCGGCACTGGCGATAGCCCGAAATGTCGCCACACGCCACGGCTAGGTTCATCTGACAGCGAAGTCGACCTTTACGGCGCTATAAGCCATGACCTGAGCTGCGCTGACCCAAGCTGCGACTTGCCGTTGCCGGTTCAAGGGATCTCGATGGATATCCGTGTTCCGCAGCCATCCGTTGCGGTATGGGCTCAACATCGGGATGCAACTGCAATCGGCCGTCATGGCTGTGGGCAATTAGCGGGTGTGGAAACACGGACCGAGGCCGACCGGAGACATAGCAGGCTTGCGAGTCAGTCGTCAGGCTTCATCGAGATTAGGCTTGACGTTGTGGAAGGCTCATGACCACAACCCACGACGAATGGATCCCCATGCGCATGGCTGCAAGTGGGTAGCGAATGTCCTGGTCGGAGACGGGGGAATCGAAGGACACCTGGTCAACTCCATCAATGAACTTTCTCGCCAATCGGAAGCCTAGGATAACTGGAAGCAAGAAGGAGGAAGGAAGAGGAGCAGTGCTCCCTTGGGCAGCTCCTGCCTGAGCTCTGATTTTGAAAAGGACATTCAGGGTTGCTGATATAACTCGGTGTTCACGACAGCCATTCTTACTTGCTCACACCAAACTGAGTAGGTTGAGACCGAACAAGCTAAATCTATTTAAAGAAAAAGCAAGCAAAACGTGGAGAGGTCGGTTGCACTAGGCGTCAGCCACTAATTAGTAGGAAGCGTTGCACACGCGCAGGAATCCGTTGATGGATGGTTGCGTCTATAGGTTAGGATACATTCTAAATCGAACGTTAATATACAAAAAAAAAAAAAAAAAAAAAAAAAAAAAAAAAAAAAAACCAAGCAAAAGAAACTGGATCGAACCCCGCGAACGTAAAAGCAGCTGTAACAGACCCCGCGCTAAACATCCTGAAGACTCTCCCCACTCAGATGAGAGCTGGGCTAGCGGCTGGATCCTCTAGCCCCCTGCCGCTTGACCGGCTTAGCTTCTCTGGACTCGTTTTCGTTTCCTCACACGGGGTTGAAAGGTTGACTCTCCCTCCAAGGAGTCAACATGATGTCTCCCGCCGGCAAAAAGCCGAGGCTGCTGCATCTGCGGAGAGGGCATCATTCTAGTCATGATGTTCGTATACTGGCGACTCTGACCAGAGTCCGACACAGCGCCTTGGCTTGGGGTTTGAGGGAGGCTTGGGAGCTTCTTAGGAAGGGGGCTTTGGTGTGCGGTCGTCAACGCCATAGGAACCGAGGCTGATTCTCTTAGGGCCAGAGCTCGACTCCACGGGTACACTATCCTCTTTGATGCCAGTGCCTCGTGAGGCGCGTCGTCTCCAGCGAATGTCCGCGCTCGGAAATCGCACGTTCGGCCTATTAGCGGGCCTCGCTGTATGTTGATTGGAGTGTCTCCGGTTATTTCCGCATCCATTAACGGCCCAGTCGTGGTTGATAACGGAAATCGTTGGTGGTGATAAAGAAGGACCTCTCTCTCCTGCTTGTCCACAGCATCCAGTGACTGGTCACGATCCAGTTGTAGATCTTTAAGGCGTCTTTGACGAATCTCGGCCTGATAAGAGCAGAGGATATCGATAACGTCGACAGGCAAGGCTTCTTGGCTGATACACCAAGCCTGATTGGCGAGATTGACCCAGACGCTCTGCTCTGCGCGATTGCAAGCCACTCTGATGCGTTCTCTCTCCGACTGAAATCGCAGTCTGTAGCTCTCTAAAGTATCGAACCAGGCGTCTCGCTCTCGCTCTAGCGAAGCGCGGTCGCCCTTGTCCCGGGATTCCACATCGAATTGGCTGCAAAGTGTCATGTTGGTGTTCTTGGATGGTGACTAGGCGGCTCGGCTTGCGTTCATCCGGAGCTGCTGGTGGGGAATATATTGCCTCTGAAGGCTGTCGACCTTCAGTCTGCGGGGGTATATCTCACAGAATCGTGACTGATAAGGTAAGCTAGCCGCGGGCACTAGCCATTGGGTGCCAGCCGCAAAACCGGCTTAAGGCTGCAGTGTACACTAGCTGCCGTTAATAGCAGCAGCGGCAGCGGTTCAAGTCGGTAAGATATAAAGCGAATGCGTAGCCGTGCCGGTCAAGAGGGGGAAAAGAAAATAAGATTTTGAGAATGAGGAGGCGATGTCAAGACAGGACACCAAGGGATCCAATATTAGTTAGGATGGTGCTCCGAAGCGTGTTCTGAACGTGTTGTGAACAAAACTCGGACAGCCGTCTCGCTCCCAAGGAGCGGAGCGGTGCAAGACCGCTGTCGATGAGCGCACGTCCTATTTATTCACACTACGCGTGGACAACAAGCCTATCGTATGGCTCGACTACCTAACGCGGCGTTAAAACAATCAACAGACGACTCAGCGTAGTGAGCGGCAAGGGGGGGCACAGGGCGGCTGCCAGTGACCCGGCGTGTCTTCGCAGTCAGCAATCGAATTTCCCAGCTTCATTCAAGAGGTCCTGACAGCGATCAACAAGCATTTGCCGGAAATCTGGGAAGTACGGGGGGGGCATCTTTCCCGGCTTCGCCGAAAGCCGATACCACAGCGTCGAAGAACACCGCTGTGCAGGCCGGCGTACTGATGCTTCCGCTCACATCGTCTCATACATCATATGCCACAGTGGCCCCGGCCGTTCGCCAAGACGTTGAAAACGATTAGAGATCTGCTAAGCAGGCCCGGCCTACATAGTAAGTGTGTTGCTCGACAGACTTACATTGGATTGCATTGCGCCCGGTATGACCGTCCTTTAGGGATTAGCAATCAACTATGCTGAGAGTCATGGAATCGCGGACCGCCTACGTTCTGCTCAGCACTCGTACTGGCCTATCGGTCGTCGTGTGCTGAGCCGCCTAGCTCTCGTGTTTCGCGAGAGGCTGTCAAGTCTCCCACTAAGAGAGGGGCGCTAGCTTTATAGGTGCGATTTCGTGGCTCGGAGTCCTGATCCCACTCCCATCTTCCCTCTTCCCTCTTTTTTTATTTTTTTTTTTTTTTTTTTTTCTTTTTATACGTACGGATACCTTCAGCGAGCAGTCCCTACATCCGCAAGGGGGGGATGGATGGCTACTGTGTAAGGTAGAATCTTGGCAGGCTTCCATCGGTGCCGGGCAATCTCGCCAGGTAGCTAGAGTAGAGACGTCCAGTCGCTCCCGCTGGACGTCGCCCCACCTCTAGTGGGGCGTGTCAGTTGATTGGACACCTTGTACTACCTGTACCTACAAACCTTACTAACCTAGAATTCTGAGCCATTTTTAGCACGTAATTCGGGGGATAGAGGTCTAGAGTACGGAGTACATAGTACTGTCCGTGCTACGCGGAACGGGGTGTGCAGGATGAGGTGGCCAGAGCTGTCTTCCCTCAAAGCTAGTGCTGACGCAATTGAGTCCGCACCACAGCCTGATCAGCAACGCAGCGCAGCAGAAGACAGACGAACGGTACAAAACAAGGCTTTGGCATTTTCATAAACATCTACATTCACATTTACATTCATAACCAGGAGATAACCGCACGCCTACAGCCTTTCCAGATTATCCTGCAGCATAGAGCTAGGAGGGGCAGCAAAACTTATAGACTCCGTCGGGAAAACGCATCAACGATCTAACAATAATCAAGGGCGCGCACCAGCCAATCGTACCTAGGCCCTGAAACCTTTCCGCGGGTCTTCGAATCCGTTCGCGTATCCATGCCTGTTCGTCCAGGGATGCTTGTCGTGCTTCATCAGGGCTGCGGGCGCTGCCCCAGTGGCACCTAGGGTGGGGCACGTAGAGCCGCTAAGCTGAAACTCTAAACCAACGACATGGGGGGGCCGACTGCGCCAACCAAACGTCGAAGTATCGCCCTATATCATTCTCGGCCGTTGAGGGAGACATTCTGCACGCAATTTGCGCCATCGCCTGAATCGGTCCGGCTGACGCCGTGACCCTCTTACCGCGATTCCGTCGCCCCGCCGGAGCGAAGCTGCAGGACAGCACCAAGCTATAGTACCTAACGGTAAAATCCGCAGGGGGGGGCGGGGGTTTGAAATGATGTGTGGGGATTGGCGTGCACAAGGTGTATTCTTTGCCCGGTCCGGCAGCTTCGGCAAGTTTCCAGATTCGGGTTCGGAATTCTCGTGTCAGTAGACGGAAAAAAGAAGTACGGGGGGGAGGATCTCGGAGACCCCCTATGGAGCTAAGCTCCGACGGGCCGTTGAACCCCTTCTCGGAATGGGGACAAGCTGTTCGCCTATCTCCGTAGGCAGCGGTGTATGGCGCATAGACAACGTCCCGCGGCAGGCTGCTGCTACCGGCTCGTTGCTGACGGGAAGTCAGGTTTGCGACTCCTAATCTACCTTGCTTCATTCATCATCTGGCTTTCTACGGCCAAATCCTTGGTACTGGGCTCGCATCTAGGGGCGGACCGTCCCCCAGAAGAAAGCTGGCTGGTTGGTCCGATGTGCTTGAGGAGACGACGCTCTGGACAGTGTTCGGAACGACCAACAGCAGTAATGTTGCAAAGGTCTCGTATGCGGCAGACGGTCTGCATTCGAGGCCGGGTAGGAGCACCTTCACCAGGTCATAGGCCCTAGTTAGGCAGCCGCAGGCACAGACGAAGTTGCGACAGCTTTCTATACACATCCAGCTAATTCTTCCTCTTTTCTTTTTCGCTTTACTCCTTTTGTCCTTATTTTTTTTCTCCTGTTTCCCTCCCAAAACAAGGCAGGTAGTAAGGGAGCCAATGGGATCCTTGAAACAACGGCTATCTCCGAACGCATCAGGGTCCGGTTTGCTTCGCCGGGTTAGGCCCGGCGAACAGAACGGGCAGCTAGTGGGGCAGCTAGTGGGGTTAAGCACAACCAAGACCAAACTCCAACTAGCCAATCAGAGCCTAAGGGTCTTGGAGGGTTGCGTTGAGCCTGCCTATCCACAACGTACCAGCGTCGTGGGGATCATCCATTCTTCCCCTCGTATTAGCAGAATCTTGAACCAGAGCCTCTCGACTTTGCGCACGTGAAGGCTTACTCGCGTGGTTAGCCGTTGACCGTCTCATCCGCCCGCGGGACTCTACCTAGCGATATGGAGGTGAAAGATGTCCATTCACAGTTCCCTACAGACTCACCATTGATAGGGCGAGACGAACTAGCCGGGGACATGTCATTTGACGCTCGGTCCGCAAGGTTACTAGATGGTGGGATTAGGACTCATCTGTTGTCGTCTGTGAACCAGGTGTAATGATCGTGAAAACCGCACGCCTAAGCAAAGTCTGCAGGCGATGACAGGCTTGAGCCATTAGAAATAAAACTACCTAGCTATCTACTATGGGGTCAACCTCGGCTTAAGTGGTGTAGAATCCCCTTGAAAACAGCACGTATACGAACGACTTCGCATCAATGACCCCATCGTGACACACACAACAGGCTCTCACCCGTCGCCTACCGGTCACCTGACGAAGCATACAGTGTCAACGGCTGATCCTGATGACGGGGAAGCTCAAGGCTTCTGTATGTCTAACGATTGCCTGCTCTGCGGGTCATGGGGCACGCGCAGCCGGTGCTGGCTGTCGAGTGGACTATAATGACCAGACGCAGGAGGGGTCGGGCGGGGAGCAAACACGGCTGCTACAATTAGCCATGTTAACCGGATTCCGGAGGGCCTTGCCTTACTCGGAAACTATCCAATTGTGTTGTGAGGGATCACGAGAGCAGAAGCTTACATAGCCAGGACAACTGCATCTGATGTATCAACATTGGTTTATTCTTCGAGTAAGAACTATAACTTAATCAATTACAGAGCATAAGTATGAGATGCCGCACGTTCCACGGCGTTGCTTTTTGTGAATGCGTCTAACAATGGCCCCTCGCGGAAGCTACTAAACCGGTATCTATCTACAAGCCGATCGCGATGACCCGACATGTGGGAGCCAAGCTGCCCAAGTAACGAGAGCTGCGCTCCGCTGAGTTAGCCCTATACGGACCCCGCGGCAGTATCGTCAGCAGCGGCCTCCTTGGCAGCAGTCTTCTTTGAGGTGGTCTTCTTAGAAGCGGTTTTGCTCGCGGTGGTCTCGTCAGCGGTGGTCGCGCCGGTAGAGGTCTCATCAGCAGTGGTCGCGCCGGTCGAGGTCTCGTCAGCGGTGGTCGCGCCGGTCGAGGTCTCGTCAGCGGTGGTCGCGCCGGTCGAGGTCTCGTCAGCGGTGGTCGCGCCGGTAGAGGTCTCGTCAGCAGTGGTCGCGCCGGTAGAGGTCTCGTCAGCGGTGGTCTCGTCAGCGGTGGTCGCGCCGGTAGAGGTCTCATCAGCAGTGGTCGCGCCGGTCGAGGTCTCGTCAGCGGTGGTCGCGCCGGTCGAGGTCTCGTCAGCGGTGGTCGCGCCGGTCGAGGTCTCGTCAGCGGTGGTCGCGCCGGTAGAGGTCTCGTCAGCAGTGGTCGCGCCGGTAGAGGTCTCGTCAGCGGTGGTCTCGTCAGCGGTGGTCGCGCCGGTAGAGGTCTCATCAGCAGTGGTCGCGCCGGTCGAGGTCTCGTCAGCGGTGGTCGCGCCGGTCGAGGTCTCGTCAGCGGTGGTCGCGCCGGTAGAGGTCTCGTCAGCAGTGGTCGCGCCGGTAGAGGTCTCGTCAGCGGTGGTCTTGTCAGCGGTGGTCGCGCCGGTAGAGGTCTCATCAGCAGTGGTCGCGCCGGTAGAGGTCGCGCCGGTAGAGGTTTCGTCAGCGGTGGTCTCATCAGCAGTGGTTGCGCCGGTAGAGGTCTCGTCGGCGGTGGTCTCGTCGGCGGTGGTTGCGCCGGTAGAGGTCTCATCGCCGGTGGTCGCGCCGGTGGACACCTTCTTCGTAGAGCCTTTGGTGGCGGATCGCTTCTGGACTTGAGCCTCATCTACGGAAGACCCGTCGGCAGTCGTCTCGCTGGCAGACCCATCAGCGCCTGAGCCCTCTTCGCCCGTGAAGCCGTCGGCGGCAGTCCCATCGGCGGCGGTCCCGTCAACGGCATTCCCGTCGGCGGCAGCCCCGTCGACGGCGGTCTCGTCGGCCGCGGTCTCATCAAGGGCGGTCTCGTCAGCCATCGGCTGCTTCGCAGGAAGACCCCCGGAACGAGAGTCCCCGGCGGCCGTTTGGGTTGACGACGGGCCCCTTGTAAAAGGCCGTCCGGCGAAGGGCCGTCCAGCAAATGGTCGCCTGGTGGAGGGCCGCCTGGTAGAGGGCCGCCTACTAAAGGGTCGCTTGGCGGCGGTCAGCTGGAGTCAGTCCATAAGTAGGGCCTAACATACCTTGAAACGGCTGAAGAAGGATCCGGACTTCCTGCCCGTGGCTCTCCTCGAGAGTGCGTCGCCTTCCCAAAGCCCGTCTTCGGCCGCGGCTTCCGAGCCCGGAGAGACACTGTCTAACTGATATCGGACACTGGCGTCTTGACCCTCAGACCCAAGTGCGGCGTGATGCCCGGAAAGAGGTCCACCAGCAACTCGGACCTCCGCTGGGGGCATGTCCCCGCCTCGGGTGACGTGCATCCCGTTCGCAGGCGCCCCATGGCTGGACAACACCCATAGAGAGGCGCCAGATAGAAGCACGAGGAGTGGGCGCGGTCCGACCATGTTGGCAAAGAAAACTAAAAGGAACGTGGGCGAGTGTGGGTAGCGAGTGGCAGGCGTTGAAGGTCAGGCAAAGGAAGGACAAGAGAGAAAGATGGCTGTTGTGGTAGCTGGTTGCCGTTTGGCCAGGAAAAGATCCGGCTTTTGACAGTAGATATATACTGCTTCCCATCAGCCTCTGGACCATGGAACATGCCACAGTGACCTAGACTACCTCCACCTCCTCTCCCTTTGATAAGCCTGCTTCGTGGGATATCCGCGGCGGGGGGAAGGCATATTGGCCCGTCCGACCAAGCCGGCCCGGTGACATCGGAATTGACGAAGAACGGCATCAGCGAACGCATGGGTCATGACGACTGGGCTTCCCTCCTTCGCGTGAGCTGTCGCTCGACAAGGCTGCCTCGTAGCAAGCAACCGACTGACGGCCTCACCGGACGTTTGGTCAGGCCCATCTGACGAGCCGGAAGAAGTGACTCGACGGGACAACGGAGAACCCCAATGCCAGGCGGTAATATGTTTAGAGAGCCTTTCTTTCGTGCGCGGGATGCGGTTGACTGTCTTCTAGCCGGTCTCGCAGGTTCTCGAAATAGTAGTCGTCACTGCCGATACGTATACTATCCCCACCGCCCTCCACCGGAGCGTAATTAGTCTTCCGGGTCTGCGGAGGCTGGGCAGGGCGTGCCTGGCCGTGACTCGTTAACGAAGACCGGGTATAGCATCAATCTGCACTCGGCCGGGGAGGCCAGTGTCGGCAGATTCAACGACATCCCGTCTAGTGGGCCGCAAGTGGGGCCCTCTGGCCGCTAGGAACTATGTTGGTCTCGCCGTCGGACAACCCGAGGGCCGCAACAGAAGTGGTAGAGAGTGCGGCGGGTCTATTGTCCAATCCACAGGGCCTCCTCTTCGCTCAAACAGCAGCATGGCCTTTGTCCAGCACTGTAGAGGCGCGTGTAGTCCACGTAGGCCTATCCTGTGGTATACGCAGAAAGGTCGCCACTTTATAGCTAGGCAAGGTAGTCGACGGGTCGTACATCTAAAAGTAGACGCTAGAGCATGTTTTGATGGAGCATCGGACCTCCCGAAGACGGCTTTGTCCGTCTCTTGGCCGCTGGGTGCGGGTGATTCTGACCGCGTTGTCCCGGCCTCCTCCATGACCACGTCCGAGGGGGCCGGAGGCTGCAAATAACAAAGGTCATCACACCCCACTCGGCTCCGCCTTGGGATGACTTGCGCAGGCCCCTTTGTGTGATAAGTCTGTCTGTTAGTAGACTGTAAACATACTGCTGGGCGATATACGCATCTAGGTACTACAAAGCCTCAAGATCAGTGAGGAGGACCAACAAGTGCAATGCAGCCGCTGCCTGTGTTAGTTGGACGAGAATCCATGGGGCAGATAACATGAAAACACAACAAAGGAAGGTGGGTCGTATATTCTCACGGTCGTGGCCCATTCGGAGGTCCAGAAGTAATAGGACCCTTTGAATATATATGTATTATAAAAAAAAAAAAAAAAAAAAAAACGAAATTAAAAAAGAATTAACTAATTCATTGACGCCTTGTCGGCGCAGGGCAAGCTGTGTACCTAGTATACTGCAAAAGGTGCGTTACATTGCGGCCCCCACCGAGACCGCTCGGGCCGTCCCGCGCACATTCAAACCGTGGACTGCGACCTCGTCCATACTTGTACGCCAGCTCCAGCTAAAACAACAGGAAACCAGATACAAGCCATCCGCGGTACACTCCCCGATTGGCTCACTTTCGCTCGCCATCCGAACCGCCTGCCATCCGTCCGATGACCGTCAGCCCTACCTTACCACATCTAGCCCCACACGGTGTGGCCAGGGGTGCCGTCAAATAGCCAGCTAACGAAGCCCGGCTCCTGGTTCGGCGGAACACCGACGATCTGCGGGGCTGGCACCGCGTGGAGACGCGCGCCGTTATCGACTCCGAGGAGCTCTCTGGCCTTAGCGACCAGGGGCGACCTCAGGCGGACGAGATGCATAATCACCAGCTGCCGCAGATCGTATGTCAGGTCCTGCTGGACGTTAACGAGGGCCCCAGGGGTCTTCTCAATGATCCAGCTGATATCCTTCATGTCCTTGTCGTTCTTGTTGCGATGGTCTGCGGCCAAAGCGTAGACCTTGGACTTGAAGATCTTTCCAAGTCTCATCACGTGGATGGTGAGCGCCTTCTTGGCCCTCGTCTCCTTTTGGATATCCTTTGAGTTGGCTCTGAGATTTTCGGGTGTGGTGAGCGTGCCTATGATGTACGTCAATATCGCTCCACGAACGAACGAGCTCCCCACCCCTCGGGTGGGGGTAAGGCAAGGCAAGGCAAGGCAAGGAGTAAGGTAAAGCTAACCTGCAATGATCATATCAACCTCGATATACTTCGGCTTCGACGAGCTCCCTTGGTTGTGGTAGACCCGCAGGTGGGAATCGCTTGGCCATCCGGGGCCGGGGAGAATAAACTTCTTGTCCTTGCTCAGCGCTGTCTTGAGCTTGGACATCGTCGTCTGGACGACAATGTCAATGTCGCCGGTATAACGGCTGGGCTGGCCGTGGATCTTCAAGGCAAGGCCGCCGGCGACAGCCCAGGGAATTCTGTTTCGATCTAAAAGCTGGCTGAGGGTGTCGAGGCTGTCCATGAGGTGGAAGAAGTTGACGTCGGATTCCGACTCCTTCTGGAGCATCGCTGCCTCCTGGGCACTGAACCAGCCCTTCTTGATGTCTCTGCCGACAAGCGAGCCGGCCGTGGTGAGATGCACGTGCGCTCCGGCGTCGTCTTCGGCCCCGAGGTCTCCTGCTGACGACGGCAGGACGGGAGCGGCGAGGCCCGGAACATGCTGCGTTGCGAGCGGTACGGCCGAGGCCGAGGCCGCCAGAAGGCAGCCTAGAGTGGCAAGAGACCAGTGCATGACGGAACGAGCGAGGGAAACGATAGAAAAAAGATTGATGGGGAAGGCGAAGCCTGAAAACGACTAAAGGAGCGTGAAGTTGGATTTCGCGGGGAAGGGACGCCTTCAATGTAGGGATCTGCAGCACAACGTATCGGGGACCACTTCAAGTGGGATCAAGGACGTTGCGCAGACCGGAGGGGTTAAGTAGTGAGAGGACAACGCTTGCGACGCACCGTGTTCCGCGGAGGACGAGGAGTTTACTAGTCTTCCCCGCTGTCGAGCGAATTGGTTTTCTGGTGATTCCGGCACTTTGGTAACAGCAATAACCAGGCCTGGAGACTGGGTCCGGTCGAGGATCTCAGCAAAAGGCTGACGGCGGCGTCTCCGAAAACTGAGAGCCCACTTCGTCCGTACGGCTGCCCGGACGGCAATATCCGACCAAGAGCCACCGCACACGCTGGTGTCCCTCATTCTCTTCGACGAGGATGCTTCGATGGGCATGTTGCGATGCTTTCCTCGTCCCAAGTGCAGCCCCGGCAAGCAATCGAAGAGGGCTCTTCCTCGCAACGGGCCAGCCGCCAGCTCGGCTGAAGGCGGCCACGACCCCCTCACCCCCCAACGAGAGCCAAGACGCGGGGGGTCCGTGTCAACAGCATCCAACTTGGACGCACATGTTCGTTCGACTGCAGACAGCACCATACGAAAAGTCCTGCGGTGTCAAGATGTTCTGGACGGCGGGTTGACCGTCTGGCCCAGCGTTAGTACCTCCTCCTCGTTCCACAGCTGGGCTCCTCCTAGCTGAGGAGACGCCGAAATGAAATATTTAGGAATATCATTGATTGGACGCATGATTTCAGGATAACTTTGTGATCAGCTGTCATCTGAGAGCTTCACCTCTCTCTCTCTCTCTCTCTCTCCTCTCTCCTCTCTCTCTCTCTCTCTCTCCTCTCTCTCTCTCTCTCTCTCTCTCTCTCTCTCTCTCTCTCGCAGCTACTCTACTCGCCATCGTCTTCAATTACCAAGGCGAAAACACCTACGTCCTAACATCATGTCTCTCGAGAGGGACGCCGCGAGGCTGTACAAACCGCTGCGCACGCTTTGTGTCTTATTGATATTCGCCCTCTTCGCTGGCAGCTCTCTTGCCGCCGTCGCCGCCGCCAGTCCCGTCCCAGGAGGTGCACCTGATGCACCAGAGGGCTTGGGAACGGATGCTTGGAACAGCAGTGTCGCGGCTGAGGCGTTGGCCGCCCGGGGTATTCAGCGCCCATCTACCGCCGCGGACTCTCAGGTTAGAGAGGTCATCGAGATCCTGGCCGGCGCCCCGGGCAGCAAGATCCCCGGCCCGTCCCAGGCCCTGAAGGCCGTTGAGACTCAGCTGCAGAGGGGCCTCCAGGCTCGCAGCAAGAACAAGGGCAAGATCGAGGTCTTCTTCATCATCTATGGCGGGAGCAACGGCGACGTCCCCTTGCTCTCGTCGGTGCTCCAAGGCATGCTCGATAGACCGGCCATCTTCGACGTCAAGCACGCTATTGTCCTCGGCGACAGCTACCGGGACTTCTTCCCCGAAGGTCTCAAGGCCAAGTTCGCCAACGACAACCGCGAGTGGGCCTCGAAGACGAACCCGCCCCGGCGCGACCAGGCGGTCGCCATGTTTATCCAGAAAATGGCGTCCATCCTCCACGGTTGGTCGCCCGATCTCATCGTCGCGAGCCACTTCATCCCCCCCTCTGCTACAACGCCGGACCAGCGCCGCCAGATCCAGCAGCTGACGGCGCCCGCCCGAGACCGGATCCTGGTCGAGCTCCAGGTCTTTTACCTGCCCGGCATCCGCTCCACCGCCCTCACGAAGAAGGACATCAAGCCCAACCATATCCGGATCTACGCACAGCAGCCCGAGATCTGGGACAGCTCGTCCCCCAACGCCGTCGGGGCGGCCATGGTCGGCAAGCTTCCGCGGCTGTCCGGTCGCTCCAGCACGGCCAGACCGGGCCGCCAGGGAGAGGTGTACTCGTGGATCGACAAGCAGGGCAAGCGGCCCATCTTCTACATGGGAATGGGTATGAAGGAACGCCCCTTCGACAAGGATCACGCCTTCCCGGCATTCTTCGAGGTCGCCAAGCAGGAGCTGGCCGCCCTCACCGACTGGAGCTTCATCATCCTGCACAACGTCAAACGGTCCGAGTCCAGCTTCCGGCGCCTCACCCACAACGGACGCGTCTTCCACCTGTTCGTGGGCGAGACGTCTTGGGCCACGCTGTTCCCGGAGATGTCCCTGGTACTGACCCACGGCGGCGTCGGCTCCATGACGGACGCCATCGCCGCGGGCGTCCCCCAAATCATCCTGCCGACGGACTACGCCGCCGACCAGACGTACTTCGCACGTCGGCTCGAGAGGATGGGCGTCGGCATCGGCCTGCCCCAGATCCCCTACGCCGCGCTCTCCAAGACGGACTACGTGTCCGTCAAGGAGATCCGGGACGCCTTCTCCAAGATCAGGACCAACAGGAAGCACTACACGGACGGCATCAGACCGTTCCGGAAGAACCTGGCCGATACGAATGCCCTCGACAACACCTTCGAGCTCGTCGAGAGGATGTGCGCGGGTTTGGTTGCCCGGAACTAGCGTCCTAAGGCTGAAACCCGTTAGTATCAAGACAGTCTAAGCAAGATTCGGCACGCCGTAATAAGTGTGGTGTGTGGTGGACGGCCATGGGATGGATGGACCTCATGCTCTGTTTAGTAGCAATGTACTAGGTAATCAATGAAGTACAATAGACAATGATGGCGTTCCTGTAAAGATCTCGTTGCCCTCTAAACAGCGGCTCATGCTATGCCCAACTAGCATGGTTGGCGTTCGGGGATATGTCAAGTAGAAACAGTATAGTTCCTACCAATTAGACGTTAGTCGCGCTATGTTGCTGCCGGACGTCGAGCTCGCTCGGTCTTTTTCTTGAAAGCCGTCGCCCAGGTGGCTCACGGAATCGGCGACGGACCTGCGGCAAGCCGTGGATGCCGGCGATGTCAGTTTCTTGTCGTGTCGTGGTGACCTAAAATTAGCTCTCTGTGAGGTCGAGAGACGAGTGGGGGATTTTGTTGGAGGGTTGACCAAGCAGAAAATCCCCCAGCGTTGACTCGTACACGTTTGAGCATGTGCGCCTCGATGACGGTTGCGGTACGTACGAAATCTGGTTACCATAGTATGTACGTAATAATACAATAGGTATCCGGGTGAGGCATCCGAATCCAAGACGAGGCAACACGGGTAGGCTTGCGCCAAGAACACAGCGTCAGTTGACAAATGACGGCTGTCTGGGTCGACCGAGGGCGAAGGCAGGCAGGTCGGATCCTAGTGAATCGCCGAGCATATTTATATATACGCTAATCTTAATCTCAATCTACCAGCCGTCAAGCGGTGTTCATCATAGATCGTCAGACAATGGTTGATAGATGTGGTAACCGTCTCTCGATCCAGCATCGTACCGAGTGCTCATGCAACAGTTCAACGAGGGACGGGAGACGCAACTTTCTTACGGCAGGCCAGCAGACAGTGTACAGATGACCGCGAGGCCCCGAGCAGTAGCCGCTGACCTGGTAGCTCAAACGCGCGGTTGTCCAGCTTGCCTGCGGACTGTCCGAAGCCGTTTGTTTAAAGACTCGAGACTTCTGACGAATAATCTTCCGCCGCAGGCACCGGAACCGAAGGAGACAGGGAACAAAAAACACCTTGGTCGGCAAAGTAGACTTCACTTCCCCCCTACCCTGACCCCTTGTCTTTCTAACTGCGGTAGTGTCCCTTGCTGACTGCCTCACCTGCGGCTACCTCGGCCCCACTCCATTCAGATCACGACTAGGGTTATAACGTAATTTTGGTGCCCAGACAATGCCATGCCATCGCCTAAATGGCGTTTAATTGACCCCAACTTCGATCGCGCCGCGCTGTGAAGGCCCCCAATCCTTTCCTTTTCCTTTCCCTCTGTTTCTCTGTTCCTCCCCCCTTGGAGTTTTTTTTAGTTTTTTTTTTTTTTTTTTTTTTTCCTTTTTTTTGTCTTTCTTTTGTCTTTGACCGGGTTTAGTGGATACGTGCCCTTGCTAAGGTTCGAATGGCACTACCGGTTATTTATAGCCCCGCAATTAATTTTTGGATGGAAGCCAACCTGCGACGGTTCCCGGTCATTGTGTAACTGGGCCAGTACGGCGAAGATGGCCTCTCGCTGGTCATATATTCGACGTTACACAGAGTAAAACAAAGGCCTCTGCGTGAGGTAGCTGTGCAGGAAAGAGCTACAGCATCGTGGCGCCATACGTCAACAATGACTTTCAGCGCGCTAGTTGCATCTTTGACGTTGATGGGGAGTAGTCTTTCGTTCCTGACGACGTTTGGCGCATTGATCTCCATCGGTCTCCACCGCACCCGGCGCCGGTCTTTGCGCCACATCCTCATTCTCAACCTCATGGTGGCCGGTAATGTGGTTCCCGTCAAGATTGTTCCGAGAGGACGAGAGGGCTAACGGCTTCCGAATAAAAAAGAATTCATTAACTCAGTCAATAACACCGTCTCGGGGATTATATATATCAGAGACCAAGGGTTGCGACGCGGAACAGCATGTGTCCTGAACAGCGTGATTGGTCAACTGTCGGTGCAAGCGTCTGATTTTTCCATCCTCGCCATCGCTATTGCCACACTTCTGGTAGTAAAACAAAAAACGTCCATGGCGGAGGGGACGTTCCTCGAGAGGGTCTCCATCTGCTTCTGCGTGTGGCTCGTCCCTATTGCTACCAGCGTTGCGGCGGCTGGGATCGGCGTCGTGGGGCCCGTCAGCGGGAACTGGTGCTGGATAACGTGGGACAGACCCGATCTTCGATTTGCCCTCACGTACGTTTGGCGTCTGTGGATCATGTTCGCCACCGTTTCCATCTACGCTTACGTCTGGTGGTACCTCGGCCAACGCCTTCGCCCCGCTGCAATGGCGCCGGCTTCCTTGGGCTGGACCGGAAGCTCGACGAGCACTGCCGCTCCGTTGACAGCACGCCACACGACGGTGAGTCGATTGGACGTGGGTTGGCCACGGCCGCAAGTCGCGCCTATGGGTGGACGACACCCTCCACGGACCGCACAGCCGCCGGGATACGACCTTCCCCCGCTGGCGACGGACGCCACAGCGTTTCCTGTTACGAGGTGTTTAACATCAGACAGCAGTAGCAGAAGCATGCCATCGCGGTGTAATCCTCAACCATGGGGAGATGATTACCTGGCGGACTCCCGACCGAGCTCTAGCCGAGACGTCGGCGCGAGTGATAAAGTAACGCTGCCGAATCTCACCGCTGCGGCGACAGCTCATCATTCGATTGACGAGCAGACCCGGAGATTGGAGCGGCGCATCAAGCGCATGATGCTTCTCAACTCGTATCCCATCTTGTACATCCTGCTCTGGATCCCCGCCCTTGTGAACAGAGTGATGGAAGCGTCTGGGGTCGAATCGCATGGTTTGCTGCTAGCGGCTCTGCAGAGCTCGAGCCAGTTCATCGGCTTCGCTAACGCGGTCACGTACTGCCTCCATGAAAGCTTGGAGCGAAGATCGAACGGGAATGCTGTTCGCTGGCTACCTCGAACGTCATGAGCCGAATGAAGCTGGTGTTCGTGCATCCACAGGGCTGGACAGCCCAGAACCCGGTCCTTTCCATCAAATTGCAGCAGGACGCCTTCGGAAACATGCTTTGTTATGCTTGACAACCATTAAGCTTTTGTACTCTACGCTGCTGGGCCCACGGAATAGTCAGTGTCTAAACTGCTTAGTAACATAGAGGTTGTTGGTTAATTAATAGACTGCTCTAGGCGGGAAACTGATCAGGTTCTTAGCCTCTGTAGTTGAAGCTTGCCTCTTGTGCTAATGATGATGATGGCACCTTCTGAGCACAGCGGACGCGTTAGGACGTGTATTTTAACACGTCGTTGGTAAGGAGTAGTAGGCGTACCCGTCTCGCGTCATAGCAGCGACCCCGGCATTCCCAGCTTAGCCATTCTGTTTCGTCGAGGTTCCCCATTCGTGTAGGGGTGGTCAGAGAGAGAAGAGATGGGCGGCGCGTAGGGTTTTGGCCAACAGTTGTACACATGTGGTTGGATGTACTCCAACGCCGAGCAAGTACCCGACCCTATATAGATGTGCCCCTGTCAATCGGACCACCCGAGACGTAGGATCAAAGTCTTTCCATGTTCGACGGCGTCCCGTACTGCTTTTCGATACGGTGCGACTGCCCTACGTGCCGAACTCAGTCATTAAGCATTTACTACCTAACAACTTAACTATCACATCCTCTGTCAAAGAGCCCCCGTGATGACTACTCCGAGCATCATCACTATCTTGTGCATGTAGGCTGCAGCCCTTGCTGAGAGCGCCAGACCTTGTCAACAACAGATACTCAGGTCGATTGCAGAGTACGTATAGAGGGGAAGGGGTTTGGTCTGATCATGGACGGTTTGATCTTGGAATCGTAAGGCACTTAGTTGGGTAGAAAGTAAAGAAACCGAAGAGACAGAAGCTGGCTTTGATATTGCTGTTGCAATCTCTACGGCTCCCGGTAGCCCGCTAGAGGCTGGTAAAGCCCCATAAAACGACGGAGGGCCTTCTTTATCAGGTGTCCAATGTGTGCGTGAAACACCACCCACCTCCCCTGCTGATGACGCGCCTAGAGCGGATGCGGCTGACTCAGCCGATCAGGGGACGCGGATCTCTCCGGCCCGTCCACGCCTACTCATAATATGCGGGATCTCTCACCACATCTACGACTTCAACGGTACAGTGCATCTCCGCCCAAGGTGCTGACCGACAGTTGTCCTGGACCAACAGAAAGTACAGAGGTTTTAAGATAGTACTACGCAGTCGGCCACACTGCTTTATCTCTCACCTACTAGTAGCTGTTTACTTATCTCTCTACTATCGGATTGCTAGCGCTGTTGGTGGGATTATGCAATATACCTTATGTTATCGAGCTGCGTGTTGTTTCCAATGACATCGACACCTTGCATGCGCCTTTCCGACGTGTTTTTAACACCCGATAGACCTGATAACCTGCTTTGCCTCGGGGAAAGCATGAAGCTGCCCCGGCTTGACGGCCGTGGCTTATGAGTATCGGCGCCTGTTTCAAGGTTAGGTATCGACACTAGTACAAGCCACGAGCAGGTCAGGGCGTGCAACTGTGGTGTTATGAGGCGAAAGCTGTTGTGATAATCGACCCCTCATCATCATTCCTAGTCGTACACTTTATAGCTATGAGTCTATGGGAACTAAGCGCAGCGGTCGTTACGTCGCATGGTCTATAGTGGAGGGTCGAAGGTAGCTACGCCACAGGGAAGGGCTGACGATCACCACGCATCCCCAGGGAGTGTCCTGGAGCCACCGCGGCAGCTGATCCTGAGATATGTACTAGTAAGGAGAGACGATCCTGGCATGACATACCCATCCGTCGCTGTTTCGGGTCAGGCGTGGTGACAGCCTCAAGAAGAGTGGCCTGAAATTCAACCAAGTGGATGAGAGAGCAGGGCCCACGAGATTATTGGTTATGATGAGTCAGTACAACATGGTTCACGGTTGGTTCCTCAACCAATGACTTCTTAAGGCCGCCTCGTCCGATCTTTACATTCCTTCCCCGCTGTACCGTCGGGAACTCTCACAGGTAGCTTCATTCAGCAGTTTCCCCTGCGCCGACCCTATCCTTCGTGGCTCTGCTGGCTCTGTGATACGCCACGAACGCTCCACGCTCGTTCCGTCAACAAATCATCATCGCACTGTGAATGATTTTTCTCCTGTTTTCTTCTTGTTTCTCCTTTTTCTAAGGGAGCTCTTTGGCTTCTTCATATGTTCGACGGCTAGATGTCTCCGCTTAGCTTCGATATAATAGGACTTCTTCGCCTGGTACGGGCCCCCGCAATGATTAGGATAGTTTCGCTATTCGGGCCGCGTAAGTTTTATGAACGAAGGTTTTTTTGGCAAGTCCTATGGAAGTCAAGAAAGAATCTTGTTGTATGCATATTTAACCATAAATCCTATGTATGTATCTTTAGAAGGATTCTGAATATTACTAAATATCTCGATTCGGCCGACCGAAAACACTTATAGGACGCCCGCCCTCATCACCCGCCCCCGCCGACCACTGGACCTCTACCCCGATTCATGCATCAAGGGACATAGCTAAGGTACTTTTACCACACAAAACACTATTTCCACACACTGGTGGTAGGGTCTCTGAATCACTTTGGGCTCGCACAAGAACATGACTATCCGGGCAACGGCCGTTCCGTTCATCTGAGCATGCCCAGTCAACCCTATACTCCCTCCGCCGCCCACGATGCAGCCGAGACCGTCCATTAAAGACAACCACAGACCTGGCTGGTCCCTTCTGCCTTAGTAGTGGAAGCCCTGACCGTTGCAGTAAGGGATGGGGTAGACGGTGCTGTTGCAAAGTCGGATGACGCCTTTGACGAAATCGAGATTGCCGAAGCTTTGGTCGGTGTAGGTGTCAGAAGTGAACGGCGTACTGATCGGGCGATGACTGCAGCCGGTGAGCAGACGCCCGGTGACACGGCGGACGAGCGGCTGCGATACGACGAGGCCATGCTGGCCTTCGGGGACGGTGAAGCTGAGTGTCTGGCTGTCGGAAGTCGTCCACCGCTGGGCGTAGTTGACTGAGAGAGACATGCCTAGGGCCACTTTTGCGAAAGCAACGTTGGCGGTTGAGCTAACACTGACTGAATTCCCAACGGAGTAGCCTTTGGCCACAGAGGCGGTGGCAGTGCCACCATGGGAGCTCAGTATGGGCGAGATGGCGACATCCCAGTTGAGGAACTCCTCGTCGGACTCGACCTGGACCTCCGTGCTCCTTCCGCAGTCGCGACGGGCGACGCTGTCCCCGGCAGTAGATGGCACGGTCATCTGGACAGTTCTGGGCGCAACACGCGCAAGTAGAGCGTCGTACTCTGCCGTCTTGAGAATTCTGTGGGAACCATCCTCGTTCACAGCGACGACGTCATCGAAGCGCAGAGGGTAAGGGGCAGGCTGGGAGACAGCAACAGCGGCAGCAGCACTGAGTAGGCCAAGTGCAGTGATGAAGAACGACCGTCTCATCTTGGATGACATGTCGACAACGAACGCGTAGTGTATCGATGGGTGGACGATAGAGAGTGATGGGGGCGGGAAGATGTCAGCTAGTCGTGGACTAGATGAGGGAAACGAGCGTACAGCGCAGGGCGCAGAGTGGTGAGGAGGCTAGATGTTCACGAAACGGGACTGGGCGGCTGCGGTCGTTCATATATACTTTCGGACGTTGTGTTGCTAGCATCGCTTACTCCATCGACGCTTAAGGTAAGGCAGTGTAATGAGACCTGTTTAGTACCAGTATGAAGTGGCTGCTTCGGTAAGGTACTGCGTAGACGATCTCATGCCGGGGCACAGACGGCACCCAGGTCCAGAATGGCGGCGGCGGCGGGGCGGGGCGACATAACGAGGCCCGCGAGCCAGAGGGGCCTCACTAGGGTTCATACGGCCCGACGACAGATTTCGTTGAACCCGGTGAACGAAACCTTTCGAGGGAAGAAAGCCTTCTGACAGGGAAGGTTCAAGATGGGTTTGCTTTCCCTTTTCCCCTTTCCCCTTCCACCTTTCCCCTTTCCCTTCTTCTTTTCTTTCCTTTTCTGTCCTTTCCTTTTCTTTTCATCTTTTCTACTTCAGCAGGGGCATGATAAAAAAAAAATCAAAAGTAAAAAAATGGACCAGGTGGACGAAGCCTGACACGCGGACGGTTGGAAACGACAGGCGCGACGCGCATGACGGCCCTCGCGGACTGCCGGACGTAGTCTGGATGACTTTCGGGGCTGCCGAGGCCCTGCGAAGACCTGCCCGGCGGCTGCAAGAATCACATTTGAGATTCTAGAGTACGGGAAAATAAGACGGGGTTTCTGCAGAAGAATGTGCAGAAGTTCTGCTCGGTGACAGGGGCACTCCGCCCGAACACCAGTGTAGTGACTTGTCCTAACGAGTGCCGTTGACCGGCTGTGGGGCTCGGAGCCCCACTGCCCATGACCTGCAAGGATATACCTTCTCGGCGTCGCATCTTGAACCTAGACAACGGGCAAGACGGCGATATGTGGGCATGTAATCAGACAGGTATGAGCTCCTCAGATGTCAAGGACCGAAAAACAAGCCACCCGTCGGCTCAACGTGGCTCCACAACGGCGAACCGGGTTTAATAACGGATGGAAGTGAGGAGTCCGCGACACGAAAGACGGACATAGGAGGACGCAAATAAGCTTCGCTGTGCCCAGCGGCGACTCCGGCCATCTGGTAAAGAAACGACGTGCACCCAGCGGCCCATAGCTGGTACGTCTAGTGGATGCGGTAGGCAAACACCACGAGCCAGCTGAAGCCAGATAGATCATGGATGCACATCCCTTGGTGATTTAACACGCCACCGTGCTAGTTGTCGGAAAAACCATCCCCTACTACCGGGCTGTGGATATAAGACTGGATGGGTCACCTCATACTGTCATTATCGAGGCTCCCGCTAGCCCTCCTCTCTACTCACACTTGTCACAGGTGCCTCTCCACTTCTGCATTGCTGCTTTATGTAGCCTATGCGCCGGGCATAGCGTTTTTATCGTCCTACACAAACGGTCAGATTCCACTTGTTGTTTCCCACGGTGCAACGGTAGTAGCGGAGCATCGAACCTTTCTGTGTGACGATGCAGCTGTGTTTCTTGCAGGCCGCTGTCGGCCTAGCCCTCCTATCTGTCGCGTAAGTCGCGTAAGTCCCAGGCGTCTCTAGCCATTCCACCTAGACTGTCTCACCTAACGTCCCCAATGTTCTGCCGACCTTCACGATAGCTGCGCGTGTCACAATGGCGGCGGTCCCAACCTACGTATCACCGCGAAGGCATGCGGGCTATACGCTTCAAAGCAGCACCAGTGGGGCAAGGGCGAGTTCGACGCCTCCTCTGGACAGGTATGATCATCTCTGGCGACCCGATTGGACAACGGCCCTGACGCATCGACCAGTGTGTGAAGTCTACCGACAGCGACCAGATCGCAGGGAAAGAGTGGGAGGCTGCCTGCCGTGAGGTTGCTGGTACCGGCTTCGAGTGCGCTGACGGGCAAGGGCTGTATTGCAAAGCACCTCCTGATGAAGTTCGTGGGCGTTGCTGAGCGACTACTTGGGGAGAGATGGCATCTGTCAGACTAATGGCGCTTTTCTTTTTTTTCTTTCTTCTTTTTTTGACTTCTCTCTCCGGCGTTTGGAGCGTTCGAGACATCCGTCTACTTGACGCAGAAGGCTGTAACTATCCCATCAACTACTGAGAGACGCCATGTCCATTAAACTTCTCCAAATACCCGCTGATCAACGTATGTAAGTCGCTGAAAAAGGATTGTCGATCTTTCCGAACAATAGCCAATTGCTACTACTCCACATCCTCATATACTAGCGTTATAACGTTAGTAAAAGACCAAAACCTTGAATGTAACGTGAGGGGCCGCTAATTAGTAAGTGTGAGATACGATAAGCGACAAGGCTGCCGAGAATGGCGTGAACACGTTCTAGCGCGGCGATAATGATGGGATTGGGGATGCATGGCTGCGTCGTATTCCGGTCATCACCGCCCTTGGCATCTGGGCCCGATGTTATGTTCGTGGGAGCCGGCCTCTGGTACCCGATCCCCGCCTAGTCGAACTTGTCAGAACCTTTGCCTAACTCCTAATCAGGAGAGTCCTCTCCCGGGTTCTTGCTAGACTAACAAAGCTCCGTTTTCCGGTTCTGGCTCCGACTAAGGCCGTTCCAGCCATCCGGTCAAAATCATCAGGACTCGGGGCGACCGTTCGTGCGCGTTACACCTCGTGCAGATTGACTTTAGAGAGGGGATGGAACGCAGGAGCCGATGACCAGGGTTCCCACCTGGTCCTTATACTCTCATGTACGGCGATTCCATGATGGAGCTGATAGCTAGCAATGTTATTAGCAGTTGACGGCAATGCCGAATGACCAAGGGTGAATGAGCGTAGACGGGCACCCCGAAGAAGGCTGAGCCGGGAACAGCAGGGAGGTGGCCGTGGTGGATTATGGTATATAATGTGTTAGCTCTATCGCTGATACTATCTCCCCTATTTGGCTTCTTTACTACTGCTCTATTTGCTCCGAGATTGCCTGTTGTAATATTTTGACTTGGACGAGCCGACCTACACAGGTGGAGGTCAGATTTCCGTCTCACTCTCTCTCAGTCTCTCTCAGTCTCTCTCACTCTCTCACGGAGTACGTGACAAACAAACAAACCAATAAAAGATATACAGCTATCCAGCCAACAGAAAAGATGCAGTATTCCGTTTCTAACGTGTGGTCTGTTGCACTTTGGGGTGCGTTCGCTATCCACGCCGTCACGGCACAGAATGGGAAAGACCTCTTGCCGGGAGACAAGGACGTGTGGCAGGGTATGAAGGGCGTCGATGCCTGGCGCCTCCCCTCTGATACGGTCAAGACCGGAGGCAAAGACGGTTCAGGTCAGTAATAACTGCACGCCTCACTCGCTAGATCAGAGCCAGGAGCTTATGACTGACCAATAACCCAGTGACCCTCAAGGGCTCCAAAGATCGCGTGCGATGTGGTGTCGTCCCTTACGACAAAGACGGCAACGTTTGGATGATTCCGGCAAATGGCAACTTCGACCAGGTCGGCTACATCCTGCCTCGGGGCGGCTACGACTCACGCCATGATACCACGCTGGCTGATTGTGTGGTGCGAGAGGCGAAGGAGGAGGGCGGCCTCGTTATTGACGTCAAGTCTCTAGTCCCTCTTGGGCGCAGCAATCATGGGTCGGTGTACTGGTACAAAGGCAGCGTGACGAAGCATGTTAAGCCGACGGAGCCTCGGCCCCAGCCCCCGAAAGCGTTCAAGCTCAACGACGCGCGCAAGGAGATGCAGAAGCCGGCCGGCAACCCGAAGAAGAAGGCGGACATGCGGATGGCTCTCCATACCTCCGTCTCTGCGGACGACTCCAAGAATTATCGATCGACATTCAAGCCACTGGAGCGAGGTGGCCCGAGCAGACCGGCTGGCCCGAGCAGACCGGCTGGTGGCCAAGGCAGCCGCCAAACGAAGCCTACCCGGTGAAACCCAGAGCGAATCAATCAAAGGGCGCTCGCTCCATAAAAGGTAGTGATCGTAAAGGGGCGTCTAAAAGCATTGTTGGAATTGTCGAACCGACTCTTGAGGAATCTAGTGCGCCGCCTCAGTTTGAAAGTCAGATATGTGTTTCCGTGTGGCGCGAGAAAATGTGGCTGGTCATGGTGGAATAGAACCCGACGTAGAGCATTGTTTTCTTTTGTACGCCATTTGTATAGCTCGCAATTGCTTATGGTATTTGGGAAGGAATTGGATAAGGCAATATATTATTGGATAACAACAAGGATCACCAGGAGCAAAACAAGCGGCCATTGGTCAGTATGACCAGCGTAGTGATAGCTTTGATTACCCTCACTTCGTCTCTGTCTCTCATCTCTCGTCTTTTACCCGTCCTCTGTCTCTCTTGTCTCCTGATTTCGTTCCGGCTCCCAAGCCATCCACGACCTCTGAAAGGTGTTAACATAAAGCCTGAGGTATGCTGTGAAGCCGACTAATATCTCCTAGCCAAATGCATGAATCACACGTTTTGCGTCACTCATCATATAGGCGCGTTGGGTTTCACGATATGCGTTGGTTGGGGAAAAGAGATCGTGATATGTGGGGTTGGTTGTTGTGGCTCAACTTCGGTGTCTGTGAAAAAGCTGGAATCGAGCCCCTTCCGGCCGGCGCGGAGACGACTGCTGGGGTAACGGCGGTGTCAAGTCTCCGATCGAGGCTCCAGCCACGGGGTTCCCGAGGGCAACGGATGAGATTGCACTAGGCCCGCCCGACTTACCGACCCTCCGCACCCGCCCCCCCCCCTAACAACCCACCTCCGCATTAATTAGATTTTTGTTCCTTCCATCTGTTGCCTCTGCCGAGTGGGACCCTTTAGATTCTGCGACACTATATTTAGCGCATACCAGGTCTCCGGCTTCAACGAAGGTAGAACGTTGCGATGCTGGTGCTAGTTGACGTCCAAGCTCGTCACCTCGTAATTAGCTTACCTTTGGCCTAATCGGATATAAGTACTCCCTTGCGCCCTGACTTCGGGGTTCCCGACACGCAGGGTCTAGCAAACCGTTGACTATACACTCATTGTCTGTGGCTCCGATATCCTTCCCCGAGAGTTCGGTGCCGCCGTCTGGGAGTCCTCCGCCTAGCCTGCAGGAACATGTCAATTTCCTCGCAGGGCAACGTAGACCAGGCTTGCGGCTTGTTGCGGCTTTCACTCTTTCAATCCGTCTGAACCACCCGAAACCACCTTACACGGCTCGGAGAAGCCCTCGCAGCGGATCCTTCTCAGTATTGAGGTAAGGCAGGATGTTGTCAGTTCTGTCGCCTGTTGGGGGATTTATCAGGAGGCCATCTTATCATTAGGATCTCGCATAGGGGCCTTGTCCGGCTATAAGTATTATTCGATCACCGCTTTCTGCTGCTGAAGTCCACCGGCCTCACGGCGTATTGCTCCTCACAAACATCGACTGTTTACCTCTGACCACAATAAGTACTGGGAACCGGGGCATCTGTCAACCCTAACAATCCTTTCACCTCCCCCCCCGACTGATCAAAGCTTCGATGTGGTCTGCCATGTCCCACGGCTGGACGGCCAGCTTCTCGGGCCTGCTTGTGCTGTTCACCATAGTTACAAGCGTCCTGGCTCAGGACCTTGGCATTAAGCTCGACAAAGGCGCCTATGAGAACGCCCAGCGCGTTATCTACTCGTCTAAACTCACGTTCACAGCAGACACTGCTACGCTCTTCACAGACGACCAACTCTACGGGCTTGCCAGTCTGGCCCACACGCAAATGCAGTCCAAGTTCCGGGCCGACGGTATCGATCAAAACCTTCAGCCCAGCATGATGGCAGCTATGGCTCTCGGGAAGGACATCTACCTATCCTCCAGTTTAAAGGGTGGCTGGTTCGTGTATAACAAGTTCGCCGATTCCCGTTCCAAACCGGAGGTCCGACTTGCTCTTGAGCGATGCCAGGCACAGCTACAAGCTTCTAAGAAAGTCCCCGTCAATAAGGAGCACCAGACCCGAGCGAGCTGTGCGGAAGTCTTCACAGTTCACCAGGTAAGTCCATCCTACTGCAGGTTAGCCACACCATGTCGAATGGTGGGTCTGCCGCTAGATGCTTACTATTACTAACACGCCGTTTCAGTATAACTTGGATGATGAGGTGTCGCAGGAGGCGCGGAGACGGCCCCCAGCCACGCGCATTGTGGCCTTTGGAAAAGCAGGCATAAGTGGCTCCCTAGGACGTGAGTATTACACCCGTCTCACATTCTGTGGTGGGCAGTGCAGTCGATATGGTGCTGATGAGATTGTGACATAGCACAAAATGCCTGCGGTGGTGGTGAATCTGTCAATGATAAGGGTCTGCTCACTTGGGGATGCAAGCAGTTCATGGCGAACGAAGGCATTACCGTGGCGCGGAAGCCGGCGAGAAATGCTAACTTGGGCCTTCCGAGGCCATTCCCCACATTCACGAAGAAGCAGATCAGCATAATACCCGCTACCCGTCCGCGCCCTGCCCAAGGCAGCAGGCCAACTAGAGTGGGGCAGCCATCCCGGCCGACCCGAGCTAGACAACCACCTACTCGGCCACACTAGCAGTCCCGTACGGATGGACCTATCGACCAAGTATGATGTTAGACTAGAGGAGGCTGTAACGGGCTCAGTGTACTACCGCCTGTAGACGATACGAGGAAGCGAGCCGTGTGGACATAGAGGTCACGGCATCAGTCGTGGTGGTGTATAGGTTAGAATATTTTCCGGCTCTTAGCCTGCACCGGTAGTCCGCTGTGAGACAGGATTAGGCATATACTAAACCTCTTGAAAAAGTGCGATAGCTGGTCTGGTTTATATAGGCAGACCGAGACTGTAACACACATTGATTCAGATAACGGAGTATCAGATAATACGAGGAAAATGAGCGAGCGGCGCAGGAATACCTACCCCCTCTTTCTGTGAGCTAGATGATGGTGTGGGAATTAAAACAGACCTAAAGGCAGCAAAGCATGCGGCTGTATCGGAGCTGGCTACCAGGAAATCGACAAGCACGCAATGGGTCGCAGAATAAAGACTGCTGCGAATAGTGTGTAGGCAAGTGACCGCTTCACCAAAGATGCTGGCGCGGCCAATGAGCAAGCCATGACAGGCGAAGAGGACGGCAAGCAGCTACTCCTGTCGGTAGCGCAGCAAAAACAAGGTCCTTATATATGGCTATCGGGATTGTATATAATACGTGGAAGAAATGCGGAAACGCAGGACAGGAAGACGACAGCGTAGAGATTATCACAAAGTTAATTACAAGGGACCTTCGCACGATGAAGAACGAGATAGGGACGGGCAATGGGCACATGGAGCTTCGTCCAAGAATAAAGATTCCAGGGAGATCAACGCAGCCCTTCCAAGAAGACACATACGTAAACTATGATACGGATTATCTCAGAAAGGAGCTATAGTCCTAGCGCAGCTACACATACCGGAAAGGGAAGGCTGAATTGGGACTTACACCAGAGTAGAGTATCTGCTTCATCGGAGTGTACCTAGGGACAAGCGGGAGAAACGGTGCGTTTTCTCTTTTTATTGCTAGACAGCACGGCAGTCCCGATTGATTCGCCAAAGGGAAACACGGAGACGGGACTCTAATTACATTCTCTGAGGAAAAAGGGGGCCTCCAACCCGAAGGACTAGTTGCCTTGTGTAGGCATTGTTAATTAAAACAAAAACCAGAGAATGAAGGGGGAAAGGAGAGGGAGAAAAAAAAAGAAAAAGAAAAAGAAAACTGGAAAAAAGAAAAAGGAGTGAAAAAAACACACGAAGGAGCTGGAAGCGTATATCAGCCCGCACTGAAACGGCGGTAAACAACTTATATCCATACACCAACTAACGACGAAAGCTTAGAGGAAGGACCTCGACATGGTCTGCTACTAGCCCTATAAGCAACAGCAACGCTGAGACGCTGCGAGGTAGGTAGTGATATATATATAGACACGGAGACAACACTAACAATAAGGCCTTTCAAGGGGCAGAACACAAAGATGTGAAAAGGATAGTGGAGACTATATCGATACTGGTCTAAGTCCTGAATGTCTTGGTCGGGACGCAGCTAACTAGGCGCGTATCTATATATGTGCGTGGAAAGATTCCTTCCATCTCATCCAGGATCCTTCAAGGTTCTCTTAACGTCTCGCGCTGCAGAAGCAACAGAAAATCCAGATGTGCGCTAGCTGGACGTCATTGCTCTTGCAACAAAGATTGCTCTGAATTACTCCTTACGCTTCACAACGCTCGGCGCTAGTGTATTGGAAATATAGTGATATGTAGCTTGGCGCTGCGAGCTAAAGCGGGCGGATGCAGCTTCTATAATGCTAGCAGGGCTGTATAAAAACCCACCAATTAACCTACACTAGCTCTCCTCTCCTTCTTAGCCCCATGGTCTGTCCCATATCTTTAATGCCTGAGACACGTCCCTGTTAGCGGCCCTATAAATGCTTCCCCCTCACTGGAGATTTACAGACGAAAGTAGCAGTTGAAGTATTTTGGGAGAGATTACATGATTCTATTGGCGAGTGAGAGGCGGGCACTAAAAGGGACATGTCTCAGTTATGGAGAAGATAGCCTGTCTTGTTCAGAGCGCATCGTACGACCCTCCTTAGTAGTCCTGCAGACGCGAGGGAGCCCCCCTCTTCTTATACATTTGTGGTGGCTTGCAGCGATAGCGAACACGCCCCGAGGTAGGCTATCCACGCTCTTGGGTTGATCAGCATGAATACCGATTCTGCTAGTAGTAGTATTCTATCCAGAATCCTGCTTATAACCGCTACGATATCTGAGGGCACTGCCTTTCTCTGCCTCTCTGCATTCTACTCCGTGGGCACTAGACTCCCTCATCTGTCTTGTCCTGCAGAGAGAGTTACCACCTGACTTTCTATCTTCCACGCCAACGGTTCCTACACCGCAATGACGGCGATGTGTCACCGTTGACCGAAAAGGCCTTGACCTTACCGCTCGTGGGCAGGCAGATAAACCTCCTGGTTACTACTACTGGTAGACTCACAAGATCCACTATAAGACACATATTTCACAACCATCTCAGAGCGATTGGGTTAGCGGTGGCCCATCCTAGCACAGTGTCCGCACGCCAGAGGGCTTGCGTACTGATCCGCCTTGGGTTTTGGGAGCCGCTGGCATGTAGATATCACTGCTGGGGGCGTGATCGCCACCAATTACATCATATCGGGGTACCGGGCCCTCTGCCGACATAGAATAGGCCTTCGGAAGCTAGTCAATCGCATGTCTGACCCTGACCACGAACACGAAAACAATTAGTTCATGGATCTCTGCATCGGTTCGCCGGTGGAGCCTGCGTTGGAACCATCCGCTTGCTGCCTGCTGGGGTCCGGCGCTCTAGCTATCGCATCAGCGTTGTTGTCCGGGTCATCTAAGTTATCCGGTATTTGACAGGAGGGTTTCGCATCCTCCTTAATACCCGGTCGTCGTCGCCTACTCCGTTGCGTTTCCGACGATAGTGATAAACGTCGAATCCAGCCATTGGAGAGTCTATTATGTCGCGCGACAAGATGGGTCGCGCTGATGCCACGTAGCAGTTGCGGAGAAGTATCGTCCGCAAAAGGAAACATCCATCTCCAAAGTTATTGCAACTGTTGTCTCTAGATCTGGCATCAGTGTTGGTCTGGGGGGATGACGCGACCTTGCCTTCTCTTGGAACCTCGCGTGAAGAACAAGGTCTCTATAGGGGGGTTGTTTAGCTAGCTGAATTGATGCAGGTTGATATGTAAGACTACGCTACATACCCTATTTAATTGCACGTCTATATGTACGTATATACATACATACGTATATACATACATACGTATGAGTCTTAACAGTCTGCTGGCAGGCTCGGGCGTGGTTCTACGACGACAGGCAATGGCGTGAACAGGACGAGAAAGGGTCTCCGCAGCGACCAGGTCTCTGCCAATGATCGTTTAGGCTATGGTAGACACGTTGGGCAGGAGTCTGCGCTAACCGAAAGACTACTTGAAGGGTATCTTCTTCCAGTCTGAAACCAGTCCAAAATTGCTTTACAACCCTTTACAGCACTCACTATTACGACCAACCCAAATCTATCAGTTCATCACGCCGACTAGGCAGCCCACTCTTCTCTTTTTTCTTCTATCCCCCTTTTGCTATTTTTTCTTTTTTGTTTCTGTGTTTTTTCCGTCTTGGGTTCCTTGAACGGGCTGATGAGTAAAACTCTCGTCCTATCTTCAATCGCTTCATTCATCGCGATGATCGTTATAGTTACGTTCTGTGTCAATGTCGGAACCATGAGACATGTATGGAAGCTACGCCCTCCGGTGCCGATGCAGCCTGATAGTCTCTTCAGAATAGGCCTTAAACCAGTTAGACATCATACAGACCGGGCCTAAGGCAGAACTGACATAACATAAAGCCAAGGTTAGATAGAAGCGAGCTCAGTGCGCAAGGCGCAAGTCTATATTCACAGAAACGTAGAAGAATGCCTGGCCGTCTATGTGTACGGCCAGAGACTACGGGGAGCGAAGGCATAGTAGTTGTTTTAGAAACGGCGCGGCGGCGATAGTCTCTTGCGGATCAGTTAGGGCACTATGGACAGTGTGTGTGTTGATTGAGCTACAAACCACAGCTCTGTTAGTGCCTCTAGTCGTCTCACGGTTGTGGGTAGGAGAGCACCCGACTAATTTAGTACCTACGGTGCCCTGGCGCCATAAGGGCGTCCGCTTACAATCGATAACCCCGGATTTCGCGGGTCGATGATTCAAAGACGCTTCGAGCCACCAACCCGTACCCGTCGGCACTTTAACCACCTCGTTCCATCTAAGACGTCTGCTCCTATGGGTTGATTTGGCGGAGGAGGTGATTCCTTGTTTGGTGGCGGCCGCTGGACATACATACTAGGGGACGAGAAGTTACACAGCTTTTGCGATCGTCTAGACTGCGATTTCAACGCTGTGGGATGCTTCCTCCACAAGGAAGGTCCATGTCAAGGACGAGCTCACAGCCGCGATTTCGAGGCATACGGGCCTGCCCTGGATAGCATCTACCTTCGGGCGTTGACCTGAACTGACTCAAGCCGCGACGCTCACCACCCCCCTTATCATGTGAGATAGTGAGGCGGGCTCCAGATCGGATATAAATATACTACCTAGCCGCTGGCCCGGCTGCTTCCGCCGGAGGCCATGCCATGAGCTCCTGGAGGCGCGTCGCTAAGGTGATAGAGGTTGACGACCTTATGGGGACTCCTCTTCCTCTGCGGCCCGCCGGGCGTGGGGGACTGATATGGCTCTGGGCATGTACTGGACAAACTTCCGGCGACGTGCGTAGCCTCTGGCCCAGTTGGTCGGCTTATATCCGCTGGCTGGGACTTCTGTCACGCAGGCGTTGTTCATCAACGCAAGGGCATCGGTGCAGTCGGTGACACGAATGCCGAACATTTGGACAATGAGCCTGTTTGTGACCGTGGGATATCCGTGGCACGCCCCTTGTAAATGCCTTGCAGCCTCGGCTAGGACATGTTGTCTGAAGCGAATGCCGTGTTCGTCGCACCTATCACGCGTCAATATTCCCGTCAGACCTGGTTCCGCCATATCAGCCGCCGGCTCGTAGGGAACGTACCTGATGATGTAGAAGAGTCCGTTAAATTTTATGATTACGCTCTTGGCCCCAGAGGCATTATGGCGTCGAACCTCGTCGATAGTGGTCGTTCGAGCCTCGGCCTTTTGAGCGGTGGTGAGTCGCGGGCGCTTCGGCCCGAGATTCGCGGCTGAAGGCTGTCTGCGCCTCGTCGCACTCCGCCCACACTGCCCAGCCAACCCTTCTGGCGCTTTTGGTGTACTGCCAACAAGGCCGGTTGATCCCTTCTCGTGGCCTCGGCACGCGAAACCGTGTCTGTCACGGTAAGGACTCTGATAGGCCCGCTGAGCCTGCTGCGATGGCAATAAGACGACGGGACCAGATACGCCTTCGTTGGACGCTCTCAATGTGACAGCAGATGTCCCTAACGGACCATGCGGGGGACGCTGAGCGCCGTCCTCAGCAGGGTTTGGACATACAACGGCCAGCGGTCTGATGGTCAGCCCTCTAACCGCGGGAGGAAGCGAGTGTGTCTTGGGCGCGATGACATCGTCGGATGCGACATCATCGGATGCAATATCGTCAGATGCGACATGGTCAGGCCCTCCCCTCAGCTGAAGGTCGCTCGCCCGACCTGTTGCTTGGACGGATGTTTCGCGTTCCGGCGTGCCTTCGCCCGACCCAAAGCCCACTATCGGCATGATCTTGCTTGATAACGGGAACCGGCGATGATGGTGTAAGAACACCTCCCTCTCCTGGCAATCGACAGCTTCTAATGACCGGTCGCGATCCAGTTGGATCTGTTCGAGGCGTCCCTGCCAGATCTCGCGTTGATAACGGCATAATAGTTCGACGACATCTGAGGGCAACACCTGACGGCTGATGAATTGGGCCTGGTTTGCCAGGTCGATTCGAACGCTCTGCTGCGCGCGATCGCAGGCGGCCCTAATACGTTCTCTTGCCTCCTTGAACTGCAGCCTGTTGCTGTCCAAGGTGGCGAACCAAGTGTTCCGCTCCTGCTCCAGTGACTCGCGTTCGTTCTGCTCCCGAGATCCGGGATCAATACGGCCGTGTGTTAGCATGCCGGCGGTCCCGCGGTTGACGTCGAACATTGGTAGCGGGTTATCTATCTTTAAGGTGAGGTAGCAGTGGCTGAACGTGAGCTGTGTGTCGGTCTGGGCAATAGGCTGATTCCCATCCAGCAAACCGCGGATGCCCAGCCCGGTCTCCCTACACCCGACCCTCGCTTCCCCTTAGCGACGGGGCAATGCGCACATAAGAGATGGTCCAGGCCAGACGGTCTCGGCGGTTGAGCTGCCGCGTTCGAAGTCGGCGATAGCGAGGAGCCTCCCGACTCAGCGGCCCTGCTTAGATATGTCAGATACAATCGAGATAACCTCAATCACAGGATCAGACCACCATATACCTTTCGGCTAACAGAGAAGCACAGCTGGGGAAATAAGGCCCCGGAAGGGAGAGCTGGCCCTCGAGAGGATAGGGGGAGCCCAGTCTAAACGAGCTTCCTAACAGACACCGTAGTTGAGGTAGGAGTGGATACGGAGGTAATAACGACAGAATAGTCCGCTTTGCTCCTGTGCGTGTCTGCTGCTGCTGCTGCTGCTGCTGATGATGATGATGATGATGATGGAAACTGACGGCGATGTCCTCTGCTAAATCGGATTGCTAAAGGCCCGCCGCGCGCCTTATGTCGCGCGAAGCTTTTTCCAGCGTGTGAAGTGTGGTGATGCTGGACCCCCTGCCTCATGGGGCCCCTCCCCTGCCGGCGGTCCATGCCGGCGGTCCCTGCCAAGCGACATGGGGACTAGCCTCCACTGTACGGATACATGAAGAGCTATACATAGTATGTGGACTGGTAAGTAGTTAAGCTAGCTGGGTCGGCGGCTGGTAGCACCCATAGCTCCATGAGACCCATTCTCCTGTATAATTACCTGCGGCTAACTGAACCTGCGACCCCATACAAGAGATGAGCTCGTGGCGGCGTCCAGCGAGCATTTACCCGAAAGACTGAGATGGTTCGACGATGCAGGAAACCTGCGGCGCGAGCGAGATACCAAGGGGTCCTTGGCAGCACCAAGTCCCATTCCTCTATCCTGCTGGCCATCACGCCTGCCGTCAAACCTGATGCGACCCATTAACTTTATCCGTAGACCAGCCCTCACTACCCGAAGGACCTATCTTTGCCCACCCGGGAGCCCTCTGAATGGCCCCGCGCACGGATGCAATTTTTTCTGGGCCTCTGGCGCCCGACACCCTGGAATCCATTGTTCTTCGGGTCGGCGTGCATAGAGTATAGGCACGGGTAGTGAGTGTTAGCATTGAGAGTCGGGGGCTGGTGCCGTAGCTGCCCGCACACAGGCCGCGGCCGCGGCGTAGCCGTACGGATCCCCGGCAACCCTGTCCGTTCGATCCGTCCTGGATACTCAAGGTCGTGTCCGTATCATCTAGCTGTCAACGCCCCAAGCGTCCGAGCCGGACCTACAGCCCGGAGCGAACGGGATATCCATGCACAGGTTAGCCTCTCGGCGGGCTAGTCGCATTGCAACCTGGGCAAGGATTGCCCGAGCTTGGACAGGGCCGCCTGGGGATTCGTACCCGGCACACTGCCCCACAAATGTTTCAGACGGGCGTCTGTTGATTTTCTCGGCCTATACGATCCTTGTCGATCGTGAGGCCGTCGTTGACAACAGTTCGGACGTTGCCGCTGCGGGCGCCATGATCTGACCACTGTACGTTCCTTAATACGATCACCACACAACGAAAGCTGCTGTAGAGTAGAAGGTCGGACAAGGCTTGGCGTATTGACGTCGAATATATGGTTACATATACTTATATGAATATATATAAGTATATGTATTTATATATGCTTAGTTATACATATGTATGTATGAAGGCGAGGCGGCTAAGAAAACGTCGTACGGTTCCCCTCCTCCGACCTCATCCCTCAAAACAACCTCAGCGAACGTACCTTCTCAGAGCCCAGATGATCACATCCCCGAACCTCTGACCATTAACCATAACTTACCCCGAAGCCTAATCTTCAACTAACCCCCACCAGCCCGAAAACGTATATCTTCTTACCCAAAACCACTCTGAATTAATCCGCGTATTTATGCGATATTTCTTCGAATTTTGCGCCCGATTTAAAGACATTCTTCTTCGGTCGGCGTGCAACGGGCGCGCCGTGGGTGGTATCGGCCGCCCGTATGGGGCACCTAGCATGGGCTTGGTACCGTACGCACAAAGTTACGGCGTGGCCGCACGAACACCAGTTTTCATCCGTTCGGATAACTCTACTATGAGCAGGCAGTCCAGGGCTGCCAGGTGTTCCGCAAGATTAACGCCGGTTGGTCGTAGGGCTAGGGTTGCCTGACCTGCTTGGTAGGCACAATACTAAAACGCCGCTACACTAGGTAGTTAAGCAGGGGTCTTGCTCGTTGGCGGTCTGTTTGGCTTCTAAGGAACACCTCAACTGTCAAGTGACTAGGGGCCGCGCAAAGCGAACAGAAAGACGGATGAGATACATACGCTGCATGGAGCTTGCGACAAGTCGAGCTCAGTGTAAGTAGCAGTTGAGTCGACGGCTACCGTCGCCTCGCGCGTCGCTCTCTACTTGAAAGACGGGTATGGACTGCGGTCTCTGCTACAGCCCGTCTGCCCGGGTTGATGGATCGGACTCGGCATTGCTTTCATATGCACTTCGCCTGACTTATCTCGCCCGCGAGAATTTAGGTCGACCAGATAACTATAACTCACAACCAGACCCTATGAACTAGATGACACTCAGTGATGCTTGTAGGTGTTCATTATCCTTCGGAATGCACGATACAGGGCGGTAGACCCCGGCTTCTACGCCCAACGGACGGACGGGGTGTCCGCAAAGCACGATCATATGCGCAGGGTATACAGGTATTCCAACACAGAAAACGTTGACGCATTCACCTAGTAGACCTCAGAATGCCCCATGTGGGAGAGGGACTTCAAAGTTCAGACTGGCTAGCTTAGGCCCAAAGAAGCCACAGGTATATTCGGCTCACCGCCGCCGCAACAGCAAATCACCTTCGCTGAAATAGACCCGGCGACAGATCACACACCCTGACGCCAACGCCGACGCGCACACCGATCCTTTCGGTGATAGCCGACGTCACGTGAGTATTGCTGGGATGTATGTTGCGTCCACAGAAATCATGAGGGACATGTCGAGGATCGCAAGTCGGACCCTTGGGGTGGCATGTGACGTCACTATCTTGTTACCTCAAGAGTCACTCTATAAGTAGGCAGAAGCTTGGCGTGCATTCTATACAAAGACCCGTTTCTTTCTCTCTTTTCTCTCTCAACCCCCCCCCCCCCCCAACACACACCATGTGGATATGCTTGATGTGCTAATTGAGCTTGGATGCTTGTCGATAATGCCTTAACAACATAGCTACACATCACTTGGGCGATGTTTCCATGCTTACTATAAGGGATTGGGTAGACGGAACGGAGAAGCCCGGGAGCAGCTCGGCCAACGGAGGCCGGAGGGCCGGAGAGGCCTGCGGGTCCAGGGCACAGAACCATCCACAGAGAGGACTTGGCGAGTACTCGTTGAAGGCTGGAAAAAGCGAATCCTCGAAGAAGCAAGCAAAAATAGCGCAGCAATACCATACATACCTTTTAGGTTCTGCTTCTATCAGTTTGACCTAACCGTGGCCCGTAGCCCCTAAATACCTTTACACTTAACTACGCAGTACGTACCATGGAGTATGATTGAAGCAATGTTTCAAGTGAATCTAGCTACGGAGGGTGCGCGATTGCTGAGCAACATGTTGTATGCCGAGATGAAAGTCCTCGCTAGGGGTCCACGCAGTTCACTACTGAACTATGTCTACTTACTATTCACTAGATGTAGCTCCTAGTACGCAGGTATAGCTATAGAAACCAGGTACAGCAAGAGACATAGAGTAGGCGCTTTGTTGAACTCTTCTCTACTTCTCTACATCGGGGTGTTGGTATATATGTACGCTAGCGAATCATATATTAGATCCTGCCTAGCCCCCGGTTCTGTGTCAGGACGTTTGGGATTTGTAGCATTGTGAACCATTTAAGACAGCGAAGGATTGAACCACATCCATATTGGAATCTCACGTCCACTGTCTGTCACTTAAAGAAACCAAGGACAGGCGCTGGAACCGCATCCAGTGATGTAGCCTCCTAGATTTGTGGTCTCGTACCTATCTCGCCAAGTATCGTTCCCAAGCCTAATGTTATGTTATAGATAGAGCGGCTTGTGTGATAAGTTGCTAATATAACACTCGAGGGCCTCACCTTATCAACGTGGGCGTCTCTCTCATCTATAACGTAGGTCTACAACGCCTGTCTTGTCAGACCAGTATGGGATCCCCCAACCTAGTTCTACCCTATATAGTACCGGAAGACGGAGAGGGAAAGAGAGGGAGATAGTGGGGGAGATTGATGCCGCTCCCAACATCTTCATACTAGCTCTCCACGCTGGTTTGGCACCAGTGGATGACCTAGCGAGGCCTTGGGCTGACCCTCAGAGACGGAGAGGGGCAGATTTTCCCTTTTCTCAGTCCATGCTTGCGTGGTGCTGTAAAGTGGGACTGGTCCCGTCCGCTCCACATTCCCGATCGCAGAATAGGCTAAACCGACCTGAGGGACTAACAAGAAACCGCAAGTGTATTAGGAGAAAAGCTTTACGGTATTGGGATTTCATGACATGCTGCGTCTGGCCGCCTCTCTCGTCTTACGTTGTGGGATATCTGATTTCTAACCCCGTTCATCCTACCCATGGGTTCCTTTCCTTATTTCAATCCCCACGTCACATATAGTAACTCGGCATGCCTATGGTAGACGAATAGGGACGACGAAATATCATAGACACCGTCCTGCCCTAGCAGACCTCGGGCTTGATTGAGAAAGGGTCAGCAACTTGCCCAGCCTTCCAGAGTCTGTCTCACGGGACAGAGACCAGTTCAACATGTGGCTTACAAGCGCTGGACCGTCCCTATCACAGCCACTAGCACCTTCAGCCGTCGTTAGGGACGTATCGCACATTACAAATTGCCGAGTGGCCCTGACCATCTCGACATAGTACGTCGCGTTGGTGTGTACTGTGTGTGAGCGTTGGAGTGCATGAAGGCCGGAGACCTTGCTGCGTCACTCGGCAGCGGAGCATGGAACACCCCCCCGGCCGGATGCCACGTAGGCGAGGCAGCAAGCAGCTGGCACCGGCACATAAGGACACCAGGGTCTCCGGGCAGCCGGTCGGCGAGCTGCATGTAAGAGGCATCGCCGGCGCCTTTGCCGTCCTATTGTCGCGCCTTCCTGCTCTGGAGACGCTTGAGATACGGACCTCCGACCGGGCCGGGCATTAGCAGGGTGATAGACCGGCTACGACACTAGCACTCGGAGACCTTACAGTCTTGCTCCTACGTCGGATGATACTTTCGGCCAATAGTGCCAGCTTTATAAACCGTGAGGCGGCTAGCCGGATTGTCGTGCCATTATCCGGCCGCAGGCACCACCGCCAGGTTCGACTTCCACATCAGCGTAGGCGCCGTGCTTTGTATCTTATGACGGACGGCCCCCGTCGGCAACTACGCTAGAATAATTGGTCCTGAGCAAGGTTGACCTCTGCGAGGTAAGCGTGAGCCGGCTGCCCCGCCCGTGCGTGCCCGAACCTCAGGATTCTCCGCAGGGAGGATATCATCGACGCCGAGCACACACCGTCGTAGGCCAACATACACGCCTTTCGCACTTCCTTCGAGGCTTGTGCGCCCTCGCTGGGGGATCTCCTTCAGCCTGATCCTGTGGCTATGCGGCTTCGGTGTGTCACCCTATCACCACCCGCGCTGCTCAGATGGGAGATGGAAAGCTTGGGGGGGCTCGCCGACGTGCTCCGTGCTAGCATGGAATACCCGATGTTCTTCTAGCGATATTCCCGAGGGGACAGCCCGATCGTACCGTGGTAGTATTCGTTCGAGACTTAGATCATGGAACATATGGCACCTAGGCCGTCAAGCTTGAGGGAGTCGAAGGTGGAGATATAGTCGGCAAGTGAGACATCATAGGCCGAAGCGTTAGGGAATAGCATGCATCTGCTCGGGAGGTTTACGGTATAGGCGTCATCACTGCTTGGTTGGAGGGTGGGGGGGTTTCGAATTCACACCGGTAACTTTCTCAAACGCACGCACAACCCTAATTATCTCACTAATAGCCTTTGACTCGCCTGAGCTTTAATGCTGCTATCCGTACGTCGTGTGGGAAAGGAGGGGAAAGAAAAGGATAAAGCGGGGAGAGTCCCCGCACAGGCTAAAGGGAAAAAAAAGGGAAGAGAGAGAGAGTGGAGATCCTGCGTGCGCAGTTTGGCTAGTGCTGGGGTGAAGCTGTATGGCCCGTCAGCTGACAATGGCTTTCAACTCACTGGTGGCGTCCTTAGCCCTCGTAGGGAGTAGTTTTTCGTTCCTAGCAACCTCGAGCGCTTTAATCTTGATTGGTCTTCACCATACTCGACGCCGGTCTCTACGACACACCCTCGTCCTTAACCTCATGGTTGCTGGTAAGGTGTTCTCCTATCAACGTCAATGTTAAGCGGGATGAGAAACTAACCAAGACGACCATCAACGCAAAGAAGTCATTAACTCAGCTAATAACACTATATCGGGGATCATCTACGTTAGGGACCAGGAATTACAACGCGGAATAGCGTGCGTCTTGAACGGCGTGTTTAGTCAGCTCTCAACGCAAGCATCCGACTTCTCCATCCTCGCCATCGCTATAGCCACGCTTCTGGTGATATGGCAGAGAACAAGTATGGCGGACAGCTCATCACTTAAGAGATTCTCAATCTGCTGCTGCGTATGGCTTATTCCGATTACTACTAGTGCCTTGGCTGCTAGGATCGGTGTGATAGAGCCAGTTGGCGGGAACTGCTGCTGGATTGCGCGGGACCGGCCCAACCTTCGACTTGGCCTCACCTATGTCTGGCGTCTGTGGATCATATCCACTACCGTTTGCATCTACACTTTCGTCTGGTGTTATCTCAGCAAACGTCCTCGCCCCGCCGCTAGTACGTCCTGGCTTTCGTGCGATACCGGATCACTAACAGTACGCCCGACGACAATGGCCATACTCGAGCCACCAGGAAGAAACTTCACACCAACCAGGCTTATGTGGGGTACGCCTATGAGGTGCTTGCAAGACAGCCGGGCAAAACGTACGAATTGTTCCCTTTCCCGCGCCTCAGAGTACGCTCTAACCAGGTATTTAGGAGAATCGGATAGCAGATGCGGCAGTGCTGCTGATGATCAACGTGGGCAGCAAGCTGGGCCGTTGGCTCCGCGTGCTCCTTCCGTGGCCAGAGTCCACAAGGAAAAGAAGTCACACACGACGGTACGCTCGGAGACGTCGCGGCAGAACGAAACCAGTCCGGATACGAGCCAGGTATTCGGACCGAGGGGGGCGGGCATTGGTCGATTAGGCACCAGGGAGCAACAAACACACGTTAGGGCATTAGGTGAACGACGTCCTCTACAAACTACACAGGCACTTACAGCAACGCTTCTTCAGACAGTCAGGGACTGCTCAGATTTCACCAACGGAGAAGATACTGCGGAATATAACAGCGGAGGTGGGACTGCAAGCCAGTCATGTATTCCTCGACCGTGGGGAGCTTCCCGCCTCCTGGAGTACAGATGGAACCCCAGCAGAGACACCACCGTCGCAAAAGACGGTGTATCGTCAAATGTCACGGCTGCAATGATGGCTAATCTTTCTACCAAAAAGCAGACCCAGACGTCAGAGCGGCGCATTAAGCGCATGATACTGCTGAAATCCTGTCCTATCTTATACATAATTCTCTGGATGCCCAGCCTGTTGAGCGGAATCATAGAGACTTCTGAAGCTAAGACGTTTAGCTCGGTATCAGCAGCGCTGCAAGTCTCCAGCCAGTTTGTTGGTCTTGCTAATGCAGTGACGTACTGCTTCCATGAGAGCGTAGCGTGTATATCATGAGATTGTAATAGTTATTGATCGCATCAAAGGCTGTAAGCATAATGGTTCTTTCTTTCTTCTTTCCCCCTCCACTCCCCTGGCTGATTTGGTTTCGCGGTTTCCTAATCTACCTTACTAACCAAGCAACCAACCAACCGAGCCACCAGCCAACCAGCCAACCAATTGACCAAGCCCTCACCATTCTCTCAACAGAAAGAAAAGAAAAGAAAAGAAAAACGGAAGAGTCGTTACAACTACGTGGGGTTGGTTAATATGTGCATAATTTACTTGTTCTTCGTTTTAATATTGAACCTCTCATATGCTTTTGCCCCCTTTACCTTTCTCTGTACGTGGCCGGCTTGATTCTCATGATAGGTCAGTATTAATATCTTGGGTGTCTATGATTAAAGCAAGTGTCTGTCTATGCTCTCTATCATAAGTTAAAGAGATGAAGAGAGTAGTCAAGTACACTAAGGATTTAGCACGTGAAGCCATAGTGGCCTTGGATAACTCTAGTACCGCATCGAATGAGTATACGAGGTGGTTTAGCTATGGATAGTCTCTCTCATTATGTCTACTGCTCTCCTTAGTATTATTGCCTTATACTTAACTTATTTTCAAGAAGAAATAGGGCGCTTACCACAGCGAGACCAGATGCTAACGCTAACAGAATCCAGCTCTTCGTAGTAAATACTAGCAGCTTCGAGGTAATGGAAAGATGCCTCCAAGCACCCTCAGGCACTGTGAAGTCTTATGAATAGGATAGCCTGAGCCTGCAGAGACTAGTGTACGGTGTTACGACCCGTTATGCATGGATAACAGTTGACCGACCCACTTGGGCGTCGGGCGGCTAGGACAGGACATTTGTACTCTGCAGGATCACGGGAACAACAGGGACTCACTCAGGAACGGAAGAAGTATGGTACAGGTCACGTGATGATAAGGAATGAGCATAGATAAGGGACCCACAGTGAGCGCTCAGTGTAGACTAGAATGAGCGCTCATCCCACTTCGAAATGAGCGCTCATGGTAATAAGGAAAACAACGCTCATGGACGACAACTGTTCAGATAGGAAAACCTGTATATAGTATGACCCTGAGCCTGGCTCATGGTCAGACTTCCATAGCTCTTCAGCAATCAACTTAGTATTCATCCTCACGGATACTCTCAGCTTACCTTCACTGCGAATTACTTGTTGAGCCTAAGACTGATCACCTTAGCCTCTGAAGACCTGATCTACTACAGCCTACGACCTACGACGCAGACCACGACCCAGTGTACTGTTATAACGTGTCAATCCCCAACTTCTGTTAGCAGACCCTACTGTCGGATAGCTGACCGTAACATACGGATTTCCTCCCGCGGGCGCTGTTTCCTGCAGGGGCGAGGTGGTCGCTAGCACTGTTCATACTAGCGACCAATTCTTCGGAACTAACACCCTCATCGACTGCCATTCTTTCTTCAAAAAGCCCAGCACTTCAGAGATGCTTTCCAACTGCCGAAAGGGGAAGTACTCCTCATTCGTAGGCATGATTTTGCTTCACAAGATGCAGCATGTCAACACTATCATTAGCCAGGGTAAGAGGTGTGTTGATCCAGCATGTTCTAGTAGAAGATTTGGGTTTGATTCTCTTCTTTTCCCTTTCTTTCGCCCTGATATGTTTGACTCAATAACAAGCTTCCGCTTAGGGATAGTTAGTCACTATGAGATACCAATATAAGAGGCTTGGAGACAGAGAAAGACAAGGCCAGGAACGTATAAAGCTCTGTGTTATCTGCTATAGGTGCCATGGCAGTCCCATCTAAACGCATGTTATATGTATCATGTCGGAGGGTTCCGACGACACCTTTTCAACCTCTATCCAAGCTACGCTCGAGCTGCTGGACCGGACAGTATTCCGGCTTCGGCGTATACGTCGGCCCTAGATGTTACCACGTCACCTGGCTTGCGGACAGACACGGCATTATTAGGCTCGGGGAGCACGAGGCTATAGCCCTCGCAACGGTTGAGAGGATGCAATAACCTCATTCTTATTGTTTTTGTTGTTGTTATGACAAGGTAAGCTTGGATTAGTGATAGTAATGACAGGATTGCGCCTGAGTGATTCTGGGTCACTGGTTTGTATATCCTTTCATTTGTTAGTAGTAGGTGATAGGGGGTTCGTTCATCCTCCCAGCGCCCACCTCAATTCGATCAATCAAGTTTGGGGCCCTATAATTGAACTCATTGACTGGGGATGGCTTTGTGATTGGTTGGTAGGTTGATTGGTTGGTTGGCTTGTTGAACTTGACTGATTTACTTGAATTGCGGTAGCCGCTGCTTCGTCCACCGCAAGGAGGGGCTGATATCGGGCCTCAATCGCTGAGCTGTCGGGGACCCCGTAAGCTGCAAACCTGGTGGTATCCCGCCTCGTTCGTACCGCGGTAGTACCGATGGGATGTTAGGCTGGGGATAAGACATATCTATCCGTCTTTCTATAATCAAGAGGGTTGGTGGTTTTAACAGTCGTAGTAGGGCCGAATAACGGTTAAAGAAGTGAAAGTTTTAGGTGGCATGCAAGGAAACACCGTCTGGTTATGGTTCATGTATTCTGGGCTGAGGGCATGATTGCTAGGTGCAATCTAGGGAATAAGAGGTTTGTGAAGGTGTTTTTTCTTTGTCCTCTTCTTTTGTTCCTCGGGAGAATACAACATGCTGGCTTTATGCCAGGTTCTCATTTACGGTCCATGCTTATCTCTGCCCGCATTGGAATTGGCATCTATGGATCATTTTCTGCTGGACGGTGCTAGTCCAGAGAACAAGAATAGCCCGGAGAGGCCGTTCAAGGAGGTGAAGGGGGGGTGTGCAATTCTTACGTAGCTGGGGACGTTTGCTGTGTAAAGGCAAACTCCTACACTGATTGCGAGCGTCGTTCCACGTGTAATTATCTCAAACCTTGGAGGTAAAATTTCCTAAGACGCTGGACGAAGTCACGGAGATGAGCGGCTACACCTAGGATCCACCTCCACAGTGAAATGGTCCTATATGTAGAATAGTGGGGGCTTGTGCGTTGACTACAGGGCTGACAAGGGCAGGGTAGCTTGGCGCTAGTCCCACACACAGGGAAGGGCTGTGAATGAAGGGGTTGATGGTTTGGACAGAATCGGAGAGATCACAACAACGCTATGTATAACGTCCACACCTGGACCCTCCCTCTAGTACCAGGGTTAAGGGGAAACGCCACGTAACCTCTGGCTGTTGGCTTAGGTGTGCAGATAGTGGTTTAAGAACAGCCTTATATAAGATCAGCTGGGCTTTATAAATAGGACTATCAGTCCCTCGTCTAGTTAGAATCTCCTGTCAAGATGCCTATATCATCTGTCCTTCTCGCCCTCCTTAGTTGAACTTGATTTTTTTCTAGCACGGTTGCAGTAGAAGTCCTTGACTCTTTGATTCTCCGATTAAGCCACTCCCTCGGCACGATGAGGCTCACGAGCGTTCTGGCGTTTTGCGCCACGGTCTACGGTCTGGCCATCTCGAACGTACTGAACGGAACTGACATCTCGGTGCCTCAAGACGACAGCACAGCTGCGACGCACGAGGATCATTTCAGTGCAAGTGGGATATTCTCACGAGACCAGAGTAAGGCCTGGCGAGAGGCCGAGAAGGTTGTGGGACGCCCGCTTCAGAACAACAAGTATTACTACTTCATGTCCTGTAACCCGGCGTATCGTAATCATCGCCAAACACGGGAGCCTTACCTGAAGTACGTGGTGGACCGGACCGACTGCGTCCATGTCGGCTTAGTGATTGGGAAAACGGCTAGATTCCAGAAGAAGTTCGAGGCCGAATATTTCCACGTGAGAGTTCTGGATAGCAAACCGGGCGAATGGAGCCAGACCCGCCACAAATGGGACGGCCCTGTTATAGATCAACGGTTAGTCCTTGCCCGGCGCATGATTGGTCTTATGCTAACGCAGACATCTCTAGTATAACCTTCAAGGGGCAGAAGGCTTCAGTTAACATTAAAGACTTGTGGAATTATGGTTAGTCCTCCCTAGTGTCTCCCCGCGCGACAGATGCTTAATTACGTGGTGTGTTTTAGGTAAAGAGTGGGTGGCAGCTGCCGGGAAAAAGATAGACGCAAACCACAACTGCCTGAGGTACTTCGACTTCCTAGTGTCTAAGATCTGAGAGGCCCTCGCTCAAGCATAATCTCGGCCGTTTCCTCTTTTTTTTTTTTCCCTTTTTTTTTTCCCCCTTCTTCCTTCTCTTTTTCGTCCTCTTCCTCCCCTTTGTTTGGGTTTCTTTTGCGATAGATGGACATGCGCTCCCACGACTGTATAGGGACAGGAGTGCTTCACGGTGAGCACGAACCCACGGAGGCATCCCAAGAGCTCAGTTACTTTGTATAATAGAAAAGCCCTCCACCGAATGTTCATAGCGAATAGGACTTATGTGACGAGGAACCGCTCGCTGAGAGGATGATCGCTAGGTCTGAGTAACCCTTCCCTGTGCGCAGTGTCCGAGCCGAGTAATACACCGATGAGCTTTTGTTCGTTCTGGGTCTACAACGTACGGATTAAACACCTGGATTCCCCTCAGCCCGTATCCAGGTTCGACATAGTACGTAAATCAGAGGTAGATTGATTTCAAGCCGCATGAGAGGAAACATCGTTAACAGCGGGGAAAGGACTTTAAAAGCAGCATCTGTAATTACTGGTTGTAATAGTCTTGCCTGCCTTAACGAAGGCAGCTCTGGGCGTAAGATGGCTACCTAAAAGAACACGACGAACTACCTTAGACTGATACAGACGTGCCAGCTAGGGGAAGGATGTTTAGACGTAGTTGACGTCAGCTACCCCTAACAAAGCTAAGTGGCGACGATCAGCGACGCCAACGATAACGGCGAGCTCAAATACTCTTGCTTCCTACACTGGCGAAGTATAAGGTTTGGATATATCTGTTTACTACGTACAATGCCTGCAGTCTCCTCTGGTAAAGGAGGCCGGGGGTTGCTAAGGGTCGGCAGGCCATACGTTATTAGTGCTGTCAAAATTAAGATAGGAAGGGAGTCGGCATAAGAATCTGGCAGACAGTATGAGTCTAGCTTCGTGAGGTTGTAAGCGTCGATATTATGGTGACTGAGGCGATTCAGAGCTTTAAAGGTAGGGATAATATCGACGATCGGGAGGGGATAGGTAAATCAGGATGACGATGACGATGCAAACCTGTGACTCTTGAATAAGGACACCTTGCAGGAACAAAGGGAGCTCATCAGCTCATATGGGCGATAGTGCTGGCTAGGACACGGAACCCGAGAACATCTGCATCCCACGCGACAGGTGGCAAGGCAAAAACCACAGACGCCCACCTAGGAGAACAGACATCAACGAGAGGAGACGCGCATTCCACACGTATTTAGCTCAGGAGGAACGCTTATAGGATCAATTGAAGCGTGTATCAGAGAGTGGTGATGAAGATGATAAACTGTCTCCCTCTAATCCCCCCGTCCCCCTTCTGGGCCCGCGGGCCCACGATAGGCACATACAGCATAAAAGGTATCTAAAAGATTCTCCATGGCGATCATTCTCTTAAGAGATTTATTGCCGACTCTCGACTGCCCACTGCAACGCCAGTCTCAGCACCATTGTTGTGGACAACTAGGTGCTATCCCTTCTTTTTGTCGGAGACCACCAGGGCAGCAAGGCAATGCCACCGGTCCTTTATTCATCTATCTCCCCCGCCGATTCGGGTTCGAGATTGGCCACTGAAGAAGCCTAGCCAGGTTGCTTTGCCGCCTCTTGAGGCTCTGAGAAAGTTCCCCATAACGTCAGAGGGAGTAGCGTCGGCGAGGTATAGGATGCGCGGATTTCTCACTGAAGCATTGTCGTAGGCAACGACTCGTGGGTGAATGTGAGGTACTTCTGAGCGTTGAAGGCCTTGTGTGAGGAGTAGCAGATATGCGGTCGAACGTAGTTTGGGGGTCTTCTGGCAGTTCAAACAGGGCAAAGGTGTGTGGGGATGGGTCTGCCTTTGAAGACATTTATCTCTCGCTCCGACGCCGGCTAATATAATTCTGGATAAGCTTAGACGTATAGAGCGCGAAAAAGGGGTTCGAATGATGTAATTGATAACCGTGCTGCATTGGTATTCGCTGAGATTTCGCATGTTGAATAAGTTGTTATATGCATGACTTTCTGCCCACTTAGCTGCACAAACCGCGAGGCTGGTGCTGTGATTAGCCAAAACCTGCTCTGTAGTGGGCCCGCAGCAGGCCTCAACTCAAGGACCAGAGCCGTTATGAGCTTCTCAAAAGCAACTCTTCCCAATGGTCTCGTTAACCTATCAGCAGTCTGCTGGTTGCTTGTTGGTGTATAGCGGGGTGGAGGCTGATAATGTCCGTCTGACCCTCTTTGCGAAGGAGAATGGTATTGAATATGTCGCCGTGCTTTGTTCTGGAGTAAAAATGGGGGGCTTTGCTTTTCTTTTTTCTTTTCTTTTTCCTTTTCTTTTTCCTTTTCTTTTTCTTTTTTTGCTAAAGGCGAGAGCGCAAGAGCTTTCTGATTTTCACTATAGAGCGATATAGCTATCCTGAGGTTGTTAGTATAATTCACGGTAGATGTAAGCGTGCTGGCTTTGCTTATTTCACCAACTAACCGCTCTAACCGCTCTGAGCCGTATGGCTTCTTCTGTGCAGGTGTGCTTAAGGTAGGTTGCTCATGTGTGCCCTGCCTACCCGGCTTCACGGGAAGAGATAAGCAACGCAGCGCCGGCGCCCGACGCGCGCACTGCTGACCTATAAGATACGGGGGCGCCGTATGAGGACTGCCAGGACAGGTTAGGTAAAAGGGACGGAGCAGCAAAGGCGATGCGAGGTTATGTATATGTAGATAGCAGGTCACATGTAAGGGTCTAGGACAAGGTCGGTGCCATTGGTCTAGCCTACTACTACGAGCATTCCAAGCTGGAGGAAAGAAGAACCATTCTGGGAAAGAGTGGTGCCCTTCTCATCTTTAAATACATGTGAGTCTTCTTCCAGAAGCTTCCATTGAGTAAGGGCCGACAAGGTTCTCATAACCTTCCACGATATTCTGTAACCTTCCAAAGTATTCCATAGCTGAGGGTCTAGCCGAAGCTTCATATCGGTCCATAGACCGTGACATCACATATCTCTTAGGAGGGGGCAGATTTCGGTAATCCAACTTTTGACCCCTAACCGCAGTTGATCTCTGTGAGCCTTCACCCCGTGTCATACATCTACTGATAAATGTCACGGTCTATGGACCGATATGAAGCTTCGGCTAGACCCTCAGCTATGGAATACTTTGGAAGGTTACAGAATATCGTGGAAGGTTATGAGAACCTTGTCGGCCCATACTCAATGGAAGCTTCTGGAAGAAGACTCACATGTATTTAAAGATGAGAAGGGCACCACTCTTTCCCAGAATGGTTCTTCTTTCCTCCAGCTTGGAATGCTCGTAGTAGTAGGCTAGACCAATGGCACCGACCTTGTCCTAGACCCTTACAATAAAGGTGTTTCTATTAACCTCTACGGCTGCATTATAATAAGCTTAAGCACCTATGCCTAGATTGAGGCTACCACAAGCGTATTTGACTTTGTTTTAGCAGTGACTAGCTTTTTATGAAGACATCAAATTGAAAGGTTTGAAAGGATATTCAGATTACTGTTCCTATACCCAGTCTTTATGATTTCCATAGATTCAGGAACATGGGTGCGAGTCTGTTTGCTGGTCCTGGCCATGGATGACATCAGTCAGACCTTGGTGAGGCAGGCTTCTGTCACGAGATTCCCAGGCATGTCTCGGAAAGCGCTTCGTTTAATGCCTTAATGATGGGTGGGATCGTAACAGTAGCAGCGGATGAAGCGGATGAGAGTGAGAAGATTAATCGGTTACTTCACAACTCCTCATTAGAACAACACAGGAACTCTAACTTCTACCCTCTCTCATACCCTTTCTATATATCAGGCGCGATCACTATTCAGACAGACAAAATGAAGAGAATATTATCACCTTGCCATGAGTGCTCTACTTCTACTTTGAGAAGCCTTTTATTGATGTCGAAATTCGCAATGGCGCCCTTGATAGAGGCAACAAAGATGGTCTTTCCGATCCTGGTCCAGCAAGCCTTCTGGGCGACGTTTTTATCCGCAGCTGATACGGCGAAAGGGGCCACAGCGCCCAACTTCATGGTCTTGCGGCAGTCCGCAAGAGCCTTTTTCATGTTGTCGTTCTGAACCATTGAGCCCTTGATTTCCTTCGCCGTGTTGGTTTCGAGACCTGTCATAGTCCAGCACTCCCTCAGAATCTCGCGCATCTTCAGACGCGGCTTAGTGAGATCGAATGCATTCTGGGCGTTGAACACGGTCAGGCGCTTATTTGTGGTATCGATCTCGAGGTAGTTGATGACCATCCGATCACCATCCTTATCGAATTTCCTGAAGCCGTGGGAGTGGACAGAAAATTCCCAAACCTTGCCGCCATGTGACTTTGTGACATCAGCCCAGTAGGCAGAATTTCCCTATTCATGTCTTTATTAGCGACCCATCGCAAGGTCAGGGTAATATGTGAACTTACAGCAAAAGGACGTATGACTGCGGCGGAGGTCAGCGAGGCGACCGCGAGGAGAAGTGCGCAAAAGCATTGAGGAAACATAGGATTAAGTGGGTCTTTAAGCTATACATGCGTCAGAACCTTGCAGTAGTAAGCAAGTCAGCAGCTGATGTTTAGGACTGTCGAAGTATTTCTGAGCTTGTGGGGATGAACGAGGTTAAAGGTCACTGTAATAACCGTTATATCAGTCAGATCAATGTGATAACTCGCTCAAGCCTATGAGACAAGAGGTCTGAAAGCAAGACGTTTAAATAGTGACCTGTTTATTACTGTTGTCCTCTATTCCGCACAGAGTCATGACACTGATCAGCGCCCTGGCTGGTGGATCCATACCATGATACAAGGTACCTTGTCCCCCGCCCTTCTGAGTCTTCTTGAGCGAAGAGTGTACCCAATTAGAAATGTATATTATGATCTGTTTATTTTGGGATATTGGAAGGCGGCCTCGCCGAACTCGGTTCGTGGGAGGTGACTGATCATATCGTATCACGACCGCTACAGTTGGTCCCTTGTGGGCTTGTAACTATATAATACAGAACAGGGATTGATGACAAAGGATTTGTCACTATCGGAGCTTTTGCTTTGTGCCATAGTTGGGTGCCCTGTCCCGCCTGTAACGCATCGGGGGCGGTGTATTAGTTAGGGGAAGTAAAAAGTGATATGTCTAGGGTTGTAATTCTTCCCTTCTGGCTTTCCCATCGCAGTTTGCCGTCTAGAGGCGTGCATTGTTGATTGCCACATGACTCCCACGGGAAAACATTTAAGGGGCAGGATAGCATAGAAACCTCTGTGGCTACCTATAGGGGTACAAAAAGCGAGCGCGAATCATAGGGGGTCAGGCATCCTAGTTGCCTATTTAACCCTTGAACACGTTTTATGGAATAGGAGCTGACCGTGCGGAGTCAATCTCAGCTCATTTCTTCCTTAACGGATCTCTATGACAGAAGGACGATAGCAAGCGTGGGATGCGCAAGTCAAAAGAGTAGTTGATTAGCTATTTGGACAGAGCCTCAGGCGAGCGCGGTCTAGTCATGGACTAACTAAGCTGCAGTCATAACGAAAGGTAGGTTGAGGCCTACAGAGAATTTGGCATGAACAGGTACTTTGAGACCGGCGGCTTGATGTTTGCTGCTGGGAAACCTTTTCTGAGCGGTAGTTATATGCAGGCTGTCGAAACCACTTTATAAGCTTGAATAACCAAAAGAACTCAACTTAACAGGACATGCTCCTTATATGTAGCCCGTGCTAAAGTCTCCTATATATATATATATATATCGTTGATTGTACCTGACCCGTGCCGTCAAACGCTCGTATAAATGGCTATTGAGATCTTCAATTGCGAGACTTGATTGCGAAGATGTAATGCGAATAGTCTTTCCTCCTGTATTCAAATGCGATCATGTTTTGTCTTTGTATTTTTTATCTCTGTCAACATCCCCTAGTGCTGCGGGTAGTTGTGGGGTTTATGGCATGAGGTCTTCTGAAATAGACTCAAATAGTAGTGTTGTAGGTTAGTCTGTTGTTTGCAGCGGTCTTTAGTCATGGCTAGGGACCATTATCTCAGTCCACCCGATTCTTTCTTTCTTTCTTTCTTTCTAGCCCAATCCCAGCTCCAATAAATTACAAGCAAATCTCAATAGTCAGACCCTATGAATACGTAGTATTATCTCAGCAGTAGGTGGGTGAATTGCAAGTCAGCAGGGAAATTGCGGTCGATGTCGGCAATCTCCGAGCTAACCGGCATCAGCGCGTTCACGAGTGGAGCCATCTACTCCGTACAGTAATAGCTATGGGATCCCCGATAGACAAATGAGGGATCTCACGTAGCTGAGACGACACTAGTGCGAATGAGCTTCGCTGGCCAGTCCGCCGCCTTAGTGGCTCTAATGCCCTGATATCTTAGGCGAAGATGCGTATTTTCCTCAGGGGAAACAAAAGTTAACTTACAAATTGATTTGCGTTCCACAGGCCCTTTTATTCATATTCTCTTTCCCACTTCTCACACTTTTTTTTGCCTTCTCTTTCTTTCTTTTTTCCCTTTCCCTTTTTTTTTTTTTTTTTTTTTTTTTTTCCCTTTTTCTTTCTTTTTGTCCCTCTTCCCCCAACGCCGTTTTTGGCCCCTCAAATATCAATTGAAGCCAGCATTCGGTATTCCTTATCACGGCCCTTCTTCTCAGCACCCATGCGGCAGATTCCAATCTTCTTCAGGGGAATGCTTCGCATCCATGTATAGTCGCGATATTTCTTGATGATCTTTCTGGCGTCAATGACCCCATTCCGGGTCTTTCTAGCATTGACGATGGTGGCGTGGAGCGATAAGGGGGGACCCGTCTTGTCGACGATATTGGTCCTCTCGAAAACGTGCCTAATCTTGTGGCAAAGAGCGTTGAAATCGTAATCATGACATCGGGGTTGCGCAAAGAGGATATCTACGTGTCTTGGGTCGGCAGCCGGAAAAGTCCCCAGGCCATGCAGCGAAATCTTCAGTGGCGTGGTAGGGATTAAAGGCTTTATACTCTGGAGAACCTCGATAGCTTTCGCAATGTCTTTTGATCCCGCAAGGTTCATTACCCCCAGAGTAAGGTGAATAGTACCGAGAGGGCGCACTACGAATTCCGGTATGCCAAAACCGTTCGGTCGGGCAATGTCTGTCGTGAATGTGCTTAGACTTGCGGATAGCTGGGGGCGAGAGAGTTCCGTGACAAGCGGAATACATAGAAAGTGTGTATATGCCATGATGTACACCTGGTGCGTTGTAATGAGGTAAAAGATGTGTACTCTGCCACGCTCCAGCTTGACTGAGTGCTTGGTGTTGGGTGGTATTAATATTCACCTTTTCTAATTAGTCTTGTCCTGCCCCTTTACTTGACGCCAGTTGATTACTAATTAACCTCCTTGGTTACGTTACAGCGATCTTTAAAAAGGTACTTACAATGTGGATATGCTCGGCGTTACCGAAACCGAAATCCTACTTCATGCACGGTCATACCGCCCGAGATGATTGGCGAAAGAGTATCTGTATTTGATAGGTTGACGGCTTTACCTGGATAAGAGTAGACCATCTAGGTATATACCATACCGATCATCGTCTCCCGCGTCCTCGTCATCATTTGATTTAGTTATCATCGTTGCTGCCTCCTCGGGCTCGCCCACAAGCACATGGACCCCGATGGGAACAGGATGCGCGGCCTTTCCGCCCCAAACAAAAGCATTTGGCTTAGCTGATGCTTAGAGGATGGGGTAAGCAACGCAACTCGCTAATTAGGAGGTGTGACGCGGCAGAGTAGTAGATCCAACAGGGCCGGATCTCGGTAACTGCTCCGGCGAAGCCAGAGATCTCAATCCTGGCTCTAGCCTATGACAGGTGAAAATACTAGTGATGTTGAAACGTGCTCCTCCTCACTTGCTTAGTAGCTATCTAGGTAGAGGTCCGAGAAGTACTAAACATCGAACGGAATTGCGCTTTAGGAACAAACAACGCTTCGTTATGAGCGTATACTTGATCTGATAACCCTTTTGGGTGCGACGTATAGCTGCTGATAGTGTTTAGAGGTTGTTATATGTTACTATTCCGTCCCATTACAAGGCATAAACTTGCTTTATCTCTCTTATTACTTGCAAGTTAAGACGGCTCTGGGTGGGAACAGGCCGCGCAGGCTCATTAGCCCTTGCTTATTCAAAGTGCCCTCGTCTAAGAGGCTAGTAAGAGCAGTCTAGAAAATAAGAGGATGCACAGCATCTAGGCTAGTTATCAAGGCAAATAGCTCATGATAAGAAGAAGACTGTTGAGGGTGGAGCTTTGGTAATAAAGTGAGTAGTGGGCGATGAAGCGACAAAGGGTCATTTTACATGGTAGAGGAAGTGAGATGTTGAACCAGCTCTGGACGTGGTCTACATAGAGCTAGTAACTGAGTGTGGTTAGATAAGGATAGGTAAGATTACACTTAAGCATAGTGGTTAATATTCGAAAACTATTGTAGTAAGATATACTGCCTGTGACATGTGGTATGAATCGTTCATCAAGTGACTGTAAACCAACGGCTGCTGAAGCTGGCTAGTGCTAGTGAGTTGTGCGATACTGCCCCTTGATTCGCGTGAAACATTGTCCTTTTCATATTAGCATCAGATTGTGAAACCGAAGACTAGGTAGAGGGGGTTTGCTCATACTGTAGTTGTAAACTGTAAGGGTCTAGGACAAGGTCGGTGCCATTGGTCTAGCCTACTACTACGAGCATTCCAAGCTGGAGGAAAGAAGACCCATTCTGGGAAAGAGTGGTGCCCTTCTCATCTTTAAATACATGTGAGTCTTCTTCCAGAAGCTTCCATTGAGTAAGGGCCGACAAGGTTCTCATAACCTTCCACGATATTCTCTAACCTTCCAAAGTATTCCATAGCTGAGGGTCTAGCCGAAGCTTCATATCGGTCCATAGACCGTGACACCAATGGCGCATTTGCTAGAAGGTTCCAGGAATATCGACAAGGTCAATGGCAAGGTTATAAGAATGCCCAGGAAATAGGGAGGATACGGTTCTGTTTCCTGTTCTTCAAGAAGATTTATTGTACTCGTAGTAGTAGGCTAGACCAATGGCATCGACCTTGTCCTAGACCCTTACACTCCCCTTCTTCTCCTCCCACTCTATCCTTAACCCTCTGCCCTGTTTTTCCATCTCATCCCTCAACCTCTACTCGTAATATCCTTGTTGGGCTGTTCAATGCCTTAATATGCCCTTTCATCTGTCCCTATCTACCTTCTTCTGCTCTGACCCTAACCTTTTCTCTCATCTGTCCCTAACCTTTTGCTTCCATCTGTCCCTGAATATCTCTCTCTGCTCTGTCCCTAACTACCTTCTCTCATCTGTCCCTAACCTTTTCCCTCCATCTATCCCTAACCTTCTTTTTTATCTACCTCTAATTATCCCTAACCTTGTTCTTTTCCCTATCCCTACCCTTCTCCCTACTTTCTCTCCGTCTCCTCCTTCTACGTGTAACCTGAACTTATAATATAATACTTTTACCTCATTCTTTATCTATTTATTTTCCTACTTCTTTCCTCCTCTATCCATTAACCTATTTTGCCTTTTATCTTGTTGTTTTCTTCACTGCTATTTCTACTTCTATTTCTCAAATAATAAACCCACCTCTGTCTCTGAAACGTCTTACCTGTGTGCACCTATGTCCCTGGCTTTGATGTTGATACCTGCCTCTCTTGCCTGTGTGCTGCTCTCCTGCTGCTGTGTGTCCTATGCTTTTTGGTGCGTGGTAATATCTGCTTTAACTATACACTCTATCATTTCTATCACTTGATTTGTTCTGAACTGCTGCCTTCCTCTTTGTGCTCTTTTGACTGAACCTCCTCCTTACCCTTTCCCTTGTTCTGAACGATCTTTATCCCAATTAACCCTAAGTACTACTGTTTCATCCTTGACGTTTTCTTCGCACTTGATTATAACTATGCCCTTCTGCACTATCCCTGACCCTTTTCTTTTATCTGTCCCTACCCTTTTCCCTCTATCTATACCTACTCCTCTCCTCTTCATATTTTTAACCCCTTTTGCTCTCTCCCTCTGCTCTTATGACCCTGACCTTTTGTCCTTAATAACCCTAAAAATCTATCCCTAACCTTTCCCTCTGCCCTGCTCCTAACCTTTTTCTTTCATCTGCCCCTTCTCTCTCCCTCTACCGTCATAACCCTGACCTTCTGTTTCTTAATAACCCTAAAATCTATCCCTAACCCTTTCCTCTTATCTATCCCTGACTACCTCCTCCTGCTCTGACCTTGACCTGTTTCTTTTGTCCGTCTCTACCTGCCCCTCTTGCGATAATCCTACCCTTCTCTCTCTCTCCCCTTTCTTTCACTCTTCCGTCCATGTTAAACGTAAACTTACCAATATATAACGTGACCTGCTATATGTAACTTCTTTGTCTTGCTCATCTCCTCGTCTTATCTGCTCTGTGTTTATTCATGACCCTAAAAACCTCCCTCTCTCCACTTTATTTCCTCCGTTCTAAAATCACTTCTGACTGGCTACTCTGAAACCTTCCTTCGTAACCCAAATTCTCTTCCCCCTCCTCGCTATCCCTGCTACTCCTATGTCATTATGGTCTTGATCTGTGGACTCCCTTATCTGCGTCGTCTTTATCCCTTCATTCACTGTTGAAATTCCTTTCTTCTGTCGCTACCTCCATCATCTCACTCCTTCTTTCTTAACTTACCTGCTTCACCCTATTACTCTACCTTTTATTTGACCCTGGCTTATTATCCAACTGTGGAAATTGTAAACTGTACTTCCACCCTAACCCTAAAATCTTATACCGCTATTCTGGCTGTCCTGTATTATGTAGCCTTGATATGTAACTCCTAACCCTTTTTACCTGCTTGGTCTCTCTTGCTCTGTTGGACCTCTTGCTCTCCCTCCTACTCTCTCCTTCTGCCTGCCTCTGGACTTTTCAACTCTCCCGTCAATCTTCTTTCTTCACCTCCTGCGTAACATTAAACCTTGTGATGTGGAAATGCCTTATACTTTGTTCTGCTTATCTTTCTACTGTTATTATATGCTGTGTGTTGTGATATCATGAACCCTTCATCATATGTGGACTATATGTCCTCTTTGCTGCCTGTGTTTTCTGATATAACCCTAACCTGCCTATCATTCGCTTAATAACTATCATAACCTTGAAATGCGCATCAAAAACTGACCTTTGAACTATACTATTATTATTCTATTTTGACGTTCTCTCTGGCCTGGTATTGCTTCTTCTGAACCTTATGTTAAATTATATATAAACTGATTTTGCTGTTTTCCTTTTGAATATCGCCTTACTGATGATTTTGTATACAACTGTGCATCTTTTCATAATATCCTAACCTAAATTTCCTCTTATTACTCTGTTATATTCAATCTTCTTTTGGCATTATACTGATGTCCCTGTTGTATTTCCTGGATGATTATGATTATCTTGGCGTTTGTGCTTATACGCTTATCGTTATGTGATTGTATATATAACTATACAATCTGACGATCTTCAATGTATAACCCTGACTTGGACGGTTATCTCCATCTATCCTACCTTAACTTACTTATACTACGTTCTATATATGTGTGGATGTTCTGTCTCTTTGCTCCTTCTTATTGGTATGCCTCTGCCCTCATTCTGTTTGATATATCGTCTGCATCTGCTCTCAACCTCCTATCCTCTACCTTTATGTTTTTCTCCTCTTTCCATTCTCTTCTCCTTTTCATTTTGTTGTTTTTTCTTATACTCTACATATCTGGTATATATACTGTGTCATCTTCCTTCTTTGTGACGTGTACGAACTGAATGCTATTTAACCTTTGGAAAATGCTTTGAACCCGGCTGTGCACTTTATTGCCCTATTACGTACGTACACTACATTTTTCCGCTCTTTTGACTGACATCTCTGCGCTGTCCTTGACCCTTTTCTTCCATCTATCCCTAACCTTTTCCTTCGTCTATGACTCTGACCTTTTTCCCTTCTTTTAACCCTGCTCTATCTACTTACGCCTCATATATCTACTTATTGATAAATAAATCTCCCTCCTTCTTTACTAACTTGTTGTGTTTATTTCCGTTTCCTTACTGATTCCCCCGTCTCTTTATTAACTCTGAATTTCCTTATCCACACTCTCTCCTCTCTGTGAATCCCCGTTCTGCCTTATTGACTGAAATTTTCCTTCATCGCCCTCCATCGACCTCCATCGACCTCCATCGACCTCCATCGACCTCCATCGACCTCCATCGATCCCTATCGTCCTCTGTTGTCCTCTATCTTCTTTTCAACTTACTATCTATTTCTGATACTGGCCCCTGAAATATCTAACACTGCCTCTTTGCTAACGTCCCACACCCACTTCCGGACCACCCCCACATCCGGACCACCCCAAAATGCCTCATCGAAAATGCACACCGCCACTTCCAAACTTGAATAACTTCACCAGTTTTTACTCAATCGTTACCAAACTTTCTACGAAGCATAATAACTACACGATGGTCAATTATACTGAAGATGAACTTTCTCAGGCACTTGAGGCTATCGCAACCGGTACTAGCCTACGAAAAGCTTCATTACAGTATGGTGTGCCAAAGACCACTCTACTACGTCGAATTCAAGGGGCTCAGCCACGAGATGTTGCCTTTTCTGATCTGCAAAGGCTTTCTCCAACCCAGGAAAGCCACCTGGCTGAATGGGTTCGAATCCAGGCTGCCCTAGGCCTTCCTCCAACCCATCAGCAACTCAAGGATTTTGCTGAACGCATCCTACAGATCCATGGAGACTCCCAGCCTCTTGGAAAGAACTGGGTGCAGTCTTTTATCAAGAGAAACCCATCTGTAAGGGTCCAAAGAAGCAGAGCAATCGATTCCCAGCGCATCAATGGAGCTTCAACTAATGTAATCAGGCAATGGTTCAAGCACCTCGCCATACCTGAGATCATAGCCATCAAGGCCTCCAATCGATATAATATGGATGAGACTGGTATTCTAGAAGGCAGAGGATCAAATGGGCTTGTTCTTGGATCATCAGAAACTCGTTCTATCCGCAAGAAACAGCCTGGATCGCGTGCTTGGACATCTCTGATCGAGTGTATCTCTGCAACTGGCAAGGCACTGCCTCCACTTGTTATATACAAGGGCAAGAGTGTCCAGCAGCAGTGGTTCCCTCTAGATCTGACGCCATATGAATCCTGGAAGTTCACAGCTACAGAAAATGGGTGGACTTCAGACTCTACAGCTGTCAAGTGGTTGACAGAGGTCTTCATTCCTTCAACCCAGCCAGGGGACCCCTCAGAGGTCAGATTATTGATCTTGGATGGTCATGGAAGCCATGAGACTACTGCTTTTATGTATACATGCTTCAGGAACAAGATACACTTGCTGTTCTTGCCAGCACACACGTCACACGTCCTTCAGCCACTTGATCAGTCGGTTTTTGGGCCCCTCAAGGCAGCATACAAGAAGGAGCTTGGATTACTGGCTGAATGGGATGCTGGTACAGTTGTGGGCAAGAGAAACTTCGTTATATGCTATAGCAAGGCGCGTAAGGCAGCCCTGACAAGCAAGAACATCATCAGTGGCTGGAAATGGACTGGTTTGTGGCCTGTCAGTATGGCTAGACCCCTCATGAGCCCTCTGCTGCTTGAGAACACATCAACCCCTGCCAAACCAGCTGGTCAGGTCTGCAAAGGGCTCTCTGATGGCAAGGCAAGCGAAAAATGGGCGGCAGATACATCAGCAGTCCCTTGGTCGACCCCCAAGAAGAGGGATGAGCTTCAGGATCAGTTCAGCCTGTTCAGTAAGCTAGATAACGATGAGCATACGCAGCGCCTGCTTTTTCGGAAGGTTCAGAAGGGCTTTGATGAGAAGGCATACCAGTTGGCAGTAGCCCAGCGAAAGATTGAGGCACTGCAGGCAGAGGTTGATGCCAGTAGGGCCAGGAAACGGAAGAAGGTCAAAATGAGCCCAAATTCGAAGTTTGCCGATATTGAGGCTATTCGGAGGGCTCAAATCGAGGCGGGCGAACTTGAAAGTAGCACAGATGAATCCAGCGAGTCTGAAAACCCTAGTGACAGCGAAAGTTGCATCGTCGTGGCATCATAATACATATAAATATTGGTTGAAGTTGATGTGTATAAATGTGAGGGCATCAAAAGTGGGTGGTCCGGATGTGGGGGTGGTCCGGAAGTGGGTGTGGGACGTTATATTATGTTTGAATCCTTCCCCTGCTCCTCCGCTCCTCGTGACTTTCCATTCTACATCCCTTTTATATTTCTATCCCACCCTTTGTATTCTTCCCTTCCTCACCTTTACTAACCCTGCTCCTCTGATTATCCTCTTCCTTCCCCTTACTAACCCTATGTCCCCTCCGTCACTCTCTGCTGTCTTCTTTCTGCCCTCACTTGTTATGCGAACTTATCCTGTGTGAAAACGTTTGATACTCCGTTTGCTATTCTGCTTCCCTGCTCTACTTCTCTACCCCTTACTGTCTAAGTACAATACTCTTATATACTACCCTTACTCGCCGGCTTTACCCTGCCCCCTCTCACCCGTCTGCTACGCCCTCCACTGCCCTCTGCCACAACTGACTCGTCAACCGGCACAACCAAACTCTCCTTCATCTCTATCCCTAACCTTGGAATATCTATCCCCTTCTTGTATCTGTCTCTATTTTCCCCCTCAACCTCGCGACCTTTTAACCCTATTATCTCCTACTACTCTTCTCTATCTTCACTATACCCGCACTCTCGCCTAACCATCATCCCAACCGTTTCTCAATCCATCACGCCTTAAACTCTTGCTTACCCTAATCTTAAATTCCTGCCTCCTTCTCTCTAACCCCTCCCCTATCTTCATTATCCTCTATTTCAATCACCCTTTTATTCTAACCCTGTCCTGTTCCTCTACTTGTTCTTCTTATCTTACCCCTCTATATATTGATGGATAAATCTCCCTCTCTTCATGAAACTGTTGTTTTTATTTGCGTTCTATTACTGATTTCTCTATCCTCCTATTTGCTTTGTCTTTCTACTTCCTTTATCGTTTTATCGACTCTAAATCTTCTTACTTATATTCCCTCCTCTTGATGAATCCCTGTTCTGCTTTATTGCTTGAAATCTTCTTTTATTGCTTTCTTTCTGTCATCCTCCATTAACCTCTATCGACCCGGATTAACCTCTATTATCCTCTGACCTCTCATCTACATCCCTACTACACTTCTCTACTCCCTGCTTTCTACCTCTGTTGCCCTTATATACTAACCCTACTCACCCCGCCCTCTACCGCCTTCTGCCACAACTGACTCGTCAAACGGCACAACTTGCTTGACTGCACCCCTCCCCATTGGATCATCTGCCCTAACCACTCGTACACCTCCTTCTCGCTTGACGCCCACTCCTCTAAACCGTCCGCCCTGCGCATCGCCCTCACCGTCTCCTCGTACACCCTCGACCCTACACCGATCGTCGCGACGGCGAACATCGTAACCATCAACCCTTGGTACTGGCATGAACCGCCCTCGACCTCCCTGAACCGCCCGCCGTCCTCGCCCAACGGCTCCCATCGCTGACACCAACCCTGCGGCAATCCGCAATGGAAACAACTGCTGAAATTCTCCATCATCCGTCCGTCGAACATGGCCTCCTCCATCTGCCTCCTGTACTGCGCCGTCCACCCCCACGCCTGCTCCCCGCGGCCTGGGCAATCGTCCAACGTGTGCCCGTCGCTCTCTCTCCGGCGTATCCCGCAATACGTGCACCGTCCCGCCCATCGCGCCAACTGCTGCTTGAACGTCTCCCCCTCCTCCCCTAACCCTGAACGCTCTGCCCTGGCCTGCCACCGGCGGAACTGCCCGGCTTGCTGACTGCTCTCGAACGCCGCCCTGATCTCTTCGTCTCTGGCTCCATGTCCGTCCCCGCCGTCTGCCCACATCACCTCCGACGCCCTCTGCCGGCATATGTCGCATGCCTCTTCGCCCTCCTCGCACCCTGGACGGTCCACCCGCCCGTCCATGACCTCGTCTAACACGATCCGCCGGCATACCTCTCCCCTGATATATGTCCTTGTTGACACCTCCCATCGCCCTCCGGCTGCCCTCCCATCTTTCTCTGCCTCCCCTACCTCCTTCTCCTTCTCCTTCTCCTCCACGACTGCCCTACTGCATATAACAACCGACCGGCTTGGCTGGCCGTCTCGCGCGGCACGCCCGCTCTCCTGGACGAAATCCCGCAACCGCCGCGGCATGCCCGCGTGGACCACCAACCGCACGTCCGGCACGTCGATACCTAACCCTAACGCGTTCGTCACCACGATGACGCCCCGATTGGCGCCGTCGCCCCTCCTCCACGCCTCCAACCTCGACGCCTTGTCCTCCGTGCTGTCGATGCTGCTGTGGAACGCCGCGCACCCCAACGCCTCGGCCATCCGCTCGACGCCCTCGATCGTGCTGCTGTACACCACCGCCTTGCCGCGTGGCTGCTGCCGCAACCAATCCCTGACCTCCTGGCAACCGCGCTCCTCGACGGCGCTCAACTCGCCGTCCTCACCCTCCCGAACTGACCCTAACCCTAACCCTGACTTTGCCCGGCGCCTGTGGCTTGCCGCACCACAACCACGACCACGACCCCCACCCCCTGACCCTAACGCAACAACGACAACCCCGTACTCGATATTCCTCCGCGTCGTCGCCTCGCGGAACACCCGCACCCGCTCCGGCCGGATCCCCGTCACGGCGAAAAACTCCCGCTCCTCCGCCGGCGGCAACGTCGCCGTCAAACACACCAACTGCGCCCCGAACTCCTGCACCGTCCGCCCCAACGCCCGCAACGCCGGCCGGAACCCCCTCGACCCGTCCAACACGACGTGGCACTCGTCCAACACCACCCGGTCCAACTTGCTGCCGCCGCTGCAACTGCCCGCCGGCGTTGGCTAACTGCAACCGCGTGAACCGCCGCCGCCGCTGCCCCTCGAACTCCTCGTCCGCCGCCGTCGTCGCCGTCCGCCGCCGCTTGGTGGGTGCCCCGCCGCCCCGGTCCTCCGCCCCGAACCCCAGCAACCGGTGCCACTGCCGGCTGACGGCCCGGAACCTGTCCCGCAACGCCGCCGTGCCGAACGGTGCCTCCTGGTACAACCGCCCGTATATCATCCCCGCCACGTGCGTGCCGTGCCCTGCCTGCAAATCCAATGCGCTGTCCTCGACCCCCACGTCGTCGTCGTCGTTGTCGTTGTTGTCGTTGTTTTTGTCGTCTGCCCGCCCGAACGCCTCGTTCAAATACCGGTTGGCGATGGCGACGGCCATCTGCCGCCACCCGCTGATGTTGATCTTGCTGCCGATCAACCGCTCGCTGTGCTGCTGCATGATCCGCCTTGCCTTGTCTGACGTCCACAACCGTTCGTCCGTCCACGGGGCCCGGCTGGGGGTGGCGGGGGTGCTCTCGTCTGTGATGGTGTTATCACGGGCGTCGTCGTCCTCGGTGTTGTTACGGGCGTCGTCGTCGCTTGCTGCCCTGCCCCTTACAACCACGTCGTCCGCCCATAAAAATGCGCTCTTCCGGTCCGTCTGATGGATAATGCCTCCTACCTGCTGCCAAAACGGCAACACTAACTATAAATACCACACCAACAACTCACTGACCTCGCGCGGCAAATACCGGTGTATCACCTTGGCCGTCCCCGTCTGGCGGTAATTCTTGTGGTACGACGTGACAAAACACATCATGCTGTCGTGTGCGAACACGTTCCTGACCCCGCCGTTGGCCGTGTTGCTGTGTCTGATGCCTGCTAACTCGGGTGCCCGCGCCGGCTGCCCTGCCACCATGTGCATCAACATCCACAACCGCTCACGGAACGATTCCAACGCCTGTCTGTATGCCTGCACCGTTCTCTCGCGGTATGGGTGGTGACTATTGCTGCAGTTGGACGTGGCCTCCTCCTCCGCCTCTCCTGCTGCTGCTGCTGCTGCTGCTGCTGCCGCCGTCCCTCGCGTCGGGTCTAACCACGCCCGCCGCCGTGCCTCCGACTCTGCGATACGCCGTGCGATCCACCCCTTCCCCTTGCCCACCCACGCCTCGTTGCGGTCGTCGTGTAAAAACGAATACCCTGGCCGGTCCTGGCTGTGGTCGTCGTGCATGCTCTCCCACCTGATGGCGGGCAACGCTGCTGCCAACGCTGATCGGCCGCCATACCCATCGCCGTGCCCGTCCCTCTCGGTATCATTATCCCTATCCCCATGCCCATCCACCATCGCCAACTGCGCCAACAACGACCGCGCCTCCTGCGCTACCCCGTGGAACATCTCGGCCAACTCGCATACCCGCACCTGCACCCGTCGGAACGATATCCGGTCGCCGCTCCAATCCACCATCCCCGGCGCCACCGTGTTGAACCGGATGTGCATTCCGTACGTCCGCGCATCGTAAATCCAACTCATCACCCGGGGCTCGTCGTCGGGCCGCCCGGGCATCCGCGTCATGAACCGCCGCACCTTGTCGCGCACCAAATGGAACACGCTGCTGGCCTCTTCGTACGCCGCCTCGGCCCCTTTGGTCGCCGTCAACGCCGCCACCTCGTCCTGCCGCTCCAACCACGCCTGGTACACGACGAACATCTTGGCCACCTTGATCACGGCCGAATAATTCGTCGTGTACTCCGTCGCCTGGTGCCACCCGCCGTCCTCGCGGATGCCCAACACCGCCAACGCGCCGATCATCGCGCTCTCCTTCTGGCTCTGCTTGTACGGGTCCTCGATGATGGCGATGATGGCGTCCAAACACATCCTCTCGACCTCCTCCGCCTGCGCGGCCTGCCTGCTGCTGACGTCCGCCGCGACACGGCTGGTGAACGCATCCCACAACGACCCCTGACGTATGGTGAACCGATACGGCGGCCGCTCGCGCTCCGGCCACTCGTCCATGCGGAACCATATGCTCACCATCTTGCGCCAAACCTCCTTATACCGCTGCCACGTGTCGTCCTCCATGCGGTTATCGAACGGCCGCACTGGCTTCTGGCCGATCTCCTTCCGCTCCGCCTCGAACAACGCGTCATGCCCGACCTTATGCGGGGCTGCTGTTGCGCGTGCCTTGTCGGCGACGCTGTTGAACACGGCCCACATATTTCGTAACGTCTCCTCGCCGTCCTCGATCGGTTGCGTGGCCTCCTGCAACTGCGTCCTGTTCAACCCTTCCAAATCCCTCGTCCACCCGACGCGGTACAACCACCCGTTCGGCTCCAACTTTTCGTCTACTATACTAACCTCCTCGCGCGCGTCGGCCTCGAACCGCTTCTCTTGGTTCTCATGCAACGCGACAAACCACGCCGTGTCGTCCGTCCCCGGCCCCGATGGCTCGCTTTGAACGGCCACCCCTAACCCCCGCCCGACCTCGAACCATCCGCTCGCGGCCCGTGTTAAAAAAAAACGCTAGCATGGCACGCCTGTCGTCCACGGTAAATCTCTGACTGCCGTGGCTTTCTTGCGCACATTGCCCCCCTTCTGCCAATCATTCGCCCACCTGTGTTCTGCCCGGCAATGCTCCTGCATGTTTCGCACGCGGCGGCACACATAACGGCACGCGTGGCAACGCAAACCGTCCGCCCGGGGCGGTGCGATATGGGCAACTGGCTCGACCGTGGGGTCTGGGTATTGAAACGACTGTAAATCGGCCTGGCTGCGGATGATGCCGGGAATGTCGCCGACTAATCCGGCGACCCTGCTCCTGGCCTCAGCGGGGATTGACCGATGGTTATCCCGCAAATGCGCCGTGGCTTCGTTGGCTAATACGGCGTACTTACACAATGTGCATATCAAAATGGAATACTGCGTGTCGTGGACGAATGGCTCCATGTTTGGCTATATGTATTGGTTACTTTCTTCTATCCACTGTCCATAACTCATTCTTTTCCTTCTCTCTTTATAAACTCACCTTCCTGCCCCTTAATTCCATATACTTTCTCCTTGATCTACTTTCCTCCCTGCCTGCGTTCCATCGCTCGGTCGGGCTTTCTGGCCTGGCTGATAGTCCTGTTATGTGATTGGCTGGTTAATGCGGGGATCGGGACGACATCACAAAAATATCTACTACCCTATTTCCCTATTTCTGGACTCAAATGACGAAACACAACACTGAAAACTGGGTTCCTATATTTGCACCGATTGCGGCTTCAATTGCATGCTACTTTTACCTATTTTACTACGGAAAATCTTAACGGCTTCCACCCTGCTGTGAACAACGGTTTCCGCCCCTACAGCACCTGTCAAACACCACAGGGGGGCTCCCAGCTGCTGCTGCCCGCCAAGCTGTTATTGCCTGTGTCCTCCCAACAGCCCTGTATGGAGCTGAGACCTGGTATGCAGGTTTAAGTAGACCAGCCAGGAACAGTGGCACTACTACCGCTAGCAGCAGTGCTACCAACCAGGTAGCTACTGTCAGTACAGGACAGAAGGGCCTGGTTAAGAGTGTTGGAAAGGTTATCACAGCAGCAGCAAGGGCTATCCTGCCTGTCTGGAGGACCACCCCAACCAGCAGCCTTCTCCGAGATGCTGGCCTGCCTACAGCAAAAGTAGCTCTTGAGGCAGCACGCTTATGCTTTGCCACGCGCCTACAGAAGGTTGACCAACAGCACCCCTTAGTCCCTAGGCTTTCACAGCTAGGACGGCAGCAAACAAGGTTACAAAGAACAGCAGCCCTCCTACCGAAATGCTCAAGGCCGTTGCTCCTACAGCCACAGCATCTCTCGGGATCACAAGACCCTACAGCTAGCCAGAGCAAGGAGAAGGCAGCTAAAGCGTTTCAGGACTGGGTTAAGACTGTGCCAGATAACCACACAATTATCTACTCAGACGGCTCTAAAGCCCCTGATGGGGCTACAGGGTTCGGCTTTGTCATCTACCGCGGCAATAAACGGATAGCCCAAGGGTGTGGCCGTCTCAGCATTGCAGAAGTATTCGATGGCGAGGCAGAGGGGGCGAGGGCAGGGCTCCAAAGGGCCCTCCTTACCTCCCAAGGCCAGCCTATACACATCTGTATTGATAACACCAGCGTCATCCAGGGGATACGCGGCAACATCCCGGACTCCTCACAAGCTGCCTTCTTAGAGATTCAGGCAGCAGCCAGGATACACAACATACAAACCCATTGGTCTCCAGGGCACCAAGGTATCAGAGGAAACGAGGAAGCAGATAACCTAGCTAAGGAGGGCACAACCCTGCCAGTCCCTAGGGGCCTACTGCCGACCCTATCAGGGATTAGGCGGCTTGCTAAAGAACCTAAACAACGCCAGCATAGGAAATGGTGGAAGCGAGAGGCAACCCCCCGGTATACCCAGCTAGGGCTTAAGGCCACCCTTGGCTGCCCTCCTGAATTAGCCCTACCAAGAGCTATCCTTCATCATCTCCTAGCAGCTCGATCAGGCCACGGGGACTTTGAACAGTATCATCAACGCTTTAACCACACAGAAGCACTACTCACCTGCTCCTGCGGAGAAGCTAAGGAGGTGGACCACCTGGTCTACTGCCGAAAGACGCTAGTGAGGAGGCAACGGTGGCCCACCCTTCACCCTTATAGTCGACGGGAGCCTCTAGGACCTATGGGTTCTCTAGAGCGTTACTTTAAGGGGCTAATCATCGACTCAGAAGGCTTCCAGGCTTTCATCAGCGTGACAGACTTCTTCCAGAAGATCTGCCCGCGGTACTGAGAGATAGGCTGTAGCCTACTCTCTAAGCAACAAACTACCACTACTAGGTAATAAGGTTATTACAACGGAACTAGGGCACCAGTGGGAACTAGGGAAGGATAGAACACATAGTAGCCTACGGGCAAGACTTGGAGGACGCTAAGAAGCGGCATGTGCTTAGAGTATACAGCTAGAATCTGCGGCCCTCCACGCCATATACCCTTCGGGAGGTCTGCCGCAGGGGCGTCTGCGCCCTTGCCGCCACGGCGTTAAATACCAAACAAACAAACAAACTATACCATCTGTGGAAGTGCCTCCCACGTGGCTCACAAATTTCTTCCCTTACAATTTTTTTCATGCCACGCCATTACTGCATTCCACGTGCTCGACTCCAAATTCTCACAAGTGCCTGGAGATCATTCGGAGCTATCATTCCGACCGTCTGAGGCTGTCCAAAGAAGTCTACTCAATCGCTAGTTGCGACGACGGCGTCTTCTGCCGACACACCGTAGTGAGGCGTGTTGCAATTCCTCCCTGACCCCAGGCCGTCTGTGTTATATTGCGCCTCTTGTGTGTGCTCTGAAGGACTCTGTCTCCATTCCCATTGGTTTCGTTCTCCGGCATCATCGTCTTCCATACACATGGTTCCCTGACTGTCATATCTGGGATCACTGCGTTCCTTGAGAGGCTGTTTTGTTGGCGTCTCTGTGGGCAATGCCAGAAGTCTGGAGTCTCGATAATTAAGTCGATTTGTTCTATTGATCCAGGCAGGGGTTGACGCAGGCGTGTATGCGCCAGCATACGGTATGCGCGCGGTTGATACGATAGGCTGGTGTTGACCGTCTTGACCAGGCTCAACGGCTGCTCGGCCATGTTCGCCTGCGCCAGAATAATTGAGCAGCGATGGGTCGATGTCTTGCTCCTCGACTAGAAGGGGGTTTTGGTGTTCAAGGAGAACGTCGCCAGTCAAGCTCAGTCCTGTTGTGTCACAATCGCCGTATATTCCTGTGGTGTGAAAGAATCCTCCATGCTGGCTGCCGTCGTGCTGACTTGGGTAGCCCTGTGGCTGAGATGCGAAATGGTAGGAACGCTGTGATGGAACAACTGGCCTTATCGGCCACTGCGCAGGCGATTCATCCCCAGAGAAGGAGACCTGAACTTGATCATCGTGTCGTAAATCGTCCATGGCACTTAAACGTTGCTGCTGGCGTTTCAATCATGCCGATTGAAGGATGGCGACCAAGTTATACGCGCGCCGCACGACCGCAACAGCGACGTCGACTACGCCGCTCGATACGTCGGCCTTGCTTGAACAGCAACTATTCCCTGATCGGCCCTGTATAAGTACCAACCAGTTTCGTGTTGGAGCTCAATGTGCGACATGGTGGGTAACGCCATGCTCGTTGGTTATGCCTTGGGTATGGACGGTGCTTTCATGAACCACTGCGTCGGGAATTAGGCGTCAAGGGAGGAGCAAACAGGTGGCCGGCGAGTTGTGCTACTCTTCGTAACGGACAATGTTGCGAGCGCCGATAGCTAGACGTGACGAAGGAACGGCTGGCGTGGTGGCAAGTCTTGATCCTATAAGGCCAGCGTGAAAGGCATTGTGCATGTTGCAGCTGTCCATGTCGTCGGCTGAGCTGCTCACCTAACGTCGGCTATCCGCGAGGCGCAAATCAGAGAAGACGTAGTATGCGTCTGTCTTCCAAACCATGAGAAGCATGCGCCCAGAGAGGACCTATGTCGCACTGCTGATACCAGCGAAGACATGGTCTGGACGACCGCAGATCGCCACGGAATCTCAAATTGAGAACAACCGGTGGGGAAGCGGTTACGCAGTATGTTACGTGTATGTGATCGCTTGGGTAGGAGACGAACGATCGCGGGCGCTGAATGTGGGGCTGCGGCGGTCATCGCGGGACGTTCAATCCGGGATTCGGGCGACAGACGCAGGCCCGAAGATGCCGGTTGCGGCCGCTTGGCTGTTGGGCTCTTCAATTCTCGTGAGTATCCCAGAGTCATGGCTGAGGGTTCCATCAATCGAATTTCGCGTCGCCAATAGTCCGTTTGTTACTGGGAGAGATCAACCTCCGCTGGCGGATGAGGTGAGCGATGGCTACCCGGCTTCTTTGCTTGTGTTGGGAAATTGCTGCCCTCGACAAGTAGTAACTGCAGGGTGACATCGCTTGCGTAGGGCGGTATGGTTGCGGGTCGCTACGAGCTAGCCGCACGTGGCCATGGATGGGTGTGTGAACTCGTCTTGTTGGTGCCATGAGGTTTGAGATGGCTGCCGTTTCGAAATTCCCACACCGGTCCCGACGCAACGCTGGACTTGGTAAACAAGATCTCGCGTTTCACGGCAGAGAGGCGCCACAAGACTTCGGGCGCAAATACGGAGGGCAGACGCATGGCGAAACTTCTCAGTCTTCTCGACGCTCAACACGAGATCAACTCGCAACTGTTCGCATCATGCGCAAGCCGATCCCTCGGTCGTGAGCCACACGATGTGGCGAAGCGAAGAGGCTCGAATTAGGCTTGTGCATCGCGCACTGGCTCTTCAGTCTTGGGACGATGTTGGTGCGGTCGGCTCGATGGGGTCGTCTCGAAGCAAAGGATGCGGGATTGAAGGAACTGCGTAAATGTTACTGCTGGCAGTCGCTTGTCGAAAGGTCGTTGGTTTGGCAGTCCAAGCCAGCGTCCTGCGGTAAACGACGGCTGACGACGGCGAAAAGAAGACGGAGCTGATTTGCCTGGGGCTAGGGTAGACCCTGTTTGTCCGCGGCCCCTGTCGCTTTTGTGGATGATCGTGGGAACAGGCGCCATTGGAAATGAGGAAGAGCCAGACTTGATTGCGAAATGTCGGCCAGTAGGAAGTCTTTCCGCCGCTGCTACCTGCCTGGTCGTGTCTAATGCGATTTAGCCAAACCGTTTGCGCCATCAGCCCCTGTCCCCGCCATGGACCTGACAGGCACGATTCGCCGAAACCACAATTAGTTGGTTACGGCGCTCGCATAACGCACGCTCCCACCAGAATGAGCCAACCCAAGCTGCAAGCTCGTTCAACCACTTCACAACTCTGCTACACCGGCCGGAAGATCGTTGCAATGGCTAGTGATGTTCCTCATCGTGTGTTGAACACGCCTGGTTGGAGCTATTTCGTTGCTGGCCTGCTGCTAGACATTACAACAGGGATAAATATGGGGCGGTTGTGGGGTAGTGATGAGACGATAACAACCGGAGCAATTCCCACGCCGACCAGCAAGGCCGGATGAAGAAACGCCGGACCTCGGAACGCCCCTGTGCGAGTCAATTGGAACTCGAGTCTTGAAGCGCGCCAGTCGCAGGAGCTCTGCTGTTATTTCCAATGGCGCTGGTCTGTGTGACTGTGACAGGGGCTCTGACAACCAGGGCTGGGCTCAGTTCCTAAATACAACGTCGTCCTTCCGGGTGGGATTCCGGCGGCTGCCACAATTCCCGGCGTTGCTGCAAGAGACATCTCGAAGCCGCCTTCTTTGCTCCAAACAGACCGCTTCGACCGACGCGTAGCATGCGACTATCGTTCAAAGCATCTTCGCTACACCAACTGGCACGTCTCGCGATAAATCAATCCATCGTACATATAGATGGGGGTGTCGCAGACCACCCGCGCGAGCGTCAATAGGGGCAATTGCTCCCATTCCTGCTGCTTGTTGGACTGCGCCGCTGTTGTTGGTCCTGGAGTTGATACCAACAAGCCCTGGTCATAACCTGCTCATGCAGCGCTAACATGTGGCGATTAATTTGCGGCGACCCGCAACAGTACCGCCCCCGCGAGCGATCTCATCAAACCTGTCGACAGCATAATTTTCCCAAACGCAAGCCTGGAGCCCGAGAGTTCTGCAAGGCGGCCGCCGCCACTATGAAGCCAAGCGGACATCACAGCATCACCAGGTATCGAAAGAATGTCTTTCAGTTGATCGACGATTCATCACAAGAGAGCGGAAGGATGCCCTACGGGAATTCAACGGACCTGATCCAAGCGACCGGAGTCGGGACATGCGGGCGAACTCGGGTCTACGCCCGGCTCTCGACCCGACCATCCTCTTATCGTCCTCGCAGCTCTCGGAGACAATTAGCACCGGACTGTGCGTGCCCTGAGGCAGACGAGTGTCCGCGTTCGGCGGCCGCTGACCCTCGTTTCCTCGCTGGATAGAAGACTTCCACCGTCATGCTTTGCAGCCACTGGAGTCTTGTGGCATTGAATTCTTGGCAGTCGGCATCAGCGGCATACATCTGTCGGCGGTGATTCTGGGCCGATATCAAAGGTCCATTGACCCTGTGCGACCCACTGCTTGACGAGACGAACATGCAGACACTGTGCCCCGTGCAGTCGACGGCCAAGCGATTATAGAAGATGACCGCACCTCACATTTGTTCTAGATTGGGAAATCCCTGGCGATCATGCGACGAATCGGTCATCTCGATCAAATACAGGTGCGGCAGTGGTTCGGGGCTGCGGTGCAGGTCTTCATTCAATTCCCGGTCCTCGGGAGACGTGCTTTCAATGGTTCGGGCAATGCATACGCTGCGCGCCGCGCAGATAATCACGATCATGTGAGGGGCAAAGTTGACGACATATGTCGTTGCGAGAAGAAAGTTATAAGGAAATCTGTCCTGGCAACTGCTACAGGGTCAACAACTCCCTCGCCGCACGTCTTGCTTTCGGCACCTATGGTTTAGCCCATCTACGCCAACGGAAGCGCGACTCACCCACCACCTACTTTGTTGCTCCCCCTGGCCACTAATTCCCGACGCAGTGGTTCGTCTCATCACCAAACTGCATGATATAACCAACAAATAGCGTTGACCATGCCATGGCGCACTATGTTCCAACACAGAAGCGTATGATGTGAAGATAGCAGCGATCAGGGAAGAATCGGTATTCCACCCAGTCGGTCTCTCCAGCGGCGCAGTTGTACATGCTTGTTGCGGTTGGGCGATGCGCATATAACTTGGTCGTGATGGAGGTCGTCGTAGCCGTTGGCTCCGCTGGAGGTTCGAGAAGGGGGTCCAGAGAACATGGCCGATGTTATGATGCATCAGCAAGCGCTCATTCCAGTGTGTCGAGGCACATCGCAACCCAGTCAGTGGGCAGATTCATCCATTCTCCCACATCAGCCATACCCTTCTGCTGGGCAGTCATCGCCGTTCTCGAATGGCGACCTTTGGCCCAGAGGCCCTTTTTCCTACGATCAAGCAGCGTCCGACACCTTCGAACTATCAAATCCCGACGCGTTCGATGATGTTCTTTTTTCCAACCACACAGAACCCAGCCAAACCGAGAAGGAATTCCGGGACCCTGCCTTGGCTGTCCGCCTCCAGCTTGACCAAGGCGAGCAGTACATAATTGAACGATACCTACGAGGGGAAACATGGCACACAATCAAGGAGGGATTCGAGGGGCGTTTCGGCGCTTCGGGGTCGTCGGAGAAGTCCGCCCTAGCCATGAGGTTCACTAGGTTGAAGCAGAAGCATTCCGAAATTCGTTCACTAGCTGAGGAAGCATTTCCGGATAGACACAGGCGACGGAAAGGTCGCAGGGACCGTTGGGAGACGGAGGCGCAGGGCGAGAGTATGCGAACGGATCAGTGGCCAGGAGCAGGACAAGGGAGATGTTCAGAGCAAAGGCAAAGAGAAAGACGTGGGAAACCACAAAACATGTCACAAAAGACCTTCAAAGAACATAAAACACGCCGGATCATGCAAAGAGAAGCCGCTCTAGCTGCAGATAGGTTACTCGTTTTTCTCGGCCTGCCTGAAGTGCAGGGCCTGATAGCGCAGTCAGACTGTCTGTCGGTCGTGAGAGTCAGAAGTCGTTTGCATGAGTAGGCAGACACTTTGTTCGGAAAGGGATTGAGCGTACAACGTTTGGAGTGGCTGATAGTTTTATAAGGAAAGCGCATTCGCTGCTGCTCTGCTTTATGTCTCCACGTTAGCAAGGTTATGTCTGCCATAGCAGCCGAGCCGGTTTCATGGAATGGCGAAAATGGAATGCTTCCACGCACGGTCTACTTGCCATTCGTCTCTGCGATTTGTTTTGTTGAGTTACAGAATAAGTCCTTGCAGCTTCAGCAGTAAAAGAAGTGGAAGGATACCGTTAATTCAATCACTGGCAGCAGCGATGACACTATGGACGATTGTCGCATTGGGACTAGGTTGGCCGGGTGGCAGCCCCAGGGCTGCCCTCAAAGTGAACGGTATACCAGAACCATGCCATTCATATCGTTCCCTGAAGGATAGCCTGGGGCATCCTACGGCTGAGGATGCGCAACAGAAACAAACATATTGATGTCCGAGCCATGGCTGAACTGGATGCGAAGAGAATGCCCTATGAGAGGGGGCAGAAAGCCGCGGGGAGAGGGCACCGACTCGTCCTGCAGGTACCCCCAAAAACATGTTCTTGGCGGCGTCGGTCGACGAGATCCACGCCGATGTGATGTCGTAGCACTGCACGTCGTCGTCTTAGCTGACCTGATCGATGGCGGCTCTCAGCCTCGGCGTGTGCACTCGGACGTTCCAATATGCCTCGGAGGCGTTATCAATCATCGCTGCCTCGCTTTCGTTAGTAATATCGCAGAGCGTCTAGAGCTGCATGAGTAAGCGAATGTGCGTCAAGTCTGGTGGCGCGTTGTCGATGCAGGCCTGCTGCATCGAGGTCGTCGTCAAGAGGGTCTGGCTTTCTAGAAGCGGCATCCACGTCCTGGATCATGGCTTGGACAAGAGTCTTCTCCTTGTCGGTCCTCTTTAGCACTAGGTAGAGGTTTTTTCATGTCGGCATGGCAGTTGGTCTGGTCGCTTTGCTCGCCGATCCCTGGTACAGCATCGGCTTGGCCGCAAAGAGGAAGTCAGCCATGTTCTTCGTAGGACTGCGCGTTCTGCGAATGCCCCAGCATCAGAAGCTGGCGGCAGCGACGCCGGGTGCATCGGGCCAGCGACGCTGCCAGAGCTTGAATGGTGACCGTATACTTCTGAGCCGGCGATTTCCGAGTCATATCCTTTCCCGTCGTCGCGTGTGATAATACGAGAAAGTCATGGTCCTGCGCAGGACTGGTGGCAGTGGCGTCTTAACCAGCATCGTCGTCCCCGGTGTCCTGCTGCAGATGCAGCCCTGGTCGTTTTCCTGCTGTTGTGAGTGTGCTTGTTCCTCCCCGTCCCTTCCGAGGTGTCTTCCCGTGCCCTAGGGGTGTGAGAGGCTGGCATTCCGTCATCCCAAAGTTGAGCGAGCAGCAGCCTCTGTGTCGTCGAGTCCCTCATTCGCTCGTCCGGGCCGCGACGCCTTGTTCTCCGGGTTTTTTAGGCGGCGCTATCTGCATTTGGGAATCGATTGAGGCGAAGATTGCTCGTCGCTTCGGAGATGACGATGCTGCGATGATGGACCAGGTTCCTCTCTCGGAGGCAAAAGAGGTGCTGCCGGCGTGGGCGGGTGCTGGTCGGGCTCGGCAGGGAAGACGTCGTCCAGCAAGGTGAGCACGATGGCCGCGCGGCGGCTTAGCTGCTCGGGTATGCCGCTGCATTTTCCTGCAGACGCGAATATCGGAGGCAGAAACCGGTCGATGCCGTCGATATGGACAGTGCTCGAATAACACTGACACCGAGAAAGGCAGAGATACAATTATCTGGGATGGCAACGACCGGTTCCTACATGCCGGCCTTGCGGCTACGCCCTGAAGCCGCTTGGGGAGCGCGTAAGCCGCCACCTGGCCGAGAAGCACGACGTGCCTGAGTTGCAACGCTGTGGGCTGCCTACGTTTTCGAGACGGATGAACATTGAGGGCCGGTCCCGAGGCTAGAATCCTGGCTCAGTACCCGTCATTCTCCTAATTTCGGCGAGGCTTGGCTCACTTATCGCCCTTTCCAACCTAATTCCTACGATCCCAGACACACTTTGTGGATTTATCCACATGTTGTGGTGCTGGGTTCAAAGCCTTGTCTTTCGGGTGGAATGAACGCGTCTCCGGACCCGGCAAGGGCACGGGCGCTTCGGTCCGGGGCCGCCGAACGCTGACTAGCATCACCGGGTACCATAGGCTCATGAAATCATCCGGGTAACAGTTCGCATCAACGCGGGCCGCTGTATCATCATCACAACACCCCATTCTTGTCGCGTCAACCAAGGCCTTCTCTCGACTTCAGCCATCAGCGCCATGGAACGGCGACAAACAGCCCACAGCGCTTGACGAATATATCGCTACCTGCCATTCTCTGGTCTTCTCCCGACTCGAATTTGAGACAGACCGCGAATTGACCCCCAAAGGGCCCATAACCAACCCACGAAACAAATGGTGTCCCACGAATCTCCGACCATGGGACGACTTCCTGCAGCAACAGGATGTCATGTTTGGCATGCTCTACGAAACCTTTCCCGCCGACAGACGCCTATTCGAGAGTCGCTCGTTCTTGTCCGGTCTAGGAAACAGAGTCGCGAAGCGCAAGATCAACGATGAGAAGGCCCTCGAGTATTTCCTGCACAACAGCGTGGAACACCCGGTCAGAACCATTATGGATGAGCTCAAGAACGTCGAAGAAATCAGACGCGCGCTCTCGATCTAGGAGACGGCACATTTTCGAGAACCACCCACATGCAATCAGCGATGCTGCCAAAGAGGTTGTCCGCCGCGGGAACCCGTCGACACCGCCCTCGACACCGCAACACACCCGCCTCAACCTGAAGCAGTTACGAGCCGATCAGAGCTGCATCTACCGATCCGAAAACACGAATTCGACGGAACGCACGATGCTTTTGTTTCCGAGTACAAATCGCCCCACAAATGGACTGCCCCGCACCTCCGTCTCGGTTTGCGAACGATGAACATCACAAGGAGTTAGTGAATCGGAAGACGAAACCGACATATGTTGACGTGGATGCGCGGTTCCAGTATCACGCCGAAAGGCTTACCGCGGCCGCCATCACGCAAACCTATCACAACATGATCGAGGGCGGACTCGAGTACGGCCTGTTAACGACGGGCGAGGCAATTGTTTTTCTCAGGATCGACTGGGCCGAGCCTGAGACGCTGCTATACCATCTGGCGGAGCCTACCGCGGAGGTGCAAGCATACCCCGACCATGCCCACCTGTGGACGGCAGTAGGCCAATACTTGGCTTTCAGTTTGATGGCTGTCGGCCTGCCAGGCCAGCGAAAGCTGCATGGGCAGGATGAACGGCACGACGTCATGAAGAATTTGAAGACATGGTTAGAAGATATCGAGACCACACTGCGATCACTTCCGGACGGTAAATGGTGAGCGCCGAACAGCTCGCTGGGAAACCAACCAACGACGTATAAGAATTTGACCGATCACCCTACTCGCTTCGGGTCAACAGGCGGATCGAGCGGGATCATGGGAGAGATGAGCCGCCCAGGAGGGAGCGGCGGAATCCAGAGGAGTCGTCCGATGACAAGTGGAGACGGGATTTGCCGAATTCGCCCACGCCTATGGGGCAAGAAGCACGCCGAGCGATATCAAATATTCAGGGCGGTCAGGGAACTCGACGCAGTCAACGCGTTCTAGCGCGTTAGCCAGGGAGCGGGGCAGCTGGGAGCAACTACCAAGACAGGCCATATTGCACCCAAAAGTGCCTGTGAGGACTCGCGCGGAGAGGTGCTCTCGACTTAATGTGCCCGAACGTGTTGATGCACGGCGACCAGCGCAGTGGCGCCTACGGTCGCCGTCTGGGCCCAAACCATACAGCTGCCTGTCACCTAATCGATCGGATAGAATTCCTCGGTCATCTAAGGAAGTAGATTCAGCAGACACTGGATAGGGGTACCACGCCACTAGGAAGAGGCAGCTCATGCGGCGTATTGTTCAAGGTGGTCTTGCTTGAGTACGGCTACAGGCTCGTCAGCAAGGGCACGGTGCAAGCATTCATCCAGGACGTTGAGAACGAAGCAGCTGTCTACGATCATTTGCAGCCTGTCCTAGGCATACATGCCGGTGTTTCTCGGGGCGGTCGACCTCAGGCCAATGAACCGGATCTACTACTACGACCACCGGTTCTACATCGTACACATGATCCCTCTGTCGTGGGGAGGGCAAGATCTCAATTCGGCCCGAGTTGGACAGGCACAAATTGAAAGGGCAGCGATGCGTTCACTGTAGGCAGCGCATTCACGAGGTGTGGCGCACAGAGACGTCCGAACACCGAACTTGCTGTTCAACGCAGAGGTCAAGGAAGTCATGTTGATTGACTTTGAGAGGGCCCAGGTGTTGGAACAAACTCGGCGTCCACTGGCAAAGCTTGTGCTGAATAAGCGCAGAAGAAGACCCAGGGCCTCAGATGACATGAGCAAGGCTGGAAAGCAAAAGAATATTGAACAGCTCCATGAGAAATATACTCAGGAAACGGAGACGATGAGGGCGGCGCTCAGGGAACATTTTTCTTCACAAGCAAGGCAAAGAGTAGCCTGATAACTTGTGGGCTTTGGTCCATGACATGCAGACATGTTACGATGCTGCCCCAAGCAGTATCATGTCACGGATGATGGTCAAAAGACGACCGCAGAGATTAATTCCGACTTGCAAACAAGGCTTGTACGACCGTATTAAGCTAATCTCACGTGCTGACTTCAACCCATGACTCTTGCCCTGACGTCTCTCTACATTGAAATGGATATTGACAGTCCCGAAAACAACCATTGAATTGTAAAGGCCGTCCGCGAAGCATAGTGCCTCGTTCGTAATTGACAACGTCCACGCATTTCGCTCGCCGATTCACACAGCTATAGTGTCCATCATTGAGACACCGATTTGTCGTGGAAAACCTATACTTCTGCGAACACACATGACAAGTCCATTCCAGTGTCGGCGGCGCCATACCAATGATGTACGGTAGCCACTGAGGTTATATAGCTAAACGATATCCAGCTGTACAGTAACGGCTGACTATAGGACAGCTTTGATGTCAGTCTGACTTTGCCATTGACAACACGGTGAGAAACCACAAGCCCATGACTTACACGCTTATGCCGAACGGCACATGACGATGACTTTAGCACAGTCATCTCCTGTCAAGAAAGCCTCACCCCCAGGACTATAAAAACGACAGTACGCCAGTTTTTGCAAAGAAGATGCCGTGGTTACGAATTGTCGAAGGAAACCCGCCGACTGCAGTCATCAGTCTACCCCCTACGCTGCAGCGTGCCGAGACCCTTCTGTAGTGAGCATCATTCGGCAAATACCTGACTCTCAAAGGGAGAAAGGACAAGAAAGAAACAAAGACAGGAAACCTTGTATTAAACTTGCCACTATTCTCCTATCTCTGTACGTAATATTCCACCTGATTTCTGCTTCACGTCTCCACGACATTTGACGAGATGTTAACACAACGCAACGTGAGCCTGTTGACCTGCTTAGCGGAGACAATTGCACGAGGTGATGAGCGACGAGCCACCAGCTTCAAATGCAGAGTAAAAGTCGCTATAGCCCTCGTCTAGAAATTGATCGATACAATCGTGAAGCCCATGTCGATTTGAGACATATATTCAATTCATATCTCAAAGCTACTACTGATCTTGCCTCTTGGCCAGCATGTTGAGACTGGAAGAAGGAGCGACAACACAAAGAAAACGAAACCTGCTGTCAAGCCCTGTGTTGTGTGCTCTTAAGCCGTACTACGCCGAAAACAAGAGTATGAGAAAACCGAGAAAACCACAAACAAGCGCCCAGTTCATAACGAGACCCCACAAACATCTCCGTTTCCAGCGGACTCTGTCTTTCTCCGTAGCTTGTAATGCCTCTTGTAAGAGTTGTTCTGACGCTTGCATATCGCAGATCATCTCGTCAAGCAAGTTTGGTCTGCAACGACACATGTCTGCGTGATGAAAAATGGCAAGATTGTCGCAAAGGTCGGCTGCGGCAGGAAACAGAGGCAATAGCGCTCGTCTTATGTTTGCTTTCCGCGATTTTTTGCTCGTGTTGTAATCAGACGAAGGAAGGACCAACAGAATTTAATGTGAAGGCCTTGGTTAGATTGGATGCATGAATAATAGGTTTGTTCATACCGGAAAAATGCATGCTTAAACGAATGATTACTTTTCTATCATGTACTCAAGTTAATGCTCGGCTGGGATTGCGAGCTGGTCATGGCACCCAACTGTGGCATATGGCAAAAGCTTCGGTAATGACAAATCCATTGTTATTATCTCCTGTTCTGCACTATATATTTACAAGCCTACAGAGACCAACCATAGCCAATCTCGTCTTCTAGTCACAACCTATCCAGGTTGACAAAGCCCAAGCATATGGCTACTCAGAAGCATAACCCGTCGACGCACGAAGGTTGGACGAAGCGGTCAAGGCCCAGAAGCCTATGTCACGATGAAAGCCTTACGTCACATATGCCAAGACTGCCGGAGCTCCGCATCGTGCGGCAACGAGCATATATCCAGCTCCGTACGCGAAGTAAGTGACATTCGATCCATTCGGGCCTGACGACAAAGACGCGAGTCGGGTAGAGTGCGAATCACTAGTAGAGCCGTTATAATCAAGCCAGGATTAAAATCAATAGGCAACAGTTTGAATAGGCTCTAAGAACTTTGATTTGATAGAATTGAGACGCAATAGGTTATTAGTTAGCTACTTCTGACGCTTCCATCTCAACTCTAGTAGTAACTGGTCTTGAAGTACTCAACTAGTGGATATGGCCGTAATCTGTTATCCTATGTCGAATATGATGGCAGATCACCCTAACAGGAGATATTCTAGATATAGCAAAGCTCACTACGTCTTTTACTGTATTGAATATCACCTTGTGGATGGAGTCAGTTAATGCCTTTGAATCAGTCGCCTTTGCGAGGACAAGCCATCTTCTCTGCAGATGACTAGCCTGAACGAAACCTGCAAACTCAAGTAGACATGCCCGGGAGTTTGAAGTCAGCAACGGGGTTTTGTCAGGCAAGTAATAAATCCTCACATTTAGCGCGGAAGAAGAGAACGTTCAAGGCAGAGGAATGAACAATTAATGCATAATGCGACTTGTTAACTCCATTAGATAGCGTCATCCACATGTGATGCAGTAGACGCCTTTAGCCTTCACACCTGAGCAGATTGTAGGTCTTAGTGCTAGCTCGATTTTCTTAGCTATTTGATTCTTTCATCGGATACAAAGATTATTCTGCAACAGAATCAAACATTTTATTCTATCCACTCAATGGGCTAACCAATAAAATACGAAATTTGATGTTACAGATTCAGAGCGGCAACTGCGATCTCTACCAATCTTGTCGAACTACAAAACAGTCCTCATCTTCCTGCTTACATTCCCAACCAATGAGTTCTAGGACACCAAGCTGCGCAAGTTCACTAGCCACAAAACACGAGACCTTTACGTTGGCCAAAGGGGCAGTACTCCGACAAAGTAAACTAGGCTTAGCTAGTAGCATATCGATAACACTCGCCTTACTCGTATGATTTGATATGTCAAGGAAGCGCATTCTGTGGCGTGGTGACACACAACTTGAGGCCGACAACCAGTTTCCCAGCTGTCGGATGCAGAACTTTTGCCCGACCCTCAATTCCTCCAGCGATGGCACCAACTTCTGCACTGTTTCGGTGTAACAGTATCCGATTCTGTTGCCTTTTAGACTCAGCTTCTTCAGCGACTTTGGGAGTGCCGACAGCAGCTTGCACGTGTCCGTGGATGCAAAGCGGTTGAAGCTGAGGTCTAGTACTTGAAGACCTTTGACTGAATCGTGATGGTGGAAAAACATAGTAAGTAGAGCCACATTAAGGCTTTTGCACCCTGATAGGTCGAGATTGAGGATTCGCGCTCTAACAGGAATTGCTTGGAGGTCCTCGATAGTTATATCGGTCGAAGCCAGATTCAAGTGGGTCACATGCTCAAGCCTCGAACAAACGTACTTCAAGCCGGAAGACGAAAGCCCGCTGCACTGTTGGAGTGATAGACTAGAGAGGTTGACCGTCGAATTTACACGGCTCGCAGTGAAGGTGCCAAAGCTTGTGATGCTGAAGTTGGTGATGTGTGATGGTTCAGCTTCCGAAAATCCTCGTACATCCAGGTGGCGCAGATTAGGCATGCGCGACAGCATGCAGAGCACTGTAGTGAATAAACACTCCGTCGCCGATGCGCATTTTTTTTGGTCCACGTCGCCAGGTCGGCGGTGCGACACCCGAAGTGTGCTCACCAACGGACCAAGCTCTCCCCTGGCTCTGACAAGGCTCGTAAAGCTGTGAAAAGCTGAGCAGCTCTGCAGCAGGACAGTGTTATAGAACGGGCGCAGAGAGAGATGGGAAAGCTTCTTAGAGGTTAACATCAGGGCTTTGATGTCGCGGACCCAAAATTTGCGTGCCTCAGCAGCCGGTGCATCGTACACAAAAGACTCGATGATGAGGCCTGACCAGTGTGCGATGAGCCTTTCGTTGTGATTTGAGATGGGAGTCGCACGTACCCGTCAGCTCGCCCGGAAGCTGGTCGATGGCGGAAAAACTAGAAGCAGGCGGGCAGGGCATGTACACTTGGTGAAATACGCGGACAAGCAAGATCCAACAAACTCCGACCAAGCAGCCATTGACCAAGCCGCCCAGGCTGACGTGGCGGAGAATAGAGAATGCGTGGGAAATATACTCACAGTTACGCCTAGAGCAAGTTGAAACGTAGTGTGCGCAGCACGCCTTGCTTATGTAGCATCTAGCGTAGTACTGAGTGAAGTAGATGATAGTTATGTCAATGCTGTGTCGATGACTCATAAATTATGCTGGAGCGCTATATATTCGTTTGCATTTGGTTAATTTGTCAAACTGTTTGACTGCTGCGTCAAGCCAAGGAGAACAGTCACAAGATTGTAGGCACAAGTTGATGTACGTTTAGAGACTCCATTTACATTTTTCCTACGACGTAGAAAGGGCTCTCAAGTCTCCTGTGTCGTTTATGCTGAAACTCAAGAAGTGGGGCGAATAAGTTAAGCCAAACGACCTCTGGCGCGCTCCTCCCGCATGACATCCACGGCGGGAATGATTTGTTTCCGGTCAACTCCACCCGATTGGCCTACTCCAGGAGAGCGCAGATCGACCACGTATCCTTCCCTTGTCAACTGAATGCGTACGTGGATTGAATGGGAAACAAAGAAAACAACGGGAATGATGGGCATATTCTTTCCCATAGAGTATACTGTGATCTGCCAGTGCGCATTCCAGACCCTCGAGCTGGTGTGCCCCGATTGGGGGGAGCCCAGCGATTTCCACACGGGCCGACCGTCCGAATTTGAAATGCCGGTGAACGAAACAGTTGAAACGTCTAAGAATTGAAGAGTTATGAAAACGCCTTTGACGGGTCTTTCTTGGGTATCAAGTAGTTGGAGATTGATATACATGATTGACGACTTGCAGATAACTTAACGTAGGTGGTGACATAAACTAGGAACATGTGGCGTTGCTACCTCTTATTGCCCATTCAAACGCTATGAACGCCCCCAGCCCATTGACACACCTTACGTTGGACACTCATCATCAGTCGATACCACCACTCATTATGTGGCATTTGAGGGTTATTGTGAGACTGAGTCCCTCCTCCCTCGTTACGTTACGTGTGATGCCATGTAGAACGAGCTGGGCGCGTCAGCGCTCGCAACACGGGTTCTGGAGCTGGCCACTCGCCTCTGAATATGGGCGGTGATGTGACTTATTGGTAGGCGCATGGGTGACCTAACCTATAGCCACCTCCCTTTTTCATCCCCCTTGATGAGTGCGACAGGGAAATGAGAGACGGCTTGATTTTGACGTATTCTTTTGAGCGATGATGTGGGCCAACAACATTATCCGTGTACAACCGCCAAAAGACGCTACTCATCCCAGGTCGATGTGCCCTGCGCCTTTTTTTCCTATCCTATATAACATGACAGCCCCACTGGACTCCTCAATCCATAACGTGTAACATACCGATGCTGCTGCCATGCCAAGCTCACAGCTGCCGTCACGCTCAGGCAGCTGCAGCCACCGGCTCGACCGGCGCGGACAAACGCCGGCGCACGCGAACCGCTATCTCTCTTCCGAGGGCGTGGCTGCCAAACGGCAGATCTCTATGCTTTAGGACAGTGAACGCCATCTGCTCGTGGTCTACAATCTCGACTTCCAGTTCGCTGAGCACCAGAAACGCCGTGACCAGCATCGTGCTCTTGGCCAGCAACTCGCCCGGACACTTTCCAGCCCCACCCCCGAACGGGAACCAGTGGTTTTGGATGCCGGCGCTGACCAACCTAGCCTTTGCGCCGTCGTCGGCTGTTTTGGGCGCCGTCTTCTCTTTTGCGTGTTCGTGGGCATGCCGGCGGATCGGCCCGCTCATGGGATCGTCCGCGTAGGCAAGGAACCGTTCCGCCCAGAAAGCATCGACGGGGTGTTCTGGCACCCCTTCCACCATCGCCCCGGTGTTCCAGAACGACTCGTCCAAGCCTCCGAGCCAGCTTGACGACATCACAGGCACCTCCGGCAGAAGCACCCGTCCGTCTCGGAGCTGCACCTCGTGGAGCGGCGACTTGCGCCCCACGGTTCCGGCCACGTGCAGCCGGAGAACTTCACGGTACACGGAGTTGAGAAGTGGGGCCTTCATGAGCAAGGCCAGATCGAGCTGCGGCTGTTTGCCGGGCAGTATGCGCAGCTCACTGCGGATGCGGCCGGCGAGGCTGGCGTCGCGAAGAATGTACATGACCATCCAGATGGCCGCCGGCACCGTGTTGGCAGTGCCGCTGAAAGACAGTCAAAAGTCAGTAACTAGCTCGATTGATTGGCGGAGAGACAACGTTACACGAATAGGTAGCCGAGCATGACGCTCGCCACTCCAGTTTCGGAGAAGCCCAGCGCCTCATGCCGTCTCACCATATCCCGTACATACGGCGTCCCATAGGATGTGTCCTCTGGTGTGCCAGTGCAAGATGACGCAGGCGAGCCCTGCGCACCTCGCCAGTCGATGAAGTTGCGTATCATCTTGTCCCGCGTTGCGTAGTGAGAACGAAAGAGCAGCTGCGGCGACTGCCGTGATATGACGGGAAATGCGTCGTAGAACGCCCAAAAGTCGGCGCACAGCGAAGGACAAGCAGTAAAGATCTGGTTCCCGTACAGCGCCTCGACCTCGGCACGGAAGATGATGTCTCGCAGGAAGTTGTACACGTCCGGAATGCATGTCGATTCGCGACGCTCGACGTCTGTTGGCAAGACGGACTGTCGGAAGACGGAGGCGTACTGGTGCATCGTCTGTTTCAGGTCCTCGCCGCTGAGGTACTTGGCAAAGTCTTTCCGCTGGTGCTCCATCACACGCCTGGACGGATCTGAGTGGTGCGTGTGATGTGTGGCGTGGTTCTTGGTTTGTTCAAAGTGCGAGATGCCCATATGATCGAAGACGGCGGCGTCCTCGCCGGGCAGTCCGAAAAAGATCTGGAGGGAGTCTAAAAGGCTGGGCGCAGGCAACAGGTTGTCGTCAGACTTTCTGAATATTGCTTGGATGTTCTCCCCGGGCAAGACATAATACATCGGGAGGATGGACGACAGAGTGATGATCTTGCCCTGAAACTGACGTCTACGTCCGGTTAGCAGACGACTCTATCGCGGCTGTGTGGGTGGTAGATTCCTACTGCAGGCTTCTCAAAAACGACTCTGTGTTGAAAAGAACAGCCGCGAGATGACTGATTCCTGGTATCAGGTAGGGAGGTTTTACGGGCTGGGGTGGTGGAGGAGTTCGGAACGAAGCCCAACGAAGCGTCAGCAGGTATGCAGAGATGACTGCAAGCAACCAGACGAAAGCCACTGCTAAGATTTACATGCTCGAAACACGCAGCGAGCCAGGGTCGTATGAGGAGAAGGAGAACCGCAGCGCAGCTGTCCTGGTGTGAGAGAGGATGTAGCAGGTAGAATGATGTATAGTCATTCCAAGCGTGTGTCAATTTAAGCACCAACAATTTCTTAGTTTGTCTTAGAGCACGACGGGTCCTTACGTTGCAACATTTCAAAACATGATCAGGTGGTGAGCGTGGACTAGTATTTCCTTAATAACACATATAACGCCACAAATTCACCTAAAAATTTACCTTGGTACTTAGATAAGCGTTAGTTGTATAACATTTTTTGCTGCGTAACCCTCATTTCAGTAGTAAGAATGCGTTGTTGTATCTAGATGTAAAAGCTATACATTTTCACTCAGCTTGCGCAACATAACTAAACCCCGCAAACTTATGCTCTGGGTGCTAAATCGTCTTCGGAAATGCCGCCGCCATGTCCACACAGATCACGGCTGCAATACGCGTACGATAGTGGAACTTCGGTACAGCCACTCCACATCACGTTCACAGCCTCAGCTAGGTTCTCCCCTTGGTTGATCACTTGGTGGTATGTCCCCGGGAGAGTGACCACTAGTTCTCCTTCCCGGCAGGTCGTTTCGGTAAACTTAATACCCCACTCGCGGAGAACCTCATTCGTGAAGAGTGCATTAGTATGACGTACGAATTGTGAGCATTCCGACCTCGCATAATGATGCTTGGCAGGCTTCCTCTGCCGCTGAAAAGTATCCCGACATCTGCTTTCAAAGGCCCTCACATTTTCGGGCTCTGGTGTAATAAACAGCCATTGCTTGAGCGCCCCCCATCGCACCATGTTGACTGACGGCACGGCGAGGTCTTCGATATGCATGCCGCTCCCAGTGAACGCGTCTTGCGAGTAGTAGAGATAAGACGTCGTAATGCCCGGTTTGACGCTATCCACGAAGAGGTCCTTCATTTGAGAGCCGCAGGACAACATCGGCGATGGCCTGCTATGTAGACATGACCAGTCGCCAACATAGTAGCGACTGGGCCTGGCTCTGCTTCTTAGAGCTTTCGATGAGAAGAGATAGTTGTCAACAACTGTAGGCGAATGTTTTGTAAATGAAATCTTTTCAAAATGAGAATGTGCAGTGTTAGTATAGTGTAAGTTAAATAAGGCGTTTATTCGCTGCGAAGGCTTTATTTTCGTGACGTAGGGGTCTACTCGGGAGCAGTCATTATGTCCTTCCAGCGAAAAGCTAGCGAGTCCGTTTCGAGCAAAAACGTCGGACGAACTATAGTCGACGACACGGCACTGCCAAAATCCTCTGGCTACTGAGTTTGGATCATTGCAAAATCGGGCCAACGTCTCGCTGATACGGGGCCCTAAGTCTTGTAGAGTGATGATGGTGGGCTCAGGAGTAGGGCCGAGAGACAATGAAGTTGGCCGCGGTGCATCACTCGGCGGTTGTAGCGACTGGTCGATATTCATGCCGATGACTTGAGCTCAATGGCTAGGTAGAGTAGGTTGGTGTTCTTATACTGTAGACGCTCTTGCCTATCTTATGACTGCGGGAGAGATGATAAGGTTGCATAGGACTTAGGACTGGGAACGGCAACTTATAATCCTGATTTTACGTCAGCATTAAATGCTTACTAGTTGAGAGTCTTATCTTTTGGTGAGAATTATTAATGAGGGGCTTCTATGAGCGGATGATGATATAAGCCTGCAATTTGAATTGCCCTCCTTTACTATTTCTGATTCCGGCAAAAATTAGTCAACGTCCTTAATATGGTGCTTTGGATTATAAATAACACATTTGTAGTATATCATATGACTTAACTATAGTAGTAAGCTAAGTATAAACTTAAAGCTGATACAGTCTACTTTAGCCCTTGTAAATATGAACAAAATACAGTTAAAGACAAGAAGTTCAACTTTTAGGTGACACATAAGTTAATTACATTAATCTCAGTTCACGTGTTAAAATCAGTCCACATCTCTTGCGCTGACGTCTCTTTGCATTGAAACGGATACTGGCAGTCCCAAAAACAACCCTCGAACCGTGCAGGTCGCCCACGGCGCATAGTGCCTCGTTCATAACTAACAACGTCGAAGCATTTTCCGCCTCGATTTACACAGCTGTAATGTCCGTCATCGAGGCATCGGTTTGTTGTGGAAAACCTATACTTCTTCGAACACATGTGACAAGTCCATTCCAGGATCGGTGGCGCCATATCGATGGTGCGTAGTAGCCGCTGGGGATATATAGCTAACCAGTATTTAGTTGCATAGAAGCAATGAATATAAATACATTTTTAAGTCAGCCTGACCCGAGAGGCTTCTTCAAACTCCTAGGTTATTGACAACGTGGTGACAAACCACAAGCCCATGACTTACACACTTATGCCAAAAGGCACAGAATGACACCTCTAGTATAGTCATTGTCATCAGGACAGCCTGATTGTCAAGACTATCAAAACCCACTACCACGGTCTTCAGAAAATGCCATGACCTACCCGTGGGTACGAATTGTTGAAGGGAACCCGCCCACTGCAGTCATCAGCCTGCCTCCTACACTGCAGCGTGCCGAGACCCCTTCCGTAGTGAGCATCATTCGCCACACACCAGACTCGCTCCAACGGCAGGGCGTGTACTCGTTGTTCGGCCGAAGAAAGGGCGTGGTCTTGAACGAGGTCAATCTCCAATGTAGCCCCGTAGCTGAAGGCCAATGCAGCCCGCATTCCAGACATGATCAGTACACATTGAGCTGTGACAGCACTAGCGGACTACTTAGTCGGTGGACGACCGCCCTGAGCGATGTCATCTGCTTCTTCGCGCATGATGCTGTGTCTGCCCGCAACACGCTCTCTCTATGGATGAAGAAATGCAACCGCCTAGAGCTTGTGTTCCGCCTAGCAGTAGCCGTCGTACTGGATGACGCCGTGGATGGTGTCGAGGTGGAACGACTACGAACCCTCCTCAAGGAAATTCATCATCTTCCTTCTTTTATTCAGTAGGCGTACACTCGGTCTATGAGTGTGGCGGAAGGCTGCCCAATAGCGTTTTTGACAGAATGAAGGAGGTTCGGGCGATGCGAGCCGAAAGTCATCTCTTGTGGGACTGTTATATTATGTTTAAGGTGTCTCGCGGCCTTCTACGGCAGCTGACAAGTCGATCTCCATCGCCTCTGCATAAGATGGGTATTAACTACGTCACTGCTCTCGATCTTGAACGCACACCACAGCCCTTGCAAGAGGCAAACAAGTGGCTCGCTGATGCCTGGTGTTCTTGGGTAGAGCAGGCCACATCAGAAGACCAAGTTCTACAGATGAGACTACCAGTACTAGCTCACGCCATTGCAATAGATGCCGCGACGTTATATAGGGGTGAGAAGATGTAACTAAGCTCTCGTTATCGACTGCTAACTATGCAACGCAGGCTTCTGCACGAAGGTCGTTTACGACAAGCTGCATCGAGGCATCGTGATGGAAGCACTCCGCCACCAGAGAGTCGTCCCCGCAGCTCACGGCATAGCTGTAGTTTCCTCCCAAGTTTGCAAGATAGCAGAGGCCATTTAGAATCACACGCCGCAACACTATCGAATGTCTCGTGTCGAGCTTTTGAGAGAGCATCGACGCGATCTTGCCAACCTTCGGTCCTCTCACCTCTGCCTTTTGTGCTTCGTCAGGCCAGCCGAGATCTTTCTGCCATGTGAATGTGCCGTGTGCAAGACATGCTGCCGAAGCTATGGTCGTCAGTTGATGGGAACGGTGACGGCTTTTGATCAGTGCATTTGGTGTGGCATGTCATTTGCTAGCGGGTGCGCTATCCGCTTGAAGCCGATCACAGCCTGCTGTCGGGTTCTGGCCTTGGATGGTGGTGGAGTGAAAGGCATTATACAGCTTCAGGTCTTGCAGACCATCGAAAAGCTTACAAAGCTGCCGATCCGCCTCTTCTTTGACCTGGCTATTGGCACCAGCGTTGGTAGGTCGACCGGCCCATCCTTCCTTCCGCCCACTCGTTTGCCCGTCCACGCATTGCGCCCGCGAATGGTTGACGGATAGCTGACCACGTGTAGGAGGCATCAATGCGCTGTCCATAGGCTTCATACAATGGCCTCTTGACAGATGCGAAAAGACGTTTGTGGAGGTGGCAAAGAAGATATTTCCGAGGGCGACAACGACGGCTGGCCGGTGGTGCCAGAAGGTGGCTCAACTGTGGCGCTTTCCTTTCAAAGATGGCATCTACAGCCCCAGTGGACCGGTGTTTCGGTCCATCGTGGGAGACGCCAGATTACGCGGGCCACAAGCGTCTCTGTACGGAACGAGGCCCTGCGAACAGATGAATGTGGCCGTGACGACCATAGAGTCCAAGACTAGGGCGTCCAGGCTTTTGACAACGTACACCGGGCCGGTGAACTACGACAAGAATGGCAAACTGGCAAGTAATACATTGGTGCGAGAAGCGTAGGTCTGCTGAAGCCTTGCAGAGGCACGCTGTGTTGACAAGTTTAAACAGAGCTGAAACCACGTCCGCAGCGCCCTGGTGAGTCGGAGGCAAGTGACACCAGTTCGACAGGAGCTGACGACTCATAGTCTGTTCCCGGACAAGCGTGTCGGAGGCTGTATCCTTTACGATGGCATAGAGATTCCTCTGTCGCACGTCCGGTCTGAAGTCCGTCGCCTGTTCCCCGCCAAGGAGTCGCCAGACTACATCCTTTCGGTAGGATGTGGAGCTGCGACTGCTGCGCCCAACACGAGGCTCGGATGCCTATCACGTCTCGCTCATCATCAGTTGACCGGTATGTCCGGGCATCAGCAGTACAGGAAGCTTTGCGTAGCGGGCGGCCACTCGAAGATTGTGCGAATCGACCCCGTTCTCGAGATGGAGGAAGTCGCGTTGGATGATTCAAGCGCCGTCGGGCGGCTGATATCGCAGATGAAGCGACAGCTTGGCATCGATGCGGAGCTCTGGTCGACGATTAAACAGACGTCCTGGGCCATGATCTCGGCTCTTTTCTACTTTCAGCTCCAGAACCCACCATATGTCGTTGGGCGGCATAGAGAGGTCCGCTGCGAGGGCACTATAGCGTGTAGATACGAAGATGACGCGGCGATCATGAAGATACTCGCCACCGAGTATCGCGGCCTCGCCCTTCTGGTTGATGGCAAGGAATACGGCTTGCTTCCTCGAGGACGAGCAGAAGTCACTTTTCGGGTTTCTTCATGGAGCCGGCGCATCGACATCCGGGTCAAACATAGCGGAAAGTCGGCCTCCATCACGGGGTTTCCCGCGTCGATAGAGGAAATATATTCCCTTCAGCAGAACCAACCGCTAGAAATGTACGTTATACAGGAGCCAGTAATGGGAAGCTTGAGCAAGGCAAAGCGTCAATGACCGGCACAAAGTCGGATGACTCTGCGCAAAAGGAGTACGTCCAGGTACTTGCTGGGAAATCGAGCATAGGTACTAATCAAAGAACACAATACCGCCTGATTTTTTCATCATGCCGATGTCTCCTACGGCCTTAACATAGCAGCTTTTATGATTGGAAACTGGCGCAGGAATTAGCCATAAGTAGACAGAAAATCATAAAAAAAGGAAGAGAAAAGATATAATATTGTAGGAAAAGGAGTGATACGCCCTACTATCTCTTTATATGATAATCTATTTAGTTCCTACTCAAACTGTCTATAATATTTTAAAAGTGTTCAATATAAAAGTATGAATGCCTATTAGCCTACTTAGGGGTGAGTAACTTTGCGAAGTGATGAATTGCTATATACCTTTAGGATATAGACTATAATACGTAATAGCGGATTATTTATGCTACTTAAATCTATATACAATTGAGACATATCATTAAGTTTATGAAAAAGCTAATTTGGGACCGTTTCATACTTATGGGATATCTAACATCCTACATCTTAGCCAGCGTGTATAGACTGGACGAAGTATTAAGACTGCAAAGACGAAAAAAGACGGTCTCAGATTCATATCGTTTAACAATCCTCTATACTACTCCCAAAAGAATAGCGCAAGAAAAACTGCGAGAAAGGTCCCGTTAATAGCGATACCGCACAAACATCTCCATTTCCATCGAATTCTGTCCTTCTCCGTAGCTTGCAATGCCTCCTGTAAGAGTTGTTCGGATGCTCTCACATTGCTAATCATCTCATCAAACAACTTCTGTGTGGAGCAACACATGTTTGCGAGTAGAAGGATGGCGGCAGACTGTCAGAAACGTCTACTATGGTAGGTGATGGATGGAGACCGGCCGTCTTGTATGGTTTTCATGATGTTCGCTTGTCTTATCGGAAAACAAAGAAAAGTATTTTGTGACATATGATAGCGTGTGACTCATACCACATAAGTGCGTGCTATAACTAATTATTAATTACTGCTTCTGTCATGTTTCTAAGCAGATACTTGGTGTTCGATGGAACATTGATGACTAGCATCCGGTTGCTGCTAGCTGCTTGTATTAGACGAACTGACCAACATTTGACGTTACTCAATCTTAGTGCATGTGCAGACCGAGCGGGTGTCAGCACCGATTGAAGCGACTGAGATTGGCCTATTTAAACCACCAACGTCTCGCTCAAACATGTCAAGCGACAATGCATCTGCCATTTGTTACTGCCGTCCTACTCGCCGCACTTGCGCTGGCTTTACCCGAACAAGAGGACGACGACAGCGATGAGAAAGAATGCCGGAGAGGCCCAGCCATGCAAATGGGCAACGTCGCATATTTCGAAACCTCCAAACTTGCAGAAGCCTGTCCCGAGGCACATGTGTACTTCTTAGACGCCCAAAATGAGGTCGTCGGCTCCCAGCACGTCAACATCACCGACTCAGTGACCGCGTGTGACACCAACCTGCTGCAGGCGATCTCCCTGCCGGCCGGCCTCACCTCAGCCTACGCAAAAGTGACATTCTTGTGCGGCGGTGATGACGAGCCTCAGTGCCAGATGATCAGACTGTTGCCGGCGACAGCGACGAACTCAAGCGGCCCCTCTTCCCTGGCAATGTCCCGAACGTGTATGGATATAGTCGGTTCAGCGACGAGCCCGGCGACGGATCCTACGACCCATTCGGGGACTCCGGCGACCAATGCGGCTTCTTCCGTATTTCCATCATCGCCGGCCGGTTCGGCAAGTGGGGTGGCGGGTGCGCTGACCTCCAGCCACCCGCTCGGCGGCACGCCGACAGGCACCGATCAGCGCTCAGCAGAAACCGCCACAGACCTGTGGCTTTCGACAGTCCCAGGCGACCCTTTTGCCACAGCTGCCACTACAGACGAAAATGGTCCCCCGCCTGCGTCGGGTACCTTTGTCGCTACTCCGGACAGCACTACTGCAGGGCAGTCTTCCGAGGTTTCGTCTCCGCCGCCATTTGAGAGTCCATCTGGAGGTTCATCTGGAGTGCCCATCGATAACCCCACGGGCGTGGTGTACAGTCTTTCTGCAGGGGCCACAGACGGGACGGGCACTACGTCTGGTGCTTCGTCGCCAGGGCCATCGGATGGTGTGCAGATTCCGACTGGCATGACGACGCTCATCACATCCACTACTCCCGGGACAAGTGACGCGCCCCGCTGTACGTGTCCGGCTTAATTATTTTCGCGAGAGGTATTGCTGTACGTTATCGCAAGCTCAGATAGGATTGTTTTTAAATTGTCATTGTTATGCTCCTGTATAGCTCCTGTCCGTTCGTGAAACAGGTAGCAGCACATGCGTGAAATTCAAGACCAAGCATGTCGCTATTCCTAGTCTTCCTCATGCCAGGCTATCCCCGCACATTCCCTCAAGTAACTTGACTTACGCTTAATTAGAGGTATTATCAAGGTCAGCAAGGATATCCCTATCCAGGGAATCAATCAAACACTCATTATAGATATGGGGTTCTTCCCATAACCATTCATTCGTCATTCTCATCAATATATACACAATGATCCCTGCCTGTCTAAATGCTGCTTGATACCTCATTTGGCCGTTATTGTAAGGTGTTGACCCGGTTGTTGTCCAATCTAACCCGTCGAGTGCAGCTGGACTCGGTACAAGTCGGCCCCAGTTATCTCCGCCTTTTCTTCAATGGATCTTCACCTCAAAAGTCACTACTGGCTCAAAAAGCAGCTGGGCTTATGTTGATTGGCTGTTTCTCCACACCGAAAGCACCATAGTACGTACCAATGGGATATCTCTCATGTGCAGTTATGTCAAGTGTAATTAAACAAGCGATAATACACAAAGGGCAAGATCCCCACTTGTTACATCCTGCGTTTGCTGTCTCTGCTTGTTTCCCCTGCCACCCTGCTGCGGGCCTCTCTCGCCTGGTAACCATGCCCGTGGCAACCGGCTTGTGGATCACCCAACATACGCCATTTTGGCAGGAGATTATGCGTCCTCGATAACATGGGGAGTCAATGGCCGCCGCATTCCGGCGTTTCTCTCCTCCACCTCGGCCGAATCAGGGCTTGACAATCTTTGGCGGCGAGACAGACGGTCCCACCCTCCCCTGCTGTGCCTAACGTCCCACACCCAAAAGCGGGACACCCAAAAATCATGCTCTTGTATACTAATACATCAATCTTGACTTAGTATTTCTGCTATTGTGATGCTACAACGATGCAACTTTCGCTATCACTTGGGTTTTCAGACTTGCTGGATTCATCTGTGCTATTTTCAAGTTCGCCCGCCTCAATTTGAGCCCTCCGAATAGCCTCAATATTGGCAAACTTCGAATTTGGGCTTATCTTGACCTTCTTGCGTTTCCTAGCCCTGCTGGCATCAACCTCTGCCTATAGTGCCTCAATCTTTCGTTGGGCTACTGCCAATTGGTATGACTTCTCAACAAAGCCCTTCTGGACCTTCCGAAAAAGCAGGCGCTGCGTATGCTCATCGTTATCCAGCTTGCTGAATAGGTTGAACTGATCCTGAAGCTCATCCCTCTTCTTGGGGGTTGACCAAGGGACTGCTGATGTTTCTGCTGCCCATTTTTCGCTTGCCTTGCCATCAGAGAGCCCTTTACAGACCTTACTAGCCTGTCTAGCAGGAGTTGATGCGTTCTCAAGCAGCAGAGGGCTCATAAGGGGTCTAGCCACGCTAACAGGCCACAAACCAGTCCATTTCCAGCCACTGATGATGTTCTTGCTTGTCAAGGCTGCCTTGCGTGCCTTACTATAGCAGATAATGAAGTTTCTCTTGCCCACAACTGTACCAGCATCCCAGTCAGCACGTAATCCAAGCTCCTTCTTATATGCTGCCTTAAGGGGCCCAAAGACCAACTGATCAAGCGGCTGAAGGACGTGTGACGCATGTGCTGGTAAGAACAGCAAGTGTATCTTGTTCCTAAAGCATTTATACATAAAAGCAGTAGTTTCATGGCTTCCATGACCATCCAAGATCAATAATCTGACCTCTGAGGGGTCCCCTGGCTGGGTTGAAGGGATGAAGACCTCAGTAAACCACTCAACAGCTGTAGAGTCTGAAGTCCACCCGTTTTCTGTGGCTGTGAACTTCCAGGATTCATATGGCGTTAGATCTAGAGGGAACCACTGCTGCTGGACATTCTTGCCCTTGTATATAACAAGTGGAGGCAGTTGTAAGGGTCTAGGACGAGGTCGATGCCATTGGTCTAGCCTACTACTACGAGTACAATAAATCTTCTTGAAGAACAGGAAACAGAACCGTATCCTCCCTATTTCCTGGGCATTCTTATAACCTTGCCATTGACCTTGTCGATATTCCTGGAACCTTCTAGCGAATGCGCCATTGGATTTGGTGGGTCCAATGAGTCGTGGCTGAGGGTCTTGCCGAAGGCCGAACACCGGTCCATAGACCGTGACAGCAGTGCCTTGCCAGTTGCAGAGATACATTCGATGAGAGATGTCCAAGCTCGAGATCCAGGCTGCTTCTTTCGAATAGAACGTGTCTCAGTTGATCCTAAGACCAGACCATTAGATCCCCTGCCCTCAAGAATGCCAGTCTCATCCATATTGTATCGGTTGGAGGGTTTTATAGCCATGATCTCAGGTATGGCGAGGTGCTTGAAACATTGCCTTATGACATTAGTCGAGGCTCCATTGATACGCTGGGAATCAATTGCTCTGCTTCTCTGGACCCTTACGGATGGGTTCCTCTTGATAAAAGACTGAATCCAGTTCTTTCCAAGAGGCTGGGAGTCTCCTTGGTTCTGAAGAATAAGCTCAGCGAATTCCTTAAGTTGTTGATGTGTTGGTGGGAGGCCTAGGGCAGCTTGGATCCGAACCCATTCAGCTAGATGGCTTTCCTGGGCTGTAGAGAGTCTTTGACGGTCGGAGTAGGCTGTATCTCTTGACTGAGCCCCTTGCATTCGGCGCGCAAGAGTAGACTTTGGGACACCATGTTCCTGGGCGGCTTTTCGGAGGCTTTGGCCAGTTGCTATAGCTTGAAGGGTCTTGGTGACCTCATTATCGGTATACTGGCTCATAAGACTTGAGGAAAGATCTATGCGAAAGATATAGATAATAGTTATAAAATTGATAAAGCTATTCAGGATTGAAGTTGAAGTTTAGAAATTTTAGCGAGGCATTTTTGGGTGTCCCGCTTATGGGGGTGTCCCGCTTTTGGGTGTGGGACGTTATGGCACACAATTTGAAAACCATATTGCGTGCGGCAGGGCCGAGGATATCTCTGTATGGATTTTCTTTCTATCAAGCTGCTCGATTCGCCGCTGCCAAGGCTGCCAAGTAGGTTGTCAATATACGCTTTCTGCGTCACCGTGTACTTCGCGCACGGGTGCGAGCGGCGTTTTTGACCCAGCTCAGGTCGAAGCTGCAGGTCCCAAAGAGCCGTATCCGGGGTTTCGTTCTGTCCTTGCCATGAAGCGCTCACTTTGGGCGGCTTGGCAAGAAACTGGTCGAGTCCTAGTTCGCGTATAGTCGGGAGTGGTACCCCGCGCTTACCGCTGGCGTACTGTCGTTGGCCCCTTCCAAAGGGGACAAGCTGCGGCGATGGGACGGGGGTGGGAGGCGCGTCACGTCTCGAGCATATACGGAAGCATACACGGCAGGCGAGCAACGTTTCTGGCTGGATACGATTGCCTGCGGATCCTGTTGCTCGGCCAGTGCCGTCGAGGGTTCTGTGGTGGTCTTGGGAACCGGCCTCTTGAGCGGAATGGGCCGCCAGATATCCCGGGCGAGCTTTGCGATCCGTGACCGGCAACATAGCGAAGGCGATGAAATGAGGTAAAGGTCTCACCTACTACATTTAGTGAGAGAAAAGCAGGTCACCTCATGGAGTGGGACCGCAACGTAATATATGGACAGATGCTGCTCTTTGCCGACTCTTGTCAATGTTACCAACCCTGTTTTCCTTCTTGATTGACGAAGGCCGGCCGCATGAGCCAGTGTAGAAAGACCAGCGCTGGTTAGTTAGCCATAGCCAGTTTGGCCTCCTTCACCGCCGATGCCCACCTTCACGCGTGGCTCCACCGCGGTTTGTCGCTCTCAATACCGGAAACCTGTTCATCATTTCGTTGCACGCACAAATTCGTTGGTTGCCAGACAACGGGAAAGCTTCCTGCATGAGACTGTGGAGAGGATCTCTAACATATGTTTTCATAACTACCAACAGACTGATCCCATCACCAGCAGGCCCGACGCTCACAAACAAACACACTGGAGAAGAGCCCACATGCACGTCCAAACAACCGCCCCCACCGAAAGCCATTGAGCTATACCCGGCTGCACCGTTACGTTCGCGCCAAAGACTGATAACACCTTACCGGCTAGCGGAGGAAGAGAAAGGCAGAGAGCCATGCAAGCTAAGGCGACGCATAACACAATGCAGAGAAGAGCGACCGTCAAGATGCGGGGAATACACAGCAGGATCAGACCCTGCGGGAGAATATTCGACAACAAGACGGCCGTACATGTGCCGACCAGGACAAACGACAAGAGCCAGTACGGGGCAATGCCCACCCCGCCGAGCGCGCTCAGATCCGCGCTGTCCATTTCGAACAACACGTCCTCCGGCAGACCGGGCACGAACAGCCGGGCCGCCTGCCACAGATCCTCCAGCGCTGTGACCCGGAGCGTCTGCGACATGTTCAGCTCCCCGTACGGCACGAACTCGGTCGTGTCGTTGGGGTACCCCAGCTGCCAGACGCCCCGGGTCTGCAGACAGACATAGACGGGAACGGCATCGCGCCACCTGTTCAGGCCATCCATGAGCCCCACGGCGCCCGTGCTGATGGCCTTGTCCGCCGACGCGACCACCGTGGCCACGTGTGCCCCGGCTTTGGTGGCGATGGATTTCAGGGGATCGGAAATCTCGTCGGGAATGGTCAGCCGTCGCTGGCTTTGCTCTCTCTATCGAAGACATCAAATGCGTCGCTAACGTTCTTCACTAGGTTTGTCGTCGTTACCTGCTGACATGTTTGTTTGTTTGTTTTGTTTGTTTTGTATTTAACGCCGTGGCGGCAAGGGCGCAGCCGCCCTTGCGGCAAACCTCCCGAAGGGTATGTGGCGTGGAGGGCCGCAGGCTCTAGCTATTGATTTTGTAGTACACGCCGCTTCCTAACGTCCTCCAAGTCTTGCCCGAGGGCCACTATGTGTTCAGTCCATCCCTAGTTCCCACTGGTGCCCTAGTTCCGTTATGACAATCTGGTTTCCCAATAGCTAGAGGTAGTCTGTTGTTAAGAGGATAGGTTAAGTCCTATCTCTCAGTAACGCGGGCAGATCTTCAGGAAGAAGTCTGTCGCGTCAAGGAAGGCCTGAAAGCCTTCAGAGTCGATGATTAGCCCCTTAAAGTAACGCTCTAGAGAGCCTATAGGTCCTAGAGGCTCCCTTCGACTATAAGGGTAGAGGATAGGCCACCGTTGTCTCCTCACTAGTGTCTTACGGCAGTAGACCAGGTGGTCCGCCTCTTTAGCCTCCCCGCAGGAGCAGGTGTGCAGTGCTTCTGTGTGGTTGAAGCGTTGATGATACTGTTCAAAGTCTCCGTGGCCTGACCGGGCCGCAAGGAGATGATGAAGGGTAGCCCTAGGGAGGGCAAGTTCAGGAGGGCAAGCAAGGGTAGCCTTGAGCCCTAGTTGATTGTAGCGGGGGGTTGCCTCTTGCCTCCACCATTTCCTATGCTGGTGTCGACGCTGGTGTTATCAATACAGATATGTATAGGCTGGCCTTGGGAGGTAAAGAGGGCCCTTCGGAGCCCTGCCCTCGCCCCCTCTGCCTCGCCATCAAATACTTCTGCGATGCTGAGACGGCCACACCCTTGGGCTATCCGTTTGTTGCCGCGGTAGATAACAAAGCCGAATCCTGTAGCCCCATTAGGGGCTTTAGAGCCGTCTGAGTAGATGATCGTATGGTTGTCTGGCACAGTCTTGACCCATTCCTGAAACGCTTTAGCTGCCTCCTCCTTGCCCTGGCCAGCTGTAGGGTCTCGTGATCCTGAGTGGTACTGTGGCTGTAGGAGTAACGGCCTTAGGCACTTAGGTAGAAGGGCTGCTGTTATTTGTAGCCTTGTTTCCTGCCGCCCTAGCTGTAGAAGCCTAGGGACTAAGGGGTGCTGTTGGTCAACCTTCTGTAGGCGTGTAGCAAAGCGTGGGCGTACTGCTTCAAGGGCTACTTTTGCTGTTGGTAGACCGGCATCTCGGAGGAGGCTGCTGGTTGGTGTGGTCCTCCAGACAGGTAGGATAGCCCTTGCTGCTGCTGTCATAACCTTCTCTACCCTCCTTACCAGGCCTTTCTGCCTTGTACTAATAGTGGCTGCCTGGTTATTAGTGCTACTACTAGCAGTAGTAGTGCTGCTGTTCCTGGCTTGTCTCTTTAACCTGCATACCAGGTCTCAGCTCCATATAGGGCTGTTGGGAGGACACAGGCAATAACAGCTCGGCGAGCAGCAGCGGCTGGGAGCCCCCCTTTGGTGTTTGATATGTGCCGTAGGAACTGGGCCACCTTCTTTGCTGCTGCTACCTTTATATCGACGTGGTGCCCGAAGGTGAGTTTCTTATCAAACCAGACCCCTAACCATCGTATAGGCTTAGTTGAGGCCTTAATAATTAGGTCTCTTGCCTGTATATCTGGTAGGTCCTACCTGCTGACATGTTAGACAGGCCGAGGCGGCGCCCAAGAACTTGGTTTTCAAGGGTCCTCACATTCAACAAGGAGCAATGCTGGGCGGTATCCCAGCCAGGCGCGACGTAGAAGAGGAAAAGAAGTAGGAAGCACACCCACACAGTGACGTTCAAGCTGTTCATGTCTACAATCTTCATTATTGATGTTCACGTCTCGAGATGCTTATATACTTTAGGAGAAAGTCATCCGCACGCGCGTGACTCATTTGACTATGTATGGCTTATCACGCCAGGCGTCTGGGTTTTCTTTGCATTACACTGTGCGCTTAGCTATCGAGATATGAGTATGATGTGGGCTACCGCTCGAGTGCACTAAGACGCTCTCTTAAGAACCTCAAGATTTTCTTGCGGGTGACCATGTCGGGCGTCGGCTCGTCCGCGGTCATCTGCTCGCACACCAGGCATTTTGCGTGTCGATTGTTTGTGCCTACGTAGACTTTGTGAGTCGATTTGGCTTGGTTCAAAGGTTGTCGTCCGACTTACAGTATCCGCAGATGAGGCTCTGACAACAAGCTAGCGTCAGGGCGAACATGGCGCGTTGGGAGCATAGCGAGCAGCGTAGATCGACCGGGGTCGGAACTGGGCTTGATGTGTCCATGGTGATAATGCATCCTAACGAGAGCAAGAAGTGAATACCAAGACATTGTCGGGATCTGTTCGCTTATAAGGCAATGGTACGGGTGACTAGGTCTTTCATTTTCTATGATTGAGGGTTGAGGCTTGAGGTAGTGACCGTTAGCCTCTCGTCACACTTGTGATATAACAGGAGCCTCAGGTAACTTGATGTTTCTCCCATCGTCGCGATTTTCCGGCCACATTATCCGTTTTACGAGCATGTAGAAACAGACTACACCTCGCTTTCGCTGTTGAACAGGTCGCATCGATGTTTTTCATGACTGTATTCGTCTTTTCAGTAGATCCTATCGACTCGATACTGACTCTTACTATCAGTCTATATCCTCTCCTTTAATGAGCGCGAAACACGACAAAAGGGCAGCGCCGTAGTCACGCGAACCCGGGTGACAAGATGTAGCAGTGTGACGTCGAAAGAAGCCATCCCTCAAATCAGATTCCCTCAATAGGACTACGGAACCTATCTTTAGGTTCTATAATATGTCGTATAGCGTCCTTTACATAGCTCTTATTGGTGAGCAGTGCGCATATCTGCCCACGGTTCGGCACCATTCTGGTGAAGCCATATCTGCACCTCGTATCCAAATGAAGGCAACAACTCAAGTGTCTTTGGCTCCGTCGAAGCGCCTTGTGTTGGTTCACATAGAACGCCGCGTCGAAGATGAGTACGAGAAATTGACGGAGCCCTCTGTCGATGATGAGCCCTGCCTGGTTCGACACCGTCGCAGCAAAGAACTCGCCGTTTGCCGATTGACGTGGCTCCAGAGCCTTGACGGGATTAGGCGCATTGCTCATCAGAATGTTGCCGCAATATACAGCATCTTCCAACAATCTCAGGTCGTCTTCCTCGTACACGAACAGCTCGAGGTCGGGCTGCAAGAGCTTGCGATGATAAATGAGATCCACATCGCTTCCGCCTTGTCGCAGGTGAGCAGACCCAGTGGCCATCTTCGGCTGTACGATGGTATTGAGCTGTTTGCTAGGTCATTGATGGCATTCACCATGTGGTGGCTGAGAAGATCCAATTTCCCATAGAGTCTATCCGCGTCACGCGTTGCGGCGTTGTCAAGATAGGTGCTTCGCGACGAGTTTCATTGAGTTCCTAGAAGTTGTGTCTAAAGCGCACAGTGCTGAACGTTTGTTTCCAACCGGCCGTCGATGCCGTGGCCGACGCTGAGCAATATTGGTCTGGAGTATACGACGATGTGATTCTTTGGATCTGGCCATGGCCACAGCGGCTGCCCCTAAGTTTCGTTGCGCGAGAGTTCCTGTTGAAACACCATGAACAGACTCTGCCCGACAGACAGGTACGCTTTGTTGACCGACCGCAACTTCGATTTCCACTAACAGAGTCATCAGCATCGGTTTTTAGAAAGATCCAATGGGCCTGACGGCTTGCTGGCTTTAGTTGCGCAAACACTAGATGCGAAGGAGGCCGCCGTGCTCGATCGGATGCATGACGATCCGCTGCCCTGCGATTTAGTTACGAGGATGTACGGTAGAACTAGTCGGGAGCAGCCATCTGGTGTGCAGAGGAAATAAGCAAGAAAGCGTGGACGTCTGTTATTAGACTACGAGAAACCGATTAATCCACATCGCCAACAGTTGGCGCAAAGGTCCCCTCGTCGAGAAACACGTCCCATATCGGCGATCTGAGGTCCGGGACAACCATACTCGTTTCCACAGGGTTCCCCAGACCCGGAAATACGCGTTGAAAACATCTTTCCCATTGGCACATGACCTGCTCGCACGTCCATTGCAGCTGGCTTATCGCAAGGCAGCCTGGCTCATTCCTTCTGGCCATATGTATCAAGTACTGCCGGGAGGCTGTCGCGCACTGTTGCTATTTCTCAATGAAGGAGACGATGTCATCCTTCTCTGGAATGTATGGCAGGGCTGGTAGGGGCAATTTGACCACATGGGTCTTGTTGTACCCAATAGGTGAAGTTCCTGTTTTCTTGCGAAGGCTCCCGTATTTCGCTCTCCGGGACCCAGATTGCGACCCAGATAAGAAGAGCGAGTATCTTGAAAGGCGGATGCTAGGTATGGGAAAGTCCATGTCGATCGGCTTCGAGCGTGAGTCGAGTCTAGAAAAGCTGCGTGCTTGATGGAATACAGACGTTCCTACGTAGTGCGCAAGCATCAATGCAAACGAGATGTGGTTGTGGGTACAAAAAGGGTGTCTCAATGCGGAAGGCGGCCTTAGGTTTCGAATATGTTGACTGATTCCCCTGTCACATGAAGTGTGCTACTGCTTGGCAGTAACCATCACACCACCCGACACGACCCTCCGTTCTCGTGAGGCATACAACAGGTGCAATGACATAAGAGCGTTCATTAGACGACAGTTGCACACATGAAGTATGAAAGAGGATATTCCATTCGCTCAGGGGCGGTGGAGGAGACCGTGCCGCATTTCCCTATCACGAATCTAATAGCTACTGACCTAACCACTTCGGCTCTGAGAAGCCTGGCGAAAGCCGCCGCCAGTGTATCTAACTTGAGGTGACCACTCGCAGCGTATGATTAATGCAATGACTGGGAATGCATTTCATATCGCTATGGCATGAAACCGTGTGCCTCATTTCGCGATGGTCGGAATGAGGTAAGATTCTCTGGGTTTATTGCACTTAATGCGAAGCAGTGAGCGGCGATGCTGAACTTATCATGACCGCGGCCATGTGAATAGATTCCGTGCCGCTTTTGGTTCTTCCAGAGATACTTTTTCCTTCGTAGTGTTGCATAGGGACCGACAATGCCGCGCAACGGGCATACGTCCACATCTCCGGTCCCAGGCTGAGTCAGGAAGCAAGTTTGACACTGCAGGACGTCTTCCTGCTTTACCAAAAGGCGATAGGGGAACTCTAAAGGAAACTGGAAGCAAGACAAGCGAAGCAACAGAGGACTCTGACCTGAATCCCAGTCTCTCCGGGTAGCCATTATGAAGTCAGGGCATGGCTCGCCGGAGGGCTCTCACGCATAGAGCAGCTCCAAATCATGAGGATCACCGTACACTTTGGCTAGCGGGGTGCAAGAGGGGCTTGTAGTACAGTTCTAGCACTTCTTCGGCCGTTCGAGCCGTCCAGCGAGATTGAGGTCTGGGAGTCAGAAGGCGCTGCGCCAAGTAAGCAACTGTCTCAATAGTGACATGACAAAACAAACCCTGGTGATGGCAAGAAGCGGGCTGGTCAGATAAGATGAGGTGAAGGTCTCCGGCATTTCCGCGTCTGAGGCACAAAATCTGACGGCTGTATTACGGTCGACTGCACAGCCTTCAACGCATGGAAACTGGAATTTCCTTCTCCTTGTCAGATGTTCCGCCCTAGGTCAAGATTGCCTGTCGCATACCTCATGATAGCATAGAGCGGACGATTCGAACTGCTGCGAGGAGGCCAGCACGACCTAGCTGGTCGGAACTCTTCGCCCTGACGGACGACCAGTTCCCGAATAATGCAGCCGGCAGACCAAAAGTCAGTCTCTGAGCCGTACCGAGTGCTGGCATCCTGCGATTCGAACGCACCCGCCATCAGCAGCTCTGGAGCCCGATAATATAGCGTGCATACCTACCGAGTGTTACACCGTGAGGCAGCACCACGAGGGCCTGTACGAGGTTCTGTAAACATACCACAGGAGTTCTGGCCTCAGATCCGCTAGCGCAGTATGACAGACCAAAGTCGCAAATCTTCACGCAGTCATCCTCAGAAATCAATATGTTGTCGGGTTTGAGGTCACGGTGGACGATTCCAATGTCGTGTAGAAAGCGTAGGCCCAGCAGAATCTGGTCGGAATACGAAACCGCAAGAGAGAAATCGGGCGGAGACCGCTGTAGACGCTGTCTCAGGTTCTCCCTTATGAAGGGCAAGTCCACCACAAGCTCGTTCTGAGTGTATTGGACGGCGAGCAGATGAATGCAATGTTTGCGGGCTTCAGTAGGATAGTTCTGGATCCGTCGGAGGCAGCCAATTTCTCTGAGACTCTCAGGCGATAGCCCGCCAGATTCTGGAAGAGGCATGTGTTTCCGCGCGACAGGCTGACCCTTCATCTTGTAAACAATACCATAGGAGCCAGACCCCAATCTTGTGGTAGAAGGGGATTCCATTCTCGGCCGGTGAGGTGCGCTTTCTACGACTTTGTTAGATATGGGTGCGGTTGTTGTTGTTGTTGTTGTTGTTGTTGTATTTAACGCCGAGGCGGCAAGGGCGCAACCGCCCTTGCGGCCGACCTCCCGAAGGGTATATGGCGTGAAGGGCCGCAGGCTCAAGCTATATACTCTAAAGTACACGCCTCTTCCGAACGTCGTCCAAATCTTGCCTATAGGCTACTACGTGTTCTATCCGTCCCTAGTTCCCGCTGGTTCCCTAGTTCAGTTATGCTCGTCAGTTCCTCTACGAGGAGGGGGTTCGTTACTAAGGCCTAGGTTCAGACCTAGGCCCTAGTACCGCGGGCAGATCCTCTGGAAGAAGTCTGTCACGCAGAGAAAGGCCTGGAAGCCTTCATGATCAGTGATTAGCCCCTTGTAGTACCGATCAAGAGATCCTAATGGTCCTATAGGCTCCTGTGAACTAGAGGGGTGGAGGGTAGGCCACTGAAGCCTCCTCACTAAGGACTTTCGGCAGTAGACTAGGTGGTCTACCTCCTTTGCCTCCCCACAGGAGCAGGTAAGCAGTGCTTCTGTATGGTTAAAGCGTTGATGGTATTGTTCGAAGTCTCCATGGCCTGACCGGGCTGCTAGGAGATGATGGAGTATAGCCCGTGGCAGGGCTAGTTCAGGGGGGCAGGCGAGGGAAGCCTTAAGCCCTAGTTGGGTATAGCGGGGTGTTGCCTCTTGCTTCCACCATTTTCTATACTGGCGGCATATCCGTTCTCTAGCTAGCCGTTTGATCCCTGACAGGGTGGCTTCAACTCTTATATGAGTAGTCTGTATATTAATCAACATAGATTTGTTCGTCTTTTCGCCGCATTTGATAACAATCAGTCATCACTGTTCTACCAAATAAGGTAGACCTCCTTATCAACGGTACCACTGACCATGCAAAGGCTCAAATCGACCCAAGCTTCCGTCGCAATCCACAAGTTCAACATTTTCACTCTCAATCTCAGTTCCGAGAATTCCCACGACGCTCACTTCAGAGTTTCTATCCCGCTTGTGAGCTGATACCATGCAAGGTCGCCGAGACACTGTCTCCCAATCGTTGTTCTGCATGGGGACATCCAAAATTGCGGCAACTCCTATGGCACCTTCGTAAAGTTCAATACCCCATATCCGCAGAAGCTCGTCTTGGTGATCGGCGTTTGTCCATGACGTGGCACGGGGACCTTCAGCAATCGAAGAAGACAGCTGCAGGGCTCTGACATCGTCTAGCCAGCGAGACAGAGCCCACACTTCCGTCAGAGCAACATGGGCAAGTTCTGGTTTTGCATTGGAGCCCACGCAACGCATTAGAACGTCTTTTCACCTTCGTAAGGAATGACGAAGGCTGGGAACTCCAGCGTTCGAGTCTTCGTCTAGCGACGCAATCAACCTAACAATCTCGAGATCAAGCGAAGACATCCTTTTGCGCGACGACGATAACAGTGAGAACTAGGTGGTCTAATTTCAACTCTCTTCAAACGGTGATATACTCCAAAAACGAAGCCTCCTACTTTCCCACTTATTAAGTTTTAGTACTACCAAGTTCATACCGTTCCTTTTTACTAGACGGAATCCTTTACTAACATCACCAACGTCTACAATGCTTTTCACATTAATAAGTACTTATATACTTATAAATAGATAAGTCTATAGTAGACCGTAAAAGCTCTAGAGATGCTCTATAGTTGCGTTACTCAACTATAGGCGTTACTTAGTTTATTTATCATTTGCACTATATCAACACAGTCTATTACTAATTACAATATAGTACTGTTGACCGAACAATATGTAACCCTTTATTGACTACTTTATATGTCTCGTTTCAGCTTGATCGAGGCTGTAGGTGCTTTATCTTATGAAGCCAAAGTTACAGGCGTGTACTTAAAGGCGTAGAACTCAACTATCTCTATTCAGCGATATGGCGGCGCGTTCTCTACTCATCATCTTATTCTTCATCATACTGTTGAGCGTTTTGGATTGTGTTATACGTCACGTGCTTCCCCTTTTCAAGTTCTGGGCTTCTATAGTTGTGATCATGGCGGCGTTGGAAAGCTCTAATCTGGGCATAGTGACGGTCGCGATGGCGCAGCCGTTGATGAATTATTTTCCGAATGCTAGGCATTTCCCTATCCTACAAAGCGTCCTTCAAAGTTTTCTAAATGCCTTCAATACGTGGTTCAACAACATACAGAACCGAGAAACTCAAAACAGTCAGCGTGAAAGCCAGATGTCTTCAAAGCTCTCATCACCACATCAACACAAAGTTGAAGAAATAATAAGGTCATGAATCTTGCTGGTTATGTCGCACATCCAAGGTTGGAGTTTCAAATCGTTCAAGCAATGTAATATAGAGTGTAAAGTAGGCATAGCCTGTGTCACTGAGTCACACTGTTGATCTTTAAATAGTCCTACAGCAAGTAGTAGGAACGCAATAATTTAGTAAAAGTCAAATAGTCTATAACGGTATTATTGCTTACCATAGCCTTAGTTAATTCATTAGCATTATATATCTATTAGACTAGTGACTTACGTACTTGGACGACATTAAGGCTCCACAGCATTAACTAAGTTTAAATGATTACTTTTGTTATATTATATTAAAAAGCTCACCCTATATATATAATAGGAAATACGTACTATTACGGTTCTATCTAAGCGCTTTCCGCGTTTGTTGTTGGTGTATATTGTACCCAACAAGACAGTTCTGCAACCCGTCCCTATAAAGCAATAACACACTTACGCTAGATGACTATGGCCTACCCCCCACAATCTAAGCCGCTCCACAGAAAGATGTTTAGCATCCAACGTCTACTTGGAGAAGGGAAATTCGGCAGGGTCTACGTCGCCCGAGAAAAGTCAACCGGGTTTATTTGCGCATTAAAAATCCTCTCTAAGAAGGCCTTTTACGTGCTCCAAGCCGAGGAAAGGGCTTTCTATGAAATCGAATGCCAACAGAACCTGCGTCATCCAAGTATCTTACGCTTGTACGGCCATTTCCATGACTCTCAGAACGTCTACTTAGTCTTAGAGTACACTGATAAAGGAGATCTATACGATCACATACAAAGCGAAGGTCCATTCGACGAGGACAAGTGTGCACAGTACATGGCGCAAATGGCATTTGCCGTCGATTACCTTCATCAAAGGCGTATCACTCATAGGGACATCAAGCCGGAGAACATCCTCATTGGCTTACATCATGAGATCAAGATTGCGGATTTTGGATGTAGTGTATTGGGTAAGGGTAGAGACACTGTTTGCGGCACGCCCGCATACTTGGCCCCTGAGATGTTCACGGTTCACATGCATGGTGGATACTATGACGAAGGAGTGGACATCTGGAGCCTAGGCATTCTCATGTACGAGCTTCTCGTTGGTATTGGAGAGGCTCCACGGCTCGATATCGAACGTATCCAAAGGATGAGCCCGACAGCACCATGTGGCACTCACTTAGCTATCCCGACGTTCCTCAGCCCGGAGGCCCATGACTTAATGAAACAAGTAAGTCCGATTTTCTCATAGTATGTGGTTTTTTGATACTCACCAACATCAGCTACTGGCGATCAAACCAAGCGAAAGAATTTCGCTACGAGAAGTGCAATCGCACCCTTGGATCCTGAAACATTGCTTGAAGGACCAACAGCAGGCTATTGAGCATCAATAGGTGCGCTAGAATAACACCGTAGGTGAGCAACACTCACAAAGGTTTTCTATTCTATCCTATTTACACGTAATAGCATAACGGATGAGTTAGAAACATTGTGACTAAGCCAATTTAAATAATTGCGATATATAAAAAGACCAACATTTACTGCTATATAGGGTGAATAAAACCATTAGGACCAAGAAATTTGTATGTAGCAAGTTAACAACTAGACCAGAGACCTCAGCCGCTGGGCGCGCGCAACCCGTTTCTTCGATTGCCACTCTAGATCTTCGTCCGTCCAATGGTCCCTAGCCCGTAGATCAGCGGCGCCTGCATTTCCGCGGCGGCAGCTTTCTCTTGGGTGAAATGCCCTCAGTTCGGCGTCCCCTACCGTGATGAGACGGCTTGACTGAGTGCAACTGGGCATTCATGTTGGCAACCGTCTGGTGCCAGTCGGACATGGCCCGCACTGTAGAGGTAACCAAGACATTTTGCCGTCGAAGGCGGACGTGATTTGGAATGTTGACCAGCAACGAAACCAGTAAGGATACAGCGCCTGCAACGAGTAGTTCCGCCATGGGGGTATAGCTTCCTCTTGAGCTACTCATACTTAAATACCCTTCAATTCTCCTTATAGACAGCGGTACCATGGCTCGCTGCGGCATCAGATGTCATGCTTAGTCATTAAAAACGTTCGTCGAGTCAAATGTACATAGCACTTTATTGAAGAATGTTTGTCACTGTGTTACGGCATGCATCTGTCAAATTGTGTCATTGTAAGTGCTCCAATCTGTAGTGTACAGCCGAGACCCGGCGTAGTTGCGCTAGCTGGATGGCTGGTCAATCTTGCTAACCATGTCCAAGGGCCAACTTAGATGGCGTGCCCCTGCTCATACAATATCGCAGATCCTTATTTATAACCACCTTAATGGATGCCGCAAGGTGCGCTATGTTGATTTGATTCTGTTGGAACGAATGTGGTCGAATTTAACATAAGTGGGTCCGTCACGCCATTATACAAACACGTGCGTATTAGCTCTTTCCTACCCCTGCCCCGTCTCGGCGTTGATTGGATGTGACACAGAGTGGAGATCCTATTGATCCACTTTTGTATCTGTTTAGGGCTTAGGTTCCTGCGGCATACGTAGCCCGGCATACCCGGCGTAACCCGGTGTAACCCGGTATAACACACCATGCCCCAAACAGTTCAGTGCCCCCACCAGCAATCCACAGCCACTGTCACCTCTGATGCACGAAGTGGACGGACCCAATGGAGAAGCGAGATTGCGGGCTTTCTGACCGTTTATGACTGGCACATCACTTTTAGACTGTCTGCTGTCCACGTTGTCAGCTATGGAAGTTGGCCAAGCCTGCTGAAAAGAATGTATGGGCGAATACGGACATGATAAGTCTATGCTTCTTCAGTTTCTGTTGCTTCTCGGTTTTCTTTTTTTTTTCTTTACTGGTAAAATCAGCTTTCATAATTAGGCTATGCTTAACCTAGCTATAGCTACCGTCTCAAGGAGTCCGTTTTTTTGCCCGGATTGTGCGTATGGATGCAGGGGGTCAGCCAGTCGTTACAGTAAGAAAAGGCCAGCTGCAACCGGTATATCAATAGGGTTATCAAAGAACAAACACCATAGCTATAACCAACAGCCGCTTATAACGACGCACTACACCTAGACGTCCAATGTTCACTCTCAGGAACAGCGGCAGCCGATTCATTGCTGTTGATGAACCGCATCACAGTCGGCAGCACGCCGTGTACCCCAAGAAATAAATATGCTGCAAGTTCCGCCGTCTCTTCTCTATAACACCACTACTAGCAGCTGAGCATAGCCTCATCATTTCACTTATCGCCTATTACACATAGTTCTTAGTATGGCTGCCAACTCAATTAGCGACGCCTTTTATGAGGTTCCTTTGCTGGGTAATGGCGATTTCAGCTCCCCCCCAGACAATCTCAACGAAGTCTTGGGAGCTATGAGAAAGACGCGTTACGGAACACACGACTCTGAAGCAGCATGTGACGGAGAGAGGGGTGGAGGGGGACAAAACCAAGCGCTGGCGCAGCTAGCCGTGCACCAACACTTGGAGAGAAAAATTCAGCATCTGCTTCTCTACATCTCGAAACTGTCGGAAGTACAAGGCAGACGACCGGCGGGCCGGTGTGAAGTTCAGCTCGAGTCCGGAGATACAGACAGCAGCCGGTCGGAGGTTGGGTATTTTGGTTGACTTGATTTTGCCGCATTCCAGTGGATGACCGTGCATGGATAATGATGGATGCTCGGTGCTTGGGCGAAAGGGCAGCTGCGGCATTTGGTCTGGGATTGGTTGTGGATTCTCGCATCGGCTGTTTGGAAACAAAACTTGATTCGCACCTTCTGTAACAGCAGAGAAATAGAACAATCGCCTTCACCTGTAACCGTAGAAGACTTATTTCTTCACTCCGCTTAAGTGCTGCTTTCACTATGGTATGACCTCGAATGCGTATCAGTCTGATCATCTTTGTGGCCGGCAAGCTAGGCCTAACCTCGTCTGAACGAGGTACTGCCATCACCCTTTATAGACCTTTCCGGTCACGTCCGATCCTTTTGTACCACTTCACCCTGGGTCGCCCAATCGGCGTGACGGACCTGTCAGCAGACTCCTCTCTCTCAGCTATGCGCCATGTCTTATCAGTAGAAGAGGCACAACGCAGATGATGGTCGCCACTACAGCAAAGACACTCGCCGCCCTGGATCACGTAGATCGATGTGCGTGTAGGCAAAGCAATATGATTGCTTGAGTAAGGTTGGATCTGCCTTGAAAAGAGCGGAAGACAATCCGGCGTCTAAGTGGTGTGATAATGAGTAAAGTAGGCTGTAACAGACTTGCCGCACTGGTTTCTAACAGAAACATCACAGCTGTTTGTTTGTGCAGTTCCCTCTCCCCATGAACAAGCTGCCTGAATTATATGTACATAGCTCGTCTGCGCCAGTTTAAAAGAATGGCATAACACCATCCGTCTTGTTCCGCCTCCTCAGTAACCGCGCCGTGGTGACCATCACCTGTAAATTTGACAGTAAAATCTTTAATCAGAGGAAGACGGCTTGAAATTGGTGACAAGTCGTCGAACGAAATTGTGCATGCCCGCATAGATGTATTGCTTCTCCTACATGCCTAAAGTGCTTTTCGCTCCAGCTTTTTTGCTGCCTGTCCTACTCAACTGCTTGACCCGTTTGCGCCCACCTCCCCTTCGACCCTTGCCTTTGACTGCTGTCCGCTGTCGCCGGAGATGCGGGCTGTGCGCATCTGAAAAGTCCGCATTCGTCATCTTCTGGCCTTCGTAATGCCTGACGAGCTCGGGAAACTTGCGGATCATTCGCTTATAAGGCTCTTCCGACATCTCTGGGGAGCCTTCCCAGAGAACCACCAGAAGTTTGCCGCCTTTGGGCTTCGTTATATCGCCCATGACCCGGAGGGGGTACCAGTGCTCGTCGCATTTCCGACCCCCAACGCTTTCCCAGTACCGGTAGAGGAGTTCCGGCGCTCCAAGCTGCACAAAGCCCTCGGGTTCCCAACGGTCGACGCGTGCGCCGGTAGATGATACATAGCAGACTTTCATCTCATAGCGGATGTAGCGTGAGCCCGTTGAGCGATGTCCTTTGATGGCAGCGCTAGAATAATCAATCGGTTCGACACGACTCGGAATGCTGCTTAAGCTTGGCCACTGCTGCCATAGGATTCCAAGGAAGTTCATGTTCATGTTGCTGAGCCGGCCTGGGCGACAGGTTATCACGATGAATGGAACATTCCAACGTTGCGATTCCTCGTCTGTTCCAATACTTATACCGTGGATGACGGTATGTTGCTGCTAAGCCTACAAGCCAGGCTGCAGTCTTGCTTACTCCGTATGATGCTCCATTAGTAGAAGTGGGTCTCGTTAGTTGAGCTGCATCGCCGCAGTCCATAACATAACACCCAGCCGATGGGGAAATGGCAGATGCGGAAGGCAATCCTCCAAACCACACGTTTGACGAGGCGGTCAGGTTTGACCGACGACACTCGTGATGTGTCATGCAGCTGTTTCTGTTTGAGATTGGCAACCCGGGCGACCCGACCCACCAGCCTGAGAGCCCCTATAACTTGCTCTGTTAGGCGGCAGGCGGCAAGCGTCGACGAACCTCGCAGCGCTGCCGCTAAAGCCAATAAATCAAATAACGCCAAGATTTGACTGATTTGATTGCCCCTTCGCCAGTATTGGTTGATTTGCCCTGTTGGCCAATATAACAAAGCAAATCCATAGAACACGTGACCCAAACCCGCCAATACAGATTACCTAAATAGGAAATAAATGAAGCTATTCAGAACCGGTCATGATCCCATCAATGAGCTAACCTCACTCCCCACAGGCATAACTCTGCCCTTTAGCCAATTCTTCGTCAGCTGCAATTGACCCATAGTCTGAGGCTTTATTGAGTGCCTTTGCGACGTCAAGGTCAACTTCGCAGTACTGAATGCCCTCTCACAGTCAGTAGCCATAGCTGGTGTTGCCATCACATCAAGTGCTAGTCTACTAAGTAGAGGGTACGTTGACTTATGGTCTCTCCACCACTCAATAGGATCGCCTGTGGGTTGAGGAGGTTGCCTGAGGTATGTCTCAAGCTCATCCTGCTGTCGAGAAGTCTCACAACCACGTTTACTCTGTACCCATTGCCTGAAGTGGCTGTCTTCATGGGATGGAAGTGTGATCTCAAAAACAGCCGTAGGGTCATCAGACTCTTCCTCTGACCTATACCAGCGGTCAAAGTAATCCCTAAGCCCCTTCTTTGCATCACGAACCCACTCAAGCTGAACTCCTTCATCCCAGACTGCCTCAAGGTATGAGATACCAAGTGAAGGGTGGAGAATAACAGAAGCAGCAAACAAAGGGGACTCCTCTAACTTCGTATAATAGGAGGAGAGCTTCTGCCATGCCAACTCAACAGAAGTACAAAGATGCTCCTGGTACGAGGAAGAGAGACCCCTGAATCGAGCAGTACGTTGGCTACAGTCCTCCCTTACATGTTGTGGAAGTATAGATTCCTGAAGAGGCTGGGTCTGACTGTCGACTGAAGATCGAATGGGACGCCCTGATCGAGTCTGTGATGGTAGGGACTCTTCATCAGCAGTCAGATCGATCGTAGACGACTCATCTTCCTGTTGAGAATCAATAGGATGGAGTATGGAGTTGTATAGACTCTTCCACTCCTCTAGATGCTCAAGGAGGTACTCCATGCCAGTCATGACTTCCCAGAGACGACCATGCCCATCCCCTTTACCCCATCCCTCTGTCCTCTTCGTCTGCAGGTAGAGAGGCTCAAGGATAGATCTAATCTCAACCAAGACTTTCCAGTCTTCTGAAGAAAGGAGGTCATCGTCAGGTATCCTCCTGGTGGCAACATCCTGCTCCTGAACCCAGTTGACGTAGGTCTCAATCTCTGCCCTCTTCTGAAGAGCTCGATGGATCATGAGGTAGGTGGAATTCCATCTTGTCTCGTTGTTGAGGAGGAGATGTGACTCCTTAGACCCTTGGGCGAATAGCTCAAAGTCTGACCCAGCATCAACTTCCTGGGCTGCTTTCCTGAATCGCTCAGATCGCTGAGGGGAAGCCCTGATGAACTTCACGATGTTGCGAAGCTTGCCAACTGGCCCAGTCTTCCTCCAGAGTCTCAGATCTTCTTCCTCATGGTGGACAGTCTGGTAGAAGAGTGACTCAGCCTCAAAGACTTCGCGATCAGCACCAAAGAGAAGAGCCCGTGCTACCAGGTTGAGGATGTGGCCGTAGCATCGCATTCTCCTTGCCTGACAGTCGAGCTGATTCATCGTGGGGTTAAGTCTCTTGAAGAGGGCGAAGACACAGGTATCGTTATTGCTGGCGTTGTCACAGACCACCACACCCACTTGGCTAGTGATCTCCCACTGCTGAAGAGTCTCGTAGATGTTGTTTGATAGGTTGAGACCACTGTGGTCGCCACTCATGTGGTTGAAGGCGATGAGACGAGACTTGTGCTGGCCCATATTGTTGACGAAGTGGGCAGTAACTGCAAGGTAGGCGTAGTTGTTGGGTGAAGTCCACAGATCAAACCCAATATGGATCTTGGTGAGGGCACTGTGAAGTTCGGCCTTAACGTAGGCTTGGCCCCTGGTGAAAAAAAGAGGAAGATGGTCCATCATTACAGTCCTGCCCCATGGCACTTCTTCAACCAGAGAGGGGTTGTGAAGTCGTAGAAGCTGTTGGACGAAGTCGTCTCGGAAGTGGTCGAATGGTAGATCATTGGTGATGATGATGGAGAGGCAGAGATCTCTGACAGTAGCCACTTTGGCCCTGGGTACGTGGGATACCTTCCTCCTTTTTGACAAAGGAGTACCATCCTCTGAGCTATAGAGAGTTTCCCCTGAGCTTATGTCATCGGAAGAAGGATCCCATTGTGTGATCTGGTGGCATCTGTATATAGATTAGTTAGCAATAATCATAACAGAAGACATATAAATACCTGCGAAGATGGTCTGCAGCAGAGCTAGAAGCAGCGGCAGAAAAGAACTCTGGCTTTCCTTTACTATCACATCGTTGACAGCACCAGTAAGCACCAGCTGCTGGCCCTTCATCACAAAGATCAACAAGGAAGACCCCATGGTCCTTGATCCAACTCTTCCTCCCCCTGCCTCCTTTACGGGCCAGCTGCTCTTCAACCACGTATCTCTTATTATGCCATGTGATCGTAGGGAGGTCAAGGATAGATGGATTTGAGGGAAGGACGATGGAGAGACTGCTGGCCACTTGAGTGGTGACGCTTGGGGGGGATCGAAGCAGTTGAAGTGCGTTGGTGGTCAATGGAGTAGGGGATAACATCTGTGAATAGCATCGTTAGTTGTGAGTATTTGGTCCCTGACATTTTGGGGTATTCCAAGGGGATAGTTAAGGACAACGGTGATGGGGACAATGAGGGGCATGGAAATATAGCAAAAGTGTGGCATTATCCCCCTTTTGTGTGAAAAGGGAGGCACAACACCATCATGATCCATGGTTCTCTATCACGGCGATGCCATCGCCGCTGATCGAAAGAACCAAGACATCATCGTGCCTGGGGAAAAAGAGCTTCCTGGATGGATGGGGACGCCCTTATATAGGGCCATGGAGAGGGGGAAGAGGAAGAGGGGGGGAGTAGCTGACGCACGGTTGAAGTCATCATGGCAAAGGTAAGCAAGCCTAGGATGTTGGCGATGTTGCTGATGCTGGCTGCTTATGAGGCATGAGGAAGAAGAAGAAGAGACGTTGAAAGAGGGCGATTCTACTGCTTTTATACCTATATCGAACGTATCTGGGAGTCACAGATCACTCAGGAGTATTATTTAAAGAGGAAATTTGGCCAGAAGGGTAGAAAATAACGTCCTAGAGCTGCCAGGATTAATGGTGCTGCATATAGAAAAAGAAAGCTGACCGTGTTAGGCGTGAATATTCGCGATAATGGCATCCTATTTGCTATATGTATGCTTATATAATATGCCAAGCCAAATCAACCCAATATATCAAATCGGGGGGGTCAGAAATTGTTTAATTGACAGTTGGGAATAGCTTCAATTGTTTGATATATTTGTTAGTAGGTTTGATAGATTGGCTTTGGCGGCAGCGCTGCTACAGTGATCGAGTCCTGAGTGGGTGTAAGGGGACGTGGGCGTTTGGATCTAGGCTGCTGTGTCTGCCTAGGGGTTGAGTCTGCCTGTAAGTTCTGGCTTGCTGTATAGAGAGCCTCAAAAGCCTTCTGGCCGGCTACTCGGGTCCGCCTTAGTTCTTTCCGGCTAGGGAGGGTAAGGTGTCCGTTGACTACTAAAGGCCTTGCTGGGCATTTATTGTAGTCTGCTGGGTGGGGCCCGTGGCAGTTGGCACACTTTGGCGTATCCATACAGGGTCCAGTTGCATGGGTGTCTAAAGGCTCGCCACAGTTCTCGCAAAGGGCCCGCCGGGTGCAGTAGCGGTTTGAGTGGTAGCCCTGGCAGCCAGGGGAGTGTCGTCTGGGGACCTGCTTCCTCGGTTGAAGTAGGCGGGCAGGGCTTGACTGGCCAAAAAGGCGGAAGCCTTCGCTGGCCTCTTGGGGGAGGGCAATAATTATGCTTTGTGTAGCTATCTCTGGGTTAGGGGCTCGAGTTATGCGCCAGGATAGGAGCCTCTGTTTTGTCTGTAAGAGGACCTCCTCCTTGATTTCCGTCTCTATGCCAACCCTACTACCATCAAGGCCTATAAAGTAGAGCGGGCAGTATGGGACAATTAATATACTGGTACCACCTAGTAGGCACCTCAACCTTCTCAGCTGTAAGACAGCTTTGGATTTCTGGGGCTCTTTGTAGAAGTAGAGCTTGGATCTCCTTGTTCCTGGGCCTGAGGGAGAATCCAGTTGCGATATGCCGGACCTCTATGAGATCCTGTGGCTGTAGGTTGAGTTCCTTAGTCACTACCATCTTGACTGTGTGAGGGGCAAGGGTCCTAGATGTGGGGGTATGTTCAGCTGGGAGCCTGACCAGTAGGCGGAGGTCAGGGTCCTGTTTCTGTTGATGTGTAGGGTTGGGAAGTCTAGGGCTCCGGGTGTCCCGTCGGCTTGTGAAGTTCGACCCGGGGGCCGAGCCCGAAGTGGGGCCGGGGGCGGCAGTGGGGCCAGCAGCCTTGGCGTACGTTTTTCCGTGCCCCGGAGTGGGTCCCGAGAATTCTGCAGCTGCGAACCGGGTGAAGGAGTCGATTAGGCCCTGGGCTGTGGCCTTCAGCCTGGCTGGGGCCGTACCAATGAGGGCATCCAGACCTTGCGCGAGGAGGTCCAGGGCCTCGTCTCGGAGGGCCCGATTCTCTCGGGCTCGTCGTAAGGCGTTGGCGGCCGTCTGCAGCTGTCTTCCCGAGGGCCGGATAGGGGGGGGGCGTTAGGCCACGAGGTCGTGGAGGAAGGGAGGTAGGGGGGGTAGGAGGGTGTGGCAGGTTGTGTATAGAGGATAGAAGGCCGGTAGGGGCCCGCGGAGTGCCCGCGTCTGGCTGCGAGGCCATCGCGGGCGGGAGGTTCAGGTGTAGAGAAGCGATTGGGTTGTTAGCGTTTTGGTGTGTGGCCCAGCGTAGCACTAACAGTGGGTGCTAGTGGGGCGATGTGTAGGAGGGAAGTCTCGCGATCTTGTCCGGCTAAGAGTATTGGTATGCATAAAGGTGGTCCGCAACGCCGGACCTGGCTAAGGGGTTGTAATCCGGGAATGTTGTTAAAGTGTGACTGTGAGAGTCCCTCGGCTACCTGTACATGTTGAAAGTGACGGTTTTGTGTATCAGAAGTCAGAGGCTATCCCTCGTCGCAGCAGGCCTCCGCTGTCGCGCTTTCAGCAGTATTTTCTTTCGCACGTAAGTCACAATCCAGATTTCGTACCTTCGCTGTCCTAGAGGTTGACGGGAACAAAGGCGTCGAAGGCATTTGTGGTTGTATTTAACGCCATTGTAATAGGAACAGTACCGTTGCAGCAGACCTACCTCGTGGTGTACGGCGTGGAGAGCCGCAAGCTCATTTTATATGCTGCTCAGTACTTTGCCTCGTGCCGCGTGACACAAGTCTTATTTAATGGCTCTTGTCCGTTCAATCTATCCTGGATCCCGCTGGGTTACGCAGGTCTTTTACAGTCTGTCTAGTCATGTATGTATCAAAGGAAAGATATCTGAGGTGGTTGCCTATGCTAAGCCCAGACTCTCAGTAACGCGGACAGGCCGATTTGAAGAAGCCAGTTACGCATAAGAGGGCCTAAAGGCCTCCCGGATCTGTAATCAGTCTTTCGAAGTATTGCTTAAGATGTCCCGTGGGTCCTGTAGGCTTTGATGATCTAGAAAGGCGGAGGGTAGGCCACTGCTGCCTCCTCGCTAAGGTCTTTCGGCAGCAGACTATGTCATCCACATCTCTTTCTTTCCAGGAAGAACCCTGGGCCGTGCCAGTCAGGGCAGTGATGAACAAGGCTGCAATGGAAGCCAAAGCGCGCAGAGTTTGGATCGGTTTGATCAGAATTTTACCGATCGAATAGACCAGTATGGCCTAGATGTGACGAGAGAGGGCTTACCAAGCCTTGGAACTAGCCAGAATGCGATCTTGGACACGGCACGAAAGAAAGCCCGGGCGTCCTATTTAACATATAACAGTATGAAAGCATGTAAAAGGCCGAAAATGCAGATGGGTTGCAGCACTGAACTGTAGTGACCCTTATTATCTGGCGGGATCATATAGCGTAGAGCGGCGCGATCTCCTCCTGCGAGCGTCTCACAGCTGCTTCGTGGTATGCGGCAGGGAGTCTTGATATAAGCCATCTTTAGTGAAGGAGACTAGCAGATTCCATGCCTGTTAGTTGCGAGAGGGCTCCGCAGATGAGGTGGCTTGACACGTTTAGAAATAACCAGTTTTCCATTCCAAGAATGAAAGTATATATAAGAACTGTCCCCAACATAACCAAGATGTCCCGAATGGCCAGTGGTGCCCAACCCAGCGAGAACGCACTACTTCATCTACAATCTATATGACACCGGCAAACTGGCTCAAGGCTAAACCCAAGAAGCATCTGCTTGGCTCTTTTCATATCAAGGGTATCCTATAAGCTGGCTTTCAGAACATGCGTTTCGATTTTAGGGCTGATTTCTATTGTCCTCTAGCGACTTCTTTATTAACGTATCTTCACAAAGCGTTTTATATATATTCTCATCTTAGTGTGATCTCTTCCTAAATCTATATATAGAATTGTTCTTTCTATATTTACTACTTCTAGACATTTTAGTTGCTATCTATATTAAGGAAAGTCTGTAAAATGTGTACGTCCCTATAGCTGTCACGGTCTATGGACCGATATGAAGCTTCGGCTAGACCCTCAGCTGTGGAATACTTTGGAAGGTTACAGAATATCGTGGAAGGTTATGAGAACCTTGTCGGCCCTTACTCAATGGAAGCTTCTGGAAGAAGACTCACATGTATTTAAAGATGAGAAGGGCACCACTCTTTCCCAGAATGGTTCTTCTTTCCTCCAGCTTGGAATGCTCGTAGTAGTAGGCTAGACCAATGGCACCGACCTTGTCCTAGACCCTTACAATAGCTATTTTTTTAAAAGGTGAAGCGTTAATAAGTACTTCAATTAGGTTAATAGGTATTCTTTAAGATCACCTCAAAATATTAAGTGAAAGTCTTATCCAATTGTGGTATAGGAGCAAAGTGTTACGGTCAGCTCTCCGACAGTAGGGTCTGCTAACAGAAGCTGGGGATTGACACGTTATAACAGTACACTGAGGTCGTGGTCTGGGTAGTAGGTCGTAGGCTGATAGTAGATCGATCGTCAGAGGCTAAGGTGATCAGTCTTAGGCTCAACAAGTAATTCGCAGTGAAGGTAAGCTGAGAGTATCCGTGAGGATGAATACTAAGTTGATTGCTGAAGAGCTATGGAAGTCTGATCATGAGCCAGGCTCAGGGTCATGCTATAAACAAGTCTAATTCTGAACATGTTCCCTTGTATCTTGGGTCGATCTGGATCATTCCGATCCAGAATGATTGTTCGGCCCCCAAGTCGTGTTGGATCATGTTGATCCAATATGATCGTTATCTTATCGTCACGTGACTTGGACCGTAGTTCTTCCGTTACCAAGTGAGTCCCTGTTGTTCCCGTGATCCTGCAGTACAAATGTCCTGTCCTAGCCGCCCGCTGCCTAAGTGGGTCGGTTATCTGTTATTCCTGCATATCGGGTCGTAACACAAAGACACCCATGCGATCCTCAAACGGAGGAATCTAGCGTCTTATACTATAGATATTCAGAGGAAGAACGCCTATAAGAGAGCAGCTCTTAGTTAGCTGTGAAGATGAGTTAATTATCAACTAGCGGCCCTTTAATAAATGCGTGTTCTATACTGGCCGCCCTCTATACCCTTTTTTTAAAGGCAATTTTTATATTATAACTTATTATTCAGTAAAGAACGTATTAAGAAAACAAAGCTTACTTCTGTGTTACGACCGCTACAGTTGGTCACTGTAGGCTCGTAACTATATAGTGCAGAACAGGGGACAATGACAGCGGATTTGTCATTATCGAAGCTTTTGCTTTGTGCCACAGTTGGTTGCCCTGACCCGCTCGTAACATTCTGGTGTTAATTCCGTTGAGTTGACTTCTATAGATGCCACAACAGAACATTCAACCACTTATATAAGGAATTGAAAATATAGCGCGCTTAATTAACACTAAACATCTTAACATTTAAATAATATTATAAATATATTTAATTGAGGAATGAGTGTAGAATCAAATTCAGTTTTGAATCTGAAAAAGACTGCTAATAATGGGAGTTCCCTTATGCTGAATCAACCCTTTAGTTCGAGGCAATTTCTAGAGAGCGTCTGGAGTCATCTTCCCTCCCGATACATTCTAATCCGTCTTCACCTCATGAGTGACGTGACGTCTCATGGGTCAACACTCTTAACCTTTTTCTCGGAAGATATACTAACAACCTGCACAAACGTGAGTCAGAACCTGGAGATCTCAAACAGAAGCACCAAGCTTCATCTTCACAGTCACAGATCACACAGGTAGGAAGCCGGAGGCCGCCGCCTACCCTGCGAAAAGGCCCTTGGCCACAGGATCTCCCAGACTCTTTGCCAAAGGACATCGATGTCCCATATGGAGATTCCCCATAACACCCACGCGTATCTCGCGGCCTCCGATCCAAGGGACGTCAATACTCAGACAAAGCCTCAGGTCGCCTCAATATTCCTCCAATAGTCGGCGAGACAGAGAGAGAAAGGACGTAGTAGCGGCAGGAAACGCCCATATGGGGCATTCGATCTCCCCTGGTAGAGATTCAGGGAGCCCCTCTGGTCGGGGCTTCAAGACACTATAATCTTTTAGTTACCTATATATGCGATCCCGAGAAAGCCCATTTAGAAGCATATGTGCTTTCGTCAAGGGGAAATGGGTACGTACATGAACAGGTTGATATGAGTCAACCGCGTCCCCTTAAATAAGCCCAAGGTGTTGCATCACCTGGTATGCGGCCTCCATGCCGCCATCCTTAAAGGCGGCGCCGAGGACGGCCTCCATAGTAGCCGATTTGATGCTCTGAGGCACCATTCCCTGCTGGGATACGTTGCGCTCGATACATCTTGTCAGGCCGATGTCATCGCAGAGAGATGCCAGTCGTGCGTTGCTAGCATGCGTTTGTATCCGGGCATTTGTTTCACCTACATCACCAGTTAGCTTGAGGCTCAGCAAACTTTTCAACTCAGTGTTGCAAAAAGTCAATCAGGAAGGTACTTAAACCTACCGATACTGATGTTCAGATCAACAGCGATGTCAACGATGGTCATTGCGAGGATCCTATCGCCGAGCCCGGCCAATGGTTTATTCCCCTCCCGAACGGCCCGAGACCCAACTGTTGGAACCCCTGAGCCTGCAGCCTGCAGGGCCTCCCAGAGCCAATCAGATTGGTGGAAAACATAGCCTATTATAGAGGAGGCTTCGGCAAGCTTGGTTTGGCGGTTGCTCATCTCGGGTCGCTAGTCTAGGTAGTTCCGGGTTGTTACAATGAGAGTGCAAAAGTTGGGGTGAAAATATCTGTTAAGATTAGATTGTGCCGGAAAGAATGAATAAGGATTTTCTGGATTCCTGGAAAGAGGTCCACTTATTTATAAGGCGACCTGAAGAGTATGCCAAAAGGGTTGATGCAAGGGAAAGGTTTTTCAGTCAGCCACCGAGATGGATTTGGCCGTGCCGTCAGAGAGAAAATTAGTGAGAAGCTATTGGTATGTAAATGGAAGCAAGACAGGGATGGGTTGCCCGTGTTGGTCGAGGCGTCCATATCGTTGTCGTCGTCGTGGAGGGCAGAGTCAAATGCCTCATGCCTCGTGGCTTCTGAATATACCTGCCTTTATTGGACCTTTGATCGCAGCTGCCTCATCTACCGACTACAGTAGCTGCCTCACATGAGGCCGGGTCCTACCTGCCCGCCATATCAGCAGTTTCTACCTCGATGGCTGTCATGCTCTCGTGTGACGTCATGACGTCAAACCACCTTCTCTGAGAAATCGCTGCCCAGTATTCCTGCACAATCCCCTCCATTTATCTTTTTCAACCTTTCACATCTCACTTCGGCTCTACGACCAGCATCATCGCAATCATCCACGACCAAAACAAGATCCTCAATGCCGTCCTTTCAGCAACCTGAAGTCACGCTTTTCACCCCATAATGCCGAAGTCCTTCCACCTGCCCGTCACCATTGTGGACGCGGCCGACAAGGTCCAGCATGGACGCCACACCCACATGGCCGTTACCACACTCGACCCAGCCAGCGAGGTCCGATGGAGACGTCATATAAAAAGCCTATCGGCAGCAGAACTTAAGCAACAGACAGCAAATTTCTCCTCGCAACGTCCTCGTTCCGCCGCACAACACCAGCGATCCTTATCTTAGGCAGATATTGTCACGGTCTATGGACCGGTGTTCGGCCTTCGGCAAGACCCTCAGCCACGACTCATTGGACCCACCAAATCCAATGGCGCATTTGCTAGAAGGTTCCAGGAATATCGACAAGGTCAATGGCAAGGTTATAAGAATGCCCAGGAAATAGGGAGGATACGGTTCTGTTTCCTGTTCTTCAAGAAGATTTATTGTACTCGTAGTAGTAGGCTAGACCAATGGCATCGACCTCGTCCTAGACCCTTACAGATATGGACCGACCTCGTCCTCCCTCGGTTGACGAAGCGAACAACTATTACTACGGCCTTCCTTCCAGCCCACGGTTGATAGCACGAACAAGCTCCGATATATGGACCCCTGAACAGCTTTCCAACGGTTGGGGCACAAGACGCAAAGTTTTGAGGACAGTAGGCACGCATCCGATTCTTGCATCCTGGAATGACTCCGAGGGCCTGTATCCACTGAGTCAGACCATTTCGAATGTGTTGGACAAACATATTGGAAAATGGAACGCCATCGACATTATCAGGCTTGGTTTTGAGGATGCAGATGACCTCCCTGTTGTTATGTCAATTTCCATGGACCCCCTTGACGCCGATACGAGTTGGGAATCAGCATACGATGCTGCTTTTGAATGCAAGGCAGTGTTGGAAAGCTTGGGAATCAGCGATGTTCATGTCGAGATGAAAGAGTCCGGCCTGACAAGACTGCTATCAACCAACCCCGTGTAGTCTTCAACGCCGTCTGTGTCAGTCCCCGTATCCGCGGAAGCGACCACAGCTCAAGAACACACGCTTTCGACAAATAGAATTATTCACCTGGATAATCTAGACGAAACATGGCCTACTGAGTTTCAGGACTTTGGCTACTCGATCAGCGATGGGCTTGGCAACGCTATCGCTACTGTTAACGAAGCGCTCAAAGAAGGGACAAAATGTCTCTACCTCCGTGTCAGACCCAGGGGACAAGATCAATTTGTCACCTGTCTGCTGACCTGTCGTCACGTCCTCTTCGGATCCAACGAGCAAGACAACTGGGTTCCAAACACTGGAACGCGTCCACCGACAGGCATCAAAGTTGTCATCCAACCGGGGGAGAAAACAATACAGACAACAGAGACAACCCTGAAAGAGCTTGAATCTTCAGCGGCGAAGAGAATCAACGATCTCGAGATTGCAAAACTGTTCAAGGACCCTGTGACGATTAATCAGCAGCTTCAAGCCCAACAGCAAGCCCAGTCAAGGATACAAGAGATCAGACTACATTTCGCCAGTCCAAGACGTCTAGGGCATGTGGAGTGGGTGCAGAAGTATCACGTTGGCGAGAACGAAACTCTCATGGACTGGGGATTGGTCTTAATGGACCCCCACAGCCACGAGGTCGACCTAACGGACCTGAGGAATCGAGTCGGCATTGACGTTACGGAGCGACAATTGAAACGAGAGTATGGGATGAAGAACGTGGGCGTTGATATTCAAGAACCTGACATGATGGAGCGCTTCACCTTGATGCCACCAGTCCCTGCAGCTGAGATCGAACATCTCATCAAACCACCTAGAATGCACGGTGTGCTAGAGGCTGACCAGCCAGCTCCGAGCTTACTTGTCGTAAAAAGGGGAAGGACCACTGGCGTTACATTCGGTGTTTTGAACCAGGCGAAGTCGGTACTACGCACGCCTTCCGGGAACGGTCTACAGACTTTTACGTCGAGGGAGTCTTGCGTGATTGCCGAAAAGTCACCAATAGACCCTAGGCTGACATTTTCTGGCAAAGGAGATTCGGGGGCATGCGTTTTCGACCTGCAAGGACGAGTCATGGGTATGGTGACTTCCGGGATCGGGCGAGATGAGATCATGGCTGGAACTAATGACTACGGCCTCGATCGAGCTTGTGACGTGACATACGTCACCCCTATGGATTACATACTTGCTGACATGTCGAAGTGTGGTTTGGAAGTAGATATTATTTGAAAGCAGGGGTAGAGAAGACTTAAATATGTTTGTTGAGTAGTCTAATACAGATGAGACTAGAAAACGTCAAACCTTCTCTTTTCTGTATTCAGCATTCTCGTACTGAGCTTGAGGTTCCTGGTCGTTGCATGTTAGAGGACATAATGCATCAAGTAGTAGTTTAAGGCAGGAATAGTTAAGCAACGTCAACTACACAATTATAAGTCATAATACCAGTACCGCTAGCTATGAATGATGCACCTGTTTAATGAAGATGAAGCTGAATACGGAGCAAGAGAGGGGCCCGAACCTGAGGTTGTGTTTCTATGACAATCTACAGAGGCTGAAATGAAAGGCTGCAAGACCCAGCTGCTCGGTCTTGTGTCCTCGGTACGTATGACAACGCCTTCTTGAATCGGCTCGACGTATCGCGCCTCCTTCGCGGTCGTACTCCGAACATAACTGTCTAGTCTATTAGCGTCAACAGCTCCGCGAAGTATAAACCCACTCGTCCTCCGTCGCCGGCGATGACGGCGTCCTTCGCATTTATTGGCGGTCCCCGCGCAATGGCGCCGCGAACGGCTTGGAGGCTGTGCCCACCACCGCAGCCATACTAATGCCCCTTCGAAACATCGAAGCATGCTTCTCTCGCAGGCTCTCGATGTCCAACTTACGACTGGCGCCGCCGCGATCGACTCGCTCCTCGATTTGGACTCAGCTCCAACAGGCCGAGCCTTTGCCGCAACACTGTGGGCCGCCACCCGCAGTCACAGACAGTAGAAACTTTTTCTTCAAGCGAAGGCTCGGTAAGGGTAGCCATATTGTCTTAGGATATGCCGCCGTGAATATTTGTATCTAGGTCATATATATCTTCGCGGCACTATTTTGCCGACTGTACTGGCTAGGATGTGTTCTTGAGATCAAATAACGGCCTTGACGGGCCTTGAAGGTTCGGAGGAGTGTCTCGGAGGAGTGTCTCGGAGGAGTGTCTGATATGTTGCATCTTTATAGACTTCAAACTTTCTATCTCCGTTGAATGTTGTGGGTAGAGAGAGCGATTAGGTGAAGCCTGCTAATGCTAAGAACCTGTACGGAAGCATTCCACGCAGAGAAATGTTCGCCAGATGGAAGCCGATTTCCTTAAAAGTGGGTGTTGGAAACTAAGAGATGTAGATAGCTTTGTTGCGCGCTTTAGCGACGGTGGGGGTGTTTATGGACGAAGGTGGCTAGATTGCTGCTGCGTCTACTTGGAACGTTCCGAGTAAGTACTGACAGATATAATAATATTAGATAAGAAACACAGGCTTCCAAACCAATAGTGAATTATAGGAGTAAAATGGGATTGTTGGAATTGACTAGTAGCTGATTTAGTGAGTTAGTAGAAGTTGAGATGTTGCTAGCTTAAGGACAATAAGGGGTGTATCACGGTCGGTAGCAGGCTGCCAAATCCTCCCTGCCTTCCATCTTCAAGTTATTTCAGCGGGGAAGAGCGACCCGCTAGGCAGACCTGGTAAGAGCACTGCTGAAAATGTAGCTGGTCAAAACAAAGGTGAGGAAGGTGAGGCATAAAGCTAAAGGGGTAAAAGTAGCTGAGGTCATAGAGGTAAAAGCTTTAGAACTTAAGAATATAAAGTCAGTTAACGTAAGGGAACGGTAGGAGCAACTTTGCAACTCATAATTCCTTCTCAAACGAGAATCCTCACATCAGGTGGAAATCTTCACCATTATCAATCTATATCTCTGCTGAGTCGTATCCCTACGTCGCTTTGAGCTTAATGCCCTTGATACTATACTTAGAGTACTATTCTTATAGTTATGCGCTGCAAAACCCTTATTGTCCTTGTCCTTGACTTTGCTTGACCTTGATGTTCAATCTAACTATACGCCATGTTGAGGCCTACCACGGGCCTAACCCATCATGGTAAATATGTGATTTCCTGCAATAAGCGTTTGGTTTTAAAGCACGCAATATGCTGGTGACAACCTTGTCTGTTGCTAGGGCTAATAGACGCCAAGAGGTGGCTAGGATACAGAATGTACAAACCCACTGGTCCCCAGGGCACCAAGGGATAAAAGGAAACGAAGAGGCTGACAGCCTAGCCAAGGAGGGCACAACGCTGCCAGTCCCCAGAGGCCTACTAGCTACCCTATCAGGGATCAAACGGCTTGCTCAAGAGCGCAAACAACACCAGTACAGGAAATGGTGGAGGCAAGAGGCAACCCCCCGCTATAAGCAACTAGGACTCAAGGCCACCCTTGCTTGCCCTCCTGAACTTGCCCTCCCCAGGGCTACCCTTCATCATCTCCTCGCAGCGCGGTCAGGCCACGGGGACTTTGAACAGTACCATCAACGCTTTAACCACACAGAAGCACTGCTTACCTGCTCCTGCGGGGAGGCTAAGGAGGTAGACCATCTGGTCTACTGCCAAAAGACCCTACTGAGGAGGCAACAGTGGCCCACCCTCTACCCTTACAGTCGCCAGGAGCCCATAGGACCTATAGGGTCTCTTGAGCGCTACTTTAAGGGGCTAATCACTGACTCTGAAGGCTTTCAGGCCTTCCTCTGCGCGACAGACTTCTTCCAGAAGATCTGCCCGCGGTACTAAGAGATAGGCCACAACCTATCCTCTTAACGACAAACTACATCTTTCAGGAACCAGATGGCTATAACGGAACTAGGGCACCAGTGGGAACTAGGGATGGATAGAACACATATTCGCCCTCGGGCAAGACTTGGAGGACGTTAGGAAGCGGCCTGTACTATAGAGTATATAGCTAGAGCCTGCGGCCCTCCACGCCACATACCCTTCGGGAGGTCTGCCGCAAGGGCGGCTGCGCCCTTGTCGCCACGGCGTTAAATACAAAACAAACAAACAAACAAACAAACAAACAAACAAACAAGCCTTAGCGACTGCAAGTGGTCGGCTTGTAAGATGACGGTTAAAATCATTCAGAACCGCTGGCTTCTGGCCCAAAACCTCAGCGGCCGCTCTTTCGATCAGTTCGTCATCGGTCGCCACGTCCGGGTAGTCGTCGGGAGATAACTGACATGTTATTAGTACAAAGCCTAGAGATACGACTTGTACTTACAGGCCGGTTGTTTCACGTCATTCTTCATGGCTTCTGGAATTTTGCTGGCTTTGTTAGCTATGCGGAGGGAGCCCTCGAGCGAAAACCCGTTCCTCATCCTCAGGCACTAAGCTGCGAGCCCCCTGTACTGTTTACGCGTTCAGACTGGCAACAAGTGCTTCCCGCGCCTCCATACGTACCGGCCTGGTGGAGACCTTCGCATGGACTCATATTTGCTTAGCTACACACTTAGTGCAAGCTATCGACTCAATAATAGGCCATTGCGTTTGCATGCTACCAATCCCCCGCTACATTTCAGCTCAACCAGACTTTGCGTTCTATTATCCGGAATACAAAATTCTGTTCCGTGGGATGAGCGGCATCTTATATCACGCTGAAAGCGACGCTTGTAATGTTGGAACCAAAGAGGATCATAGAAAGATTCCCAACAGCTTCACCTAGTCTATGCTAAGGGCAGGATAGCCCTTAACTTCTATCATATGGAGCAAGAATATGGAGGAGTCACCAGCTTTCTCATACTCGCCGATTGAGTCTCTGAATATCCTTGGGACCATTATCTAAAAGACGAAAATAACCCCAAGCATTATGAAAGCTATCTAATAACTAGTTCCTAAACCGCTTAAAGAGCAGTTACAATATCAACGTTGTCAAAGACGCTAAGTTGGATGGAGAAATTGGAAATATTGATAAGGAAATTGCTAAAGAACTTCAGAAGATAGGCATTCTTCTTATCAGTCCGCCCGCCACTATATACGTCTAACAGAGTCCAGCACCGCCGGGGCTAAGTGACGCTGACGTTTAACTTATCAACTCGTCGACCAGCCCATATAGAACCCTCGGGTCTCTTCGACAAGATCACGTTGCCCTTACGCTTAATACGATCAGAAGCCTTATTCTGAGCCCAAGGGACCCGTCGCACCTCATCCGAATACTGTGTAACCAACACTGCTTGAAATTTCAGCTTCAACCACACAAACTCAAAATCGAGGCGGCGAAAGGGTCTTGGTAGTTACACTGGCTAAACCTAGAGCAATGACTATATACTGCAAGTCAGTGGCTATAACTCAAAGAAAGTGGCACTTAAGTCTATGATAGAGCCCCTTCTAAAGTCAGAGGATGGAGAACACCATAGGAAGTAACCCTAACCCCTAACCCCTAAGAAAGCAGTAGACTTGTTATCCGCCAGGCATCGTCCCGGGTCCCGTTTCACACTCGCACGTACGTACGGGATGCCCCCGAAGCTGGATGGCTTGAAGGCGGTTTTGCTGCAGACGGTAAAGTCGTCCAAGCCCCCGACCCCCGACAAAACAATCGTGCAAATTCAATCCCAGGGTTTTCTGCTTCTGTAAAAGATTTACAGGCCCTGCACTTTTGTTTCCCCGGGTTCTGCTGCGTACTCAGGAAGCAGCAAGCACCAAACATCACAATGCGTCCCGCAGCAGGGATTCTTTTTTTGCTGGACTGGGAACACTGAGACACTGCGGTCCACATCGGATTTTCCCGGGCGCGTTCGATCCGAATGCGGTGCAATGCAATTCCATCTTTCTCTCGCAGATTCTCCGCCGTCCCTTACGTGCGACCAAGTTACCAGGGCGGATCCCGGGCTGCAAATGACGGAGGCTCGGCCCCGGATCTCGGCTCGGGCGGGGGGTCTCCACACTCCGGCAGGCATTGTCCACATTTTGGGGCCTGAGACGCCACATGAAGCCTGCGCCATTAAAGCCACTGATGACCCACAACCTTGTCCAATCGGAAAAGGCCGCATTTTCCTCATCACCTGGCCAACCGAAATGCACCAGCCAGGAGTCGAGGGTCCGCCAACATCAAGACATACAACTACCAGCATCCGCAACACACGCGTCAATTGATTCCACCGAAAGGCGAACTGGCAGCCCCATTCACTTCAACGCTGCGACTGATCGCCAATGACTTCCGAAGACGCCATCATCACCTGGATCGCCAGTCTGCCTCCTCCCGCTGTCGCACGTCAGCCAGCAACATCACCAACGACAGCGGCCACGAGCCACCACGACCGTCCTCGCAAACGCAAACGAACGTCGAGGTCGCCGCACTCGCACCGACTGCCCTCCCCCCCGAAGAGTACTTGTCCAGAAAAGCGATCCCCATTGTATGCTGCTTCCCCAATTGGCATGGACGATTGCGCGTCGGCTTCTAGCGACGAGCACGACGTCAGAGTCGATGTGACTCCCCGAGACCCGAAGCGACTTCGAACAAACCCCCTAAACCTCACCTACGAACCCCCATCCGATGTCAATCCCGATCTCGATCCTACGCCCAGAAACAACCGCCACAAACCAACACCTGCCCCCCGAACCAGCAGGAGCCATGCCTCGTCCCTAGCAAGCCATACAAGCGACCTTTCCCTTGGCTCGGGCCAGGACACGCCGTCTAAGAAACGTCGAAGGCAGTCAAGTCCTCGGAAACAGACCGTCCTCCTGACAATGGAGAACGCTGTTGAGCATGTCAACCTGAATGGTGATGCCAAACTCCCAGATGCACTAGATAAGCTTGTGTTGCGTATCGAGGACCTAGGGAAAGGTAACAGAATCATTTCACACGCGGAGAAGGTTAGTTTGAGATCCAGACAAACGTTTTCTCAACCGACCAAGCTAACAGGCCATCTCGCTTGAAGGAAACACTCTATCAACAACAAAAAATATCCCGCCGATTCAGATGGGTCAAGGGAGACTCATTCGACTCGCCGCCGCCCGAGGACGAAGCCAAGGAAACCCGTGACGAACTCGGCCCGACTCCAGCCCTCGAGACGGTGAACAGGATTTGGAGCGACGCGGAGGATTGCCAGAACTTTCAACACTTTGAGATCCAATGGAATTGCGCTGTCCACTTCAAGATTCTCGAGGTGGCACTGGCGCACTTCCGCCGCCTTGGCTTCTGCATCTGGTACGTCGTAAACTTCATGCCGGCCTCGCTTCTGCCCCTTGTGTTTGTCCATCGGCAAGTGACTAACGTCTTCCAGCACCGGGGTTCAGATTCATTCGGACTACACACGCGGCTCCAAAGCCTCTCATCATAACAAGAAAGTCGACTTCTGTGTGTTCGTGAACGAACAATGCCCGGAGCTCACACGAGCGGCTTTGACATCTCCTTTTCAGTCCGTCAACCAAACCGAGTACCCAGCACTTCTGCAGCGCCCGATCGCCCTCTCTATTGAAACGAAAGTCACCGGACAGGACTGGACCGAGGCGGTCAACCAGATCAGTGTGTGGCTTCTTGCGCAGTGGGATGCCCTGGACGATCTCGTGTCGCGCTCCCAGGCCCAGGATGGAGACGCGTCTTCGAATGTGGATGCCGGGGATGCCGATGCCCCGAAACCCTCTGCTGCAGCAGCGGCCGGGTTGGTGTTTCTGCCAGGGCTCGTCGTACTTGGACACGATTGGTACTTTGTTGCCATGACGCGGTCTCCGGACGGGAAGTCTCGGCTGTATAATCGTGTCCTGATTGGATCCACACAAAGCACAGAAGGGGTGTACCAGGTGATTGCAGTGTTGCAATTGCTCGGAAGGAACATTGAGAATCACTACTGGCCATGGTTCGAGCGGACCATTTTGAATAAGTAAAGAACCCCAAGTTAAATGATTACTATCATCTTTCTTTGGGCGTTTATGTGGCCCTGATTAAACCTTAAGTGTTGCGTGTGGGAATGAGGTGACCGAGGTGACCGAGGTTGTGGTTTACAGGCAATTCATCTAATTAAGCTCGTATTCCAAGACCGTTGCGTCACATAACGCATCTCCAACTCTCAGTCCTATCACATAGACTTGTAGTCTACCAAGATTCTCGATCCGGTAGAAGCAGGGTGACCGATGCATCTATCCTTGAATCCTCAACCCGGCGGCCCAGCACTCCAGAACCACAGCGGCGCCAGGCAGCGTCTCCAGGAAATATCTTAGCCCTCAAGTTTCAGCGGCGCCAGCCATCATGTCCAGCTCGGCACAAGGACCAAATGAACCCACAACAGACTACTAAATCGGCCCCATTTTAACGCATTGCTAACCGCTTGGCATGCCCATTCAACTGTAATACCATCTTAAATAATTCAGCAACAATCTTAAAGGACAAATTATCAGCCTTATTGCAACACAAGCAGTGGAACACTTGTGACATATTATCAGTATGGCTAATAGCAGTATAATGAATGTGGGATGAAGTTGGTTGTATTGCTTAGTGTAATCTACTGGTCCTGCAGTAGATCTATTGTCAAATTGGGCGGTTCTAAAATGTATATCTTTTTTGTGTGTCTCTAACTAATTTTCAGAGCCTGTAGATCTTCTGCTATTTTCTTTATGTAGGTTATAGGCCCCTGTCCTAATCATTAGAGTTCTCATTGATATGGCAGACTTTTCTCAGCTTCTCTCAAGGTCGCTGAGTGGCGAATACCTCTCAAGGTTATTATCGCCAATTGTTCACGTTCTTCGTGCTGCCTTTTGGCCCTTTAATTTGACACCTTACACCGAGGGAAGTCTGCTGCAAGGGTGTCATTCCTGTTGGAATGACGTCAAATACAACAACACTAACAACAAGAACATCGTGGTCTGGATAAAAGCATCATCATAGGCTGTTCTATTGGCTTAGGTGGGATTCCTAAAGTCTCTCCTACTTTCTATCTAATTTGTACGTGCCTGCACAAAGCTTCTGGGATGTTTGCTCGGGGTCATACCTTTGCGACACGAGCTTCATCTTAGATAGATTCTCCGCGCCATAGCTAGCCATGACGTCGTCCTAAGTTTGGGCTTTATTCATCCAAATGAAAGGCAGATACACATTGCGCAGCTTAGCCGCCTCTGTCAACTTTTCAACGCATTGGCGACTTAAACTGAGCATCAACTCATCGTCAGAGGCCTTTGCCCAGACCATTTCCATGTTGAAGACTGCGGCATCATGTGTTAGCAGACACTGGACGGCAAACCATCGGTTCCCTCGGCCGCACTGGGGATTCACAGGTTTGATCCTCCTCCGTCCACCCAGCACACATCCCACCCAGAGTCTTTGCGTGTTCGATGGTCTTGCCTTGGAGCGCGCTGATATGCACGCTGACCTGAGCCCGCTCCACACGTCTGGCGGGCTCAAATGTAGTGTAAAAGATGGCAATCGCCTCGCTATAAAAGGCGCGGTCGAGTTTGAGTGTAACCATGGCGAAATTCATCCTGGAAAGCGACGACCGTCTCAGCTTCTCCGAGTTCCTCTGGTAGAGAATGTAGGGTAAACATACCGTCCGTGGGGACTGAACCAGAGGGCAAATTCCGGAGGTGGATCCAGGGTTGCGGAGATCGCCATATCCGGAAACGTGCGATCGTGCGCGTCGTTGTGTAGTAGTCCAATATCGAAGAATGGCTTGAATACTTCAGGGCAAGACCCATCAGCGTGACCTCGTCGATCCGCACAGACCTCAGACTGAGTGTAGGATTGTTCTCCGATCTGGGTGAAACCAAGAAACATCTCTACCCCGGGATCCTTAGCGATGCCTTCATGTTGAAAATCCCAAAAAGTATCCAACACTGCCTCTTTCTTGCTGATGTCTTATGTGATTGAGCCACCCCAAACTCCTGTGAGGGGGAAAGTTCTCATATCAAGTCGAATAATAACTCTAAAATTGTTAGCTCCACCTTTTAGAGCCCAGAATAAGTCGGGATTTTTCACAGCATTGGGTTGAACGAGTTTGCCACCTCCAACGACACCTCGAAATTCGCGGCATTTGCGAATGAAAAGCCTTGGCGATGTAAAAAGGGGGAGGTACCACCTGTTGAGAATCCGTTCAGCCTAATTCACCATTGGGGAGATGCAGGACCTACCACCGCTGATCTGACCTCCGCAACCAACGACGCCGATGTGGCCGACAGTCACAGCTTTGCCGTATGGCTGAAGATACTTGTAGATGGCATACCACCGGTTTCCCGGTCGCAATCTCACAATCTCTTCATCAGTGTTGTAAGAAATTGAACGCAACCTGTCAAGTGAAACCAAGACGCCATTGGTGATAGTTGATGCACCTTTAGCAGTTTGGTGGCCCCCACTCCGGATAGCAAATGGAACCTTGAAGTGCTCCAATACCTTGATACAGGTAGCAACATCATCCGCTGAAGTCGGATGGAAGATGCAACGGGGTTCTTGCACCACATGTTGAGACCTAAAATCTTTTAAGCCTGGTTGAGCGACCAGGTAGTTTTGAGGGCGCTCACCAATGCTCCCGGAACAATCCGTTGTACGAAGAGCTTCCCGGCATGTCAATTGCATGAGGCTTCAGGTTCTGTAAGACAGAGATAGACGCCGATAGAGGTGTTCCGGAGACGTCAACGTCATCGACAGAGTGCCGAAATCCGAGAGTCTTTAGAAATTCGGCCGTCTGTTGCTTGACTTACGACATAATGCACGAATATTGGCAACAAGCGAACGTAATATGCGGGATTGTAATCAAGAGGAGGTTTTCGACGTTGTGTGATAGACAGATTTCCGCAGCAACTGTAGAAGAACAGCCCGTGCCTATTATATGAAGTTTTGTGTCGCATCTAGGTGATCTACTCTTGGAACAGGAGGCCCCACACAACGTTCTTGATGTTTTTGCGTAAGGACAGTCTTGGATTGCCTGTATGGGCCTTGGCCGATGGAGAATATTGCAACGGACTTTCGGAGCACAAAGGCCCCATGGTACTCCACCTCCATCGGCCCTTCGGGCAACGAAATCAGTTTGGGCGCGACATATATGCCTACGCACGCAATTGTGTCGCGAAAATCTCAGCTGGTCAGATGCACCTCCACAATCGGCCCAATCGGCCGATCGAAATTCCGCTCGTGTCGTCTGCTTACATAATCGTCTTGGCTGGGGTTGTAGCTGGACTCCTTATGAGGTTCATTCCACGATTGTGCGGGTTGACATAGCATGGGCTGCCACGGCCGTCATGAACGTACTCGCTAATAATTCTCCTCGACGCGCGTGACGGCCGTTCATATGCTAGTCTTCTGATTTGAGTTTTCATTGAATCTACACAAACTTGCACGAACTTGCAGCGGCACCCGGAGCGAAGCATGAACTTCTATGATCGACTAACGCAATCGTCAACGCCATGCATCAAGGTTCGCATCGTGTCCTACTCTCTTACAACCCGAAACATACTGCTCGGCGTCCATCCAGAGAGTGTTGCGAGATTCGTTGGCCAGCCAAATCCTGCAACGATTCTCAAGTTGTTTGTGTCGTCCCTGATCATACTCAGGTGGGATACTAGAAGCTACAGGAGAGATTGCGTCAAAGACTTTCCTCGCGATCTGCCCGAAGCTCATCGCTGCGTCATGTCCCGTCCACTAAGCCGAAAGGAACTGCATCCTTGCGCCGGTCGCGCACAGAATACAAGCGACCGGCCTCGAAGCACGCTATACCTAAAGAAGCAGCATCCTCGCGCCAGTCGCGCACAGAATACAAGCGACCCCCTCAGGGCACGCTATACCTAAAAAAACTGCATCCTCGCGCCGGTCGCGCACAGGATGCAAGTGAGCCCCTCAAGACGCGCTATACCTAAAGAAACTGCATCCTCGCGCAGGTCGCGCACAGAATACAAGCGACCCCTCATGGCACGCTATACCTAAAGGAACTGCATCCTTGCGCGGTCGCGCATGAAACGTCATTGTTGCTGATAGTACCTAGCTCTACCACGAAATGCTAATGTTGTCCCAAAGATCAGCTGAAATAGATACTTAGGCGAAAAGGTATAGGATGGTGCTTAGAAGCTTAACTGAGCTGCCTTTGTAACAACGACACGTAAGAAGGAAATTATAGACGTGGCGCAAAATTATCAGACAAAGAAGTATTCAACAGATCATGAGCTCTCTGCAAGAAGCCCCAGCTAGAGACAAAACACCTAATGAAGATCTTATGTGTAAACACTTCTACTTCCTACTCATTCTCGCGAGCTCTCCTGCGTTGGGGCCATCTTCAAGCAATCCTCGCTGTCCGCCGGCTTTGGTATTCCTGAGGCAGTTGTGAACATTTGGCTGTCTTCTCCATCTTCTGATGTGCTGCTGAAACCCCGCGGAATGTGCTTAGCTCCCACCACCAGGACAGAGAGCAAACACTGCATTGTTATGGGCAACGGCATCAAATCTAAAGTGGAAAGTGCCAGGATGATAGCTGAAGAGAAGAACGTAAAGCCAAAGGTCCATAGTAGCCACTGGATTCGCTGTTTATTACGCTTTTGCTCTCTGTCGTTTGCGTTCACTGGGGCTTTTGATAAGAGAATGAATAGTTGAGCGAAGGCCAAAAGTATGAATAGCTGTAGGCTAGCGAGCGATAAAGGCATGAAGTCACGGCCTGACTTGCTCTGAAGCCACGCTCTTAAGCCAAAGAGTCCGCATAGAAAGAGGAGGATGATGTGATGAATGTATTGCGTTGAGTGATGGTTGGTAGGAGAGTCACATACCTCGCGCAAGACGACCGCAAATTCGAAGAACTATAACGACGTCAGACTTGGTACGTCTTGCGAATGACAACACGCTACCTCCACAGAGTTGATAATAATTACAGATATGCCTTTTGATATACATATAAAAGCTGGAGAGATCGTCTAAGTGACGACTGCGTAAGCGCTGGTGGTCAGGAGTATGAAACCAAGCAAGGCTAGTCCCATAGGCAGTTTTCAGAGTACTAAAGCAAAGGGTGGCCGTTTGTGATTCGTTTTGGCGTAGAAGAAGTAAAGAGTAAAGACCATCAGATTGGCTATCCCTAGGGCTAGCCAACTGTCGACATTAGAGATGGTTATAGGATATATTGTTGACGCAGCTTAGTTGGAAGCAAATTCTCAACCGTGTAAGGCAACCGTGGTGCGCCTGGAGGGCAGCATCATGTCTAAGTACGCAAGACGCCTGTGTCCTGGCCAGGAAATCTGCCGAGTTTGTCAACAGTCGCTGATTCTTTCGGCTGTGGCGGGCTGGCTACGCTGTATGCAAGGATGCAAATCAACTAAAGTGCTAGCGGACTTTGGAGCTGTCATGAACCCCGAAGCCGAGCGTCTGCTGGATCATCTTCATGAGTGTACTGTAGAAGTCGAAGTGTCCAGAGATGTAGGTGGAAAGGTGTAAGTTGGTATAGATGGTACGTATTATCCCTGTCCAATGTAATTGCAGACAGCACCGGAGATAAATGACACCCTGGCGGAGCGCCCTTCCCCACGCCCAAGAGGGCCATGCCAAGCCCCAAGAGTTGGGTACTTCGGCCGCCTCGCCTGATGGCTTCCACGGAGGTATTTATGGGGCGTGATCCTGGCCTCTGCCCCCCACCCCCTTGCGTTAGCGTGCCTGCAGCCCTTGCGCCCACGGCGACCTTGATCTGACGCTCTTTCAACATCACCGATGTCGAGCACCATGGAAACACCACCGGATGATGCTGCCAGTTCGAGATCCGAGACATCGCAATTGGACAGCTCTCTCAAACCCAAGACAGCGGCCACATCGTGATGAGCAGGGCTACTTCCAGCCCCCGGCAAACGCGGAACCAGTCTGGCAATCGTAGCAGTCCTTGCGGATGTCACCTGGTGTGGTCTCTGCTGAACCCACCTGCAGTTGACGCGATGGTATTATGGGTATGGAATCTATGCCTACGTAGCCCCTGTCCTTGGGTGTGTCCCTGGATTGGTGCAAAGTCCGATGTATGAAAAGGCGACCAGGAGACTTGCTCGGTTCGCATGGTTCGCATCGCAAAATTGCACTTTCTTCCTTGCAATCACCATGGCCACCTCTCAGCCAACGATTACAGCCTTTTACACACCCGAAAGCCAGGCAGAAGTAGAGTTCTACATACTGAACCTGGGCCGAGAACGACCAACTCCATGGCGAATGAGAGCTCACGAATTGGACGGCTTCCGGCGCAGCAAGTATCGCGAAGCCGTCGCCCGCACCTTGGAATCGTCCGGTGAGGTGTGGGTTCGACGCGAAGGCAACTTCATGATCTTACACACCTCCCCGGAAACGAAACTTTCTGTTGCAGAGTTCAACAACATCGTCAACAGACCTCCACCTGTAAAAATCATGGGCGAATTCTATGCCCCTGGAACGGCGGCATATCACTTAGCTAGGCACCGTCTTCGACGCCAGAAACGAGCTATGACCAAGGGGCGCGTACGCCAAGCGAGGTCATCGCCATTAAGTAAAGGAGAACCAGGAGCTCCGAAGGGATGTATGAAAGGGATCAAGTGTTATCTTCTCTCGATGACGGTCAGGCCTAAAGAGACGGGACGCTGTGACAGACGATAGCACATGCCGACTCAGACCATGGAATTTACACATGGGGCATCAAAGTTATTTGTTTTATTTGAGAAATACTACTGATTACCCCATGTCTACAGGCTCAGCTCGTTGAGTTGAGAATTGATGAACGTCTCGTTAGCCGACTTGGTGGTGTCCAACATTGCCTTCGAGTCTTCAATGCTGTCCTGTGCAAACTCCTGGACCTTTGTCAGGTTATCGTCATCCTTTGTCACTTCAGCCATAGCCTTCCAGAGTTCCAGCTGGCCGCGTCAGCGTCAAAAGACTTCAAAGCCAGTATGCGACATACCAAGGCAGTTTCAGTAGAGACCACGTCTTCTATGCCGAAGTCTCCAATCGTGGGGAGATGAATATTCAACCATCGCCACTCCGATTTCATGAGGTCCGGCAACTTGTGTTGCCTCGAGTGATAGACGAATAACCCAATCTCCCGGATTGTATCGCCTGCTGGGAGATGACACACAATCATTGTGGTGAAGTACTCCACGAGAGACTTAGGAACCTTTTTCTTAACAAGAATTTCCTTAACAAAAAAGCTGACAAAAGGCGCGTAACAGTTTTGGTGTAGCTGGAGAATATCCATGTCGTTCGTCGAAATATGTATGCGGGTGATGGGGTGTAGGATGCAGGAGCTCATGCAGCAAGGCAACCGTCGTGAGTGGAGGGGGAAGCGAACGCTCTTTATCTTGAGACGATGCCGGAGCGGGTCTCGACGGCACCGCACGCAGCTTTCATAGAGCCGACTGCAGGTGACAGGGCGACTGAGAGACCCTGGCTGAACATACCCTTTTGATGAGGGTCGTTCGGCCCAACACCAACCCGATCAGTGCCCTTGGCCACTGGGCTAGGCCCTGGCTGAACTGAGTCGGGGCACTACTTGAACTCCGGCGGCCGTCCCTCGCGCAGCAGCCGACACCTAACACCACTACTACCGCATTCGACGTAACTATGTCAGATCCGATGATCTGGCGTAAACTGGAGCTTCTCTCTGACGGAGTGACAGGGCTTAAGAAAGGCGAATTCATAAGCGGCATCCGGGATCTTATGCTCTGTCTGTTAATGTGCTTCGCTTTGCTGTTTGCATCTCTCTTTCAGCTGCCTCTACGGCCTCTACTATTCATTTCCGACTTTGGGAGCTCGGCTACATCTCGGTATAAGAGTCTTCGCCCGGGGACTCGCAGATTCCTCACACCCTTGCCTTTTTTCATCGTCGCACTCTTCGCGTACTTGATGAAATAGGGTGCCCTTGAGGACGCGCATTTTCCGACATCGCTGATCAACAATCTTCAGAAACTTTCGCCGCCACTTCAATCGAAGAAAATGAAGCATAGTATCCGGAAATCGACAAGGAAAGCAGCAAAGGCCATCGATTGCGTCCTTCAGCTAACCTGCCACCGAACAACAAGTCAATATCTCAGCCTCTATAAGGAAGGCTGCGCGCGGTCCCGATTTTGCATACCCTACATATGGCGCGAGAGAACGACAGAAGCACCGCCGGGCTCAAGAGTTGGATGCGTTCTTGGAAGTCACCTTCGTCGACCTGGAAGAATCGAAACTATCCTTCTGGCAATGGCACAGGACCTTTTGTACACTGGTGGCCCTTGCAGGCGTTTGGTCTTTTTTGAAACCCACGTCTGGCTCGTCGCCGTTGCGCGAGGCGGATTCACACTTTATGAAGCTACGATAACAAAAGAGAGACTTGCGGCATTGCACGATGGGCAACCTGGAGTCCCACTTGAGGTTTCTTCCAAGAAGCTTTCGACACTCCAACAACTACGGACGTCTCTGAGAGATGTCAAGAACACGATTGCCAGATCCCTCCCAAACTTAAGAAAGAGAAAGGCGGACGAAGATGATGGCCCGACACCAAAAAGACAGCGGCTGAGCGACGCTGATTATATGCGTCGTAAAGAAACCTTCTCGTGTGCGTCGGAGACGCCGCTGGTCGACTGGAACACGACGGAGTCTCTTCAGTCTAAGCCGCTCATACCGCAGCGTTATGCGAGCCCTGGAGACCTTTGTATGGAGATGTGGTGCTGCTTCAGTCGATGGGCAATGGAGAGTACCAAGAGGTTGCAAATCAGGCGTCTGTAGAAGTCTTGCATCAGCTTAGTGCGGCAAGCGCGTACACGCATTTTACTAGTACATGGGCGGAAACAGTCATTACCTGGATGTACGGATGGTTCCAAGCATAGTCACAGACACACTCCTTTCAGAATACTATTCCTTTTCACTGCAAAACGTTCGAAACAGTGAAGGAGGGCAATTCGTATCTCCGCCCACCTGCTAGTGGGTAGATGCACTGCAGTGACTGGGGTCAGTGGGTATGAGCAAGGGCTGAGATGCATCCTCATTCGCCGACAACACATTGACTGGGGATTGAAGGATCCTAGTCGATGTTGTGCCTCGATTTGATCTGGTCTGGAGCCAGCCGGCCTTGGAGATCATACATAGGCCGGCTGGTTCCCAAAGTGCACATTCAAGCTTGCTCCTTCAACAGCGGCAGATTTTGCAGTGCTTTGCCAAGATGTCAACCACGTATCGCTTTCCTTCCTACGCAACAAACAGCTTCGGCGGCCAAGGCGAGACTTTCCATGGCGCACTTCCTCAAATTTGTTTGGCAGACTATGTCATCTACCACCAGAAAACCGGAGTCTTCAGGCACTCGCTAGACAGAGACCCCGTAAGCGCTTTCCACGCGAGGGCATTCCCAGAACCGACTGGGAAAAATTTGAGGAGAGCTATGTTGGCCCTCTGGCTCAAAGTATAGCTCTTGGCGGGACGAGCACCAAGACCGTTCGATTTCCGCCATTTCAAGACCAAATTTGCCTGCTGTAGGTACACAGAGCACCTTTTCACGAGTGATTCAGCTGATATGAATGCAGCTATGTGCGCGTGTGGTCTATTGTCCCGCAGAGCGGCTTCACAGACTTAGTCCTGCGACCGCCAAAAACTCCGTCCGACGAGATGAACAACGACATATGCCACGTATTCGGGCTGGATCCTTCCGAGCTCCCAAAATCACCTACATACCAGCCATCGCATGGCCAATGCGAATCGAGCACCAGCAACATGTTCGGCGCTCCAGCAGCGGAACCAGCTGTATACCTTGAATGGGAACAGGACGCATTGGAATCTACCAGTGCAGCGACAGCGACTTGGAGTCAGTTGAGCGGGAGTACAGAAGAACCTCAGTTGCAACCTCAATACCTTCTACAAAGCAATTCAGCACTGCCAAGGGCGCCGACGGGCACAACGGCTTGTGGCTTAGCTGTATGCCCTACCGACTGTAAGGGGCTGGCCCCTAGGCTTGTTCAACGTAGAGGTGCCGTCGATTGACTATTCTAAGCTGAAGAAGGAGGAAAGGACTTTACAGGGATAGGCGCCTAGCAGCAGTGATGCAGACCGGGGCTAGGCGGTGTGCTACAGCAGAATAGTGGATCCGGCGGAGCCGGATCTCGGTAGCTGCTCCGGCAAAGCCGGAGATCTCGGCCGGGCTCTAGCCCGTTACATTACCTCCCCGCTCCCCTCCGGCGGCGCGTCCGTGGCGCTAGAGCTGGGTCTCCGTCGTGCTTCATCGCAGGGCCGTAACGTTGTTCGTAAGCCTCCATCGCTTCCGTCCCCTGGAGCGTCTCGATAGGCTCCCAGGTTCTCTCTGCGTATCCTTCCCACTTAACCAGCACTTCACGGCGTCTCCCACGCCCTCGACGCTTCCAGGCGGCGGCGTCGATACTCTCTACATTCCAGGTCTCCTCGCCTTCGTCATCTATAATTGGGGGCGGCTGCTCGTCGTCTAGCGTTTGCCCAGGTAAAGGGTCGTTACCTGCACGCTTCAGGGTATCCACGTGGAAGCGTGGGTATATAGCCGTTGGCACGTTAAGCTCTACCACGTATGGTGAGATAACCTTCGTAACGGTATACTTATGGTGCAACCAATCCAGTTTCTTGCATGGCCTAGGAGACCTGTAGTGGCCCATGTGAAGCCAGACTTTGTCGCCTGCTTCTAGTCTCTCCGTAGGCTGGCGCTTCCTGTTAGCCAGCTCCTCATAGCGTTGCTGCGTTGAGGCAAGGGTCGACCGTGCCATATCCATCACGTCCTGGAGCCTTGTTACCAACTTGCGTGCCAGGTCCTCGCGACGGCCCCCATGGTCTTCTGGGTCTGCCTCTTGAACCCGGACAGGCTCTGGGTGGTATCCGTGTTCTAAGAAGAAGCTGCTCATGCCTATAGCGCTGCTATCGCGGCTGCAGAGCGCTAGTTGAGCTGCTGGGAGGTTATTCGCCCAATCCTTCTGCGAGTAGGTAATGTAATTGCGTAGGTAGGCCTGGATCTCTTGGTTCATCCTTTCTGGGCCGCCATCAGTCTGTGGGTGATAGGCAGTACTGAGCCGCTGTTCTATTCCTAAAAGCTTGCAGAATTGCCGCCAGAAGCGGCTCGTCCAGTTGCTTCCTCTGTCGCTCACGATTGAAGTAGGGACGCCGTGGAAGCGGAAGTGGCAGCTCAGGAATCGTTCAGCGCAGGCTTCAGCTTCCATACTTTCCATAGCTTCAAGGGTTACGCCTTTTCCTAGCCGGTCGATAATTACCCAAAGGTATCGCTCACCCTTATCCGTAAGGGGAAGGTCGGTAATGAAATCCATAGCGAGGTCGCTTCGTATACGCTGCGGTATTGGTAGAGGTTTCAGAAGTCCTTTTCGATGCTCTCTCCAGATGTGGCTTCGCCCGCAGCCATCGCAATTGCGGCAGAAGCGTCGTACTAGCTGTGACTGGCCAGGCCAGTAGAAGCGCCTACTGACTAACGCGAGGGTATTATCTCTACCAGGGTGGCCACTAAGTACTGAGTCGTGGCTGCTTTGAACGATACGAGTACGTAGTGTGTTCGCCTCGCTATCTAGGTCTTCGCTACCTGGTACCCAGATCCGGTCTCTGAATAGTAGTCGGTTGCCATTATCGATCTCACACTCAGCAATCTGGACCTTTAGCTTGAGGCTAGGAGGGAAGCTTCTTTCTCGTTGTTTCACAGCATTATATGCCTGCTGGTAGACTTGGTCTTGCCCTTGGGTCTGGTCCCAGAGTTGCTGTAGTTCCTTATCGTCGGTGAACACAAGCACTGATGGGGCTGCCTCTACGCGTCGTGTACGCGTTGAGGTAAGGGCTACTTCGGGAAGAAGCTGGAGAATCCGGCCTTGTTCGCGCTCGTCCTCTAGAGACGTAGGTACGTCTTGTTCGCGTCTAGAGAGTGCGTCTGGCACTACTGCTTCACTTCCTGGCCGGTACTGTATCTCGAAGTTGTACTGAGACAGCTCCTCTGCCCATCGGCTTTGTCGTTCTGTGAGCCTCTGCTTTGTCATGAAGTACTTCAGGTTCTTATGATCAGATAGAACCTTGAACTTATTGACGCTCTGCAGTTCCGCTCTCCATGCTCGTAGGCAGCTAATAATAGCTAGCATCTCCTTATCGTGGATTGGGTAGTTGAACTGGGCGGCATTCAGCCGCTGCGAGTGGTATGCTACTGCGTGACGTCTCCCATGCTCATCTTCTTGTGACAGTACTCCTCCAAGGGCGAAGCCTGAGCAGTCAGCCTCAACGTAGGTTGTACGCTCAGGGTCTAGTTGATGTAGGATAGGCTTGGCTGCAAAGATCCTCTTAAGCTCCTGGAATGCTACTTCCTGCTCTTTACCCCAGTGGAATAGGACGCCCTTCTTTGTAAGAGATATAAGGGGTCCAGCAATCTCTGAGTATGCTGGGATGAAGATCCGATAGTAGTTTGCAAACCCTAGGAAGCTTCTAACTCCCTTAACCGTCTTTGGCGCAGCCCATTCCTTGATTGCCTTCAGCTTCTCAGGATCGCAGGAGATGCCTACTCCTGCGGTGATAATGAACCCTAGGTACTTGACTGTCTTCACAGAGAACGCACACTTATGAGGGTCTAGCCGGAGCCCTGCAAGAGCAAGCTTCCGTAGTACTAGCTTAACCTTTGCTTCGTGGTCTTGCCGTGAGCCGTTTGAGTAGATCAGTACGTCGTCCATATATGCCGTAGCGAAATCGTCTAGGTACTCTCGAAGCACTCCGTTGATATATCGTTGAAATGTAGCGGGGGCTCCTGTAAGCCCAAAGGGTACAACTAGCCATTCGAATAGCCCATATCTTGTCCTGAAGGCCGTCTTATGCTCCTCTCCTTCAGCAATTCGTATCTTATGGAACGCTGCAACCACATCCAGTTTCGTGAACCACTTAGCAGCACTAACAGTGCGTAGTGTCTCTTGGATTAAGGGGAGAGGGTATCGGTCGCGCTTAGTGAGTTCATTAAGGGCGCGGTAGTCAACACAAAAGCGTATCCCTCCCCCTGGTTTACGTACGAACAGTACTGGTGCTGATGCCTCTGAGCTGCTGGCGCGGATAAAGCCTTTATCCAGTAGGTCTCGTAGGGTCTTACGGAGGACGAGGAGTTCTTCTCGTGACATGCTATAGAGCGGCCCCCATGGTAGTACAGTCTCATTACCACTACTATCCTGTTTGATAGGGATCTTATGGTCGACCCCAGGACGATGTGGTGGAAGGTTGGCGGCTTCGTCAGGTTGGAACAGCTTGTGGAACTCAGCTAGTGTAGCTGGCGGAAGGAGGGCCTTTAGATCTGCCTTCTCAGTCTTCTTCGTAAGGGCCTTCTGTATATCTGCTAGGCTGATGGCTCGGACTTCGTATCCTGCAGTTCGTTTGGTGTCTCGTTGTGCTCTCCTATAGAGTGCAGTGAAAGGAGCTCCTGGAAGGAGACGCGCGGCTCTGATCTCCCTTACTCGATCTGGTTCTTCTTCGCCTTTTAAGCGTAGGTCTACGCCACCCCTCCTATGCCGTATCCGTTGTGCAGCGGCATCGTATAGAATACGGTTCCTCTCCATCCAAGGCTTCCCTAGGAACAGGTCGTCACCAAGGCTACGTACGGTATATGCAAAGATCTTCTCATCATAACCACACAGCTCTAGGTTGAAGACAACTACACCTGTTGCTTTTGTAGCGCCTGTAGCGTCGCTAAAGCTGCCTAGCAGCCGCTCAGAGCGGTCTACTACCGGTAGGCGGAGCTTACGGGCGAGGTCGTGGTCGATAAGGGAGTATAGATCGCACCCAGTGTCTACTAGGGCGTCTGCTTGAGTGCCCTTGTGTATGCGGGTAGTGATCACTGCTGATTTGCTGCTCATGTGATGCTTGAACTGCTTCCATTCTGTAATGTCACTAGGCTTGGCCTCTAACGCCCGACTTCGCGTTAGAGTTACTCTTTTCCCGAGCTCTCTTCAGCTTCAGAGCTTCCTAGCTCCTCTATAGCATTACTATCGCTGCTCTCCTCTCGCCTCTTAGCTTTCTCAACCTTCTTGACCTTCTTAGGCCCTGAACGTCTTGGCTTAGGGCACCGTGTAGCAATATGGCCGATCTTATTGCAGTTATAGCATTTACGGTTATCTTTCTGGGGCCTTATGTTGTCTTCTGATGAGGAAGAGTCGCTGCGGTAGCGCTGTGACTTTGCGGCTCTTCTGGGCTCCTTAGTCCGGCTGACTCCAGCCATGAGGGTGTCCCCATCGGCATCTCGGTATCGTCGTCGTTCGTGACGTTCCTGGTAGGTCCTACTATCTAGCCCTGACCCTATTATCATAAGGACCCGGGCGTATTCTGGGTAGGTTTTCGGGGGATCGATTACACTAATTAGACGGTCCCGCAGAGTGGAGTTCAGGGCTCCTTTCAGATAGTTGATTCTGACTGCGTCTGCCCAGTGTCCTCCTCCACCTTCTGCTAACTCCTTCTCAAACTTTGGGAGGAATGTAGCAAAGCTTTCGTTTTCCTTCTGTCGGATAGTACGTAGCCTATCCAGTGCCCTGGCTTCTGCATTGGGATCTCCATAGCGAGTCTCAAGGTATTGCATAAACTGATCGGAGGATTCCGCTCCATCTGCTCCGCCTTGAGCGTAGTAGGGTGACGCCATGGTTTGAGCTGTGCCTTCCAGCCTTGCGTAGATGTATGCGAATATATCGGCATCACAGTCGAAAGCTTCCCTATCTCTTCGTATCTTTCCCTTCATCTCTAGGAACCAACGTTGGAAATCTTTACGTATGCCGCTAAACTTTGGTGGGTTTGGTATTTGATGTTTCCTCCGCCCTCTAGCTGCCATCGTTATACCGTCGCTCGTTGCCTGTATAGTTGTATCGGCTGTGGACGGGGTCGTTACGCTGCTCGCAAGCGGCGTAGGGGTTGCTCTATCCGTTGACATAAGCCCATTCAGAGCTGTCAAGAGCTGCGTCATCTGGGCCGTCTGCTGGGCCATCTGGTCCTGAAGAGGACGGACGCTTGCGTTGACCGCTTCGTTGATCCGGCGATCAATCTCAGCATTCATCGCGTCGTTTACGCTACCCTCTGGCGGATCCATCGTGCCGCTCTCGTGAGGTTCCATATAGCGTCTTCTCGTTGCGCTACCCTCTAGCGAATCGTCGTGTCGCTCTCGTGAGGTTCCGTATAGCGTCTTCTCGTTTGCACTACCCTCTAGCGAATCGTCATATCGCTCTCGTGAGGTTTCGTATAGCGTCTTTTGTTGTCGAGCTTAGAATATGTAAGGGGCTGGCCCCTAGGCTTGTTCAACGTAGAGGTGCCGTCGATTGACTATTCTAAGCTGAAGAAGGAGGAAAGGACTTTACAGGGATAGGCGCCTAGCAGCAGTGATGCAGACCGGGGCTAGGCGGTGTGCTACAGCAGAATAGTGGATCCGGCGGAGCCGGATCTCGGTAGCTGCTCCGGCAAAGCCGGAGATCTCGGCCGGGCTCTAGCCCGTTACACCGACACACAACAACTGAGCTCCAATTACGATCTTCTACCATGGATGTATTTTTATGGAATCACCGAGGACGGGGGATATCCAGATTGCGAGCCACCCCGCGATCAGCATGGAAATTACTACTGTCTATGGCGCTCTAAGTCCAAATGCAAGCACCAGTCGGCATTAACAGAGAAGGAATATCAGTAAGGGCAGATGTGACACCTCTCCTAAGGGGCCTATTTGCTAATTTGTTATATCTAAAGAACGTGCATTGACGCGCATCTGAAGCGTTTCGCATGCAAATATTGCGGAAGAAGATATATGCGGCAACATTCAGCAGCAGACCACCTCAACAGGCAACCCTGGTGCAACAATCTGTTGAGGTTAAACCTGCCCTCAGCGCCGGATGTGTCTGGGCAGGTTATTGGGTACCAATAGAATCAGCTTCTTCTTACCCTATCCTACTGATTGGGCAACGGCATGATGGCTTCGTGAACGGCATGTGTATGGATGTTTCTCCGCCACCGCGGATACGCTCTAAATACAAATAGCTCTCTTTTCCCTCGCAAATGTTCAAAGGTTTCTAGCTTCCACAAAATCTTCCACACCTTCATACACCCACAATCATCGTCCAAGAACCACCGCCATGGACCGCTATCCCTGCGTCAACAGATACAAGCACGGCGTTGACTGCCCCGGCTGGGTCAACGTGCATGGCGCTCGCTGCGAGGACTGCGTCGTGGTACGTGAACGGCCGATCAAGCAAGCAGCCGATACTGACGTGACTAGTACAACCGATAAGTGGGGGCGGGAGCATCTGGGAGGAGAACGGGAAGCAGGAGATAGAACGCACTTAAGCACAATACAACTCCACTCATCCATCTGTTCTAACGCGACGTGGTCATGTCCCTATCGGTTACGAGGTACAACGACCAGATCCAAGGCCCAGACCTGATGCGCTGGGACGGGCTGCCAGCTGAACATCGGCGTTCCAACAGACCGTGCATCAGATGTCACCTCGACGGGGTCGGTTGTGGAGGGCTGCAGGCTTGCTCGGGCACACAAGTACCCAGAACGCGCGGGCGTCGGGATCCTCGCACAGCCAGCGGCACGCTAGCGAGTTCCCCGGCGCCACTGGGGTGTGGATACGTGCGGCGGTCAAGGGTCATGGGAGGTCTCGCTGGGCGCGCACACCCGGGGTGGGGTGCGAAAATCACGAACGACGACTCCAGCCGACTTGCAGGTTCGTCAATTCTTGGCCGATTCCAAGGCCAGTCCTGCTTTGAAGCTGCGTTGCCTTTTGGAGAGTTGCCATGGATGAGCAAGTGGCCACTTGATTGCGGGTTGCGTGGCGACATGGGGATGGCGTAGGTTGGTGCGGCTGTTCACCGACAGGGGAAGCGAACTTGGGGCGAGCCTTCAATCGGGCTCTGGATACCTACGTGTCAATGGAGATCATGGTGGAAAGTCCATGAATCGTTTGGGCTTCCTGTGTCGATTGGCTAGGTTTCGTCTGGCCCCGGGCCAGGTGCACCTTGTCTCTGGACTGCGATGCCACTGATGTTAATGTGCAATCTAAACAGCTCTCGATCCGAGATCAACTATCGCTCCTCAGGTATAAATAAAAGGCCTTCCCAAGTGCATTCGACTCAAGAAACTCTAGCCATTAGCTTTTCGTCTTCATTCCTCCTATCTTTTGAGAAATATCTCATGATGGACCCGCTCTCCATAGAAAACTATTCCTTTAACTTCCCAAATGCAATCCGCCGAGTCTTGAACTCAAACCCCAACAATGAGAAAAACAAAGGCTACAAGGCCTTTATCCTCTCAGCCGAGGTTATCAAAGACTTAGAGAATGGGAAGCTGTTGGACGCAAAGTCGCTCACAGCGCTGAAAAGACATCGAATTGAGTCTGGTGAGTGAACAATCATACGTTCTGTAGTCCTTTTCTAACATCGTGACACGAAGAACCCGCTTCGCCCGGGGCATGTCAGGATTCGGAGCCAGTTTATGCTCTGTACGACCCTGGATTGTTCTCAATGAGACATGCCCGCTTGGGGTTCATTTGCGGGACGCTTTTAACAGCTTTCATTAACAATCAACTGCCCGAATGGGGTCTCGCTGTCTCATCAGGTACAGGATATGGCGTCTATTCGCTCGGGCTGGCTGCGGGCTGGGTTGTGGACAAACTTGGAAGACGGCCGCTGGGCGACTACGAACAGGAGAACAGCACTTAGGATTCTCAGTTTCAAGAGGTCTTCTGGCGGGGTTCTACGGTTCGATAGGTCTCCCTAAATATACTAGGACATTACGTGTCACTGACAAATGCAACACCAGCTGAATCACATCTCTGCACTTTTTCTGAAGGCCTCAGCTATTGTAGTGATATTGTCCTCCTGTAGACGCGCGCAGGCTTCATCTAGTTGAAGGTAGCGACAACATATTCTGTGCCAGCCGCATTCATGGGCCGAGAGAACGGCTCAATCCTTCAAAGATTTGCTACATTTTGTCCCCACAGAACCTCATTATCAAGGCAAGTAGCATCCACCATCGATACTGGGATACGTGTAGTATTCCTTGGTTTGAGTCAAGGAACACAAGATCAGGCTCTAGATACCCGTCCATAGGGATCGCCGCGGCCAATATGACACCAACGGTCAGGGGCCGGCGCCTCGCAGTCATGCGTATTGGCCAGGCCTTCGTGTTTGAGATGAGGACCACAAACCAAGCCAAGGAAGGGTGAAAGGACCATGCAGACCGGCGCTTTCTTGGCGCAAACTTGACGTGGTCTTTCTCTGATGCGACTCATACCCTTGCCACACTTCCACCAGGGGCATCCTGCAGGAGGGCAACCTGAAAGGAGTGGGTGACACGGGTTGACAAGACTTAGCACCTATATGGCTCTGTTATACGCCCGCTGCTCACCTCGGAGGCAAGCCTTCCCGTCAGGTCAAATATTGCCAGCTCACTCCTGCGGGCAGGCAGCTCAGGGCGAGCGTCATTTAAGGCTCCAATACCTGTCTATGGGAGGAGCCGCGGCCAATATGTTGCAGATGGTCGGAGATCGGCGCCTCATACTAATGGACATTGGCCAGGCCTTGTGTCTCATTGCAGATAGGGGCTTGCTGAAGCAAGGGTGGGAGAACCATGCAGGCCAGCGCGTTCTTAGCTCTTTCGGTGCGATTTCTCTCTGAACGAATCTGCGTGATTTGCTAACCGACATAGGGTTGATCAAGGCAAAGCTTGCGGGGGCCTGTCGTGTTTCTAGGCTTGATCGTAGCGATCCATGCATGATAGCAAAACGGAGAAGTATATGGAAAATTGCTCGGGGGAGTTTTAGAAACATTTGCCTTACAGGCGAACCATGGCGTCCCATGCTGTAACTCAATGCCATTAGCGCAGCACCTTTTATATGCGAAATACCCCCATCATACGTCCCAGGGCACCAAATCTCTCTCTATCCCACTCAATCACAATGACGCCGGACGATATTTTTGACCGTGTTCGATTAGCTTGCTCAATTCTAGCTGCCGTACTCTCCTTCATGGCACCCTGGAGTACAGAGCATCGCATACGCCCAACGCCATGCTTCTCCCGGGTATTCTATGCACAGGTTGTCTTGACATGGGGCAACATGATACTGCTCTGGGCACAACCACTTGCCCCCATATTTCCTGCCTATCACGCCACGTGTTTCTCGATCGCAACACTCTTCCAACTGGACGGACTATCGGAAGACTTTGGGCTTATCTGGAATTTCTTCGCTGTGAGTTGGGCCCTTGGCATTAACCACGAAATGCTGGAAATTGCTATTCAGCTTAGTCCGGGCATCGAACCCGACTCGTGGAGAGTGATCCGAATCACACTGGCAGTTTCAAAGTTTGCGTTGTATCTCTACCTTCTCTACTGCTTCGCCGAGGAGAAAGGAACCAAAACACACCTTCGAAAGCGTCCTCCACAAGCCGACACTATTCTGCAGATGTGCATTAGCCACTTCAAGGTCTTCAAGCAGTTTATCTGGATAGACAACGATGATGGCATGCGGAGAAGATTTACTATATCTATCGTTCCCAGGCTGTGCCAAAACGCTCTTTGCCTCTGGCTCCCCTTGAGTATCAGTCGCCTTATGAGAGAGCTCAATTACGACAAACCTTACTCCGAAATCCTCCCATACATCATTCAGTGGTCTCTTCTTAGGCTTCTGCAATCGCCCGGCACTGGTCTACCATCACTGGACGAGTGGAACTGGCTCAAGGTGATCTTTCATCGCCAGCAGAAGCTTAAGCAGAAGATCTTCGCTGCAATCATGAATGCCGGCTTCTCTTATCATAGAAAGCAAAGTCGGGCAGCCATCACTACTGCAATTGACAATGCACAAGGCGTCGATCAATCCTTTGACGCCATTTTGAGGAACGCTTTAGATGGCTGCTTTGCGATCTTCATTGCTCTCCCGGTGACGGCCCTGAGGTTTGGAAGTTCTATGCTGATAATTGCTGCTTTTTTCTTGTCAGTCTCTGTCATCATCTTCCGACGCTCAACGACCAAAATGTTCAGAGCTAGAGCAGACGTTGTAGTTCTTCACCAGCGTCAGCGGCAGCAATGCGAGGACGCTATCCAAGGGTGGACTACCTCTGCCCTCTTCGGCCAGACGGGATACCATATCCATGAGAACGACGAGAGGCTGGAAGAATTTCACAAGATAAGCTGGAAGTTCTACGTCTCGTATTTCATTTCGAATGCATTGAACCACACGGCTCTGAACGTTGGATACTGGACCGGGGCAATCATTGTCCTGGGTCTGGTTCAATGTCGTCGGCTAGGAAGCGAAGATTTCTTTGCCCATCAGCAGTACTGGAGTCAACTTATCAGTCCCCTTTCCCATGTTTTGAAAGACGCCAAAGACATTGTTAAGAAGTTCCAGGATGCGACCGAAGCTGCAAGCCTTATGGAGATGGCCTCTCATCCAAAGGAAGAAAAGCCGGATCTCCACTTCCAAAGTGGCCTCGTGGAGTTTTGCAATGTCGGTGTCACTTTTGGCAAAAAGGTGGTACTCGAAGACTTCAATCTCGTTGTGCCTGCAGGATCCAAGATCGCTATTGTCGGGCCATCAGGTGTTGGTAAATCAACAATACTTGCTCTTCTTACGGGTCAAATCGAGCCCGATACTGGCAAGATATTGATAGACGGTCAAGATATCACTCAAGTGAAACATAGCTCGTGCGTCCTTCAATCTTTGTAGCCGAAGAAACATGCTGATTATCTGGGCAGTCTAATGCGAAATATCGGCATCGTCGAGCAAAATTATCACATCTTCAACACGACAGTCATTGACAATGTACGATACGGTAAGCGAGATGCTTCCGAAGAAGAAGTACAAAATGCTTGCAAGAAAGCTTGCATTCACGACGTCATAATGAAGCGTGAGAAAGGCTACGACTCTCCATGTGGTGATGCAGGAAAGTAAGTTGCCCTTGATTCATCTGCCCATTTGTATCGTCAGTTTCTAAACTCCCTAGTGAATTCTCCAATGGAGAGCGCCAACGAATTGCACTCGCCCGACTGTTTCTCATGGAACCAGATATCCTCCTCATAGACGAAGGGACGAGTGCTCTGGATGCGACAACAGAAGGCTCTATCAAGAGAAGCTTGTCGAGGGAATTCAAAGACAGGACTGTGATGACCGTGGCGTAGGTGACCTTTCTACCGAGATAGCTAGAGGCTAATTCTCTCAGACACCGGTTGTCATCTATCAAAGAATACGAAATCATCGTTATCGGCGAGAAAGGAGTCCACGTTGAGAGTGGAAGTCATGATGTGCTCTTGGATTCAAAGGGGAAGTACTGGCGATACTGGCAGGAGCATCTCGGAGAGGACGTTGCGTGAAATGACTATGAAACATGGGACGCTGGAGACGTGTTCTTTTAGGGGGTATTTACAATGAAATGAGAACATCGCTTCCCCTTTGGAATGGCTATGTGACTCCTAGTCCGATACCATCCTCGAGATAGGGGCTCAAACCAAGCCTCCACGGACCCATGTTAGCTCATGTGGTATTTTTACATGGGTGAGAAGGCTGCCTGGCTTAAAAGGGTACTGTAATTCCCGTGAATGGGTATTTAAGACCCCTCTTGTCCCATGAACAACCATAGTAGGCCACAGTCACGGAGTGTTCATTTGTATCCCAGACACCAGGACAGCTCGATCTTTGACCACAACATTACGTTACGTTACAATGTCTCCAGGGCAAGTTTGATTACCCCTTCGTGGGACAATTGCTTACCTTGGCTCAAGACAAGACTCGCAAGGCCCGACGCCCAACACCAGAAGGATTTGCTTAGCATCTAGGCTTCGCCATGAGTCGCAAGATGAGCCGGGAGAACATAACGCTTCTCAGCCGGGGTTTTCTCAATCCCCGAACTGTGAGGAGCACCGCAATGAGGATGGCAGAAGCTCGCCATCTGCCCCTCAGATGATCTCTCGAAACCGAGACATGAACTCTCTCAGTCAGCCGGCAATCCGAGCGCGTGCGAGATATCCTACTGGATTCCCGCCGATTGGCGATATCCCAAAGTTAGTGCTTAGCGCCTTTCAATCGAGCAGTGATTAATGAACGTTCAGTTACGGTCCGCTCGCAGCAGAGGATTGGCCTTCCTTCAGCTCAACTCTTTTGCCTGACTACAGGCCCGTCATTAGCGAAACTAGCCACATCACGTCGCAGATGCATCGGTGGAATGATATTCTCGCACCTTTTTTGGGGGCGAATGCATGGTACCAGCTACTATCAACCCCCTTGAACCCCCCTTGTCCTGAGATAGCTCACTATATTGTCTTCTATTCTTTTTGCGGAGAAAAACTAGTTTACAACGGGTTGATAGAGCAAAACTGTGTCGCGCTCGGAAAGGAGGGCTTCTTCACAGAGCTTCTTCGTCAACTTATGGAACCCCATATCCCTGACGAAATGGGATACGATATGGAATGGTCCCAGCCTTTCCACATTACCTCCACAAAATGGATTGTGTAAGTCGTTTGGTGTCTATGGGTGGAGAATGCTGACTAAGAATCACAAGCCGAGTCTATCACATCGGATGCTTCGAGTCGGTTCCCGGCAACCCCTTCAAAAAAAGATGGTCTGCCCTCCAGATGGCTGATGATTCGAAAAGAATCAGAGCCAGGATCCAAGCGACTCCGTACGGCGACATACAATCTGTTCCTTCGCGATGAGTTGTTGGCGTGGAGACTCATACGATACGTCCCACCAGACAGGAGTTATCGGCGGAGATAGTGTGTTGGTGGTGTATTGGCAATTAGGAATACTTACTATGATCAGTTTTCATTTTACTTGAATTTTAACCGCACACAAATGTTCTAGTGGCGAGGTTGTTGTGCTGGATCTAATTCATTTTTCGTCTTTTTTCCAACTATGCCACGCATCTTTACGCACGGGCCATAAGGTCCTTTAGGACCTTGTGGCCCGTGCACATTCAAACTGTGTCCCCTGCTTCCTGACAAGCATCGCAAAGACACGGGCTTGCCGTCCATTTACTTCCGTAAGAGACCGTGATCTGCTCGCCATCGGTAATATCTCGGGCGGCCCTAACTGCTGTTACATAGCGGCCGCTTGCTCGTAACTGCTCAAATTTTGCAGAAGGCCGGCAGGAATGGTTAAGCAGCCTAAAAACGTTGCTGACCTCGACGCAGCGGATTTGACAGACGACCGGCTCATCAGGAAGATCCGGCCTCACAAACTCCAGCGTATGGCTGTCATCAAAAGTGTCCACAGGAGCAATCTCTCCAGCAAGAATTCCAATGACATCGCCTGACCGATACGCCACTTGCCCATACTGGTTTGCCGTAGCCTGCAGACCTCGCCCCAGTGCCCCATAGTCTTTTATGCGCGGCATAGGTCGTGAGCCGTTGCGGGAAGATAGCTCCTCCAGACACTTGCATTCGGCTTCCTCGCAAAACTCACATAACTTGCTGTCGAGATCGAGAATAGAAGTGGGATCAGCAGGCCACGGTGCATGCTCAGGCCATGCTGCAGGACGCGGCTACGTGGGATATCTGCCCGGTTCAAAGACGTTCTCTGCAACCTGTGGAAAGGGACGAAGGAGTAACAGCATGTCCTCTTCTGGTATGCTGCACAAAGGCTTGCTCTGCATTTCCCAGACAAAATCGACGTCATGAGTGACGCCGTCTATTGACTGCATCAACGCTGCCGCCACTGTGCACAATGACGCGATGTAGTCATTGCTCAGAAGTCGATGCAGAACATCCACGTCATTTTCTTGTAATGACATCCACGCATCCAAAAATACGCCGAATGGATTCCTGCTGTCTAGGAAAATAAAACACAGAAGCTCCTTGCGTTCACGGCAAAGTCGCATCCACTTGTTGCCTTGATTTACGTGTTTCGACAGTACATCTCTGGGGCAATGCGACTTTTTGGCAATAGCGTCGAGAAATGAACTATCCGCCCTGAGGCGCCCTTGCTTGGACTGCTTGATGTCGCAGGCAAGATAGTACTGGTCGAGACGGACCATGAGCCTCTCGAGATTCGATCTCCGCTGGGACCTGCCGAGTGCAGTGAGACGTTGTGTGATGCGGACTTGCAGATCGCCTTCGAAATATAGTCTGGTGCGGTCGTTCTTGGGATCCCGTCTACTGCGGACGAGGTCGCAGAATTGCTGAATCGCCGGACGGCTGCCGATGGCCATGGCGAGTTTCAAGACTTCGGGGCTTGGTGGGTTTCTATGGTCGATACGAGGAATGTGGCAGAGTTTGTCGATCTTCAGGACCTGGCTGATGATCTCGTCCAGCTCTGGATGAGGCCGGGAAGTTTTCGGTTTCTTAGCTGGCTGCAAATCCTGTGGCCGCGCCGCCGGTCGTCTCGCGAGTTTTGTCCTCTCTGCGATGCTGACATGCTCTGTCTCCACGCCTGGCACAGGGTCCAAGGGAGGGGGCGAGACAATGCGGAAGTCCGGGCGGTGCAGAGGGTATAGCCCACATTGCTTACAAACGGCGAGGTCTGGCGGCATGACGCGGTCTCCGGGCAGCGAGAAATTGATGGCCGTGGCAAAGCACGAAGAGAAGTTGACGACGGCATGATACTGCCCGGGGCGGATGATGACCATGTCGCCGGGCCCGGCGCAGTGTACGACGAAGTCAATACCTTCCTCGCGAAGCCTTGACGGACCGACGAAGAGTGACAGATGGCGTACGAACTGCGCGCATCGGTTCGCCTTCCAGTGTCGGCGGATGAAGGCTTCGAACTTCGCCCTGTGGTGTTCTGCGACGACGAGCCACAGCTTCCAGCCGAAGCTGACATAGTTGCATGACCAGAGAAGAGCGTCGTCATCGTGCCAGCCGGTGCCGGAATACTTGGCGCCGATGTACACGTAGGGCGAGTTCCCGCCGGCAATGGCTTCCATGGACGCGAGAGCGTCGCCTGGGTGGAGGAACGATTCGATGCTGGACGTCAGCGGCGGCCCGGCATAATACGGTATGGACCCCTTGGGGGGGTCGTTGGCGATGTCGTCAAGAAACGCTGTGATCTCGTCCTCCGACGGCTTCTCTGGCATCTGAGAGAAGTCCGGGAGGACGAACTTGGTGGACGGCGATAGCTTCAGAAATGAGTATCCGGACCCATCGGGACCTTTGGTGTACACGTTTCCCAGATGCTCGCGATCCTTAGGCCGCCCGATGCTGGACTCCAAATTGGCCCAGTCAACCTCGGGCAGATTTGTGATCCGGACCTTGCCCGTGAAGTCTTCGTCGCTGACCATCTTGGCGATGTTCGGCACCAAATTGACACCCATTTCCTCAGTCGTCAAGCTGAACTTGGGCCTGGTCGTGATCGGTGCAGGCTCAGGCGGGGCCGGGTCGGTCGGCGACTCGCCCTGCGCTTCGAGGAGCGACCCTGCATGCTGCAAAGCCCACTCCACGTCGGAGCCCAGATCGGAAAGTGGCGATGGTGCCGCGGAACCCGGGGCAGCTGCCGTGGGTGGCTCCAGGTCTGCGCGGGATCCACCAGCGTCCGGAGGTGGACTGGGGACGGTCTCCTGGTGGGTGGGCACATCGGCCACTCGCGGTGAGGGCGCCGGAAGGTCCGCGGGTGGGTCCGAGTGTTCGTCCGCCACGACAGATGGCGGCGGGGAAAAGAGCGCTGAGCTCGGCGATGCGGCATCGGCAGGTAAAGTCTCTTGGCCAGGCTGCTCGGATGTTCGCGAAACCTCTTGCTGTATTTTCTGTAGTTCAGCATAAAGTCCGGTGAGAAGGTCTTTCAGCTCATCAAGATCCGACGTTGGCTTGGTGGTCTGGCGGGGATTGTTGCGTCGAGTTCTCCTTCCTGCGTGCGGGGTGGACAGCTGGAGCGTGGAGACAATCCTGGTGACATGCTGGAGCTTCGTCTCCAGAGCGCGAAGCTTGGACGCAATATCCATTGTACCGGTTCGATTCGTCTGAACAGCGCGACCGCTGCCCTCTGTTTCCCTCCCGTGCACGGGCAGACGTAGGTACTAAATACCCAGTCTACCCCTGCAAGGCGCACTGTCCGTGAGAGCGTTGGCTCTGAATGTCTGCTGCATGCGCCCTGGTGGACGAGCAGCGGGGACACCCTCACCCTTGCGGTCGCGTCAACATGGATGTGCCGGGCGCGAACCTGTGGGGGCCTGACCAGGGTTTGTTGGACCACGGATCACGACCCGCCATGGCCACTGAATTTGGGTCAGCTTCAGCGCATGCTTGTTGGCGCTGCCCCCACGCAACTCGAACCAAAGGCACAGGAGCGTCGAGTCTGGTATCCTCCATTAAGTCGGCATCGGAGGCAATTGGCAAGCTGTCTTCTTCGTCAATGGCCATGAAGGGGCAGACGAAGGTCTCAGCCAATCACTGACATTGGCGTGTTGGTCCAGAAACGGCCCGGCCAGTTGTGACATGACGGCCATTTCGGGATTTCTTCTAATAATAACTCGAGCGCAGCATATAACAGTTGACGGAGCTCATGGGATCATCTCTGCTTCATCAGACAAACAAACACAATGTCCATCGAATATCCCAAGCTTTCTAGTCTCCCACCAGCCCCCTCCGTAGAGTCGGAGGATGAGTCGGGCAATTCCACCCTTCGGGCTAAGAAGCCTCTGGCGCTGCCAGAACCAGTCAATCAAACAATCGCTGTATCTATTGATAATGCCCTTTCCAACATGGAACCGTCTTCAACAGGGCCAAATTCTCAAGCCATTACCTCAAGCCATATAGAGGTCCCCGCTGCTCCGCCGACGGCTACTTCCAGAGACCAGTACCTGCCTCCCGAGGAAGAACCAGATGAGCCTGAGCCCCAGGCCAAGCCCGGTCGGCCAGCCATCACGGTTGAATTCACAGATCCATCCATCAGGAAAGTTCTGGATGCAGAGGCTGCGAATTTCGTCAACTTCCTAAAGAAGCGCCTTGCCGATATGAAAGGCGAGGACCATAGAGCCAAGAAGGATGTAATGGCAAACAACTATAAGCTTAACTTTGTGCGTGAATTGGCTACGAAAGTTAAGAAATCGGGGGCCGTATCCGAGCTGGATGACCGCGCCACGAATATTGACATGTTGATTATGAACAAAAAAGAGGACCTCTTCGACGTCATCTTCAATGCTGCCGTTGTTCGCCTCACAGAGGAAGAGACGTCTAGAGCCAACGCGTCTCAGCTCAACGACAGAAATCGACGAGCTGCCGTCACGAGGATGCTGCCGCTAATAAACAATAACGCCACTTACTACAACATTCTCGAGATTCCCAGCGCCGCCAGCGACGATCAGGTCAAGACTGCCCTAAAAAAGATGACGATGCTCGTACATACCGACAAGAACGAAGACAAAATGGCGAAACTCTGTATGCAAAGTAAGTACAACCAACGTACGGCGGTGAGGCACAGTCTGACAATGCATCTGCAGAAGTAAACGACGCGAAGTCGACGCTTACAGACCCACGAAAGAAAGCAGAATATGACCGCCAACTCAAAGACCCTGGCCGACAGAGCAAGATTCCAACTGCCACAGTCGATCTCAACGAAGAGTTTGATGACAGCGCCTTCGGCAGGAACGGGGATGATGACCCGAGTTCTGATGAAGATTTCGACGACGACGAAGATGATATACCGAAAAAAGACGAAGACATTGCGAAAATTCACAGCAAATACGCGAAAGGTGTTCTGGCGTACCTTTTGAACGGGACCAACTCCAAAACCGATATCAAGAGAATGAACGGAAAGATCAGGAAGGCCAATGAAAACAAAGGACGAAGGGGGGAACTTTACCAGATGAGCGAGGGTATCGCGACCTCCATGAGAGACGATTTGAACTCTCTCCAAGCCAAGATGAAACGGAAGACGCCAAAGTGAAGGCAGAAACCGTTAAAACTACTTTCCGGCGGCAATGCTTGAATGAATACAACCAATGGCCCAAGGCATGGGCAGATGCTTTCGGCAAAGTTGCCGATCAGAGGCTGGTTGCGCTGACTACATACCAACCTGGCGAGCCCAAGCAGAACGCCAGCAAACGTAAAGGCAAGCAAGACAACAGGAATAGCAGCCGTGTGGGTCAAGACGTCAACATGGAAGATGCTCCTGGTGGTTCTGCATCTAACACCGGGCATAATGCAGGCGTGGGGCAATCCATGGACGTTGACGAGGAGCACGTCTCTCCTAACAGACCCAACGAAGACGCTTACTACAATGCAGGCCAGGACGACATGGACCAGGACGACATGGACCAGGACAACATGGACCAGGACAACATGGACCAGGAAATACCACCCCCAAGAGAGACGCAACTGCAGCAGGTAGGCAGAACACCGTTAGGGGAAAGAATCCTGGGCTGCTGTATTATCGAACGCAAATGTAAAGTTACCGGGCAGAAATCACCTGTAGGGTGGCGATTCGTTGTCGAGGTCCCCGAGGCCAATCCCGTCAAACTGGTCCCAGGCAGCGAGCTCGGGTACGAGGCAACCCGTCTTTATCACGAACTTCCAGAAGAGCAGAAGAACATCATTAACGGCATGGAAGAAGTATACAAAGACGTCAGACCTAACCTTTTCGGTGGCATACGTGGTGTTGCTTTCTACAGCCTAGGAACGAGCGGCATCTGCTACGTTTGGGTCGATAGACAAGACGACCCGAACCCGCAGAAAGCCCACATCCTGTCCCGAACGGCACTTCGAGCCTGGATTGGCCACAAGCTCACTGATAAAAAGATCGACGACTTCCTCGTAAAAAGAGGAGTGAGGCCAAGCTGGGCGCCGACGTATGGACAGTTAACGTATCCGTCGTATGACCGAAATTATTTGAAGCTTGCGTATCCACGTGCCATCCAATCCCCAAGTCGTCTACTTCGAAGTGGTGATGCTTACAATACGGAGCAGCAAATAGTCGTCGCCATACAAGAGCTAGTGAAGATGACGATCGAAGATAGAAAGGAGAGACGGGAGGACAGAGCGGAGAACAGGAAGCTCATGGAAAGGCTTCTTATAAAATAGAGCCGGCTCTATAGAATTTTTCAGGTCTTATTGTTATAGTCTCTCGTTCTAGCTCACTTCAAACACTGATACTGTTAACCGTTCCCGCTTCAGGCATTGTCATTCACAATGTGCCACCACTGACTACAATTCGTTGGCTCCTGCAATCCTCCCTGTTCTTGACTGTCCCTCAGATGATCTGGAACGGTCATACCTTGGCCCGATGCGGGCGGCCGGTGATTCTCGCACTCGCTTGCCGAAAAACCAGGCGGCTGGGGCAAAGAGTTCGTGTAATCCCGAGTTGAGTCAGGATCGCACGCCACAATGATTTCTTCGGCGATCAAATCATCGTCTATGAACCAGGTCAGACGATGTAAGTGCTTTTCAAAGAGATCATACCTGTACTCTTTTGACTGTCTCGAGTGCCCTTGTATACGCAATATCCACCGGCCAAGGTAGACAAGAATTCCTCATTATTTCGGTCGGCCCTCTCACCATTGCAGTTCTCCACTCTAACGCCGAAGGCTTTGATAACGGCCGCGAAGTTCGAGGCCGAACCTCTATGCCAGTGGCTTCTAAGATGAGAGCCTGCTGCAGAGGCAGACCGGTATGGAAAGTGCATCTCATGCTTATCACACTTGAGTATATACCACTTCCCTTTGAAATAAAGAATTCTATGTTTGTACTTGGCTTTCCCGCCTTCATAGAGCTCTTCGAAATCGATTGAATTCTGTGTTTTGGACGAGCTTTGGCCGATATCGTTCTTGTGGCCTTGGTCGAACTGATGTCCGGCTATTCCCTCAGCCATTTGACGCCGAAGAGAAGCAACTGCGGATTCTGAGAGTTCGATATTTTGCTGCATGGTTGGGATAGTGTTTGCTGGCTCACTGTCTTCGGGATTGTTTTGGATCTCGCTCATCATCATGGCGTCCTGGGTATGCATATATGGTAGATAACTGGGGGTTCTAGCTGGAACTGAAGCGCTGCCAAATATGAAACCGACCTGCATCTCCAGGATTAGCTGAAGCCAGCGAAAGTATAGAAGCAGCACTCACTAGATGTTGGTAATCTGGGACAGCTTCCAGCGATCGCGACCTCTGAAGTGAATCATGGTAGCTTGCTTCGAGACGCGCGAGCCGTTGGAAAGCATCGGCATTTTCATGTTCCCAAACCTCAAGTAATGCTTCCACCTCCTTTCTTCGATTCTGGTTATCTGCAATTTTGCGCTCAAGCGCAGTTCTCTCAGAATCTAACGTGGCTCGCACTAAATGTTCTCTATCACAAGCGCGCTGTCGAACTGTATCCAAATGTCGACCGAGACATTGGACAGCAGCGGTCAATTCCGAGGGTAGCGACATATTTGACTTGCACTGAGTAAGGTGGTGCTTGGGTCAATCAGGCGCAATCGCGCGGTAATAGATCTGGGAAGATGTCAAAAGCTTCGAAAATGGCGGCTAGGAGCTAACCGCTACGTTATGTCACTGACCAGCAGTTGGTCAAGTAAACGCCCGCCGACGGCCTTTCGGGATTTTTTTTTTTGAACTGACATCCACGTCTGATTGGCCGCTATTTTCTATCAGGCAAGCGTCACATTTCGATGTCCGCAGGAAGCCAACGGTAATGATGCTAAGGCCGAAGCCCGAGGTTGCGCTGGTCCAGACAGTCGTCGGTTAGATGGGAAGCCGAGCAGGTCGGCTTGCGCAAATAATAGCTTTCGCGAAAGCTATCAACTGGTCGCATTGCTCACCAGCTGTCACCTCCGAGCCCTGGGCCCCTGCCTGGTGGGGCGAGTTACCAGACTTTCGGGACGAGCCGCTCGATTTGATTGATCTTCGAAGGGAGCTTAAGCTTCCATCTTGCATGGTGTAGGTGCCCCAAAGCAAGGATGCAAGCTGAGCACCAACACAGCTGACCAGTCTCCCAGATGAGCCCTGCAATCGTCGGACATAACTGTATTGACCAGGTTTAATCCGAAGGAAGATTTCAGCTTTCGTCTTGCATATAGGAAATGTCTCAAGCAGGGATGTTAGTTGAGCACCAACACAACTGACCATTTTCTCATCTAAGCCTTGCAATCGCCGGACATAGATGTATCAATGAGGTTAGCATGTAGCGGTTTAAATCCCTCAGCCAACGCCACCTCGTGAGTGATGGCGTCGGAAGAGCAGAGGATTGGCCAATCTCCGAAACGAAGACGTCCCACTGGGGGAACTTCCCCGCGCCGCCCCTCCTTGGTCCGTGTGTGAAGTCAGTCACTGTTACATCATGGCAAGCTGGAAGCTGGAGACGTCATTCGAAATCACGAACCTTTCGGCCCTAATCTGATTTGTATCCCCGTCTGCAAATCCTCTTGTCAACCCTTCACAGAACTGCTCGAGGTGTTCCATGCAACAAAAACGTTCAGGGGGACTTCAACTTTTGAGAAAAGGCGGGTGGCGGGATATACGGCTAGCGACCTATGCTTTGTGGCACGAGTCGCAATCCTAAGAGCAGGGCAGCATCTCATACACTAGCGTTGCATCGACGTTCAAGCTGCATGAACTAGTGCGCACGTGACATTCAGACTAACAACAACGTGTGTACAAAACTTTCTGAACAGACCAGATCACTGTGATCTTTGTCGCTTGGCGACATGCTCAGGATCCCCATTCCCCTCTCTGCTCTGACCATGTTCTTCCTCCATCTTGGGCGAAACGCTGAAAAAGTCGGCCTTGGGTAAAGTGACAAGGTCTCGGAAAGGTGGAGGACGGCCTTGGTCGCGAGCATAGAGATCCTTGATGATATCCTCTTGTGTCTTCACCAACTGAGCCTGGTCATCGACCTTGCGTTGGAACTGACGTAGATCCATCTCGCATGCATGAATGCGTTCTCTCTGCCTCTCCAAGAGATCTTTCGCTGCCGAAAGCTCCCGGTGAAGTTCGGCGTTGACAAGATTAGACGACGACTGAAGTTCGTCGTATTTCTTGCCAAGCAGGCAGTACTGGTCATGAAGACCCAAATGCTTCGAGGTTGTCGACGAAAGCTCTTCTTGCAATCGAGACATGGTCTGTTCCAGGCCGGAGCGGGCTTCTCGTTCTCGACTCAGATCTTGGAATCGTGTGTTCCGGTCAGCGCGGCAGATGTTGATGATCTGGCTCATGTTCCACAACTGATAATCCAGCTGGTCGGAGAAGCTTCGCTGATGAACACCATGTCCGGGTATGGCGGGCTAGTGATATCAGCCGAGAACTTGAATGTTTTCTGTGTACTTACGATAACCTCCCTCACAGGTGCCGTCTGCACGCTGAGTTGAGGCAATGGCCGAGGGGCTATTTCGGTTTGCTCAACGACAGCGTTTGAGCGCTTCCTGCTAATCTTGGTCTGCTTCATGTTGACGTTTTGTGCTTGTGAAAGAGGTTGATTTGATTGATGTAAGATAATGTTTGGTTTGACTGGGTTGATACCAGTGTGTTACTTGAAGGGATTCTTTCGTATTTAAGTAGAGACTGTCTATGAACCTTTGGTTGACTCTGCTGGTGAGCTTCCAATAACTCATGGAACTTCCGAAGTTCACCTTCCGATAAGGCCAACAGGGTTTACTTCCTGTTGTGATGCGCCACTCACACTGTTATTTCCAGCGGTTCCAATCTCGGCGCAGTATCTATTTTGGTTCTATCTGTTCATGGTTGCCGGCCCTTCCTCAACAGACACGATGTCGAGTGGCACAGCACGCCAGAAGCTATTCATCCGAAGCAGTACCTCGTCCCGTTCAGCCAATGCCTTGTGCAGCGCGGCCTGTGTGGAACTCAAATCCTCCATCAGCTTGCTTTGTGCCTGGACCACTCTTCTGTATTGTGTACCATGCATCTGAATGGTAGAAATGAAGGCTTCGTAAAACGGCGTATCTCCGAAGCATGCTTCGAATGCATCATGGAAGACTTTCCACTTTTGCTACCAAATGTCAGCTTTACCAAAGTTTTGACTAGGAAAGACTTACATCAAAATCGTCAAGAAGGGTGTAATGGATAGCTGGTGTACTGGCCTGTACAGCAACTGGGATCGTGCGAGAAGCACCTGCGGTACTGGAGTCTCCTTGCTCAAGGGCTTCAGTCCCCTCCAAGCTAAAAATAAGTCTTCTGTGGCCGAGAGGCTTTGGCGCTTGCATGGGCTGGTTGGGACTGTTGTTACTTGCGGTCAGGGCGGTCCTCTTGCGACTGCGTCGCAAGCGGCGGCTATCAGTCGGTTGATTCTGTGGATCCATTGCTTTGGCGATTGCAAGGCTCGGCACTTTTATTCTGCTCTGACTGAAGAAGAGGGGCTTATATATACGGAAAGTTGTTTCCGTCCGCCAGGCCACTGTGCCTTTCCAGGGACCCCAGCATTGGAAGTCAGGAATATCATCACCCAGTCTGTCTGAGAACGGCCCCTGCAATCAAAGGTATCATATCAAGTGCTTCTCAGCTGATGTACTGTACAGGAAGACATCTCCCGAGGCCTCCAGGTGTGGGAAGGGCAAGGGAAGGGCGATAGCGGAGCTGCTTGCCGCATCTTCCGCGCGCGGCGTCCTGTGTCCCCGGAGCGTTACAGACGCCTCGGTGACAGGCGACCATCATCGCCACATGGGATGTATCAAGAGTCACTCCCTGATATAGTGTGCAGCTTAAGGCCCGAGACAGGGCACTGAGTTTGACACTGGGTATAAATAATCATGCTTGACCCACGCAGCAAGGAAAGCTGTCAGGCTCACGCCCGCACGACGTTCAGGTATCAACTCCTTCCTCTCGGTTCCACACTCTTCTTTAATCTCTGCTATCCACGGCCAAAATGGGATCTCTTGGAGACGTCAAAGCAACCCGTGATGAGTTAAACCAGAGCCCTCCCCTCCCATCGCTAAAGTTGAACGATGGCAATTTCATCCCAATGGTATGTGATCGTCCTTGATCTAAGAGGCTCTTAGTGACATCTAAGCTCAGCTCGCTTATGGAACGGGGACCGCGAACTTCAAGACGAGCAGCGAGCCAATCGACCATGTGATCGTCGAAGCCGCGAAGAACGCTATCCAGGCAGGATTTCGACATTTGGACGGCGCCGAGGGTATAGTCGCGCTCGCATTTGATTCGTGCCCAGCTAATATATTCTTAGTCTACGGGAACGAGATCGAGATGGGTTTAGCAATCAAAACCTCTGGAGTTCCTAGAGAAGAGCTCTATGTGGCAACCAAGCTTTGGGATATGACCAATCCGAAGGCATCGTTTGAGTTGTCTCTGCGCAGGCTCGGTCTCGAGTTTGTAGACTTATATCTGATCCATGCTCCTTTCAACGCACGATCGGACGTAGAGCTCCAATGTTGTTGTTGTTGTTGTTGTTGTATTTAACGCCGTGGCGGCAAGGGCGCAGCCGCCCTTGCGGCCGACCTCCCGAGGGGTATATGGCGTGGAGGGCCGCAGGCTCAAGCTATATACTCTACATTACACGCCTCTTCCTAACGTCCTCCAAATCTTGCCCATAGGCTACTATGTGTTCTATCCGTCCCTAGTTCCCGCTGGTTCCCTGGTTCCGTTATACTCGTCAGTTCCTCTACGAGGAGGGGGTTCGTTACTAAGGCCTAGGTTCAGACCTGGGCCCTAGTACCGCGGGCAGATCTTCCGGAAGAAGTCTGTCACGCAGAGAAAGGCCTGGAAGCCTTCATGATCAGTGATTAGCCCCTTGTAGTATCGATCCAGAGATCCTATTGGTCCTACAGGCTCCTGTGGACTAGAAGGGTGGAGGGTCGGCCACTGAAGCCTCCTCGCTAAGGTCTTTCGGCAGTAGACTAGGTGGTCTGCCTCCTTTGCCTCCCCACAGGAGCAGGTAAGCAGTGCTTCTGTATGGTTAAAGCGTTGATGGTATTGTTCGAAATCTCCATGGCCTGACCGGGCTGCTAGGAGATGATGGAGTATAGCCCGTGGCAGGGCTAGTTCAGGGGGGCAGGCGAGGGAAGCCTTAAGCCCTAGTTGGGTATAGCGGGGTGTTGCCTCTTGCTTCCACCATTTTCTATACTGGCGGCATATCCGTTCTCTAGCTAGCCGTTTGATCCCTGACAGGGTGGCTAGTTGGCCCCTAGGGGCTGGCAGGGTTGTGCCCTCCTTGGCTAGGCTGTCTGCTTCCTCGTTCCCTTTGATGCCTTCATGCCCTGGGGACCAATGGGTTCGTATGTCATACATCCTAGCTGTCTCTTGGATCTCAAGGAAGGCCGCTTGTGAGGAGTCTGGGACCCTGCCTCGGATCCCCTGGATAACGCTGGTATTATAGATACAGATGTGTATAGGCTGGCCCTGGGAGGTAAGGAGGGCCCGTCGGAGCCCTGCCCTCGCCCCCTCAGCCTCCCCATCAAACACTTCTGCTAAGCCAAGGCGGCCGCAGCCCTGGGCTATACGTTTGTTCTTACGGTATATAACAAAGCCAAACCCTGTAGCGCCATCAGGGGCCTTAGAGCCGTCCGAGTAGATAATAGTATGCTTATCTGGCACAGTCTTAAGCCAGGCCTGGAAGATCCTTGCTGCTACTTCCTTCGTCTGTGTGACTATAGGGTGGTGAGACCCTGGGGGGTATTGCGGCTGTAGGAGTGCTGGCCTTGGGCACCTAGGTAAGAGGCCAGCTGTTCTTTGGAGCCTGGTCTGCTGCCGCCCTGGCTGTAGAAGCCTTGGGACCAAGGGATGTTGTTGGTCAACCTTCTGTAGGCGTGTAGCGAAGCGTAGTCGCGCTGCCTCAAGGGCCACCTCTGCTGTTGGTAGGCCAGCATCTCGGATGAGGGCACTGGTTGGTGTGGTCCTCCAGACAGGTAGGATAGCCCTTGCTGCTGCTGTAATAACTCTTCCGACTCTACAGGCTAAACCATTCTGCCCTGTGCCGACTGTACTGGTGCTGCTGTTCAGGGCTGGTCTGGTCAAGCCTGCATACCAGGTCTCAGCTCCATATAGGGCTATTGGGAGGGCGCAAGCAATAGCTGCTTTTCGAACTGCAGCTGCTGGGAGCCCCCCTTTTGTGTTTGTAAGGTGCTGTAGGAAATAGGCTACCTTCTTTGCTGCTGCTACCTTTATTCCTACATGGTGTTGGAAGGTGAGTCTCCTATCAAACCAGACCCCTAACCATCTTATAGGCTTTATTGAGGCCTTAATAGTTAGGCCTCTGGCTTGGATATCTGGTAGGTCTGTTGTCTGTTTATGTTTTCTGCTGAAGTGGATTGCCTCACACTTAGCTGGATCAAAGGCGACTTTATTTTCTGTTCCCCAGCTGAGGATACTAGTGATCTCCTGGCCTAGGGCTGTAGCGTTCTCTTCTAGCGAGGGGCTAGTAGCTACTAAGCCTATATCATCTGCATAGCCAAACCGTAGCTTCCGATCATCAGCTAGGATATCAGCTATATAGAGCAGGAAGAGGATAGGGGACAGTGGAGAGCCTTGTGGTAGTCCACAGGATAGAGGGAAGTCCTCTGTAGTAGTATCCTCTAGCCTGACCCGGGCTGTTCGGCTAGAGGTGAAGGTGTAGATCAGCTTGATCAGGCTGCTTGGCCAGCCCTGCTGCCGTAGCCTGATAATAAGTCGGTTTCGTAGAACGGAGTCAAACGCCCCCTTAACGTCCATTGTTGCTAGCGTGGCTGTAAGCCCTGCATCTAGAGCCCTCTCTATCTCATGGGTTAGGCAGGTTGTCAGGTCGACTGCAGCCCTCCCTGGTAAGGCTCCAACCTGCTGTGGGCTGGCGACCCCTTCTAGGATGGTAAGGTAGGCCATCCTTTTTGCTATCAACCGCTCTAAGCCTTTGCCTAAGCAGGATAATAGAGATATCGGGCGCCAGGACCCAGTCTTAGAGAAGTCTGTTTTCCCCGGTTTCTGGATCATAACAACCTCCGCTTTGCGGAAGGGTCTAGGGAAGTAGCCTACCTGTACGCAGGCCTGGAAGAGCTGCTGTATAGGCCTAGCTACTAAACCCCAGGTGCATTGTAGTAACTTTGTAGTAATCCTATCAGTCCCAGGGGTTGTAGTCTCTGTTAGAGTAGCCTGGCGTACTTCCTCTATACTAACTGTATCCTGCCAGGGTATAAGACGCCTTGTGACCACTGGGATAGCAAAAGGGTTCCCAGGTAGGTCATCTCTAGCGCTAAACCGTTCGAGTAAGGCCTTTCGTAAAGCTTGGGCTTTGTCGTAGGTGTTGCTGATCGTCTCTCCTTCTACTATTAGAGGCGGAGCTTTAACTGCTAGGCTTGACTTCCGCCAGCCTATGATCTTATATAGATCTTGGTCTGTCTTAGCCTCTTCAACCTTAGTAGTCCAGTAGGCGCGTTTTGCCCTTCTAACGGTTGTTAAGAAGACCTTTTGTTCCTCTAGGATAGGGGGAGGTATGACCAGCCCAGGTTCTTGGGCCTGTTGGCGCCTAGCCTTAATAGCAGCTTGGTGGGCTACTGAGCATTCTTCTGTCCACCAGGGGGCTCCCCTACCCTGATTAGTCCGTCTCTTGCCTACAGCTTGAATAGCTGTATAGAAGAGGCTGACCAGTTGGGCAGCTAGGGTGTCTAGCTCTGCTGGGCTGGGCAGTTCCCCTAGAGTAGGTAAGGCTGTAGCCCCAGCCTTTACTAGGTCGATCAGCCGTGGTAGGGCTGACTCTGGTACTGAGAGCTGGTTAGCCTGGCGTCCTTGTTCCTGGGCCCTACTCATAGGAATAATTGTTGTGATGGCTTCGTGGTCAGCCCCTGGGTGTAGGTGTGGGCTGATATAAGCCTCAGTAAAGGGGATATTTGAGAGGGTTAGGTCGAGGGTATGCCCGTGGGTATGGGTAGGGGCCCCAACCTCCCCAATAAACAGAAGATCGTAGCCTTCCGCCCATTCTGCAATATCGTCTCCTCGATTTCGGCTAGGGGACCCAGGTTCCCATGAGGAGTGGTGGGCGTTAAGGTCCCCAGCAATAAGGGCTCTCTCTGGCGGTTGGTAATCTAGAAGGAGGCTGGTTGCTTGGTTTATAGGCTCATCTGGCGGCCTATATATATTCATAATAGTGAGGTCGCCAACTTTCACCCACAAGATATCTCTTGATTGGGTAGGCCTTTGTTGCTGTATTTGCAGCCTTAGACCTTTGCGTGTGTAGGTCATAACCCTAGGCCTTGTGTCTCTGCTGTTCCAGAAGTCAACTGGTACGTAGGAGTTAAAGCCTGGGTGTGTGTTAATCTGCATCTTATCTCTATAGCCTATCCAGGGTTCCTGGATCAGGACTATATCGATCTGATCTGCCCAGCAGAGCTCTAGAAGAGCTGTATGAGCTGGGCTTCTCTTCCCCACGTTACACTGGGCGACCCGTAATACCCGTGGGGGAGCCGTCCTGAGCCTACTGCTCCGAGTCGAGGTCGAGGTGGGTGTAGGCATTAATAACGTTATAATCAGGCTTCTGAGCTACCCGCTGGACCCTGCTGCTTGAGGTAGCTGGGGTATGCTGGGTAGGTAGTGGTGGTAGGATAGGGTTGTTGTCAGAGACGTCTGCTTCAGCCTCATTCTCATCCTCCTCCATACTGCTAGAGCTTGCTGTATCGCTAACGTCCGCTACGATGATTGAGTCCTGGGTAGGGGTAGGGGCTCGTGGTCGCTTAGAGCCAGGCTGAGGGCTCGTCAGGCTGTTGCTAGGTTGCTGGGTGCTGCGGGCGTGGGTGCCGGCCTGACTGCTCTGATAGAGGGCCTCATAGGCCTTCTGCCCAGCTTTACGGATCCGGGAGAGTTCCTTCCGACCTGGGAGGGTGGGGGAGCCGTTAACCACTAAGGGCCTTGCTGGGCAGTCCTTATGGTTGGCTTGGAAGGGGCCGGCGCAGTTAGCGCACTTCGGTCTGGCTATGCAGGGCCAGGTCTCATGGGAGCCTGCGGGCCTGCTGCAGTTGCTACAGAGTGGCTGTCGGTTACAGTACCGGTTTGAATGATATCCCTGGCAACCAGGGTCATGTCTGATGAGGGTCTTTTTCTTCTGGATAAGCTGAGATCTGCTGCTTTGGTTGAAGAGCCTGAAGGGTAGTACTTCTACAGAGAAGGAGATGATCCAAGAGACTTCGTTTGTGATAGGATTCACGCCAAGTTGGGATTGGCGGGCCCGGATAGGCTTGCATCCTGTCTGTGCAAAGACCTCCTCTTCAACTAGAGTAGCTGGGTCGAGGGTATCCCCATCGATAGTCCATAGCTTAGCAGGGCAGCGTGGGACAACATAGGTGAACCACTTAGTAGGGGTCTCAACCTTATAGGCTCCAAGACTGTCGGCTAGTTTCTGTTTGTCCGTAAGGAGGGCTTGCTGAACCTGCTTATTCAGGGGTCTCAGTGAGTAGCCAGTTGCGATGTGGTAGATATGTGGGATATCTGCTAGCTGCAGGCCAAGGGCCTGGCAGACCTTCCGGCGGAGGGCAAAAGGGGCATGCTTCCTAGCAGCCGTTAGGCCCTCCTCGGGGATGCGGGCAAAGACCCGGAGGTCCTCCTTTGGCTGGGCTAGAGTCTGAGTCTGAGCCTGGGGATGGATTGGGTTTTGGGTGCGGACCGGGGCCGGGGCCGGGGCTTGGGCTGGGGCTGCAGCTGCAGATTCAGCCGAAGCTACCACCTTAGCCCAATTCCGGCTCGGGGTCGGGGCCGCCGTTCCGTTCCCCATGATCCTCTTCAAGGCTTGAACTACGTAGGTTGTAGCCTCCTTCGCGATCTGCTTCCTAGGCCCCTCAAAGCAAGAGACCACGTTGTCTACAGACTGGGCGATAGCCATAAAGACATCCTTTCGGGCTTCGTAGAGCTTGGCCTCTTCACTAAGGGCTGTAAGGACAGCTCCAGCAGCTGTCCCATTCACAGTTGAGGGTCCCTTAGCCGTTAAGGGGGTTGTCGTAGAGGCGTCGGGCTGGCTTCCCACGAGGCTGGGCCGGGCTGGCTGGGCCTCGGTATCGCGGCGGCGTTTAGCCCTTGAGGTTGGGGACGGCTCCGGAGGGGCTCCAGAGCCTCGATCAGGGCCGGCCGAGGAGGCCGGCATCGGTCCAGAGCCCGCCGGAGGCTGCGAGGCCATCGCGGGAGGGCGCTGGAGGCGAGAATTGAAGGGTTTTCCGCTGTTAAGAACTTTGGTGGTATCCCACGTATTACACTAACAGTGGATGCCAAGAAAAATTAGGCGAGAGGGAAGTTGACCTTGCTCAGTAGCCACCCACCCCGACGACGGCAGCTTCACGTTGGGCTGCCACAATTCACTTCGAACCGTTCTCGCAACCATGACCGCTGATCAATCCTCGTATGAGCAACATCTGAAGCCTCGCTGTGCCCCGAGAGCGCGCTGCCGCGCTCGTCATCCCTAATGTGAACGATATGGCTGCAGCGGTGGTCAGTCAGTCCGAAACCTTGCTCGTCTACTCCCCGCCCACCTCGCAGGTTCATTCCTTAAACTTGACACCACGCATCATTTATGGATGTCCAGTGCACCCTGACGCACATCCTCATATTTCACACACGGTTGAGTGGCAGCAACGTCCAGCACCTTGTTGCGTATGTCACCACGCACGACTGTAGGCATAGCGATGCATTCTGGGAAAGCGTGATCAACGGCTTGAGATAACTGCTAGCTATTGCTTGTCTCATTCCTTCCATGGCTTTCCAATGTCTCGCATAGCTCTTTAGCCCTCCGTTTTTGCTCCTCCGTTCGTGTGCCCCATCTGTCAATCGAAGCCATGAATTCGGCCCTATTCACGCTTTGCTTTTCCATGAACACCCTGAGAATGGCGAGCAAATTCGCGAACCCTTCGCGCTGGCCTCGGAAGGACCAAAGACAGTCCCTAACGAAGCCATCGATGTTCTCGTTGATGTCGAATTCACTGGCGAACCCAGCCTGCGCCAGCAATAATGCCGTCTGATCGTCTTCCTCTCTCAGGGCCAACTCGAAATATTGCTCGGTGTCACCAACCTGATCCTCGTCCCCATCCCCATCCCGTATCGCATTGTACACACCACGGCCCAACATGACGCTGGCCAGGGCTACCGTGCTTTTCTTTGTCTCCGTCTCTGGTTCACGGTAGGCATACCATCTGGTGCCGATGTAATCGAAAGGAACGATGAGGTCTTCCTTGGACAAAGGCTGGGGTTGGGCTGAAAGTATTCGGCCGAGGATCTGTGGTGATTCGTATTGTATGGCCCAATAAATGCCTTCGCCCACCCGGGCTCCAGCTTCGATAAGGCGGTACACCACAGCCCAATGTTCCCGGGATGCGGCAAGATAAAGGGGCGTGGTCTTTTCCATGTCATTCGTCGACAAGCCGTATTGATGGCACTCGAGAACGGCGTTCTTGTCTGCGCCCTGCTCCAGCGCAAACTCCACGACCTCGTGAAGGCCAGAGTAGGCGGCTAGATGAAGGAGGGTGCCCTTCACCTCCAGCGAGTCGTGAAGCAATTTTCGGCCGGCGAATCTGGGATGAAAAAAGATCTCCACCTCGAAATCAATTTCTTCTTCGATTGCAACGGTGGAGGCAGGGCCTATGATACTGAGGGCTTTGGGGGCTGCTGACTTGTCGACTTTTTGTGCGATCGGCCCCTTCCCCCAGATGAAGTAGCGACACCACGCAACGGGCGTAAGTTGATGATCTTGTAGAAGTAGGCTGGCGAACGTAGGGTGTGCAGCGGCGGCGCTGAGCTTGTCTTCTTCGGCGACGAGATACCCGAGAATCATCCGAGCAAGTTCATTCGATAGCTCCTGCAACTGCATCATTGGGGTTTTGCGCAGGCGGCAGGGTGCTCGAGAGAATGTACAATAGATTGACAGTGCGGGTTGCCCAAAACCTCGAGGGCGGCGGCCGCCGGTTTTATACCAACGCGTATCCGCACCCCTGCAGTGAAAATGGAATACCGATCTGCGTTATCGAGGCCAAGGTACAGCATGGCAGATAACGATTCTTGCCATATCACGAAGCCTTGGAGGTACTCCGCTAGCCTTTCAGACCGGAGAATAGGAGTAGTTCAAACCCATGCCGTCCAAGCCAGCTGCCATCATCTCCGGGCAACGCATTGAACAAGTCAGGCCGTTGTGTACCATCCTTGCAGGGCCCCTGTGAGTGCCTTGGCTTGATCAATCGTTCTCTGGCGGGGACGGGACTAATGCCACATCTCCTGACCATGTATTCTGTGGGGGACATTGAGGTAGCTGCGGAGCCAGCCAAGGGAGCACGTCTCAGGTCCGAAGGAGATGGATGCATCGTCGAGTGAAGCGGTGGGGCGCATGTACCTACACGCTACGCTTGACCAAGTATGGCCGTCATAATAAACGAAGGGCATGAGCAGTAGCTGGCTGCCACGCGTTGAGGATTCGGCAATTTTCACCATGTAAGGTTAGAGATAGCTTAAGAGCCGATTCTGCTTTTGTCTTATGCTCCGTCAATCTCACTGAGCCCCACTTTGCCGCTTCTGCCTGCCATCACCTTCCGTGGGTCTCTCGAGCTGGATCATTGCAATTAGACACTCTACCATCGAGTCGTCCCAAGGCTCACTGCCTAGACGCCTTTCATGCTACCAAGTACAAATTCCGATGGTGAAAACAAGACTTCCTTTCAACCGTTCAAAAACGCACCTGGTCTCTGGCATGGGAGGCCTACTGGCTTTCATCAAGTGGCCTTGATGTGAGCCTCAAAGCTGGGTTTTCGTCTTCGTTTCTGCTTGATCAGAGCCGACTGGCTACTGCCCTCCGAAACCTAGGTACTCCGATCCACGTTCTCCGATCTACGTTCTCCGAGTCTGGAGATGCACTAGTTCTTGGGAATAGAACTTGCCATGACGTGAACGGGATTATATTCATGTATCAGAGCTTTCCTGGTAATGACCGAGGTTGACGCTGCTTCTGGGTAGGCTGAATGGCGTTCGCAGTAGTGCGATGCAATGAATTAGAGCTCATAGATCATCATCTCGATAACATGACGTTTTCAACTTCGTGGAAAGCAAGTACCATGAGTATTTCTCCATCGCAAGCTGGGCAGGCTCTCACTATCCCCAAGTCTAGACTTATCATCTGTGCGTGCGTGATTGGTGGGCTTCAGCCGATTGTAGACCATGTTGTCGGCCTCAGGGTCTCGTAGGCAGTGTTGCGACGATACCCCGGAGAACCCGGCCCATTTCCAATCCTTGTCGGGTTGGCCACTTGAAACAAGCTTAACGACGCGCCCGCACCATGGAATGGCGATGTATGCGACGAATGATATGGCTACTTCACCTGGAATCCACGATACGTGATGGAAGTGCCGCTCTTCCTAGTATTTCCCGGATGTGTGGCACAGGGGAGACTTTGTGCATTTATGGCAGTTCGAGCCACTAGGGTCTCTAACAGAGGGGTGAAGACTCTGCGCACTTGTCAGCTTCATACCCTATGCGTAGTATGCGGCAAATTTCGAATATTCTACATCACTGTTCCGAGCCGATGATAAGAATCGATTGAATTGACTCCTACACGATATCCCCTTGTGACACTTTCCGAAAAAGGCAAGCTCGTCTTTTCTGCTCTTCGGTTTTCGCGTGCCATTCCAGGCTGCGGTCCATTTCGGCCCAGTCAATGTCCCGCGCTTCCAGGAATATACTGAGCATTTCGCGTAGGTCCCCGAAGCCCTTTTCGCTCACCAGCTTGGAAACACAAGCACGGGCGAATGCGTCCACGTCGACATGGGTATCACCGCCATGACTGGCGAAGCCAGCTTGCGCCAGAGCCAGCGCTGCGGAGCAGTCGAGAGCCACCAATGCACAGTTGACGAAGCCCACCCGGTCCTCGCTATCGATGACACCGTACGCGCCATGCTGTAAGACGACTTCGACCAGCTTCAGTTGTCCCTTTTTGACCTTCCCATCCTCTCCGACCCTCTTATCCCTTTCAACCTTACTCCTGATGCCATACCAAGCGCTGGAGACGTACTCGAAAGCACTCCAAATGCCGTCTGTTGAATGTTGTGCTTCCGACATCATTGCGTCAAGTACTTCAGGCAACTGGTGGTAAATCGGCCAGTGCGTGCTCCAACCGATTTCAGCTCCGGCGCGAAGAAGGTACTCAACGACGGCGTAGTGTTTTTGAGACGCAGCCAGGTAGACCGGGGTGAGTTTTCCCAGCCTATACTCTATTGGCGCACTCTCGTTGCATTCCAGAGAGATGTCTTTGTCTGCGCCCTTTTTAAGGAGGAAGCTTACAACGTCAAATAAACCAGAATAGGCGGCGAAGTGCAGCAGAGTGCCCGAAGCCTGATCCGAACGCGGCCGCGTTTCATCACCAACCCAAACGGGAGGGAGGAGCAGCTTCGCCTCGAACGAAAATCTTTCATCGATGTTTTCGATGGGGGTATGCTTGATGATTGCGAGAATGCGAGTCGCTGCTTTCGCGTCGGCCGCTCGCGCGAAAGGCTGCTCTCCCCATACGAGATCACGAAGCTGTTTGACTGGCGACGAAGTTTTTCCATGGTCGACGAGGTTTGTGGACTGCATTTCGCACAGCTTCAAGAAAAAGTTCTGCAAGGTGTAAATCGGAGTCTTCCACTTGCGGCAGGGTGCTTGAGGAAATGATGAAGTAATAGTGGACGTTCACCCACTGAGGTCGACCGACAGACGCGTGCCATCCTCTTGTAGAACTATGAAGCGGCGGTGGGTGCCTTAAATACCTAAGCCCCTGCACCCTCGCATTCTCAAATGAGCGCTATTTGACGTCGTTGGGCTAGCCATGCACCCACAGGCGGCGTGCCACACCCTGTGGTGGGCTCAAGGATTAGCAAACCGTAGTGCAGGTAAATCCCTGACGCCAACGTTTCCGGGCTTTCCCATTGTAATCACTTCTCAAACAGGAGTGTGGCCGACCCCTTGCGTGAAGGCAAGTTTCGGGTCGGAATTTGGGCCTCGTCCCGGAGCCGAGTCTGATGGGTGGGAGTGTACAGGCTTTAGACTTTGCTGTGGGCCGCAAAATTGGGCTAATGTTTTCTCATCCCATCTGTTCATTCTTCTGGACTTCGTGCGTCAATGTTTGTCCTCATGTTGCAATCTAATCGGCCGAAGTTAAGCCTACATTCGTAGTTGGAACCAAACTCTTTCTTTCCTACGCAAGTCATTAATCACATAAACCCAGTCGGGGAAAAGAGTTCAAAGTACTTTCGTACCTCCGAATGCGCCCTTCGAAGTTATGGGCACTGGTAATTGCTCTTCAGAAAGCTTGGCCGGTGCAGAGATCCCATTGAGGTTCGAAACAATTGTGGCGCAAGGCAGCGGTCAGAATTAACGTCGACCGGACGCTGATAGATCCATGACGGAACAGCTGTATTCAACCCCAAACTCTGATTAACAGGCTCGAATGGCCTCTATGCACCCGTTGATCGATATTTCCAGCAGTAACACAAACAGCGGCAAGCTGCTCTTGTACCTACGATATGGCTATCAACGGTCTCTCTCGAAGAAAAGAACCCTGTACATGAATTTGTTCTACAGTGAGTTACAGCCAACGCTCGCTCTCCAGTACTGCGCTTCGATACTCGCTCTAGTCCGAATGGTTATGGGTATTGTTCTAAAGCAAACAACCCGTGCAATCGAGCCCACGGCAAACATTTTAGGAAACCCCGATCGGCTTGTGGTAAAAGAACTCCAGCCATTCAGGATATCTCAGCAGCTAGTTCCTGGTTTGACCAAGTTGTCTATGCACATTAGCCGTCACCTGTCCGGTCGGTCATATTCACCGCAAATGGCTATGTTTAACGAGTATCGAAGAGAGTGGCCGAAGACCGTTTTCGACTACCAATGCTGCCTTGGACATTGCGTCAACGGATTTCCGTAGAAGCTGTGATGAGGATATAATAACGCCAAAAGCAGCCGATCTCGGCGGAACCACACCGTAGCGGACTGTGATCGGCGGGCCCGTCGATCTCTAAGCATCGATCACTTCAGCCCATCTTAGCGCAGTCTTATTCTCTGCCCTTGCTACTCACAAATTACTGACGGCACCCTTCATATAGAGAATACGGCGCATGTGTTCGCATCCCGTTGGTGTGGCTACGCCCTCGATCCCATCAAAGGGGATTTGATTGCATTTAGACACGATACAGGGCTGTGATGAACCCCCTACTCACGCAAACATCGCTTCCCAATGACCGTTCTATGTTGACCCGGTCATTAATCCTGTCAGTGAGGCAGGCAACACGGTGAGCGGCCTGGGAAGCTTTGTCATGTACAGTTTGAGACGCTGTTGTTCGATGAACCCGGATTGATAGACCCGAATCGATGACCCTCTTCGAAGCACATGTCGTGGAGGTGAGAACTCCTTCGTCAAAGACGTCGATTTCGTTGGGAGCACGGCCATGTGGCACGAACAAGGGGCGAAGACGTTGGCCGTCCAAGGACAAAAGAGAGTTAAAATACATCTTCCAGGCGGAGTGCACTCTTCACAAAAGGTAGCATCAAAAAAAGGTTCAATTTTCACATAATCCGTGTCAGGACTTGATGTTCTGTCTTCTTTTCTGGGCCAAAGCCCAACTTGGAAAGGATCACCGGCATCTCGACCATTTCCGCTCATTTCAACTTGTCGAAGGACCTGGGTCCTCGAAGTGGCCAGCTGAAAGACAAACTCAGGGGTACGGGCCACTCAAAGGAATATTGGTCAGGAGTGTGTACGGGGTCTGGTATCAGCATGGCAGGCTTCGACTATAGCGGGTCTGCTGGCTTGCCGAGTGACTTGTTGAAGTGATCAGTGTCCGCATCAAATAGGGTTAAAGGGGAGTTTCATACATAAATACCGCGAACCGGCCGTCCCAAGTTCCCAGCAAAATATTGTCAACACACCTACGGCGATCCAGAGTATTACAAGAACAAAGCCATGATTATGATTATGAATCCCAAAAAAGAAGCCCCAGGACGAGGGGCATATGATACCACGGGCGTCCCGAAGCCCCCGCCGCGTCCAAAGCCGCGATAAAAGATGACGAGGTTCGTTGTGTCCAAGACCTTATATTTTACTCCAGTCTAACCTCGCTCAGTATGATCCCACGTTCGGAAGCAAAAGACACCTGGCGTGTCAGGCATGGATTCGGGCGTGAGAAGAGAAAGTTTCATTCGACATCTTGATCCCAGTTCTTACATGGCGAGGAAAGGCGCTGATCCATTCACACAACCCCTTTTAATCTAGAATGGCGTAATTACTACTCCAATTTCTGTCTATGGTATTCACAATCTGGCTAATACTTCGGCTTGTGAGATGAATAGTAAATGTACAGTAATGGGTTTTGGAAAAGTCGCAGAGCAGTGTGGACCAAGCTTGTGAATCGAGATCGATGCTGCTTAGTGAGCATACCATCAGCAAATGCCATCAGTACAGCATGAGAGCTCAAAATCACGAGGGTAAACCACAAAGATTCGAAAACCCGGCTGTCATCACTTTAGTGCGTCGCGAGTGTTCGTTTCTGCTGCGGAGCCCTCTTCTGAAGAAGGACTGCCATCGCACATCGCGCAATATGCTCCTACAATCTGTCGGTTTCACAATTGCCATTCGGTCATTTTTTCGCGCATTCTTTGATTGCATTTAGTCTGTAGGCCGGACCGCCACGGCAAGTGACAAGTCAATGAACGCCCTGGCTGTGGAAACACAACGCGTCGTACTCAAAGTCGCGACCGACTTCTATGACCTCTGGGCACAGGGTCATTCCTGAAGTGTCCCCATGATCTCACGCTGCAAACATGCCGCGTGTCAGGGGACGACTCCAATGGGTCGTCATCGCCGACTGGGAACGTCCACTTACCTCTGCATTTCGAAACATCGTGTCAGAAATGGCGTCCATCCGGCTGGCAGCATGATGACCGGTGCTGGCAATGGTCGTGCGAACGCAGCGTGACTGCATATGCGGCATCTCCGAGCTGCGTGCCATATTGAGCAGGTAGAGGCCATCGGCCAGTCCAAATTTCTCGTTCCAAATGGCTCCGTTCCATTGGTCATGAGCTTCTGAAGTCCTCAGTTGCAGCCATTGGGGTCGTTTGTTGGATACGGATTTGCGCGACCTCGCGAAGCGTGCTTCACCAATCATCAAACCCTGCAGGCAGGCCTCATCGACGAGTCGTCAACAGCAGTCTTTCAACAAAGTTGGGAGGATCCGAAGGGGACCATTGCAATCTCGCCACAGCTCAATCCCGGCCTACCAGACCGCGGCCCGGGGCATCGATACGGATGTGCGGACAACGTAAAGGATCCAACATCGATACCATGTTTGCTCTGCCATCCACGACATGTCGTTGAAGACTCGGAGCTGGCTGGCCAATCGCGGGGCTCCCATGCAGGGGCTCACCGGCCAATCCGCGCCTCGAGCGGGCCATCGCCAGGAACTTTGTGGGTGTGTGGAGACGACGACAAGGACACGTGGATAGCCCGCCTCCCGCCCAATCTGGACGCTTGGCTGGGTCCAGGGAGGTGTGCAGCGCAATCCAGCACTGCTTCGCCCAGCGCCCGGGGAAGATAGTACTGCGTGTCCACATCCTGCGAGATCCAGGCCCGTCTCCACACTGCAGAGTACAGGCGTGGTACCTGGACCGCCGCGAACACGACGACCAGACGGACAGGGGACGCGCCAGCGCGGAAAGGAAGTGACCAAAGTGCCTCGCACCCGCTCACATCGCGTGCCACCAGCTGCATATCGTGCTGCGTGCAAGCTGGACAACCAATGCAGGACGCTGCATGCCAAAACACGGATAGTGGTCTCGATCGCTAGTTAGTGGGTCTGCCAACACCGGCTGGAAACGCGCTTAGGAGAATACCTGGCTTCGGATGGACACACCTCGAGTCGGGTACCGGTGGCAGCGCTTGCGAACAAGCGCCGTCTCACGCATGCGACCTCAGACGAGGGCGACGACGCGAAACAGCTCTGGCGTAGTCCTTCCTTACAGGCAAACAGGGTCAAGCTGGAGCTCATTCGTGTTCGCAAGCTCACAATCCCGGGGTTCTGACTGGCTTCCTCGGCAGCAAACTCCATCAGAACGATGGCCTGTCGCGAGTGCAAGCTGAGACTGCAGCATTCTGCAAACCGAACACGCGCGGTTCCTTTCGCCGACACCAACCAGGCCCCGTCCAGTGAACCCATGAAACCGCCAACTCAACGATCGAGCCCACTACCTTCCCATTTCGTTTATTTCCGCCATAGCCCGAACCGGTATTACCTACATCGGCTTCCAGGCTGGCGATACTTTAGTCAATACCGGTTCAGGCCGGCGATTCTGTCGCCTTCTTCGGGACGGGTCCCGCCGCCTTGCGGTTCTAAAGTCTACGCCGTTGATCACGTCATGCTACGCCTTGAGCTCACGGCTTCCATCGGACCCATTCCGATCAACTTCACAGCAGAAGATACCGTAATCCGGAACTTGGGAGAACGCTGTCAAAGACGAAGAGATTCCAAAGTACTGAAGACTTGTCCCTTGAAAGGAAATGTCCGGCCTATTCCCTGCTTCCTCCGCCTACTACCACGGTGCCGACACAGGGCACCGTGAGGCTCTCCATCTCAGGGAAAATCTCCCACAGTCCCTCCGCCATGAACTCGACTTCTTCAGCTTTCGATGGCAGGCCTTCGCCTTGCCGGTTTTTTGCAAACATGAGATTGGCATGTTGAAGCGTTGGGATCCCTCGCACTGGGCTAGGAGTGTCGCCGATGCCCCCGCCCCCATCGCTGTCTGCCTTCATGTTGCTGTCGCTCTCGTCTTGGGTCGGCCCGCTGTCGACACCCACGTTGAGGTGTGTGAGGTTCACAGCCGGACTGCAGATGCAGAAGATCTTGCTCACTGGACAAGTTTGTCAGTGTCGTGAGGCCAGGGCATCGGTCCATGAACCGCTGAACGTAGTTTGTGGCCGTGCTCCGCAGTCGTGCATGGATGTGCTTGACGCGCGGGAAATCAAGCTTCAGCAATGCCTGAAAATGGCTCGGAAGTGCAGGCCTGCTGTGAATGAGGCGTAAGGTGACGATCTCTGTTGCGTATTCCTGTGCGCACCCGTCATCCATGATGAGATCTCGGAAATCCGCCGTCTTCTAGACGATTGCCTTTCCAGTGGCCCAGAATGACCGGTTAAGAACCATCCATAAGTTCTGCGGAGCCAGCCGCGTCAAATCGCCGAATGGCTTTTTGGGTGAGTTCTGTCTAATTTCAGTATGCTTCGGCGGCTGTCGGTTCGGGGTGGACTTACCCGGGCATCGCTCGCAGTGACAAGTGACGCCATCCTGGCTGGACCTGGCGGCGGTCGTCAAGAACAGGGACAACCTAGACTGCGACACAAATTAAAGACGCTTCTTTTGGGAAGTTGCGGCGCGTATGATGGTAGGCCTCCGGCCAGCTGCTGGCGTGAAAATCTTGCTTCTGTTTTCGTTTCGAGGAAGGAAGGAACGGCCGATCAGTGCTGCGTGCGCCTCCGGTTTCTGCTGCTGTTCTCTTCCCACGACTCTGGTCAAGACTTCTCTCGGCGAAAATGTAGCTTCAATGTGGGTTTGGCAAAAATTACTGCTTGGGGCGCGCCTCTCTGCGTCGTGAATAATACGACATAGTTTCCGCACGGACAAGGGCTGGTGGCCTGGTTACCTAAGCAGGCCTCGACGCACCAAAGCGGGGCAGGGCCGGCAGGCCAGGCCTTAGCAACTGTATTTGTCTACCGATTTTTTCTCTCTCCTTCCCCTCGTTCTTGCAGGAGCCGAAAACAAAGTCTCGTCTGTTCGCTTTTACCCAATCTTGCTGGCAAAGACGCGCTGGTGGTTTCCTTTCTTGTTTTGCCTACAGAAGCCAATACGATAAATTAATCTCCAGACCGGCATCAGCAGCTATTTCGATTTTGTTAGCAGGTCAGATCTCACCCCGCCGGCAAGCACTCTTTTTTGTTTTGTGGCGTACTGGTTTTTCCCAGGTCTGTCCTCGCAACGAACGCGCCTGCCTTCCTTCAACGACTTTCTTGGCCCTCTTCCTGACCTTTTGTCGATCCTTTTCCCGGCTGCCTTCTCGACCTTTTTTCAACGCTCCTCTCGACCTTCCTCTCGACCTTCCTCTCGACCTTCCTCTCAACCCTCACAAGTTTCCTCCCGGCCTTCTTTCCCCAACCTTCGTCCTGCCTTACCTACTCGACCTCCCACCCCGAAGACAGCCATGGCCTACTTGCCTCCCGAGATGTAGTGCATGATCGGCGAGCATCTTCAGCCTGCTGAACTGAGCACCATGAGCAGGACCGCCACATACCACCGCGCGCTCTTCGAGCCCATTCTCTACGCCCGCGATGCTACCCGCGGACTTTCCGTCCTTTGGGCTGCCGCTCGAGGCGACCAGGCCGCCCTGCGAAAAGCTATCAGACATGGCGTCACCGTCAATGCCAAGTGGCCTAGAAAGTGGAGGAGCCCCTGGAAGACCACCTGCCACCCCAAGTGGCGCTTCGACGAGAAGCTGAAAGGCTACACGGCGCTGCACGTAGCGGCCGTGTTTGGGAGGACGGATGCGGCCGCCATACTCCTCAGCGCCGGCGCCAGCACCGACGAACTCGCCTCCGTCTGCTGGCGGTGCAATCTCAAGGAGACCGACGCTCTGCATGACGTCACGCCACGAACCGCGACAAGAACCCCGCTGCACTTCGCGGTCTGTTACACAAACTACGATGTTGCCAAAGAGCTCCTTCGACACGGCGCGAGGATCGAGGTGGACGGGCCCCACATTCGCCACTGGTCTGCCCTCCACGACTTGAGCCGCATTCGCCTGCCCAGCCACGCGACGATCGATTTTGCCGACTGGATTATGAACAAATGCCACGCCGACCTCGAGCTCGTCAACAGCCGTAACAAGACGCCCCTTGCAACCGCTTGTGAGGCTGGCCAGTTCAGGCTAGCTCGCAAGCTTCTCTCTAAACCATCAGACTTTGGCTACTTCCCAAGCCAACAGAGGATACTGCCGTATCTCAGAGTCTTCCTCGCAAGATCTGGCTCGGTCTCGACCTTGTTAGTGATATATGATTTAGATGTATTATGTTTCCTAAGCTTGTAGTCGTGCGAAGAAGTAGGGGGATTAAGGTAGTCAAGACAGGTAAGCTCCCAACATTTAGTCACTCTAAAGAAGGGTGATGAAGCATCAACATGTGATTATATAATATCGGTCCTAAAGTTACCGCCACTGGGATGGCGTCCGCACGCGCCATGAGATGCGCCCTTCACCTCTGTACGTCCCTAATGGCTTTCACGATATCATAATTTGTGGATTAATCTTACTGTAGCCTTCCGTGTTAGCACCGGGTGATTCACCGCAGTTATTGCGGATGGTTATTAAGGTACTCCTTCTTTATTGGTCGTACTTGCCTCTTGGAGACAACGCTCCCCGTAAGCCAAGTAAACTTGCCAAGTTCAATCAATCAATCAATTATGAAGCCATCACCAGTCAATCAAGCCAAGTTTAAGCCTCAAACTTGATTGATTGACATGCGGGGAGCTGCTTGGAGATATCATGGTTCCCCACCTTAGAAGTGAACACTTCCTTCCATCCGTTACCTAATTGGATGACTGTGCAAGCCAATAAGACTTCACTAAATGGCACCACCCATGCCACATCCCCACTTATTTGTGCTCTGGGCATTGCTTAGTTTTGCCCACCGGGCTGAGGTTTTGCCGAGAGCCGTGGGGCCTCAAAGTAGCCATTTCCCCATCCGTGCTGATTGCCATCAACAATCAACACGAGGATCTTGGGGTTCTTTGACTCTTTCTCAATGGAGGCCGAACTTGCCAAACTACGTCGGCAACTTCGTGAAGCTGATCGCCGACTCGGGGAAGAGCAGCGCCGACGCGAGGAAGCTGAAGAACTTGCAAAAGCATCACAACCACAAACAATTCAGGCTTATCTAGCGGCCTGTCATTCTCTCAGCCTCGCTATTCAGGCCGTCACTGACCGCTCCCTAACTACACAAGGAGATACAACAAACCCGACCGGTCGGATCTTCCCTCAACGAATCATCCCATGGGATGACTTCGCAACGGCCCAAGAGGGGATCTGGGCCCAGCTCTCACCCGGTGGCTCCTTCTCCTCCCAGCCCCTCTTCCCATCTCAACACCAACTCGACTATGTGATGTCTCTGGTCAGCCCGATCAGCAGCGAAATTGGGCTCCGGAACTTCGAGCGCGACACTGTCGAAAACGCGGTACAGAAGCTGATCGACGAGGCGTATAAGGATCCGCGACTGCGGAACGATCTCGGCTTGCGGGGAACCGTGACGTTCGAGAGCCATACGAACCTCGGCGAGACCGAATGCACCTTATCCGAACATATGGATCGCATGTCCATCGAGAGGGACGATACTGGCCAGCAGGCGTCAGCCTCACATCCACCGAGTCGCAAGCCGCGGCGCAGGGCGAGAGGGAAGGGCAATCGGGCGGACCAGTTCTGCATATACCGCACCTCCGACGGCCGCAATATCCCTGCCCTGGCGATTGAGTACAAAGCGCCGCATAAGCTGGGGCGCAACGAGGTCGTCACAGGCCTGGCTTCCGAGATCCAGCCGGAACGTGACGTGATCAACCAAAACGGCGAGGGGTTTGCGTTTGCATCGAAGGTGCTTACTGCCGCCGTTGTCACCCAGCTCTACTCCTACATGATTGGCAAGGGCATCCAATATGGATATGTGTGTACAGGAGAGGCCTTCGTCTTCCTCCACATTCCGGATGACCCCGCCACCGTTTACTATCACGTATGCATACCTAACCTGGACGTCCTGGACGACGACGAGAACAGGCTGCATCGCACAGCCGTCGCACAGGTCTTCGCCTTCATCATTCAGGCCCTCCGTGCCGAGCCGCCTCCTATGTCCTGGCACGACGCCGCTGCAACCCTTGATACCTGGGCTGTAGAATACGACGATGTCCTGAGAAATATCCCCGAATCCGTACGGAAGGGCAAGGAAGCTCGCGCGTCTCCTTACAAACCCCAACGCTGGCGGGGCTTCAAGCGCTCGCCGATTCAGACACGCTCTCGCTGCAAGCAACCTGACACCAACGCAAGTCGTCGAGACGACAGCGACAATGACGAAGAACAGCATCCGCCTTCACCCACTCCGAATCGATCAAACAAGACCACTGCCACGCCATCAACGGGGGCAGGCTCGGCCAGGGAACACGGCCATGGTCGAGGCCGGCAGGAATGCCAAGGGAAGCAACGCAGCATACAAGACCGCCCGTTTTGTACTTCGGATTGCCTCCGAGGATTGGCATACGGCGGGCCAGTGGATAAGACCTGCCCTAACTTTGAAGATCATGGATACCAGCACATCGACCGAGAAGAGTTTCTACAGCTCATTCGTACCCAGCTGGCTGAAGACCGAGGCTGTGATGCGGACGCCACACCACTGTACCTGGCCGGTCGGATTGGAGCGCTCTTCAAGGTGCGGCTATCGTCCTGCGGCTACACGCTCGTTGCCAAAGGAGTTGAGAGGGTTGATCTTGTTCGCCTACAACGTGAGAACGATTTATACTATCGATTGAAGCCCGTCCAGGGAACATGCGTACCTGTATGCCTTGGCAGGGTAGATCTGGTCCTGCCGTACTACTACGACAGTGGTGTCTTTGAACACTTTTTGTTCCTCAGCTGGGCTGGACGACCTCTGTTTGATACCGTGCACCAAATCACCAACGCCAACATCATCAATAAGGTTAGCGCCGCTTACAAGGAAATCCACAAGCTGCACGTCCTTCACAAAGATGCAAAGCCGCGCAACATTGTGTATGAAGAAGGAACTGGCAAGGTTATGATTGTGGATTTCGAACGGGCAGAGTTCTGCGGTCGTCAACCTCTCGGCTCACTCAGCCCTAATGCTCAGAATCAGAGGAAGCAGCGGAGAATACAAAAACAAGGAAAGGATGATTTTGTGACAGAACGGGAATCTGTCATTCAGAGTGTCGCAAGGCTGGTGTCACGTACCTTGGGTATCTGAATATGTGGTTAGCTGTCTGACTGGTGGGCAGGCAGAGCAGTAAAGGCGAAGCTTGGTACTTACAGTAGTGAAGGCGCCAGGTGATTGTATTCTCTCTTGGACAACCAAGCAAGTCATAATACCAGTTTTTGCCTGCCTGCTTGTTATTAACTACCCCTTTCTTTCAACCTCTTGTCAGGGCTGCTGCGTCTTCATCATTCTTTCCCCTCTTCTCAGGCCGCCCCTTCTCTTTCAAGACGCAGGCTGCTCCCAAGGCCCCTCCTTCCGCCCGGGAATAAAAGATCTAACTCCTCCTCTTCTCTGCCTCCTACATCACCAGCAGGGAAAAAAACTGTCTTCTTTCCATCTCACAAACTATCTTCATTACCCAGCCAAGCCAGCTTATCTCTTCTTCACACGCGCTGATCGACGGCCCCGACCGCTAGGGGAGCATCAAAGGCACAGCTTCCTTCCTCAGTAACCACTAACCACCTTTGGGCAAGATGTCTGCTGCTATCGCAAATCCCAAGCTGTCGGCTGACCCGAAGCCAGCCGAGGAGACGATGCCTTGCGCTATCCGCCCTATGTTGGTCAAGCCTGGCATCCTCCCCCACAACGATCCCAGCCACAACACCCTCAGAACCTTCATCGATCTCCTCGACACCACCGCCACTGAGAAGGAGCAACGTCTGAAGGTCTCTCCTTTTAGGACGGTGGGCAACACCTTCGACTTCAGCGACCCCGCCAAGTGTCACCTTCCAAACGTCTGGCAGTTCGCTGACCAGGCCGAACTCGCCCGCCTGTACGACGCCGTTTTCCGCAGCGACAAACAGCCCGACTTCATCAAGGCGGCCAACCTCCATATCTACATCTGGTTTCCCCAGCGCGGGCCCCAGCCTTCCAAGAAGCCCAACTTTCACCATCTGATTGACATCCGGAACTTCACCCTCTACGGCTGGTGTGGACGTCTCCCCCGCGACAACCCGAAGGTCAGTATGGATGATCAACCACTCCCTATACATCGTCACTAACGCCCGGTGTCTGTACAGACAAGCCGTATCTTGGTCCTGACCACGGACCGGATGCATGACTGCACGCACTGGTCAAAGTACCCTGCCACGCCTGTCCAGTCCACACCCGGCAGCCACGCGACGGCGCCCCATGGCCCCCCTCCCACACGGATTGGCGTCATCAACAGCCACTTCCCCCATGGGGTGCTGTATCCACCTCCCCCGGAGGACAAGAACTCAACCATCGTCCCTCATCACATCTACAGTGGCATCCACTTGGACCATAGCCATGGACAGGCACTACCGCCCCCAGGCATCCTCTCGAATGACCAGCCTGCGTGGCCTGAGTCTCCCATAGTCCCCAGGGAGATTTATCTAAGCTCCTCGACATCACAAAAGTAGGCCCGGCCGGTGGCCACGCCACAGGCCCCAACAAGTCTCGACAGTTGGATTCAAGCTAGAAGAATGCAGGACACGGAAGGCCGACGGACACACTCTCAGTCATGAGGTTGACGCCGAGGTGAGGGGGAAGGGAGGAACACCACATGTGCACATTGCATGAAGAGCGAAGTTCGCGGGATCACGAGCACGGCAGCGATTTGCAGCCGGGGATATGGTGTCTTATTGAGGGCTCGGAAGCCATCACATGGCGAGGACGATAATTCTGTGCGTGGGAGGGAACCACGTACAAATGTATTGCAGTGCGATAGACCAACAGGGTTCTCCAGGAGCACTTGTTTGCCCTCAGATTGGCTCAATCCTTGTTTTCTTGATATGGCTGAGATTATCCACGACGGGACTCTGTTTGTTCCCAAAGGCGAAGGGTCGGCATAGTCCGCAATGCGCTTCACATGGTATCTTCTGAGAAATCGATTGCGGCTTAGGGAATCTCCTGACTTCAAGCTGAGAGCTGGATTAGTTTGCATTGCGAGACCTACCTTGCGGCCAAGTACGTTTACTGTGATTTCGCCTGGGGAATCCATGCTTATTCAAAGGCACAGTCACTGGGTTCAGTTGAAGGACGTATCCTACAACAAGGCGACAGACATCATTTGTATGTAAGAAGGATTCACTCGTCTGTCGCGATTGCTCATCTGCTGATTTGGCATCTTCGCTTTTTTTCAGGGATTGATACGCCACTGCCATTGACATTATGCAGAGGAACGAACTTGGCTGGGATATGCCCTTGACTCTGTTGGGCCCCGTCAGACAATGGCGCTAGGTCATGGGAGCGGGTAAGACGAAAGAGACGACTATGAAAACGCTTCACGACATCGAGGGCGGTCAATTGACCATCGTCTTTGATGGAGATGTTCGCATTTACATCAATATTGTGCCTCGTGGATCTGGAACGGCAGCGCCGTTGCTGCCTTCCCCGTGTTGTAGACTTTGGACAGACGTCATCATGGACAACATTTTAGGACGCGATGAAGTCACAACAGATGGAGGTCGTGGACGTCCGAATGACTCGTTGAGCTAATGATCTACAGAGCAACTTGTTGCTATTGGGCCCTTTCCATACATGCGAGTTCTTACTAATTTCCACTTCGCAAACATGACCCAAGACTCTACTGGTTGAACAACCTCATGACCTCCCCCAACAGTCCACCCTCTCCGAACAGCGCGCTTCGCGTGTCTCTCATCAGGGCTGTGAGCTGGTCAAGGGGCTCCGTCATCGACTCCAGGTGATACACAAAGCTCTTGAGCGGCTGACCCTGTCGATCAATGCGGCCCGTCGCTTGATCGACATCGTTCACGTTTTTGGTGATGCCAAAATGGACGCAGTAGTTGGCAACTTTCAATCCGTCGAGACCGGTGCCACAGAGAGCGTACGTGGTGATGAGAACCTTCGTGTGTGTCTTTGCGCTGTAGCTGCCACCGCTTCCGCCTTGATGCTCATGGAAGTCGCTGAACCAATCTACGATCTTCTGACGCTCGTCACCGGCGAGTCCGCTGTGAATGAAGGCTGACTGGAAGCGGGCGTCGTCCAGTTTCTCGAACCAGAGCTGAACAGCATACGCCAGAATGGGCCACTTGGCGAAGATGATGACGTTCTTGGGGCCCTGAAAGCCAGCCCAGTTCTCGCTATCGTCCGGATACGCCTGCGCATCGTTGTATGCGTCCGCGCAGATCCTGGCCAGCGTTCTGAGTCGGCTGCAATCAGCCAGGATGGTGTCGATGTTCTCCCAGATGCCGGGTGGCATGATTGACTTGTCCAAGTACTTGGATGGCATCGTCGTACCCTTGCCACGTCCGATCACTTTCACAATCCCATCCCATTTGGTCTCGACAGCCGGAGCGCCTGGCGTATCATCCGCCGCTCGAAGAAATCCTGGCATGTGGGTCGCGAGCTCCAACAGACGGACGTCTTTATTCTTGGTGATGATGCGGATGTCGCTGGTCGCGCGCGAGGCTGCACTTGCGTTGGGTTGTGATGCTCCTGCAGGTCCGTCTGAGGCCGTAGCACGCGCATCCTGGAGCTTCTTCACAACGGTACTGCCCACGGCTGCGATAAGGCCGTCCATGGGCGCCCGAAACTGGGTGTCGATGCGGCATTCGACCTTCTTCGTTGCCACCTCTTTCTTCTGCAGGATGGGACGTCCGAAAAACAGGCTCGAGCTCGCCCGCCTGATGATGCATGCGAACATGTTGGCGTCGGCGAAATCTGGCATGAAAGCTTGGCTGACCGCATCGCTGGTCATTTGGCTGACGGTCTTGAGCAGGCCAGCGTGTTTGTCGTCAAGCTCCTTCAGCAGTTGCAGCAGAGCGCGACACGCGATGCCAGGTTTGTTGCGCAGAAGTGAGAAGATTAGTGCCAGGTCGACGAGGCCACTGGTGATCGGACTGCCGGTGGCCGCCAGCACCATGGGCGGGCGCAGTTGTCGCTGCAAAATCTCCCACAAAACTTTGGCCATGTTGGTTTCCAAACCGCGGACCTGATGTGCCTCATCCCACACCAAGAGGCCGAAGAAGTAGGTCCCGCCAATCGTGATGGTTACCTCCTTGCCGCCACGAATGGGCAGCGTAATCAGCTGAGTCCAAAGATTCCGCCATTGCGTGTCGCGACTGACACGCTGTTGTCCGACGATGAGAAGAAGGCCCGTGGCGTCGTCCCCATCAGTGGGCTTAGATGAAAGTTGCAGAGTCACTCCGGCCGCCTTTAGGAGATTCGAACCATCTTGCTCCCATTCTTTATACATCTTCGAGGATCGTGTCTTGGTCGGAAGCTCCGCCTGGAAGGTGGGAAGACAGACCGCCTGCGCGGCGTTCACTTGGTTGTCATCTCCTTGCTTAGCCAGCCGCCAGTCGACGACACGTATAAAATTAAACGTCTCATCGTAGACCACATTTCCGTCGTGAGAACGGATCTCCAGATCGACGATCGGCTCGAAGTAGGCTTTGGCTTCCTTTAGGGTTTGACCAACAACCGAGCTCGGGGAGACCACCAGCGTAGCTCCGCGAGGGAACTTTTGGAGGAGCCTCGCGGTGAGACCACCTTTCTCGCACGCACACTGAATGCCGAAGGGCATGCCGCGCAAAGCGCACTTCTCTGAGTCGTTGTTGTGCGCCTCTGGATGGGCCATGTAGTGGTCTAGGCTGATGAAGCTAAGACGGCGGACAGCGATGAGGCCTTGGTAGGTGATCGTCTTGCCCACTCCCATGGGATGCGCAAGCAAGGCACCCAGATGGCCGTCGACAACAGCCTGCTCGACTGCCCTTCGGACGTCATCGAGCTGATAGGGCCTCAAGGCGCGCTTCGTACCGGGAAGTTGACGGCAATGTTTCGCTTTCGTGGTGACGTGCTTCTTGTCGTGGCCGAAGAACTCGCACGTCTTACGCCAAGACGTATCGTTGTCAGCCGAGTTGAACAGATCCTCTACGCCACCTTGATCGGGCATATGCTCGACCTGGAGGGCCTTGAGGAAGACAACGTCGTCGTCCTTCGCCCTGCTCGAAGGGGGTGCAGGTGTGGTCTCGGTGGCTCTGTCAGTCTTGGGCTTCTGCGACGAAATGAACATCTCCTGGTGTGATTTGAGGGGCTCGTCCACAATCTCGGTTTCCTCGGACTGCCCTTGAGCATCGTCATCAGTACTGCGCAACCGGTCGGCGACGATGACTTTGGCCGCCTGCTCTGGTTGCTGAGGTTCGTCGGGCAGATCGCGGACGTCAGAGGGAACGAGAGGCGGTTGAATGTCATGCCCAGACTGCTGTGCCTGCTCAGCGGGCCCCAGAAGATGCTGATCGATCGTGTTGCCCAGGTCGGTTCCACCAGGCACTAGCAGCTGCTGATCAACTCCGTTCTCCTGCTCTTCATCGAACTGCCCTGACGGCTCTGGGAACCGTCGCTGAATCTCCTAGAATACAGCAACACGGCGAGCCTCGGCCTTGTTGTGAACATAGAGTTCGCATTGAGCCATCATGTTGTCCAGTGCGATTCTCCACTGCCCGTCATGCTCGATGCGGCCGGTCCAAAGCGTCATATTGCCGAACAAGAGACGTGCATTCAGAACCTCATGCACGGGATCATACCGGACTCGATCGGAGCACAGGATCTCCCAGAACTTGGGCCAGTCGAAATCGGAGGTGAGCCGGTGGGAGGTGCAAACGCTTTGGGGGCCGGCGCTATCACGAAGCAACCATTCGATCATATCCTCGTACAGGACGCTGTCGCGCTGGACATAAAAGCGTCCCAGAATGAGGGGATCGTCGCGGAGACTAGAACGCTCAGGAGCTGTGCGGGCAAGTGCGTTGTTATTGTTGCGGGGATGAGCGGGCAAGCGCAAGGCCGGGCGTGTCGAGGAGCGGTTCGGGCTTTGGGGGAATGGATTGGCTGAGGCAGCGACAAGAGGAAGGGAGCTGCCTCCAGAGACAGAGTACGGCGATGGAATCCTGGTTCTCTTGCTTGCGCGGTCGGCCGACTAAGCCGCGGGGCGCTTGGTGGCAAGATCATGCTGTTCATCTGGGGACATGTCAGCAAACTCTCGCGGTATATTGCAGTTTGTGTCGCGGTACCTTCCGAGCTAGACAGCGACATGAGTAGAGAAGATTCCGGAGAGCTCGACGTCGCGGACGAGGAGGAGGATGAGGAGTACTTGCCCTCAGGCATAGTTAAAATGCCTGTGGAAAATGCTTCGAGGCAATATGGAGTATTGAGAAAGGGCAGGAGAGAAGCGACGGCGAAGTTGGTCTTTTCGCAAGTCGTGAAGAGAGGTGGGTAGTAGAGATAAAAAGGGAAACAGAACTGGAAGGGGGCAAGGTGGGGGGGTTTTTGGGACAAATGACCCACATTTACCTCACGTCACAGGCGTCAACGATTGGTCGGGTGCCGAAAATGGCCTGCGCGACTTCGTCGTCGCTGCCACGCGCTCTCTTCCCCGTCTGAGTCGACCACAACCAAGCGCGCAAATAAAAATACACTGTCAGGTCTTTGCAGGCCAGGTAAACCAGGCCAGCCATTCAGCAGTTGAATCAGAGCCTTGTGTGGGCCGCCGGTCCCCGCGATTCCAGCGCCAACCTCGAAGGTGGGGAAGCGGGCATTGGCCCGGACGAGGAGCATCCCTGTCGTACAGCCAGCAGGCCGGTGTAGTGCGCCGAGCAATTGTACGGCCTGAATCTGGCAATTCAATGAACAACCTCATAAGTCACCGACAGGGTGCGCAACATGGATAAGGGGGCGAGAGACGGAAGAGACACACTCACATACGCCAGGTGCAATCTGCATTTTCATTGGCCGTTGGTGAAGCCGCAGCCGGAGATGAAGCTTCGCAGTGGCTGCTGCGCTGAAGGTGTGCCTTGGCCAATGCGAGTAGGGTTGCGCTGGTGAGACGAGCTTCCGTACAGAATCCTGGCCGGTGAAGCCAAGCCTTGATCAGGGCCGGAGATGTGTACTGGAGTGTCCTTCCTCGACCGAACGAATCTCGGGCATTCATGGTGTTGGTAGTTTGCTGGGGTCTCTCGCAACGCCGGGGCGCGGATGAGGTGGTCTATCCCTCGCCGCCTCATGCCTGTGTAACGTAGCAAGGCCCGGATGCGTCCCAAAGAAGAGCTCCAAGAGGATACTACGCCCGTATACAGCAAACGGTACCTCCGCGTACGATCGCTTCACATACAGACGCTCTCCAGCCTACGAGCCTGCCGATTATGCGGAGACGTCGAGAAGCAGAATGGGTCCAGCTGTTGCGAGGCTGCTTCTGGACCTCGACAGGGGCTTTTGACGGGCGTGGTCATTCGAGAATCCAGCCATGTCGGATGTGTAAAAGTACCCTGCCTGCCGGCGTCTCACCCCTCTCTCCTGGGCATGGGGAAGCTGGGTTTGGCCCACGATGCTACCCAGGCGTTAAGCAGGACCACTATCATGGGCCCGCCTGCCCAAACCCATGGCCCCGGCGTGCTGCACGCGCGACTGAAATACAACCTCATATCAATCTCTAAATAGGCCTCGGGTTATATGTACACCGCACCCCCTGAATGTAGATTGGTGACCTCCCCATTGCCCCATAATTTACGACATCAAGCGAGCTAACATACGGCGTGGACAACTGTTACATACAGTAGTGCTACTGTAAACTCTGGCTGACAGTACCCTTGAACACCACCCCACCAATGCTGCCACGGCCAAGCGACGACCGGGGACCGGCTCACTTCCGTCTCACAGTGTGAACCCTGGGCGTCAGAGCCGGTCAACATTCGCCGCGATCTGAAGAGCCAACATGCGTCGTAGACGAAAATATGCGCGAATGATACCGTCGTTGGTTTCCTCTGCTAATTGTAAGGTCAATCGGATTATCTCGACTGCTGCCTTACCTCCTGTTTAGCCCGTCTGCTCGACTTGTCGATATCCTTGGCCGACCATAACGGGTTCCTGCTCAAACGGTTGCGAGCGTGGCTGGTGGATGTTACCAATGCGGTCACTTGTTCGACTTCCCTCACTGCCTCGTCGCAAAGTGCCGACTGGCAGCCCGTAACATCTTGGACCCAAGCGTCACGGTACTGTTCAGCCCAATTATCAACACGGGATGCGATGCATCCATTCCATTAACGATTGGTTCGGCAGCAGCAAACGTTGTTGCGATTGAATGGACACCTTCCATTGTTTCTCGATTTGCTTACATTCATACTTCTCATCGAGTGCCCCCTTCAAATCATCGCTTGCCCCCCTCAACATCCCAGTCTGCCAAGCTGACACCATCTCCGCGCAGCACTTCTTCTCTCCGAATGAAAATTGTTTCATGTCGGGTTGAGATCATTTCTGCAACCACCTAAAGAATTCGAGCCGTTTGGACATGCCATTCATATATAGCGCTCAACACACCAGGAAAACCTTGGTCACTAAGCAGCCAAAGTGGGGGCAATCTCCTCACCCCAGGCCCTGAGCTCCTCCAAACGTTCCTTGATCTTTGCTAGGTCCCCCATCACCACCGCTGTGAGTGAGGCAACACTCTCCCGAATCCTGTCCCTGCGGCTTTCAAGACCTGATAAATTCATAAGTCGGGCACGTAGCTTCTGCGTCACCGACGTGTCGCTGATTCGGCAGCTTTCTAGTTCTTCCAGTGCGGTTCGACAATGGAGCACCTCTTTCCCCACCTCATCTACTTCGTCCAGGTCGCCGTCAGACGGCGGAGAGACAGCAAGCAGGGGGCGCCATCGCTGGGTTCCAGCACGGGACAGAAACTGCAGCAGATCCCGCATACCTTTCAGTTCAGCTGCGACCTGCAGTCCGTCTGACCACACCTTGTTATGCTGAGTTCTCATGACCCGGGCGACGTCTTCCATGTATGTCGCTTGCTGCTTGTGCCAGAGATGGTAGTCAGCCAGGGTTATGATCGGCGGCAGCGCGGGTGGTATCACGATGCTCTGCGTCGAAACGAGCGGCGCCTGCAGCTTGATGTCAGACAGAAATGAATCATGATGCGCTCCACTGGCCAGGGCAGCGAGAATAGGTCGCCAAATTCCGTAGTCGGTCATGGCGGGGATCTGTTGACCACTGATGATGTGAAGGGCGTTGACCATCACCGCAACACCGCTGTCAGCGTCGTTCGTCTGCTCTGCGCACTGGTGAAAGGTAACATCAGCATCACGGCGGAAATGTGGCGACAGGTGCCCCAGCCTCCTCCTGATGGCGCCTTTATCCGTAAAGGCTGGTTTCGAGTCGAAGATAGTGACCACGTTCTCGGATATGACGGCAAGTATCCAGTGGGTGTGATTATTGAGGTTTGTGGGAGCCAGCGTAATAGTACCGGCGTTTGCTGCTAGGTCGTGATCAAGGTCCTGCGGTGGTTCTTGTCCGTTAAGCAGCAGTGGATGAAGGACTCGCACAGAGAGCGGGCACAGGGCGGCTGCCGCTTTAATGACCTGGTAAATCATCCCCTCTTTGACATGCTGGTCAAGTGCAAGGCGTTCCAAGTCGAACCCGCCATGCGATGTCTGCGGTGGCGTAGCTAGCCGTGAACGCTTGGGAATCACAGGCAGTGGGGATCCCGATCGCTTTTCCATGCTGGCCATGCTGGCCAAAGGACCAGCGCCCGCATGAGCAGACGGAGAGAAGTCGCCAGCAACATGACGCTCGACAGTATCAGACGACTCATTAGCCCCGAGGGCGAACTCTGGAGCAGGACTTGTGGCAGGTACAGCCGACGATCTTTGCGATCGGGACATGCGCTCTGGCAACTCTGCTTGCACGACAATCGTTGAGCCGGCCGCAGATGCGGGAGAAGGCTGATGTTTGTCGGTTTCGAGATAGGTATCAGGTCTGATCCTATTGTCAAGATTGTTGAAAGTTGGTGTCTGGCCTGTCTGACCCCTGCCGTTCTCCGAACTAAAGACCCCGTAACCGGCGAAATGACCGATGGGCAGCACCCTAACTGGGGTGGGCTGCGATAGGGTGGCATTGATGTCTGACGGAGATGCTGCTAGCTGGCGGTTCAGCTGGGAAGCATTCTCGGGCCCAGTCTATTCCAGAAGTCAGGTCTTGGGAACACAAGTGGGGGCCATTGGGGCTTACTGGAGCGGGTACGTCTTCAGGTTGACCTCCAGCCACCCCATCCTGTGTGTCGTGATCTCCGTGTGAGGGGAGTCGTCTCCAGATATCGCTCAAAGCTCTGGTGGTGTATCGTACACCTCGTAGCTCCCCGTCCAATGCCCACAGGCTGGTAGGCGACCTCCCCTCGTTCAAAGCCCACCGAACCAACTTGCGAATGGTGACAAGAGCATCATGGGAGATGTGATCAATATCGACGTCATCAGGCAACTAGCCTCGTCCGCCGCACAAGCCATCGAGTTCCCTATGTAGCCCCCGCCGTTCATGTGGTCTTCCTGGCACACGTGGTCCTGGCACACGTGGTGGCATTGTGCGCTCTTGGCTGTCAGTCGAATGCAGATTCTGAGCTGTGGCAGAACGAAGATCCGTCGTCCGTCTGAGACTGCGAAGGAAAGCGCGAAGTCAGCAAGGTGATCGAACCGGAAATAGACGGGAAGACAGACTAGGTTCGTGTGTGTGCGTGTGTGGCGGGTGCCCTGAGAGCCCGAATCTTATGCTGGCCGACGGATCGTGGGTGGATATGCGATGTTTCCTTGGTTCCCTGGGTGGGAGAGCAGGTGGCCGTACAATAGTCCAGAATTTCGCTATGCCTGAGGCACCGCGGGGGGAGGGGTTAAGGTTTGCTTGTCATTATGTAATCACCAACCCCACAAGCCATCGGCCGATACAACGCCTGCATCACTGCGATTCTTCATCGCACTTTCCCTATCCGTGACCACTCCAACCGCATGTCGTTGGACACGTTGGTGACCCACGGTGCGCAGGAGGCCGCGGCGCGTCGCACCTAGTGTGCAAGCCAGAACGGGCTCACGTTCGGGGCGGTCCCGGCGGCTGTGGCCTGCCGAGGCGTGTATCCCGCGCCACGCCAGGTCGACTACTGCATTTGTATCTGCGATCCCGACGTCCATAGTGTTGCCCGCAACATGTCTCCACTGATTACTCTGCCTCGCCTGGGTAACGGCTAGATGATGGTCCCTCGTCATCTGCCGCATCCGAGTCTAGCACGAGCACCAACAACACGGCGTCGTCACGCAGGAAGAAGAAAAGAGCTCAGTCCCTCCCGCAGTCCGTCAACCACACAGAGTTTGCGTGTCTCTGTACCAGCCCAATCACCGTGAGCATCGAGACTGAGAAGCCCTGCGGCTCCGAAGATGAGGCCAAGGCTCAACTCCGGTTTGGGGGTCAGCCCAACTCATCCACCTCCAGCAGCTGCTCGGAACGCAGACCATTGGTATCAGTCTACCGCTGCTTTATATCTCCGGTTCCACCTGGCAGCTTTTGTTTGCTGTGAACAAGCCTGATCGCGTTGTACGTCAACCTCCCGGAAACCCCCACCCCGCCTTGCGTTACCTTTCTTGACACCCAGACGACACGCTGACGTGATTCCGCGCAGGAGCTCCTACACGCACATCGATTCGAAGGCACGCGCACCATCATGGGTGGCTCCCAGATCCTCGCTCTCCTTCGTGCGCTGCGAATATGGAGCGAGACGGTGTTCCGAGACCGGTTCCTGAGCGCGTTCGTGCGTGACTAGCCGTGGCCATGGTAGAGCAGACGTCTCTCCCGGGATACCATCGCATGGAAATGTGGCGCAACGTCGTGGAAACCGACACAAGAGTCGGTAATGGCGAACAACTATTCAGAACCATAACGACGTCCATGCACAACAGCGAAGTCGACGCAGTACAGTACCTTCTACCCTAAACGTCACACGTTCCAGACCGTGCCGTGACTAACGAAGAGTTTACCGGTTCCACCGTTCCCACAGACTTGCTCCGAATGAAAGAACCTCTCTTGCTCCGATGGCAAGGCCCCAGCCCACGCGCGGGCTCGCCTATACGACTGGAATCCCTAAACACCAAGCTCCTGGGCTGGCGGATCGAAGGGGTCTTGACTCTTATGCGGTCTCGCGCCAGAGGCTGAGCCCGAGATATTCAGCATTCCTCGATTTGGGGAGATGATCAAACATGATGGTTGGGAGCTAGGATACAATCACTTCAACACATCAAGTCTCTGAAGCAGGCCTGCGAAGTCCACCAGGTCCCATGCTTTTTACACTCAAAACAATTCATCTCATCAGCATGCTTTTGAAAAGAGCGCACCAGCTTGGGTTCCAGGCCGTGACAGGCTGGCAGAATTGGAATCGGTCCACGTCCAATCAGGCTATAGTATGTCGCGCGTTGTCCAGCCATAGTGCGCACATTCCGTTAGACAGCGGCTGAACTCCTCGCTCGAAGACTCAACGGATACAACCTACGTTCTGGGTCGCAAGGGACGGAACCAGCGAATATATTCTGTCTCTTGTGATAGAATCGATATCGACAGTTGCGCCTGCAGTCTTGAGGGTGCTGAGGAGAGAGGATAGCTCCCAATGTTGATCAGATGTGGCATGTGTTGGAACCCATCGAATTTTCTTTAATAGTAGTAATATGCCCCAGGTTCTACACATAATATGATCTGGTCAATTGGGTAAACCACTAGCAGCTGGCGAATGCTGCGCGATAGCCTATGATTGAATGATTGAATGAACCTCGTCCACGTCAAGCATTATCATGCATTGATTGCGTGTAGAGCTTTGTATTATCTGTTGTGAACCACACCCTTGTGGAATATTGTTCTGATTGGGATGCGAAGTGGGGTTTTGGGGCTCTTTGATAAAAGCCCATAATGCTTCTGGTCCGCCAGGCTTTTTGGTGTCTGCTGTGCGCTGCTAGGGGCAAGCCTTGTAGATCGCTATTAGGATGCACTGTGCTTCGGGGGAGGCTGCGGAATAGTTAACGTTGGGGTTCAAATTATGTAAAACGTGACTACGCGGCAAAGTCCCTCCGCTTAATTTATCACACATTTTCTGTTGCAAGGCATGTCCTGGGCACCGTGCGTTGCTTTGTTCCTTTTCTGGCTTCTGCCACGGTGCCTCCAGTGGCCGCCTGTGCTTGGCTGGCTGGGCTCTCCTCACTAACGAACCTGGGAGGGACTCTGGGTTGGCGGGCTGGGGTGGAAGGGTGTGCCAGGGGTGGTGGTGTGCCAGAACCAAAATCAACAACCCAACCCCTAAGAAAGGACGAACTTTGGGTTTGGTTCATGTCCACTGCATCCATCTATCCTTAACACTGACGTGACTTCGTCTGTGCTGCAACTGCCTGCTAGTCAGTTAGCTCTGTTATTGCATTGGGAGGGCCCCGCTCCGCCGGCTGCAATTTCTAGCTGCAGGTGGCGTCACCCTCCTTATAAAGGTGGGCTACTTCCCCCCTTGTCTCGTCTTCTTTTGTTCTCATGACACTGGTGATGCATATGTATCGCTTACATACAGTCATAAGCATAAATCTCTTCCTCTTGGAAACACACTTCGATTCTCTTAACTTGCCCCACACAGGGCTCGTACCTGATGGGCTAGCACTGTGTACAACCTATGGATGGATTTTCAATTGAGGCCGTCCCCTGCCCGCAGCCAAGGATGGACATAATCAAGTATACCCCAGGGGTGAGACATCACCCGCACTGTAATGAGCTGCATTGACTCCAAACATCTTGTTTGCAGACAGGCAACCACAGCCAGCGATACATGTTTGAGACAGACGTAACAGCAGGTTCTGGCTCTCCTGAATATGGAAGGCTTGTGCATAAAGAGGAAGCTACATGTGCTCTATACTATATCGCTTGCACACGAACATCTCTTTCGTCACCCTCAACTAACAACGGCTACTTCAGAAAACGCAAGGAAGAGTGGCCGCCACTATGGACCCCTATGCCATCTGGGTTGACAAGCGAATGAAGCAGTTTGGTCTCTTATGGGATACCGCACGCGATGTCCGAACCGCCTTCAGGCACATTGGGGACCCTAACGAAGTCGTAGACGCATTTTCGCACCTGAATCGCTCGGCACGTCTCGAAAGTTTCATGGAGCACTTCCGAGAGTTGGAGAAAGCGACGGGTCAAAAAATCGACTGGACAAACCTGGAGCAGTGGATCAAGGGTGCCCAGGACCACGTACGCGGAGAAGTCGGAGAGACAGCCAGGGCATGCAAGCTGCTCAAGATTGACGTGACCGATTTGGGGCTGGGCGATGTCTACACTAAACTCGAGGAGCATCCATTTCAGCGTTCATGTGCTCGCGTCTTCGGCCCAAACTGGCAAACAAGATTGTCCGAAATCGACCGCACCTACGGCCTCGGCACCACCTCAACTACAAGGATTCTCATGGACAGGCAGCAATACCGGCAGGCTATTTCTTCTCGACAGAAGAAAGTTCTGCAGGATTTCGACAGGCTCACCAGGAAGCAAAAGCACTTTCCCGCTTTTCGGGAGAGATGGGCGAAACTAGAGACCGATGCCAGGATGAAAATGCTGCAACGGTATGGGCTTGCCCAGATCCAAGACGCTGACATATACGCTTACTTGGAGGGGGTAGAGGTTCGTTGTACTTGTCCAGCACTCAGCTGCGTTGATCTCTCGAAGAGTGATGAACTACCATCGATGCTCGAGACGCGGTGCCGATCGCCGCCGCAACGTTTCCGTCGATCAGACGGCCGTCACCATCTGCTCGGCGTCTGGGCAGGGCGTAAAGCTCCCATCGTGGTGGAGGGCGTATCGCACTTGGAATATGACGACAGATTCTCTGACGCAGTGAGGGAACCTTTGTTTTACGACGATGTTGTCTCTCTGGGCGCAGATCACGAAACACCGCTGCAGATCAGCTCGATGCTAAGTAATCCTAACGCGCTGTTCTGGCAGCTGCAAGGACAAACAGAGATATACCGGTTCCTGGGCAGCTTTGCAGACACAATTCACGACGCGACAACAGACGAGACGGGGACGGCCATCCAAGATAATGATCTTGACGTGGAAGGAAGCCCACCCATTGCGCGTACTTTCTTTCCAAAATACAACCACGACATGAATATCAACCTGGACGACTTGCATGAGATGATTAGAGCATCACTCGACGAAGCAAGAGACGATCTGTGGCAGCTTCGTCAAGACCCAGCCTCTTGGCATAGGAGCACAAAGAGAATGGCTCAAGGCAGCGGCTCAAAAGAGCTTCTGACCATACTCTTCGGTCGCGTCGACATCTTCGGCTACTTGGACCAGCTAGTAGGAGATGCCATACAACAGGCTGGCAGTCCTCTATTGACTGAGGCGGACGAAGACACCATAACGATTGCAGCATCGCTTGACTGCGCTCTTTCTGCGGCGTTCGAGGAGAGGTTGGCCCATTTTCGATGGATTATGCCACCGCCAGCGGGCTCACTCACCAAAGTTGGCCACCAGCTGTTGGAGCTGATCAGGGAGAACGATCCGATTCTCCGTCGTATGGGGTTCTCGGCGGTGATGAGAACCATCGATCGAGAAGTCGTAGGAGGCAGGTCCTTCCCTGTGGCCGTCTCACAGATCCTCAGCGACCTGCACGTCTTGGCTGTCTGCCTCGAAGAGACCGAGAGCCATCATCCATCGATCTCCGACTGGGTGGAATACTTTCAAAAGTCCAACTCCTTTTACGTGGAGCAGACTGGCAGACTGCGGCCCTGGAAGGAGATGCTCGAGAAGGCGGTTAAAGCGATGGGGGACGCTGACGAGCTCAATTTTGCGGGAGGACACCGGGCCTTTTGGCAACGACTGGATCAGCAGATGGGAAAGGTATCGCGAGGAAATGACGCTCTTGAAGGCGTATTCCGCGAGATAGAAAAAGACATGCCCCTTGGGCCCGAGCCGTCTGCAACAAAGAATCAGACGGAGCATTGGGTCCCAGTCTTCAGCAAGGCGCCCCCGACGGCAGCCACCGAGACTCAACGCAAACGAACGCGTCAGCGACGGGGAAAACACCAGAACGGAAATCCCGATCGACCGGTCGAGCGGTCGACCCAGCGGCCATCATGCAGCTCGTCGCGGAGGTTCTTACCGCGTATCGAGCTTCCAGAATCGGACTTTTGGCTGTCGCTGCGAGACGGCACCCAGCAGACCTTCGCCTGGGACGACTTTCGCAAGGCGTTGTGCAGCATCGGCTGCAGCATGGAACCGGCAGGAGGTTCGGCTGTTCGCTTCGTTCGCCGTGACTCCGAGGGCGGACGATTCTTTTCCATCCTATATCATCAGCCACACGGCGCGTCCGGCGAGACAACTCTCAACCTGGGCCAAGCCCGACGGTTATGGCTCAATAGGCTTGAAAGGCGGATCATCTTGGACTAAAAGAATTTTTGCTTCCGAACGTCTGTCAGTGTCAAGTGCCGCGCTGGTGGGTATTCCATCCGCGACGTGGCATGATATCTCATGTCGTAGCATCGATGCAGGTAATTCAATCGGACCCAAAACTTTGGCCGGGTCTTGTCAGGTCAACCTTCGTAGCAAATCTGTCGTACATCCTCTTGGTTCAATTAAAATCACATTCACATGCATGCTGTCCCGAGATCGCTATTAGTTCCATACGTACAAAATCAAAATCGGCTCTCACGTACAAATCGCCCTTCAGGTCTTGAAGAGGCGGCCTTGAGGTGAAGTTGTTGAAGTGCCGCTGGGGCAAGGCATATGGATGCATGTCCCAGGGGCACCCGTCTCTGGAGCAAGGATCTGCTCTGAACCTGGCGGAAGTCGTCGATGCAGAGCCCATGCGGTTGCCGACCCGGGGAACTGTACCACAGTCAAGCCTACAGACCCACATCATCATTCTGCTCTTTCTCCGCGGGAGACAAGCGCATGAGCCGAGCAGTTATCCAGCCCTACCCTGGATGCTCAGTGTGCTACCGAAATGGGGGGGGGGGGTTATATTTTCGCCTAGGGGGCATGCTCGAGAGCCACTCGCCAGCTGTCAATCCTGTGAACGGAGAACAGGCAAGTCCTGACCACTCTATTTTTTCAAGTTCCATATGTCTGACAATGCGACTGGCAAACTGAAAACATGATGATTGGGCCCTGACGAAGCTGCCGATCCGGTCCCATCGCTCCTTCTCAACGCCTTGAATAGCCAGCAAGCATTGACATCGGCAAACGGTAAGTGGGGACCTCATTTCATTATTCACGACGCAGAGAGGCGCGCTTCGAGCAGCAATATTTCCCGAATCCATTTTGAAGCTGGATTTTCGCCAAAAGAAGTCTTGACCTGAGTCGTAGGAGGACCACAGCAGCGGAAATCGCAGGCGCATACAGAACGGTCGGCCGTTCCTTCCTGCTTTCCTCCAAACGAAAACAGAAGCGAGACTGCCGCGCCAGCAACTGAACGATATCCTACCATTATACGCAACGTAACTTCTCCAGCAAGACCCTCTTCCGTTTGCATCGCAGTCTTGTTCCTTCTCTTGACGATGCCGCCACTTCCAGCTAGGATGCCGTCACCTGCTATTACGAGCGATACCCGGGTAAGTCCACCCCGAACCGACAGCCGCCGAAGCATACTGAAATTAGACAGAACTCACCCAAAAAGCCATTCGGCGATTTGACGCGGCTGGCTCCGCAGAACTTATGGATGGTTCTTAACCGGTCATTCTGGGCCACTGGAAAGGCAATCGTCTAGAAGACGGCGGATTTCCGAGATCTCATCATGGATGACGGGTGCGCACAGGAATACGCAACAGAGATCGTCACCTTACGCCTCATTCACAGCAGGCCTGCACTTCCGAGCCATTTTCAGGCATTGCTGAAGCTTGATTTCCCGCGCGTCAAGCACATCCATGCACGACTGCGGAGCACGGCCACAAACTACGTTCAGCGGTTCATGGACCGATGCCCTGGCCTCACGACACTGACAATTGATCGGTGGACTTGTCCAGTGAGCAAGATCTTCTGCATCTGCAGTCCGGCTGTGAACCTCACACACCTCAACGTGGGTGTCGACAGCGGGCCGACCCAAGACGAGAGCGACAGCAACATGGAGGCAGACAGCGATGGGGGCGGGGGCATCGGCGACACTCCTAGCCCAGTGCGAGGGATCCCAACGCTTCAACATGTCAATCTCATGTTCGCAAAAAACCGGCAAGGCGAAGGCCTGACATCGAAAGCTGTGTTGCAAGCGCTGGCACTCTCACGGAACCTGCGAGAGGTGGTGCTGAAAGATATCGTCATGGGACAACGACTTTGAAGATTGATGCCGCCGGTACTGCAATTCATCTGCATCTGTACGGTCTTCTACATCCAAGGGACGCTCGAGATATGGACGTTTTTCAAATGCTTTTGTCACAGAAGATGACAAGATCCCGTAGACCGCCTTCCTGTCCACCCAAGACTCATCGAAGCCCGTTGATGTATTGAAATTTTGTTATGCATCCCATTAGACTGAACCGGAAGATGGACAGGAGGATGAAAAGGAAGATGGAAGGTTGATATCTGACATGCTTATCATCTAACTGCCTAAGGTTACTCCTGAAACATTCAGGACCTGGGCCTGGAAAGCGTAGGACTCCCGATAGACATCATTACTTGGCCAGACGTATAGGCAAAAAGTAAGGAATACTTACTGGTTGCAGAAATACATACAAATTTCCTTAGAACATGCAGGCTTGAATAGGCTCAACTAATACTATTCATAAACCCGCAAAGTGCGCGAACAAGACGGACGCTTCAATTCAACTGATGGTAGCTTTGGATTGTTTAACAATGTGCACAACCGGGTCACTGTGAAAAGTATGGCCATGCGCACGTCATTTAGTTCTTGAACGCAATCAGAACTTGCAATGCATTCTCGATGTACTGCCTGTAGGGCCTTTTCAGTACGATGCCTCTTCGCAACGCGATGCCGACTAGTCACGTTAAGTACGGGCCGGCAATCTCTAACTCTCAAATCTTTTTGAGCCTTCAACTTTTAATCAATGGAGGCGTTCAGTATGTATTGATGAGGCCTCGGAGGGCTTAAACATGCGTATGTACATTAGTTTTATGGACTTCGTAATTAAGTTGATCTCATACCGGCCCTCATTCTGGTTCCTCAGGCCCCGCCGTTGCCTGAGTACCTTACTGATGAACGCCTAGCTTGGACTGGTGAGCATGCCCAATCCCAAAGGCTCCTTGCTGTCTGGCGAGCCGAATCTGCTTGAAAACTAGGTAAAGGAACCGTTGAATCCTTTGCGTACTCCTCGTCGCATGACAGACGCGCGCAGCAGTTGATGGCGTCTTGGGGGGGTTCCTCTCTTGCTCTGGGGCTGCTTCGCTCGTCTCTGCCCTCCCTTTCGTCATCCCATCGTCTCCAGTCTTTTCAATCTGCGGCCTTTCCCGGTCAGAAATGAGTTCACTTGACCATCCCTCCAACTCGTCTAGCTTGCTATCGTCAGTCGGACCCGTAGTAGGCCTGCACTCGCCGTCGGCTTCCATGGCGAGTAGGTCGTGCAAGCCATCCTCAAGTAGACCGACGAAGGAATCCTGTTCGCCCGCATTGGCTGCACTCGCAGTCCCAGTGCCGCTCATGACACAGTCCTCTACACCGCAGATATCTTGGCCGAAATGTGCTGCCTCTGTAGGTGAACCCTGTCCTGCTGAGCTAAAGGGGTCTTCTTCTGAAGGGGTCTCGCCTCGTTGGGTGTCTGACGCCGTATCGCCGAAGGTGGCGAGGCAATGCACATCAGCCTCGATCTCGTAGGGAGCGTCCGCATCTCCACTCTCAAATTCATCGGCTGCTGCGTCTGTGGCTCTAACGGAATCAGGGTCTTCCTTCACGCTGGGTGCAGCCTTCCTCTTTCTGATATCACCGGTGCCCAGCAAGTGACTAGGTTCGGCGTCGATTGTCTTCCGTCGACGGCGTGTGCCTCGGCGTTGGCCTCCGATTTCGTGCGTGCCGTTGACGAGTTCCGCCAGCTGGTTCAGACGCACGTCAGTTCACGCGACATATGTAACGACGATCTGCTGCCGCGGCTCACAAATTGGTTCACGTCGGGCATACTTTGGCCCTCGGGAACGTGGACGGCGCCATCTAGTTGTCCGTAGGTCGGATTGAAGTGGATGACGGCTGAGAACACTCGGGCACCCTCGCCCAGCTGCACAGCCTTCCGTTTCGCGCTTTTCCCACATTTCCGGACCTTCTCTTTGGCCTTTTTGTCGTACTCAAAGACGGCCTCGCGCGATGCCACAGGGGCCATGTTCTCTTGACTTGAGAGATCTGAGGAGACTCGAAGTTCAAACGTGATCGACGACAACACAATGACTGAGACTGGCTATTGGGATGCGCCTGCATCGCCCTCAAATACGGCTTCTGTCGAGCGGAAGCCATCGCTGGCTTTGTCACAGGCTTCGGTGTGAGCCAGTTCGCTCCCTCGCCACTTCTTTAGGGGTCTTCGCAGTCGCGCCCATAATTGGTTTCAAGTCTCAAGCTATTCAAATGAGTATTTTGTAAAAGCCCAGCTGTTTTTGGCTGCACATGGTGGCTTGATGAGCAAGCCCGAGTGTGTAGGCGTGTGCTCGAAGCTGAGGCTGTGCCTATGTAGCAGCAAACAATGGCTCTTGAGTTGTCCCAGTAACTAGGTTGATTATGACACCAGCCGATGATTGCTTTCCCGACGACGTACGTTTATGGCTGCACAGCAGGGGTGTTTGTGTCTTTGTCACCCCGCTTATCCGAAGATTCACAAGCGGCTCAGATGCCACAAAGTCCTGGAAGTATGGAACCAGAACCCGATTTGGGAGGCGGCTGTAACTCAATAACAAGGTAGCATGATGGTTCGAGAGCTGTTTATGACTTCGGTGTATCAGCAAATCAACGGTCCGCAGCCCATTTCACCGACTGCCATCTCGCCATGGATTGCCGCCCTCTATGTCTTAGCTTGCCTCGTTGTATTCTACCTTACTGCTCATCACCGGCTTGGCTTCGGCAATCAACATACTGCAGAGAGCACCTCAGATGGGCGATGAGGCGTACAGTCGCGATCGAAATCGGTTTCCGGTTTTCGATTCTGCAAATTTGTAAAATAAGAGCTGTTAATGGCTTATGTTGCTGACGAAGCAGGAAACATCTTAGCAGCGGTACCAGTTGCGTGGACCTGCGATACTTGGCTGCAAGATCCAGTAACAGCTGCGGTCATGGCTCTGCGGATTATTCTGGGCAATGCACTGTTTGTGTTCTTTTGTGAAAGGACACAGTACCCCGAAAGCAGACCTATGGTGAGGACCTGCTTATGCTGCTTCGTTCCGTGGCTCGCAGCAACAAACATGTCGATTATTCACCCTCAGCTGCTTTTAGCCTCTGATTACCGTCGACAAGCCAGCAGCCGAATCGGTACTTGAGCAGTCTTGGACCCTCCCAACCTTCAAAAGTGTCTTCTCGGACGGCGAGTTCTGGCGCTTATGTGAACTTGAGCCGCTTGGTTCTCTGGATTGGCCCTGGCAAAGTCAGTATATATCAGAGATCCCCTTAATGTAAGGGTCTAGGACAAGGTCGGTGCCATTGGTCTAGCCTACTACTACGAGCATTCCAAGCTGGAGGAAAGAAGAACCATTCTGGGAAAGAGTGGTGCCCTTCTCATCTTTAAATACATGTGAGTCTTCTTCCAGAAGCTTCCATTGAGTATGGGCCGACAAGGTTCTCATAACCTTCCACGATATTCTGTAACCTTCCAAAGTATTCCATAGCTGAGGGTCTAGCCGAAGCTTCATATCGGTCCATAGACCGTGACACTTAAACGAGAATCGAGCTTCAGACAGCGAACTCACTTTGCTAGGAGCACATAGAATGCCCTTCAATAACCGTTCCATGATCAGCCTCACGCGTCTCATGCGAGCTTCGCCTGTTGGTAAGTATATATGCACTTATCATCAAAGCACAGTGATAAGGAGGTCGGGAAAATGGGACGCGATATCACTTGCTGTTTGGTGAGGAGGTTGCACTTAGTCATTACCCCAGCTTACGTCATGCACCTATGTCGTCACTGATGGCACCCCCGGTGTTTTGCCGACATCCCTGGGGGGGGACAGGTGTCATCCGAACTTCTCGAATCCGACAAAACCATCTCCGGATGATCAGCAGCTGAGACACTATGGCGCCCAACCTCGCTGCATCACAACACGAGCTCATTCGCGACATGATTTTCAGTGGAAATTTTACTGACGTTTCTATTGCTAGAACTGCAGGATGCACGCCGCGCACTATCTATAACATCCGAGCCAATCTAGAGTGCTTCGGTCACACGAAAGCTCTATCGAATGGGGTTGGACGGCGAAGAAGCATCACTCCACTAATTCTTGCTGCTCTATGCGAACGACTGATTGAGAAACCCGATCTATATTGAGACGAGATGGTGATATTTCTTTCGGATGAGTTTAATACCCTAGTGACGGCCTCGAGCATTAGTTGTGCCCTGGCCTCGGCTGGCTGGAGCAAGAAAGTGGCCCGTTGCGTTGCTCAAGAGAGGAATGCGGATCTGTGGGACTTCTATTTGCATGAGCTGTCAGCTTTCCGGTCTTATCATCTCGTGTTTGTAGACGAGTCGGGCTGCGATAAGCGCGCTGGATTTCGTCGAACCGGGTGGTCGCCGCTTGGCGTAACCCCCGAGCAGGTGGCCCGATTCCATCGCGATCGCCGGTACCAGATCTTGCCTGCTTACGCACAAGACGGTGTAGTCCACTCGCGTATATTTCAGGGAAGCACGGACAGTGATGTTTTTGGAGACTTCATTGAGGAGTTGCTTCACTTCTGCGGGCGGTGGCCCGAGCCCAAATCTGTAATTATTATGGATAATGCATCATTCCATCATTCCGAACGAATCGACGAACTATGCGACAGAGCTGGGGTCAAGAAGTTGCTCTTACCGCCTTACTCGCCCGACCTCAACCCCATCGAGGAAGAGTTTGCTGAGTTGGAAGCCTTCATCAAGCGGCACTATCAGCAACACGACGGCGTTCCTGAGCAAGACTTCCCCGGATTTCTGGAGTGGTGTCTGCAGATGGTTGGAGCACGGGTGTCAAGCGCCCGAGGTCATTTCAGGAACGCTGGCATTGTTGTGGAAGAGCCATGATGAAGAGAAAGGTGTGAATGGAATTTGAGGGTAGATGCAAGATAAATATTATGACATGCTGCTGAACTGCTCTGCCCATGTTCTAATGTCCCTGACGAAGCGTTTCGCGACCCCAATTTTGATTCCTTGTTCGATGAAGAATTCGGAATTCTGATCTTCATGGATCTGCTCGAGATCGAAACCATCACCAAGCGCCACATCAAATGCCCTCCGGAATTCCTGTTTCAGCGTTTCGCATTGCACTTGGGAGCACTGCCAGTCGCAGTATTTTCTCATCGCCACGTCTCGCGGTCCTGCGGCATGCAGTGGTAGCACTACCTGACAGCGGATGTTCGATTCCGAGCATGGCGTCATGGCAACCTCCGCTGAAGATGGAGGCGATGAAGCTGGCATCACATTAGTGATATTGATCGGCGGGCAATTACCGAAGGGCGAGGTCTTCGCCTTGGCCTTTCGGTGCCTTTCTTCTTCCTGCTGCTCCTCGGCGTATAGCTGATCGCGAACTTCGTCAGGCACATCGTTGTGATTCTCCAGCACGCCACCCTGCTCCACGTGTCGGATTAGGGCTCTCAAATGATGAGACTTCAGCTTGTAATGCCTCTTCCCAACTCCATCCCGCCAACAATGGGGTCCAAGGTCACAGGGCGAGCCAGGACATCGCATCAGGCTGTAGACACGCTGCCAGGTAGACGGCTGGCCTGTAGATGACTCTTCAGCATCAAGCAGCACCGCCCGTTCCTGTAGCCGATCCTGCGTGATAGAAGAGAAGCCACGCTTGGTGCCCCGCTTCGCTGTGCTCGACGGCCCGCTTTCCATGTAATTGAACGAAATTTTGATTGTGATCGCTCGTCCAGCACGGTGAAGGTGGCTCCAGTTCCTCATTTGTCTCTCTACAACATTCCAGTCTATGTCAAGGTCGTCGAACCGTTTGACCAGGTCACGCTGGGTGCGGTCGCGCACGGATACGACGACGTCAGTATCATCAATCTTGAATGACTTGTTGGAGGGCAGCTTCTTTGTAACCAGCCGATCAAGCTTGTGCCGAAGGGTTCGTGTCCAAAAGGCATTCGGGGCGAGGACGAGGTCTGGTTCGCTATCTCTGGCAACTAGTTTCTTGTTCGCTGTCAACTTCCATTCGATAGAATAGTGAACACAAGTAGGTGGCTGCTCTTCGTAGAGATCGTCTTCATCCCAGTCACTCAGCTGCAGCAAGGGAAGTCTGTCGCCGCCAGGCGGCGTCTGACTTGGACTACGTGAGGAGACCGTCTGGATGTCCTCAAGTAATCTGCCGCGGGGCTGACAGTTGCACGCTGGCCTCCATTAGGATCGACAGCATCCGAGAACTCGTCCGCTGGATCAAAAGCAGGCCAGTCATAATCGTCGACCGTCAAGTGACCTGTATCAGAGAACTCCATTGCTTTGGCAGGCTGGTGGATGGACATAGAAGCCTCGGATAAACGAAGGCAGGATGGCTGACCACGTGGCTGTTGTTACTTGGGTGGAAACCCTTCCAAGGTAGGAGTATTCTTCGCTTGTGGCTATGACCCAGTGCTGATGGAACCAATGGGCAGCATTTCACAAGTAAGGGATAGCTCCGGAATAATATTAAGCCGTGACAGACCATGTGTACACGTCAATTGACTGCTGACATCAGTGTACTCGTGAACCACATTTATGCTCACCCGAAGGCTGGCTACTCAATATGCCGCTGTGGTTTTGCGACTGGAAATCCTGCCGATATCCAGCTGTACAACGAGATGGCGATTGTTTGTTATGTCGCAAACACTTATGTCGCATCCACCTTCGAGAGCCATGGCATGATTGCCCACGCGCAGAGGTCTGACTCAGGAAACTACGAATCGACCACATTGACACCGCTAACGAACTCTGCGATAGGAAAATTGGGACGTTTACTCCCTTCAGTACGCTGCAGCAGAACATCATGACATAGATCAGCTGTGTCGGAAGATCGATGTCTCGAAGCTATGTTCCCGCGCGTCGATGATTAGAAATGGCGTTCCTTGCAAGGTTGATCTATCAACCAAGCAGCTGTCTGCTATGATGGGCAACCAGAATTGCCACGCCGAGATCGCCTTCGAAGATGGCGTCGTATGGATCGCCCGTTTTCGTCTTACCAAAACAACGTCACCACCGCAGGAAGTCCGAGACTTCATCGTTCGAAGCGAAGCCGCAACGATGAGCTACCTTTGCGAAAACACTAGCCTACCGGTACCTCGCATTTACGATTGGTCCGACGAATCCAATCCAGAAAACGACATTGGGGTCAGCTTTATTCTCATGGAAAAACTGGACGGACGGCCTCTCGATTGGAGGGCAGCGACTCCGGCCCAGAAAGAGAAGATTCTGCAGCAAATTGCAGACATCCATATCGAAATCGAAAGACACCCCTTCGAATCTATGGGCTCACTTGTCACATCACCACAGAATCCTCGCCACCTAGAGGTACAAGGGCTTGCGCAACAAACAACATACCAATTGGAAGCTGGCCACGCTCTCGGTCCTTTCTCTACTCCTGCAGACGGTTCCGCCGCCATCATCGAGGCATATCTCAGCATGATAGCTAGCGGTGAACTCATTGCCTCTCGCCCGATAGACGCCTATCTGACGCATCGCTTCCGCTTAGATGTTATCGACCGCCTTTGGACCGGCTCTGCAGCAGAGAATCGATTTTTCTTGAAGCACCCGGACGACAAGGGCGACCACATCCTCGTTAACGATGACTTTGCTATTGTCGGAATCATAGACTGGGAATGGACAAAGACGGTCTCTCGTGCGGAGGCCTTTTGCTCCCCGTCGATGATGTGGCCGATTTCCAAGTTTTACGCAGGCTCTAACGAGCTAGCCCAGGATGAATTAAGACTTGCTGAAGTCTTCCGCGAAAGAGGTCGGAAAGATCTATCTGAATACATTCTGACAGGCAGGAAGGTCCAACGATTTTTTTTCGCCATGGGATCTGAAAGTCCTTCAGATGTGTCCAATTTTACGTCCCTTTTTGCGGGACTTAGAGAAGCCTTCGACTATAAGCATGAAGAGTGGGAGCGGTGGAGAAAAGACGCCCTCGACAGATGGAGAGACGACGATCATCTGCAAAATTTGGTACAACAAGACTACGAGAAGGAAGGTTGATAGTATAAGTAGGCGAATCGCCCAGCATTAAGCACATGATGACAGTCAAATGATGACTTAAACCATCGAGGAATGCATTTGATGAATTTGAGACCACCTGTTGCATAGATTCGACGGCTATACATTCCTGAGTCACCGCGTCGTTCTTCTGGCTTTATTCCTCATCATGCAACCATGTTAGACACATTTACCAACCCGACAAGTAATTTGTGAAATGGATGTACAATGTCCCTCGAAATCCACTGGACAGTCAGCTCGATTCTGTGAACCGGATGGTTTGTCTATCATTGATTGGGTCAGAAAACATAATACAGGTCGACGCGGGGCGTAGGAACAACCCACGTGTAGCACAGAAGCGGCCACCGCTCAAAGCCCAAGCGTCACACCCTTCTTTAGCATATTTTTCAGCCATGTTTCCTGCGAGCTGCGGGCTGCGACGTTGGTCGAGGTTTGTGAATTGGATTTAGTTGTGATGCTGCGGACAAAATCTTTGAGGTCTAGATAGAATCAGGGATCGGAGGGGATGATGAGACTTCTCGATTCTTATATACTTGAAGGTCAACAACAGCAGTCTCCTGGTTTGTACGCTATTGGCGGCAAATTATGCCATCGGGTGCAAGAAAGGCCAACCGAGAGCACATCTGCTGCAAGCTGTGGACAAATCGAAACGATCGCCATACCTCCCTCATGCAGGGAAAATTTAGATAGGTAAGCCGATTCTGAGGTATCTTCCCATTTCTTAGGCATGGCGAAACGAACGTCACGCGCAGTATGCTATCCGTTGCCTGGCGTCCTAATGAGGATGTGCATGCATGTTATCGCCGGGCCCAGACCTAGTCTCCAACGCTTTGTGTCGGGTAGCTCTGTTCATGTCCTGAATGAATGTGCGTGAGGGCAAGCCCAGAAGGGGAGGACCTACTGTGATAGGCTGGCCGAGGCCAGCCCGGCTATAAGCGGGGGCGGAGCGGCCATACGATGCCCCGAGGGGGCCGGGGACCCCGGCTCGTCTCGCAGACTGATACAATTTGATTCTACACGAATTCAGCCGCTCTTTTAGTCAGCAGCCGACACGGCCACGACAAGTCGCGATGCCTCACCTTGTCGGAATACTGCCACGCTCACCGCCCACCCTGTACGCGGCAGAGTCCGGCCAATGAGAGGGCAGAGATCTCTCTGGCACATCATGGCTCTCACTGCCGCATCTAAATACAACCTCATTGTACATACCATGCATCTCTTACCCACACTTACTGACCCTATACGTTAACTAGTCAACTGTATTACGACCCCACCTGCACTAACATTGATCCTTGTGAGCACCGTCAGTCTTCCTCCAGACCAATTTTCCGGACCTCTTCATTACTGTGTTTTGATAAACATGTGTATACACACATGTGTGTATGTGGCAGCAAGCGAAGCTCGGGTGAGGCGCACAGGGTCGATTCCTGATCGTTTCCTGAAGGGAAATCGATGTGCCTCTCTCCTGGCAGAGTGAGTTCGCTCTGCGGAGTTGGATTCTTGTCGAAAGGGATCTCTGATATATACTGATTTTGCCAGGGCCAAGTCGAGAGAACCAAGCGGCTCAAGTTTGCATAAGCGCCAGAACTCGCCGTCCGAGAAGGCGCATTTGAAGCTCGGGAAGGCCGAAGATTGCCCAAGGACCGGTTCGGCTGCCGGCTCGTCGACGGTAATCAGAAGCCAAAAGCAGCCGAGGGTGAATAATCGACATATTTGTTGCTGTGAGCCACGGAACGAAGCAGTATAAGCAGGTCCTCACCGTGGGTCTGCTTTCGGGGTTACTGTGTCCTTTCACAAAAGAACACAAACTGTGCATTGCCCAGAATAATCCGCTGGACCATGACCGCAGCTGTTTCTGGATCTTGTAGCAAAGTATCGCAGGTCCACGCAACAGGTACCGCTGCCAAGATGTTTCCTGCTCCGTCAGCAACACAAGCCATTAACAGCTCTTATTTTACAAACTTGCAAAACCGAAAACCGGAAACCGATTTCGATCGCGACTGTAGCTTGGTTTCGGGTCTGTGTGTCGCCTTCTTCGTTGCTTGGTGTAGCCTCCAGCTGAGGTAACATGCTTTGGCTTTGGCCTGTTGCAAAGGTCGGGCCAAACACGCCTCTGGTGAGTCGTGATCCCTTCTCCTGAAGGCCAAGGAGATCCCTTCGCTCGGCCTCCTTCCTGAGGTCCTTCGCGACCTCCCCAATCGTCAATGTTTTCTCCTCAAGCTTATCCTTGTAGATTCCAGCGTATATGGTGACCCAACCGCCGAATATTGGCTGGATGGCTCTCGTCAAATCTTCAAACCAGGTGTTGGGGTCTTCCACTCCTCCGGTTTTTCTCACAAGCGCATGGTTGGTGGCCATCTCCCAGGAGGTGATCCATCCCGCGAAATCCTTAGGCACACTAGAAAGGATCTTCGTGGCTGTCTGGTATTTACGCCGGGCTGCAGTCTGCTGCTCCCTCTCAGTGGCACCAACACTTGTCCGTAGATTGGCGTACCACGTCCTGAGGTCCCACATTGCACGACAGGAGCTCTGGCGCAAACCATAGTCTACCGTATCAATGACCCACGCCTTCAACCTCTCTGAATTAGTTTCTTGCTCTTTGTATTCCTTGTAGTCTTGCTCATACACTCGCCATTCGAATGTGAAGGAAGCTTTGTCTTCTGCCGTCAGTTCAGACAAGTTTCGAGCGCGTAAGTGTGGGTCGGTCGATTCAGTCGTCGAAAGCGCAAGGTCGCCTGTCGAGGATTGGCTGACTGTCTGGGTCGATTGCCCACCGTGGCGGGTCTGTCTTCCCTGTGGGGAAAGTTGGTCTAGGTCGGCAGCGCGAGAAGAAACCTTCCGATTGTAGGTTTCAAATGCTGGTCGTTGGGGCTTTTCCATCAACGCTTCTTCGCCGTCAGGATTGATGCAATCCCATAGGTGCAAGCTTATAGACTTCGTCTGGAATTCTTCGTCCCAACGGCCCCAGTCTTCGAAGGTCCGCAGCAGCACCTTCTTCGACGTAGCGGTATTGGTCGACATCGTATCTGCTTAGATTGCACGAAGCTTGTTCTAGAGCGATATGAGACTCTTAATTGTTAGACAAACGATGTTGATTTAATGCAATACCACTGAGGTCCATTGATCAAAAGGTGATTGTTCTGCTTGATTGAGGGATTTTCTCCTATACCGGTCCGAGCGGGGTTCTGTCTTGTATTTACCCATCATCACCGGTTCTTGCATATTATTCAATGCATTTCTAGCATCCCTTTATCCAGACACAGTCGTCAATCCAACAACTATGCGTATGCACTGGCAACTACATATGCTGCATTTTCCGCTTCTCTTCCCAGACATGCTATGTCCCAATCGCGTTGATTGTCATGCATATGGAGCGTTGGACTAGGCCTCGACCGGAATGCTAATAGCGAATACTTTTGCTATCCGGGCGGTAGTTTCTGGCCAACAGGGCGATACCCCACTCAGCTAAGCCAATCAAACCTTCAGCATCAATCGCGTAGCTAATTACGTACAACGCAACGTTCTGCGCGATTAGCTTCGCGCGGGTGCCCAACTATCGCAAGTCATCAACTGCGAGCAAAGTCGTCAATTGCGTGAAGCCGACAATGACAGTAACTTACGCGCCGTGGTGGTTTTCAAGTTACCTAATAGGCTCGCTGGGATCGCTGATAAGTGGGACACCGCCAGTCTAGCCAGAAACTATCGCCCGGATACATAACAAAACTCATAGCGGTGCGGTCGACTGATTTGGACATTGCATGAGACCACCACATGACTGGTAGTGTAAGCCCGAAATGAAGCCCTTGGCGGATCTTCTTGCAAGCTCAGAGCATTTTCAATGCCCAGTTCTTGATGATACTGTGAGCAAGAACATTTGCTATGTACAGTACATACATACAGCACCATGGGCGCACCTCTGAACCGAGGACGTAGCCAAGATCGCTTATCACCGCCCTGTTCCAGGTCTCAAGGCCACGCCGCATATCAAAGGAATCCCTCCACCTCGAATCAATAAACGTCGCTCGTACAACAATGTTATCAGTCAGTGGTAGTTTGGTCGTAGACAGGCCACGTGGGCAAGCGGAAAATCTCCTTCGACGAGCGCTGAAGAATGCTCACAAACGCGCCCAAGCCGAATCACGCCTACCTCTACCGAGGCAAGTCCCCAGCTGCTCAGAAGCTCGCAATCAAGTCGGGCTTGGACCGAGAAATCAAGTGGTCTCATTTACCAGCAAGAATGGAGCCTCCAGTAATGTTGAAGATCCAATTTCCGGCGATGGGGGTTTCGGACCGTAATGTAATCTTCGTTGTATGTATATGTCGATAGCATTAAGGGTGTTTGCGGTCAATCCTACTCGCTGGGAATGGATTGAAGGTACGAGAGACATTGTCACACATGGACAAGCGCACGCACTTGTGGGCGGAACGGTCGACGAGATGGTGCTGGTAATTTAAGTGTACCATCCGTTTCGATGTAACTTATGGTTCTTCACTGCGTCTAGACAGACTCGTCCAGTAAGACTAAAGTAGCCCCAGTCGCGTGCTCGTGCGCGGGTTACGCCTATGAAGACCTCGCATCGTGTGCCAACCTGACGAAGCAGTCTATCCATGGAACCTTCTAATCGCAGTCGAAAAGAGCCTCTTCCGAGCGAATCCTAGTAACGGGATCGTCCCAGTCCACCTCTCCTGAAGCTAAGAAAACCAACCTGTCTAGTCGTTTTTGTGCGTCGTCCAGGATCTGCAGCTGGTGTTCGAGTCTCTGGATGCCCGCACCGATGCGATCGATGACAGGCTGCAGCCCGGTTGCCGTGGCCTCGCAAGGTAGTGGGAACGGATTCTTGCTTTCACCGCCTCCATTTCTCATAGCTGAGCCTGCAGTCTCGCAGTTGATGATTGCCGCAAGCTTGTCTCTCGACCTACTTTGCGAGCGCAGTTCTTGGGCTGAGATCCCTAGGCAAGCCAACGTTTTCTCTAGGGACTGCTGGCTTACCACCATCGGAGGTTTACCCGTTAGGTGCGACGGCTGAATGCCTGTATCGAGACAGACGTGCTGCTTCAGCTCTTGAAGGGCCCTGTCTGTCAGCCTGCCCAGTCCTGAAGTAAAGACAATTGTGATGTTGAGCGACACAACACCATGAACACTCATATTGGTAGAGTAAAGCAAAGTATTTGCAAAAGAATCGATGAAGTGAGAGAATTTTGAGAGATAGCAGCGTGATAGTGTGAGTATTACTGCTGAAGGGGGTCAAAACATCTCTTGGTAGAACTTCTGATGCAAAAGCTAGAAACGGAAACGCAGACTTGGCATTGTTCCTCGTATCCAATCGACTCGAAGCCAACTCATCACAGCCAGAATAATAACCCTTGCTGATTCAAGCTTTGGAGTAAGCACTAGCAAAGCTGCATTGTTCTCCTACTATATGCATTCATATCGTGAGCCGGAAAGCGCTTAGGGCGACGACAATCCAAACTGATCGTTCCTTCCCGCGATCGAGAGAATGCCACGTTATAGCTGTCTTCTCTATACCACAGTATGCACAAACGCAAGCACACTCATAACCAAGCTCGCCGTCAAATCTGCAATGGCTGCCCCAAAAACATCTCCTTTGCTCGCCTCAACCTCAAGCAGGTCTGCCACAGCCTGAGATGCTTTGTACAGCGAGATGGCAAAGGCTGTCGCTACCGCAAAGAGGACGACTACAAGAACATTCAATCCCAAAGACACGAAACGGAGAAGCCTGAACTTGAGGCTGGCAAGCAGTAGAATAGTCGAGACCAACGTCAAGGCCAGCCCGGCGGACAGAACAGTCTCCAGGTTTGGACACCTGTCCACCAACCCTTGCAACTCTTCGATCTCCTGGGTCGAAGGGAGAAATGAGGTAAGGTCCTGAGCCAGACGAAACGCAGAGCCAGGAATTGCGGCGCATTCTGAAGCAACGCATGCGTACTTGGTGCCCACCGACACGCTGGACGGCAGACGGGCGGCCACCAGAGACTCACCCGATGCAACTGCGGCAGTGACCACGCTGGACGCCGCACTTTTCACTGCTGTGGCGATGGACCCGACCACATCAGGGACCTGGACAAAACGCCGCACTTGTTCGTGTAACTGCGCTGTCGTTAGTCACGCTTTTTCATCGTCACGAGTTACATACCAAAATCTCCACTATGCCCTTCTTCTCATTCTCATCATCCTGCAGAATTCTGACGGTTACCGCGAGTATGACTAGCGTCAAGACGACGTGCAGCGCTATGATAACCTTGGAAAACATGGCACGATGGGGAGGAGGGTGCAGACGCAGTTGTGATAGAAAGCCTAGTAGCAGATCTGAAGAAACAATACGCCCATAAATAGTGACTCTCAACTCCGGCAAAGGGATGCGTTCGAGAGGCATTCGAGGTCGGTTTTGGGACCGAATCCGATACCACGGTTCATTGCAGACGCTTATGGACCAAACTTTGTGGATGTGTCAAAACTCCAGACCCCAGTTGTGTGGCTCCTGGCAAACGCTCCAGAAAGCAGCAACGAGCTTTCCAGCATGATCATTTCTTTTTATGTAGGACGCCTCAACGAGCGGCTTTCTGCTTGAGCGGTGATGGAGTGTCATTTCTAGGCAAAACTCACCACGACAACAAGCGCAGCCTACATGAAGACGGATAAGCAAATTCGAGGTTGAGACCAGATCACCTGCATTAGACAACACTCTTTGCAGTTGTGTTTGTCTCTCGTCACGGGTAGGCAAGCGTATAGTTAGCTAGCGCAGAAACGACGATCGGCGTCGCAGCATGGCTTGTTTTGCTTGGTTTTCTATCTCAGATTTACATCTTGGCTATCATTTTGTTATTGTGCATCTTACACAGTTCTGTGCCGTAGCACATACAGACTGACGAGCTGATTGCCGCTTGACTGCACCTACGCGACGAGCGATACACTGTGCATCTCAAAGGGCGCTCCACCGGACGCTCGCTATGGCGAACTTGCTGCTTGTTTCCTTCGCTACTGTACCATGCCAGCTTCGAAGCCTTGCCCGCTTCGCAGACACCTCTGGTCTGTACTAGCGGGGCCCCCATCTGGAGATTGGTATGACTGGACGCGGATCAAGGCTCGTGTAAGCAGTGAACTCCGGCTCTGACAGGTCTTGATTCGCCCTGAGGTGATAGTCGTCGATCATCAATCGAACGCACGGGAGGCTACATTGGACCAAAGCACTGCACAGCTCTTTGGCGGTGTCTAGATATCCCAGCAGAGCGTCGCCGCCATCCTCAAGTCGGTCATGTATTTGCTGCAGCTGCTTTTGCTGTTCTCTTCGGCTCATCTGCTCTAAGCGGGGCTTCTCCGGCAGCACACACAGAAGTGCGTATTGGCCTGGCCCCCAGTCGCGGCGCAGCTGGCATATATCGTGCCAGATCTGGAATTCTGACTGTAGACGCCTCATCTCTCTTACCTCAGCCATAGTGATGCTGGTCTTCAGACATAGAGCAACCTCCTGATCACTGCTGAGACGGGCCATCTCCTTGTGAAACAGCACACCGCTGTAACGCCGGTAGAACTCACTCCGTGCGCCGCTCTTGATAGCCGACCATATCACTGCGAGTTCAGAGCTTTCCGACAGACGAGAGTTCCGGTAGAAGGCGACGGCCTCGCTCAACGTATCGAGAATGATTCTGCACTCCCGAGGCATGCTTGGTGGCAATCCATACGTGCCCATGTCGAGCACTCGGCCACTGCGCAATGAGGTGAACTTCTTACAGGCTGGGCCGGTCGGGCGCGACGATGATGATGGATGGTGTGGGACCTGAGCCGATGCACTGTCATTCGCACCAGAACCCCGTCCTGCTGAATGAGAGGTTTCCCTCGGGAGAGAAGCCTGACGCAAAATCGCCACCATCTTGCAGATCTGCTGTGAAGGTCGAGCCGACTGGCGAAAGAGTATCCTCTTCGTCTATGAAGGCTTCATCGAAAAAGACAGAGTTCTCCACTTGCGCTTCCTTAAGCCGGTCGGAGACATCGGAATCCTTCGCATCCGGGCTGTCTGTCAAGAGCTCGATGAATATTCGCGCTCGTAACTTTTGCAGGAATGCGGTCTCGGCAGATAGTACCGGCACGCCTCCGCCAGCCAGCATTCTCAAGCTCAACAGCGTTAGTATCACCATGTTCTCCGGCTGTGTCGTGGTGAGTGGCTCAGAGATACGAATAGTCGGTCTATGAAATGAGGCTTGGAACTGTTGCTCTAGCTTCGTAATGTTTTCGACCTGCACTCCGTATAGCTGTATGCAATCTGCGTAGGCAACGGCCACAAACCACGTCCCATCAAGATTGCATGGGATGAGTGTAGCTGCGTCCGACGTATCGCAGAGTCTAGCGGCTGCCTCCAAGGCGTCTGACGCGGCAGTTACAGGGTCTAAAAGTTGAGAATCTGGGTAAGATGATCTCAATAGCTGAACGTAGTTGGTGACTATGTCGTTGTCGACGAGGTCGCCTCTGGCGAGATGCCACAACGAGCTCGATACACCTTGTTCTGCGGTATTCATAGAAATAGCTACGGTATTCATGTAATCAACCCAGTCGCCGGTGACCTGTAGCGGCATCTCAGTTTGCTTGAAGGCTTCTCGTGGCGGATACTCCGAGACTAGCTGCCCCAAGTCTTGGCTAAACGCGAGCGGATAGCGCTTCCGAATGACCTGCAAGGCGCATTGGAACATCTCCATTGTCGCAGAGGTGAAGGGGAACGTAGTAAGACGACGGAAGACTTCGTAATCGTCCATATCAGCAGAGATGTGACGAGGTTTCGGACCATTTTCTTTAGTAACTTGTCGAGCCTTAAGTATTTCCCTTGCTAGAACTGTGTCTAAAATTCAACGTCAAGGACTCAGGCTTGAAGCATTCAGAACTCTCCAGGTATGGCTGCTCGCCCAGCTTGAACTGCGTGTCGGCATACGATAGAAGCAGAACCCAATTTCGGCTGCTTGACCAAGCGGCGCTTATTTGCCCAGAGATGGACCCAACATCTGGATGCGAAAAGCGCTCTTGCTGCTGGCAATCCATGTAGAAGTGGATACTTTGACATGGCTCTTGGTTGTATAAGAACTCTGTCACTTTCCAGCTCCAACGCCTAGGTCGAGTCACTAATCATTCCCCAACACCCTACACCCTTCCTACGTCTCAGAACCCGTCTCCGAAATGCATCATCAGCATATTGTTTCTCCTGTACAGCTGGAACTTGACGACGTTAGCCATGTTCCGACTAAATGGAGGCCCTCACGCCGCGAGTTCGCCATCATGACAACAGCTGCCTTGTTGTCCCTTATGGTCGCCCTTGATGCGTGTGTTATTGTGACTTCTTTGCAGGTCAGCCATACTTTCAGAGCCGCTTTTGTCATAATTAAGCTAATATTCATAGGCGATCGTTGAGGATCTCAATCTTAGCACGTACGACGGCTTCTGGATAGGCACGGCATACCTTCTGGCGAACGCTGTGATGATGCTGTTCATCGCGGATCTTAGCCATGTATTCGGTCGACGGCCGTGCCTGACCATCTCGGTGGTGTTCTTCTCTCTAGGCACCGTTTGCTGCTGCGTTTCCAGGTCCATCGGTCTGATGTTGGTTGGAAGATCTCTTCAGGGTGTAGGTGGGGCTGGGATCATCGTTTTGTGTCTTTTGATTTTCACCGACATCGTCCCGCTGCGGCCCAGGCCCAAGTGGTACGGCCTGGTGTAAGAAGCCATTCTCGAACTCGTTGATTCATCCACTAACACGATCCATCTACAGTCAGGCGGCATGGGCGCTGGGCAACTGCGCCGGCCCCGTACTGGGGGGTGCTATCGTTCAGAACACAACTTGGCGATGGGTATTTTACATCATGTTCCCCTTCTGCGCGGCCGGGCTGGTTCTTGTGCCCTGGCTGGTCAACCTCGATCGGCCGGCCGACGCGATGGGCGAAATGCTAGGTAGGATGGATTGGCTTGGCAGCGCCCTATTCATAGGCTCGGCAACGTTGTTTCTCGTGGCCGTCTCCTGGGGCGGTCTGCGCTACAGTTGGAGCAGCGCCGGCACCCTCGTACCCTTATCGCTCGGGGCGGTCGGTATAGCGCTGACCTTGGTCTACGAACAGCGTCTCGCAACATCTCCGTTCTTGCGGCGTCGACTCTTTCAAAATACTAGCTCTACCGTAACTTATATCTGCGGCGCTATCCAAGGCCTCGTGGTAAGAGTCGTGTAGCGTCAACTGCGACACAGGTAATGCTAACAAAGACGCTAGATGTACGGACAGCTTTACTACGTGCCCCTCTATTTCATGGACGTCAAGGGCTTCACTCCGACGCTGACCGGCGTCGCACTCCTTCCTGTCATGTTTACGTTGGTGCCGGCGTCCATCGCCACAGGATGGCTCGTTACGGTGTCCAACAACTACCAGTGGCCAATTTGGAGCGGCTGGACTCTAGCTACCGTCGCCTCTGGTCTGATGCTGATCTGGGATGCCGATACGCCAACGAAGGTATGGGCGCCGACGCTTGTCCTTCTTGGTCTTGGTCATGGCTCCATCTTGAACGCGCAGAACATGGCATCGCATGCTCTATGCGAGGAGGGCGACGAATCGATCGCCGCGGGCATGTATGCCTCACTTCGACAGGGTGGCATGGCACTCGGAGTCGGCGTCGGCGGCTCCATCTTCCAGAATGTTATGCAGCTCAAGTTGGAGAGAGATGGGCTGCCATCCGCGGGCTCTTATGGAGGTACGCACGCCATTACGAGCATTCTCAGCGCTTCCACGGACGATGGCATGCAGTCTCAAATACTGGATGCGTACGTCTATGGTTTGCGAGGCGTCTATGGGCTGTACGTCGGCGTGTCGGGAGCGGCGCTTTTGATGAGTCTGTTGATCAAACGCGTTTCATTGGACAAGGAGTCACGATCTAAGCACAGGGTGCATGCGACTGCGGTGGGCCATAATAGCATTGAGCAGATCTAGATGTTGACCGTGCTTCGAATGCAAAGCTGGAACCGACGCCGGCGTTACTATCCATTTGAGATTTGAGTGACTTAGAAATTAGAAGAGTGCATTAATCGTGAAGTTCGCGCGACTTTAGTGTAAAACCATTATAGATACCCATGCACGAACGTGAAAATGATGCGCCCCTCCGGTGCTTTGTCTGTCAGTCTTGGTTCCGGCACTAATCTGCTACACGCATTTCTCTCTGGGATCAAGCTATTATAATATCTACTCAGGAACCCATAACTTACAACCACAGCAACTTTCTGGCGGAGCGATTATCTGCATGGAGTTGCGGTCTCTTCCGTTGATCAACATAAAACTAACACAATCGCTCTCATGGTATCTGATGGCCGAGACACCGAATCTTATGTATTCTGTAGTGCTTTCGTGTTATTTTGCTTATTTAATAAAGATCTGACAGTGTATTGGAAGCTCAGTAAGGGAACCACTTTCACTTTGATTAATACCACGGAGAGTTAGGTAGTTCATCATCACTTGACGGCCTGTGCCGCTGACATGAAAGTGATGAAGATATAAGGCCTTACCAACATGCACGCCAAGCGATCCAAATACCTGAACCACGTTTCGCTCTGTCGGTTCAGTTCTACGTGCTAGAAGATCACTTGTAACCAAAAAGCGTGCGGCTCCTTTCCCTGCTCCTACTAACTCCCTTCAACTTCACCCATTACAGTCTTTCAGGTCATCAGTCCAACTCAGATGTTTACCATCATTGCTGAGGTTTTGAATTTTGCTTGCTTCCTGTTATAGCCTACAACTATACCAAGACTCACTGGTCCTGGCTAATCACGATGTCAAAGCCGGACCAACTGACTTGATGTTGACTAAGCACACTTCCCTTGTAGGCGTGACGGCCACAGAACAGATTCCCATTGTCGTTGCCAACCACTTCATCTAAAAAAGGTCAGTTGCAGACAATCGCACAGTACATGAATAGCCTTACTAAGGTCTATGCTGTGATCAACATAGCGTCCAGTATTTTCATCCAATTCCGTGCTGCATTTGTAATTGGCCCATGATGTCGTCGTATTGTCAGACGAACACTGTTTAGCAGACTTGAAAAAGTACCCCCTAGATATGATCAGTACGCTGCAGCAGTCTGTATGAGATGCTCTCACTCATCTTGCGCCATCAGAGTACCATGGTTATTCAGCAAACAATGGTTCAAATTGAGGACTGACCAGGTCCAGTTGCCTGTTGTGGTCCTGCAATGTGCGGCCATCTTGTTCTTTTCCTTGAAGACGGTACCCCAATCAACACAGGATGATAGAAAGCCGCGCGGTTTGAGAGGAGACTCCCTTTTAGCGAGCTGATCTGCATGTTCTTCGCCTGACACGCAACCAGGAATACTGCATAAGACTGCCAAGTAGCCTAGGAATTTTGCGACTGAGAAGGGCATAGTGTACAACTAATAGAAGTGGTAGTTAATATGTTCTGCTCGCTTTATTAATAGTGGTTCCTCTATATATAGCGGGGAATGAGGCCTTAGCCTTGAATCCGATCAGGGCCAGAACTTGCTTCATGCCAGTCAACTCTATTCCTAGGTGTTTAGTGCATTCAAAACCAGATGTCTCAGCTAATTTTAACTCCCAGATCTAAGATCCCTCAAGGCTAGAAGCATAAATGTGTGCTGATTTTTGCAAAGCTGAATTCTGCTTTAGCTGTGCAGATCAGTGCTCTAGTAAAAAGCCTTCCTGTTCCCGCAAAGACCGTTGAAGTAGCTGTCATTAGGAACTGCGCTCGCCGTGACACATGCGCAATGACACCGGTTGAACTAGGAATTATCGGAGGCTTGGCGGCATATTGCTCCTCGTGATTGTGCTGTTATGCAGTGTGTGCAGCATCAGAAGAGATCAAAAACGTGGTCACTCGGCGAGTTACGGGGTGAGTCCCCAGAGTACCCCATTTATTACTACTTTTCCCTGAGGTTCATCAGATACCATAATGCCTGCACTTGCAGGCGTTCGGACTTTAGAGAGCTTAGAAACATAGCGTCGGCACGTTGAGATAATGATTAGGGCATATTATCATTACTGTAACTCGCCCGGCTTACTGCGCGTGTCATCTGTGTATTCTACTAGGTAAATCAGCATGTCGTAGTGAATGCCTGAGACTACATACCCAGACGTGCCTATTGCTGCAAATCAAATGAAGTCAGCTAACCCTCATACATGCTTTGAGTCGGATGTGTGCATTCGAGAGTAAAATCTGACCTTCACTAGCCCTGTCATTGACTATGTATCTCAGATTGTATTACAGTACACTGAAAATGAGCTTATGAGTACTATGTACGAGCGGAGACACACCGTCGGTTGAGAGCTGCAAATGATCGCTTTCGGGTTCGCGCCACAAAAGTCCACACATCCTGTGATAGACTGCCAGACCCGTTCACAGAAGCTTTTGGCTTTCTGATCGCCAAAAGCGTCCGTTGTGGAGAAAGGAACACATGTGCATGACTGTCGGCGTAGAAATGCACTCTGGGTCGTGCTATCAGTCGCCTAGTTACTGTTCCGACGCCACACGTCTCCACCAAGCCTCCATAAATGGCCCCTCCACGTGGCCATCGAATTGACTCCACCGCTTGTGTTCAACTCTAGACTTTGAGGAGCGGACTTTCAGCTTTCAATGCTACAAGCTGCTGATGCGCGATCAACCCACTCCTTGGTCTATTGGTCCCACCTAGTTTTCGGGTATATGAGCTCATCATCATGAGCCCCTAGCTAGCAACTATGCGGGATTCAAACGCCACGCCCATCAAATGATGCATCCCACCGACGAGAAAAACGAATTCTCGACTACAAAATGTAAGAATTTCACCTAGCAAACGACCGAAGTATTAGAAGCTGACAAGCTGTAGCTACCACTACTCTGCAGCGATTGAAGGACTTGTATCTCAAAGTTCTCCTCGCATGCGTTATTTTTAGCACGACCGCCATGGCCGTGTTATCCAATGTTCCTCCGACAAACACATCAGTGATGGCTACGTTTGCAAACCTGTTGCTAGCTGTCTCTGCGGTCACAACGTCTTTTATCGCGATCATCACAATCATGCTATCATTCGTGTTTCACGACTTCGGGATCCTTCTCTGCGGCAGTCGAGTTGTTGCATGGATCCCAGTCTTCCTCCTGGACTGTGCGTTCATCCAGTTGATCGTCGGACTGGTACTATGGTTTCTGGACACGCATGCGTGGCAATTTGCAGCTGTCGTTGCCCTCTGGTCTGGCTTGTTATTTTTGATGACATTAGGCATAGCAGGGTGGATTGCCGTTGGGACCGACTCATTCACGTTTTTAGGCATACGATGAGTGGACGCATTCAGGCAGCGTAGTGCATAAGCATAAATGAACAGCTCTGAGCCAGTCGTCAAAACAAGCAAGTCAATCACGTCAAAAGATAGTCCTATTCGACCTTGAACGTTATCTGCTTTCAGCAACCCGTGTCTCATGCTCAATCTGTTCTAGTCTGATATGCTATGCGGTACTATGCATGCTAGTTCCGACCGCGCGGCTGAAATGCAATGGATGGCTGCCTGAAACGGCATGCACATTACTTGCGCTCAATCGCAGAGGATCACTTCCAGTTCTGAAGCCGCCGCCTCAACTTACGCAGTCAACCGATCGACCGCTTCGGACTCTTAGTTTTCACCAGTCATTCACGAGTCGTACGACTCAACACGTAAAACGCTAAAGCCAATCCGAGCCCTCTTCGCCCTTTCTATGGTGGCAGCAACATCTTGGTATGTTCCAAGGTTGTTCGTCAGTACGTCGAGGGACTCAGTGACCCCTTTCTGGCGTATATTATAGAAAAGAAGGGTTGACAGCTGTTGAATGTCGCGTCGTTCGTACCCCGATATCCTGCGATGTTGATCCGACTGTTCCGGATTAGTGACTAAACCGGGCGGACCGGCTTTCACCTACCCAGACGAAGTTTGAACGATCAACTTCACTTTTGAACGTCTTCAGTAAACATTGGGAGAGGAAGAACGAGGCAGCGGCGATCTGACTCGGTCTGAAACCGATGAAGTCTTCGTGAAGCACGGTGCTAGCAGCCAAATACTCAGCCAGGTTGGAGATGCCTATCTGTGGCCTGTGGAGGGTTGCTAGACGACTCAAGAAATAGAATGGACTCGGCATCCCTAAGCAATGGTCCAAAGTCTCTAAGAGCTGCGCCTGAATGTCTCGTAGATCCCTGGTCTTATAAAAGATGCCGTAAGGAGGATGGAGATCCAGGATAGACAGGCTGAAGTCCCTGTCTCCGAGATACCGAACAGCCGACACAAAGGCGACTGCGCCCAAAACCCCCAGATGGTCTCCAGTCTTTTTCCGCGAAAGGAAACAATCGACGCAATGGACTGCCAGAAACAGTATGTCGAAAGAAAGATCAAAGCGTTTGCAGTATAGTAGGAAACGTTTGACAAGTTTCCGACGATCGTCCCAGGTTAAGTTCTCATGAAACGACACGTAGTGCGCAAAAGGCAGCAGACGATTCTAATTCAAGCGTACTTCAGTTGAGAGTATGTATGCAGTTTCCATGGTTGCTTTACCTCAAGCTCAGTCTTATGACTAAACGTCTCCTCGTCATACTCATCTAAGCATGGCTGCTCTTCTTCGTCTTTCACAAAAACTTTAGCCGTAGTGGCGGGCATGTTGGTTCTATAGTGGGAGTACGTCAGTTTTGCGTTCACGGGCTTCGTGGACTTATATGAACAGATAAGATTCCAAACGGTCCTTACAGGCTCTGTTAATCATAGCCAAGGTCCTGTTGGGTATGTTTGTGGTACAAACTGCAGCAAGTGATATGGCAATACCTTTAGACCTGCGCGCGTCCAAAACCATTCAAAATGAGATGACTGTGTGCGATCCGAGAAAAGGCTTATCGGAGCGAACAGGCGCTGCAAACCATATCGCCTGGACGCTGACGAATTCTTTTTTAATTTCTTTTGTTCTTTCGTTAAAAAAAGACGGTTTTGGCGCTCTCACTGCGCCCCTGATTGCTCCTCGAATAATTCGACAATCCTGGCGCTAGACACTACACGAATACTGTAGAAGACGGATAGAAAGGAGAATAAAAGAGCAAGAAACATATAGTTGGCTCCAGTCGGTACATAGCTCATTTGGTTGATGGAACTAAACATATGCGACGCACGTAGAAGCCACCTGCTTTATCTACGACGCCGAGGTTCGAGTGATATCGTCCGTACTCAAGATATCAACCGTCGATGACAATCAGAAGTCTTAGTCAAGAGGAGGCCGCGGCCGCGAGAAGGTTCCTGGATGCCATATTTTCGTGCTCTGAAGCAAATGACACCGGTTTTGCGCTCCTCGGCAAGGATCTCGAGGGCCTTCTCGCGTACGGAAACAAGCCAAGCTACGTCGCTCTACGGCCCTTGGTGTTCTTCGATAACCACTCACACTACGGACTGCATGAATGTTTGAAGAGTCCTGATGGGGACTTTGACGGTCAAACAAGAGACTATGTGGTTGGAGGTGTCACCATCAATATATCGGGATGCGTCACGGAACATGGCAGCACAATGGTTACCAACTTTGATCGGCTTTTCCGTCGGGACACCTCTACGTTGACAACAGTAGTTCTCACGCATGTGCAAAGGCAGTTTTTTGTGCAAGTGATGGACGTACGAAACCACATCGGCTCGTGGAGATCAACGTACCACGTACCGCTGAACGTGCGCGCCTCACACGGGCCGGAGGGCTATGTCACCTGGGATATAACTTTGATCAAATCAGGCAAGGACTTAGAGGACGGGTTAGAGGCTATGGAGATATGCGATATGCCGTGAAAACGGTTGAGACGTACGTGTAGATCCTCAAATGCAACTCCAGTCACACAATACCATACGGAAGGTGGTGTAAACCTACCCACGGAATGATCCAGTGACGACTCAAGCCGCGAAACAAATTAGAATTGCAAGACAAACATACGTATTAAACATATCTAGACGTCTGCAACATTTGTTTTAGGAACCTGCGCAGCTTAGAGCCCTATGACGGTCAAGGAAGACCAACAGCTTTATATGAGATTGATAATGTCCTAGTATTATATATGTACACGAATTTGCAGAGGTAGTTCCCTCTATACGATGGAAGAGTCTCAAGAACCTGCGTCACACGGTGAATCCGGCGAGTGAAATGAAGATCATCTCGCGTTGATGACAAGGTCTACAAGGTAGCAATCCTCCTACTTCATTTCGTAGATCATCATCCACAAAGCCTCCTCTGTCTTGTGCATATGTTGGCTGAGGTTTAGACGCTGATCAATACAGGCATTCTGCTGAGCTGAGAAGCTCATCAAAATCATATTGATCAACTGCAGATTGCCCTCCGCTTTGGCCACTTGGGCTCGGTATTCTGGCGTCTGAGCGTTGAGTCTTGTGTCCCGTGCCTCTCTCATGTCTTCTCTCGTTCTGTGATAGGTTTTGACGTTGGTCGGGCTTAGTGAGGCGCTATGCATATTGGGGTTTGTTGATTCGGCGTGCGACGTATGCTTCAGCGATGATTAATGTTATGCAACATGTGCGATCAGCTTAGATTGAAAGCGGCAGCTTTACACCAGACCTCGTTAGAAGCAGCAGTTCACGGCTGCCCATGCTGAGTACATTGGCTGTGACATCACTGTAGTTTTCAGGCTCCGGCTTGCATGTTTCTCATGTTCAGCCGTTTCTGTTGCGGACGGCCTGCCGATGTTTCTTCATGCAGGAAAGCTACAAATAGCTTCGAGCTCCACAAGATCTTTCATCTCATGGTTGAATCACGCATAGTATGCCTCAGAGTCCTGCATTGGTGGCCGGTTAACTGCAAAGATCAGATTTCTGCTGCCATCCTTCCCGGCATGGATCAAAAGCCACGTTGAGCGCACACGAAGAAGATATTTATGGTGCCTGATCTCAAATGTATTTAAGACGGTTGACTTTCCCACGACCTTCTTTTTCTTAGCAGGTCAAACCATCGGAAAAGCGAGATGAATCAAGAACCACGCAGGAGTCTCAGACTCCAACAAAACAAGGAAGCCTCCCATCGACCGGAAGCCGCGAAAGCCCCAACTGCCCCGGAACGAAAAGCCAAGAAGGCTTATGTGAGGAAACAAGAAGAAGTGGTTTCGGCAATGCAAAACAAAATAAACAATTACACAGAAGAGGCGCGAGAGGTCTTTACAAGGATGGACCAACAACTCAGAGAGCAAGCTGCAACGATACAAGCCTACGAAGATAGAGACAGGGGTGCCACCTCAACAGAGGAAGGTGATGATTCTCAAGTCAACGCTATGGCTCTCGACGAGCCCCTCCAGGACGTCAAGAAAGAAACGCAGGATGAGGGCCTCTTCGTTCCCCGAACACTTGAGGACAACACTACACTTATCGTCACTGATGATGATGATGATGAAGATGATCCTGCTACCTTGGTCTCGTGGAAAGACATGTCCGCTCAATACCAAGACAACGAGATGGGAAATATCACCACATATGGGTATCTTAAATACTTGAACCGAACGTACGATGTTATTGGTCGAGGACCACGCAACGCTGAAAAGCTCGAACTTGTCTCATCGAGGAGGGATGTGCGAAATGATCATGAGAACGACCTCGGTAGCAAGGACAGGAGAAAGTCGCTTCGAGATGATCGGGGGGAGAAGATTAAGGTGGATGGCATCAACATACAAGTCCACATACAAGGCGTCGTTTGGATTGCGTCACAAAATCCGGAAGACCCGATAGCCTTGATGGATCCAAGGTACTGGGGCAAAAGAAAGTCTGAAGGCAAGAAGAACTTCAGACTTCCGTTCACCTCAATCAAGCTGAAGTGGGTGACGACGCGAAATGGGGAGAAGACGGTGGAGAAGACGTTCGAGACGAGATCAACAGTTCGTTCAATCTTTGGCATGACGCCCAAGGCGGCGCCACGAGACTACAAGATTGGAGAAAGAGTGGTTCTTGAAGAGGGGACGATGATGCCAGCGGCAGACCTAGCAATCTTCGCAGCAGCCATCATCTCATGGGATCGCTATGAGGAGTGGAAGAAGGAGCCCAGCACCGGAAAAGACCGTAGTCCAACCCCGGACGAGGTCGTTCAGACGACAGAAACCAAACAGGGTCGCAAGAAAGCGACGTGATAGAGATGGGCCGGTATCTAAGTCAAGATGCGTCAAAGCGTGGTCGGAGCGAGACTGTTCCTGCATGAGTCTCGCCCTCCGACTGCTCGTTCTTATTACATAGATTGTCACACGCCGCCTTGCTTTCGTATTTCTTTTCGATGCCTTAGATAGTCAGAGACGATATTATACGATCATTCAGAATGTACTGGTTTCGAAGCTTTGCTCTCGATACCCAGTCAACCAAGGAAGTGAATAGTGAAATAGACGCCTATGAGGGGTAGGCGGTGTTGACTGAGTCGGTTAAACTTACATCTTCGGCGCAAGCCAAAGACAGGTCTGGTTGGTAAACGCTAAGCACTGTTATTCTGGGAATTATCCAGATAGTAGAGACGGCACTCCAATATCTAGTTGCGCGCGGGAATTTTACGATGCTTCGAAGCTCTGCAACATGGACGACGTAGTTAAGGTCGCATCTGGCTGGGCGCTTGGCTGGTTCATCCGAATATTCTTCTCGGCGGTGACACAATTACACCCATTATCCAGTAGTACAATATTAGATCGATCAAAATGAGGGCATCACTGTTTGCCTCATGTCGCAGGTTGACGAGCAGTGTTAAGCCTGTCCAAGCTTCTATTTGATGGGAACACTTATATCCGTTTACAGCCCAAACCGCCCCCCACTCCTTCCACGCCTCGCCGAGCATCTCTGTCCATCTCAGGTCCTAGGCCTTTGAAATCCAGGTTCTGTTGATATCGGGACAGGTGCCTTCAGGCAAACTGAAGATAAGTCCGTCGACCGTCGACTTTCCATTTTCCTTCCCGGTATCCTGGCTAGTCTTGTGCACCGCATAGCAGAAGTCCAACTCAGCGGCGGGCTTCGATAAGTCGTTGGTGGACAGGAACGCGGTCTGTTGAATACCCGCAACGTGTTCAACGAAAACGTTTGAAGAAACGTGCACGATTCCTTCACCGGCGCCGGGGTGCAGAAGACCGTGCAGATGCAGATGGATTGTGGTGCCAGCGGAGTCAACCTTCAATACCGATTTGTTCTCGTCAAGATTGTTGCCATTCATCAACGAATCCTTGAGAGAGGATCTCAAGTCGTCGTCGACCACCGCATTCTGGAAAAGCTCCGTCATTCTTTCCTTGTTGTGAGCGAGGGTTAGGAGCACGTGGTACTCTCCCTCCCTCCCGTCGAGAATGTCGTAGAGGTCGATTCCGATGAGGAATAAAAGGAGACCCTTGCTAGACAACGTGTCCAGGTAGGTGCTGTTTTTGAATATGAGCTGCTGGATCTTCACCCAGTCTTCGCCTGCGTTGTTGACAGTTGAGGTCGCCATTGTTGTTGGTGTAAATATTTGCTGGCAATTGAAGTGCTGATGCCGGGAACCGCTCGTCGATCCCATGCTTATAACTTCCCACGCCCACGACTCACAGAGGCTTGATCTCCCCTTCCCTCCCGAACCGCCGCCAATTGACTCGGAACAAAGTTGACCAAAGCGACTTGACGCTGAACCCGCTCCTTCGAGCGTATTCTAGCCGCTGAGTTACTATCCCGAATTTGACGTCTTTCACTCCTCGGCAGCACCAAACTTGCTCAAACAGAAGGGCTCGTCTGCGGCGATACTGGCTGGGAAAAAAGAGACGTATCGTGATCCTTGCGGTTGTGGGTAAAGCCCCACCTCGTTGTTGGTCACAAACGCCCTGATCATGTGGAGATGCTACTTTGGATCGCCGTTCTAGACCGACTATGGCCGCGCTAACTCCAAGGTCTGGAATTGGCGGCACGTACCTGCAAGACGAGCCGCTCCAGAAGTAGATGTTGGTGAACAACAGCGAGACGGAATTCCCCGACTCCAGATCCGCATCTGAGTTCGCTGTGCGCCTTGCGCTCGAATAGGCCTCGATTGAAGGCAGTATCAGCTCGCAAAATGTAGCAATGGCAAGTGCAACGATCATCTCGACTCGCATTGACTACTTATGACATCCCCAGTGAGCGACCGCGGCACATACCTAGGATGAGTCCCATACCATTACCGCGGCTGCTTCTCGCTTTTACGCCGTCGCCCTCCCCACGCTACCTTCTGACCACCTTCGCCATCGAAGATGTACCAACAACAACGATCGAATGGGCCTCCGCACAGAGACGCCCGCCTAACGCCGCGTCAGGCATTTTTCCTGAGAAATCTACGGGCGGGTCAAAATGGTGGTCATCAACAGGCTAACGGTGCAGAGATGAGAACGTTGAGACAGCCTGCAACGGCACCCGTGGTGCAGGGCAGAGACGGCCTGCGCAGCGGTTCGATGAGGTCTCACTTACCGCAAGCTTCCACCGCGTAGGCAGAGTCAAGCTCCCTGAGGGCTCCTTGCTCACCAAACGTTCGCAGAATAAGCCCCCAGGAAAGTTCTCAGCAACGCTCGGAGATGCAAGACGACGGTCTTGAGCTTATGTATGTCGACTTTGACAACAGTGCTGTGCTGAATCAAACTATGTGGCATCATCTGAACGTGGCGCAGGAGCTACATTTCTGACAACTTCGGCGATGTGAAACAGCTACTATTCGATATCTCCGATGGGTGCGTGTACCTTTCAGACTATAGTCGTCGGCGATGCGAGCTAACGCCTTCTGTGTTTTCAGCATTAAAAAATTGACCGCCAGGGAAGAAGAATCACGCAAGCGAGAGGAGCAAATCTTTCCCGCCCTCCAAGAGCGGTGCGTCCACACCTGTTGCCGTTCATGATGTATGCTTACGTCCGGTGTCTTCAGTGTCGAAGAACTATCCATCAAAGTGGAAACCTTCAACAAGATGGTTGAGTCAGCAGGGGCAATCGTTGTGCCTGAGGCCTTGGACACGGATGGTGTGGACTTGGGGGACATGTCCAATCTCTTCTAGCTGGGAGACAGGCTTCGTTGAAGCCACGCGGGCGGGGACGTCTACCGCGCGATTGTACTATGGGCGCACTCTGATCAGGCTCAACGACTTCCGCAAATATGTATTAGTCAATTATCTATGCGCATCTACGAGGTTCCGAGTAAAAGGACAGGGAAATGACAGTGGCGAGGATGCTGGCGATAGACCTGAGAATGACAGCGGGCCGCGATAGCCTGCTGATGCTCGGCAGCCACCAGGAAGGGATTTCGTAACAGTCACATTCTAAACTTGGAAATGAATTAGTCAGGCGATTCTGCCTTGCATCTCTTTTCATAGCTCAGCAGCTGGAGCTTCACATGTGCATGCTGGACCGGTTGAGACGTATAAGAAGGTCGTCAGTCACCACCGCCATCATCTCGACCTCACCTCACATATTTCCTTCTCTATTCGCCCCGCAAATCCTTTGAAACGCCAACGAGTCATGCTGCAGAAACTGCCAAACGAGCTCATTCACGGCATATTCGATGCTTGTGGTGACCGCCAAACGCCGGTCAACCTCTCGCGGTGCTCTCGGAAGTTTTGGGATGTCTTGACACCGCGAATCTACCGGCACAACGTTCGTTCAGAAGGCTGCTCTGCTGCTCGATGGGCAGTTCTCCACTGTAGGAAACAAGATGTGGCGCTACGTATCATCGAGGTATCGGTATGCGCAGGGATGGACGTATGGACCTCCCAATTCGACATCACAGCAAACGACATCTTCACTCAAAAGTACGTAAAGAGACTACCATCGAGGCTGCGCACATCAACTTTCAGGCTGTCACTGTTTGCCTTGTCAGTTCTGAAACGGAGGAAGAAAATTGCCGTTTCTCTCCTGGACACACAAAATGGCGCAGCATCCTACCGGGAAAGGCTGCTTGCTTCGGAACTTACGACATATCTAAAAAGACTGATAAAAGATAGGCTGGTCGCGAAGAGTCAAGTGACACCTCTTCATGTCGCCTCGGCCTACGGTCTTAACGTCGTCGTCAAGCGAATACTCAAAGACACGCCAGCAGCTGTGGAGGCGACAGACGTGCATGGCCGCACTCCCCTGTGCTACGCAATAAGGTGTCCGCTTACAGCTGTTTCAACCATTCGATTACTTCTCCGACATCAAGCAAAGACCAACGATTGCATCCTTCTGGACGATCTTGAGGTATCTCTTCTGGAATACTGTTGCAAGAAGGGCCTTTTCAGTTTCGCTGTGTGTCTCCTTAACCATAGGGCCGAAGGCGACTTGCAACACCTCTTTCGGTTGACTCTCTTGGCTTCGTCAACAACAAGTGCTCGCAGGAAGAGAGCGACGCTGATCGAGAGACTGATCCAACGAGGTGCCGATCCGAACGGCGTAGTGCGGGCATCCAGCATTAGCGAACAGCCACTTCTCTTGGACCTGGCGTTAGCGTCGCCCTCCGCGACAGAACGTCTCCTAGACTTACCAGACATAGATATCAACATCCAGGACTCTTCCGGTTGGACACCCTTGAGTCGATTACTATTGCAGCACCACCCAAATTGCAAGACAGTCTCGTTGCTCCTGAGACGCAGGGCGAAACTACAGCCATACTCATTTAACGGAATCTTAAGACTCTCAACTTTCTGGTCTCTCCAAGAGCTGGTGACGATGCTTTCACGCTACGCAAACACCGTCGATCTGTTCCGGCTTCTTTACCGTTACTGCGAGTCGCACACGGCAAAGGATGCTGTGATGCTGTGTTTCTTGGCTTCAGCTGCTCCGCAGTCTCGAGTGCTGGCAGGAATTCCTAACAGCGACCTAAACGACATTCGAAGAGGAAACGGTTTTATCTTGATGCACTATTTCAAGTTTGGCCTCATGCCGTTGGACGCTTCTTCTTCAGATGATAGAGAGTGAGAGTCATGTTAGCTGCGAAACCGTCGTCATCGGTCTACGATGAAGTCAGCGTGAAGCTCGCCAACAGCGGCAAAATTCGCCTGGATGGGATGAGAACGGCAGAGGACTTTTCGTTATATCATTTGTACAGAAGAATAGAAAGAAAAGAAAGGAGTCAAGCATAACGTATCGACAAATTTGCAACAGAAGATTAAATCCTAGATCGGGGTGCACTTTGTCAGTTGCCTCCCTCTAAATGTGTCATACCAAGTAGCACATGAATTTAACTATGAGGTCGTGGGGAAAAAGATTCTATTCTTATGATTTCAGCTAAGCTGTTAGCTATTGAGTTTGTCCTTGATAGCTTAATAGTTCTCGACGATTCCTTACTCGACGATTCCTTGTGCGATAGGAAGGATATAGGTTTTAAGCTCTGATGACCGCCTAATGGACCTAATCTAGGTGATGTATATAATACTTTTGAACGTTATTTTATGTTTCTCAACCTCAAGGACGTACTAATGATGTTTGTCATCTATGGCTCCTACGCGTCTGCTATCCACGCCATCCCAGTGGGAGAAAAGATAGCGGCCGGTGACGTTTTTGTTCCGGTTTCCCTCGAATGGCGCCCTAATTCAAAACTGAATAAAGAAGACAGGCATTGATGATGACGTTACTTTATTGATAAACACCTCTGTAACACTGGTCTTGATGAACAGCAGAAGACCGACTAGAGAGGCATACGTGGACTGCCGGTGCATCATCACACGCCCTCCAGATATCATAATCGCGGGGTCGGTGTTGCCGTGTGCGGCGTTGGAAAAGGCAGCAGTCCAGACATTCCCTACTATTATCTAAGTTCATCTTTAGAGACCCCTGATAGATAAGGCTGCAACATCCTCTGCATTATGCTTGTTTTTTTAAAGCATATGCCTTCATCCAGAACTGAGACTGCAGGAAGATCCCGTAATTCAATGATTTCCACGGGATTGTCGGCTCACACAGGACCAGATCATACCTCCGCAGCAGCTGCCTTAAGAATCAGTACATCCTCTTCACAAGGGCCGCTCGCACCAGACGGTGACAGGAACATACCTCGACGAAGACCTTCTGCAGTTCCATCATCGCCACGTTCCTCCCGAGACATTTCCATTTACCATGCCCAAACACGATCTCGAGCGTTTCATTCATCAGCTTCAATCTTTCCGCATCTCCTTCAAGCCATCTTTCTGGTCGGAACTCGTCCGCATCCTGTCCCCAGACTTCGGCTCGGCGGAAAATCCCCCACGCCCCGTATCCGACGCGAGTCCCCTCCGGCAGGTACACGCCTTCGAAGGTGTCGCCGCCTTTGGGGACTTCTTTCGACATCTGGCCCGCGACCGGTGGATGGATACGCAAGCCTTCCTTGATGACAGCCTGTAAATAACTCATCTTTCGCGCCTCTGCCTCTTTCAAGACAGGCCAAGACAGCTCAGAGCCCGCGATCTCGGCACGGAGCGCCGCGAGTACACGCGGGTTCGTGATGAGATGGAGCAGCGTAGCTCGGATCGCAGTGGCTGTCGTATCGGATCCCGCAAGTCTGCGGGCTGAGGTCAGCGGAGGTCTTGAAGCGGAACATGGAAGAAGGTTTGACAAGCCGCACATCTGCATAAGGATTTCCGAAGACGCCTCCTCTTCCGTGAGGCCGTGCTGCACAAAAGAACCAAGCATGTCCTTCTCCAGCTTCTTGTTCGGCCCGAAGCGTTCGCCGGCGATTTCTTTCGCCATCCTGCCAAGTTCGATCAGCGAGGCAGTCGCTCAACGCATACACTAACCACCGGATAATAACGGCTAGCGACCAGGTCTTGGTCAGGCACGGCCATTGAAGACATACCGTGTCAGCTTGCCAAGGCCGGTAGCATCACTTTCCGAAGGCAACAGCCACCTGAGCCCCGGCCATGACAGCAGAGTGAGCAACGACGGAAGGACGGTCGCGACGACGATGCTCGGCATCTTTTGCTCGATTGTGTGAATATACCCGTGGACGTCCGAGTCGGACGCCAGATCGCCGAATGGGTTGCCGAATGCGAGATCAGAGATGACGTCGAGGGTGAAGTACTGCGCCTTCAACCCGAAATCGAACCGTTTGTTCTCGGAAACATACTTATCTATGAGTTCCACGAGGCGGCGGACGCTGCTGTCTATTCTATCTTCAAGACCAATGACCTCTTTGCCAGAATACTTTGCCCCACATAACTATCTGTCAGTCGCGGAAGACAACACAATCATGGGACGGGACGTAACCCACCCCTCTCGCCATTTGAGACCGAAGCTTGCCGTGCATTGCGTCGTCCCTGCTGGACAGCACGTTGTCGTGCGCAGGGTCCAGTCGCATCGCATCGTACCAGTCTGAACGCGTGTACTTTGTGCGCACGCCGAGCATGTGCTTCATGAGGTCCGGGTCGCTTGTGACGACGTCTTTTGGACCGACACGAACAAGAGATCCTGCGTGAGCAGTCAGCGAACTTCATGAAAGGTCATCCAGGTAGCTGCACCCACCGTACTTCTGGTTTGCTTCGTAGAGCTTGAGGTGCATACTACCGCTGCATGCCGCTCGCAGAAGCCACAACGGAGAAATGCCAGCAAGGAAAGGGCCGGGGATGTGTCTCAGCCGTATGTACTGGCGAATCGTGAGTATGACAGTGCACAATAACGGGATCCAGATGAAAGGACCGGGGAAGATAGTGCTTTGCCACATAGTGGAACTGAACTAGTCACTCCGGCTGCGCGTGTTCGACGGGGGATAATTAATTAAGGCGAAGTTTTTGCTGCTGAAAGACACAAAGGAGTAGATATGGTTAAATGATGAGTATTTTTCGCCATCTATTACTGCTAACTTCGCGCATATATATACATATATGCACCATACTGTACGTATCTTTTCATCCGCGGACGCGCCGTTTTCCGTCGTCACTGCAACCATCCATGGAATTGAGGCTGGTCTTGGCTTCGCACGACATGGTCTGCAAGCCGTTTGTGGACATAAGCATTGCCACCAACTCTCCTCCAATGCAAACCCCTCATCAGTGCCCGTGGAGTGGATACCGTCGGACACTTTGCAATGTCGCAGAATCTAGCTGCTCGTAAGTGAGCACTCTCTACACCTCATGCACGCCTGTAGTATAGAAAAAGAGACAATTTCGTCAATTTTTGCTTCTGCCGGTCATTGCTTTCATGCTTTTCTGTCGTCGTACATATAAGCATGCAAGACATCTCGTCAGAACGTGTCTGCTGGCCATCGATACAGTTCCAAACCCAGCCTCACCGTGACAATGGGTTGCACTTCCTCGAGGCTATCAGGCAGCCCACAGAAAGATGTAGATCAAGGCCCATTTATTCACTACCCGCTGACCACCTTTCGTCCGCCGCGGTACGCATACAACGAACATAATGAGGCGTGCCGTGTGCTACGACTTTGGGATGATCAGGGCGGGAAGTCTCGCAACTTCACGTTTGTCGTCCATGTCATAAACAACAATATACTCGATAGCTCGCAAAGGCTCGCCCAGGCCAAGCTGCTAAGCCACATGCAGCAGCTAGCGTCTGTCCATGGGGTTCGGATTCTGGTCAAGTGTCTTGATTACCTCTCTGAAATAGAGGAAGACCTAGATGCGGCTGAAGAGAGACAGCTATACCTGGATATGCTGGCAGCTGCATCTAAAGCAGACGTCGTCCGTCTGTGGGACGGCAGACCGGCGGTGGCTGATGAGCAGCGCGTCGAAGAGCTCAACACTGCCGAACATCGAGTGAGTGCCGTCATCGAGAAGATCCGATGGAACAGGGATCTAGGCGACGTAGATGTCAAGAACCAGGTCGAGCCAGAGATTGTTGCCGCCCTTGCTCGATTTGCCAAGACCTGGGACTTGGACGAGTTCGTGGACATGCACGAAAAGATCACGAGCGAGCCGCCGACGTTGAATGTGACCGGCATATCGAAGTTGCAGGCCCAGTTCATCCTACAAGCTCATGTTGCCCAGGCAAGCCTTGCCAGTGACAACGGAGCGACGCCGACCATCTCCATCAGCTTCGTTCCGGACGAAATCCCCAACGTAACCCTCATCAACATCAAAAAGCAGTGCAGGGCGCTGTTCGCTCCGTTGGCGAAACGCGTTCAAGAGTCCGAAAAGTCGCTGCGTCAAGATCTCTACACGATGCAGCTCATCTCTCTCGGCACCCCTCATGGCAAGGGCGGACAGCAGTGGAAAGAATTGGACGACCTCGGACAGGCTGGCATGGATATCATCGGCCATCTCCACCTGGACGCGGGCCAGATACTGCTGCGCGGCCCGGGCCCGCTCCTTGGCCAGAAGATGCTGTTGGGGTCTGTGGGACCCACCGCCGACCGAGCTAGGGCAAAACAGGAGTCGGAGGCAGGTTTGTACGGCGTAGGAGGTTCCCAGGTAACCCGCGAGGACATGGAAGCATGCGTTTGCCAGAAACCAGGCATCGCTCCTGGCGTAGAGTATGTTCAACTGAGCCAAGATGGGTAGACAAGAAGCAGCCGTCAATGCGCAAGGCTTGTCGTCTTGTTAGTCGTGCTGCTTCCTAGGCGGACGTTGTGCGTTTTCATGTGGATGATCTGGTAGGAGGATGGAATGAAGACGCATCAGCCAGTGTTGTGAGTATTGGACAGCCCCTCAGCCTCCAGATTGCGACTGCATTCTGTAAAGCCACGCAAGAGCCCCAAAATATCATTACAATCCGCTTGAGGCCCTGCGGCACCACACCTTTTCCTTACACAAGGTCTGACGATATCTGGAGTGCTCGCCTGCGATCCTACTGCTTATCTTGCAAGTGAACGCAGACATGCATTCGAGGGCTAAATTTACACCACATTAGCGTGGGATGTAGGGAAAAAGCGATCAATTGCCCCCCTCAAGAAAGGTTTCTGGCGTTGCTTGCCGGTCGATCATGGCATCACTGGTCATTTCCACGTAACTACGAGGAAAAATTGTCTCTGGCGTCCCCACTTCCCTGATGCTATCGATAGAGGTCCAGATTCGACCCTGTATATGTGGGGTTTATCATCCTTCGAAAACATTCATGTAGTTGCAGGGTTGTGCTGTGCTGTAGCTGGCGTTGTCTCGGCCGAGTCCAAAACTGCCTTGGGCCGAATCGTTTCTTATCCTCGCCGCGCGGTCGATAATGACTAGGTGGAGCAAACCTTGGCATGACAACCCAGGAATGAGCGCTGGATTTGACTGCCGGAATTGCGGCCCCAACAATGAAGAAAGCCAGATACTGCGATCGGGACTGTTTTGGCACAGCTGGCAGGTCAGGTCTCGCTCCTTTGGTGTTTGTTGCCTCTGGGTTTCGCCGCGGATGAGACGGTCTCGATGAAGAATGCCAATTGTCGGTCTCCATTGCCTATATATAGGTTGGTATCATCAAATTACAAGTCTTGAACCATCGTACGACAGAGCATCCAAAGCATCCCACAGCACATACGAACAAGAGCATCGCCCAATCCACGCTAGGCAACGAAAGCCAACAGGACTCACCGAAAAAAAAGCATGTCTCTTCATCTTTCTTGGCCCAATGCGACAATGCGCGCCGTCGTTTATCATGGCACCCCTTTCGAGATGACAGTCCAAGACGTCGCCAGACCAACTATCGTCAACGAGACTGATGTCGTTGTGCGAGTGACCACCTCGGCCGTATGCGGATCCGACCTGCATATCTATCGCGGCTACATGGGCGGTGCCGTTCCTTGGACGATGGGCCACGAGGCCGTCGGCTACATATCGGAGATTGGTGACGCCGTGTCCTCCGTTTCCATCGGGGACTATGTGATCATCCCCGACACCGTATCCTCGGATCACTTGGAGATTGAGCCGACATCAAAGGAATACTTCGGCTTCGGCAACAGCGAAATGGGTCTCGGTGGGCTCCAAGGTATGAGCAATCCAGCTGAGCACGTCTCAGGGTACCCCAGGGCTGAGAGCGCAGTGAGCTGACGTGAAGACGGATAGCTGAATACGCGCGGGTCCCTTTCGCCGATACCAATCTGATCCCGATCCCGTTGACCCGCGAAACGGCCAACTCGACGATCGAGCACGACTATCTTACGGTGTCGGACATCTTCGCCACGGGCTGGGCCGGGATCGATTATACCGGCTTCCAAGCTGGCGATTCTGTGGCCATCTTCGGCGCGGGTCCTGTCGGTCTGCTTTCGGCGTACTCAGCCATCTTGCGTGGGGCTTCCAAGGTCTACGTCGTCGACCATGTCGAGAGACGTCTCGAGCTCGCAGCATCCATCGGGGCCATCCCCGTCAACTTCGAGCACGAAGACCCCGTCGCCCAAATTCTGGCACGTGAGCCACGCGGAGTGATGCGCATCGTCGACTGTGTTGGTATGGAGGCTCTGAATTCCAACCTTGAAATGGATGAGAGCGTTGTCGTACGACAGATGATCGATGTGGCCCATTTCGGAGGAGGTATCGGCCAGCTGGGTGTGTACAAGTCTCAGGACAGCTCGCCAGGAGCACCGTACGGCAGTGTTATGTCGCCCACAATTCCCTTTCCTGTCTCAACCTTCTTCGGTAAGGGCCTCAGTTTTCGAACTGGAGCTGTAGACCCGAAGGAGTATGCCCCCCAGTTGATTGATCTCATCAACAGCGGCAAAGCCCATCCCAGCTTTGTGATCAGCGCGGTCATTGGGATTGAGGACGCGCCAGAGTACTATAGCCGCTTCAATGGGAAGCAGGAGGCGAAGGTCGCCATCTACTTTCCGGAATAGACTGGTGTACAGAGTTGAAGGTTCGTGTAGTTATATGTTCAGGGGGAAGTAAGGCTTCTCATGAAATTCAAATCGATCCCTTCAGATGCCCAGGGCCACGGCTCTACCAATGCGTCCCCCAGTATTCTTCCTATTGAGATTCTTCAGATTTTATCTTCTCTTCATCTCGGTTTCACCAGCTGATGAATGTATCCCGATGAAGGGCACGTATTGAGATACTGTTCGCCGCTGCAGTCGTCCACTGCAGAGAGTCCGGATCGTCGTGTGAATGGACCCCTCAAACTAGACAGGAGCATGAGATGGTATGGGCAGCGCTCCATCGGGTTATTTTCTTAGTGGCACATCGAACCATGCCGTCGCCGTTGCTAGCTTACGAGTCAACGTCTACCAGCCAGTCTTGGTCACCGAGAGGTTTCTGTGAGTGAAGCCAACAAAACGTTCGTTACTGACTACATCGTAGGAGGAGGCAAAGCCAGCAAGCGTACACCGTCAGGGCAAACCGTCCGAACTCCTACATCACTATCAGGCACTTTTATCACGGGCATGGTGGTATCTTTCATTTGTATCTTGCAAAGACGCATCAATCGACGGCATGTCAAACAACTCTCACTATATTTTCCTAACTCAAAGTCTTGACTTTGGCGCCTGCTCCGCTATAATGTCATCTCTGCTAGCGCCAAACGCCGGCAACGCCTTGATGAACGTCTTCGTGCATGTCTCGTCGACCAACGGGGCCGTGATGTATGCCTTTGCATTTGTTCTGTCCACCAACGAGGGCAAAAGGGGTAGAAGGTTGCCGTATGCCCGTTTCTCATTGTCCCATAACATAGACCGGGTGCCGTAGCCGTGCTCGACAAACCAGCTGGAACTTTCCTGGATGCAGGACGCCTCAAACAAGTCGAGCACTTCAGTAATAACGTTGCCTTGCGCTTTTGCGGCCTCATATGCCATGCGCTGTCCGATGGCCTCCACAACTGCTCTACACCGGGGGAGAACGCCATCGTTGTAGGACGCGCCCCTGATGCTACCAGACAGATTCGATGTAAGGGCCATTTGGCTCACGGCCTCCTCGAGTATTCCGTTCTCGTACAGTGCAAGAGGTCTTCCCGGGTCGACCGACTGTGGAAGGCGATATCTGTTCATCAGGATCTCGGAAGCTAGGCCTGTCGGATGTCAGCATTCAAGCGCAGGTTCGCGCTGATAGAACCTACGGATGCTAATGACCAGAGTATCGCCTTCGGCCACGGAGTTTCCTTGGAACGTCGACGCGAGTTCGCTTATCTGGTTATGCGCGTACAATCCTTGCCAGCCGCATCGCTCCGCCAACTCGGAAAGCAGACGAGACGACCGGACCACCAGGACCTTGAAGGCAGTGGCGATCCCTCTGCGGACGTCGGCGCTGTGCTTCGGGTTCATGAATTCGCCAACGCTCCACTTCGCGTAGGCATGCAAGACTTCTCCGTGCGCTAGTGCTTTCAGGATCGGTCGCTGTTGCGTGCTGAACTGCATGATGGGCAGCTTTTTTGCGTCTCCAACCAGACGACGCTGGCTGTACGTGGCGGCGATACAGCCTGCGACCCTGATGGCAGACACACCCATGATGGAGAGAGAGAGCGTGCCGACGGACACCCTCCAGATATGGGCAAGGAAGCCCTCTCGCTCGTTGTCGACTCGCGACAGCGATCCGAGTAGCGCTTCGGGTCGAAGGCGCACGTTCCGGAACGTCGTGATGGAGTGGTCCAGCGGTTTGGTCCCGGGTCTGACAGGAAGCACACGCGACACAACGCCATCGCACATGCCCCCGGCGTCATTGATCCGCACGACGAAAGGCTTCACCCCTCGGTCATCGCCGCTGACGATGAGCCGAGCAAAGACAACTGCAACACGGGCCATGCCAGCCAACGGCGATGTGGGAGGCATTGCTTTAGCGGCGCCGATGGTCGGCGTGTTCAGGCTGAAGGACCCGTCTGCTTCCATCGTCGCAGTGGTCTCCAGATTTCTCGCATCGAGGCCGTGGTCAACCTCTGTCAACATGAACTCTCCACAGGCGCGGAAATTCAGGAGCTCGTCCAGTATGGTGTTGAGATCAGGCCGCTCCCGAGAGAACTGAGAAATCGTGCCGATGCATAAGTTGAGATGGATCGTTGCGATGATGAATGCTGTCATATCCCGGGAAGACACCGCTAGTATAAACTCGATCAGCTTGATCAACTCCCCACATGAAGGGAAATCTCACGGTTGAAGTGGAAGTCCCAAAATCTTGGAGACAGCTCGGCGATGTCATCGATCGTCAGATCTGGTGAATGCTTAGCACAAAGGTATTCGAGACCCCATGATAAGCACATATGCCCTCCCTACCTTGGCTCAAGCATATCGCCCTGGCACGCTTGTAGTGCAGTGGGATGTTGGAGGGAGATGGCTCGTGACGACCGTCCTGTGTGACATCCCAGATCGTGTCGAGTAAGAGTGACGTGTCGAAGTCCATGTGGAGGCAGTTAGATTGGCTTCAAGGAAGCGAAAGCTGAACGAGACTGAAGGAGCCGCACAATAGAAAGACGTGCTAAGAGAAGGGAATAGTCGAGACAATGATTCTAAGGGTCAAAGAATGAGTTCCTCGGTTTCCTCCGCAGTACCATGAGGCTAGAATCCATCCTTAAAGGTGTTCAGTCGCTTTGTAGCTTGCATGAAACCTTGGTATGTACAGTATTCCGCGGCTCAGCAAAAGAAGCTATATTTCAAGAGGCTGTATTTGACCTGGGCCATTTCCAGACTCATACCCATCACGCAAGATTAGCTTGCATGTCTTGAGCGCAGAGCTTCTAATGGCGTTTAACGTGAACAAGGGTGCAACCAAAGGGTCAAATTCCGGCTGTTTCTAGCTTCGTCCATCTTCACAATAGCCCTTCTACGTCACACAAGGGTCAAAATACAAATACATATTCGAGATGGCTTCAAATTTATTGCGTAGAAACATCCAACAGCAGTTGCTGCACATATCTTCTCGAACATTTCTTAACCCTTCGCTATTCACGTTTGACATCTTCCTCGCTGTCTTGGTCCCCAACGCTGAGGATGAGTGCCAGGTCCGTCGAAAACTGCCACATTCTTCGACAATTGGCAGCGAATTTGATGCGAACCATCACAGAGTACACGCTCCGAGGCACAATGGATCCTGGTCAGCAATCCGCCTTGGAGTTCGATATCTCAAGAATGGCCAGCGACATACAGCATATGATTCCTTCCCCGAACAACCACGAGGGGCAGGGGCGGCATGCTTCCACTACACAGGTGCCATCAATTTTCCAGCCTTAGGGTTGAAATTCCATCGCGACTTGGTTCACACTATTCGGCGGTGTCAAATTTGAGGTGCGTTTATGGCAAGCCTGACCCTACATGGATGAACGAATGTCTTACTCACGTGGATAGGACGTAGTGTTGTTGGCGTCATCGAAGTGACTGGGCAGGATTGTTGACCGGTATTCTGTAGAATTCAGGGTTATAACAAATTTACTGTCGTGAGATGAGGCATCACAAACATTCTCTCTTCAGCCTAGCCGTAGGATAGGATACAGACTGTGGAGGAAGTAGTTCGAAGATTAAATTCACAACCATCAACTAATTATGCATAAGCTAACGTGAGACTTCGTCACGGATGCACAATTATTGTTCTTATATTTAGAAACGGGATCTCTCCTTCAGCTTCACGAGACCTACTGTATGTGTTGAGAACCTCCGGTCTGGTTTTGCTGATAAGAAACTGCTTGTGATTTGCGTGACCGTTAGATTCGGTCATGTGGCTCCATAAACTGCTGATACGGTTTGCAGACGCCTCAACAATCTTCATGAAGTTTAGCCTGTCGTGAATATCCATACTGGCATAGAATACGCACAGACTAGCCCATATCATTAGTCAAAAATCTCAACTATCGGCTGCGTAAAGTGGAAACTATAGAAGACGATACAATTCTAACGCCGTCAAATATCTTCTCCGTTGGGGACGAATCGCAGTTCACAACCTCATCGTCACTGTTGGAATACGCCTCCACAAACAAAAAAGCGAAAGGCTCATTCGTCGGCGCATATCTGCGTAGCAAAACTACCAGCTGCTTTAGGTGGCTTAAGTAGTAAGGAGAAGCATTAGAGCAGCCGCAGCCCAGTCGTATTCGATTTAACGATTCCACTTCCTTTTCTTCGGTCCCGACTTATCACACCCGCCGGCAAATGATCCATGGTGAACACAGTCCTGCAATGATTAGTCATGAAGACCGGAGAAAGCGACAGTTAGCTCTTCACGTGATGCAACTCCATCAACAAAGCAATCGTGGACTCGTTACTTCCTCTTCAACGAATACGCCTCAAAAAGTGAAGGCTTAGCATTACGTACAACATGACTTGTGGAAGAATAGCCAGTTGTGACCGCAGCTATCGCCCGTGAACGCGCAAAAGGCACGTCCGCAGGTCACAGGTGCGGAAGCTGCCGACCACGATTATGAGGGCTCCGCTTCCGCCAGATATGCCCGCGCCCAAGATCAAAACCCACGTGGGGTCCAGAGCCATTTTTGCCTCCCGCGTCCGCCAGCACCCCGGTCGGCAATTCCACGAATCGCTCGCCTGTTCCAGCTGTTCTAGGCCCAGTCTAGACCCCGCTCCGTCGAGAGCAAATTACAGATGTTTACTCGCGCAGACCCTGCAAGTCTGGTGGTTTCCTCCTGCCCCACCCCAGCGTCCATTCTAGGATTAAGCCAGATGCGAGACTGTTTATTTTGCCAACGGCCAAGTGCGGGTTTGTGACGTCATCGCACAAGGGGTGGCCCTGCCTCCTTGATTTTGCAGGTTTCGGGGAGTAGAAAGAGGAGTTAGATAGAAGTATAAGTAGAGCGTTCTTTTCCCAGTCGGAATGAGGACTTCTCTTGGTGGGCTGGGCCTCCCGCCCCCATCGCTGAGTTGCCGTTGACCTTGTCTTGACGTTGCCATATAGCGATGCCGTTGGATATTTCCAACGATGCCAGGCATGGTATGTTTTCCTTTGTTTTCCGTTGGATGAGTATTCCCAGCGTTGCCAGGCATGGTTATGCTTCCGTTGGATGACTATTCCCAGCGATGCCAGGCATGGTTATGCTTCCGTTGGATGACTATTCCCAGCGATGCCAGGCATGGTATGCACTTCCGTTGGATGAACATTCCCAGCGTTGCCAGGCATGGTCATGCGGGCGGCGAAATTCGGACTCTGCAACCTCCCCGTGGTGCCGCCTGGGAACCTATCACGTACGTGATAGAGCCAGTGCAGAGACGTGACAGCGTGGGTGCAGGCGGTGGTGATAGCTGCGCGCTGAAGCTAGTCGATTAGTTCATTCAACTGCGACGATCCTTTAACTACCCCTACGGTCATCAGCAGGGTGCTCGCCATATCTAATGCAATCATCTCTCTCAAGCTTAGAATACGTACATGACTCCCCATTCGTACACTTTCATCGTGATTGCAAATGTTGCCGGGGCGTACGTATAGTATTGATGGCATGTCTCTTTGATGTCCTTTCCTTAGGCATGTAATATCTGAAGCTGTTAGCTGGGGTGAATCTTTCGGTATAGGGTGCGAGGTCCGTGACGTTAGTTGGGCGGCGACGTGGGAGCGCGATATCGAGCTTGCACTGCGATGATCTGGAAGTTTCACCTCTCGAGCATCAAGCAACAGCCGGATCGGCGCCATTGAGGGGGAGACAGTTGAAGCAATACAATGCTATCAGTCGCTGTGCTGTATGCCGGTCGGCCCTTTCCCCAAATATCCTAACAGGTTGCCAGGAGCTATAAACGCCATCTCTGCGACTAGGTACGCTTCGAGAAAACAGCAGCACATATCCCCCCACTGCAGTCGGGCTCGGGCTAATAGGCAGGGCTGGACATTGGCATTGCTGAGTACAACCTTCTCCCTTCCTGGCTGTTCTCGCCGTGAAGAACAGCCACTTTCGAAGGTAAGAGCCATTACAGCCGTGCCCGAGGTTTTCAGGAGCGAGCTGTGCTTTATTTAGCCAGCAAGGCGGCGAACATGCAGTAGATGTTCTCTTTTTATTTTTGTTTTGGTTTTTGTTACAGTATCTCACATGCTCGTATTCTCTACGCCGTGCACCAACCAGCACGGTAGACAGCACCACACCCGAAATATCCACGTGTACCAGCTTCCGTCATGAATACGCCGACGATCAGCAAGATCCGCTGCATGCGCTGTCGCAAGGAGGCCGAGCTTACTCCGACTGACGATCCTGAAGACGCAGGCATGATTAGCATTGGATACAATCTGTTTTATTGCATTCAATGCGCCAATGAAACCGGGCGCCGAGAAGCGGGCTGCCGAACCAGCACTTCCGTCGTCTAAGACCTCTGGGAGAGGGGACCAAGTGAGCAGGCAACCCCAACATTTGCCCAGTGTGCCTAATGCTCTCTACGTTACAGACACACTATCTTAATAGCAGACGCAACTCTGGAAGACATGAAGTTCGGTTTCCGGGGCCACGTTCATACCGCCTCAGATGAACCTCTTCTCTTTGAAAGGCATACTGGCTCTCAGACTAGTCCAATAGAACTAAAGGATAAGCCACAGACATAGTTCGGATGCATCCAGGAAATATAGCTATAAAGCTGGGATCCAGTACAAATCTCGCTCCTGATGATAGTCAATATGAACTCCTACAATATTACAGTGGCCAGCCCCAGGCAGACGGATCACATGCGCTTATCGTCTGCGGTTCCGCTGTGACGAGCCCCGCCATCTATCTTGATGAGCTGCCTGGTACGGCAGGAGCCGTTCCTGGCGGGGCATGAGCCGCATGTGCAGAGACACCTGCTGCAGAAAGCGTTGCACCCTGGCCGCTTGCGTCCTGGAGAGGCCGGCGTGCGCCGCTCTCGCCGCCGGTGCCGCCGGAGCTCTCGTGTCTTGCGCATTTACCGTCTCCCATCCGGAGACGTCTCCGGACCGCCCGTTCGCCACCCTGCGCCCGGACTCCACTGCTTCGGAAACGCCGTGCGCACCAAACATGCCAACCAACGTATCCGCCCGATGGATGCCATCAGCGACAGCACCATCGGGCATCTCTTGCTTGATGATACACTCCTCAGCATTCCGGAGGGCTGAGTCGTCGGCCATCCGCCAGTCAACTTGGGGCCAGTCCTCCGTTCTCCTCTCCCCGCGCCTGGCTGTATATGGTGTCCCGATGTGGCCGATGGCCCCCTCACCAGCACAACCGGCGCCGTTGATGCCGACGCTGTTGTCGTGGGCCTGGGACACGGCTGTGTTCGCATGAGCTGTCTTCCGGGGTGGCTCCGCACTGAGACTTACAAACCCATTCACGTCCGGCATGTATTGGCCCCCGGGGACGTACACGGCCCCCTCCAGCCGGTCATGCGTCGGGTTGAAGTAGACGACAGTGGAAAACACCTGGGATGTTTCGCCTAACTGGATGATTTTCCCCTCGGCGCTCCTGCCGGATTTGCGGACCTTGTCTTTGGCTTTTTTTTCTTCGGCGCTGACTTTTTCTCTTGTTGGTGGATTGGTCATGGTTGCGACGGTGCTGCCCTGCCTCTCGGTAACCGTGTCCTGCCAAGGGACCCGCAACTTTGACCGGGCCTGTCTGGGACGGCAGCGCGGTAACGTTCTCACATATGGCCTGGAGCCAGAGTGAGGTCGGCCCGGGGTCCCACAGCGTCCATTTTTGACCATCTCATGTTCCGCACCGGCCCACACGGCCTGACTTCCTGCTCCGGAGTCAGATTCGGCTCCTAGTGAGGTGCAGATCCGGCCGAAAGTGGCTCGTCACAATGCGATCCGCCCTGGGTGTGACCTCTCTCGGGGACAGGTCACCCCGCTACGATCTCGACCCTCGACTGTGGTCTAGGTCGTCTGCATGGACTGCGGTCTAGACTGGACTTGACTGTGGAACATACTCGGTTGTTTCCCAATCATGCTTGTCCCATGCCTGGCACGTCGACAGGCAAAAAGAGCATGCCACCATACAAAGTCGGTCTCTCTGGGTTTGAGAAGTTGATAGCAGTGTCTGGATCCGGTTCAGCAGAGTGCAGATGTTCCAACATCGCGTCCGTACATGCGGCATTTTTACGCAAGTTTTCATTCTGTGGATAGGATACTTAGGTGGAGAGGTCATCGTTAAACGGGCAAACTCCAAGGGGGAGGGGATGCAATTCAAGGTATACCATCGAGATGGCCGAACTCGAAGCCCACTGTCAGGTGATTGTCGTCTCGCAAATGGGCTAAGCCCAATGATATTTCAATTCACATCGTAGTATGTACAGTATAGATCACTAAGCCAGGTATGGAATGTCCCAACGTGAGCTGGTGTGAGACGCTTTCAACTCACTACACACGCTTCCCAAACAACGGATTCTTTCAAGAGGCCTTGCAGCTACTCAGGGTTTGCGACTATATGCATTGCACAATTGATGAATTTCGTATGTATTGTTGAAGCAAATGACTGTGACGAAGCTGATAGCGCAAAGTCGTTGTTGCAATCTCGTGCCGGCCAAGCGACGCGCAGCGGTTGTCACTGATGTCGCCTTCGGAGCTTGTACGGCTTCAAAAGACGTACCTTCGCCATTGCGAGATCAGGAAAACTCTGCAACAGCCGCAGGACGCCTTCGATAGGCTCATAGGATGATATACGCCGCATGTGGACAGAAAAGTGGCGCCGAGTCTCAACAGTTGTCGTAACGAAATTCGGTCTCCCGTTCCTGCCTCCGAGTTCAAGGCCAGTTACTGCGGCTACTTTCTGGACTCGCTTAGTCATGGATCAAAAACATGATGAACATAAGCTCCTGTTGCACGGACACAGTCGCGGCTGAAATTGGTTTCCTGTCCCATGCTTTGGGGTTGTGAATACATCTTAGCCGCTTATGTTTCTTTAGATAAGCGAGATAGCAGGAGCCTACCACCCTTGCCACGTAGCCAGATGAATACGTCACCAGAGAGCAACAATCAGCTTATGGTGTGATCGACGTAGTAATCAGAACGACCCCAAACCGTTTACAGAGATTATGTTATTGGCAGGGTTTGTGACAGAACACGAGGCCACCTGCTCCACAAGACACAGAAAGTCTTCCAAAGCAACAAGCCCTTCTCGACTGTCTTGGATGTCGGGTGATCTTGGCATTCGCGAAGTAACGGTAGTCGGCCACACTATTGTCCGTATAATTCCAGCGATGATCCGCGCCTAATCTGGAACCACGCGACACAGTAAGGGAAATTTTAGAATGCCCTGTTCAAAAGCGTATAGTACTACCTCTTGCTGCGAATATATAAAGACAGCCATAGTGCCCTCAGACCGCATCGACAACGCATCCTTCACCATACCATTCTCATATCATATCCGGCACCAGAATACGTCATCTACTTCCAATACACCACCAACTGGCTCCGGCCTCGGAAAGACCCTTCAGATGGAAACGCAACCAGTTCACCGTACCAGCAACAAAGACGAGGCCCATGAGGTCTCGACGATGGAATGGCAAGTGAGAAGAATTCAGGGACACCGCGAAATTCATGGTGTGATTCACTATGACGTGGTCTGGGAACCGACCTGGGAACTCGGCCGCAGACTTCAGCACATGGCAACAGAAATCATCGCTTGGAACAAACAGCACGATTACTCAGATTATAAAAGACAGCCATCTTATCGATCAGACCCTGTTCTCAAGCATTGGTCGGGCAAGGTCATCGGGCGAGATGAGAGGGACGGCGAGACATACTACAGGATTGAGTGGGAGACCACTGTGGAACCGGAGGCCAATTTGGAAAATGCCAGCAGTCTCTTGAGCGAGTATAAAGGCCATAACACAGATTTAAGCGCAAGTGTTAATGGTGGGCATATGATAACCCTATGAGACGGCAGGGTTTCAATACTTTCAGACCAAAGTCTATATATATAGATGAGACAATGTGAGGAGACAATATTTGAGTAGTTCTCTATAATATAATGGTTCTCTGGTGCTCTATTCTAGTCTATCGTGATAGAATGTAGGCAAGTTGGTTCTGATTACATTCTAATGCTCATCTTACTCAGCTACGTCCGGTTAGTCGACCAGTGAATATGAGCCTCCGAAGGTCTTGACGTAAGCTCGGTTTGAGCCTTTTCTCGATGTACGTATTACTCTTCGTATCATCAAACGCGCATCTTGTCGCGCGAATACGTGTTCTCCGGACGCTGTCATGGGGGGGCGGGGTTGGGTTGTACTATGACTTAGGATTCAGGCTTCCAACCTGATAATGTGTATTTCGGCTCGCCGAACCACTGACAGCACACTCAATCACTGTCTTTCTGTCTTACTCGGGAGACACAAAGCCAGAGGTTCGTTCCCATCTCGGCATGATGACAGAGACGAGAAGAAGAGTGGGAAGGTCCTCGTTTAGTCTGCTCCACTGCCCCGACTCTTGGGGAATGAAGAGTGTCCGTAGTACCAACCCGAGCTCGCCACCGGAAGTCAAGATGAGAGTCTCGTTTCTCGCTTGGCTGTTTCCCTACGACCCGGGACCGTTATCCAGGAGCTAAGAATATAACCCCTCCACCGGGGACGGGGGAATGCTACCGGTAGTTAACGTTGTATCATTGGTTTCCAGGAAAGATAAATTTTGCCAGGGCTTACATGAGAAGCGGGGGACTTAGGATGAGCGGCGATATGTTATCGTTATAAAGTGATTAATTAGCTACTATGTCTCATCACTGAAAGGGACGAGGTGTTGAAAATGAACCATGGACACCTCGTAATTCTATATTTACATACAACGTCTTCGTTTCGACTGAATGTCTCCCTCCTCTGTGCCTCTCTTCCCTGGGCTTTGGATCTCGGCCTGCGTCATGTCCCCTGTGCCTGGAGTCTTTCCAGTGATGTCCTCTACTGCCGTCATCGCCAGTGCCATCAACGGAGCAAAAGCGTCATCCGGTATGCCCGCATCATCGTCATCGGACAATTGGCCGCACGTCTTCTGTAACGAGTGCTCCAGTCTCTCGCCTGCAACGCTTGGTGATTGTGGGTCTGTGATGGAATCTGACATTTTTGAAGCCTGGAGCGACATGGAAAACGCTGCTGGCGACAAAGCACTGCACGACAGCTCCATAGGAGACATCTCTAACTCTAAACGGCAGATATACTCGGCTTGTGCGTGAATGGTTTGATCCCGGGCTTTGATCTGTGCCTTGTGTTGTTGGATATCTTTGTGAAGTTGCTGGAGCTCCGCGTCTTTGGAGGTAGCATGCTCGTGGCAGCATAACATGCATTTCGTCATCTGATCTATGATGGCAAAAAGGCTTGGGGTGAGGTTATCGGGACTACTGGTTGTAGCAAGATGAGGTACTTCCATCTTGCTTCAAGTTGTTGTGGAAACTGTCGCGCCGATCAAACATTTGATTTCGGTGCCGACGGCGTTCTTTTGAAAGAAAGTAATGCTACTGGAGCAAACACATATAGTGGTGCCCGCAAACAGCAAAAAGCAGACGAACTGCCTATTGAATAAGCCAGCGTAAAGCGGATCTTGAGATGTTTCTGGCATTGGACAGCCAGAATTAGCCCCTGGCGTGTGGAGTCTGTCTCGTATTTTACATTGCTATGTAGTTCAGCTGTCTGGTGAGTAACTTTGATCGGAAGCTTGTGACGTCAGGAGCCAATTCCGAATTGCCGAGAGTTGATCCCCATTAGGGCGCGAACAAGCAAGCACGCACGCATATCTGCGTTTTAACCTCACAGCCGAGTCTTATTCCGCCGCATCTCAGCGTAGCCATCGTCAACTAGATAGGATTTGTCTTCCAAGTGTTTTGATAATATCGCTGGGCTGGCCTTTGCCTCAGAGATGCCTTTTCCATGAGTATTGTGACTACTTCGCGGCCACTCAATCTTTCTGATGGGATACCACCAGCTCCTGGCCATTTATTCGTCCTGCTTTCGTAAGGGTTCATGGCCAAAGACCAGACATTCTTAGGGGTCCTGCGGCAGCTAATGCACAGCCCACCGACTTACCACAACTAAAGTATGACATGAAAACCAATGGATTTCTGAGGAGGTACTTTGAATCACGATGTGATATGAACATTTGTTGGCTTCTTTGACCCCCATAGCAGTTCGGTTATTACCAACCCAGGCCAGCCTGCATGGCTGTCATAAAAGTCTGTCTGGGTCTGCGTGGTATAAAACCACAGGCTCTCTCTGCTTAAAGACCATTGCATCTTCGTCCAACCACCTCTTAATGCTGTCAGACAACCATGCTGTTCACTGTTCATTTATCAACGCATCTCTTTCGCTCTATTCGTGGCGCACCATGCTTACCAAAGTTGTGCATTCAATGGCAGATCTCTGGTATCATAGCTCAAAAGCTGCTGCCTGGGTTGCTGTTTCGTTTGACAACGTCAAAATCACGATTGAGGCGAACGCTTTACGGTTAAAGACTTTATGCACGTCAACGCCACAACCCCGTTTCATTAGGGGATATCTAATATTTAGCACAGTTACCCGGTTCACAAACAAACATGACGGAAATCAAAGCCCTCGAGATTAGGATCCCTGGTGGGAACTGAAAGAGCCGGCGCCTCCTGGGCTAACCCCTAGAGGTAATCAACCGCAGCTCGCCCTGAACAAGAGCGATTTCTACAGCCTCCCTTACTAGTCAGCACGTTCATGTCGCATGCATACATAGTGTATCAGCTATTCAGTCTATGACGCGACTGCGATTGCTTGGAAGATAGTGCGTAGATTTACGTAATGTTCAATTAAGACTTTTCTTTACACTCAATAACAGACGCTACTGCTCAATGACCATATGCGCTGTGATTTCCGACTCATGGGCGTGAGAACCGGCCTTGACCCCGTTGAAGAATGTTGCCACCCGACCTTGCTTTGGAATCCAAGAGAGGTAAACCCAAAAGGGGATTGACCAGTCAGTCTAGACGAGTGTGCGAGATCCTCGAATTAAAGCGAACATGGAAGAATAGAGCCTCATTGGCCACAGCCCGCGTCCAGTTCACTTCGTTTTCAGAACCAACTGTGGCTATCCAGAACACGAAATCCAGTAGCTCCAGCCAGCAAGGCAACGCGATTGAAACCTATTCCTCCGTCTTGGATACGACAAAGTTGGCCCAGTCATCGAGGGACCGGCTGCACAACTCTCTCCATTGCTGCACCCCGCCCAGAAAGACGAGCGGCTCAATTTTCTTATGCGGGATGTTCGCGCCAGTCCACCACGCGGTGCTTTCACAGAAAATAGTCGACTTGAAGGCGTCCATTACGAGATCTTTCCACGACCGACAAGACTCGTTCGCCGGTTCAACCGAATACAGATTTTCTTCGTGCATACGCTCTAGGAGGCTCACCACCCAGTCGACCTGAAGCTCGATGAAGGGCGGTGCATTCGTTTGCGTCGTCGGCCCTTGCGGCCCGTATAACATAAACGCATTGGGCATATTCGGTATCATCATTCCAAGGTAGGTGCTGATACCATTCTTCCAAGCCTCACTCAATCGAACGCCGTTCTTGTCATGAATGTTCATGTCGAGCAGGCTCCCCGTGACGCAATCGTACCCGGTGGCCATGATGACGACATCTAATTCGTGGTGCGTGGCGGCATTTGCTCGGCCGGTGAGAACTCCTTGTCCATCAAAGGCTTTGATCGGTGTCTTCTTGAGATCTACTATTTGGACATTCGGTTGGTCTAGCGCCTCGTAGTAGTTCATCTCAAGGTTGACACGTGTCGATCCAAACCATTCGAACTGTTCCATAGGCGCGACGATGTCCATCTTCTTGGGATCCGTCATGCGGCTTCGTGTTTTGCGGACCCAAAAGTCGTACAAGCATGCGTTGGCCGTCTTGTCCAATGCGATGTCGCGATAGTTCGATTGCGTGAGACCGAGGCCGCCCCTGTTCCACAACTGCTCGAACAGGCGGTCCCGTTCTGCCTCGGGTTTGCGGCTCAAATGCTCAGGGTTCTGATTGTATGGGAGAGCTGAGGATGATTTGAACTTGGCCTGTGCAAATATGGCGTCGTAGTAATGTTTCATTTCCTCGGACTCTCTGTGCGACAGCTGTCTCTGGTGCATCGGGACTGCGATGCAAGGGTTCCGGACGAAAACTGTCAACTTGCATTCTAACTGAGCAAGCTCCTGGACAATCTGCAGACCGGAGGCCCCTTGCCCGACGATGCCAATCCTCTTGCCCGCCAGCTCGAGGCCGCTGGGCCACTCGGACGGATGTATGATTTGCCCACCGAACGCACTCTGGTTTGGAAAGGGGGGTATGTACGGCTTGTTCATCGAGCCGCATGCGAATACGGCGTACTTGGAGGCAGCAGACAGCCCCTTTGACGTGCGAAAGCGCCAACGTCTGCTTTCGGGATCATACTTCACCTCGTCCACTCGGGCGTCGAAGATCGTGTCTTTTCGGAGATCCAGTGTCGCATCGACGTGGTGGAAGTATTTGCGAATTTCCTCATGACCAGGAAACCGCTCGGTGAAATGGAAGTCGGCCCAGACTTTGGATAGGCTGAACTGATAGGCAGGCGTGTCAGAATCGACCCTGGCTCCGGGGTATCGGTTGAAATGCCAAACACCGCCGAAGTCGTCTCCGCGCTCGAGGATCTTGGCAGAGAATCCTGCTTCTCGAATCTTGTGCAAGGAATAGCAACCGCTGAACCCTGCCCGACGATGATGACGTCTGTCTCGAGCATGTTTGCCGCAGTTCCGATCATTGTGATGAGGGAGGAAGATATGTGATGTGGACGTAATCGCAGATTTCTGAAGTGGGAGTGAATTTGTACAGACGTGAGCCAGTGGTTCGGGACAATACCGGGATCACGCCATCGACTTTGGTATATAACTAACTTCATTTGTCTGTCGGCTTGGTGTAGTCCCTGTCATGGGAACAGAAGCCATGCTGTGTGATATGATCCAGAGCTGTTTCTGGCTCTGTCGTGTGGTGCGTTCTCAGGAGTATTGTCTTCGGGGCGTGTGAGAAGGGCGTGGGGGTAGATCTCACAGGCAGTGGATAGATGCCATTTGGGATCATCGCAGGGCTGCATCTGCCGCTAGGAAAAGCCTCCACCAGACCAGACATGGAGGGCCCCGAGCAGACCATTTCAAGGTCAATTAGCTACCAGAACACAACGAACCCGCGGCAACAGGCGAAACTGGCGCTCAAAAAAGGGCCTGGGTGGACTGCCCCGCCGCCCCTCAACGAGCAATGACAGCACCAATCTCAGCGCAAGAGGACGACAGATCCGGCTGAAAACTGCCGAAAGGCAGAAACTCACTACCTTACCACACTGCACAGGCCGACCGGCTGAATCAGCAGTAACGAGTCCGTGACGTTCTGGAACCCTCCATCGACGTAGAACTCTGACAGCAGTTTCTGTGATTCTCTGTCGTACGAAGACAATGTCGGCGCAATGCGCACTAATTACTGTTAGCCACCAACGATCGCGATTGGTCCGCGTGGCTCGCCACGATATATCACAATAAATGTCCACACAGGGTTTCGTAAAATTTTATTAGTCTACTGCGTAAAGCAGCATGTTCTCGTGGCCGGCTCAGCATCTGGTAGAGAGCTCGGCCGCCATCAAAGGCGGGCGCCGTAGGCCATCAGCAGCTGGACTGCTTCCTCGCTCTTGTTCCGATTGGCAAAGAACAGTGGACTTTGTCCCCACTCTCCGGGAATGTTTGGATCGGCCCCTTGTTGAAGTAGGAGCTCTGCGCAGGCTAGGTTATTGTACAATATTGCGACACCAAGAGGTGTATGCATGAATGGTTCAGTATAGACTCCGTCAGGCACGGAATACCCTTCGTTTTGCCAGTCGATCATGAATAGACAGCAGTCCCTTACTGACGGGCCGAAACCGTCTGTCCCAATATTGAAGAGCCGCCGTAAAATATCATAACCCTCGGTTTCCGCCGACAAATCTGGCAGTCCAAAATCGCCCGCCAGGGTATGCAGGATCGTATCTCCGATCGAGTCACGTAAGAAGAGGTTCGTGGAAGGCGTGAGCACACAGTGCAATGCTCGAGTTTTCCACCCACAATCGAGCTGATGTTGATGCCAGGCATTTGTCGATACCTCTCGGCTGAACAGGCGTTCTGGCGTGCGCACGAGAACATGGAAAATAATGTCATGCTGTTGAGTATGTCAGAGCGCGTCCAGCCATAGTCTAGTGTCAGCGGTACCACATCGGCGCCCTGAGCTTCTCGGTGTTCTTGATCCCCGACCCAATCCCTCGATGATGCCAGTGTTGAGCTAGCAGCCTCACTGTTGCTATCGGCAGTTCTCCAAGCTGAAGTGGTCTCAAATGGATCCGGATACTCGTACTCGAGGTAAGGGGACTCGTCCGCCGGCATATGCTGCTGTACTGGTGCGCCACCTGGCTGCGCGGGATCGTCATCGCTAGAAGTTGGCGTATGTACGCCGGAAGACCATGAATCAGAAGAAGCAGGGGTTTCTTCACCGTCTACTGAATACGGATCGGCGCCGAAGAAAAGTTCTGACGAGTCTCGGGCCGGTTGCTCCATCGTATTGGTTAAAGCTTACGTCAGTAAGTGCTGAGACAAGAAAATACCTCTGCGACACATATCGTGGTATCGGAGGCCACTTGATCAAGGTCAAAATATTTATACTTATCAGCTTACCAGCGGTCAGAATTTTCGTTAGAAAAGCATGAACCGTCGTTCGTAAGCGTCTTCTCGATCTATCAACTGCCCCTATAACGCAAGTTGTGCGGCGCTTTCGGTGTCCAAAAGAAGACGCAGCTACCTTCGCGGAACAGCTGCAGAATCGGCCACACGCTCGGAAGCCTTTTTTTGCCATGTCTGTTGCATCGAATCAGTCAAATATCTGTGCATTCATGCAGCAAGAACGATCGAAATTGTCATTCCTGGAGGGAAAATTAGTGCGCTGATTCTGCGGAAAAAGCCGGCCTTAGCCAACCATACATGACAACATTTCACGCGTCCTAAGGCAGGAGACCACTGGTGGAGATTCAGCATTCTTGCGCAATCGATTCGCAGGCTTTTGAACTTACTTCACGAAAAGCAAGTTGCATAGAGATGAAGGGCTCTTTGCCAAAGGGTAAGTTTGGGTGCAGCTCGACTCCCATAGATTATTCACTGACAGTGCCTCGCCAAGCCATGACGGGAGCAAGCGGTAAGTCGCCAAATCAGAAGCCGCCTGCTTCTGTCCAAAGCGAAAAAGTGAAGCCTTCCATTACTCGTGATTCACGGTACGCCCCATACCTCGGAGCTTGACGCATGCCGGAAAGCTGATAGTTGGTTAGCCACAAGGTCAAGAACGCAAAAAAGCATCAGGCGGGCAACGCCATTCAGACTGTGCCGATCACGCCTTGGGCCACGTCCAGCTGGGTGGCGAATGGCAGACTTGTCATGGAGCTCGTCAATGGCAGGATGGCGTATTATTTTGTGGCCGACGATGGTCGTGTGATAGGTATCTACCCTGGTGTTTGGAGTTTTCCACCAATGTTCCAGTGGTCGTCAAATTAAAAGGTGGCAAGCTGTTGATTTTAGCCATATTTCCAAAGATAGATGCCACGCTGTAACCCGTGTATTCAGTTTCGTTGCTCCTGATTGATGATACAGCGTAGTATTTTTAGGGGTGAGCATAGCTATGGAAAATGCAAGATTTGATGTAGATCATCGTTATGTTCCCGTTGAGCGACGCTGTCTAAAGGTGTATATGTATTCAAAAGCTTCCAAAATTCGCATATTCTGCTAAGCATAGACCTGCTACGGTACATACAAGACTTCTTGGCTTTAAACACATCCTGGCTTTGACTGGACAGGCCCGGTAGTCGCCCCTTTCCCTTTGGGATGGCGCAGCGTGTTGGAAGTGCTTTTGTTTACCATATTGGTCACGAGCTTGCGATGTGCTTTATCGGCTTCTTTCCGTTTCCGTGCATTGCGAGTCCGAAGAGAAGGCCAGATCTTTCAGTCGACTCCAAGTCCCTGAGACATACCGTCCGGTCCGATGACGATGGCTTTTTTGATAGATAAAATTCACTGTCCGGTCAAAACGGCAACGGCGACTCGTCAGCAGCATTTTTGTTTGAATTTCCTTTTCCTCCTCTGGCTGTAGCTGAGATGGAGGTCTGTTGAGTGTGGTTTGCGGGCACGCTTGTGATGCGAAATAGGGTGTTGCAGGATCAGGAAAGAGTAAAAGATCTTGATAAGCATCGGATACTGTTCGACTGAACATTTGAGAAAAGAGATCACCGGACATTATGATGTTACAGTATCTTCAGACGTTGCAAGTTCAAAGTGATAAAGTTTTAGCTCTCACCGCAACAGGGCTACTTATGAGAGCCTTCAGCATGAGCCATATTTGACACCAACCTTATCAGCTTCAGCTGCCCAGACATGTCAACACATACACCGTACTATCGTTACGTCTACAGCCAGTTTTGACCCCAATTCAAGAATGCTTTAAAAGGCGAGACGATGTGCGGATGGCTTTATAACTCCTTTTACTACATGCTGAATCAAACCGCAGAAACCACCATGGAGATATGGGCGTTTGCCAATATATACACAGCTGCTCGTACACCTAGCCCAGTCCAGTCATCTTCAAGCACATTGACAACGCTACCTCAAGCGTGCACCTGGCCTCCGAGAGAGAATCCGCCGACCACAACGGCAGCTCATACTACCTCACTACCGGACACGCTGACTTCCACTCATCGATTCTGGAACGCTACTTTCGCCCAAAACACACCAAACATAAGCACTGTGATCGGCGTGACGACGACGACATCCAGTAGCAGCAATCTTGAGTCGTCTTGGACGTATCAAAAACCGACAATGCACATATCTACAGCGGTACCCGTCAGCGCTACTGTCTCTCGCCGCGCCCGCTGTAACTGCGTCGCAGCCTTGTTCATTTCCCTGGTCGTCGTGTCTCTCTGGGGGTATCCTGGTTAGAAGGACTATGGGCCGTCTAACGATGCTGATTCGCAAATAATTCATAACAAAGGGAGAAGCAGCCAGTACCGTCATAGGCGGATGCGTGTTTACAGTCTGTCTGGGTCGAGTATGTTGGCACCATGCTTCCGTGTTCAGTAAGATTTTTCAAGATTTGAAATTGCATACATGGTGTACTGTCAGACAAGTCAAAGGTCGAGCTCTTTTCGACACAATTAGAGGAATTTTCAGATTAGAGCCTTTGAATTTCAAATTCGCTGCAAACACAGCCACAGATATTTGTGATGGAGTTGTTGTTTCTCAACCGTTGAACTCAGAGTTCTTCGTTTCATCGCCTCTTACTCTGCTGAGACTGGGAGGAAAAGAGCTTAATAGCAAGAAGGATAGGATAGCAATACCTCCCACAACCCCATGCGAATGAAAAGTGTCAAAAGCGGGATACCGAACAGCATTTAAATATTTCCCCGCAACTTACGCAAGTGGATCAACGAGGTAAATAAATGACGATACTATAGGCCCAACAACAAGTATGAACAACCCTCAGAATAGCATCCTCCTTGTGGCTCAGTCGACTCTCGGATAGTCCAAGGCCATCGTCGGCGATTCTGCATGGATCTTAGTGCTTCAAATATCAACCGCTATTCTACTGCTCGATGTCAGCTGCAAGGAGCTGTCGTGGACACAGATTTTGGCGTGGAAGTGCTGCCCCACTTTGTTGTAGATGTCGACAATATATCGCTGAGGTCTTCGCTGAGCGGTTCGAGGGCTTTATGTCTGGCTTGCCTTACCCCTTGTCACCTAGTCAGTGCCAGCATTCAATTCTGGAAAGAGTATGATACGCTGGTGTTTGAACCTCCATATCCACCCTTGTTCAATCTGCTCGTGAACGACTTTGACCCTTGGGTTTAGCGTCCAGCTAGCCACTTCAAGTCCCAGCCTTTCTTTTCGACCGGCTACCTTCTCCTGATATGGTTTATTGCAAATTATGAGCGTATCTCGTGCTATACGTTGACACTGTGGTGAGGTTAAAGAGACAATTCTCAGAGGGAGACCTCAGCCTACAGCATTACGCAGGTTTGATGAGAGTAACGAACACATTTCAAATGCCTCTCACTCCAAAGACATGCATCTCAACAATTTGGAAATGCATGACAAACCGAACAGACATAAGAACCTGTCAGGAGCAGATAGCCTTGTGATTTGCATCCCATCACTGATTTTATCAGATCATTCGACGCGTTCATCGCCCGCGTTCTAGGAGCCAACCGAATGTGAAGCCGAAATCATAGACATAAAGACGACTTTCAGGCTACTACGCAGCCCCAGGCCTGTGACATGTCGGGTTATGTGGATTATCAATTTCAGCATTTGCCCAAAGCACAAGCTGACCGTCGGTTGTGTTGAGGTTCTGAGCCTTTGAGGCCGGTCAATGGCGCAATAATGCTGGCCAAAATCCTACAAGCTGCCTTTTTCGCTCTGAAATGAGAAAACATCTTCATTTTATGCGACGACTCCAGGTACAGTACCAATGCGTCGTTATGTCTCGCCAAGTCGTCTCTCCTTGTGACAATCAAGTATGCCGGATCTGGCCTCAAGACCACGGCCTGGGGAGGGACGTGCCCACAGCCGGCAAGAGGTGGGGTATGCACTGTAATGCCACGTTGCAGACGGAAGTTTCTCGCCGACAAAACACAAAGATCACGAAGAGGTCGTTAACCGGCGCGACAGATCCAATTACGGAGCATCGGTTTGCCCTAACAAGAAGGCGCTTTCTGGCTTGAACAATGCCCAAGATACCAATTCGCAGTCCTGCAGCCGGCCATTTACAGCAAGAGGTGCATAGGATCGTCTTTGGCTGCTCTGTGAAATTGCCGACCGCAGATCTCAACCGTAAGTAAGAACAAACTGGCGATGATCCGTAAGGTCGGAGTGAACACGTCTGTCGCCGTGACCGCTCGTCGCGTCCTGGACTCAGAGCCGGATGGGTCGAAGGTTCTCCTGTCTCTTCATCGATATCAGCCATCGTGATTTGGGTGGTCTTCTTACAACAGTATCCTTCCATCCTTTGTGAAGTTTGTTGGCCTCGGCAGCGGTGCGCGTTACGTGGTGGTCTTGGACCGCGAGTCCCGATGGCAGATTAGGGGCGATAGTGGGCAAGCTCTGACAGCGCCGGCCAACCGCGGTTTGCGCAAGCCACTGTACTTTCTCACTCTGACACCTTGAAAGGTTTTCTAGGGTGTCCTGCCGCTGTGCATTCCAAGCAACATCTAGTGTGCTCACTGACGGCTTGATCACCTGGCATAGTAGATGCCAGGTAATCGCTGTCAGGCGTGACTCTCGCGGCAGACCCAAACACCAGGTACGCACGGGCCACAAGCCTTGATGAGGTCTTGTGATCCGTGCGCAGGCGATAATGTCGTCATGTCTAGATACGTACAAATCGCACTAGAGGGAACGCATCTTAATAGCTATCCTATCTTTTCTTCTTTTAACTCTAGCATCTGGACTTATCTATGTATATTTAGTTGTGAAAATCTCAAGCATCTGCATCAGTCGACTGGCTGATAGTCAAGCTCTCGCAGCCACAGGTTGCTATGGAGGTACTTGCGGATATCTTCCCTTTTCTGGCACTCAGCGTATAAAGGGTGGTTCTCATCCATCAAATAGCCTCCCGCAAGGCCAGAGAGGGTGTCACGCGTTGCGTTTGTAGCAGATACTAGATCTACGGTAAGAGAACGTTCGTCCGTGGAAATGTAGTTCTTACCGAGCAATAACATGTCTCCCATTTTTCCAACCGCTTCTGGCGATGTTCTGTCAAAGAGGTGGGATGCTTCTGTAACGGGCTAGAGCCCGGCCGAGATCTCCGGCTTTGCCGGAGCAGCTACCGAGATCCGGCTCCGCCGGATCCACTATTCTGCTGTAGCACACCGCCTAGCCCCGGTCTGCATCACTGCTGCTAGGCGCCTATCCCTGTAAAGTCCTTTCCTCCTTCTTCAGCTTAGAATAGTCAATCGACGGCACCTCTACGTTGAACAAGCCTAGGGGCCAGCCCCTTACATATTCTAAGCTCGACAACAAAAGACGCTATACGAAACCTCACGAGAGCGATATGACGATTCGCTAGAGGGTAGTGCAAACGAGAAGACGCTATACGGAACCTCACGAGAGCGACACGACGATTCGCTAGAGGGTAGCGCAACGAGAAGACGCTATATGGAACCTCACGAGAGCGGCACGATGGATCCGCCAGAGGGTAGCGTAAACGACGCGATGAATGCTGAGATTGATCGCCGGATCAACGAAGCGGTCAACGCAAGCGTCCGTCCTCTTCAGGACCAGATGGCCCAGCAGACGGCCCAGATGACGCAGCTCTTGACAGCTCTGAATGGGCTTATGTCAACGGATAGAGCAACCCCTACGCCGCTTGCGAGCAGCGTAACGACCCCGTCCACAGCCGATACAACTATACAGGCAACGAGCGACGGTATAACGATGGCAGCTAGAGGGCGGAGGAAACATCAAATACCAAACCCACCAAAGTTTAGCGGCATACGTAAAGATTTCCAACGTTGGTTCCTAGAGATGAAGGGAAAGATACGAAGAGATAGGGAAGCTTTCGACTGTGATGCCGATATATTCGCATACATCTACGCAAGGCTGGAAGGCACAGCTCAAACCATGGCGTCACCCTACTACGCTCAAGGCGGAGCAGATGGAGCGGAATCCTCCGATCAGTTTATGCAATACCTTGAGACTCGCTATGGAGATCCCAATGCAGAAGCCAGGGCACTGGATAGGCTACGTACTATCCGACAGAAGGAAAACGAAAGCTTTGCTACATTCCTCCCAAAGTTTGAGAAGGAGTTAGCAGAAGGTGGAGGAGGACACTGGGCAGACGCAGTCAGAATCAACTATCTGAAAGGAGCCCTGAACTCCACTCTGCGGGACCGTCTAATTAGTGTAATCGATCCCCCGAAAACCTACCCAGAATACGCCCGGGTCCTTATGATAATAGGGTCAGGGCTAGATAGTAGGACCTACCAGGAACGTCACGAACGACGACGATACCGAGATGCCGATGGGGACACCCTCATGGCTGGAGTCAGCCGGACTAAGGAGCCCAGAAGAGCCGCAAAGTCACAGCGCTACCGCAGCGACTCTTCCTCATCAGAAGACAACATAAGGCCCCAGAAAGATAACCGTAAATGCTATAACTGCAATAAGATCGGCCATATTGCTACACGGTGCCCTAAGCCAAGACGTTCAGGGCCTAAGAAGGTCAAGAAGGTTGAGAAAGCTAAGAGGCGAGAGGAGAGCAGCGATAGTAATGCTATAGAGGAGCTAGGAAGCTCTGAAGCTGAAGAGAGCTCGGGAAAAGAGTAACTCTAACGCGAAGTCGGGCGTTAGAGGCCAAGCCTAGTGACATTACAGAATGGAAGCAGTTCAAGCATCACATGAGCAGCAAATCAGCAGTGATCACTACCCGCATACACAAGGGCACTCAAGCAGACGCCCTAGTAGACACTGGGTGCGATCTATACTCCCTTATCGACCACGACCTCGCCCGTAAGCTCCGCCTACCGGTAGTAGACCGCTCTGAGCGGCTGCTAGGCAGCTTTAGCGACGCTACAGGCGCTACAAAAGCAACAGGTGTAGTTGTCTTCAACCTAGAGCTGTGTGGTTATGATGAGAAGATCTTTGCATATACCGTACGTAGCCTTGGTGACGACCTGTTCCTAGGGAAGCCTTGGATGGAGAGGAACCGTATTCTATACGATGCCGCTGCACAACGGATACGGCATAGGAGGGGTGGCGTAGACCTACGCTTAAAAGGCGAAGAAGAACCAGATCGAGTAAGGGAGATCAGAGCCGCGCGTCTCCTTCCAGGAGCTCCTTTCACTGCACTCTATAGGAGAGCACAACGAGACACCAAACGAACTGCAGGATACGAAGTCCGAGCCATCAGCCTAGCAGATATACAGAAGGCCCTTACGAAGAAGACTGAGAAGGCAGATCTAAAGGCCCTCCTTCCGCCAGCTATACTAGCTGAGTTCCACAAGCTGTTCCAACCTGACGAAGCCGCCAACCTTCCACCACATCGTCCTGGGGTCGACCATAAGATCCCTATCAAACAGGATAGTAGTGGTAATGAGACTGTACTACCATGGGGGCCGCTCTATAGCATGTCACGAGAAGAACTCCTCGTCCTCCGTAAGACCCTACGAGACCTACTGGATAAAGGCTTTATCCGCGCCAGCAGCTCAGAGGCATCAGCACCAGTACTGTTCGTACGTAAACCAGGGGGAGGGATACGCTTTTGTGTTGACTACCGCGCCCTTAATGAACTCACTAAGCGCGACCGATACCCTCTCCCCTTAATCCAAGAGACACTACGCACTGTTAGTGCTGCTAAGTGGTTCACGAAACTGGATGTGGTTGCAGCGTTCCATAAGATACGAATTGCTGAAGGAGAGGAGCATAAGACGGCCTTCAGGACAAGATATGGGCTATTCGAATGGCTAGTTGTACCCTTTGGGCTTACAGGAGCCCCCGCTACATTTCAACGATATATCAACGGAGTGCTTCGAGAGTACCTAGACGATTTCGCTACGGCATATATGGACGACGTACTGATCTACTCAAACGGCTCACGGCAAGACCACGAAGCAAAGGTTAAGCTAGTACTACGGAAGCTTGCTCTTGCAGGGCTCCGGCTAGACCCTCATAAGTGTGCGTTCTCTGTGAAGACAGTCAAGTACCTAGGGTTCATTATCACCGCAGGAGTAGGCATCTCCTGCGATCCTGAGAAGCTGAAGGCAATCAAGGAATGGGCTGCGCCAAAGACGGTTAAGGGAGTTAGAAGCTTCCTAGGGTTTGCAAACTACTATCGGATCTTCATCCCAGCATACTCAGAGATTGCTGGACCCCTTATATCTCTTACAAAGAAGGGCGTCCTATTCCACTGGGGTAAAGAGCAGGAAGTAGCATTCCAGGAGCTTAAGAGGATCTTTGCAGCCAAGCCTATCCTACATCAACTAGACCCTGAGCGTACAACCTACGTTGAGGCTGACTGCTCAGGCTTCGCCCTTGGAGGAGTACTGTCACAAGAAGATGAGCATGGGAGACGTCACGCAGTAGCATACCACTCGCAGCGGCTGAATGCCGCCCAGTTCAACTACCCAATCCACGATAAGGAGATGCTAGCTATTATTAGCTGCCTACGAGCATGGAGAGCGGAACTGCAGAGCGTCAATAAGTTCAAGGTTCTATCTGATCATAAGAACCTGAAGTACTTCATGACAAAGCAGAGGCTCACAGAACGACAAAGCCGATGGGCAGAGGAGCTGTCTCAGTACAACTTCGAGATACAGTACCGGCCAGGAAGTGAAGCAGTAGTGCCAGACGCACTCTCTAGACGCGAACAAGACGTACCTACGTCTCTAGAGGACGAGCGCGAACAAGGCCGGATTCTCCAGCTTCTTCCCGAAGTAGCCCTTACCTCAACGCGTACACGACGCGTAGAGGCAGCCCCATCAGTGCTTGTGTTCACCGACGATAAGGAACTACAGCAACTCTGGGACCAGACCCAAGGGCAAGACCAAGTCTACCAGCAGGCATATAATGCTGTGAAACAACGAGAAAGAAGCTTCCCTCCTAGCCTCAAGCTAAAGGTCCAGATTGCTGAGTGTGAGATCGATAATGGCAACCGACTACTATTCAGAGACCGGATCTGGGTACCAGGTAGCGAAGACCTAGATAGCGAGGCGAACACACTACGTACTCGTATCGTTCAAAGCAGCCACGACTCAGTACTTAGTGGCCACCCTGGTAGAGATAATACCCTCGCGTTAGTCAGTAGGCGCTTCTACTGGCCTGGCCAGTCACAGCTAGTACGACGCTTCTGCCGCAATTGCGATGGCTGCGGGCGAAGCCACATCTGGAGAGAGCATCGAAAAGGACTTCTGAAACCTCTACCAATACCGCAGCGTATACGAAGCGACCTCGCTATGGATTTCATTACCGACCTTCCCCTTACGGATAAGGGTGAGCGATACCTTTGGGTAATTATCGACCGGCTAGGAAAAGGCGTAACCCTTGAAGCTATGGAAAGTATGGAAGCTGAAGCCTGCGCTGAACGATTCCTGAGCTGCCACTTCCGCTTCCACGGCGTCCCTACTTCAATCGTGAGCGACAGAGGAAGCAACTGGACGAGCCGCTTCTGGCGGCAATTCTGCAAGCTTTTAGGAATAGAACAGCGGCTCAGTACTGCCTATCACCCACAGACTGATGGCGGCCCAGAAAGGATGAACCAAGAGATCCAGGCCTACCTACGCAATTACATTACCTACTCGCAGAAGGATTGGGCGAATAACCTCCCAGCAGCTCAACTAGCGCTCTGCAGCCGCGATAGCAGCGCTATAGGCATGAGCAGCTTCTTCTTAGAACACGGATACCACCCAGAGCCTGTCCGGGTTCAAGAGGCAGACCCAGAAGACCATGGGGGCCGTCGCGAGGACCTGGCACGCAAGTTGGTAACAAGGCTCCAGGACGTGATGGATATGGCACGGTCGACCCTTGCCTCAACGCAGCAACGCTATGAGGAGCTGGCTAACAGGAAGCGCCAGCCTACGGAGAGACTAGAAGCAGGCGACAAAGTCTGGCTTCACATGGGCCACTACAGGTCTCCTAGGCCATGCAAGAAACTGGATTGGTTGCACCATAAGTATACCGTTACGAAGGTTATCTCACCATACGTGGTAGAGCTTAACGTGCCAACGGCTATATACCCACGCTTCCACGTGGATACCCTGAAGCGTGCAGGTAACGACCCTTTACCTGGGCAAACGCTAGACGACGAGCAGCCGCCCCCAATTATAGATGACGAAGGCGAGGAGACCTGGAATGTAGAGAGTATCGACGCCGCCGCCTGGAAGCGTCGAGGGCGTGGGAGACGCCGTGAAGTGCTGGTTAAGTGGGAAGGATACGCAGAGAGAACCTGGGAGCCTATCGAGACGCTCCAGGGGACGGAAGCGATGGAGGCTTACGAACAACGTTACGGCCCTGCGATGAAGCACGACGGAGACCCAGCTCTAGCGCCACGGACGCGCCGCCGGAGGGGAGCGGGGAGGTAATGTAACGGGCTAGAGCCCGGCCGAGATCTCCGGCTTTGCCGGAGCAGCTACCGAGATCCGGCTCCGCCGGATCCACTATTCTGCTGTAGCACACCGCCTAGCCCCGGTCTGCATCACTGCTGCTAGGCGCCTATCCCTGTAAAGTCCTTTCCTCCTTCTTCAGCTTAGAATAGTCAATCGACGGCACCTCTACGTTGAACAAGCCTAGGGGCCAGCCCCTTACAGCTTCCTTCCATAAGCTCGCTGCCAGGTCGGGGCTTCCGACGTAAAGTCGGGCTCTCGTGCCGAAGTCCTTCACCCGAGTAGGTTCACCATGCGACTGGCCCGCGCTGCTATGAAGATATTTAGTTACTAGCCGCTCAACATCAGACGTGCTCAGAACATGTGTCGCGGCGCTCGTGGTTATCTGCTTGTCTTCCACACAACCTGGGACGAGGGTCTGGAGATCTCCGACAGAAATTCCTTGCGCCTGCATATCGAAGTAGATAGAAATCTCCAGGATCTGTTTCCGAAAAATTGAATCAAGTCAGCCAATAGTCAGGTAAGTATTCAAATTCGCGTACGTAGCCATCGTCCAGCGTGTCGTCGTTCAGTATAGGATTCAGGATCGACTCAGCCGCGTGCACAATGCCTGGTGTAATTAGCTTGCGAACGCCGGTTCTAATCGGACTAAGAACAGCATCTTCTCCGACTTACCCAGATTGGTTACCTGCCAAACAAGGTGAATCTGCCGCGTGCGACCTCTGCAGTTGTTGTAGCCGTACACCAGCTTCTTCAAGTACGGTGCCTGGGCAGCGATGCCGTGGTCTGTGGCGACCATGAGTACTGCCTCATAGTCCCAAACCGGCACGCTGACGCCATGTGGCCCTGATAATAAGGCCAGTCGTGGCACAACATGCTCGTTAGAGTATCGCACCAGACTGGAAGTGAATCCCCGTCGGGGTTTGATGAATAGATCAACAATGCCCTGTTCCGCCTCGGCCCACGAGGTCACGACGAAGGGGTGGCTCTCGAGCAGTCGGACTCTCGGCATCCACAGCAATAGATACTGGCCCGCCTCAAACTTCAGTGGCCGAGAAAGTTGTATAGAGACACGGACAGTGCCGGTGACATGATCGACGTAGGCTCTACCAAATGTTCGTCCCATCGTCTTGTTGCGGAAGGCCATCAAGCCCACCTGTGACAGGGCCGCCAGGGCTGCCACACCAAGATAGATGTACATCCACAGCCAAGAACGACCGGCGATCGATCGCAGATGGAACCCAGTCCCAACCGCTGCCAGACAGGCGAGTGCCTGGTGAAACCTCAGACACAGCTCGTAAAAGCGGCGCCGGAAAAAAGGGAGGAAGGACACCGTCGTCGTTACAAGCATAGCCATGGAGCCCTATGAAAAAATGGTCAGTGGAATACGGTCTCACAGTGGAGAAAGGTCAGCAACCGCAAGTATGAGAAGCTCTTTGGCGTCCCCAGGAGTTTGAAGCTGAGATCTGTCATTCTGCATGGCGAAAACGACATGCGCTGCGAGAAGGATCGTTGCTGTGCGACCCTGCCACCTGTGTATGGCTGCGTAGTGCTGAAGAGGTATGGCTAGTATGTCAGCCGTAAAGTCCAGGCAGGGTCCGGCAAACAGGGAAAGCATGTTGAGGAGAGTCAGGTTCCCCGAGCGAGCGAGAAGGGTTGACGGTCGGAATGTTAGGAAGAATATGTTTATGCCCAGGTAAACGGTCGGAACGAGCAACGAGACAGCATTCCAGGGACCGAACAAAGAATGACGATGGACGAGAAGACGGTATGACAGATGCTTCTCTACCAGGTGGGCGAGTTTTTTCCGAGCTCTCCCCGCGCGAGACAGGACGTTCATCAAAGCGAGACCAACAATCATGCCAGCAAGGCAGATTGCATATAAAGTGGTTACCCAATCCATGAATCACTTGAACTGAGAGTGCTGACGATCAGAAACGAGTATCGGGGTGATGCACAGATTGGTGGGGTTGTAAGGGTGAAGGGGCAAAGTTTTTACTACAGTGGCTAACGGAAAGGGCTTCATCCTCCGTAACTCTCTCGTCTTTGTCCGCACGGACGTTTTGACTTCTTGGCGCTTAGCACAGTAAGTATTCTTATCTTATCAAACCCGCTACAAACCGATCAGCTCCACAGTAAGCTACCCAGATAGATCATGACGAGCATCGGGTTTTCTGCGGACCAGGTTATGCAGATTCATATTTATTACAGTAGGTCTTATTATTCTGAGCATAAAGCAAGTCATCACCGCAACTAATACTCTAAACACGACCACCGCCGCCCACATTACCATAGTTGTGTCCCAAAAGCATCTCAAGCATCAGCTCTCAATTTTGAGCTACGCACGTTTAAGCCTTTCTTTCCAATTCTTCAACTTATATCTCAAGCTATGATCAGTAGCCACGCGAGGCGGCGGAACCGGGGCTTGCCTTGGAAGCTGTAATCTGTGAATCTGATCAGACAAGTGAGTATACCGTTCACTTTCAGAACCAAATGCATCAGCGATGCCCGTTCTAGCGCGATCATAGTGCTCGAGAGCTCTATCTGTAGCACCCAGTTGCTCAAACAGACGGCCAAGATTTTCCATGGCATTAAGGGCAGGGACATATGTTCTCAGCGTATCTGGGTGCAACACCTTCTCGTAGCCTTGAAGAGCCCGTTTGTACATGGCCTCAGCCTCTTTGAGTCGGCCCTGATCCTTGTAGAGGATGCCTAGATTGTTGACCGTGTTGAGTGTCGATGTATGGTCTGGCCCCAGTGCCTTCTCCTTGCCTTGAAGAGCCCGTTCGAACATGCCCTCGGCCTCTTTGAGTCGGCCCTGGTCTGAGTAGAGGAGGCCTAGATTGTTGACCATGTTGAGTGTCGACGTGTGGTCTGGCCCCAGTGCCTTCTCCTTGCCTTGAAGAGCCCGTTCGAACATGCCCTCGGCCTCTTTGAGTCGGCCCTGGTCTGAGTAGAGGCAGCCTAGATTGTTGACCGTGTCGAGTGTCAACGTGTGGTCTGGCCCCAGTGCCTTCTCCTTACCTTGAAGAGCCCGGTCGTACATACCCTCGGCCTCTTTGAGTCGGCCCTGGTCTGAGTAGAGGAGGCCTAGATTGTTGACCGTGTCGAGTGTCGACGTGTGGTCTGGCCCCAGTGCCTTCTTGTAGCCTTGAAGAGCCCGTTCGTACATGGCCTCGGCGTCTTTGAGTCGGCCCTGGTTGTAGTAGAAGAGGCCTAGATTGTTGACCGTGTCGAGTGTCGACGTGTGGTCTGGCCCCAGTGCCTTCTCCTTGCCTTGAAGAGCCCGTTCGAACATGCCCTCGGCCTCTTTGAGTCGGTCCTGGTCCGAGTAGAGGATGCCTAACCTGTGGAATATCCACGCATTGTCTTCCAAATCGATACTTGCATCAAATATCTTAACGCATCGATCCGCATGTTGCAAGAGTCGTCGCTGCACTATCCAGTATTTATCTTGTTCTCGATTGGGGACGCGCGAGGCTACACATCGAATTGCAGTCCATGCCAGCGCTTGACTTCGTTCGGTATTGAGCACATGGATCGTCCATGCATGAACACAACCATGCATGTTGTATCCTTGCGATTCTAACCCCGGTTCACTCACAGCGACGTTTGGTTCTACCAACCCATGGTCACAGAGTACTCTCACTACTTTGTCAAAGTTTAGTCTGTCCTCTATCATCTTGTGTAGCCAAATCGGCTTCTCCGACTCCCCTGCCCGCAGCAGTTCGTACCATACATCATGGTTGTCGAAGTACGCCCAAAGTCGGAGCAGGTCGGCGGCATTCTGGTTTTGCAGCTGGATATGACGGAGTGAGATATCCCACGTGGTGTATAATGTATGATCGTACTCCGTCAATCCTGGACTCTCTTCCTGGAGATGTAACCATGCTTTTTCATACATCTCAAGATACTCCCTGCAGCTAGTTACCACTTGGTCCAGGTAAGCCCCAGCTGTTGCGAGGGCGAGTGGAAGGCCATCAAGCTTCTTTGCAAGTACTGTGGCGTCGGGATCTACATGACGTTAGCTAATCACATATATAAGGCTTTCCTGATTTACCTTTGCCAAGATCAGTGCGGCCAGATGTAGACGCCAGGATCGCCAGACTGTCCTCGAGGTCGGCTAGCTTCCTGAGCTGGACGCGCTGTCCGAGCTTCACATATGACGAGCGTGTTGTAATGAGGATAGCGCCGTGTTCTGTATCAGGAAAAAAAGGGCGTATGTCGTACGCTTTTGAGCCTGTCTCGCCAGCATCATTCTTGTTCCCTACTTGCGAACCAGTCTCGTTCTCACTAGGACTACCACGAGTGTGAAGTTTGACGTCATCGTAGTTGTCATAAATGACCAGCCAACGATTGTTTTTTGGCTCGTCTAACCAGCGCTTAGCTGATTCAACAATTCCATCGAGATCTTCGTTATCGATTGCATTCTGGACGTATGCAAGAGAAGCCGTCTCTCTGACAATTCGCTGGGCCAGGCGTTGATAGCTCTGCTTGAGCGCAGTCGTGTCTCTCGCATCAAGCCATATTACCGCCGAGTAATCATGATAATGTGTCTTTGCGAATTTAATTGTCGTCTGGGTCTTCCCTATGCCACCCAGGCCATGCAAAACAACCGTCCGACGCTCTCCACTCCACTTCAATGCGTCGTAGAGGCGCCTGAGTTCATCTTGTCTGGCCACAAAGTGGTTCACACTGTTGACTCCAGGCAGCTTGAAGGGGAGTATAAATGAAGGAGAAGCTGTCTGTGCTGCATTACCAGAGCATCTAGTTATTTCTATTAGCTACCAAGACTAATAACCCCCATGTGCTATCTGATGATTCTCTTACCGCTGCACCTTATCTACCGGCAAGTAGAAGAACAGCTGTCGAGCATACGCTGCTGCTACAGCTGCCGCGTACCCGTGCCACATGTCGTTCTTGTGCGAGTCGCAGTAGTCCGAAATGCCGCGCACGACAAGGCAGGGAAAGTCGGCGATCGCCCCGGCAGCCTCCATCTCAAAGCACAGCAGCCCATCCTGCTGAGCTAGTGTGTCCCTTAGCAACGCATCCTTCACCACCAGCTCTCCAGATGCGATATTGCCCCTATGCACAACAACAAACATGTCGTCATCATCGCTCATTCGAGGTATAAGCTTCGATGGGTCACACTCGGCGGCGCAAGGTGCTCCTTGATGTTGGTGGATGTAGTCTGGTGGAAAGAGATGATCGTTCCGCTCGCCGGGGTACAGGAATCGTCGAAGGCCACGGCTTGTTATGTCGATTCGACGGACGTTCTGCTGAACTGGATCAACACCTAACCTCGCCCGCTGGACTGCTAGCGCTTGCGCGGCATTGAGAAGGACTGCCGGCGGTGGCGCCAGTGCACCCGTTCTCTTGAACTGGCCATCTATCGCTTTTCCATGATCGTACTGCAGAGCGCCGGAGTGTCCACCCGCAGGCTTGCTCACAACCACATGACCCAGTCGTATTATCCCATTATCCGTCTGGACGGGAACTCCACCACCAATACCCACCAAGAGACCGAAGCGCAAGTTGGGAAACGTCATCCTCATCTGCGCCACAACCGTAGCCGCGGGGCAGTTGCCAGGCTGGTGCAGACCTGCAATAACAACATTATGGCCGTTGATGGTCCCAAGGCTGTACACGTTGTGGTCTGCTGAGGACTTTGGTATCGCGGGATGTTCCTCGTCCAGCATCTCCATTGCTGCGATCTGCTCCACCTCCAACGGGCATATCCATGCTACCTTATAGTCGTCGCGGCTCCGTTCCTGCGACATCTTCGATCGATCGCCTGGATTCCTAAATCGGTCGGACAAGGGTAGGTTGCGATAGTACGGATCGCCCGGAACTTCAGAAGCGGCAGGAATGAAACTAGGCCGTCAGGTTAACCTGTGGAAATGGAGACCTGGCGTGCAAAGTCGTCGCTCAGGTAAGTCATCAACTGCGAGAGGGGAAATCCCTCTTGCCGCCAGCCTTATGCGGCTGAGTGCTGCGCCGCGGGCGAATCATGGTGGAAGAAACTGCCAAGTCCCGCAACTGTCAGCATGCACTTTTGGACGCGCTCGCGGTGATGTAATCCACTCCATTGCTCGGTCGATGAGAATGCCCATTGCAGCAATCGGCAGGCTGTGAAGGGCTGGGTTTTTCTTGATCACCCAAAACTGCGAATCATAATTCGTTGGTACAGATCAGGATTTTGCAGGCCCAAACGGCACGCCTCCTATTCACAACAAACTCCACTTCAACCTATCCCTGCGATTACGCCAGAACAGCACTTGAGAACAGCACTTGTATTCTCCACAAAAGAGCTCCTAACGGCTCCAAGACCGTGGAACGTTCTAGAACTCCGTCCATAATGCGCCTTCCAGACCCGTTCTCAGCGATCGCTCCCATCGCAACACCTATCTTTCTAGTCGCTCAGCATCAGCGACCAACCCCCAATCCCGTGATGGCGCCTAATCTTGCAGTTTCGCAGCACATTTTCATCCGCGATATGATTGTCAGCAAATCACTGACAAACGCCCAGATAGCCCGCTTCGTCGGCTGCAGCACCCGCTCCGTCAGCCACATCAGGTCCAACCTCCGATACTTTGGTACGACGAAAGCCCCATCCAACGCCGTCGGCAGGCCGCGAACGATCACGGCCCCTATTCTCCAAGCACTACTTGCGCGACTGACCGAAAAACCACACATGTATCAGGACGAGATGGCCAGCTTCATCTGGAAGGAGTTTGAAGTGCTCGTTACAACACAATGCATAAGCAGGGCGTTATCATCAGCAGGCTGGACGAAGAAGACGATTCGCTGAGTGGCCAAGCAGCGCAATAACGACTTGCGCGACTTCTATCTCCACAACCTCTCTGACTTCCGATCGTACCAATTGGTGTATATTGATGAGTCTGGATGTGACAAGCGGGCCGGCCATCGACGCACAGGCCGGTCGCTCAAGGGGCTGGCTCCTGTGCAGAAGTCTTGGTATGGTCGTGGACGCCGTCGTCACATCCTACCAGCATATACCCAGGACGGCGTCGTGCTTTCGCATGTCTACCAAGGATCGACCGACCGCGCCTTGTTTGAGGATTTCATTGCGCAACTGCTATGCCATTGTGGCAAATGGCCTGAGCCGAAGTCGGTTTTGGTCATGGACAACGCGTCCATCCACCATTCGCAAAGGCTTGACCAGATGTGCCAAGAAGCCGGAGTGAAGCTGATCTACCTTCCTCCGTACCATCCGACTTCAACCCGATCGAGGAGTTTTTCGCAGAGCTCAAGATGTTTATTAAGAGAGTTTGGGTGGAATACGAGGATCTTCCCGAGCAAGACTTTGGGGCGTTTTTAGAATGGTGTGTGGACGTTGTTGGTGGACGAAAGTCCAGCGCAGAGGGACACTTTCGCAACGCTGGACACGTTATCGAGGAGCCATGAAAACCGTCGTAGGATGTATTTTTCATTAGTCTAGCGTCTTTAGCAACTTGATTCACTCGCCTGTTGCTGTGCCCACTTCTTGATATCTTGAATGAACTGGAGGGCAACGCCTCTTCTCACACCTCTCTCGACGAAGAATGCCGCATCTTCGCCTTGATGTATTAGCTCCAGGTCGAGGCCATCTTACAGAGCAACGTCGCAAGCTCTGCGAAAGTCAAGCTTGAGGCCCTCATCACGGACTTTGGAGCATTGCCACTCGGTATACAGCTTCATGGCATCGTCGCGTAGTCCCGGGACGTCAAGAATGTCGCGGTGGCATCCGAATGGGTTGGCGGCAGGCGTTGCAGCTGACAGAAGAGCGGCAGGCTCTGAGACAGCTAAGCCGACCGGGTTGGCCACATCATCATGCTGCTGGCCTCCTGTCGAGTCAAGTCGTAGTTGTCGTCGTTGTTGTCTGCGACTAGAACTTTCTTCTTCTGCATATAGCTGATCTCGCAGAAAATCCGGCAAGTCATTATGTGTCTCTAACACACCCTCACTTTCAGCATACTTGACGAGACGTTGCAGGTGATGCGTTTAGAGTTGATAATGTTTCTGATTTGCTCTGTCCCGCCAGCAGTACGGCCCCACACGACAAGGCGGGCCTGTGCAACGCATGAGGTTGTACACACTGGGCCAAACCGACGCAAGGCTAGTGCTTGACTCTTTGGCGTTGATCTGCAGGGCTCTATTGGAGAGCATCTGGTTGGAAACGGACCTGCGCCCGCGCTTGGTACGACCAGCTGACGGGGTCTCTTGGCGTGAGAGAACAAAGTTGAAGGAAACGTCAACCCTCAGCTTCTTCCCAACTCGAGTCAAATGGCTCCATTCTTGCAGTTGACTCTCGACCAGCGTCCAGTCAATATTGAGTTCGTTAAACCGCTTAACGAAATCGCGTTGAGATCGATCCGTCACAGACACGACCACATCTGAATCGACCGGTCTGAAGGTTTTGTGGGGTGGCAGCTTTCTACTCAGAACCTCCTGGACTTGTTCCTTTAACTGCCTCTTCCAGAGTGCTTGTGGGGTGATGGTGATGTTGTGCTCCGAGTCTTTGGTGATTGTTCTGTTGTTGGCCGTCAACTTCCACTCCACGACGTAAGGCACGTGAGTTCCTTGCAACTCGATGTGGTCAATTTCACGAAGTCCGGGGGAACGGAAGTCACTGTCGTTTGCAAGTGTTTGTTGACCTTCGTTGTCGTCACTGTCTGTTGCTTCGGTTTCTTCAAAGTCCGACGACGAGAGACTTCGAGTTGATCGCGCCGTGTGTTGGCCTTCGAAGCCATCGTCAATCATCGAATCAGAAGGCGGCGACATAATGATGGCTAGAGGCCGGATAGCTGTGTTGACGGCGAGCACCTCCATGGACTGCACCAGGATTCATATACAATGTGGGAAAATTAGCCAGCTGATGGATGCCCTTCTTGTGAGCTGCAGAAGTTGAGAAGCGCCATTTCGTGTTGCAAGAGCAGACGCATTTGTTCTGGATGCATAATCACGGTTTCTGGATTCTTTCAACGACAAATTCGGCTTCGGAGACTATTAGCCAGGTACAGTACTGGCGACGAGATAATCCCAATATGTCTCTGGTGCACATACGACGTCGTACAGTAGTCGGGCGACTATGATTAGGTGGATAAGCTAGGATAAATCTGTCATGACATAGGATCTGGATTCTGCTCCTACTTGTGCATGCACAATGACCCTTGTCAAGGACTACGATAATCAAGAAGTGGATTCCGCACTGGAGCCATAAGCTGCATCGGATCGGAGACTGGTATAGCCGTACGAGATCGCACAGTGTAAGCGCCAAGAACAGGCGGGTCCGTGCGGAAAGATGGAAGAGTGTTGAATTGAGGATGAAGCCCTTTTCGTTAGCTACTGTACAGTGACTATATCAGTGACAGCTCATGCAAGTTGCAGACATAATCAGGCAGCAACAGCTGTCTGCTTAGCTTCTGCATTCAAAGCAGAAAGCTGCTGACGGAAGCTTAATTCGGCACCCCTTTCACCTCGGCTCCACAGACGTATTCTCTTGGGAAGACCGCCACGCGTGCCAGGCTTACTAGACCCAGAAGACATTCGATTTCACGATGCCTGATAAGCGGATGCTGTGTAGATGCCTGTCAGCTGCATGGCTCTTCGTGCCACAAATTTTGAAGACTGTTGCTGATACGCACATTTTGTAAGTCAAGAACTGACGACGCAGAGTCGATCGCAACCAGAAACGTGAACCCAGCCGAGTCGGGAGGCCAGCGGTTGAGATCGTCGATGCCTGGGGTCTCCTTGCAGTACTTTTGCATAAGGAGCTGGACGAAGCTGCCGAGGGTTTTGACATGATGGCGGCTGTGGCCTTGGAGCGGTTGACAAAGTTGTTGATTCGCTGTTTGATTTGATACCCACGTCAGATCCCGAACTGTCAAGGTCTGACTGCGCTGGGCAGAAGAATGTCACTTGCCGATCTTCACCACCCCCGCATCAGTCACCAAGACATTCTTGCTATCAAGCGAAGGATGTTCGAATCCTTCCCCTTCTAGGTAGCTAAGACCATCTACTAACTGTACCCGCACATGTTTCAGTCTCGTTTTCGGTGACCTGGACCCGTTGCTTACCTGGCCAACTACAGCACCGAGTTGTGCCTCGTCAAGATAAACTGGGCATTTTATCAAGTGCAATAAATTGATCGCCGTGAGTTCGAATACGGCATGTAAAGAGGTGTGCGTCTTGTACGCGTGAATAAACTCGAGAACGTTTGGATGGCGGAGCCTTCTCAACTTCGCGAGAACTTCCTGCGACTCTAGCCGAGCCAGTTCACTGATGTGGAAAAGCTTTCGATGTCTCACCGCTACTGTCAGAATACCCCCGAGATCATGTAGCTCATACTCCGCATGGTAATCTTTCCACGGTAAGCCCTTTTCGACATCCAAGGGGCGGTCGGAGGTATCGTCGTTTTGCAGGGAAAGATAGTCTTTTGCGGAGTCCGCAACTGAGACGCGCTCCTTGTTGCTCTTGACATGAGGCGCATGGTGTAACTTATCCTTGCTCACGGCTGCAACAGCTGCAGGGCCAACATTATGAGAAGTCAACGCGGCAGCATTCTGGTGGCCGAATGAAGTTGGAAAAATGGCGATTTGGGTCTTTCTGTTAGGCTTCATGGCGTCTGCCTCGATGTGTACCACTGCACTTGTGGCAGTTCGCAATTCTTTGGCGGTGTATAAGTATCGTTGTTGAAAGCGGTTTCTGGCCTTAAGCAAGGCTTACCGCCAAGACCAGTTCTGAGACTGGCAACGAGACGTCACCGTCTGACACGACCAGTTGCTCGGATCAGCCTCACAAGCCAATTCCAGCTGCGGGATCCATTGTGTCGCCTACATGAGCGAACAATCCAGTCATTTACTGCTCTCTTCTCTATGGCGCATACCACATTCTTCGGGCGCTGATACGAAGGGGGCAGTGGGGCAGTGGTTGTCGTTTACATTCTGCAGATGAGGGCGGCTTCCATAGCTGGAGCCAACCTTGAGACAATGGCCGGACTGACACAGGAGAACAGGAACAGCCAACAACCATCCTGCGTTGTCCCACGTAAAAGCATCATCAATCACGAGATATGAAGTAGCATGTGAATCGAGATCGTTCTATCAGAAACCGCAAAAGAAAAGATGAGCCGTGTGCTTGAATAACTTGCAAAGCTAGAAAGAGACAAGCGCACCATGACAGTTTCCCGTGGACTTTATTCCGCCTTGCGACGAAGTCCATCTAGTAGATACTGATACACCCCACACAAGACGCACGAGACGACGAGCCACCAGCTCGTCACTGTGGTGGTAGCTATCGATGTCGCCGACCACTGTCCTCCGTGAACTGTATAAATATTTAAAATAGTAGACAGAAATCCGATTAACGAATTTACAAGCGTAGGACTGTTTTCATTTAGCGACGACTCGCCAGGTTCTCGATCGACTTGAGAATCTTACACGATGATATGCAGATGCACCCAGACATAGTTCCTGCGCCATTTGAACCACAGCCACGCTAGACCGATGGATGCCACACCCGAGAGCACGGATGCGAGAGCGATCAGACAGTCGTTGACCCAGTATGAGACCGTCTGTCCGACCTTGCCCATGCTTTCAAGGACTTGCGACCGCCTCAAAGACGCGAAAGTGGACGGGAAGACGATGTACCCGGCCAACAATAACCATGAGAAAACTTTTGCCAGGAGAGACCACCACCAGTCTATCTCTTTATCGTTTTGAAGCACCATCTGGTCATATCTGGACACCGCATACATCTTCACCTCCTCATCGTCGTCGTACCTGGGAGGAAGAGCTTTGTCGTCTTTCATAGTCACCAGATGCTGTACGAGGCGCAATGTCCTGAGAGGAGGGGGGGAACAAAAAAAAAACAATACAGGAGGACTGTAGACCTACGAACAGAACAACGTAGGTTAAATGTGGCTGGATGAGCGAACGAAGAACTTCAAGACTCCATCAGCCCAAAACGGCCTCACCCTGTTCCACCAGTATCAGTCCAATAACCGAGTACTTCCGGCTTCGTCTATGTAACACCGCACTTCTGTTCACAATAGTTGATCATCAAATTTTGCAGGTTGTATACCATCGCTGGGCGTGTGCGGATCATACCGCTGAAGGACTTACTTTGCAGCCTAGAATGCTGTACAATTCGCCAGATAGCTTGCTCTGCCCTTCGCTAAGCGCGATCTTGTTGTCCTGAGTAGCTCTCCCAGCTGACCCGTCAAATCAGCAAGGTCTCGTACGAGGCTGTCCATGACTTCCTGAAACCGCCGCATTGTCCTGAGCTCGCGCTGGAGTGCCACGTTCTCTTGTAGCAAGAGGGCAATGGCCGTATCGTATTGTTCGTCGGCCTGCTTTGTCAGCCGCTGCAATAGGTCATCAAGCTCGAAAGTGTCGGAATAAACGCTGGATGTGCGACGAGGTTCCATCATTGCCGCTGCCTCTTTCTTGTCTGATCTTGGTTCGTTTAAGTACTCTGGAGCTGCTTTCAGCTTAACGCCTAACTTCAAGTAGCATCAGTCGCCCAATTGGTCGGCACCAGAGATCTTTGTGATTCGGTTCCAAGACTCCGACGAGCCTTGCTGGAAAGTACAAATGTATCACTCCTCAGTCGTATCCTGGCGATTCGACCAGCCGTTAGCTGTTCCCAGTGTCATCGACCACCACCAATCAGCTATCTCCGCCCAGGTCACGGACAACCCAGCAGACGCCCATGAATTCGACCTATTCTGCCGACGTCCTCTGTCTCTACGACTTATCAATGGCGTGGTCAAGCGCATTCTTGCAGAAATACTTCCCATCAATACCCACAGATCTCAATTTTCCTTGGGTTAAGATCCTTCCTACGTCATTTGCTGCTATGGAGCGACATAAGCGGAGCGGTGTTTTGTGCTGCTCTAATGTACTTGAGACGGGCGTTTCGTCGGTCTAAATCCGTCATGACAGAAACGAGTGGACGCCTGCACGTCTTGGTGGCGATCATTCTAGCTCGAAAATATCTCGAAGATGACACATACGAAACGAGATTCTGGAGCGGTCTGGCAGAAGAGATAGGCTTGTTCTATTTCACAGACGACGACATTAACAACGCGGAGATACGTTTTTTGGATGATGTCGCATGGGACCTGAACATAACCGGTCCAGAAATGTACGTAATGTTCAGACAGATCCGAGATTTGGACATTAGTTCTGTGCTGGACTAGAGATGATTTTGCCGCAATTCGGAGGCGATATCGCCGTTTTTTAGTGATCTCATCCTAAGGATATGTAGCCATTGTGAGCGGACGGTGATTAAGGGTATATCTGTGTCTGGCCCTATTAGCCGGAACAGCCACAAACCATACATACCGCTGAAGTGAAGACCTTCAGGATAAAGCTACAGAATTAGTTCCATTGTCACTGCTTCTTCCTCTCCACATACGTCTGAATTCAGACCCAGGCCACTGATCTTCTGATTGCCGTTCATCGTGTCTACCTACTCTACTATGCACAGTACGGAACAAGGAGCATCAATCCGTTTTCAATGATTCAATGATTATTGATGAAGATAGAGTGGAAAATGATAATTCATATGCATGAGGTCTCTAGGCTGCATATAAGGCCCGCATGCACGCTCCCCATATCAGAAAAGATTTGAGGGAGGCTGCACTTTCGGTGTTGATTGCAACTGATTAGTAGAAGTCCTCGGGCTTGCTTTTACACGTTGGCGTTGTGAAAAAATTCAAGTACTCTCGAAGCGAGTCTGAACAGCCTTCTTCAATCCGCTCAACGACCAGGTGGTCCATCTTTTCAACCCATCCCTGGCATATTTCTGAGAGCACATTCTCCGCACACCTTGAAGATACGTCAAGCTCATCGGACAGCACTTGAACGAGGTTACGGGGAATGAATGCTGGCGCATCGATGTCTCTCTCAGTGTGGCGATCTTCTTCCCAGCTTGCAAGATCGTTCAAAGCAGCCGCGTGGCGTGCAAAAAGAAACTCAATGCCAGCGACTGAATGAGCTTCTTCTTGACTGAGATGAACGCCCTTTACAAGACGGTCCAGCGCCATAACTATTCTGAGATGATCTCCTTAGCCGCGTCTAGCATTAGGGGATTAGTTCGGGTACTCTACTCACCGAGAACCATCAGCCTGATCTTGGCATTCTAGTAGGCCGGCAATTCTTCTTCCTTCCAATGATTTGTTGTTGGTGTGTGAACGCCAAAAGTTTTGCATGAGCTCCATCACTTCTCGTGCCAGGATATCATCAATGACTGCTATGCGTTTCCAGACATCATAGACGACCTTCTCGATTGCCTCTCCCTCGGTCGGTGCTACCTCACACGTGATGATGGACGACAGTTTTTCGATATAGGATGAGCCTTCCTCCGAAGTCATGTGCCCTAACAAGTCTGTGATATAAGTAGCGTATTAGCCAGCTCAATCATAACTAGAAAAGATCAGGCTCCGTTCGTTCCCTACCGTTGACAAGGAAGAACATCTCGAGGCAGTGACAGGCAGCTGTGACGCGGCCTGGCGAGCATGAGGGGTACTGGCAGCACCACCAAGTCGGGAGTTCCTCGGCAGCGAAATATAGCCGGGCTCTCTCGTTTTGAAAAGGCCAGCGTTCGAGAAAGTACTTCTTGAAGTCCATGCAGGCCGCACGATGCATGCTCCCGACTAGAACTGTCGTATATCGGAACTGGTGCGAGCCGGGTCGCTCCTCGATGGATCCTTGATCCTTCCGGTGGTGAACGATGACTTTGCGTGCGGTAAGGTGAGGCGTATGAAAGAAGGTCAAGACCCTCTAGAGGATAAAGGGTGTTGTCCGCAAACGAGAGTCTTGGAATAGCTATTTACTGGGTTTTAATTGCACTTAGCGGCTGAAACTTTGGGTACTCTTTAAGTAATCCTGGCAATTGCAGACAACTGTCCCTTGCTTGCCATAAACTCAGCACAGATCGCCAGGGGTCATGAATGAATCTAGGATTGTTCTCTTACCGTACTGTACAGTGGCTAACGAAAAGGGCTTCATGCTTAATTCAACACTCTTCCATGTTTCCGCACGGGCCCACCTGTTCTTGGCGCTTACACTGTGCGATCTCATACGGCTGTACCCGTAACCGGTTTGGCGCAGCTTATAGCTCCTGTGCCGAATCCACTTCTTGATTATCATATGCCTTGATAAGGGTCACTATGCATGCATAAGTAGAAGCAGGATCGCGCTCTTGTGTCATGATAGTTTTGTGTTAGCTAATCCACTTAATGCACCAGAGACATATTATGATTATCTCGTCGCTAATACGCAGCTAGTTCTCTCCAAAGCCAGATCTATCGCTAAAATAATCAATTACGCATCCAGCTCTATATGCATCTGTCTTGGATCACGAAATGGCGTCTCTCACTTTCTGCAGCTTAAAGCATTGTACGACGGTAAGGTCATTAGCTGGCCTGTTTTCCCAGATTCTAGATAGATTGTGCTGCAGTTCATCAAGGTGTTAACCTTCAACACACTCACTACGCTTCTAGCCATCACCATGCCGCCGCCTTCACATGTATTTAATAATTAACGAGGTCTTTAAAATTCAACACACAGCGTGGTAAACTCAAAGTCTCTTGGTGGAGTGCTATAGCTGACTGAGCAGCTATCTAGGCATTTGTCAGGGATTTGCTGATGATCATATCGCAGAGGAAGATGTGCTGCGGAAATGCAGAATTAGGCTCCATCATGGCGTTGGGGGTTGCGGCGGGGGTGATGGCTGAGAATGGGCCGGTAGGGCGGTTGATGGAAGCAGTTCCGGGACGTTCCATAGTTCTTGAGCCATTAGGAGCTCTGTTGCGGAGAATAAAGCTGCTGTTCTGGCGTAATTGCAGGGATAGATTTATGTGGGGCTCTTTTAGCAGGTATCCTTTTCGAGTTTGCAAAATCGTGATTTGGACCAAAGGGACGTGATTTTGGAGGTTTGAGTTATCAAGAACTCACTCACCCCTTCACAGCCTGCGGACTGCTGCTGTGGCATTTCTCATCGACCGAGCAATGGAGTGTAGTACATCACCGCGAGCGCGTCCAGAAGAGCATGCTGACAATTGCAGGACTTGGCAGTTTCTTCCATCATGATTCGCCCGCGGCGCAGCACTCAGCCGCACAAGGCTGGCGGCAAGAGGGATTTCCCCTCTCGCAATTGATGGCTTACCTGAGCGACAACTTTGAACGTCAGGTCTCCATTTCCACAGATCAACCTGACAGCCTAGTTTCATTCCTGCCACTTCTGACGCTCCGGACGATCCGTACTACCGCAACCTACTCTCGTCCGACCGATCCAAAACTCCAGGCGACCGACCGAAGATGTCGCAGAAACGGAGCCGCGACGACTACAAGGTGGCATGGATCTGTCCGCTGGAGGTGGAGCAGATCGCAGCGATGGAGATGCTGGACGAGGAACATCCCGCACTTCCGAAGCCCCCGGCAGACCACAACGTGTACAGCCTTGGGAGCATCAACGGCCATGATGTTGTTATCGCAGGTCTGCACCAGCCTGGCAACTGCCCCGCGGCTACGGTTGTGGCGCAGATGAGGATGACGTTTCCCAACTTGCGCTTCGGTCTTTTGGTTGGCATTGGCGGCGGAGTTCCTGTTGAGACGGATAATGGGATGATACGACTGGGTCATGTGGTTGTGAGCAAGCCTGCGGGTGGACACTCCGGCGCTCTACAGTACGATCATGGAAAAGCGAGAAACGGTTACTTTGAGCGGACAGGTGCCCTGGCACCACCACCGGCAGTTCTTCTCAATGCTGCGCAGGCGCTAGCAGTGCAGCGGGCAAGGCTGGATGTCGATCCGGTGCAGCACGACGTCCGTCGAATCGACACAACGCGTCGTAGGCTTCGACGGTACCAGTATCCCGGCGAGCAAAACGATCATCTTTTCCCACCACATTACGAGCACCATCGTCAAGGATCATGCAACACCAAGTGCGACCTATCGAAGCTTATACCTCGAACGAGCGATGATGACGACACGTTTGTTGTTGTGCACAGGGGCAATATCGCATCTGGAGAGATGGTAGTGAAGGATGCATTGCTGAGGGACATACTGGCTCAGCAGGATGGACTTTTATGCTTTGAGATGGAGGCTGCTGGGGCAATTGCCGACTTTCCTTGCCTTGTTGTGCGCGGCATCTCGGACTACTGCGACTCGCATAAGAACGACATGTGGCACGGGTACGCGGCAGCTGTGGCAGCAGCGTATGCTCGACAGCTCTTCTTCCACTTGCCCGTAGATGAAGTGCAGCGGTAAGAGGATTTATCAGATTGCACATAATGGTCAATAGTATTAGTAGCTAATACATCCAACTAGGTGCTCCAGCAATGCAAGACAGACAGCTTCTCCTTCATTCATACTCCCCTTCAAGCTGCCAGAAGTCAACAGCGTGGACCACTTCGTGGCTAGACATGAAGAAATCGGGCGTCTCCACAAAGAACTGAAGTGGACTGGAGACCGTCAAACGGTTATTCTGCATGGCCTGGGTGGCATGGGTAAAACGCAGACGACGATCGCATTCGCGAAGAAACATCGTGATGATTACTCAGCGGTTTTATGGCTTGATGCGAGAGACATGACAGCGCTAAAGCAGAGTTACCAACGCCTAGCCGAACGAATTGTGATGGAGACTACGTCCGTGACATATATCAAAAACGCCCTTTCTAACGGAGACCTCGATGAGACGGTCAGTGCAGTCAGGCGATGGTTGGATGAACCAAAGAACAATCGTTGGCTGATAATCTACGACAATTACGATGACGTCAAACTTCACAGTCGTAGTAGTTCTAGTGAGAACGAGACTGGTTCGCAAGCAGGGAACAAGAACAATGCTAGTGAGACAGGCTCGAAAGCCTACGACATACGCCCTTTTTTCCCCGATACAGAACACGGCGCTATCCTCATCACGACACGCTCGTCATCTGTGAAGCTTGGACAGCGCGTCCAGCTCAGGAAGCTAGCCAGCCTCGAGGACAGTCTAGCGATCCTGGCATCTACATCTGGCCGCACTGATCTTGGCAAAGGTAAGTCTGGAAAGGCTTTTATGTGCGATTTAGCTAATGCTGTATAGATCCTGACGCCGCAGTACTTGCCAAGAAGCTTGATGGCCTTCCACTCGCCCTCGCAACAGCTGGGGCTTACCTAGACCAAGTAGCAACTAGCTGCAGGGAGTATCTAGAGATGTATGAAAAAGCATGGTTGCGCCTACAAAAAGAGATTCCAGGATTGATGGCATATGATCGTGCCCTATACTCCACGTGGAATGTCTCACTCCGTCATATCCAGCTGCAAAACCAGAATGCTGCCGACCTGCTCAGACTTTGGGCATATTTCGACAACCATGATGTATGGTATGAATTGCTACGGGCAGGGGAGTCGGAGAAGCTACTTTGGCTGCACAAGATGATGGAGGACAGACTAGAGTTCGATAAGGTGGTGAGAGTACTCTGTGACCATGGGCTGGTAGAACCGACCGCCGCTGTGGGGGAACCGGGACCAGAATCACAAGGATACAGCATGCATGGTTGTGTTCATGCATGGACGATCCATGTGCTCAATACCGAACGAAGTCAAGCGCTGGCATGGACTGCAATTCGATGTATAGCCTCGCGCGTCCCCAATCGAGAACAAGATCAATATTGGATAGTGCAGCGACGACTCTTGCAACATGCCGATCGATGCATTAAGATATTCGATAAAGGTGTCGTTTTGGAAGACAATGCGTGGATATTCCACAAATTAGGTGTCCTCTACTCTGACCAGGGCCGACTCAAAGAGGCCGAGGGCATGTACGAACGGGCTCTTCAAGGCAGGGAGAAGGCACTGGGGCCAGACCACACTTCGACACTCTCAACGATCAACAATCTAGGCAACCTCTACTCCAAGCAGGGCCGACTCAAAGAGGCCGAGGGCATGTATCTACGGGCTCTTCAAGGCTATGAGAAGGCACTGGGGCCAGACCACACATCGGCACTCGACACGGTCAACAATCTAGGCAACCTCTACAAGAACCAGGGCCGACTCAAAGAGGCTGAGGCGATGTACGATCGGGCTCTTCAAGGCAAGGAGAAGGCACTAGGGCCAGACCACACATCAGCACTCGACACGGTCAACAATCTAGGCATCCTCTATAAGGCCCAGGGCCGACTCAAAGAGGCTGAGGCGATGTATGATCGGGCTCTTCAAGGCTATGAGAAGGCACGGGGGCCAGAACACATATCGACACTCGACACGGTCAACAATCTAGGCATCCTCTACGTAGACCAGGGCCGACTCAAAGAGGCTGAGGCGATGTACGATCGGGCTCTTCAAGGCAAGGAGAAGGCATGGGGGCCAGACCACACATCAACACTCGACACAGTGTACAATCTAGGCCTCCTCTACAAGACCCAGGGCCGACTCAAAGAGGCTGAGGCGATGTACGATCGGGCTCTTCAAGGCAAGGAGAAGGCATGGGGGCCAGACCACACATCGACACTCGACACAATCAACAATCTAGGCCTCCTCTACGCAGACCAGGGCCGACTCAAAGAGGCTGAGGCGATGTACGATCGGGCTCTTCAAGGCTACGAGAAGGCGTTGCACCCAGATACGCTTAGAACATATGTCCCTGCCCTGAATGCCCTCGAAAATCTTGTGGATCTGTTTGAGCAACGGGGTGCTACAAATAAAGCTCTCGAGCACTATGATCGCGCTAGGACGGGCATCGCTGATGTATTTGGTTCTAAAAATGAACGGTGCATTCGCTTGTCTGATCAGATTCACGGATTACAGCTTCCGAGGCAAGACCCGGTTCCGCCGCCTCGCGTGGCTACTGATCATAGCCTGAGTAATAAGTTGAAGAATTGGAAAGAAAGGCTGAAACGTGCGTAGCTTAATATTGGGAGCTGAGGCTTGAGATGCTTTTGGGACATTACTATGGTAATGAGGGCGGCGGTGGTCGTATTTATAGTATCAGTTGTGTTCATAACTTGCTTTATGCTTAGAACAATGAGACCCATTGTAATATACGCCTGCACAACCTGATCCTCAGCAAACCCCATGCTCGTCATAATCTGGGTAGCTAATTGAAGAGCTTACAGGTTGTAGTGGGGTTGATAAGATAAGAATGCCTACTGTGCTAAGCGCCAAGAAGCTAAAAAGTCCGTGCGGAAAGAGACGAGAGAGTTGCTGAGGATGAAGCCCTTTTCGTTAGCTACTGTACAATACACAGGCTGGGCCCATATGTAGTCATTCTTACTGTGTGCAGATCACGGCGATAAGCAGTGGGAGAATAACTGCCGGTGATGTAAGGGTCTAGGACAAGGTCGGTGCCATTGGTCTAGCCTACTACTACGAGCATTCCAAGCTGGAGGAAAGAAGAACCATTCTGGGAAAGAGTGGTGCCCTTCTCATCTTTAAATACATGTGAGTCTTCTTCCAGAAGCTTCCATTGAGTATGGGCCGACAAGGTTCTCATAACCTTCCACGATATTCTGTAACCTTCCAAAGTATTCCATAGCTGAGGGTCTAGCCGAAGCTTCATATCGGTCCATAGACCGTGACAGGTGAAGTCGGTTATGGATTCTTTCAAGTAGATCTTCATTCCGCGCTGCCACTCGCACTGTCGTACGTACGCCGTCCCGACCCACACTTTTGTTTATCGTCCAGCCGCTACAGCCATTACTCGAGGTCTGCGGAGGCCCATCACAGTACAGAGGATCGCAAAACCGGTGTCCGCTTCGCAAGTATGGTTTGTCTGTTGAGCACAGACCTTCCATGGATTAGGTACATGGAAGGAGGCAGGGGTACCTTGACAGCCACCACGCTACATCTGTTCCTGGGAGCCCGGAATGGCTTATTGACCACATCGCTGACAGCTGGCTTTCATAATAGATAGCTAACATAACGCGTGCCAAAATAAGCTGCTGGTGTGCATTTACAGCTCACAGCGTCAGCAACAATCAGGTTCCTCACACTTATGCACCGCGTTAGAGACATATTGCTTTATCAGAGCCGTCATTCCATTCACGAGGCAAGCCACTTTGATAAGCAGCTTATGGCACTGGCAATACTTCCAACATGTGCCTCGTTTGGAGCAGCAACTTGCTGTTTGCATCCTCGAAGGCGCCATTCCGCGTCGAGCATACATCAACGTCGAGCGCGCATGTCATTTTGGGCTCCTAGAAGACCAATGTTGGCGCAGAGCGAGGCGTGAATACTTGCCTTTTAAGTGCTGCACAAGCCCTCCATCAATCAATCGGCCCATGTCTCGATGCTTTTTTGTTCTTGGTTCCCGCCAGGAAAGATGCCCGACGCGTCGTTGAAGATCGCAAAGCATCATGTTCCTGGAGATCACCAGCAAAGTTACGAGGCCAGATGGCACGATATTTGATCCAAGCTTGATGATCAAAAGTCGAAAAACTTCTTGGTATTGTTCGCATTGTGTATAGAGATCGTTCGATATGGTCTGTTCTTGCGTGGGAGTCGATTGGCAGTCGGTGGTCCGGACGACCTACTGGCTTGTCCCGTCTTCTCGATGTCGTGTTCGCCTAGTCAAGCGATGCTGTATACGGTCGGATTGTCGCTGATCGAATTATGCTACCGTACCATAAGCGACTTGATGGTTCATCTGCAATGATTAGCGAGGAGCTTTCCCCTGGACGGGCAGTCGTTCGCGTTCCTTACCTTCGCCTCCGGGAGAAGCTGGGCGGCCAGCGGCAAAGACGCCGTAGCGCTGAGTCGACGCGGCCACTTGTACACAAAGAGAATGCCCATGCATCGAGACCTCCAACGAGCGGATAGTTGACGATGCTTCGTTTTCTGTGGTCGCAATGGCGTCAATATCCAGGCGATATGCAGCGAAAATCGTGCGTGTCGAAATCTGGGTTTCGTTGTGAGTACAGCCGAGCTTTCAGCGCGACGCATTGCCCGGGAACGGAACGCAGATTTGCGTGACTACTACCTGCATAAGCTGTCGGCTTATCGGTCGTACCATCTAGTCTACGTTGACGAGTCGGGTTGTGACAGGCGTTGCGGTTTTCGACGTACGGGTTGGTCTCCTCTGGGGTCGACGCCCACGCAGACTGCGAAATTCCATCGTGGTCAGCGGTACCAGGTGCTTCCGGCGTATACACAAGATGGCGTTCTATTTTCGCAACTGTTCCAGGGTCATACCGATGGTGAGGCGTTTGAGGACTTCATCGAGGCGTTGCTTCCGCACTGCGGGCGGTTTCCGGAGCCGAAATCGGTGCTTGTAATGGACAACGCCTCGATCCACCACACAGCAAAGATCCGACAAATGTGCGACGATGCTGGCGTTGTCTTGCTATATCTTCCGCCTTACTCACCCGACTTAAATCCTATCGAGGAATTCTTTGCAGAGCTCAAAAGTTTTATTAAGCGTCACTGGGCAGACCGCGAGAACTGTCCTGACTTCGCGTGGTTTCTTGAGTGGTGTGTGCGATCAGTGGGTTCGAGGAGCACAAGCGCCGAGGGTCACTTTCGGCACGCGGGTGTGGAGATAGAGAATCAGGTGCATCAATAGACTGGAGGCTGAGCCTAGCATAAGATCGGATTGATTCACGCGCATAGTCTATGGCTGTTCTTGTTCCCAACCCGAGGCCCATTCGCGTATGTCCCTGATGAAACGTGTCGCAGCCCCCTTCTTAACTCCGTTGTCCATGAAAAATTGAGCGTCTTGGTCCTCGTCCACTTGTTCGAGGTCAAGACAATGTTCGACCATAACCTCGTACGCCTTTCGATACCCTGCTTTGAACGACTCGTCCAGCACTTGTGAGCACTGCCACTCGCAATAAGTTTTCATTGCAGAATCCCTTGGCCCAGGAATCTTCAATCGGGTGGGCGTGTGGGAGGGTGCAGGCGCCGACCCGGACTCGCGTCCAGGCAGCGGAACCCCTGCGGACGCATCGGATCCGGGCATGACGTTGGTAATGTTGATGGGTGGATATTTCGCTTGACTCCCAGACCGTGCCTGACGGTCCAAGCGTTGCTGATCTTCCGCATACAATAAGTCACGGATGTTCCTCGGCATGTCGGTGTGGCTCTTAAGCTCTCCGCCATCCTTAACGTGGGTAATCAGACTTGCCAGGTGACGAGTCGCTAGCTTGTAATGCTTCTTACCGTGGTCATCAACCCAGCAGTGCGGTCCAAGATCACAGGGTGGACCAGGACATCTCATAAGGCTGTACACCTGTTCCCACACTGGCACTTGTCCTGTCCTGTCGCGGTCATCTTCAATCTCTGCATCGCGCTCAGCCAGCATCCGTTGCGTTGCTGAGCGCTTTGTTCCCCGTCGCCCGCCACTGCCGGCTGCTGGTCCAGTCTCCACGTAGTTGAAGGAAACGCTGATCTTCAGCCTTTTGCCAGCACGAAATAAGCCACTCCACGTGCGCAGCTGCGTCTCGACAACGTCCCATTCTATATCCAGGTCGTCGAATCGCTTGACTAGGTCTTCTTCCGAGCGGTCTCGCACAGACACTATCACGGTGGTATCGTCAGGTTTGAAGGATTTATTGGGTGCCAGTTTCTTGGCCGCGACGTAATTTAGCTTGCTGCGCAGAGTCAGGTCCCAGTAATCACCTGGGGCAAGGACAAGATCCGGCTCGCTGTCTTTGGACACTGATCTGTTGTTCACCGTCAATTTCCATTCCAGATGATAGTGAATACAGGTTGGCGGCTGCTCATCGTAAGTGCGGGATGCGTCCCAATCCATCAGTCGAAGCAGGGGCAGTCTGCCATCAGGAGTAGGTTGCTGCGTTGCCGCCCTGGATGATGCTGCAGGCGCTGGGCTGCTTCCATCGACAGACTCGAGATCGGGCCAGGTATCCCAGTCAAAATCAGATGGAGAGTCACTGGAAGCCATCGTCGCTAATACAGCAGAGTAGTTCGGACGAATGGCGATGCAGCCGCTGAGGTGTGGGAGAAGGTCGGGTGGGAAAAGACACGTCAGGCAGCTGAGGGCGACACGTGGCCCCAAGTCAACATCCGCCCAAAGTAGCTAGTCTGGCCAGCCGCGGTCTGTTCCATCTTTTTGATTGCGACATCCACAGTTCCCCTGCTTGACTACAGTGCCCCGCATTTCGTCCAGGTATGCACCATCTGAAGCTTAGGCAATAGCTCATCATCGCCTCTGATACGGGTCGGCCCGTATCGTCCCATCACGGGACGTCTGGGGCCTTGGAACCTTGTCCATTCCCAGGAATATGTTCGATTTTCCCTTGATATGTATGGTTCTCTGTCAGTGTCAACTGCCAATTGGTGCATGCAGATGATTTCAACAGTCCTCAATTAGTCCTCGTCTTGCACTACTTGGCGGTTTGTCTCTGAGAAGGAAGGTTTGGCTTGGGCAGCCTCCAGAGACCGTTGAAGCACCCTCAAATCCAACATGCAAGGAGCTACACCACGCGCGCGCTTCGTTGGAATCGATAGCATACAAAGGCATATCCCCACTGTCATAGGCGGACCTAACACGATGATTTGACGGGATCTTATGCCGCCTGGATGACGAAAAGCGCTATTGCTAAATATATCATGAGGAAGAGGCTTGGTCGCTGATTGTATAATTAGTAATGCGGAGAGGGTGTCCAGAGACCGACAGGTGCGGACCAGGTCAAATGGCGCCATTGGAGCCACGTCGCAGCGCTTATCTTACCAGGCGACAGAGCAGGCAGATATGGCCCCACAAAGGATGCGATGATGCTGACGGACCCAGCGGGGTTGCGTTTCCAGTCCCTGGCTTGCTCTTTTGCGGAGTTGAGAATTTGAACTCATCCCAAACATCAGCGATTGAAGGTAAACTGGAAACCTAACCGCACACGCCATCAAAGATCTATTCTCGAACTCCGATCAATTTTGACGGTAGCCATGGGATTAACCCGCTTGTTCAAGAAATTCAACAGTAGGAAAGATGGCAACCAGAAGCACCATGCGCCCCACAAGTTCGCCCATTTGGACTAGAGGTCTTAGTCGAAGGAACGGATCCTGTCGTGGAGTAAGTGTCCGACTGCCAAAGTATCGCCCTTTCTGATTTTTGATTAACCAATCTGCTTAGCATCGTTGCGGTCCACGGTCTAAACGGCCATCGAGAGCACACTTGGACTGCCAGTGGCGGCAAGCATTGGCTGCGAGACTTCCTTCCGACCGACTTGCCCAATGCTCGGGTCCTTTGCTGGGGATATGATGCCAACACACACTCCAACTCTGGTGTTAGCATCCAATACCTATACGATCACGCTCGAGAACTTGTCGCAGATCTGGCCAGGAAGCGAGGCTTGACCAAGGTGTGTAGCCACTTAACCGTCGTTTTTAGCGAGGATACTGACAGCAATCAGTCGAGAGAACGGCCGATCATCTTTGTGGTGCATAGTCTTGGTGGCATCGTCGTCAAGAGTGTCAGTGCACAACTTGCTTAACTGTTGCCCACTCTAATTTTGTGTAGGCCCTCATCCACTCCGACACCGCACGTGAAGGCGCATTGGCCGAACATCGATCTATCAAGACCTCCACACATGGAATCTTGTTCATGGGAACCCCTCATCAAGGAGGTAATGGAGTCCAACTGGGGCGCGTGCTCGTCAATGTCGCATCCATCTTCGTCTCAGCAAACGACCGCCTGCTCAGGCACCTCGAACGAGACTCGGAATGGCTACAACAACAACTAGGACAGTACGGGCCTATCAGCAGAGACTTTGTGACAAAGTTTGCTTACGAGGTGTTCGAAACGCCTACTCCCTTGGGAAAGATCACGGTTCGTCTAATGCCGAACGTTTTTGGCTGTATACTTATCAACAATAGGTTGTGCCAAGAGCATCAGCTGTTGTCCCTGGCCAAGCAGATGGCGAACCAATCGCCATTCATGCTGATCATATCAACATGGTGAAGTTCGCTTCTAAAGAGGATCCAAGCTATGTTAAAGTGTCGGAGGTACTACAAATCATGGTGGCAAACGCTGGCAGCAATATACGGTCGAGGTGGGAGACGGAGGAGAGGGTCACAAGGGGTAGGGGCCATTAAGGTGGTTCTGTTCAGATACAATAGCTAATGAACCATTGCGATGCAGCACGAATAGGCAACGAAACACCTGAGAAATTGTGTACGTGTGTTGTATTCCAAAGTCCTATCTGACTGGTCTGACATCTGATACGATCGCAGCTGGCCCATTTTACTCCATCCCATTTCCAGACAACAAAGGCTTTGTTGGGCGAAGTGAAACGCTCCAAGTCCTTCACTCAATGTTGTTTCACGGTAATTGCCAGAGCGTCGCTCTGTGCGGCCTGGGTGGCATTGGAAAGACTCAAGTTGCTTTAAAGCTCGCCTACTTGATCAAAGAAGAGAGACCCGAATACTCGATATTCTGGGTGCCAGCATCAAGCAAGGAAACCTTCAACGAGGCGTATCTAGCCATCGCCAGAAAGCTTGGCGTTCGTGATACTGATGAGAACGACCTCAGGATAGCACTGAGAGAGCATCTCAGCTCACCTGACTCCGGCAAGTGGCTTCTCATCATCGATAATGCAGACGACGAAGGCGTTTTATATGAGGCAGAAGATGGCCTCGACAGACTCTACGACTGTTTGCCTCAGAGCGATGAGGGTGTGACTTTATTTACTACCCGCTTCTCGCGTGTAGCAACGTCTGTCGCTGGGGGAAATGTCGTCGACTTGGCAAGTATGAGCTTCAATGAGGCCAGCGACTTCATGAAGCAGTCGTTGGTGAAGGATCTTTATGAAGAGGCTACTGTGCTTAAGGAACTTCTAGGAGACCTCACATATCTCCCTCTCGCCATTGCGCAAGCTGCAGCGTATATGAACGAGAACAGAACACCGATGCAAGAATATCTTTGCCTGCTTCGAAACACAAATCAGGACATGATCGAACTGCTTAGCAGCAATTTCCATGACAGAACACGAAACAAAGACAAGAACTCACAGAACCCGGTAGCCACCACGTGGTTCATTTCATTCAACAAGATCCACGAATGCAATCCGCAAGCTGCTGAACTGCTCATGTTTCTCTCCTACATTGAGCCAAAGGGGATTCCGCGATCGATCATGCCAAAATTATCTTCGGAGCAACAACTGACTGCAGCCATTGGAACACTATGTGCCTACGCCTTTATCACTCAACGAGGACGCACGAAGGTCTATGACATGCACCGCTTGGTACACATATCGACAAGTTTGTGGATTGAGATTCAAAACAGCGAAGACCAAGAAGGAGACCTCGCGATGAAAACTTGGGAAAGCGCATTACGACAGGTTACCGAAGTGTTCCCCTCAGATGCGCACGAGAATCGCTATTTGTGGAAAGAGTATATGTCGCACGCTTTGAGACTGTTGGGAAACGAGCTATTAGACCCAGTGAAAATGGTGGACTTAGGCTACTGGGCTGGGCGATGTTTGAGAGTGGATGGGCGAACTAAGGATGCCATCAAGCTACTCGAGCATGTCGTCGACGTTCGTAAGACGACGCTTGATGAAGGACATCCTGACCGACTTGCGTCACAACACGTGCTTGCAGGGGCATATCAAGCCGACGGACGAGTCAAAGATGCCATCGAGCTGCTTGAGCATGTTGTTGACGTTCGTAAGACGACGCTTGATGAAGGACATCCTGACCGACTTGCGTCACAACACGGGCTCGCAGCAGCATATAAAGCCGACGGACGAGTCAAAGATGCCATCGAGCTGCTTGAGCACGTCGTCGACGTTCAAGAGATGACTCTTGACGAAGGACATCCTTCTCGACTTGCGTCACAACACGTACTCGCAGGGGCATATCAAGCAGCGGAAGCAGCAAACGAGATCCTGAATGAAGCGTTTTAGGTAGTCGACGACACAATCCATAATGAATTTGAGTAATATGAGTATGGGGGGCAACATATGAGTACTTTGCAGGCATTGTTATACGTCTTTTATAGCTTTGTCGCATGGGCAATGGAGGCCTTGTCCAACGCAAGTGCATGTTCCGACTTGACTCGCACCGCAGGGGTATCATATCGTGCGGCTGTAGCATTTCAGCGTGATAAGTTCATAAATTCTCGCTCGTTAGCATATCACGGACCAAGGCGTGCTGCGATCGCGCGATAGTCGGCGCTATCGTCGATAATGGAAAGGTTGAGGAACGAAGCGAGAGGACATACGGAATTTGGTTATTTCGGCTTAAGCTTGGCTGTACTCACCCTAAAAACCCTGACTTCAAGCAAGTACACGTTAGCTGCCTAAGGTTTCCGTCATTGACGCCAGTATACCTGCACATCATAAAGCGGCATCAGCTGTTTGCTGATTTGCAGATCGAATACCAGGGGCGCTGATTTTGTGGGAAGTGCCCGAGGCGACTCAGCAATGCGGCGTGTCGAAGGTAAGGAGCGCGACTCCATGCCCGTCTGGGGGAAAGCTCCTCGCGAATCACTGCAGATGAACCATGAAGGGCTTCATGTTCTGGTGCTATGATTCGGGACATGACAACAGTACCCAAGACAGCATCACTTGACTCGGCGAGCATAGAGTTGAGAAGACACTGCGAGCCAGCACACTGTCCGAGTCGCCAACCGCCAACCGACTCCTACGCGAGAACAGATCCCGTCGAACGGCCTCTGTACTCATACTACTCAAGGGAACAACTGTCGAGGCGTTGTGCAATTTTTGATCGTCAAACTGGGCTACAAAATGCTGTGCGCTATCTTACCTTGCAGGTTGGCTGAGGATATCCAGGAACGTGATGCTCTGCGGTCTTCAATGAGACGTTGGGCATCTTTGACTGGAACCAAGAGGAATAAGCACCAACAGATGGGTGGATTGAGGGACAGAGGGCTCGCTCAATGGTCAAAGGGCAGGTCTTCACGCCTCGCTCTGCGCCCATGTTAGCCCTTGAGAAGCTCAACTAAGGCGCGAGCTTGACGCGCAACGAGTATGTACCGGAGCAAATTTGATACCCAAACTCTGCGTGCTGTAGAAATACTGCAGCGCCATAAGTTGCTTACTACTTGGATGAAATGGCAGCTCGGATTAAATGATATCTCTATAACGCGGTGCATAAGCGGAAAAAGCTGCTGTTTGTTGCTCACGCAATGTTGGCTATGTATTGTGAAAGCCAGCTGTCAGCGATTAGCTCAATAAGCTATTCCGGGCTCCCAATAACATTTGTAGCGTAGTCTCCGTCAAGGTATCCCTGCTCCCTGTCATGTACCTTAGCCGTTCTTGGATGGGGTGGACTGTGCTCAGAAGACAGAACACACATGCCAAGCGGACACCAGTTTTGCGAACCTCTGTAGTTCTCAGCTTCTCAAATGTTGAGAATATTTGCGGAAGAAGAAGCGACATGTGAATAGTACTGTATGTATAGTATGTACCAAATTAGTTACACGGCATTAAGAGGTCCGATGAGCAGCGATTATATTGGAGTCGTAAACAGTGTATTGCCATTGAATACGCAAAAGACACGTCCGCCAAGTCCGCAGGTCCAGAGGCTCCCGGCCGGGACTGTGAGGGCCCCGCTTGAACAGGTGGGGTGCGGTGGAGCAAACCAACAAACAATTCAGTCAATTAGCAGCATCCGACGACAAAGTCACTCCTATTCTTAGTAAGGTTGATGAAATAAACTTTTTGCTTGCATGTCGAAGGCCGGTAGCGTCCGTTGCGAGTGGAGATCTTCCTGTACAAGCAAGAATTTCCGAAGCTAGTGAGGCATCGGCCCTCAATACAGATGGAATGTGCTGTATGTGATCCCAAGCTTGACACAGGTCCTTGGCAGTCTTTGCCTTGATCAGAGCAGAGATGAGAGTCTTCCAGTATGACTTCTCCCAGTTTATAGTAGCCAGCTCAACTGAGATGCTGTCAAAACAGACGCGCACGACGTGAGTGGACCACACGTGACGCCTTGCGCCTGCAGGGCCCTACGCATGCCGGCGTGCCAGTCCTACCTGCCGCCAAGGATACTTGGACACTGGCAATAGAGTGCTGACAAGATGGCGGCTTGCGTCATCAATTGGCCTTGGCGTTGTGTGCTTAGCCGCTACCACAAAGCGAAGATACAGAGACCAACGACATCTGGCCGCTCGTGAGCTCTGGGGATGGATCACGCCTGAAAATCACACCTGAAATCATGCCTGCAAAGTGGATTAATCTTCTCCCAGCCCCGCAAGGCTTGCGTCTTCGGTCAAAAGCCGTCGGCCGGACGGGTGCGCTTGGCTCCAGGCACCCATGGTTATCCCAGGCGCCAAGCTGCTTTTTAGCAGACGTTGGGCGAATAGCGGACCCGCCTACTGTCATTCTGAGAGGTGTGATCAGACCCCTGCAAGACCCCTGCAAGACCCCTATTGAGATTGTCTCCTCGGTTACGGGCTCGTTTCCTCTTTCTGCACGAAGGCATGGAGGAGGCTCCGCGCAAAGCACTCGAACCCCTGGTCCGACCCGACAGTACGGTAACGGCGCAGAACCTTATTCTCCACGTTCCAGGGTCTTACATGGGTGAGTTGTCGAGGATGCTTCAGGACGAGGGAAAAGCGAGACGGTCGTCAGGCTCGCATTTCTTCGGCTCGCATTTCTCATTTCCAACCTTGCTTTCCTCGGGTTTGCATAGCTCGACCGTGAGACCATGATGCTTCGCCTTCTCGTCAGAGGAGCTTTGTGACACATTTGAAAATTGGTATACGCCTAACCTGACTCTCATGCAAGGATGCGTCCCAGATCAGACTACATACAACAAAGATCCAGCCCTTTTACCCAATACGGACATTGACGCACTGACACACTGACACATACCCGCTTCCATCCCGACCGTTACACTTGTCCAGCTATGCCGTCCCAGTCTATCGGCAAGGCTGCAGCGTCTCCAACCGAGATTAAAAGACGGTCTACCTTTGATTCCAACTGCTCAACGCTTCGTAGAACGTTAGCTAGCATCTCTCAAAAGATGCGGTCAACTGACTCACCGCCAAGAGATGGTTTTGTAATGCGTCTTGTTCTCGTCTTTCACCTCGGAAAGGGCGGTTCTCCATTCCTGGATCGAGCGAGCTAAATCGTCTTGAAGCTCTCGAAGTAGCGACATTATCGACAGGAGGCTAGAGATGTCAGCACGCTACTAAGTGCTGCTCAGAGCGGGGTTCCTGTGAACGTCGTATACTTGAGGTCCTGCACTTCGTGGCGGCTGTGGCTGTCCCAACCACCGAAAGAATCAAAGTCTGCTGACGTTGACGGCATCTGTGCATTGGAGGTGATGCTCCCGCGCCAGCCTGCCGCCTCGTCGGAAGAAGAACCTCCACGCCGTTGCTGACCTCGCACTGCATGGGTCTGCCTTCGGGACCTTTGGAGCAGGCGCTGGGATTGGTCAAGCCGCCGAGGACGTTGGGGAGGTGGATCCATGAAGTCGACTTGAGTTACGAAGTAGGCCGATGGCGTCAAGGAGGATAGATAAGAGTCGGGCGCGAGCAACAACGAAAGCTGGTGTGCATGCTATGAGCATTCCTCACACTGTCGAGGTGATATGATCGTCTTTAATACGGCGCAGGCAGCATGATGCCGTCTCTTGATTCTTGATTCAGGAAGCAGAGCCTGCCCCCAAGCGTGCCAGTGGTATTCGTTACCAGTCTGTCGGGATCTTGCGATTGTTTGCTTGCTCGAGAAGGGAAGCAATGCTCCGACTTCTTGAACGATTGATGTTGTTGGAACCAAACGGGGCATCTGCCTCTTCCCAGCAGCTTCCCAGAAGCTCCCCTACATCTCGACTCTGCGCCACCCACGTTGTTCGCGGCGGCTGACTCGCGGGCCAAGTTGTGGTCGGCCGACTGACAGATGGTCGAAGCGCAGTGTTGGTGCTCGTGCGCTGCAGGGCCCGCATGCTCACCCCGGTCGCCAATCAGCTGGCCTCATGTGTCTTGCGCCAGTCATCTCCGTCTACAGGCACAGGGGCACGGCGGAGAGACGGCAGACGTCGCGGACCGAGTCAGAAGGGCCCCCGGCGGGTCTAGCACCGGCACCCCTCTGCGAAAGCACAAATTGCAGTGCTGGTCTCCTCTGGTACCTGAAAGCTGGATCCTGGTTCCAACAGAGCCCTGTTGTGCGGAAGTCGCGGAGTTTGCGTATCGCCGGTCTTCAGTCACGGTCAAACATCGGTCTCTTGGCGCGTGATGCAATCCCACAACGCCATTGGAGTTCGAGGATGATCGCTGTACCCGATAGTGCCGATGGTCTCGTTGTCCTACTGGCATTAGTAAACCTCCTCGGAAGGTGGGAAAGAGGATTGTTGGTGCTGTGCCGCCGGAGGAATTGCCTCGAACACGACGAGCGGAGCCATAGTTGTTCGCCATCATGTTGCCTTCCTCGTGTTGGAAGGAATCGTTGCTCTCGTCGTGAACTCCTGGTCCTGGCAACCCCTGACTGAGCTGGGATGATCCTGCCAGCGGCGGGGAACGACGGACCGAAGCCGAACAGGGTGGTTGCCCACTCAGAGAACCTGGTCCCAGCGTCCCCAGGGTTCACGATGGGAGACGGTTGGGTGTCTAGACAAGAAGCATTCAGGTTCAATTGACAAATAATGATGACTGCATCTGTCGCCTCGTGATAAAAGAGAAAGCGACTTCGTTGAGGGCAAAGAAACAGCAGTAAATGTAGCCACGGTTATGCTAACGCCGTTGTCTAACACCCCTCCGACGTTCCGCTCGGTGCTGGGTCTGAGCAAGGTCCCTGAAAATTAGTGTTCGGCGGCGGATAGGGTCTGTTTGTCTGTGAAGATGAGTGCTGGACCATGCGTCCAGAAAGTAGAGTTTGCTCCTGTTACGTACATATCGGTGAGATAATAACCTCTTGTAGGCATCCAGCGTAACTGCAGAGACCACATCAGAATTTTAAAAACCGTCCATTAAGCACCTGCTTGCACTCTGACTGCTGGTATGAGATGTTTATTTATAGACGGATGACATGAGACAAGTTAGATAACAGCCCTTTGCATAACTCGCTTCTATCTTGCTACAAAATCAACTCTACTGTGAAGCTGAGTGCATCCACTGTTTTCAGCATAAGTCTTGGTTCTAAGTATGACTAAGTTTGCAGCTTAGATGACTTAAGATCTATTATGGTTATATGCTACGGATTGCTAGCCATGGAATGTGCTCGGGAGCTAGTGTGATCCCAATCGGGTCAACCTTTAGAATATGGCTTACTTCACTTCCAACCCGATCTCAGAAAGTCTTGACCGTAACTGCAACACCCGCTGCAGTTGTTCCCTGTGTGGGCATAGCTATATAGTGCAGAACACGGGATAATGATACCGGCGGTAATACTGCGAAGGTTTTGCTTCATGCCCTAGTTAGGTGCCCTGACCCGCTTATAACAGTAAAATAACTACAGAGAATGACGATATTTTATGTCTAAGACGATTATGTCGATGACGATGATCTCTTGTCCTACAATTCGACAACATTATTTGAGGCATACCAAACGACAAGCTTGAGGCAATAGCTTCGGGGCGGCTAGTGATTGAGCAGGGGAATTCTTACCACCGAAGTACGCATCAAAGTCAGGACATAGACGTCAAATGTTCCAGGAGATCATGGTTTCCAAGCTGATGTTCCAGACTAAAGCGTGCCTTTCCGATACCATATACTGGGTTAAAACCTTAACGGACTCTAAAACTGATGACTATGTATTGCTGCATTCAGGCATTGTTACGAAGGTGAAATCACACTTTCCAGGCAGCAGTTGCGCCTTTTCTTCACATCAGATATCAGTCACTGTGCCTTATGGACGCTGAGCATTGTGGGTATTTCCGTGTCAGTAATATTTCTTTGGGTGTTAGTATTTCTTCAAAGGGTTTATATAGCTTTCGATCGCTACTGGATAGGAATGCGATATTGCATGGATCAGATGACGTACCCATGTCACGACCTGAACCACAGCTCACCCGACGTCACCCGCTGATATCAAATACTGCTCGGTTAGCGCCCAAGAAGACAACGCTACCCGAAGGAGTCTTCTTGGTCTGTGGCGTAATCCCTGGACGCGAGTCACTAGAACGCTCGCGGTGGGGTTGCAATGCATCCATCGTTTCGATACCCACGGACATATAAAGAGTTCAAGCAACGGCAGCGGCATGAGCACTGACTTTTCCCTCATTTCACTCCATCTTCAGGCGAATCCAAAATGACTCTCATTGACCTTACCAAAGAAGAAAAGCAACTTTCGTATTATTGCTCTTGGTGCTATGCACTCCTGCAAGAGAAAGTCTTGCTCCCTAAGTGTTCCTGTGTACGTCTCGTTATCTGAATATAAGACTCGACTAACCTGAGCAAAGGTAATTTGTACGAGGTGTTGCGAAAATAACCAGAGTTACAACGGCACGAAGGAGGTGTACTGTTCCAGACATGGCAGCTGGCGCCTTGAGGGTCAACAAGTGCGCAAGGTCTACGACTTAGACTGCGGCATCTGTCTGGACAATGGTTTGCTTAAACTTCTCCAGGCTGGTCCATGCGGTACGTCAATTTTCTCTGCTTAATGAGCGATTTGGTAACAGGATGTCAGGTCATGTGTTTCATGATGAATGCCTAGAAAGCTCCGGTAGTGCCTATGCAAAGCAGTGTCCCTATTGTCGCCAGACAGGGAAACGCTGTCGCGTAACCACTGTGAGTCTGCTAGGAAATCACAGCGAAACAACGCAACAGCAGACGCTCTTCACTAGCGAGTATCATCGGCGGGAACAGTCGCGGCGACGACTGGAAGAACGCAGAAGCCGGATGGACGAGGAGCTTGACGACTATGAGATGTTTAGAAGCTGGAGGGCTCGGTTCTGGGCGGGTCGGGTCTGGAAATGGGAGGACGTGTTTCGTGCTACACAGGCTCACGTCAGTAGTACACATACAGTCTGACACACCACTGAGTGAGCGATTTGCGGCTTCTATGATCACGAACACAATGTCGACGTTCCGTTCTGTGCTAGTCTATCAGCTATACCTACTATATGTTTCCGTCTGTGTCATTCCTGGCTACTCCTTACCATATCTGCAGCTCTTCGTGGCGTCAGTGAAAGTCATCTTAGGGCATTCTATCTCAATGTTCAGGTTCTTCAGGTTCAGATCCTGCCTTTTGGCCCTGCTGTCAACGATATATGTGTGGGCAGGGACCCATGAGAGCTCGACACAGCTGTCCCCGGAGGACAAGTGAGTTGTCTGCGGAGATCTCAGGACGCATGCGCCGGGTTTCCGAACCGAAACCCTCAGTCGTGCCAACAATCTGACAGCGGCATGTACATCAGTGTGAATGAATACTATACTTCTTTGTTTCCTGCTCTGCATATCTACCTGTATAATCTCGAGGGCTTAACAATGCCTTCAAGCCCGTCGACCTGGTGCCGTTGCTCATCATGGACGTGACCATAAACAACTTGCGCTGAGTGGCGAAAGGTCGCTGTCGTTGCTGACGTCCTAGCCAGTAGCAAGATGCTCAGCCTGATCATTGAATATAAACGCGACGTCCTCCAGACTCTTCGATCACACCAGGCCAGAGGAGTTGTACCGGAACGTAGTCCGACTCCACAGCTCGTTGCCGCACATTTGCATCTTCAGCCCGTCTAGATACTTTCTGAGAGAGTCGGAACAGCCCTCTTCTACCCGCTTGGCGATGAATGCATCCACCATCTTGGACCATTCCTCACACATCGCCCAGAGGACGGACTTTGCGTTCTCGGGCGACAAGCCGCAATCGTCCGACAATACCTGAACGATGTTCGAGACGACTGAACCCTGAGCGTCAATCTCTCTCTCGGCGCGCCGCTCCTTGTCCCAGCTGGTCACGTCGTTCACAACCGATATGTGGTAAGAAAAGAGGACTTCAACGGCAGCTGTCGATTCGAGTTCGTCCTTGCTGAGATGAATGCCTTGCGAGAACCGTTGCAGAGCCAGCAGCAGCCTGTGATGAGTCTGATCAGCGCGTTTAAGGTTCCTGGGATAAGTTGGTGCTCACTGGGCGGCTACGTCGCGTTTTCTGTACTGCAAGTAGCCGGCAATTCCTTTCTTCGCCAAGCGTTCGTTGTCTGTCTGCGAGCGCCAGAAGTCGAACATGGGTTCCACCAGGTCGTCTGCCAGACAAGCGTCGAGAATACCCATTTCTTTCCAGACGTCGCTAACAATCATCTCGACAGGTGATCCAACGTTCGCTTTCGCATCTCCGGTGACATGGACATCAGTTTCTCGTTGTAGGATGCGCCTTCCTCCAGAGACATGTGCTCTAACAGGTCTTTGGTGCTTGGGCGTCAGCGACTGCACTATGAGATTACGAACAGCGATCTTGGGACTACTGCGTACCGTCCAGAAGAAAGAGCATGACTGATAACCGACAGGCAGCTGTGATACGGTCGGGCAAGGACGAGGGATATTGGCAGCAGTGCCAAGTGGGAAGTCCTTCGGCGGCGAACCTCAGTTTGGCTCCCTCGTTTGGGAATGGCCAATGTTCAAGGAAGTACGCGTTGACGTCCGCGCACACCGTCAAGTCCGTGCTTCGGGGATGCGCGATGCTGATTGACGAGTGGCGCGAGTCGCGTCGCCCAGCGAGAGATTTCTGGCGGTCCTCCATTGGTTGATCGTCGTGCATGGCAAAAGGCTGTCTGCGATGCGTTGGGGCTGTAATTCACCAAACCTCGCATTGGGTCAGTGGCAGCAGCTATCTAAATAACGGTCAGCTAGCTCCTCCAGCCTCAAGGTCTGTGGTATTGACAGAAGCGCCGGCCTCGAGCATACAGTTTTGGCGATGGTCGGCCTCGCTTCGTTCCTCCTAGTTTCCTAACGTACCGCACACTGAGGATCTCAGCAGAGGCCGTCGACACATCAGCCGGGTCCTCTTTCGCGCTGCTTGTTTCCCAAACACAGAGCAAAAGTGGCTCTCGCCATCGCTGCCAGAAACGCATCTTGCGGGAGCAGCTGTATGACTGATTGGCCTTTGACAACATGGTACGGTAAAGGCTACGAGGATCTGCAATCTGCTCGAGTCATACACCCGCTCGCTGCCGACGGGAGCGAAATACGGCTCGGACACACTGATGTGGTCGTCGGGGCTGGAACTATTCCCATCTCCAGATGTTTGGCCCAAGTACTGTAGGAGTTGGGGCCAAGCAATACGTCACGTCTCTCTCCCTCGCCGCGTCGGGCCTGCTGAACCCTTTAAATCCAGCGTTGTTCTGGTATGTATGCCGTACTATGTATATATATTCCAACACGAAGCCATCGCAGTCGGACGGCCTGTGGCAACACGACCAAACACGAGCATCTTCTCTGGCGCCAACGCTGCCAGCCCAACATGCACCAAGCCCCCGCAGGGCCGAGAACAGCCACATCGCAGCCAGACGGAACGTGGTCCGGTGTCGGTGGCACATATACGCCGTTCCCACCGGCGGTTGCCTGGCCATCAGTAGCGCATATGTTACAGTCGGTCATTGCACTGTGTTTGCTGTACGGGACTGCCCTGGCAACATATCGCATCACTTGCCATCCACTTGCAGCTATTCCTGGCCCGAAACTCGCAGCAGCAACCTTCTGGTATGAGATCTGGTTCGACGTTGTGCGATGGGGACGCTACACCCACGAAATCAAGCGGATGCATGAGCTATACGGTGAGCAGCGTCGACGGCGGCAGGTGGTTGCAGCTACAAAATGTCTCGGGCTAACCATCGCAGGCCCCGTCATCCGGATTAACCCCGACGAGGTGCACTGCAGCGACCCCAATTTCATCAATACTCTGTACGCCACCGGTGGGAAGAGGCGGAATAAATCGAGCTTATTTGTTGCCGGCTTCCCTTCTGAGTATGTGCCCCTGATCCGCATCATCTCCCGTGCGTCTGGCTGACCATCTTGTTACACGCAGTCTCCAACTGGTAAGCAAGACATGCACGGCATGCACAAGACTGGTGTTGACCGCATCGACAGGGAGGCTTCGGCACGCTCGACCATGACCACCACCGCTCTCGCAAATCCGCAGCCAGCAGGCATTTCTCACGGGCGCAGATACAGAGGCTCGAACGAATGGTCCACGCCGCCGCGCAAAGGCTCTGCGATAAGTTCCTCGCCCACCGCGGACACGGCCCGTTCGACGTTGCCGCGGCATACAGTTGCTACGCGGCCGACATCATCAGCGAGTACTGCTTCGGAGAACCCTTCGGCTTCCTCCACCAACCTGGCTGGGATCCTAACTTTAGAGAAGCGGTCTATGCCATGTTCCATCTCATACACATTATGAGGCACTTCCCGTTCGTGGTCTGGCTCGTAGACCGCGTCCCGATGTACGCAGCGGCCTCTCGCACGTCACGAACTGGTCTAACCGTGAACAGGAGCGTGATAAACGCAGTCTCCGAGAATGCTGGAGCCCTGGCGTACCACTCCAAAGTACGCCACACGCGCGTTCGGCTGGATTTGGCTGACGCTGGTGGCAGGTAAAATTGCCGATGTTGGTTCGACAAGCCAAGGCCGCGTATGACGCTGGTGTGCAGATGAGCCAAAACACTGTGCTCTTCTCACTATTATCGTCAAATTTGCCGGCCGAGGAGAAAACAATAGAGCGGCTGTCCGGCGAGGCGAACGTTTTCCTTGCCGCTGGAACCGAAACAACGGCGACGGTCCTCAGTCTCTGCACGTACCGTCTCCTGAAGAATCCGGACATCGTGGTAAAGATGAGAGCCGAGCTGTTGGCGGTGGTGAAGGATCCGCAAGCGCTGCCTGACTGGTTCGTCCTCGAACAGCTGCCGTATCTGACCGCTGTCATCAAGGAGACTCTCCGATTGATGTACGGGCTGTCGTCGAGGTTGCCCAGAATTGCTCCCGACGAGGATGTGGTGTACCAGGGCACGTGGACTCCTCCTGCGACGACACAAGCGGTGAGCGTCAGGCACGTGATCCCCCGAGGGTATGCCATGGGCATGTCGGCCTATCTGGTCCACACCGACGAACGTCTGTTTCCGGACCCAGCCAAGTTCGCCCCTGAGCGATGGCTTCTCAGAGACGGAAGGAAAGACAGGCACCTTGAGCGGTATCTCCTCACTTTTTCGAGGGGCAGCCGACAGTGTCTCGGTATGCAGTACGTCTTTGCCCACTCGTCTGTGGATACCCTGTCCAGACATCCGGCTGACCGCAGGACTTTCAACAGGCTTGCATATTGCGAACTATATATCGCTGTCGCGGCGCTGATTTTGAGAGTCATAGGGAACATGAGGCTGTTCGACACAACAGATGCTGACGTCGTGTATGACTTCGATCTTGCCCTGGCAATGCCCAAGAGGGGCGGTAGAGGCATTCGGGTCAACATGAGCTGATCGAGCCATCTGTGGAGTGGCCGCGGTCACAAAGTCCCGGACGAACCGCCAACAAGCGATCCGCAATACAGAACATGCAACACAGACGTCACTTTTCGTCCTGGAGTATCCTTTTCCTCGCCCTCCGCATTTTCCCCCGCAATTTCTTGTGTATTTTGTCAGGGCTCAGATCCTGGAACATCGGGCGGAAGTAAATATCTTCGTGTCTGATCATCTCCTTGTCGCCGCTGTCTGAGACGGACCAGTAGCTCAGCTGCCCGTATTTTTTGGGTGTTGCGTATACAGCGTGTTGCTTATTCAACGTAGATCGTATCCAGCCGACATGTGCGCGTTCCGCCGATGATGCTTTTCGACCGGATCTTTCGCGCAATGGTTTTGACTTCGGTTTCTTCTTCGTGGACGGTGGCGGTGGCGGTTGTTTTTTGTTCGCGAAACGTCGAGGATGATGACGCTCCTTCAGTCGACGTGGTGTCTGCGTGACTGTGGGTTTGTTAGCGTCGGGTCGCATTGGGCGCGCTCTACGGACCTCTTCTTGAGCCCAGGTGGATCACATCGTCGGTATGGTCGAGAGGCGATGACGTCCTCGTCGTCGGTGCGATGGCCGTTGGTAAAGTCATGTCATATGATAGTGTGCAAACTGGGCCGGTCGTGGAGCCCATGAATATCACATCATTGTCGAAACCACGACTTGCGATCAGTGCCGTCGTCATTGATGCCTTCGATAACGTGTGTGAGAAGTATGTTGATGCGTGTCTGTGGATTTGTCTGTGGATTTGCAAGTGCAGCGCTAGCCCCTGTGTCCTCTAAACTGTTTAAAGCTTGGGCCTGGGCCCCCTTGCCAGTCTACGACTGCACCAATCAATGCGAGCGGAACCATGGTGCGGGTGTGCCTTGCCGGACTTTATGCTGCCGATCCAGTCACTGTACCTACGCCTCAGGCATCAAGCGGGCTCCTTCCGAGCTTGGTGTTCGTGTCAGTCCTCGAGCATCGGGCACTCCACATATGCTAGGCCTTGCTTCTCAAGCGCTGAGCTCCGCATACAATGATAATCAGCCTTTATATCACGGCGGCATGTACGCTCTTGACTTAATGGCTTTCTTCTCAAACCTACGCTACTAGCACGGTCTGCTCCTACCGAATCCATCTGTCTACCTCTTCAACCTCGGTCGCTTACGGCTAGCATCTTCGTTATCATCATCCCGACTTCGTTTCTTACGATGGTCCGAGGTGCCGAAGCACTGGTCCAGCTTCTGGCTCCGCACCAGCTGCCGCACTGTAAAAGGCGAGCCGCTGATACTACGACCCTCGCTGGGCGTCTCCCACAGGCAGACGCTGAGCGACTCTTGCAGACTGGCCACGCGAAACCTCACCTCCAGGAGGAAAAGACCATCTGGACAAGCCGTCGGGTATGACGCGAAGTCGCCCCCTACTTCGTGGCCACCGACGCGGAAACAAGCTCTGCTTCTCGCGAGCTGCCGCATGAACTCCTTCAGGCTTTCAGAGCCGGCAGCCAGCCGGCAACGGATGTGTCCGCAGCACTCGTATCCCCCGTCGGAAAACACGTACGGTTGCGAGGCACGCAGCTCAAAGAGGAACAGCTCCGCCCTCGCACACAGCACCAGACGCCTCAGCGCTGGCAGGCCTTCAAAGGTGCACTCATCGTCACGTTCAGGGTCGTCGAAGCTGGACAGGCTGTCCAACGGCGGTTCGGGGCCGTCGAACTCGACATCAAAGCGGAAGAACTCACCCGATCGATCGACATTCTTTTGTGCGACGACCCGCTGCCAGGCGTTCTTTTCGCGGTTCAGGAATGCTCGCGCGAGCCGGAGGGGAAAGCAGTCCCGCCACCCGCCGCCTTCAGACACGCGGGCTGAGGAGCCGGTGCCCACCGAGACCAGAAGGCTCGGGTCGGGTGCCTCGGGGAAAATCGAACCTACCTCCTGCAGGGCGATAGCAGACGGGTTGTTGGCCACCAAGCCGCCGTCCTGGAACGTCCCGAGGCCGTCAATGGACCAAGGCGTGAAATAGCTATGTGTCCGTTAGCATTGCTCGGTCCTCTGGCAGGCAATTGACTGCGGCTGCAAGTTGCCCGCCCAGTACTGACTACGGTGCAGCGGTGGCACATCGGAGACTGCAAAACGTGTCAGTATAGTAATCAGTAATCGATACACACAGGCGGGCTTGGCGCAGGAACCCGTGGGGACCACACACATCTCCCACAAAGCCACCTGGCCCCCGTTGACGTTCGTCTTGAGTAGCTCATAGTCTGGTCAGCTCGTCAGCATCAGTCAACCCGCGGTATCAGATCGCCTCGACAAAAAACGGGGCAAACTACCGCGATCCCCGCCCCGCTGGCCTGCACCGTTGTAGTTGGTGAAGATGCAGGCACTTGCGTCTTGAACGGTAGCGACCGTCATGCCAACCATCACACCCATCTCATCGGCGGCCGAGTAGTCGGCGATGCTCCTGTCGGAACCGAACATGTCTCGCAGGGCCTGTTCGATGTGATGCGATGGATACCTGCTGTCAAAAAGAAGCACAGCTGCAGCGCGGACAACTGTGGCAAAAACAGGGACCTGCATCATCAGTCGTACGAAGGAGCTTATGATCGGAATGGACGGAACCCTGCGAGGCGTGAAGGCGTGCTGCGAAAACGACTCGAATCGGCCGATGCACTCGTCCACCGTCCAGCCGTTGATGCAGAGAGCACCCGCGCTGATGGCGCCTGGGACGATCTGTCAGCTCGGACATCGCCCACACGCGCATCTGCATCGATAGCGTTCCCCAACTGACCTGAGCTTGTGCCAAAGACGACGTCAAAGTTTTGCTGCACCGGGTGGCCGGGCAGGCTGATGTCGTCTTCGAGCTGCTTCAGCAGCTTCAGGGGGTATTTCCCCCGCGTCCCGCCGCCGTCGATACACAGGACCCGGACCGACGCGGTGTCCGGCTTCACGCGTACCTGCATACCAATGTTTCGTCCGCAGAGCATGCACTCGTCGACCTCGACCAGCCACGGATCAGCCGCACTCACGACGCCGAACACCTTGACGCAGTTCATGCACTGGCCGTGACCGCACTCGGGAAAGAACTGCGGACGGCGCCGCAGGCAATGGTAGCACGTGCTGTCGGATCGTAGCCGGTTCCAGTCCTCCGTGAAGGCGGCGACAAGCTGTCGGTGCAGCGACGCTGAGCTTTGGCCCGTCGTCAGCTGCTGGAACATGCAAGCCATCTGGGCCTCGATCATCTTGGAGAACTGGGACGGCAAGACGAAGTCGGTGGACCCTTCGTGCGCAAGGACGGCGGTGCCGCACAAGTTGTGGCACACGTCCTTGTAGAACATCTGGAAGACGTCGCGCGGATTGAAGACTGCAAGTCATTAGCGGGGGCCAACGCCGACGAATGCTCGTGTACGTCGTGAACATACGGTGCATGCCTGGAGGGTAATGGTCCAGCACGAAGCTGGAGGCGATGACGGGCACGGCGAATCTCTTCAGGTCGTCGACGGAGGCGCAGTACGTCAAAAAGCGCGCGAGATGTGCGGGCAGATCCGCCGCCACCGGGCTGTCCAGCCGGGAAATGGCAAGAAAGTCGAGGGGCGGCGCGCCGGCATCGCCAACGTGCTCCGCGGCGTGGCGAAGAAGGCCGGCGAGGTGGGTGGCCGAGAAGAGGCAGCTCGCAAGCACGCGTTCGACCCGTTTTGTCTCGGCCATGTAGGATAGCTCATTGCTTAGAATGTCCCAGCGAAGGGAGCGCAGATGGCGTCGCAGGGACCTGGGCGCCGTTTCGGCCAGGCTGATCACGCGGACGCCGTGGAAGCGTTCGGACACGTGGGTGTCTGTCCTCCTGCGGACGGCCTGCAGCAACTGACTACGTGTAGAGTTTTCTTCCCCGCCGTTCGTGACAACCACCAACCACGGCCGCACCGACGACGTAGACGGTGTGCGCATCTCCAGCCACGACGCAAGCCGCTGGGCGACGGTCTCTACGCCGCCAAGGTCGTCGGCAAAAAAGCAGACGGCATCGGCAAAGGGGAGGAACATGCGACTGTAGACATGGTCGGCGAACTCCGCCACCGTCGACGGGATGGCTTCACCGTGAGGGGTCGACAGCGGTCTTGCTACGAGTTCATGGCAGAGCGTGGAATTTCTTGGCCTTCCGAGCCGCTTATGGGGCGGGATGTCGGCGTCGGCAATCAGCGTGGGCCTTGCGCCGGACGCGCCGACCGGGGCGAGGGAAATATGGATCTCGCCGTGGCCCCGGGTCGTGTTGGGCGTGGTGATGTCTACGCCGAGTCTTTTCATGACGACCCGCTTCGTCGCGTTTCCTATTAACACGAGTGTACTCGGATACTGGCTGTCCGGACGCGGCAGGCTGTCCAGCAGTCTCTGGGCACGGTCCGTGGTCTCTACAATGTATGTCTGGTCCTTGGTTGCGGCGCGCAGCCAGCCTGTATGTTTACAACGGATCATAGTGTGCACTGAGTATGTACAATTCACCAGCTACTACGGGGCAGACGAGGGACGGGTCCGTCTTATAACAGCGGCAGGGCGCAGTTGAGAAGCCAGAACGCGCTGAACAGCTGGACTCGAACCCGACAATGCGCGGCGTGAATGGATGATTGTCGTTCAAACCTCTTTGGCAACGCTTTGGAGGCACTTGCGCCCGAGTGCTCGTTCCAAGCCGGGCGTAGTTCCAATCCGGCTTTGAAGTGACCAGAATGACCGAATCGGCTGATGCAACCGAATCCTGGTTGTGTGTGTATCGCGGGTGCTCGTGGGCACCTCACCAGGCCCTGGCACGGCTACTTCGACGGACATACCCAAGAGTGTAGGAAGACTTTGGGCAGATCGAATTGGCGCTTTTTGTGGTACAGTATGAGTGGGTATTACATATCTTCATCTTTCATCTCTACTGTCTGTATTTATGTACATATGCACAGTACATACCGTGCCGTACACCATTCGATAGATGCCCGCCAACGGTGCACTGCAACACTACGTAACTGCAACACCCAGACCTCACGATCTCAACCATCAGGTCCTCCATTGGACGGGCGTTTCCGGGAGACCACTCGGACTCATACGGGCGTTCACCCACATGGGAACATAGGCTGTGGCGGCACATAGAGGCGACATGTCACCGACGCCTACCCAACTAAGCTGGTGCCGGTCACAGAAGCAGTTACAGTAGGGCCAGTTGACATAGCGTCTGCTGTCCAGATTCCATGCCCACAGGGGATCGTACGCAGGGTCCAAGCCGTCTTGCGTCGACACAATCGGACTCGGCATCGGGTAGTCGGTAGAGCGTTCCTCTTCCGGCTGGCTTCTCTCGGGGGACGTGCAGCTGTCGCTGGCCCTAGGGCTACCGTAGTCGTGAACCGTTTCGGACATGTCCTCCGGCAAAACATCGCGCGAATTGGATGCACACGGTGTAGAGGGCGGTGCCACGCTGCTTTGCCTAGCAGTCTTAGCAGTCGACATTTTCGTCTTTTTCCTGCGATTCACGCGGGGTTTGCGCGTTGGTTGGGGCTCCGCGCTTCCTGCTTCTACCAGCTTCCAAAGGGAGCCCTTGCCGTCCACTCGCTGGAAGGCCTGTGTACCAAAGGTTAGCAGGGGCCCTCCCCTCACTTTCTTTGCAAATCTCCACGAACCTGGTTCAGGCAGAGGTTCGAGCGGACGCTGTTTTTCCATCCTTCGTGTGCCCCATTAGCTCTGTTGGTGTTTTGCTTAAACCACTTGTACAGTTCGCGCAGGCCCATCTGCTTCGTTGTGCTGCTGAGGAATGCGATGCGGATGAGCTCCGCGTACGTCATCTGCCCGCCGTCATCCACTTTGGTGCCGGCGGTTGGCGATGATTTGTCGGCTACCTTGGCCACGCAGGAGAAGGCCAGGCCCCCGCTGAAGGTGTGTTGCGGTGTGCCATTTAGGGCCGGCACGTCCACGCCTCCATGAGACGTGGGGTGGTGTGGTTTTCGAGGCAGTGAGGGAGAATAGACTCCAGCAGAAATGGGCGATGTGCGAACGAGATCCATGGGTTCAAGTTGTCGCGCGAGTGTGCGCACGTCCTGCAGCCAGATCGACGTCCAGGCTTTCCACCTATACTCATGGAAGCCAGTCGACTCAGCGAAGACGGCTGCGCTGGGCTAATGCTCTTATTTTCGGATCGTAGCCCAGCGTTCCGCCCGCTTGCACTCCCGTAATGCCGTCCGTCGGTGGCATGGCGACCAACGCCTGAATGGAACCTCCAGAGATGGCCGCACCTTCTGTAGCACCCGCGTCGTGTACCATCTGCTGTCGGCGACGCCCTCGCTCCAGCCAAGTTCGCCCGCCAGTAGCTGCGGCCGCCGGCACTCGTTACTCCGCCGCATGAACACCGAGAGCAATGTTCTGCTCCGTTGGCAGTTTATGCCACTCGCATACGAGACCCTCGAGTCAAACAGTGCGGGGTTGAGAGCTCCTCGCGCGAAGCCTGGAAAGCTGGATATGGATGTTTGTCTAGAATATGCGAAGCAGGTGCCGTTTGTTGCTCTTGCGCTGTTACCGTATCATTCACCAAGATCGTGCCTGCATATGTAGCCCCGCCTTCTGCCATGTTGCGCCGGCGGGGTGCGGGGGGGCAAGAAGAAGAGCTTGGCGGACGACCAAAAATGGCTGTATCTCTGAACATGAGAACAGCTAGATGCAAACCAGGACAGGGCCTTCTGACTGCATCGCACGAGAACGGCTAGACTGGGTATTTGTCGATCACTACCCGATTCATCACACAGCGGGCAGGAGACGATTCTGGAGTCGAGCGCTTTAGTGCAAGCGCCGACCGATGCAGCGGGATGAGAAGGCTACAAATCCACGTGGCAGAAGGACGGGATGCCGCCGTTGGTGTTAGAAACAGGACGCTAAGTCAGGTGCCATCATCCAGCACAAGCTCCATTAGTCAAACGGTATGTATGAAAGTTTGCAGATGCTAACTACCACCACGAACTAAAGCCTCGCAAGTATAGTCCTAAAAGTCAGCAGCAGCGGCCTCTGTGATGAAATGCCAAACCGTACACCACAGACTGGGAATCTGCTAAGAAAATTTTCACTTTAATTACGTCTTGAACTCGTGACTAAGTGATTTAAAATGCCTCATCAATTATCATACTGCCTTGTAAGGAAGAAACTTAGTGAAAGGCTAGCATCTCACAGTACGAGAGGCGATACTCTATACCCTGCACCGTCGCATAATTTCCTCTCTTGATCGCCCATCCTAAAATGCCACCGAACGAGCCCTCCATTCCAGACGACATTCTGGCAATCCTTTTGGTGGGGTTTGCCCTCATGTGTCTTTGCTCGGCCCAGAGTAGGCCGGCGTTGGGAAGGGAGGCACGTCTGTGGCCATGTAGGACTGCCGATCGACTTTCACTGTTCTTGTCACGAGGACTCCGTTACCTGTGTGCTGCGGTCCGTAACCGCTATCCCTCCGTATCTGCGTTCGGTATCGCCTCAGTTGATCAAGAGAGAGATTCAACCTGTGTTTCGGACTGTTCCCGCTGAAGACGCTCTTCGACAATGTGGGCCGCCGTCGAGACCCGATGCTGACGAGCAGCAGACGCAGACTCGGCAAGCTCGCACACAGCATCGCCACGGACTGCTCGATGAACGACCACACCACTATATCAACATGATCCCACGTCTCGTCAAACGTTGTGCTATACTCCACCAGATACTTGACTCGGAGGGCCGAAGTCAGGCAGGCGCTATATACTGTGTGAGCTCTCTTATTCATTCCTTGAGCCGGACGAGGGGTATCGGACGCACAAAGAACCAACGCTGAATAGCGCGATGACTGCCAGACGCCGCTGGAGAGAAACCTTCAGCTGCCACACGTGCGGGATCGGCAGGAGCAAGATGGCGATATCTTCAGCCATGGCGAGTCCGCCACTGCTGTACCCCACCGCCTGCAGGTTCAGGCACCGGCGGTCAGTTATCGTGCGGTCCCAGATCGATTGGACGGGCATGCATTGCACCGCAAACGGGATGGTGAAGAGCGTGCCGTGTAGTAGCAGAATGACCTGGATGCCCAGTGCGATCCTCCGGAAGGTCTCCGACGGGAAGATGCGGCGGAGGAAAAGCACGATTGACAGCTTCACCGCAGCTTGCAGGACAGTGTAGATCAAGTTTCCGACGTAGAGCATCTGGCTCGACGTTAGGGCGATGCACCACAGCCAGTCGGCGGGCCCGCATCCTCAGACCTTACGAATAACGACACCATTCCCAACGGGTATCGTCCAATAATGCATGCCGAAGCCGATGCTTGTAATGTGTAGGTAGACCGCAGTGAGGGCGACGAGAAGGGCCTATAAGACAACATCAGAAAGGCTTGTCTGAGAGTTCGGCACCAGTTACCGCCGCAAAGATGGTCATGTAATCGTCCTCCCATAGACCTCCGGCGTACCGCATGCGAGTGAGAAGACGAAGTGCCACGGTCAAGAACACGAGACTGCAGCTGATAATGAGCGTCCGTCGGAGCTCCGTCCTCCGCGATGCCTTGGGATACGCTTCGCATAAGGCTCCCTCTATGGTTGCCGCGGCTTTGACCAATTAGACAGGCGATGAACGGGAATGGTGGACCTTACTTAGTTGATCGCCAAACGGGCAGCTCATTTGAACACATGTCGATAGTTCGGATTGGACAGCAATATTCGGACAGATGCAAGTAGCCACGTCTTCTGGATCGCAGGCGGACATGGTCAATGTCGTGCGGATACACTCAGACTAGATTGATGACTTTCAGTGCGATACAGGCCCAGACGACACCACAAATACTCACGGCACATGTTGGAACCTGCGAAAGGATGTCGGTAGCTGACTTTGCTGTCACAGTTGACATGACAAGCTGGAACAGCAACGATACGAAAGCTGGTGATCGACGAGCCATTGCAGTGTTGCTGATAACGTGGGGAGACTAAGGCAAACGGAAGGCACTCGTGTCACCAGGTTTCGGCACTGGCCTCGATCGCATCTCATTTAGTGCGCGGCACCACCGTAATAAGTGGTCTATGTTGACCAGAACAGATAAAACCTGCTTCTCTGGTCGCGCGGGAGAATGAGCTGAAGTCACTTGTAGCGCTCGCAAGCAGCTTGCGGATCAATGCCTGGCTCTAGGCCTTCCTCCGTTCTCTATGAGCTTCGCAACAATGGCAAACTTGATGTTTGATGACTCTTTATCTGCAGCTTCATCCAGAAGGCAACACCTGGGACGTCACTGACAGCTGTGCGGCGCACTCTCGCGCAGGAAAAAGGGCCTTTAACAGGTCTATACTGCTTTGGCAGCAGGCTGTGTCTATACCGGTCATTCCCGAGGGTTATCTTCGGCGCAACCTAACATACGCCAGCCCATTCAGATGTGCAGAAATTACTCAGGAGCTTACGTGACGCCAAGAAATTCCGCTCTACAAGCACATCACAATGTATTCAATTGCGCAGCCACGCGCAAATGTCGAGAATCACCTAGTATACATCATCCTCCCCTTCGTCAACGTCAGACCCAGAGCTTTCTTCTGACAGCCCCGAGTCTTCACAAAACTCAGAGTCCGTATTAGACGTTTCGTGGTAGTCGTTGTCAGACAGTTCTTCAATCGACGAGTCTGAGCCTGCGATGAAATCAGATTCGGCTGGAGAACTTCCGTCATCCTCGTCGTCAGATTGGTCTTCATCCATATCACACGTCGAATGGCCTCCAAGCCCCAGCTCATCGTCGCTAAGCATGTCGAGAAGTAAATCGGACGCGTCTGCGGTATTCAACTGAAAGACGGCCCGTGTCCGGTGCATGGATGACTCGTGGGTATCGGGGAACAGGATTCGAACGCAGCAGTACATGTACAGCATCTTTCTCGACACCGAATCGTCGCATAAATGGAAAGTTGTGGGTAGAACTCCAGGGTGGACGGCGTCCTCTGGCGCATGGATATCCCAAATCCGCGCGGAGAACATCGGGACTTGCTCCAGCACCCTGATGATGACAGGTATATTGCGAAAGTCGAAGTCCAGCGCCCTGTCAAACTCGAACAGCAGATTTGTCCTGCTGTCCGCTGGACAGTCGTCTGGCTGGTCGGGAGACTCGAGAACTTTCAGGCACGCCAGAAGTGCGGCTACCTTGACGACGAACTCTTTTCCTTGGAGCGGCCCACGGAGACTGCTTACGACGTAGTCAATAAATCGTTTACCCGAGGTCCCATTGATGTCTTCTTTAACCCGTTCAAACGGTGGGTACCACGTGTCGTCAGTCAGTCCGCTGTGGGGGCAGTTGACCGCCAGGCAGATGGCGAGGCAACACCGCTCGTCATGTCTGAGCAGGTTGGTCCTGTGTCTCGTTAGCAGGATACTTGCGTAGCGTCATGATCCTGTGTTACCCACCACATTGAATCCATGATGTTCGTTGTTCAGACTGGGGAGGCTCGATACCTCTCTTCGCTTTTGCCAGGGGCAGCTTTAATATAGTATGCGACGCGGCTCTAGACCAAAGGTCTGCTGGCTCAAAAGCAGATACAGTAGCACTCTTCGTATGGGCGCTGATGTTGGCATCTGCCCTGCGCAGCCAGTTCGGTGGAAGCCATCATAAGCTCAGCGGTTTATATCGAAAGCCGTTTCTGCAATGGCGCATCCATTGGAGGGTCTACTTACGGTGCGTATGTATGCAAAAGGCATGCGATGCACCGAGACGGATTGTCTCGTTGCTCACTGATGGACGAAAGGTCTGATCCACCTCCCCGCTTAATGAATCGACGACAACGGCAGCCTCATATGGCCTGACGATTCTCACCAGGCTAGTTCCTGGTCAGTATTTGGCTTCCTCTGCGAGCTTTGTGGACGCATTCTCGTCAGTATTGAATAAAAGGATGCGCGAAACACACTTAACCCAACACCAAACTCATGTTTCTGCCCAGTCAAATGAAAGCCCGGCATGGCAGCTAGACCTTCAAAACGCCCGCGCCGTTCAAGCAGCCTGTCTCTGTCAACCGACATAGACAACGCAGTCGCGGCTTTGGGGGGAAGAACCCATGCAATTGACCTCGCCAACAATACAATACAGTCTCAAAAGGCACCGATCAGTAAGGAGAAGCGTCTGGAGGAACTCGTCAGAGACTCTGGCCGCCTCAGACAAGAACTAGACTACTGGAAAGGCGTGGCCCTCGCAGGCACTACATTTATGGCCAACGTCGACGAAGCCGTGACGCAGCTTCAAGACGTTCTTGGCAGATTTTCGAGCGTCATGGATGAGTCAAACGTCGTGGGCTCAGAGAACGGCATGGGACAGGCATATTCATCTAGGTCTGATTTGTATGAAGACGTAGAGAAACGGACAAGGGACATGCAAGACTTGCCGGTACCACAAGATAGCCTCGACATACTTTTGGCTCCTGTCAGACGGGGCCGAGGAGGTTGTGACTTTGAGGCTTTTGATCCGACAACAGCACATAAGCGCACAGTATCCAATCCTGGCGGTTGGCTGTAGTGTGAAGACAAATCACGTGGCAGAGATATGTAGATCGGGTCATCTTTTCAATGTTATGTGATTTAGAGAAACCTCAAACTGAGCATGCGTGCACACTAGCTTCGAGATTGCGGTAACCAACACAGGCCTGTCTTGTTGGAAACTCTGGAGATGCCACCACCGTTGCCGAGCATGTGGTCCAGCCCACCTGAAATCGCCGATTTGAGTCGCTGCAAGTAACCGACCTACGGAAGTCCTCGTTGATGGCAAGGTGTTGCCGTTTTTCGGAAACATTCATTGGCTTCTCAAGACTCGTACTTTTGCTACATGAACTGTACAGTACAGTACTGTACATACAGTATGTATGGTACAGAGAGTTTGGCAGACTCTATGGGCTCCTTCACCAATATCAAAATTCTCCTGTGGACAAGTTTGGCTACTCTGATGTTGGCTTCATCTCATGTAGCCGTCACTGGCCCCTTTCAGGGAGCATGATCGGCGCAGTCGTGTACAGCAGCCGCCGAAAACGCCTCTCCCATTGCGCAGCTACGCAGAGAGGGCCCGTTGGCAAATCTACTCGGTATATAAGCAGTACCCAATGCCCATGGTCTCAGGTCCCCATCGTTCAGCCAAACAATTTCAAAGCTTTGCCCCAGATGACCAGGTCAGCAAAGGAAGTCCTCGATTATGTCATGAACACATTTTTCGTCAACAATAAATGGCACGAAGCGGCCGTCAAACTCGGAGCCAATCCCATTTTCTTTGGGTCTGCTCTCAAGCGACTTGCTGATGGTGAAAATTGCCGAGACCTTCACTTGGCAGCTGCATCCATGGACTGGACGGGCGATTTGCAATACGAAGACAAGTTATCCGATTCACTGAAAAATCCCAGATTCGACGGCAAGTTACTGTCGCGTATCCAGGGCGTTGATCGGCAATTTACGTTGAACATCCAACAAGACAGCGACTACATGGACGACCATACAAAAGTCAGAAGTTTTGGCAGCCTGTTCAACCAGGGAAGGGATGAGCTGACGACTTGCGTACTTTACTATAACAAGGGGCAGGGGCTCCTGGAGGAGTTTTGCATTGCGGATCACCAGCTGCCTTGGAAAAAACTATACAGAATACCTTTGCGGCACTCTCTTTCGGCATATGACTCACGTCCACTCGAATGGGTTGTAGTTGAGGATACAGACGTCACTTTTGGAACTCAGCAGTGGGCAACCCTGGCTGGCACGCAAGCGTTCGCTGAGAAGCGAGCTCGCGTATCGTCATAACGGCGGTACAGTATTCACTGGAGGGCGGTACACGTAGGTCGATCACGTGGTCGGATGACGTACTTCTTTCCTACAGATACCAAGCATTAGCTTCTACAAATCCACTTATCAACTGAGACGAGTCTTTAGTTCAATAACGGGCCCATTGTGTCTCTCGTCAGTACGCCCTCAGTTTGTGAGATTACGGCTATCAAAGTAAGCAATGTTATGCCAGCAAAGGTGTATGATGTCTGGCTGAAGCGGCCCAATGCTAGGTCTTAAAGTCACAAACGCCCCCAAACAATGTGCGGATGCCGACCTCCATCACTGGGCCCGAGAATGGCGAAAGGTTCTGCGTGGTACATCATGCGGGTCAGGTCATGACCTGTGGTCCGTCAGCCGCTTCGTTGTCGTCATCGAGCGTTGAATCCGGGCAATCAGGGCAATCAGGACATGTGATCACACTTGTACCGTCTCATTCTAAACAAGCGTAGCCGCTTAACACAGACAAACAAACTTAAAATACGCATTCACTGAATAAGTTTCTGGAGTTCTAATATGGTTACAGAATCAGCTAAAAAGTTTCAATGCGGGCTACAGGGTCTCAACACGCATCGTCTTAGTCTAGAGCTCTCCAAATCTGCGTCTAGTGGAAACTCTCAGTGCATACATACATGTATATACTCTTTTTGCAGAATTGCAACCGCGTATGACCTAGGAAAAAATACAAGCAAAAAAGACATCATCAAAGCGTTGCTTCCCCGGCTTCCCACCCCGAATGCACAGTGTCTCTCCACGCATAGACCATATCTCATTTGCCACTTCATAGCCAGCGGCTGCCTCGGAAGCAGAGCACTAGTCTCGCTTTGCATAAGAACTATGGCTTCTGTGTCACTGCTATGATTGCGTACACACATTGCTCTTCCGAGCTTAAGCCGCTTTCCGACAAGATTTCTATTGGAAAAGCTAAACAAATAGACTCCCATCGAAGTCGACGTAAGCTTACGAACTCACTCTGCAAACTATGCATCGTTAATGGTCTATATCTCGGGTTGTAGGAAGTCTAGCAGCACGTCTCTCATATGCTCGTAAAGTACTTAAGCCTGGCGTTTCTTATCACATAACAATTCGTGTCTGTCCCAAACCAGCGGTATTCATAGATCTCACACATCATCACTCGTCAAGGTCAGTGCAACACGGACAACGCTGGTTCTGATGCAATGAAGCTAATCGTCGAGCCTCCAGCCCTGAGAGTCAACATGTTGATCCTTTACCCGGTCTCTTCGCCCGCGCTTGACAATACGCTAACTCCCCGCTGTCGGTTTTGTCGCACGACTACTAGCCGGCATGTGACACGTTCGTCCAACCGCAAAGGGAACGCCGGGCGACCGTATTATAAATGCCCCTCTTGCAACAAATTTCAATGCTTTGCCGACGTCCGCGGTTGCGATCCACGCAATCCGAAATGCCCATGTGGGCAACCGAGCAGGATGCAGGTCGCAGGTCGTGAGCGCAGCCCACCTGGAGGGCTTCACTTCGTCTGCCAGAACGGGGCCTGCGACTTCTATCTGCCTAGGGCTGGTGATAATGGCGGTCAAGAGTGCGTTGTCGAAGAGCATGTTATTTCACTTCTAGCTAGGCTCTCCATCATATAGTTTCATCTGCTGATGGTGAATTGACGCGTATTTTGTGCCGCAGCAGCCAGTCTTCTTGCCCTTCTAGGATACTCAGCGAGGTCGAGAATGTGAACCGGATTGTGACTGTCGTATAGTGAAATACTTCGGCTAAGGTCGCTTGATGCGTGCGTGCGTCACGCCTGCTCATGCTGCATGCCGCGTTTCGTTCCGCGCAACTGGCCTGTTGATCCATGAATGGCTGCGGTGCGGTACTACGAACGTCAAGCTTCACGTCTGATGTCCAACCCAACATTACCTCTCCAGTCACTGCGGGCGCCATTTTGTGCGCAAACATTGACCAGTCTCTCGACCTTTGCATTCGTCGCCTTCCGCAACACAGCCCAGTCTGCTTGTTGCTCATCATTATGCAGCCCCGCTCTTGTCGTCTGGGGCACTTCTGCTGTTTATCTCGGACGATCGTCAACTAGCCTGACCTGCGCGAGGCAACATCGCCACAACATAGAGTAACGACACGTACATCCACGTTCGCTGCGACCAGAAGTCAGCATCAACTACGCTAGCGTGGGTTTTACAATTTCGAAATCACCGCTAGATGTTCCGCTCGAACCTCCGTTGTATATAGTACGGTAACTTCCCCAGTCACGCCTTCAACAACTTGTTTCCTTCCTTTTGAACACTTAACGACTTGGCGAATTTGTAACCACCATGGCTCTCCAGACCCTAACATCTCCGACCCCAACATCTCAGACCTCAACTGACCGGATGTCGATACCAGCCCTACTGGCGCCCGACCCGGTCATGCAGCCAGTTCCAAACAATACTGGCCCTCTCTCTGAAGATATGTCCGGACAGCAAAGCTTGGAAGTGGACTACACGTCGTCGCTGTCGTCGTGGCCGTTGACAGACATCCAGTGCCACCTAGCAGACCAACAGACCGTCACTATGGCGTGCCTCAACACAACAAGTCGTACCGCGGAGGCGCTTCCGCTACCATTGCCTGAGATGCTGACTCCCCCTTGGAAGCCCACTTCCGAGGACAGCACATATACGAGCATAGCTCCTTGGGAACGAATGCTCAACGGCAATAGAAGTCCTGGGCTCTGTGCTTACTCGATACAGAGGTGTCCAGTGTGCTCCTATGATGCATTCATGTAGTGAGCAAGCCCTGCATTCCGCGACGAGGTAAACTGCTGCTGACCCCGAAAAGCTTTTGGTGTCTTAGATCCTTATGCGGCCAGCAGCTCCTTGATGCTACTTATATGGGTGGATTCGGATCCGTTCCGCTCTATCCTGCGAACAGTTGCTATTGCGGATGGTGTATGCCTTTTATGAGTGAAGAGTGGACGTCAATAGTAGACGGTACCTCAAGCGCTTACGTGGGTATAACTGCGGATCCCCAAGCGGAATTTACTGATGCGCATCTGAGCGGTGCTCTGGGTGGTGCTCACTTGGCCTTCGCCACACCGACTGAGGAGCCTCATCATTGGACGTGCGGTTCCGTCCCTCAGCCTACTCAGAATCAGAACCTTTTCCCTGCAGATGGCGACGAATGGAGGCCAGCAGACGAGACAATCGAACCCATCACCGTTTTTCCGTCGTCGTACTCTGGTCAGATGACTCCTTTGGAGTATTAGCGCATTCCACCTGGCCCGACTTCGGTTTCCCTATATATTAGGTAGCGATGTACTGCATTATGTAGCATTTGGTATCTACTCCTCGGACGCATCTGATCAACCGGCATTCTCCGAGCAGGCTAACAGCGCGAATATAAATACATTCATCCGTATTCGTGTCTATAAAAAAATCACAGGACTACCAGTGGCTATACAACCATCGATGATGTCTACTCCGTACTCGCAACCGCTTTTCCACCCGTGCAAAATCACAACTCATCTAGCATAGTTGCAATCAAAGAGCGACCGGCCGCCGTACCATTCAAATCCCTCCGCCGGATGAATTGAAGACGCCTCGCAGCTGGCGCGCTGGCTTCCGTGCAGTCCTCCCATTCTGTCGTCTCATCCGCGTCGATAATGGCGCACGTCTCGTGACCAGAAGACTCGTGCTCGCTTTCCGTTCTTGCAGGATTTGTCGCACGCCTTGCACGATCTCGCATGTTGCAGAAGGCGGCGCGTGGGGAGGTCTGCCAAGTCCCTGCCGTAGACTGACGAGGTGCATGTTGGTCGATCTTAGTGGTGTGGGGCTGAGTGTGCCCCCGTGGCCCCGTTGGGCGAATTGCAGCATCAAATGTCTCCCGGAGACCGCGTACCGAGCGTGTCAGTTGAGGTTTCTCTTGAGGTGACATGGAAGACACCCATTCGCTCACGACGTCGAAATAACTCGAGGATTGCTGCGACATGCTGATTGGTTGTGGGCTGACTGGAAACAAGGTCTTGCTGCTGAAGGAACATTGAGACACTGATTCTTCCTGATATGGAGAGATATCTAGGTTCGGTCGCGCAGCAAAGCCGTGACCGGGCCAGTGGACCCTTCTGTGGTCCAGAATGGGCTCTATGGTCTGGGTTGTGTATAAAGTAGAGCCTGTTCTGGACTGCCCCAGTCGGTCCACCCCCTCCTCCCGGCTATGTCAGAACCAGATCGTAACCTCAGGATTACACGAATCCATTTCCGAGGCTCCACCTACCGGCGGATGACAAGCGGTCGTGTCCTGTTTTGGTTGACGCAACTACTTGAGTCGATGGGTGTATGCTAGCGAAGATTACGCCGCTCAACAATCAGCTATGACATGAATCTGCATTGTTATTTGACCCACACCTTTGCAGTTGAGACTGAATTTGACAGTGACAGGCTGTGTTACGGCCTGGGTTCCGGGAAAGATCCTCTTTTGCTTCCCGTCGAACGCACATAGCAGCGAACGATAGACTGAAGTCATGGCATCCACGCATGCAAGCTTGCCTGGGGTCTCTCAGCACAGCTTTCACATACCTCAGTGCAGTCTTACCCACGGAATTCGATGATTGTGCAGCTAATCGTTTGTGCGAGGGGGTTGTGGATCTCCCCGGTCACGCTGAAGAACTCACGACCGCTAAGTACTCGTGGCAGTGCGGACGACTTCAACTACCTAAGATATGAACACCAAGTTGCTTGCACTATCCACTGTGTTCCACATTATGTCTATCTTGACTTTTGTTTTCTGTTCTATCTCTACATTGTAAAGAAACTTCGGAAGTTCTAATAGCTAAAGAAATCTTTTCTGTTGTAACCTGTATGGAGTCCGGAAACAGAAGGATTGCTGCCTCTGTATTTTATTTTGTGCTGTATGACGCTTTTACAAATAAACCTAAAATATCTCTAATGTTTCCCAGAATTAAGAACATCTACTGTAAGGTTCATGCATTATAGAAAATTTATATGTATTCTGCATAAGCAAATGTCAGCTTCACACAGCACGTGATAGGTTAATTGAATAACCCGACCTTGACATCTCGCATAGTTTCATAGGTCAAGCTCAAATTGATGATCGTGCAATGATTCAATTACACCACCATGACCTCTGCAACACAGAGATATCTGCTCTATATCCAAACCTGTAAAAAAGCTGATGGCTCTAGTCCGTCATCCCGAGCGAAGTCGCGTCGTGCCTGCCTCCCGAGTGTGGTAGATCTAGAGGAGGCTTGCTAACGCGTGAGGCGGACGGTCGGTGAGGGACGAGATGCGCGCCGTGATGACAGTATCCCTGCCGCTGTCAAACTCCATAGAGACGTTTATAGACCGTGTGTCCTTCACAAACCCGTCCGTGCCATCCTGCAGAAACGTGGAAACGGCAGCACCCGGAACGTCCGTATGGATCTCCCTATCAACATGTGGACTGTCAGACACCATCGTAAAGTTATGGTTAGGCGAGATGGGCGAGATGCTTGATCATGACGCTTCGGATGAACTACGCGGCAGCTTATAGCCACCAATCAGGCACACCCAACCAACCATTCCGGCCCAATCGAATCTTAGAATCTATTAATTGCTTCGCACTCAGTACCAAGGGCTGAACCTGGCAAGGATGCTCGTTTGTTATCCTGTGTCAAGTGGAGGCCACAGGGTTTACCGCCTAATGACGTTTCACCATGCTAACTTGCTTAACCAAAAGCGACCGTGAAGCAGCGATATTTACATTGAGCACCACATGTATTGCAAACCTGAATGCAACCTAGCGCTCGTCAGTAATAGTTTATGCGCCGAGCCAATCATGTTTGCCGGCTATACGTCAGCTTGTTATATTGGATTGCGCGAGCTTCACGGAACATGAGTGGCCTCTTCATGGCCATGATCACTGGGGCTCATTGACACCTGCGCGAGTGTGAGTTGTGTCACCTGACAAAGATCGCTAGATATCCCCCTCAAATGACAATACATATAGCACCGTCGTTCCCTCAATCACTGGCTTCACCTCCTACGCTCACACTACTTCATGCGAGCAACGCACACAACGGACTTGGCAGTAGCAATGACGCACCGAATTTCTATATCAAGTCTGGTGACACCTAGTCCAGTCACTCCTATGGTTCTGGACGACGCCGAGACTCGTTTTGAAAACGCATTCACACCACAAACCCCGCCAGCGCATAATTCATCGTCAACGACTATTCAGCATTACCAAGTAAGGCGCCAAAAAGACATTGAACCGTGGCCTAGTATAACGGGCAACCCTTCAGCGGGTTGTCCGTTATTACCGCCCGCGATTCTGAGGTCCTCTGGGGAATGCACCTTCGACGACATAGTCTCAGCGCACGAGCCGCAGTCTTATGACGTCATATCGACAAGTATGGCTGTCCAGAATGCCATGTTCGGGGACTGTAGCGATTCAAACGCGGTCAGCTATCCGATTGAGACGTGTTCCTTCTTTTCGGACAATACAAACACCACGTGAGCAAAACCCTGCATGCTATAAAGAGGCGGACTATTGCTAACGAGTTGAAGTGCTCCTTTGGACCCACAGCTTTTTGAGTTCTTGAACCTAGCGAACAACGACATGACATGGTCATACCCCACCTATGGATGGAACCTGAGTTGCGAAAGTAGCGCTGAGAATCTACTAGAGGGCGGAATGTCGAGCGCTTACTGCCTGGAGAGCATGCACCTCCACGGCGGATGCACCGACGGATCCCCGGCAGCTGCTCCAGGCCTGGTCTATGCTACACCGGTTGAGCCGCTTCAGCCGTGGACATACGTCCTCGGTGCACAGCCTATGCTGCAACAGGACTTTGCGCTTGAAAATGGCGGCTGTTGGGGCGTAGCCGGTGTGCAGTTTGGACCTGACAGCATCTCAACAGAAGGCTTCGCTGGCCAGATAAGCTCGCTGGACGATCGAGCGGTTCATCATCCGTGCTTTCCCTTGCTGAACTATGGGCCGATGATTTGAATACGGTGTAGCTTAGCATGCATCGGGCTTGGCATGATTGAAAGCGGCTGAAAAGGTCTATCAATCAGGTTGACAAAGCGAAAGTCAACATAACCTCTAGAGTTATACTGTATGTAATAATACTGATATACTTCTACTAATTGGCTTGAACCCTCTCTTTCTACGTCGCACGTCTGAACGTGTTTTCACGTTCCACGTACTGTATGTCTCAACATAGCCAAGATCAACAAGCGACTGGCCGCCGTGCTGTTGAAGCCCACACAGCGGGTAAATGTAAGACGTTGAATAGTTGGCTCGTCGACTTCTGTGGAGTATTCTGATTTCTCTTCTGCGTCGATGATAGCATTGAGTTGAGATGATGACTTGATGTTCTGAGCTCTGTTGGTTTCTGTACTGGCAGGCTTCGTGAGACACCCTTTTAGTCGTTTTCTGCTGCAGAACTCCCCAGACGTAAGTGTCGTGGATCTACACAACTGACCGGTGGCGTAGATGATACAGTACAGTGCTATGGTCAACTGCTCGATCTCTTCGAGAGGCTCAATGCGCAATGTCCCGGAGGAGCAGCTCTGGGCGCAATCGATTCGTGCTGCTGCTCGTCGGTGGTATTACCGGCTTCCGGGTTTGATTGCGTGGGCAACATGGTCGAGACCCATTCTCACGACCTTGAAATAATTCAAAGCCTAGCTGGCGACCGCTCAGAAACAGGCTTATGGTTCTTGGCTTAAGCGGGGCGCGCCTGTTGTCAATCAGTAGATCCGTCTATGCCCCAGAAGCGGCTTCTTCTATGCTCCAGAAGCGGCTTCTTCTATGCTCCAGAAGCGGCTTCTTCTATGCTCCAGAAGCGGCTTCTTCTATGCTCCAGAAGCGGCTTCTTGATCCAAGGCGTGCATACGACAGTTCATTCCTGGGCTTATGCACACCCCTCATTTGGTCATATCCACAACGACCACCCCCTGCACCGTCAGAGCTCGATTCAACGACAGTCACATTCGCGCTGCACTCTTTGCTCTGAAGAAGGCGGGAAGAATACCCCAGCATCGATGAGACGCAGGCAGCGGAGACTACACTGATTGACAGCCATAAATACATCCATCTTGCTTCCGTGCATAGCAGAAGAAAATTGGACCAAACCTGAATCCTTGCCATTGAGTTTACGTTGTTTGCTACCAATCACCAACCCCCATAGTCTCCCTCATCTTTCGGCGATCTCGCCACTCCCATTCGCTGTTTTGGCGGCGACTTTCACGGCCGGGCGTGCATTTGCAGATCTGATGGTGATCGACCAATAGCTGGCCGTGACTTGCAAGATCCTCTTCTGCTTCCCACGTCGGACACGCATAGCCGTCCCACTTAACGGCGTATAGGGTGGTGCCCTCATCAGTCTCGCAGCACCCTACGATGCACTGAAGACGGGACGTCCAAGCCGCGTGGCTCGGTCGAGGTGGCTCGACAGACTCCTGCCACACTTTGATGCAGTCCTCGTCTTCAAACACCCACAGAAGCTGACGAGCGTCTAGCCAATCCCACGCGAGAGGGTCACGGATCTCTACGACCACGCCGTAGAACGCGCGACCGCCATCTGTAGCGGTGCAAATGATTTCAGTAACCTCGAGACATGAGGACCAAGCTGCCTGGACTGTTGAACCTCGTCGCACTACCATCTTGATGTGTGTTGGTTTTGTGTTTCCGCTTCAAGAGAGGCAACGTGATGAAAGGATACGGGAAGCTCTCGATAAATGATGAGAAAGCGTGGTATATATCCTGCACTGGCGTCGGACGCCATCAGGTAATATTAATTGTTGATGGATAGGTAGGTAGGAAATTAGCCTACTAGTGTAGCAAAGCCATTTGCGTATACTGCTCGTCTTTGAAGCCAAAGGTGACTGTCTTCCTTGTCGCCGGATTTTCTAGTCGCTGGATGCTATGTTGCAAGTCTCAAGCCCAGGCAACCAACCACTTATGATCCAGAGACGATCATATTAAGTGCGTAACACGCGCGCACATGGATCTGGGAAACATGGATGGATACAACGAAATATTTGGCTAGTCTCTGCTATCGTGACACACCTTCTCGCAAACGCTGCCCTCGAGACGAGCCGGCATCTCTCGTCTGCGGCCTTCATGCTCCCTCCATAGCCTGACAATGTTCCTTAACTATGCGTGCTATGTCTTTCAGGACGTGTCTGTCTCGCGGCAATACTAGCACTTTCAACATGAATTTATCACCGCTACTGCTGCCGTCAAGCTCTGCGTGAATGGTTGCAGGCCACTGGTAACGTGAAGTATCTTGTATCAGCGCAACCACAACAGCGACAGATACGGCTGCGCTGAACTCGGTGGCTCTGAACTCGCCATCGCCTTTCGTCCATGGATTGTTTTGTCCTCTGTGTGTGTCTGGAGTGTTTGGCGCCGTACAGTCATCGTCAGATGTGTCATCAGGCGTGGCAAGACCGGGACTGGCTTCATGAGATCAGTAGGTGCCATTAACGATACGGACGTACGTATGTACGGTGATGGCAACTCACAGCTGACGACGCGCGCCCTTTTCCGACCACCTCTGCTCGCAACCATTGAAGCCCTTTCTCGTTCGTTGAGCTCGTCTTGGTTCAGGAACGAAGCACCGAAAAGCTGTGCCGTCGAGTGGTTCAGAGGAAGATGATCGGACGTAGGTTCCATGTCTTGTCGGTGACCGTGTTACTGTGAAGGGAAATCTGCAAGACAGACTCTGAACGTTCACGGCAAAGGCTTGATTCTACATTACGGCCGCGGGTGTAGCGCTCCGTATTTATACTTCTAAACACCTGACTAGCATTCATTTTCTGGAAGAAGAAGAAGCCAATCTGACATGATAAATTCTGTGATTAGCAAGCCAACTGTAGCTTTCGCCAGGGATGCACATGCGTCATGTGATAAGTAGGTGTCACCCCTCCCGCCGAGCCTTATGACTGGATGGAAACGACATTACGATTGGCTACCTTAAAGTCTCATCATAGATTCTCTCACTGTGATGACGCTCCTCGAACCTGCTCACACAAAATGCCAATCTACCATGCTAGCTAACACCATCTCCGCGAGGCCTTGTTCCTCTCCGGATACAGAATTGCTGCAATTACCGGTCCCGGCCTCGCTTCCTTCTTGTTCCGCAGCATGCTCAAGACGCCCGTCTTCGTCAGACTAATCCCGTTCTTTAGCATCTCCGTGACGAGACGTATGACCATCTGCGGGGAGTCCTGCAGGAAACGTGATGCCACTGCGTCGCCACGCTGGGATGCCACCCAGAAACAGTGCGAGTACACCACGTGGAAGATCTTCAGCAGCTTAGGCTCGCGCGTCAAGAGAGTAATGACGCTCCAGTCGTCTCGCGCGTCCGCAAGCCGCCACAGCTTGCTGAGGATGCCGCACAACACTGCATCGTTCGTCTTGGCACCGCGTCGCAGCAGGATCGACGCCATGAGCGGATTCCCATGGCACGTCGAAAGCGTCCAATCGAGGCTCGTTACGCCATTCGAGTCGCGCTTGTCAATATCCAGAACGCCCGAAGAAAGCAACATCTCGGCCTCCCAACGGCGTCTCATCCGGATGAGCTTCAGCAACAGGGGCCCAGTCCAGTTGCAGCGCGCCGATATGCAGACCGCTGCGTTTGGGTCAGCGCCTGACTTGAGAAGGTGGTCGATGAGTCGCTGTTTCACCACTGCCGTCCTTCCGTCCGTTTGCTTGGCCCGGGCCAGGAGAGCCAGCTCGAGTGGTTTTTGCTCGAAGATGAGGAGCGCCGGGTCAGCCCCCTCTACCAAGCCGTCCGACTCGCCCGTAGCGTCTGCTCCGGCTTGTAACAGAGCCAGGGCGGCAGAGAACATGCCGTCTTCGCAGGCCATGCTCAGCGCCGTCATGCGCCATGTGTCTATCGTCGTAGGCCGATTGACGTCCACATCGAACCGCGCTAGATGGGTTATAGCCGTCTCTGGGGACGGCGACAACAAGGAATGTATCAGCGGCGTGTCGCCATTGCTATCAACCTTGTCCACCGCCAGTCCTTTCTCCTCGATCAGATACGTCATGACCTCGGTCAGTCCAGCCGCAGCCGCTTGGTGAAGCGCGTTGATCCCAAACTCGGGAGACTCGAGACGCGCGCCACGGCGGAGGAGAATCATGGACGTCTCTGCGTCCTGGCTGAGGAGAGATATGAAAAGAGGAGTCCGCAGCCGGCAGTCGGGGACCCCGTCGATATCTGCCCCATGATCGAGGAGAAATGACACTATGTCAGGATAGCCCTTTGAGGCAGCGACGTACAGGGGCGTGACCAGAAAAGGGCTGGGTTGCTGGGCTTCCATCACGAACATGATCGCCGGTTTATTGTAGTCAGCGCCGGCTCGACAAGCATGCCTAAGCGTGGCGAGGGCCACCCGCGTGTCTGTGCAATTCGAAATTGTCTTAAACACGGCGGAGTACTGCCCCGTTGTGACATCTTGTCGGTAAAGCTTGGGGTTGAAGAATGAGTGCCAGGCGCGTGAGCACCGTGTGAACTGAGACTGAACATGGGGTTCGCTGTGGTTGAAGATGTGCCACGCCACGTCTAGAGATATCGGCTTCATGTTGAACGGTATGCCTTCTCATTACACGAGGTGGCGTCGTTTGTGACAGAAGCGTAGCAAGAAGAATACATCGTGACACGGTCAGACTCGCCGGCTTCATATCCAATCTGAGAACGGAGACATCCTCCGGTGGACGGCACCCTACGTCGGAAACGACCCTCGCATTCCATTCCAAGTTCGAAGTTGGCGCTGCCATGGAGAGAAAGATTCGGTGTTGCGACCCAGGCGTATGGTGCTTGCTTGGCGACGGACAATTTCGGGCGCATCGTGTGTCGTTTCGCAGGTGGTGTGTTTCGATGAGAACAGTCAGAAATGGCTTCCGAGCTTCACCCGCTTGTTGAGACATCCTCTTCTTGGCGAAATCCTTTTCTGGTCTTGTCTCCACATTTGGAGGTCCAGAAGCGGAAGTGGGCTAGCTGCCTGCCAACTGACCGACCCTTTATTTTCGATTTTTAGCCCTCACTTGAAGCTCATTATACAGCCATGCTCCCGAGCCACACACATACGGCATAGTATACCCCAATTCAGTAAGCACCCTGTCCGCCAGACTCGATTTGTCCCCCGCAAGTTGCCTCGAATCCCAGCCGAATCCATTTCCGGCTTCTCGCAACAACCTCGTTTGAGGCAATGTTGGTAACTAATTATACGACAAGGAGCTTTCTTCGGCCGCTGCGATGGAGTCGCTGCGACTCGAAGACAGGCGCCCATTCGGGCTGTTGCTGGGGGTCTTCCCAAAACATCCGATAGGGATCCTTTTGGAAAACCCGCACAAGCTGAGAGTCCTGCACAGGGTAGGAGCCACTTTCGATTCCCAAAACAACTTTCACGGCCACCCATTTTCACTATGCGCCAAGCCACACCACTCGAAAACAGCATTCGACCTGACCAAATGGAGCCACATAGACAAATGCAGTAATCGTCTTGTCCTCTCTACTCGTTGGCTTATACCCGTCGAGGTCAAAAAGGGGCAGAAACAGAGCAGCCACATTTGACACCGGTTGCATACCACATAAAGCAAATTCTTGCACCAGACGCGTGCATCTAGATCGGAAGCGATATGCACCCCCAGATTGGGGCCTCAAACATCCCGGGGACATTTGTTACTGCATGGTGAACCTATCCACCAGCATCATGTCCTCAAGGCTTCATTCCGTCTTCTCGCCTCTGCGGTTTACGCCGTCAGTTGAGACGCCTTCTGAGCGGAAGTTTCCACAGGACCATGGTGTGACGTTCCTCCTCTGCGACTCCGATGAAGAAGGCGACAGTGTCAAGCGGGTAAAAGTATCCAGGAGAGAGCACCCAAGTCAGGAAACAAGCTCTGCACGCAGCACGGCCCCCTCAGATCTCGCAACTAAAATCAAAGCCGCCTGCTCTGCAGCTGCCCAACACCATCAACCAACCAAGAAAAGCGAAGCAACGCCTTCGCCTAGAGTTGCACACGTTTATGTAAGAGCCTCTATAGATAGATCGCTCCATCTGAGAACAGCCAGCGGTGACGGCCAGATAATCACGCAATCGTTTGACTGGAATACAAGCGGCCACAACACGTACTCTACCGAGTGTGGCATCCCTAGACCGGACTCGCCCACCATATGAATATCCTGGGCCTCACCTCTGCGTAGCCAAATGACAGACATACATTCAGGTGATCCGTGAAGAGTAACATAAGAAGCGACCGACTAGCGAAAGACTGTGGCGAGTTTGCATAGGAGAAACCAGGCGTTTTCGTAATAAGTTTGGAGTCGCTGGGTGTGTTGCCACGTGGGGACACTGAGTATTACTCTGCTCAGAGCTTAGTGGCTAGTGATACAGACTGCAGAAACACCTATCGAATGGATTTCGCCTGCGAGACTGTCGTTTCTCAACAGCTCATCATCTCATGCGTGAGACTCACGATGAACTACACGCACGTCTAAAGTTGCTACGATACTTGCGTTGATGCTGTCAGCAATCGTCTCTTGCGAATAGTTTGTCAAAGTAGAGTAATACAGTAACGCGTACAGTACGAACAGCTAACGAAGACATCTCCAGCTGAGCCAAATGGTTTAACGTCATAGGCTGGTTTTTGCGTACAGTAGCTGTCAGGTCGCCTCTTCCCGGCTAGGCTTGTCTGCGTCTGAAATCATTTGCAGCTGAATCTCGCCGCTAGGTCCGTACATGTGCACTGCATACATACAACGGCAGGCGGAATTGGCTTCACCAGGTATGTATCGTAGCGCACTCTTTCGTTTTAGGGTGGCGGGTCGCATTTGACATGGGATAGTCGGCGTGCGACATCCACTTGAGACTGAGTACTGAGAGCCCTACTGTCGAATCGTGCACCAAGTCATAGGACCAGAAAAGTGATGTGTATTGTCTTATGAAAAATCTTCTCCTCTTCTTCAACCGAGGATCTTCTAGGACTTCTTTTATGTCCCAAGGTAGGGCTTAGTTACCCTAGCTATCAGGGTTTGTCCAGACTGGAAAAACTCTGCTTAATACCTCTCAGGGTCGCTTTTATGGCAAATATCTCTCAAGGTCATCATGCCAAACTTGTCCTTAATCCCAGGGGATCAGGGCCACCGCCACAGCGGTTATCCACGGCGAACTTCCGAATTCCATCCCGGACTTTCTGACACCTACTACAGTAGCTAACGAAAAGGGCTTCATGCTGAGTTCAACTCTCTTCCCTCTTTCCGCACGGACTCAGCCATTCTTGGCGCTCACACAGTACGATTTATTATCTTATCGATTGGAGTACATTCGACAGCCAAAATAGGCTAGCTCAATTTGCGGGTCTGCTGCCCGCTGACGTTATGAATTCGATTATGCAGAGGTATCATTATTCTGCACATGATGCTGGCTATTGTGACTGTTATATTGTACAATAAAAATCACTCTCCACCAACCTGAAAACTTTTCACCTTGACGAGACACCCCTCAATTTTGTCTTGAATCTTTTCCATCTGATTTTCACCCCCCATCCTGCAGCTCTTCTGCACTATAGTACTCATCCGTCTCGTCCTCGCTAAGCGAAACATCCGTCTCTTGCGAAGAGGACTGCAAGGAGTAGATTTTGCCAGATACGTTTCTATACCGCTCGTTGTGAGATCCAAACACAGATAAAAGGCCGCTTTGTGCCCGTTGGTAATACGTGACGGCTGCCTCTGCATCGCCCAGCTGTTTGGACAAGGAACCAAGATTCTCAAATGTATTCAATGCAGGCACATATGTCTTCATGGCGTGTGATCCTAATGCCTTCTCGTAGCCTTGAAGAGCCCGTTCGTACATCGCCTCGGCCTCTTTGAGTCGACCCTGGTTGGAGTAGAGGAGGCCTAGATTGCCGACCGTTGAGAGTGTCGATGTGTGGTCTGGCCCCAGTGCCTTCTCGTAGCCTTGAAGAGCCCGTTCGTACATGCCCTCGGCCTCTTTGAGTCGACCCTGGTTGGAGTAGAGGAGGCCTAGATTGCCGACCGTTGAGAGTGTCGATGTGTGGTCTGGCCCCAGTGCCTTCTCCTTGCCTTGAAGAGCCCGTTCGTACATGCCCTCGGCCTCTTTGAGTCGACCCTGGTCCGAGTAGAGGTTGCCTAAATTCTCGACCGTGTCGAGTGTCGATGTGTGGTCTGGCCCCAGTGCCTTCTCGTAGCCTTGAAGAGCCCGTTGGTACATGCCCTCGGCCTCTTTGAGTCGGCCCTGGTTCTTGTAGAGGTTGCCTAGATTGCCGACCGTTGAGAGTGTCGATGTGTGGTCTGGCCCCAGTGCCTTCTCCTGGCCTTGAAGAGCCCGTTCGTACATGCCCTCGGCCTCTTTGAGTCGACCCTGGTTGGAGTAGAGGAGGCCTAGATTGCCGACCGTGTTGAGTGTCGATGTGTGGTCTGGCCCCAGTGCCTTCTCGTAGCCTTGAAGAGCCCGTTGGTACATGCCCTCGGCCTCTTTGAGTCGGCCCTGGTCCGAATAGAGGTTGCCGAAAGACTCGAACATCCATTCTTTCGTCTCCGGCTCCGCACTAGTGCCTACCTTGATGATGCATTGATCCGCATGTTGTAAGAGCCGTCTTTGGACTAACCAATACTCTACTTGCTCCTTACTTGGTACGTGTGATGCTACACAACTCATCGCTATCCAAGTCATCTCCTTATCCACCACTCCTAAATTCAGCACATACGTCATCCATGCGTGAACACACCTATGCACACTATATCCGTGGGATTCTCTTCCCACCTCTTCTTTAGGTGGGTCCGCCTCTACTAGTCCATGTTCACAGAGAACTCTCATCGTTGTGTTGAAATTGATCTGGTCTGCTGTCACCTCTTGTAGCCAAGTAGGCCCCTCTGACGCTGCTTCTCGGAGAAGCTCATACCATAGGTCCTCGCTATCAAAGTACGCCCAAAATTGTAGGAGCATAGCTGCACCCACGCTTTGCTGCTGAATATGTCTGAATGAGACTTCCCACGTAGAATATAACGCTCGGTCGTACTCTAAAAGTTGGGGGCTTCCTTTCTGCAAGCGCAGCCATGATTCCTTATATAGTCGGAGATACTCAGCACAGGTCGTTGTCACTTGGCTTAGGTAGGCTCCAGCTGTTGAGAGGGCAAGCGGAAGTCCGTCCAGCTGTCGTGCCAGCGTCGCAGCGTCAGGATCTGTTCAATAATTTAGTCCTATTCAAAGTTTTCCTTTATAGTGATATACCCTTGCTGAAATGATCACGGCCGGATGTTGATGCCACTATTGCTAAGCTGTCGTTGATATCGCCCAGCTTGCTTAGCCGAATCAACTGCCCGAGCTTCACTGTCGCAGAGCGGGTCGTGATAATGACGGCGCCGTGGTCGGTTTCGGGGAGGTATGGGCGGATATCGTACGCTTTTGAACTTGCTGCTTCGGCTTGGCTTGTCTTGCCGGAGATAGGCGCCATCCCTGCGGCACATCGGATACTTTGGTTGGTAGTGATGTGACTATCTAATAAGACATCATCATAGTTGTCATAGATGACCAGCCAACGATCGTTCTTTGGTTCATCTAACCAGCGCTTGGCTGATTCAACTATTCCATCGAGGTCTTCATTATCGATTGCATTCTGGACGTATGCAAGACAAGTAGTCTCTCTGACAATTCGCTGGGCCAGACGTTGATAGCTCTGCTTGAGCGCTGTCGTGTCTCTCGCATCAAGCCATAAAACCGCCGAGTAATCATCACGATGTTTCTTCGCGAATGCAATTGTCATCTGAGTCTTTCCCATGCCACCCAGACCATGCAGGATAACCGTCCGACGGTCTCCAGTCGACTTCAGTTCTTTGTGAAGACGCCCGAGTTCTTCATGCCTGGCCACGAATTGGTTCACGCTATTGACTCCTGGTAGCTTAAAGGGGAGTATGAATGAAGGAGAGGATGTCTGTGTTGCATCACTAGAGCATCTAATTGGATGTATTAGCTCCTAAGACTGATAACCCTCATGTCCTATACAATGAGTCTCTTACCGCTGCACCTCATCTACCGGCAAGTGGAAGAAGAGCTGTCGAGCATACGCTGCTGCCACCGCTGCCGCGTACCCATGCCACATATCGTTCTTATGCGAGTCGCAGTAGTCCGAGATGCCGCGCACAACCAGGCAGGGAAAGCCAGCGATCGCCCCGGCAGCCTCCATCTCAAAGCACAACAGTCCGTACTGCTGAGCTAGTGTATCCCTCAGTAAAGCATCCTTAACCACCAGCTCTCCAGATGCGATATTGCCCCTGTGCACAACAACAAACGTGTCGTCATCATCGCTCGTTCGAGGTATACACTTCGATGGGTCGCAATCAGTGGCGCAAGGTGCTCCTTGATGTTGGTGGACGTAGTCTGGTGGAAAGAGATGATCGTTCCGCTCGCCGGGGTAATGAAACCGTCGAAGACCACGGCTGGTTATGTCGATTCGACGGACGTTCTGCTGCACTGGATCGACATCTAGCATTGCTCGTTCCACCTCCAGTACCTGCGCAGCATTGAGAAGAACTGCTGGTGGTGGTGCTAGAGCACCCGTTCGCTCAAAGTGACCCTCTCTCGCTTTCCCATGATCGTACTGCAGAGCGCCGGAATGCCCCCTTGCTGGCTCGCTGACCACTACATGACCCAGCCGTATCATTCCACTGTCTGTCTCGACCGGAACACCACCCCCAATGCCAACTAGAACACCAAACCTTAGTTTGCGAAATGTCATCCTCATTTGCGTCACAACTGTAGCTGCTGGACAGTTCCCGGGCTGATGCAACCCTGCAATGACGACATTATGACCATTGATTGTCCCCAGGCTGTACACATTATGATCCTCCTGGGGCTGCGGGAGCGCTGTATGTCTTTCATCCAGCATCTTCATTGCTGCAATCCGTTCCACCGCCAATGGACAGATCCATGCCACCTTGTAGTCGTCGCGGCTCCGTTCCTGCGACATCTTCGGTCGATCGCGTGTATTTTGGGATTTGTCGGACGAGAGGAGTTTGCGGTGGTACGAATCGCGCGGGCCGTCAAAAGCGGCAGGCAGGAATGAAACTAGGCCGTCGTGTGAATCTGTGGCAATGGAGACTGGACGTTCAATGTCATCGCTCAGGTAAGTCATCAATTGCGAGAGGGGAAATCCCTCTTGCCGCCAGCCTTGTGCGGCTGAGTGCTGTGCCGCAGGCGAATCATGGTGGAAGAAACTGCCAATTCGGTCCCGCAACTGTCAGCATGCACTTCTGGACGCACTCACGGTGATGTGGATCCCTCCATTGCTCGGTCGATGAGAAATGCCACAGCAGCAGTCCGCAGGCTGTGAAGGGGTGAGTGAGTTCTTGATAACTCAAACCTCCAAAATCACGTTCCTTTGGTCCAAATCAAGATTTTGCAAACTCGAAAAGGATACCTGCTAAAAGAGCTCCACATAAATATATCCCTGCAATTACGCCAGAACAGCAGCTTTATTCTCCGCAACAGAGCTCCTAATGGCTCAAGAACTATGGAACGTCCCGGAACTGCTTCCATCAACCGCCCTACCGGCCCATTCTCAGCCATCACCCCCGCCGCAACCCCCAACGCCATGATGGAGCCTAATTCTGCATTTCCGCAGCACATCTTCCTCTGCGATATGATCATAAGCAAATCCCTGACAAATGCCTGGATAGCTGCTCAGTCAGCTATAGCACTCCACTAAGAGACTTTGAGTTTACCACGCCGTGTGTTGAATTTTAAAGGCCTCGTTAACTATTAAATACATGTGAAGGCGGCGGCATGGTGATGGCTAGAAGCGTAGTGAGTGTGTTGAAGGTCAACACCTTGATGAACTGCAGCACAATCCATCTAGAATCTGGGAAAACAGGCCAGCTAATGACCTTTTCGTCGTACAATGCTTCAAGCTGCGGAAATTGAGAGACGCCATTTCGTAATCCAAGACAGATGCATACTGTATAGAGCTGGATGCGGAATTGATTATTTTAGCGATAGATCTGGCTTCGGAGAGAACTAGCTGGGATTAGCGATGAGTTAATCATAATATGTCTCTGGTGCATTAAGTGGATTAGCTAACACAAGACTATCATGACACAAGAGCGCGATCCTGCTCCTACTTATGCATGCATAGTGACCCTTATTAAGGAACATGATAATCAAGAAGTGGATTCGGCACAGGAGCTATAAGCTGCGCCAAATCGGTTACGGGTACAGCCGTATGAGATCGCACAGTGTAAGCGCCAAGAACAGGCGGGTCCGTGCGGAAAGATGGAAGAGTGTTGAATTAAGCATGAAGCCCTTTTCGTTACTGTAGCCACTGTACTGTAACAACATAAAAGCATATACAGTATATTGCTACAGTACATACTGTAGTTACTAAAGTTGAGGCCGAGACGCAAAGTTGGCGGCATAATGGTGTGACAATTCCGAGTTGTAAAGTGGTTTCTTGAGCCTGTTCCGCTACGGCTTATTGCTGTTGCCTTCTGGCCCCGTTTGTCACAGGTCCACCGATGACCGGTGCTCCGTCGGAAATCAGATTCAGCTGCAAGTCGCTGCCACCTGATGCCCCCTACGTACGTGGAGTCGACAGTATCTGCCTGAAGCCCGACGGTTTGGGACGAGAAGGATGACAATCTGAGAAATATCCAATCGAATGCTCTTGTCAAACCTTGGTCCTGCGTTCATAGCACAGCAGAAAACTGGTGTGCTCGCGTGCGTAGAGCTCAGTTTGCATTTCGTGTAGTGAATGACCAAAACACCAATATGCCTTCTCGTCAGAAACCACCAAAGAGAGATAGGACCAACGAAAACTGCGACAAGGCCGCCAAGAACATCATGTGGCGTTGTGAGCAGATACGACGCCGGTACGGAGCCGACATGTACATCCAGGTCCGCTACAAGAACAGGCATTACGAGTACTCGTCATCGAATGACGAGAGTTTTCCCAGATCGAGAGCTGAGTTGGTGAGTTCGACCACACCGTAGTCTTTCAGGGCTAAAGTTACAAAGAAAGGGGTCTATCCGATCCTGGTAGCAAAATCGCCAATGGACTTTGAAGACACAAGATGTCAGAGCGAAGTGAAGGATCCGTCTGGGTGATTGATGTTTGGCGGCAATGCACCTATGGGGTGGAGGACTGGCACTTTAGACCACGTTAGCACTACTCGCAGAGCTGCCGCTGAAATTGATTTCCACATCTGGTGTTTCTCTCTCTCGTGTCCGTATGTTGTCATCGTCTATGTGGCAAAGTGAGTAGATAAAATGTTCAAAGCGGCGCGAATTGACGTGTTTTCTTTGTTCTTGCGACTGTCTTTGCAGTGCTCCTGAGTTGTTCGACTCATGGTCAATCGCAGGCCATGATTCACTGCCTCAATTCTTGCCACTTTCCCTCCTCTCCTAACATCCGATCTAGTAGCATTTGACGCTCTGCTTTTGCCTACCTACTGCCATTGCCTTCTTTCGATTGGTGCTGTTGACACTCTTGGACGGAAGGAGTTGCTAGTTTGATGTAGACGTATTGTCTACTCAACGTAAAAACATCGAAGCTTCATCCGCAAGTAGCAAGTCTCCTGATAGATCATTAGAGAAACTTCATAAGCTTCCTGCTCACTACCTGTCAGTAGCCCGGGCGATATGTCTGCCAAGTCGATGCTATAACAGGGGGACGTTGAAGAAGGGGCAAGACTGGCAACATTAGTGAGTGTTGATGCACTCGCTTGCGACAAGGATTGCGCCTGGAACCCATATCCCTTCACCATCATGCTTGCCATTACTCGTGACTTCTCGATACGGAACCACTCTGGTGCCCTCAGTCCTGGAAGTGGCATTTCCTTGGGTACCTGCAAAGATAGCGTAACCTCTAACAACGCAAGAGGACCCACTCGAACGATTTGGCTATGCTCGAAATCCACGCTTCGTCTCTCCCGTTGTTGAAGGGCCATCTTAGAAGACAGCTGTCATCAGGACGTTAGCCGCAGGCATCATGGGTGAATCGAGAAGCATAGTGGAATCTGCAACAAGCGGAAGACCGGGCTAAGGCGGCAGAACGTCAGCAACAGCAAGAACGACGACGCGCCGAAGCAGAACGACAGCGCACCGGCGAGGCAGAGCAGCCCAACCCACCTCGCTCAACGAATACATCGCTACCTTTCATTCCCTCGTTCACAGCATATTTACCGTCAAAACCAACCGTCGACTGACTTTCAAGGGTCCATCACAAACCCACGCCATAAGTGGTGTCCAACCAATCTCCAGCCACGGCTCGACTTCTTACAGCAACAGCGCATTAAACTTTACGACAACACTTTCCCCTCCGATCGACGCTGTTTCGAGGGCCGATCGTTCCTGTCCGGTTTGGGAACCAGAATCGTGAGGCGCAAAATCACCAACGGAGAACCACCCGCATGCGATCAGTGACACGGCCGAGGAGGTCGTCAACCCCAACGTCCCATCGACACCCCCCCTCTACACCGTACAACAGCAAAGTCGATTTCAAACGGCTACGAACCGAGCGTCTATTGCTCCGAATCCGCCGACTCGGAAAGTCGCACAATGCTCTACATTTCCGAATACAAGCCCCCGCACAAACTTATCGCGCCTCATCTTCGCCTCGGTTTGCGCCCGATGAACATATACAGAGAGATGGTCAACCAAAAACCGATCCCTACATCAGTCGACCTAGATGCGCGGTTTCAGTATCATGCCGAGAGACTCACGGCCGCCGCCATTGCATAGACTTATCACTACATGATTGAAGGCGGGCTCGAGCACGGGTTATTGACGACGGGCGAGGCAATCGTCTTCTTGATGATTGACTGGCGCGAGCCTGAGACACTCTTCTATCATCTGGCAGAGCCGTCTGCGGAGGCGGAAGCTCACCCCGAGCATGCTCACCTCTGTACGGCAGTTGCGCAGTATCTGGCCTTCAGCCTGATTGCTCTGAGTATGCCAGGCGGACGATCGCCACATGGGCAGGACGAGCGGCGTGAAGCTATGAAGAAGCTGAAGACGTGGGCGGAAGACTTCGAGACGACATTACGGTCCGTTCCGGACAGTGAAAGACAGCCACCGGAGAGTTCGCCGGGATACAGACCAAAAGCCTATGAAGATGTCGATAGATCTCCGTGCTTACGCCGAAAGACGAGACGAGGATATGCGGGGGACCGGCATACAAAGGAACAAGTCGCCAAGGACCCGAACGAATCCTCTGAATCATCGGATGACGACTCGAGGCGGAACGTGCCAAGCACACCCACGCCTACGGAAAGGCGGACTCGCGGAGGGAACCCCCAGAGCCAGGGCGGCCAGGGTAGCCAAGGAACCCGACGCAGTAAGCGACTTCTAGAGCATCGGCCGCGGGATGGTGGTGAAAGGAGAAGAAGCAAAAATGAACATAGGCCGTACTGCACGCAGAAGTGCTTGCTTGGGCTCGTCAGAGGCGGCGTCCTTGACCCAGGATGCCCGAATGTTTTCCTTCACGGCTGGAACCCAAGCTACCGCCGCCACAACCACGACGGTGTCCGCGCAGAATCTCGTCATCCAATCAATCACACTAGATTCGTGAAGCTTCTTACAAAGCAGCTGGAGCGGACACTAGACGATGGTGTAACACCTTTGGCACAAGGCGGCGCACGGGGAGTCTTGTTCAAAATCAGCCTGCTCGCGTACGGCTACACCTTCGTCAGTAAGGGTACAGTGCGGGCTTTCATCGAAGACCTTGAGCACGAGGCAGCGGTTTACGAGCGTCTACGGCCTATCCAAGGCATTTATGTGCCTGTGTTTCTTGGGACTATTGACCTTCGGCATCTGAACAGGACCTATTACTACGACCACCGGGTCTATGTGGTGCACATGACATTTCTGTCGTGGGGAGGGAATGATCTTTTTACGACAGAGAATGTAGATGGTGGAGGCGGGCACCTGGAAGAGATGACGATGCAGCCGTTGAGCGCGATTCATTGGCAGGGTGTTGAGTACAATGACACGCGAAAGGAAAACATGCTGTGGAATGAGGAAATCAAAGGCGTAATAATCATCGACTTCGAAAGGGCGCGGCTGTTGACACCTCCTCGGCGGGCACTGACGCAGCTTGTGCCGAACAAGCGCAGATGGACGCCGGAGGTGGTGAAGAGCAGCGAGTTGACCGTGAAGTCAAGAAATCGAGAAGAAGTCGATCGAGCATTTTCAGGGGACGTTGAGATGGTAAAGGAGATTTATGGAAGCAGCTCATTCATAAGCCATACCTAGGAAATTGAACATCGGTCGGCTTTCATAGCTAAGCATGTAGTGCTGGCACGCACTTGCGATGATCCTGACTCGTAATTCGCACGATGTCCGTATATTTGAGCGCTGTGCACTCGTATGCCTTGTGTTTAGTGATCTGGTGGCACTTGTAGCACACTGGAGGCGTGAACGCCGCTCAAACGCTATCGTCGAGCCGGACTTCTATCTGACGTGGAAGAAGCCCAAGGAGATCAGTCTACGTGCATCGCTGGCGTTGATCACGAAACACGGCTATGGGGCCTGACGCCGGAGGCATGTCTTCCTAGGCCAGGATGTCTTGGCAACCTATAGCTACCAAATCCCCTCGGCCAGGCTTGCCTGCGTCTGAAATTATACACCTAATATGTGTACCGCTAGGTATGTAAATGTGTACTTGATATGATTGCAAGCGGAATAGGCTTTGTCAGATGTCGTAGCGCATTCTTTCAGTCAGGGTGGCGTGGGGTCGCATTCGACATGAGATACATACATAGTCAGAGTGCAACATCCACAGTGGATTTAGTATTGAAAGAGCTGCTGCTACTATAGCATTTGCGTTCCATAACCGAAACTCTTCTCCGCGATGTTCTTGACTAGCTTGAGTCCAGCATTGATTCCTTGGGTCTACTGCTATGGCGCGACACCACCCGCTACACTGTGGCATGCATCACACTCGTCTCGTTTTTCCACTGCCGCCTGAACCCGGTCGGCGTGTTTGCAAGCCAAAGCCGCTTCGCACAACGTCCGCGTATGACACACCTGGGCCATTCCAAGTCGCAACCGCCATCGCCAGCGCTTCGAGATTTTCGTCTGTTTTGGAGCTTTCGCCCTCCATAGGTTCCTTCACCATTTGCAGTTCGTTCTTGACTAGCTTCGGCTCGACTATGTACGCGAAGCTCTGTCTCAACGCTCCTATTCCGTCTTTCCGACTTCCTCCACGCATCGAACATAAGTTTGATTGCCGTATGTACTGTAGTTCTTTGATCTGTTTACCTATTGTCATCGCTAGAGCTTCATTGTTATCCTCAATGGGCTTCACGCGTTCCTTAGTCCGGCATGCGGCTCGAGCAGTGGTCGCCTGCCGGCCACTATCAGCAGTCTCGGTCTCTCACTCGATCGCATCTTCGGTTATCTCTTGGTGGGTCGAGCTTTTGCGGATGGTTTTTGCACCCTTATGTAGGAGCTGTGACCCTCACAACTTCTCCAGGTAGTGAAAGTAAATTGCAACTTCATTCTGGTCCATGTGGCATGGCTTGCAGCTTGGTACAATACAAACCTACCCAGACACCAACACGTTGTCCATGAAGGGGTCCGAAATTGGTAGGCTATTTGCATATGAGAAGCTTATCAAACAACGCAAGTTGTCTGCCCATCTCTCCAGAATTTCTAATGATGTCAGGTGGCCACGATTTGTTCGTGCATGTGACCGGCTGTGTTGCCCATGCCTTCTAGCTTGACGAAGTCATCAATGTATGCATGGTCAAGGGCAGTGAGTGATGCGTACGCTGAACAGGATGATTGCGTCGGACGATAGTGTCAAGAAACACTGAGCCTGCGTGTGAAGCGGGAACCGAAACCAGAGAGAAAAATATTTACTTGACAAGGTGGGAGGTGGGGCGGCAGAATGCAGATCAGAAACGGCAGAAAATTCTGCAAAGCTGGCAGAAAGATTAAGTGGAACCCAGGGGGAAATGGCAGAAAGATGGCAGATGAATGGTCTAGCAGAGAGCGAAGGTGGAGCGGCAGAATGATCAAAAACGTACTAGTAAGTGGCAGAAAAATCTGCAGATGACTGAACTGCTGGGGGGGTTTTGGAACGATCATAGCAAATGCGTCTCGAAAGACGGAGAGGAAACCATTCTCCTCCCAATGACGCAATTAGATGCAGGACTCGGAGCGTGACTTCGAACGAAAGATCTAGGGGCGCTGCAGGCGACGCAGGCCTCCGTTGTTGAAAGCCCTCAATTCTTGGATTTTTCAGTAAACTTATCATGTGATGTGAGAGCTACGCGCATAGAAAGGACTTGAACGGGACAAAGGCCGCTGCGTGAGGTGTCCCGCATCGTGATTTTCTACCTGCTGACGGGTGTCAATCCATGGTATTTTGCTACCCTCAGGACGGCAGAATGACAGAGAATGCGGCAGAATACCCGGTGGGTATGGGAGAGTCGAGAAGCGGCAGAATAATTATGGGGATGACAGAGTTCGCTGGGTGTGGCTGAGGTGATCAATCTTAAACTTAACAACTTATTCGCAGTGAAGCTGAAAGCATTTTGAGGATGAATGCAAAGTTGGTTGCTGAAGAGCTATGGAAGTCTGACCATGAGCCAGGCTCAAATCATACCATCTACAAGTCTGAACAGTACCCTTTGTCTACCTGTGGGTGATCACCTCGATGCATGAGGTGATCGCGATCAGTTGGCAAAACCAACTGATCTGACAGAACCAAGGATGCCCTCGTTATACGAAACCACCGCTCACAGTCATCACTCAGTTAACTACATATTCAAGCCAGGATTACCTTACAAGGAATATACGCCAATCGTTTATATATAGATCTACTGCAGGACCAGCAGAGTACACTAAGCAATACAACCAACTTTTGTTGGATTGACGACTGTGTCTGGATAAAGGGATGCTAGAAATGCATTGAATAATATGCAAGAACCGGTGATGATGGGTAAATACAAGACAGAACCCCGCTCGGACCGGTATAGGAGAAAATCCCTCAATCAAGCAGAACAATCACCTTTTGATCAATGGACCTCAGTGGTATTGCATTAAATCAACATCGTTTGTCTAACAACTTTAACCCACATTCATTATGGCCATACTGTCATGATCGCTGAGCGCTTCCTAATGTGCTCCACTGATCGTTCCTTATCATATCAGCACGTGATTTGTTTTATAGTTCTTCCATTTCCGAGCGAGTCCCTGTTGTTCCCGTGATCCTGCAGTACAAATGTCTTGCCACTGCCGCCCGACGCTCAGGTGGGTCGGTCGATTGTTATCCTTGCGAACGCGTCGTAACAAGAGGATGGATGATGATACCGGAGGTATCATTCCCGAAGCTCTTGCTTTGTGCCACAGTTGGTTGCCCTGACCCGCTCGTAACACTTATGTATGAGCTGTGACTCTCACAAAGAGCACATCGCAACTTCATTCTGGACCAGGTGGCATGGCTTGCAGCATAGTACAAACCTACCCGGACACTCTCATGTTGTCGATGGTCCGAATATGGTAGGCTATTTGCACAGAAGGAGGTTTGCCGAACAATGTAATTTGTCTGCCCATCTCATCGGGATTTTCATTGATGTCTAGTGGCCACGATTCGTTCTTGCTTTTGACGGAACATACTTTTCATGCCCTCCTGCTTGAGCTGTGTTGCATACCTAACACAGTTTGTTACACGTGATTGTTACGGGAAAGGGCAGTGCCAGAGGGAAAAATTGATTGCTTAATAAGATGGGAGGTGGGGCACAGGATGTAGGTCAGAAACGGCAGAAAATTCTGCAAAGCTGGCAGAAAGATTAAGTGGAACTTGGTAGGAGACGGCAGAAAGATGGTAAATAAGTGGTCAAGCAGAAAGCAAAGGTGGAGCGCTAGAATGATCGAAAGCATCCTAGTAAGTGGCAGAAATATCTGCAGATGACTGAATTGTTAAAAATCTTTGAACGTTCACAGAGAAAGCAGCAAATGCGTCTCGAAAAATGGAGGATCCATTCTCCTGTCAGAAAGCCCGGTTAGGTAATACGGAAGCCAGTCACAGATTTCCGCTGTGGCGGTGGCATTGGTCCCCTGGGATTACCCCTCTCCGGCAGGCCTTTCAAAGATGCCGAAATCAAGGGTCGACTAGCAAGAAGGGAAGAAGAACAATACACATGACCTTTCTGGTCCTATGACTTGGTGCGCGATTCGACATCCCAGGCATAGATGACGCAAACAACTGTGGGAACGATTTCTTAAAAGGATTAGAGAGGTGGAGCGGCAGAATTTAGATGAGGAACGGCAGAAAATTCAACGCAGCTGGCAGAAAATGAAAGCGGAAGTCGAGGAGGGTACGGCAGAACGACATAAACGGTCTAGCGTAGTAAGGTGGGGCGACAGAATAACCAAAGGCTTGGCTATAAGTAGCGGAAAGACCTGGAACTGTTGTGAGCTTGTTCGACTCTTTGAAACACAAGAACATTCATGAAGGCGGCAGGAGGCGGGCGAACTTCAAAGGAGCACAGATGAATCCAGCGAGTCTGAAACCCCTAGCGACAGCGAAAGTTGCATCGTCGTGGCATCATAATACATATAAATATTAGTTGAAGTTGATGTGTATCAATGAGGGCATCAAAAGTGGGTGGTCCGGAAGTGGGTGTGGGACGTTAAGTCTAAGATTGATCACCTTAGCCTCTGACTACCGATCCACGACAGCCTACTACCTACGAACCAGACCCACGACACGACAACCTGTTTACTAGCGTCAATCCCCAACTTCTGCTAGCAGACCATACTGTCGGCTACCTGACCGTAACAAATAGGTACGATTTGGTTTCTTCGAAGATGTGGATGCCCACGGCCATGCTATGATTGCTACTCAACATACAATTTGAATAAGGGAACAGGCAGGAAATGGGGCGAGAGTTGCCACGTTGACAGCCGCCCGCAGCAGCAACAAGTCAAAAAAGGCTGTTGATATCTAAATTGGCCTCGTATCATGAATCGATCTCCTTCCCTGGATGCGATATCTATGCATATCGTCTATTTTCTGTCCTAGAGATAACTGGGTAATCTACAAATCGATCCGTCCTCGTGAGCTTTGTTGGGAACATATGAAATGCGTCATCCTTTGTGCAACTCTCATACAGACTTTTGCTTGGCCATCCGCCTCTGATGGACTTTCTTCGCCCGTCTCTGCGTAGTCTGTTCCGTTGTTCTTAGCGAGATATTGTGTTTAGCCTTGACATGGTTTCTGAACACATCCAACGAATCCATCTTTTGGTATTCTGGCTTATCTCGGCAATTAGGGTGGTTGCAACGTATGACCCCCCCAAGCTGGATAGTGCGCTCTCGTTCTCTGAGATGCTGGTCGTCGAAGTGGTCATTACGCACTGTCGGCCGGCAGTACTTGAAGGTCCGCTCCTCAATCGTAAGTCTTTCATCGCCGACACAATCGGGACACTGATTCCGGTCCAGAATGGTGGGAATGAGCTTGGCACCAGGTTGCTGGTCGGTATGAGGCTGAGATTGGTGACCTGTGCGAAGGCAATTTTGTCTGCGCGTCTCCCTTTTGCCGAACAGGCTGACCATCAAGTCGATTACTTCTATCCAAAGCTCCGTAAAGTCGTCGTACGTACAATTGCTTGGTTGATGGCAAAGAAGCTGGGCCAGTCTGGCACGCTCAGGGATTGACAAGGTGATGGCCGGTTCGGCGTACTCCTCGTCTTCATCGCCATGTGCTTGCCTCTCAATGTCCCAAGTAGGGCGGTTGTAGAAATAATAACGGCGATACGCCTCGACAACTTTTTTTTTACGCTGATCCTGCTTGGTGCGGATTATTTCAGTCAGCCGTCGAATCTCCGGCTCTTGTGGCATGCCTTGCACGCGATGCTGACCACCTTTCAATGCTTGTCGTTGCTGCTCCAATTCTAAAATTCGGGGATCGTCTGGTAGATGGTCCCAAACTTCCTGAGGCACCATGTCTTTCGTTGCGCGAGGATCCCGTGTTAGGCTCACATGGGCGAACACTTTGTACAGCTGCTGTTCAGTCTTTTCTTCGAGGAAAGTATTCTGCAGGTCGAAATTGACGTTCTCGTTGAGATACGCGCCGTGAAAGGTGGCGAATTTTGGATCGTGGCGCATCATCTGGTCGCGAACAGAATCAGAGGCGTTTCCTGGAGTCAAGATTGTTAACCTCAGTCTTCGAAATTGGTTGCTTGCGCCGACTCACCATTGGCCGCGTTCGCTGCTCCTCTTCGGGCAAATCTCGGCGTCCACGCGTTTTCGAAGCCAGCGTCAAGGCTTTGTCGACGCATGTCCTCTCTCAACTTGGAATAAGTCATCGCTTCGTCCATCGACAGCTCGGCGTCGTGGTATTTTCGGAATAACGGTGTTTTCAACATCGACTGCTTCCACCGCAGTGCTATGGATTGGACCGGACCTTGTACTCGCGTTTGCAGCACCGCCGTCGCGTTCGTCAAGCTTGGCGCATCAAAGGCCTGATCTCGAAGTGCCAGAGCGATCACAGTGCTGACAGCACAGAAAATGAGCTTCTTGGCAGGTGTGAAGAAAAACACGGTACTTCGCGCGATTAGCATGCGGATTGCGCAAGGGAAAATGAAAGAAAAGGGAGGGGGGTGGATGCTGAGAACCGCCAGAAACGAAGGGAAGGCCGCGACCCCGTTTTATAAACTCACGGTTTGGGTTTATTGTCAGCGCCTTTGTGGTGAATGAATTTGATCGCCATCGCCGGTGTAGCCCGTCCAGTCGCAGGATGACGCACTATCATCATCTGTATGTCCTCGTAACATAAGGCTTTGGGGCGTCCTCGACCAACAGTCTCCTGCAGCAGAAGCTTAGTGAGCGGAGAAGAACTTCCATCCTGCGCCATGTTGTTGCTGTCGTTGTGCGCCGCGTCTTTCTCGTCCGTAGACTCCCGTCTTTCAGCATGCACGATTTCGGCAGGCCGTGCGCCGGTGTAGCAGAGGAGCTGGTAGCAGCAAGCCAACTGAATGCGATGTCCCTCTGACCGGAAAATACCGACGTCATAAGCGATGTTAAACATCAAAATCGCATGCAGACTATCAGCGGCAAGGACGGGCTTGCCGTTGGTATTCGGTGCTCGTAGCTCAAAACGGGGTATAAGAACTCGGTGGTGAAACTAGCCAAGGCCATATCAGTCGTGTTGTGGAAATGGCAAACTGCACAAGGTGGGCAAGATACCTTGTAAAGCTCTTTCATGTCGTTCCGATTCATGTAAGAACCGGCAACGCACGTGTACAGTTGTTGGAATTGGCGAATGTATACCTGGGTAGTGCCCCATGACTTGATCGCGCCCGCAGACCATTCGCATACTCGAAAAAAAAAGGTCATCGTCGTCTCTCGGGTCACGGACTTTAGAGCCGCTCGCCAATCGTCCCACTGTTGCTCTTCGCAGTACCTGCTCGTATCAGAGATCAGCAGTGGCGTACCATCGTAGGCTTTCAGTGGCTTACCGTTTCCATTTTTTGCGTACGACCGAGATATTGATCTTGGATTCATCTGCCAGTCTCGGCTGGATGAAGCGGACTGTTTCAAGCTCCTTCCGAAGAGCATCGTGTTCGTCGGCAGACAAAGGCACTGGGCGCTGCCTCTGCCGATCCTGTGCTTCTTGTTGAGTGAATTGCTTGATGAACCCCACGCCAAGCTCGAGGTTTCCGGTTGCAGGGGCAGAAGCCATCGGGAGCCGTATGTTTTGGGGGAGAAACTTCTCGTCGAGGAATTGAAAAAGGAGGGCCGACAACTGTGCGGAGTGGCAAAAGGGTTCGGCAGAGTTGTTGCCTCAATTTATACCGGGCATGAGCCGGTTTGGAATACAAGCACAAAGCCATTATCAGAAGCGAGTTTAGGCTCCGAGTGCCATACAAGCAAGGTTGCTGGGGATAACAGAATCATGATCCAGGGCGACGAAGGGACCCAAATTGAGAGGAAGCTTCATCTGGCTAAAGTGGCCCTGTGGGCCACTTTCGTACGAGGGATGCAGTGGGGCTGGGTTGGCAGCAGCAATGTATTTAGTACCTAGCTTGAGCACCTCAGCACCGGTTTGCCCTCACTGCTGATGCCACCAAAAACGGCGGCACTTTCCACCAAATCCGACGGCATAAGCAGCGACTTTTGTGTTTTAAGAGTAAAATATAGTTAAACTTATATAGCTTAGTTATTAAAGAAAGACTTTTTATTAATTACTAAGCTATTATAGTGTTATACTATAAGTACAGCTTATACTATATTAAGCTAATTTGAATAAGTCCCTATACTAGACTAGCTTTATACTAGTATAGATTTTATTAAACTAAACGCAGCTAAACTAATTTTCTAGCCCTGCTTATAACCTATATAAAGTAGCTAAATCATTCTTACTATAAGCGCCAGGCATAGCTAGCTACTGAGTAGTACAGCCAACCCCACACAGGCCGCCTATACGAGCGGGTCAGAGCGGGTCAACTGTAGCACGAAGCAGAAGCTTCAATAAGGACAGTTCTGCACTCTATGCACCTGAGCCATTAGCATGCCCTGCTGCTCTGCTTTGTCAGGGCAGGCGGAGGCAAGGCTGCGCCGGAGCAGCCAGCCTACACGTCTGCCCTGATGAACCAGGCTCAGCTAACTCTTACAGCACACTTAGGTAACGAGCATCAGTCACAGGCCCCTTGCCTCCAGCCCTGTGGGCGTTGGTCAGTGTAAGCTGGACTTCAGTAAATCCCCAGGGTTCAGGAACAGCTACGGAGGATCTAGGCAAATACTATTATATAAACACAGCCAGGCACGCACACAACATGTGCTGGCAACAATGACTTTCTTTGTGTCGAGACTCGTTTCTGATTTTGTTTCCAAAGTCTCTGATGTTTTCAGATTGGAGCATAAGAGACGTAAGCTCCCTAAAGCGCTACGGGAATCATGCTATACCCGAGGTGATCGAAACGGTCTACACCGTAGTGCTGGTTACTCATTTACTATACTTAAGGGTGTCTCTTGGAATCTCGACAAGCCCGTGGAGACTGCGAAGCGTCTTAGAGGATACACCCAGTCAGAAATCACCGATGAAGTTGTGTGGGAAGGCTCTCAGACGTTGACACTTTATATCCCCAAGAGGCCCGTAACCGATTATATCGACTTCAGCGGACTTGACACCTTGGAGGTGGAGGTAGAAGGGATAAGCTGTCGGCATATATTGAGCCGTATCCAGGCATGTTATAAACATCACCTTGGGGATGATTTCCCTGGTTTCGGGAGGAACTGCTCCTTCATGGGAATACGTGTTAAAGACACTGGTGGGCTATACGTCGACCTACTGTGGTCTGTGCCGATGATCATGTTATCTGAGTGCTTGTCGGAGCCATCCAGAACAGGCTAGAAGTAGGGAAGGGAAGCAACAAAGGAGCAGGTATGTTGTATAGGTAGCAGGTCACACGTATCTTAGAAGGGGCAGATTTTGGTAATTCATTTGTGAACCCCCAACTGCAGTCGGCCTCGGAGAGCTTTCACCCGTGTCACATACCTATTGACAGTTGTCCTAAGCATCAGGCGTCTAGCTCCATTCAGGCGACCGTTTGTGAGTGTGAGCTTGGAGGCACGCGTCGATTCAACTGACCCTCGATTCCTGCCGCGACCGGGCCGCCGTCCCGCCCTGAGGCAGTCGAACCGAGCACCACGACACGGCATCGGTCGGGTGGGCCGCGGGAGCGCAGCGGGACTCGAACACGCGAACCCCAAGCCGAGGGGGCGGACCGCGGCCGCTCGACCACCTGGACACTGCCCGAGCAGTCTCCACTCCCCGTGTGTGTGACCGCTTTGGCGACGCTCCTCGGTGTTGTCGTCCGACCGGTCTCCCCGAGGAAGCGCGGCAGGTTTCCTCTCCTCCCTCGCGCGCGCGCCACCGGTCGAAGCTCCGTCGCGACTCGCCTCGTCTCGCGCGATCCTCCGCCATTGCCCCGGCCGCCTGCGACAGGGGCCAGAAGACCCTCTCTGCACAGCTCGCGCGCGGTCGTGCCCGCCGAGCCCGTGGGTGGCCAAGGTCCAACCTCGCCGCACGTGACCCCCTCGCCGCCCCGCCCGTCGCGTGGTGTCGCCCTCGACGCGACCGCTCCGTACGCGACGTGCACTGAGCGTCTCATTCAGGTGTACATAGTACGGAGTCTGAGAAGCAGACGATTCCCCCTTCCGGTAGCTTCCACCCCCCTGCCTGCGGATCTTTGATAACGTCCACAGGTATGTACGGATATTCCTTGTCATAATGTTCAGTAGTACGCGAAACGGGGCTTTAATCTTACGTACAGGAGCTTGCCATATATAAGAGAAGGTCACGTGGAATGTACATTGGAGCCAACGTGGTGTGTAACTGTCGAATCGTGCACCAAGTCATAGGACCAGAAAAGTGATGTGTATTGTCTTATGAAAAATCTTCTCCTCTTCTTCAACCGAGGATCTTCTAGGACTTCTTTTATGTCCCAAGGTAGGGCTTAGTTACCCTAGCTATCAGGGTTTGTCCAGACTGGAAAAACTCTGCTTAATACCTCTCAGGGTCGCTTTTATGGCAAATATCTCTCAAGGTCATCATGCCAAACTTGTCCTTAATCCCAGGGGATCAGGGCCACCGCCACAGCGGTTATCCACGGCGAACTTCCGAATTCCATCCCGGACTTTCTGACACACCCCCTTAGGCTATAGCGTCCGCTGTAGCCTATCTTCATGTCCGGTCACCCCCTGAGGTCTGAATCGTCCAAATCCATAGTCCTTCGCTTCCATCAGAGCTCTTCAGTTTGTAGGTAATCGTGTGTTACTCTTTCCGTTCTTGAGCCTGATTGTTTACATCGTGTTCCTCCATAGCCCATACGTCAATTTCCTGAGCCAGCTTCTTCCAGACCTCTGAGTTCTCTTCAAGGTCTTTCTGACGACTTGCGGCCAGGGCCTCTGATTTATCCACGAGGCCGATTTGGGTTCGAAAACGCTGAAAGGGCTGTAGAGGGAGTGCCTTTGTGAATCCATCGGCCATAAGTTCTGTCGAAGGAGTGTATATAACCCGTATTCGTCGTTCTTCTACTTCCTGACGAAGCCAGTGGTTATGTATATCCACGTGACGTAGCCTCGTTTGTAGTTGTACTAACTCCTTCATCACAAGGCCAATAGTCTGCAGGTTATCGCATTGTATTGTGACCGTAGGCCTGAGGGGTTCCTCGTCTCCGTAGGAGGCATTGGCTCCTCTCTCTAAGGGGAGATCGATGTGCAGGGAGGAAAGAAGTCGGCTCATGAAGAGTCCCTCGCGAGCTGCTTGGGATAGTGCAAGAAGCTCTGCTTCTGTTGTTGAAGTTGTAACCGTTGCTTGCTTATTTGCTCTCCACATTGTCAGCCCACCGAATACCTTCATAGCGAACGCTTGGGAGCTCTTCCTGTCCAGGGAGTTGTCCGCGAAGCTGGCGTCTGACGCCACCTGTAGGCCTTCCGAGTCTGACCCTGGGTCTGAACCATATTCAAGGCAGAGGTGCTGAGTCTCTAGAAGGTATCGTATCACTCGACTTGCCGCCTTGTGGTGTTTAGGCCCTGGATTTTGGTTGAACCGAGCAAGTCTGCTTGCGGCGAAGGCGACATCAGGTCTCGTCATTACTGCTGCGTACAGGATTGAACCGATCTTTCGTTGGTATAGGTTGACTTCTGTGAGCGTGGCCTCTCCCTCATAAGGGAGAAGCTCTTCGGGGCTCATAGGAATAAGGTATCCTTTTCCTGTATATTCATCACAGGCAGGGTCGTCATGCTTCAATAATTTCGCGAGCTTTTCAATGTAAACCGACTGTGAGAGCCAGAGCCGACGGCTTTTTCGATCCCGTAAAACTTCGATTCCAAGAAACCAATGAAGCTCTTTTCCACCCTCAAGGTGGTATTTTGACTGCAGTTGTTTGATTAGCGAATTTGCTTCTTCATGAAGAGATTCAGGGAAGGCGAAGACGCAGTCGTCAACATAGAAGAAGAACATAATCTTCCCCTTCTTCCAACAGCAGTTTTCTCCTTTTACTCGAGTGAATCTCAAACGGCGGAGTCCTTCCTCAAGATGTCTTTGCCAAAGGAGAGGAGAGCGGCGTAAGCCATAGAGTGCCTTTCTTAGGCGCAGGATATATCCATTCTTGCGGTGTCCTGGCGGCATCTCCATATATACTTCCTCATCGATATCAGCATGCACGAAGGCGTTAACTGCGTCGTATTGTAGTAACATGAGGTCGAATCGGTTAGCTATAGCCACCAGAGTCCTAAACGAAGCTCCGGCGAGAGTTGCTGCGTACGTCTCCCGTACGTCTCGTGGTTGTTGGTCTCCTCGAATAACAAGGCGCGCTTTGTATTTCATGAGCCTGCCGTGCTTATCAAGCTTGTAGGTGTATACCCAATGGCATCCTAGGATCTTGTGACCCTTTGCGCTCCTTCGTAGGACTTCTTCCCACGATCTAGTCTTTTTATGACCGTCGAGGTGGCTTATTTCAGCCTCTCTAAATTCTTTACCGCAAGGATGATCCTTCAACCTATCGTGAGACGCGGGGAGCGGAGGCAGACTCTTCCAGTGGGCGCCAATTCGGCATGCCTCTCCATCCAATATTGGACTGGGAGTCTTTCTCAACGACGTCAACCCTGTATTTTCTTTTGTACTCTCTGGAGCCGTATCGGGCTGGCCAGGCCACGACCGCAACATCAGAGGTAGTCTCTTGATTCTTTTGGTTGCTCCTGCAAGGAAGGCGGCTTTGAACGAGGTTCGCGGCGTCACGCGTTGAGGCGGAGCGCGAGATATCTTCTCGTATCTATTATCAATATATTCCCACCCCCTCTCTTCGACCTCCTTGAGCTGGGCGAAAAACGCAGCTGGTGGGGACTGTGGAGGAGTAGGTAAGAGCGAAAACTTAGCTTGGGTATATTGATACTCGCCTTCAGGGTGTCCCTGAGGGAGTGGTTCTGTATTCTTAGCTGCTGCAGCGATGACTTCTTGAGGCGCTGCTGCGCCCTCCTCGATCTCATCAGCTTCCTCGTCCGCATCTTGTGGTAGTGGCTCTAGCCTTTGAGATTCAGAGACTAAGCGAGCAATTGTAGCTTGGATTTCTTCGAGATCTAGCTGTAGTAAGTCATCCTTCAGTGATGCTATATTACCATTAAAGTGTTCTGATTCGTTGAAGATAACATCCCGGGTTGTGAAGACTTGGCTGTTGATTGGGTTCCAGATTCTGTAGGAGTTGCTTGAGGAGTACCCGACCAGGTAACCAATCCAGGCGCGCGGTGAGAGCTTCCTCCGACGGTTGCAGTGTAGTTGTGCGTCTGTCGTCATGCTATATGCCTTGCACCCATAAGAGCGAAGGTGGGATAAGTCAGGAACTCTTGATTCGTCCTCTCTAAAGGCTTCATGGAATAACTCGTAGGGCGACTTCCACCCCCTCGCCGCTGTCGGCGTCCGGTTGTTGAGATAGGTGGCGGCGGCGGTAGTCTCAGGCCAGAGGTATTCCGGTAGCTTCGCACCACCTCTCATAGCTCTTGCTTTTGTTTTGATGACCCCTCCTACTCTTTCCGCTCCCCCATTTTGCGCCTGGGTATTTGGCGCTGAGACCTCTAGGATCATGCCAATTTCGCGTAACACATCCTCAATCTGGGGGTGGCGTGGCAGCTCTCCATCGCACTCAAGAGTTTTCACTGTAATCTCATACTGAGTCTTCATGAGAGCGAGGAATTCGTTGATTGCCGTTTTTAGTGTTGTAGTCGTTCGGTCTATGAGGTAGTAGTCCCATGAGTATCCTGAGGGCCGGTCTGTGAATAGCAGGGCCGAGACGTAGCCCCGGTACCCTTGGTTGAAGTCGTGGAAGTCTATGGCTATTCGTTCTCCACACTTGGCCCTCTTGACTGACTCTCGAGGGGCGCGTCGGACTACTCGGTAGGCTTTCGCTGTTCCACACGCATCGCAGTCGACAGTGGTGATAGGATTATGAGCTCCTTGCAGTCTGACTCCTCTTGCCGCGTTCGCTAAGTGGCGGAGTACTTGAGGCCCCGGATGGCCGAGTCTTCGGTGCCAAAGGAGGGCATCACCACTTATTGGTTTCCGGCGGGTTGTTGATGTATACCGGTTTCTTTTAGCTGGCTGTGGCGGATTCTCAGTTGTGATGTTGAAAGAACCTGCATATGAAGTTGGCTCTCGATACTCAAGTACTTGTTGACCGTAGGATTCTTGGATATTGCATAAGAAGGTGTAGTCTGATTTCCTCATGCAGTTATTCCCAGGGCTTGAGTCCCACCATATTCCTCTCTTTCGTAGCTGGCTGTATGAGACCAGGTTGCTCGCCATCTGGCGACATAGAGCCACGTTGTATAGTCGTATTCGAGTGCTAGAGTTGTTGTTGGCGGATGGGTATATGTCGACAGTTCCATAGCCCTCAATAGGGACTGGCTGGGTTCCAGCCCACAGGTAGTCTCCAGTAGCAGCTCCAACTAGGTTGTGGAATCGCGAGGGGTTGTTGAAGATGTGAATTGTGGCTCCGGAATCCAGAATAGCTGAGTTGATCAAGGGGTACTTTTCATCGCCCACATGAAAGGCTGCAGGAGGAAATAACGACTTTCCTCGGCATCTTCCATGTAGTCAATTGCTCTCGTCATTGACCTTACACTTCCTTATTCGATCAATAAGGTCTGGGTCACCCTTCATCTTTAGGGCAACTGCTTCTTCGAGGATACTATTAGGGATAAATCCTTGGTACCTCTTTTCTGGAAAGGCGTAGTAGCAACGGCTTAGTGGGTGTCGACCTCTGCACGCTTCACAGAGTTGGTTGTATCGAGAGTCTTGGTCTCCCTCGTAGGGTCTCTTTCGATCTTGGCCCCGTCCCCTTGCTCTTCCTCGGGAGCTACTCCCCCGACGGGGGCCTTCCTCTTGCTGGCTTTTCAGCTCTGTCGTAGGGCCAAAGACTCCTCTTCCGATCTTTCCTTTGGTGGTGGCGACCTCATTTGTCGCGCGGAGATGGGTCCGGATGGCTGAGATAACTTCGCCAGGCGTCAGAGTCCCCTTATCAGCGTCAGATATCTTCAGAACTTCAAAGGAATCAGCCCAAGTGCAGATAGGGCTCTGGCGAAGGGCTGATATAAGTTCAGGAAACCATATAGCTGACTGAGTAACTCCTGCTACCTCAGCTTCTTTCGCTTCGTGGATGGCTTGGTCCCATTGAGTCACCCAATCCTCAACCTCCTTCCTTGTTGAGAGTCTCTTTCTAAGAGGTTGTGTGAGGGTCTGTTGATACTGGACGTGGGCGGCTCTCAGCCGGTCGACACTACTGATGCCCACTCTGTCCTTGAGGTTCGATATCCAGACGTCAATAGGTTTGTCCGCAGTACAGCAGCTTCGAAGAAGGGATTCTGAAACTGTGGTCTGAATCCACGTCTGAACTGTCGCAAGATTCTTAATCAGGATCTCATGTTGTTTAGCCTTATTGTTGTACTCAGTCCACTGGTTATTATATATAGCTGCGTCAGCACTGGATAAGTCTCGAATGGTCTCTGGGATATCTAGCGATGCTTCTGAGGCTAAGTCAGGAGTGTCTACTCCCTCCTCTTCTTGGGCTTGTGCTCTCCGATTCCTCGCTTGTGCCGTTATCGAGAAGTCGGTAATATTTGGTTCGCGAGGTGGGCGTAGTCGTGTAGCAAGGTTACCTTGAGGCTTTGATTCGGGATTCAAGTATTGCCAAAGGTTATACAGCTGTGACTTTGATCGTAGTTGATCGATCCAAAGGACCCAGTCGTCAGGTCCATCGAGACTTAGCTTCTTTGAGTCTAAAGCCATTGTGAGGTACTTATAACAGGAAGTAGACGTTGTACACAAGTGTCCAGTGTATTGGGTCCTGTTAGATGACAGAAGCCCTTATTCGTGACTTGGCGTTCGTTTCGTCCGTTCCGATGGACGCACTGGCGATCGGGTTGAGGCTCTTCAGACTGTTAATTGTCGAATCGTGCACCAAGTCATAGGACCAGAAAAGTGATGTGTATTGTCTTATGAAAAATCTTCTCCTCTTCTTCAACCGAGGATCTTCTAGGACTTCTTTTATGTCCCAAGGTAGGGCTTAGTTACCCTAGCTATCAGGGTTTGTCCAGACTGGAAAAACTCTGCTTAATACCTCTCAGGGTCGCTTTTATGGCAAATATCTCTCAAGGTCATCATGCCAAACTTGTCCTTAATCCCAGGGGATCAGGGCCACCGCCACAGCGGTTATCCACGGCGAACTTCCGAATTCCATCCCGGACTTTCTGACAGTAACTCTCTTTGTGCACACTTGCGCTTGTATCTCAATGTCACTGCCGCCCGGCCACTTCCACGGACCCCGAGTAACGTATATAAGCAGGCACCCTCCCCGTGGCACCTACCATCTTTTCTGTAAGCGCTTTCTTTTTTTTTTCTTTTTCTTCTTTTTTCCCAATATAACTTTTCACCCATCACAATTACGCAGGCGTTCTTTTTCAGCGGTGTGGCGATTTAGCCCTAGGTGGCACAGTGCGAAGACCACGATAAAGTGAACTACACATAATAGGGAACAAAACAAAAAAAGCCTAATCACGCACCCTAGATGCTGTGGGTGGTGCAGCATATTGTCAGAAAGTCCGGGATGGAATTCGGAAGTTCGCCGTGGATAACCGCTGTGGCGGTGGCCCTGATCCCCTGGGATTAAGGACAAGTTTGGCATGATGACCTTGAGAGATATTTGCCATAAAAGCGACCCTGAGAGGTATTAAGCAGAGTTTTTCCAGTCTGGACAAACCCTGATAGCTAGGGTAACTAAGCCCTACCTTGGGACATAAAAGAAGTCCTAGAAGATCCTCGGTTGAAGAAGAGGAGAAGATTTTTCATAAGACAATACACATCACTTTTCTGGTCCTATGACTTGGTGCACGATTCGACACATATCTCATGGGATAAACATATCTGGCGAGCTGGGGGCCGCTAAAATATTAGTTTCGGCCTTAGGCATCCCAGGCTTGCAGTAATCTTACAAGTGGGCGGGTGTCGTTGTAGTCGGCTGTTCCCCCAGTTCGAGGGTGCACGGCTTTTGCAGCAGGCCATCGTTCGGCTGCAGTTTCCGATAATCATCCTGCACTAGTTAGCCGCCACTTGGCTCGCCACGCCGGTACCTGCTGGGGTACGGTACTTTGCTGCGCTCGGAAAGGTGGTGAGAGCACATGTGTCCATCGCAACCTGCACAATACTGCGTACATAGTTCTGCTCAGCAGCCAACCTGTTCCCTGTGGCATGTTTGGGCCATCTCGTTTGCGAATCGCCCGTCTCAGACGAAACCTTTCCTGTTCTGCTAAGAAAGGATGTGTAGTGTGTACTCGGTGGTCCTCCGGGGAAAATGGGACCTCCCACCTTCAAAACTGAGTTCCCCCGTCCGCGGCCAGGTCCAGCGATGTGATTGGTCACGAGACACCCCTGAAATGATTGGATACTGCATTGTAGTAGAGTCCGGGCGGGCCCTACTTCCTGGTTAACCACCCAGAGGAGCTGGTGGAGGCTGACGAGGACAAGCGTGATAAATAATCCCTCCAGGGTCAGCCCTGGCATACCGTGTGCGATGTAGAAGCTGGGCGTCTGTGGCTTTGGCCTGACCTATAATGTTTTGGGCTTTGCTCGAGACCATTATCGAAGTGGATGATTCGTTTTGCCTCTCTCAGCTTTCCTTTCAAATCGTCGAAGCCCATGAGTCAACGCCTGTCGACATTGGCGCGTACGAGGAGTTGTCTCGGCGTATGGCCGCACATGGTTTAGCCGATCAAAGCCGGTCTTGCGACCAGTGGCAACGTGAGATCGGCCCGTCTAGAATCCGACACAGTCCGGTGGAAGTTCTTGTGCGTGGGGCCACATTTCCCCTTCTCTTTCTTCTACCTCAACAACCACAACTTCACCTTAATACAAGCCATGCCTCCTCGCAATCAGAACACGACCTCGGAGAAAAAGACGAATCGGCGCCAGAGGCGCGCAACTGCACGGGCAAAGCAAGGCACGCGACGCAAGAAGCCGGCTGAGCCCACGACAGGCAGACGATACGTTGTTGTCGGCAACTCCAAGAGTTCGCCTTACGAGATCGTCTACGGATGCATCGATGACGGGAACAATGTCAGCTACGGATATAGAGCCCCGCGGTTACGTTTAGGTGTTAAGCTCGTGAAACATGGCGAAATCAGTTACAATACGATGTTCCAAAATCTCGGGCGTAGCGAAATCACGGCAAAGATATTGGCGAAAGCCGAACGGGCGGAACAGAGATCTTTGTCAAGCGGAGAACAATAGGGCACTACGAGACATAGTGATGACTAGGAAAATCGCAGATGCTTCAAATAGCGTGTTGCTGCGCTGTCCGGCTGCTGCAACTGGGAGTATGTACGCTATCCCGCGGCTGAGAATAGTCGCATCCAGTACAACAAGATAAGTGGTCATGACGGGCGTCGCTTTTGGGGCTGCTGGGCAGTCGGCAGAACTCTTTCTCGCGCAATGGGACTTTACGTCGACCGCAATGGTACGCCAGCCTCTGGCATCAACGCCTGGCCAAGTGCAGTCGCACATTAGGCACCGCTCGAGAAAAGGTTCATGCGACGCACTCCAATGTGGATATCCATATTCCTTAGAGAGCAATAAGATCACACTCGACTTATCAATTACGTCTGCTTCGGGTCATGCTGCTGTTGCACCAATTCCTATCAGTACGGAGGGGTTCGGAACAGTATGAGGCCATACGGGTAAGAGGTGCTGGCCGCGCGGGCAGTGCGCAGCCAGATCGATGAGCGGAGCCGACCCGGTTCCGGGAACGGACATGACGATACTCCTGGTCGAGAAAAGGACACAGACATATAGATCAAGTCAACATGAAATGAGACAGTCCACCACTTAAGGACGATACGACGAGCAGGCCGCCGCACAGCTCCAGCAACCGCTATCCCCGTGCTTGTCCTCGACGGTAGAGATCTCGACTTCACGTCTCGCAATAGCAGAGCGTCAACGTGAAAGTTGTATAGCAAAGTTCTTCGCTGTGGGCAACTCGATGATCCCTGTGTCCTCTGTGGGCGACAGAATCTGACCGACGACGCAAATTCGACAGCTGCCACCGCAAGGCATGTGTAGCGTCGCGTCTGTGTCATTCGCTCGAGCGATCACACATCCGGGGCTGAAATCCCTACAGGCTCTATAGCCAGGTTTATAGGCTAGGTGCGCTAAGGGTCCTGTAGGCTGGGGGGCGCATGAAGGCTAGGAGCAGCTAGCAGAGCAGTGCGCTGTAACTACAGTGGCTAAGCGCCATAGATATAGGGGGTTGAGCGCTAATGTGCGCTCTTTAACAGCGCTCATGCCGCTTGTGTCTAAATCGGGCTTACTAAGGTAGATGAGGTGCACCAATAAATCTGACTCGGACGATCCTCGCTCCGGTGTTATGCTTAAGGCCAAAAGACGACGACTCGACGTCTTATCCCGAGCCGGACCTTCGGCGTATCGCAGCCAGTTCTGTTCGCAACAATGAGTCTTCCATCACTCTTGTCGGTTCTATCCAGAGTGTCACTCCGCAAGACCCCAGCTCGGCCGTCGACTGCCCTCAGCCGCGACAGTTCGGCCGTTGCACTGTCATCGGCCTCTCCCGAGCCTAACTACCCTCCTCAGCCTCCTCCGCCACTGGTCACAAGTGTAGCAGAAGCCGACCCAGACGCAGGTTTGTCGCGCCATCCGACACTTCCCACTGCCGCAAGCAGATCAATGCTCACAGTGCGCTATATGAACTTGCTGACGATCGTCCTCGTGCAGATTTCTCCGACGCTGCCATCCTCGATCACAACCTCGACTCTGAAACGAATCGCGTCACGTTCGATTGGAAACGCGCCGGCGTACGCGAGCGGCTCGTCATCGCCGAAGTCCATGCTCAGCTGATCAGCCAGAGCAAGATCCTGGACTACTGGCGTAAGGTTCATCGCATGACGGGCCAGGTGCGCGAGGAGGCCCTACGCTGCGAACTCTACCACGTCTTCAAGATCCTCGATCATCGCCGTCGGAGGGAAAGGTCCTTTCTGCTGGTGCAGTGGGTCGGCTACTCGGACGACCCCGGAGACACGACGTGGGAGCCTCTCGGCAAGATCGAGGAAGTCGCCCCAGTCGATGTGCAGGAATACTTGATCAAGAAGCGTCTGTGGAAGAATCTGCGCCCGTGGCCCGCTTGGAAGAAGAAGATTCAGAACGATGAGGATGCCCGACTTATGCTGATGACTGCACCTAGCTTCTTGGAGGAAGCCAACCAGCGCCTGCGCTCCGAATCGACGACGAGATTATCTGCGGACCTTGGGTTCGAGATGTGACGCATATATATTGCATGGGCCACCCCGGCAGTTCCAACGGGAGACAAAGCTTCTCGCCATTTTGTGGCTGTAGGGAGCATTGGAGCTTTCTGGCCGTCCGCTCCTCCTATTTAAAAGTACGGTTTAACAGTGGATTGCTGTTTGATGAGAGTTAGGCCAAAGGAACTTTGAACATGTGCTCCCTGCCGAGGGTCTCAGGCTTAACAGCTCAACTTGCCAGAAGTATGTCACGATTGGCGAAGTGCTGCGGGAGGGAACTTTTTTCGCTGTCCACGGCGTCGATCAGTAAGTCTGGCACCTAGCAACGGAGATCCAAACCCACGCAGTACCCGAAAGGCAAGCGCAAAGCTGAAGGCTTCTCCTGACCAAGCGGAACTGCTTCATGATGATGGTGCAGCGGGACTGGTATCCTAGGGAAGTGAAAAACTAGGTAGGCAGGAATCTATGTTTACGCAGTAAGTACTGGCGATGAACTGCGTCCGACTCGACGTCAACGTCACACTGACGGAATTGCTTACACAGCAAACATGTCGCCATCACGCCTGCCTATTGCAATCAGCAATCTCTTGCTTTGAAGAGAGCCGACTCGGCAGTCTTATCTAGAGTATCCGATTGACGAGTCTTTGAGGGCTGCGGAGTAAAGAGAGATCCATGTTCTACGACCAAAGGCGCAATAGAGGCTTTGAACAAACGAGGCGACTTGTGCGACAACATTCGTTGGCGGAACAGACATCCATATAATCTAATAATGACAACCTCTTTTTGAAGCCTTCAACGACCATAGCTGAATCTGCCGTGGTGATAATTTTCGGAAGTCGGACCGTCCCTTACTACACCGCCTCGAAGAAGGAATGGACTTTCCAAGCACAGATAGGGTTCGGACTTGGCTTCTCGACACCTTTACGAATCCGAGTGAAGTCAGGCCTGGAGGAAGAGATGTTGGATGGCCGCAAGTGGAAAAATCTTAATGATCACTTGAAACACGAGCCTTATCTTGATTCAACTTTACCTCACCATCTTGCATCAACAAATCAATCATCGAAACTTTCGACCAAGTAGGTGTGGCAGTCAGCGGAGGCAAGCATGTGATCGGCACGAGGACGATTGTGGAGGTGAAAATAAAGGAATATAGCGCTCACGACAACTACCTAATCTTGCAACTAGATTCGCAGGTCATCTTCGCCAACTGCTCAACCGCCAACAGCATGGCTACGAATAACAATGCTGCCGCAGATCACGTAGCGACACTGGCGAGTCTCCTGGACCCTTGCCGTCGGTATCCGATTGTTGAGTCTGTCTTGCGCAATCTCAATATGTCAGACGTGCATATGCTGCGCATGACCTGTAAAGCCTTCAGCTGGCTTCCCGAGCATCTGCCGACGATTTTATTTAATCTGAGTTCGCACTTGACAGCCTTTGTTCAGGATCCGAATCGATTCCGCGAAAACATGCGGGATTCCGACGCAATAATTTCCCGCGGCTTCGCACTCAATTTCTTCGTTCGCGGAAGTGCTCGGTCAATGTTTTTGGATGTTTTTGTCCAGAGAGGGCAGCCGGCTGAACATTTCTTGCGGTATTTGGAGGGCAAAGAGCTTTACACCATCAGCTCAGTGCAGGATGCCAATGATGGCCAAAGTCAAGATGTAGTGCATCCGTTTCCCCTTGCGTATATACACCAAGCTGACTTTGAACGTCAGATACATGATATCACCGTACTTCAAAATCCCGAACGCAGAACAACAAAGAACAACAATCCGCCTCATTCGAACCACAGCGTTTCCTCTAGGAGCGGTTCTGCGAACTTCATTGACGACAGCAGACCTTAATTTGATACTTCACGACAAAGCATACTCAATCTTCCCAGCAATAACCATACAGAAGAATCTGTTTTATCCCCTAAAAGATTTGAACGGCGAATTCGGGCGTAGGCTGAACGAATATGCGCACCAGGGATGGAACAATCGTCATTTCGTATGGCCTGACTGGTCACCCGGGAAACTGAGGGGCCTGGGCCAGCGATCTTTGGACGATAAATCATCCCTAGTTGTCAAACTTCACGGCGGTGTCGCGACAATGTCTGCGACAGCGCAATCCATCATTAAGCATTCCCAATTCGACGTCGTACATGGGTCTCAGTATGGCGGGTTGGTCAGACCGGGGCGAAGGCCGCATAATGCTACTGCTGGTAGCCCACATGTTCTTTCGCTAAAGGCCAAGACGATTACTTCCTACTCTCTCCGTCTCCCACTCACGTGTGGAATGTTGAGCAGCTGGGAGGCTTTTGTTACGGAGCGCTTGAATAGGTGGACCATAGTGGAGCTTTTCAAACTGGAACCTGGGGCTTGGCCGAAAGGCATCACTCATAGGTTCCGTTCCATCGCAGTCAACGAGGATAGCTTGCAAGGCTTCACACAACCATCCACATGGGATTACGCGGATGACCAAATTCCACAATGGTATGCTGAGTGGGAAAGATCGTAGGCTTGCGATGTCTTTCACTGGTGGTGTTCGGAAGTACTTTAGGTGTTTGCGTGCAATTACGTCATGTTCTACCCTCTTTTTGTACTACAATGTGCGTGAGAGACGGCAGCCGGTGGTCATCCATTAATACGCTGCACATGGACAGAGACTAGGTATTGTGAACAGGGTCTAATGACATCAGTGGAGCACGTCTTTGCCAACGCTGCCTACTGCTCATGTTGCTTCGTAACTCTTGGTTCTAGTTTCAGCCAGACCATAGTGTCGCTCACTCGCAAAGCAGTCCCTGCAGATTGATGGCTGAAATGCCAATACCGATGCTGAGTTGTCACCAGTAAGGATGATACGACTTCTGTGTGTGACACTGTCAATGCGTGACATAGGATGGACGCTTGTAGATGCGAATGGCAGTACGGGACGAACGATTGATTACTGAAAGTTGCCCCTCTTCAGACAATGCGTGACCTGCTACCTATACTAAACCCAATTGCCCCCTTGTTGCTTCCCCCTTCCTTCTAGGCCGTTCCGAACAGCCCTTACAGACTCAGAACTAGAATGATACTTAACCACAACTTTATGCGGAATATCTCGATTTTCAGGATATCAGCGAGTCAGCTCCGGTGCTGTCGTCCTTAGGCCAATACGGCAGTTTTTCAATTTATCCAGGTGTTCTCCAGACAATGAAAATAGAAAAGTTTGATTTGTGATGACGCCATCGCATAGAAGCACAATATCTGTTCGACCTCGGCAGCTATTATCATGCATGTAGTCCGCGGCAAAAAGAGGCGAAGCCCCACTACACTGGCGGCCGCAAATGCCTGCCAATCAGCGGACTATGAGTCTGAGTTGACACACAGCTTTGAGGGCTGTTTAGTGGCTTGTGCACAGTGTAGGCAAACTTTGGTCGCCACATGTGTCAAAGTTTCTTCCTGATCATATTCTCGTCAAGAAACCTCCGTAGTAAATTTGGTGTGGCATCACTCTCTCGTGTTACTTTCCTCTGTCTATATTAACGCTCGACGGGATACAGCTGACATACTGGTTGCTGTTGGGAATCTTAGCAAAGATATCTGCGAAACCATTCTTCCACATAGTATCTGTTCCCTGAAGCCTGGAAATCACAACAGTCTGGACTGCGCTTGGGAAACATATTCAAAAGATCCCTGAAGTCTTCCTTCGCCACACGTAGGACAGAAGTCGTCACACTACGGCTGCTCGCGCCACGTTTACCTGTTCACGCTGGAAGAATCAACGCCTTATTACCTAGGCCATCCATCGCTCCGCAAGTCTGTTCTTTCCCGGTACCAAAGCTCTGTGAATATATCTATCGTCACATCAGTTGATTAGGCGGTCCTACTAAGCTCCTTTAGATCTGCCTTTCGGCTGAACACAAATCGATCTGTGACATTGGTGACCGTATATCACTGCCTCAACTATCCTTTGTGGAGACCTATTCACGGGCAAAAGTTCTGTGCTCGAACGTGAGACGGGGGGTTCCTTTGCTTATGTATATGCCTTCCTGCCCGGATCGTATTGCGGCACTGCATAGCCCCTTGCAGATCCCGTAAACCATCCGGCCGGGGACTTATATCGAAAGCTGTAATGTTACTGCCCAACCAGTTGAGGCGTTGGCCGGCGGAGCCATTTATGAAGAATAGGGGATAATCATACCCACAGGCATCGTTATGTGCCTTCACCTTATGGGCATTCCGTCACGCATTACCGAACCTTTGCTTCGTGCCATAATTGGTTGCCCTGATCCGCTCGCAACGAACGCTTGCGGCCACCGTTGTCCGGGATCGAGTGGGAGCTCTTATGTTTGAAATTATTTGTAGAAGCTGATACACTGTTCATCAAGGCCGCACAGAGATTTGCCACTTGCGGCGAATCTTTGAGACACGACCCTTTCCATAAGAACCACGGTAACAACCGTCTTCACAGCCAAAATCATTGAACGCAACACAGAGCTCGTATGCGCTCGGGCGCGTTCGCAACGCGGCTTCTGAAGTTCGATGAAACCATCTGCTTCGTGTCTGATGCGTATTTTAGCAGGTGTGTCTGTACATGAACGAACGGCTGCGTACGAATGATCAAGAAACCATCTAGTCATGCCGGTACATTTAGTCCTGCGCGGGGCAAGTGCTCATCTGGTGAAAAACCTGACTTGAGCCAGTCGCCCCTGCAGGTTGTCGTACTAGTACGTCGCCCCTGCAATGTAATCTGGCGCTCAGCGTGAGACCTTGTTTCCATATTTTCCCACCAAAAATGCGCTTTGAGCCAAGCGACTTAGCGCTGCGGAGGTAGAGTACTTACTTTAGGCGAGGTCTTGAGGCTGCTCCCTGCCGTGAGATGCGGCGGGCGGCGCCGAGACCGATATTCTAGAATCGGCTGGGTCTAGTCTTGTTGCGATGGGACTGGCGACTTGGAGATGCTGTCATCGCATCTTTCGCGGCGCCCCGTTTGCTAACCGTGGATGCATTAGTAGCGCCGCGAGTGAACGACTTTACCATGCAGCCGCTCACAAGCGACACCAGAACAGAAGACTCCCATCAGACAACCACCATTCGAACCATCCACTGGCTGATGTTAATATTCCGTCATGAGCAAAATACTGATCACAGAGAATTCAGCTTATGGATGTCTTGTGGATGGTTCTGGAAGGTTGATGAAAATGGGACGGCAAGAACTGATTCTAGGCCATCCATGCCGAGTTGCGTATTTTGATGGAAATAAAATGTAGACACACACGACTTGTTGCTTATGTCGATGATGAGCAGTAATTTGTGGTTGGCAGGATGTTGCGGCTGTTGATCCGCGGGCATCTCAATGACTGCTATAGAACCATCGCCATTGTGGACCGCGCACTTCATGTGATCCTAATTCATTCGCTTGACTGACAATGATAGTAACGTTGATGGATCTAAATGAAAGCTGGCTTTTCTTCGTTGCACCTTCTGCAAATCCATTGAGAAGTCTCGTCGGCCGACTTCGTGGCGTATCTTACATGGAAGGACTTCGAACGCGGTCGATGACACAGGATGCAGAAGTGTTTAGAAGACATACTTCCGGTGGAGGCAATGAGCTGATAGAAAGTCGTGTTTCACGACAATGGAAGATCTGTGATGCTAAATACGCATGGCTCCATATCCAAGGCCGGATGAACAAGATGTCGTGGAGGGCTGTAGTCAGGAAGGCATGAGTGTCAGATCATTTTCAAGAAGCGACTGACGATAATGACAGGCTCGTCATCTATGCTCCTGCTATGTGGCTACCATGCGATTCATCTGTTTTGTTTGCTGTCGAGAAAGTCTCTCGTCTAATTTCATTTCATGTCACTCGTAAGTGCTTTAGGCTACTTGAAGACTTTAGAGCCGAAGCGAGTGGTCATATCGGATCACACAATATGCGCTGCATTGTCTGTGTCAATCAAGTGGATAGAGAAACGGCAAGCCATCGGAGGTGTGAGCGAACTTCCATCTAGCCTGGTATGCGAAGGCGCCAGCGGATACCTCGAAGACGTGATTAGGCTGCATAAAGTCGCTTTGATCGACGCTCTCGACTACAACCTCTTTGCTGACGACGACGTGGATGTTTGCCTCGCATGTTAGGCTGCTGTACGTTCTCCCATTATTGCTATGTTGACTACATATGCGATGAACCACCCAGATGCGGAATCGACCTCAGCTGTCACGAGCGCTGTAGTTAGTGCTTGCAACCTGATGAGATACTTTCGGGGCCAGGATGCGGCCTCCCAAAGCCTTGTTAACGAGATAGTCGTCCTCTTTCTGTACTCTCACTAGGCGGGTAGCTGTTCATGAAAGACAACATCTGCAATGGGACCGAGTAAGAATACGTTTTATCATAAGCTTTGATACTATTTAGTTATGGGCATCTGCACATCAGCTTTGCATTTGAGCTATACTAGTAGGGCTGATTTTATACATAAGACGACGTGGTTTTATCAAGCAATAGAGGTGCATGGGATAACAGGTGAAGCGGATCAATTGCTGGCATCTACTGCTATTGTTGAATATTACCCTATTGACTTGAAGACAAAAGCTGCTTTAAAACCCAGCTGGAGATACATACCATAGGTGTCACGATATGCCACTAGAATGACACCGCAGTTTCCTCACAGATCCTTCAGAAATTAGAACAGCGTTGACGTTAAGGCTTAGTTCTATTCTTAGTGATAGAGATAATAGCAAGAGAGAACAGTACTTATCCATACAAATGTGTATGCATATTGATATAATAATAAGCCTAAAAAGGGAAGAAAGCAAAGGGGAAAAGCTGAATCTAATAATACCCATCCAACTTTGGCCGTTCGCGATATAGATGTATGGAACTCTTTCCCTGCGATGTCAATGATCTTCATCACCGTTCTTCATAGTCTCAGAAGTCCCTATAGAACATGGCAGTTTGAGTGTCGAATCAGTCGGTCTGGCACCGTACGCAAGAAGCAGACGGACGGCGTCGATGCTGTCGTTGCGCACCGCAAAGTAAATTGGAGGTTCGTCCCACTCACCCGTAACATGTGGGTTGGCACCGAGATCTAAGAGCAGTTTGGCGCATTTGAGATTGTTGTACAAGATGGCCACACCCAAAAGAGTATGCCAGAACTGTTGGTGCGTGCCATCCTGCTTGGTTCTCCCGGTGTTTTGAAGATTGATCATGGACCGGCATTCTTCCACGACAGTCTGGGAATACTCGCTATTACCTTTGCCAAGAAATTGCTCAAGGAAAACGAATCCCTCTGTCTCTTCTTTCAGGTTTGGTGGGCCCAAATCGCCGCAAACAGTGTGAAGTATGGTATCGCCTAGCCTGTCTCGTAAGGCGAGATTGATGTTCTTTTGTAGAAGCAGGCGGATTACGGCCGCTTTAATAGACAGGTTTGTGCCAACAACGTCTGCGCCGAGGCCCACAAAATTGGTGGCGGGCGTTCTGAGGACCATATGGAAAATACAATCGTTCGTGGGCCCGCCAATACGGCCGGTAAAGTTATGTGCTGGATGATGTGCCAATGCCTCCACCATACGTGGCCCTCTGAGACAAGCCTCGTAGAGATAGACAAGATGGTCTTCGGATAAGGCGACACCCAGTAGACATAGAGCTTCCACTTGAGACACGTCGCTACTCATGATGGCAGCCACTAGATCATCTTCCGCCGTGGATGCAATTGTCGCCGAACTACGACCAGAAGACCACGACCCTCCCAGCGAGTCCACCGCGGTGTCGTCTGACCCGAAACTTCGGGCTGACACGAGAGTTTGCGCATTCTCAGTTGACGGAGGTTGGTTAATTCTGAGTGCTGGCTCTTCCGCTAGACGTGCGGACGCTGGTACCTCATCGCTTGTGCTGGTGACGGCGGTATTATGAATGGAGTCGACTAGGGTGGAGGCGACGCTGTAGCTTGGAGACCAAGATGCAGCGGGAGACCGTTCTGCTAACGTCTCATCCGAGTACGTACTCGTGGGTGATGGGGGCTGGTCTAGGTGTGTCGTGCTCATGGTGCTTGGGTGTCTGAGTTGTGACGCCTAAAGATGGCACCAAAAGCGTTCTTCACATAGCTCATATATCTTCTGTTACGCTTATGCAGGTGACCACAACGTGGATAAGCTTTACGCAACTTCTAGATGGACCAGCACGTCAAGAAGTGGTTACCATCAGTCATCGTTCTACGATATGCCGGCCATGCAGTCATCAATAGATTGCACTTAATAGCCACTCGAACTAAGAGCGATAAAGCTTGATAGCATGGCTATCTATTCATAATCAAAGCAGCCAGGTCGTCATCTACACCTGTAGTAGATTGATGCTCTCCCGCTCGATGCAATTCAGTAAGAGATTTGGAATAACAAAAGGCTTCCTCGACGGTAGAGCGTAAGACCATGACACACGATTGCGAAGAACATGTAGTTTACTAGAGAATTGGTGCATTTCTTTTACTCAAGTTCGTTTTATGAAATCAGCCGAACCCGACTTTTCGTGAGGACCCACATGATACCAACCGAGAGACTTTTCACTGACCGTCAGGAATTGATTCCGAGGTAGCCGCCTTTGTCGGTATCCCGCGATTCTTCTGGCGGCATAGACTGAACTGTCTTCTACGCTGCAGTCTCAGCTTATCGCTTTTCTGTCGCCGCTCCAACTGAAGATACTGTTTGCGAAGGATCCTGTGTTGAAGCATATCTCTTCTTTGCTGCGCATTGCGGACCTCGTCGCTCACTCGGGAAAGTCGGCGTCGCCACCTGGAAACTATGATGGCAGTTTGCGACTTGTGCAGCCTGCAAAGCGAGCCGTCCACGATATCGTCAAGCTTGGCGCGCTCGAAATGCACGAAGCTGGCCTTCTCGAGATCGCTGCGGATTCTCTTATTGCATCGGCCACCAGACTGTGACTGGCCCAAACACTTTCCAAGACTGGTCAGGTTGACATACTTCATGAAATCTGTTATTGAAAGTAATCTGAAAATTACCATGCTGCAGGAGGGGATCATAACTCCGAGCAACCAGAGACTAAATAGACTAGATAGCACCATTCTCGCAACACGTACCTTACAAGATAGGACTGTTACCGACGCTGGAGAAAGCAAGGCTTAGACAAGTTTTGACGAATATCATGAATGGCAGGCACTTGGATCATTTAGGTATGACTCAACCTTGTGCTCGTCAGTTAGTGCCATTATCAAAGTATCATGATTTCACAGATGACAGAAGCGCGAGGTGCAATTCTAGGCCCATCTCTCACCATGCCTGTTAGTCATTGGACTATGATAAAGCATTTGGTGACTTAGATGAGCAAACATCACAAACATTCGGCGAATCACTAATATATACGGTCACAGAGGGATTCTGAAACAAGTTTGAACATAGATGTCTCACAATACCTCTCATGTTTGCAGATATCAACATCATGAACTTACCCACGATAAAACGCTGACCGGTTGATTCTGAACTCTAAGTACACAAAAAGGCAATAACCCGTTCTTCAGGGTGTTCGCATACCCATGAATATCGAGACGGCCTACATCATTACGCTCACCTGCAACACGCTTTTATGGTGTCTGACGACCCGCTCTTATACCTTTACATGCGTGCTTGAGAATGCGTTCGCCTTTGATAGACAGTTTCTAGCCTCAATCGACGACTCGAGACTAAAGCTTTTCAGTAGACCACTCACAGCAAGATTGTCACAAGATGATGCTAACTACAATGGCTTCAATCCTCCAAGGATGCTGCGCATGGCCATCGCACTCATCATTTCTATCGAGAATGTAGCCATCGTCATATATCCATGGTCACATCAACGCCTTTCTGCACAGACGGTCGCATCACAGGCAGGCAGAGTGGCATTTCTCAACTTGCTACCGTTGTGTCTTCTCGCCATGCCCGAGAACTTGGTGGTATCTCGCATTGTGCGACAGTGCAGAGAGCAGTGGTTCTGGGCACATGCCCTGCTCGGATGGCTCATCACTTTAGACGCGGCTGCTCATGTGGTAGCCGTGCTCACTGCTGCCTCCAAAATACAAGGTAATGTAGACGCGAGTGAGATTTATTTGCGTGATTAAGGACTTGAAGAAAGTCATTGCTGACGTATGAAAGACCGTGCTCTAGGACTATGGACGACGGGGTTCACGGTAAACTGATAGGTCTCGCCATAAGGATCGTTTACTAACGTTGACTGTTACCAGGCAGGAATTCTTCTTTTCGTCATGGCGTGTCTGTCTAGTGCTGGGCTTCGAAGAAAAGTCGCCAGAGTTGTGCTTGATCGCGCCCGACGACCGGACCATACAGATTCCCTGCCTTGGGCAAGTGTCCATTGGATTCTGAGCGCCATAGCATGTCTTCTGATGGTGGTTCATGCCGTGTCACGCGTTTCCTGGATGATGATCGCGGTGGTCTCCATCGGATCTATTGTGCCGTCTATAATCAGACTGGGGAGGCAAGCTCCAGCTTTGGAGAGCGAGGCCGTAGAGATCTTGAGGGTGCCCACATCATTGCAAAAGGTGCTTGTCGTCCTCGAGATCAACCTTTCGCAAACCATCAGAGCGGGCGAGTCGTATTACTTCAAAGTTGACGGCACGCCAATCCGCGTGGCATGGATTCGTCGTTATACTTCTGAGCAAAACGGAGCCCATTACAGTGCCTTCTTAATTGTATCAGGCACACCACGCCCTGTTGGATCCAGAGAGATTCGCGGCCCATTCGTACTGCCGATTGCCCCGGCCATGATGATCGACAGGACACTCGATATTTTGACGACCGACAGCGGCATAGTCGAGGCTTGTCAGTGCTTTGCGTGGCGAAAAGTCCTGAAACGAAACCAACCTGCTTCCTCATTGACGTGGGTGAACGAGAGTCCAGCCATGTTGAAAGCGTGGTTGGCGTGCGTGGGGTCGAACTACGCGAGACACGATCGGCAGCCCACGATGCGAATCATATGCACCGGCAGAAGTCGTCAACTATTAGCAAGCGTAGGGTCCGGCGACCGGACTGGCCTAGAGTGTGACACCGATGACCTATTCGTACAAAGGCTGAAGCAGTACCGCGAGGCGCGCGTAATGTTATGCGCCCAAGACGGCGACGATCTGCGAGACGTTCTCCAAGACCACATGCCCTTGGGACCTCACAGCCCGTACCGTAAGTGGACAAGGACAAGTTACACAGATGATGGAGACTGATGCGACGGCTTAGTTGTGGGTGAGCATTTGCGATCGCATCGCATTCACGCTAATCGTCTGGATTTGGATGCCAAGATGAGAGACCACACGGTCTGATCATGTACCTGGAAACGGCATCCCAATCGACGTTGGTTTCAAGGCAGATCCATTGCAGTACGGTTGAAGATACGAGCGTTAGCACATGCTTCCGGCCAGAGAAACTCTAGACACGGCAGTTACTGGCCAAATAACTGGCGGTGCACTCCAAATACAGGCGCAACGGTCTATTGATGATGAACTCTAGCATTGTTTCGACATCGTTGTACAGCAAGATCCAGTCGACGTTCCTAAACTGCCTCGTCTTCTGAAATGGCAAGTATCTTCCTATCACGATGATTCCCATGTACTGCGTCGCACCTGTCCGTCGCTGTATGCGACTGCCACGATGGAACTCCCGGGCAATGCCCCATCCGGCTCCATCTGGTCTCAGTCCAAAATTGATTGTAACCCAGCCGCTCGACCTTCTTATGCTGTCTAAGGTATCGTCTGCCAATACGAGTGTCTCGTCTCGCGTTACCGCACTGTACGCGTACAGCTTATGCAGGCTGAGACTACTGTTGCTAGAATCGCTGATGCAAATACCGACGACTGTTAAAGAGTCGAGGCCGTTGTTTTGTAGGATGCGCTTGGCTTCTGTGTCGGCTTCGCTGTTCCAAAAGTCTACCATAGGCACGAGTGTGAACCAAAGCTCATCTTTCTTCTCTGCAACGTCCTCGTCGCTTAGCATGGCAATCTCGTACAGTGATGGACAGTCAAGCGGTCCAGCCCATCGCCTCTGCACCATGCACTCGGCTATATGTACTGGTGGCCCAGTGTCGGTGGCGGAAGAGTTCGTCTGCATGTGGAACTTGGATAGGGCTTGGATTGGGTAGATGGGGGACGGGGATAGTATAGCCGTTGGTGCCTGCTGGACGCGCCGCTCGCTCCGCTTCGGACTCTCGCGGGACACCACGTGAAACTCTTGACGCGCGACCAAGCGACTTCCGTTGGGCCTTACACAAGGATTCTCTGGAAACTTCTTTGAGCTCGGCACGCTCACTACGCCCGCGATGCTTTGAGGTCTCGCATTTGTCGTGAGGTCAACGGCGATGCTGCGTGCGCTTCCAGGATGACTCGCGCGTTGGGGAAGGAGTCCGAGTAGCCTGTGCTTCGCGCGTCTGAAATCTGGAGTTGACAGCATCGTGTGTGCCTATGACTGGTTCCCGATATCTTACTGGTAGAGCTCAACGCGGGTGCATATATATGCTTGAGGTATGCAGCGGGCTATTGAGGTTGTTGGTTATGAATCACGCAATGCCTCAGAAATAGACTGTGATGAAATGCAAGCCTGGGTTAGGCGCAATTCGGGCCTTATACTGTCGAGCAGGTGAGCTGTAGCCGAGTATATCTGGTGCTTGGCGTGGATACGGATACGTTAGCGTTTGCTAGTTATTTGTTGTTATTATCGCTCTCGTATCTAGATTGCCGACTAGAGATTATACAGCCCGTGGGCCTAGGCATTAATAGACCTATAACCTACCACAGGTCAACAACTCTTATTACCTGACTGAGGCCGCTCGGGTTAGGGCTTGATAACTAAACACTACAACCTACTACAATCAGCTTGATTTAGATTTGGGAAAACATCCATCTACCATGTCCGGCCCTTCACACATAGACAAGAGGAGTTTTTTGGGCACAACGTAAAATGGTTGGGACGTGTACGCTTTCAGGTATCGGAATAGGGCAGCAATAAACCATCCGACCGAGACGCGGTAGCCAGGTTGGTGAAACCAAAGCTGACAACACCCCTGCGCACTCGTGCGTTATCGCCTATGCCGGAGGTCTACAGTACTAGTGACGCGACGCAGCGAACGGAACTAATACGCGCGACAGGCGGACTCAAGATGCACAACTCTGGACTCGCCTAACGGGCGAACAACCGACGTTATTAAAGTAGTAACAGTTGCTTAAGCTAGTGAATATAACTTTACCATATAACCGTAGTGCCGTTCTTCTTGACCACTCGAGCGGCGCTAAAACATGTCTAAAACAAACCTTTACGCCTGTCACTGTCGTACATGTACATCGCAGCAGCGCAGCCATTAATTGGTCTACTTATGTTTCGCACTGCTATGTACGTGTATGTATTGCTGGAAAACACACTAGGATTTTGTGTACGAGGTATTGTATAGACTGTGTGTTGTTGTGATTATGAGATTGAGCAGTTGGAGCCTGTCATAAGTGCCTCGATATCTGCTGCATAACAACTTAAATGTGTCTCGAGTCCTAGACAAAGGTCTTTGAACAGCATTCTATCGATAGATTCCAAACAATGCTTGCCAGATATCCCGCAGTGTTCTTCAACGCCATTGCCGTAGGACAGACGCACGTTCTTGAGAGGGATGCAGGCCCTAGTGCACCCATCAGTGACTGGAAAGCGGCGGAATTTGACAAGACATGTTGGGACTGGGCCATCTTAGACAACGAAATCAATGCTCAGTGTAACGACACCATGCAGCGACCTGTTTGGTCTCGGCTGCATCTGCGCCATTGTCTCCACAACGATGGTGGCTCTCTGAAGGCCGGCAACGGGTAGGCCAAAAGACCAAAACGTGTGCCGCGCTAAGGCATTCTGGCAGCGGGAACTTCGAACAGTCTTGCTCGAAGTGTTCTATCCAGGAAGGAGCACCTTCCAATGCGACTGCAAGCCCGGACCCAACGGCGTTGAGCAGCAGCTAACCACACAGCGACCGTGATGATTAACTATTTAGAACATTCTTAGTTAACTCTGTTACTTAGTTTGCAGGATGACTATTGCTTGTCTAGATGGAGGTCCTACTTTGTGTAATATGGAATAAAAGTCGTTTATAACTGTTATAGGCCCGTTGCTAGAATGCCTATAGAGGTACTACTAACATATAACGTCCCACCCCCACACATGGGTCACCCCAAAATGCCTCATCAGAGTTTTAACCCTCTAACTTCAACCTTTCATTCCTTTATAATTTATAGACTAATTATTCTCATCTTTTATAAGTATACTTATCCTTACCTTATGAGCTCTTACACAGAGTCCCATATTGCTCAGGCTCTTGAGGCTATTGCAAATGGTCAAAGCATCCGAAAAGCCTCAGCTGAATTTGGTATTCCAAACTCAACACTTCAGAACAGACTTCGAGGCATTCAATCAAGGGGTTTAGCCTACTCCAATCTTCAGAGGCTCTCTCCGACCCAGGAAAAGCACTTAGCTGAATGGGTTCGAGTCCAGGCTGCCCTAGGCCTCCCACCAACACATCAACAACTTAAGGAATTCGCTGAGCGTATCCTTCAGAACCAAGGAGACTCCCAGCCTCTTGGAAAGAACTGGATTCAGTCTTTCATCAAGAGGAACCCATCCGTAAGGGTCCAGAGAAGCAGAGCAATTGATTCCCAGCGTATCAATGGAGCCTCGACTAATGTCATCAGGCAATGGTTCAAGCACCTCGCCATACCTGAGATCATGGCTATTAAGCCCTCCAAGCGATATAATATGGATGAGACTGGCATTCTTGAGGGCAGGGGATCAAATGGGCTTGTTCTTGGATCATCAGAAACTCGTTCTATCCGCAAGAAACAGCCTGGATCGCGTGCTTGGACATCTCTGATCGAGTGTATCTCTGCAACTGGCAAGGCACTGCCTCCACTTGTTATATATAAGGGCAAGAATGTCCAGCAGCAGTGGTTCCCTCTGGACCTGACGCCATACGAATCATGGAAGTTGGGTATGGTTCGGCTGTGAAAGACCCTGTAACTACGTCTACGGCGCCGAAATCAGTGAGGAGTCGATTTCTAGAACATATGTCGAATGCGAGATTGAGCGTGAAACCCTCAAGTGTCTGCTGGAGCGCGCCTTTGGCCGCGTCCCAGAGTCGGACCGTGTTGTCGCCCGACGCCGACGCCACCACCTGGCCGTCCGGCGAGAAGGCTACCGCCCTGACCCAGCCCGTATGGCCCTCGAGCGTCTGCCGGAGCGCATCCCAGTCAGATGTCACACCATAAATGCGAGGGAGATTCGGTAGACGTTGGTCCCAGCATCTCTGTCGTACTCTGCTTGACACTGGAGAGAACAAAATCAACGCCCCATAGACCTGAAGCGGCGTCCGCTCAATCATCGATCCAAAACTTCCAATAACCTTACTGGCGTCTTTGATGAACTCGCCCAGTCCTGTAGGTGCCTTGAAGCGCTGTTTTGAGAGGGGTTAGCTTAAGCGTAGCACGAGAACACCTTTACTTACTTGACACATGTTGGAAAGCTGATTAATTGCGGCGGCACCATCCGATACCTTACCTAGAAGTGCTAAGACTTCCAACCAATGAAGGAGGTGCATGTTGAGGAACACACAAACCTCATCTCTAAGGGGCCCTCCACTCTGCTGTAAGTGGTAAATCCAGTAGAGACATGCATATTGGAGATCGGCAGGGATATTTGTATCTATCACACGCTTGTTGATCTCATCTCTCCGCATGTCCGGCTGTTGAATATTGCAGATATCCCGTCTGAGTCCGTCGTTCATACGCTGAATGCATTTTGTCGCTAGCATAGCGTGTGTTTTTGCGGCATTTACACAATAGTTACTCGTCTGTGTATCCTCGGAGTTGAGCAGAAAGTCGCTGGATGATTTGTGTAGCAACCGTATGGAGCGACGAGGCTCGGGAGGGATGTCCAGCACCGCATGCAACTCTGGAAGCCACCAGTTCACGTCATCCATATCCATTCCGAGAAGAATAGTAAGAGAGACAGCAGGCAGTGGGGTAGCGAGAAGAATAAGAGCCCCTAAGAACTGCAGCTGCAGGCCAGATTCTGCTTCTTCGTGTCCAAGGAACCCTGCAGCGTTGAAAGAGGTGTTGGGTGTGTGGGGGCCTCAGCAGTTAGGTTAATCACAAAAACTACAACATAACAGTAACGTGGTTGATAAGCGAGTGAGACACAAAACCACGACCACATCATATTTACGACTGACGGGCAGCACTAAGAAAGGTAACTCAATTGAAACTACTCAGAAACCTCTTCATTAGACGTCTCTTCAACAAATTGACATGTTCGCGAATTATGACCGGTGTTCCCACAGACGCCATACCGCCGTTGACCCGTCTCAGTCCTCGGTCGGCGACCACTACTCCGGCGCGTTTCCTCCTCAATCTGAGCTGTTGCCTCCCTCTGCGATTGTAGGTCCTCTGCCCCAGCTATACTAAGACTTCCTCCTGTAGCCAGTCTAGGCCTCTTTCATTTGTTGTCCATCCGTTTTCAGACGTTGCGATACCCAGTCGCGTGGAAGACTGGTTTCAGTGTACCAGGTGGAGAAGTGATATTGGCCTGCGACGATGATGTACGGCGAAACGCTGTAGCCTGACGAACTGATGGCCTGAATGACTGTAACCAATTCACGGTCGCCAGGCTGCATCAATTTCGTGTTTGAACGCCTTTCGGCACTCGTGACGACCATTCCGGATGCAATCTGGCCCATCATAAACCCAGTCTGGTCGAAGTTATAGATGTCGGAGTCCACAATGCCGTATTTCGCGATTGTGTTCGCCACAAGACAAAACCACGCGTTTATCGCGTCTGGATCTTTGCATTGGGCCCTCTTATGGTCGTACTTGCGATAAAAGCGCGTCTGGAGCTGTGGTTGTCGCTTAACGAAGTTTGAAGCCCAGCGCTTCCCAACCGGTGGCGCGTCACGGTCAGCGAGCAGTCGATTGGCCATATCTTCCACACCACTGATGCGGGGAGGAAACGATCGGAAATCCAGGTCCAGAATATACTCAACTAGCTTCTCCTCTTCAAGCGTAGTCAAATTCCGCGAGTTAGGCATAGTGTCACATCGTGATGTTATGCCTTTTAATCGGCGACTGAGTGTTCCATGGCTGACTGAATAGATCTTAGCTGCGGTACGTGCACTAAGATCTTGGTCATTCTTGATAGCTTGAAGGGCAAGCTGTATATTAGCTTCTTTAGAAATATGTGTCATAATGTATTGGGGGAGAGATCTGCTCTGTTGTTTGAATTTGTTGTGGTTGCGGTTTTGTGTCTCACTCGCTTGTCTGTCTCACTCGCTTATCAACCACGTTAACAACAAATATAACTGGCGAGATTGGCTGTTCAAGCGTGATATCTGTTGTTCTCTATAAGATCATAAAGGAAACCAATAGAGGTAGACAGTTGACAATGTTCTTTGAGAAGCATCACGGATTATCAAATAAAAGTGAAAGGCGATTATGGCAAGTCAGACAACGGGCACTTCGCGAGGTCCTCGTATCAGAAAGCCATGGTACGAAGGCGTATCATCTGGCTCCGGCAGTCAGCCGCCACAGACCCAGCCAGGAAGCGAGTATGCACGGCACACGGCACAATATCCTCCTCAAACACCGCGGGAGCATTATAATCGACAGAAACAGCAATACCAAAATCAGCAACAGCAAAATCAGCAATACCAAAACTTTCTCCGGAATCAGCAGACGATGCAGATCGCCAAGGTAACGGCGGGGTTGGTGACGCAATGTCTGCAGAATACCCTTAATGACGATGGTTTCATAAGAGGGCTTAAAGCACGCATTGCAGGCCCGAAAGGCCAGCGCGGTCTTCTCGACAAGCAAGGAGCGACGGCACGCACTACGCTGGGTTTGGACAGGCTGGATGAACAATTGAAAGCCGTGGTTGAGATGATGGAACAGCAGAGTAGGCAGGCGAAATCCATGTTAAATGCAATGGAGCAAAAGATGGGTAGCATGGAGGCTGTTTTGACCGTACTAGCGGAATCTTTGGCTGCTGTTGTAAATCATGGGAGGGAAGGGAAAAGGAAAACGCCAGCTAGTAACGCAATTAGAAGGTCAGGGCGTATTGCAAAGCAGCAAAGTAGAAAGGGGGCATAAATCAAGTCCCCTGGCCGCGGCGCGTAACTAGTTGGTTCTTTGGAGTTAATCAATGGGGTTTACCTGCACGACAAGGTGAAAATGATCAATAAGCGCGTCATCTGGGCGATTTCGTAGCTCGTACAACCTTTTTGTGCAACTTGTATGGCAAACCGCGGGAGAATCCACATTCCCCCTGGTCCGGCGCTCCATCTTGTTCTCCGCGGATGCCGCCCAAGCAGGCGACAGGGGGTATATAACAGCGCTAAGACAAAGCCAGACATTATTCAGGCCCCCCTTCCATCTAGCCTTGCTTGGGGCGTTGTTTCGGTGCGAGCGACTGCATGTGTTATCCCGGTCGGTGCGGAAACGGCTCCGGTTGGTGACACATTAGCCTTCAGAGGGCGACAGACCAACGTCCGAAGTCAGAAAATGAACGTCCCCGCCAGTGATGGTCTATTTCTGGGTGGGATTATCCCATAATTGCCCCTGTTTTAGTTTGTAGTTGCCAAACCAGCAACCCAAATAGCTCTTACCAGGCTCGCGTTCAAGAAGTACACCATGACGGAAACACAGTCGACCGCACCAACGCCATCGCAACATTGATCAGCTGATACGTGGTGCACGACCCTAGTTCAAGTCTTCGCGCTTCACTTGGCGCGGCTCACAATGGAGGAGGCATTGGCTTGCGGATGCCGCGGGGTATGGCGCATTGCTCTTGTTTTGAGCATCAATAAGACTAAGGAGCCGTTCCAAACCTCTGCAAGCTATGTCTGCGTCCGAGGCCTTGTTCATCGACTTCGGCGCGGCGTTGGGATTGGTGTGGGAGCTTCGAGATGACAGCCATCTCGCAGCTGCTGCACCAACAAGACGAGTTTGAGTTTACTCACGCATCCAAGGGTAACGTCAGCGACCCGCATCAATATCAGTCCATGTGAGCGATGTAACCCTGCAGCTGCAGCTTGTCGACAGCAGCAATTTCTTTGGCACAAGCGAACAAGACTTGCGTTGGGTAGCCATCACCTGAACCGTCCACCGGTCGAGGCTGATATATCACCACATGAGCAGACTATTGGCGATGCGGAAGTCATTGTTGGAATTCTTACCGATGGCTCCGAGAGGTTGGCGATAGTAAGCCGGCATCTTCCGGCGTGTGTCCGTGGTCCGGTTCTCGGGTTGACCGTCCCGCCACAATCGATGTAAACACGGAGATTGTGGACTGCGCTGCCGGGCGGGTGTTGTCCCACATTCAGCGCCCGCGCTCCCCCGTCTCCTCGTCAAAAAGCGTCGCTTTTCGCTTCGAAATCGTTTTAGTCCACAGTGAGCCGATGGGACTTAGCCGACCTTCCGCTTTCGTCACTGGCAAGACCGAGTCATGAGAGGTGATCCTAGCCCAAATTCAAGGCTCTCCAAGTGAGGGGTGGAATCCTCCGTACAACCCTCCACTCAACAGGACGAACATGCAGACGACGCGGCTATCTCGAGACCGTTACCGCCGACGGCCAAGCGATCCCACAATATAACGGCATCCCCACCGTTCGTCTTGATTTGGAAAGCCCCGGCGATCGTACGCTCAGATCGGCCGTCCAGACCATGTCTTCGCTTGGTTCAGGTGGGCAACGAACGGTTCAGCGGTGGCCCAACACTACGACATGGATTTCCGACCTCCGGTGCTCGGGATGCGTGCTTTTATGGTTCCAAAGACGCATACTGCGGTAGATGTGATCTACGCTGTGCAGATGGTCGATATCATGTGAGAGGCTCAGCCGACGACATGGACGGCTGCAGAATGGTTCCAAGACGTCTCATGCTGGTAAATGGTATTCGCCTAAGCTCGACAACCTCATTGTCAAATACCGTGACGATGACCGCAAGTGCAAGATTAATCGATTAATCTCTTGGTGACCGTTCCCCCTTCGCCACGTCTGGCCATCGGCGCTCACAACGTTGCTCGTCTTCGCCAACAGCACCACGACGTGCCCGCCACCTACTTGCTCGCCCCCCGTCACCAATTTCCGACGCAGTGGTTCGTGATATCGCCATCCATGTCCAGGACACAACCAACGAGCAAGGTGCTACCCATCCCGTCGCGGACTGGGTTCCAGCACGAAAGTGCTTGATGGAAATACAGGGCCAATTCAGGACGCAATTGGTGTTCCAGGAAGTCCGGGTTCTCGAGCGTCGCAGGCGATGTTTTGCGGTTGTGCGGCGCACATATAACTTGGGCGTCCTGGAGCCCACCATGGAGGTCACCATAACAAGTTGTGTTGGTTCGGGCTCGACAACGGTCTTCAAACATCATAGCCTCTTTTCCGATGGATCCGCAAGCACTTGTGCCAGTGTGTCGAGGTGCATCGCTCTGGAGTGGGTGGGCGCATTCGTTCGTTGCTTCACCTCAGTTATGCCCTTCTGCCTCCCAGGCGCTGTCTTTCCCAGATCATCACGGAACTACCGACCGAGGAGAGGGTTTTCCCTATTATGAAGCACCACCCAGTACTCCCGCACCACCGAACCTCGACCACATCGACGGCGCTGTCTCTCACGACCTTGTCGAGCCCAATCAGACCGGAGAGGGAATCCTCGACCCGGCCTTAGTTGCCAAACTTCGACGTGACGTCGGCGAACAGTACATCATCGAACACCGCCTGCTAGGAGAAGACTGGGATACGATCACCCACGGCTTCCAACATCGTTTCGGCATTTCTTCGTCGTCGTCGAGGTCTGCCCTGACGATGAGGTTATATCGATTGAAGAAGAAGCACCCCGAGATCCGCTCATTGTTCGAGAGTGCGTCCTCAAAGAAACGTTCAGGGAGGCGGAAAGGTCAGGGGCACCATCAGAAGACGGGGCGCCAAGGTAGAAACATACCGGCAGAAGAGACGATCATGGCGGAACACGAGGATTATTCGGAACAAATGCGACGGGAAGGACGCGGGAAACCCTGGAGCAGACCACCAAAGACCTTCGACAGGGGCACGAAACATTGTTCAACCCAAAGCAAAGCCGCCGCGGCTGCAGATTTGTTGCTTGCTTTCCTTGGCCAGCCAGAAATGCGAGGCTTGATGGCCCGGGAGGACTATAAGTCGGTTGTACGGGTTAGGAGTCGTCTACGGTAGTAGGCAGATGTTGATCAAGAGCAGTTCTTTTGAATATCACGAATGATCTAGAATGCTGGAAACGAGCAGCAATCGGTCTCGTTTCTGTAGACGCTTTTGGCATTCGACAAAGTGTTGGCCGTGTATTTGATGATCGGGCTTGCGGCCCCAAGCGGCTCTGTGGCGTCTGACCTCGTCGCAGTGTGAGGGTGATGCCTCTGGTGCTGGTGCCATCTGTCTATTCATGTGTATTTCCCGTGATTCGTTTGTGTTAACGGTAGAGCTCATCCGATTGCTCCCTCGCTGCAAGAACGTCCGAGGCCATTACCTGATCACTCACAGACTCGTACGGCGAAACCTAGAAAAGCCGTCGCCCCGAATGAACTTGCCATCTCACCACACAGACGCATTGTTTGTTTGTTTGTTTGTTTGTTTTGTATTTAACGCCTTAGCGGCAAGGGCGCAGCCGCCCTTGCGGCAGACCTCCCGAAGGGTATGTGGCGTGGAGGGCCGCAGGCTCTAGCTACATACTCTGCAGTACACGCCGCTTCCTAACGTCCTCCAAGTCTTGCCCGAGGGCTACTATGTGCTTGATTCATCCCTAGTTCCCACTGGTACCCTAGTTCCGTTATAACAATCTGGTTTCCTAATAACTAAAGGTAATTAATCTTTCGTTGAGATTAGGCTAGATCCTAACTCTTAGTAACGCGGGCAGATCTTCTGGAAGAAGTCTGTCACGTTAAGGAAAGCCTGAAAGCCTTTAGAGTCGATGATTAGCCCCTTAAAGTAACGCTCTAGAGAGCCTATAGGTCCTAGAGGCTCCCTTCGACTATAAGGGTGGAGGATAGGCCACTGTTGCCTCCTCACTAGTGTCTTACGGCAGTAGACCAGGTGGTCCGCCTCTTTAGCCTCCCCGCATGAGCAGGTAAGCAGTGCTTCCGTGTGGTTAAAGCGTTGATGATACTGTTCAAAGTCCCCATGGCCTGATCGAGCTGCTAGGAGATGGTGAAGGATAGCTCTCGGTAGAGCTAATTCAGGAGGGCAGCTAAGGGTGGCTTTAAGCCCCAGCTGGGTATACCGGGGGGTTGCTTCTTGCCTCCACCATTTCCTATACTGGCGTTGTTTATGCTCTTGGGTAAGCCGTTCGATCCCTGATAGGGTAGCTAGTAGACCTCTGGGGACTGGCAGCGTTGTGCCCTCCTTAGCTAGGCTGTCAGCCTCTTCGTTTCCTTTTATCCCTTGGTGCCCTGGGGACCAGTGGGTTTGTATAGTATATATCCTGGCTGCTGCCTGTATCTCTAAGAAGGCAGCTTGTGAGGAGTCTGGGGCCCCACCCCGGATCCCCTGGATAACGCTGGTGTTGTCGATACAGATATGTATAGGCTGGCCTTGGGAAGTAAGGAGGGCCCTTCGGAGCCCTGCCCTCGCCCCCTCTACCTCGCCATCAAACACTCCCGCAACGCTGAGGCGGCCGCACCCTTGAGCTATGCGTTTGTTACTGCGGTAGATAACAAAGCCGAAACCTGTAGCCCCGTTAGGGGCTTTAGAGCCGTCCGAGTAGATGATCGTATGGTTATCTGGCACAGTCTTAAGCCAGTCTTGAAACGCTTTAGCTGCTTTCTCCTTGCTTCGTCCAGCTGTAGGGTCCTGTAGTCCTGAGAGGTACTGTGGCTGTAGGAGTAACGGCCTTGGGCACCTAGGTAGGAGGGCTGCTGTTCTTTGTAGTCTTGTTTGCTGCCGCCCTGGCTGTGAAAGCCTAGGGACTAAAGGGTGCCGTTGGTCAACCTTCTGTAGGCGTGTAGCAAAGCGTAGGCGTGCCCCTTCGAGGGCTACTTTTGCTGTTGGCAGGCCAGCATCTCGAAGGAGGCTACTGGTGGGCGTAGTCTTCCAGACAGGTAGGATAGCCCTTGCTGCTGCTGTCATAACCTTCTCTACCCTCTTTACTAAGCCCTTCTGCCTTGTACTAACAGTAGCTGCCCTTCTATTTCCTACAGTCCGCAATCCCTAACCTTTTCCCCAAAACAGGGAGAGAGAGTCTACTGGAGCCCTCTCAGTACCTAGGGGTCCTAATAGTCAAAGGGGTAGCCAGCCCCTTTAGCGGGCGTCCAGACCACCGGCTCGCCACCGCCCAGTCCTTAGCCACCCAAATAGAAGTTTGCACCTTAAGCAGTCCGCAAGGGCATATCCCTCTCTAAGCCTACCGACATGCGCGTCCGTCCTCTCGAGCCAAACACACCCCTTCTCAGGTCCTCCCCTACGTCCAGTCCACAATAGCGACACCCTACCAGCTTCCAAAGCGCGCGGCGCCATCCCGGCGCGAGCGGTGACCCAAGCGTTCCTCCCGTTATGCCGTGATACCCCGGGTACGATCCGAGTGAGGGCCGGGCCCGGAGGCCGGGCCCTAAGGCGATACCATATCCGACCGGTCCCCCTAGGGGCAATTCTTCAACACCCTCCTTCCTCCAGCAGCCCGAGTGCGAGTCGGGGTTGTTTCCTTTCTGTAGCCTGCTGCTCGAATGTGTTTGCTACGGCCCACTGGTTGTCCGAGGGCACAACCCCCCGGGCCAGCTTCCCGTTACCCGCCGCCGTCTCCGACCGTGCTTCCAGCCTCACAGCTGGTTTTCGGCAGGCCGACCATGTCTTGCCCTAGGCTGTCCTGAGGGCTACCCAGCCGGCGTAGCCTCCATCTATCCCATGACTAACCCGCCTCAGTGTCTGTCTGTCTGGAGGTATTTCCCAGATCTGGGAGGCGTGAGGGTGCCCTGTCTCTGCCCCGAGAAGCAGTGTCGGGTGGTTTTTACCTAGTTCCCTCGAAATTGGGCAGCTTCGCGTTCTCATTTCGGTTTTCGGTCTCTCGATATCTGTCGATTTTGCTGGTGTTTTGGTGGTTGGTGGCGCGTGTGAAAATTTTTGTGCGACGCCAAAATCCCTCACTTCTGGTCCGATCCCGCCCTTCCGCCGCACCAGAAAAACTTCGTGCGCAGCGCCCGCCACCACTTGCACTTGCGCGCCGTAACGTCTCTGCACTGGCTCTACCTTTAGAAAAGATAGGTTCCCAGGCGGCACCACGAGGAGGTTGCAGAGTCCGAATTTCGCCGCCCTGATCGCATAGGTGGGTTGTCGTCAACGAAATCGCCAGGAATATGACCACGCCATCAACCTTATGTTCTAGGTAACAGCAAGACGGTGAGGCGACGAGGTATCTCATTGAACCTGCGAAGGTTAGGGTGCGGAGGTCGGTATACGGTCCCGTTGGCTAGAATTCTGGCAACGGCCACACTTGAGGAAGTCTTGGAGAGGGAGCAGCGTATCCCCGCCATGTTGATGAAGACGTGTTTGCGCAATGCAATCACCACATGGGCTAATAAACCAAGCGCAGAGAATGGCCTCAAATCGATTCACCTGCCTCACCAGTCGCCAAATTTGGCTTTGACTTTTCTAGCACAACAAGAACCAGTTACGCTCCACGACTGCACGAAGTTTCTCATGGGAGAGTTTATTGCTCAGTGGGATGCCAAGATGTCAGATACGAGAAGCTGAAATGGATACAAGGTCTACGTCCTAGAAGATGTAACCTTTTTTGGTGGGCTAGAATAACATTGAGTGACACTGAAAGATTTAACGGAAGGTTTCATTAAATTCGTCAAGCGTTATGGCACGCTCCGTCTTTTGACTATCGATAATGCTATTCTTTCCGATCCCAGCTGGAGTCAGCCTACTGTCAGATAGCTAACCATAACATTAGAGTGAAAGCGTGTTGATAGCTAAGACAACTCTAGCTATAGAGGAAGTGTTGATCGCGGATGCGAAGAATAAGCAAGCGCCGCGTCAGCTTTCTACAAAATCACTTGTGGGCCTTGTATTACTGCGAATCATTGCCATCACAATGTCGCTTCGAGTAATCCCCGTGCTTGCTGGCAACGTGGCACGAGCCACAATAATTGGGAGCACCACTATGGCCCGTGCACTCCAAAATCTAGGGTTGAACCGCCCGCATCAATAGGAGTTCTTTTTGGACGTCGCCTGCTGCATGCACGCCTCGTGATGAAAAGCTGAGCAACCCTTCGGTTCAAGCCTCTAACTCTAAATCCATGACCCCGTTAGATAGGAATCCAGTCAACAGTCGACCAATGATAACCTCAGGGATCCCTTGTCTTCAATCTGTTTCTATCCCTCCTTAGCATGCTTGCTAACTAATACGGCCAGCTAATCCAGGCCCTGTGGTTTTCTTATCTTGGGGAATGGTCAAACCATTCACACAAGCACATGTTCTATAACATGGGCCTCGCCACTCCCGCTCTACTTCCTGTCGTATCCCAGGTCCAAGAAGGCATCATACCGTCTCTCAGGATGCTGCCTGTTCAGTTCACTTCTACTGCACTAGACAAGGCGAAGACTAGAGGCTTGTCTGACGACTGGATCGGCAAGATTACGAGAGCCAACAAGACACGCCTTTTCATGGTCAGTCGACGCACGGTTGAACGAATTGAACAAAGGACACCGCTATTGTAAGGAGACCTTTTGCTTACTCTGAACGGAAGATTGGTTGTTGAGGTGTTTCACCTCAACGTCATGTACAACCATGAGGTCCTTGACGTCGTCATCATTCGCGAGGGTTGAGAACACAGACTCAAAGTCAACACTGTCACCACCGACGATGTGGAAACCGATCACGCCATTTCATTCTGTGGCGCCATATTGCAAAGTCCTTACCTTGCTGTAAGACAACAGCTCAGCGAGCTACACAGTGACGTCTATATCACATTCAATGACTTGGGCTCACCTGCAGATCACTTCCACCTAAAGCCCACCGACTTCATCACCCATGTCAATGGACATTCGACACTAAACTTGAAGGTTTTTTCTGAGATCACTAAGAAGATTTCAGACAATACTTGTGAGCAGGATTATGTATTATAGCTGGCGCAAGTGCTGACTGTGATACAGACTTTCGGTTGAAGATTGTCACTTCCAACAACGTCTGGAAGGTGGTGACCATGAAGAAGAACGAGCACTACTTCCACTTGAAGGAATGGATCAAGGATGCATGCGGCTGGAGAATGGAAACCTTCCGTAGTTAGGTTCTAAGCGAGATTCGGGAAGACTTTGTAGCTTGCGTCGGTTGTCACCTCATTTGAATCAGTCCACTGTCATTTCAGAAAAGTTGGATTTGATGGTTTTGGATCCAGCCCGTCTTCAGGATACACAACGATTTCTTTTGCATGTTTTTCGCCTTTTTGCTTCCTCTTTCTCCTTATTCGAAGGGATAAGGAGGGTTCTGTAATACTCCTATATGCCATGTGCAATCATGAAGGGTCACTATATTCGGGCTTGTGAAAAGACACAAGTAGGAATCTAATATATGCGGCGAATGAGATGCTTGAGAGAAACTATGCTGAAGTGGTGATCTTTTTGCAGAGCGGCAATGAGTGGTGGCGACTAGTTTGAGTGCGCGGGACCATCTATGATACTGTATCTTTGATCCAAGCTCATCACCGGCGTGGTCAATCCAAACTTAGGGCTCACTCTCTTTTGACAACATGGCCAAGTGTTTCAAGTAGCAACGCCGCCTGCCTTGCTTCATCATAGATGACCGCGTCTGTCGGCTCGCTGTTATTGCACATGCACCAGCCTTCAGAGTTCTCTGCGATTTGAGGCGCCGGTCCCTGTGCCCTATAACAAGACGCAAGCGACGACCCGCAGAGGATTGTGTTGAGAGAGTCTTTGAACTGTTTGTTGGTGTATGTCAACTCATGCCCCACCCAATGCTGGTCGTCGGACATCATGAGAAGAGGCTGGTTCACAGTGATAGTTGGCGCCTGCATTTGAGGCTCGGGAGGCGGAGCTCCGTCGGTGGGCACCGTTGCTGAGCCAAGCGAGGAGTTTTTGGGCCAATCGTCCCGAATCTATATTTCAGAGGCAGCTACGTAGATGGCACGACTTCGGCAGACGGCAAATTGATAACCGAGATCGGCAAGACGACGAAGGGCGGCTTCCTTGCGTACGTCGAGAAAGAGAAGCAGTTTGCGAAAACTGATTATACAAGGGAAGCATGTCTGAAGAGAATAGCTGACATCGAGACCAACCCATTATGGCTCCAGGGCGAATGGGATCTACAGCAGTCGCTACGCAGACGATAACGGTACCTATAGAAAGAGCGTGGTTGTAGGGGTTCAGAAACTACGCCAGCCCTGTGAAGCGCCGTCTGGTCTCACATGGCTTTTCGCAGCCATTCGATTTGGGTGTGGAATTTATTCCGCATGCCGCACCTTCAGGAGTAGAGAGGTAGCGACTAGGGGTCAGGGGCACATCCATCTGAAGTATATAAGCTCCCTCTTGGTCCCTTTCATGATTTCCTTCCTCATTCTTATTCATCAATATTTTCCACAACAAATGTATCAACTATTCAACTAGCAAGCTTAACGATCCGCCTCCCATAATTGTCCTTATTGTCCACTTCTTAAAGTCAATCAATTACTCTCAGCTGCCTCTGTACAGAATGCCCATGTTCCCTGTCCAGCCGAACGACCATGTCCATCTACACATCGCAAACCTGTTCAATTCTGTACCCAAGATCGTCACTATCACCGGCGCAGGCATCAGCACAATGCAGGAATTCCCGTAAGTCTCACCACTTCCTTTGCTGCCAATCTCTCACCAGACTTAGGACTTTCGATCGGAAAATGGCTTTTACTCCCTTCGCCGTCGCCACCTTTTGAATTCGTCGGTTCTGTCCGATCCAGGAAGGAGGCTTAGGGTCTACGCCAGAACCCATGTTCGAATGGCCGACAACTTTCAAGAAGGACAAGAAAAGAAGAAGGGCGAAATAGGAGTGGAATTGCTGCCAGAACCCGACCCGGTGCCTTTGGTGGATGCTGAAGGGCCCAAGCCTGAGCCTGAACCTGAACTCGAACCTGAACCGGCAGCTGAGTCTCCGCCAGAACCGGTTTTGGATGGTCGGCTCCTAAGGACAAGAAAAAGACGACGGGCTACCTGCCGCCAGACGCCGAGCTGGAACTGATACCGGCACTGGCAGTGGAGTCTCACTTACAGTCGCGTTTGAATGGGCGGCTCCTAAGAAGAACAAGGAGAAGAAGGGCATAAATTCCCTTGTCCCGCTGGAGCTTGAGCTGGAACCGGCCATGGCAATGGATCTCCGCCAGGACCCGCGTTTGAATGGTCGACATCGAAGGACAAGAAAACAAGAAGATCTTGATTTCACTCATGTCGCCAGAGCCCGAGTAGCCAACGCCTTCCCGGGAAAAGGAGAGTGGCATGGCTAATGCCGGCGCCAGGTGCCCCGACCAGGCACTGCATGTGCTGGGCAACGGGTGGAAAGATTCTTTCAGTTGCCGTGAATTTGTGGGCCAGAAGGCGTGCCAAATCCGTTTAGAATTTGGCTCTATTGGGACCACCTCATTTGCTCCAAGATGTCTGCTCCTGTGGATTTGGCGCAGGAGATAATGTTCTGTCTCGTAGCGGCCGCTTAGCATCTGTACTAACAGCGAAGAAGCTGTACAGCTTCTGCAACCGTCTAGACTGCGATTTTGACACTATCAGCTCCCTGCTCGACAAAGACGTTCGTTTCGAGATAAGTTCACAGCCGTGATTTCAAGGTATATAGAACAGCCCCGGACAGCGTCTGCTTTCGAGCCCGACCCTGAATCGACACAAGCCGTGACGGCCATACCTCCTTATGAGTGCGATAGTAAGACAGGCTCTGGGTCGGATGGAATTGTACCTAGCCGCTTGCCAGTTGCTTCCGCGGAAGCCAATCCACGAGCTCTTGAAGGCGCGTCGCCAAAGCGCAAATTTGTAGAGGCTCATAGCGGTGGCGCTCCGACTAAGCGTGTGAAAGACAGCAGAGGTGGACGAATCCCAACGATCGTCGCCAAGATGGAGAAAATCGGTAGCCCAGAGACTCTCGAACGCCTGTGGGCCAGCTGTAGGGCATCGAGGGCTCGAGTCCAGAGCATCGTCAGTGGCACGAGACAGACCCTGCCTGTCGAACCGGAACGTGACATGGACGGCCCGTCTGTGTTGGAGCGACTTGATTCCCTCAAGGAGCAAGCGACTGAAGGGAGTTCATGCGGTCACTTTTCCATTGCTATCAAGTGTTTCCGTCATGTTCAGATGGTGCACTTATATAACCGGGCGAGAGGCCTGGACGAGACGATGGGTGGGGGGCAGAACGAGGCAACGCCTCCTGGTCGCTGGTTGATCAATTCACCGAGAGGCTTTTCCCCAGCGACTCACCCGCAGTGAAGTAGGCCGGTCGAGAAGGCGCGAAACTGAAGAGGCAGCCGCTGAAGAGCGCCTTCAACGGGTGGCTGACCCTCGGGAATAAGCTGACCACACTTGTTGCTAGGTATGGGTGCAAGGTCCTTCTAATCCTGCCGGGCAATTTGAGGAATGAAGAGTTAGTGCGCAATACAGGCTGCTTAGCAAGGTACTGAGTTCGTTAGCATATGACGACTGCGCGAGGATAATTTCCTCGTCGTGCTGGACCGGTTGGATGCGCGACTCCGATTGAAAGACATCAGTCAAGCTCTCACAGAACTGCTCGTCAGTCTAGCCATATGGGGCGTCTTACCTGAGGCGAGGATTGGCCTGGAGTCGTGTGTATCTGCATCACAAGTTCGCAACCTAGCTTCGGAGTCCATGTTTCTCGAGAGCCTGTTATCTTGGTGTGCTAGCCCAGCAGCCGACCCGGACCTCGCCCTGTCGCCGCAGCCCAATTGCCATTCGGCGATTGAACAGCACGAAAGCACAGCCGATGTGAACGATATTCATCCAACGCCGACTAATCTTTCAGCCCTCAGTGCACCTTCAGACAGCTAGCACGTGCGCATGAACACATATTGGTGAAGCAGCAGACTCGAACCGGCGTAGTGAGAGGGGCAAATGAGACGATATGATTGATGAAGTTCTCTGACTGAGAACAGAGATTAGAGCTAGATAAAGACAATACTACGCGCGCACCTTCTCAGGTCTGCGACGTTGACGATGGATATATGAGAGCCCAGGGCCCAGATCGTAAGTGAGTCCGATGTGCTCCCACGCTGGGCGCCGAGTGCGGGTCCCGGTTTACGCCAATAATCTTCGATCCAGTTGAATGCCGTTGAACATCTTCTGAGAGGAGGCGACGCCGGCGAGAACCGTGGCACCTGCAACGATGGGTATCAACATGGCCATATTGAAAGGCAGCCCGCGGTCTGCTACAGACCTTACCAGCCCAGTATGGCACCTCGAACGGGTTGAATTGACCCAGGATCCCTTCGGTGACCTCCGGGGCGTCGTGGGGCCGGACCTTGGCGTTATCCATCGCTCTGGTGTACGCTAGCGAGGTTCTCTGAAGGACCTCGACGACGATACATCTCCCTACCGACAACGCCGTATAGACGGAGGCGTCGGAAGCGTCAGGATCATCTGAAGACATTATATCATTGAAGAAAATGGTGTCCGCAGCGATAAATTGGTTGGGCAGAACATAGCGGTAAGTGACGTCGGGTCATGAACCACTTCGGTGAGAAGAACAATTGGGCCCAAAAACCTGGTCTGGCCTGGCAACGCTATTCCGCAGTCGATGGGATGGTTTTCCGAGAAGCCCCTGCTTTCGGAGCTGAGGCCAACAGTGTAGCCCACCAAAAAAGCACAGTCGATCTTGCGCGGGGGTTTGAGACAAGTCAGAAGATCCGGGACAAATGACATCCCTAGAACTAGAGGCACAGATCTTTCGAGACCGACTAAATGACGTCAACTCAAATGGGAATCATCAATTGTGCTTAGATAAAGCTACTTCCTAGCATTATAATATAGCGTTTGCCATCCAAACAGGACAATTTCAAACAAATCCATTGCTTCTAAAAACCAGAAGCACCCTCACACGCCAAAATGAATATATGGAACCCACATTGGCCGGTCCTGCTTCATATCCACAACTAGCCTCGCATCCCTATCGCCAATCCTCGTCGTCCCTCCTATTGATTCGGTTCCCACATGCTGCTGCACCCATCTATCTCGAAGTATCTTGGTGGCATAGTGAAGCCCTCTGCTCACAGACTCATCCTTCAGTCCTTTCGCACCGAAAAACTCATGCGTCAACCTGGCCATATCTACGCACAGCTCATCGTCGACTTCCCATAGCGTGCCAATGACGTGCCGGAACCCAGCCAGCTGAAATGCGCTCGTCAAATGGATGCTTTCGTCAATCGAACGGTCGTCTTCGATCCGGCCTGTACCGCAAGCGGAGAGGTAGGCGAGGAAAGGTGGGTGAGTAGAAAGGTTCGTCTCAAGAAGGCTTTCCACCGTCAGAGGGTTACTTTCCCAGTCTGACAAAAGAAGCAGGCTTTGTAGGGGGTCAGAGCGAGTCCCTCCATGGCCGGCAAAGTGAAGGATCCTGCAGTTTTCCAGAGCAGCTAGAACATCCTTTTTGCATGCCGAAGGCTGGTTGCATGGCAGTCCCATGGAATCGCAGACTTTCTGTACCGCTTTGGTCTCCACTGTTGCGTGAAAAAGCTGACTCTGGCCGGGGGTCTCTTCCAGGTCGACAAGGACAACGTCCTGACCCGCATCAACCCTTGTCTCTACACATCGCTGTCGGCGAGTGTGTACGATTGACCTGATGGATGTGCTGTATGATCCTGTGTTTTCAGGCGGTCATCGCACCATCCTGAATATCACACTTAGACTTAGTACAAATTACATCTATTTGTAAGATTGACTGACCTTGATCGTGTGACCATATCTTCACCACCAGGCGCTTTAGCCCCCCGGACCCCAGTGTGAAGGTGAGGTACGGATGTATGGGCGTGTTGTGTTGGAAAGTCTCCTGATGGGTCCTGGTAAACACCCGTGGCTCGCAAAAGTCGACAACAGCCATGGCCTCCGTGTGGACGTTCGACATGGCTAACAAGCTTTGTGATGGAGCAGTAAAGGGAATGTTGTTGTGAACGGCCGTCAGCTATGGCCAGCTTGATCAAAAGAAGGGAAGAGATCCAATCTGGGAGACAATTGAGTGCTTTTAGGGCTGGCTGTGTTCTCTCCCAACGCCTGCGCGAGAACCATCGGCAGTGCTCAGCCGTATTATACTTGTCAAACAGTTTCCACACCGCCAACCTCTGATGAACACCGATCGGGAGCTTGAACGTACATGCCGAAGGCATCAAGTATTTCTTTTATAGTGACACATCAGGCTGCCGATACCGCCAGGGTGGGGTAAAAAACTAGCGGTCAGTGGCTCACCGGGTGACGCATGTCATATTTGCGAACGATAGGTGAGTGATTGCTGTCATCCTCGACGCTTCCTGTGGTGGAACACATGTCTCACCGAGGCAGACTGGCTGACGCGTATCGGAACAATTCAGTACAAGACATAATCAGTAGGAATTTGCGAGTGCGCCTATCAGCTGTGTGAAAGCCTGGTGCATGCCGATTGCGCAGCTCAGCCCGGCTGCGGCAGTATGCCAAGTTGCAAATCAGGTCTACATAATTGTCAAGAACGGGCAGTGCAGACTGACAAAGTGATCACGGCCGTATCATCAAGCAAGGCAGATACCGGTGGCTCATATCTCCATCTGAAACTTGTCACTGTGAGGTCCTGCAAGCCACTTGAGCTACACAAACATTACCAGGGTGCTGAGTGCACATACAAGGTATCGAGCATCAGTTAGACAGGCAGGGGTCATTGTGTGTATATTGATGAGTATGACGAATGAACGTTTATGGGAAGAAACCCCATATCTATATAATGAGTGTACGATCCCCTGGATAGGGATATCCTTGCTGACCTTATTCATACCTCTAGTTAAGCATAAGTCACGTTACTTGAGGTGAAACAATTGCTGTAACGAATGTGCTGGGATAGCCTGACAACTACTAATGTAAGGGTCTAGGACAAGGTCGATGCCATTGGTCTAGCCTACTACTACGAGTACAATAAATCTTCTAGAAGAACAGGAAACAGAACCGTATCCTCCCTATTTCCTGGGCATTCTTATAACCTTGCCATTGACCTTGTCGATATTCCTGGAACCTTCTAGCAAATGCGCCATTGGATTTGGTGGGTCCAATGAGTCGTGGCTGAGGGTCTTGCCGAAGGCCGAACACCCGGTCCATAGACCGTGATGTTACGACCCGTCATGCAAGGTTAACAGATAACCGACCCACTTGGGTGTCGGGCGGCTAGGACAGGACATTTGTACTGCAGGATCACGGGAACAACAGGGACTCACTCGGAACGAAAGAACTATGGTACAAGTTACGTGACGATAAGATAAGACTGAGCAGACGATGTGGACCGCTGAGCGCTCAGCTAGAGTTACTGAGCGCTCACCAGCGATCACTGAGCGCTCACTGGTACCTAGACGGAAGTCAGTAAATAGGGCAAAGGAACTATTCAGGACTTGTATATAATAGGACCCCGAGCCTGGCTCATGGTCAGACTTCCATAGCTCTTCAGCAATCAACTTCTTAGTATTCATCCTCAGGATACTCTCAGCTTACCTTCACTGCGAAAGACTTGTTGAGTCTAAGACTGATCACCTTAGCCTCTGAAGACCTGATCTACTACAAGCCTACGACCTACGACCCAGACCACGACCTCAGTGTACTGTTACTACGTGTCAATCCCCAGCTTCTGTTAGCAGACCCTACTGTCGGATAGCTGACCGTAACACGTGACAGGTCCAATGAGTCGTGGCTGAGGGTCTTGCCGAAGGCCGAACACCGGTCCATAGACCGTGACAACTAAGCTCGTAAAAAAAAACGAGATTTATTAGCTTGTGTGGTTTGAAATATATATAGATATATAAAATTTCTAATTATTAGATATTATAAAACTATGAGTAACGTAACTTAGTTAAAATGTTATTTATATGTTATCTATACAATCTCTTATATGCGGTTTGTCATACATACTGCTAGCGCGAACGTATCTTCTACCCTTACTACCGAGCTGTAGTCATCGTCGGTCATGGTGCTGTAAAGACACGCACAGGATGCAATTGATGTTGTCGACAATTACAGGCACCTGGATACAGGCAGGCAAGCCTAGTGCACTTAATGGTTATGAATCTAGTAGAGGGCTAAAGCACTCATACTCAAATCACTCCAAATCAGTAGGATGAACAGGGTGAGTGCCACTGATATAAATATAGAGAATCCTGAAACTTACCTCTACATACTGTAGGTCCTACTATTTGGGAAAGTGGATGGCTACTTTAGTCTCCATTTGGCGGTAGAACCGATTGTAGAAATCCGGGGCGTCCTCGATACCAATGACTGCGCTCAGAACAAAGCTCGGGTGGGCCTTTCCGCTATTGATCAGACCGATGAGCGTGGGCGCGTACCTCTTGGGGTCTACGGCGCCTGTCCGGAAGCTCAGTGCCTTTCCGAAAAAAGACGAGATGGGGAAAGAGATGGAGGGAGAGATTGCGCTGCCGTAAGGCGCCCCGGGCGAATTGTCTTGTGAGCTGAAAACCCCGAGCTGGCCAACGCCTCCCCCGAAATGCGTGACATTGATCATTTGATTTACAACGATACTGGCGTCTCTTTCCAGGTCCGCATTGAGGGCTTCCATGCCGACGCAGTCCACACTGCGCATCACCCCACTCGGCTCATGGGCCAAGATTTGGACCACCGGATCCGCTTGCGCAAAGTCGATCGGAATGGCCCCGATCGACTTCGCTATATCGAGCCGTTGTTGGACGTGATCAACAACGTACACCTTGGAGGCCCCGCGTAAGATGGCGGAGTAGGCAGACAGGAGGCCGACGGGCCCCGCGCCGAACACGGCGACCGAGTCGCCCGGCTGGAAGCCCGAGTAATCGATGCCGGCCCATGCCGTGGCGAAGACATCCGAGACTGTCAGGTAGTCGTGTTCAATGGTGGAGTTCGTCGTTTCGTGGGTCAAAGGAATCGGAATCAGGTTTGTCTCGGCAAAGGGGATTCTCGCGTACTCGGCTGCCAGTGACGTTAGGCAGCTGCCAGAGGGAACGAGATGACCAGAGAGACGGGAAACACACAACGACCGGGAAAGGGAGGTGGGAAAGTCGAACAGGTAGGTGTGATACATAGCACAAGAGGGAAATGGAGATTACCTTGAAGCCCCCCGAGTCCCATAACACTATTGCCGAAGCCAAAATATTCCTGTGACGTCGGCTCAAGTTCCAACTGGTCCGAGGACACCGTATCGGGGATGATAACGTAATCGCCAACGTTGAAAGAGACAGCATCGCCAATTTCCGAGACGTAGCCGACGGCCTCATGCCCCATGGTCCACGGCGGAATGCCACCCATGAAGCCACGGTAGATGTGCAAGTCAGACCCGCAGATAGCCGAGGTTGTCACACGCACGACTACGTCAGTGCTGTTGCGGATGGTTGGTTTGGCGATATCCCGGACGCTCATTGAGAAGGGCACGCCATCGTAGACGACGGCACGCATGGTTGCGTCTGGCCAGGATAGATCGACCGGCATCTTACACGGGAGAATTGTGTTGCGTGTTTCCCGAGGCTTGCTGCGATATGCAGTACCTGTTGTGACGAAATTGATGCGTGGCTCCTTCCGTGGATGGTGTCTCCATCGATTGCGGCCGTTCTTGCGGAAGGATCTCGGCCTTAAATTCCATTCTGATTAGTTACTATATGCCTCTTCTAGCTCTCTGTCGATGCTAGGATGAGTAACATACTGTGGGTCAGCAATTCCAACATCCAAAACGTGATCGACCGGTTACGGGAAGCATCACGGCCAGCAGCTATAGCTCACTTTCTGTGGAGCGGTGGCTTATCCTAGAAGCACATGTACCGTGGTGTCGAGGGATAATTTTCCATTCCCGTGCCAGCACTCCAAGTTACGGTCCTCAATCTCGCTATGGGACACAAGCAAAGCCCGCTAGCCTTTGTGGTGGCCCCACGTTGTATATGCAGTTGATTGGAGCAGTGGCCAGCACGATCGTTTAAAGATGCATCACGTTTCCGACCGTATTTGTCTAAAACAGCTCAAAATTAGAGCAAGTATCCGCTTTGTTATAAATCGTGGTTGTGTTAATAATACTGAACAGCGCGCAACCCCACTTGTTAGGTTAGTCTTGACCAGAACGGCCGTGTTGGCTGCGTTGGCTGTGTACCGAGCCTGCAGTCATTAGCTAAAACTGATAACCCGCATCAGCTGTGACACCTGTTACACGGCGTTGGAGATCGCTCTTGACCATGGACCAGGGGGTTACGAAAGTCGGGTCAACTCTGATGGGTGTGTTCGCCGATTGCCGGGAGGCTTGAGGGATGAAGCTCTTGATCTGGTGCACGTTGATCGAGAAAAGACAGGGGCGGGCAAGTGTAATAGCTTTGTGCGGCCCTTGGTCCGTGAGATTGAACATGGGATGAAGTGGAGGCTGCTTGTGCACCGCGCGAATGAAGCTACCTCCGACTTGAGAATTATGTACACCACTCTTCAAGTTCTCGATTCCTACACCTCCTCCAGCATCTCAAATGTTAGCGCGAACAAGATTCCACTGTTACTAGGGGTTCACAAGAGACCATAGGGCAGTAACAGTGGGAACCTTGCCAAGCTAACATTTGAGATGCTGGAGGAGGTGTATAAGCGGCCCGTTGAAGGCGCTTTCACGACCCTGCAATGCCCGGAGGTGGCGGAGGTTTCGTTCACCGGCGTTTCGGGTTCCAACGGAGGGCCGTTGGAAATTCCCTGGAGTTGCGAGAGTTTCATCTAACCCATACCAAGGCTGGAAACTCAACAAGCACAACAACTACAACAACAATAATTATATAACGACGTTATTGATCATACAGTAACCCATCTCACAGCAAAGCTCATCCGTACAGCTTTATATGCGTATAGTTCGTTTATTTGTTTGTCAAATCGACCTTGTGACGTAAAAGGAAGAAAAGTAGGTTGTTATCTTGATTTAAAAAATAATCAAGTGTGAGTGTAGGCCTTGATTCGTGCTAAAATTCCCGCTAATGTGGCACATCTGTGAAGTCGTCTGTCTGCCCGTCCACAATATTCTCTTCCGCCTCCTTCACTTCATCAAAGCGTATGAGGGACATATTATACGACCTGAAATGCTCTCCAATGACTGCCCAATATTAGCTCCGTATCTTTGTCTACATGTTGTGGTCTTCTTACAATACGTGTCGTCCGTAAGTAGCATTTCCTCCCGCAGCACGTCTTGGACGCTCCCACGGTGTGAGCGCGATATGAGGTTTAACTCTGCTCCGTCAACCAGCTTCTGTTCGGTACGTGTCCGCTGCGCTTTCGCCTTGAGGTCGTCAATTATCCACTTACTATCGCCAAAACACACAATCCGGATTTGAGATGTTTCATTGGGGCCGGCATTCGATATCCATGTCTTCAAAAAGAGTGGGTTCTCGTTCAGCCACACAAGCGATGTGTGAGCCCCCTCCGCCCGCTTTAAGTCACCGCGCCAAGCCATGTATTGCTGAGCTTCCACCACACCGCTATCGAGCGTTATGATGCGAAGGGGGCGGCTGGTGGCAATCGGTGCCGCGAGGGGCATAATGTACGGCCCGCGCACGTCTGGATGTCCCGTTGCCTGTGCATCGCGAGACATCAGGAGGACCGCGACCACGTCGTAGCCGGCCCCGTCACGTCGTGCGCGCCTTTCTAGCCGCGCTACGCGTATGGGAATGCCGTCTACTCTAAAATAATACCATTCACCTGCTGTCGTCCCGCTGCTGGTCTTCATCCCGATCTCCAGGACGTGGACTTGTGGCTCCCCGGGCTTACCCTCTTGACCATATGTTGTTTTGGCTACGTAATTCGGAACGGTTGAAATGGAGGATCTCTCCATGATGGACATGCCCACGAGAAGAGCAACCGATGAAGCAATAACGCTCATCAGTGCCCATGGCAGGTCCGAGATGGTGTGGGCCATCATGACTCCACCTACAAGGGTACCCAACATCCAGTGAACCATAATGCTGTGGCTCGACTCTGTCGGCTTTTTGGCCAACGCAGGATTTCGGATCACCTTCGATATCGCAGTTTGCAACTGCTGCCGCCAAGCTGAGAATATGACCACGAGTACAAGGAGAAGCCCGGTCTGGACTCTGTCAGCCTTTTGTACATGGTATCAGGAGGTACGATTACCGTCAGTCCCGTAGCCCATGCACTCCAACGCACATCTGTGAGGCGACATGTCAGTACTTTGCATGGATCCGTTGAGAACACGAAGTCGCTCACTAGACAAAGTTGATAGCAGACACAAAAGGCTAATCGCGTGGAAGGCAGCCTGAAAGACCACCAAATAACCAAAAAAGGCATGCCCCCAAAGCCACTGCTCCCGACACTGCCGCACCAAACGAGGCATGATCGAGTTTTCTGGAATGGCAAGCAGGCATAACGGGAGCATATTCAAGAAGCATAGCCGTCCGGCCTGGCTCGATACAGACGCCAGGGAGGCCCGATCTCGTTTCCACGGAACCAGCATGACGATCACATTCTCAACAACGAGAAGAAGGCCCACGACGAACCGCAGTGTCCGCGGTGGGTTGAAGCCATTCAGAGACTTGTCGTCTTTTGACAGCGCGCCATCTAGATGTTTGCTAAAGAATCGCAATCCCGTGTCGTTGATGTCTTTGATGAGCTGTCTGTCAATGACGAAAGTCATTTCGATCCAACGCATGACTGGGAACGCGCGTGTGAGAAGCATCCAAAAGCCTAGATCGAAGGCTAGAATGCAGAGGTATGCAGTTTCGGTATCCATGGTTTCTCCGTGCTGGTTTTGTCGGCAAAGAATGCCTGGAAAGAACTAACGATGACCAGTTCATAGATTGTCGATTTGAACTCCTCCCCTCACTCAGTTGGGTATGGATAACCTTACATATCTGGGACTTTATGCTGAATGGCAACAAGAGCCGATACAGCTTCTGAGTGCATCTGCTGAAGGATGACTCACCTGCGGTAACTGTGTGTTGAATCTTTGGTTTCGTCTAGCCGCACGACCACTGCCAGATATCGTGCCACCACCGAATAGAGCACGTTGATCGACGAGCCCGGTCGCTCAGCGCCGTGAAAATGGATCTGCTCCTGGTGACATATGACTACGACGACGAGAAAAACGACAAGTGCCACCGTGACAATGCCCGTAACTTGCGCTTGAGTCAGCCCCTCTTGGAGCAGCGCGGAGCTGCTTGCTTTGGCTGTGTTCGAGATGAGAGATGCTGGATACGAGCGTTAATTTGGCTGACTCCACAAACGTTGAAGCGGGTGGGAAGGAATGATAGTGCGATCATTCCCGCAGGCCATTCTGAGTGAAACGGACAAATAGGTGCGGTCCTCCCTTCGTTATCTGCTTGTGACTCGGCCGGAGGAGACGCAGCAGGGCGTCACTGAAACAAACCGTCACCCGGTTATCGCATAGATGGATCGCACCCAGTGGACCCGCTCGAGTCCTTCAAGAGAGCCCCTCTTATCGAAGTTATAGAGAAGATCCACTAGCGTCCAATTAGAAGAGATGTTTGCAACTGGAGAGGCAGAAAAGGAAGAAGCTGTGAGTGTGTGTGTGTGTGTGTTGTATTTAACGCCGTGGCGGCAGGGGCGCAGCCGCCCTTGCGGCCGACCTCCCGAAGGGTATATGGCGTGGAGAGCCGTAGCCCTATAACTATTGCTAGATACAGTTCAAATCGTCCTCCAAATCGTGCCCGAAGGCTACTATGCGTGCTATCTGTCCCTGGTTCCCACTGGTGCCCCAGTTCCATTACATATGTCCGGAGAGGGCGGGGGCCCTCGTACATGTTCTGACTCGCACAAGACCATTCCTGCCCCAGTACTAGGTTGACGACGTGTACGCGCCGCATATCCACTTTTTCTTGGTTCGAGGGTGTGGATATGAGAAAACCCTGGCAGGGGCCTGGAAAGGGTCCTAGGCCCCGCTGAGTGGTCTTAACGACGTACCAGCCGCCAGTCTCACATTGTTCCGGCTGGGGGAGACTGGAAGACCCGCATATAGCGGGCCCAACCATTGCCTGTGGCAAAGCGCGACCCAAACGCTTTTTTTTGCTCGCAGCTGGAATCGAACCAGCCCCCTCTGCGATGGAGAGGAGTTGCCAGACGCACGCCACTGCGCCATGCGGGCGGAAGAAGCTGTGACAGGCTGTCAAACTTTGCCTCCAACTTAAACGTTTTGATTCATTCAAAGTGGTACATATAATTCCCTTGGTCTGGCCCACCCAGGTTGCCTTCAGACTCATAGTACATTATACGCTGCTCAAGAACCCAGATCAATTGGGTTTGCAACATGATTACTATCTCCTGAGAGTGCGATGCCATCGCGATTCTATCCAGATGATCCTCAATGTCCGCCTCCTCTATTCTCTCGAAGTATTGGCCGCCTTGGTTGGTATTGTTTTTGTTGTCGATGTTCATGGTGCATTAGCTGCGTGTCAGGTTGTCTGCAACTAGCAATGGTAGATATATCCTAGTGATGGAAAGGAGATATTGTATAGGTTTTATATAAAGGCAATGCGTCTCGCGAGCCTCATCGTAGGGTCATACATAAATTAAACTGAGTGCACTCTCTGTTATAACACCCAACCTGCCTCCGGCGGATGGAGTCTTAATATACGCATGGAGTCTTTCAATCTCTAATTGGTCAAAGGTGCGCAACTCTGATAAAGTCAAGATTGCGAGCGAAACCCGACTTACAAAAAATAACCAGGTTGAGTCGGCCGCTATCACAAGGCGGTTATTTCGTCACAAAGCTGGTCATAGCGAGTCCGTCTCAGAAGGCCTAGCTGGCGTCTCTATCATCCAACCTGCTGTTACAAGCGATCAGGGCAACCAGCTGCACCACACGACAAAAGTATCGTCAACGATGCATCCGCCACCATTATACCCTATTCAGCGCTACATAGCTACGCGCCTATAGAGATCTGCAGTGAACGTAACACTACGTACACGAAGTACCTGGCAAGGCTGTTTGCGGGCAGGAAAGCTAACCACGCAATAGAGACGCACAACCCATCCGCCGTTCAAAGTGCCTAGCCTGGTGTGGTGGTAACGCCAAATCGGATGGACCATGCATGCCAAAGTACGAAACACTGGTTTCTGGTTGTCGACAGAACCCAGTCAGCGGGTGGGCATCTGCTGTCCCTACATCACGTCTCGTGGTGCGCCAGCTCTGAGGCAGCTCTCTCAGTTTACGCCGTAACCTTCTGCCGCTGCATCCGACACGACCGGGTTGCATGACGGGAAAAGAATTTCGTCGGCTTGCTGCCTAAAGAAGAACGTCATTCTGTGGGATAGCTCCATATTTCCCGCGTCGGCATACTGCTTTTTACGGCGCGAGTGATGACCCTTGCGATCACCCCGTTTGCCGCACTAGACTCACGCAATAACGACCTTCAACGGAGGCGTAGGGCGAATTAAATTTGGCGGAGGGAAATTTGGTCGGCTGGCAGCATTATGTGGTGTTGCAATGCGAAATGGCTAACGTGAACGCAGGAGGTATGCTATTGTTATATTCCTGGCGACCTGCAGGCATCTTTCAATAACAAACGCGCCAAAAATCGTCGCTCGACCCTGCTTTCCATCAGACGACAGAACAGGATGACTAAGCTGACGTGGGCCAGCTTCGGCTTCTCAGCCGCTGCGATACCTCCATTAGCTCTCCCACCTCCAGTCCTGGGTTGGCTGCATCCATCAAGCCAGATTCAATCGGTAGACACCAGCTACTCTGTCACCGCGGGCCACTTCGGTGCTGTTCTTGGCTGCTTTTGGATACTGACTGAGCGCGCGATGGCGATTTCCTCGGGAGGACTAAGAAGATTTCTCATTATGGAAGTCGAGAGGCCTGGCTCTATTCTCCGTACGCGCATGCGAGTCAGGATCAAAGTGAAGGGCGACGATCAATTTTATTACTGGAGTCGGTCTAGCCATAGGAAATTCTACGAGGAGCAACCTTGCCATGTGCCCTTGGTTCCCGGAGCGGCTAAGGATCGGCCTTTTTACCTAGGCATGGCCCAGGAACCGCTCTGTTGATTTGCTGAGGATGACAACAATGCAACCTTCTTGGTTTGATGATTCTGGCGGCCTTTTATGCATAACCGCGTCGCGACTCAATCAGCTGGGGTGCTGATCGGTGTCACTAAATGGTACAGGGGATAGATATTATAACGGATGTGTTAGTTATATATGGTTGATGTTCCTTTTCAGCCTGCTCCACAGCTTCCGCGATAGGTGCTTGGACCTTGTCACTATGGTGAGGTGACAAAAGGCGGTGTATTCTTGTGCTGTTTGGGCTGAGTATCTTGTTGATTGTGTTGTCTTTTTATAATTTGTCTTAGACTCGTTTTTCTCCTTCAGCGTTGGGACCAGCGTGGGGACTTTAGCTGCCCCGACTCTATTGATGGCATTAATGTTATGGTTCCAAATTCGTTTTTACACCAGCAGGAGGTGCATCTCCACATCCAGTGCTGGGAACGAGGTTGCGCTATACGCTCCACTCATTGTCGTCCCTGTTATGTGTTACGGTCAGCTATCCGACAGTAGGGTCTGCTAACAGAAGCTGGAGATTGAGACGTAATAACAGTACACTTGGTCGTGGTCTGGGTCATAGGTCGTAGGCTAACAGTAGATCAGATCTTCAGAGGCTAAGGTGATCAGTCTTAGACTCAACAAGTAATTCGCAGTGAAGGTAAGCTGAGAGTATCCTGAGGATGAATACTAAGTTGATTGCTGAAGAGCTATGGAGGTCTGACCATGAGCCAGGCTCAGGGTCATACTATATACAGGTTCCGAACAGTTCCTTACGATGCTGGATAGCTGGGATAGCTCATATCCAACATATCCATGGATAGCTAGGATAGCTCATATCCAACATATCCATCCTTATCTTGTGTCCGTACTGTTCCCGAAGTCACGTGACCTGTACCATAGTTCTTCCTTTCCCGATGGTTTCTGGTTACACCTGTGTCACTGCTTACATATGTTCCGCGTTAGCCGCCGAGATCCCAGGCGGGGTTGTTCCAACGTGTTGTGCCTAACGGGTCGTAACATTATGGCTTGAAGTATTTGTAGTCCGTGGATATTTACTTGGTGCAGCCTTACTCAAAGACTAAAAAGGACATTCTTTATTGAATCAGTATGGCTAGTTTTTTCGTCTTAAATAATACGAATTTTGGTCTCAGCCGTTAGTGTGAGTATTAACCGCTACTAACAGGGATTAGCTGCGCCCAAGCGTTATATATAGCGCGTTGCCTATGGTCTCTTCCGCACTAGTAAACTATCTCTAATTGCATTACCACCAAATGCAGCAACTACAGCGGTTTAATAGCCATGCTCAATTAGCAATCTTGGTATAGAAGCTAGCTATTTAATTGTTATCCCCTTCTATGATGGGTAAATTTTCACCTTATATCTAGTTATCTTATCGAGAAACCCTCGAAGCTGAGGCATCTGCTCACTACATGCGCGATCCATATTCCGACAACCAAATTCTAGCTGCCCACCGGCGATGATTGGCTCTATTTTCCCACCTCCTTCAGCCACTGCTCGATTCTGCGGCGCAGGCTGCAGCTAGTCCCGTTCTCTGTCTTTGTGTCATTGAGTCTCTCGGTTCCTGGCTGGTAAAGAGAGGGGTCTAAGGTTGTGCTGCCTGCCAGTTGCCACGCAGTAGACGGCCTCGATACACAGGCAACATTTCCCGCACCGCCTCGTCCAACGTGGAAACGGCGCACAGAGATAGCTTGTTGGGCTTGGCCGGCCATTTTCGGGTGGCGGACGATAACAGATTTCTAATAAGGGGATTCTTTCGTTGTGGAGCAGACATGGTGTCTTGTCCACGTGGGTTGCTTATAGATATAAGCGTCAGTCAATGCTTGCCCAAAAGACTAAGCCGGGAGGCACTTTAAACCAAACAACAGACGACTAGCTGCATGGTGGTCAGCGCCCCACTTGGCAGTTAGTCAATAGAGAATGTGGCGAGGCCCAATACGGTTATCCAGTATCAGTAGAAGCATGTGAGGTCTTTGGGAGACTTATGGTCTTTTGGCCCGGATGTGTCCCATCTTGGTGGTGGTCGGCGCTATGAGTTATGTGGGTTATTATTACGAGCAGGTCAGGGCAACCAACTGCGTCACAAGCAAAAGCGTTAGTAATGAAGACTCCATTTGCATTGCTCCCTGTTCTGTACTATGTCGCTACGTATCCATAGTGATCCATTATGGCGCACGTAATAAGTATGTCTTGGAACGGCTTAGCGGGAAGCAGAAAGGGATTTCGTTATCAAGCTGTGCAATGTGGCGGTTGATATCATGTCGAGCCAGTACGCCAACCATAAGTTAGCAAAAGCTTTATTCTCTGGCTATTTTCCGATGCGCAATGCAAATTTGAACCACATGTCGATAACCTTAGTTATGCCCATAAATAAATAAATAGAAACAACATCGTCTTTCTAGTGATATCCACACACTGTATCTTCTCAAGACTAGCAAACTTGATCAGAAACATCTACAGCAGTTAGCTTTTGCTATCGTATTGGTAAAACTTCGACCTGGAACGGATTTACTCACCCAAAGCGCTTCCTGGCCCTATTTGCTTGCTTGGGGATTGGGGGCAGCGCTTTAGCCTTTGGGTACGACGTTGAGACATCGGTTTTTGGCATGTACTGCGCTCTTTCCACATTTTGCGGGGACCCACGGGCGTCTTCTATACCTAATTTGGAGACTCGCCTCGCTCTTGTGTTGAGTTGCGCCAAGCCCTCCTCCTCCACGGCCGGACGAAACTGTCGACGAGGCACAGCAAGAAGCTCATAATCAAAAAGAACATCAAAAGGAAACTTGGACGCAGGTACTGGCGATGTCCATCCTTTTTTCTGCTTGTACTTGATGTACAGTTCAGTGGATGAAGTCTTGATTATGTCGTATGGATGGAAATGCTGGATGCATAGTTCGCAGAATGTGTCGCGGTAGAAGCTGACCATTTTGTTGTTGGAGCAAGATTGGCCTATGGGCATACTTGACTTCGTCTGATCTTTCTGCTCCGGCCGAGGGCTCCTGCATTTTAGCCTCGTCGTGTCGCGATGGCCACAGATGTTGAATGTGCATTGGAGTGATATGCACATATTGAGCGCCGACTCCTGTCTAGATTTTCATATTGGGATTCGCAGGTCTACCTAGCTGCTCAGGGACAAGTATGAAGTAACTTGGAGCTGACGGCACTACTTAAACTTTGCCTATACTCGTACATAGACCTTGTTGTTGTTGAGCAATACTCCGCATGTACATATTGGGCATCAGCTATGCGTTAACTCCTGGTACGATATGACGAAAGCCACTTGACCCAAGAGTTGTGACGCCGGCCGCGATTTGTCACTATGGGCGCGCAGCTACTTAGTGCAGAACAAGGAGTAATGACGACGGATTCGTTATTACTAAAGCTTTTGTTACAGTATGTGCTAGAGTTGGTAACGTACATAATAAGCGAGCGGTTCAGACAAGCGAGTGGTTCACCTAACCACAACCACTTAACAAAAGCAACTTGCAATCAACAATAGAATTATCAAATCAATCAAAACTACTCAGAATCCTCTTCCTGAGACATTGCTTCATTCACTGGGCACGTTCGTGCATTGTGTCCAGTGTTCCCGCAGACACCACATCGCCGTTGACCTGATTTGGTCCTCGGTTTGCGACCACTACTACGGCGCGTTTCCTCTTCTATTTGGGCCGATGTCTCCCTCTGGGACTGTAGCTCCTCTGCGTGGGATACAGTAAGACTCCCTACTTGCCTCAGACGTGTTTTCTTAGCCCTCCGGCGTCGACTAAGTAGGTCATTTTCCTCTCGAAGTGTTTTGTTCTCAGCCTCCTGTAAGGCATACTGATGCATAACTGCCATTGCTCCTTTAGTAATCTGGTCAATAGCCTGAAGAATAGGTGTTGGGGAGCTATTCTGATGACGGGAGACTTGTTCCTTAATGAGAGTTGACTGAGAACTTGCTTCAGTTGGGTTGTTTGGTGTCTTAGAAACCTACGGTGGTGGTGTTACTGGGAGGGACCCTGGGGGTGTTGGAGTGTGTAACTTGATATCAAGCTTCGACAAGACACTCTCTGCACTCAAAGGTACAAGCCCAGACCCTCTAAAGCCCCCCCGGATGTTCTTTTCCGTAGTAGCTTGCGTGAAAGCATAGTGGAAGGCAGGGAAGAAATCTTCCTTTGTAATATGGGTATTACCCCGGCGCATCTTATTCTCAATTTCTCGACCGTACGCAGTCTTGAGGGGCCCAAAACAGCCAACGTCCAAGGGCTGGAGAGTATGCGACGAATGAGCTGGCATATAGAGTGTGACCAGGTTGTTCTCATTGCAAAATATCTCGAAATCGGCGGAGTGGTGACTTTCGTGTCCATCGACGACTAGGAGGCAATATGGACCTCTTAAACGCGGTTTTGTATGCCGATCAAAGTGTTGGAGCCAATCTAGGCCTCTTTCATTTGTTGTCCATCCGTTTTCAGACGTCGAGATCACCCAGTCGGGTGGGAGACCCGATTGAGTGTACCAGGTAGAGAGGTGATATTGGCCTGCAACGATAATGTACGGTGGGATACTGTAGCCCGATGAGCCGATGGACTGAATGACTGTAACCCATTCCCGATTGCCAGGCTGTGCCATTTTCGTATTCGAACGCCTTTCGGAGCTTGTAACGACTGATCCGGTTTAGATCTGGCCCATCATAAACCCAGTCTCGTCGAAGTTATAGATATCTGAGTCCTGGATGCCGTATTTCGCGATTATGTTAGCTATAAGCCGAAACCACGCGTTTATTGCAACGGGATCTTCGCATTGGGCTCTCTTATAGTCGTACTTACGAAAAGAACGCGTCCGGAGCTGTGGTTGTCGCTTGACGAAGTTCGACGCCCAGCGCTTGCCGACCGGTGGTGCATCACGGTTGGCGAGCAGTCGATTGGCCATTTCTTCCACACCAGCCAGCCGGGGAGGAAATTATCGGGAATCCAGGCCGAGAATATATTCGACTAACTTCTGCTCTTCAAGCGACGTCAAATTCCGAGAGTTTGGCATGCTGTCTTGTCGTGATGTTGTGCCTTTTAATCGGCGGAGCAAAGTTGTATATGGGACTGTATAAATGCGTGCTGCTTCTCGGGCACTAAGACTTGAGGTCTTTTTGATCGTTTGGACCGCTAAGAGGACCTGGGATTCTTTATTTGATGACGGCATTGTTTTTGGTGGATGGACGCGTATTGAAAGTTGGAAGATGGATTATTGTGGTTGGGTGAACCACTCGCTTGTCTGAACCGCTCGCTTATCATGTACGTTAGCCCTGAATGCTTGTAACAACAGTCTGTTAAACGTGCCCTTATTAAATCAGAAGCTAATGAGAAGTTTATCTATAAGAACGGCAAGCTAAAAGAACCCAGTAGGAGGCTTTCGCCAGATGTACTACCTCACTACTGAGGACTAGCACCTACTCATTGAGATCCAAGAGATTCTTGCGCCTCTATACGAATAAACCATTAGATGTTAGGAAAGAGGCAAGGGCGCCGGTTATGGCAGGATGTGGGAAGTATCATATAGAGTACTTAATGGACTCTCTTGAGGCATGGAAGCAACGTTGTGATGAATCGACGTGAGAAGCCATTGGTTTCACTTTTAGTTAAGAGTCTTAGAGTTAATTATAGCTATTACGCTCAACGAGGGGACTACGACGCGGTTCACAACGCAGCAACCAGCGCCGAGCTTTACCACCTCAAAAAGAAACACAGCTACTATCAACCTAGGACCTCTCTACCTTCGTTCGCCCTGTGTATATTCCTGAGAAACACCGCAGTCTCCTTCGCGGTTTAAGAGGGTACTTCCAAGTCTACCGTATGCCAAATATTCAGAAGATCTCAATAAGTATTACAGAAGATTATAGAGTTACTCGTTGATGTAGACCTAGTAGTTCTTCATCCTAGCTAAGGGCTGCTACTGAGAACAATATCATCGCCAATGGGATGCACCACAACCTTCTTCCCAGTCTCACAGTATCTTTCGTCAATAGAGACACTTCCTCTGCTAGAGACATCGAGCTACTCAGACTAGTTTAGCAGTCAACTCAAACACTACAAGGGAACAAATGTCTGAGACATCTCAACCAATTGTAGATCCAGTCAAATATAGGATAGAACATAAGTTCAGCTTAGCGAAGTTGTTGATGACTTCTCAAAGGCTCTCGATGAAGCCTTCTCAACTAGAAATGGCTTATTGGCTTAAGACCTAGCTAGGAGGGGGCCTTATTAGGCTTAGAAACGTATACTATCACTCCATGTGATAGGTCTAGATCAGACTATCACAAGCTAACATATTGACGTCCCATATAATTAATTAAAGTAATTAAATATGTGTTTAAGTAATAAATACACCTTCAAATTAAGCTAACTATCTGATTTAGCAGCCTTAATTTGCCTCAATTAATTAGAATTAAGCTTTTATCTAGCTTCAACTTCTATAATCAAATGTACGCTGCCCCTAGAGCTCATAACCTTTTGTACTGGGCGACCGCATTGAGAAAAGTTGCTATCACGATCTTTTAAGCGCTTTTGAGTAACAAGAAGTCAGGGCAACCAACTCTAGTATGGAGCAAAAGCTTCAGCAATAACAAATCGTCGTAACGACTCCCTGTTCTGCACTACATAGCGACTCTAGCCAGAAGCCCAACTGCTTGGGCCGTAATAGTCTGTGAATTCTTCATAGTCGCCCAGTCTGATCAGAGTTCGTCCACCTGGCCTTCATGTCATCATCAGTAAACTCCTGAGTAGACCCTCCGTCGCTTATATCTCTGTCGAAGACATCTAGACTGGAGTTCTGAGCGACATCCTGATATTTAGCCTGCGGATTATTGTTATCGATACCTGCGGCTCGGAGAGTTACTCCGTCGTTTGGACGTAATTCTTCTTTCAGATTACCCTCTCCTTGAATTGGGTCACCATGTATTCTTTCGGATTCAGCGTTGCTGCCAAACCGTCCTCTCTTTGCCTTTGGCTGCGTCGACGTGTTACTCGCTGCGCGCTTTCGAGATGAAGTCGCGGATGAGCTGGACCCTGAGGTTTGACCATTCTCCCCCGTAGCAAGAACCTGCGGCGCCTTCACTGCACTTTCTCGAACGAACACTGCGTTTATCTTCTTCGGCTTGGTATTCTTCGGCTTGGTATTCTTCGGCTTGGTATTCTGCTCGGTCATACCAGTGTCTCCTTTTCGATTGGGTGTGGCGGTAGTGGGGGTCTGCATCGCTGTGGTAGCTTTGCTATTGTTTCTCTGACGACGGCTAGCTGAAAGCTGTGATCCAATAATAAGCATAGGCCTGTGAGAGGATGATGTAAAAGTGAGACAAACGCTACTGCTATTTGCTCCTAGCTTTTTGAGCTCGTCATTGAACCGTTTCAAAGCCTCTTCCATAGCAGTCCGCCGAGCCGATGAGCTAGGAGAATGAATATAAGAATAGGATTGATTGCCCCTGCGAATATTTGTGTTATTGATGTTATGATATAACGATATGTTGAAGCTGCGGTATAAGACTTATACCTTTAACTTGAGATCTTGATTTGGAATTGCAATGGGTAGGGGTTTCCAAAGTTCAGAGTAAAAGCTGGGGCAGGGTGAGTGTTTATATAATAATTTCAGCGTTACATCAAAGCTCCATTGAGTTAGGTAAGCCAGGACCTCTTTAAGCAGGATTTGTCCCAAGTCGGCTCTTTGCGAGCCGCTGTCTGTCAGCCCGTCAGTTGAAATGACATACTGTGGTGAGCCATACAGCAGCCTTAGCTACGCCGCATGTGCGTCCTCCCTCCGGGCACTCTTGCTCGGCCGGATGGCGAGCAGGGGCGCAGTGATGCGTTGTTTTACTGCCTTGGCCATCTTGGTGACCATGGCTTGCAGACGATATCATTGTGCCGCTCAATGTCTCTCGGCCAGCCATCCAGAGAAAGTTTCGCTCAGATAATTAATGCGTGGAAGTATACAGCCGGAACCAGGGCAACAGCATATGTAGGCCCGATTCCTCAGCCACATAGATGTAACTCTGCTTATTTTGAGATCGAGGTGTACCTTAGTAGCATAGTCGTTTCAATACTTTGTCTCTTGGACAGATTCAGCCACTACCTGGTGCGTAATTATTGCCGCCTTGATGTGGCTTTGACAAGTAAGCAGCGCTTGCACATGCAGACAGTTCTGGGTTCTTCACGAGGTGCGTCTACCATTGAGCACAATTACTAATGCCTTAACATAAGTAATAGTGATTCTCGCCCCCACTCCCCCCTCATTAAGCCTAGTGCTCTGATTGTCATGAGTGTTACGATTTCGCCCGGGATATGTCGAGGAAAATGCGGACTTCCGACGCGTTGCAGTAAAGCGGTGAGGCCCAGTAGGACGGCCGGCTGTGGTTAACGGAGCCTGCTATAAAATACGGTGATGAAAATCAACATGCGGAAGCGCCCTTGACCGTTGAGCCTCACTGGGTCTCATTTCACAACATTCGGTCAGGCATACATCTATAGGTAGGAAAGGAAAGCAAACAGTTTGGGCCGGTTTACGTATACATCTTTACGGACCAGAGTAAACTTGCTCATTTGGTGTTTGTAATCTACTTATCCATGATGAAGAGCCAGCTTACCCCTAACGGCACTGTTAGCAATATATGTTCAATCGGCCATCAGTTCAATCGAGTTTGAGCATGAATACACATACGTGATACCTTAGGAGTTAATATTATTAGATAAGCCGGGAAGCTCCAGCGCTGTGATGTAATCAGGGGTTTCATCCTACTGCTACCCTCATCTCTACTAAGCCCCTATTCAATAAGAACAACACTAGATATGAGAAGTCTTCAATCCATTGCAGTGTGCTAAGTCCGAAATTGATCAGTCTAAGTGATACGATCACCAATTTAAAGCCATCTAGAGATCAATCTCTACATTTGTAAAGATGAAAGAGAATTAAGTTATCCGCAAATCAACCTAGGAATAGAGTAGCTCGTGGGAGCAGATTTGCCTAGCGATCGAAGCAGCAGATCTTCCCCCTTTACCGTGAGGAAGCTAAGAGCAAGAGACTCCCATAAAGCGAGTTCATGATACAACCCCTCAGGAGACCTGTTCATAAGGACTACTGAACTCCTCCTAAGATAACAAACCAGCAGCAGGGTAGCCAGCAAGACTCAGCCTAAGGATCTACGGCAGGGGGGTTGGGACCATCAGAAACTCCTCCTAGTTAATCCCATCCTCGTCCCCCCGATACAATTGCAATGCCAGATCTTTGGCCGACAAGAGGCCTGAATATCTACAAGATGCAAAGTCCGCAAGATATTTGAGACTAGAAGGGCTGAACTTATAACTGTTAAAGACAAGACCAAGACTATTGTTACGGTCAGCTATCCGACAGTAGGGTCTGCTAACAGAAGCTGGGGATTGACACGTAGTAACAGTACACTGAGGTCGTGGTCTGGGTCGTAGGTCGTAGGCTTGTAGTAGATCAGGTCTTCAGAGGCTAAGGTGATCAGTCTTAGACTCGACAAGTATTCGCAGTGAAGGTAAGCTGAGAGTATCCTGAGGATGAATACTAAGTTGATTGCTGAAGAGCTATGGAAGTCTGACCATGAGCCAGGCTCAGGTCATACTATATACAAGTCCTGTACAGTATCTTCTGTGGTGGCTATGTAGGATATCCGTGCTATCCAACATATCCATGGATAGCTGAGATAGCAGACATATCCTTCCTATCTGTCAGGCCTACATTGCATAACCGAGTCAAGCATCTCAACTATGCAATCCGGTACTGCTTCCTAACCTCAATATGGCCTATTTGCATCTGTTTCATGTAGTGTAGCACATCTCGATGGATCTGGCCAACTGGCCACTTATCCTTTACAACAAGATAGTCAATCAATCAATACACAGTTATGCCGTTACTCGCTGGTAGCCACGCTGTCTATCTGACAGTTATGAGCCCAGTTGATTTCTGGTAACTGGCTCTTGATCGCGAGATTCATTCAATCAATTCAAGAAGTACGCTAAAGGACAGGCACAGCGATCAGGATCGTTACAGCCCCATATCCTAGATGGCAGCAAAGTAAAGCCAGCAAAAGCGACGGCAAAGACTGTCCTAATCGTCCAGAGTCAACTGGGCGTAGAACACAAAAGTCCTCCATCTTTGAGGCATATTTTACGGACGGAAGCCGCAATATCAGGCGGAAAGACCGATCCAAGCGACGCCGAACGAGACCGGCCGACCCTGCAGAACAACTACAAGTAACTACTTGTTAAGAATCACTATCAGAGGATCTGGGAATTCCTTTGAAATCATCACTAGACTGGCTTAAGTGAAGCTATCACTATGGACACCTCTAAGACAACTCAGAGGTTAGAGAGCGATGCGGATTGGGTCAAATGGTATAATCTCTTCAGGATGACGGCAACCTTCCATGAGGTTTGGCCATATGTCAACCCTGATGGAACTGAGGTTCTAGTTGAGCCGAGGATCAGATTTCCAGATGTTGACGCTGAGAACTATGACAGACTGCTCAAGGTTGCGGCACTGGAGCACCAGGACGCAGCAAGGATTCATGAAAAGCATCGGAAGGGAGTCCTGGAGGTACTCAAATGGATCAACTCTTCAGTCAACCAGGTCTACCTCAACCAGACAACAAACCAGCAATCAGTCAGAGGCATCATAGTGGCTCTCAGAGAACAACTGAGCCCTGATAGTTACGCCAGACAACAGCAAGTCCTTCACAGATACAACATCCATCGCAGAACGATCAAGAGGACTCGTCTTACTGAATGGCTTATTGTCTACCAGGAGATTATGGAGGAGGCAGCCTCAGCAGGAGTCCCAGCGCTTGCAGACTCAACCACACAAGTGGCAGACTTCCTGAATACGGTCAAGGAGATCGCCCCAGAGTATTACACTGGAGCCTCATTCAACTTCTCAAGGATTGCTCAACCTATTCAGGCTCAAGCCACCCAGGCTCAGCCTGGCCAGGCCCAGGATGGGGTACAGCAACCACCACAGGTTCCATCTGGAGTCACACAAGCCCTGGAGTTCAAGAGATGGGTTCGAACCTTTCACCCAGACTGGCTTACTGCAAGCAAACCTCCAGTCAGTTCAACCAGCTTTGCAACCTGGCAAGGGGAAAATGAGGATAACAACTCCTCATCCTCACAGAACAACAGTTCAAAGAAGAAGGAGAAAAGGAAGCCAGATTGCCCAGCCTGTTTTGGACAGCAAAAACACTATATTGTTGACTGCTGGCATATGAATCCAGCTAAGAGACATTCTCACTACGATCCAGAGAAGGATTCGAACAAGAAGGCTATTGAGGCAGGCAGGAAATTCCTTAAAGACCATCCCAGAATACAAGAGAGACTAGACAAAGTCCTCAAGGAGGGATCATCAGGATCATCCTCAACCAACTGGAGACAAAGGTCTAGGTCACAATCCAGAGAAAGGAGCAACAACACTTCATATGTTGGCCACTCAGATGATGCTTCTATTATGTCATCAGCAGATTCATCTTCAGACTCATCCTTCTGTACTGTGGATTCATCCCTCCCATCACCATCCAGCTTTACTTCAGGTTTCTGCCTTAAGGACAGTGTCATCATTGACTGTGGAACAGCCTTTCATGTCTGTAACGATATCACCAGGATGAAGGATCTTGATTACTCCTGGCAGAAGGCTATCCTCACAGGTGGAGGAGCAGTTCAGGCTGTCGCAAGAGGTACTATGGTAGTCCGCCCTAATATGGGGGGCAAGGGGAAGAAGGGGATTAGAGTCAGAGATGTGTGGTACACACCTGACTACCCTGTGACGCTCGTAGCCACAGAGCTACTCAGGAAGAAGGGTCTCTTCTTCACTTCCAAACACCCAGGGATGGAAAACTCTCAGGGAGAATTACTATTCAAGACCCCTCATCAGTATGGGCAATACCTTCTTGAGTATCATGCCCCACAGGCAACAGAGACTCCACCGCTATCCAAGCAAGTTACCTTTCAGCCTACAGGTCGGGATAAAGAAGAAACGTCCTTTTCAGGATTCAAGAAGTCCTCAGACCCTGTTGTATCTAAGGCTGAAGCCTGGCTGTGGCATGAACGACTTGGCCACCCAGGTGCAAAAGGGCTTGAGGAGCTGCTCAACCACTCAATGGGCATGAAAGTGACAGGCATCACTAAAGATGAGTGTGCAGCCTGTTCAACAGCAAAGGCAATGAGGAGAGTTTCCAGAAGACCTTCAGATCATAGGCCAACAGCTCCGGGCGACTACATTGTTATCGACTTCTTCACTATGAGCAACACATATAACGACGAAAAGTATGCTCTGATCATGGGAGATAGATGGTCCCACTTCAACTGGATCCGAACTCTTCGCACCCGGAAGGAAGGTCTTGATGCGATACAGAGGCTTGTGAACCTCCTTGAAAAGCAATACTTTATCACAGTTCGGGTTATCAGACTTGACTGGGAGACAGCACTCCGGAATGCCTTCGACCTATGGGCTGCTATGGAAGGTATCTTAGTTGAAAGATCAGCAGATTACACTGGCGCCCAGAACCCAGCAGAGAGGCTTGGAGGAATGCTCTTTATGATCGCAAGAGCCTTGAGATTTCAGTCAAGATTTCCAGAGTCTATGGCCCCGGAACTCATCAGAGCCGCTGTATATCTCTGCAACAGGATAGGACATAAGATCCTTGGATGGAAGACCCCTGAAGGAGTGATCAACGAATGGCTCAATCAACAGCCAGGCTCAACGCATCAAAGGTCAGAAAAGCCTCAACTTGGACATCTCAAGAGATATGGCTGCAGAGCCTATCCTCTCACCAAGGAATACAAGAGAGGCGAGCAAAAGTCGAACAAGACTTTGCCAAGAGCCTGTATCGGTTATCTCTGTGGCTATGACAGCACTACCATCTATAGGATCTGGGTGCCAGCCCTGAACAAGGTCCTCAGAACAAGAGACGTCTCCTTTGACGAATCATCTATGTATGACCCAAGGGTTGAGGATACAAGTCTTCTCCACCGTCAGGAACTACAGTTCAAGTTCGAAGAGCTTGAGATGAAGTTCCCAGATCCACAAGATGAAGACCTCCCTATGGACTCGGTCCTATGGGATGGGGATGAACTCCTCCATGAGGCATCCAAGCATATCTACCTCCTGCAGAGGAATGACCATACAGATGGACCTAGCAGTACGCTGACTCCAGATCAATCCCTAGAGCCAGAAGGCACTCAGCCTGGTCCATCTGAGGGGGTGGATGAACAGGAACAAGGACAATCGTCACCAGAATCAACTCCAGTCCTCACTCCACCTACCCCAGACTCTACAGGGCAGTCAGCTATCACACAGACAGCTGTGACAATTGAACCTGAGATTATTGTATCTCTATCGCCTTCTCCACAGCCTACCCCTCAAGGGCCAACATCAAGACGAGGTCGCCCTATAGGCAGTAGAAACGCAGATATCTACAACAGGGAAACACCAATTGGTCAGGTGAACCGCCAGCCTCCTAACGCCACCAGATCTTCAGGAAGGCGCCGAAACCAAAGAGGATCATCTGGTACATCCAACTTCACCCTGTCAACCGACACAAGCAAAGATAAGGACACTATGGACGCCTCTGCCTATGATCTTGGCATTATATACAGGAAGGATCTTCCTCCTGAGCCAACCACATATGCTGAAGCCAAACAACACCAATACTGGCCAAAGTGGCTAGCAGCAATGAACGTTGAGAACAAGATAGTGTGGAAAAAGGGCACCTTCGAAGCTATCAGACTTCAAGATGTGGACCAAGAGGAGCATAGGATCCTACCCCTCAGATGGGTGTTCACATACAAATTCGATAAGCATGGACGACTGCTTAAGTTCAAAGCAAGGATCTGCGTTAGAGGAGATCTCCAACCTATGAATGGAATGGAGACCTACGCCTCTACCCTTGCTGGAAGATCATTCAGAAGTCTTATGGCTGTTGTAGCAAGGTTTAACCTGGATACAATTCAGCTTGACGCTGTGAATGCTTTCACTAATGCTAATCTAGATGAGATTGTCTACGTATGGTTTCCACCAGGCTTCAACCGTTCAGGCTACTGCCTCATACTTCGCAAGGCTCTCTATGGGCTAAGAAGAAGTCCACTGCTATGGCAGAAGAGTCTCAAGACCACTCTTATGCTTTTAGGAGTCACACCTCTAGATGAGGATGACTGCATCTTCATCAGCAGACATCTAGTTATCTTCATCTTTGTGGACGACATTGCAATTGCTTATCGCTCTCGAGATAAAGCAGAAGCAAGGAAGCTTATTAATGGTCTCAAATCTAAGTATGAGATGAAAGAGATGGGAGAACTCAACATCTTCCTAGGCGTTCGAATCACTAGAGACCGAAGGCAAAAGAAACTTTGGCTATGCCTGGATAACTATATCACCAAGATCTGTGATGAATTCAAAGTTGATAGAGGGAGGAGAGGTCCTATGACACCTATAGGATCTGACAAGCTTGTCCCAAACCCAGGTCAAGCCTCACCCCAAGAGATTCATCACTATCAGCGCATATCTGGATCAATTAACTACGCTGCTATCATAGCAAGACCAGACGCCTGTTACACTTCATCCAGACTTTCAGAGTTCAGCACAAACCCTTCCCACCAGCATCAGCAAGCGGCCAACAGTTGTCTCAGCTATCTCTGGAACACCAGATACTTCGCTATTGAGTTCAACTGTGAAGGTAAAGGCACACTCTTCTGTGCCTCAGATGCTTCATTTGCAGATGATACAGTCACCAGAAAGAGTACTCAGGGATATGTGATGATGCTCTTTGGAGGTCCTATCGCCTGGAAGTCTTCTAAGCAGCGAAGAGTTGTCACATCTAGCACTGAAGCAGAGCTTGTGGCCCTCACTCAGGCTACGAAAGAATACCTAGCCACCATACGTCTAGTCAAGGAACTTCAACTTGAATTTGATGACGACTTCAAGATGCAATGCGACAATCAGCAGACTCTCAGATTGCTTACAGCTGAGAGACCTCAAGCAACAAGCAAACTTCGTCACATCAACATCAATAACCTATGGTTACGACAGGAACTTCGTACTGGTATCATTAAGTACGAGTGGGTTAAGACCAACGAGATGGTTGCAGATGGAACCACAAAAGCTTTGCCACCTCAGAAACACAGTTTATTCCTAGCTCAGCTTGGGATGACAGATGTTCAGAAGTACATCGAAACTGCAGATCCCACAGTATAAAAGGGTGTCACTCTCAGATCCATTCAACTGGAAAGTTAGAGACCTATCGCACTGTCTTCTTGAGGGGTTGTCAGCAGGCTGAAAACACCACTCACATCAACAGATTCAACATCACCAACTTCATGATCGTTTATACTGATTTCTATCTTTTGAGTACATGGAATACTGATAGTTGAAAAGCTCTCTATTCAGGGAACAGCCGCTCTTTTTATACTGATCTATTCTTCGATCACAGCAAAACGGGCATAACGGCCACTCTTTTAGTTATGTCGTATAACAGAGATTCATTCTATTTTAGAATTATCTCTGAGGGGGTGTGTCAGGCCTACATTGCATAACCGAGTCAAGCATCTCAACTATGCAATCCGGTACTGCTTCCTAACCTCAATATGGCCTATTTGCATCTGTTTCATGTAGTGTAGCACATCTCGATGGATCTGGCCAACTGGCCACTTATCCTTTACAACAAGATAGTCAATCAATCAATACACAGTTATGCCGTTACTCGCTGGTAGCCACGCTGTCTATCTGACACCGCCCGACGCCCGAGTGGGTCGGTTAACTGTTATCCATGCATAACGGGTCGTAACATCTTACTCTCTCGGAAAGAAGGTCTAGGAGGATCTGCAGGCACCAAAAAACCTGTGCCTCTTATCTGAACTGCACCATTTTGAAAGGACGAGCGGTACCTCAACTATGAAGCTTTGTTTGGCTTGTTGTATCGGATTAATAGATTTCGACTGCCCGGCTCTATTTCATGCCGCCCTCCGGTGCCGCTTAGCGAGGGCGGTCCTTACGACATCAGAGGAAATTTGGCGTATAAGTAGTCAGAAGATGCCAACAGCCTTTTCTACCCAGGGCCTCTACGACTACATCATTTGCTTTTGATGTCTTTTCAATTCTTGTTATTGTTATGAGGTTGAACCTGCTTCTCGCCGCCTTTGCCGGCACGTGCCACGTCCAGGCTGCGTCTGTGTTTGCCCATTTCATGGTTAGTGCACCTTGACTAAGATTGTCCACTCTTTGAGAGACCCTTCGGTGACCTGTGTGTATAGGTGGGCAACACCGCCGAGTACACTGACGAACTTTGGCGGTCAGACATACAGCTTGCTAAAGAGGCGCATATCGACGCGTTCGTGCTCAACATGGCCCACGGCGACGCTGTGAATGAGCCTTCCCTCGAGCGGGCCTTTAGCTCCGCCAAGGCGGAAGGCTTCAAGCTCTTGTTCTCCTTCGGTTATGCTGGTCGCGGACCCTGGCCTAAAGATATCGTCATTGGCTACTTAAAGAAGTTCGGGTCTACTGCTGAGTACTTCAAGCATGGTGACGGGAAGCCTTTGGTCTCTACATTTGAAGGCCCCGGGAACGCCAAAGACTGGATCGATATTAAGAAAGAAGTCAGCTGTTTCTTCATCCCAGACTGGTCGTCCAGAGGCGCCGAGACTGCGCTGGCTCTTGGCGATGGCGTGGCTGACGGTCTGTTCAACTGGGCAGCCTGGCCCTGGGGCCCTCGAGATATAGATACCTACAATGACGCCTCTTATATTGGGCCTCTCCTTAATAAGCCTTACATGATGCCCGTGTCACCATGGTTTTACACGAACATGCCGGGATACAACAAGAACTGGCTCTGGCGCGGCGATGATATGTGGCATAACCGGTGGATCCAGGTTATATACAACCTACCTGAGCAGGTGATCAAGCCCCCAAGTCACAACAAACGCTAACGTGATCGCATTAGGTATGTACAGATCATCTCATGGAACGACTACGCAGAATCGCACTACATTGCTCCCGTGTACAATCATGCATTGAAGGCGTTTGATGTCGGCAAAGCTCCGTTCAACTACGCCAACAATAGGCCCCATGACGGCTGGCGTCTCACTTTACCTTTCTGGATCGATTTCTACAAGACCGGAAGGGCTACAATCACCCAGGAAGGAATCGTTACCTGGTACCGCACAAGCCCAGCCAGCGCATGCTCCGACGGAGGTACTGTCGGCAACACAGCGAGCCAACTTCAGATGGAGTTTGCCCCTGAGGCTGTCATGCAAGACAAGATCTTCTTCTCAGCCATCCTCAGGGCGACAGCTCAAGTAACCGTGACGCTAGGGGGCCAGACCTTCAGCCCGGGGTGGTCCTCGATTCCGGACGGTGACGTCGGCGTTTACCACGGCAGCTTCTCATTCAATAGCTCAGGCGGCAACGTGACCGTTCAACTAGCACGGGGATCCCAGGTCATTGCGAGAATAGATGGCACCGCAATCGGCGCCTCAAGCTGCAACAACGGACACACCAACTGGAACCCCTGGGTCGGGAGCGCCCTCGTCCCTGGACCCGTCTCCATCACGACCCCGCGGCCTCGTGGCGAACAGGGTTGCATCGAAGGAACCGGCGCCGAGGGCTTCACAGAGCTCTGTGAGTTCAACTGCAAGTACGACTACTGCCCAGTGTCGTCCTGCGTGTGCACTGCCGTCGGTGTCCCGAACAAGAAGCCGACCGCGCTCGAGGTCGACAGCCTCCCGGCTAGAGGGAGGAGCAAATACTACATGGAGCTTTGCTCGTCGGCCTGCAACCTGGGATACTGCCCGGAACAGTACTGCTCGCCTACCTTAGAGCCCATGGTCGTGTCGAACCTCTCAGAGTTCCTCCCGCCGGCCTGCCGAGCCGACACAGGCCGCGTGGGACATGAGAGCTTGGCGGGTCTGTGTTCGTACGCTTGTAAGTTTGGATTCTGCCCCATTCACGCCTGCCACTGTACGGAGGAGGGCAGCTTGATCGAGCCGCCTCCACAGGTAAAGGGAGTCAGTGGCAAGCCGGTCGGCAACCTCAATGATGAGAAGCTGTGCGCTTTTGCCTGCTCCCGGGCTTGGTGCCCCGCTGACGCTTGCGAGTCCGCGCACGCGACTGAAGATAACGACAACGACGATGATGAAGAACCCGAGACCAACCCTTCGTAGGCTTGCCAGTTTAGCAATCTTAGGCAGTAAATTCAATACCAAACGCGCCGGCTAGTACGTGCGTTCGTGTTTTAGGCCATGATAACACCATAAAGTAAAAGTATAGCCTCTCTACAGCTCCTTAGAAAATGTTAAGGTATTTCACTCGCTCATTAACTACGTTATTAAGTTAATCGTTAAATAAATCATTGAGCGGCTTGGTCGTAATGGCCGCAGCCGCCACCGTCCTCGACTACTAATACCGTTGGAAACTCTAAATCGCTGGTCTGGCTAACCTGAAAATTCTTCAGGTTGAGTGCCCTCCTATCCTTGCGCTTCTTCTGCTAAAATTAGTACTACTAGTACTATAGCTCTACGAGTTTCACTCTTAATATCTAAATCTGCCTAGTTAGGTAACAGAATTTAAAAAGAAAAAAAAGAATAAGAAAGGCTTTAGCAAATAACGTCAGACATAAGACTGAGGGCTTTACTAAAAAGAAGCATTAGTGGCTAAAAAAGGTTATTCCATATAAGTAATGACTAACATATCTCGTTACTTTCCCAGGCGTTATTATACTTCGCAATAAGGATCATATAGCGCGCTATCAGCAGTTAAACTATATAAATCTTAAACAATGACCTGCTAAATTCCCTCATTTATATCAAAGAGGCCATCCTAACACAAGAGTTCTGATCTAGATTTCAAGTCTATAATCACTATAAACCTCAATATGGCGTGGTTGAGGTGTTCCTTCGTACACTCTTTTGCCCTTTATACCTTATTAGGTGTACAAGGCGTGTTTAGCCATCTCCAATCATCTACCAAAACAGCAATGCTGAGGGATACCACGGCAAGCGCAAGCCCCCGCTGCGAGATGGACCATGGGAGCGGTGTCCAATGGGACGCGTTTTATGGTCCAAAATACAATGTGGTATCGAATTTCTGTAACGGCAAAACGGAGAATGACTTGGTGCCTCTGGTATGGTATGTGGATATGGAAGGCATCAGGAAAACGACGGTCAATCAACGCAGCCCACCAGTCACTCCGGGAATCTATGAAAACTACGAAGTCAGATTGGAGTGGGCACCCCAAGAACCTTTCAATTCCAACACATGCCTTAGAACATGTCTTGAAGCCTTCCAAGACGTAGCATCTAGCCCTTGTAAGTTGAGAAACATGTTATTATGGTTCAAGGGTTTTTACATCGACTTACATGAACAGGTGGCCACACAGGAGGCGAAGGAAATGCAATGGCTAAGAATGGCACGTGGGATGTTGGCTGTGGAAATTATTCATGGTCAATCAGCCGTTATGAACATATCTCGTCGTCGTCAAGGGATTTTAACCAGCAAACTCAAACTAGCTTATATCAGGCTTCATCATCGGTGCTGGCTCCAACTCTTCTCCATGCAGGTTAGATTAGCGCCGAGGTAGGGGGCGGCGCCAAATAACGAATCAATATAGGTTATGGAATAGAGAGAATAGACGGTAGCATGGTTAGAGCAGCTGATATCCCCCCTGGTTAGCCTGTTGGCGGGGATCGATGTCTTCCAGAGTTGCCGAGGGCTCGTGAGGGATCTAGCCATACTGACAGGCCATAATCAAGTCCTTTTCCAGCCTCGAACGATATTCTTGCTTCTCATGCCGTGCGTGCCTTGCTATCACAAATAATGAAGTTCCTCTTGCCCACAGCTGTGCCAGCATCCCACTCAGCACGTATTCCAAGCTCCTTCTTATGCGCTGCCAAGGGGGTCAAAAACGGACAGGTCCAGATGCTGAAGGACATGTGATGTATACGCAGGTAACAAGAGCGAGTGTATCTTATTCCTAAAGCAGAGATGCTTAAAAGAAGTAGTCTCATAGCTTCTATAACCATCCAGAATTAACAATCTGGCCTCTGAGGAGTCTGCTGGCTGGGTAGATAGTGTAAAGACCTTTAGGAACCATTCCAAAGCAGTAGCGTCTAAAGTCCACCCATTTTCTATGGCTTTAAACCTTCAGAATTCATGTAGCTTCAGATCGCTGGAAATTTCTTCCCCTGTATATAACAAGTGGAGGCAATACCTAGCCAGCCACAGAGATACATTCAACAAGAGATATCTACGATCGGGATCCAGGTTGCTTCTTTCAAATAAAATAAGTTTCTAATAACCTAAGAACGAGGTAGTTTGATTCAAGGCCTTCTAGAATACTAGTCTTATCTACATTGTATTGGTTAGAGGGTTTAATAGCTATGATCTTAGGGATAGTAAGGTGCTTAAACTATATAAACTAGCTAACACTTAAAAATATCGGAAATAGTGTGAAGTTATGTCTAGGAGATAGGGTTTATTTACCCTAGCTATCAAAGTGTTCCTCAATTAGATAAACCTCTCCTCAACACCTTTCAAGGTTGCCTTTCGTGGCGAATATCTCTCAAGGTCATCATGGCCAATTTGACAAATACGATATCAGATTACACCCAATCTAACAGATTGACACTGTCACGGTCTATGGACCGATATGAAGCTTCGGCTAGACCCTCAGCTATGGAATACTTTGGAAGGTTACAGAATATCGTGGAAGGTTATGAGAACCTTGTCGGCCCTTACTCAATGGAAGCTTCTGGAAGAAGACTCACATGTATTTAAAGATGAGAAGGGCACCACTCTTTCCCAGAATGGTTCTTCTTTCCTCCAGCTTGGAATGCTCGTAGTAGTAGGCTAGACCAATGGCACCGACCTTGTCCTAGTGTTACGACCCGACAGGCATGACACGTTGGAACAGCCCCGCCTGGCATCTCGGCGGCTAACGCAGAACATATGTACGCAGTAACACAGGTGTAACCAGGAACCATCGGGAAAGGAAGAACTATGGTACAGGTCACGTGACTTCGGGAACAGCACGGATACAGGGCAAAGATGGATATGTTGGATATGTCCGCTATCCCAGCTATCCATGGATATGTTGGATAGCACGGATATCCTACATAGCCACCACAAGAGATACTGTGCAGAACTTGTATATAGTATGACCTGAGCCTGGCTCATGGTCAGACTTCCATAGCTCTTCAGCAATCAACTTAGTATTCATCCTCACGGATACTCTCAGCTTACCTTCACTGCGAATTACTTGTTGAGCCTAAGACTGATCACCTTAGCCTCTGACGATCGATCTACTATCAGCCTACGACCTACTACCCAGACCACGACCTAAGTGTACTGTTATTACGTCTCAATCCCCAGCTTCTGTTAGCAGACCCTACTGTCGGATAGCTGACCGTAACACCTAGACCCTTACAGACACAGTCGTCCCTATAGTTCTTGCAGCAAGCCTACTAATCTATAGCACCGTTATATAGGAAATTACGTTAAGATAGAACTTATTTAACTAACGTCCGTCACCATAATTGCTTCAGCCGACAAAGAACCCGGATCTCAGCCATGGGCGCCGGTGTCAAGCTTACCACCACGATGAGCCGCGAATGTGTCGGGAAAACCTCAGCTGCTAGATAAGCTCCCCCTCATTGGCTTATCTATGGAAGAGCGGACGGGACCCCGAGTTTTTCAATGGGTATGGTAGTATGTTGCATCGAACAGCTCCCCATCGATACCGTAAGCACTCCGCATGGGACCTCTTCCGTCTTCCATGCGAGATACGCGACCCAATCCACACTCTGGCGACGCCGCAGCGCGAATAGCGAATCAGAAATGTGGCCAAGTTCGACCGCACCAACTTTGCTGCTGCCATCGACGATCCCACGGGCTACTACTTTCCTCTCAGCAAAGGCCTCGCATTAATGAGGGTCTGCAAAGCCATCCGTCAAGAAGCACTGCCGCCAGCACATTGCACAACGGCTTTTCGACTAGACGATATTGACGACTTGGTTAAGCTGCCCATGTCGATTGGGGCAGTCGGCCGCACCAACATCCGCTGGGAGAAGTTGTGTGGTAGAGTCGCTCCGATTTGGACGAGAATTTTGCGGCATGTTCAGGTAGAGAGACAGTGTCTGCAGTAGAGCCAAGGCTTCATGCGCACAAGTGCGTGGAGTTGCTTCGGAAATGCCCAAAGCTTGAAGTCGTTCGCCTGAAAATTGACGAACCTACTCGAAGAATCATACTTTTGAAATATCGAATCCAGCCAGCATGGATATGCTACTTGACCGTTTTGCATCAGGCAAGAACACGAACGACGGCAAAAGCGAAGCGCATAAATATATTGGCAAGTAGCCACAATATTGGAAGCACCCTGTGCACGTAGCATGGGATGCTGCGAGACGGAAGTCGGCCGGGCCGGACCCGAGGCCCGAATGCCGGCCCGAATCCCGTCTTTACGTAAGGGATCGGCCACACCACTTTGTAGCAAGGCGCGCCCGGCGCTCGTAGCTAGATTAATCAAGCCACTTCACGCAGATGCGGAGTAATGAGACTAACCCGGTCTTCCCGTCCATCCGGGTCGCTTTCCGCTCAGGACTTACTGTAATTGTGACCCACCACAAGCGTGCTGACACCCCAGCCTGTCCGCTCTCCAATAGGAATTGCCTTTCGATCGTTGAAGCATGTCTCCGGCACAAATTCGGTTATACCCCGCACAAATCTGGGCATAACTGGCGCGGAAACGCCTTGAGCCGACAAATGGTTGTTGCGTGACGGAAACGCCCATAAAGGGAAGATCTATTGGAATGGGCTGGCCAAGGCCAGCCCGGCTATATACGGGGGGCGGAGCGGGCGTACCATACTCCGAGCCGGGATCTCGGCTCGCAGTTGTAGAATAACTGAGGGGCAAACGGAGGTACGTTCAGAGACCCGAAACGCCAACCGATATTGCAAAACATGAATGGACGTGTAAATCTCTGTCAATGATAGCTCAAGACGACCTATTCGCTGTGATCGCGGGATTTCAACTCGAGCTGACCGATTTTCTCCAAGTTGATTGAAGATTCCTTTTTACTTACCTCCAAGCCATTTCTTGAGTTTCCCACGCACTCCGTCCCCCGCCTTAACGTCGTTCGTCGCAGCCTGCGATCCGTTGAATAATTCGTCATTAGGGGTATATCTTGGCGGGGCCTGACCCTCTCCTTGCATCACAGCGGGGCTTTTCGGCACACGAGCGACGTTTCCCGCACCTCCACGTCCTACGTGGAACCTGCGCACCGACAAAGACTTCGGATTTCGGTCCGTCATTGCTGGATAACTGGAGATTAGATGAAGTTGAAGGTGTGCTCTGTGTTGTGGCTTGACTAAAAGGGCTGATAATTGACTTGAGCGTATAGTGCCGGATCTGGATAGGGTATGATGGCTATAGGACTGTTTTTGCCGAAGCTATTGCTTCTGATTGTAGTTGATTGGCATGATCGATATTGAACGCCTGCATCAGACTATCAATTTATATGGTCATACGTATAGGCTTTCGAAAAATCGGTAGGTTACCCCAGAATGCCTCTGGCCCCTGTCGGAATGCCAAGCTTGGAGTCGAATTCGACGGGTTGGAAACTTGACGAGGTTGCCTTCTTGATTCAGATATAACTAACATCAATAACCGGCTATTCCCCCGTATTTGATCGGCGGTTTGAGCCTCGATTTGGATCGGTTATGAACTCGTAACGCATGCAAACTCATGATTACTCAGTTGTGTGATGTTACACAAGCAAGCTTTCGAGCACGCGGACCAATCGGCCGTCGTTGGACGCAAGCCAGGGGATGATAGTTTCTACTTGCCGCCAGCGTGTAGGCCCGTAAACAAAATCACTTATTCGAATGACCCAATGTTAGAAAGGACGTCGCCTCGGGTCAGCTACTGTGATATTGTTGCGCGACCAAGAACCTGGAAATCCCACAAAAGGAGCTTTGCGTCCGCACGTCTCTTGTGGCAATGGCGTGTGCTGTTTCATGTTGAAGTACGACATCAGCGCTTTAGATGGTCGCTTAGGTAGGGTAGGTTCAGATTCGGACTGGGTCGCTTCCAAGACTCGCACCCGGCGGGGAGGTCTTTTGGAGTGGTTGACAGCACTTCATTATTGCCCCTCTTGAACTTCACATTATCATTCCTTTCTAACTCTGATGAGAACGATCGGCGCGACATCACGGCAAGCTTGTAGTCGAAAAGTACATCTGGAGGGAACTTCGACGTGTGATGAGTGATATCTAATTGAGTTTTGTTACGCCATCATCATCGCTGTTCTACAGGGCGGTGATACGACTGATGATCTTCATATAACGACTCACATCTGTTACTCGCGGAGGCGTCCGTACTTCCCATAGCAAGTCACGAGTCCATGTGACTTACTCTCAATTGACATTTCAAGGCAGTTACGACGAAGTTCGCATGGCAATGAAGCAGTGTTTTGACGAAAATCGTCCCAGACGCAGTGCGACCTTGGCAAACGTCGGACAGTCACAGCTATTAACATCAAGCATGCTCTCAAACTCCAAGGGGGCAGCCTCTACGACTACGACTTGCAACCTCTTGGCGAGAGGTTTGCCCGTTGATGCTGTTCCTTTTGTGCCTTGTGATGAAGTAGACTCCGTGCATTGGAACTTCAAGAACATGATACATATGCGTGTAGGAAATCCATGACAGCGGCAAGGAACATGCACGATCGAGAATAAGCTAGAATGATCCATTCGCACTCGCAATCCTCAATGAAATGCCTGGGCCAGACAGTCTGCGATCGAATCATCCGCATAAATCAACAAAATGCAACATTCCTGTGCAGTCAATAGCTAAACCCCCTCACACTTATAACGTCAGGCGGTTAAATCATGACTTTTTCAGTTCAACGTAGTGGCTGAGGACCTTCAAGACTAGACAACGGCTGGTGACGTGCCTTAGGGTGAAGAATGGTTGGCCCGAAAGCCCTTAAGCCAAATTTGACGCATCTGGGATGGATGCTTGTTGACGCGAAGTCCGTTATTAAACTTGCGGAATAGTGCTCTGTGAGCAGAGATGAACCTCGGCCAGCTTTGCTCAATACCTGGTTGCTAAACCGTTGCTAGGTTAATCCAATGGCTACTACCGCTTCACTTCTTTGAAAAAAGAAATTGCAAGGCAAACACTATCAGGTTAATAATGACGTCAAAACGGACTTTCTCACCTTGCAATGGGCGTGACACCCTCAATGACGAGGTTCTTGAAGGGCCCGATTGCTACTCTTTGCTGATGGGTTCCTTTCGAGAAAAGTCTGCCCACCCCCGCAGGGGCGGCACCTGACCTTGACATCGAACATACGCCGATCTTTCTTTTCAGTGTCAGCGTTCTTTAAAGTAGCCGTAAACCGACATGGATTTGGTCGTAGTTCCTTGCCGTCGTTGACATCCCGAGCTATTAAGCTGACAGCTCATCCTATTGTAGTTAACATATAACTACGCTGGCCAGTACCACAACTGGTTTGGTCGTCATAATAACATAAGGGGCAGGCGTGAAAGAGAAGGGCTCTCATTTTTCCAAGTCAGGGTTTTCAGATTAGGGTGGTCTAAGTTTCCTTTTGGTTTCCTTTCCCCTTTCCTAGGGTGAGGGGCAACCTCATCGATATGATTGTATTCCCAACTAGCGGCAACAACCTTTGTCCAAGCGAGATATCAAGCTGTGATCACATGTTATTGTGAGCAGCCTAGCGGCCGTAAAACAACACGGAAGCTTGTGTCACAAGATCATCCTTTTCGTTACTTCTTGTGTTGTGCATTCGACATAACACTTATTGTCAAGAAATAGTCTCCATCCCGAAGGTTAGGAGACATAGCATCGAGAGTGCCGCATCAACGTATGGTCGTCCCCAAAAGGCCAGGATAGCTTGACAGTTCAGATCAAGTCCAGAGATGCAGTCGCGCTGTACCGAAAATCCCACTTTATGGTGCAATTGAGTGCCACGAACCTGCTCGTTGAAGATAACTATCCAGACTTCTGCCTTGCGCCCTATCACATGCTTGGTATCTTCCTCGTGTCTAGGTTTTTGTACCCGGCTGGAAAATATCTCAATTTTTGGCCGTTCTGCTCTGCGAATCTGCGACTGATTAATTCTCGGACGTCTGACGCGTGTCGTTTCCCACCACTTTCTAAAGATTCTAGCTTCGGCACGATCTGCCTGCTCAAATCAAGGAGGCTTCTGAGTCCCGCAAAGAAATCGCTTGTGCCATTCGTCCACGTCACCTTCCAGCCGCCTTCGGGGACGATAGACAGGCTTTCAACGTATGGACTTGATAAAAGGGGTCTTTGTGTTTTGGTAGCTCGCCTGAGCGATGTAAGTCAGTCGATAAGGCCGCTGTGATCCAACAGCACGACTTTGTCATGGCCGGGTTTGAGAAGCTTGCTCTGAAGGTCGCTAAAGTCAACTTTTGTAGTTGAAGTTATGACATCTTTCAATGTGTTCTTCGGGGGGAAACCTTTTTTTCCCGCTCTGTTTCTTGATGTTCGGTTCATGTTTCCGTTCTGAGCAGACTTGTGTCACTCTTAGGGTTGTGCTTCGTTCGCGGTTACCACTGCTGGGCTTTCGCCCAAGGGCGTTCTCGACCTCACTATCCTGTTGTGAAGCTTGCTGGAATCGTCGCGCACCTAGCCTTTTTTCCATTGCAACTGCTGCAGCGCCGCTTGTTTCCGTAGCAACTGCTCCAGTACTTCGCCTCTCTCGACGGCTGCTCGTCCTTCCCAATGCCAGCCTCCTGCCAGGTTTTGAATGGCGGCATTACTGTCCTTCAAGCACTCTTTAAAGATGCACTGCTTGATTTTCTCCTCTGACTACCTCGCTTTCAGGTTGCGTATTTTTGTTCTTAATCCGAGTAACTTTTGCTGCTGTAGACATGTCTCGATGCCATATGTCAGCGTCTTCCTTTTGTTGCCCAAATCTTTCGACCTTTAGCTGAGTGTTCTCGCGGATGAGGTCCCTCGTGTGTTGCTTCCAGACCCCAAAAGGCTTCTGTGACTCATCATGACTGAGAGTGAGTGTATCGTTGTTTTACTTATACCAATCGATTATCCGTTACCCAATCGCTCTTTCTCCGGGTCTGGTTTCTTACGTCGCCTGATCCGCCTGTATATCTTCCCTTTCTATCAACTTCAGGCTCGCCCTGCTGTATTGCTTTTACAAATTCTAGCGGTTAGGAAACTACGGTCTTTTCAAAACTTGATGGCGTGACTCTCGATACGTTGAGCGGATTGGAGATTGCGCCTGGTATTCTAGCGATTCCGCCTGTTTAGACAGGCAGGCCACCGATGTGTTTCGATGCAAACGCAATGAGATGTCCAATCTGCTTTCTGATGTTCAGGATGTGGTTGAGGGGCGCATTCCTCAATACGTCTATATTATCAGGATGTCTTTCCGACAGCAGCGTAACATTGTTCTTCGACGGAGCCTAGCTGCTTGCCACTGCAATCGATTTCTGAGCACGTGCCAACACCTGTGATATCGAACGAGCTCGTTCAAGACCACTAGCTTGACCTGAGAGTTCAGACTCCGGTCTGTGTTCATGTTGGGAGCGCTATTCCAAATGGCTCTTGTCAACGTGCTCGCCACTCCTGACTTTTGCTGAAAGCTTTGACGCCAAGTTGGCAAATCGATTGCTGAGTTGGGTTTCCACTGTTTTCCGCTTGCGGGCTTCCTCTTCTCTGCTCGCTAGCAGGTTCTTCCACTGATCGACTTTTCTGTGTAGGGCTATTATTGCCCTTGTCGTGATTCTGCCGCCTCTTGGTGTTTTACTGTGTAACATTGCCTGAACTCCTGCAAGACCATGAGCCAATGTCGTTTGAGTTTCTATGACAGTGTGGTCTTCTCGTCCATCACGTTGCTCTTCGTCTTTCAGCTCCCATTTAGATGCCAAGACTCTATGCTTATCTATTTCCATACGCGAGCCTTTTGCGTGCGCTCAACATTCCTGCCGTAAGTCGTCTTGCTTCTCCTTTCATTCCGTTTCTGTGCCTTCACATATTGCTAATATGGCCTAGAGGTTTCCGAGATTATTAGCCAGCTTTTGTCGTTCATTCGCCTGGACGTCATTCTGGGCCAAATGTTCTTTTCCTACGCGCATTTAGAGATTTCCTCTTCTTCCGATTCCCGCTTCCCTGCTATCTCCTGGAGTTCTTTGACTTATGTTCGTAGACCTTGGACGCTTTCCTTGACCGCGCTACTTTCGGCCTGCCTAATAGCACTTGTTTCGTTGGCGCCCTCCAAGTTCCCGCTCAGTACCTTGACTCGAGTTTGGAACATTGCCTGACCTTTAAAAGCTGCATCTTTACGTCATGAAATTTGCTAGAAACTGTCGTTTAAATCTACCTATGAGAGATTACAGGCTTTAACTTGCTTTCTCAATCGAGTGACCTCTTCACCAGTCCTCTGCTGAATTTCTACGAGGCTGCCGTCTTTGAGTAATCATTATTCCAACGAATGTAGCCGCGAGCCAAGGTCAGAGGGCCTCTTGTTTGTGCATCTTCGGTCTTCTTCATCTTTGGCCTGCTCTATGCGGTCCCTACATGCTGCAGCCTGTGTGATTTGCTTCTCCATCTGGTTTATCCCTTGGCCAAAACCTGCGAGCTCCGTCAAGGCCTTCTCTCGAGGCTTGAATAAGTCCTTAGTCTCGTATTCAAATAATATCAACTCCTCAGAAGTGCGAAAAAGATCGTCAATCTTTTCCTGGGTCGCTTCCAGTTGGGCTGCTTGTTGCTCTACCTTGGTTCGGTATAAGCTTAGTTGGTTCTTGGGGTCTAGGGTTGCCGCTTCCGTTTTCGATTGGTGCTCATTGAAGATGCCAAATCGAATTTTGATATTTCGGCCGGCCACAAGCCCCTCAGCAATGTCGAGAGCCTTCCGCTTTTCCAAAATAGCTAGGTCTGACCTCTCAGGGCTCTCAGTGAGGTACCCAAGATCAGTTGAGAGTTTTGCTGCTCGTGTTTCAATGCTACCCATGTCGTACCGCAGTCTAAGGATATCCCTCCCCAGCTCATACATATAATGCTTGTCAGCGCTGGACTCTAGCCGAAGGGGCGATATCCTATGCTCTGATTCAACACATACGCCTCTATTCATGGTGGAGTTTCTACTAGCACAATCTCAACCTATGCTTATCGTGGTTCAGTGCTTGTATTTTTGGTGGGTGACTACTAGCCTCTTCACATCAGCAACTGATAGTGCTGCTGAGAAGCTATAGCTTTTTTTCCCCGGTGGTCTCGGTGCGCTGTCTGTTGGTTCTTGTTAAGTGGGTGTCAACGTCAAGACTTGTAGCGTTGCAGTGCTGGGATCTTTGGTCAGTTGGCGCCGCCCGCTGGTTGCTTCTGGATAAGGCTGTCCACTCGCGTCGAAACCCAACATTGGCTGTTTGAGGGTTCGGTGATTATCCCCAGGAACGGCTGGGAGGTAGAAAACTTTGTCTTAGATTCAGGCTGATGGAACGCGATCTCATTTCTTTTGCGATCTTGCCGTGTATCTGAGCCTCCACTGCTGAAGCCCGGGTCCGGTCTCTGAGCCTTTTCGAGAACCTGAGGGGCTTGGCTCTGTTGGCCATCTGCAAGGGGACAACAGTACATATTGGATCTTGAAACGGAATGCCGTCAACCGGTGTTGGTCGTCGAAATCTCCTGCGGTTCGCCCATAGGGACTGGTGCTTTGTTCGTTTTGCGGCTCTCATCTCCTGCGGGCCGCGAAAGAAGTTGGCGACATACTTTCTTGGCCGTCTCATTTGGAATGTGCTGTGTATCTAGGAGATTTCTGGGATGATCCAATTTCAATGGTGGCATCTCGTCTGAGACAAGAAACCCCAAAAGCTTTATTGGACTGGAAATGACATTGTTGATATCTCCTGGAAACCAGTTGTACTCTGTTCAGAGTTTCTTCATGACCGTATCTGACAGATAATGAGTCAGCACTGTGAGGCAAATGAAGAAACGGTCCGCTGCATTTTCCCTCGTCGCGAATCTTTTCCGCGGGCATTATCAAAGAGAAGACGTCCTGTGGGGTTTAGAGCCTCTTGATGAGTGATATTGGCATAAAATGCAGCATCTTCCCTCTCCCAGGCAGCTTCCTAGCAGTTCTTCAGCACCTCGCACATCACCCTGTGCCACCGACAACGGTCGCCGATGGTTAGAACGTGGTTCAAGGTGTGGTCGGCCGACTGACAGATGGTCGAAGCTCAATGTTGATGCGCGTGCGCTACAGCGCCATCTTGTGCACCCTGGCCGCCATTCGGCTAGCCTCGTATCTATTGCGCTACTCATTTCCGTCTACAGAAACAAGGACATGGCGGATAGGCGGAAGACGTCGCAGACCGAGTCGGGAAGGCTTTCCGGCAGGTCCAGCATCGGCGGCCCACACAGTCTTCTTCTCTTGAGGATGATCGCTGTACCCGGAAGGCCTCCTCGGAAGGTGGCAAAGAGGATTGGTGCCATCTTGTTGCCTTCCTCGTGTTGGAAGCAATAGTTGCCCTCTTGCCCTCGTCGTGAGCTCCTGGTCCTAGCAATTCTTGGCTGAGCTGGGATGATCCTGTCTACAGCAAGAATGGACGGGCCGAAGCCGAGTCACTCACAGAAGTCGGGATACACCAGAGAATTTCATGTTCAATCGACGATTGATCATGACTGTATTTGTACCGTGAAAGAAGAAATAGTCTGTTGAGGTCGTAAGTACGTGTACAGTAATAATCTAGCCTCGTTTATGTCAATGGCGCTGCCTGAAGTCCCTCCGACGTTGCTTCGGCAATGATACCGCTTTCAGCTATAAATGACGGATAATACGTCAACTTCGGACCGGTCGATCCCTTCCTCCGTTATTCACTGTTGATCTAGACCATCCGAGAAATGGTGTGATGTCGTTGGTGCGCAGGTCCATCTGGTCGTAATAGCCTGAAGTCAGTCTCATCCCATCGAGTGCGAGTTTAACATTTGCCAAGATGAATCAATAACTAGAACATCATAACAATACTTTTCGTTAGCCAACTAATATTTCCTATTCCAAGGATTTTGGAGAAAAAGCGGGTTCATTTCTATTGGCGTCAACAAGTAAACCAGACCGTTGCCTCAAGCCAAGTATGTATATTTGTGAGAGGCGGCTTCGACACTGTAGACACTAGACCATACTTGCTCCATAGTCCAACATTGCATCAGTCCTAGCGTCGGCGCGGAAAAGACTCCAGGTCCGACACGCTTAAGAGCAGGAGCGGTTCGTTCACCGGCAGAAACAGGCAGAATCAATAAGAACTGTAGCGAAGCAGTCAGAGACCATTTAGCTTTGGGCGTTAACAAGGTGTGCATTACGTGCTGAATTCTACGTCCAGCCTCAAGACGTTTTTGAAAGAGCCCAGCCTTCCCAAGTCAACGATTGAACATAGATATTATAGTCCTAAAGAGAGCATATTGCCGACCCCGCGGTCATCGCGAGCCTTACCATCACCGTCCGGATGTCTGTTGAAAACATGTCTGCATGTCATGGACCAAAGCCCACAAGTTATCAGGCTACTCTTTGCCTTGCTTGTGAAGAAAAATGTTCCCTGAGCGCCGCCCTCATCGTCTCCGTTTCCTGAGTATATTTCTCATGGAGCTGTCCAATATTCTTTTGCTTTCCAGCCTTGCTCATGTCATCTGAGGCCTTGGGTCTTCTTCTGCGCTTATTCAGCACAAGCTTTGCCAGTGGACGCCGAGTTTGTTCCAACACCTGGGCCCTCTCAAAGTCAATCAACATGACTTCCTTGACCTCTGCGTTGAACAGCAAGTTCGGTGTTCGGACGTCTCTGTGCGCCACACCTCGTGAATGCGTCGCCTACAGTGAACGCATCGCTGCCCTTTCAATTTGTGCCTGTCCAACTCGGGCCGAATTGAGATCTTGCCCTCCCCACGACAGAGGGATCATGTGTACGATGTAGAACCGGTGGTCGTAGTAGTAGATCCGGTTCATTGGCCTGAGGTCGACCGCCCCGAGAAACGCCGGCATGTATGCCTAGGACAGGCTGCAAATGATCGTAGACAGCTGCTTCGTTCTCAACGTCCTGAATGAATGCTTGCACCGTGCCCTTGCTGACGAGCCTGTAGCCGTACTCAAGCAAGACCACCTTGAACAATACGCCGTATGAGCTGCCTCTTCCTAGTGGCGTGGTACCCCTATCCAGTGTCTGCTGAATCTGCTTCCTTAGATGACCGAGGAATTCTACCCGATCGATTACGTGACAGGCAGCTGTATGGTTTGGGCCCAGACGGCGACCGTAGGCGCCACTGCGCTGGTCGCCGTGCATCAACACGTTCGGGCACATTAAGTCGAGAGCACCTCTCCGCGCGAGTCCTCACAGGCACTTTTGGGTGCAATATGGCCTGTCTTGGTAGTTGCTCCCAGCTGCCCCGCTCCCTGGCTGACGCGCTAGAACGCGTTGACTGCGTCGAGTTCCCTGACCGCCCTGAATATTTGATATCGCTCGGCGTGTTCCTTGTCCCATAGGCGTGGCGAATTTGGCAAATCCCGTCTCCACTCGTCATCGGACGACTTCTCTGGATTCCGCCGCTCCCTCCTGGGCGGCTCATCTCTCCCATGATCCCGCTCGATCCGCCTGTTGACCCGAAGCGAGTAGGGTGATCGGTCAAATTCTTATATGTCGTTGGTTGGTTTCCCGGTGAGCTGTTCGGCGCCCACCGTTTATCGTCCGGATGTGATCGCAGTGTGGTCTCGATATCTTGTAATCATGTCTTCAAATTCTTCATGACGTCGTGCCGTTCATCCTGCCCACGCAGCTTTCGCTGGCCTGGCAGGCCGACAGCCACCAAACTGAAAGCCAAGTATTCAGCGCTGCCGCAAGTCCAATCTGACTTGCCAAGTTAACCAAGTCAACTAGTCAAAGTGATGCCATCGCCATCCCTCAAGTAATCAATCTCGCATCCCTCGATTGACTTGAAATACCTGATTGTTTCACTTCTGACCAATGAGAGGCCGTAGATCAGCTTGCGCCCTAGTTATTCGGTTATGCCCAGCCACTGAAACATGCCACTATTGCCAACCTCGCGATGACTACATATCTTGATGTGGTTTTTCGAACTGCCCTCAAAATACTAGTTTACAGCCAATCCCTTTGAAACTTTCAGAGGAGGTAGAAGGGATCACAGCGGTTCGAATGATATATAACTCATCCCGATTGCACACTTCTAGCGGGATTTGTTCATCATCTCACATCTTCTTCACCATTTTCAGCCATTTTTAATTTCACCGACTCCATACTCACGATGTCGACTGCTGCCATTGCTGCCAGCGCTTCTCACGCCAACGCGTATGAGATGTTAGGTACCCCGCGCCTCCGCATCTCGACGCAGATCGCGCAGGCTCTGCTTGTTACCCCACCTCTGAATTCCACGATCGACGACCTTCCTCACATCGTCGTAGGCAGTCGAGAGTTCGTTCTTGAGACGCAGTTATCGCGAAGGCGTGGCCGAGGGCGCTCTAGCTGGATTCGAGATCATGGCGAGTTCCTCGTCGAAGTTATTCAGAGCCGCGCCGGCGCGTCCTTTTGGAGCTGTCGACGATGCGACGCGAAGGGGTCTCCTCGTCTGTTTGGCGCTGCCGCCACCTCCGCTCCTCAAGAGCACTTACTTCGGTATGTATCTGTCAGCTTTCTTTCTATATAAGTCATATACTGACGAAGCTGAAGTAGCCATAAGGTCTGCAGGATCTCTGCTGTGTCAGATGAGGACTCTGACAGCAGTACTCTGCCCTCCTCGGCAGACACATCAGGCCCGCCTTCGTACAAACGACTTCGACCTAACAGTAACGTGCCGAGGGCCAAGATCACGACTCTGAGAGACCTCAGCGTTGCCTCCATCGTCTCTGCCGATCTCCCATTCGTCCACTTCGAGAACGCCTACGTGCAGCAGATGTTTCGGTACCATAACCCGGAGGTCGCTGGCGAGATCCCGTGGGGCCGGACGGCGATTCGGGACCGTCTCGATGACTTCTGCCGGCGTGGAGAGGCTCTCGTGAAGTCTGAGCTTCACTCTGCACTCTCAAAGATCCATCTATCATTCGATCTATGGTCATCACCAAATATTTACGCCTTTATGGCAGTCACTGGTCATTTCATCCATGCTGACGGCACAATACAGTCTCGTCTCTTAGCCTTCCCGCAGCATCACGGCAACCACAGCGGCCTCAGCCTCTCGGAGACCCTTATCGACGCCGTCGACCGTTATGAACTCCGGCCCCGCATCGGAGTAACGATCTCCGACAACGCTACGAACAACGACACCTGCCTCCGGGCCTTCTACCGGAGTATCTCGCCCGAGATGACGGATGCGGACGTCAAGGCCCGGCGAATGCGGTGCTACGGCCACATCCTCAACCTCGCCGCCCGGGCCTTCTTGTTTGGCGCTGACAAGGAGGTCCTAGAGGCTGAGTCGGACTTCTTCCGGCTCTGTGAGCGGTATGAGGACGATCTTGAGCTCTGGCGGAAGCTTGGCCCCGTGGGCCGGCTCCGGAATATCGTCAAGTTCGTCCGGGCATCTCCGCAACGGACGGAGCGGTACCGGAAGGCTGCGGCGGAGGTCGACGGAGACTCCGACTTCCGGATCTTCTCGGAGTCACGCCGGGAGGCACAGCTTATACTGAATAACGACACTCGATGGAATAGTACGTATCTTATGATCGAGAGGGCTGTGAAGAAGAAGACGGAGATTCAAGCCTTCCTATTAGCCAACAACGACGACGACGATGCCAGGCAGCACATCTCAGAGAAGGACCTACTCTCGAGTGAGGATTGGAAGGTTCTCGCTGAGATCGGGATGATCCTTGAGCCCTTCTACCTCCAGACGAAGCGGTGTGAGGGCTGGGGTATTAATGACGGGCATGGGCGACTCTGGGAGGTCACGTTGGGTATCGAGTACCTTCTCTCGCATCTCATCAACTGGAAGATCTACTACAACGCCAGTTTATCACCCAGTATAGATCACGGCGATGAGGGTGACTCTCAGCAGTCGCAGCAATCTCAGAAGCGTGCCAGGCGGGCCCGGCGCCGTCATCATAACCTTCAAGCCCTGCCCGATCATGTACACCAGGACTGGGCATCGCCAGCCTCTCAATCTGCCTCGAGATTCGAGTCTCTCAACGAGGAGTGGCAGACCTTCTTACGTAGCAGCGTTGAGCAGGCGTGGCAGAAGCTCTTCGATTATTATGATCTTCTCGGAGACTCGCCACTGTTCTCTGGTGCGATCATCCTGCACCCGTCATATGGTATTTCATACCTAAGAGATATATGGGGGCAAGAACACCAGGAGGGATGGGTTGAGAAGGCTCTGAAGACCCTCACAGAGTACTTCGATCAGTGGTATCGTCAACCCGGCGAGATATATCCGTCTAGCTGGCAAGCCGACATGCTTCCAGTTGATCCCGGCGCCGGGGACGGAGAAGATGTGCATTACCGGCAATGGGTTAACAGCTGGCGCCGCAAGACGCCGCCCCGGACGGATGAGCTTGATCTCTACCTCCGGCAGCCTCCGGAGACCACCTCCGATCCCGTTCGATGGTGGAGGGACCATTCGGAGACCTTCCCGGCGCTCTCGCGGCTTGCCCTCGACGTCTTCGCCGTGCCGGCGATGGCGGCAGACTGTGAGAGGGCTTTTAGTACTGCCAAGTTAACCCTCACTTCGCAGAGGCTCTCGATGGTGCCGGGTACTATAGAGACTCTCCAGCTAAGTAAGAACTGGATGAAGAGGGGGGTCTTGATGCCTTTGCAGAGCTTTACTCTGTTGCCGTCGTGATGTATATAACTTCACTTTTTCTTGATTAGTAAGGGTTTTGCACGTGTTTTTGTATGATGATTGACTTATTTTAATTGGCAATTCACCAAGTAGTCAAAGCCTCAAAAGAAAAGAGGCAATTTAGCAAGTTGGGGGGTCAAAATTGACTTGATTGGACTTGCGGTAGCGCTGCTCAGCCATAGGGCCTGCTCGTTGTTAACGTCGTTCATGCTGTAACAGAGACGTTCCTTGAATTTCGTGACGATTCCCAAGAATTTGGGCTGTATTTCAAAGGAAATACTGCGGGTAATCATTGTCGAAGCCGCCGAGGACTTGCCGACCTGTCGAGTGAGGTCTCCGAATGACGCCTCATCCTTCCTGAGAAACCCAGAAAGGTCCGGCCTTGTCGGGACATTGGCATTCTCAAAGTTAGACACAATGGCTGGCTCCCAACACACCCACGCCCTGCCTCCATCGTAATCGCCACCCGAAAGCTTATCGGCAAGCGCAACGTCTCCCTTCGCCGGAAACACGATGACGTTTTTCAGCGCGCGCAACTCCGGCTTAAACACGGCTTTGACTCGCTGAATATCGCTGACCAGATGTGCCGGGGACCGGGCCACGAGGACATCGCACCCGTGTAGCATGGAGTCCGAGAAGCCTTCAGTTCGAAATGTGGACGAGAAGCATACATGCACCTCGTTTTCTTCCAGAATGCCCCAGAAGTCGACTACCATGTATAAGTACGCCGAGTTAGGAATCCTTATGCTCATTTTCTTCGTCACATTTTCACACTTTTTGCTCTGGAGCTTCCACATCATGTCTTGCATGAACTTCTGTTTGGTTGGCTCGAAGCCGCCATCGCCGAGATAACTAAGCTGTTCTTCTTTCGACTCAGGAAGGCCAGCCAGGAACGGCACGCTGCTATGGGCCAAACGCTTCTTCCTGGCAGTTGAATTTTCATCCACCCATTTCCGGAACTGCAATGGATGCTTGATGGCATTTCTCAGAGCTTCAAGTTCGTCGCTGAGCTGACGTAGAACATTGTCTCCCACTACTTTTCTCATGATTTGTTTGTCTTTGGCACGGTCTTCGAGAATAGGAAGAAACTGAATATTGAGGTTTGCGGATCGAGGCTCTGCAACGAAGTCCTTGATTTCGAGGGTCCGGTGTTCCTGGTGGAGGAAGTCGCAATTCCATTTTCTTTGCGAGGGCCATGTCTCTATCCAAATATCGCTCCCGGTATCTTCAACGTCGATGATCCACATGCCTTTGGCAGAACCGAGACGACCCTGAATGGCGGAGGGTACGTCGCTCAATTCAAGGACGTCCCTGACTTTTCGGGCAAGAGAAAGCGACATGCGACCAACGCCATCGTTCATCACTTGTCCGATTGGTGATACGACATCTTTCTGCATATGTCGTATCTGATCTTGATCTAGGACAGCCACTGCGGTTGTTTTGCTGAGTCCAAGCTGGATGCGGGCGAACAGCTTAAGATAAAGCTGGTCTTCGTTGCGATCCAATTGCAGGAGCCAATCGAGCATCTCCCGAACCTCCAGCTTCTGGCGTGGCTCTCCAGAAACGTGCCTGGGCCAAGGAAACGGAGAACAAGCGGCAGCAAAGTCGCTCCCATCTTCAGCAAAATAAGTCAACGTTGTCTGAGAGATGGCCTTCGGCTGCGGACCAAGAAGCACGCTGGCCTGAGGTACCTTTCGCCCCGAATCTCTCGCATAAAAAGCCCGCCACTGCCTGCCGGCGAGACGATGCGAACAAGACGAAAGCCAGCGGATGACTTCTTCGGACTTGTCAGGATCGTTAATGGGAGCGGTCCATGAGCTCGGTGATGGGGTCGCCAGACTAAGAAATCGGTCAGGCCCGAAGCGACGGTACAGGCGGCATCCTTTGTCTAAAACGGCCGGTTTCATCACCAGAGAGAAGATGGGGCCAGAGCGGACATTCTTTGTTTGAACAAGAGAAGCCGCGAATGTGACGTGCTGCCGTTGGAGAGACTCGAAGCCTCGCAGACCTGCCGCCCAAGCATCAGGCGCAGGCCTCCCAGGAAAGACTTTCGTAGCAAATGAGGGGTGCTCCCGAAGGGCGCGGCACATGATGTCGTAGTCACTCCAGGTTTCATCACAGGACATGGCTAAGTTGTCAAGGACGACACCGCAGTGAAGCGCAATGCGAGTGACTTCCCAGGCAACAGCGAAAGGAGCCCGCGTGAGCCAGGACGGGAGTATTGCTGCAGCCGTTATCATCAATACAGAAGCTCAGGAGAAGACGTCTAACAGCAGAAGTAACGCCGTATGAAACTTCCGGAAGACTCACGCCAGGTAGCATCAAGTCGGGACTGCAAATCGACGACTGGCGCTGGTGTCTGTGGGGGCCCGAGAATCGGTTCGTACAAGCTTGGATCGTCGATGCCCGAAACCTCAGAGTAAGTGGTCAATACGCTCGGAGAGGCGTCGCCAGGGATAGTTACATTGCCGGGCGGATGGCCATGATCGCCCAAACGCACGCCGACTCCGAGCTCTCCTGAGGAGATATCGCAGCTGTGTGAGTGAGATGAGGATGGGGGAGTATGTTCTTGCTCAGGAACAGTCCTCTGAGCACCTGGGATTGGGATCTCTTTTGCGGGTGAGTCTACTGGGGTGTACTGCGCAGTGTCTGGCGGCGGGACGCATGTAGCGGTACAAGTGCTTTCTGGTATCAGCACGCACGTCGTCGTCGAGGGGTGAGAGACGGTCGCGCCGGCTGATGCGGGCTGAAAGGGGTTGGCAGATTGCGAAAAGCCAACTTCGTCGTCCACAGCGCTGGATGTGTCGCCGGTGGTCTCGGCTGCCCTTTTGAGTACGTTAATGAGCGTCAACTGCAATCGCAACAGCTCGCCTGGAGAATGGGCCTTCGGTGGTGTTGTTGTTGCAGCGATCATATCATGAGGGTGGCATGGGTGAATCCAGTCTTCGCTGATGGCAAGGGCCTCCCAGAGGAAGGATCGTAAGATCTTGTCGAGAACAAAGACGTTGCGATAGTAGTGATGTATTGCGTATTTCAGTATAGCGAGGCTGCGGGCAAATTTAGCATCACATTGAGCGCGGCTCGATACTAGAGAACCTGTCGACGTGGTGTCGGGAATCTCGATGCCGAGATTGTATTTGCTATTTAGTTCGCGAATGGTTGTAATGACTTTTTCCAGGATCGTATCGTTCTGCGGGGCCATGATGGATGGGCAAGGAAAGCGCAACCAGTGATTCTCTGACACTGTGACGAATAACTTGCTGGAACAATTGAATTCTTTGAACCGCGTATTCGTTCAGGAAAAGGAACCAGGGAGGCGCTGTCGAACGAGAGAAAGGTTGTGTAGCACAAGAAATCACAGATTTGATCACCTCAGTCACAATCGTCGGAGCGCACCGACAGGGACGGGAAAGAGACACGTCCCTTTGGCTAAAGCGCCATTCTAGCGTGCTTTTCCCGACGAGTGGAGCAATCCAGGCAGTTATGCTAGTATCTCAGACTCGTAAATCGCTTGGAAGGTTCTTGGCTCAGATCCCTGACGGTCTCCGGTAACTGCCAAGTCGCGCTAACAAGGGGATGGGACTATGAGCGGCTGCCAGCATCAGATGGCGCCAAGGGCTCCCTTAGGGCGACAGTGCCGTGGGGCACCACTCGAGATTCCTTAGCAGACCTATACAGCGGATCAGATTGAATCGCTGCCACCGCTTCGACAGGCGAGACACTCTTGATTATAGTGACTTTTTCCGGGATCGTATCAATCTGCACTCGTCGCAGTCAAAGCCCCGATGCTGAGACGGTGCAGGTTGTAGGATGCTCACCGCAGCAGCTTTTGTCGCGACGGCGATACGCCCAGCCGACTGGCGGAGAAAGCCTGCACTGTGGCCTGCGGGCCCACTGGGGGCTGGCGCCGGATGATAGAACGTCACCAATCAGGCCCTTCCTTGCCGCTGCCTGTACATCCTTAGCTTCCAGAGTGTTGGCCGCCTTGCAGGGGACTTTTCGCGGAACAGTCGCCATTTCCATAGTGTGCACCAAGGCCACTGGGTGTCCCCGCCGAGCGTGCAATGGCTTCCTACGGAGGCCCCGGAATATAGTCGAGGCGTTCGCTAGAAGAAATGGAGAGCTCGAGGCATCGGCATCAGGTACGGTGGCCGGAAAGCCTCGACACGCACTCGCCCTTGGACGGAGACATGGTGGTAAGTATTGTGGAACACTGACGCGCCCGCGATAAGCGGAACGACCATTCGCCAACTTCAGGTCCTGGGTGCCGTACCCTGGAAGGCTCCGCTTCATAAGTGGCTTACTCGATCAACATGCTCAGCAAAGATCTACGCAATGTGGCGAGCACTGCATGAAATGGCTGTGGATTGCTGGACTCCCGCATACATACTCTACGGACCCGACGGCTAAAGTTTCCGCCTGATGCTTCGAACGACACCACATCTGGTCAAACTTCCAATAGCGCCATTAGACGGCCATCGCTTTCGCAATCCCTCAGCTGCTCCTCTCTCCATTCGTCCCAACCCTGTTCTACTCCGAAAACCTGAAGTATGGCCTTTGCTAACGGTAATGCTGAGGTCCAATCATGCTCTAGTCCCAATCCCCAAAAGACTCGTCTCATCTTCTCATCCCCCATGCATTCCGCCAACTGTGGGCTCTTTCCCCGCAAAGCATCAGCAAGTGCGACGTCCTTCGCACTCAGCGACACTTGACCGCCACACAAGGCCCCCATATCCGCGGAAATGAGGGACAACGCGAATGCCTCTCGTCGCGGAACGACACGTGCCATTTGCCAGTCAACGATCCCAATGATGTTGTTCTGATCGTCGACTAGCAAGTGATCACCTTTGTCGTCAACATGCCTGAGAAAAAACGCATCATTGCCGTCGGCCAATGTGCTCGCGTTCTTCTTGAGGAATCGATACACTAGAAAGGCCTCAACCGGAAATTGTGGGTACAGCTGACCGTCAACAATCAGCGCGAGATACTGTTCAGCCCAGGCCGAATAATACTCTGTTGCCGTTTCGAATGGGCCCCAAGGATCGAGGCAAACGAACCTGTCGCTTGCTGCAGCAGAAACCGAAGGTTGATCTTGAGGAGGCTTGACACACAGAGAACCGGCTTGGTGGAACTTATGCTTTTCCAATTCCGCCAGGATCTCTCCAAGGCGTTGCCAAACCTTAAAGGTGTCTCCTCCACCGTCCCAAGGTCTACCAGCTAACTCCTCCATCAGAAGAAAGCAGACTCCGACGCCACGATCGGTTCCCTGGGAGGGGATACCAAACGAAAATACCCGCGGCGCTGGCACTTTGGTAGTCTCCAGGAATTTCAGAGTCGCGTACTCGCTTTGGATCAGGTATTCGGCGAGAGGTGAAGGAAGACCAACAGCAAAGCCAGTAACTCGCGGCACTCGTAGAAGCCACGCAGGCGATCCATCCTCGAACCGGACGCGAGCATGGTAATTCGCACGGCCCGTGAGAGATTCTAATCCTAGAACCTTTGAAGGATATTCTAGTACACAAGGCGTCCCTTCGTTTAAGCTGGAGGCAAGGTTGCAAATTGCCGGTCCGTTGATTCGAGCACGAAGATCGTTTATCTCATCGGCCATGAGGGCCTCATAAGCTTCATCGTTAAGGGACTTGGAACGCATTTGTGATCAGCATAGTACGCGGCCATACTTCCAGTTTGCGCGACTCACCGTAGCGTCGCATTGATGGAAGTTCCGGGAAAGGTGTCGCCCGCAGAAGTGACTGCTGCACATGTCACAACCAGCCTCTACCAAACGGGCACTTGGTCTTTGGCACGTAGGCACCGAACAATCGAAAAACCTTTGGACCATAGCAGTGTAGGGTCAATCGCAGATAGCAAAGGTATCCAGATCGAGATTCACTGGTGTTGAAAGCGGGCGAGGACAAGAGGAGAAGTCCTACGATGTCACAACCCCGCATATGTACTACGGTAGGCGGTGAAGTATTATGCCGGGTCATTACCGAGCGTTCTATCGCATGCAGGCATGTATTGTACAGCGCCCGTCTATCAAAAGTCCACCAATCATTATCTGCACATAGTCCCAGCTCGCATGTTGCCTGCCTTTCGATCGTACTGTAATTGTCCTCGTGTCAAACAATTATCACATCTCAGGCGTTTTCACCATCAGTCTTTCCATTTTTATTGATGACTGCAGATAATTCAATCAGGCAACTCCTATCAGCCGGTCCTAACCGCGACAGCACGCAATGCTCCGGGTTGAATCGTCTCCACGTCTTGCCAGACGCCCATAACCTCCCTCAAGAGATGCTCCTCGAAAATGAGGTTAAATCCTGGGCCCCATCGCTCTAAATATTTCCTCTCTATTCCATCAGTCTCTCGATTCTCCTCCAATATCTATACTGCTTTGTCCCACTCGTATTTCTTAAGCAATATCCTACGTTGGAAACTATGTCAATCACAACCATCGAAAGACCCGTCAACAGCATGGCCCCTGCCGACCAGGCAGCTGGAAGCACTCGGTGCGCTAAGGAAAACTGCAATGATTGGGCGGTGGCCAACTCTCGCTACTGCAGCGCTCGTGAATTTGAAATGCCTCGGTGAAGAATATCTTAACTTATGAAGTCATAACAGATCAGGGATAATTGCCACATTACAGCCCCGGGTCTCGAACGCGAACTCATTGTGGACAGAAAGCTGAGAGCTTTCGCCAAGTATGCCAGCGTCATGCTTTACCAATCGACACATCACAATATGTATGCTGAGGAGTGCACATTCTCAGCCAGGATTGTATAGGTAGCGCCATCAAAATATATGCAAATGGCTTTTATTGCGACTGAGTCTTACCGGGGAATGTACTGATAGCAATTCTATCTCCGTGTACTTACACCGGCTGCGTGATGTTTATGAGCCAGGGATGTTTCTAATTCTAATTTTTCAATCCACTCATATTTTGGTCATCATCTATATCATATCAAAATGCTTTCAAGTAACACCTTCAGCTTCTCCATCTCTGCTGCTAGCCCGCCCTGACTCTCACTATCTTTCACCGCCACGGGTGTTTCTTCCGGAGTGCCGTCTTCAAAGCTGAGTCCCGTCATCGCACCAAAGAAATCTTGTTTCTGAAGCAGATCGGCGACTTTGAAAGGAGAGCTGGTGATGTCGTAAATGGCACCTCCAGCCGGTGTTGTCTCGATTCGAACTTGTATCTGCAGCCCGAAAGCAGGCACTCTCATGTCAAGCCTTATTCGGTATTCTTGACCTGTGGCGAATGAGATGAGGCACAAAAGTGGATCCACAATTGCCGTACTGCAATTGTGGCTTATATACGCTACGCGACATGATCACTCTTCAAGGCTTCCCACAACTCACTGTCGCAAAGTATGTCTCTACCCCAGCTTCTACGGCCGATACGATAGAAAACAGGCGTTTTCCGTTGTCGAAATCGTCGCATGAGATTGAGGAGGTATAAACCAGGCGGAATGCGGCATCGTATTGAGATACCATGGGTATGTGATTCCAATGAAGCAAGAAAAGGTTCCGCATAAAAGCATAATGATAAGACACACCCAATTCACCCGTGACCAGCATTATCACCAAGTATTTTTACCACCGGAGGTCGTGAGCCAAACCTTTTCACGCTGTATCTTAATGTTCTAATCTAGGCTGAGACTTGGTCAACAAACATATTCAGGTTCAAGCCTGAAAGGTATACTCACCTATCCTAAATAGGAAGATATTCCCACGTACAGCTTCTCGACTCGTTCAGATAGAGAACACGGCAGGACTGTTAGAGGACGATCGTAACTCAAATACGCTTCGAATAGCGATCTTTTGCCGAAATTATTCATCGTGACTACTCGGCACTGGGTAGCCTCGAGGTATCAAGTGATTCGATGCGGGATGTGCCGTGACAATGAGGAAGGCCCACACCCCGGCTACCTACGCGCTATGTACTAGGCATCTCCCTCGCCAAGTCTCTCTTTTGGACCAACAAAGTTTTGGGGCACGTGAGCTCTGACTTGGACAGCGCGTTTGCTTAGTGGACAAAGGCACTTATCGCCATCAACAAGTTTCCCAACAAGTGGACCCGCAACTCGCATAGTATACATATCACCATGCAATATGCTCAAAGACCAGGGCCGAAGAGAACTGGAACAAGATTCGGCCGCAAAGACCTCAAAGAGGCTGATACTTTACAAATGCTCACAGGCTGCCCTGTAAAACATCCATCAGCCTTTGTATTCCTTTCTATGGTGAGATGAATATGAGATCTTTTTCTACTTGAACACATCTAATTGCAGCTTAGCGGACGCAGTTAGCATCAGGGAACCCACTTACCCTTGGTGTTGTCGGGAAACGTAGTCAAACGATCATGGCCCATCCACGAGGCAGCAAAACCCTACGGCAGATGCCTCACCGCTTCTGCCGAGAGCCTGTGTTTTCCTTCGTCTTCAGGATGTCTGGAATTCGGAAGCATTGGAAAACCTACGGTGACAGGACGCCATGACAATAGTATTAATCACTTGCTCGCTCAATAGGGGCAAGCAATTGCAATTCGGCGTAGTTGTGTTAGCCTGTGGTCTCATGACGGAGTGCTGACAAAAGCATGTCCATCATCTCTGAGCTCTCTGAAGGCGATTTCTGGCTGTTCCTCGGAACACAAAACGTTTTATCCTTCGCAAAATTGAGGGCATAAAAATTGCTGGATACGTTGACGCCGCGATAGGACTTCAGAATAGGCTAACCACCTGCGGTCAGGCTCTGTGCTACCACAGCGAAGTGTCAAAACAATACCGGCATGCGGACGTATCTCGATCGGCGGCTTAACCCCCCAAAAGCTCTATATGTCCAGTATAAATCTGCGAGTTCGTCGTGGCGATGACATGGAAGATGGATTGTACAAAAAAAAACGACGAAGCCCTGGTCTGACGATGGGGCCGACAACACGCTATAGGGAGGCAGCCATTCTTCCCAGTACGGCACTCCTGTTTCTAAGCATCTGTTCCTCCAAGTGCCAATGGAAATCATCCAAGTAGCAGCCGTGAACTGGATCAACGGTCTCACCCTGGCGAAGGGGGAGTAGCCTCTCGAAGTTGTATGAGGCCAACAACCTCAGAACTGTCTGCAACATGGATTCATTTGCATGAAAGCCTTTTAGCGTTCGAAGGTAGAAGGCGGTGCCCTCTGGTGAAGCTGCCCATTCGCAGATTGCCGCGTCGATTGACGACAAGCGCCCGCAGTGACACAGGAAAGAGACAAAATTGCACCCACTCCCACCTGCTGTTCCTCCGAGCCTATTTTTTACGCTTTCATACCACATCCTACGACAGTCCCTCCCCAAGTCATTTTTTGCCGTTCTGAGTCAAATCGCGTACGGCTAGAACGACCCGCCCATCAACTACACTAGTTTTGCTCCAACATCGCATCTCGACGGTCGGCGTAAACGCACCGTTATAACCGAAAATGAGAGTTGGTCTCACAGTCATCATGGCGACGCTGCTCGCGTCCGTATGGGCCGCAGCCCTCGAACCCGGCCTGCACGCCTCAGGCGTTTCCTTCCTCGCACCAGTAGAAGAGCGCGACAGCAACGCGAATGAGGATCAGAAGCTCTGAAGCGCAAGGGCGGCGGGAGCGGGGGCGGCGGAGGCGGCGGCAGAGGAGGAGGCTCTTCAGGTGGGTCTATCAAGAGGTAGTACCAGCAGCAACGGTGGCATTCGCTCTGGAGGTAGTGATTCTGGCGGCAGTCGCTCGTGCTCTGGCTCTGGCTCTAGCGCTTCAAGTTCAGGTGGCTCATCAAGTTCTCGCACAGGTCATTGAAGCAGCGGAGGCAGAAGCAGCGGTACCAGTGGCACCGGAGGCACCGCCAGAGGCGGTAGCCGCGACAGCTCCGGCGGATCCACGAAGACGGGCAGCGGCCCCGCGCCGGCCGACGGCGGTGCATACGGCGGCGGCGCCAAGGTTCCTTACGTTGCCGGCGCATCAAGAGGACCCGGTAGCATTGCCCCTTTCTTGCTCATCGGCGGTGGTCTCGCCTTCTGGCCCGGTCTCTGGCTCGGGGGCGCCCACATGTACCCTTACTCTCACCCGTATCGCTTCTACAACCAGTCGGCGCGCGAGAACCAGACGAAGCCGGTAATATGTGGTTGCGCTAGTCACCAGCCCTGCGCATGCGACGAAAACAACAGCACCGAGTACATGAGTGCCCTCCTCGGCAATGGCAGCTACCAGGGCCTGAACCAGTCTGTCGTTACCAAGGGTATCTACAACAACACTGACATCATTCTCATCAACGGCACCCTCCCTAACGGCACGACCGCCTCAGGCGGCACTGATGATGTCGGCTCTGCCGCTTTCCGGGCCGCTTCTGAGGCTCTCGGCTTCTGGCCCATGTTGGCCGTGGTCTTGGCCACCGTCTTCGCCGCATGAGCATATGGAGACGACGCGAAAATGTATGGAAAAAAGTTTGCATGATCCGGATCGGCTGTTGTGATCTTTCACTTTTTCCACGAAGGAGTGTTGGGCGCTCGATATTCACCGTGGAGGCTTTTTGGACTGGCCAGGACAACTAGACCAGGCACTGGCAACAGAGACATTTACTTCGGCGTACCTAGCCTCGGAGAAAGTCCCTTTCAGGCTGGCTTGGAGTAGGCCCAGAACGCCGTCAACTGAGCTAGACTAGCAATGCACGCATGGCCAGGATGTCATCGTTTGTCTCCTACTCTGCGCTCACGTCTCCGACGTAACCCATTTTTCCGCTGCGAAGAAACCGTGCTTTCTGGCTGTATTGGGTCGGCAGTCTCTCTGCAGCGCTACCGGCTATCTGTGCGTGGAGCGTGACGGTGGTCCGGTAGCAGTCGCCGTTTTCCCAATCTAAATCAGCATTTGCGAAGAATGGCCCTGTTTTGTTGCGCTCAGTGAGACTGCTGAAATGCCCCAGAAACTGCTGAAATAGCTCGTGGCGATGGCAGTGGGATGTCTGCCTTTGGAAGGAGCCGAGTAAGGAAGTCAGCGTACATCAGTCAAAAGAGGGCTCGAAATGAGTTGTGGAGCTCATTATGGCTGCACCGCAACCTGGTCGTCGTTCAGAACGTGCCTGACCTGCAATAACCAGGCGCTCCAGCGTGATCCTGACGGAGCGCAAGCTTGGCTTCCGGCTAGATTGGCCGTTGGCGGACTGCGATTACAACTCACCAAAGGCCCTAAATGTTTTTGATAGGCAGCGAAAGGCACGGACTTCCTCAATCCACGCGAAAAGGCTGCATATGGCGGCACAGCGCATGGTCATCAAGCGCCCGGGTTTGCGCGCGTGCGTCAGTCTTGAGGAGTCAGGCAGTGCGTTCGCCTGACAAACATGCTAATCAATGAGTCCCTTGGTTCACAAGAGCGCATACGGGAGTTATGGAAAGGGTGAAGGAGTGAAGTATGTATTGCAGACTAAGTAGTGAAAGTCCACGACAGAAATACTCTCTTGGAAAGACCGCCGTGCGTGCCAATCTCACCAAGGCCAGAGGACATGCAGTTCCACGATTTCTGGCTGTAGACATCGGTCAGCTGCATAACTCTTTGTGCCGCGATCCATGAAGGCAGTTGCTAATACGGAAAATTCGCAAATCGACTCTGACGGTGAAGAATCGATCGTAAACAGGAAAGTAAGCCCGGCTGAGGCGTGAAGCTGGCGGTAGAGATAGTTGATGCCTCCGGAAAGTGGTTTCGCTTACATCGCCTATCCACGGACTTGATGAAGCAAAGTCGGTTGCTCTCTCTTGATCAGTTGATCATCTGCGACTAGTCCCGTCTGCAATCACCGGCCCTGCTGGTTGCTGCTTCCTCTTCTGGCGCAATGATGATGATGGCTCCGCTGACAATAAGCTACTAGAACCCGACAACCTTTGTCTCAATGAGCTAGAAGAAGAAGAAGACTCAAAAGGGCGGCTAACAGGCTCCGAGAAAACCAGCGCGCGCCTCTTTCCCCTTGTCTTTTGTCTCGAGGTGTGGTATTTCTTCTGTGGCGAACTCGAACTCGAAGCCGGCATTGGAGACGCGCGGCTTGCCTGCCCCTCTGCGACACCTTCGGTGGTGAGACGTGCCTCGAGCCGACGGGAGTTCCAAGTCTTGCCGTTGAGCAACTCGGCAACGCTTTGAGCAACGTGTGCGGTTCGAAATGTTGCAAAGGCATGCCCTCTGTTCTGACTGCCCGATCCTCGGGGGACGTCGATCCTCTGGAGGTCGGCCTTGACTGGGGTCACTTGTGCCAGGATTTGCTTGATGAGCACTTTGATCTGGTCCTCTGGAGTTGTGTACTCTATCCTTCTGACAATGATTCGTCTATGGCCAACAGAGACAGCCTGGCTGGGTTGGTTGGTTGGAGCCGCGGCGCTCAGTAAGAACCCACTATTGGACGCGTACGCAGGGTAGTCAGAGTACCAAGCTCCCTGCATCTGAATGCCATCAAACCCCTGGCTGAAGTGTCCGAGGTTCGTTGGGACCTGCTGCAAATTGGGGATTGTGGTTTGGTACCATGTGGTACTAGGAGCTCTCACTGATTGTATAAGCGATGAGGATCTCGAGGACCCATAAGGGTACGATGCGGATTGATGGTCGATTTGCGCAGAGAACGGCGAAGGCGCTGGTTGTCGAGACCTCACGGTACCGTTCACTGGAATTGCGTTCTCATCATTATGCACCTCCTTGACGACAATAGCACTCGTCATGTTGCTGTCATCATAAATGATGCGTCTGCCGTTGAACACTCCATCCTTCAAACGATCTGAGCGCGTGTCAGCAGTTCGCAGTTCATTACCACCATGCTTCAGCTGTGGCTACCTACCACATGCGCGATAAAAGTTGTACGGCCCCTTGACCCTGATCCAGCCCGAGGTGGGGTGGTAGAGCTGAATGTAGTCGATCTCACAGTCGCGGCTGAGCCACTCTTTAAGCGCCTGCCATCTTGTATCGAACGGTAACTAGGCCGACTGTCAGAAGGTAAGAACGCAGATCTCGTCTTGATGAAACACACGTTGCAAATCGGGATGTAGAAATTTCCTGACTCGGGACCCGGAGGCAGCTGTCCAACTTGCATCGTGACGTACTGAGACGTGAATCCGCTCGAAACACAGGCTTTGTCCAACAGGTAAACTCAATGGCTCAGTCGGACCGGAAATTCTTGCGACGGCCGGGAACAAGACGGAACAGGGGATCTCGTATGTGACAAGATCGGACGATGAATCGACACGGTCTTGGCCAACCGTGAGGTTTCCAAAGCATGCAGATGGGTTTGTGGAAGAAGCGGTGGAAGTTCTTTAGACTCTGGAGGAGTTTCTTAAGCTGGCCGGACGTCCAGAATAAGTCCTCTACGCCGCAATGCTGCCCCTTGACCAATGATTTACCCCTGCTTTCTTTCGCGTCGACGATGAGGAGCGTGTAAGATCACTCTATACAAACGTGAGCACAGGTACCTAAGCTATCGCGAGGTACCTTCCGTGGTACTCGCAACCAACCCCGGGCGTGTCCGCCAAGCGAGACCCTGCCATGACCCTTGACCGCCGGTCCACACCCCAGCAGCTCCGGGGAACTCGCTAGCGTGCCGCTGGCTGTGCGAGGATCCCGACGCCCGCGCGTTATGGGTATTTGTGCCCAGCAAGCCTGTAGCGCTCCACAACCGACCCCGTCGAGGTGACATCTGATGCACGGTCTGTTGGAACGCCGATGATCAGCTGACAGCCCGTCCCAACGCATCAGGTCTGGGCCTTGGATCTGGCCGTCGCACCTCGTAACCGGCAGGGACATCGAAGCCCCGCAAGTACTACGTTAACCCTTAAGACCGTGGAATAGGTGTAGGTCACGTTGGAACAGATGGATGAATGGAGGTGTGTTGTGCTTAAGTGAGTTCTATCTTCTGCCTTCCGCTCTAATCCCAGATGCGCCCCCACTTACACAGGAGCATTGGCCGCCTCCTCGATCTGCTGTCCACTGCAGTCTTTGCAGCGAGCGCCATGCATGTTGAACCAGCCGGGGCAGCCAACGCCGTGCTTGTATCTGTTGACGCAGGGATAGCAAGCTCTTGGACGATGGTTGTGAGTGTGTGAACTTGTGGAAGATCTTGTGAAGCTGGGAGCATTTGAAATGGGAAAGGCGAGCCATTTGTGTTCGTGCCGTTCAGGGCCACAGGAGACAATTATGCGTTGAAGAGGCCAACCTATGCATGGAATTTGGGTTTTACGGGGAAGAAAGTCTTCTCTACATCTCAAGTTCACGCTCGCCCAAATGAGATTGACACATAAGTCTGCGAGGCCACTGATGGACACTGAGTTCGTTCCTCAACGGATCCGAATACATCTAACCAAAACCCCCTGAAGCCGCCCTTCGACGTTCGATGTGTGATGTCCCGGCCCAGTTGCATTTGTACGTAGATAGTCACCGATGTATGGAAATGAATTAAAATCCTCATTCGTACTTCTATGACATTAACCTAGTCACCCACTTGCCAAAGATGCCAGCTCCAGTTCACGCGTTTGCTAGCCACCCTTGCTATACGCTGCTCTAACCTGGGCAAGGCTGAAGACCCCTCCTTCTGCGAATTAACCCCTGATACGGTGGTGATATTTTTGCTACGTATCTAGTAATAATTGGCGAGCCAGGACCTCTGGGCTCGTCTCACGACTGCCCGGGACTTATCATCGGCCCTTAGTATATAAGGTGAACACTTCACAGGTCAATCTGAAACTTCTTCACCTACTCACTTCGTACACTCGCGGAGAGTGCTTGTTTGAAAGAACCTATACCCGATGACTGCTGACACAAACGATCCCCTTGGCCAGCGTGAGGCAAAGCTCAGACATGGAGGTAATAGCCCTGGACGAAAGTCAGGTTTAAATACTAATACCCAGGCTTTGCAGAGAATCTTGCCCGAAGAAGCAAAGAGTGACTGTCTCCTGCAAAACACCTCTGTGACGACAACTGACAAAGTCCAGGTGGCAAATTGCTGCGGCCTACTTGCTCAGACTGGAGGGATGGGAGATATTCAAGCCATCAGCCACGAACGCGGCGTTTCAATCTAGACAGTCTCTTGCAGGGTTTCATCTAGGTGAGCTAGCTGAAGGGCTCGAATCGCTTGGCTGGTTGGTTTCTCCTCCAGAGCCGGATACGTTTCCAAGCCCGACAGATGGCGCTGAAAGCGACACTGTGATTGGGGTCGGTCTACCTTTAATGACTGCCGTGAACAGAGCTAATCATGGTTATTCATCCAGAGTGAAGATGGCAAGGTCGTCTTGATCGTAGGCGAGACGGAAGCCATCAAACGTCTCAAGGAGTCAATTGGCAGAGATTTCAAGATTATCGCTGCAGGACCTGCGGAAAGAGTGATTTCGCAGCTCGGGGGACATCAGCCTTTCCTGCCATCACCTCGAGCGCTACCTGCTAAAGACGCGCGCTCTCAATGCTCTTGTCCTACTGTAGTAGACCTCAAGCATCCCGCCCTTTCCGGTGCTGTCAATGAACCACCAGAAGTCCCGGAGGTCTCGCCTCGCGCCGAGGGTGACATGCGTTTCAAGCATACTGCGCCTGGGTGGTCAAAGGTGGGATTCTGGTGTGGTTAGTGAATAAGGCAGAACAGTAGTCGCAGAGTCCCGCTCAGCACAGTTTTCAAACACATAGTTGTACTTGGGTTCTTCACAAGCCGGTATCCCATAGGTTATACACCAATCCAATAAAATTTTGGGTTGATCATGAGATAGAAGTTGCTGAAGAGCCTGTTAAGGCTCCGACCACCCTGGACCGTGACGGTTGCACCGCCTCAAACGCCGTCGAAATTCCATTCCATTCCAATGTTGGCGAAGTACACTTCCATTCTGGGAGCCTGTCAGTCTGGCAGCCTTGTCGTGGCAATTGTGAGTTGGGCATTCCACGGGACTCCCGACTTCGCGTCTCGTCGGCGATATATTAAGGCAGGCTTGGAGCAGAAAGTTTTCATCATCGGCCAGGATCAAACACACAGCACGCACCGATTTGCATTCCACCAAGGGCTCCTTGGACATACACTTTGCGGACCAAAGTCACAGTGTGTCACAGTAGGTCTGCCCACATGAGCGCAAGGCTCGACCACGTTTACAGGTGACTTGTTAGACAGAATGCCAGTCACATCGCTTCACGACCACCCGATGAATCAAGCAGACGGCCTTCTCCCGTTGAAAGCAAGGAACTTGTCGAACCTGGCCGACATGGGGGCTTATTCAGGCGACGAATTACCTCCTACAACCTCCTCGAGGAAGGCCGCGACCGATTGCGAAGACAGTCTTTCGGCCAGGGAGCTGGACAATGTTGACCGGGGCGTTGCCGGGAGGCCTCACGATACGATGAATGACAGTACGTTGCCACCGGAGAACCGTGCGAGTCCCGGCGGCACGACCACGGGTGCAGAGGCGGATCCAAAGGCGCCGAGACGTCTTGAAGACTAGGCGTATGGTACCATTGACCAAGGCATGGGAGACGACGCCGATGGCGGCTTTGATCACCTGGCTAAGAAAGCAGAAAAAGACTTTGGCGAAGATCCAGCCCACGAGTTCTGGAGCTGGGATAAGGGTGAACAGAGATGGGTGCACAAGGATGAAAAGACAGGGGTGAGCATTTGTGCCCCTGAGGAGCTGGACTGAGCGGTGTCGGGCTGAGCTTGTCGGGCGTATTGACTGCCATCTTGGGAATGAATGTGTCTTTATAGAAGAGCTGTGGTTCTGGGATCCTTCACAAAGCCTCAGAGTATGCAGTCATCAATTCCCATTAGTCGAGAATCTAAGAATTACTCCACGTTCTCTACCCTGGATTCCATGTCCAACACCGCTCTCGAGGACCACAATCTGTGCAGCGCCTCGAGGAGCCCAAGAACCCACAGAATTGATTGAGACTGGGCCCAACTCTTCGGTGAATAACGACCCATCTCCACAGGCGTCGTCCCGTCCCATCAAGTGTGGTACTGGAGTTCCGAACAGTACCGAAGTCGATCGGGTGACAGGCCGAAGGCGGCGCTCATGGCGTCTAACTTTGGTGCGATCGTATATGGCCAGCACCAGCATCACGACGTCCCTGACTTTTCGGGCAAGCGACAGCGACATGCGACCAACGCCATCGTTCATCACTCGTCCGATTAATGATAGGGAATTTTCCTGGACATGTCGTATCTGATCTTTATCTAAGACAGCCACCGCGTTCGTTTTGCCAAATCCAAGCTAGATGCGGGCGAATAGCTTCAGATACGGTTGGTGATCGTTGCGATCCAACAGTAGCAGCCGGTCGAGCATCTCCCTTCTGGCGCGGCTCTCCAGAGATCAACTTTCTCTCAGAGATGGCCTTCGCCCGCTGCTGCCGGCGGGCCAAATAATGCAAACAAAATGAAAGCCAGTGGATTGCTTCTTCGGATATGTCTGGATCGCTAATGGAAGCCGTTTACGAGTTCGTTGACGGCATCCTTTGTCGAAAACGGCTGGTTTCATCGCCAGAGAAAGGATCAGGCCAGAACCGACGCTCCTTGTTTGAATTTTATTCTGTGGAGGAATATATCTTATTCAAAAAAACTCCTTGAATCGACAAAACTGCATTCATCTCAGCCGAGAAAAGCACGAGAAAACCAAGGCGTTTGTAAGGTCCTTGAAAAGCTATGGAAGCTACTACGGATGAGCGGAGAGTCGAGAAAACCATGTCTGCACTTAGACCACCATGAGTGCCTCTAAATCCTCCAAAACCTCTTTGGCTGACTTATAATTCTGCTTCCAGCATTTCTCCACAACATGAGTACAGACGTGTGTCTTTTTCGGGAATTCACCAGACCGAAAACGGCGCTCCACTTCCTCGTCATCGCCCTCATTTCGCCCGGTGATATCAGGGAATGGCTCATGCCCAACCATGATGAAGAAGATTGTAGAACCAAGCCCGAAAAGATCCGTCTTAGTGTCGGCATAGTTCGCGGTGCTTCGAGGGCAGTAGTACTGAGCCTGCTCCTGAGACCCCCCGTCGAGAATAGTGTCTCCTCGATTCGAGATGAAACGACCTTGAAAGTCGGCAAGCTTGACCCTCAGCTTGTCGTCGAGCAGAATGTTGCGGTGGCGGACGTCGCAATGCAACACATGACGGTCATGGCAGTGGATCAAAGCATTGCATGTCTCAATACACCACCGTAGGCGAGAAATCTGCGGTACGCTTGGATGGTTGGCCAAGTAATCGAAGATGTTGCCGTTTGCTGCTCGTTCAAGTATGAGGAAGCCATCTGCGCGAAGCCCTCGAGACCGAAGTATGTGGTCGTGCTCTCCAACCTTTTTGTAAAGTTCACTTTCGACCGCTAGATCCTTCATGGCCTCATCTGGGTTGAGCAGGCCGATTTCGTTGGGATACTTGAGGACTCGCGCTTCGTCAAGCTCACCAATCCAGAAAGTCGCCCCTCGGCCGATGATCCCTTTGACACCCACTGGCAGGTAAGGTTTCACCTCAATCCAGTCGTCCATTGTTTAATACTTCGGGGAAAGTGTAGGTACGGTGAGTCGTTAGAAAGCTTGTTCCTGTTGGTATTGTTCATGAACCAGGCCAACGGTTCAGACGGAAAGGGCGTCTCCGCATATTTAAACAAGTGTTACGCATTGAACATGAATGACTAAGCTATGCTGAACTATTAGGTCAGCAGGAAGATAAGATTGGCGGACTGAGAGTGAAACTGTTGCCAGCCGGCGAGTGGCAGGGCCTGTCTTGCAACCCTCTGCAGCGTCTGGTGGTGGGAGCTGGACTGGGGTCCCCAGCCCGTCTTGGGCCACAGTACGGCCGCTCCGCCCCCCGGAAATAGCCGGGCTAGCGCACCTTGCGTGAAGTGGCTTGATTAATCCAGCTGCGAGCGCCGGGCGCGCCTGGCTCCTAAGTGATGTGGCCGATCCCTTACGTAACGGCTGGATTCGGGCGCAGTGCCGACTTCCGCCTTCTACATCTCACCATGTCCTACCCTTACGGACACTTCCGTCACGGAATTGGTCCGCTCGTGGTTCTTCTATAGGCATCACTCTTTTGCAGCAGTCGTCCGTCAACAAAGTTTATTTCGATAATGACAGTCATTGATCTACCCAAAACAGACGCGACATGTAATCAGAGCTCGACAACTATCCAAACTACGATTCCAATTCATATTGATTGCCAATCGTAGGCCCTTGACCGAAAGAATATTAGCCACAGAAATTTATAACCGAGAGTTCACCTTACCTTTTCTCAGCATTTAGGGCAGATGCCCCCTTTTTTCGTACTCTGTGCCATATGGTTGTCTGTGTAGATGCCGCAATTCGACTCGCAAGGGACAAACGAGTAAGACTTGACGATGTGTTTTGGAGTGTTCGTACAGTTGACGTACTTGGTAGTGTAGACCCTTCGTTCACACATTTTGTTTGGAGTCTTGACTGAGATGAGCAGTGATGTTGTATTTACAAATTGATGTGCGACTGACGGCGGGATGGACGTCTTTTTATAAGATTGCCTCGATGGTCGGGAGGTGGGCGGCTTCAGTGGTGCGTTCTCAGCAATAGGCCTCGGAGGCAAACGCAAGTGAATCCGACTTCCATGCATGCCATCATATTCAGACATCATACGACCTCTGCGACTGCCTAAGAACTTGTCATTTTTCAAATGCATCGTATGACGTATAGGCAAGTTGCGTATCATGCAGTAAAGGCAAGCGCAATGAAGCAGGCTCTCTCAGCAGCTGCACGAAGCTTCAGGTGGGACTCCCAAGCAAGAGAAAGCCTGCAGGACGAAAAATTGGCGTCCGAAAACCTAGAGAGCTGGCCATCCAACTACAAATGCATTGGTTTTCCCCGCTTGCCAAGTGACACGTATGGAATTCCCCTGTACTAGCAGTACATGGGCAGACCCCCCCCCCCCCCCCCCCCAGCAGGCCGCGCTTCGGTTGCTCCTGCAAGTAGGAGAACTGTGTCGAGACGGCATCGTCGGGCAAGTGGCCGTCTGCAGGCGGTGAGCGTGTTGTTGACGCCAATCAGGGCGTGCGGCATCCGAAGACATTCCCCGTCTTCTCCATGGCGGTGATCGTCGGAAAGGCCGCCCGTTCGGGGGTTGTCGTGCGTCAGGGGAGCTCGACGCGGGATGAAAAGCAATAATGGGACAGCCAACACCACGAATGGCCCGACACGTCAAGATGGGCGCCGTGCCGGCCGTCGTGGTGCGCAGTCGACCCCGGGGCTGATGCCCTGGCTCGTTCCGTTGGCGTCTTGCGCCTGCCGACGTTGGCACGTCGTTGAAATGGCCAGTGATCGGCGCGCCAGGGATCGGCGCCATCTGGGCGTGATTCGACGCCGCACGTTGGGCCCACCCACATGGATGCGGAGGGCTGATACACCAACCCCAGCTGCGAGAGCGACCCTGCCCCCTCCCTGTGCGGGCTGGCCAGGGGGGCGTGTCGGCGTGCGAGGTGACTCCAGGCTTCTGCAGTTATGCTGGCACACCCCTGCACCACCGTCCCATGCCCCTGCTCCGGTACGCCGTTCCCTGCCATCCCCGGGGCGGCGCAACGTCTGCGAAGCGACCGCGACAGGCCCAGCAACGACGCCAGCGACCAGCGCAGCGACGAGTGCTGTCTGGCCCTGCGACCCCTGGGTGATGATGGCCGACTTTTTGGGCATAAAGGAGCGAGACACGGATGGTTCAGAGACGGCACGCTGAAGACGGGGCAACATGGTCGTGAAACTGTCTGACCTCAACGCGAACCCGTCCAAGGAGGCTGCGAGCGCTGCAGAGACTCTCATCGTCGACGAACTCCCCTCGGAGGCAACCTTGCGTCTCGAATTCGACCACCTTGTTACCATCATTATTGCACTACAGACAACGCGCTGCACTGGCTCGCGAGATCGCCCGGACGAAAACGCGCTGCGTCGTCTCATCAGACGTGCTCTTAAACTTGAAAACCTTCGCATCATTCAGCAATCCGCCTCAGAAGACTCTGAAAAGACCTCTGATCGTTCTCTTCTCGGCGGCGGCCGGCCCAAGGTGGACATCAAATACATCTCCGCGCACGATCTGGCGGCGGCCTTCGGGCGTTCCCCACAGGTCTGCGGCCGCGCTCGCCTCCCGTTGAAGCGTCTATGAAGCCGCCTGACGCAGCTCTGGCAACGAGGAAAGGTATTTCTCGTCCATCCTCGCTCTGTATCATTGCCCGCACGTCTGCAGGCCGATCCGCAAGACGTGGGCTTACGCCGTTTTTGACTTCGCGGCCGAACATCTGTCCTTCGACGGTAGTGGAGAGACGATCCGGGCAGACTGGTTGATTGATGGGCATCCACGACATCCGTACCGGGACCGGGCTTGCTTGGGGTCGACGGAGCCGGCGCTTGAGGTGGATTGGCGCCTTCATTCGCACCTGAGCTCTCGGGTGTCCCGACACACTGAGATGAAGGTTTGCATCTTGGAGATGGTTTGGCTCTGTTCCAGCATCCGGAGACAACTGATATCAAGGCGTCTGAAGGAGTTGAATACTCGGAAAAGATGAGAATCCGGAGGAGTTGAATCGTAGCGTATATTGGGTTGAATCTTTCGCGCTTTTACGCCATCATTTTTATGGACATCCCACTCGAAAACAAGAAACATCAAATTGCCTCCTGCATGGCGTGGCTTGCATGCTCTTTCTGTCGCGTATTCAAGCCTCGGTGAGTGCCTGGCCGCTGATGAATGACTTCCCAAGGCTTATTTCGATCAATGGTTGGGATCGCGTACTGGCCCAGGGTCACAATTTGCGGCCATCCACAGGCCGTCTAGATACCAATTCCACAGCCCGGTCACGTCGATAACAGGACTTGTAGGGCGTGGCCACGATCGTATGATTCGCCTAGCTCTCAAGTCTCCCGCAAGGCAACTTGAAAGCCTGAGTCTGGCCTGCACACACAATCAAGGCAAAACAAGACGGCAAGGCATACTCTTTCGCCCATTTTGAACGGTTTGCCCGGACGAGTGGCACAGCGATGGGAAAGGCTGGCTGCCATTGCTATCCATCATCAAGGCTCAGGGCTGTGGGCAAGGTGGTGTATGTGGTGCCCGCTAAAGACCAGGCAAGGCCTTGGCCAGATGTGAAAGAAGACCATCGCCCCACGAAGGTATCCGGGCGACGTACAAGTGCCAACGCTCCCCTGCCACCCGTGTACAGGACCAGCTCCATGGCACACACACTCCAACGGGCGCTACTGGGCAGAAGAAAGGCATATTGCAGCAGGCTAGTGCTCGAGTCGTCCTAGCCGCAGCTCTACTCGCACATGGAAGGGCGCGCATTTCCATGCTCACTGCCTCACACAGCCGAAGTGCATAAAAGACCATACTAGCCTGGTGCCCGTCACGGATCGCGACGCCCGCGACAACCAATTATTGGTGCCCAACACGACGACGCCATGCCCACCGAGCGCTCGCCTCTGCTTCTCTCCAGAGCCAGCGACGGACCAATGTCCTCCAGCTTCTACAAAGCCTGGCACGAAACCAAGACCATTATGTTGAGCAGTAGGTCCCAAGGCCGTCCGTTACCACCTCGAGCTGCTGACGTAGGATTCACTCAGATCATCTTCACTGGCTCCTCGTCACCGTCCCTTTCGCTATCTCTGCGCCAAAACGCAGCTGGAGTCCGGTAACAGTCTTCACCGTGAACTCGTTTGCCATCATGCCCCTGAGTGCCGTTTTGTCGTTCGCAATCGAACGTATCTCGATGAATTTGGGCACAGAACTAAGAGAGCTGCTGAGGGCCACTTCGGGCAATGCTGCCGAGTTCGTTGTGGGCATTCTCGCTCTGAAGCACGACCTTTTCACTTTGGCCCGGTCGATAGTCCTCGGCTCTATCCTGTTCAGCCTGCTTCCTAACATGGGCTTATGCTTCTTCTTGGGCGGCATCGCCAATATGCGCGACAGAGTCACGGTTTTGGGCTCTGAACAGTGCTTCCCCCAAGGCACGGCGCAGACTATATGCACCGTGATAGCTGTGCCGATGACGTCGGTCGCCATGTCTGCCATTGTGAGTTCTCTGGTGATTGAACGCTTTAACCTTCGTCTGACACCAAGTGCCAGCTCTCTTCAGAGTTTGGCGATGAGCACCCCGCAAAGAGGGACCAGAGCATCCTCGCGTTTTCTCGAGGTGCCGCGATTATCTTCCTGCTTCTATACGTCACGTATCACTGGTTCAAGTCCCGCACACACTCCGATCTTTTCTGCGACGAGACTCCGCCTGACGAGACCGAGGACTCCGTCATCAGTATCGTTGCCGCAACCGCCGTTCTCGCCATCACGGTTGCCCTCGCGGTCATCTGCGCCGATAACCTGGTCGGAAGCATCAACCCATTCGCCGAGGTCACGCATGTAGGGCCAGACTTTATTGGTTTCATGCTTGTTCCCATTGCCATTAATGCGGCAAAAGCTTCGGCCGCGGTTGGAAAAGCTACGCGTAACAGGATGGATCTCGCGATGGACATCATCCTCAACTCCATCACGGAGACCGGGCTTCTCGTCGCCCCTTGCCTCGTCATTCTTGCATGGGCTTTATTCCACAAATCCATGACCCTGCAGTTTGAGCTCGTACCGACCGTCACATACGTCTTCGCCACGTTAGCTGCAGCTGTTGTCGTCAGAGATGGCCGGTCTAACTATCTGGAAGGTGCTTTGCTGCTCGGGTTTTATCTCATCATAGGCCTAGCTGTATTCTTCGGTCCTGTAGATGGCTGAGAGGTATGCTGATAGAAGCTTTGGGAGCCGAACCATGACTTGTTGGAGAGGTCGACTTGCTGTTTGGCCGTGTGTGGCGTCAGTCCCTGATGTCGGCTCAGCTGATAACCACGAAACTCCTGTGATAATGTTGGGTAGAAACTAGCCCACGCAGGCTTAAGAAGCGAGAGAAATCACAAGGACGACAAAAAGACGGCAAGGGGTACTGAATATGTGGATTAATTGGTCACCCTTCTTTTCAGCAATCATTAGCAGCTCTGCTGTTCATTTCCCAACCGCCCTCACTTCTATGTCCTGCTGTGCTTCGAGAAGGATGTCCTTCATGAAAGAGTAGAGCCTAGGATCTGAACTGTCCCTCTTCCAACCCTTAGCGAATACCTTACTCCGCAGTTTGTTGACCCATGGGACTAAGGGCTGGTAGTACAAAGTGAAGTTCTCAGTAGCTCTTTGTTGGAAATACTCATCATCACCAACAATGCCCATTTTGAGTTCAGCCAACGTGTTGTCATTCTCGTAATTCCACCTATCAAACTCCGTTGGCCCAACATCTTTACCATCCCCGTCGTAATGAACGCATATCCAGAACAGGACCCAGAACATCGACTCTAGGTCATGCATGAACGAATGCTGCTCGCCTAGCAACGCCCCGATTGCCATGAAGGCCCTCGTGCCGGTCTTTCCCCTGGCACCTGAAGCACCCTCTCGTTGCTCTCGAATAGCGAGGTCAAGGTCGATCAAGAACGCAGGCCAGGATGGGTTGCCACTGTCCTCATTGATCATGAGATTGTTGATGGATATATCTCTGTGGAGGATGCCTGCCTTGTACAAAGACTCGTGGCCCTCAATGCAGCCCACCAGGGCAGCAAGTAGTGCTGATCGAGAGCTCGCCTTGTAGATAGGCTTACCATAATCCCGGAGAATGATACGTCGATGAACCCGATTTGGTGGTATACTTGCAGCCTTTGTGGGAGACACAGAGCAGGATCGCTTGCTGGGGGGCAAAGCGGAATCGGTTTAGCTGGACGGACGCTTCCTGCTAGTGCTGCTGCGGCCCTTCTGCGGGGCATCTTTTGCTTTGTTGCTTGGTGGCATCTGTCGTCCTGGCCGGTAGTTTGTCGCTGCCGTGACATCTAGGCCACGTCGAACATTGTTCCAGATATCATCGTTTGTCTTGTGAACCTGGACCGTTTCGTGGTGATAATACCGGGCCACATTCTTGACGCCTTTGTTCTTCACTTCACGTAAGAGCTCGCCTTCCTCATCACGTTCAAGGTATTGCCATGAATCCTTGATAACAATCGGTGTCTCTGGATGCCCTTCGGGGTGGGCCTTCCAACAAGTCGCGGCCCGGCCAGCGACACAGCGTGCCCGTAGGATCACCCCATCAATAACGATCCGCTCTGTGGAACCATTCCGCTCGATCTCGATGAAGCGTTCGTCGTTCAATGTCATGACTGTCGGATCAAACCCTAGGGCTTCTTCGTCCATCCAAAGGAACCCCAGTATTGTGGACACAAATTGCTGCCCATCTTCATTGATGTTAAACCGCTCTGACGCAATGGCTCCAAGCCGGTCAAATGCCCATACCCTCATGAGAGGTCCGCAGAGTGTAAAGCCCAGGACAAAGCGCCGGGTGTCCTGTGCAGCAAGCACCTCCCTCGCATATCTCCCGAGGTCGAGCCATGCCTTGGAGGCCGTGTCCGCAGTTGGATTGCTCTTGAGTTCTCCAGGTACCAGTATTTGCTTCCAGTGGTATCCAGGCTCTTGGCCAGGCTTCATCTTGTCGATAAACCCAACATCCAGTTTGCGATCTGCTCTAGAGCCCTGCATTGTGGTGTTGGGCTGTGCTAGGAGGTCTCGTTGATGTGTCGTATTTGGCGTCTGTGTCTTTGCAAACAGTGCTAGCTTCTTGACAAAGTTCGCAAGCCACTCCAGCACACTTTTCTCGTTTGCGTCCTGGGGCCATCCCTTCCAGCCGTCTTGGAAGAAAGGATCGTTACCATCGAGGCACTGATCGAAGAACTCCTTGGATGCTGCTTCAAGTCCTGCTAGGCTCCCGAAATATGCGTCTCGAAAGCCGAGGAGCCCTACAACATAGTGCCGAGCTCCTCTTTCAGTACATCGTCGACATATCGGCGGTGCTCAGATGAGTTTGCAAAGCTGCTCGTGTTGTGCAGCCAGGGGGTTTGTTGAAGTGAAGACGCTATCGATCGCGGAGGTGGGGTATCTTCGATGGCGAGGTTGCTGACTTGACGCCAAATCAGCTCATCGTCAAGCTTGTCGGCAAGAGCTGCTTTCAAGAGAGGCTTGGCTCGATTGAGGTCGAAGTTGTTCGATGTAATTGATGTATTCAGTCTCGAAAGATCGCCTCGAAGAGTGCCATTGCCTATCCTTGTAGGAAGTAGGCGTGCAGCAGGAAGTATCTGCAGTGTCGAAAGAAGGATGAAGACAAGGTTTTGAAGATCTGCCAACATGATTAGTTAGAGAACAACTGGCAGTTGCGTTTTTCCTACCGTCCACCCCGAGCTGGTCCACTGCTTGCAGCTTGCAAGTAGGGTCTCTGCAGGTCGATTTGAACTCATCCAAGAAAGCAGAAAGACCGCTGCCGATAGGGTTTTCCTTAATAATGTTTGAATCAGAGTGCTCTTCCATTATAGGTGGGGTGCTGCTAAACGTGATGTTTGGATGATGGCTTCGCATTAGCAGTCGCGTCGCGGTGAAGTCGTCGCGTCGCGGTGAAGTCGTCGCGCTACGCATTGACCACTCACAAACCTGGGAGAACGTTATTCCGATGACTGGCTGTGACACATATGTGGAGCGATCGACCGGTCTCACCTGCATGTGCAGACCGGCACAGCTGCATGCGGCCTAGCAAACACCAACCCTACTCACAGTTAGAGGCAAAATCCTACCTCATCGTTGTACCTGACAAGGAGAACAGGCAATTCACGCCACGTCATGGTTGAGCCTGCTTGATCATTTATCCGATGCGATACTAGGACAAGGTGCTTCGTCAGTCATATTCTCACCACGGGCTACCCATGGTGAACGTCATCTGTATCGTTACTAGCACCGCGGAAAGACGAATCTAGGCAGACAGAGCAATCTGAAATTGTGTGTACCTTGCGATGGCCGTGAGAACCTGCTACAAGTTGCCAAATTAAAGCATATATAGAACTCCGCGTAGCATAATCAGAAACCGTCCCAGTATTTCTGCAACCCTGCATTCTTTGCAGCAATGTCGAAACAACCAAATCATCTCATTCCTCGCAACTACTACTCACGGCAGGCGACCGATGATGTCCCCATAACTTCCGGCGTGGGTTGGTTGTGAAGTCGGTTTATTGTCGCCACGAATACGACCACGCTTGTTTCGAGGCTCTCCATCGGCACCCGCCAGCTCCTCCGCCCCGGCAACCTGCTCCACGTCGACTGAGCCCCCGAGGTGGCGGTGTTTCCTCTTAACGGGTATGGCAATGGACTTGACGTGCTTCTGACGTCCGCCACGGGTAGCCCAGTAGTCATCAACAAGCTCGCGCGCGTTCTGCAAGACTTGATCCTCGGGCTCCCACGTACGCTCATGTGATCCGACCCAGGCGACATGCAGCTTCACAGTACCGGTAGCCTCCTGTTTGTGTTTCTCGACCTTGAGCACGTGCCAAAGATGTATGTCGACCATAGCGCCTTCGCGACCGCCCTCTACGGTGTCCCAGTATGCAAAGAGTGCTTCCTCCGCATCCTCTTGGATGCTTGACTCGGGTTCCCACGTCGGCTTACCGTGCATCCAGCACACTCGCATCTGGAAGAGGGTGGAATCATCAGGGTCGCGTTGATGACCAACGATGGCTTCGATGACGAAGATGCCGTTCTCAGGGTCGTCCGCATCATCCTTGGCATCAGCAGCATCCGCGGGTTGAATGGAGTCGGTGGTGTCTCTATTTTCGATGGCGATGGCAACGGTGATCTCGGCCGCATCTGTGGCTGGGGTGGCAACTGTGGCAACTGTATGTTAGCTTTGATTTCCTCGCGCAATGTGGAGTGTCCCCTACCATGAACCGCCTCGTCCTGTCGGTCAGATGGCTCAGACGGGTAGCCATCCTTCGCCTCGACAGCGGCGTCGGTACGGCCAAGGTCCTTTCCAGCCTTCTCCTTGCTCGCTGAGGTAGTCGTGCCTGTGCCGCCAGGACTGCTCGTCGAGGTCTTCTAGACAGGCGACGGCAGACTGGGCCAGGCTGGCTCAGGTGTGCGAGCGGTCTCAGCATCGGGAGCAGAACCCATGACGGCTGTGGGTGCCGAAAGCGGCAACGTAGCCTTTGAAGAAGGTGCCTCGGGCAAGGGGTCGGGAGCGTCGAAGCTTCCTAAAGAAATAGAAAGCGAGAGGCCTGAGTGTTGGGGAATTTGCAGCGCTCTCACGTGGTCGGTAAGGAAGGATGTGGTGGACGGCTTTGAGATCCCTTGGAGACGGGTAATGTGCATGGAAGGAAGAAATTGCGATGGTCAATGCGGGTCGAGGCAAAATTGCGGAACCGCCTCGGAGTATTTGTGATGACGGATTTATAATACTCCGCAGGGGTCACCTTACGTCACCCTTGAGGGTAGCAGCCACTGAGGACCAGCCAAGACTTATCTAAGCACACAAAAGGCCCAGCTCTGGACACTCTACGCCGTAATGCACTGGATTTCCCGCATTGTCATAACATTCACCAGTCCATGATGAGCCCAGACACATCCTCAATGCTGATGGCACCTAAGCTTGGGCTTGCTGAAGAGGTGGGCATACTTTTGGTACAGGGCAGTTGCGATCAACATGACTTCGTCCTGGGTCGCAGTGGTATTGGGTGGCAGTACAGCGGTAAGAGGGCCCTCATATGGGCGTTAAGGGCTGGAGAGATTCTTGCCTTCTTCCTGGTCAAATTCTGCCGTACATGGCCTGGGCGGTGAGCTCGGCAGTATTCCCACAGATACAGAAACGTGCGGCCAGTCGTGACAACACCAGCTAGCAGCATCAGCAAAATGCCGGTCCACTAGAACGGACATAACACCATATGATAGATTCGGGTGGAAATTGAACATAATCGACCACCATTAGCCGCATCTCCCCTTAAGAACCGAGTCAACCTGATCGAAAAGTAGGGCAAGGCGCTTCCTTTGGCGATAAGAAAGGCCAAAAAGGCGGGGATGAAGTGGTGGGCACGATATCAGCCTGATAGATGAATTGACGCATCGAAGATCTCGAGCCTGGGGGATGAGCGGATACGGGTAAAACCGCCCAGGCCGTCGGAGTCACGGATGGCCCGCAAGGTTGCCACGATTGACCAAAAGCCATCTCTCGAAAGTCAGATACGGCCTATCAGCGTTACAGATGCGCTAAGCGAACTGGCACAAAGACGGACGGAAAGTTGTCGCTTCATCGGCGAATACCACTGGCACATGATAACGGAGGGCGATTCATGATGAACTCGCGCCTGCTACCTCGAGTGGTCTGACTTGCGCATCGTTCGGTCAAGAGAACGCAGTCAGCTATGGTTTGTGAGCTCTGTAACGTCTCAGACAATTCCTAGCGAACGTTGGATGTCGGAAATACCCTTGATGAAGCAATTGGTCGAATACTAACTGCCCTCCGACAGTGGAAATCTTGACAGCCTAGAAGACGGGTTCACATTGCAAGGCAACTCAGTATCTATCGAGTCAAGTGCCGCGTGGCACGTCATCGCTATTTTCGTCTTCGGTAGGCAATTTCCAAGCGCCGCTTCTCGCGATGGTCTTGTGCGCTGAATCCAATGGCCGGGCTTCTGCTCCACAGGAGCTACCATGTTGATGTCAGTGCGAACTGCTGCGTTACGACCTTGTCGGCGGTCTCGCAGTCGAATGAGACATCGGAGTGCGAGCATTTGATCTATGTTAGATATACTGAGGATGCCTGCAATGGGAATCTGTTCACGGCTAAGAGAGTTCCAGGACATCTTCTGGATTGCGTATCAAGATGATCAAGAATACCCCGGTGATAATCAACTGTGATCGATGCTGGTATTGACGATGCACTTCTGCCCTGGACGGCAGCAAACGTCAGGAAGCCATCAACTTGCTAGCGACCTTCACCAACGAAGACGTGACGACCAAGACATCCTCGAAGTGTATCATCAGCACTTATAACCTTTGGTGTAGATAGGGTCCATAGCAGCGCTGCCGCAAGTGCAATCAAGTCAATTTTGACCCCCATACTTGTCAACTTGGTGTCCTCCCCCCCTAGGCTTTGATTATTGGCTAACTTGCAAGTCTGTCAAGTCAATTCTTACGTAATATAGTATCACCTAATTAGGCAATTTTTGAAGCTATTCAGAAGCCCTACCCTTATATACGCCCCCTAGGAGAACCTTAGAAGGAAGCTCTCCGCCCCCCCTCTCGTATGCTCTCACGTATGCTCTCATATATGCCCCTGTGGCTGGGTATACTTGAATAAGTGGGGCTACAGCTGATCTACGACCTCCTATCAGCCAGCTATTTATATATAAGACATCAAGTTAAACAATTCAAGCGAGGGGTATGGATTTGCTCACTTGAGTAGTAGCGATAGCGTCAACTTGGCCGATTGGCTTGTATTACTTGCCAAGTGACTTGCACTTGCGGCAGCGCTGGTCCATAGGCACAATGTCGTACAGAGAGGACGTCGCTCGAGTATCCAACTGCCTGAACGCATCGGGAGAAAGCAGCCTGAGGCCCCCAAACCACGGCGCCTCAACGGCTGGCAAGTAGCTGCCTTGTCCGACATCAAAGGCCATCGTTGCAATAATCAATCCTGAAAGTAGGGTCGCGTAGGCCTCCCGCTGGCAGCCATCCGCCTCTTAAAGGGGTTTCCAGAGCCATCTCAGGAAGACTTGCTTCTTCCAACAACATACGGTGGTGTTACTGGGTCCCACCAGAAAGAGGTCAACACGGCGAAGACCTGCCCGCTGCACCAGCAAGCAGCATTGGTCCCAGTCTTGAGGCGCCCCTGGGCTTCCGCTCTGCACGTGATCTTACATTTGCGGTGGATGTACTACATGCCCATTTCGATAGCACCCACTTGCATTGCAATTCCTGCATGCAATACTCCAGCCTGGCGTCAACCACAGCAGCAGTTCCTACGACGCGCTAGACCTAAGACGATGTACGGTACGGATATGGGCCCAAGACGTGCGGCCGTTGCCCTAGTGCACATCCTGAGGCGTACGCAAAGATTGTCTGCTGCGATGACCAACCCCAGTATCCCGCCGATGAGATGCGATCGCGATGCCTGCAGTTAGGGCGACCACTTCTTCTACCCCTGCCAATTCTTTTTTGTGATGCTCTTCCTTCAGATTGGCGCGGATCTTGGGGTGGCTCAGCTTTGATAGCAGGCGTCGATTTCTCAATCTCTTCGGAATCGGTCCGCTTCTGCATCGCCTTCATGAGCCTGTCAACGACAGTGATGAAGTTGACGGCATGCGCGTCCATGGGATTGTTGTACTTGATATTCTTGATATTGTCCGGGTGTTGCCTCTTGCGTGAAGTGGCTTGATTAGTCTAGCTACGAGCGCTGGGCGCGCCTGGCTACAAAGTGGTGTGGCCGATCCCTTACGTAAAGACGGGATTCGGGCCGGCATTGACCCGGGGCCGAGTTCCGTCTTGCACCTCTTATGTAGCGTGGTATTCGTCGTCTCCGCCAACGGCTTGCTTTCTCACTTTCCCGGGAATTGAGCGCGACAAGTTGCGGACGATGGCGCAAGCCCCTCGTTCTGTGTAAAGGCGCAATGTCGCGAGCCCTTTGTAAAGGCCCGTTGGCTGTAATCTCGTGAACGTAGGTTAAAGATTGGTAGAGGGTACGTAAGTACACTCTAGATGTGGTGTTTCGCACGTGACTGTGTACTCCCAGCTGTCAACAACTTCAGAGGGGCGAGACGAGCCAGGGTCCCCGGCCCTCTCGGTGCATAGTACGGCCGCGCCGCCCTTGGCCACATCGGTATAAACCCCTGCCACTCAGACCGATCACGGTTCAATTATCTCGCACACACGAAACCATACAGCCACTTTCTCGAAAGATTCAGGCCTAGCTTATGCAGTTAAGCAGGGCTTCATTGGAAGTACACAAGTACGGACTGTATCCGTTCTCAACGACGAGTGCAATCCGAGACCCACATAATTGTCTACAAGGGCTCCTGAATGTGCTGGATACAAGTTTCCACGTCTCCTGCTCCCAATACCTACCACCTCCATCCCAACCCTTATCTGGTGCAACCGACAATCCATGGCTAGTTTCTCATCATATTCTGAATGTCCAGCAACGAAGTTAACGAAATCATCCGCGCGTTCCAATCTTGTCTCACCGAACAGCACTGTTCAACGAAAGCACCCAAAAATTTCGACGCAAACTTGGAACGACAGCAAGGACGCGCTTCGAAGAAGTTCCTAGAAGCCGGCCTTTGGCAGTGGTTTTTGTTTCATATCGTCTCACTCGAGCGCACCTGGATTGCTGGAAAACTAGACAATCTATCGGACAGCGAGCTGTCGCTGGTCATCACGGAGATAGGCAAAATCAACGTGGACTCCACGATCGTTGCCCTCCGGGATCACACACTTGAGAATTCATTTCGAGCTAAGGATCGCAAAAGTACGTGGCCCTTTGTTTACCTTAGGAATCTAGTCTGACGTTGCCAGAGCGACTTGTAGCCATTCATTGTCCGCGGCCCGACGTCGAAGCCTCATCCCCAAAACGCCTTCGGCAAGATCATCCGCAGCAAACGCCACCGACGCAATTCACAATAGTCGAGACCGAAACACTCGGGGCCGTGTCTGCCGTCCCGATGTTTTCCAGCGCTGACCAAGACGTAACAACCCTCCACTCGCAAGTTGACGACTTTGGCAGACCTGATTACGAGAATCCTGAGGCTCGAACGCTGCCCTTCGTGTTCACCCGTTACATATGTGATGCAATTTCAAAGACGGGTAGCAAGGCGTCCATCAAGCTCTTCTTCCCGCCTGACCCTAAACTCACCTGCATGGTGATTGAAGTGAAAGCACGGGAAGTAGCGCGTATCTCCGACAAGCTATTCGACGTCCACATCAGGGAGGAGGGCAACAGACGAACAATCGTCCTGGAACATGGCCCAGTCATTGAAATTTTTGGCAGCTTTCGATTGAAACGGGTCGATACAGGGCCCGTCCAACGGATGATGGGGAATATGATAAGTTCAGGCATCCAGAACAGCCAACAACGCGCAGACGAGATTATGGAAGGAAGAATGTTCACAGACTGCTTGTCGATGATGGTTGGCGAATCCGCTGAAAGCAACTGTCATCTGACCATTCAAATGGATGCGGTAGCATTATCCACGATTTATCAGAGCCTGTGGTCAGCTCCCAACGCTGAAATGTGATCTAGAGTATCTTCACTTCCCCGCCACTAATATACACGGTGATGCCTGCCGGCAAAGCGTATTGGCCAGTCTCTCGCATAGGCTTCCATTTCGACTGGTCATCCGTAGACCTTTTGAATGAGACTTTAGAACTTTTCCATAATAGTGTTTCTCCGTTGTTGTATGCCCGTGGACCAGCTTCTCTCGCTCGATCCCAATCGTCTTCTCGGAGCTCGGAGCTCGGATCGCTAGTTGCATCCTCAAGAACGATTAGCATCAGTGGCTGAAAAGTTCTAACGAACGTACCGCCATCGGCTGCGACGTGCTGCGACAAATTCTGGTTTTCTTCGGTCGAAATTGAGCTGTAATGATGCCGATTGTAGATTCCGAAGTTCATGTGAAGTGTAGGAGGCGAGGAGAGCTGACAGGCAAAACCTCGAAGGCAACTTTCCGGTTACTGCCCTGCAGATGGGCAGCAATCAGTGGGCCGTTGGGCGCGTTCGCGTTCGCAACGTAATCATTCGCGAGGGAGAAACGGATAGTGTGCATGAGGTGCGTCAGGTATCCGACGACTTACCCGTCTCAGTGAACATTTGCGAAGCGGGGGCCGGGGAAACATTAAAGCGATTCCGGAAATTTCAGAGTGTGACACGAGTTTGATCTTCGCTAAACGCAAGTGACAGCGTCAAGCGTAATGCCTTGGAATCAATGAGCAAAGTTTTCGCGAGCCAACACGACCACTCGACTCCGCGCGTCCATCTCCGCGCAGAGAGGTGGATTCAGACAAAATGCCACCTACCCACTCAGCTGTTCCGGCTTGCCCGACTTGTCTTCTGCGCAGAGAGGCGGATACGAATGAGCAACACGTCATCCAATGAACATGCTGTCTGCTAGGCCTGTGCACAGGTACCCATCCGCTTTGCGCAGAGAAATGGATGCAAATGAGCGACGTTATCCAATGAACATGAGGCCTGCGTACAGGTACGCATCCACTCGACTCCGCGCGTCTGAGGGATGCAGACAAATGCCACATACCCACTCAACTGCTCTGGCTACCCGTCTCTCCTTCTGCGCAGAGAAGTGGATGTGAGCAGGGGTGACTCTACGAAATGGGTATGTATTGTGATAGGCCTGCGAGGTGGTTAGGTCACCCACCAGCAACATTGAAAGACCACAACACTGACAGGCACAGCGTGTACTCCTGCTGTCATCGGTCAAGACTTAGGTCGGTTTTTTCACCTCATGGTTGTCTGGCCGCATTATCGGCCTACTTGAGAGCCAAGAACATGGAAACATGGATTGACGCACAGCCGCCATGAATTAGACGTGATGATAAGGCTTTATCTATCTATTGACTGGGGTTTCGCACGCCGCAAAGGTGTGGATCGCCGGCTTCGCCAGAGACATCTGAATACACAGAGGGCTGTGAATCATGTCAACGTTCCTTCAGGTGCCCACGGGTCATCACTGACCGTGGAAAACTCGTTGACACCTTCACTTTGCCCGAGATCCCCTACCTGGCTAGTACATGCAAGGCGTCTGATCATTACATAGTATTGCTTCCCCTTTTCGCATCGATCTGACCCTCCCTTCTACTTGTCCCAGCCGGCTGCATGTAACGGCATACCCAACGGCCATACCGGCCCTGGAACGCCCAAGTCAGCCTGTTGCGACCCTGGACGGTACGAGATGCTGGCGCCCCGGAGACATGGCGAAGATGCGCAATAAAGCAACAACGTCCGCGATGCAAACCAGCACCCCGCGGGTCCAACATTGTGCAGGCCGGAGTGCTTGATGCAGCCGAGCAGGCCACCATGCATGCGCTGGCGAGGGCTCAGGAGAGGTTTGCGAAGGCGAACGAGAGGAGTTATTGACCGCCCCATGCCTTGCCAGCTCTCGCTTTCAACAGCCAGAAGCCAGCCTCAGTATGGGACTCTGCTGGATGGCCGACTATAAAACGTCGTGCCTGTCATCGCCTTGTCAAGCTTCTCCTGGCTCCAGTACTTCGCGTCCGTCTCTCAGCCCCAGCCCAGAACCTCCACAACCCGTATACGAAGTGGAAATATCGTAACCTTTTTTCTCTCTGATATCGATACCGTCACCCATTGATCGACCTTCAGTCCGCCTTACAGCCCAGGTCCCCGCCATGCCCGAGTCAGGAAGCACCAGAAATGACGCTGCAACAAGCGAAAGTGATGCTTGGCCACGGACGATTACACGTGAGAAGTTCGAGGAGATGGGCATGGACATCGTGCAGGTAGCTGACCGTACTTGAATCCCCAATAGGTGGCTTGCCTACTGACCCGTTCACACAGTCTGACCCGGAGCCGGAGTCGAGTGGATCGAGCGCGGAGAAGGGAAGATCGTGATTGTTGTGTTTGGGGAACCTGACATGCTAGCTGACGTCTCAGCATATGTCGTGGCTTCTGCACGTAGGCGACGGTGATGGCGACGCTTGAAGCTATTTGGGTTGCAATATATGGTTGTCTACGGCCTCGGCCGATACGGCTTGAAAACAACTATGAGGATGTGAAGTCTGTGAAGTCTGTGAAGTCTGTGAAGTCTGTGAAACGTATGAAGCCTTTAATCCGCGTTTTCGTTTTGTCGCCATGTTGTGCCAATCAGCTGTATCAGGGTGCGCTCCATCCTGGTGACGAGCCCACGGCTCATGGCAATTGGGCCTGGCGATGACAGCTGGGTGGCCGGAGCTATGTTGGTGATCAGTTCGCCACGGCCGCCACGCAAGAGGCACGGCTGGCTGCCTTCCTCTCTCATCCCGATAATGCCATAGCGCTGATGCGATTCGACGTAAACCCAACACGCAGGTCCTGTTCTGCCACTCTTTAAACCGTGTTACTCGTATCGTCCCGACTGGCTGTCCCACCACGTTGAAGCGACCGCGTCAATTTTAACAACAGCTTATCCATACCTCAACCACAAGTCGCTTGCCTAGGCCTGTATCCGACGATGCGCGAGACTCGTGTATGGCCATGCGGCCGAACCACGTCATCGGTCGCAAGCAGTTGCGGAGGCCTTTTGAATCCGTCACGTGCCGACTGGCAGGTTGGTCTTGTCTCGGAAAACGACTGCGACCGTCGCTCTGCTGGTGCTTGAAGCTGTTCCGGAAAGTCCGCCGCATCTCGCCCAGTTATTCCATGCTCGCAACAGAGGTAGTTGACAACTTGCTGGCCGTGGCTTGCTGTCTGGAGTATCCGCGCAGGCTCTCAACTCGATAGTCGGACAAACTCCGCGGTATTGCTAGTCGTGTAGGTGTGTGTTGCTGATCGGCCGCAACCACCACGTTCAGCGGTCATCTGCTGTGAGGTCGTCAGGTCTGCAGTGGTTACGGATTTCATGGGGCCGATTGGCATGCATGCGACGGCACGGCGCTACTATCATCCGTAGGCCCGCCTACCCCCCACATCCTCACAGAAAACGTCTGTGAAGGCTGTACGGCAGAGAGCTTCCCCCAATATGACACTGACACTACTCGAACCTTCGACTTTTACACCTTTTTGTCTCTCAATCGATGGAACGGCCGACGGTCTCGAGCCCCGAGCGCAACGGCGTGATTCGAACACACGACATCGTGTACACAAGAGCGGGCCTACAAGGCCTTGCGGAGGAGTTCAAAAAGACCCTTGTTCCGGACGGGCAACCGCCCCATAGCGATAGCACGACGCAAATATACGGTTTCGAGTGGCTGGAGGAACACGCCGGGATGGTGCGGCGGTATCTTGGTTTTGACGACAAGACAGCCATAGACTACCTCGCTGCGAATGATGGTCGTGAGTCGAACGACATCGGCCACTGCATCAAAGCAAAGCTGGCGCGGTCTGGCTTTCGGTCGCCACGAGAGTCGGGTCGATATATGCCCTCACTACTCGAACTCCGGTTCGGATGTCAGTGGGTCCCGCCAGGCAAAGTGGCCATCATCTTCCTCATAGACACGCCACACAGCGGAGCAGTGAACGTGGACATACTATCTAGGAATGAGGCCGGCCACGAACAGATCGAAACGTCGATGAATATCAAGGTGGGCAGTGTTATACAAATTTACGGGCCGAGTGGGTGGAGAGCAAGCTGTTCTGTGACCTTCCTACAACTCTGTTACGATATTGCGCGCGTCTAGTTACATTATACATCCTGAGGACGAGTTCCAGAGACCTTTAGCTCCATACTACGCTCATGTTCATATCTGTAAATAGGACAGGCGCACAGCTTGCGGGAGAAGGAGGTTCAACGGAAGATGGCGTCTGGAACCGTGTTGGATTGGTCGTGAGCGACGCACTGCCTTCGATGGACTGGCTGTGCATGAAGGAAGAGGCTGGTAACGGGTGGCAGGTGATGCGGTGATGGTTGGATAGGCTTTGGCCTCCATCGCCATCCAGGCCCATCGCGGCATGGTGAGCGAATGGCTGCGAGCTAGAGAGGAGCATCTCAATGTTTGTAGATGTGTACTGCGGGGCTGGGCAGATGGCCTCGCTTGCAAAACAGTCTGCGACACAGGCTGGTCGCAGAGACGCAGCGTGGTCGGACCCAGTCTCTGGTAGAGGCACGCCAAAGTACTGGTGCCTTAGGGAGGGGATTTCTCGGCGCGCGGGGGCCTCAACCGACATGCAGTCGGAGGCGATGCATCCCGTCACTCGAGTTGATACCATAGAGGTCAGTTCTACATCATGGTCTGAGACCGACTGCGCCAATGTTAACCGATGCCTCTTCGGTGACACTTTAGTGTTGCTGTTGCTCACCTTGAGCGGTTGACATATTTCTGACAAGTATGCTATTAATGCGGTCTCAAGTTGGGCGAAACGTCGAGCTTTGTCTTGGACTGATTTGCTACAAGCTTTCTGAAACAGTTCAGTTTCTCTAGCCTTGGGGCCCGTTGGCACCTTTTGGTATCTGTGCAGAGTCAGCGACTTCTCGGCTAGCTGGCGGAGCAGGGAACCAACGTCGAATCGAGCGTTTCAGCAAGCGCGATGATCATGCCCGGCTCGAAGTTCTGTGAGAGATATACCGATGTTCTGCCATACGCGTTCCATTCGCTCACGTCCTTTTCTTCAATGCCAGCTTCTGTGTGAAAGCGAGCCGCTTCGTGCAGGGCCTTGCGGAACTTGCTGGCGCGGGGACCCCACGATGTCCGACACCGGTGGAGCTCTCCTGCGATGAGTCTAAACTTGATTGCGGCCAATAGACCGTACTTTCCTTTCGTGCTCCATGCTTTCAGGTATCTGACGACATTGAGGGGCTTCGGCTTGTCGAAGAAGCGTTTTGGTGAGTTGATCCACTCCTGTTGTCGGCCTAGTATGTCTTCCCATCCAAGTGCCGCCCTCTGGTCGTCACATGGATGCGCGTAAGGAGATTCTGACGCCGTTCCAAACTTGCAGTGCGTACAGATCTTGCCCCTGACTTTGTCTGCTACGGGACTGGGAAGGGCACAGATCACATCGCTGATGAGATCCGCCACCTGCCGATGGTAAGGAGGGTGACATTTAGTCGGAAGAGGAAAATACCCTTCGCTGCGCTTTGTCGTCCTCTTGCCAGGCGTCATTTTCCAGTACGGTCTGTAGTTGCTGCGCCAGAATGACCGCCATGAGTGGTGCTTACTTGGGTGGATGATGCGGGATGATGCAGGAAAGGAGATGATAGAGACGGCGTGGCGAGCGCTTTACCTCTTGAAGCCGAGCTGTGGAATTCCAGAGCCCCACTTTATGGATGGGACTATGTGCAGGGGTGCAGGGGCTGAAGCTGGTCGAGATGAAGACGTGTCATCCTCTGGGCTGAGGCGCTGGGTGTGGATTTATATGAAGCTGCGCGAAGGAGGGCTGCTCGCTTAAGGTTTGCGCCGAGCTCTGGAATTCCAGAGCTCGGCTAGATAGGAGAAGGGGAGGTACCATATGTACCGCGTAGGAGAGAGTGGGAATAGTGAGAGGGTGGGAGGGTGTGAGAATCGCTACTGCAGACTCCGTAGCGTGGGTGATGTGCGCCACTAGCTCAATACGTACAGAACGTATCCATGCTCGTACGAGCAACCCCTGCAGGCCCTGGATCATCCTGGGTGGAGCTATGGAATTCCACAGCTCCGCCGAAAAGGGATTACCTCCCTCGCCTACCCAGCAGCCCCTATGCAGTGGCGCCTTCAACCATGTCTGCCATTGGCTTGCTAAAGCCACCCTTTAGACAGGGTCGGCCCTCAATCGGCCGGCTTCACGCAGTACTGTGGTACGTCCGTCAGCTCCCACCAGTCCCCACATTGCAATCAGAAATCCAAGGCGCAGCCACTCACGATATTGCCAAGTTTCCAGACAATAGCTCCTTGCTGATTCAACGGCAGTGTAATCTTGTCTGTTGGAAGATGGCGGACATCTGCTCCCGACCCCTGGCCGGATCATACCACCCCACACCCTCTTCATAGCTGCATTCGGATCGACAAGGGGGTAATATCGCCGTAGCACACCACATAGAATGCCGCCCCGTAACCCCGTACGATGACGATGGGTGCATACCTGGACTCACAAGGAGTCGATACTCTGCAAGGTAAGTAACTAGCTCGTGCTCGGTTTTTAAACTTCCGAATTACGTCTAGATATACCCAAAGACAAACCGTGGTTTTTTACTCATAACTAGAAGAGGGCCGTTCGCAGTGACTCTCACATTAGCCTTGCTGTCCATATCTCGTCCGCCCATTATGTGTGCAATAAGCCAGCTTGAGTTTCATTGCGACTGCATAAAGTACATTACTTTCTCATGTTCGTGCGTGGGAAGCCAATCTGAACCTAAAGAATGTCGACATAGGAAAGTGGTCTCCGTTTGGGTCGACACGCAAATATTTTGCTCTGACCGCTGTCCTCAACTGCAGAAAAACAAAGCAGTGACTTGGTAAGTTCCCCGAAACTTCTGAGTAACTTGAGCTGACTCATTGGAGTATTGCATGGGAGAACATAGTCGACTTGAGGATGTTCTTGCCTCGAAACCATCGGGAAGGTAAGCTCTGAAAATCTTCGACGCCCAGAAGAAAATCACTCAAAGTGAGGCCTTAGCGGTGGATAAATGGTTATGTATGTGCGATTCAGAAACAGTAGCCAAAGACTGATAGATCAGACATACCGTCATGATTTAAGATACGGCTATTGGTGGCTAGGAGGAATCTTGAGGCTGTAGTACCCAAACGCAGGATGGAGACTTGGTTCTTAGGCGTAGCCGGGATAATTAGAACAGGGTCCTGTTGATGCGTCGTTTACACCAAGACCCAGCAGCGCTGCCAGCCGTGCGTCACGTACTCTGAGTACCGGGGCGATGAGCTTTACCACGAATGCAAATCGTCCGCGCCGATCCCCTGGGAAAACATGATTAGACGGTGACAGCATGTTCTTCGTTGACTGAGTCCGACAACTGACAAGAAATGTAGAGACAATACGCCTGTGTGACTTTGAATACACCGTCATGTTCTTACAATTCGAGAAAGAGAAGACAGCGCCTTCTCGGTCGAAACGGCGGGACCGCAATGTGTGGAGCTGAGCAGGCGACGAGATGTGAAAAGTGCAAATGTGCACATTTGCACCCTGACCTTGTGTTCTGCAAATCAAGGGCTTCGTCGCATACGGTGGACTTGGTTTCTGGGTTGCCATTTGGCCGGCGCTGCCAGTCGGTGAATCTTGGTGCCTTCAGGAAGAGGCGCGCGGGCGAACGTATTGACGGCTGGCGCTCAGGGGTCACGGAAACAGGGTTTCGTGTTCTGCTTAGGGTACTGTGTCTATCACGCTGCGGCACCTCGTGCATATTATTAAGTACGTTTTTCACGGCTCTAACGTGACGCCTGCGGAGTGTGAGGCCTACTGCCGTTATTTGCAACCGGGATTCTTTGATAATGATAGTGAATTGAATATAACAAGTTATCTTTCCAGGATGCTAGTCCTCCTGATTGGAAGAGGGACCACCCAAGATGGTTGTGCGCCAGTCTCTGTGGCGGTCTTCTGGCGGCGTCCGGACACTTGTCCAGCTGCGGTGGCCGCTCTGGTGGGACCTGCTGCTGTGGTTGAGGGCCAACAATCGGCACACGCACTCTATGGCCGACCCTTCTGCTCTACATCGGCACAACGCGTCGTTAGAGGGGAGGCCGACTCAACCCCCCAACAGGAGGCCCTAGACAAATCGAAATCTCTAGCGTATCGTGACCAATGAGCCTTTGATCGTCGCCGGGGCACATTTCAGGACGAGTACCGGCAGCGCTCCGCCCAACCCGGTACCAGGCTTGGCTTGGGTCGCGCCCCTCGTGCCGAGTCAGTCCACGAGCAGCTCGCACCTGCCGATTGGAGGGACGCGGGCGTTCTGGTGCGTTCGGAAAGGGGCTCGCGTGGGGCTGCTGGCCGCTGACTGGTGGACGCGACATGCTTCCTCCTGGACGGGGACAGACGCTGCTGAGACAAGCTGGCAGATGTCGGGGAGGGGTAACTGCAGCGTCAGGGGCAGCTCAAGAGGTGGTCGACGCTCGCGGACTGACAGTCTGCTGGCATGGGCAGGCGGACATTGGCCGATCAGGGCCACAGAGTGCTGCGATTATCAACTCGAAGCAAGCAAGTGCCACCATAACACTACTAGAGCGATTCAAGTCAGGCCACAGTTCTCTTCACGCCAACTTCTGGCAATGAGATTTCCGGAAAACCACCACAATTGCAAAGAGAGGATGTCACTAATTGGCCATACCAGCGACCGGAAGAACAGTGGCTGCCTTCCAGAAATAAGCAGGATCGGGCGGGAGAGCTTTGGTGGCCTGTGTGGGAACAAGACAGAGTCTTCATGGGAGTGTCCGTCTTCAGAAATGAATATGGTCCGTAGCAATGTGTCGCATCTTCCCGTGCGGCCACGGTGATTCTCCTACCCATTTGTTCAGGGGTTGCAGAACGATGCAGCTGAGAGCCAACCGCCCCAATTGGAATGGGCTTCATAGCTAACCGACGCATTTCCCCCAATCTTAGCATAAGGGTTGGGGACAACTGGTCTTATCTCGCGGACGGAGTTGCGGGCATCGAGACACATGCCCTGCACACGGAATGGCTGGGCACACTAAGACGCTGGGTACTGGTGCTAGTCGTGATCCTTGTTCCATGATGGCTTCGAAGGCTCATTTCCTACGTGACGACACCAAGAACTCCAACATGGCGAATCCAGATGCTCGACACTTCTACAATCGAACGATCATTTCGATAATCCGTAGGGATTTTAGGGCCCGAACCAATCTTTGCGGAGCGCAGTCGGAGTGTCGGACGTATGTCTCGAGATTGTCACGGGCTAGAGCCCGGATTGATATCTCCGGCTTCGCCGGAGCAGTTACCGAGATCCGGCTCCGTTGGACCCACTATTCTGCCGCAGTACGCCGCCTAACCCGGCCTGCTTCACCGCTGTTAGGTGCCTATCCCTGTAAAGTCCTTTCTTCCTTCTTCAGCTTAGAATAGTCAATCGACGGCACCTCTACGTTGAACAAGCCTAGGGGCCAGCCCCTTACATATTCTAAGCTCAACAATAGAAGACGCTACGCGAAACCTCACGAGAGCGACACGATGGATTCGCCAGAGGGTAGCGCAAACGACGCGATGAACGCCGAGATTGACCGCCGGATCAACGAAGCGGTTAACGCAAGCATACGTCCTCTTCAGGACCAAATGGCCCAGCAGACGGCCCAGATGACGCAGCTCTTGACAGCTCTGAATGGGCTTATGTCACCGGATAGAGCAACCCCTACGCCGCTTACGAGTAGCGTACCGACCCCGTCCACAGCCGATACGACTATACAGGCTCCGAGTGACGATACAGTAATGGTAGCCGAAGGGCGGAGAAAGCCCCTACCGAATCCCCCGAAGTTCACGGGAAGGCGCAAAGACTACCCAGCGTGGTCTCAGCAAATGCGCGATAAGACAACCCTAGATGCAGGACTTATGGGGGGTAACGCCGAGGTTTGGTACTATATCAACTCACGACTCGACGTTGACCCTCAGCAAGTTGTTGCTACTTTCTACGCCGCCGGAGGCCCCGGGGGCGAGCGAGACCCCTCTGAGTTCATGAGGTACTTGGACCGTACGTACAAGGACCCAAGTGCTGCCTCCCGCGCAGCTGCTACGCTGCGAACGATCCGTCAGCGGGACGACCAATCCCTCGCCTCCTTTCTTCCCCGATACGAGAGAGTATTGTCAGAAGCTGGGGGGGCTAGTTGGGCAGACCAGGCGAAGATAACCCTCCTCGAGGGAGCACTTAGTACGCGGCTCCAACGAGCCCTCGTTACTGTCGACCTTCCGGTCGATAACTACCATGGATGGCTCATGCGGGTACAAGACGTAGCCGCAAGGCTGGAGAGGCTTCCAGCTACAACGCGCAGAAGCAGCTCGTACTACCCTAGAGCCCCCGAAGCAAGCAGGCACCACGACAACGATGGTGATGTGGTGATGACTGGCGTAAGCCGCGCGAGGAACAAGAAGGGAGCTCCGGAACCGCAGCGCCGCAGACGCTACTCCTCCTCGTCTGAGTCCGAGGGTAGTGAACAACCGCAGAAGGATAGTCGGCGTTGCTATAACTGTAACAACATCGGCCATATCGCTACACGGTGCACTAAGCCAAAGCGTCCAGGGCCAAAGAAGATCAAGAAGGTCAAGAAAGCCAAGAAGTCAGAAGAGAGCAGCAACGATAGTGCCACAGAGGAGCTGGGAAGCTCTGAGGCTGAAGAGAGCTCGGGAAAAGAGTAACTCCAACGCAAAGTCGGGCGTTGGAGGCAAAGCCTAGTGATATCATCGAATGGAAGCAGTTCAAGCATCGCATGAGCAGCAAATCAGCAGTGATCACTGCCCGCATACATAAGGGCACTCAAGCAGACGCCCTGGTAGACACTGGGTGCGACCTATACGCCCTTGTCGACCATGACCTCGCCCGCAGGCTGCGCCTACCAATAGTAGACCGCTCAGAGCGGATACTAGGCAGCTTCAGCGACGCTACAGGCGCCACGAAAGCGACAGGTGTAGTTGTCTTTAACCTAGAGCTATGTGGCTATGATGAGAAGATCTTTGCGTATACTGTCCGCGGTCTTGGGGATGACCTCTTCCTTGGGAAACCGTGGATGGAACGGAACTGCGTCGTATATGACGCTTCTGCGCAACAGATACGTCATAGGAGAGGTGGTGTAGACTTACGACTGAAAGGCGAGGAAGAGCCAGAACGAATACGCCAGATTAGAACTGCTCGACTCCTCCCAGGAGCCCCCTTTACAACGCTCTACAAGAGGGCGCAACGACAAACTGGAGAAACTGCAGCATATGAAGTGCGGGCTATTAGCCTGGCAGACATACAGAAAGCCCTCGCGAAGAAGACAGAGAAAGCAGACCTTAAGGCTCTCCTTCCGCCAGCTGTTCTAGCTGAATTTCGCGAGCTATTCCAACCCGATGAGGCTGCTAACCTCCCACCACATCGCCCCGGGGTCGACCACGAGATCCCTATCAAGCAGGACAGTAAGGGCAACGAGGCTGTACTACCATGGGGCCCGCTCTATGGGATGTCACGAGAAGAGCTCCTCGTCCTCCGGAAGACCCTGCGAGACCTACTAGACAAGGGCTTCATCCGCGCTAGCAGCTCCGAAGCATCAGCCCCAGTACTGTTCGTACGGAAACCAGGAGGAGGGATACGCTTTTGTGTTGACTACCGCGCCCTCAACGAACTCACTAAGCGCGACCGATACCCCCTCCCCTTGATTCGGGAAACACTACGGACTATTAGCGCTGCAAGGTGGTTTACGAAACTGGACGTAGTAGCAGCGTTCCATAAGATTAGAATTGCAGAAGGGGAGGAGCATAAGACAGCATTTCGGACCAGATATGGACTATTCGAGTGGCTAGTCGTCCCCTTTGGCCTCACAGGAGCCCCCGCCACGTTCCAGCGGTATATTAATGGCGTACTTCGAGAATACCTTGACGACTTTGCGACGGCGTATATGGACGACGTACTGATCTACTCAAATGGGTCACAAAAGGACCACGAAGCGAAGGTCCGGCTAGTCCTCCGCAAGTTAGCTGATGCTGGCCTCCGGCTGGACCCGCATAAGTGCGCGTTTTCTGTGAAGACCGTTAAGTATCTTGGGTTTATTGTTACAGCTGGTATAGGCATCTCCTGCGACCCTGAGAAATTAAGAGCAATTAAGGAATGGGCTGCGCCAAAGACAGTTAAAGGAGTCCGGAGCTTTTTAGGATTTGCAAACTACTACCGGATCTTTATCCCAGCGTACTCAAACATCGCTGGGCCCCTTATAGCCCTTACGAAGAAGGGTGCCCCATTCTGCTGGGGTGAGGAACAAGAAGCAGCATTCCAAGAGCTAAAAAGGATCTTTGCAGCAAAGCCTGTCTTACACCAACTAGACCCTGAGCTTACAACCTACGTTGAGGCTGACTGCTCAGGCTTCGCTCTTGGGGGAGTACTATCGCAAGAAGACGAGCACGGAAGACGTCACGCAGTAGCATACCACTCGCAGCGGCTGAATGCCGCCCAGTTCAACTACCCAATCCACGATAAGGAGATGTTAGCTATTATGAGCTGCCTGCGAGAATGGAGGGCAGAGCTACAGAGCGTTGAGAGCTTTAAGATCCTATCCGACCATAGGAACCTCAAGTACTTTATGCAGAAACAGAAGCTCACGGAACGACAAAGCCGATGGGCAGAGGAGCTATCTCAGTATAACTTTGAGATACAGTACCGCCCAGGAAGCGAAGCGGTAGTGCCAGACGCACTCTCTAGACGTGAACAAGACGTACCTACGTCCCTAGAAGACGAGCGCGAACAAGGCCGGATTCTCCAGCTTCTTCCCGAAGTAGCCCTTCCCTCAACGCGTACACGACGTGTAGAGGTAGCACCAGCGATGCTTGTATTTACCGACGATAAAGAACTACAGCAGCTCTGGGATCAGACCCAAGCAGGAGACGAAGTCTACCAGCGGGCCTATACTGCTGTGAAACAACGAGAAAGAAGCTTCCCACCTAGCCTCAAGCTAAAGGTTCAGATTGCTGAGTGCGAGATCGATAACGGTAACCGACTGCTATTCAGAGATCGGATCTGGGTACCAGGTAGCGAAGACCTGGATAGGGAGGCGAACACGCTACGTACTCGTATCGTCCAAAGTATCCACGACTCAGTGCTTAGTGGCCACCCTGGTAGAGATAATACCCTCGCGCTAGTCAGCAGACGCTTCTACTGGCCTGGCCAGTCGCAGTTAGTACGGCGTTTCTGCCGTAACTGCGATGGTTGTGGGCGAAGTCATATCTGGAGAGAACGCCGCAAGGGACTCCTAAAGCCACTGCCGATACCACAGCGTATACGGAGCGATCTTGCTATGGATTTCATCACAGATCTACCCCCTACAGATAAGAACGAGAGGTTCCTTTGGGTAATTATCGACCGGCTAGGTAAAGGCGTAACCCTCGAAGCTATGCAAAGTATGGAAGCCGAAGCCTGCGCTGAACGATTCCTGAGCTGCCACTTCCGCTTCCACGGCGTCCCTACATCGATTGTGAGCGATAGGGGAAGTAACTGGACAAGCCGCTTTTGGCGGCAGTTCTGTAAGCTGTTAGGAATAGAGCAGCGGCTTAGCACTGCCTACCACCCGCAGACTGATGGAGGCCCAGAGAGGATGAACCAGGAGATCCAGGCCTACCTACGTAACTACGTCACCTACTCACAGAAGGACTGGGCATGTAACCTTCCAGCAGCTCAGCTAGCGCTTTGTAGCCGCGATAATAGCGCTATTGGGATGAGTAGCTTCTTCCTAGAGCATGGATACAACCCAGAGCCTATTAAGGTCAAGGAAGCAGACCCAGCAAGCTCTGAAGGCACCCGTGAGGGCCAAGCCCGCAAGTTGGTAACAAGGCTTCAAGATGTGATGGATATGGCCCAATCGACCCTCGCCTCAACACAGCAACGCTACGAGGAGCTGGCTAATAGGAAGCGCCAGCCTACAGAGAGACTAGAAGTAGGCGACAAAGTCTGGCTTCACATGGGGCATTACAGATCCCCTAGGCCTTGCAAGAAACTGGATTGGTTACACCACAAGTACACAGTTACGAAAGTCATCTCACCATACGTGGTAGAGCTTGATGTACCAGCAGCCATATACCCACGCTTCCATGTGGATATCCTGAAGCGCGCAGGTAACGACCCCTTACCTGGTCAAACGTTAGATGACGAGCAGCCGCCACCAATTATAGACGATGAAGGCGAAGAGACCTGGAGTGTAGAGAGTATCGACGCTGCTACCTGGAAGCGTCGAGGGCGCGGGCGACGCCGCGAAGTTCTGGTTAAGTGGGAAGGATATACAGAGAGGACCTGGGAGCCTGTCGAGACGCTCCAGGGGACAGAAGCAATGGAGGCTTACGAACGCCGTTATGGCTCTGCGATGGAGCACGATGGAGACCCAGCCTTAGCGCCGCGGGCGCGCCGCCGGAGGGGAGCGGGGGGGTGATGTCACGGGCTAGAGCCCGGATTGATATCTCCGGCTTCGCCGGAGCAGTTACCGAGATCCGGCTCCGTTGGACCCACTATTCTGCCGCAGTACGCCGCCTAACCCGGCCTGCTTCACCGCTGTTAGGTGCCTATCCCTGTAAAGTCCTTTCTTCCTTCTTCAGCTTAGAATAGTCAATCGACGGCACCTCTACGTTGAACAAGCCTAGGGGCCAGCCCCTTACAGAGATGGCGTCCAGACGCTCAAAAACTGGTTCTGCGAGGCAACTCATTCCTGATGGAACTCGAGTGAAATAATTCCAGGTCTACCCTGTAAAGAGATCAATATCACCAGGACAGCGTTGTCAATCATTTCCAATATCATCACATGACGCAGAGCACCTGCGGGACCTCCTGCATGTTGGAAACAAGGATCAGAGCAAAATTTGACATTTATCAACTAAGCGGTGCATCGCCTGGCTTTTACATAAAGTGAGGCCGGTATGATGCTTTCTGTGGAACTGTTACGAGCAACGCAAAGGTTGCCTTTTTTCCCCCTCGCTTGCTTCGATCTGAAGGTGGCAAATTGCCAGGCTTCACGATGACTGATAAGCATGGAACTGACCAGTACCCGAAAAATGTGCCGCCTGACTGCTGCTGTTGGGTCTCTATGCTAATGCCGTCGCAGGACCTCTTAGCAAACGCACACGACTTACTACATCGAACACTGTCTGAATATTCGTCTTCGCTTCCATTCTTAGAACGCATCAAATGCATTCTGGTCTTTCCAACAAATACCGCAATCTGGGCCATTCAAGCAGCCGAGGAGATGGCTTCTCATGGATTGACGGAAGTCAAAATTGTGGGATTCCGTGACCCGCTGCTGCACCCGCCGCTGTATGTAGTCGATTACTGCGCCTACCTCAAGGGCTGACAGTCCGTAGCCGCACTCTCCGGCATAACGTCGATCTTCAAGTCGATCAGCACGCCTTGTGGAAGGAAAAAAGAAAATACGATCTGATACACTCGCGAGAGCTCGGATACATGAACAATTGGCCAGAGTTTCGTGGAAATGTGCTTCAATGCCTGGCAGCTGCAGGTGAGTTAAAGATAGAAATAGTCGGCATGATTCCTTTGAGCGACGATGGCAGCCTGCACAAAGATTCCGCGCTACTGAAATTGTCGCGGATGTTGTGGGAACCTCCAAGGACGTCAAAAGAGCCAATTGGCGATCCTTTCACCATCACGCAGGACCTCAAAAAGATCGGGATGATCGTGTCAACCGTTCGCCGGAAGCTTCACATCAACAAACATTCCGACAATAAGAAAGAGAGGATCATTGGAGACTGGTTCGCCATAACCATGAACGAGTTCATAAAAGCGAGGGTGGCTCTCGCCGGAGAAAGACAGGCATTGGACGACGAGCTCGTCAAGAAAGCAAGGAAAGAAACCGAGGACACTGTCACGGGCTAGAGCCCGGATTGATATCTCCGGCTTTGCCGGAGCAGTCTCCGAGATCCGGCTCCGTTGGACCCACTATTCTGCCGGGGTACACCGCCTAACCCGGTCTGCTTCACCGCTGTTAGGCGCCTATCCCTGTAAAGTCTTTTCTTCCTTCTTCAGCTTAGAATAGTCAATCGACGGCACCTCTACGTTGAACAAGCCTAGGGGCCAGCCCCTTACAGACACCACCATCCATGCTTATTGCAACTAGTAAGTTTCTCTTATCCTTCGTCGAAGAGCTTTCAAGACTGATAGTTTTCAAGCTATTCCATCTCAGCAAAATGGATGCCTCGGCCGTGGGAGTTGTAGGATTGTGAATCTATGAGAGAATGAGTTGGTGGCCGGCGCCAGTACCCCTAGGATCTCGGGAGTGGCTGCCAAAAGGCCGGCAGGTACATGGTTCAAGAAAACCCCCTAATTATTCTCACATCTTAATACTGAACAACCGCATCCGCCACATATGGTGAGCGTTTATATGTTTTTGATTATTGCGCGCCTATTCGAGCACAGTAACGAGAAGTGCAAAAATCAGATGCTTAAGCGTCAATGTCAGCTGTGTAGAAACAATCCTTCGATTTATGGGCTACGAAGGCGGGCAGGGACTCCACTGCTTATGCTAATGCCCCAATGACTATTGAGATGGTATTCTATATGTCGGTGGGATGCCTTGGCTCTTCTGCGGCGAGCTACGCCTTACTTTCCTGTGCCAAGACGTTTGCGAACCACCTGGACGCTCCAGTTGGGGGCCATTTCGGTCAAGATCGAATGTCCGTCTAGAATAGTGGTAATCCAGCTTCCACTCTTGACCAGGAAAGCTGATGACAATACTCTGAATGCGTTAGGAGCTCTTTGACGGACGGTTTTGGCTCCGTCGTCACCGTCACAAGGACCCCTGAAAGCAGCTTTTGGTTCATGTTAGTTAGGGGCCTAGAATTAGCAGTGGGCGAGCCGAGACCCGCCACTGGTAATTGGCTGTCGAGGAGTGAAATGAGCGATGAGGCTGTGCACCACTGTCAGTGCCTTATAAGACTGTTCAGTTCTCGACAGGAGCTGTACAGCCGGGAATCATATTCTCAGTGAGTCTCAGCAAAATACTGGACATAGACGACATCATGGGAGACAACCGCGACGATGACGAGGGCTACTGCTCAGACAACCGCGATGCCACCACGCAAGAATTCTCAGAAAGACGCAACGACGACGACGACAACGCACTTAACATGGAAATGCTAAAGCGTCGATTGCAACATTTTGAACTGTCGGACCCGGACATCACACATTTAACAGTCATTATCGGCGATCGCTTTTCCAGACTGATGGCCGGATACTTCGAAAAATGCCAGGACGACTCGGGGGAGTTCAAATTCACGGAGTATATGTATGCCACCCAGTTCTTGTCACTTCGCCTGCTGACAATGGCAGGGACGAGAACCATGTCGGCGCTCGAGATCCTTTTGATAATGTGCTTTTTTGTACTGTCGGAACTTCCATTACACGGCGTCTTTTGAACAAACTATACAGGTACTGCCTACGATGCGAGCATGAGTGAGACACACGCTAAACTTCAGGGCTGTTAGTCTTCTCCAACCCGGCGCAACGATCGATATTCAGGTCGCCGTACCGGACCTGAATCGCGCGGCATCATCTGCCAGTCGGACGAGGAACACGTTGAGTAGGATGGAGCGCGACGAGATCCGTAGAGTCGAACGGATGATGCAAGAAATCGGGATTGAAAACACACGTCACATCGATGCTTTCTATCCGGATGAACCGGGACTAGCGCGTGAGATTGCGCAGGGTAAGATACATGGCTGGAATGGCCTGGCTGGCGAGGAGACACAAAGCAGCTCTGACACTCTCGCACACTTCCTTGCCTGGAACGGCGTTGGCAAGGCGTTACTGTACGTCCAGTCTCGTTAGCTGATGACTAGAAACTGACTGTCACAGGCACACTATCCGGGGGACGACGCCAAATCCGAATAACAAAAGGTCTCGGGACGAGCTTGAAGAAGACAGCTGCGTAAGGAAACGAGTCTGTCCGCTATGGCACTGGGATCCCAGGGGGGCTGAAGAGACATGATGCCGTCGGCAGGACGCAACTGGGTTCTCTTTGGGTGGGACGATCTGTGCTCGTAGACATGAACATTAATTATTCTCAAACGCTTTAGGGCCACGTCGACAGACAATCTACGGCCGGCTGTCACTTGGCATAGACTGGGAGAGTCGGAAGAGAGAAATAATCAGAAAGAAAAAAATTGTCCCCTCTTCCAGCGTATCACCTTGCGACGATCCGATGGAATCGACCGAAGATCAATTTAGAGGCCATGGTGACAAGACGACAACAGCTTTTGCGGGCGCAACGGGCCAGCATCGACGCACGGGTGTGGGCATTTTGAGCCTAGCCCAAATTGGGGCTCTCATGTACGCTTGGCACACCGGCCGCCCTCAGCTGGAGCGAGTGACTTTGGCCGAGGGGCTCGAGCTTTTCTGCAGGGCAACAAATATAGCTTGTATGGGGATCCCTGACCGGGGAGACGAAGTGGATGGGGGAGTGCACTGATCAGCAAGTGTTATGGTGGGTGGGTGTGGAAGCACAACGCACAGCATGGTGTGCGTCTAGGCGACCTTCAGAGGGCTTAGGATGGAGGGGTGCGACAGACATGCCCCGTGCTCGCAGCCCTCCGGCACACAACGTGGGGAGCTCATCTCACGTTTTAGCGTCCCACACGCGGCCCGCTTTTGGCATGCAGGTGGAGCCCCACGCCCGGCCAATCGATGGAGCCTCTTTCGACTTCATGTCTTGCGCAGCGACGGCCAGCGCAGCTTCCGCGAGCTTCGCATTCGCCGACCGCCATGGGTGTTCTCATGCCAGTGACTGAGCCAATCGCGGACATGCCGTCGCCTTTGCTGACCGGCGCAGGCAGCCCATTGGGCACTCGACGGCTAGCTGCGGAATGCGGTCATCCAGTGTTGGAGTATCTTGGAGGGAGCGACACGTCAAGGATACTTTCTTATTCGTGAGCGAGAAATATCCTGTTGAGAACGTCTCGAGTCAGCTAAGCAAGACTTCAGAGCGCAAGCTGAGTGATAAAGAGAGCGAGTCCTGACAGAAGGAGTGCCGGCTTCCGCAAGTTCACCACGATCACATTTCATACCCTCCAAGCCAATCACACCACACGCGAGCGACCGCAGCATCGAGAAGAATCATGGACCGCTACCCCTGCGTCAATAGATACAAGCATGGCGTGGACTGCCCCGGCTGGGTCAACGTCCACGGCGCGCGTTGCGAAGATTGCGTCGTCGTATGTGACAGGCCTGACCGAACGCGAACCTTGCTGACCCTGGACAGTATAATCGCTAGGGTGAAAATCAGGGGTTTGGAGTTGATCGACGAGAGGAAGCAAGGGGAACGGGCGCATGTATCTGCAGCACTCTACTCTCCAGAATTAACCTTGTTCATCCCGAATGTGCAATACTGTGAATGTGACCTGGCCGATGAACGCCAACGTGACTGGCCTGCTTCGCCCCGACCCAAGGTGATGACTGCAGCTGCGGCGGTGAGCGCACACGACTGCTGTCTGCCTACCGTGGTGCCTCGCAGCCTGATGTTGAATGGCGAACCGTCGTGGACGCCTTGCGACTCGAAGAGACACAAAAGCACGCCGTGCCCAGGTGTTGTGTCTGATCCACTTGACACTGCCTTCTGCGGACAACCATAGCAGAAACAGTTCTACGAGTCGACGGCATCACCTGCGGACACATTTGGAAGCAGGGAAGGTGAGACAGACAATGCTGATAGAGGTCCCGGGAGCTGACATACTCGAGCTCTGAGAAGCGGACCAACGCCAAAGCCGAGAGCACAATTTGCGACGATCACAAAGGTCCAGACACAGCACAAAGCAACGCCATCCACATGCGACCCCCACGACAGTCCCGTCTGTCCATCGGCTGAATCCTCCCCGTCGATAGCGCGATGGCTCTCCGCAAACTGGTCATCGGCTTCCGGTCGGGGAAATGAGGACAGCCCCGCACAGCTGGTGAGCACCACCCTCCACTCTGTCCGCTGTCTCCACACTCCCGCGCAAGCTAGCGCAAGATAGTTAAGCTGTGACAAGGAGCGTGCTAGCGGGCAACAGTGTTACCATTGCTGATTCCCTCCCACGCACCACAAGACGCATCTTTCCATTCTCGACAGCAGCTGCGTATGGCGTTTCTTTTCGCGAGCAAGGGTATCTGACATGTCACCGCCGGTGTCTCTGGTGGTGGCACATCCACATACTTCAATGCGACTGGCCCCGATTGGCGTCATGAGGCATGATGTTGATGTAGACGCGTCCTTCGCCAGCTTACCACTCTTTGAGCTACAGCAAACGCTCGCCTTTCGCTATGCCTCGTCCTCTCGATATCTACTCGAACGTGAACCCCGATGCCTTTGGCGAAATTGAGAGCGTGGATCCTCACAACATTCACACCATGCTGATGCGTAAGAAATCCAGTTCATGGAGATCATCCAGATCAGTAGCTAACTCCTCCAAGAACCACCGCATCTTTCCAGAAGTGTCGAATCGAATAGTGAAGACGAAACCCCCGGTATTCAATTGAACGATGGTCCTAGCCAGACACGGCCTCTCGTTCGAACAGAGAATTCCACTAGCTATGGGAACGAAGATTTCTTCCACTCCAGTCAAGAGACCACCACACCTCACATGCCCCCGAAGAAGATGCCTGCCACGGCGCTTGAATCACTGTCGAATAACCATCCTACATCTGTCACTCCTGTTTCCTCTCCAGAACAGGAGAACTCCCCAGACGCTCCGCATCCCGGGAACAAATCCCACAACCCTACCGACGGCAGCTTCTCTTCCTCGCAAGCCTCAGCTTCTCGCGCTGCGTCAGAAATCCCAGGGGACGCCACTAACGACACTTCCCCTGACGACTCGGACACCGACTATGTCGACGAGAGCGCCATTGACGACGAGAATGACTGGGTAGACTCGATCGAAGACAGCAACAAGTCCAGCATTGACGAGAAGACGTTATTCCAGCGCGTCGACTCCAAACCCAACCTGACCTCGCGCCGCTCTCTCATCACCCTCATGATCGATCACCAGGCTCGCACCAACAACTCGGCCCAATCTGCCTTGGCTACCTCTCCTAGCGACTCCGACGATTCTCTGCTGATGATGAAGCATGGCAACCGATCTTCATCTCCAAAGCTCACCAACGAGGTGCCCCGGTCCGCTGCTCAGCCTATCCTCGCAAGACACAGCGAAAGCTGTCCGTTGATCCCCACATCCCCCCGAACCACGCGACGCAACATGCTCGCGACGGAGCTTACCGAGTCTCTCCGACGGAACCTGCTCTGGGAGCGTCAACAAAAGTCCTCTACCGCCAATGCAGTTCTCAAGCGCCGTCATATCTCTCACGATGTCGCGAACCTGAAGCAGTATCCCGAGAAGGCCTACATGAACAACAATGAGGATCTTTCCATCGCTCCTCAGTACGTCTCCAAGGACGATTACGGGGGCTACCACTCGAAGGGCTGGTGACATACATGGCCTTGGTGTATTCGAAGCATTATTTGACTCACGCGGGGTCGCCCGGGACTGTGAATGTCGTACGCAGGCGCGCGATGAGCCACGGATCAGTCTGAGACAGTGATGGATTCATAATGATACGATGAGAAAATATGGTAACATTTGTACATATAAGAAGTAAAAGTCGCACCTGTACAGCATGTAGCGCTGTGTTTGAAATCGCCAGAACCAAGGACCTTATTACAGTGTACGACGTGCCTGCTCCATCGTGTCTTCCGCTAGACCGCACCCTTTTCAGGTCCCGCAACATCCCAACATCCGGACTCAGCTTCTCTGCTCAGCTGCTTATTGAAAACTGCACCACGCTCTTCCAAATAGACTCGACCCCTGTTGCTATGCCAGAACACACCATAAGCTCGGCAGCATGTGAGAAAGGCGTTTGCCGGCAGGGTGAGCCAAAAGACAGCCTTCACAGCACAAACTCAGCAAAGGCTTCTATTGTTAGGGGAGACGTACCAGATACGAGGATACGACGTCCTCGAAAAGAGCAGCGAGGGGTGCCAGGACAAAGAGTCCGTGGCATGCCAGCAGCGTGTAGCTGGTGACGAGAAACCAAACACCGTTGCACCGAGGCGACATCAGCGCCGCGCGGAGAGGGCTTCTGAAAGACCATGCCGACCAGATGCCACTACCAGAAAGAACAAGTGTCAAGGGCTGCAGAAGGAACGATGACCAGTAGCTTCTGGCGATTGCGGACGTCACAACAAAAGCGACCCCGCAAGTAAGATTGGCGGCGAAAAAGAGTCTCGTCTCAGGCGTACGCCGTCTGTGGCCTTGAAGAATCAACTACATATTCTCGTCAGACTCCATGGGCTTGAATGTTAAGAGATTCTACCTGTGTTGCGTTCAGGCATGAGGCTTGGGCGAGGAGGGGAATGGTCCACTGCCTCCCATGCGTAAACCACTGAATGAAGAGCACGCAGAAGACCGCGGTACCGATGGCATGAGCCAGAAGAAATGAGCTGCATGCAAGAGGACGGGGACATCGACCGAGGCGACGACATGTGACACTGGCTGTGACGAGGGCGACGAGTGAGGTGACAGAGCCAACAGCCACAGTGGCCGCGGGATGAGCACTATTCATGGCGAAGAAAGGCGAGATGACGAGGGAGGACGTGACTGAGTTTTGGGCGCTGGGTGCCTTCGATTAGTTGTTATGAAATGGCAGAGAAATATTCCCGGCCGTAGTCGTATACCAGAGGCAAAGAGATTGCCCATGATCAAAGTCACTATTTCCGCTTGCGGAAGGTAGCTTGGCGTGTCTGAAGAAGATGGGTTCGGAACGAGTCACCGACTAGGAACTACATGACTATTACTGGTTCGTGCTATTCAATGGTTGTTGCTCTTCTATGAAAGCCGTGCCCAGCGGGCTTCTTCACTCCATGAATTCTTCTAGGACCCCCACGGGAGTTTGAATCATGGGATTCAGACCACCTCGAAATTCATGGACATTTGTGATGGGAACTACCTTGCTGCTGGTTTCCGGAATCTTATCCGACTCGGCATCTCCGATGGAACCGTCTGCCTGAGCATGAAGGTGGACCGACAACTTTGCTCGTCCTGGAGAGCCTGGCTTGATGTGACGGTAGTAAAACTCAATCATCTCTTTTTTGGTGATTGTTTTAACGATCGCAGCATCTTTAGCAGCTACACACAAATTAGCACGTCGTTCAAGTTTGGACATATTTGTCAACTTACACCAGTCAAAGTCGTAAAACTCTCGCCAGATTTGGCCCCAACGCCAGTCACTCTCCTCTTTCAGATTCAAGGGCTTTTCTAGGCGCTCCGCAATCAAGCTTTGTTTGTGGTCCTCGAAAATGGACTCGACCATGAGTTCTAAGGTTTTTGAGAACGAGTTCAAGAATTCTTCAATTCTCCACTCGAGATATTCGGGATTCTTCCCACTCTGGATGATGAAACTAAAGCCGCAGGTGGTCGAGAAGCTTTGAGCCTCACTGAAGACGACATAGCCCAACTGCTCCTTGGTTCGGAGTTGGTTGAATGCTGGCTCCTCGATAATTTGGCCAAGGAGTCTTGTCTTTACCCGCGTCATGCGGTCGCTATCATCGCCAACGTATAGCCACACCTCAATACAGTGATTGACGTTTGCTGGGTCCTTCAACGTCTTCTTGTAGACATGATTTGATCCAGCAGGAAGAGTCAGGGATCGAACGACGGGCCACTGGGAGCGTGGCAATTCACGGGGCTTCAGCGTTGTCTTAATCACGTCAGTCTGCTTGAGGGCGTCCTCTTTGCACAGGTGGCCAAGCACGTAGCTTTCAATGTGCAGCTGTGAAAGCGTCTGCTCCTTGAACTGGCGGACGTCGTCAGCAGTGATGTTAGGTAGCTCAGCCAAATACTCCTCAACAACGTAGTGACGCTCAGAGTTGAGCCAAGCCGTGTAGTCTGAAACCTGGTGGTAGGGCTGTCGAAGTTCCGAGTTATTGTATTCTCGGCTCAGGTCATTTTTGATGATGTCAAACCTCTTATCCTTAATCTCGATGTCGCACATTATGCCGAGAACCTGCTCCAAGAGGTCCGTCAACTTATCATCGTATCCACTGAGGCTGAGGCGCAAGCCACGGGCATCAAGGCTAACGCTATACTGTAGGCCTGCAAGCTTCGCACAGTACGAGTGGGTATCCAACGCGTCTCCGACAAGCTCTGTAAACATCCTAGTTTTGACGGCATTCTTAGCAGTCGAGAAAATCTTGGGGTTCCGGCAGCTGATGACGAGGTTCGCCTTGGGCACCCAGAAGGTGTCATCTTTCTTGAACCACGTTCGAGTGGTGCTGTCATTCCAGACGATACGCGGCGCCACGGCCGGCTCCTTGACTTCCTCCTTCTTAACCTCGAGGTTTTCGGGGATGAAGATGTTTTTGTCGGGAAGTTGAAGCTCCACAAGTCTGTCGGGAGCTGAGCTTGAAGCAGCCTTTTCAATGTCCGCCATGAATTCGTCAGGAATCTTCTCTTTGCTGTACTCAGCTTCGGACCACTTCTCCTTCTGATCCCAGTCGCCAGGAAATTTCTGCGAAACGATGGTCAGGCGGAAGTTACCAGGTCCCAGGCAAGCTAAACCCTTTTTTATTAGCTCAGAATCGAAGTTGCGCAGTCGGCTGTGTCCACTGAGGAGCCACTCGCGCGGCACAGGCTTCTGCATGAAGGCACTGGTATTCCTGGTGAAGCGGAATTCTGGCGCCTTTTGCTTCAACATGAAGTTAATATCGTCCATGATCTTGATCTCATCAAAGATCCATTCTTGGGGCGTCGACTCTCGGAGAAGAGAGACGTATTGGAAGAAGATCTTGACGATTTCCCTGTAGTTCTCGAGACCCTAGGGGGTACGTCAGCATGTAAGATCATCGTAAAGTTGACAAAATTCAGGCTTACCTCGTCGGTCAGGGCCATAGCACATTTAAAGATACCGGGAGTGCCCGGACATATGGGGTATGCGCCGGCACTCAGACCGGTGGCCCAACCCTTCTCCTTGACGTAGGCCATAATACTTCCAGGTCCCTCATGGCCGATCAGGTGACTGATGTATCGGCTGGGCTGCGACTCGAACATGTTCTCCTCGTCGAGGAACGGGAAAACAAGATGCAGTCCGAGCAGGTCCATCACCGGCTTGACGAACACCTGGACACCGAGCTCGCTCTCGCGAAAGGGCACTTCAGTCTCCCAGCGGTTCTGCACTAGATTCTTGTTGGTAATTCCAGCAAATAACTCTGCGACCCAGTCCTCTTGAACATCCAAAGGCTCCCGCCCCAGAACCACCAACTTCATCCTGTTCGCCGAGTAGTGCTTCTCGTGGAACTCCATGAACTTGGACCGAACATTGACGCCATTGGCCTCTGGATGGACCTTGAGAACCTCGAAGTTGCCGGTCGAAAAGCGGCTGAAGGGGTGCTTTGGGTTAGACAAGCTCTTCTCGAGCTGATAGAGTCGCCACGCGTCGTCCTGTAGGTTCTTCTTATTCTCAGAGTCGACGGCGTGCAACTCTCGGTTCAGGGTCGATTCGAGGAAGAGAGGTTCGATGAAGAACTGGGCGAAGCGGTCGAGTGCACCATACAAGGGGGAAGGGTTCGAGGCCGAGGGCTCCATTCCGTTGGCAGGCTTTGCAGAAACATCGAAAACGTAGCAGGTGGAAGTGTCTGTCGTGAATGCGTTTGAGACGCCGGAGTGTAGGGCGAGGTACTGGGAGTAGTCGTTCTCTGCAGGGTATTTCTTGGTGCCCATAAACAGAAGCTGCGCAAACGATGTCAGCCAAGGGAAGCGATCACGAGGGATAATATTTTCGAGCGTGGAGAAACGTACATGTTCCACGGCATGGGCCATGCCAGGCATATCGTCCTCGTCGCTGAAGTTTCCGACATTGACGTCAAGGGCGGCGCTGGCCTTGTCTGTCTCTGGATCGTGGACCAACAGGACCTCAAGCTTGTTGGGGAAGAGAATGATGCGGTAGTCTCTGTCGTCGTTCGAAGGCTTTTCGAGCTGATTCGTGACCAGTTCCGCAGGTGCCCGTTTGGGTTCCGGCTTGGGCGCTGTCATGATGGGCGTGAAGAGTCGCGATGCGAGAAGTGTCGGGAGACGTCTGTGTGTCAAGTTAGGGTTGAGAACCAAGTGGTGGTGGAATCTCTAGTCGTGTTCTCTACAAATGACTTCTGTCAGGAGAGACTGGCCATTTTGCGGTGTTTGTCTTTCTTATTTTGTTTGCTCTTTTGGGATATTGCTAGGTTGCGGTGCGGGGCCTTGAAGATACGTACGACCAACGGAACTCCTTGGGTTGCAGCCTCGCTCATGAGAATAACGCCCAGCCACGGTTCCTCGCGAGGGCACCACAACTCCCCAGCTGCATGACCGACTTGAGACGGAGCTTAGGATGCGGCGTCCGCTTGGCGAAAGCATCAAGCGATGCACCGCTGTCGCTTGACGCACTATACCTGTCTGTCTGGACCGCAGCACATGTGGACGCAGGATTCGTCACAGTGGGCCGTCGCATCTCACCAGCATATTGGTACGGATGGTTTATCGCCGCGTTTGGGAGCGTGAGGTTCTACCGGCTCAGGGCCTGCGCGTGGGTCCGTTAAGAGCATGGAGGGGGCCTGAGCATGGCTAGGCCCTACGAGGAGCGGTTTCCAAGTACCTGAATGATCTCGTGGCGGGGTGCAATGTAATGCTGGCCCTCGCAGCTCCTCGTCAGGGTACCGGGGTGGGCGGCGCTCGTGTCCAGCATGGCCGGAAGGGGGGGTGTTTGCAGCTGCCCTTGAATTGTCAACGCCCTGGCCCCTTACGGTTTGGGTGGTGTCCAGCTCGCGCCACAGCTGTCCATCTGCTCCACGGATCAGCCGTCTCCCCCTGCCACCGGCCTGGTCCATGTGTTGACTGACGAACGACGATCAATATTATTCGGATACGCGGCTGCTTCGGTGCAGCAATCCATTCAAGCAAGATTTGAGGTCACTCCCTGGCTTTCTATCTGCTGTACCCATCCTTTTCTCACCTACTCTATCTCGAACACACAGTCTTCGGGTTTGCTTTCTTGGAATCCAGCGACTAGGACATGTGCTGCGGAAGATAACCTCCACCCTCAACCCGGGCGATTTTGAGTGTCTACAGAGCCCGCGTAGTTAGAGACTAGAGGCCGATTTCTCGCAAGGGGATTGTGGCATGGAAATTGATCGTTACCTTTTCGAGCGGCTATTTCGTCCTGTCGTTGCCTCCTTGTCGCCTCGTGATCGCGGAAATCCTTCTGTAGAACTGCCCAGGCCGAACCTGTGCGGGCATCTTCGCTGAAAGGAGGCGGTTTCCATCCATTTCGATTGTAGAGGTACCTGACCTCGAAATTGACTTTCCGAGTCATCAGCGCATCCGCGGGGTGTGTGCCTTTGTGGCCTCTTCGACCCATCGCAACAAGGAGAACTGGAAGATCTTGGCCGTACAAATGCGCAGTCTCGAAGTCATACCCGTCATGGAACAAGTCAAAGAGAATCAATGTTTCTTGACTCGTGATCTTGCTGATGATCAGCCTCACGTCGGGCTGTTCGTTCTTTGTTTCCGAAGGCACCCAACCCTGACCCTTCAGACTCTCCAACACAGTATCAATAGTTTCTGTGGGGTTTTCCCATGCAATTTCTCCGTAATTGCTTGATCGCTTGATGCTGACGACAACTCGTCTTCCAATCCTTTCGACTGTCATGTTGATGGTGGATGTGCGAGATGATGTTGGATATGGACATCTTCGTTCCCCGCTTGCTTCCCCGCTTTGTTGAGCCTAGCCACCTTACGTAATATCCTGCGATGGGCGTAGCCACCTGGCCCCCACTCCTGTGGCCTGCTAGCGAGTGGCAGAATCTGCCTTACAGCCCTCTCCAGCACCCGACGCCTGTAAGTAGTTCTCTAGATCATACACATCATGTTCCCGTCAGTCCAATCTCTCTCTTGTGTGATCATTAGCAGCCGATTTGTGTTCCAATGGTAGCAGAGGGGTTTGCCATAACGATTGAGCTTCTCGTCTCGGACAGGAAATCTTGCGGCAGTGGGGGAACATTCCAAACATATCCGTCCAGGATCTCTGACCCCGACGCTCGACTTGCCTCCTGGAGTTGGGACTCCGTGCGATATAGCGATAGAAGACTGAACCCGTCCAATTTCGACAGGTACACGTATTGGGAGGATGTTTTCTTTGTCCTAGTAGCTACAGCGTCGCTCTGTGCATTATAGCGAGAAGACCTATGACATGGGGTAAGTCATCAATCAGGTCGTCAGGCGTAATCACTTTACTGTTTCGTTACCCTTCCGTCTCAGACGGCTATAATCCCGAATTCATCCGGGAAGAATTCATCTGGTGACGATTCCCTTAGCCGCTGTGCCGTGATGTAATTTTCCATAAATCTTATCCAACTTTGCCAATACGATATGCAGTTCTCCAGATATAGCATGCGAATCTCCAAAGCATGAACCCTTTCATGAAGACTGTTGCATTTGGCACATGAAGGTCCCATCTTCCGTCTTTTTGGTGCATTTCCCTGTCCCTTCTATGCGTAAGCCCTGACTGCATTCCAAAAAGGCGACTGGGGGTATGTTACCTTTCCTGCCTCGTCCATCACAAAGAGGCGCTTCCCCATCTTCCTAGGCAGCCTTTAATTGATGATTCACTGTCGACAACTGTAGGTCGAGGTGAGGTCAAGGGCGAGCATTCGGCCTTTTGGAACCCACGTGGAAACTTATATTGGTGTCCTCTTGGCTCTGACAGGATTCGGTGTGGGTCTCTGTCCCACTTGGCTGAAATGTCTCAGCAGTGTTTGCAGGGAGCACTTCACAGGCAGCGCGTCCAGCTTGAAAATTCATGCCCCCGATGCTTGTTCGGGCGCTTGCCAGGGCTTGCATCAATAATGGCGCCTAGCCACTGCGCCAGACGAGTAGGTTGGGAGAGGGGGGGGGGGGGGGGGGGGGGGGTGGGCTGGTAGTGTGGATCATCTACTTTGTGTGCCTTGCCAGTGTCACATCAATTGCCTACCCTGTAAAGAGAGCCTTGCTACATGGCTCAAAAGGTTTTCGCATTTTGCGCTGCCCGGTCGGTCCACCTGGTAGCAGTGAAGCCCCCAGAAGTGCCGTCTTTCCCTTAGTCAACCTGCCCCTTGCGAACACCGTCTAGGCTTTCTTGTCACCAACGTTGTCACCTTATAAAGCCTCGAGCGCCAGCCATCATTTATTCCAAGTGCTTTCGGAATATCGCTGGACCACGTCGACAACATGAAGTCCCCACGAGAACTACTGAAGAAATTCACGAGCCCTTCAAAAAGAGGCGGCAACGGGAAACGCAGCGACTGCAAGAATGACAGTGTTGCAAACGCTGGTGAAAGTGAGTTTACATGAAGAAAATCAAGTAAAACCATCAATACTCATGGCTGAACAGGTGATGCAGACCCTCCGCCTGCCTACGATTCTCATGACACCCAGCCTGAGTCTTCCTCATCCTCGAAGCACCAAGACTTGGTTGCCTCGACCCCCGAGGATCCTTATGCATTTTTGTCATCCTTCGACACCGTCTTTCTCATTGATGACTCAGGCTCGATGGAGGGCAGTTCTTGGCTTGAGGTGCAGCGCGCCCTCCAAGCGATTACTCTGATATGCGTTGCCCACGACGCAGACGGCATTGACCTCTACTTTTTGAACAACCAAACAGAAGAGAAAGGAGACAAAAACCAGGGAAAGGCCTCCAGCGGCCGTCTCAACATCAAGAAAAGCGAAACTGTTGCAAAGATCTTCGACACAGTTCGTCCCCGAGGTGCTACATTCACCGGCAAACGCCTGCACCACATTCTCAAGCCTTATCTGGAATTGCTAGAACGGAAGAACGGTGACGTCGAAAGTGTCAAACCTTTGAACATTATCGTCATCACTGACGGGGCTCCTTCCGATGATGTAGAGGCCCCTATTTTCACTGCGGCCAAGAAGCTTGACAAGCTCGATGCCCCTTCCCACCAGCTTGGCATACAGTTCTTCCAGGTCGGCAATGAGCCCGGAGCCAAAGAGGCCCTCTGTAAGCTCGATGATGGACTTAAAGACGTTCGCGACATTGTTGACACCGTCACTTGGAAGGACGGGGAATCTGGCAAGCTTGATTCAACCCAAATTCTCAAAGCCCTTCTCGGAGCGGTGATTAAGCGACTTGATCGTATACCAGCTCGTGGCGGGGGCAATCACTGAGGGCGAGTGCATCGCCCTCTTCATGTCCAACATCTGAGCTTGGAAGTGCGGCGAGGATCACAGACGTGTTTAGCACAGTTGAACGACCAAACGCACGAGAATTTATTTATTTATCAATTGATGCCATGACGTAGCCCTCACTGTGTGAACAGAAGCAACAGTGACGCTTTCGCAACCTCACAACATAAACTAATGTTGCATAATCCTCGGCGAGGGGCAATACCGAACAGTACCGATTGTCTTATCGTAAAACATATCGTTCAAGTAAGCAATCGGCCCAGACATTACTGAGATTTTTGCAGTGGGCAGGCACGTGGACCGGAACTTCCGCGATTGGTCATCCGCGGTCCTATGTTAAAGCATCTCATTTGGAGTAGACCCCAGGCATAGTTTTCCTAGGCTTAACCAGCCCGCCTCGCCATGAATCAACAGCTGATGAACAACCTAGAAGCCTGTTCATCTCTGCCAGTAGCGCCAAGAGTGGCGTTCCATGAGACGCGCGCCGAGCAACACCGCGCTCTCGATCACCAATGTTTCGCGATATAAGGTTTGGTTGCGGTGAACGAGGACGAAGACTTGTCGTTGACAACCCCTGACCTGACAAGATGAGCTCGCCCCACAGACCGAGGGAACGGCCGGTGTTCCCTGCCGGCCCGCAGTTCATCCCAATCCAGTGGGACCTCCGTTGGCGGTTAAGCGCTGGTCAGAGCTTCGGGGGTGCACGCAGCAACAAATGGCTCCACAGACGGTGGTACTGGGTAGGCCTGTTCTCACCCTTGTCCGGAGCCTGCATTGACGCTCGCCTGGAGCACTAATAGCAGAAAACAGATCACACACCTCCCCTGTCATCCACAGGCGGGGCACCTTGCAGGGCGACTCGTACGGTGGCACCATGCGGGCCCGCTCGTACCTTACTTCCTGGCAGAACACTTTCGTGCGTACCCAGCCCCGTCGTAGGGGTCCCTGACGGAGCGAGCCAGGGTGCGCGAGACTCTCGCGACGGGGGACAGGTCACTTTGCTGATCTCGAGGTGGGTGGGGCCCGGCCGAGTAATCATCCCTGCACACCGGTGCTCTTCCAGAGGATCGCAAACTGGCTCCGTGGCTAGTGGCTACCGCAACCAAGGCCGCCTTGCCGCGGAGCGCAGCCAACAGCCGTTCTGTCGTGCGAGACGCTTTAGGACGTGCGAACTGCTCGGCGCAGTGGCCCAATCGAGGGCCGGGCTCGTACAAGCTCCCCAGCGCCCCGCAGCCAGCCGAGTGACCGTTGCCAACGCCAGTCCCGGCTTTCGTCTGGTTTTGCGTCGCCCTCGCATGGGACACCTACGTGAGTCTGCACCCGTTGGCTATCCCCCGCATGACATGTTGTATGAATGACGAGAGCCCCTCGGCGTGGTGCTGTACGTCGTCTCCGTCGGGCTCCTCTGACGGCCACGGATGAGGCTCGCAGTGGCAGTTAACAGCGCTATTCATGACTCAGGACAGCCATCCACTGATTTCCGCGCCAATACCAATCCTTGAAGCAGGCATTTCTCGAATCACTTTGCTGCTTGGCACTAGGCTCGACTCGCTTTTGCACTCATGGCCGAGGAGAAATGGTGTATTCAGTCGCGCCGGACAAGGATTCAGCCCGCCTTCAAGCGGCAATGAACAACACAAGCCCAACCATAAAACACACCAGGAGCACAGGCCAACACCGCCGGCTTATCATATACATCTCGAGGTAGATACAATTGGCAAAGGTGGCCATCACGAACCAATCTCTGTCGCTTCGGGACCAGATAAGGTCGTGCCTGGAACATAGTTAGCCGCGGCAGTTATCTTTTGTCCGTCAATCCTCACCATTTCCATATACAACAAAGAATTCGGATCGCTCGTGGCAGCAGCCGACTGCATTCGGTGTACACGCCATTGTGAAAGGCGTAGAGGGCCACCAGGAAATATATTTGAGCATCTTCAAGGGTGTTTCCACGCTCCCGATCGACCATGATGTCAATGGCCAGCCTCATATAGCTGATTTCGGGTTTGGCTGCAAAGTTTGGCGCCGGACCGATTCCTGTCCAGGACACTTGCTCCTGTTGGCAAGGTTGGCCAAGGCCCATGATAACCAGCGCAAAGGCGTCTCTCCTGGTGGGGCAAGACGTCTTGGGATCGATCCATCTCCGAATGAACGCAGTTACGAGTTCTTCCGGCCGTGAACAAGGCAGGCAATGGTTTTTGCGGAGTATCTGTGTCGGACTGGTGGCCTCCGAGCGGTTCTTCCCTTCGATGTCTTTCGCTGCCAATCTGAGGTTGGTATCAAGGTCGTTCGAGTTGAGATGGGTGAAATGAGTAAAGAGAGCTGAACCAGTGTTCAACCAAGACAAATCAGACTCTTGGTGTCTCGACGGCCCGTATCCGTCAGCACACAAGCCAGTCTTGCTGGAACTCATGATTGTCATTGTGCACTCGACGCTGCGTCCTCCCGGTCCAGTAGTGTCTACACGCGCTGCGTCAGCATCACGTCCGGTCACGATGGCTCTTGCGCATCGCTCCCATGTTCAAAGGCAAAAGCCTGGTGGGTGAATTGACTCACGGTGAAGATGGATGGTTTACGCCGCCTGTGTATGGCGAGAGACGCAGCAGCAGAGAGGGTGCGTTGGGGGCCCAAGATCATCTGTGGACTGGGGACAGCTACGATTTGATAGGGGACTTTATAAGCGGGGTCTCCTTCGCCCCAGCGGGAGATAATACACGTGACCCTTCATCACATGAGCAGGCTTCCTTCTCCCACCTTGGCCAATTCTTGCAGTTGTTTACCGCATACCGTTTCCCTGCTGTGGCGGTTTCGCGGACCAGAAGTATTCCACAGCACGCCACATAGGCCTGGACTGCAGCGAACTTACTATTCCAGTTTTGTTTAACTGCGTTTCTCATCAACTGCCAGCCCGAGTTCTGTGCGGAAGCTGGGAGCCCATGCTCCGGGGGGTGCCAACGCGACATCCGTCGGCTCAAGGTACGCTTGCCGTGTTGGGCTATCCAGAGACTTTCACAAAATACGTAGTTCCCGCGCAACAAAGTGATTTCCGTCGCTCCCCCGGATCCAAAGCGCTGATTTATGCATAAGAAGCATGGTTTGAAAGAAGGTTCCATCCACGAGAACCCAATGCTTCGGCGGGGGACGAAACCAAGATGTGCTTGGTCCACAGGCTATTTCTAGCAGCCCGCTTTATCAGCATCGCTCCAGAAAAGAAGGCAATGGTTGTTACGTCTACCTGCGCAAAAGTCCCCGCGGAGTCTTCCCGAATCCCGCCATCAACGAGAGACAGGAAACCTCGCCACGCCCCGATGTGGGTTTAGGTAGCGCAAACAGACGTGGAAATACACTGCCATTCTCCTCTAACCATACCGACAGGCAGTTCATCCTGGGCCGGAGAACTTTGGGCGAGCCGGGATAGGGGACACCTGGACTTCTGCTGGCCCTTATACGGTTTTCGCTGATGGTAAGAGCCCCTGGGCGGTCTCGGGGACGTTCAGGATCGCGCGAGGTCGAACACCAAAATGAATGGTGTGAATCGGACCCAGCTCTCGTGCTGTTGAATCGTAGCTGCGCGATGCACCTGACTGTATTCGGTTCTGCCCCGATCAACGGGTAAGTTGGTCCAGAGGAACTAACCAGAGGAGGTTTTACCTCACGAATTTCCATCGGATGGTGCGTGCAACATCGCCAACTAACGGGATCTGTTGTTCATGCTTCGGCTACAGCCAGAGCAGGAATATTGCGGCCGAGTCGTCGTCGGTAGCTCACTGCAGAACTTGCACATCGTTTTCTTTCGGCTGCTCCCTCGTACAAGCAGTATCGAGAGCCCCGGTCAGGCATTTGATTAACGTCTCAAACCCCGACTGCAACGTGAGATGGGCGAGGAGTAGCGCCAATCTGCGTTGCCTTCAGGGATTGAAAGTCCAACGCATTATAAGAGGTGGACAGTTCCTCAGCGTTCTTTTCTGGGGCCCAGATCGATATCGCAAACCATCACCTTAGTCGTCTGTTGTTCCCCGACCATCATGAACCACCTCAACATGCATCCAACGATCACGGCGACACCACCGCCAGGCAACTTGGTCGACCTACACTATTACGTTTTTGGTATTGGTTCTGGCGTTGCAACACTGCTTTGCTTCTTGCGGCTGTGCAGCAGGCACCATCTCCGCACGCTGGGGAGAGATGACTGTGAGTTAACTATCACGTTTCACGAGGACATTGGGCGACAACTGCATCCACGGCTGGGCTAATACACTACCAGTGTGGCTGGTCTTTTCCTGGGTAAGTTTGGGATCAAGAATCACTTGAACTTCGCCCGAAACTGACGTCAAGTCTCAGGTTTTTTCAACGGCGATGCAGCTTCTGATGATAGGTAGAAATCTCCCATGGTATGACACCAAACATGCTTACGAGGTCGGCATAGTCGCCATACAGATGAAAACAATGTGCTACCACAGCAAAGATATACCCGACGACCGCTCTCAAGTTTATGCCGAGGTGCGCACCTCGTCATTTGAATGATGAAGAGCCATGACTGACAGTCGCTTTAGCTTAGTTATAACGCGGCGCCGGCATTTATGATGTCCATTGGTTGTGCGAAAATGTCTATCCTATGCTTTTATTTGCGCACCTTCCCCAGCCAGTGCTTCCAGACCACAGCCAGGATCACTCAGGGCCTTGTGGTGATGGTCACGTTCCCTATCACCTTGTTGCTATACCTTTCTCGCTTTGAACACTTGGGTCTCGACGATGTGGCTCTCTTCCTAGCAACAGCTGGAGCAAACGTCGCCATGGATGCTTTATTGCTCGCTCTGCCAATACCGACGGTTTTCGCCCTCCAAATGAGTTGGAAGAAGAAGTCTGTCGTTACATGCTTCTTCAGCCTGGGATTGATGTACTTTAGCCATCCAGAGTGTTCGTAGCAGGAGCTAATATGGCCTTCAGAACAATGGGCACCTCCATCGTCAGACTGTATCTCCTCAAAGGGATACTGGGTAGCTCTGATCTCACATGGGACGCCGCGCCCGCGAACATTACCTCGTAAGCCACCCCAGATCACGGGAATAACATTCATTGACGAACGATAGATTTCTCGAGGTGAATTTTCATCTGATTTGTGCCTGCATGCCTGCGGTATACAAGTTTTTCAAGGAACTCAAATGCTTCAAGGCCGTTTCCCCCAACCCGACCTACCAAAGTCACGTCTCGGGCACCTGGCAGCCGACCTTGAGAAGCTCCAGTCAAATCCTACTGCACGAGATCCGGGGTGGCTTCGACGTGGAATCAGGAAGGGCTCCGTCGCGAGGCAAATCGAGCGGTACGGCTAGTGATGGAGTGGATGATCCGGAGCGACTTCCTGACCAGGACTGGCATTCAGGATAGCGGCTCGATCCTTGCCCGCTCGCAGACGGGCCCCTTGCTGTCTTCGGCCGATGTATAACGACTGATTGCCAGCCTGCCGTTCATTTCCTTACGCCCACCGAGGTGGTGGAGTAGCATAGCAACGTGAATAAGGGCTGGCTGCCTGGCACATAGGTAGACAGGGCCGGCTGGGATCGGGTGGACGGCAACAACCACAACTCAGTCTTGGCAATCGTGAATATACTGAGCTGCCCTTTTGGGTGATTTGTCCGTCAATGTTTTGCTTAAACCAGTGCGTAAACCAGTCTCAATCCTGGCCGATTTGACAAGCCTCAACAACGCGTCAACCATGCGAAGCTGAAGTGATGCAGGCGTGGCCAAAAAAGCCAGGGCCTGGACCCCCAGAGGCGACGGCATCAAGGCCTGTAGTATCCTCGCTGACCCCGATGAGGGTTGCTCCGCGTCTCCACTTTCCCTCCACTTTACTGCCAGGACGCTTGCTGTTGGCACTGTCATGTATTCTACAACTTTCGGGGGGTTGTCCTCTGGGACCCTCGGAGGGGCTTCGTGTCCATAGATGGGCACATTTTCTGGCCCATTCGTGGCTATAAAGGCTCGTCAATGTTCCCTTTTTATTCATACTTACCACCGCGAACAATCACACCCTCCATCTTGATATCCTTGTCGCAAATATGAACGCCTTGTTTCTCACGCTCACATCTAGTTTGGTGTTTGGATTTGTCGGTGCAACTACTACAGGAAGCGCCCCGCGCCAGTGTGTACGTCGTCACCACCCAGGGGCATCCCTCTCATACTGACATTGCGTTGGAAGTGTGCTGCCCTTTTGAGTCAGAACAGCCTTGCGGGGAGAGTTCTCACCTCGCGTGATGATGGATTTGAGGCTCGACTGGATTCCTACTACTCCGCCAATGCCGCTAATCCACCTCAATGCATGGTGCTGCCTCAGAGCAAGAAGGACGTTGCCACAACCATCCAGGTTTTATCTGAAATTGGATGTGCATTTGGCATGAGAAGTGGAGCTCATTCTGCCTTCGCTGGGTCCAACGGTCTTGAGGGCGGCGTTACAATTGATTTCGGTAAGTCAACTGCTTTCAATGCTCTGGCATTTCTAATGCGAGCCAGGATACATGAATTCAACCGTGTATGACCCATCCACTGGGATTGCTTCCATTGAGCCCGGGTCCAATTGGGGAGATGTCTACTCTGCTCTGGATCGGTTCGGCGTTACTGCTGTGGGGGGCCGGGCGTCTGTCGTCGGTGTTGGGGGGTTTACCACGGGCGGTGGTGTAAGTCGGTCACGAACGACCTCCCAACTTCTCTAGAGACTAACTCTCGGCAGTACTCCTTTCATACCGGTAACAGAGGGTTTGCCTGTGACAATGTCGTCAACATCGAAGTCGTGCTTGCCAATGGTACCATTGTGAACGCGAACAGGCACGAAAATGCGAATCTCTTGAGGGCTCTAAAAGGGGGCTCTGGAAACTTCGGATTAGTGACAAACATCTCCACTAGTGAGTGTCCTGTTACCTCGCTCGCCAACAATTGCGTCATACCCAACCATCTGACCTCTTTTCTCAGGGGCCGTTCCATCAAACAAGATTTGGGGCGGTATCACGACGTATGCCTTGAACAATACAGATAAGGTAGTCGATGCGTATACGAAGTTTGTCAACAAAATGGATGACGACCCGGCCAGTCAAGCCATAGTAACCCTTCTCTATGGAAAGGAAGGGTTCAGCCTTGTCTCGGTGCTGACCAACAGCAACGCCAAAAGCACCGCCCCGGCTTTCAACGAATTTGTCAAAATTACAAACATTTCGAGCACAGCTCGCGTTGGATCCGTAGCCGAAATGGTTCCGGAGTTCACCGGTCCGACTCCCCTCGGTCTATAGTACGTCTCTTATGAAGCTTTGAGGAAGCGCCATGACTAACCATAATACAGTGCTAACTGGATGACCGGCACCGCCTTGCATGATCAACAACTGATGTATTTCATTCTCCGCACAGTCAAGAAATACATCAATCTGATGCGACTCGCCGCGCCATCTTCGAACTTCGAGCTGCTCACTCAGTTCCAGCCGGTAACACGGTCAATGGTGGCTCGTGGCGCCGAACAAGGTGGCAACGTACTTGGCCTGGAGCGGGTGGTCGCGGACGGTCCGGCTCTCATGTGGCTGCTTGCTCTGACAGTGGACACCGCAGAGAACCAGGGGCGAATTTTACCTTTGTTACTCCAATTGGAACGTGATATCAACCGGTACGCTAATGACAAAGGGACTTCAAGGCACTGGGAGTTTTTGAACTACAGCGGCCTGGGACAGAATCCCATCTTGGATTATGGGAAAGTTGAGGTCGATTTTATGAGAAGTGTTTCACGGGAATACGACCCACAAGGTGTTTTCCAGCGTTTGCGAAAGACTGGTTTCCATATTCCCGTGTAGAACACACTCATAGCCAAGAGGCCTGAAGGTGGAACAGGGTATTAATTCGCCGGTTCTGTTCGCGGTAGGAGACCATTACGAGGCGGTAGGCGGATCTCTTTTTACCTAGCTCTGGATAGCAGCGAAATGACGTTCCGAGTCATGTCTCTCAATTCATATATTTCGGGCAGTCATATGAATGGCATCCGCAGAACTGAAGAGATTTGCCTCCTGTCGTATAGACTCGGCTTCGAATGCCCAATGTGGCCTGTGCAGCGCTCTAGGGGGTTTGCGCTCCAGGGTCTAGGCCCACCATGCTCTTTATATGGTCTCATGTTGGGGTGTAGCCCTCAAGGCCTACTGTAGTATCTCTTGAGCCCCGAGACATGTCCCTTTTAGTTCCCGCCAGGGGGGCCCAACCAGAAAGTGCCCTCGGTACCCATAATACAAAGCCACCAACAGAGGGCCAGTAGGGAAGTAATGAGGGTCTCACGAGGGCTCGTATTCCTCCGTAAGCGGTCTTCAGAGGGCTCTCTAGAGGCCCTTAGAGGCCCTTAGAGGCCCTCGAGCAAGCCAGAGGCCAGCGTTCCCGCCCCCTATCACATTATCTATTTCACGGCTACCTCTGTGGGACGTCGAGGTCGCTAAAAGGCACATGTCTCGGGGCTCAAGGAGATGGAAATAAGAAGGCTTCCAGTGTAGAATGATGGTCTTTGCGATTCTCATGACAAAAGCCTCCAGAATCAAGGTTGGTCAGGGATGGCCAACGGTCCTCAAGAGGGTTTTGACACACCAAAGCAGGATTATGGCCGGGATGATGCGCGCAATCGCGCAGAAATGGACGACCACCACTGTTTAGGACTTGTTCTCCCAAGATGAAACCAGCGGACTCATTCTGGCACATGGCTTTTACTGCCGTGACCGCGCGGGAAAATGCAACACTTTGCTCCGCAACATACTTGCTTTTGAACACAAACATCCCCCTAAAGAGTCTATCTCGTTCCCAATTTGCCTGTTTTCGGTGGTAAGGCAGCCAACACAACGAACATCTCAGCCCATCTGCGCGAAAGGCATCACTCTCTGTGGCTTCCGAGGTACAGGCAACAGGTCTCTGCGCCGTTGCTGGCATTCGCAATACTACGTCCGATGACTGCTTTACTGTATTCAGGCTGCATGTGGCATCCCTTGGCAAGAGCAGTGGTGCCACGGGGATCCATAGCGAGAAGTCAGCATGGAGAGAACAATAACCTGGCTGTGATGGCCCTGGAGCAACACCACTGGACTGGTGGCACTGGCTGGCTGCTCCGAGTCGATGATCGCAGCGCTCTGTGGCCCCTGATCGGCCAACGTCCGCCTGCCCAGGCCGGCGGACTGCCAGTCTGCAAGCGTCGACCACCTCTTGAGCTGCCCCTGACGCTGCAGTCACCCCTCCCTGATGTCCGCCAGCCTGTCCCAGCGGCATCGGTCCCAGCCCATGAGGAGGCACATCGCCACCAGTCGATGACCAGCAGCCCCGCGCGAGCCCCTTTCCGAACGCTCCAGAACGCCCGCGTCGCTCCCATCGACAGGTGCGAGCTGTTCGTAGACTGACTCGGCGCGAGGGGCGACCTCAGCCAAGCCTGGCGCCGGGGAGCGCGGAACGCTGCCACTCCTCGTCCTGGAAGGTGTGCCGACGGCGATCGAGGGGACCCATTGGTCACGATACGCTGGGGTTGTCATTGTCGGCCGCCCCTTTGCCGACGTGCTGTGCCGATGTAGAGCTGCAGTTGCCGATGGAAGGGCTTCAAGCACAGCAGACCCCGCCAACGCCGGCCACAGCAGCGGACGAGCGTCTAGATGCCACCAGAAGACCTCCACAGGGCCGGCGCACACTCATCCGGAGCGGTTACTCTCCTACCAAGAAGCGTCTTGGGAAGATAGCTTTTCATATTTGTTTGACTCCATTACCAGAAGGTTCTGGCTGCAAACGCAGTATTGAGACGTACACTCTGCCTGAAATTACAGCCCTGACAAACACACTCCAAGAATATGTACGTAATCGCGGGAATTACAGAATGCCGCAGTGACACAAAACCACCTTAGCCAGGCCACTGCCCTGTTCGAGGCCCCTGAATGCCAGCCTGTTCATCACTCGCCGCCCCTCAGCCTGATGCGACTAAGACCACCAACAGGAGGCAACGCCAGCAAAAGACAAACCCAGAACTTGAAGCAATCGTATGCGACAAAGCCACCGATCTGCGGGCCACAAGGCTGGCGTAGTTGTGGGATTCACGTCTCGTCACCTGCATGCCTGCGCACGTCGCGCCGCTGCTGCTTCGGTTGAGACGGTGCTATCTTCTCTTCCCTTCACTATCAAGGCACAACAGCGTGTTCAAAATCCTATAAGCGTGCTGTTCCTGCATCTTTTGTCAGTTGTCAGACTCAGTCAACGGACAAGAAGCTATCACCGTCTGATCATGTGTTCCCAGGGGATCGGCGCGGACGGCTTGCATTCGCTGCAGAGCTCGTCGCCCCGGTACTCAAAGTGCGTGACGCACGGCTGGCAGCGATGCTGGGTCCTGATGTAGTTGATGCACCAACGGGACACGATGTATCTCTTGTGAGAGCAACGAAACTCACGCTGCGTATAGTCGCACATTTTTACTTGTCTGGGGGAGGAGAGACTGAGCTTCCAAAATGCAGTGAAGGGCAGCCATCTACTACGTGACGAGCATTTTAAGAGACGACCCGGTACGCTGAGCTGCTCATTTCTCGCATGCCGCTGCAGGTTAGTGTTTCCGGCGATTGAGATCCAGTGCAGGGAGACAAGACGCAATCAGACCGATCAACACAGTCTGGGCCCCTCAAGACTAGGCGAGTCAAACGCGAGGTAGGCCAAGCCCCAAAAGCAAGATCGACATGCCTGCCAGGGCCGTCACTGAACCACCAGAGGATGCGAGGGTGGATACTTCCAAGCCTGCCCGACCAGATATAGCGGATGGATGAGTGTGCATAGCTTCAGCTATAGCGAGGCAGCCAAGCGAGCCAGCCATTCGTCCTATCGGGCGGGCATGGAGCGATCATCGCGATCTTGACCCTGCTACATTGCGGAGTTGTTTGTGGGAATAAATGAGAAGGGGGCAAGCAGATGATCCGCTGAACAACGGGGCCGATGTCGAGCAGCAACTGCTGAGGGGCCTGAGCGCACCTGATCATCTCGCAGTATTCGTACAGGCCATGGCCACCTGCTTGCCTGCCTCTTGCAAGCATGGGGCTGCTAAGATCTTTACGCTAGCTAAAGCATCTATGGCCACCCCTCAGACGCCAAGAGCGATAGTCAGGCGCTCACTATACCTAATTTGGGCGGAGGACATGTCCTCCGCCCAGATCCAGACTAGCGAGGTTTCTTGCCCACCCCCTGACAGGGCTTGGTGGACGCTAACTGCTTCAGGACGGAGGACATGTCCTCCGCCTAGATCAGGACTAGCGTGATCTCTCGTCCACCCCCTGACAAGGCTTAGAGTGCGCTAACTGCTTCAGGACGGAGGACATGTCCTCCGCCTAAATTTGGCCTAGCGACAGTAAGCTCCAAACACACCCCTCCATCACGCCACTACTATACAGTATATTAGCTTCTAACCCCTTTAGGACGGAGGACATGTCCTCCGCCCAGGAACAGCATAGTCCATCATCAGCTGCAGTCATCCCTTACTAGGGTTCGGACGCGTACAATTCCTGGCATCGAAGACGCCCAGTCCTCCATTCCCCAGCCCTGATTTCCAGAGCACAGCAGCCCCACCCTACGCTGATTCGAGCTACGCGCCCTGACGTTTGCACCTGGCGCCGTCGTCGCGAAGTGGCATTCAACAGCTGCCCTCACACCTGCCCTCTTTTCACTCCTTTCTCATACTGGTCGACGGTTTTCATCTACCTTCCAGACCTCAAGCCAGTCATGCAGCAGCCTCACAGCACAATACACGACGCCCAAGACCATGACAGCCTTCGCGGGCAGTTCCAGGACTTGCGGCGACCGTGCGGTGACACATCCTTTCAGCGCACAGGCGTCAGCCACGTTGATTCCGTCGTCACAAGCACTACCCATCAGCCGTCTCTTGTCGCGACGCCTTTCCCGCAACAGAGCTTATTATCTACCGTAGTCATGTCTTCCTATCCTGGCACGTCGGGTTTCTCAATCCACCAATTTCAGCTCCTGCAACAAACAACAAGCGGCCAAGGAAAAAGAGACCACCAATCCCAGCTCCCGCAGCAAATAACGAAGGTCCAAGGAAAAAGAGACGACTTTTCAACGTTCCGCAACAGCATCCCACAGACGCCCCAGACTTGGCTGGAAAAGAGGCACGATTTTGGTCTCACAACTACAGACGGCCTTCGCGCAGCATTCCGCCGTCTGATCCTTTCAGATATCCTACAGCCATATTCGGCGACTTCAACCGTCCGGGATAACGTCAGACGCTACGTGACCAGCAAACGCAGGCGCTCTGCATGCCTGTCTACAATTGAGGACGTCATCTTTCTCGGAGAGTGTGATATAGCGTTAGGACTTGGTGTCAACTTATCTCAAGTACACAGCGCTATGAAGAAGTATCTCTCCAGCTCTACTTCGAATACCGTGTTACGACATTATCGACAGGTTCCATATAAGCTTTCGTTATGGATGATCAACTTGTATGAGATTTGCGGATATGCCGCCTTCGAGTTATTCCTATACGGTACGCTTCCCACCTAAAAAGTGAAGGGGCAAGTGCTAATCAGCCGCTCAGCCAACAGGCCCGTTTCTGGCTATGACCGCTTAGTAAGGTCTGCCAGCATCGACCTAGTCTTCCGCGCAGAGGCGCCGTCTCTGATACCGATCGAGTTGCGCAAGAAGGACCCCCAAACGGATCTTACGTTCTACCTCCCCTTTCTCATCTGGGCCAGCTTTCTCGTCAACGTGAGGATAGACTGCTTTGACCAACTACGCCGCCGCAGCTTCCCACTCGCCGGCCACACCTCTGCCGACTTCAAGCGATGCCTCTCGTTCCTCGGCGAAGGCCACCCCGAGATATCCCTCGCCCTAGCACAGTCCACACGCAACGCCCAACCTGTTGAGATCGACGCCGCCGACACCAACGTTACACGCCGTAAACGCTCAGCGGGCTGTGGTCTGCAAGGCAGAGCAAAGCGAGCTCGCACTTGCGATCGCCCTCCGGACGACCCAGCCGCGCCGCATCACACGGCGGAGGAAGCAATCACGGAGAAGGGCGCGTCCGAGGACGACCGTGCAGGTGGTTTCGATCGCCGACACCACGACGCAGCAGAAAACTTCTCGCACGGCGGAGCCCAGCAACTCGCGGCACCCAACCCTCCCTCACAAGCGGCCAGCTCCGGAAATGCTGTGCATTGCGATCTTACGTCGTTCGCTGCTGGTCATGAGCCGCCAGGCTGTCCGCCGCCAGAGCAGTTCTCATACCGTCCAGAACTCCCTACACAAGGCCCTCCACAGGGGCATGTATATGTCGCAGCCGGCATCGACGTCCCCGTGGCTTCTTGCAACACCGGCCAGCCGGATAATGCTCCGGTCGGTCTCATGGGTAGCGTTTCTTCCGAGGGCGCTGTACAGGCTTGGACTCCGGAGCGCCATTGCGGCCCGTACCCGGGTGGATTGGGCTGTTCGGCGGCCGGGGCGGGATCAGTCGGAACCATGAGCAACACCGGATCGGGACAGATAGGTGGGGTTGAGCTATGCGTTGTACTGTGAGGTTGAGCAGCTGCTTGAACCTCTGGCCATATCGTGATTATGATCATTGTAATATTATGCGTTATGGCGCGTATTGAGACGCCCTCGCGCACTTGGTACCCAAGCGGCAGGCCCCATGCTTCCCGTCCCGCCACGTCTTGGTTGTTTCCGGTTGCGAATTCAATGGTGGTTTGAAGACCGCCGATTGGAATGAAAATGTCTGTGCTGCCCGGCCGACCTGTGATAGCGTAGCCGGCCTCAAGCATGACCGCTCGTCGCCTCGATCGTACGTAGCCACATCGTAGTAGCGACTTCAACGTCTCCCTCTATCGTTCGTCCGGTTAGCGTGGCGTCCCGAGGGAGATTGCATCTACCTACGCGTTGATCTATTACCATTGTACATACGTCGCCAAGCGGCGCACACCACTGAAAAACCTGGCCTTTTGCGGCTGCCCAAACTCCATGCTCGTCAAGCCCCACAGGGAAAGGCTTTTCAGTAACCAGAACCGCTTCCGAGTCTTCCGCGAGGCGGCATACTTCGTCCGTAAGCGTGAAAGCTTCGAAGTTCTTGTTGTCCATTTTCGGCATGCGTCATCAGGGTGGTACGACCTCCGCAGCCCCTACGTGGGACGAAGAGCGGATCTTAGGTCTTTTTAGCGATGTTGACAGCTTGGGTACTAAGGGGTTTGGATGATCGGCCCCACGAGGGACGTCGGGTGCGGAAGAACCATGCTCCGTGCGCGACGTCCGACGCCGGAATCGACAGCACGTCAACCCATGTCAACCGAGAGTTATTCTCCAAATCAAACGACCAGCACGCCAACCGCCCGGCCGCTCACCAGGGAGGCGCCCAAGAGAAACGAACCAAATACGAAGCGTTCAGCAGCCAGCCACTGATAACCTACCGAACTATCTTCCCGAATTGAGACTGCGTGTCGGCATGCTCTCTAGCGATGAAACCTACCCCGCGGGTCGGACGACGGACCGTAGGCCTACTGCGGCTGGTGGCAACAGAGATGGATTGATATGGCCTGCCAATTTAAAGGCACATCAGCATTGATGTCGAAGACAGAGGCGGTCGTTGTTGGCACGCGGCAAGGCATGCGCCGGTCTCACGAACGCCCCTATCGCACAGCAGGGCGGCTCTCTGTTGCTACAGTTCTGCTTACAGCACACCGCGTCGGCGGATCGCTTTGCTGGAAAGGTCGAGTCGGTCAGTCGCAAGTGCGAATTCGATACGGAATAAGGTTGAGCTTTGTTCAGCGCGGGTTGGGCGACCGCCCGCATAGGAGCTGCTGTTAGCTGTGCGACTAGAGCTGGTGCAGAAGCCCGTGTAAGGTTCACATGACGATGCCGAGGAGTGATATACGGGTTATGGAGAGCTTGGTCTGGCATGGAACACGCAAAGACATAGACAAGGACACATCAGCTACGGTATGGAATGAACTTGCGAAAGTGCCTGGATATGAAGTATGTTGATAGCTGACCGTTACTAATACTCAAGCCATGGGTAAAACAAGAAGCGTCGTCGCGCCATCAACCGGTCGTTCAACCCTAAGTCCAAACGAATGATATTTGGTCGATTGCGTTGCAACAAAGCAGTCGCGGAACACCATGTAAGTCTGCCGTCAACTTGCGCATACAATGTGATCGGTGGAGTCCTCTGACCCAAGCCACCGTCGCAGTCTCTTGCGGTTGATTCTGAGACAAAGGCCTGGCGAGAATGAGCAGTGGCGCAGTGAGTTCAGGTTCACAGACCAACCTTTGCACTTCCATCTCACAGTTTAACAACTACTTCGGGGCCAGGGATACTGCCAGATGACGTGCTCGTGGATGGTTCTACGCCGGACATGTTGAAGTCTTTGAAGAAGGTAACAAAAACTGAGTGACAGGATACCTGGCGTGTGTAGGTGTCCGTATGAATGAGAAGTGGAGGGTACGGCCTGGGAATCTCCATCGACACAACTGGGCGAACACCCAGTCTTTTAGATCTTGATCTCTCTGTTGAGAACACAGGATAAGACTCGACACGACCAAGCCGTCGTCCGGATCACAGCTCGATGCGATGGGCGGCCGTTGGACACGGCCGCAGCATGTTGCAGCAGGCGTCGTGCTGGTCCGCTGCGATCATGTACGCGGTCAGCGTGGGGACGTCGCCCGGCAAGAACATGAAATCCATGTCTCTCGTGTGAGTGCATTGGTTCCATCCAGGGGCCCAGGAGGAACGGCCGCATAGCCAACAACAACACAGAGAAATGTTCATCAGGCGGCTGGTCTTGCCGGGGGGTATTCCCAGATACGACCATGATTCGTTTGGGTGTTTGTCGACTTCCGCCCCTGGGAAGCATGCTCGGCATCTACTCGCTGATTGTTTGTCATTTACCCTGGACACATCAGGGACAAGTCTGCGGATCATAATTGGCCGCTATCCTCGTCGGTACAGCCCTTGTGGCTGTCTGTTCAAGCCCTTGTTGATGCATCAACAGGCCGGGAACTTTTCCAGCATCGTTCGTTTCAGTTTACAGTCGGGATATCAAGGCCAGTCGACGGTATCACACCTCGCTTTCCATTTGATCAAAAGAGATTTAATCCGCGAAGGCCCAGGCGATGCGATTCTTGGCCAGCTCACTACCTGGAGAAGATAACACTAATTTTAGTAGTGCTTTTGCAGGGCCAAAATGAAATATGATATGCCGCCCTTCGGCAGTCTCTATGCGTACGTCGACATAAGCTCTTTCCAGTCGTCGCGCCTTTAATAGAGTCTGACCGGTAAGGGAGAAGATGCCACCATACACTCCTAGAGAAGACCCATCATGCGGCCAGAGGACAACGAAATGGCCGACTGATCTAAGTCCTTGGCCATGGCTGATCGTAAATGTACTCCGTGCATGTTCCTCGAGAGACTAGTAGCCGTATTAGATCCAGTGTATAAGGACAATCACGTTGTGATCCTCGTGTGTTGTATTAGTATAGCAGGCGCAAGCCAATGGATTAGAACATTCATGCAGCCTTATCTAAGGCAGCACACAGGAAACACGGGAATACACTGTCTACATCTACAATGCAAGCCAGCGTGAGGTCGTCTAGCACTTGTATCAGGATGACAGTGATCTGGCGAGAATAATTTGATGTCGAAAAGACTTTATGTTTTCGGGCGTCCTCCATTTGGTGCGTCCTCCATTTGGTGCGTCCTCCATTTGGTGCATCCTCCATTTGGTGCGCCGTCCGCTTGGTGCGTCCTCCATTTGGTGCATCCTCCATTTGGTGCGCCGTCCGCTTGGTGCGTCCTCCATTTGGTGCGTCCTCCATTTGGTGCGCCGTCCGCTTGGTGCGTCCTCCATTTGGTGCGTCCTCCATTTGGTGCGTCCTCCACTTTTTAACACCCTGTATTTAGTTCGTTTCCTGATTTAGACCGTGCGTCCTCCATTACACGCGTCCGCCATTTCGTGCGTCCTCTATTTCGTGCGTCCTCTACTTCGTGCGTCCTCTACTTCGTGCGTCCTCCGTTTCGTTCGCCTTCTAATCTCTGCATCCTCCTCCGCTTCCTTACCTTTCGTATTGAACTCATCCACTGCTGAAAAAATGGCTGATTGGCGCATTGGCACCATTGATCGTTTTGAGTGGGGCAAGCACAAACGTCCGGAGGCAATGTGTCGGTACGTCATGGAACACCGCCACGATATTTTCAAGAATCTTGACTTCAATGAATATCTGGCGACCGGACTCCAACTGCGCAAGACCGATTTTGATTCGCTGAAAATACTACCTGTCGATGCCGAGGGCGACCACAGCCAGTCTCAAGCAGATGTCGCAAAGATCATGAAGTTATTGGTTTCACGAGCGGTTCGTGCGCAAGCAGAATCGACGAACAAATCCGAGACTTATGGTCATGTTTGGAAAGCGCTATATGGCTTTGGGCGGAAATTGGGGACTAATCTACGTTGCCGCCTGTTGACTGGTAAGCACTATCACCCACATGATGAGGCATTTTTAGCATGGTTTGACATTTGGAGCATCGCAGACGCATACCATTATTTTGCAAAGGACCTCAGCAAACCCGACCGTCTAGAGTTGCAAGCCCACTGGATTGCAAATTTTTCATCAGGAAAGCTACGCAAGAGGCAACGAGTTGAGGAATTGCAACCGTTGGCTGCCAAAACGTCACTGGTCCAGCCTTTGCGTGGCTACATTGGCACGTTTCTGATGGTTGGACTCAACGGTTCATACACACGCCAACAAGACATCAATCATAAGCTCACATCGGGAGTCGAGATGCATTACCCGCGTGAAATGCAGCAGGACTTCCGATTATTTGTCACAATAGATCACTACACTGCAGAAGCTGTTCATAAGGCCTTATCTGGTCCGGCTACTCACCTAGTCGATTTTCTGGGCGATTGGCTTTTCCATGCAATGACGAACAGTCAGAGCTACAAAGCAAGCACCGAATACCTAGACCTTTACTCGTCCGGTTCTGATGGGGATATGACGCTTGAAGTTGCGCTGGACTTCGCAAGCGGAAATGCAATGGCCAGAACGACTTTTCCCGGGCTCTAATAGGAATACTATGTTCTCTTATACCAAATCTTTTGGATGACAACGCTCTCATGCGGCTCAATCAGCGATTCTCCATCCTGTTTGGTCTTCAATGCTTCCAACGCCTCGCGTCCCTTGAGTATCCTGGCGTCCTCAGCCCCTTTCCATTTCAAAGTGTAGCCTTGCTCCTGTCCCTCGATCGTAACGTACTCGACGTATTCGTATCCCTCGTCCTGGTAACTGGCCTTTATCATTCAATCTTACGTGAAAGCCTGACGGTGGTCATCTGTCGGGAGACTCTTACCTCTGGCATCGCCAATACGAATTCTGCAATATCAGATAGTGGCTCGTGTTGCTAAGTGGTAGGAGGCGATAAGAATTCGATCTTGAGACCCTGGGGTTGTCGCCGAGTTAGACTAGTCTTGCAAAGGCTGCGAGCTTTGGGTCCCTTCACTTACTTGATGTCAGCGAATCTGACTTATAGATACGTGTTGTCTTTCATAACGATGAACAGTTATGCGTAGTGAGGGAAGGCTCGCACCCATCGATGCAAGAGACTGTGCCCAACTTTGGCCGTACAAATACTGCTAGGCATGGTCGGGCTGCAACGACAAATTCTCGACCCCGCTGTGAGCGCAGACAAATCGTACGCTCGGAGTAACAGATTATCCCGCGGCTGGACTACCCGACATTAGCCGGACTCTCCGCTTGCTGACACATGCCTGCTTACAATATGCATGACAGGGGTGAACAAGGGGTTCCTGACTGCGGATCAAGTGCAACACGGAACTCGGCCCCGGGCCCGAAGGCCCAAATGCCGTCCCGAATCCCGTCTTTACGTAAGGGAACGGCTACACTACTTTGTAGTCAGCTGCGTCAATCAAGCCGCTCCACGCATCAATTATTCAACGACCAGAGTAGTCGAATGTTCGTGACAATTTCGACAGCCTACCAAATTCTTGGCCGTCTTTGGAGTATCGCGATAACTTGGACTCAAACAAGTTGGAAGTGTTCTGCTAAGTGACAGCTCGATTTTTCGGGTGGTTTGGTGCAAAGCAAAGTGGATATCTGCGGGTCCTTGACGCTGGTGATTGGTTATTGTACGCGTCCGACGGCGGAATCTGTGGTCAGTAGTCGTGGATCCCACAAGGTAGGAAAACTGACATCATGTGAATGAGTGAAAGTTGATCGCAAAGAGGCGATGGTAGTTGACCTTGAGGGGCATAGTACATAAAACACTATCCAGTCCGTTTGTCTTGGCGACTGCGGTCGCTGGGAATTTGTTTAGTTGGCATGGCCAACAGTTTACTGGATGTTGCAACTTTATTATCACGTGCGTGCAATCTTCATAGTTCGGCATTCTTAATTCCTACTTCATTCTTTTCTTCAGCATTCGCCTCGTGCCTAGCTTTGGACTGTCGCAGCTATTTCCGTCTTGTTAACCCTCTTCAACAGTAAGGCATAAGTCTGCTGCGCATTCGAAAGGGCATTTGCTTCCTGCTGTGCTTTCTCCAGCTCTGCTTGTAGCTTTTCGACTCGGGCATCTATGCGCATGCGTTCGTCTTGGAGAGCTTGATCCATGGCAAGATAGTGGGTAGAGTAGTGGAGAGAGGAAATCCGTCGCGCTCGGGGGGGGCTCTTCCGTGATTTGTTGATGTAAATATCTGTAATGAGTCAGCAAGACTCAGCTGCCAATGATGTGTGGCCTCGTACGCGACCGCGATCGCTCCTTTGCCTTAGGCGGGATTTTCAAACCGAAGTCACGTGCACTGGTCAAAGTCCGCGTTAACGACTGAATTCTGAGACGAACCCCACATGAATGGTGAGATGGCATGGGCTCCGTCGTGGTAATCTCCTCCTGTCCGTGGATCTTTGCCTGATGCGATGCCGCTGCAAGGATGTCACACAATGCAGTGCTTGTCTTGAGCTTTTCTTCGGCTTCTATACTGACTAATTACGGCGACGCCGCCTACTTCGCGCAATAGTAGCAACCTAGCCAGGTCGCGGCCGCAGCTACAAATCATTATGACCAAGAGACGATCGATTTAGAACGCTGTAGATTCGTGTAGGGCAAGAGTTTACGTTTTATGGTTGCTGACTGTGGCAGGCTGTTCTACCAGAGTACTCATCTCGACATCCACGAACCCCCCATGTGGGCGAGAAGCCATGCGTGGGTGCTCACCGTTCCCAGTCAGCCCCAGCTAAAGGTGCAGACCTGCAACTGACTGCAGTGTGACAAAAACTGTTCCCAGCCTGATATCCATAACGCGAGCGATTTCAGATGGACTATGGCTCGGCACCGCTGACTATCAGATGGGCTTCTGCGAGGCAAGGATGTGAACGAAGGCGGAGATCATGTAAATAACCATTTGAGCCCTTAATAACTTGGCTTAGGCGTAATAATCTATGTATGAATGTTCGTCCAATTAAGGGATTCCAAGACGCACAATGCAACCCACACCGGTGTGAAGCCATTCATCTGCAAGTTGGATAACTAAGCGTAGTAAGCTGTTCACGCTAAGGGGAGATCTGAAGGTATGGTGCGCTCATCACGGGTTCTGGATGCCTCTAACCTTTGACAGAACCACCAGAACAAGTGCCACGATAACACGCTGATGGAGTTGACGGACTGAGTTGTATCTTTGTCAGATATCAATGGTCTCTCTGACGACAACCACGAGATGTACTGGTACTTCGCAAATCTCTACAAGAACAGCAATCAGGGTATCAAGGGCCGTGGGAAGGGTCGGAGGGTTGCCAACGTCTCCGGCAAAGACGACAAAGTCCGCAAATCTCGGCCAGCACGTTGTCCACCGACGAGGCCGATGATCACAGCGACTTGAGCCATGTGAGGTGGCTACCGTCTGGCCCGCTAACACCGACTATCCAAGCCTCGTCTATGATTGTCTGCCTCAGACAACCCAATTCCACAACGAAGCACAGGGTTATTTGGGGTTTGACTGCTATCATAGCATCCGCCTCACGTAATAAGTTTAGCTTTCACCGCAAGCCCTGGAGATTAGATTTGAAATGCAACAAAAAATGCCCCATGAGAAAGTCCAGCCTGTCCCAGAGTGAATCTGCTCACACGTGGCTCGCCCAGCTTCAGCTCTAGCGTGTGGTGACCTTAGTGGTTGTGTCGGGTAGCTGCCGCGGGGCCGACCCTTGTTTTCCTTCTTGTCAACCCTACGCACCTGCTTACGAACCGCGGTGTTGGAGGACATAGCATCCGATGCCACACTTGTTCAGACATGAGTAGTAAGGCGGTGGGCGAAAACATATGGAACCATCCTGAGTGTCTATTGGGCTGGCATACTGGGCCATGATTATAGCTTACCCCTGTTGCTTCTGGGCTCCACAGATTGCATGTAAGCTGTTATGCTGCGGATTGCTCTGTTGTTTGTTGCATCACTCCTCGGTGCCACATCCCTGCACTCAGCCCAAGATCAGTCATCAACAGAGTATTGCCCTGGTGCATTCGTGTGTTGTTTGCAGCTGCGGCCGGGCTGGTGTGCCTTGCCAGACCCGCCCCGCCGGTTGCCTTTCGCTCGGTCAATGTGCATCCCAGACGGAAGATGCTGGGCTTTCACTGGGACGCCCGACTGTTCTCTCGCTCAGAACATCTCGAAAACCGGCGAATTTCGCATTTGGGCATTCGTGTTTGGTTTGGTTTTCAGCTTCAGCGTCGCCGTACTCAATTCCATACTTGTGATGAGAAGAGTGCACATCGCTGCAAAGGTGTTGATGGAAGGCCCGGAAGTCGATCCTGGGTCCTGTCGGCGTGGTTTGCGAACCACCTTCAGAGGTACTCTGCATTTCGCAAGGCAGCCGCTAAGATGCTTCGCCATATCGACTGGGTCTGTTGTTTGCCCGTCAAAGAACATAAAGAGCTGCGAGCCTGTCTCTGTAGGACAGTCGCCGGCGTGAAAACTTGCGTTCTCAAGGGCGGCATGAGCTTTACTGTTTTGTCACTTTACAACACCTTTCCCAACGAAAATAACATTCAGTCCGTTCAGTCTCCGCACGAAACTCGCAGTGGACCAATTACGCGAACATCACTTTATTCGACGGTCCAAGAATTGCTCCCACGTAGCGTGGAAGGAGGCTCATCATGACTAGAGAGGCCATCATTCGAAAACTTCCAAAAAGCCAGCCGCCCTCCCTGCCAGCTATATCTCATGAGCCTGCCGCAGAGAATACTCCAGCACCCTCTGTGCGTTCTGGTGCAAGCGATGAGCGTCCTGTGTCTCAATCTAGGACGCTTAGGAGTGGCGACAAAGACCCAGTCAACTCTGTCCCAAAGAGAGTCTTGGAAAGGGAAATCGAGGATTTATTCTTGCTTCCCAAGCGAAGCCGGGCTCGCGCGCCGCCAGGGGCCGGTAAGGTCCCGCAGGAGAGAGAGACATTATGGTCCCCTGAAGAGAAGCCGTTGAGCCCGAAGGGCAATACCGAGTCACCCAAGCCCTCGAAGTCTGGATCGTTTGAGCCCCGTAACCCTGAAGTCGACCGGACAGAGGTCTTGATAAAGCAGCCGGAAACGCGCCCGATATCACAGGAACAGCTCGTCGCCGAGGTCAAAGGCATATACGCTGGTCTTGTGATGGTCGAGAGCAAATGCATCGAGGTCGACGATGCCCAAGCTTCAACGACGCAGTCGAGCCCGAAGCTGAACAACGAGCAGTGGCAGGCATTGATCGCGCTCCACCGAACGCTGCTGCATGAGCATCACGACTTCTTCCTGGCATCGCAGCACCCGTCCGCGAGCCCCGCGCTGAGGCGGCTGGCGAGCAAGTACGCGATGCCGGCGCGTATGTGGAGGCACGGCATCCACTCCTTCCTCGAGCTCCTGCGGCACCGTCTGCCCGCGTCTCTCGAGCACATGCTCACCTTCATCTACCTGGCTTACTCAATGATGGCGTTGCTGTATGAGACGGTGCCGACGTTTGAGGATACCTGGGTCGAGTGCTTGGGCGATATTGGGAGATATCGGTACGTTACGCTGCAAGATATTTGAGCAAAAGCTGACCCTTGCAGGATGGCCATCGAAGACGACGACCTGAAGGACCGCGAAGTTTGGACGTCCGTCAGCAGGCATTGGTATTCGAAAGCAAGCGACAAGGCGCCCACGACGGGACGACTGTACCACCATCTCGCCATCCTCGCGCGGCCTAATGCGCTCCAGCAGCTCTTCTACTACTCGAAGAGTCTGTGTGTCCCGATTCCCTTTGTTTCGGCCCGCGAGAGCATCATGACTCTGTTCGAGCCTCACCTCAACGGATCGCCCACACGCCTCCAAGAGATCGATGCCGCCTTTGTTCGAGCTCACGGTATCCTGTTCTCTGGGCGCAGGCAAGAGCAACTGGCACCCTCCGTGGACGAGTTCATCGGTCTTCTGGACAACCACATCGGGCGAACCACGCGACGATGGATGGAGAGCGGCTACCATATCGGCATCACGCTTGGCTGCTCTCTCCTCGAGTACGGCAGCGAATCTAACGTAATTATGCGAACAATCAAGTCAGGGGCGCGCACCGACGAACCAGATACGGCAATGCAAGGCGTCGAAGCCGCCGCTCCATCCCACAAGTTTCTTGATGCCCTTGACTTCGCCTGCCGCACGCACGATGTCGTCTTTCGCCGCTTCGGTGACCCCAGCGTCATCCCGTACCTTCACGCCACACTATCTTTTCTTCACCATCTTTCAAAATTCCCCGTCGCCATGGCTCATATCGAGTCCAAGATCCCCTGGAAGCTCATCTCGCTCATGCTCAACACGCTGATAGGCACTTGCTCACGTTTTGACAAGATCGAGGGTGAGGCCTTTCCCCGAAACGAGAAAGAAAGCCCACGCCCGCTACCCGACGATTTCGCCCAGCGTGGCCTTCTCTGGGTTGAGAAGTACTACCCCGCCGACTGGTTCACCGCCGCGAAGACCGACGACGAAGAGAAGTATTTTGAGGTGGCGTCCATGATGGAAGAGAGGCAGGACCGGTGTCTCTGGTTGGGAAATCGCATAGCATCATCAAGCGCGTGGCTGACGTACCACAAGAACCTGAGGCGGTTCAGTGTCGCACCACGGTATGCTATTGAGATTGCCAACCTGCCGACAGATTCGGACACTGTTCGTGATACACCGATGCAGCCCGATGGAGGGGGGGCAAGAAACGGCGCCGATGTGGACATGCCGGATGCATAGGTGCTTTGTCAGCTTGAGTTGGAGGGATGTGGCTGCATGTTGTAGATTCACCAGAGAGCGGCATGGGTCAGCGGAGTTAGGCGTCTATTTTGGCATAATGCACTGGTCTCGCAGCCCTGAGAAAGTGTCCAGATTCGTAGTCCAAGGAGCCTCCAGTGCCTGCTTGTTCAGTGATGGCCGGCCGAAAGCTTCCGCCCAATTCGCAGGATGGCCATGGCGGGCGTCCACGACCCTGAGTCCAGGCCTCCACAGGCCAGTCGCCGCCGCATGGCACAATGATTGGCCGTGTGCCTTGGATCGTCTGCGGCCCATTGTTGCGTTCTCATGTTGTCATGAGACGAAAATGGCTTTCTTCTCGAGACACGACGTCCCTACGTGGGTGGGTGACAAACGCTGCTGGCGTCCATGCGGAGCCGTGGAGCCAGATTCAACCACGACGGCAGGGGCGTGTCCGACGAGAGAGACGCCAACCAGGGCAGGCACTCGCCGATGCACGCAGGCACCAGCAGGCCGTATGGGTGGCCGAATTGGCCGCGGCCGCTGGCGCTGGAGGTGTGGGACAGCTGGGCGTGTCGTTTGGATGCTGCATGGCCTCCCCGCTGCAACGAGAGGGTGTGGGTCGCAGCAGAAATTGGACGGCCCAGCTGCTGCGTCCCAACAGAGATGCGAGGACGATGGGCTGCAGAGGGTACCTCTGGGTACGCGACTGGCCCGCGCGCGGCGGTGGAGACGACGACCGGGGCTCGATCTGCTGCGGGCTGCGACGGGAGCCCCACCTTTGGGGATCGCCCAGGCTCCGCAGCTTCGTCCACGACGCGCGCAGCGTCCGGCTAGGTGCGGTCTTCGGCGGTAGAAGGTCCTGCTGCTGGTGATGTGTCAGGAAAAAGCAACGAACGCGGTTTCGACGACGCGGTTTCGAGGATGACGGCGGCGACCGAAAAAGAACCGCTGCCAGACTCATCGACCGACTCTGACTTTCAAACACCGGCGATGCGTGCGTGATGGCCTCCGTTGGACTTCCACCGCCCAGCTCGGCTGAACAACAGGCGCGAGATTTGGGTATGCCCAGCAGTGTATACCCCTATCGATCGGCGACGAAGCATCCTGAGATTGCAGCTCCGGCAACCGTCGGGCCACAGTAAGCGGACACGACATCAATGATGGGCCCCTTCGATCACTGACTCAACGCAGCACGCCCAATACCATGGCGTTGTCGAGTGTGCAGCACATCTTCGTGCGGCCTGCCGAGCTCCGTAGTACCTCGCAGCATCCTCGATACATCGGGTTCGACATCGGAGGCGATGTAGGGGCCTATCTGGCAACCATCCAGCCTAGAGCGCCTCCTTCAACCGTGACAGCGTCCAAGGTTGACGGCTCGATATCCGTCTGTGATGGCGACGAGATCCAAACGGGCTGGGTCGATGATTATTTCGGTCTGAGTGACGGCAAAAGGCCCTATGGTGGCGGTTTTGGCTGGGAGTCGCAGGAGGCCGACATGATGGAGAGTCCTCGGTGGCCCCGGAAATTTGTTTGTTCGTGGTGTTCCGAGCGGTGGAATGTGACACATTGGCCACAGGGCGGGACGTTGAAAGGTACCTGCACGATAGGCCTCGATGCCGCTGCCTCATGCGGCGCGTCCTTGGGCTTCACCCGCCCGCTGCTGACCATGGTAGGGCACCACAGCGCTCATCGCAGAATGATTCCCTGGCTGACGCCGATGACGATATTTAGCAGTACTACCTGGACCACGACCACACCGCGGCAGAACCGTGTGTTGGTGGGCTTTGCCAGCAAGCCCGGGACTCACTGTTACCCGGCTGCTGCGATGGTAATGTGGCCGAGTCACCATGGGAATCAGCTTATAGCTGCGTCATGGACCACTGTGATGTTGTTACCGATGCCAGACATAAGATGAGGGTATATTTGCTTCCCTCGCAGCAGCGTATCGTCTGGCTAATCGAGGATATCAGAAACATTTGAATGGCAACACAAAAAAAGGACATGGTGTTTATGTATCGGGACTGGCTGGGCGCATCAAGAACCACGACTGCCTGTCCTCAACGGACCAGGCCGTCTCCTCACGTCTGATGGGTTTATTCAACGATTTAGACTCCCGGGGACAGATACCCATGTCACAATCCGTTCGGACCGTTCTGGGTGCAGACAAAATCAGCAGCCCGGCCGTCCTGGGAGAGCATAGGCAATGGATGGTGTACCTTGGCCTCCATGCTCCGGAGACATTCAAAGCTTACTGCTTTGGCGCAACGACCGAAAAATGATACTATAAGTTATACAACCTGGACGAACCGACAGAGGAAGCCATGCGAGACTTGATGGGTCGCAAAGCGAGGTCTTCAATGACTTTCTGATCGCGGTTTGTCGACCTGCCCACTGTATCGTATGCAGCCAGCCAGAGAAAATACAGAAATGAATCTCCATCTTTCTCCATCGTCCAGAGACACAGCTGTGTCGACCTCATCTTCGCGCCAGGTCGCGAACCATTGGGCCACGCCAAGACCACAGGAGGCTCCCAGCCCCCGTTGCCGAATCCTCCGCAAATGTCTTGTAACCTGACAGGTGTGCCACGCAGACACGACTCTTCCCCGCGGGCATATTGGTGAACGCACCGATTGTCATCCGAACCGCCGTGTCCAGCACATGCATCAAGCTCCAAAATAGTTGGCGATAGGTTGGCGCTGGAGACGGCCCGCTGGGTCCCGCTGGTGTCTCCGCACCGTCGGCCGCTGCCTCCAGATCTGCCGGCCCGGCTGCTCTCTTCACCGGCTGCGTATCCGGCGACTCCTTGCTACCCGAAGAATACGCCAACAGCTCTTCAGGGGTGATCCCCTCGGTAACGCGCTTCCAGTAATCGGCAAGGATATCAAAATCCGACGGGGGCGCCGCTTCCCGAATCTTGCTCGCATTCACCTGGGCTTGCAAGTACTTCAAGATTGTTCCGTGAATCGAGTTCAACTGATGACCCAGACGAGTCGCCACGGTGTTCTCAGACTGATTGCTGAGGTGCAGGAGCACATCATACAAGAGCGACTGGATAAACTTGCATGCGTGCCGTCGCAGGATGAATTGGGCGCTCACTCGGAGGTACCAGACATGTGACAAGAATTTTTCTTCTTCATCGTTTCCTTTGCTGTTATCGTCAGCTTCTGGATCTTTCGTAGTAATCGAGATACTCACAAAGCTTGCTGTCTGTCCCTCGTCGCTTTCACATACTCACGGCAGAGGTCGCGAAAGGCCCATGTCCACGTGTTCCAGATGATCAACGTGAGTGGTACGGCAAGGATTGCATACCACGGATCGGAGAGTGTTAAAGCGATTCCAATCACGATCTCGGGGCCTTTGATGCACCACACGCCCGCAATCGTTCCCAAGCAAGAAGCTTTGTTTATGTAGCCGCGATCGCTCGGTTTGGAGGAGCCGTCTAACAGTATCGTCGCGAGGCTTTCCAGAGACAGGCCGACGATGTCCATTGAGAACTCCTGAAGTTGCTCTACATGGCCGAGCAGCCCTGGCTTCAACCTGACAATCTCTGTCGGAAGGTCATAGCTGACCCAAGGTGAGAAAAGAACGGGAAACAGATCGAGCGCCCACAGGGCAGCACAAATGAGGACGAAGCCTACGACCGTCCAAGGAACGAGGAGGCCCCCCTGTTGCATGTAGGACACCATTTTGCCGCAAGGGAATGATCTCACATCGATCGAAACCGATCTCTCGAAGGCGCCCTCGCGCGGTATTAATGGACGCGCTGGGCCGGAGCCGTCCTGTCTCGTTCGCATCCTCTGGTGTTCCGCTGGCTGGACCTCATGCATCGCTTACGCTGGCTGCATGAGACTTGCAGCGGCCAGACTTCGCAAGCTGGTCGAGTTCCTTGGACTACTGCAGACGTCGATCGACAAGACCTGCCATAGGGCGCTCGCTGGTGGCTTGCAGTACCTGAGCTCCAATACGGTATTGCATGAATGTACCTGCACGCAACCGACTCGGGAATGTCACCTCAATGTTGCCGTTACCGCGTAGAAGACGGTGGCCGTTGGTCAACCGCGCGGTCTCTCTAGTCAGCTTCCCGTGGTATTGGCGAGGATGGACATGGCCTTGTACGCATGAGGTTGAAACTGCCTCATCGAGTGATCAAAAGCAGTAGCGTGACGGATAATGGAGCATCTCAAACGCAAAACCAAAAATTCACGGCTTTCGGTTGTAGCTGCGGACGTGAGCACGAGTACTTTGAGTTGGCAGACAGAGGCATTGGCACAAGAGGTGCGGTCCTATGCTGGAGATGCTCATGTAGACGCCGGCATGTGTCTTCAATGAAAGACGTGCTATCCTGACAAGACTCGGATGTCATTCTCAAGACGTCCGTCGTTGCTGCCGTAGGTCTCAGAACCCCTGAACGGCCAGACATGAATTCGCCGGAGACCTATCGACGGATGTCCAAGTATATCGCACCCCGATCCCGAATCAAGGCAAGGTTCATGACTTTTGAGGCTTCCGCTAGTTCCATGTCGCATCATTCCCTTTCCAGAACGTTGCTTCAGGACGCCCCTGTTCGTTCAATAGCAGCGGTCCCAGCGGCATTCGATCGCCGCGCCTACATCGCATGGGGCTCCACCGAGCTGTTTGTTATATAACTCTCCATTGACCCGGCAGAGACATGACCAGAAGGACATGACCAGAAGGACATGACCAGAAGGACATGACACAACAGCCATCACGCGAAGATGAGTAACGCCACAAGCAGCCCGAACGACCTCAACATCGTCGCAATCATCGATAACCATCGGTGGAAGCTGCTATACATATTCATCACCGGTTGCACTCTGAGTGTTTGTGTGTTCGGCCGCAGCCTGTACGAGCAGCACAAGAGGAAGGCACTAAGCTGGGACAATGGTGAGTAACATTGGGAGGTTGAAGCAGGCCGGACTGACATCTCTCAAAGCAGTCATAGGGCTGTCGCTGGTGAGCGCGTCTCTGGATCGAAACACTCGCTAGGATTTCTGCTGACGACAGAAGATCTTCGCCATCGTGATGCAGGTGTTGGCCATCACACCAGTGAGGGCAGAGATTCAGGTACGTCTTGTGACAACATCAGCTCTCTCATGTCTAAGGTTTCGTAGCTCAAAATGGCCACGGCGTTGTTCGTATTGTCCAAGTCACTCTCCTCGACATACGTTCTGCTGCTTCTGCGCCGGATCGGGAATCAAGTAGTGCGGCCTACTCTGACACATTTCACGATTGTGGTAGCTGTCGCCATCATCGCCAACGTCATTGGAGTCGCAGCACCTCTAGCCGGTTGTGTTATCTCGGAGACTGCTTCTGAGGCGTTTTGCCATCCGATGGAACCAGTCTTCCTTGCGTCTATTGCATTCGACATCTTCAAGGGCATTTGGCGTTTTGCGTTGTCATCTTACAGAGTCCATCAATTAATAATAAACAGCCTTGCTCAGAGAGTATTGCTCCTAGCCTACTTGGTTCTCGGCCTCACGTACGTCCCACAGGAGTTTGACGGCTGACCAAATGCTAGAAAGCTTCCCAGATCCACGTGCGTTCGTGTTTATGTGTTGGTGCAAATCGCGAGTTCTGATAATGACCTGGCGCGCGATGTTGCCACCGGCATCACATGGTCGTGAGTTGGCTGGAATCATCATACGAGAAAGACGAGCTGACTCTTCGCAGGTTCTTGGAGGTCAATTTGAATGTGATCGGTGCTTGCCTTCCTATGGCGAGATCAAGCCCAAAACGCGTTATCCCCCAAATGCCCGACGTACCACTTCGAGCCGTTCTACCTCACACGTCCTCAACGTCACACTCGAGTAAAAATCCAACGCATGAAGGGCGGAATAGCACTGATTTTCACATACGCAAACTGGGTTATGGAGGTGTCTTGATTGATGACGGGGACGGGCAGCCACAGAAGAAGTACATTGATTCGATCAACGACGCATCGTCAAGCTTCGCGAGCGAAGAACTGTTTGTGAGCTCAACAGACTATGACGACACCGAGGCATTGCGTGGCGGGCTGCACAAGCCGCAGTTTTGAGGGGTCGCAAGGCAGCACGGGGGAAAAGGCAGCAGTGGCGCACGAAGGGTGTAAAATGAGCCACGGTCGAGGAACGACATAGCTCCGACTGGCTTGCAGATTATCAGCCGCTGGCTTGACAAACTGACCTGTCGGCCAGTGCTGTTAGGAAATTGAGGCATGATTTGGGGCAAGTTACTAACATTGCGATAGTTTGGTATCGTCGGTCATTGAGTGGGCGCCGGCAAGCAATATGGCGAAAGATACGTTATTGCCACAGCTTTGTCACCCGTTAGGTGGATGCTTTGATGAAGATCACGTCGGCTTGGATATGGAGTCGAAGCGCGACCCGGTTGCCGGTCTATATTGGTTGCTGAGTGCTTTAAGACCAATCCACTCGCCCAAGCATTATCGTTCCTTGTTAACTTATCTTATGTAAACCTTGCACGCGAAGGCGCACTAACCTGGACGGACAAACCTCTCAAGCATTCACCACCATTGAACAAATTCCGTCCCGGTCGCCGCCTCCATCTATCGTACGATGAAGAGTAAGGCGTGAAAAGACACGGTAGTCTTCATACGCCATTGACTCGATCGTTGACTCGATTGTAAAGCCAGTTGTCCCCCAATTAAGATGTCAGCCTCCCGCCTGCGGTCTGACTATTCAACTGGAACGTACATTGCAGATGGCAAAAAAACACGCGCTGATATAGTTGTATGCAACGACCTAGCGCTGCGAAACCCAAAATCCAGCCAGTCTTCTTCCATTCGAATTTTCTTTTGCACATTTCGCCGGCTTGGGGGGCACCTTTTGACTGACGTATGAAGAAGCCCAAGCTTTAGTGTGCTTTGTATCCAAAGCCGGTATTCTCAACTCTCCACACTGTTGTATGACGGCCACAAAGACATTTCAGATCACAACCGAGCTAGTAGGGCCTCCGATTTGACCAATTGCTTGCCGCGCTCAAGTCCCTGCCCTTAATCCTAGAATCTCGTATGTTCTCAGGGCCTGGTATGGCTGTTGTGAATCGCGGCAGAATCGCGAGCCACGGGAAAATCGACCCCGGCCCCTTCAAGCTCTATAGCGCAGCGCACAGCGTGACGCCAGCGATCAATATCCTGATTGCGACAAATCAGTTATAATCCGAAGCTGGTGTGCGCTAGGTCCTGACATACCCTTTGCAGTGGCTGATTACTGTGAAGCAACTTGAAAAACGGCTTGGCGAAAAGGGCTACTAGCGGACCAACTGGTCTACAGATGTGTATCCTGGGTGACTGATGGCATCTGAGACAGGGAACATTCTTCTTCTCGCGAATGGGGTCGTTGGGAACTATGCTTTGGCAGATACCGAGGCTCACTCCTCGAAGCGCGGATAGTAGGCATCCATAACAAGCCGTCATGTTCGGAGGACCCTCGGTGTGTGTTGGCCCTGTTGGGTTCAAAGCCTCTGCATTTGTTGCTCTTGAGGCATATCGTTCCAATTTCCTCGTTTCTGGGAGTTCTGTCAGATTGGACCCAAAATATGTGCAAGGGTCTGCGAAATACTAAAGTCAGGGCCCGATTTCGATTGGCCGATGTCAGCCTTGCGCTTCCCTCTCATAGGGTAGCCCGGTGCAATCGCGTGCTGGGAAGAAAACATTTCTGTTGATGTAATGCCATTCACCTGGCGCTGGTCCTGGTCATTGGGCCCTGTGAAGATGTCAGGCAACAGCAATCAAACGGCAGAGTGTTAGTGATCATACTGAATTGAGAGGTGAACGTAGTGAAGAATTTTTGGTCCTGAGTCTGGGAAGGACCATTTAAAACGATTTCCAGAAACCGCTTGTCAGCAGAAGTCTGCGGATGTATGGCGTCCTGCATGTTTGTAGAAGTACCCCTTCAATATAGTATCGCAATGGGACAACAACATGACCAAGAAGAAGGGCTCAGTGTAGGAGCTTTTCGCGTGCCGAAGGTATTTATACCAGCACTCTGAGTGCATGCATGATTAGGATGCGGACAGCAGACTTCCGCGTTTTGTTGATATGCGCAGATCGCTGCAACGAACCGGTCCACGGTCATCTGCGGTCATGGATTTTGACCCCTGACGGTACACGTCTGTGGCGAGTAACGTGCGGTCAAGGGCATACTGACGACAAAACGTGAAGATGGCTATTGGTAAAGGGGAGCAGCAGGGATCGCGATGGTAGGGGTTATGAGATACCCTGCAAAGACCCCTGTGAAAGCCCTTGCTATCCGAGTCGTCTCTGTCACACCCCAAGAATAGGTGCAGGCCCGTCACACAAGTTCATTACACACCAGAATGCTTCCAGTATAAAGCTACCTTGGTTATGAGCGGAGGGTTGGCTCCGAGAACATAGAAAAAGTGACTAATCGTGTTCAACCTTCCGCGACTGAGAGTAACCCACTTGACCGCAAAGAATCATGGGTTTTCTTCTGGGTCTGCAAAGTAAGCTGGCCGTTCTAAAGGAAATCCCGTTAAAACTCATCTTTCTAATTCCTGAGCAGTATCAAACGCAAAACTATCTGGAAACACGGAGGGACCCAAACAAACAAGGCTGGGAATATTTGATTGGAAAATACTGCATGGTCTGCAAGGCAGAATTCGTGTCTGGACAGCTTCAAAGCGGCGATTCCCTTGTCGGAGGTGTTACAGACGTGATCAAAGTGATACCTCATCTCAGAGGACGAGGACGATAACGTGGTTTACATCTGTGGCGCTCATGACTATCAAGTCATAGGAAAAGCGACGCAGAGCAGTCCGGGCTTCCGCTTTCGGAACGGACGTGGTCTCAAAGAGCTCTGGCAAGAATGTGGAAGAGATCTATGAATAATAATAGGCGCATGCGCTGCGGTCATGGAAGTGTAGGGAATATAGAGAAAGCGGCTCTCGTTCTCGATAGATGCTGCCTTGGAAAGATCTTTCATTTCGTGCTTTCCTCCGAGATGGGCAGCGGGGGTAGATGAGGGGCACAACCAGGGCTGCCAGGTACCAAGTCTCTGTGACTATGGTAATGTGTCATGGATATGGGTCATATCAGGGAGAGGCGGCGTTCACGCAGGGCCAAGAATGTGCTGTTCTGCATTGCTTCTATCCTGACTTGACTTATTTGGGTAGACTTAGCCAACAAAGCGGCGTGGGGTAGGTAACGAATGCGATAGTGGTCAATGGAAAGGTACTAGTCTGGAACCGGTCGTTGAAAGTCACTTGGCGTCTTATGCCGAGCTTGGAACGAGCTCCGAAAGTTGATACCAAAGTGAAGCATGGGGATACGAGGGTCGTCGAAAAACGATCCCTCTGGGTCGGCAAGTCCGAATAGGGGCATTCTGGTGGCTTTGCGCATGTGGTGAACTTGAATGCGGCGTGGCCGAGAAGATACTTTGGTCGACGACCGACTCAATAGGCAGACATCATCCCGGGTCCAACCATATAGGGGAAGAGATACAAATGACTACACATCCTGGTAACACTCATCTCGGAGAACTTTCTCTTAATGGCAGGGTCTTTTTATGTATGCGGCGTAGAATGGAAGGGAATAAGGGGCATTTCGACGAGGGAGGACGACGATTCCAGGGTGGGAGTTGAGAAACTTGTACATATGTAAAAGCGGTGGTTTAAACTGAAGTTTGAGCCCTTAACATCTTCAAGGGTCCTGCGAGCTTTCAACAATGGAAGTACCGCAAGAGTGCATGATACCTGGTATCAAACTTTTACGAGAAATGCTTGGATATGGCGACTTGAAAGTTGCCAAATCACGGGCCTTCTGGAAACAATTTATTTCATTCTAGGCATCGTTCAAAAGCACTGATGGGCGAAACGGCCAGGAACTAACGGCATGGGCTGGCGATCAAAAGCATCTCTCAGAGATGGCATGCGACTTTTTGCAAAAACACGGCAGCAGGTTCTGGCCAAGTCGGATGACTGGAACGGGTCCATCATCTCTCGTTTGCCCCGACGATCAAACAAAGTAAGTAACTGTTTTCCACGTAGCTACTCAAATCATTGACTGAAAGCCTTAGAATCAAGCATTACCTCACGCAGCTGTTTTTTAAATATAATTACCAAGCACGTGCGCAGAAATATAGGAAGAGCAAAGGGAGCCCGGCCAGAGAAGCCCCAAATGTTACGACCGCTACAGTTGGTCACTGTAGGTTTGTAACTATATAGTGCAGAACAGGGGATAATGACAACGGATTTGTCATTACCGAAGCTTTTGCTTTGTGCCACAGTTGGTTGCCCTGACCTGCTCGTAACACCAAACCAGACACCGGCGTCATCTATGAAGCCAATGTGTCCTCCAACCACTAGGAATGGTTTCTATGGAGGGTTTGGCAAAAGCCTGACTTCACGCCGGCCAGCTTTGCAACCGCAGTCCAAGAGATATCACAGACACCCGCTACCTAACGAGCCAGGAAGCTCACGTGCGAATGCTCAATCACGCCTACAGCTTATGTTATGCGACGAAGCTGCTTACTCGAGATATTCCCAGCATTCGACGGCACCTAATCCGGCCAAATTCAACCAAAACCAGCTGCCGCCGTTGAAAGACGTCTTACCCGACATGTTCGACCAGAACCGGTTGCTGCCGTTGGGGCCTATCTCCCCCGTCAATGATAGCAACTATCGGGAAGGCGTCTTGCAGCCCTCGTCTCCCGACATCTCAGGTGAAGTACGTCCTGCGAAGAGACAGCTTCCGGACCCTGGGTACGCTACTGATGGTAGCAAGCGACCTCGGCACGGAAGCAGAGATCCACCCATCGTCATCGACTGAAGAAAGTCGTGGGCAATGGCGAGGGAATCGCCGAGGGGAGCAGAGATTGGTGGCGCTAAAAGGATTTGATTTGGGAAACATAGAGAATTGTATGTAGTGAATGTTAGAATCGTTTGAAGCTTCCTTTAGCATTTGCTACCACTCTGCAACCGGTTGAGGTGCATAGGCACCAATCCCATCCATCTCCGGCCCCCAATCCGGGTACTCTTATAACTAGCTTCCCGACTAACTTGAGCTCGACCCCGTGAGATAGTTCAGTGCCATCTCGGCGGCGTCCTCCTTCGCGTTGTTCAAATTCTTCCCGTCATACCAGAACCGCGCGGATAGCGTGCGCCCGTGGACGGTCACCCGGCTGGACCACGCCGTGCGCCCTCCTGCCAGAGTCAGAACCACTCACGACGACCTTGTGGAGACGTACCTCGCCGGTCGGAGACGATCTGGAAGACGGGCGGAAGGATATTGGCCCCTCGGCAGGCATCTGGAGACTGTTCAGACTTCGCCATGAAGGAGAGGCGTCTTTCTTACCTTCGAGACGCTCCTGCCAAGTCCCCGCCTGACTGTTGTAGGAGGAAGCAGACATGGTGAAAGCGCAGAAATGTGTGACTACCGGGTCGCAGCACGCTCGTTCCGAACGGATCGCACTTTACTTATACGGATGGCGCGCAGGACGAAGATGCAATGCCCGCAGCACGTCGCGGGTCCACGGCGGATTGGCCTGTGCTCTCGGCGTGGTGACCCACATTTCGCAGTGAATGACGTCCTGGGGCCACCCTGGCACGGCGGAGCTCACCGGCCCCGCCCCGGTGTTCCGGCAGCCGGAGCAGTTCGCGGCCGGAGCCTGGTCCTGGCGTCTTCGTGGTGGGGTGCAGCGAGAGCCCGTTTTGGGACGCATCCCACTTGCGCTGGCGCTGTGCGTTGGACGCAGATGGCGCGTGGGTTGGGGCGTGTGCATCGGCGAATGCGCCTGCTTCGGGGTGGCGGGCGCGGGCGTTCTCCTGCATCGACCCTCGCTGTACAGCGTTTTTGGTGGCAGGTACACACCATCGAGCACCCTGCGCGGTCGGACGCCGCGGGACCAAGGATCTGAGAAGCTGTGCGCCGTGCCCCAGTCGAAGGGCTGCAGCGCGTGGCAAGCGAGATAGCGACCGTCGGACGGTCGATGCCTGCACGGCCGATAAGGTTAGCGCGGTCGCGTGGCGGCCAGTCGTCTGATGGCTGGACCCACCGGCCACGGCGAAGCCTGTCTCGACTACCGTGGACGTCGCTGGCAGAACTGGGAAGTGCCATTGAGTTTGTCCGCGCTCTGCATGTATTCGGGCGGCCTGCTTTGCTGGGGACACAGCTCGGATCCCAAACTGCTGTATCTCCTCTTCCGCTGCGCCTTGACCGCTACGCCGGCTCTTTTGAGCAACTGGTGTCAAGTAAACATGATTGCCACGGGACAAGGCATGGGCACGTAAGAAAATGATTCATATGAGAAAAGGGATCTGATGTGATAGTAAAACAGATCCGGGTATTTGAAGTACAGTCCCGTGGTCTTGAATTGTCTGCAGCCGACGCAGCGCATAGCTGTGGTGGTGCGCCAAGTTCTGGTTGTTAATGGTCAGGGTCTGCCAGAGATACGTATGCACCCGGGACCTCTGCCACTTATCTTGGTTGGTCATTTGAGCTGACCGCTACTGGCTGAAGATCAAGCCGGCGGTGAACCTCGCTCTAATGCACAAATTGACGTATCATCTAGGTTAGGCCTACGTATGGCTTCAGTCTAACTGCTAGTCTGCAATAAACCGTCCGAGCATATCTGAAAAGGTCTGAAAGGAAGCGCGTTCCATATGTGAATTGCTGAAAACAGTTTCAAATATCTCAACACCACACTACATATTCTTTCAGTCGTAGATTCATTTATACGCGTCATATTTACGAATAAAAGATTGACCACTGGTGCGAAGACGACAACGGAAGAAAGTATCTTCCCCAACATGCCTCAACCTTTGTTTTTGAATTCCTCAAGCAGATGGCCCAGGTGGGTATCATCTCTCAAGTTGTAATGGCTCGATCAGGCCGACACGTGGCGGTGTGTGCTGTTGCTTCTCTCTGGGTGAATCATTACACCGATATTTGCGTGGCCGTAGGTCCGTCCTGGCATGTGCCGGGGATACTTCCCACACTCATTTTAATCCCATGTATGGAAAAAGTGGTTTGAAGAGAGTTGTGGGGGCTCGTTCAATTCGCAGAGCCTTTCGTGACTCGCGGTGTGATAAACGAGTCCATGACTATATAAATTAGTAACCCAACAATTCATTGCCAGGCTTCTACAAGCTCTTTATTGTTCCAACTCCTAGTTTTCCTTGCCTACGCAAGTTTATCGATATATCATGCGCGGTCCTTGCCAATGTTGGTGCGAATGCACCAAACCCGTCGATGAACCGAATTCGAACTACTGCACTTGGTGCTCCAAACGATGCCAAAAGTGTTAATAGCGTTTCAAGAATAACTGCATCGTGCATTCTTGATAGACAAAATTTTTCAGTTTTCAGATTTCTATCATCAACGGACTTTCGCCAATTTTTGCCATTTCTCCGAGCAACCTCCGTTATCTAGAGGAAGCAGTACGCAATCGCTGGTGCCTGTGAGAACTTCCATTCAGAAGTCATGATACACGTTTAACAATCACTAGGTTCAAAGGCCTCAAGCCATGATGTGTGTGAGGTCAACATCACGTTCCTGCGCTTGGTTGCCGGCAAGTCATCTACTGTGATGACCTCTTCTGGATTATCTTCTAATATCAATAGTGGAGTAGTCGTAGGACGTTGAGCAGTGAGCTTTGTTTCTTACTTACCAGGGAGATTATGGTGCGCAATTTCGTTGCAGGTCTTCGCAATTAGAGGAGAGGCCTCTAGGGCCATGCCATTTTGTATTACTTAAAATCCAGTAGAATGAGGGTGGAACAGTTTCATGGAGCATTGCAATGGGTCCTGGGAGCAGTCGATCATCGAGTATTCCCGCCGCCGCCCCCTTGTTAATGAATTACACCTTGGTTAGTGAACGTGTCATGTGATCTTCTAACGTTGCGGTGGAATTGCACGATGTTAGTCGGATTATCACCATTTTTTTGAAACTCTAAATGAGCTATGTTGCTATACATAGACTACAACATTCCAGTCTGCCGACTTGGCGTCCTTGATGTAGTTGAGATCAGGGAAAATTTATTGACCCGCGCAGGGTCTGCCAAATTTGCGAAGGCTCAGCAATGCGCCCGCCACTTGGGTCAACGAATTAACTGGAGCAAATTCCATCTGTACCAGCACTGGCACCGGATTGGATGTGACATCCTGCATGAGCACAGAGCTTACAGATGGAGCTGAATTTGGAGTTGGAGCGAGTATTGGATCAGGCCTTTTTGGCGGTCTTTCAGCGAACAGCAGCTACATTCCTCACGCGATTCGTAAGTCAAATTGAGCGCCGTTGTCGTCTATCTCTGAGTTAGTGCCATGGGTCGCCATGCTGCGTGACTTGGACCTCAACATCAGAGCTTGTCATCTCCCACCCTTGCCTCCTACATCTTGCTTTTCACTTCGTTCATCCCAATGCCTCTTCTTGATCACACCATGCTCAAAATTACCATCCTAATTGCCCCGCTCCTTGAGTTTTTCAGTCTCTTATACGAGCTTAGTCCCCACAATCGAGAACAGACTAACCCAAGGTACTTGATTTAGATCAAAACTCGGAACTCCAGTCTGACAGCACTGATTTATTCACGAACCTGCCATTCGCTACAAATATGCCGTTCGCAGACACCAGCTTGGGCTATTTTGAGCCCAGCTTCGGCCAGTCAGCTGTCTTTGGAGACATCGGCGGAGATGGCTACGGCCAAACACAACTTAGTCAACACTCCGCCTCTCTCCAGAGCCCTTTGCTATTCGCCGGGCTCCCCGCCTTCGTGAAAACTCCCTGCGTCAAGATTACTGAGGAGAACCTCATTCGTCTGCAGGACGAGGGTGCCTTAACTCTTCCTCCGCCTCCAATCCAGAATGCCCTGCTACAGAGCTACGCTGACTATGTCCATCCGCCCATGCCACTGCTGGAGCTGTATGATTTCCTCACCATAATCAACGATCAGAGTGGCTTGAATGACCAAGTCAGTCTGTTACTCTACCAAGCCGTCATGTTTGCCGCTACTGCATTTGTCGACACCAAAATCCTCACGCAAGCTGGATACTCAACCGGTAAAGCCGCGAGAAAAGCCTTCTTTCGAAGGGCAAGAGTAAGTAGCGCCGTTCTGGGAATGCCCCTGGCTTTGAAGCCGTGCTGGTATCCGGTTCACTTGCTAAAAGTTATGTGGCAGCTCCTCTACGATATCAACTATGAGTCGGATAGCCTTGTCACCCTCCAAGCTCTTCTCCTCATGACGTATTGAGACGACAGTCCAAACGACGTGGAGGACTCCTGGCACTGGATGGGTGTTGCAGTCAAGCTGGCCCATACCATCGGTCTCCATCGCAACTCAGCTACGGTCAGGATGTCGTCTCTCGAGAAGCAATTGCGGAAGCGAATTTGGTGGTCTTGCTTCATGCGGGACCGTCTCATTGCTCTGGGCATGCGCCGGCCAACTCGAATCAAGGATGGCGACTTTGATGTGCCAATGCTTGAACGGTCTGATTTTGATCCTCGTGTCCTCCCTGAAAGCACCACCGTCATTCCTGCCGAATGCATCCTACTTCGCGATATCCCGATGCAGAAGAAGCTGGTTGATCTCTGCATCTCTAGAGCGCGGCTTTGTATCTGCATAGGCCGTGTGCTTGAGGCGCAGTACTCTGTTTTCGTCAGCGGCAAGACGTATCCAGAGGATATCACCAACTGTATGGTGCCAATTGCGCCAAAAGTAGATGCGGACAATTTATAGAGCGTGGATTCAGCCTACCTGGGGCTTGTCTCTTGGGCGATGACTCTTTCCCCTACTTGCCAGTACAGGCCCCTGACTCCTTCCGAAGTTGAGAACGGCCACTCAACTGTTGTCTTTCAGCGCACTCTTCTGCACATGATATACTTCGCCACTCTATCTGCTCTGCACCGCTCGCAGGCCTCATGACCGTATCCGGTGGTTGGCGCCTCAGCCATTACTGGACAATTGCAGGACGATCCCAGGTGACGCGTCCGACACGCAGCGATGAAGATCACCGACATGGCGTCTGAGCTTCGGCAGCTGCGTCTTGAGAGGTACCTAGCCACTATTTGTGTGACAGTCCTTTTGCCGGCCGCTGTAATTCATCTTCTGGATATGAGTAGCCCCGATGCCTGCTTCAGGGAACTGGCTGCTCATAGCTTCCTTCGATGCATGGATGTAATGGAGAAGTTGCATGATGTTGATGCCGCCTCTGAGCACGCATCGGGCTTTCTTTGTGCTTTTGTGCGCAAGTTTTTCACGGGATCCAGCTTTCAGCCTGACACCAACATGAGACTGGATATCTTGCTTGCCAACTCAACAGATCTTTCCAAGACCACGCGTAACGCGGAACCTGATCTGCAAGGGAAAAATGGACGTCTTGCTCAGACCAGCCTGTTGGAAAGTCCGATAGACGAACACCGGTCGCTACCTCCCATCTCCGGAACAAAGTTTCAGAGACAGATTCCGGGCCTTATCAGTCCTCACGCAGCAACGGGAGCCAATCATGCTTCAAGCGCAAACAACTTTCATGCTAAAGACTCCAATACTCTTATCGCGCAGACATGTCGCGGAATGGATGAAGGTCAACAAGCTGGCATATCATTGAGTGCTGCTAAGGCGCAGGCGTCCGTAGCCTCCCCTTTACACGAGTCTCCAGATGACACTAGCTCAGTCCACAAGATAATTGCAGACGCAAACATCCGTACCTTTGGTTGCAACCTCTGTCCAAAAACGTTCAAACGCAACGAAAATTGCAAAGCCCACCAAATAGTACACAGTGACAGCCGTCCCTTTTTTTGCGGCTCTTGTAAAAAGGGATCCAAGCGCCATGACCATTGCAAAGTTCACTACCAAAAAATACACGCTCCAGCTGACGCGGATGGCTTGGACTTTTCAGCGGATCGAAGTTTCGACAACGGCTCCGAATAAAGTATGAAATCTGCAAAGTCCTTCCTTCTTATGCAGCAAAGCTCACTCTGAGGCAGATGTGCTGAACACTACAAGTGATGGGATTTCCTTGCCGTCCTGTTAGTCTTGACCAGACCTTTCCTGTGGGACCGACAGCTGATTCACCCACCGATGATCAGCGGCCTTGAGAATCCATCCGACGTGGAAGGGACCGTTTCTGGAGAAGGTAGCAATGTTTCCATGTCGTGTTATATGCTCGATAGCTTCGCCGAAACCTACACCAGCCCGAACGCTTCCCACGACAACGAAGCCCCTCTGCTCAGTGACCCACAACCCGTAGAATGAGGACAGCTGCATCAAGGGCGGCGTTTGAAGTAAACGACAACATCACCATACGCCGGAGAGAGCAGTAGAGGGCTTTTGAGGCCCAAATTGTAAAGAGAGCCAAGGATCATTTGCCGGCTCAAGCCTGAAAGGTAGAAGTATGATGCATTGATCTCACTTCGACAAGCCCGATCACAGGCAGGGGCGTTCAAAAATACATTTATTGACACAAATGGCCATGAAGCACATACAGCAAAGCTTCAACATGGTGAATTGAATGACGCAAGCGGCAGCGAATCCTGTCCGCAGGTGGCCAAATGTGTTAAGGTCAGCTGGAGGGTGGCAAGCGATATAGTCAGTCCGCTTCGTATTTTATTATATTTTATCATAGCTAAGCCATGGGATTTCTCTCCAAAGCCCACGGCCGGGACTTGGGGGTTAATTTCGCTGGGGCCAGATCTGCGTAATAAGCTGTTCAGACGCCTGACTGAGTCTGGCAGTATGGTCTCTGACGCTATCGCCCAAAACGTTGAGATTCGGGGTAAATGGTGTTTCCCACATGCTTATGTAATAATGAGAAACTCGTTTTCTTCTATTGAGGGCTTCGTCAGTCGAGTCCGAATTCGCGAACGGAGGCCTCTCCCGGCCAAACGAGTCCAATCCGCCAGCAATTTGTGGTGTTTGAAGTGTCTCTTCTAAGTTCTAGGGCTCAGTCATGCTGATCGTCAAATGGGTTGGAGGCCAATGGATATTTCAAATACTGCTGGAGTAGCTAATGTACAAGAGATGCTAGCTTGTAATTACAACATTGTGCTCAACAAAACTTGATATCGTTGCTGCTCTTCGGGATTTCATCAAAGGGTCGCCAATATTGGGTCGATGAGGATAGAAAACTGGTCCTGATCGGAGTTTGTCGGGCTCGCACAGACTTCCGCGAGGTTGGTAACGGGGTTGGGCTGTAAACAAATGTATGTTTCCGATGCAGGAACATCGTCAAGAGCATTTCGAAAATGATAATTGTCCTCCCGAGGAAAATGACACTCGTTTTCCGAGCCACCAGCCTCTTCGCTGTGTGCAACCGATGTGGTTGGATGACAAGAATCCCCGAAGGATGTGCAATGATCGATATCACTAAAATGGCCATCGAGGAGACCAGCATCAGGACGGTAAAGCAAAGGGCCAGCCTGGTCGCTGAGCTTTCCTGATACGCCTGGACAATGGTTAGCCTGGGTGCTTCTGAACGTCTTCTAGTTTCATACTTCGTTTCGAGGCACAATCAAGTCCTAAATCACCCAAATGACGCAAATCATTGGTTTCAGCCGTAGAGGATGATAGATTTATGCGGCTGGCTTTGTTTCTTTGTTTGAAGGGACGATCTCTTTTGTGCACATTTGAATGACGTGCCAGATGAAGCATGCGGTTGAAACCTTTGCCGTAGACGTCGCAAACCAACGGGGGGGGTTCCGTGTCTGCAAGGTAGAAAGTCAGTCGCGTTTTTGAAACTCAGGCGATGTACTAACGAATTTTGATATGCTGCTTTAGGATCCGGCTGGTCTTCAAGACTTTTTCGCAGATGGGGCAGTTATATGCGCCATCGGCGTTCTTAATGGGAACAAATGTGGTTAGGAGGCTGGGGGTTTTCGTGCACGAACGTTCGTGAGTCTTGCGCCAATCATCCCGTTTGAAGCGTTTTGCGCACCGCAAGCATTCGTATGGATGTTCTGGAGAGTCTGCGGAGTTATAGGTGAATAAAGTTCGTCGAATGAGACGGAGTAGTCACCTACGGGTCGACATATGGCGTTTTAAATGGTCTTTTCTAGCAAGGCGCTTGGTGCAAACCATGCAGACAAATCCTCCTTCTGAATTTCCTCTCGACAATGAGCTTTGAGGCTCTTGTTCGACCCCAGGCACGATTTGGGCGGCTTGAGATGTTCGCAAGCTATCTCGGCTCTGAACGGTCTCAATCCTCTCGCTTGTTACATGTTTGGCGACGGTTGATTGAGCGGGAGCTATGTCGATAGATGCAGATCGATTGGGCATGCTAGCTCGAGGTGCAGTTCGCAATTTGACTTATCGTGAAACAACTGAAGACGGAACGAGGAGATAATTGGCGAAGCTAAGCCAGCGGACAATTCTATGATGAAACCAAGTACAACTTCCCGTGAAGGGGTGAATAAATGTTAGAAATAAAGCCGAAGGAGAATACAAATCATTGTAGTATGCTACAAGCGAGAATTGTGACCAAAGAAATTTGTTGGCGGGCGATGCCGATGTAGAGATGTTTGTCTTAAGCGCCTTGTGAGCCGGTCGTTTGTTGTTAAACTCTTGGGGGGGTTCTTGCCGCACAGCAGGCTATTGCATGGATCGGTCCGGACCAGGGATACCTTGCTATACGGCAACCGACATCTTAAGGATGAAACGGACAATTACAAACTGGTTTTCAAGCGAAATTATGATGGATTGAATCATTTGACTAATCAGTGAAGAGTCGACCCCATCGCCAGCTAACATGGGAAGATGGGCGTCGATCGCAAGTTCCAAGGAAAACCATACCAGCCGCGCCTGATATTCTCTGCTAGCGCCAGAGCAATGCGTTGAGCAGACATGAACTGAGCTGAAGACTGTTTCTTCTTTTTGCCCCGCAGGCATTAGCGTCACATCCACACACCCTGGACAACGCAGCCTGCCTTGCGAGTCGTCGAAGTAATAAATGGCGCTTGGCAATTTGGTGGTCTCTTCGTTCATTCTCGTGAACTCGTCTCTGCCAATGGCAGGATTATGGAGCCTTTGTCCTGCGGTGCATTCATCCCGGGGCCGGCATGGTGCCTGGCTTGACTAGCGACGGAGAGAGATACCCCAACACCTGGCGTAGACTCGGTTGGGGGGCGTGAGAAATGCCCCTGTTTCTGGGCAGTCGTCCGATGCACGGTGGGTGCTGTGCTCTCTTCCTGGGTGCCTGGGCATGGGGCAGGAGGAGGTTCTGCCGGTGTTCGCCTGGGGTTTCTGGCGCGGATAAGCCAAGTGGGCGGTACAGCGTGTGAACAGCTATTTTTTCGTGTCCGACCATGACACAGAGAACCTGCAGATGCAAAAACGAGATGCGAGGGAGAAGCAGTCCTCCTCCCCGGCTGGTATCGGCGGGCGCACATGGCCAGTCCAGATGTATGTAACCACCCACTAACACACCTTCTTTGAGCTAACACGTTCATTAGGTCACGCAAATGCTCTTTCGAACCGCATCACCAGCGACGATGACTGTCGAAAGGACCAAACACCGTCTTCTGCCCTCGGGAGCCCGGAGACTCGATACTCGCGCCAACCGTCGATCGAAGAAGGTTCCCGTATGTTCATCCGTTAGCGCAAACGACGCTGTAGAGTCGGTTCGAGACTTTCAGGCAACAAATGCGCGCGATGTCATTAATTCTGGCCTGGGCAAGCCGCCAACGCTGGAAACCAATGACCGGCTCCTGGCAACTATATTGCCACAAAAGCAGTCGGTCCCTCCCATAACTACGTTATACGAAAAGCTTGGGTTCGATCGCAGTGGCAAAGAATCCGGATTCAAACAGCTTGTCAGATTAAAGTTGAAGGGATGTAGGCTGACCAAATGGGAAAAAGACCGAAACGATCTGATCAGAATAGCAGAAGGCTTTTTAGCAGACAGTGGCGAGGATTTCTGGCCAGCTATGGCTCGAAAAGGTATCAAATTCAAGCACGAGCAGTGAGTCAGAAATTCCTGGAATTGGCGCGAAAACAGATTCGCTAAGAAGCCTTTCTAGCTTGATATCGCTACTGATGCAGCTTTTCTGGAGGATGTCTGAAAACTCTGGACGCAGCGATAAATCCGCAATCAAGTCTTCTAGAAAGATCCTTGATTCCAGCCGGGCGGCGACCGCCTCCAATTCGCAGACATTGTCTGCGTTCACGGTTCCTGGAGTGATCGCGGCGACCGCGAGTATTACTGATATATATGCGAGGCTCGGGTACGGTGACGAACCGGACAAGGAAATATTAAGAAGAATGATCAGATCACACATAGACACCCAGCTGCTGGACGCTTCCAAATTGACCAGATGGAAGGAAAATCAAGGCGATTTATTAGCCTTAGCACAAGGATTTCTGGCCGAGCACGGCGACGAATGCTGGCCAGCTGATGCTCAAGCAGGCAGCAAGCTTACTCAAGAGGAGTGAGTGAAGATTTTCTTTCAGTTGTCTCTGGAGCAGATGAGCTGACGAACTTCCAGCCTGATGACTCTCCTACCGCGACTCTTTTTGAAAATCAATCAACAGTATCCGAGAGACAAGAATTACAGGTCGGAAGAGTCGGGTAGAGATGCACCTCACGATATGTGCCAGACGGCGACGGTGCTCGTCCCGGAGGTTCCCTCTCTTGTTGCGGATGACAATCACGCTGGAGAGGGCATGCCTCCGCACCTGATTCCAGACGTTGCGATCGAAGCGTTACCCACCGGCATGGAAGCTCAACGGGGAGCACTGAGCCAAGCAGCCGCGATCGAACACCACCAAGGCGACTCAAACTCGCTTCTGGCCGGATCGCACAGAGAATGGCAGTGCGTCGACTTGGTGTCTCCAGTGACGTCTCACGCACCGAGCCAACCAATCTCGCATCAACATCAGCAGCTACCAGCTGTTTCGGCACTCCAGAACTTACACTCCGATGATTCGCCGAATCAACCAATTCAACTGGCACCAATACGCCCTTCTATGGAATCAGTTGGGCTTCCGCGCCGCGGGAAACTGCCAGTATCGGACATCAACGACCCGCTGCTGGGGCGTACAGGACTGCGGACTGGCATCGAGCAGTACTTGCTTCCGCCGTGCGAATCGTGGAGAAAAGATACTTGTCATTTGAAACATTTTCGGCTCACAACAAACAGGGGTCGCGAGAACCCGATTATGATCGATGATTGAGTCAAGATGACGCATGGGGTGGAGGTGGGTTACCACGATCGATGGCTTGTAGCGTAGCCACTGGAAAAACTGTGTTCATTCATGTCTTACCATAGAGCGAGCCCTAACGCAGGAGAATCATTGCCCGGCCTACCTCGTTCCGTCTATGTTCCTCGTTGTATTGATCCCCTCGCCTTGCCTAGACTGCTCGGCACTTCCCTCCTACATACCACCCCACCAGCACCCACTGTTAGTGCTGCGCTGGGCCCGCCACCCTAACACTAACACCACCAAACCCAGCCCCACGACCAGAACCCTCGCCCGCGATGGCCTCACAGCCAGCCGCGGGCCCCTCGCAGGGCCCCAACGGCCTCATATCCTCTATACATAACCTGCCGAAGACCCCTCCCCCCCCTACCTCCCTACCCCCACGTCCGAGGGGCCTCACGCCCCCCCCTATCTGGCCCCTGGGAAGAGGGCCACAACCGGCCACTGCCGCCCTTCAGCAAGCCCGGGAAGGCCGGGCCCTCCGAGATGAGGCCCTGAACCTCCTCGCAAAAGGCCTAGATGCCCTCATTGGGACGGCTCCAGCACGCCTGAAGGCTACAGCCCAGGACCTTATCGACTCCTTTACCAGATTTGCAACCGCAGAAATCTCTGGACCCACCCCTACCCCCGGGCCCGGAAAAACGTACGCCCAGGCCGTCGGAGGCTCCACTGCAGGTGGACCCCTCTCCGGCCCCGGCCCCGGCCCCCGGCCGAGCCGAACAACAGGCCGGCAGCCCACCAACTACGCAAACAAGCCAAAACAGACCCAGGATCTCCGCCTACTGGTTCGGCTCCCTGCAGAACATATCCCTACGTCTAGATCTCTGGCCCCTCATTCAGTAAAAATGGTAGTCACAAAAGAGCTTAACCTACAACCACAAGACCTAGTTGAGGTTCGCCATACTGCTACTGGCTTCTCACTGAGACCCCAGAACAAGGAGATTCAAGCCCTACTCCTGCAGAGGGCCCCTGAGATTAAGAACTGTCTCACAGCTGAGAAGGTAGAAGTGCCTACTAGATGGTACCAGTATTCCATCCCTTTTTGCCCCCTGTACTTCACAAGCCTGGATGGAAGTAAGGTGGGTATTGAATCTGAAATAGAGGAGGAGGTCCTTCTAAGGACAAAGCAAAGACTCCTCTCCTGGCGCCCAACCCGAGATAGCCCTAACCTGGCTACAGCTACGCAAAGCCTCATCATCGCCCTCCCTCAAGAGGTCAAGGAAGGCTTCCGCCTATTCGGCCAGTCAGGCCCTGCCCGTCTGCTTCCCCCAAGGAAGCGTACCCCCAAACGACACTCCCCTGGCTGCCAAGGCTTTCACTCAGACCGCTTTTGTACCAGGCAAGCTCTCTGCGAGAACTGCAGCAAGCCGTTAGGTACTCATGAGGCTGGGCCATGCCTAGCCAGGCCCAAGTGTGCTAACTGCTATGGGCCCTTCCCAGCAAGCCACACTAACTGCCCAGCCAGACCGCTACTAGTTAACGGAAAACTTGTCATACCCACCTATAAGGAACTGCGAGGGATCCGGAAGGTTGGAGGCAAGGCCTCAGATGACCTCCTAGCTAGCCAGACCTGCTCCCTGGGCAGCACACAGCAAGCAGAGGCCAGGCCAGGCGCTACATCTAAGCGCCCTCGACCCCTCACACCTACACAAGACTCAATTGTTGTTGCAGATACTGCTAGCATAACTGGAAGCAGCAGCAGTATGGATGAGGATGAGGCTGAAGACTCTGAAGCCCTCCCCCTTACTAACCGCCCTATCCGCCCGCTTCCAAGCAGCAGCAGAAGCCAGAGGGTAACACAGAAACCTGACTACAACGTTATTAATGCCTACACCCACCTCGACCTCGACTCAGAGCAGTAGGCTCAGGCCGGCTTCCCCACGGGTACTACGGGTCGCCCAGTGTAACGTGGGGAAGATAAGCCCAGCTCATACAGCTCTCCTGGAGCTCTGCTGGGCAGACCAGATCGATATAGTACTGATCCAGGAACCCTGGACAGGCTTTAGAGATAAGATGCAAATTAATACACACCCAGGCTATAACTCTTATGTGCCAGTTGACTTCTGGAACAGCAGAGACACAAGGCCTAGGGTCATGACCTACACACGCAAAAGTCTAAGGTTACGCATACAGCAACAAAGACCTACCCAATCAAGGGATATCTTATGGATTAAAGCTGGCGACGTTACTATTATAAACGTCTATAGGCCACCAGGTGAACCCACAAACCACACAACAAATACCCTCCTAAGATATCAACCACCAGAGAGAGCTCTTATTGCTGGGGATCTTAATGCCCGCCACTCTTCTTGGGAACCCAGCTCCCAAAGCCGGAACCGAGGGGACGATATTGCAGAGTGGGCTGAAGGCTATAATCTTGAGTTCATTGGGGAAGCTGGGGCTCCAACCCATACCCATGGGCATGTACTAGACCTCACCTTCTCAAATATTCCCTTTGCAGAGGCCCATGTCAGCCCACACCTACATCCAGGGGCTGATCACCAAGCTATCACAACAACTATGCCTATAAAAACCCAGGAACAGAGGTGCCAGACAAGCCTCCCTACAGTCTCAGACTCATCCCTCCTCCGGCTAGCCGACCTAGTAAGCGCAGGGATCCCAGCCCTGCCTACCTTAGGGGATACACCTACTCCGGCAGAAATAGACTCCCTAGCTACCCAACTAGTCAGCCTCCTTTCTACAGCTATCCAGGCGGTAGGGAAGAGACGGACTAGCCAGGGTAGGGGAGCCCCCTGGTGGACAGAGGAGTGTTCAGAGGCCCACCAAGCAGCTGTTAAGGCAAGGCGTCGACAAATCCAAGAGCCTGGGCTAGTAATACCACCGCCTATCCTAGAGGAGCAGAAGGCCTTTCTGACCACAGTCAGGAAGGCAAAATGTGCCTACTGGGCTGCTAAGATTGAGGGGGCTAGATCTAGCCAGAACCTATACCAGATACTAAGCTGGCGTAAGTCTGGCCTAGCTATCAAGGCCCCACCTCTACTAGTGGATGGACAGGCCATCAACAACAGCTACGATAAAGCCCAAGCCTTGCGGAAGGCCCTACTAGAGAGATTTGACGCTACAGACGACCTACCTGGGAACCCATTTGCTGCTCCTATAGTCCCAAGGCGTCTAATACCCTGGCAACAGATAGTCAGCATTGAGGAAGTACGCCAGGCAACTCTCACAAAGGCTACAACCCCTGGGATTGACGGGATTACTACAAAGTTGCTACAATCCATTTGGGGCCTGATAGGTGTTCCTATACAGCAGCTCTTTCAGACCTGTGTCCAAACAGGCTACTTCCCTAGGACCTTCCGTAAAGCAGAGGTGGTTATGATCCAGAAGCCAGGGAAAACAGACCTCTCAAAGACTGGATCCTGGCGTCCAATAGCCCTCCTATCCTGCTTAGGCAAGGGTTTAGAGCGGCTGATAGCAAAGAGGATGGCATATCTTACTATTCTAGAAGGGATAGCCAGCCCACAGCAGGTTGGGGCATTACCAGGGAGGGCTGCAGTCGATCTGACAACCTGCCTAACCCACGAGATCGAAAGGGCTCTGGATCTAGGGCTTACTGCTACCCTGGCGACAATGGACGTTAAGGGGGCATTTGACTCCGTGCTACGAAACCGGCTTATCCTCAGGCTACGACAGCAGGGCTGGCCTAGTAGTCTGATTAGGCTGATATTTACCTTCGCCTCCAGCCGGACCGCCCGAGTCAGGCTAGAGGAAACTACTACAGAGGACTTCCCTCTGTCCTGTGGGCTCCCTCAGGGCTCTCCGCTATCCCCTATTCTTTTTCTGCTCTATATAGCTGATATCCTGGCGGATAACCAGAAGCTACGGTTTGGCTATGCAGATGATATCGGCCTCCTAGCGACTAGCCCCTCTCTAGAGGAAAATGCTACAGCCCTCAGCCAGGAGGTCACTCAGATCCTCAACTGGGGTACAGATAATAAGGTAGCATTTGACCCTGCTAAGTGCGAGGCGGTCCATTTTAGTAGGAAACATAAGCAGAGGAAGGACCTACTAGATATACAGGCAAAGGACCTGACTATAAAGGCCTCAACTAGACCTATACGATGGCTAGGGGTCTGGTTTGATAAGAAACTCACCTTCCGGCACCACGTCGATATAAAGGCGGCAGCAGCAAAGAAAGTGGCCCAGTTCCTGCGGCACTTATCCAACACCAAAGGGGGGCTCCCTGCCGCTGCTGCTCGCCAAGCTGTCATTGCCTGTGTCCTCCCAATAGCCCTATATGGAGCTGAGACCTGGTATGCAGGGTTAAAGAGACCAGCTAGGAACAGCAGCACTACTACTACTAGCAGTAGCGCTGATAACCAGATAGCTACAGTTAGCACAAGGCAAAAGGGCCTGGTTAAGAGGGTAGAGAAGGTTATAACAGTAGCAGCAAGGGCTATCCTACCTGTCTGGAGGACCACGCCAACCAGCAGCCTCCTCCGAGACTCTGGCCTGCCTACCGCAAAAGTAGCTCTCGAAGCAGTACGCCTACGCTTCGCTACACGCCTACAGAAGGTTGACCAACAGCACCCCCTAGTCCCAAGGCTTTCCCAGCTAGGGCGGCGGCAAACAAGGCTTCAAAGAACAGCAGCCCTCCTACCTAAGTGCCCAAGGCCGTTGCTCCTACAGCCACAGCACCTCTCAGGATCACAAGACCCTACAGCTGGCCAGGATAAAGAGAAAGCAGCTAAAGCGTTTCAGGACTGGATTAAGACTGTGCCAGACAACCATACAATTATCTACTCAGACGGCTCTAAAGCCCCTAATGGGGCTACAGGTTTCGGCTTCGTTATCTACCGCAGCAACAAACGGATAGCCCAAGGGTGCGGCCGCCTTAACATTGCAGAAGTGTTTGACGGCGAGGCAGAGGGGGCGAGGGCAGGGCTCCAAAGGGCCCTCCTTACTTCCCAAGGCCAGCCTATACATATCTGCATTGATAACACCAGCGTCATTCAGGGGATCCGAGGCATAGCTCCAGACTCCTCACAAGCGGCCTTCCTGGAGATCCAGGAGATAGCAAGGATACAGAACATACAGACCCATTGGTGCCCAGGGCACCAAGGGATAAAAGGAAACGAAGAGGCTGACAGCCTAGCTAAGGAGGGCACAACACTGCCAGCCCCAAGAGGCCTCCTAGCTACCCTATCAGGGATTAAGCGACTGGCCAAAGAACGCAAACAACACCAGCATAGGAAATGGTGGAAGCAAGAAGCACCCCCCCGTTATACCCAGCTGGGGCTTAAGGCCACCCTTGGCTGCCCTCCTGAACTAGCTCTACCAAGAGCTACCCTTCACTATCTCCTGGCAGCACGATCAGGCCACGGAGACTTTGAACAGTATCATCAACGCTTTAATCACACAGAGGCATTGCTCACCTGCTCCTGTGGGGAGGCTAAAGAGGCAGACCACCTGGTCTACTGCCGTAAGACCCTAGTGAGGAGGCAACGGTGGCCTATCCTCTACCCTTATAGCCGAAGGGAGCCTCTAGGACCTATAGGCTCCCTAGAGCGCTACTTTAAGGGTCTACTTATCGACTCTGAAGGCTTCCAGGCCTTCCTTGACGTGACAGACTTCTTCCAGAAGATCTGCCCGCGTTACTAAGAGATAGGACTTAACCTATCCTCTCAAAAACAACAGACTACCTATAGTCACCAGGACAGCAGATTGCTATAACGGAACTAGGGCACCAGTGGGAACTAGGGATGGATAGAACACATATTGGCCCTCGGGCAAGATCTGGAGGACGCTAGGAAGAGACGTGTACTACAGAGTATATAGCTAGAGCCTGCGGCCCTCCACGCCACATACCCTTCGGGAGGTCTGCCGCAAGGGCGGCTGCGCCCTTGCCGCCACGGCGTTAAATATCAAACTAGACTGCTCGGCAGGCCGTTGCCCTTCGGCCGCCACCTCCACCAGACGTCCGTGAGTAGGATTTTGCACTGCGGCGACTAGTTTGATGACTTACTAACCCGCATGTTCAGTTGCGCACTGGGGTGGGTCTCGTTGTTCACGTTAGGGAAGTGCCTTCATCCAACGTAGGTCTGAGGGTAGAATGAGTGCAACTGAGCAGAGTGTGGCGGTCTACACATGTAATTTGATTGGTCACTTCCCGGCCCCACCGGCACAAGAAGTTCTCAACCCAGCTGGCGTGTCGCAAGACTTGTACCCTCGCAACGAAAGCAGCCACGCCCGTCCCCCCTGAGTCATCTAATCATGTCACCTCGCTGGCGTCTGGGGCAGAGGAGTCTGCATACACCCTGGTCGTGCGACTCAGCGAGAGGTTTTCTGGGAGCGCCGTTCTGACCCTTGTTTGCAGGGGCCTTGTGGGCCAAACGAACAGCAGGGCCTTCCACACAGTACATCCACACTAGCGCCACCCCTGCAGACCGCACCTCGCGCATGTACATCTCGGAGTCGCGGGCGAGCCGCCGCACCGCCGCCTGGTAGCGCGTCGAGGCCCCCAGGTGGAGTCGTGGGCCTCCTGGCCGGCCGCGGCCTCGTCCCCGGATGAGGAAGCCGGGCCGGGGCAGGGTTTGCTGCCGGGTATGGCCCTGTGAAGGAATGCGCGCCTGCAGCCGATGGCCAACATGCCTTGGCGTCGCCAGGTGCCAAGATCGTCGAACGTGCTGTGGGGCCCAGCCGTGGGTCGGAACAACACACTCAAGCTGCGAGGCATGCATGAGCTGGGCCGCACCAACGTCACGATGCTGGCTGGACAGGGCTTCTGGAGTTGGCAGCAAGGCAGACATGCGACAGCGAGCTCGCCAACCTCCTTGAGGGACTGGCCGCATGACGAGGGCCAGAACTGGCTGCGACATGGAGGTTGGAGGCTGGTCGGTTTCGTCGCACCTTGCAGTGGACATGGCGCACATGCAGCCCCCTCACCATGTGGCGGGACGAACATGGCGGCGGTCGAGTGGCTTCTGGCGTGTCCCCGCCGAAGACGATGACATTTGTCACCGCCGCCCCGTCCATTCACCCCTCGAGGTGGTGCTGGTTCACCTCGTCTCGCTGTGTAAGAGGCCTGTCGCCTGGCGGAGGGTGTGCCCAATTTTCACAGCAATACTTCTGCAGCCGCTATCTTCGTGGGTGGGCTCACGCGGCTTAATTTCCTTTGGTGGCAGATGCTGACGGGGAGAAGGTCGAGATAGCGCCCAGTATCGGGACACAATGCGTCTCATCGGCGAGAACCGCCTGTCTGCCCCTTTGGCACCAGCCGACACCATCCTCGGGCTCCCGCCGTCACCATCCGCTGTCCTCGGTCCTCTGCATGTTCCCCCGCCCAGTCCAGATTGCATGGCCCTATTGGCCTGCCTCGTCGGCGCGAGGATTCGATCAACGCTCCTCTTGTATTGAGCCCGTATCGACCCCGCAGGAGGAGAGTGACTCAACGACCGAGCGCCAGCAGAGCCGCATCACAGGAAGGGACAAGTGAGGCTCTGCGAATGAAGGCTGGTGCGGCCCATAAATCATGGTAGACTAGACGTGATCTGTGTCTCCGCGCGAGATTAGTGGTGTATTCCACAGCAAAGATGAAGAGGTTGCCGCCGGAGTGTGTTTCAATCATCGCCGAACTCCTCGATCCCTATACTCTTTGGAGTCTGAGCCGTACTTCTAGACACCTCCAATTTCTTGCAAAGGATGACCACGCTCTGAAAGCAACCCTCGAGGTTTGAACATCTCCCCGATAAAGCGCCCGCCAGCGACAGTATCTGACCTTGAGGCAGCACTATGCCCCGTATTCGACCGAAGCGGAGGATGCGCGCCAGTCCGGGCGCTGGGCTCATGCCTTCCGCCGAATGGTCAAGACCCAGGAAGCCTTGATCACGGCCTCTCCGTTCTCTCTAGCCTTCGTTGCGCTTGCAAACGATCACATCTACTGCAACGGGATGCTTTGCTACATTCATCCCGCCGACAAAAACCTGCATCTTCTCAATCTCCATCAGTCGGCAGAAAAAGAAGTGGTCATCGACGTTCACAAGCTACTCAACTCCGATGCCAAATTTTCCCCTTCCGACAAGTACAGGTTCCGCCCAATACACTACGCGAACAACGTCCTCTCTTGCATGTACACGCCGCCCAAATCCGCTGGTCGAAGTAGTCTTTACGTCATAGACGTTGATCAACGAACATGCCTAACCAATCGTGTTCTTCCGTTTCGAAAGAAACTCTTCGTACGGAACAATTCGAACCATCTATTCTGCGGTACTTACTCCGAGATTGGAGATGACGATTTCACCAGATGGAGACTTGAACACTTTGACATAACGAACAGGAAGTGGACTCCTGGCAACATCAGCCTGAGGGATGTCGTCGGCAAAGACATTGGGGCTACCGTCTCGTTCGAAATCATCGATGATTACTTTTATGCTGTGTCAAGCTCGACGACTTCCGACAACGAATTCGCCAGGATGTCGTATTATTACGGACTTCGGTTTCCCGTCAGCAGCCTGAATTCGCGAGACTTACAAGTGATGTCGAAGAAAGCCATGCGGCGCCGAGATTATCGAGACGGCCCGATCGACGACAGATGGAGCACCATCAGGCTCGATAAGTGCCACAGAACAGGAAAAATCGAGGTTGTAGAGTGTCTGAGAGAGCTTTGCGATGCCGAAGGCAGACGCTCAAGAACCGCACTCCGAACAGAGGTTGCGTTGTGCGACGCGTCCTGTGTCGACGACGGGTCGGAGTCCGAAGATGATGATGACGGGCCGTGGTACTTGCAAGATCCTGTCGCAGCTGCCGAGAAGCCGAATGCCGGTCGGGATCCATCCGCGGTCCACCGAGTGTATGATGATCCTACGCAGCCGACAGTCACTCTCATGAACTGCTTTGTGCGCTCTTGGAACCGCGATTGCGAGACGTTCATCGATGTGATCAATAGCCCCGATGCTGTCCCGATAGTACGATCCATACGCCGTCGGCGCGCGACTGATCCCGGGACATCTGATTCTGATGGTACAACGAACACAATATCTTATTGGCCACCGCAGACCAAACCCGACAAGGAGGATCAACGTCCGCAACCCCTCGCTGGAATTCTCAACCCGGGCGGCTCAAACTTCAGCGGAAACGTCTCTGGCGTAGCAGATGACCGGTCAATCCTTTACGCCATTGACGATCACAGTGTACGTCGTCTGGTGCTCATCTCGTTCGACCCCTCCATCAAGCTGCCGGGGCTTACTAGCTGGCCGGGTAGGCCAACAGTCGCAAGCTCTTTGACAGCCTCCCCAGCCAGAGAGAGCACTCATCAGTACTAGACTGGACAGGTGACAGCCCTGCGAAGCGGACCAGACCTCAGAAACCCTCGGCATTCCCGCGGGTTTCCTGAGCTGAGTCCGCGATTCATGAATCTGAGTTAACAGATGCTTGCTCAAAACCTTCGCTCATGTTGCATGCACGCAGAGGCGTATAGCAGATCGGCCCCTCAAGATATCGCCCTCCCTTGACCGCAGTAGCCAGAGCATCGAGTCTAGAGGCATCCATGACGGTGTAGACTAGCGGGCAGCTCGAGGAGCCACATTTGTTCGCACCTGCATTCACGCGGAGATGCCGCCACACAGCCAGCTCAAATACAATGCTCCAACGGAGTGGCATCGATGAAGCAAGCAGGAGCAAAGGGCGAGGAGTTTTGACCAGCTCCTGCTTCAGCGTCTTTGCCTGCCAATCCAGACGGGCAATCAACGCTGCATTCTTTCGTGATCCCTCCCTCCGCCAACTTCAAACCTCCCTCCTCCGTGACCAGCCTCAATTTCATGTCTGGCGAAAGTCTCAATGCGTCTGCAGCATATCGCATTGTCACATTTACTCTCCTCAACCAAGGATTGTCTTTCTTTTATTTGCGCACCTAAGTACCGGTGTATCACGAGATCCTTCTGATCGCGTCAGCTGTACTACCTCGCGGGCAGCAGGAAACATCATTGCAAAACCAGGGCATTAACGTCAACAGCATCTTTGTTGGCATATTGTGCTGACAGAGGACAACAGCAAAGTGGGTAGGAGTGTAGGCCGCCGCCTGTTACTTTCTTTGTTGAGACGAAAGCAGCATCTAGGTGCCGTTTATTGCTGTCTCCCTTGCTGCTATTGTTCGACTCTATTCAACAGAAGGCGCGATCATTCCTACGCGTCATGCAATCCCTCCGAACAGTCGAATCTCTCTCCCTCGGGCTTGCTGTTGCCCGCATCCAGCCTTTTTCTTCCATTGAGCCCGATCACCATCCGGCTTCAGCACCTTCGCTTGTTGGCTTGCTTTGTTGGATTGTCAAATTTAGAACTTAATTCAACTCATTTCTCGGTCCGGTGATACCAAACTGCTCTTCTGTTACGATCCGTTCAATCATCTTCTCGAGTACAAAGTTCATCGCAGCCGTTTCGTGTTGTCGACCGCAAACGCAATGAGCCCAACATGGATCCTCCTGCCGGAGTCGGCAACTCGGAAAGCTCAGAAGCCAGAAGACAAGAGCTTGCGATGTCTCCTTCTGGATCCCGGCAACGTAAGTTCTCATGAAGTTGCCCATCCAACCAAACAGCATGCGAAATTCGCTAACACTTCCGCACCACAGCAGGGAGCCACCGACGCAATCGAGAAGCCGAGGATGATGAAGGACCCTCAGGCGGACCGAAACGCGCAAGAACATCAGGACCATCCGCAGAGTATGAGGCTGTCGAACCTTCCATACTCGATTCAGAAACACGCCCACTTCCTAATGGGCTGCCGGTGCCGGTGTTGTCCAGCACGTCAAACACAGTGAAAGGCAACGCCGGCACATATCGCATCGAGGTTCTCCCTTTTATTGACGTCGAGTTTGCCGACCAGCGCACGCCGATTGAGAGTTCAGGAGCAGAATCCCGGCGGCATGCGGCCATGTCATTGTTCCTCAAGCGTCCGAGTTCTTTTGGTTGGTATCTCAGTCACCCGTTGCTGGCCGCCGAATTTTCATTTCGAAAATTTCGCAGAATCGCTAAGCGGTTTCCGAACTTCGACAAGTCAGCAACTCTGTTCTCCGTCGAGCTACCACGCCGCGGAGTCGTTGTCGACAAAGGAATTATTGGGGACGAACATGACTTCGGTTATGCCGTTGGGCGTATGCTTTCCATTACTGGGACGAGCTTGTCCTTCCGTCATGATGGCTTACAGTACCACATTTCATGCAAGCTTCAAGATGGGCGACCCGAGACCACGAACTACAGGCCCTTTGCTGCGACCAAAGACGCAGAGCTGCTGCCAGCTGACAATGTGCCTGCTACCACCGCGGGTTCTCAGGAAGGCATCAACTTGGACGGCACCGAGACCGTGCATGAAACCACTTCCTCCAATACCAACAATCACCCGCAAGAAGATCCGCCTGAGAACCAGCTGTCTCTGCCGAAACCCGATGTTCCCAACGATGACGCCGAATCGCCCAGGCCCCATTCGGAGACTTCAGTCCACTCGCCCCCGCGTTCAGAGGAGCAAGTGATTTCGGAACCTGTGGTCATCACGATCCCAGACGATGAAGAGAACAAGCCTGCCGATGAAGGGGACAAGCCTGCCGATGAAGGGGACAAGCCTGCCGATGAAGGGGACAAGCCTGCCGATGAAGAGGACATGCTTTGCGAGGAAGAGGACAAGCCTGGCGACGACGAGGACAAGCCTGGCAACGATGAGGACAAGCCTGGCGACGACGAGGACAAGCCTGGCGACGACGAGGACAAGAGAGACGAGACGGTATCCAAACTGATGAGATGCCGGGATGATGCGAAGAATTGGCCTTCTGCTTGCGAATTCTTCAACCATGACCCGTCCGTCATCTCCCACAAGCCTGAAGAGGGGGTTGTTATAACCGGCGCTAAGCAGACGCTTCTCCCCTTTCAAGCCACAGATGTCTACCTCATCCTTCTACTTGTCACCTGCAAGGAAAAAGACCTTCGCCGCTTCGGGGCCCTGCTTGCTCACGAGATGGGGTTGGGAAAGACACGGATATGCCAAGCGGTTCAGCAAGTGCGTCTCAATGCGATCTCACTACTGGCTCATTGTAGGGCGAAGGAAATCGCGCACCTACATCGAACAAAAGACCATGCATGCCTACTGGAGCGCAGACCAGGGGACATTCCCTGCCCCTGCAACCGAAAGAGCCTCTAGTACAAGATCGCCACGACGGGCTGCGATGGCGGGGCCCTTGTGGTTGTGCCTGCCAATCTAGTGAGCGAAACAGAGGCAAAGGCTATGGACTTCTTCGAGCCATCTTTCAAGATGGTCTTTGGTGGTGAGGAGGTGACCTTCAACGGTATGGTCATCACTACATGGGAAAAGGAGAAGGTCAAGTTCGACCTGAGCCCCGAGATGGAACTCGGCCTGGCTGAATGGGAAATCGACGAGGAAACGGAGTACACCGACACGCGCCAAGCGCAGCCAACCGACTTCTGGGGAGACCCAACAATCCTTCTCAAACGCGCGGGGATCACCCTTACCGCCGTCCCGCCAGATCCAGTGGCAGGCCGCTTGCCAGCATCGCTCTTCATGGTCGTTTCAAGGACAATGACACAAACCAAGGCCAGATGGGAGAACCATTGGGCAAGAATTCTGACTGTTCACACCTACGATAACGAATGGCGCACCGTCACAGTTAGAGGGAGCATGTGCTGGGGGCTCGTCGTCGCTGATGAAGTGCACGAGTACCGCAGCCTCGATAGCGGCCAAGCGAAGTCGCTCCTAGGAATAATCAGTCGGCAATCGAAGAAGCCTTGGGTCTTGTCTCTGAGTGACACACCAGTACTTGATTCTATCAGCAACCTCGCCTTCCCCTTCGCACTCATGATGGGGTTACCAAGTCTGCAACAAGCTGAAAATTTCAGGCGCGATCTCAAGAGACTCGACACGCAGCTCACGTCTGGCAGCGAGGGAAACGCAGAGATTACCCGGACCCTGCGAGGGTTTATCTTCCGGAGCAGCGCCTCGTCCTTCCTTGGCAATGCTCTGATGGAGAAACCCGAGGGCTAGTACCGCAACGTACCATGCACAATCGACCAACAGTACCGCCCCAACCTGAGAGCCATGACGTTGAGGGCAAAGAGCGAGGCCATCCGCAGGGCCGAGGAGCGCACGCGCTCCAACCGAAACGTAAGCCAGGAGACGATCGCGAACTCATTCTTCAGCCAACCCTCAACCCGCGACTTAGCCCTCGCGCGGCAGTTTCCCGCCTATCCGGCCGCAATGAACGCGGCAAGCGAGCAGGGATACGCTATTCAAACGACGGTCGAAAGTTTCAAAGACAAGCTGGCAAAGGTGAAAACAGCAGAACCCCGGCGATACGGCTGCTCTTTGCCGCCCCAGATGAAGTGGTGCCTCGATCGGATTCTCAAGAAGTGCAGCCGGCTTCGAGAATTCGATAAGGCAGCAATGGCGGCGCACTCGGACACCGAGGCTTATCCAGTGTCAGACCAACGCTCGAGTGGGTTTTCAGGCCCGAAGAACATGCTTGTATTGACCGAGCTGCCGTTTGGTGCGATTGCCCTGAAGTACTATGTTGAGGAGTGTATGGATCCGACCAAGTTTCAGTCAACCATGATCCATGCGGACATGAGCAAAGAGGAACGTCAAGCGGCAATAGATTAGCTTGGTAGATATCATGAGAGCGATGGCACCTTCAAAACGTACACCAAGATGCTCGTATCTACTTATGAGCTGTGCTCCACTGGGCTCAATGGGTTGAAGGTTGCCAATTGGGAGGTCCAGTATGCAGCAATACGAAATCACAACAGGCTCAAGCAAGCTGCGGCGCGAATCGATCGACTGGGTCAACAAATAACCCCTCATGTCTTGAGGTTCCAGAGTACTGATCACCCATTGGACGCACTCGTGGTTGGAGATTTGGACGAGAACAACAAGAAGTACGGCTCTGAAGGGTTTCTCAGCCAGATTACGAATTGGGAGTATCGAAATGATGGAAACGAGAGATTGTGTGTATGATCTGTGGATGTATGCTCCAATGGGAGTTTCCCACGGTGAGACCGTGATATTCGTTAGCAAATTGTGAGTGAGGAATCACCACGAGTGCCTGCAAACAAGCGTCGTCTTCACTTTGTCACCCTAGGCCTGTCTCCGCTGACAGTAGCGAAGCCCATCTTAGCGCAGTCTTCTTCTCTGCCCTTGCTACTCACAAATTACTGACGGCACCCCTTCATATAGAGAATACGGCACATGTGTTCGCATCCCGTTGGTGTGGCTACCCTCTCGATCCCATTAAAGGGGGTTTGATTGGATTCAAACACGATACAGGGTTGTGATGAACCCCCTACTCACGCAAACATTGCTTCCCAATGACCGTTCCATGTTAACCCGGTCATTAATCCTTCACATAATCCGTGTCAGGACTTGGTGTTCTGTCTTCTTTTCTGGGCCAAAGCCCAACTTGGAAAGGATCACCGGCATCTCGACCATTTCCGCTCATTTCAACTTGTCGAAGGACCTGGGTCCTCGAAGTGGCCAGCTGAAAGACAAACTCAGGGGTACGGGCCACTCAAAGGAATATTGGTCAGGAGTGTGTACGGGGTCTGGTATCAGCATGGCAGGCTTCGACTATAGCGGGTCTGCTGGCTTGCCGAGTGACTTGTTGAAGTGATCAGTGTCCGCATCAAATAGGGGTAAAGGGGAGTTTCATACATAAATACCGCGAACCGGCCGTCCCAAGTTCCCAGCAAAATATTGTCAACACACCTACGGCGATCCAGAGTATTACAAGAACAAAGCCATGATTATGATTATGAATCCCAAAAAAGAAGCCCCAGGACGAGGGGCATATGATACCACGGGCGTCCCGAAGCCCCCGCCGCGTCCAAAGCCGCGATAAAAGATGACGAGGTTTGTTGTGTCCAAGACCTTATATTTTACTCCAGTCTAACCTCGCTCAGTATGATCCCACGTTCGGAAGCAAAAGACACCTGGCGTGTCAGGCATGGATTCGGGCGTGAGAAGAGAAAGTTTCATTCGACATCTTGATCCCAGTTCTTACATGGCGAGGAAAGGCGCTGATCCATTCACACAACCCCTTTTAATCTAGAATGGCGTAATTACTACTCCAATTTCTGTCTATAGTATTCACAATCTGGCTAATACTTCGGCTTGTGAGATGAATAGTAAATGTACAGTAATGGGTTTTGGAAAAGTCGCAGAGCAGTGTGGACCAAGCTTGTGAATCGAGATCGATGCTGCTTAGTGAGCATACCATCAGCAAATGCCATCAGTACAGCATGAGAGCTCAAAATCACGAGGGTAAACCACAAAGATTCGAAAACCCGGCTGTCATCACTTTAGTGCGTCGCGAGTGTTCGTTTCTGCTGCGGAGCCCTCTTCTGAAGAAGGACTGCCATCGCACATCGCGCAATATGCTCCTACAATCTGTCGGTTTCACAATTGCCATTCGGTCATTTTTTCGCGCATTCTTTGATTGCATTTAGTCTGTAGGCCGGACCGCCACGGCAAGTGAGAATGTCAATGAACGCCCTGGCTGTGGAAACACAACGCGTCGTACTCAAAGTCGCGACCGACTTCTATGACCTCTGGGCACAGGGTCATTCCTGAAGTGTCCCCATGATCTCACGCTGCAAACATGCCGCGCGTCAGGGGACGACTCCAATGGGTCGTCATCGCCGACTGGGAACGTCCACTTACCTCTGCATTTCGAAACATCGTGTCAGGAATGGCGTCCATCCGGCTGGCAGCATGATGACCGGTGCTGGCAATGGTCGTGCGAACGCAGCGTGACTGCATATGCGGCATCTCCGAGCTGCGTGCCATATTGAGCAGGTAGAGGCCATCGGCCAGTCCAAATTTCTCGTTCCAAATGGCTCCGTTCCATTGGTCATGGGCTTCTGAAGTCCTCAGTTGCAGCCATTGGGGTCGTTTGTTGGATACGGATTTGCGCGACCTCGCGAAGCGTGCTTCACCAATCATCAAACCCTGCAGGCAGGCCTCATCGACGAGTCGTCAACAGCAGTCTTTCAACAAAGTTGGGAGGATCCGAAGGGGACCATTGCAATCTCGCCACAGCTCAATCCCGGCCTACCAGACCGCGGCCCGGGGCATCGATACGGATGTGCGGACAACGTAAAGGATCCAACATCGATACCATGTTTGCTCTGCCATCCACGACATGTCGTTGAAGACTCGGAGCTGGCTGGCCAATCGCGGGGCTCCCATGCAGGGTCCGCTCCCAGGGGCTCACCGGCCAATCCGCGCCTCGAGCGGGCCATCGCCAGGAACTTTGTGGGTGTGTGGAGACGACGACAAGGACACGTGGATAGCCCGCCTCCCGCCCAATCTGGACGCTTGGCTGGGTCCAGGGAGGTGTGCAGCGCAATCCAGCACTGCTTCGCCCAGCGCCCGGGGAAGATAGTACTGCGTGTCCACATCCTGCGAGATCCAGGCCCGTCTCCACACTGCAGAGTACAGGCGTGGTACCTGGACCGCCGCGAACACGACGACCAGACGGACAGGGGACGCGCCAGCGCGGAAAGGAAGTGACCAAAGTGCCTCGCACCCGCTCACATCGCGTGCCACCAGCTGCATATCGTGCTGCGTGCAAGCTGGACAACCAATGCAGGACGCTGCATGCCAAAACACGGATAGTGGTCTCGATCGCTAGTTAGTGGGTCTGCCAACACCGGCTGGAAACGCGCTTAGGAGAATACCTGGCTTCGGATGGACACACCTCGAGTCGGGTACCGGTGGCAGCGCTTGCGAACAAGCGCCGTCTCACGCATGCGACCTCAGACGAGGGCGACGACGCGAAACAGCTCTGGCGTAGTCCTTCCTTACAGGCAAACAGGGTCAAGCTGGAGCTCATTCGTGTTCGCAAGCTCACAATCCCGGGGTTCTGACTGGCTTCCTCGGCAGCAAACTCCATCAGAACGATGGCCTGTCGCGAGTGCAAGCTGAGACTGCAGCATTCTGCAAACCGAACACGCGCGGTTCCTTTCGCCGACACCGACCAGGCCCCGTCCAGTGAACCCATGAAACCGCCAACTCAACGATCGAGCCCACTACCTTCCCATTTCGTTTATTTCCGCCATAGCCCGAACCGGTATTACCTACATCGGCTTCCAGGCTGGCGATACTTTAGTCAATACCGGTTCAGGCCGGCGATTCTGTCGCCTTCTTCGGGACGGGTCCCGCCGCCTTGCGGTTCTAAAGTCTACGCCGTTGATCACGTCATGCTACGCCTTGAGCTCACGGCTTCCATCGGACCCATTCCGATCAACTTCACAGCAGAAGATACCGTAATCCGGAACTTGGGAGAACGCTGTCAAAGACGAAGAGATTCCAAAGTACTGAAGACTTGTCCCTTGAAAGGTAAGTCCGGCCTATTCCCTGCTTCCTCCGCCTACTACCACGGTGCCGATACAGGGCACCGTGAGGCTCTCAATCTCGGGGAAAATTTCCCACAGTCCTTCCGCCATGAACGCGACTTCCTCTGCTCCCGCAATCCGCCCTTGCCCCGTGATGACATTCCCAAGCGCGAGCTTACGAAGCCGTGGACGTCCGAGTCGAGGACGACCCGCGGCCCTCCAGCCTCCGTCGGCAAGCATGCGCTGAAACCCATCGCCAGCGTCTCCAGCGACGGCCGCCCGTAGCAAACCCCCCGCAGCAGCCCTTCTGACGTCTCGAGCACGTCGTCTCCCACGTCCAGCTGAAGATGTTGCAGGCAGTCCATGTTTTGTATGAGAGACATGACGGCCCGGGTATCCCATTGTTCCCCATCAGGAGCGGTGCCGTTTGCATTCGTGATCTTGAGCGTCTTCAGATGGACGAGATCTCTCAAGCTTTGAGCCAGGATCCGGGCACACGTGTGGCGAGACCAACTGACGTCCATGTGAAGACATGTAAGACTGGACATACGGCCGACTTCTTCGATCGCAACTGCATCAGCCGGCCTGATCTCCAGACGTTCCAGACAAGCAAAGTACGGCATGTCGTTGACCTCGTTGTGTATCCTTGCTGCTCGAATTCGTTGTCCCAGGACGATGTCTTTCAGCACCACCTCTCGCAGGTTCCGTGAGTGTGCCAGCGCTTGCAACACAGCTTTCGATGGCAGGCCTTCGCCTTGCCGGTTTTTTGCAAACATGAGATTGGCATGTTGAAGCGTTGGGATCCCTCGCACTGGGCTAGGAGTGTCGCCGATGCCCCCGCCCCCATCGCTGTCTGCCTCCATGTTGCTGTCTTTTGCCGACTGGATTATGAACAAATGCCACGCCGACCTCGAGCTCGTCGACAGCCATAACAAGACACCTCTTGCAACCGCTTGTGAGGCTGGCCAGTTCAGGCTAGCTCGCAAGCTTCTCTCCCTCGGCGCCAACCCGCACGCAGCTTCACCAGGAACGACGCTCGCCCACTTCGCGCTGCAAACCTGCGGCGACATGGGCACGAGACCCCTCGCCCGTGACGAGGGCACGCCGGAGACGTACTCCCGCTACATTGTCGGCTAGGAGCTTGACATGGACGCGATTGCAGATCTGATTGGCGACTTCCTCCACAAGGGTATCGGCGTGGATGCCACCGACGCTTCGGGAAAAACTCCTTTGCATGTCGCAGCTGCATGCGGCATTACATGCGCCGTAGATGTTCTTCTTCGGAACGGCGCTACCGCTGATGCGCGAGACGCAGACGGCCTCTGCCTATCGACCTCGCCAAGAGGCACCATCCCCTCCTTGCCGCCAGCGGATGGTCGGCGAATGCCGGGCAGGGACCGATGGCTACCACAAGCAGTGGGGCTCTTGGCTTGGTGTTGCCCGCGTACCGGGCTCTTCTCGACGCGACCTTGTTAGGTACCGCGTTCAACGTTGGCGACGTTTGGTACACGGACAATGCCGACCGAACGGCTTTCGAGCTCAGTCATCTGAAGACGCCCGCGAAGGACTGCAAGCTGTTGATCCAGCAGTGGGTCGTCTCTGGCGAGGAGAACCCTGTTCTGCACCATCTGGCCGGTCCAAGTCACCGCCCGGACCTTCGGCTGAGCCTTCCTGTCAGCGCGATCTCCGCCGTCCTCTGGTCTGCCCGCGGGCGGCCCAGGGTGATACTCAAGTTGAGAAGTTACGACTATCACAACTCTGCCCTCCGCAAGGAGGTCATCCGGGTGGAGTTTCGGGACAATGTGCACAAGACTCAATTCTTGCATTATATGTTGCCGCTAGTAACAACGATGATGGAGAAGTCCCCGTAAGATACCACTGTGTGTCCCATCGAACGAGATGCTAACTGCTTCCTAGGGGATGGATCTGGCGTGTGTGGGTTGAAGGCATGGCGTGAGGGATGATGTTTGCCAGGTGTGGATTTTACTTGCTCTGAACTTGCTCTGAAAGAACGGTATGGCGAACATTCGGGATTTCTGTGTCGGGGACTAGCTCTGGCCCCTGGGTCGACAGGCGAGTCAAGGAAACTGTCTCGTGTTTAGAAGATTGTGCGTACGACATGTGGATATGGTCGTTTGGTATCACAGCATCATGTTTGATGCGAGGGAATATGTAGGGCATCACACAACCCACCATTATCGACAAATACCAGAGGAACTGAGATTATGTCACAATTGTGCCCGACTGCGTAGTGAAGAGGGTGTGACTCGTGGTTTCCAGCCGGTCTATGGTTTGGCAGGGCTAATGGCCGCGGGCAATTTGAGATTGAGTGCTTTGGTTTCGCAGCAGCCTCTTGCAGCCTGAGAGGTTAGCCACCCAGAATATTGCGTGCTTTGTTCCTTCAGTGTTCCCGTTTTCGTTGTTTTCGGCGGGGTCAGCTTTAGTCCGGGCCGGCATTCTTCCGTTCATTCACAGTGTTGTCCTTCGGACCCTCTCTTTCTTTTTTAGTCTATCTTTTTTTCCGACTGCCTCCACTTTTGTTTTTTCGGCACTGGTCTCCCCCGCTCATCGTCGCCTCCTTCCACTTCCGACCCACGCCGCCGTAGATCGCCCATCAAACTTTCGGCCACCGAAAGGCCCCATCTCCAGGCAAGTCAATTTCTATGCCCCTCGTCAAACCTCTCGTACTGACCCAAACCACAGTCGCGATGTCCGGAGAGAACAGCAATGTCGCTGCCGACGATACCGACGCCTAGGACGCGTCCGTCTGCCCCGTCAACTTTGCCGAGCTGGACTACCATCGCATCACTCCCACTGAGCCATACGTCTTCGTTCTGAAAGGAAACAACCCCCCCAGCCATGTCTCCTCCGTCGACTGGCTCACCATGTCCATCGTCTTCGACGACCCGCTCTATCGCCGAGATGCACACGTCCAAGCCCAGGAGCGTCTCCCGGTCGCAAACCGGCTGTACCGACCCGGCGTCTTTCTCATTCCCGCGTACAACCTTCAATTCGCTGCCGTGGTTTCCAACTACTTTGTCGACTTTGGCTTTCCCAGTCACGTCAAGATTTGCGTCTGGTGGTCGGCGGACGACGGCGACGCCAACTTCAGAGCACATCTCGGCAAGGTGTTCCGTGATGGCAAGACCGCCCTGCACGCGATCTTTACCACATCCCCCGACTGCAATCTCGAGCAGCATTGTCAAGGGGTTGATCCCAAGGACCCTGAGGTAGGTTATCCTTCAAGGCCTGCCGCCTACAGCCGCTCCCCTCCCCGTAGACTCATGCTGACATATTTCCCTTTCAGACGGCCGACACCTTGTTTCTCGCAACGCCTCGGGCCATTGCCGAGTGCGCAACTCTCGGCCCGCTGCTCAGTGATCGAGCCAGAGCCATCGTCGATCAGGATGACGAGGACCGGCTGGCTGTGTCTGGCGGCGAGGGACAAACTGTCGCTGACAGCCCTGCGCACCGTCAGTGGGAGGACGGTCTTGAGTTTGGATTCTAGATATAAGACGTCAATTCTAGGCTTGTAGATGGGCATGGGTGATTGACAGTGACCGTCTTCAATAACTCGAGCGCAGTCTGTCACATCAAAATTAGCCGTGGAGGGGGACGGATCCTAGCCGTCGCAGTCTTGATGGAACGACTGGACCGACAATCGTTAGTCTGCATCTGTTTCCGGAAATCGATCCCCTCTCGACGGTCTACTGAAAAATGAACCGTCTCTATGACGAAGTAGTTGATTTGATCTGGAACTCAAGTGCATCTTCTGGTTTGATATTCCTAGCGACATTGGGGCCTAATATAATGCACCTGGAGAGGCTATTCAGAGATTGGCAATTTCCGTCGGCGTATTCAATGTTTCCTCTGGCAACACACGTGCTTATCTTATTCAGATGACATTTTGTCTAACATTCAGACCCGCACCCCAGACAGTATTCTCGACGAATTCCAAAAACCGCGCGGAACGTGTCACTGCGCAGAGACCTCCCTACCCCTATCAGCGCCTAGGCTTCGAATTCCATTTGCTGCACAGTGCTGCAGTTGATATCCTTGTCGTAATAAGGATGAAAGCCACTGACTACGATAGAAACGATCGGAAATGATGCGTTATATCATCACCTCCTATACCACCGCCAAATTGGACAAAGACTTGGTTATGTTGAATCTTGCCATTCCGCCCCGGTATCCCAGTGTTCAGAGTGAGGATAACGCGACGCGGAACTTGAGCACTCCCGTGTAACTGCTTTATGGCTTGGGTGCTCAATTCAGCATAATGGTCTAGATCATTTTGTCCCGTTTGTCCTGATACCAAGACCGCAATATGTATCCCTCAGGGTCATGTCCCACCATAGATCCTCCCTGGTGTCTCGTGATGTCGTCGAATAGAGGCCCCTAAAGAATCTTCGGTTCTCACTGTCGTCAACGTGGAAGCTATCGCCGAAATCAAAATCATCCATGATGAACTGGACTTGTTCGAGAGCAGAGGAACGAACTTGGCTGGGATATGCCCTTGACTCTGCTGGCCCCGGCCAGAAAATTGCGTTAGGGTATGGGAGCGAGTAAGACGAAAGAGAAGACTGTGAAAACGCTTCACGATATCGAGGGCTGTCAATTGACCATCGTCTTTGATGGAGATGTTAGCATTTACCGACTCCTGCCCCGAGGACCGAGCCTGCGGCTGCAGCTGAGGGTAGTCACATTGCTGATCCCATTGCCCCAGGTAAGGCCGGACTTTTGGCATTGTACATATATTCGGATGATTTATCCCAGATTGATGGTGCGGTTGACGCTCCATTGGATTTCACTAATGATACAGCTTCAAGCTCCAAGCGGCCTACTGAACCATCGGGTAATGATGAAGCCGGCGTGGATGGCACAGGAGCGGGCAAAGGGTCGACGCAATCGCGGAAGAAGCGGTGATGCACACTTGTATTTCTCTAGGGAGATATGATTTGTCATAATGAATGCCATTCATTGTGTTGATTGCTGCAAGCCACATCTAATCTAAAGCTGAGCTAATGTTTCTATCCGGTTGCTACCACCAAATCCTGCCAGGGTACCTTTCCCGTCTTCAATATTTCCAGCCGGCTACCTGACCCAAGGTGCCATTACTGCCAAAAAGTTTTGCTTGCCTGTCCCGTAACGCCATCGTCATCTTCTACATAGGGTGGTCGGGTGATTCGAATGTGAGGATGATGGGGGGAAGCTTCTGGCCAAGCCGGTCAATCCAAGCAGTAGCTTGCGCCAAGGTACCGTAGTTTCGAATGACGGTGGACTTGACCATCCAACACGCAACCTTCAGCCCATCTAATCCCGTGGAGCATAACCGATAGGTCGAAAAGAGGATGCGGGTCTTCTTTCGATAGTTCCCTTCATCATCGTAAAAGTCACCAAACCAGTCCATGGCCTTTTGCTTCTCGACTTTCGACATACCGCCATGGATCCATGTACTTTCGAACCTATTCGAGTCTAACTCTCTTTCCGCGAAGATTTTCACCCATTTGGCTCCACAGGGGCGGTCTGCTAACACGAGAAGACTCTTCGGGCCGTTGTATCCCGAGTCATACATCCGATTATCGTAATACGCTTTTTCAGCTGCATTCTTCAGCTCTGTGAGGCGAGACATTTCGTCGATAATGATCTGAATGTATTCCTCCCACTCTTCTGGGAAACACCCATCATACTGGCGGGGCTCTGGTGTCTTCACCGAGCATACATACGCCTTGAATGTTTCCCAATTGATGGGAAGCTCGAAGCCATTGTCTTCAGCCCTTTCCATCGCGTACGCCAACCCAGGGAATTGTATCGCTAGAGAAAGGTTACAGACATCCGGCCTGTTGTAAATCGCGTTCCGAATTGTCTTAGCGGAAGGTTTCTCCTTTTTGTTCAGCTGGAACGTCACGTCTTCAATAGTTGCCTTTTGCACTCTCATCGTCAATCTCGAGAGCGCCGCTCTGTACTTGTCTCCGATTGGACATTTAATCGGAATGGACTTTGCTTTGGGTTTGTCCATTAAGGGGATGTCGAGGAAAGTTGAGTCGCCGCTTCGTTGCATAATGCCGGTGAGCTCGGTGGAAACTTGAGCCGAATCGTCCTCGTCCATCTCCGAATCCATAACGCTGTTGAGTTCTCTGAAGCTGGCGGTGAGATTGTTAATGTCCTCGCGGTCATTAAAACCTTTGAGTAATGAGAAGGCAAAGGTCAGGTCGACCAGGCTGGTCGACACTGGTGTTCCGCTAAGGGCGGTAATCCATGGCTTCTTCAGCTGTCGTTGAAGCATGCGGAATACGCAGAGCGCCTGGCTTGCACCCACCCCCTTCTACTCATGGATCTCGTCGATAACGAGGTAGCCGAAGCAGCAGCCACCGTTGAGGAGAATTCGGTTCCATTTGTTGTCTCCAACAAGCACCTTCACAAGTACACCCCATATATTTTCGAAGCCAGCGGGCCTTTGCAGCATGTTCCTGGAGACGACAACAAACAAAGTGCACGGCAAACGCCCGCCAACGTCATTCGGTGGCTCTACCGTCGCCGCGATACCGAGATCCCGAAATAGCTGATCAGGATTGCCCTTGAACTCTGCTGGCTTCGGTTTTGGTCTCTGCGTGTCGCTGAACGGCTGTGCGTAGTCGAAATTCCACTTTGCACATGCAAGCTGCATCGTCTCCGAGAACTCATTCCCCTTTTTTTCCTGTTCCCAAGTGGTAATCGCCATACCGCGGAATCTTCGTCGCTTGCCGGGGAACTGGACGGAAGAGTTGGGCCTGAAGAAATCGTTGGCCTTCTCGACGGTCTGCGTGACCAAGCTCGCAGGGACAATAGCCAACGTGCCACCGTTGTTGCTTCCATGAACGATATTGTAAGACATCGACGTACGATCACAGGGACATTGTGGATCGCCGGGCTGTCGAATCAGGTAACAGGGATGATCCTTCGTTTGGTGAAGATGTGCCGTATCAGCGTCAGTGGCGTGGTCCCAGAGGCTAAAGCAAAACTGGCGCACAGCTGCAACAGCCATAAACATCCTCGTCTTGCCGAGACCCATCTCGTGGGCAAAGACTGCGCCGTACCGCCGCTTGTCCGGATCAGGGTTGGTGACCAAGCAAAGGTGTTTATTCATCTCAATTCGCATCAATCGCAGGTTGATTGTTGCGCAGTATATGTCAATACCACCTCAGAGTGTCCCGCAAAGTGATTAATGCGTGTTGCATTCATATTCACTCGGTTCTATCCCTGTTCCTCCGCCTATTGCCAAGCTCTAGCTGCAGGATCCACCCAAATCCTCCTTCGCGAGGCTCTTTGGATTTTCCAAGCTGTCCTCAGCTCCATAGTCAATTGCAGCTCAATCTCATAATTTGATAAGCCTTCTACCTTCTTTCTCCCAACGACCTTTTCCAACAGATGCTCTGAGGTAGGATCATGCCCATTGAGCGGTATTCTGCTTGACTCAGAGTGGCCGTGACCCTTATTCAAGCCGCCATGGGCGATGACGATAGCGTGTGCTAGAGTCAACATTCAGATTCACAGTTTGGGTCCCCAGCTGCGTGGATGACAATCGCATCATTACATTCGCTGTGTCCTTGAATCATTGGGCTCGCCTCGCTTGCCACGCAGCCATAAGTAAGCCATCGTCGCTGTCGCTTTCATCAACTCATTTTGCTTTCATGTTGCAGAATGTTTGGGCTTAAAAGCTGGCACCTGGCATAGCTATTGCACTCGGAGTAAAGTAAACCCAAGTACGTAGAGCGTGGACGAACAAAGACTTGAAGGCGAGTCGGCGATGTATGCGTTGGTTTAAATTGTGGCTTTTTTCATACAAAGACATTCTTGAATCTTCACGGAAGGACGTGATTATTATTTGTATGAGATCTCGCGTCCTCTAATGATCCTTTATAAACATGGTCTGCTTGATGACGAGACTAGGCGAACACATATTTGTTCATAATTGCCATGACTCACGGAATAGACTTACATACATTACGTTACGGAGTCCGTCGTAGCAGAAATCGGTTTCTAGGTTTTGACGTCATTACATCACAGCCATGTTTGACTCGATTTGTAAGTGGCGATGAGGGGTCATCGAGCGTTCGTCACCGGTCCAGTAGCCAAGGCTATGACTTACAGATTCCACAGCACCTGAATTGGTTTCTACCGCGGACCATGGTAGAAATATTTTGATGCTGTCAGGGGGCTTTCCGTCTTTCGTAGAGAAGGGCCCCTACTTATCAGAGACAAACTCCAGGAACAACGACAATGCATGGGTGCCACTGCACCCACAGATCCACTGCCAACTTCCTGCCTCATTTGAGTTTCTTGTTGACTGCCTTGAAATATCTTTGGACTCAGCTCAAGCGGCTATGGCGGCATGCATGGGAAACGTTCCACGTCACTCACTGGGTCAAGGATGCCAACAGGATTTTTGTGCCATCAAACTTTTCTAGACTTCTTAGTGAGCATGATGACATACTTGGTGGCACCTGCCCATGTATGAGCTCTTGTGAGATCCTCGTTGGATGGGATTGCAAGCGGCCTGAACAGGGCATAGCCTGTGTTTGGGAGGCAAATTATGCAACATGAGCAGTCCATGCCTGGGATCCTCAACGTCTATCCAGAACTGACGCTTCTAGAACCCAAATTGAGCAGAAGCATAATGTAGAAGCCTACTCAGGCACATGGCTGACACGTAAGAGAGCCTAACCGGTGTTCGTCAACCTCGTCTGTCGACGAACCTGGGGTTTGATAGTTTGATATCTGGAACGGTGACCCAGGATACAATGTGAGGGGAGACATACTTGTGCGTTAGTTGACAGGAACTGTAGCAAAAAGTTCCCTAAGTTCGGCCAAAGTGAGCATCGGCCTTAGCATCATTTCATCATTGATTAGAGTCCGTTCAGTAAATGACTGCTTGAGCGCTTGAAAAGTCTCCCCTGCTTATAGAGAGACGCTGAACTTGTGCACGGAACCTGTACTTGTGCATGAGACCTGTACTCGTGCATGGGATCTGTATTTGTGCAGAAAGCTGCACTCGTGCGGAGATGTTGTACTCGTGCAGAAAGGCTGCCCTTCCCAATCTCATGGCTTGCACATCCGTGGAGTGTCTAGCCCGGCGCTGTGGAGTCGAAGAGACTGAGCCCATGCCCACAAATCTTCACATTTTGAACTCCTACCGGCCCTGCAGCATGATCAGGCCGGATGTTGAAAAATATGCAACTGGCCCATTCGAATTCAGTCAATATTGTAGGTCTTCTAAGCATGGATAGACCATGAGTAACGATCGTTTTTTTTTTTTCAGCAGATACGAGCCGAAGGTTTGAAATCAAACCGGCATGAATGTTTGTGATGACAGAGGTTCCGCCACGCGCGGAAGAAAACGGACGAAAGATTACCGGGACATTTACCAATTGTAGACCTGTTCATGACAGGTGGTTCTTCTAACTTGAGATATCAAGATTCTTGCTGCGCTTAAGTAGATCTGCGGTCTATGAAGCTCCCGTCGGCCACCATTACAGTCGAATTTGAGCGTGACTAGTTATATGAATGTATTACCTTGGAAACTAATACTGTATTAGAGGGGAAGCTCCAGCGCCGTAATGTAACCAGGGTATCATACTACTGCTACCCTCATATCTACTAAGTCCCTATACCATAACAACAACACTATATAGAAGAAGTCTTCAATCCATTGCGGTGTGGTGAATCTGAAATTGAACGGTCAAAGTGATACGATTACCAATTCGAACCCATCTAGAGATTGAACTATACATGTGCCAAGATAGAGGAAACCCAGGCTATCCGAGAATCACGTCAGGACTGGAGTAGCTGGTGGGAGTAGATTTGCGTAGCAATCCAAGCGGCAAATCTTCCCCCTTACCGTGAAGAAGCCAAGAGCAAAAAGCTCCTATGAAGCGATTTCATGATACAACCACTCAGGAGACCTGTTCATAAGGACTAATGAAATCCTCCTAAGATAACAAACCAGAAGCAGGGTAGCCAGCAAGACTCAGCCCAAGGATCTCCGGCAGGGGGATGGGGACCATCAGGAACTCCTCCTAGTGAATCTCTTTCTCGAACTCCCGATACAATTGGAATGGCAGATCTTCGGTCGATAAGAGGCCTGAATAGCTACAAGATGCAAAGGACTTTGACTCCCTCAACAAAATATTTGAAACTAGAAAGGTTAGACTCATAATTGTCAAACAAAAGATCGAGAATACAGTCTTGATAACACTCAGCAAGACTCTCTCTACTAGTGATAAGACACTTTATAAGTCGATCGATGCGATCGGAGTTGGATACTTTGACGACAGGAGCCCAGGAAGGCCCCTAGGCACAACAAAAGCTCGTCAACCTCTGATTAGATCGAGATCTTTCCCGTCAAGAGTCGCTCTGGCGTAATCTAGTAATTCGAAATGTAGAAGTCCTATATCCAGTAGATAATATGTTTCACCCCTCTTGCATTCTAGACATCTCTAGTTCATGGTTTTTCACGAGACCCTCCTAAACACCTGCTGAATAATTGAATCTCATCGTACGTGACAATAATAAACAAGACGGTGTGAGACAGTACGATTGGTCTCAATATAGCCAGGAGATACCTAGGAGAGCAAATCAATCTATTGACCAAGAAAACAGAAAAGAACAGAAAGAAGCAATCACAACAACAGATCTTCCGAGGGACAGTCACCTGCAACGAGTTACAAGTGCCTCCTCTAAACCCCCTATATTCAAAAAGTGAGGTAAGGTGACCAATCTCAACAAGAGATCTTCCCGGATTGGACAGGAACTCTATTATGTTGCTCGCGATGGAGGGACACACTCAGGAGGACTTTTGTTTCTACCTTTACCCTGATCTGCATATACCAAATAGAAAAAGAGATCTAACGTCGAAAACAAAGTCAAGAAGAACATCTCTAAACTTCCAAAGCTTAAGGTATGTCTTGCTAAGCCTAAATAAATATATGATAGCTATAAGGTAGCGATCTATTTGCAGCATTGTAACTGAAGCAGCGTTCAGCACATTGTTTTCAAGCTATTTATGGAAGCACATACTTCCTTATGATGAAGGATTGAAAATCATGCTTTTCAGGATCATTCGCGCTTTCATACCGATTAAGAAGCCCCAGGGGGAGACCTCATCTAGGCTGTCACCTAGATGTCCTTATCGAGAAATATGGAACTGTTCATATCGTTATTTTCGACAAAAGAGGTCAGAAGTTGATAAGACTACGCGGCATTGCTCATTTCAGTGAATTTCATATAAATGTTGTATCCCACGACCTTCTCATCAAGAGGGGCATCTGGCCTGACTTGAGCCTAGGTAGTAGTAGTTTAAGATGGATGGATCTCACTAACGTCTGCAAAAGTCACTTCATCTCAAAAGAAACGATATACTAGCTATTTAGAGAGGAAGCCTCTATCTGGGGGCTAGGTCTTATGGCACAGAAGTATCGGACATCCTAGCCTGACGGTCTTGAATCATCATCAATAAGCATTAGACGGACTTAAGATAAAGTCAGATTAGCGCTGCAATGATGTGAAAACTATTAACGGTGACGTCTACGCAAAGTCAGAGGCGAAGATAGTCATTAGAAGCGGCCTAAGAGCCTCAGTCAACTGGTATCGACCATGAGTTCCTGTTCTATGTGGATGATTGCATTGCTTCATATCCACACAAGCAAGAGGCTTCTCACCGCAAAGATATCGCGTAATAACAAGAGGTTTTTCATCTCAAAAGTATTACTGGAGAGCTGAATAGATAATTATACTAGAATGCAGAAGCTAGTTTATTATTAGTTTCTACTACGCAATTTATAATCATATCTGCTGACTAACATCCTAATTAAGTTAGTTATATACGCACAAATGGTTACATAAAACGGTCATTATTTTTCTGTTTCTAGTAACTAGAAATCGGATGGGGATCTTATTACTCACCGTCTTTTCCATTTTAGAATGTTACACGCGCAAACCTACAAGCGACTTGAGAAATAACCAAGCAGTAAAGACCGGCCTTGCATGGAGGTCTTTTGATCCTGGCTGAAGCCTCCACGGGTGATCGACAGACTTATGTACATACGCAACTGAAACCCAGCCCATCCGTGTGACGCATGCTCAGTCCGCTACCATTCCTTTAGCCACGTTGGCATATTTGCTGTCAGTGTAACACAAATGGTTTTCACCTGGTTCAAGGACACCGATCTCGTTGTGCAACGCCGCTATCAGACTAGCGTTGCCAACCTTGTCTGCACTAGCTTCCCAAAACATTGCCCCACCCAATCTGCGAGATTTGATGAAGGCAGCTTTCTGCTGAACGGACAATGGACTGTCGTAGCTGATCAGCTCCCGCGTTGCAGGATCCCAACTATATGTTGCCCCAACCGTAGCATCATACTCCTCTCTGGCCCCTGGCCGCGGGAGGTCTTTGTTGTCCCAGACTCCATCTTGCCACGATCCACGCCCAACCTCCGAGAACGGATCGCCGAGGCCGGCAGTGTTCTGAAAGCTTCGCCCGTAGACAGGCATGCCTAATACGATCTTCCGGCTTGGGACACCAGCAGCAATATAGGCCGACACCGCGGCATCTGTCGAGAAAGGCGTCGACTGTGGCCGAGATGTGCTGCTGTACAGATTCGCCTGATGCGCTGCGACGGAATCCCATGCGCCGGAGTAGTCGTAAGCCATGAGATAAAGGCAGTCCACGACGTTCGATATGGAACTGAGATCGAGTTTTTCGTATTTCTGGGGGCCTGCAGGCGACGCAATACTGAGCTGAAAGTGGTAAGAAGGCGCATGTTTCGCGGCATAGGCGTCAAGATGGTGCCGCACGGTTTGTAGCAGAAGGACGTAGTCTCTGGCTTCTTCTTGAGTTTCCGGATATTCCCAATCCACGTCAATGCCGTCAAAACCCCAATCTTTCATTAGCGAGACCGACGTCTTTGCGAACAGCTGTCGGCTCTGCTCAGACCTCGCAACTGTCGCAAAGTGGCTCGACCAAGTGGCACCCCCGACGCTCAATATCACTTTGAGGTGTCGGTTGGCCTGTTTGAGAAGGTAAAGTTGCTTGACGCAGCCATACACATCCTCTCCGTTGCTGTTCACGGCTATTTCGCTAGTAAGTTTCGTAGCTGAAACAGGGCCACTTCGCCAAAAGAAAATGAGCACGTACAGTCGGTCGGATAACGCTTTTCCGAATCCGCCCAGGAATCCGCAGAGAACCTATTGATGAACTTTTTGAGTTGAATCTTCAGCTGTGGCTCTCAAGAGCAACTTACACCTCTCCAGAGGGCGCAATATTGACGAAAGCGTACAGGACGTGAGTGATACGAGACGTTGGAAGCATTTGTGGGTGAAAATTCCGCCCGTAGACGCTCCTGTAGAGGTTGATGAATATTTGATGAGCTACCCAAACCAGTGCGACAGTGGCAGTTATAACATACCAGTTAGGGTAGTAAACAGCATTTTGGAAAGAGGCTCCTGAGATAGCGAGCATTTGCAACATGAGGAAAATCTTGAGCCGGTAGTATTCCATGCTCTCTACGTGCGGGGAAGAGCTGTGACGGGGACAAATTCTACAGTTTTTGTGAGGCTATAAGAAAGTCTTCACGCTTATGATATAGAGAAAGAAAAGTCAAAAGCGAAGGTCACCACCGTGGCAAAAGCTGGATCTCGGTTCCGCTGCTCCTCTCTTGGGTAACATTTGTCACCCAGCCGTCATGGGAGCTAACTGCGCCACGACTAGAAGCAGTTGTCATGACCACAGGTGCCGCAATATAGTCAGTCACGTTAGCCGGTGCCACGCTGGGACTAAGCTCTTTCAATCCTGAGGAATAAAACTTCCCGGGTTGGGTACTGTTCTTGACCGATTGCAAATCTTACAGCTACGTATGATGCATTCATCGCCGCATTTACTACTGCGACCTACAGAGAGTTTCCTAAGTAACATATATCGCATTCTTGTAGTATGAATCTTTGGCATGAATCTTTGATAGAATCTAGCAGTGTGTAATGATGAACTTTTCGTACACCGTTTTACTCCAGCTTCTAGAAGGTGATATCGGCTTCGTCAGAACTCATGACTCCGTGCTGCAAGCGTGAGAAATGATTACTGTTCTATACTAGCATGACTACTGTCAGCGACACCTATGCCCGTAGTCTACTCGCAACCCATGCTTCATGAATTGTTTTCAGCCGAGTGATAGCCGAGCACGGCTCGGGCGTGTTGGGAGCGCGCGACGTTGTTTTCAGCGCTCCCCGTAAAGCAATCAAACTTGCCAAGTTCAATCAATCAATCAAGTCAATGATGACCCTCAAACTTGATTGATTGATTGCCTTGACTCTTTTGACAGGGATCACGATACGGATTAAATCAATATTTCACTGCCGAATATCCCTGCCCTTCCTCATCTGCCCTCCACTGCCCTCCACTGCCCTCCACTGCCCTCCACTTCTGATGGACCCCCCCTTGGCAGGGTATAAATTGCCCCCTTTTGCCCACTTAGCTTCTCTTTTTTTTTTTTCCCCCAGTACAATGGTTGATGTAATGGTTATGGTGATTGTTTGCGATCTTCTCCAGGCTTTGTGGGGGTAACAGCCAAGTCCCTTGAGGAAGTTGAAGGCCAGCCCTCAAGATCTTCCGGAGATTTGCATCAAAATCGTTGTTTCACTGCTGTTATCCTCGATGTCTGTCATCCGTTGGCGTCCTTTGAATGTGAGGGCATCATCAGGTCTACCTTCTCTTCTTTACTCACCCTATGCCAGATGTCTACCACACCAGCAGTCCTCACTCAACCCCTACCCCTCCTCTGAATGCCTTCAGTCAACTCTCAAGGCATAGATCTATCACATCACAGCTTGAGCAAGGCCAAAACCATCCCCTTCCCGACCGCCCTTCGTTCGAAGACCTCTTCAGGGTCATGATAAATAGTAAGGTGTATGTGGAAGAGTCGGATCTTTGGAGAAAGAGTGCAAGAGAGAGAACAAGCTGGATAGGAAGCCATGGATGGTATTTTCTTCTCTACCAGCCAGATGGCCAACCAGGGGCAAGTTACTGGGCTTGCCGTTACTGTGATCTCAAGGGCAAGCATATAATTCTTGATATCAAAGCTACTTCTTCTGCTTCTGAGCATCTCAAGAAGAACCATCCCAGAGAGATACAGGCAGGATCTGTTGGCTCAGAAGGTTCTGAGCAACCTGAAGATGTTCCATACAAGAGACGTCGCCTTGACTTCACTGGTTTGACGAAGAGCCATGCAAAGAGCATCCAGAGAGCTGCCATATGCTTGATTATAGATGCCAACCTTCCCTTCACCATTTATGAGAACCCTGCCTTTCAGTATATGATCTCTAGGGCCAGTACCAAGCTGCAAGCGTTGCCATGGTCTGGCACTTCGATGGTTATTGCTTTTGAGGGTATGTGGAAGCAACAGAAGATGGTCATCCAGCAGGAACTTCTGCATGCTGACTCTGAGATACATCTGGGCCTTGATCTATGGACTTCTCCAGGTCGCCAAGCCATTATGGGTGTTACTGCACACTTCATCATCAAGGGAAAAGGCCCCCAAGTACGTCGGATTGCTATAAGGAAGCAAATTAGTGCTCATAATAGTCTCAACCTTGCAAACACTCTTGAGGAGATCATCAGAGACTGGGGCATCACAAAGCAAGTGAAGACTTTAATCTCTAATAACGCAAGCTCAAATAACACTTATATAGCAAGTCTGATCCCTCGACTTGACCCCTCTGCCAAGAAGAAGCAAGATATCCAGGCCAGAAGGATTCGTTGCTTTGGACACATCCTCAACCTTGTATCGAAGGCCTTCTTGTTTGGCAAGGACTCTGAGAGCTTTGAGAGACAGTCAGATACATATGTTCTTCTACATCAAGATGAGGCTGACCTCAAGCATTGGCGTAAGGCTGGCCCTATTGGCAAGCTTCACGACATCGTGAAGTTCATTAGAGCTTCGCCGCAACGTACACAAAGGTTCAAGATTCTATCCCATGAGATATCAGAAGCTGCTGATTCGTCTGATGGCTTTCTTCTCTCTCAGCAGACATCCAAAGAAGTTGAATTAATCCAAGACAACGCCACGAGGTGGAACTCTACATACCTTATGATTGAGCGTGCCATTCGGCTTAAGGATGAAGTAGAGGGCTTTTATTTTTCTCAAAATGCCAAAGATCCTGTGCCAGCTCAAGATATCTTGACTTCTGATGACTGGCTACAGTTGACGGAGATCATGACGATCTTAAAGCCCATCTGGAAGATAACACTTCGAACGCAGGGCTTTGGAGAAGATGGCTCCTATGGTAGACTTTGGGAGGTAATCATTGTAATGGAGTATCTTCTGAGTCACTTTGAGGGGTGGAAGACCTTCTACAATGGTATCAGCAGTGGGGATACTCAAGATCTTGAACCAGATGAGTTCCAAGCCTTCTCGCAAGAAGCATCTCAGAGATCTACTCCCATCATGTGCTCAAGCATCACAAGCATCTCAGAGACAGTTTAATGAGAGCTCTTTACCTGCCCATACTCGTCAAGAGTACATCAACAGCATCTCGAACTCGGAAGAGATGGACAGCAGTAGCCAGCAGTACTTGAGGACTTCAATCTATAATGGATGGAAGAAGCTGGATGAGTACTACACATTGACAGAGGAGTCACCTCTGTATGCTGCTGCATTACTCCTCCACCCCGGATTTAAAATCAAATACCTGGAGAGAAACTGGCGATCCCCTCGCCAGAAGGAATGGGCATCCAGTGCCAAACTGGCTCTGAAGAGAAATTTCAACTGATGGTATCCTTCTGAAGAAGGGGAGGTTATGAGGAATACAAGTCATCGCCCAGAGCCTGTTGACCTAGATGACTTTGAGCAATGGGTTCAAGCTGAAGTCGCGATACTTGAGGAAGAAGAGGATGATGAGGAAATGGATGAATTGGAGAGGTATTTTGCCCTTACGAGGCAGGCCAACTGCAATCCTGTTAATTAGTAGTTTGCCCATAAAGAGGAATATCCTCAGCTAGGTAGGCTGGCATTGGGGATCTTGGCGAAACCCTCACAATCATCTGACTGTGAGAGGGCATTCAGTGCTGCATCTCTTGCCCAGACCTCACAGAGGCTGGCGATGAAGGTAGAAATGTTAGAAATGCTTCAATGTATGAGGCAATAGCACAAGAGGGGTGCAATTTCACTGCTGGGGGGTTCTGAATAGCTTCACTTGGCAATTCCTTGCAATTAATTGCAAACAATCAAGTATGGTATCGCGATGTGGCAATCAAGTCAAGTTTGACCCTCGTAATTGACTTGATTGCTTTACGGGGAGCGCTGTTCTTTCTTTTCCCGGCTGTCTAAAGAAGTCCCGTACGACGCTAGCCGCAGCGGCCGCATCGTCCCGCGAAACATAGCTTTGACGCGTAGCGTGAGGCTTCCTCAACTCGTTATACTCTTCGCTGTCTTGTGTCTCTTATGTCTCTTGTGCCTGTTCTGATAGAGTGCCACCCGATCCCAACCTGGGCGCTTCTTCACCCACGATACCGTCCATGCCCAAGTTCTTCTGTTTGCCATTTCTTGGACATCTGCGCTGTTGAGACGGTTTCGGCGTCGGTGTTCCTGCCGTCACGGCCTGATACATTAGGTATTGCCTGCTTGCTTGATTTGGTTGACCTGGTTCAGTGCCCGAGACATGGTGTGACGGCGGCGTTGAGGCACAAGCACGCAGCATGCAAGCGCTTGGATCGGCAAAAGCATATGGATCTCCTTGACGGGTTTTGACGAACCCTCGCTCAGCTTCGCCTGTGATTGCGTGGTTCAGTAGCGAAGGGTCAATGTCTTCCTCATCAAATCGAAGGGAGTTCGTCTAATCGAAAGCGACGACACTGCCAGCCAACGTGAGGTCCGCTAACGTCCCACACCTACTTCCGCACATCCGGATCGGCTATTTTCACCAAAACGCCGTTTGTTATGATTCTATATGAAATTAACTACGTTATATAACTAGCAGCGTATAATCAGTCAGCGGGAAATAGTCCATGTCTTTTAACGCCCAAGTGCACGAAGGCGCTCTCTTAGGTATTCTAGTATTCTTCCTCGGGACACCCTATCAATCGCCGATTCCTTCGGAGGTTTTTGCTCACACACCAGACATTTTATGTCTCGAGCGTATGTGCCTGGCGTCGTCAGACCTCTCGTCTAGCTTCGGGGTCTTGGGCATACTTACAGTATCCACAGACGAGACTCTCACAACATGAAAGTGTCATGGCAAACATTGCGCATTGGGAGCATAGTGAGCAACGCAGATGGACCGGCGTTAATGCAGCGTATGACTTGTCCATAATGATGAAGCAGCATACTTGGAATTTACCACAAGAAGAAGCCATCGGGGGTATCTTTACTTATATTTGATCGCTTACATTGATCGGCGTGTATGTCTGATCTTGTTGCGGAAAGTGTCTGTTTCGAACAGCACATACATAACATAACGTCTTTCACTGGGGTGACTTCGAGGATCTTCATAGACTCAGTGAGCTCAGATAACATGCTTTCTATGCCGTTGGTTCTCCGTAGTTGGGGGAAAGCCCCCGCTTTCCTGGATGTTCTTTGGTTCGATGATAAGACTTTCAAGTTGAGGTGCGAGTGCTCAAGTGCGTGAGCTATTCAAGGTAGCTACTAGGGTTTCGAACAGAATATCCAAGCTCGGATTATTCTCAGCTGTCCTGGACAATTTAACATATCTCCCACACAAATCATAAGTTCGAGCGCCGTTATGTTATTGGTATACACTTGAGACACCTTGCAGCTTGAATGCATGATATGATATCCCACATATTTTATATTATAAACCTAATACAAGGGGTACTTCTAAGGTCCCGCATGCTCAGCGACGATCTCATCTATACGTCTTGTATGCTCAGAATCCCAAAGAGAAAAAAGACTCCCAAGACTTCTCAACGGCATCCCGTCAGGATATATGCGTCTATCTGAGCCGAAAACGAACGCGGAAGAGTAGCACGAGGGCCTGAGTCGAGGAATACCGTCGTAGCAAAGAGTTGGCAATTCATCGCGGGAGTTTTTCAGGCAAGGATGGCAAGACTATTGAGTCAAAGCCTGACTTCGGTACAGCGCTGCCGCTAAAGCCAATAAATCAAATAACGCCAAGATTTGACTGATTTGATTGCCCCTTCGCCAGTATTGGTTGATTTGCCCTGTTGGCCAATATAACAAAGCAAATCCATAGAACACGTGACCCAAAGCCGCCAATACAGATTACCTAATTAGAAAATAAGTGAAGCTATTCACAACCGGTCATGATCCCATCAATGACCCAACCTCACTCCCCACAGGCAAAACTCTGCCCTTTAGCCAATTCTTCGTCAGCTGCAATTGACCCATAGTCTGAGGCTTTATTGAGTGCCTTTGCGACGTCAAGGTCAACTTCGCAGTACTGAATGCCCTCTCACAGCCAGCAGCCATAGCTGGTGTTGCCATCACATCAAGTGCTAGTCTACTAAGTAGGGGGTACGTTGACTGATGGTCTCTCCACCACTTAATAGGATCGTCTGTGGGTTGAGGAGGTTGCCTGAGGTATGTCTCAAGCTCATCCTGCTGTCGAGAAGTCTCACAACCACGTTTGCTCTGTACCCATTGCCTGAAGTGGCTGTCTTCATGGGATGGAAGTGTGATCTCAAAAACAGCCGTAGAGTCATCAGACTCTTCCTCTGACCTATACCAGCGGTCAGGCTCAGGGTCATACTATATACAAGTCTAGTTCTGAACATGTTCCTTTGTACCCTGGGTCGATCTGGATCATTCTGATCCAGAATGATCGTTCGGCCCCAAGTCGTGTTGGATCATATTGATCCAATATGATCGTTATCTTATCGTCACATGACTTGGACCATAGCTTTTCCGTTTCCGAGTGAGTCCCTGTTGTTCCCGTGATCCTGCAGTACAAATGTCCTGTCCTAGCCGCCCGATGCCTAAGTGGGTCGGTTATCTGTTATTCCTGCATAACGGGTCGTAACAAATAAAAGGTAGCAACGCCACATGTTCCAAGTTTATGTCACCACCTACGTTAAGTCATCTGCAAGTTTTCAATCATGTATATCAATCTCAAATCACTTGATACCCAAGAAATACCCGTTAAAGGCGTTTTCATAACTCTTCTATGCTTAGAAGTTCCCACTAAGCCACCACATGGTGAGTGCCTTCGATGACTTAGCACGCATCTCAACATCGAAAATACCGCCTCAGAAGGTCGCGATTCCTGCTTACCTGAGATAGGACGGAAGCAACATGGATCTCATCTGTGATCGCAAGCTCTTGCAGATCGATCTCGAGTCGTTCGTGGACGAGGAAGACGGGCTGGGATTCGTGAAAAATGCCATGTATCGCGGCGACGTTCCGGTGAGCTATGCGCCCAATTCCTCCAAGGCTCTGGAGCCACGTCAATCGGCACACAGCAATTTCTTTGCTGTGACGGTGTCGAACCAGGCAGCGCCCGTCGTCTAAGGCGGGTTCGGTGAGTCTCTCGTACTCGCTCTACATGGATCAAAACCAAGCGCTTCGATATAGCCAGAGGCACTTCAGCTCTTGTCTCCATTTATGGGACGCAGGAATGGCTTTGCCAGACCAATAGTAAGTATCGAGGCTCAAGCACTTACTGCTCATCAACCAGAGCCATATTTGAAGGGACGCTATGCAACATATCGTACAACATGAAAAATCAGCCCTGTTAAGGGGGTCTCTGGATACCTTCAATCATAGTCATGCTGCTACGCTGTGTCATCATACTTCTCGTGACTACCTCTCTGCCATTTTATTCCACGCTTCCGTGTTTGGACAACAAGCAGTTGGGCATCCGAGTCGGTATTGACTCGATTGGGCTGAATCAGTTGACTGAATTGACTGGATTGACCGAATCGCATAGTGATGGCGAACAACGATGCGACGTACGAGGCAGCAAAGGCAAGGGCAGTCTACTGCAACGTGCCGATGGCAAAGTAATGCCTACATGCTTTTAGTAATCAGAAGAGACGTGAGGTTTCTGTGTTGTTATGTCCTGTACGTGTTGCGAGAGACTAACAGTTATTGCCTCCAGCGTCCATCATGAAAACCTAGTATACCGAGCTACCCTTTTAACCAACTCAATCTTGACATCTCCTTTATCCTCGCCTCTTGCTCTTCTCATGCGACTTTGCCACCATGGACGCGTTAAGCCCGATTCGGACCCCGGTCGATCTAAGCTGCTCGCTATGCTCTCAACGTGCGATGTTCGCTCTTACGCTTTCCTGTTGCCAGAGCCTCATCTGCAGATATTATAAGTGCGACATCGACCTCAGAACCACAGCAAGCAAACTATCTCACATAATGTGCTTAGGCACGTATAATCGACACGTAAAATGCCTAGTGTGCGAGCAGATAATAGCGCACAAGCCGGAGCCTGATATGGCCACCCGGAGGAGAATCTTAAGGTACTTGAAAGAGCGTCTTAGCGCACATGTGCGGTAAAACACTTTGTACGTACGTTTAAATCGCTAAGCGCACACTACACGGCAAAGAAGCCCAGACGACTTGACACATTCAGCGATCCATGATCAATTGAGTCACAAACGCGCGGATGACTTCGCCGCAAAATATATAAAGATATGGGAAACGATGTGAGATGCTGTGAACATGCGGTGGCTGAACGGCTTGAACGTTGCTGTGTGGGTGTGCTCCCTGCTTCTGTTCCTCTTCTACGTCACGCCTGGCTGGGATACCACCCAGCATTGCTCTTTATTGAATGTGAGGACCCTCACCGACCAACCCTCGTGGGCCCCGCCTCGGCCTGTCTAACATGTCAGCAGGTAACAACAGCAAATCTGGTGAAGAACGTCAGCGATGCATTTGATGTCTTCGACAAAGACCAAAGCCAGCGACGGCTGACCATTCCCGACGATATTTCTGATCCCTTCAAATCCATCGCCACCAAAGCCGGCGCGCATGTGGCCACTGTCGTCGCGTCGGCAGACAAGGCCATCAGCACGGGCGCTGTGGGGCTCATGGATGGCCTAAACGGTTGGCGCGATGCCGTTCCCGTGTATGTCTGTCTCCAAACAAGGGGCGTCTGGCAGCTTGGGTACCCCAACGACACGACCAAGCTCGTGCCGTATGGGGAGCTGAACATGTCGCAGACGTTCCATATCAAAGCCTTGGAGAATCTGTGGCAGGCGGCCCGGCTGGTCGTGCCCGGCCTGCCGGAGATCGAAGCGTTGGACATGGACAGCGCGGACCTGGGCGCGCTCAGCGGGTTGGGCATCGCCCCATACTGGCTCTTGTCGTTTGTCCTGGTCGGCACATGCACGGCCATCGTTCTATCGATTTTCCTCCCGCAGGGTCTGCTCCTACTGTGTATTCCCCGTATCGTAACGGTCGCCCTCCTCTTTGTTGTTTTGTGCGTTGCGTTAGCTTGCATGGCCATCTGCGTCTCTCTTCCGCTGCTGGCTGGCAGGGTGTTATCCGTGTTGGGCGCGAACGTAACGACGCAGCCGGGGATTGCTCAATGGCTTTCGGTGGGGGCGGTCGTTTGGACATGCATGTGGGCCCTTCTCCAGTGTGTATGTGTTTGAGTTGGCTGTCGATAATGAGACTACTTTGCATGCCTGTACTGTAGTTACAGTATAACATACGCTAGGAATTCTTCTCACCTCAAGCAGGAAACCTCTCCGTTGCTGCGTAGTGACCGATAATTCTATGACTGCGGTGATATGAAGAATAGTATCACCGTAACATGGGTGTATAGGCTGACCTTCGTGAACAAAGATATTGATGTAACGGCGATGATAGCAAAAGTTAGCAAGAGAAGTATTTATTCCTGTACTGCGCTGCAGCTTCGAACAATGAAATCAGGTTTCCTTCTCTCACCTGGTAGACAAGAGTTTTGGCCATTTTTCACTATGTTGTTGGTCACAGAAAGCAAGCCCCGCAAAGGATATGTACCTCCGCTGAACAGTCACGAAGCCCCTACCCGAGACCGCCGCTGGAGCACATCGCCTGCGTGCTGTATATGTCCGAGACGCACCGCGCCTCCGGCCCCCATCAAGCCGCCACAGCTTGCCCCCCTTCGAACAGTTCAACCACAGTTCACCAGCTCGAAGCCCAGGGTATCACTTCCGACTTTACGCCAAGCTGGCCTCGAACAGTTTCTTACTACACCCGATCCGAGTGCCGGACCGAGTGGTTTATTGCAAGATAGGGATGAACCGCCCACCATGGCCCATCGGGACCTGCAGCTTCGGCCCAAGCTGGCTCGAGAACACGCGCACCCTCCCCCGGCGTACACAACGTACACGAAAACACAGAAAGCGTACATCCACAGCCTATTGGGCAGCGGCACGTCGTACAAGTTCATGGAAAGAAAACCTATTCGGCAACATCCTCGCTCCTGCCGCGCTCAACAAGGTCTTCAAAGTGTTCAAGGCCTGTACTTCGAGCACTGCGGGGAAGAGCGAGACCGTTCGTCTTGTCGCCAGACGTTTGCCAACACTAACTCAACCGCTATGGCAGATAAAAAAACCGAAACGCGACGGCTTTGAAAAGTTTGTCATCCAGGATGTACTGTTTTGTTCCAACAGGGCATACGTTCGTTGTATTGAGACGCTTAGGCCTCATCGAGCAGGTGTGTGGGCATTCATCGACGGATCGAGGCAGATCAAACTTTGTGGGTGCGGAGAGGCATGGAACACTAGGCAGTTATCACGACAATAAGCAGAGAAGGTACATTGATTCAGGCATTGAACGATCTATTTTGTGGATATTTTCCCCCTTTCGGTACAGCTGGTCTTGACTTTCAACCCTCCTTTGTAAATGGACCTGAGCGATACGCAAGCCAAACGACAACAACAACAACATTGAGTTCTGTCTGGGCTTGTATGAAATACAGTACCTCTTCCATCACAAATAGTCATCACCCTTGGCACGTGCACCGGGGCGCGCCACTTGCCCCCGCAATGGTGGATGTGATGAACGTCGTCATGTCAGTCGGACTCTGAACGCCATCCGATGGCTCGGCAGACGAACCACCGATAGCGGTGCGTGTCGCGTCAGTGGCTCCTGCTGGAAGACTAGACGGCGCGTCTGCTGTGTCATTGCTGGCAATTTCGGATGAAGCTTCAGATGGGCTCTCAGGCAGTGCCGGTGACGAGGGTACGGAAGAGAGCCATGCAGTGGTGCTGTCCGGAGTAGCGACGAAGGATCCCCCAGTACCCGACGTAGACGGAGGACCATCTTGGTCTGTGGGGGCAGCTGTGGGGAGAGAGCCACCTGGGCCTGTAGCAGTTTCTGCTTGCGAGACGGGACTATGCATCCTAGCGCTGCGCCCCGCCTTACGTAAGTCGGCCGGCTCGTTTTCTAGCCGATAGAGATAGTTCGTAGCCTGTTACCAATACAAGCCACTTCACGCACTGCTGACTGCTGTGAGGCCTCGGTCGGCGCGCCGCCAGTCGGGTGGGTGGAGGTCAGTGCATCCGCAACGCCGCTTGCCGGATTGGCCGGCGATGACGGGAATACGGAAGGAGTCGGGTTGGTCGCCGAGTTGGTCGCCGGGTTGGTCGCCGGGTTGGTCGTTTGGCTAGTAGCCGAACTATCTAGATTCATACATGTCCGGGACATTGCCAGAGAAGACGGACCGCTTGAGTTCGCTACTGTCGGCGGTAACAGTCTGAGCATCTGGCATTGGGGCTCGTCGTCTCCGCCGCATAAGAATGTCACTTTTGCGTAGGTCGAGGTGAGGTCGGCCGGCAGTGAGATTGCCTGTAGTAGATTGGTGTCACACTCGGTGGTTGAATTAGTGATGTTGACGTGCTGGGAGCGGACAACCTCGCTCTGGGCGTCTAGGAAGTACACGTGCGCTTCGGGACAGGCCTCTGCGAGTCTGGGGGTTTCAAAGTATGCAACGGTCCCCATTGTCATGGCCGGGCCTCTGGGGCACTCTTGCTCGTCGTTATCGTCGTCCTCATTTTCAGGCAAAGCCAGTGCAAGTGCAGCGAGTAGGGCGGCAGTGATGATGGGCAGATGCATTGTCGATTGCCATGTTTGAGCGAGCCGTCTGTGGTTTATAGGTCAGTCCTCGTCGCTCTAGTCGGTGCTGGGCACTGACCAGGTGCCAGACATACACTACCGCTGAGTCACGTTTAGGGTCAGTCACTTTATCTCATATAAGCAGTCACCATTAAGAGTCGCTGTTGTCTGTTGTTCCGTTGTACGACAGAATCTGTTACTAGAAGATGAGATTGGCTGTGGTTGGTCTCTTAGGCTTATGATATATAGTGCAGGACAGGGAATCATGACAATGGATTTGTCATTACTGAAGCTTTTGCTATGTGCCATAGTTGGGTGCTGTGACTAGCTCGCAACACTAGCCGAGCATCAACTTGAGTACATAATAGAAAAGTAATTATTCGTTTAAGCATCCATTTTTCCGGTACGTAGAAGCCTATCAGTCATGCATTAAAACCAACTAAGGCATTTACATTAGATTATCCTCATCCTTCCTTCGTCTGATTGTATTAGGAAGAACATATCGCGGAAAGCAAACATAAGACGAGCGGTATTTCCCCTATTTCCTGCCGCAGCCGACCTTTGCGACAATCTTGCCATTCTTTCTTCCCTTCTAACTTTTTTCTTCGCAGTTTGCCGCCTGGAGGCGCACCTTGTTGACTGCCGTATGACTCTCACGGGGAAATATTCGAGGGCCAGGATGGCTCACCATTCTTCACCACGCAGACATGTGTCGTTGCAGACCAAACTTGCTTGACGAGATGATCTGCGATATGCAAGCGTCAGAACAACTCTTACAAGAGGCATTACAAGCTACGGAGAAAGACAGCGTCCGCTGGAAACGGAGATGTTTGTGGGGTCTCGTTATGAACTGGGCGCTTGTTTGTGGTTTTCTCGGTTTTGTCATACTCTTACTTTCGGCGTAGTACGGCTGAAGAGCATACAACACAGGGTTTGACAGCAGATTTCGTTTTCTTTGTACTGTTGCTCCTTCTTCCAGTCTAAACATGCTGGCCCAGAGGCAAGATCAGTATGTAGTAGCTTTGAGATATGAAAAAGTCTCTAGCCAGCTTTGTCGTAAGATTGACGACATGTCTCAAATCGACGTGGGCTTCACGATCGTATCGATTGATACACAGTTGCGTGGCTTAGACGAGCTGCTATCGCGACTTTCACTCTGCAGTTCGAGCTGGCGACTAGTCGCTCATCACCGCGGGCAACTGTCTCCGCTGAGCAGGTCAACAAGTTCGCGTTGCGTTGTGTTGATATCTCGTCAAATGTCGTGGAGGCGTGGAGCAGAAATCGGGTGGAATTTTACGTACAGAGATAGGAGGACAATAGTAAACTCTATACAACATTCGCTGTCTTTTGATTTCTTTTCTTTTAGATACTATCCCCATTTTTTAATCTACTCATAGCATGTTTCCACACCACCTTTTGATCATCGGACTCCAGGAGATATTGACAAAACACAAACATTAGACGATATCATGTTTCATGAATCAAACAGATGATCAACTTCCCAGCGGCTACCTCAGAGAGGCTATAGATAGTTGTACAGTAGAGAGGCTACCTCAAGGAGCTACGCGCCTCCTTTTGCGCAGCGCCATCAAGCTTTGTGCCGGCTGTCGACGTTTTCCCTTCCTCAAACACTCACTCACTGGCGCCTGTACCACGTACACTTCCAGGGGCAGTTGCTGCTGCAAGGAATATATCCCCTCCATCGACGCGGGAAACCCCGTTATGGAGGCGGATTTCTCAGCGTGTTTGATCCGGATATCGATGCGCCGGTTCCATGAGAAAAGCCTCAAGCTGACTTCTGCCCGCCCACGTGGAAGCAAGTTATATTCCTTGCCGTCAACCAGCGCCACGAGGCCAGGATACTCGGTCGCGAGTATCTTCATGACTGCCGCGTCGTCTTCGTATCTACACGCCACAGTGCCCTCGCAGTCGAGCTGTCCGTACCTCCCAGCGACATGCGGTGGTTTCTGGAGCTGAAAATAGAACAAAGCTGATATCATGGCCCACGACGTCTGTTTCATCGTCGCCCAGAGCTCTGCATCAATTTTAAGCTGTTGCCTTAGCTGCGATGTCAGCCGCGTGACGGCAGTGGAATCATCCAACGCGACTTCCTCCATGGCGATAACAGGGTCGACTCGCACAACCTTAGAGTCTCCTTCTGTCGAACGGAGTTTGCCGTACTGCTGATGCCCGGACATGCCGGTCAGCTGATGATGGACGAGACGTGAGAGGCATCCGAGTCTCGTGTTGGGCGCAGCAGTCGCAGTCCCACATCCGACCGAAAGGATGTAGTCTGGTGACTCCTTCTTGGGGAACAGCCGACGGGCTTCTGACCGGACATGCGGTAGTGGTATGTCTATGCCGTCGTACAGAAGACGATCCCCGATGCGCTTGGCCGGGAATAAACTGTAAATTGTTAGTCTTTGTTAGCATGGTCTTTGCCTTGATTTCACTCCGTCGTCCGCGACTCACCAGGGTGCTGCGGACGTGGTTTCAGCCCTGATCGACAACATCAGCAAAAGGTGCCTCTACAATGGTTTGGTGGACCTACGCCTCTCGCACCAATATATTGCTCGCCAGTCTCCCGCCCATCTCGGTGCATGCCGGCGCAGTGTATGTGGTCAAAAGCCTCGACGCGCTGGTGTTGGAGTCTATGGCTGTCACAGCCACATGCATCTGTTCGTAGGGTTTCTTTTCGTATAGAGACACTCGTGGCCCGCGCATTCTGGCATCACCCACGATGGACTGGAAGACCGGCCCACTTGGGCTGTAGATGCCGTCCTTGAAAACGAACCGAAACAGCTGGGCAACCTTCTGGCACCAACGGCCGGCTGCTGTTGTCGCCTTCGGAAATATCTTTTTCGCCACCTCCACGAAGGTATTTTCGCACCTGTCAAGAGGCCATTGCAAGACACCGATGGAAAGAGCGTTTATGCCTCCTACGCATGATCAGCTTACTTTGTTCACAATTCGTAAAAGCAATGTGTGGGTAACTAAAGGCGTGAACGACCAGAAGGGTGTGCTGGGCGACCTACCGACGCTGGTGCCAATGGCCAGGTCGAAGAATATGCGGATCGGCAGCTTCGTAAGCTTTTCGATGGCCTCCAACACGTGAAGCTGTACAATTCCTTTCACTCCGCCACCATCTAACGCCAGAACCCGACAGCCAGCGGTGATAGGCTTCTGACGAATCGCGCATCCACCGGCAAACAACATGCCACACCATACGCACCGATCGAACGCCGTCACCGTTCCTGTTGTGGGACGACCATAGCTCCGACAGCATGTCTCGCACAAAGCACATTCACATGGCAGGAAGATGTCTGCTGGCCTGACGAAGCAGAGGAGGCAAAGGTCGGAAGACCGACTGTTAGCGAGACTAGGTTGATGCTCTTTCAAAAATTCGACACGAGACTTTTGGTAGTGTTGCAGCATGTGATCCAGTGCGTTCTCTGCTGTCTTGTCGACATGGGAGGCGACGACAGCCATGCCATAGGCTGCGGAGACAATCTTCTGGCGACTGAGTGCTTTTTTCACGATATGCCGATGAAGCTGGTCGAAGACCGCCCTCACGTGAAAGCCTGCGTTCCAATGTCAGCAGTGCAGCAGTGAAGAGTGAGAGCTATGCCACGCCGCCTGACCCTTGTATGATATTGCTGCATCTACTGCGATAGCGTGTGCGAGTATCGGTAGCCTCATCTGCAAAGCCTCATCCTCTGATGTAGTCTGCTCTATCCAAGAACACCAGGCATCTGCGAGCCACTCGGTTGCCTCCTGCAAGGGCTGCGGCGTCCGTTCAAGGTCGAGAGCTGAGACGTAGCCTACATTGATGTCGCGCTGAGGCGACGGAGATCGACCTGCCAGCTGTCGCAGAAGGCCGTGCGATAGCTTGAACATGGTATACCAGTCCCACAAGAGATGGTTGGCGTTTCGCATCGCTCGAACCTCTCTCATCCGGTCAAACACACTATTGGGTAGCCTTCCTCCGTATCCACGGACGGAGTGCACGCTTACGGAATGGAAGAAAGCAGACGGCGGGTCCTCCTCAAGGAGGGATCGGAGGCGGTCCGCCTCATCGTTTTCAACAGCGCTATCCAGAATGATGACAGCCGCTGGACGAAACTCAAGGTCTAGGCGGTTGCATTCCGTTATCCATCGAGAGAGCGTATTGCGGGCAGACAGAGGATCTTGTACGAAGAAGCAGATGGCATCGCTGAGGACGGTCGTCCACCGACAAAGCAGTCCAACAGTACTGTCGCAACTCACTGGGTGCTGATCATGTCTGTGATGCGGGCTGCATTGCTCTTCATCTAAGGGGCTGCATTGGAGATTGACCTCATTTAACACGACGCCCTTTCTTCGGCCGAGGGATGAGTACACGCCCTGCCGCTGGCGGGAGTCTGGTATTTCCCGAACGATGCTCACCACAGAAGGGGTCTCAGCACGCTGCAGCGTAGGGGGCAGATTGATGACTGCAGTGGGCGGGTTTCCTTCGACAATTCGAAGCCACGGATAGGTCATAATCTTCTTCGCAAAGACCGGCGTACTGTTGTTTTTATAGTTCTAGATGAGGCTGTTCTGATAGGAGATGACTGTGCCAAACTGTCATGTGCCGTTCGGCACAAGCCTGTAAGTCATGGGATTCTGATTTGTCACCGTGTTGTTAATATCAAAGTCAGACTGACATCAAAGTTGTCCTACAGTCAGCCGCTACTGTACAGCTGGATATCGTTTAGCTATGTAACCTCAGTGGCTACCGTACATCATCGGTATGGCATCGCACTGAATGGACTTGTCACGTGTGTTCGCAGAGGGATAGGTTTTCCACGACAAGTCGGTGTTTCAAGGATAAACACTATAACTGTGTGAATCGGCGAGCGAAGTGCGTTGACGTTGTTAATCACGAACGAGGCAGTATGCGTCGCGGACGGCCTCTACAATTCAATAGCTGTTTTTTGGAACTGTCAGTATATATTTCATTGCAGAAAGACACCAGGATAAGATCGTGGGTTGAAGTCAGCACGTGAGATAAGCTAAATACGGTCGTGCAAAACTTGTTTCGAAAGTCGTAGTTAATCTCTGTGGTTGTCTTTGGACCATCATTCGTGATATGATACTGCCGGGAATTCCGTTTCGCTTCCGTCATCGTTTTCAGGAGCTATGATATCTAATATCAGCAGCTACCTTTAGGCGGCGCCTGGTCTTGTTGTACTAGTGCTGTAGAAGATGGAAAGAACATGGTATATCTTGTGAATTAACGGACAACAGGACGATCCGTGACTAAGGCATTACAATAAGGAGTCAGAAAATGGCCGAGAGCGCCGCTTAATTTATGGGTTCATATCGTAGCCTCGTAATGAAGGCCCCTAAATGACACACTATTATTCAATTGTTAAAAGGCTGGCTCAGGCTAGGAGTATAAGTCTCCCCTCAAATATCTAGGTTTAGGAGTGCGCTAGTAGTGTAAGACTATCAAATTGATACATCTGATCACTAGCACCAAGTGACCATGAACATCAACTACACGCCACGAGCGACGGGTGACTTAGCCCAGCATACCTGCCCGCCTCCCGACCCCACTCATGAGCCGGCAACCATTACCCTGCGAGACTTAGGTCCCCGTACGAGTGAGACATTAGCCCGCTTTTGCAACGATCCAGAGGTTACAGCTAGAGGCTTCTGGCAGTGCCTTATCGTTGACTATCGTCCTCGCGATATTCTCACTCAGAATGGAATCCCTAGCTTCTCTCTGGAGGGGGACAACAACTCACGAGTGGACAGCTACGTCACTGAAATCAAGCCTTCCGAGGGGAAAAACACTGTATTTCAACTGCACTACTCAGACCCCGCACATTTTGGTCGTTTCAAGGATGTCTCACTCACTAGTGGGCACCTCTTCTCATCAAAAGCTCTTCGGAGTCCTCAAGCTCTGCGGGGTCGATACTTTGTTGGCGATTGGTCTTGTTTACATGGCAACCCATCGCCTCTGCTAAGCTGCGGCCCTCAATTGGAGGACCTCTTCGTGGACAGCGTCAAACCGGGTATCACGACGCCGTATCTTTAACACGCGCAAAACGTCTTCACTGGAAGTGGCATGCATATCGAAGACCTCGTCGTGCCGTCAGTCAACTTAGTGCGATGGGGGGCGCCTAAGAAATGGCTGTTCATTACGCCAGAGCCTGGGAATGTGAGAAACTTTGAAAACAAATGCCGCAAGACATTCCCGCACAGAAAATGTGTCAAGCATCGTCAGGCACAGCCGGAATGTTCACAATTTGTTCGGCACAGCAATGCCCTTTTCTCAACCGAGGCTCTCCGCGAGTGGGGTATTAAATTTACGGAGACGACCTGTCAAGAAGGAGAGATGGTGGTCACGCTCCCAGGAACATACCACCAGGTGGTCAACGAGGGTGAGAATCTGGCCGAGGCCGTCAACGTGACGTGGAGCGGCTGCAGCGAGGTTCCAATGGCGTACGCATACTGCAGCCGCAATCTGTGTGGACACAGCGGCAGCATTTCCCAAGACGATCTGGCGCCCAGAATGCGGAGTTTGCAGGATTGAGCACGTTGCACAGGCTGGGTAAAACACAGACCATTGGTGATATGACGTTGTGAGGACTTGTAGCGCAATAATGCATGAGACCTAGGAAACAATTAAGAATTGTTCAATGCCGACTCACAGGCCGCGCTGATATCTTGCTGATGTCTATCACCATCCAGAACGATAACAACCAAACTAGTCTGGATTGGTAACAAACAGTTTTCGCCGCCCAGCAAGCCCTAGGGCCATAAGACGCTCATCGACGGAGCCGGCAGCAGGTCGCTGTCTTCGAAAATAGCTCCGCCTTTGGAGACATGCCCAAGCCAGGATGGCTACTACAACGAGAAAAAGAACAAGCACCCCCGCAATAATTCCAGTAATTTGTGCCTGTGCCAGCTTCTCTCGGGGCGGGGTTGGACTGTTTGCCATGTCTGTCATATTAGAACGAGAGATGTTAGATGCGATCGTCGACGTGGCTGACTTCACCAACGTCGGCAGGATTGCCGCTGATTGTGACTGATAAGTTGTCAGTTGATTGTTGATGCGACCTCCCCATGCCGTTCTCATTGATGAAGCCAAGTATGTGACTGAGGAGTTGACTGGGGATATGGCTAAAGATGTCGCTGATGACGTAACTAAAGGGGCGTTTGAGGACGATCTGCGAGCATCTGTAGTGGCCAATCCTTCCTTTTGCAGCGATAGGTAAATGTAAGACCCCTTGCCACCGCACGTCTCATAAGGATAGCCGGGACAGGGGAATCCACACTGTTCGATACTGATTACGAGACTGGCATCCGGAGTCGCGTTCGAACACCAGCACTCGGCGCTGTGCAGAACTGCGTAACTCCATCTTGGCCGGCAAAGGCTGGTGCAGAGGCCTCTTGACTGGAAATTACTGCTGTCTTGATGGATCAGACCGATCTGCATATGACAATGAGTGGACTACTTACTTGCGGTGCCAGTCGCGGTGTTCATCTGCGCGCAGAACTCCATGGCTGCCGATGGAGATGGGGGCAGTTCTTGAACTGATCAGAAGTGAACTATAAAGTCTTGACGTTGTATGCTCGCTGTAAAATGTGGTCTGTACTGCGTGGCTGTCGTTTCTAATGGTTCCTGGTAGGCTGAATTGAGTGACACTTCGAACTCGGAGGGCTGATGTGACATGAACGCGAGGTGTTCTCCGGTCTAAATAAATACAGCCACATATCAATCAGAACGACTTTAATTCCCCATCTTAGAGAGAATTCTAAAAGGAAACCTGAGCTAACCATACTTTTCATGAGATTTCAGAAGACCTGTCGCGTGCGTTAGTACTTATTTGCGGCAATACATGGGTGATCTCGGAAGTAATATGCATGTGATGCAATGTGGGTGACTTGTGGTTGACTAAACCATAACGTCGGCTGGCAACATATATCCTCGTGGAGGAGGCAGTGGAAGTCCTTATAATTTACTGAACAAGCTGAATCTGCTCTTAGATCTATCTAATAAATTGCTGGGCCGGAATATTGACTTTGTTGAAGTAAAAGGCCAATCCTATAGTTCCGACCAAGCGCAAACTCGCCAAGCTAAGCTGCCAATGCCGTTTATATGTTGTGATTCTTGAATACGTCTCTACGAAAGGCTTGCGCGTGCCTCTAACCACCCAGCGATATCAAACCATTCTGCAGCCGGAAACCTTTCTTTGTCTTTAGTAGTTCCTCACCTTTCTTTCTACAAAAATATCGTCTCATTTTGTGTCAACTCGCTGGCTCTTCTCAGTGAAAGGGCGCACCACTGGGCGTTTTCTCTGACGCTTCATATCAGAGACGTTAGTATCCTGTACATATGGATCAAAATAGCCAAAGACCTCGTTCACTAACCCATAGTTAAGAAGCAGTAAAAAGCACGTCTAGCAGTATTTCAAGCAAGAAGGATATATCCTTCATCCTGATACCAGACCGAAACAGGCAAGTCTTGAGATTCAAAATTGCAAGTTAAGGAACCAGCAATTCAGCATTTACCTCAGTATAACAGCAAGAGTCTCCTCAATTCAGTGGCATCACAGATAACGTAGCTAACAGCACGAACTAAGAGCGGTAATATTCATCCAACGAGTGGCTCCGTGTTACCTCAGGCGTCACAGAGTAACGTGGAATCAAGTATCACAGTCGCTGCATCTGACAAGCAAAGTTATGTTTACGTACTGATTATGAGGGAGACGCTGGTTAGATGCATACGACCCCTTGCCTGTTATACGCGAGCATTGGGCGAGTTCAGCAAGCAGTCGAGCAGCAACGAAAAATATGCCTCTCATTATAGTCATCGGTTTGAATAGGACCGCTCCGGACACGCGCGCCCTTACAGCGGCTCGCAAAAGGAAAACTACTCAGGCGTTCTGGTTGTCTTCGTGCCATCTAGCCTTCTCGCGCCTTAAGAAGACGAACGTCACTCTAGGGCCGACGGATCGGCGGACATGACTGCACTCATATTACACCTGCCGTGGGCGTCGTGTTTGGAAAGTGCGCTACAAGTCTGTGTCAGTCACATCTCTGGATATGCATTGACTTACGCCTCCAACGCTCACTGCCCTCCCTGACTCCCGAAAGCAGTTAGCCAGTCTTGTACATTCACCAAAGACAAAAAATATGCGTCATCAGCACACCGTTGACTCATTACTTACACCAAACCCATGTCGCATGCCAGAGTCAGCATGCCGTTCTCGGTAGATTCCGATCTGTTATAGGGTCACACTAGCCCAGACTGGTTGGTCCGTGGCTGCTTCGTCAGCGGATCTCGGGTCGTCCCCGTTAACGTACCCACGCAAGTGCACATGCTCAGACTATCACCTGCTTCAGGGCTCTCCTTCATCGAGCAGCTTCCGAGCGAGTTGAAAGGTGCGTACGGATCTCATCTCGAACCACCGCGAGACTTATCGCCGGCCGGCCTGATCATTGAATCTATTGCGTACGACAAACCAGCTGCTACGGCGTATAAGCTGTGGGTTCGCGACGTCAAAGCTCTGATGCTAACCTCCAAGACCTTTCCGCTACTCCCTGCGCCCCTTCTACAGTACTGTACTACTTGAGAGCTACTCGGCGTCCCGCAGTTTTGTACGTCTTGTCAGAGCTAAGAAAGAGCTCGGCCAGTTAGTGAAGACACTTTGGGTCTCGCATCGCCGACCTGACGGCGTTGACCAAACAGACGACGGAATGCTCGTTCGCTACAGTGTTTTGGATGCTGTCGCAGATGCCTCATTTGTGCTATGTGTAACGGGCTAGAGCCCGGCCGAGATCTCCGGCTTTGCCGGAGCAGCTACCGAGATCCGGCTCCGCCGGATCCACTATTCTGCTGTAGCACACCGCCTAGCCCCGGTCTGCATCACTGCTGCTAGGCGCCTATCCCTGTAAAGTCCTTTCCTCCTTCTTCAGCTTAGAATAGTCAATCGACGGCACCTCTACGTTGAACAAGCCTAGGGGCCAGCCCCTTACATATTCTAAGCTCGACAACAAAAGACGCTATACGAAACCTCACGAGAGCGATATGACGATTCGCTAGAGGGTAGTGCAAACGAGAAGACGCTATACGGAACCTCACGAGAGCGACACGACGATTCGCTAGAGGGTAGCGCAACGAGAAGACGCTATATGGAACCTCACGAGAGCGGCACGATGGATCCGCCAGAGGGTAGCGTAAACGACGCGATGAATGCTGAGATTGATCGCCGGATCAACGAAGCGGTCAACGCAAGCGTCCGTCCTCTTCAGGACCAGATGGCCCAGCAGACGGCCCAGATGACGCAGCTCTTGACAGCTCTGAATGGGCTTATGTCAACGGATAGAGCAACCCCTACGCCGCTTGCGAGCAGCGTAACGACCCCGTCCACAGCCGATACAACTATACAGGCAACGAGCGACGGTATAACGATGGCAGCTAGAGGGCGGAGGAAACATCAAATACCAAACCCACCAAAGTTTAGCGGCATACGTAAAGATTTCCAACGTTGGTTCCTAGAGATGAAGGGAAAGATACGAAGAGATAGGGAAGCTTTCGACTGTGATGCCGATATATTCGCATACATCTACGCAAGGCTGGAAGGCACAGCTCAAACCATGGCGTCACCCTACTACGCTCAAGGCGGAGCAGATGGAGCGGAATCCTCCGATCAGTTTATGCAATACCTTGAGACTCGCTATGGAGATCCCAATGCAGAAGCCAGGGCACTGGATAGGCTACGTACTATCCGACAGAAGGAAAACGAAAGCTTTGCTACATTCCTCCCAAAGTTTGAGAAGGAGTTAGCAGAAGGTGGAGGAGGACACTGGGCAGACGCAGTCAGAATCAACTATCTGAAAGGAGCCCTGAACTCCACTCTGCGGGACCGTCTAATTAGTGTAATCGATCCCCCGAAAACCTACCCAGAATACGCCCGGGTCCTTATGATAATAGGGTCAGGGCTAGATAGTAGGACCTACCAGGAACGTCACGAACGACGACGATACCGAGATGCCGATGGGGACACCCTCATGGCTGGAGTCAGCCGGACTAAGGAGCCCAGAAGAGCCGCAAAGTCACAGCGCTACCGCAGCGACTCTTCCTCATCAGAAGACAACATAAGGCCCCAGAAAGATAACCGTAAATGCTATAACTGCAATAAGATCGGCCATATTGCTACACGGTGCCCTAAGCCAAGACGTTCAGGGCCTAAGAAGGTCAAGAAGGTTGAGAAAGCTAAGAGGCGAGAGGAGAGCAGCGATAGTAATGCTATAGAGGAGCTAGGAAGCTCTGAAGCTGAAGAGAGCTCGGGAAAAGAGTAACTCTAACGCGAAGTCGGGCGTTAGAGGCCAAGCCTAGTGACATTACAGAATGGAAGCAGTTCAAGCATCACATGAGCAGCAAATCAGCAGTGATCACTACCCGCATACACAAGGGCACTCAAGCAGACGCCCTAGTAGACACTGGGTGCGATCTATACTCCCTTATCGACCACGACCTCGCCCGTAAGCTCCGCCTACCGGTAGTAGACCGCTCTGAGCGGCTGCTAGGCAGCTTTAGCGACGCTACAGGCGCTACAAAAGCAACAGGTGTAGTTGTCTTCAACCTAGAGCTGTGTGGTTATGATGAGAAGATCTTTGCATATACCGTACGTAGCCTTGGTGACGACCTGTTCCTAGGGAAGCCTTGGATGGAGAGGAACCGTATTCTATACGATGCCGCTGCACAACGGATACGGCATAGGAGGGGTGGCGTAGACCTACGCTTAAAAGGCGAAGAAGAACCAGATCGAGTAAGGGAGATCAGAGCCGCGCGTCTCCTTCCAGGAGCTCCTTTCACTGCACTCTATAGGAGAGCACAACGAGACACCAAACGAACTGCAGGATACGAAGTCCGAGCCATCAGCCTAGCAGATATACAGAAGGCCCTTACGAAGAAGACTGAGAAGGCAGATCTAAAGGCCCTCCTTCCGCCAGCTATACTAGCTGAGTTCCACAAGCTGTTCCAACCTGACGAAGCCGCCAACCTTCCACCACATCGTCCTGGGGTCGACCATAAGATCCCTATCAAACAGGATAGTAGTGGTAATGAGACTGTACTACCATGGGGGCCGCTCTATAGCATGTCACGAGAAGAACTCCTCGTCCTCCGTAAGACCCTACGAGACCTACTGGATAAAGGCTTTATCCGCGCCAGCAGCTCAGAGGCATCAGCACCAGTACTGTTCGTACGTAAACCAGGGGGAGGGATACGCTTTTGTGTTGACTACCGCGCCCTTAATGAACTCACTAAGCGCGACCGATACCCTCTCCCCTTAATCCAAGAGACACTACGCACTGTTAGTGCTGCTAAGTGGTTCACGAAACTGGATGTGGTTGCAGCGTTCCATAAGATACGAATTGCTGAAGGAGAGGAGCATAAGACGGCCTTCAGGACAAGATATGGGCTATTCGAATGGCTAGTTGTACCCTTTGGGCTTACAGGAGCCCCCGCTACATTTCAACGATATATCAACGGAGTGCTTCGAGAGTACCTAGACGATTTCGCTACGGCATATATGGACGACGTACTGATCTACTCAAACGGCTCACGGCAAGACCACGAAGCAAAGGTTAAGCTAGTACTACGGAAGCTTGCTCTTGCAGGGCTCCGGCTAGACCCTCATAAGTGTGCGTTCTCTGTGAAGACAGTCAAGTACCTAGGGTTCATTATCACCGCAGGAGTAGGCATCTCCTGCGATCCTGAGAAGCTGAAGGCAATCAAGGAATGGGCTGCGCCAAAGACGGTTAAGGGAGTTAGAAGCTTCCTAGGGTTTGCAAACTACTATCGGATCTTCATCCCAGCATACTCAGAGATTGCTGGACCCCTTATATCTCTTACAAAGAAGGGCGTCCTATTCCACTGGGGTAAAGAGCAGGAAGTAGCATTCCAGGAGCTTAAGAGGATCTTTGCAGCCAAGCCTATCCTACATCAACTAGACCCTGAGCGTACAACCTACGTTGAGGCTGACTGCTCAGGCTTCGCCCTTGGAGGAGTACTGTCACAAGAAGATGAGCATGGGAGACGTCACGCAGTAGCATACCACTCGCAGCGGCTGAATGCCGCCCAGTTCAACTACCCAATCCACGATAAGGAGATGCTAGCTATTATTAGCTGCCTACGAGCATGGAGAGCGGAACTGCAGAGCGTCAATAAGTTCAAGGTTCTATCTGATCATAAGAACCTGAAGTACTTCATGACAAAGCAGAGGCTCACAGAACGACAAAGCCGATGGGCAGAGGAGCTGTCTCAGTACAACTTCGAGATACAGTACCGGCCAGGAAGTGAAGCAGTAGTGCCAGACGCACTCTCTAGACGCGAACAAGACGTACCTACGTCTCTAGAGGACGAGCGCGAACAAGGCCGGATTCTCCAGCTTCTTCCCGAAGTAGCCCTTACCTCAACGCGTACACGACGCGTAGAGGCAGCCCCATCAGTGCTTGTGTTCACCGACGATAAGGAACTACAGCAACTCTGGGACCAGACCCAAGGGCAAGACCAAGTCTACCAGCAGGCATATAATGCTGTGAAACAACGAGAAAGAAGCTTCCCTCCTAGCCTCAAGCTAAAGGTCCAGATTGCTGAGTGTGAGATCGATAATGGCAACCGACTACTATTCAGAGACCGGATCTGGGTACCAGGTAGCGAAGACCTAGATAGCGAGGCGAACACACTACGTACTCGTATCGTTCAAAGCAGCCACGACTCAGTACTTAGTGGCCACCCTGGTAGAGATAATACCCTCGCGTTAGTCAGTAGGCGCTTCTACTGGCCTGGCCAGTCACAGCTAGTACGACGCTTCTGCCGCAATTGCGATGGCTGCGGGCGAAGCCACATCTGGAGAGAGCATCGAAAAGGACTTCTGAAACCTCTACCAATACCGCAGCGTATACGAAGCGACCTCGCTATGGATTTCATTACCGACCTTCCCCTTACGGATAAGGGTGAGCGATACCTTTGGGTAATTATCGACCGGCTAGGAAAAGGCGTAACCCTTGAAGCTATGGAAAGTATGGAAGCTGAAGCCTGCGCTGAACGATTCCTGAGCTGCCACTTCCGCTTCCACGGCGTCCCTACTTCAATCGTGAGCGACAGAGGAAGCAACTGGACGAGCCGCTTCTGGCGGCAATTCTGCAAGCTTTTAGGAATAGAACAGCGGCTCAGTACTGCCTATCACCCACAGACTGATGGCGGCCCAGAAAGGATGAACCAAGAGATCCAGGCCTACCTACGCAATTACATTACCTACTCGCAGAAGGATTGGGCGAATAACCTCCCAGCAGCTCAACTAGCGCTCTGCAGCCGCGATAGCAGCGCTATAGGCATGAGCAGCTTCTTCTTAGAACACGGATACCACCCAGAGCCTGTCCGGGTTCAAGAGGCAGACCCAGAAGACCATGGGGGCCGTCGCGAGGACCTGGCACGCAAGTTGGTAACAAGGCTCCAGGACGTGATGGATATGGCACGGTCGACCCTTGCCTCAACGCAGCAACGCTATGAGGAGCTGGCTAACAGGAAGCGCCAGCCTACGGAGAGACTAGAAGCAGGCGACAAAGTCTGGCTTCACATGGGCCACTACAGGTCTCCTAGGCCATGCAAGAAACTGGATTGGTTGCACCATAAGTATACCGTTACGAAGGTTATCTCACCATACGTGGTAGAGCTTAACGTGCCAACGGCTATATACCCACGCTTCCACGTGGATACCCTGAAGCGTGCAGGTAACGACCCTTTACCTGGGCAAACGCTAGACGACGAGCAGCCGCCCCCAATTATAGATGACGAAGGCGAGGAGACCTGGAATGTAGAGAGTATCGACGCCGCCGCCTGGAAGCGTCGAGGGCGTGGGAGACGCCGTGAAGTGCTGGTTAAGTGGGAAGGATACGCAGAGAGAACCTGGGAGCCTATCGAGACGCTCCAGGGGACGGAAGCGATGGAGGCTTACGAACAACGTTACGGCCCTGCGATGAAGCACGACGGAGACCCAGCTCTAGCGCCACGGACGCGCCGCCGGAGGGGAGCGGGGAGGTAATGTAACGGGCTAGAGCCCGGCCGAGATCTCCGGCTTTGCCGGAGCAGCTACCGAGATCCGGCTCCGCCGGATCCACTATTCTGCTGTAGCACACCGCCTAGCCCCGGTCTGCATCACTGCTGCTAGGCGCCTATCCCTGTAAAGTCCTTTCCTCCTTCTTCAGCTTAGAATAGTCAATCGACGGCACCTCTACGTTGAACAAGCCTAGGGGCCAGCCCCTTACACTATGTTGGTGTTCAGGGACTTTTGGAGATTGAACCATTACCAGCAGCGCTAGATATCAACGGCTCGCGCTTCACAAGCACTGAAACGTCCACCACGAGCTGCGCAGATTTTACGCTCAACCGATCTCATCTGTCGCTCCAACGATGTAGTGGGCTTTCGTCTTTCGCTTTGAAGGACCTGTGTTCAAGGCTTGTTCATGTAACCCATCTGAATTTAGCTACTACGCCTGTAACTGTCGAGGACCTCCAAACAATTCCCGTTGGAGCGCGACTTATCCGACTCGTCCTTTCAGAATGCAAAAGAATTGATGCAGCTATGCTTGCCAAGCTTTTCAACAAACGCAACTCAGTGAGAGGCCTTGACGAAGTAGATCTCAGCTTCAACAATTTCACGTCCACGGAGACGTCCATGCTGATCTCGGCGCTCCCAAAGTCGCTCAAGAAGCTAAGACTGAAGGGCAAAACGATCGAGTACGGGTACACAGAATCAATGCGGAGGCTCGTTCAATCGCTGAAGGAATTGAGTATCGGTCCGAACTTCTGTATCCGGCAGCTGGCACAATGGATATTGGCCTCGCGGTGTGCGTCTGCCGGGCACATGATGCGCTTCCTTGACATGTCAGATCACATCAGCAAGGCGACTGTCGTTCATCTGCTGCTAGCCAGGCCCGCTTTACTGTGCCGGAGTGCTACTCCTTTGGCCAGAGTCAAGGCGTCACATTTTATAGCTAATGAATTTACACAATTGGGTGTGCTGGAAAGCATTGGCTGACAACGTAAGAGAGTAGACACAGGTTACTTTCTTTTACGAATAAATCAACATAGGCTGCTAGGTTCTATAGGTTCTACTGTGCCCCTCAAACGTCAGTCTGTTGATTTATGAAGACCACACACCACAGTCCGCTGTATGGCACATGAGCGGCGCCATTCTATTGAAGCAACTAAGCTAGAAGGCCGTCTCTCCATTTTTCGACGTTTCTTCTCCTGCATTAGATTGGAGATTTGAAAGGGCATCATCAGCAAGCCAGCAGCCCGTTGCTAGGCAGTTGACTTTGAGACCGCAGATCTTTAGATCAGTTATCGGGCTTGTCTGCTTGAAGTCGGCTCATAGTACACCTCAAAGCTGTAGAGAAGGCGGGTTTTTGGCGATGAGGGAACCCAATGCGACCAAGCAATCATAGAAATTCTGACAGTATATATTCCGAGATGTTTGTTGTTTGATATTTAACGCCGTGGCGGCAAGGGCGCAGCCGCCCTTGCGGCAGACCTCCCGAAGGGTATGTGGCGTGGAGGGCCGCAGGCTCTAGCTATATACTCTGTAGTACACGTCTCTTCCTAGCGTCCTCCAGATCTTGCCCGAGGGCCAATATGTGTTCTATCCATCCCTAGTTCCCACTGGTGCCCTAGTTCCGTTATAGCAATCTGCTGTCCTGGTGACTATAGGTAGTCTGTTGTTTTTGAGAGGATAGGTTAAGTCCTATCTCTTAGTAACGCGGGCAGATCTTCTGGAAGAAGTCTGTCACGTCAAGGAAGGCCTGGAAGCCTTCAGAGTCGATAAGTAGACCCTTAAAGTAGCGCTCTAGGGAGCCTATAGGTCCTAGAGGCTCCCTTCGGCTATAAGGGTAGAGGATAGGCCACCGTTGCCTCCTCACTAGGGTCTTACGGCAGTAGACCAGGTGGTCTGCCTCTTTAGCCTCCCCACAGGAGCAGGTGAGCAATGCCTCTGTGTGATTAAAGCGTTGATGATACTGTTCAAAGTCTCCGTGGCCTGATCGTGCTGCCAGGAGATAGTGAAGGGTAGCTCTTGGTAGAGCTAGTTCAGGAGGGCAGCCAAGGGTGGCCTTAAGCCCCAGCTGGGTATAATGGGGGGGTGCTTCTTGCTTCCACCATTTCCTATGCTGGTGTTGTTTGCGTTCTTTGGCCAGTCGCTTAATCCCTGATAGGGTAGCTAGGAGGCCTCTTGGGGCTGGCAGTGTTGTGCCCTCCTTAGCTAGGCTGTCAGCCTCTTCGTTTCCTTTTATCCCTTGGTGCCCTGGGCACCAATGGGTCTGTATGTTCTGTATCCTTGCTATCTCCTGGATCTCCAGGAAGGCCGCTTGTGAGGAGTCTGGAGCTATGCCTCGGATCCCCTGAATGACGCTGGTGTTATCAATGCAGATATGTATAGGCTGGCCTTGGGAAGTAAGGAGGGCCCTTTGGAGCCCTGCCCTCGCCCCCTCTGCCTCGCCGTCAAACACTTCTGCAATGTTAAGGCGGCCGCACCCTTGGGCTATCCGTTTGTTGCTGCGGTAGATAACGAAGCCGAAACCTGTAGCCCCATTAGGGGCTTTAGAGCCGTCTGAGTAGATAATTGTATGGTTGTCTGGCACAGTCTTAATCCAGTCCTGAAACGCTTTAGCTGCTTTCTCTTTATCCTGGCCAGCTATAGGGTCTTGTGATCCTGAGAGGTGCTGTGGCTGTAGGAGCAACGGTCTTGGGCACTTAGGTAGGAGGGCTGCTGTTCTTTGAAGCCTTGTTTGCCGCCGCCCTAGCTGGGAAAGCCTTGGGACTAGGGGGTGCTGTTGGTCAACCTTCTGTAGGCGTGTAGCGAAGCGTAGGCGTACTGCTTCGAGAGCTACTTTTGCGGTAGGCAGGCCAGAGTCTCGGAGGAGGCTGCTGGTTGGCGTGGTCCTCCAGACAGGTAGGATAGCCCTTGCTGCTACTGTTATAACCTTCTCTACCCTCTTAACCAGGCCCTTTTGCCTTGTGCTAACTGTAGCTATCTGGTTATCAGCGCTACTGCTAGTAGTAGTAGTGCTGCTGTTCCTAGCTGGTCTCTTTAACCCTGCATACCAGGTCTCAGCTCCATATAGGGCTATTGGGAGGACACAGGCAATGACAGCTTGGCGAGCAGCAGCGGCAGGGAGCCCCCCTTTGGTGTTGGATAAGTGCCGCAGGAACTGGGCCACTTTCTTTGCTGCTGCCACCTTTATATCGACGTGGTGCCGGAAGGTGAGTTTCTTATCAAACCAGACCCCTAGCCATCGTATAGGTCTAGTTGAGGCCTTTATAGTCAGGTCCTTTGCCTGTATATCTAGTAGGTCCTTCCTCTGCTTATGTTTCCTACTAAAATGGACCGCCTCGCACTTAGCAGGGTCAAATGCTACCTTATTATCTGTACCCCAGTTGAGGATCTGAGTGACCTCCTGGCTGAGGGCTGTAGCATTTTCCTCTAGAGAGGGGCTAGTCGCTAGGAGGCCGATATCATCTGCATAGCCAAACCGTAGCTTCTGGTTATCCGCCAGGATATCAGCTATATAGAGCAGAAAAAGAATAGGGGATAGCGGAGAGCCCTGAGGGAGCCCACAGGACAGAGGGAAGTCCTCTGTAGTAGTTTCCTCTAGCCTGACTCGGGCGGTCCGGCTGGAGGCGAAGGTAAATATCAGCCTAATCAGACTACTAGGCCAGCCCTGCTGTCGTAGCCTGAGGATAAGCCGGTTTCGTAGCACGGAGTCAAATGCCCCCTTAACGTCCATTGTCGCCAGGGTAGCAGTAAGCCCTAGATCCAGAGCCCTTTCGATCTCGTGGGTTAGGCAGGTTGTCAGATCGACTGCAGCCCTCCCTGGTAATGCCCCAACCTGCTGTGGGCTGGCTATCCCTTCTAGAATAGTAAGATATGCCATCCTCTTTGCTATCAGCCGCTCTAAACCCTTGCCTAAGCAGGATAGGAGGGCTATTGGACGCCAGGATCCAGTCTTTGAGAGGTCTGTTTTCCCTGGCTTCTGGATCATAACCACCTCTGCTTTACGGAAGGTCCTAGGGAAGTAGCCTGTTTGGACACAGGTCTGAAAGAGCTGCTGTATAGGAACACCTATCAGGCCCCAAATGGATTGTAGCAACTTTGTAGTAATCCCGTCAATCCCAGGGGTTGTAGCCTTTGTGAGAGTTGCCTGGCGTACTTCCTCAATGCTGACTATCTGTTGCCAGGGTATTAGACGCCTTGGGACTATAGGAGCAGCAAATGGGTTCCCAGGTAGGTCGTCTGTAGCGTCAAATCTCTCTAGTAGGGCCTTCCGCAAGGCTTGGGCTTTATCGTAGCTGTTGTTGATGGCCTGTCCATCCACTAGTAGAGGTGGGGCCTTGATAGCTAGGCCAGACTTACGCCAGCTTAGTATCTGGTATAGGTTCTGGCTAGATCTAGCCCCCTCAATCTTAGCAGCCCAGTAGGCACATTTTGCCTTCCTGACTGTGGTCAGAAAGGCCTTCTGCTCCTCTAGGATAGGCGGTGGTATTACTAGCCCAGGCTCTTGGATTTGTCGACGCCTTGCCTTAACAGCTGCTTGGTGGGCCTCTGAACACTCCTCTGTCCACCAGGGGGCTCCCCTACCCTGGCTAGTCCGTCTCTTCCCTACCGCCTGGATAGCTGTAGAAAGGAGGCTGACTAGTTGGGTAGCTAGGGAGTCTATTTCTGCCGGAGTAGGTGTATCCCCTAAGGTAGGCAGGGCTGGGATCCCTGCGCTTACTAGGTCGGCTAGCCGGAGGAGGGATGAGTCTGAGACTGTAGGGAGGCTTGTCTGGCACCTCTGTTCCTGGGTTTTTATAGGCATAGTTGTTGTGATAGCTTGGTGATCAGCCCCTGGATGTAGGTGTGGGCTGACATGGGCCTCTGCAAAGGGAATATTTGAGAAGGTGAGGTCTAGTACATGCCCATGGGTATGGGTTGGAGCCCCAGCTTCCCCAATGAACTCAAGATTATAGCCTTCAGCCCACTCTGCAATATCGTCCCCTCGGTTCCGGCTTTGGGAGCTGGGTTCCCAAGAAGAGTGGCGGGCATTAAGATCCCCAGCAATAAGAGCTCTCTCTGGTGGTTGATATCTTAGGAGGGTATTTGTTGTGTGGTTTGTGGGTTCACCTGGTGGCCTATAGACGTTTATAATAGTAACGTCGCCAGCTTTAATCCATAAGATATCCCTTGATTGGGTAGGTCTTTGTTGCTGTATGCGTAACCTTAGACTTTTGCGTGTGTAGGTCATGACCCTAGGCCTTGTGTCTCTGCTGTTCCAGAAGTCAACTGGCACATAAGAGTTATAGCCTGGGTGTGTATTAATTTGCATCTTATCTCTAAAGCCTGTCCAGGGTTCCTGGATCAGTACTATATCGATCTGGTCTGCCCAGCAGAGCTCCAGGAGAGCTGTATGAGCTGGGCTTATCTTCCCCACGTTACACTGGGCGACCCGTAGTACCCGTGGGGAAGCCGGCCTGAGCCTACTGCTCTGAGTCGAGGTCGAGGTGGGTGTAGGCATTAATAACGTTGTAGTCAGGTTTCTGTGTTACCCTCTGGCTTCTGCTGCTGCTTGGAAGCGGGCGGATAGGGCGGTTAGTAAGGGGGAGGGCTTCAGAGTCTTCAGCCTCATCCTCATCCATACTGCTGCTGCTTCCAGTTATGCTAGCAGTATCTGCAACAACAATTGAGTCTTGTGTAGGTGTGAGGGGTCGAGGGCGCTTAGATGTAGCGCCTGGCCTGGCCTCTGCTTGCTGTGTGCTGCCCAGGGAGCAGGTCTGGCTAGCTAGGAGGTCATCTGAGGCCTTGCCTCCAACCTTCCGGATCCCTCGCAGTTCCTTATAGGTGGGTATGACAAGTTTTCCGTTAACTAGTAGCGGTCTGGCTGGGCAGTTAGTGTGGCTTGCTGGGAAGGGCCCATAGCAGTTAGCACACTTGGGCCTGGCTAGGCATGGCCCAGCCTCATGAGTACCTAACGGCTTGCTGCAGTTCTCGCAGAGAGCTTGCCTGGTACAAAAGCGGTCTGAGTGAAAGCCTTGGCAGCCAGGGGAGTGTCGTTTGGGGGTACGCTTCCTTGGGGGAAGCAGACGGGCTGGGCCTGACTGGCCGAATCTTCTATTTCCTACAGTCCGCAATCCCTAACCTTTTCCCCAAAACAGGGAGAGAGAGTCTACTGGAGCCCTCTCAGTACCTAGGGGTCCTAATAGTCAAAGGGGTAGCCAGCCCCTTTAGCGGGCGTCCAGACCACCGGCTCGCCACCGCCCAGTCCTTAGCCACCCAAATAGAAGTTTGCACCTTAAGCAGGCCGCAAGGGCATATCCCTCTCTAAGCCTACCGACATGCGCGTCCGTCCTCTCGAGCCAAACACACCCCTTCTCAGGTCCTCCCCTACGTCCAGTCCACAATAGCGACACCCTACCAGCTTCCAAAGCGCGCGGCGCCATCCCGGCGCGAGCGGTGACCCAAGCGTTCCTCCCGTTATGCCGTGATACCCCGGGTACGATCCGAGTGAGGGCCGGGCCCGGAGGCCGGGCCCTAAGGCGATACCATATCCGACCGGTCCCCCTAGGGGCAATTCTTCAACACCCTCCTTCCTCCAGCAGCCCGAGTGCGAGTCGGGGTTGTTTCCTTTCTGTAGCCTGCTGCTCGAATGTGTTTGCTACGGCCCACTGGTTGTCCGAGGGCACAACCCCCCGGGCCAGCTTCCCGTTACCCGCCGCCGTCTCCGACCGTGCTTCCAGCCTCACAGCTGGTTTTCGGCAGGCCGACCATGTCTTGCCCTAGGCTGTCCTGAGGGCTACCCAGCCGGCGTAGCCTCCATCTATCCCATGACTAACCCGCCTCAGTGTCTGTCTGTCTGGAGGTATTTCCCAGATCTGGGAGGCGTGAGGGTGCCCTGTCTCTGCCCCGAGAAGCAGTGTCGGGTGGTTTTTACCTAGTTCCCTCGAAATTGGGCAGCTTCGCGTTCGCATTTCGGTTTTCGGTCTCTCGATATCTGTCGATTTTGCTGGTGTTTTGGTGGTTGGTGGCGCGTGTGAAAATTTTGGTGCGACGCCAAAATCCCTCACTTCTGGTCCGATCCCGCCCTTCCGCCGCACCAGAAAAACTTCGTGCGCAGCGCCCGCCACCACTTGCACTTGCGCGCCGTAACGTCTCTGCACTGGCTCTACCTTTAGAAAAGATAGGTTCCCAGGCGGCACCACGAGGAGGTTGCAGAGTCCGAATTTCGCCGCCCGTGCGGATGACTTTATCCTGGAGTAACTATATATAGATGCGAAAATCAACAATAGAGACCGTGAACATGCGCTGGCTAAACAGCCTAAACGTCACTGTGTGGGTGTGCTCCCTACTTCTGTTCCTCTTCTACGTTACGCCTGGCTGGGATACCGATCAGCATTGATCCTTATTGAACGTGAGGACCCTTGCCAACCAAAGCTCTTGGGCGCCGCCTCGGCCTGTCTAACATGTCAGCAGGTGACGACAACAAACCTGGTGAAGAACGTGAGCGACGCATTTGATGTCTTTAATAGAGAGCCAAGCCGGCGACGGCTGACTATTCCCGACGATATTCCCGATCCCCTGAAATCCATCGCCACTAAAGCTGGGGCACACGTGGCCACTGTGGTCGCGTCGGTGGATAAGGCCATCAGCACGGGCGCCGCGGAGCTTATGGATGGGCTGAACGGGTGGCGCGATGCCGTTCCCGTCTACTTCTGTCTCCAAACCCGGGGCGTCTGGCAGCTAGGGTACCCAAACGACACGACCGAGTTCGTGCCGTACGGAGAGCTGAATATGTCGCAGACGTTCCGGATCACAGTGCTGGAGGATCTGTGGCAGGCGGCCCGGCTGGTTGTGCCCGGTTTGCCGGAGGACGTGCTGTTGGAAATGGACAGCGCGGATCTCAACGCGCTCAGCAGGGTGGGCATTGCCCCATACTGGCTTTTGTCGTTTGTCCTAGTCGGCACATGTACGGCCGTCGTAATGTCGATTACCCTCCCGCAGGGTCTATTACTGCTGTGTATTCCTCGCATCTTGACGGTTGCTCTTCTCTGCATTGTGGGGTGTGTTGCCGTCGCTTGCATGGCTATCTGTTTCTCTCTTCCGCCGCTGGCCGGTAAGGTGTTATCCGTTTTTGGCGCGAACGTAACGCTGCAGCCGGGTATTGCTCAATGGCTTTCGGTGGGTGCGGTCGCTTGGACGTGCATGTGGGCCATTCTCCAGTGTATATGTTTGTGAGCGACGGGGTTGCTGATCATGGGATTAGTCTATTAGTAGTTATAAAAGATATACGTCAGAGATACTTTCCACAGTCTTGCCGGAAGCTTCCCCGTTGTTACCTGGCGACTGACGAACGTGCGCGTGGAGTGAAATGATGTATGGGTTTGTATTATTAGGGGACAAACCGCAGCGGAGCCAACCGGGAAGGTGGGCCTCGGTGATGAACGAGGCCCGACCTAGCTAACTAACCAGTATTGGCCTTTCAACGTTGGCTCATGGGGCCGGCCCTCGTCAACGAAGGAGGAAAGATGGTGTTGGTAACATTGCGAAGAATTAGTGAAGAGCAGCATCTATCCATATATTATTTTACGGCATCAGGCCATAAGCTGACCTCCTATTCTCTCGCTCAATATAGTTGCCGAGTCCTTTACCTCTTTTCATTAGTTTTGCTATGTTGGCGGTCATAGATGGCGAAAGCCGCACTGGGGATATTGCGGCCCTGCACGCTCGTGGAGTCCCTCCCCAAGGTCACCACACAACCCTCGACGGCACTGGCCGAGAGGAAGGATCCACAGGCAATCGTATGCAGTCAGAAACGTCGCTCGCCTGCTGTATATTCTTGAGACGTAACCTGCCTCCCATCCTATCGCCACAGCTTGTCCCTTTGGGAAGAGACCAACCGCAGTATACCAGCGGGAAGCCTAAGGTATCTCTGCCGACTTTACACGATTTAGGACTCGACAGGTTTCTTGCTAAGACGCCCAAAGCGAGCGGTTCGCGGCAAAGACCGAGCGAGGACCCTACTACGGCCCATTGGAACCTACCGCTAAGGCCCAAGCTGGATCAAGAACGCCGCTTGCACCCTCGCCTGCCGTGCGCGAAATACACAGCATCGCAGAAAGCGTCTATTCGCAACCTACTTAGCAGCGGCAAACCGTGCAACTTCACACAAAGAAAATTCGTACGGAAAAATGCCCAGCCCTACCGACAAGGTCTTCATTGTGTATGCCATAGGCACGGTAGAGGAGGGTGGGATCGCCCATCCTATCGCCAAAGCTTGCCAAGTACTGATTCAGCCGAGGTAGAGGAGAGGAACGTGGAAATACGGGAGCTATAGATCCCCCAACAACGCATCACCTCCAGCCACAACGTCGCGGGTCAAGTAAATGGAGGAGTATGAACTGAGATAAACGCAGCAGGTTATCTCGCTTAGTGCGGAGAAGCAGCCAATCAATAGAAGCCAAGCCGCTGTTTGGGCCAATGGCTGTGTTGTATTCAAGATGAATTGGAGGAAAGGCGGATATTACCGGGGCGGACTCTTACTGCAGTCTAGCTGCACAAGACGGAATAGAGAGGATAATAACCGGGCCAATTCTTTTGCAGACAATCTTCAGTATTAGTATGTCTTTACGCATGCGTTATTACCTTTCTTTCACAAAATGATAGGAGCTATACTGGAGCATAGTAATGATATTTAAAAACAATTTTCTCTAGGCTTATAATAGAATACAGCACTATCTCCAGCGAAAACAATTAAGCCTGACACGTACAGCGGGGCGCGTCACTCATCCCTGGAATAGTGGATGTGATGAACGTGGTCATGCCAGTTGGAATCTGCAAACCATCTGATGGCCCGGCAGATGGTACACCAGTATTGGTGCCCGTCCCGTCTGTGGCTCCTGCAGAGAAACTGGATAGCGCGCTTGTGGGTTCATCCAAGGGCACTCCGGATGAAGCTCCAGATGGACTCTCAAACGGCGTTGTAGACGAAGCCACGGAAGAAAGTCCCGTAGTAGTGCCGTCCAAAGTAGCGACAGAGGATACCTCAGTAGCGGACGCAGGCGGAGGGCCATTTTCGTTCGTGGGAGCAGCTGTGTGAAGAGAGCCACCCGGGACTGTTGAAAGCCACCGGTCTGTGGCAGTTTCCGCCGAGGGCTGAGAGGTCTCTGTCGGCGTGCCGCCGAGCGGGGGGTAGCTGGAGGTCAGTGCACCCGCCACCCCGCTTGCCGAATCGGCTGGCGATGATGGAAGCACGGAAGAAGCCGCGTTGGTCGCCGGGTGGGTCGCCGGGTGGGTCGAAATATCCGTCGCCGGATCCGTTGCCGGGTTCGTTGCTGAACCGACCAGATTCATACACGTACGGAACATTGCCAGGGAAGAGGGACCGGTTGAGGGACCAGTTGAGTCCGTCTCTGTCTGCGGCAACAGTCTGATCATCTGGCACTGGGGCTCGTCATCACCGCCGCATAAGAATGTCACTTTTGCATAGGCTGAGGTGAGGCCGGCCGGTAGAGACATCGCCTGCAGCAGGTTGGTATCACACGCGGTGGCCGAGTTAGTGATGTTGACGTGCTGGGAGCTGACAACCTCGTTTTGGGCGTCTAAGAAGTACACATGTGCCTCAGGGCAGGCTTCCGCGAGTTTAGAGGCTTCGAAATATGCGACGCTCCCCATTTGCATGGCCGGACCTCTCCGGCATTCATTCTCGTCGGCATCGTCGTCCTCTTTATCAGATAAAGACAGTGCAAGTGTAACGAATAGGATAGCAGTAATGAAGGGCAGATGCATTGTCGGTCACCAAGTTTCAGCGCGACTTAGGTGGTTTAAGTAGGACAGTCTTGGCCGCTCGAGTCGGTATAGGGCACCCGCTCGTGCCGGACATATACTAAGATTAGATAACGCTGAATTTTAGTCATAATGCAATCACCCAGCAGCGACCGGATGCTAATTATCAGTGCGCTATTAACCGTAGATTTCATCTATTTTGGAAATAAGAAAAAGAAAATACACATAGTCATCATTAATCAGTTATGGCACGCACTTCTGCGGTATGTCTACTAGTCACAATTTTAAGCCGACTGACGCTATGTGTAAGATAATTATATAGTGTGAGTCATGCGCCAGCGTATACATCGATAATCTCCTATTCATCTTAAGTTGATTCAAGTGAATAATCACCAAACTCGTATATAAAACAGCTGTTCTCCGTCCTATTTGCTATCGCAGTGGACGTTTCTATAACCTTACACTACCCTTCTACTATTAGATATGTGTTGTCATATGGAGAGGTTGTTTGATGAAATGATGAGCGACATTATAGCATCGAAGCAACTCTTGCAGGAGGCATTGCAAGCTACGGATAAGGATAGAATTCAGTGGAAATGTAGATGTTTATGCGGTCTCGCTATTAATGGGGCCCTATTTCTTATTTTTTTAGCGCTGTTGTTTTGGGCATAGCTTGTAGTACTATTAAATGATACGGATTAGATATCATCTTTATTTATCTTTACACTTTTGCTCCTTTATCTCGTCTATACACACTAGCTAAGAGGCTTAATATGAAGTGTTTTTAAATATGAAACGTCCCAAAACTAGCTTCATAATAAACTTAAGGATTTATCTTAGCTGAATGTAGTCTTTGTAATTGATATATTGAGATGTAAGCAGCATAGATGATCAGCTTTTGCGACTAATAGTCTATATTTTAAAGTCACTCGCTACTTATTATTTCACTTAAATAATTATCTCAAGCAGGCAGACAGGCGGGGTTTTTATCTTTGCGTTGGATAACGTTACTATTAAAATATTATGGGGAATTGGGCTTGGATTTCAATAGATTGATACGCATAGAGATGGCAGGGTATGTGACACTTCGTCTTGCAATGTTGTCCCTTTCACTCTTTTGTTCTCTTTAACTATGGCAAACTCCCACGACATCTTTTAAATGTAAAGATCCGCTATACTAAGGCTCTAGGAAACATAAGCAAAACACTAGGCGGTGTCGTGTTTCTTCTATTTCTACGCATGCTTGATTTCTAGCAACTACCTCGACGCAGGCTTCGGACAGGCCTGTACGAACTCCATCTATTACGGCCAGCTAACTGACAGTAGGGTTTGTGTCGTAGTAAGTTAGGCAATGACAAAATGATAACAGTCGTAGGTCTGTAGTTGAGTGAATCGTAGATCTCAAAGGGCTTAGTGATCAGTCAAGTCCTCAACAACGTCGTAGAGTAATCGTCACTTAGGATAGCTGAAAGTATATAGAGATAATCACAAAGTTGATTGCTGAAGAGCTATGGAAGTCTGAACTCGAACGAGGCCGAGCCCATCCTATATATAAGTCTAGTTCTGAACCGTTCCCTTGTTCCGTTGGTGAACAGTCCCACTGATCACTTGTAGGGTACTGGTGAGCGCTCACTAAGCGCTCACCGGTGATCACTGAGCGCTCAGTATATCCTCACGTGACTTATACCATAGTTCTTCCGTCCCGAGAGTTCCCTTTTATCCCCGTGATCCTGTATACAAGGTTGCGTCTTAACCACCCTGCTCCCTAGTCGGGCGTTCTTCGTTGGTCATGCCTTACGAGTCGTAACACTATCCTAGCTGGCGACGCGTCTTCTTTTGCGCAGAGTCATCCGGCTTTGTGCCGGTCGTTGACGTTTCGCCTTCCTCAAACAGTCCTTTACTGGCTCTTGCACTACGTATTGTTGTAGAGGTTGGTGCTGTTGCGTGGAGTATATCTCCTCTATTGACGCGGGAAACCCCGTAATGGAGGCCGACTTCTCATTGTGCTTGACACGGATATCGATGCGCCGGCTCCACGATGAAACCCGGAAAGTGACTTCTGCCCGTCCTCGAGGAAGCAAGCCGTACTCCTTGCCGTCAACTAGAACCATAAGGCCGCGATACTCAGCAGTAAGTATCTTCATAATTGCCGCGTCGTCTTCATATATACACGCTACGGTGCCCTCGCAGCGGACCTCTCTATGCCGTCCAACGACATTTGGTGTGTTCTGGAGCTGAAAATAGAATCGAGCTGAGATCATGGCAAAAGACGTCTGTCTCATCTTCGCCCAGAGCTCTGCATCAATGCCAAGCTGTCGCTTCAGCTGCGATATAAGCCGCCTAACGGCGCTTGAATCATCCAATGCGACTTCCTCCATCGCGAGAACAGGGTCGACTCGCACGATCTTCGAGTGGCCGTCTGTCACACAAAGCTTTGCATATTGCTGATGCCCAGACATGCCGTTCAATTGATGATGAGTGAAACGTGATAGGCATCCGAGCCTTGTATTGGGTGCAGCAGTCGCAGCCCCACATCCGAGCGAAAGGATGTAGTCTGGCGACTCCTTTGTGGGAAATAGGCGACGGACTTCAGACTGGACGTGCGGCAGAGGAATGTCTATGCCATCGTAAAGGACACAGCCTCCGATACGCTTAGCTGGGAATAGGCTATGAACTGTCAGCCTTTCTCAGGCTGATGCCACTTCCTAGCCTGCGACTCACCAGGGTGCTGCGGACGTGGTTTCAGCCCTGTTTAAACATGTCAACAAAGCATGCCTCCATAAGGCCTCAGCAGACTTACGCTTCTCGCACAAGTATATCACTTGCCAGTTTGCCGTTGTTATCGTAGGTCACTGGACCCATGTATGTTGTTAAAAGCCTGGACGCGCTAGTCTTGGACTCTATGGTCGTCACGGCCACACTCATTTGTTCATATGGCTTCGTTTCGTACAAAGACGCTCGTGGCCCGCGTAGTCTGGCGTCTCCCACGATGGACCGCAACACCGGTCCACTCGGGCTATAGATGCCATCTTTAAAAACAAAGCGGAGCAGCTGAGCCATCTTCTGGCACCATCGGCCAGCCGTCGTTGTCGCCTTTGGGAATATCTTTTTTGCCACCTCCACAAAGATCTTTTTGCATTTATCAAGAGGCCATTGCATGACGCCAATAGACAGCGCATTAATGCCTCCTACTCGTGGTTAGCTCGTTGACGATTCGCGGGCGCAATAAGTGGACAGTAGCGGGTGGGTGGATATAAGGGTGCGTGGGTCGACCTACCGACGCTGGTGCCGATGGCCAGGTCAAAGAAGACGCGGATCGGCAGCTTCGTAAGCCTCTGTATGTTTTTTAAGACCTGTAGCTGTATGATGCCTTTCACTCCAACACCGTCCAAGGCCAGAACCCTATAGCCGGCCGTGATGGGCTTCAGGCGGATAGCGCAGCCACTAGCAAATAACATGCCACACTTAATGCATTGATCAAAAGCCGTTACCGTTCCCATCGACTGACGACCATATATTCGGCAGCATGTCTCGCATACAGCACATTCACGTGGCAGGAAGATGTCCGCCGGCCTGACGAAGCACAAAAGACAGAGTTGAGAGGAGCGAAAGTTGGCAAGATTGGGCTGATGCCCTCTTAATAGCTCAACACGAGAGGTTTCATAGTGTCGCGGCGTGTGATCCAGAGTGGTCTCTGCTATCTTGTAAACACGGGAGGAAACTTCAGCTATGCCGTGAGCTGTGGGGACGACTCGCTGGCGGCGGAGTGCTTCCGTCACGATACCTCGATGCAGCTTGTCGTAAACGACCTTCGTGCAGAAGCCTGCGTTGCGTAGTTAGAAGTCGCCATTGAGATTCATGGCATGTCTACTTACCCTTATACAACGTTGCGGCATTGCGATGGCGTGAGCTAGTATTGGTAATCTCATTTGAAGAACCTCGTCCTCTGATGTGGCCTGCTCTACCCAAGAACACCAGGCATCAGCGAGCCACTTATTTGCCTCTTGCAGGGGCTGTGGTGTGCGTTCAAGATCGAGGGCAGTGACGTAGTTTATACCCGTCTTGTGCAGAGGCGACGGATATCGACTTGTCAGCTGCCGTAGAAGGCCACGAGACAACTTGAACATAGTATACCAGTCCCATAAGAGATGTCTTGCGGCTCGCATCGCCTGGACCTCTTTCATTCGGTCAAAAACGCTATTAGGCAGCCTTCCGCTACACTCATGGACCGAGTGTACGGCTACCGAGTGAAAGAAGGACGATGATGAATCCTCCTTGAGGAGGGTTTGGAGTCGTTCCAACTCGACATTATTCCCGGCGTCATCCAGTACGACGGCTACTGCTGGGCGGAACACCAGCTCTAAGCGGCTGCATTCCTGCATCCATAGAGAGAGCCTGTTGCGGGCAGACACAGCATCATGCGCGAAGAAGCAGATCACATCGCTCAGGGCGGTCGTCCACCGACTAAGTAGCCCGCTGGTGCTGTCACAGCTCACTGTGTACCAATCATGTCTGTAATGCGGGCTGCATTGGCCTTCAGCTATGGGGCTACATTGGAGATTGACCTCGTTCAGAACCACGCCCTTTCTCCGGCCGAACAACGAGTATATGCCCTGACGCTGCTGTGAGTCTGATGTGTGGCGAACGATGCTCACTATAGAAGGGGTCTCGGCACGCTGCAGTGTAGGAGGCAGGCTGATGACTGCAGTTGGCGGATTGCCTTCGACAATTCGTAACCACGGGTAGGTCATAACATTTTTCAAAGACCATAGTAGTAGGCTTTAAATAGCCTTAACGATTTGGCTGTCCAAATAAGAAATAACTGTGCGTTGTCGTTATGTCCCTTTTAACACAAGTGATAAGTCATAGGCTCATAGTTTGTCACCACATTATTAACAACCTGGGACATTAAGAAGCCTTTAACATCAGGCTGACTTGGAAGTTATACTAATACATTCTATGCAGCTGAATATTATTTAGCTATATAACCTCGGCGGCTACTATGCACCATCGGTATGGCGCCACCAATCCTAGAATGGACTTGTCACGTGTGTTTAAAGAAGTATAGATTTTCCATAACAAACCGATGCCTCGACGATGGACATTATAGCTGTGTGAATCGACGCGCAAAATGCTTTGATGTTGTCAGTTACGAACGAGGCAGTATGCGTCGTGGGCGACCTGCACGGTTTGAGGGTTGTTTTTGGGATTGCCAGTACCCGTTTCAATGTAGAGAGACATCAGCGCAAGAGATGTGGACTGATTTCAGCATGTGAGCTACGATTAATGTCATTAAGTGTTGCATTAACTAAATCATCCTCTTATACGATATTTCATCAATATTTACAAATGCAGTAGCAGGCTGTTTCAGCATTCTAGTCTATACCTAGCTTATTAGAGTAGTTAAGGCTTACAATACGTAACAAATGGGTTATTTCTTAATATGAAGTAGGGAGATACTAAACGAGGCTTATTTAATACCTAGTAAGCAATAGCTTAGTCAACAGTGACACTCAAGATTGTTAAAGATAGCACTAAATAGTAGAAATCTCCATCTCAAGAGGTAATACTATAGTTAGTATTGGGTAGGCCTAGGGCTAGGTGTTATTAGGATCTCCCTTCAAGGAACGACAGCAAGGTGCATAACTAAGGCGATCATAATAAGGAGTCAGATCATAGCTAATAGAACGACTCAATTGCAGACTTATATTACCAACTACTTCAAAAGGCCTTTCAACTAGATTTCTAACCGAAAAATAAAGACATAAAGTAGCAGGCACTTAATGCTGACGTAGACCTATAAGTATAAATTGCCGTTCTCAGTCCTAGGTCCTATCAAATCTCAACATCTCTTCTGCCGCTATTGGACAGATTAAAGTGCTAATAGGAACACTAAGTTGATCTATCTAGTCATCCAGGCCAAGCCACCAGCATGAATTTCGACCAGACTCTACGGCCACTGGGTGATTCACCGCGGCCCAATTCCTCGTCTCTTGGCCCCTCTCCTGAGCCGACCATCATTACTCTACAAGACTTAGGTCCACGTCTAAGTGAGACGTTAGCCCGATTTTGCAATGATTCAAGCGCGACAGCCAAAGGATTCTGGCAGTGCCGCGTCGCCAACTATCGTCCATCCGACAGTTTTGGTCCAAATGGAGTTGCTAGCTTCTCGCTACAAACACATAATGACGGCTCCCAAGTGGACCTATATATTACGAAAATCAAGCCTTCGCCGCAGATAAAGAACGTATTCAACTTACACTACACTAACACTACGCGTGGCCGTTTGGAGAAGGTTTTATTTGCAAAACAGTCGCCTACAGTGGTCGATAACGATCTCTTTTCATCAAAGGCTCTAAGGAGATGCAGGCCTGAGCCTGGTCGCTACTATGTTGGCGACTGGTCATGTTTACATAGCAAGCCATCGCCGCTGTTGTCCTGCGGCTCTCAATTGGAGGACCTCTTTGTGGATAGCGTCAAACCGGGTATTACGACGTCGTATCTCTACTACTCGCAAGACGCGTTCACCGGGAGCGGCATGCATATCGAAGACCTCGCCGTGCCGTCAGTCAACATGGTGCGATGGGGGGCGCCCAAGCAATGGCTGTTTATCACTCCAGAGCCCGACAATGTGAGGGCCTTTGAAAGCAGATGCCGCGAGACTTTTCAGCGGCAGAGAAAATCTGCCAAACATCATTATGCGAGGTCGGAATGTTCACAATTCGTACGTCACACTAATGCACTCTTCACGAATGAGGTTCTCCGCGAGTGGGGTATTAAGTTTACGGAAACGACTTGCCGGGAAGGAGAACTAGTGGTCACTCTTCCGGGGACATACCACCAAGTGGTCAACCAGGGGGAGAACCTAGCTGAGGCCGTGAATGTGATGTGGAGTGGCTGTACTGAAGTTCCACTATCGTACGCGTGTTGCAGCCGTAATCTGTGTGGACATGGCGGCGGCATTTCCCAAGACGATCTAGCGCCCAAAGGACAAGTTTGTGGGGTTTAGTTATGTTGCGTAAGCTAAGTGAAAATGTCTAGCTGTTATATCTAGATATAACAACGCATTTTTTAATATTCAAATGAGCGTCAGGCAGCAAAACACGGTACCTAACCAACGCTTATCTAGGTACCGAACTAAATAGTTAGGTGGATTTATGACGTTATGTGTGTTACTAGGAAATCCTAGTCCACGCTCACCACCTGATCGTGTTTTGAAATGTTGCAACGTAAGGACCCGTCGAGCCTTAAAACAAGCAAGGAAATGGTTAGTGCTCAGATTGACACACGCTTGAAATGACTACACATCATTCTACCTGCTGTATCCTATCTCACATTAGGACAACTGCGCTGCGGTTCTCCTTCTCCTCATACGACTCTGGCTCGCCGCGTCTATCGAACATGGAAATCTTAGCAGTGGCCTTCGTCTGCTTCCTTTTAGTCATCTCTGCGTACCTGCTGACGCTTCGCCGGGCTTCGTTCCGAGCTCCTCTGCCACCCCAGCCCGTGAAGCCGCCTTACCTGATACCAGGAATCAGTCATCTCGCGGCTATTGTTTTCAACACAGAGTCATTTTTGAGAAGCCTGCAGTATGCATATACCACCCACCCAGCCGTGATGGAGGGGTCTGCTAACCGGGCGCAGACGTCAGTTTCAGGGCAAAATCATCACTCTATCATCTATCCTCCCGATGTATTATGTCTTGCCGGGAGAGAACATCCAAGCAATATTCAGGAAATCTGATGATAACCTGCTGCCTGCGCCCAGCCTTTTAGACTCCCTCCAGATATTTTTCGGACTGCCCGATGAGGATGCGGCCGTCTTCGACCACATAGGAATCTCGCACTTTGAACAAACCAGAATCGACACTAGATATCACACGCACCATTCAGATCCGTCCAGGCGTATAATGGAGCACCAGCGGAAGGACTTTGCCAAGTACCTCAGCGGCCACAACCTAAGACAAACGATGCACCAGTACGCCGACATCTTCCGACAGTCTGTCTGGCCACGAGATACAAATCGTCACGAGTCAATACACATACCGGACCTATACAACTTCCTACGGGATACTATCTTCCGTGCGGAGGTCGAGGCGCTGTACGGCAACCAGATGTTCGAAGCTTGCCCTTCGCTATGCGCCGATTTTTGGGCGTTCTATGACGCCTTTCCTGTCATATCACGCCAGTCGCCACAGCTGCTCTTTCGTTCTCACTACGCAACGCGGGACAGGATGATACGCAACTTCATCAACTGGCGAGGTGCGCAGGGCTCGCCTGCTTCATCTTTCCCCAGCACAACAGAGGATACATCCTACGGGACGCCATACGTGCGGGATATGGTTAGACGGCATGAGGCGCTGGGCTTCTCGGAAGCTGGAATCGCGAGCGTCATGCTAGGCTACCTGTTTGTGTAACGTCGTCTTTCCGCTAATTGATTGAGCTATTTGCTGACTCCACATTGTCTTCTAGAGGAACTGCCAACACGGTACCGGCGGCCATCTGGATGGTCTTACACATTCTTCGCGACGCCAGCCTCACTAGCCGCATCCGTAGTGAGTTGGGCATACTGCCCGGTAAACAGCCACAGCTCGATGTGGGCTTGCTTATAAAGGCCCCACTTCTCAATTCCGTGTATCGTGAAGTTCTCCGGCTGCACGTGGCCGGAACAGTGGGGCGTAAGTCGTCGCTCCACGGAGTACAGCTCCGAGACGGACGGGTGCTTCTGCCCGAGGTGCCCGTGATGTCGTCAAGCTGGCTTGGAGGCTTGGATGAGTCGTTTTGGAACACTGGGGCGACGGTGGAAGGGGTGCCAGAACACCCCGTCGACGCTTTCTGGGCGGAACGGTTCCTTGCTTACGAGGACGATCCTATGAGTGGACCGATCCGCCGCCATGACCACGAACCCGCAAAAGAGAAGACGGCACCCAAAACGGCTGACGACGATGCGAAAGCTAGGTTGGTCAGCGCCGGCATCCAAAACCACTGGTTCCCGTTTGGGGGTGGGGCAGGAAAGTGTCCGGGCGAGCTTCTGGCCAAGAGCACGATCCTGGTCACGGCGTTTCTAGTCCTCAGCGAACTGGAAGTCGAGATTGTAGACAATGAGCAGGCGGCGTTCACTGTCCCAAAGCATAGAGCTCTGCCATTTGGCAGCCACGCCTTCGGAAGAGAAATAGCGGTTCGCGTGCATCGGCGCTTATCTGCGCCGCTATGTGACGAATGGGTGGCTGCAGCTGCCTGAGCATCACGGCAGCTGTCAGCTTGGCGGCGAAATGATACGTCCAGCGGGGTGTTACGCCCCGTATGTAAGGCATAACCAACGAAGAACGCCCCACCAGGAGCAGGGCGGTTAAGACGCGACCTTTGCATGCAGGATCACGGGGACAACCTGGATAAGGGAAATCTCGGGATGGAAGAACTATAATACTGGTCACGTGATAATAAGATAAGAAGAATGATCAGTGGGGCGCAGTAGTGAGCGGCGATCAGTGGGTATACCAGCTGAGCGCGCTCACTCATGCAACCAAGTGATCACCCAACATGTAAACAGGGTAACTTTTCACCAGCGGAACAAGGGAACTATTCAGAACTGGACTTATGTAATGACCGACCCACCTGGGCATCGGGCGGCTAGGACAGAACATTTATCACGGGAACAGCAGGAACTCACTTCGGAACGGAAGAACTATGATACAAGTCACGTGACGATAAGATTAGACTGAGCAGATGATGTGGAGTGCTGAGCGCTCAGCGAGAGTTACTGAGCGCTCACCAGCAATCACTGAGCGCTCACTGGTACCCAGACGGGAATCAGTAAGTAGGACAAAGGAACTGTTCAGGACTTGTATATAGAATGACCTGAGCCTGGCTCAAGGTCAGACTCCCATAGCTCTTCAGCAATCAACTTCGTATTCATCCTCAGGATACTCTCAGCTTACCTTCACTGCGAATTACTTGTTGAGCCTAAGACTGATCACCTTAGCCTCTGACGACCGATCTACTATCAGCCTACGACCTACGACTCAGACCACGACCTCAGTGAACTGTTATAACGTGTCAATCCCCAGCTTCTGTTAGCAGACCCTACTGTCGGATAGCTGACCGTAACATAGTTTCTCTTCCCTACCTATAATAAGCGACTAGTGGCATAGAAATTCACTATACTGCTGTCTGAGCGCGCTGTAGCTTAGTTAGTATTGATTATATGGATTAAGCCGAACCGCGTTAGTCAGTTGAAATGGTAGCCGGTATAACTACTTTATATAGAATAGGGGCGGTAGATCCATTATTACTAAACCGCTTGTTACGTAGGTAAATCACAAAGCATCGGTTATAACCCGTAAGGCATAACCAACGAAAAACGCCCCACAAGATTACTAAGCGATTGGAACGTCACCTTTACATGCCGGGTCACAGGAATTCTCAGGAATAGAAGAACTATAGTATAAGTCACGTATGTAGTATTAAGATTAGAGATTAGATCCTTGTGCTAATGATATGTTATTCGTACCCAGGAAGGACGGAGTCCATATGCCACAGATACGGGGGCCTTAGTTAAGGAATGCGGCAGCCAAACAAAGGGCCATTTGGGACTTACATATAGGATGAGAAGGAGGCCGCTCGATATTAGACTTCCTCTTTAGTAGTCAACCTGTGATTACTACCACCCGGTACTTTCAGCTATATCAAAATGATAATTACTCTAAGACCTTGTTGAGGGCTTGATAAGTCACTAAGCCGTTTAAAGACCTATACTTTCGCGACAAAGACCCAACAACTGTTACCGTTGCTATCACCTGTCACGGTCTATGGACCGATATGAAGCTTCGGCTAGACCCTCAGCTATGGAATACTTTGGAAGGTTACAGAATATCGTGGAAGGTTATGAGAACCTTGTCGGCCCTTACTCAATGGAAGCTTCTGGAAGAAGACTCACATGTATTTAAAGATGAGAAGGGCACCACTCTTTCCCAGAATGGATCTTCTTTCCTCCAGCTTGGAATGCTCGTAGTAGTAGGCTAGACCAATGGCACCGACCTTGTCCTAGACCCTTACAAGAACAGGGGACAATGATAACGGATTTGTCATTATCGAAGCTTTTGCTTTGTGCCACAGTTGGTTGCCCTGACCCACTCGTAACAATATAGTGGTTTAATCTTGTATATTTAGGCCCCAGTTACTGACAGCTGTCCTTTGTATCTAGCATTATGGTTATGCCCAGATTGCTTTCAATCACGGACTTTGTGACGTATTTAAATTTGAACAGTCTGGGGAAGTGCCTAGGTCAATCCCAGTCTGGCGGTCGATGCAGGAAGAGAATTTGCAGCGATCTTGAAAAGGCCAGCTTTGTGCACTTCGCAAGCGCTAAGCTTGACGACATCGTAGATGGAGCCCTTTGCAGGCTACATAAGTCTCAAACGGAAACCATAGTGTCCAGATGGCGACATCGACTTTTTCAAACTAGCGATGAGATTCATAATGCGCGGAAAAGAAGGGACATGCTTCAGCACACGATTATCCGCAAACAGTATCTCCTGTCGGAACAGCGACAGAAGAGCAAGAAGTTGAGGCTGCAGCGTAGAATGCAGTTCAGCTTGCACAGCCACGAAAATCGCGGAATACCAACGAAAGCTACAACGGCAGAGGTATTCGTTAATGGACAGTAAAAGGTCCTTCAATTGATGCGGGCTTCCACAGAAGACGAGGAGAGCGGTGTGGGGTCCAATCACATCCTAGATTGAGCTATTGCTTTGAGCTATCTTACTTTATGTCATTAAGAGCGCCTTTCTTATGTTGAGTCATTAACTAAACCCTTCCTAAAGGTTACAGCCAAGCTACTATAGCTTATCAAAATGACCTAATTGTTTTATACGTAATTAAATAAGTAATATGTTTTACTGTAACTATATTGTGGACATTTGATTTAAGTGGCTAGGAAGAGTAGTCTATAGATACTTACGTGTTTAGCATGTTACGAGTCGACATTGGACAAATAGATAAGCAGCTATATATAAAGTCAGTTGAAGTCATTCTATTAATCTTAACGGCATATATAGTGTGTCGTAATTAATGGTAACCGTTCCTTGATGTAGTGTTTTACCTAGCCGAACACAAGATATATAGATAATGCGCTAGAAACCTTAGAGAATAATCTTTAGGCGTTACGTTTCTCAGAAGCTGCCACGATGAACACGGCGCAAGTAAGCCAGCCCCCATCACCCACGAGTACATACTCAGATGAAACGTTGGCAGAACGGTCTCCCGCTGCATCTTGGTCTCCAAGCTACAGCGTCGCCTCCACGTTAGTGGAGGCCACCAATGCCACCGACGTCGGCAGAAGTGAAGGCCAAGAATTTATACTGTCAGAAATTCTAAGACCCGCGTCGGCACCTCTGGCGGAAGACTCAGCACTCAGGATTGACCAACGTCTATCGGATGAGAATGTGCGGTCTCTTATGTCAGCCCGAAGTTTCGGGTCAGACGACACCGCAGTTAACTCGTTGTCGGGGTCGTGGTCTTCTGGTCGCAGCACGGCGACAATTGCGTCCACGGCGCAAGAGGATCTAGAGAATGCTATTATGAGTGGCGACGTGGTTTAAGTGGAAGCTCTCTGTCTGATGGGTGTCGCCTTGTCCGAAGACCGTCTTTTCCTTCTTTACGAGGCTTGTCTTAGAGGCCCACGTATAGTGAACGCATTAGCCCTTCATCCGGCACATGACTTTGCCGGGCGTATCGGCGGCCCCACAAGCGATTATGTCTTTTATATGGTCCTCAGAACACCCGCTATTGACTTCATGAATCTTTGGGCAGACGGTGCTGGTGCGGCCTTGTCAATAAAAGAGGCCGTCATCCGCCTGCTCCTTGAGAAGGACATCGATTTCACCTTACGAGACAGGCTAGGCGATACGATACTTCACACTGTCTGTGGCGATATAGGCACGCTTAACCTACAGAAAGAGACAGAGGGGTTCACTTTTCTCGAAAGATTTCTTGGGGAAAGTGATGGCGGTTAACAGCGAGACTGTTGTGCAAACATGCCGGTCTATGATCAATCTTCAAAACTCCGGGAGAATCAAGGAGGATGGCATGCGCCAAAACTTTTGGCATACGCCCTTGGGCGTGGCCATTCTGTATAATAATCTCAAATGCGCCAGGCTGCTCTTAGAGCACGGCGCTCACCCACACATCACGGGTGAGTGGGGCGAGCCTCCGATCTACTTTGCGGTGCGCAACGACAGCACGGCCGCCGTCCGACTGCTCCTTGCGTACGGCGCAAGGCCGACTACTTCAACGCACAGTTTGCCATGCTCTGCGGCAATTTTTGAGATTATCGACGATGACCGCAGAGGTCATCATACGTTTAGAGAATAAATTACATAACGTCCCCCACACACTTCCCGGCGCCCCAATTTCGATGTCCTTGTCTACATTGACACGTACCAACTTCAACCAATATTCATAAATATAGTATTATCATGCCGAAACGATGCAACCTTTTCTGCCGATAGAGCTTCTAGACACGCTGGACTGCTATTCTTAAGTTCGCCTGCTAATTGGTAATACTTATTATTAAAGCTCTTGTGGACCTTCTGGAAAAGCAGGCGCTCTATATGCTTATTATTATCCAGTTTGTCGAATGGACTGAGCTGAACCTAAAGCTCCTCTCTTCTTAGTGGCTGCTTATATACCCGCCACACGTTTTTTACAATCAGTCAGGTCAACTATCTCTAGCACAAAGCAGAATCGGAAGCCCTAAATTAACGAGCACGGGACACAAGAACATCTAAACGAAAGTTTGAGGATAAAGATACAGATATAAAAAGCGACAGGACCATTAACGGACAGCCTACAAACGGAGCAGAGGTAGAATAAGCAAAATACGTTGCTCATAAACATCAGATAACTAGCTGGACTACGTATTCATCAGCAAAGTCGGGCAAGAACGGCGAGGATTCAATACAGTTTCTAATACATCTAAACACAAAACCTTTTTTTTTGCACGATATCTTACTGTCATGTGGATGCATGTTTATATAATTTGCTGGAATAAGAAAGTTTCACCTTATCCACCGCCAAATAAGCTATTAGGGTCTCTCTTTATCGTCTATATCTCAACACACTTCCATCAGAATTAAGAGATACTCAAGTTTAACATCGCTATAGATATCGCTTATATCTATCTTCAAAGGGAGAGATAAACTGCAACATCATCCTCATATTACATCCTCGTATTTTCGCCGTTTCTCTACTGTTATCTCTCCAAAGCCGTGCAGTGTCGCAGACAATGGAATTATATCTGATACCCTCGGCCACTCACAATAGCTCATCCGCTTTCTCCGAGACAGTTTCTTCCCCTAGTTCGAAGACGGTGTGGAGTGGTTCGAAAAGCCCGAAAACGGAATGACACTCTTTAAGATATCCTAATGACTGTAGCTCTTCATCTCCAAAACATCTCGGCTTATATTATAATAGGGCGTTATTGATTGGCGCCTGAGACGTCACATTCGAATGACAACTACCCTCTCCGTGGAAGTATAGACAAAGGATCAACAATTGGTGGACAACGTCGTGGGGAGGTGTACTTTGGCCCTGAAGACATCTCGTCAGATCAACTGGCGGCATTCTGACCTCCAGTAAGGCTTTGGCCAGGTGCCAAGCATTGGCTGCAGCACTCGTGGCGGCCGCGGTCGAGCTCGAATTCAGGTAGTTCATCGCATGTACACTTAGCGTCGCAACAATGGGAGAGCGTAAAGCAGCCTCCCACGCGAGGCAGACGTCCGCACCGTCGTCAGCAAAGAGGTCGTAGTCGAGAGCTTCAATCAAAGCGGCTTCATACAGCCTGATTGTGTCTTCGAGACATCCGCTGGCGTCTTGGCTCACCAGACTAAATAGCGATTCGCTCACATCTTCGGTGGCCGATCGTTGCTCCATCAACTTAATCGATACAGATAGAGCAGCGCAAATTATGTGGTCCGATATAAAGACCCTCTTCTGCTCGAGAGTTCTCAAGTAACCTAAAGCGCGGACAAGGGATACTTGATTGTAATGAAAGGACTGTCTCGATAGCAAACCAAATAACCTGGTCGCACGGCAGCCGTGTAACCACATGACAAGGAACACAGACGATACGGCGTGATTTCACTGTTATTACCTGGGCTGCGCACCCTTTTATGCGACGGAGTACATTCTATGAGGCCTTTTAGGGCGGTGATTATCAATGTAAGCTATTCTCATAGGTTGTCGGATGAGAAACGGCTGACACCCCCATCTATCAGCCGGATCTCTATGCCGATATAAGCTATGAGTGATAATTCTAGGCTGAAGACTAGTACTACGAATCTTTCCACGTCGGATCACTGGAACATTTGTGGTTGCACTGGATCCGTTAATCACTTACCACACCTACCTATGACTATTGAAGCGGTCACAGGACTACAGAGTAGTCAATCGATTACGTCCTAAGCACTTTGAGCACTTTAGTCACCTCTATTAGAGACTTGACGTGTTATGAAACCATGGTATTTGTGTGTAGCCTGACCACCTTTGTTTTGCTCGCCAGAATCCAGCGTTCGAGAGAGGACCCCAAGTATTTAACATTACAAGTCCTCCATTGCCACGAGAACATATCTGTCCCCCAACTCGCTTCATCAAGCAGAGACATGTCTCCTAAGCACTTGTGCGTCGTTTGCCATCTGCCGCGTTCGAAGTCCTTCCATGCAAAATACGCCGCACAGTCGGGCGACAAAACTTCTTTTGGGGTTTGTAGAAGATGCAAAGAAGGAAAGCCAGTTGTCATTCAGATACACCACCACCACCATCATTATCATAGCGCGTCCCAAGCCCATCACCACGATCACACAGAGCGGACGGTACACAGTGGCAATGTTTCCCCTGCGGTCGTCGAGCTGCCCGCGACTCAACAACCGCAGTATTCTTTCAACTATGAGTCTCCCCCTATTGTGGACATGAGCAATAAGCCGTCTGTGTCTGCTACTTATCTCCAATATAGATTCGCAAGTTGAGATAGGGAACCCCAGACTAGGTTGTATGTATCTCTTAATACAATCCTATACTTTAACTTTTGACGTTGGTCTCCCCATCTGTATCCAGCGACGTGCGACGACAAGGTAAGGTTCGATCCAGACTGTAACGCGGTATAAAGAAGCTGAGCAGAAGTCCAAAGCCAGCAACAACGGCAAAGACGGTATGCACACTCTTGAATGCAAACGCGTAGGCCCTTAAGATAGAGTCCTTATGGGCGCCACTCGGTAGACTGCGCAGTGTGGCAACGTACTGTTCGGCATGGTGCGCTACCGCAGACTGCTCTTCCGGTAGTTTTATGGCCATAAAGTTCTGGAAAACTGATGACCCAACATTTACCCCAATCGCCGTGCCGAGGGTCCGGGAAAAGAGGTACATCGCCGCCGACCCCCCGGCGCTCTCTTCTGGGGTGCTGACACCAGAGACGAATGTTTGCGCGTTCAGTACAAACCCGTGGCCGACCCCCCCAACCATAAGCGTGCATACCCAGAAGACAACAGAAGTGCCGACGCCCCACATGATAAGCAGGACAGACGTAACCGTCGTCAGCATCCATCCGACCCAGATCGCCCATCGGTAGCTATTCAGCCGACTGATCATAACGCCAGACACAATAGACCCTGGAATGAGAAGGACGGAGACCGGTAGCATGGCCACTCCGGAGGTCGTTGGGGTGTAACTTAGGACAGAGAGGAAATAGAACGGCACGTAGTATAGTTGGCCGTATAACTATGTGAGATAATTGTGTTAGTAGATAACGGCCAAATCATTTTTGTAATGTCAGGGACGTACAATCAAACCTTGCAGAAAGCCCAGAATGTAGACAAGTACCGAGTTCACACTAGTGAACATGGTTTTCTTCAAGAAGGGATGACTTGCGTATCGGGCCTCGTAGATGACCGTCGCAGCCAGTCCGACGACACCCAGCGTAATTGGCGCAACAGTCTGGGCGCTTCCCCACGCAAATTGCACGCCACCCCACGAGATGCCGACGAGTAGAGAAACCCAGGACGCCGTGAAAAGAAAGCCCCCCAGCCAGTCGATGTGTGTGATTGCAACAGTCTCGACCGGTTTTTTCAGTTGGCAGAATAGACTGAAGAAGGCAAGACAGTAAGCGCAGATCGGCAGGTTGAGATAAAAAAACCCAACGCCACGTCGTGTGTTCAGCTACGGCGCCGCCGATAATTGGCCCAGATATCGACCCGATCGCCCAGGCCCCTCGGCTAGTTGATGTGAGCGATTGTTAGCAATAGGGCAACAGAACATGATAACGACAGTATCTAACGGCAATGGTATGGTGGACCTTACATAATCCCATAGAACTTGAATCGCAGACGTAAGGGCACGATGTCGGTGAAGATGACGAGACAGAGAACGTACATCCCACCAGCGCCGACACCTTGCACCACGCGCCCTGCAATCATCAAGGCGATCCCAGACGTGAAGCAGCACATCAAAGTGCCCGCAGTGAACAAGCCAATGCACGGGAGGAGGACTTCACGGCGTCCAAAGACGTTGCTGACAGACTCGATGAACGGCATGACGACTGCGCACGAGATCAAGTACGCCGTGCCGACCCAGAAAGCCTGCGTCGATGTTCCACCAATATCCTGGATGATGGCCTCGTTGTTCTGTTGGTCTGTTACGCAAGTCATAGCGCCAGCATTGAGCGCCATTGACTCACCGAGAGCGAAGTGACGATGATGTTGGCGTCCAGGGCGATGACCAGGGACATGATCGACAACGAGACAAAGATGGCGATCTTCCGGGAAGACATGGTCCAATGCGGCGGAACGTCGGATTGAATCTCTGCTAATGCAGCCATGCTTGCGAGTGGATGAGTGTAGAGTAATAGTGCAAGAAGCGGTGTGGTTTGAAAGGACGCTTCGAATTGGTCTGCCCTAGGCGGTTAATAGGCGTAGCAGGATGTCTTTTAATGACTCGAAGCGCTCCACTGCAAACTGAAGACTGACAGTGGACTTCTATCTGGGAAGATACAATAGCCGTTGATTGAAATGTGAAGTGGCCACATTGCTGGGCTGTTATAGAAAACAACACGCGCATAACAACGCGACCGTATCATAGCTGTTTTCTAACTCATCGTTAGCTTTTTCTGTGACACCCCTGCTACAGGTCTCCAATACTATCCATGAGATCTGCGCTAGAGTTCTACAGCAGCTACAAACACAGCCTATTTGTTTATTTTTAGCATCACCACATTTGGGATATCGTGTTATTGCAAATGAACATACCTTCTTGGTAGCGCCGCTACTATGTGGAGTCTGGTTGTGTGACCCTATCAGTGGCTCGATGGGGCAGGCCATGTTGTTATGTTATGTTTGCGACGAACAGCAAGAATTCCCGTGCAACGATAAGCGGATAGAGCTGGATTGAGGTTGCAACGTTGTGATTGAGAAACATGGTCCGCCTCGAGGGCTGAGTGCCGATTTCGTTTCAGTTTTTGGGGCGCATGTTGGAGCCGATATAGCGTCAACCTTTTCCTTCATCAGGTCTATGTATATCAATCTGCAGTAAATCAGATGATTCAAGATATGCATGGCTTAATCATTACTATAAAGATAAGTGAAGCGGAGGTGGTCGGTGCATCATGCATACCGCGTTTGAAACGTAATGCACAGCCGATATATCCTGGGTCTGTCAATATGAGTACTATTGGGCACACAGTATCTTCCTCTTCTCTAAGAGAGTATGGGTCTCTTCAACCGGCTAAACCGCCAGACCGATCACGTAAAAGATGAATGTTGAAGCACAACAAACGCATCGATATGTAGCGTTAGAACAGTTATCACGCTCATGCGCTGTGACCGACAGATGTATGCTGCCTGCGAGCAGATTTTGGACCGCAGCACACATGCTGTTTTGTGGGCTTGCTACAACTTTCGATGTCATGATCAGGTCGTCGTTGATGTTGTAGGAAGAATGGATCTTCGAGACTCTACAAATAATATTAATGAGTCCTTTAAAGACAGCCCACTAAACAGCCGTTTATTTTATTGCGTGGCATGCATTTCTTGTGGCTCTTGCATCTATACACTATAAAAAGAGTAAAATAAAATGTATCAATAACACCTTGGACCCATGCTGGTACGCAGCAGAGTATGAAAATGAGCGGAATCTCTGCGCGAGCCATTAATAGAATCATTGAATGGCGTGGTGGAGATGGCTTTAGCCGCAAGGTGCTCAACCACCACGGTTGTTGAAAACTTTGCAGCGTGAGTTACGCTGAAATGACAACGACGAATAAAAGCCGATCGAGGTCGCAGTGAGGGTTCTGGCAAATGGATCCAGTAAGAACAATCTTCCCGATCACCTTATAGGGGGATGTTTGCTTTTTCTTAACGGGCAAAGAGACCATCCCGAACCAACAAAACGACTGAATCCTCCGACTGCAAGCACGTTATAACGACCACAGAGCTTCAGACGGTTATGTTGGCGAGCTAGTATGTCGTGGTTTCAATTGGTCTTGAACGGAAGATAGGCTTGTGTATGTACTGTAAAGTATTCAAATTCAGCAATGCTGAATGACTATCTTGGGACAGCTCTTCCGCTAGGACTTAATTTTGAATTGCGCGACCACGTTCACCGGGTCAGCCCCTCCGTACAAGAGTAGCCAGATATACATAGATAGTAATAGTAAATACTTCGCAAACAAATACGTAATATACATATTGGCTGTTTGTATTATGCCTTATTAATTGCGCATGAACAGGGAAAGATGTCGATATTTCGAGAAACTAGTACTAAAAAGACTGAGTCAACACCTCCGACCGTTGCGTTCCTTACTACGTATACTTAAATATAGCTGTGAACTTGAAACAACTGGTTCATTTTACCATTAATACCACTGCAAGAGCAAAGGTAAGGTTAGGTTGAGCCTAAAAGTAAGCAGAAGCAGAAACAGACGCTGATAGCTGTCATAAGACATGCAAACTGGGGCTCTCTACAGATTTCCTCATGACTGAATACCTGAAACACCCCTGCACCATTCTGAAACCGAGTGACAGTGTTTTAAAACATAGCAGATTCCAGAGCAGGTACGAGGACTGCATTTGGTTTGGCATTATGGATATTGTTCGTTCTGCTGACGGTCTATATGTATGTCGCTATCGGCGTCACGTTTTAGCTTCTTCATACTTCACGCAGTTTTGAACATGACTCGAACCACAGCAGAACAGAGGCGACGCAATCGAGAAGCACAAGCAAAGCACCGCAAAAAGGTGAACGATGAAATGAAAAGGCTGAGGGAGAGAGTCACGGCGATGGAGAGGTTCGCCGAAGACGTCGCAGAAGCCGTACACTGCAACGACCTGCCGCAGCTTATGCATCTTATCCGGGACATAAAAGGATCTTCGGTACAGACAAACGTAACAATAGGGCCGCTAGCACAAGAAAGCGAGACGCCAGCGTTGCCAAATCTGGAGCCACCTGTCGAGGTGTCGTTGGTGGGGCAGTCATTAGAGAATCCGTTCTCCGTCTTGGAGAGCGTACCATTTTCTGACTTCGACTTCACCATACCGACCTTTGACTATCCTCCTTTTCCACCAATAGGCTCACAGGACCTATTTGGAGGAGGCCAGTGTCCAATGCTAGCTTGGGACTCATCAGCTGTCATTAACAGCGATATGCTGTTGCCTCAAGTTCCCCTTCTATCTTCACCTTGGACCTACCAAAATCTATTAGCTAGTATATAAGTACAGTAGTGTTAAAACCTAATAAACTACGTTATTTGGGTGATAAACCTTCTAGTAGGAAGCATATCACGTAGTTATGCAATAATTCAGTTCATCAGTTACGAATTTCTATAACACGGCCGGTTAGTCAAGTCAAGCAACGCTGATTGCTGTCGATTGTCTATATAAGGCCTCGTATGACACTTACATTAGCAAAAGATGATGTTCGTTTTTTTGATATTTGCCACCACGTTGCATGCACAGAGCGTTGTTCTAACCATCGTCAACAACTCTAGTGACCATACTATATGGCCCGCTATAGAGGGTTCTCCGTTATCGGAGCCCACTCTTAGCGATGGAGGCGTCGTCTCCGGCGATCCCCTACCGGAGGGCCTTGCCTTGTTAGCTAACTCAACAGTCAAGGTTGCCCTACCTCAAACAAACTGGTCCGGTCGGCTCTGGGCGCGCCAGTACTGCTCTGCGGATGGAACAGGCTGTGTTCTTGGAGACTGCGGCAGTCGAAGCTGCTGGGGCCGGTCCTCAACGTTGACCACATTATTCGAGCTAACGGTCCTCAGTGACAAGATTTACTACGACATCAGCCTCGGTTTGTATAATGCACAACCTCTTTAGCTAAGGATTATATGTTGATAAAACTTAGTCGACGGATATACCTGCGGCATCACAGTTAAACCGGACGACGACGCATGCGAGCCTATTACCTGTGTGGCTCCGCCTCATCTTGGGATGGAAGATCACCGGAATCGCACGGTATGCCCCCAATCCAATCTGATTACTGACGTGCAGACAGGTGGCGCTCCGATTGGCTGTAAGTCTGACTGTGCAGTGTATGAAACCGACGAATACTGTTGCAGGGGCGAGTTTGACGCCAGCCGTTGTAGAGCAAGCAACCCGTGGTTCAAGAAGACGTGTCCAACGGCGTACAGCTTTGCGTATGATGACAGAGATGCCACATTCACGTGCGGCTTGCGCAACATGACCATTTATTTTGACTGTGGAGATTCTGTGCCTCAATAATGAGCACATGAAATCGGTAGATGTACCGACAGCATACTGAGACAGTTATGGATACTGTGACCTAGGAGGAACGCATGTTCTTTCACCGGACATTGTGGTCTGTCAATGCCTTTTTTCTAGACGGAACAATGATACATCTTTTTGATACACAGCCTGCTGATATCGCCTATGGCTGTTGGTCTATCTGGACATGCCTCCCACGTAGCTTATTATTTTCTTCACGCCACACTCCTACTGCATTCTGCGTGCTTGACTCCAGATTCTCACAATCGCCTCGAGGTCATGCGAGGCTATCATCCCGTCCGTCTGCGGCTGTCCAAAGAAATCTAGTAAATCGCCAGCGGCGACGACGGCATCATCTACTGACACACGGTTGTGGGGGTGGGGCGGATTGAAAAACCTCCCGGGTCCGAAGTCGTCATTGTTACATGGTTCCTCTTGTGCGCGCTCCGAAGGATCCTGGCCCCATTCCCATCCGTCCCGTTCTCCATCATCAATATCTTCTATATACACGTTTTCTCGACGGCCACTTGCGGGACGTCTGCATTCCTTGGTAGGTCTTTTCGTCGGCGTTTCTTTGGGCAACGCCCGAAATCTGAAGTCTCGATTGGCAAGTCGACTTGACCTGTTGGTCCAGGCAGGGTTTGACGCAGGCGTTGATGCGCCATCACGTGGAACGCGCGCAGTCGATATGGTAGACTGGTACTGACCATCCTGACAAGGCTCAAAGGTTACCTGGTCATGTTTGCCTATGCCATAACTATTGAGTAACGCTGGGTCGACTAGCTGGTCAATTGGAATGCGGTTTATGTGGTTGTGAAGGAGGTCGTCGCCAGTCAAGTCCAGTCCCGTTATGTCGAACGCTTGGGACATTTCCCCGTTATGGAAGAAATCCTCGTGTTGGTCGCTGTCGTGCTGACTTGGGAAACCATGTGGCTTAGATGCAAAAAGGTAGGAATGCTGTGGAGGACCAACTGAATTTGTCGGCCATTGCGCAGGCGATCTGTCCCCGAAGAAGGGAACTAGGGATTGATCGTCTATGGGGAAGTCGTCCATAGCGCTTGAACATCTTTGCTGGTCTCCCAATTACGCCAGTCGACTGACGGCAACTATATTATATATGCGCCGCACAACTGCAATACATCGACTGCGACGCTGGAGAAACCGGACTTCCTGGAACACCAATTGCTTCCTGGATCGGCTTTGCATTTCCATCGATCGCTTTCGTATTGGAACTTGGTGCGCAACGGAATGGGCAACACCAAGCTCGTTGGTTATGTCCGGCGCATGGGTGGTGATATCACGAACCACTGCGTCGGGAATTGGTGACCGGGGGCGAGCAAGCAGGTGGCGGGCTCGTCATGCTGCTGGTGGTGAAGACGAGCAGCGTCGTGAGCGCCGATGGCCAAGCGTAGCGAAGGGGAAATGGCCATCCATATAGCAAGTCAAGACTTGTGGATGGTGACAGTATTGGCGAACCAGTTTTTCAATTTTTAGCGAAGATGACATTGCCAGGCGTGAAGCGTCTTGTAACTGATCTCAAGCCGTCCGCGGCGTCGGCTAAACCTCTCACGTGATTTCGACCATCTGCACGGCGTGGCGTTCAATTTATGTGATCGCCTGGCCATCAACTATAATAGTCTCGAGATAGCTGCGTCGTTTGCGTGCTCGTCCTGTCGAGTGGGGAGTTGCACGGGGATTCCATGCCTCGTTTAGCAGCTTTTGATGTGGTCCAGGATCATCGCTCATGACTCGTTGTTTGTTGCCATTGACGATACCAGTAGGTCGGCCAAGTCCCAAGAGCTCAGTCTTAATCGAGACTTGCTAGGCGGGATGAAAACTGCTGTTTGGGCAAGGAGAAGATCGGTCGCGGGCGCTGAATGAGGGAGGGCACCACCCGCCCGTCAGCGCGCAAGTCCGATGCAACAATGTCCGCGGCTGCGGCGGCCGTCGCGGCACCGTCAACCCGGACCAACCACGGACACACCCTGGAAGATGCCGACTCCGGCCGCTTGGCTCAAGGGCTTTCGACTGTCATCAAGCTCCTGGAGCCATCGGTAAGAATGCTATCAACTGACTTCCGCATCGCCAATAGTTTGCCCATGTTGTGATATATCAGCCTCAACCTGTGGATGATTCAGACGATGGCTACATGACGAAATCTTATTTGCTTGAATCAGAGAAATTGCTGCTGTCTACAAGCAACAGCTGTAGGGTTACATCGCTCACGTGGCGCGATATTAACGCGGGTTGCTGTGAGTTAGCCGTCGCACATTAGCCTTGGATGCGTGAGTAAACTCAACCTCGTCTTGTTGGTGCAGGGGCTTTGAAATGACCAGCCGTCTCAAAACTCCTGCACCGATTCCACCACAGCGCTGACGTCAATGAACAATGTCTCAGACGCGGGCGTAGCTTGTAGACGTGTGGAAAAGCTCCTCAGTCTTCTCGGCACTCAGCACAAGGGCAATGCGCCATATCCCGCGGCATCCGCAAGTCAATGCCTCTATAGCGAGCCACGCCAAACACCATGGCAATCAAGCGAAGAGACTTATGTTATGGTCGTGCACCGCGTGTCGGCTGATTAATGTTGCTATGGCGTTGGTGCGGTCGGCTTGATGCGGCCGTCTCGGCGCAAAGGATGCAGGATGAATTGTCACTTACATTAACGTTTCTGCCCGCATCGAACGATGGCAGGGCTAGGCCCTGTTCCCTGTTAGTCCAGGCCCTTGTAGCTTCCATGGATAATCGTGGAAGCCGGCACCATCGGAAATGACAGTGGAGCAGCTGGAACGGGCGCTTAGAGACTGGCAAGGATCTTAGCGCCGCAGTTCCTTGGTCTGTGGTCAAGTTTGACGCCTGATCTAATCAGGTCGACCGTCGCTTGCGCCATTAGTCCCTACCCGGGGATGGTTTCCGGGGTGGTGTTATTCAATATTGAGCTCTTTCGTTCAGGTTTCGCTTCTGCACGCTTCACCAATGATAGGGACAATCGAAACAAGGGATGACCTCCGGGCCATCAGGGGTCATTGCGCAGCCCCATCGCCTGTCGTCAATCTTGGCGTCTTCGGGTCTGATCATATCGCTCGCGCCGTTAGTTTCTTCCATCGGCACCCTGCCAATCCCGCGTGTGCCCTGGTAAGAAAAGGACCAGCCAGAACCCTGCGTTATTTCGTCTGACAATCGCGAGGACCTTACACTCCAGTGTGCTCATTCAAGCTGCCAACTCAGTCGATGCGCTTCCTTGTTATGACTCCTGGAGAAATGTGCAAGGGCAGCATGCTTATGACGTTATTATCCGCCGGCCGCTCGCTGCAAATATGAGATGATTTCAATTCCAATGAGAGATCACAAGGATAGCTTTGCGGAATCACTAATTCGTCTAGCCATTAAACATCCCTAGTCACCTACCTGGGCGAGCGTTAAATAGCGCGCCAATGGATAAAAGGGGGAGCACTGGACCAGGCACATCCTAACGTGATCAGGGACAAGGTAGGTTTGTCGACCACGTTGATAACAAACCCCCATCAGTCCCGTCACCGTCGTCGATTAAACTAAGCAGCGTAATGTATACTAATAGCACGATATCTCGCAGTCAGTATAATGTTTTGAGAGACCTTATTTGATACCCGCCCATAAAGCATGACCAATGAGGAACGCCCCATAGATAGATAGATACTGGGCGGTTGGGACCGCACCTTCATGTGCAAGATCACGGGAACTTATAGAGATCTCTCGGGAGACAGAAGAACTACAGCGAAGGTCACGTAAGGATAAGATGAAGGGTTAAATCCACATACCCAAGATACAACACCCGTTCAAGAGACAATCAACTTCATAAACATTCCTCAGACACTTTAAGCTATCGTACAATGCGAATGCCTAGCTAGTCTTGTGACCGGTCGTTACAACCCTTGAAGACTTAGATCCACTCAGAACGACTCTACCACCTTCGATGCTGTTATACGCGTCATTTCTTAGCTTCTGTTAGCAGACCCTCCGGCTGGGTTAGCTGACCGTAACACCAGTTTGGGTTCTGGCTAGTATAAACATGCAGTTAAACTCACTGTTCATATGAATGAGAACTAACAAATAACCTTACATAGAGCCAATATAAGCCAGTCCTTTATTATCTAAAATTGTGGATGCTCTGGATCCTGCATACTCACGACTTTAAATATTTATCAGTTTCCGTCTTTGTAGTTTCTGAGCTTCGGACCAATCAACAACCACGTCGAAGATGCCTAAGCGAGCTGCTGGCGACCTTTCAAGCCCTGCAGATATACCCATGATAAAAAGACGGAAAACACATCTCTTCGGCATGAACCAGCTGCATGACGAGTATTCGGAAGATATCATAAAACACATGGAAGATATAGAGGCAAGTGCTGTCCCAATAGGAGCGAGTCGCTTCTGGCATGCTGACAAACACTAAGTCCGAAACGACGCCTGACACACGCTGTATTTCAGCCGATATAATGGAAATGAGACCAAACGTTATTCGATCCCTTATAAAGATTCACGACGAACTCACCTTGCTTCCTCAGACGCTATTTTTATCAGTTAATCTACTTGATCGATTTTGCTGCAAGCAAACTTTCTGCGGGCGGGTTTACTACGAGTTAGTTGGCTACGCTGCGCTTTGGATTGCTTCCAAATTCGTTGAAGAGAAGGACCGAATACCACCAGTCTACCGTATTTCTAATTATATTCCTCGAGGAATGTATCAAAATCACGGGCTATTTTTTCGGCTGGAAATCTATATGCTTAACGTATTAGAGTGGCGCGTTAATCATCCAACCCCGTGGTGCTTTATAGAACGGTTTTGTGTCGATGATGGTAATGAAGCTAAGATTAGGAAGTCTGCGGTTGACATCTGTATAGCTATGCTGCCTGACAGCGAATGGATGGATACTCGGCCGTCTGTTATGGCCCGTCATTGCATGTTACGTGTCTGCAGTGGCTCACTTGGCTACACCAGTTCGCTTTAAGTGTTTCTTTGGCTTGTCAGCCCAAACGACATAACAACAGCACTGGCCGGATAGATGATTCATTGGTATAAGCCTCAGCTTCATTATTGCCATCCGGGATTTTACAGTTTTCTTCAATATTAGCCAACTTAGCACCACACTATGATTGATCTCAGCACATCTCATCTTCCTATTATTGTCCATTTTATCCCGGAAGAGCCAGGATTCAAGGTATAGCAGCACAATGACCTGCTTTACCTTAAATGGCTTTGCAAGAATCTATGTGTAGTTAGTGGCAAACACATTATCTTAACTCAGACTGCTAGCTAAGTGCAGTTAGTGGTTCAAGTTTGCTACGTTATTTGGCATTGACTGTGTGACTAATGATGACATGAATGCTCTACTTTCTCTTATCTGTTGAGGGCGGCTGTGAAGCGATACGTCTGTGAGTATTGCTTCATAATTGGCAGCCTGCTTACAGGCGTCGGTTGATCTGCGAGCGCGCAAGGGAACATCGCAGAAAGTGAGGTCAAGCTAAGCCCCTAATTATGTGTCATGCTTCTATTATCGCCAATTAAAAGAATAGTGTATTTGCCCGCTTAGTTTGGAATATTCTCTTCTTTATTCTTCGTATTTAAGCCGGTCTCTTAGGAGTAGGGCAACAAGGGATAGCGGGCAATGAGGAGGCAGACAGGCTGGCTAAGGAGGGGACAACTCTCCAAGCACCCCGGGGCCAACTGGTCACTCTGTCGGGCGTTAAGAGACTAGCTAAGGAGCGTCTACGCGCCCAACGTAAACAATTGTGGGCGCAGGAGCAAAGGCTCGATATGTCCAACTGGGGTTAGAGGCTACTCTCACCTGCCCCCCTGAGCTAGCTCTACCACGGGCTACCCTTCATGATCTCCTGGCAGCCCGATCAGGCCATGGGGACTTCGAACAGTACCATAAACGCTTTAACCATCCCGAAGCACTACTTACCTGCTCCTGTGGAGAGGCAAAAGAGGTAGGCCACCTAGTCTACTGTCAACAGACCCTAACGAGGAGGCAACTGTAGCCTACCCTCTACCCTTCTAGTCCGCTTGAGCCCATAGGACCTATGGGATCCCTCGAGCGGTATTTCAGGGGGCTACTCACCGATCCTCAAGGCTTCTAAGCCTTCCTGCGCGTGACAGACTTCTTCCAGAAGATCTGCCCGCGGTATCAGGGGCTAGGTTTCAGACTAGACCCTCATGAACAAAGCACCCCTTCTAGGAGACTAGATACTCATAGCGGAACTAGGGAACCAGCGAGAACTAGAAACGGATAGACCACATAGTAAGACCACATAGTAGCGGATAAGTAAGACTTAGAGGACGGTGGGAAGGGCACGTACTTAGATTATATAGCTTCAGCCCCGGGCTCTCCACGCCACATAACCTTCGGGAGGTCTGCTGCAAGGCCCTACGGCCCGTGCTGCACTGGCGCTAAATACAACAAACAAAACAAAACAATCTTAGGAGTAGTGGTATGCACTGAGGTGACCCGCAACGAAGGACTTCGCTATAGAGGTCTGTTACAGTCTGTTTAGTCAGGTATCAAAGGAAAGACATCTGAGGTGGTGGCCTATACTAAGCCCAGACTCTCAGTAACGCGGACAGATTCATTTAAAGAAGCCTGTTACGCATAAGAAGGCCAGAAGGCCTCCCGGATCCGTCCTTAGTCTCTCGGAGTATCGCTCAAGACATCCCCTGAGTCCTTAAGGCTCTAATGATATATAAAGGCGGAGGGTAGGCCACTGCTGCCTCCTCGATAAGGCTTTTCGGCAGTAGACTATGTCATCTACATCTCTTTCTTTCCCGGAAGGACCCTGGGCCGTGCCAGTCAGGGCAGGGAGCAAATAAGGCTGCAATGCAATGGAAGCCAAAGCGCGCAGAGTTTGGATCGGTTTGATCATAATTTTACCGACCGAGTAGACGAGTATGGCCTAGATGTGATGAGAGAGGGTTTCTCCAACCTTGGAACTGGCCAGAATGCGATCTTGAACATGACACGAAAGGAAATCCGGGCGCTTTAGGCATTCTTGCGTCCCGTGACCACAACACGTCTGGCAACAACCAACTTCCCATTCTAAGAATGAGAGCATACGTAGGAATAATCCTCAACAGATGTCCCGAACGGCCAGTGGTGCCAGCCCAATGAGAACGCACTACTTTATCGGTAACCTATGTGACACCTGCAAACTGGTTTAAGGCTAAAACCAAAAAGCATCCGCTTAGGTCTTTCTATAGTAAGGATGTTCTATGAGTTAGCTTTTGAATGTGTGTTTCTTTTAGGGCTGATTTATGTCATCCTCTGGTGATATCTTTGTTGAAACATCATCACGTAGGCGTTTTCTAACTTGGTCTCATATAATGAGATCTCTTCCTGAATTAATAAAGAGAATATTCTTTAGGTGCTACTCCTAGAAATTTCAGCTGCTATCTATTTTAAGGAAAGCCTACAAAAGGTGTTTAGTCCCCTAACTACTTTTACAGAAGGCAAAGCGTTAACAAATACCTCAACTAGGTTGATAGGTATTTCTTAAGATCACCTCGAAATATCAAGTGAAGGTCTTGTCCAACCGTGGTATAGGAGCAAAGATACCTATGCGATCCTCGGATGGAGGAATCTAGCATCTTATACTATAGATGTTTAGATGAAGAACGCCTGCAAGAGAGCAGCTTTTAGTTAGCTGTAAGATAAGTTAATTATTAAGTAGCTGCCCTTAGGGTTATGCGGGTTTCATGCTGGCCGCCTTTCTATAACCTTTTGTCAAAGGCAATTTTTATATTATGGCTTGTTATTCCTTTAAGATCGTATCAAGAAAATAAGGCTTACGTTTGGCGTAAATTCCGTTTAGTTGACTTCTCTAGATGCCACAACCGAACAGTCAATCAGTCATCTTTATATTTAAGAATAGTTACTATAAATATATTTGATTCAGGAATGAGTGCAGAATTTCATTCAGTTTTGGATCTGAAAAAGGTTTCTAATAATGGGAGTTCCCTTGTGCTGAACCAAGCCTTTAGTTTGAGGCAATTTCTAGAGAGCGTCTGGAGTCACCTTCCCTTCCAATACATCCTAATCCATCCTCACCTCATGAGTGACTTAACGTCTCATGCGTCAACGCTTCTTGACCTTTTCCTTGGAAGATATACTAACAACCTGCATAAACATGAATCAGAACCTGGAGATCCCAAACAGAAGCACCAGGTTTCATCTTCACAGTTACAGATCACAGAGGTAGGAAGCCTGAGGCCGCCGCCTACCCTGCGAAAAGGCCCTTAGCCACAGGATCTCCCAGACTCTTTGCCAAAGGACATCGATGTCCCATATGGAGATTCCCCACAACACCCACGCGTATCTCGTGGCCTCCGGTCTAAGGGACGTCAATATTCAGACAAAGCCTAAGGTCGCCTCAATAATTCTCCAATAGTCGGCTAGACAGAGAGAGAAAGGACGTAGTAGCGGCAGGGAACGCCCATATGAGTCAACCGCGTCCCCTTAGATAAGCCTAAGGTGTTGCATCACCTGGTGTGCGGCCTCCATACCGCCATCTTTAAAGGCGGCGCCGAGGACGGCCTCTATAGTAGTTGACTTGATACTCTGAGGCACCATTCCTTGCTGGGATACGTTGCGCTCGATACATCCTGTCAGGCCGATGTCATCGAAGAGAGATGCCAGTCGTGCGTTGCTGGCATTCATTTGGATCCGGGCGTTTGTTTCACCTGTATCACCAGTTATTATGAGGCTCAGCAAGCTTTTCAACTCAGTATTGCAAAAAGTCGAACAGGAAGGTACTGAAACCTACCGATACTGATGTTCTGATCAACGGCGATGTCAACGATGGCCATTGCGAGGATCCTATCGCCAAGCCCGGCCAATGGTTTATTCCCCTCCTGAACGGCCCGAGACCCAACTGTTGGAACCCCTGAGCCTGCAGCCTGCAGGGCCTCCTAGAGCCAATCAGATTGGTGGAAAACGTAGCCTATTTTAGAGGAGGCTTCAGCAAGCTTGCTTTGGCGGTTGCTCATCTCGGGTCGCTAGTCTAGGTAATTCCGGGTTGTTATATGGGGGTGCAAAAGTTGGGGGTGAAAACATCTATCAAGATTAGATTGTGCCGGAAAGAATGAACAAGGACTCTCTAGATTCCTGGAAAGATGTCCAATTACTTATAAGGCGACCTGAACAGTGTGCCAAAAGGGTTAATGCAAGAGAAAGGTTTTTCAGTCAGCCACCGAGATGGCTTTAGCGGTGCCGTTAGAGAGAAAATCAGTGAGAGGCTATCGGTATGTAAATGCAAGCAAGGCAGGGATGGGTTGCCCGTGTTGGTCGAGGTGTCCATATCGTCGTCCTCGTAGTGGAGGGCAGAGTCAAATGACGCCGAGCCGGTGTACGCCCCATGGCTCGTGGCTTCTGATTATACCTGCCGTTATTGAACCTCTGATTGCAGCTGCCTCATCTACCGACTACAGAAGCTGCCTCCCATGAGACCGGGCTCTACCTGCCCGCCATATCAGCAGTTTCTACCTTGATGGCTGTCATGCTCTCGTGTGACGTCATGACGTCAAACCACCTTCTCTGAGAAATGGCTGCCCAGTATTCCTGCACAATCCCCTCCATTTATCTTCTTCAACCTTTCACATCTCACTTCGGCTCTACGACCAGCATCATCGCAATCATCCACAACCAAACCAAGATCCTTAATGCCGTCCTTTCAGCAACCAGAAATCACACTTTCCACCCCATAATGCCAGAGTCCTTCCACCCGCCCGTCACCGTTGTGGACGCGGCCAACAAGGTCCAGCATGGACGCCACACCCACAAGGCCATCACCACACTCGACCCAGCCAGCAAGGTCCGATGGAGACGTCATATAAAAAGCCTATCGGCAGCAGAACTTAAGCAACAGACAGCAAATTTCTCCTCGTAACGTCCTCGTTCCGCAGCACAACACCAGCGATCCTTATCTTAGGCAGATATGGACCGACCTCGTCCTCCCTCGGTTGACGAATCGAACCAATATTACTACGGCCTTCCTTCCAGCCCACGGTTGATAGCACGAACAAGCTCCGATATATGGACCCCTGCGCTTTCCAATGGTTGGGGCACAAGACGCAAAATTTTGAGGACAGTAGGCGCGCATCCGATTCTTGCACCCTGGAATGACCCGGAGGGCCTGTATCCACTGAGTCAGACCATTTCGAATGTGCTGGATAAACATATTGGAAAATGGAACGCCATTGATATTATCAGGCTTGGTTTTGAGGATGCAGATGACCTTCCTGTTGTCATGTCGATTTCCATGGACCCCCTTGACGCCGATATAAGTTGGGAATTAGCATACGATGCTGCCTTTAAATGCCAGGCTGTGTTGGAAAGCTTGGGGATCAGCGATGTTCATGTCGAGATGAAAGAATCCAGCCTGACAAGACTGCTATCAACCAACCCCGAGGAGTCTTCAACGCCTTCTGCGTCAGTCTCCGTATCCGCGGAAGCGACTACGGCTCAAGAAAACGGGCTTTCGGCAAATCAAATCATTCACCTGTATAGTCTGGACGAAACGTGGCCTACTGAGGTTGAGGACTTTGGCTACTCGATCAGCGATGGGCTTGGCAACGCTATCGCCACTGTTCACGAAGCGCTCAAAGAAGGGACAAAATGTCTCTACCTCCGTGTCAGACCCAGGGGACAAGATCAATTTGTCACCTGTCTGCTGACCTGTCGTCACGTCCTCTTCGGATCCGACGAGCAAGACTACTGGGTTCCAAATACTGGCACGCGTCCACAGCCATCAAACTTGTTATCCAACCAGGGCAACAGACAATGCAGACAACAGAGAGAACCCTGAAAGACCTTGAATCTTCAACGGCGAAGAGAATTGACGACATTGAGATTGCAAAACTGTTCAAGGACCCTGTGACGATTAATCAGCAGCTTCAAGCCCAACAGCAAGCCCAGTCAAGGATACAAAAGATCAGATCATATTACGCCAGTCCACGACGTCTAGGGCATGTGGAGTGGGTGCAGAAATTTCACGTTGGCGAGAACGAAACTTTCATGAACTGGTGATCGGTCTTGATGGACCCCCACAGCCACGAGGTCGACCTAACGGACCTGAGGAATCGAGTCGATGTTGACGTTACGAAGCGACGATTGAGAAGGGACTATGGAATGAAGAACGTGGGCGTTCAAATTCAAGAACCTGACATGATCGAGCGCTTTACCATGATGCCACCAGTTCCTGCAGCTGAGATCGAACATCTTATCAAACCAATATGCCCTGATTTCCGGCCACCACACTGTCGCCTAACACAGTTTTCAAGGTTGGTGCCAAAGTTACCTATACACGATAAGTTTAAAAGCCATCCGCTTATTAGAGGCGAAGCACAACCAGACCACCGCGACAGCTAGAGCGAAAAACAAAAAAATCAGAACTTGTGCACCGCCTGGCCTTAAGCTGGCACCTTCAAGTACTTCAGTTTCTTCTTCAGCCTCCTCCGAGTACGCACTGCCCAAGTCTTGCTCTTCTTGGTCTTGGAGGGCGAGTAGTTGCGGCAATTGTGCATCCCAATCACAATAATCTAGCCATTTCGCCCGACGTACTAACGCCCTCCTCCGTGTCTTCGACTTAACCCCAAGTCCAAGGAAAATTTCTTCAGAATCAGGTGTTATCAGCTGGCGGTCCCTGTAGGCTAGCTCGAAGGTATATTGCGTTAGGTGCGCGAGTGTTATGATGAGTACGTGTTCTTCAGGCATGGCGTAATCGGGAAAGAATCGGTCAAGCATACGTCGCTCCTCGGGCTTCACAAGTCCGAGCAAGGCGAAAACCCTATCTCTAATTTCCTTGCATTTGGCACGGTGGTGGGCGACAAGGAGGTCGTATAGCGATTGCATTAGTTCCGGATACCGATCAATCGTACGGCTCATAACGAGTGGCAAGGCAGGATATGACCCTGCCTTACTCCCTCCAGGATCGAGGTCGTCCGATTGGGGAAACTCGTGAACATCTGCCTCTATGCATAGGATATGCTGGAAGTCGAACCATCTTATTCGGCTATCGCTGCAATAGAGCTCTACTTCTAAACCGAGTAGGCATTCCTGAATAACCCAGAAGCGAGTCCAGTACGGGCGACTCGCGAGCTCGAGCATGGATTCTTGCCAGTCGAATCCATTGCTTTCTAGCGTCTTGATAGAAGCGAGAGTATTTCGGGGTAGTCCCTCTGGTAGAGGTATCAAACCGAGCCAAATAGAGACGCAGGTAGCACTACTGTATGTCTGATCCATGCAGCGGACTTGTGAGTTACGCTCTGCATCGTTGTCTTGGTTGATGCAAATCGCGTCAACCCAGAGGTACTCCCACTCGGTATGCCGTGAAGCAAGGCCCAAGTAATACAGACAAGACCATAGATTTGGTCTGACTGGGAAGGGTTGACCATCTAGGAAGATTATCTCGGAAGGACTGCCGTCCCCCCAGGTGTATGATACGGCTGTGTACTTATAGTAGTTTACCGCTGCGCGACGCACAGTGATGACTGAAAAGTGAAGGTTGCCGTGAGATAATGAGACTGGTCGGAGTAGTCGGAGGTGGTCCGAGTCGAGAGAATCGCGGTATGACATTGGAGACAGAAGTGATAAAGATCGGAGTCTGTTGAGGAAGTATCTAAAGATAAGAGGAGTGAATTACCAACGTCGTTGCTAGTGGACGTCGACCGAATTGCCATGAGGTAACGATTCTGACGCCGTGGGCGACTCGAGACAGACGAGGTGCACGGCAGGGCATTGCCCCACTACTGGCAAACTATTCGCTGGGCCTGTCGACAAGGCGGCCATTGCCTTAATACCCCGCAGCATCATTATCGGTGGTCAGCAGAATATCATTGGAACTGGCGTGGAATCCATCTACAAATACAATGGATTCGGGGCTATGCTTCGAATACGGGCAGAAACGTAATGTACCGGTTGGGGTAACTACTGTATCAAAGTGTCGACATACTATTGATATTTACAATGTGAGGAATTGTCTTGCTCTTAAATCTCTACATCTTCCACTTGATGTCTACAAAAGTTCTTCCAAAGATCGAATGCGTGTACTCGCGCATATTCGAGCTGGCGCTGGGCGAGATGGAGCGCAGCTTCACCCAGGGAGGGGAGGGATGACTCAATCTCGCGCATTCGGAGGCCGTGGCCGTGATGGACCGACTCGGAGGGTATATATTCACGAGAAACGAGCTCCATCTTCCAAAAATGGTTCTACGGCCTCTCGATACAACCGACAGCCTTCGCAACGGGGCGTGGCCACACATCGACCCGGCGCTGCTGAACCTCCGGTCGTCCGGGACAGGTGGGGCGGCAATCCACATCAGCCAGTGGCCCCGGGCCGGCAAGGCCGGCAGGCCCGTGCTCCTCCACGTCTCGGAGCTCCGGTATTACTACGGAGAGCGAACCGCAAGGGCGGTCTTTGATCCGTGCAGCTTGGCGAGGCCGTGTTCAGGAGTATATCCGCCGTTGCTGAGTTCTTCAACGCGCTGTGGGTGCCACAGGCCAAGTCGTTCATTGCCCAGCAGCTCAAGCGCAGGCTGTGAGTATTTCGTAGCCGTAATGAGTCATAGGTAGAGCGCTGCTAAGGTATTATTAAAAATCAAGCAATTACAAAAAAAGAAACTTAGGTAAACTTACACGGTGGGAACTAAAAATCCAAAAACATACAACACCAGGTATGCGCTGATCGTCACCGACTCAACTACTAATCCGGCCCTCATTGGCTTATCTATGGGAGAGCAGACGGGATCCCGAGTTCTCCATTGGGTATGGTCGTATGTGCTGAGGTACGCGAGAAGAGACAATAATAACGCTCCATCGCATCTCCCTCTACGTGCAGCGCATGGTCAGCTGAGAGCTGACGTTTGAAAACGGTCAACAGGCCCATCTTCTTGAGAATGCGCTTCTTCCTCGAGCACCAGTCGTTCTTTCGTGCATATGTTCCGCTGCGTCCCGCTCGAGATCTTTCCGTGTATCGTTTCTGCCTACTCAAGCCTCTTTGAACTCTACCTCCGTCGGCGAGACGAAGTTCTTCTCTTCTCGGCGGCGGACGTGGGCTCAACCTCGCGCGCTACAGGTCGTCGCCGTCATTGACTGGCTCGGCGGGAACATGTTCTCGGGCCACCCGCCGCATCTTCCCAAGACCGTGCTCCGTCTTTTCGGCACCTTAGACAGTCTCTGGGCCGGGGCCGGGCCGTTTCTCGACCGGCCGTGTTCAACCTCGGCGCTTCAGGATCAGGTGGACCCGCCCTTGACATGACCCGATGGCCCCACTCGGCGAAGACGGGCCGGCCCGTGCTGCTCCACGTCCGCGAGCTCCCTCACCATTACGGACCGCGGGTGGCGTCCGGCCGGGTGAACGCCGTCTGGTTCGCGCAACTCGGCGAGGCCGCGGTCACGAGCAAGACGGCCATCACGACATTCGCCGAGGAGCTCGTCCGCGAGCCGTGGATCCCACAGACCAAGGCCTTCGTCATACAACAGCTCCGGCGTCGACTCCACGAGGGTGGTGACGAGGACCCGGGTAACCCCATCACCACGGACGAGGTCGCCACGTGTGAGGAGGCAATGGCGACCTGGGAGGCGGCCACCGACGCCTTCACGTGGAAGGCGCTGCAGCGACTCCGGCTCGGCATGGAATGTGGCGGCAAGCGCGTGGCGATAACGGTGTCGAGGGGACGCACGAGGCAGGATTTCGCCGCCGAAGTGGTACGTGTGATTGGGAGCGAGAAGGGCGGCAGCAGCGACGCCGTCTCACCAAAATCCGCGACGTGGCCCTTGACGTTGCACTTCGCCATCGCCAACGGTCGCAAGTCGCGGAGCAGGATCGATCCAGCAACGTGGGTAGTCGTCATCAGGGTACATCCATGATAAATATGACCAAAGGCGTTCCAAACGCTCCCGGAGAAAATAGCATCCGTTATTGGCGGACTTTTCCACTTGAGAGAACGGCAAGATGATCAACGCGTCATACTTCACATTAAGTTCTAGCTCAAGCTGAGGGCACATATCACAAGAATGAACCTGAAGGGGAGAAGAATCCATCATATAGTGGTAGAGCTGAGGTTTGGTAAAAGTTTCAACGATGTGAATGATTACGATGGCCGACTGAGGTATGAGTGCTGGCCAGAGTAGCTGAGTGGATGAAAAGAAGAAAAACCGAGTACGGTACCGCGACGCGACATGACGCGACTTTTAGGCAACAGGTTGTTGGGCTGAGTAATACCGGAAGAAAGGATCTCCGTATTGGCAGAACAAAGGCTTACATAGTAGAGAGAGGGTGTCAGGATGCCCCAGCACGTTCGTTATAGCAATTATTTCACCTCAAGCGACCTGACTTATGTTTAACTAGAGGTATGAACTGGCAAGAGGCGGAAGCTCTTTATTCAGACGGATGTGGAGTGTGCACTCACAGACCGGCCCGCTAGACGGCGGTCTGCCACTCAGAGCGGAGCAGCCATATGGATGCGGAGCAAGAGGCCGCTGGCGAGGGTGATCCATGTAGGCGAGTTAACAGTTCATGAGACTAAATTATGTCCAAGCTGCATAATTACCATTGCACAATTATTGCGTAATAAACGGAAGCCAATAGACATCAACAGAAAACAGAGCCTAAGAGAGTTTTCATGGCCGAAAATGTGAGGCCAATGTGCTGCACAAAACCGGCCACTACGAAAGGCAACCCGACGCCTTCCGGCTTCCCCCAAACACCAACCAACTGACGGGGCTCCCATGGGTGAAGGACCACACGATGTGGTGGAGACAACGACTCTTGGCGGAGATTCGACAGTTGTGGGCGTGGTCGGTATCGGCAAATGAGCTCTCGTAATCGGCATGGTCGTTTCCCTCGTTGATAATGCGGACAATTAAAAAGAACAACTAAAGACCAAATGGCAGCATGCTCAAGGGGGCATGCCCCAAGTGATTTCATCGAGCAGTGCGTGCCGGAAGATATGGCCCGCCGACGGATGCGCGACCACAATATAGGAGGAGGGTTTCGATGAAGGTCTCAAACACTTTCGCATCTGTCGATCCTTCGAACACCCGAAAATGTATCGCCCGATCTTGAGTACACGCCGGCAAGATCTGGTATCTCCGACCGCGGTGGAAGCGCTTGATTAGGCGTGGTCGCTTCCCTTGAGGGGCCCAGCCTCGACGGCGTATACCGATGCTCTCGTGTATGCCGGATTCGCCCACGAACACCAACTGCTTAGACCGGTCTGTGAGATCTGGTGCTTATTCGTATCGCAGGTCTAAGTTGCGCTCTTTCTTGGGTGACATTCTGGGTGGCTTTCTGAGAGCATTTGTCCTGCCTCAAGGTTCTACTAATGCTAAATCGGGACACGTCGGCATCTCGTACTGTTTGCGCAGGAAGGCGGCCAAATTGTCAGGTGTCAGGCATGGATCGATAGCGAGCTGGCTGCGTAGGGCGTATGGCATGGGAGGAGCTATGGCCTTCGGGCGGCCAGAAAGTTTGTTGGAATGTCTGCGGATCCAAAAGCGCGCAGCTTCGAGCGAATCCGACGTACCGTACGTGAATTACATCCGACTAACTTGACTATGCTGTCGCCAGCGTCGATCATGTTTCAAACAAAATCGACAGAGGTTGAAATCGTGCGCTAAAAGCTGTCGAATACTTGCGTCTGGCTAGCACCCTACAATTCGCCTCTTGGGCTTTCTTTCGCTTTCTCGGGCTTCGATGTCATAGCGTGATCCGTCGGCGCTTATTTGGAGACCCCATCCTTGAGCGCCGACTAGTATCCAGGACGATGGCTCGGCCACACAGCCTGCCTCATGGTGAGGTCATGACGGGTAGGAGACAATCATCAATATAAAGTGTCGCTGGCGCTCTCAATTGGAGCCAGCGACTGAAAAGTTTATCCGGCATCGTTTGCAAGTCAGACGAAGTCGGATTCTTGTCATCTACGTACATAAATGGATGAAACAATGACTGCGGAAGCAGCTCCAGCTTCACAATTCAGCCCAATACGACTCTCAGTTTCGGCAACCATCCGTTTAAGGAAACATCCATCGTGTATCCTCACCTTATTGTTCAAAGGTCATCTCCAAACATCACCCCAAGCCCGAGGAGCCGCTCATAGGCCGCTTTCGCTGCTGTTACCAGCCGTAGGCTTCCTCCGTCTTCACCTCCGCTTCATACCTCGCGAGCCGTTATGTCACGGTTGGGCGCGATGTTGTCGTTCTGCCCACTTCGAACAACCATTATGCCTGACATTTAGCAATACGAGAATCGTGAAGTACGCTGAGTGGTCATACTCAGTTTGACGTCCAGGGGCGCTGTTTGGGTGGGAAGGGTGAATGCCAGCGCCACCGGACTGTGCACAGTGCCGTCGTTTTTGATTAAGCCTTCAGAACTCATACGATGCCCACCTAGAGACACCGTGCCCTGGTGTAGGAGGTCAAGTACCTGGTTTAGCTTCCACCTTACAGGTGGACGACCGCAGTATCAATGAACTCATCCATTTGTGCCTCTGCCACGCTTCGTTTCCCTATTCCCACCATTAAGCTGGCGAGATTACTTCGGAGCGCTCGCCGCCGTCCGATCACTCCCTCGATTCTGTTCTATACTATCAGCTTCGGACTTTAGGCAAACGTCTGCCATCCTTACAGCAGCTCGAATTGCAAGGTTGCATTCGTTCGAGACATTGTCCGCTCTCGTGAAATGGAATCATTCCCCACCCTTCCTCCTTGCATGATAGACAGAAAGCCTTACTGCATGTCTTGCACCGCTTCCACTGCTTGTCTTCAGGTCCCTTGAGTGATTCGCCGCAGTTGACACAAGCCGTTGGCTCCTCGCTGAGGATGTTGATCAGATTTTCCCGCAGAGAGGCTGCGGACGCTCCAAACAGTGAAGAAACCGACTGGTAGTCCTCCAGGCCTGCATCGAGAAATGGAAGCCATCGCATGGTGGACTTTCCCGCGCTGGCGGCCTCGGTACATAGCTCGGCCGCCTCGTTTCGATTCAGAAAGATGAAAGCTGCACAGCCTCGAACGTGCTTTTTGTGACCCAGTCGCTGCTGAACGTCTTTTAAAACTTGCCGGAGATTGGAGCCGATTCTTTCGGCCCGCTGGGGCCAGTTTTCGGAAGCTGCCCTGCGAATAATAGACCAGGACTGTAAGAGAACATGCGAGTTGATGACCTCGGAGTACCTGGCATCAATAAGTTCAAGCATCGGACCGAGATTTAGCTGGTTGTAGCCCAGGTGTGATACAGTCACACCATTGACGCAGGTTGCGAGGCCGCTCGTCCTGAGGCCTTTCCCGAAGATAACGAATGATGGTACATGGTCGGCGTAGTCTGGGAGTTGATGAGCGAATGGTGCACCACAGCGAATTGCGGTCTGGGCTTCGTCGACGATCAAGTAGAGCCCGAGAGAGTGGCATGCATTTGCGAGGTTGGCCCACTCATCAGGCTTGAGTGGCCTGCCGTTTGATGATGACACCATTTCGACCGCAACCCCAATCACTCCCTTCGCCTTCAAGATCGAAAGACTCTTACAGGCAGACGTCACAGAAACAATATCCTTCAACCTCAGGATCTCAGGCTCAGGCCCAGATGCTACCTGTCGATGATAAGGAACGCATGAAGTACTTGCCTGAGGATGGATGTGTTAGATCACAATCAAGTCATATGACCTTGCCTGATCAAGTTCGACTTACCAATGGCCCACAGCCTGCGCCATACGAGCCAGCCAGGACGGCCACTCCGCATGTGTACACTTGCTTTTCGGAGAGAAATCCATTAAAACCGGTGCTGAGGCGAACTGGTGAGGTTTTGATCAAGCTTCGAACAGTGCTTCCGATGACTTGCGGGCTCACATCCGACACGTGCGAATGAAACGTGAGGGGAACTGCACCGTTGAAGAACGAACTGGCGGTGGTAAAAATATTAGAAAGCCACCCTTACAGCTGAAAGATCCGCGTTGATGAAGACTGACCTAAATTCAGTTCGGTATTGGACGAGGGATGTTTTAGCCTCCGTAATGGCGGCTAATGGATCCATCTCCCACTTTCTTGCCAGCTTCGATAGTTCTCTATCGTCTACTAAGGTCGCTTGCCGTGTTAGTATATTGCCGAAGTCGGCGTTCATGTTTGTTGTGGGTAGTTGATGCTTCTCGAAGATGGCTCTGATATGGCGTAAGGTGAACGAATCACTCAAGCGATAACGAGGCTGGCAGGTCTTCCAGTGTCCTTCCCAGACAGCAGCAGTTGGCTCGCCGTCGCGTGCTAGGCGCTTCCTGCATGCTGGACAAACGGGGGGGAGTCCAAGAGGCCGATCTTCTGGGTCTCGCCCCTGGCAGAGCCTTTCGTGCGCAAGGTTTTCACCGTGCCAACTGCCTGTTTGAATACGCCGCTTGCCGATCACCTCTGGCCCGGAACGCCCGCACTGTGAGCATCTCCAGTGGGACTTGTCGATTGTCTTAGGTGGCATGATCACCGAATCTTCATGTGTCGTCGTTTCCTAACAGCCTCTGTACGATCGCTTGATTCGGTTGGTGAAGACCAGTGTTAACAGCGTAGTCAGCGACACGGCCCATTCGACATGCCGATGCATACGTTAGTAGCCTCAAGCCGCGGGGTTCGCTAAACGAGAATCGGCAGAAAGGGGGTACACGTGTCGAATGCGAAGACGCCAAATTTGGCGTGCATCTATGAGCGGATTACGTTGTAGGTTGGGTCAGTGAACATACGGGTTACGCGGTGATGGTCCTGACAGTTGGCGGGGCAACAGAGGGATCCAATGTACAATTGCTAGGCCAATCATAACCCGCCGTGGTGCTCTCACAGTGGTGTATGATTGGTCGATATCTTTACGACGGTGCCCCCACCTGCTCCCACCTTACATAATCAACTCCAAGCAGTAACTCCACACGTAACACGAACCCGTGGGTGCGAGGGGAAAATTCGGCCCACTACACGTAGTGGGTTAAAAAAGGAGTCACTAGGCCAAAAAAAGATACACTTTCAGTCAGGAATCTTTCCAAGAAAAGCTTACTTTTACAGCCAATTCATTACGTTTTCAGATAAAAAAAGACATCGTTATCATCACTAGAATGCCAGCTTCATTTTGATATTTTTCTCAATTTCTTTGCACACGAAATGACATAGTTGATGTCTTTCCCAAATTATCATTTTTAACCGTATCATTATGAAATGAACATTATTATATAGCTCAGACTTTAAGCAATAGAAAGATATGTAGTGCACTGTCTTGCGACGTTTTTCTGTTGAGCTATTCAATGTTGAAGTTGGCGTTTTTTAAACCCTTAACTCCGTCGTCCTTACGGCCTAGAGTACCGCTTCAGCATGTGAGAGGAGCAAGCTAACTTTCAACAACATTTGTTCCTCATTGCAGACGTTCAAAATACGCTGGTTATCTGGTGAATGCGGCTTGCCTCCAGCATATCGAATGGTGTGCATATACATGATCAGTTTAGTGTTATCTGAGACGCAATCTGCGGAGTAACAGCTACCCTCGTTTCTTAACGCGGCTAGGATTATAACAAAACGTTAGTTATTAACTGACTATACTGTTGCAAATCCGGCGCGAACTCCGCTCTCGACCACTGACTCCCCAAACATTCACAATAGACAAGGTGTAGAGTAACAAAGGACCGCTCAAAACGACAGAATACTCCATGTCCGTCCATAACACACTTGTCAGCGCGGCGTGACACCCACTGTTGTGCTAACAAAATCGTCCGGGTTCTGATAATAACAGCAGGCCCTACTGCGCTGATCCTAAAGGCGGAGTTCGGTCACTACTCCACGGTCCTGGGATGTAAGGCCACACGAACCACCGTCGTAAGCACTCGAGCGTGCACTATAAATTCTGTAAACGTGCCTATACGCAAGGAGTATTTGGGCCAGCGTCGAGTTTAATTGAATACGGCACTTTTTCGAAGCTTGTGTGTGTTTACTGCGGCGGGGACCATTCGATTCTCTGCTATGCCTTTTCCCAAACCTCGCACACACTTTCTCTCGGCGCTAGTCACTTGAAGAACCCACTAAGCCTGAACACTTCCTATCGAGAAAAGATGCCGGCTTCAACGTCGAAGAAAAGAACTGCGGCTTAAATTACGAAAACTTCTCTTAAAGTATATCTGTTGTAAGGGGCTGGCCCCTAGGCTTGTTCAACGTAGAGGTGCCGTCGATTGACTATTCTAAGCTGAAGAAGGAAGAAAGGACTTTACAGGGATAGGCACCTAACAGCGGTGAAGCAGGCCGGGTTAGGCGGCGTACTGCGGCAGAATAGTGGGTCCAACGGAGCCGGATCTCGGTAACTGCTCCGGCGAAGCCGGAGATATCAATCCGGGCTCTAGCCCGTGACATCACCCCCCCGCTCCCCTCCGGCGGCGCGCCCGCGGCGCTAAGGCTGGGTCTCCATCGTGCTCCATCGCAGAGCCATAACGGCGTTCGTAAGCCTCCATTGCTTCTGTCCCCTGGAGCGTCTCGACAGGCTCCCAGGTCCTCTCTGTATATCCTTCCCACTTAACCAGAACTTCGCGGCGTCGCCCGCGCCCTCGACGCTTCCAGGTAGCAGCGTCGATACTCTCTACACTCCAGGTCTCTTCGCCTTCATCGTCTATAATTGGTGGCGGCTGCTCGTCATCTAACGTTTGACCAGGTAAGGGGTCGTTACCTGCGCGCTTCAGGATATCCACATGGAAGCGTGGGTATATGGCTGCTGGTACATCAAGCTCTACCACGTATGGTGAGATGACTTTCGTAACTGTGTACTTGTGGTGTAACCAATCCAGTTTCTTGCAAGGCCTAGGGGATCTGTAATGCCCCATGTGAAGCCAGACTTTGTCGCCTACTTCTAGTCTCTCTGTAGGCTGGCGCTTCCTATTAGCCAGCTCCTCGTAGCGTTGCTGTGTTGAGGCGAGGGTCGATTGGGCCATATCCATCACATCTTGAAGCCTTGTTACCAACTTGCGGGCTTGGCCCTCACGGGTGCCTTCAGAGCTTGCTGGGTCTGCTTCCTTGACCTTAATAGGCTCTGGGTTGTATCCATGCTCTAGGAAGAAGCTACTCATCCCAATAGCGCTATTATCGCGGCTACAAAGCGCTAGCTGAGCTGCTGGAAGGTTACATGCCCAGTCCTTCTGTGAGTAGGTGACGTAGTTACGTAGGTAGGCCTGGATCTCCTGGTTCATCCTCTCTGGGCCTCCATCAGTCTGCGGGTGGTAGGCAGTGCTAAGCCGCTGCTCTATTCCTAACAGCTTACAGAACTGCCGCCAAAAGCGGCTTGTCCAGTTACTTCCCCTATCGCTCACAATCGATGTAGGGACGCCGTGGAAGCGGAAGTGGCAGCTCAGGAATCGTTCAGCGCAGGCTTCGGCTTCCATACTTTGCATAGCTTCGAGGGTTACGCCTTTACCTAGCCGGTCGATAATTACCCAAAGGAACCTCTCGTTCTTATCTGTAGGGGGTAGATCTGTGATGAAATCCATAGCAAGATCGCTCCGTATACGCTGTGGTATCGGCAGTGGCTTTAGGAGTCCCTTGCGGCGTTCTCTCCAGATATGACTTCGCCCACAACCATCGCAGTTACGGCAGAAACGCCGTACTAACTGCGACTGGCCAGGCCAGTAGAAGCGTCTGCTGACTAGCGCGAGGGTATTATCTCTACCAGGGTGGCCACTAAGCACTGAGTCGTGGATACTTTGGACGATACGAGTACGTAGCGTGTTCGCCTCCCTATCCAGGTCTTCGCTACCTGGTACCCAGATCCGATCTCTGAATAGCAGTCGGTTACCGTTATCGATCTCGCACTCAGCAATCTGAACCTTTAGCTTGAGGCTAGGTGGGAAGCTTCTTTCTCGTTGTTTCACAGCAGTATAGGCCCGCTGGTAGACTTCGTCTCCTGCTTGGGTCTGATCCCAGAGCTGCTGTAGTTCTTTATCGTCGGTAAATACAAGCATCGCTGGTGCTACCTCTACACGTCGTGTACGCGTTGAGGGAAGGGCTACTTCGGGAAGAAGCTGGAGAATCCGGCCTTGTTCGCGCTCGTCTTCTAGGGACGTAGGTACGTCTTGTTCACGTCTAGAGAGTGCGTCTGGCACTACCGCTTCGCTTCCTGGGCGGTACTGTATCTCAAAGTTATACTGAGATAGCTCCTCTGCCCATCGGCTTTGTCGTTCCGTGAGCTTCTGTTTCTGCATAAAGTACTTGAGGTTCCTATGGTCGGATAGGATCTTAAAGCTCTCAACGCTCTGTAGCTCTGCCCTCCATTCTCGCAGGCAGCTCATAATAGCTAACATCTCCTTATCGTGGATTGGGTAGTTGAACTGGGCGGCATTCAGCCGCTGCGAGTGGTATGCTACTGCGTGACGTCTTCCGTGCTCGTCTTCTTGCGATAGTACTCCCCCAAGAGCGAAGCCTGAGCAGTCAGCCTCAACGTAGGTTGTAAGCTCAGGGTCTAGTTGGTGTAAGACAGGCTTTGCTGCAAAGATCCTTTTTAGCTCTTGGAATGCTGCTTCTTGTTCCTCACCCCAGCAGAATGGGGCACCCTTCTTCGTAAGGGCTATAAGGGGCCCAGCGATGTTTGAGTACGCTGGGATAAAGATCCGGTAGTAGTTTGCAAATCCTAAAAAGCTCCGGACTCCTTTAACTGTCTTTGGCGCAGCCCATTCCTTAATTGCTCTTAATTTCTCAGGGTCGCAGGAGATGCCTATACCAGCTGTAACAATAAACCCAAGATACTTAACGGTCTTCACAGAAAACGCGCACTTATGCGGGTCCAGCCGGAGGCCAGCATCAGCTAACTTGCGGAGGACTAGCCGGACCTTCGCTTCGTGGTCCTTTTGTGACCCATTTGAGTAGATCAGTACGTCGTCCATATACGCCGTCGCAAAGTCGTCAAGGTATTCTCGAAGTACGCCATTAATATACCGCTGGAACGTGGCGGGGGCTCCTGTGAGGCCAAAGGGGACGACTAGCCACTCGAATAGTCCATATCTGGTCCGAAATGCTGTCTTATGCTCCTCCCCTTCTGCAATTCTAATCTTATGGAACGCTGCTACTACGTCCAGTTTCGTAAACCACCTTGCAGCGCTAATAGTCCGTAGTGTTTCCCGAATCAAGGGGAGGGGGTATCGGTCGCGCTTAGTGAGTTCGTTGAGGGCGCGGTAGTCAACACAAAAGCGTATCCCTCCTCCTGGTTTCCGTACGAACAGTACTGGGGCTGATGCTTCGGAGCTGCTAGCGCGGATGAAGCCCTTGTCTAGTAGGTCTCGCAGGGTCTTCCGGAGGACGAGGAGCTCTTCTCGTGACATCCCATAGAGCGGGCCCCATGGTAGTACAGCCTCGTTGCCCTTACTGTCCTGCTTGATAGGGATCTCGTGGTCGACCCCGGGGCGATGTGGTGGGAGGTTAGCAGCCTCATCGGGTTGGAATAGCTCGCGAAATTCAGCTAGAACAGCTGGCGGAAGGAGAGCCTTAAGGTCTGCTTTCTCTGTCTTCTTCGCGAGGGCTTTCTGTATGTCTGCCAGGCTAATAGCCCGCACTTCATATGCTGCAGTTTCTCCAGTTTGTCGTTGCGCCCTCTTGTAGAGCGTTGTAAAGGGGGCTCCTGGGAGGAGTCGAGCAGTTCTAATCTGGCGTATTCGTTCTGGCTCTTCCTCGCCTTTCAGTCGTAAGTCTACACCACCTCTCCTATGACGTATCTGTTGCGCAGAAGCGTCATATACGACGCAGTTCCGTTCCATCCACGGTTTCCCAAGGAAGAGGTCATCCCCAAGACCGCGGACAGTATACGCAAAGATCTTCTCATCATAGCCACATAGCTCTAGGTTAAAGACAACTACACCTGTCGCTTTCGTGGCGCCTGTAGCGTCGCTGAAGCTGCCTAGTATCCGCTCTGAGCGGTCTACTATTGGTAGGCGCAGCCTGCGGGCGAGGTCATGGTCGACAAGGGCGTATAGGTCGCACCCAGTGTCTACCAGGGCGTCTGCTTGAGTGCCCTTATGTATGCGGGCAGTGATCACTGCTGATTTGCTGCTCATGCGATGCTTGAACTGCTTCCATTCGATGATATCACTAGGCTTTGCCTCCAACGCCCGACTTTGCGTTGGAGTTACTCTTTTCCCGAGCTCTCTTCAGCCTCAGAGCTTCCCAGCTCCTCTGTGGCACTATCGTTGCTGCTCTCTTCTGACTTCTTGGCTTTCTTGACCTTCTTGATCTTCTTTGGCCCTGGACGCTTTGGCTTAGTGCACCGTGTAGCGATATGGCCGATGTTGTTACAGTTATAGCAACGCCGACTATCCTTCTGCGGTTGTTCACTACCCTCGGACTCAGACGAGGAGGAGTAGCGTCTGCGGCGCTGCGGTTCCGGAGCTCCCTTCTTGTTCCTCGCGCGGCTTACGCCGGTCATCACCACATCACCATCGTTGTCGTGGTGCCTGCTTGCTTCGGGGGCTCTAGGGTAGTACGAGCTGCTTCTGCGCGTTGTAGCTGGAAGCCTCTCCAGCCTTGCGGCTACGTCTTGTACCCGCATGAGCCATCCATGGTAGTTATCGACCGGAAGGTCGACAGTAACGAGGGCTCGTTGGAGCCGCGTACTAAGTGCTCCCTCGAGGAGGGTTATCTTCGCCTGGTCTGCCCAACTAGCCCCCCCAGCTTCTGACAATACTCTCTCGTATCGGGGAAGAAAGGAGGCGAGGGATTGGTCGTCCCGCTGACGGATCGTTCGCAGCGTAGCAGCTGCGCGGGAGGCAGCACTTGGGTCTTTGTACGTACGGTCCAAGTACCTCATGAACTCAGAGGGGTCTCGCTCGCCCCCGGGGCCTCCGGCGGCGTAGAAAGTAGCAACAACTTGCTGAGGGTCAACGTCGAGTCGTGAGTTGATATAGTACCAAACCTCGGCGTTACCCCCCATAAGTCCTGCATCTAGGGTTGTCTTATCGCGCATTTGCTGAGACCACGCTGGGTAGTCTTTGCGCCTTCCCGTGAACTTCGGGGGATTCGGTAGGGGCTTTCTCCGCCCTTCGGCTACCATTACTGTATCGTCACTCGGAGCCTGTATAGTCGTATCGGCTGTGGACGGGGTCGGTACGCTACTCGTAAGCGGCGTAGGGGTTGCTCTATCCGGTGACATAAGCCCATTCAGAGCTGTCAAGAGCTGCGTCATCTGGGCCGTCTGCTGGGCCATTTGGTCCTGAAGAGGACGTATGCTTGCGTTAACCGCTTCGTTGATCCGGCGGTCAATCTCGGCGTTCATCGCGTCGTTTGCGCTACCCTCTGGCGAATCCATCGTGTCGCTCTCGTGAGGTTTCGCGTAGCGTCTTCTGTTGTTGAGCTTAGAATATGTAAGGGGCTGGCCCCTAGGCTTGTTCAACGTAGAGGTGCCGTCGATTGACTATTCTAAGCTGAAGAAGGAAGAAAGGACTTTACAGGGATAGGCACCTAACAGCGGTGAAGCAGGCCGGGTTAGGCGGCGTACTGCGGCAGAATAGTGGGTCCAACGGAGCCGGATCTCGGTAACTGCTCCGGCGAAGCCGGAGATATCAATCCGGGCTCTAGCCCGTGACATCTGTGAGTCCGACTCAGTTTACCGGTTTCGTGTCTAGCTGACTATCCCCAGCAGAGCAGACGCGCAAGGGGGTTGATCCTTCTCAGATTCGGCTGAAACCGCCTTGCAATGACCTACATGGGGGGAATCTACTTTTAACGCGGTGTCTACGTCGGCCCTGGAAACCCGCGATGGTTCCAGTAGAAACACTGTGATCCTAGCCGATAATGTTGTACTAAGAAAACGAAATGAAGCTTTAAAAAGGCGATGCGGCGAGCTAGAGAAGCAGAACGAGGATTTTGAAGCGCGGGTAAACCGGCAGTCAGCTGAGATTGCACATTTGCTTAGACAAGTACGTGGAGAGCCTTTGGCCGCTACTTGCACCCCATGCGCAGAATTCAAGCAGCGCGGGGGCTCCTGATAGTTCAGCGGCACCATACGATATGCTTTAAGAAAGCCCGTATTTATATTATATACCTGAGGCGGCGTCAGGACTGTGTTCGCGACGTGAGGATTTAATTGGTAGTGGCCTTGGGGTTTCTTGGCTCTTGAACGTGTTGTTGTCTGAGTGCTGCTTTGACCCGAACTGGACACTTTTAGCGTCATTTTCTTTTTGGAGTCAAAGGGATTATGAAACTAAACCGGCTCTACCGTTGCCGGCCTGGCCCCCCGCATCATGGGCATCGGCCCGTCCGTTGCGATCCCCAAGCTGCTTCATGCACGGACCACAAGAGATATTGGGACTGTTGTGGCCTGTGCATCTGTGCAACGTCACTATGCTAGGAAACCTAATAGCAGGGTATCCCATGACTGCTGCAAGACGCCAGTAAGTATCTACTAGTATTATACCTATGTTTCTTCAAATTGGTCCTCAAAATGGGATTTATAATGGTCTGGAATATCGCCGCATGAGTACTTACTGGCGCCTTGCATTAAGCGTTTTATATCTCTTATGGTTTTCTCTCCGTCCACGCGTGCTCTTACCTCCTTAGATTCTAAACTCTCTTAAAGACGTTTGGAATTTCTTTATATGCTTTCCTACTAAGTGATGAACTATTGGAACGGTGGGGTAAGGAGGATGATAGGCGTAATCTGAGTGAGTGCTGAGAAGTACAACTTCATTACACACAATCAGACCTTTTATCGTTATTCTTCGCAGTGATCTCGTTGTTATTCACGCAGTCTTAGTCCTTCTGCTACCGATACGCTCTAGCAGGAAAGACTGTGACATGCACTCTCCATAGTGACCCCAAGAGTGACTCACCTCTATTATTCAAGCCTAGAGTGATCGATCTGGGACGGACCTGAAATCTGTCAGTTGATGTAGTAGACTTCATCTTATTGGAACGTAAATAGTCTAATAGGTATCCAGATAGGAAACTGCAAACAGTCTTAGCACGAGGCGAGGCCGCCGCAAATAAGACCCAATTAATAGGATAAAACGTAGTGACATAACATAGCGTTAGCATCTATTTAAGTAGAGTAGAATTGGGTGGTAATAAATCCGCGCAATTCTTGCTCTGGCTTAGACTTAGGGACGTGTAGGATGAAATAGGGCAGTTACGGTCCCGGGGCCACCCAGCTCTCGGGCTGTGAACGACAGTACGACAGGAAGTTCATGCTGTTCGAGGCAGAGAGCGGCAGTCGTCCATCTTCAGACAGCAATCCGACACAGTTCTCTGGATGAACATATTCGTATTCCATCCATATTGGCCCTCCCTGGACTGGAGCCTGCACTGCAGACATTCCTGTCACTAGGTAGTTCCACGCATCATAACTTATATCGTGTGCACCAATCGACCGCTGTCGGCCAATGTGCGACGCGGTTATAATTTATCTTACAACCAAGGACCCCTACGGAGGATGCGTACATAGCATGAGGGGTGAAACCCTGCCAGGCACCTACCACTAAATTGTTTCGGGCAATAATGAGCATAGCAATTATAGAAAGTCGCATCGTAGTATGAGATGAGAAAGAAGCGGAGATGATTTTGGTTATGTATGTTGAAACACCTTGATCGTGCGTAGCTTTCGATCAGTCGGGTCTACGCAGTTATCCGGTTGCTAGCCGGGCTGACGGACAGGGGAAAGAACCCAATAGATATCTATATAACTGGTTAGTTTCATACTTTAGTGATTGCACGATTCATGGTTCACCACTCCGCGGGCCACTTTTCACCACCCTTCATCCTGTCGGCCCAGTATCTCTATGAAAACACATTTAAATTTACTCGGTCAACTCGGATTCTGAAGAATTAGACATGTCCTCTGCTTCCGGACAGGTTCTCGCATTATGTCCACTTTTGCGACAGATACTACATAACCGCAAAGTCCTTCTGCGACGTTTTGATGACCCCTCCTCCGGACCTTTATCACAGGCTTCCTCCTCAACAACACCCTTTTCCACCAAAAGCTGAGAAGCCTCTTGTCCAGTAAGAGGTCCTGAATCCTGTAATCGGGTTCTTTTGGCTCTCCGACGTTTCGAAAGTATCTCATTGGCCTCCCGAAGTGCTTTAACCTCTCCAGTCAAAAGTGTCAACTGGTGATTAATAGCCACTGTTGCTTTTGCAAGTTGATCAACAGAGGTTAAAATCGGTGTCGGTGAGCTTCCATGATGTCTAACAATTCGATTCTTAATAAGAGTGGACTGTTCTATGGCTTCAGTGGCGGTCCTTGGTGTTTGAGATGTCCAAAGGCGAGGTAGCTGATTGGGGGTCTCTGGGGGTGATGGTGTCCGTAACTTGATATCCAGCTTGGAAATCACTGCTTCTGGATCAAGAGGAACTAGACCAGACCCTCGGAAACCACCCTTGACATTTTGTTCCGTGAAAACAGCTTGATATGCCAATTTAAAAGCAGGAAAGAAATCATCCTTCGTGATGTGTGTAATGTTGGCTCGCGCAAGAAACGAAATCTCGGCACCATATGCCTTTTTCAACGGACTAAAAACTCCGACATCGAGTGGCTGGGTAAGATGTGAAGAATGAGCAGGTAGACAGAGTGGAATAATGTTGTTTGCCTTGCAGTATTCGTCAAATTCGGCGTTGATGTGACTTTCGTGACCATCAAGCACCAACATCCGAAATAGGCCCTTTTGACGCGTTTTTGTACAGCGATTGAAATGCTGAAGCCATTCGAGACCAGTATCATGGTCGGTCCAGCCATTTGGAGTTGTCTTGACCACCCAGTTGGACGGGACGTGGCCACCAGAGTACCAAGCAGCAAGGTGAAATCGTCCTGCAACACACAGAAAAGGCGGCACCACGTAACCATCTGCTGCGATGCTGCAAATCGCTGTCGCCCATTCTCGATTGCCAGGCTGAATAGCCTTTGCTTTTCCAACACGTTCTGATCGTGTAACTACCATTTGGGCGCGAATCATACCCATCATAAAGCCAGTTTCGTCAAAGTTATAAAAGTCGCCGTCTTGGATACTGTATTTGGCACGCATGTTGATAATAAGTTGGAACCACGCGTTCAACACGTTTGGATCTTCTTGTAAGGCCCTTTGATAATCATAGACGCGAGTAAAACGCGTCTGGAGCTCTGATCGTCGTTTAATAAACCGATCTGTCCAATTCTTCCCGACGCGTCGCGAGTTGCGCTTCGCGGTTAGAAGATTGGCCATATCTTCCACATCGCATCTCCGGGGCGAGAATCCTCTGGAATCCAGATCAAGTATGTACTGGACAATGGCTTCCTCTTCGTCTAATGTCAAAGTTGGTGATCCGTTGGTCTTGTCGCTTCTAGTAGTCCGACCGGTCATTCTGTACTGCAGTGTCGATCGAGGCACGTCAAACTGCGAGGCAAGGCGTCTGATACTCAATTGAGGGTTCGTTCGCTTCGCCTCCATCGCAAGAATGATTCGGGACTCGAGAACGTGCACCGGCATGATCGTTGCGTGGAAAATGCAGTCGCAAAGTCGATGTCATGGTTTTGGTGAAAAGTGGCCCGCTGAGTGGGGTGGCCCGCGGAGTGGTGAACCACGTTATACTATATTTAAAAGCTCACCCTATATATATAATAGGAAATACGTACTATTACGGTTCTATCTAAGCGCTTTCCGCGTTTGCTGTTGGTGTATATCGTACCCAACAAGACAGTCCTGCAACCCGTCCCTATAAAGCAATAACATACTTACGCTAGATGACTATGGCCTACCCCTCACAATCTAAGCCGCTCCACAGAAAGATGTTTAGCATCCAACGTCTACTTGGAGAAGGGAAATTCGGCAGGGTCTACGTCGCCCGAGAAAAGTCAACCGGGTTTATTTGCGCATTAAAAATCCTCTCTAAGAAGGCCTTTTACGTGCTCCAAGCCGAGGAAAGGGCTTTCTATGAAATCGAATGCCAACAGAACCTGCGTCATTCAAGTATCTTACGCTTGTACGGCCATTTCCATGACTCTCAGAACGTCTACTTAGTCTTAGAGTACACTGATAGAGGAGATCTATACGATCACATACAAAGCGAAGGTCCATTCGACGAGGACAAGTGTGCACAGTACATGGCGCAAATGGCATTTGCCGTCGATTACCTTCATCAAAGGCGTATCACTCATGGGGACATCAAGCCGGAGAACATCCTCATTGGCTTACATGATGAGATCAAGATTGCGGATTTTGGATGTAGTGTATTGGGTAAGGGTAGAGACACTCTTTGCGGCACGCCCGCATACTTGGCCCCTGAGATGTTCACGGTTCACATGCATGGTGGATACTATGAAGGCCCATGACTTAATGAAACAAGTAAGTCTGATTTTCTCATAGTATGTGGTTTTTTGATACTCACCAACATCACCTACTGGCGATCAAACCAAGCGAAAGAATTTCGCTACGAGAAGTGCAATCGCACCCTTGGATCCTGAAACATTGCTTGAAGGACCAACAGCAGGCTATTGAGCATCAATAGGTGCGCTAGAGTAACACCGTAGGTGAGCAACACTCACAAAGGTTTTCTATTCTATCCTATTTACACGTAATAGCATAACGGATGAGTTAGAAACATTGTGACTAAGCCAATTTAAATAATTGCGATATATAAAAAGACCAACATTTACTGCTATATAGGGTGAATAAAACCATTAGGACCAAGAAATTTGTATGTAGCAAGTTAACACCTAGACCAGAGACCTCAGGGCGGCGAAATTCGGACTCTGCAACCTCCTCGTGGTGCCGCCTGGGAACCTATCTTTTCTAAAGGTAGAGCCAGTGCAGAGACGTTACGGCGCGCAAGTGCAAGTGGTGGCGGGCGCTGCGCACGAAGTTTTTCTGGTGCGGCGGAAGGGCGGGATCGGACCAGAAGTGAGGGATTTTGGCGTCGCACAAAAATTTTCACACGCGCCACCAACCACCAAAACACCAGCAAAATCGACAGATATCGAGAGACCGAAAACCGAAATGAGAACGCGAAGCTGCCCAATTTCGAGGGAACTAGGTAAAAACCACCCGACACTGCTTCTCGGGGCAGAGACAGGGCACCCTCACGCCTCCCAGATCTGGGAAATACCTCCAGACAGACAGACACTGAGGCGGGTTAGTCATGGGATAGATGGAGGCTACGCCGGCTGGGTAGCCCTCAGGACAGCCTAGGGCAAGACATGGTCGGCCTGCCGAAAACCAGCTGTGAGGCTGGAAGCACGGTCGGAGACGGCGGCGGGTAACGGGAAGCTGGCCCGGGGGGTTGTGCCCTCGGACAACCAGTGGGCCGTAGCAAACACATTCGAGCAGCAGGCTACAGAAAGGAAACAACCCCGACTCGCACTCGGGCTGCTGGAGGAAGGAGGGTGTTGAAGAATTGCCCCTAGGGGGACCGGTCGGATATGGTATCGCCTTAGGGCCCGGCCTCCGGGCCCGGCCCTCACTCGGATCGTACCCGGGGTATCACGGCATAACGGGAGGAACGCTTGGGTCACCGCTCGCGCCGGGATGGCGCCGCGCGCTTTGGAAGCTGGTAGGGTGTCGCTATTGTGGACTGGACGTAGGGGAGGACCTGAGAAGGGGTGTGTTTGGCTCGAGAGGACGGACGCGCATGTCGATAGGCTTAGAGAGGGATATGCCCTTGCGGCCTGCTTAAGGTGCAAACTTCTATTTGGGTGGCTAAGGACTGGGCGGTGGCGAGCCGGTGGTCTGGACGCCCGCTAAAGGGGCTGGCTACCCCTTTGACTATTAGGACCCCTAGGTACTGAGAGGGCTCCAGTAGACTCTCTCTCCCTGTTTTGGGGAAAAGGTTAGGGATTGCGGACTGTAGGAAATAGAAGTATAGTCACACAGACGAAGGAAGTAGCAGCCAGGATCTTCCAGGCCTGGCTCAAGACGGTGCCAAAAGAGCATACTATCATCTACTCAGATGGCTCTAAAGCCCCTGATAGCGCTACAGGATTTGGCTTTGTTATCTACCGTAAGAATAAACGCATAGCCCAGGGCTGCGGACGCCTCGGCATAGCAGAAGTATTTGATGGCGAGGCCGAAGGGGCGAGGGCAGGGCTGCGACGGGCCCTCCTTACCTCCCAGGGCCAGCCTATACATATCTGTATCGACAATACCAGCGTTATCCAGGGGATCCGAGGCATGGCCCCAGACTCCTCACAAGCTGCCTTCCTTGAGATCCAAGAGGCAGCTAGGATATACAACATACAAACCCACCGGTCCCCAGGGCACCAGGGTATCAAAGGAAACGAGGAAGCAGACATCCTAGCTAAGGAGGGCACAACCCTGCCAGTCCCTAGGGGCCAACTAGCTACCCTATCAGGGATCAAACGGCTTGCTAGAGAGCGAATATACCGCCAGCATAGAAGATGGTGGAAGCAAGAGGCAACGCCCTTCTACACCCAACTAGGGCTTAAGGCTTTCCTCGCCTGCCCTCCTGAACTGACCCTGCCACGGGCGATCCTTCACCATCTCCTAGCAGCCCGTTCAGGGCATGGAGACTTCGAGCAATATCACCAACGCTTCAACCATACAGAAGCACTACCTACCTGCTCCTGCGGGGAGGCAAAGGCAGTAGACCACCTAGTCTACTGCCGAAAGACCTTAGTGAGGCGGCTTCAGTGGCCCACCCTCCAACCTTCTAGTTCACAGGAGCCTATAGGGCCTATAGGATCTCTTGAGCAGTACTATAAGGGGCTAATTACTGATCATGAAGGCTTCCAGGCCTTTCTCTCCGTGACAGACTTCTTCCAGAAGATCTGCCCGCGGTACTAGGGACTAGGTCTTGACCTAGACCTTAGTAACAACCCCCTCCTCGTAGAGGACCGGAAGACCACAACGGAACTAGGGAACCAGCGGGAACTAGGGACGAATAGAACACATAGTAGCCCACGGGCAAGATTTGGAGGACGTTAGGAAGAGGCGTATACTGTAGAGTATATAGCTTGAGCCGGCGGCCCTCCACGCCATATACCCCTCGGGAGGTCGGCCGTAAGGGCGGCCGCGCCCTTGCCGCCACGGCGTTAAATATAACAACAACAACAACAACAACAGAGACCTCAGCCGCTGGGCGCGCGCAACCCGTTTCTTCGATTGCCACACTAGATCTTCGTCCGTCCAATGGTCCCTAGCCCGTAGATCAGCGGCGCCTGCATTTCCGCGGCGGCAGCTTTCTCTTGGGTGAAATGCCCTCAGTTCGGCGTCCCCTACCGTGATGAGACGGCTTGACTGAGTGCAACTGGGCATTCATGTTGGCAACCGTCTGGTGCCAGTCGGACATGGCCCGCACTGTAGAGGTAACCAAGACATTTTGCCGTCGAAGGCGGACGTGATTTGGAATGTTGACCAGCAACGAAACCAGTAAGGATACAGCGCCTGCAACGAGTAGTTCCGCCATGGGGGTATAGCTTCCTCTTGAGCTAGTCATACTTAAATACCCTTCGATTCTCCTTATAGACAGCGGTACCATGGCTCGCTGCGGCATCAGATGTCATGCTTAGTCATTAAAAACGTTCGTCGAGTCAAATGTACATAGCACTTTATTGAAGAATGTTTGTCACTGTGTTACGGCATGCATCTGTCAAATTGTGTCATTGTGAGTGCTCCGATCTGTAGTGTACAGCCGAGACCCGGCGTAGTTGCGCTAGCTGGATGGCTGGTCAAATCTTGCTAAACATGTCCAAGGGCCAACTTAGATGGCGTGCCCCTGCTCATACAATATCGCAGATCCTTATTTATAACCACCTTAATGGATGCCGCAAGGTGCGCTATGTTGATTTGATTCTGTTGGAACGAATGTGGTCGAATTTAACATAGGTGGGTCCGTCACGCCATTATACAAACACGTGCGTATTAGCTCTTGCCTACCCCTGCCCCGTCTCGGCGTTGATTGGATGTGACACAGAGTGGAGATCCTATTGATCCACTTACGTATCTGTTCAGAGCTTAGGTTCCTGCGGCATACGTAGCCCGGCATACCCGGCGTAACCCGGCGTAACCCGGTATAACACACCATGCCCCAAACAGTTCAGTGCCCCCACCAGCAATCCACAGCCACTGTCACCTCTGATACACGAAGTGGACGGACCCAATGGAGAAGCGAGATTGCGGGCTTTCTGACCGTTTATGACTGGCACATCACTTTTAAACTGTCTGCTGTCCACATTGTTAGCTATGGAAGTTGGCCAAGCCTGCTGAAAAGAATGTATGGGCGAATACGGACATGATAAGTCTATGCTTCTTCAGTTTCTGTTGCTTCTCGGTTTTCTTTTTTTTTCCTTACTGGTAAAATCAGCTTTCATAATTAGGCTATGCTTAACCTAGCTATAGCTACCGTTTCAAGGAGTCCGGTTTTTTGCCCGGATTGTGCGTATGGATGCAGGGGGTCAGCCAGTCGTTACAGTAAGAAAAGGCCAGCTGCAACCGGTATATCAATGTGGTTATCAAAGGACAAACACCATAGCTATAACCAACAGCCGCTTATAACGACGCACTACACCAAGACGTCCAATGTTCACTCTCAGGAACAGCGGCAGCCGATTCATTGCTGTTGATGAACCGCATCACAGTCGGCAGCACGCCGTGTACCCCAAGAAATAAATAGGCTGCAAGTTCCGCCGTCTCTTCTCTATAACACCACTACTAGCAGCTGAGCATAGCCTCATCATTTCACTTATCGCCTATTACACATAGTTCTTAGCATGGCTGCCAACTCAATTAGCGACGCCTTTTATGAGGTTCCTTTGCTGGCTAATGGCGATTTCAGCTCCCCCCCCAGACAATCTCAACGAAGTCTTGGGAGCTATGAGAAAGACGCGTTACGGAACACACGACTCTGAAGCAGCATGTGACGGAGAGAGGGGTGGAGGGGGACAAAACCAAGCGCTGGCGCAGCTGCACTTGGAGAGAAAAATTCAGCATCTGCTTCTCTACATCTCGAAACTGTCGGAAGTACAAGGCAGACGACCGGCGGGCCGGTGTGAAGTTCAGCTCGAGTCCGGAGATACAGACAGCAGCCGGTCGGAGGTTGGGTATTTTGGTTGACTTCATTTTGCCGCATTCCAGTGGATGACCGTGCATGGATAATGATGGATGCTCGGTGCTTGGGCGAAAGGGCAGCTGCGGCATTTGGTCTGGGATTGGGTGTGGATTCTCGCATCGGCTGTTTGGAAACAAAACTTGATTCGCACCTTCTGTAACAGCAGAGAAATAGAACAATCGCCTTCACCTGTAACCGTAGAAGACTTATTTCTTCACTCCGCTTAAGTGCTGCTTTAGATTCAGGCGGCAGCCAGGATATATACTATACAAATCCACTGGTCCCCAGGGCACCAAGGGATAAAAGGAAACGAAGAGGCTGACAGCCTAGCCAAGGAGGGCACAACGCTGCCGGTCCCTAGAGGCTTACTGCCAACCGTATCAGGGATTAAGCGGCTTGCTAAAGAACGCAAACAGCACCGGCATAGGAAATGGTGGAAGCAAGAGGCATCCCCCCGTTATACCCAGCTAGGGCTGAAGGCCACCCTTGGCTGCCCTCCTGAATTAGCTCTACCAAGAGCTATCCTTCATCATCTCCTAGCAGCTCGATCGGGCCATGGGGACTTTGAACAATATCATCAACGCTTCAACCACACAGAAGCACTACTTACCTGCTCCTGCGGGGAGGCTAAGGAGGTGGACCACCTGGTCTACTGCCGAAAGACATTAGTGAGGAGGCAACGGTGGCCTACCCTCCACCCTTATAGTCGGCGGGAGCCTCTAGGACCTGTGGGCTCTCTAGAGCGCTACTTTAAGGGGCTAATCATCGACTCAGAAGGCTTTCATGCCTTCCTCAGCGTGACAGATTTCTTTCAGAAGATCTGCCCGCGGTACTAAGAGATAGGCTGCAGCCTATCTCTAAGCAACCGGAAAAAAAAAATGTTATAACGGAACTAGGGCACCAGTGGGAACTAGGGAAGGATGGAACACGTAGTAGCCTGCGGGCAACACTTGGAGGACGTAGGAAGCGGCATGTGCTTAGAGTATATAGCTAGAACCTGCGGCCCTCCACGCCATATACCCTTCGGGAGGTCTGCCGCAAGGGCGTTTGCGTCCTTGCCGCCACGGCGTTAAATATAAAACCAACAAACAAACAATTAAGTGCTGCTTTCACTATGGTATGACCTCGAATGCGTATCAGTCTGATCATCTTTGTGGCCGGCAAGCTAGGCCTAACCTCGTCTGAACGAGGTACTGCCATCACCCTTTATAGACCTTTCCGGCCACGTCCGATCCTGTTGTACCACTTCACCCTGGGTCGCCCAATCGGCGTGACGGACCTGTCAGCAGACTCCTCTCTCTCAGCTATGCGCCATGTCTTATCAGTAGAAGAGGCACAACGCAGATGATGGTCGCCACTACAGCAAAGACACTCGTCGCCCTGGATCACGTAGATCGATGTGCGTGTAGGCAAAGCAATATGAGTGCTTGAGTAAGGTTGGATCTGCCTTGAAAAGAGCGGAAGACAATCCGGCGTCTAAGTGGTGTGATAATGAGTAAAGTAGGCTGTAACAGACTTGCCGCACTGGTTTCTAACAGAAACATCACAGCTGTTTGTTTGTGCAGTTCCCTCTCCCCATGAACAAGCTGCCTGAATTATGTGTACATAGCTCGTCTGCGCCAGTTTGAAAGACCATCCGTCTTGTTCTGCCTCCTCAGTAACCGCGCCGTGGTGACCATCACCTGTAAACTTGACAGTAAAATCTTTAATCAGAGGAAGACGGCTTGAAATTGGTGACAAGTCGTCGAACGAAATTGTGCATGCCCGCATAGATGTATTGCTTCTCTTACATGCCTAAAGTGCTTTTCGCTCCAGCTTCTTTGCTGCCTGTCCTACTCAACTGCTTGACCCGTTTGCGCCCACCTCCCCTTCGACCCTTGCCTTTGACTGCTGTCCGCTGTCGCCGGAGATGCGGGCTGTGCGCATCTGAAAAGTCCGCATTCGTCATCTTCTGGCCTTCGTAATGCCTGACGAGCTCGGGAAACTTGCGGATCATTCGCTTATAAGGCTCTTCCGACATCTCTGGGGAGCCTTCCCAGAGAACCACCAGAAGTTTGCCGCCTTTGGGCTTCGTTATATCGCCCATGACCCGGAGAGGGTACCAGTGCTCGTCGCATTTCCGACCCCCAACGCTTTCCCAGTACCGGTAGAGGAGTTCCGGCGCTCCAAGCTGCACAAAGCCCTCGGGTTCCCAACGGTCGACGCGTGCGCCGGTAGATGATACATAGCAGACTTTCATCTCATAGCGGATGTAGCGTGAGCCCGTTGAGCGATGTCCTTTGATGGCAGCGCTAGAATAATCAATCGGTTCGACACGACTCGGAATGCTGCTTAAGCTTGGCCACTGCTGCCATAGGATTCCAAGGAAGTTCATGTTCATGTTGCTGAGCCGGCCTGGGCGACAGGTTATCACGACGAATGGAACATTCCAACGTTGCGATTCCTCGTCTGTTCCAATACTTATACCGTGGATGACGGTATGTTGCTGCTAAGCCTACAAGCCAGGCTGCAGTCTTGCTTACTCCGTATGATACTCCATTAGTAGAAGTGGGTCTCGTTAGTTGAGCTGCATCGCCGCAGTCCATAACATAACACCCAGCCGATGGGGAAATGGCAGATGCGGATGGCAATCCTCCAAACCACACGTTTGACGAGGCGGCCAGGTTTGACCGACGACACTCGTGATGTGTCATGCAGCTGTTTCTGTTTGAGATTGGCAACCCGGGCGACCCGACCCACCAGCCTGAGAGCCCCTATAACTTGCTCTGTTAGGCGGCAGGCGGCAAGCGTCGACGAACCTCGCAATCATCCTCGGAATCGAGCCTACACAATGCAAACAGTGGAGGGATGACAAAGTTTGTATCATTAGGTCTTACAGTACTGCGGCAGACTCTCCGGAGTTGGATCTTCTGCACAATCTCCGACCGCTCTATGCAGCGATACAATAGGTTCAGCGGGGAACACAACGGAGAGTAAAGAATTCTTAGGCTGCCAGCTTGGAAACAACCCATGCGTTCAACACAGGGGCTGACTACAACAATAGATGACTAAGGCATATCTTTGCGCTCATCTATCGTCAAATTGGCGGGTTTCAACCCAGCGCGAGGGGATTTGTTACAAGCAGTCAACGTTATAATTAGTTAAATCAACACTAGGGTCTGCTTAGAGAAGCTGAGGCATAACGCGTAAAGCAGTATCACAATGTCGCAAGAGTCGTTCAAGATAGGCCGGGGTTTTCAAGGGTTATGGTTGTAAGGGTCTAGGACAAGGTCGATGCCATTGGTCTAGCCTACTACTACGAGTACAATAAATCTTCTTGAAGAACAGGAAACAGAACCGTATCCTCCCTATTTCCTGGGCATTCTTATAACCTTGCTATTGACCTTGTCGATGTTCCTGGAACCTTCTAGCAAATGCGCCATTGGATTTGGTGGGTCCAATGAGTCGTGGCTGAGGGTCTTGCCGAAGGCCGAACACCGGTCCATAGACCGTGACAATTTGGGCTCATTCTGACCTTCTTCCGTTTCCTGGCCCTACTGGCATCAACCTCTGCTTGGAGTGCCTCAATCTTTCGCTGGGCTACTGCTAATTGGTATGCCTTCTCATCAAAGCCCTTCTGAACCTTCCGAAAAAGCAGGCGCTGCGTATGCTCATCGTTATCCAGCTTTCTGAACAGGCTGAACTGAACCTGAAGCTCATCCCTCTTCTTGGGGGTTGACCAAGGGACTGCTGATGTATCTGCCGCCCATTTTTCGCTTGCTTTACCATCAGAGAGCCCTTTACAGACCTGACCAGCTGGTTTGGCAGGGGTTGACGTGTTAACAAGCAGCAGAGGGCTCATGAGGGGTCTGGCCATACTGACAGGCCACAAACCAGTCCATTTCCAGCCACTGATGATGTTCTTGCTTGTCAGGGCTGCCTTACGCGCCTTGCCATAGCATATAACGAAGTTTCTCTTGCCCACAACTGTACCAGCATCCCATTCAGCCAGTAATCCAAGCTCCTTCTTATATGCTGCCTTGAGGGGCCCAAAAACCGACTGATCAAGTGGCTGAAGGACGTGTGACGTGTGTGCTGGCAAGAACAGCAAGTGTATCTTGTTCCTGAAGCATGTATACATAAATGCAGTAGTCTCATGGCTTCCATGACCATCTAAGATCAATAATCTGACCTCTGAGGGGTCTGCTGGCTGGGTTGAAGGGATGAAGACCTCTGTTAACCACTTGACAGCTGTAGAGTCTGAAGTCCACCCGTTTTCTGTAGCTGTGAACTTCCAGGATTCGTATGGCGTTAGATCTAGAGGAAACCACTGCTGTTGGACATTCTTGCCCTTGTATATAACAAGTGGAGGCAGTGCCTTGCCAGTTGCAGAGATACACTCGATCAGAGATGTCCAAGCACGCGATCCAGGCTGTTTCTTGCGGATAGAACGAGTTTCTGATGATCCAAGGACAAGCCCATTTGATCCTCTGCCTTCTAGAATACCAGTCTCATCCATATTGTATCGATTGGAGGCCTTGATGGCCATGATCTCAGGTACGGCGAGGTGCTTGAACCATTGCCTGATGACATTAGTTGAAGCTCCATTGATACGCTGGGAATCGATTGCTCTGCTTCTTTGGACCCTTACAGATGGGTTTCTCTTAATAAAAGACTGCGCCCAGTTCTTTCCGAGAGGCTGGGAGTCTCCATGGACCTGTAGGATGCGTTCAGCAAAGTCCTTGAGTTGTTGATGAGTGGAGGCAGGCCTAGGGCAGCCTGAATTCGAACCCATTCAGCTAAATGGCTTTCCTGGCTTGCAGAGAGCCTTTGCAGATCAGAAAAGGCTATATCCCTTGCCTGATGACCCTTCATACGATTTTTCAGCGTTGATCGTGGTATACCCCATTCAAATGCAGCTTTTTTTACGCTGGTACCGCGTGCAATGGCTTCAAGAGCCTGGTTGATGTCATCTTCGGTATATTGAGGCATCTTGATTAAAAGAAGATATATACGAAAGATGAAGGCGATTGGAGTAAAATTGGTGAAGTTGTGGAAGATTGAAGTTGGTGGTCATCATGGCGGTGACGCATTTTTGGGATGGCCAAATGTGGGGGGTGGCCAAAAGTGGGTGACGGACGTTATCCGTTGACTTCCACCGCGGACGGCATGAAACAGTGCCGAACGGCCTGCGCTGTCGACTGAAATTATTGCTTCCTCATTGAAAAATGCTTGGTGAAAGATAGCCCTGTCATTGCCACTTGCAGCAGCTCGATGAATTTGGTCGCTCACCGCGCTTGTTGATTTGAGTCATTGCCTTTTCGTTGTTCAAAAAAGCAATAGAATTTGTCCATCCGTCTGGACACTTATTGCAGGCCGCAACGAGATGTGTGTACGTGTCTTCTGTGCCAGTTACTGTGCAATGTTCTCTCCATGGCTGTTGCAATTGTAGAACCCGACCAAACAGGAAATTTTGCAACGGTGTGGTTCTCAGACAGGAGAGCCAGATGACATGCCGTTCACCCACTAGCCGTCCGGCTTCTCAAGTCTGCTCCGCATTCGGCTAATGCTTTTATACGACGCAATGCGTGTGTCTCATCTTCCAACGTTGCTGCCCAGTGAATCGGACGAAGTTCATCGAATTCCTCCGTATTACACTCGACAAGATTGTTGTTATGGCTCAGTCTTTGAATATCAGAAGGTATTGAGTCAAGTACCGCTTTGATCATATTTGCATACGGCCTTTTGTTTTTGGATAGGTCTGACACAAGTTCAATGTGAATACCTTGTGCATTGATCTGAGTCGTAACCCTGGCACCATTGGAAGACCGATTTTCAGAGTAATTCAATTCGCACAGAAGAGGATCTTCATAGCAAGATTGACGAGTTATTATGTCTATGTCATCAATTATGCTGGCAGAGGTGCTGCTGTCGTACTCTGACCCAAGTGCATCATCTCTTGTCTTCCTGAGCTTCCCAAATTCAAAAGCCGAGGCAATAGAATGCATGTCAAACACACCAAACACTCCGAAATGTACGAACACCCTGCTTGTCCATCTCTGATCTTTACAATGAGAGCACCATTGTCAGAATATATTGCTCCACCAAGTAGAGTAGATTCCTGACTTGTCCCTACTCTCGGATTGTCTTGATAAACTTTGATGATATCTTTTCCTTCGTATGGGAGCTCATACTGGCAAGTTTTCCACTGGACACCAATGCATCGCAACCCTAGGAGCATATCAACCTTTGGGAACTGTGTCTTGTGCTTAAATCCGAATCGGAGGATAACTATCGATTTCCCTGACCCAGGCCGATAAGTCATTGTGATGTTTCGATCATTGATGAAACGATGCGGCGGATGAGCATCAATAACCAAGAATGATAACGGAACAACATTCGTTTGTATCTGAAAGCGTGGTTTGATCGTAATCTCGGGCAGATTGTAGAAAGGCTTTGGTCTGACATCAATCTCTTTTAATTCGCCTTCGCTTGCCAACTCTTTTATAGTGTTGCTGAAAAGTCGAACCCCATGCCCTGAAGTAGGGATTCGAGCGTATTGATCGCCCCACAAACGTCTCAGAACTATGCATACTTCTTCTCGTATGTACCCCTTATGAGATCTGGAGACGATGCAATTAAGCTTGGCGAAATAATCATCAGTTTTCGTTCTGATGGGAAAGTGCCGCGCACTTATTTTGAGATCTTGGCTGGTGATCGTTAATGAAGAGCTCTTTCCAGTCACCCATGGTGAATGAGGGAGGACGTGGTCTATCCCAAGTCGAGAAAAAGCCCTAGGGGATTCAACAAGTAAGCCGTGAATTGCATCCATCTTGGGTTCGGTTTGGGGTTTTCTTCCTTCGGTTGCCCAAAGAAAAATTAAATGATCGCCGTCCTGTCTCAATATCTCTTCTTGCAGACGCATAAATGCTCTGTGTCCTTCGCCATACAAAAGGTGCATGTTGACGTTGGACAGGCCAAGCAAACAATATGCCACGTCTTCAAGTCGTTTCGTATGTCGTGGAGCAGCCCGGCGCATCCTGTCAGCCACATTGATTTCACTCAGTGGCATATTGCCCGCTAATAAGTGTGCATCAATTCCGGTGCTAATTAAGAGACGTTGGCAAAATCCGAGCTGGTCGGCCTTTTGGAGGTCAGCATGTGATCCCAGCAGACATGGGGCTATGCAACAGACCTTTTTGCAGCCAATGTGTGACCAGTTATAATCATTGAATTCCACAACTTGAGGGGCGATAAGTTCTTGGAAGGTCCAGCCTAATGTGAACTAGCTTTTTGTTCAAAGCTACTCGTACCAACAATATCTGAGAGATAGGCATGACAGACGCCGGCTTTCTTTACCATTCATAAACGGAGTTGATCGGCTCGGATAATTCAGCACTGCTCTGTTTGTTAATACAACAAGTATCTAACTAAGCGTAGGTGTGACACTGCTTCCTCGCGAGTATTGCTGCATTTCGTATTTTGGATAGAACAGACGAGGCTTCGATTGTAGTTTCGCCTCCCCATGATTTGGTAGCAGGATGCGAGCTTTCACATAGGGCATTGAAACTCAAACGTGATCTCACCGTTCTTCTAAGTGTGCGACAGTATGGCATAATATTCAGGAGGCTTTCCAAAAATTTCAACAAGATGGAGAGATTTCAGCGTCAGTGATGTTGAACAGCCACATCGGCTTGCTGAGAGTAGAACGTAATACGTTCCGATTAGTCGACGGCAGACGAAGCGTCCAAGCAAGCAGGAGAGCCGTGTGGCACGGTGAACGCGAAAGAAAAGGTGAGAATGAAGACAAGTACTGGATTGTGACGGGCCTAGAAAGAAAGACACAATTTGAGCAGTACTGAATAATTGAGCTTATGTTAACTGAGAATAAGAGGCAGGTGTCGCTTTTGGCTGCAGCACAGCTTTTTGTTATCCCTCGTTTCTCCCCTCTTCCTCTCTACCCCGCCCTTCACGTGCCGCACAACTCGACCTCTGCAATCCTTCTTCCTTGCCTGTTTCACCCGCCAAGCCAAGTTGAGACCTTTGTAGACGAAAAGAATCAGGTAGTTATTACTACCAATCCCCAGGCTACAAAGGGCTCCGGCCCACTACACTTCCATCATTGTTCATCGGCCCACGCGAACTGAATCATACGATGATGTCGGCCTCCTTGGATGCAGAGCCAACAATCACGGCTCACGGGGACGCTACCAATTCTCAATGGTAAGTGTGAGGGTACGGGCGATTTCGGTTTCAATCGGCGAACCTGTATCGACGAGTCTTGCAACCTGAAAGAATCAAAAAGGAGCTAGCACAGAGAAACAGAATGCGCACGCTGAAGTATTGCCTGTAGATCCTGGTTTAAGATGTGGATCCTGTGGGACGTGGGGACTTGGTTATCATCGAGCTTGGTGTCAGAACGACAGCTTGGCTACCAGGAAGTGAAGCCATGACTGTGTTAACTGTTTGTAATTCAGGATTATTGGCCAGCTGGTCAAATGGCTACATGACAGATCACTAGTATGGCCGCTAGCAGCATAATGAGTGTGGGATTCAGTTGTTAGACAAACGATGTTGATTTAATGCGATACTACTGAAGTCTATTGGTTTCAAGATGATTGTTTCGCTTGATTGAGGGATTTCCTCTTACCCCGGTCCGAGCGGGGTTCTGTCTTGTCCTGTTCCAGCCGTCCGCACTCATTTGCGTTTGCCCTTGCCGAAACCCCTGCAAAATGCGGTATTTTCGGGTCTTCTCACTCGCCTTTTTCGACCTCAATCGGTGCCCTTTTTCGCAATTTCCGCAGTGCGTGAGGTATGCGCCCGAATAAAAAAGATACCGCCGATATTAGCGGATTCAGGGTAATCGAATGGTACTCTTTTTATCCGCGTTCATCGACTTTTCATTTTTGGTCTTTTTTGAAGTGGTTGCTTAGCTAAGCGCGGCTAAAAATCGTCCAATTTCGCGAACTTAGCGAAAATGGGATATTTTGACCCGACTACCTCGGTAAAAAGAACGAAAAATGAGGAGTCGATGCACGCGAATAAAAAGTATACCGATCAATAGCCTTGATTCTGCTGGTTTTCGTGGTATCTTTTTTATCTGGGCGCATACCTCACGTACTGCGTTATTCGCGTTAGAAGTGGGCAAAAACGCGTTTTGCCCCCTAAAAGCCGTGTGAGAAAAAGGGCGTGTGAGGGCCTACTTGCAGGGGTTTCGGCAACGGCAAACGCAAATGAGTGCGACGCCCAAGTGGGTCGTTCAGCTGTTATCCTTGTTTCGGGTCGTAACACCCGTATGTAATCAACTTCAAGCAGCAACTTCACACGCAAGGTGTTTAAGTACACCTATTCCGGCATTCGCCGAGTACCGCTTCAGCATCATAACGTTGTTACTCGTTGCAGACCTACAAAATACGCTGATTATCTGGTGAATGCGCCTTGTCTCCAGTATGTCGAATGGTGTGCATATACAAGATCAGTTCAGTGTTATTTGTGACGCAATCTGCGAAGTAACAGCTACCCTCGTTTCTTGATGCGGCTAGGATTATGATAAAACGTTAGTTATGACTAAATGCCGTCTTCTGGTGCAATTGATAACTGACTATACTGTTGCAACTCTGTGTAAGGGTCTAGGACAAGGTCGGTGCCATTGGTCTAGCCTACTACTACGAGCATTCCAAGCTGGAGGAAAGAAGAACCATTCTGGGAAAGAGTGGTGCCCTTCTCATCTTTAAATACATGTGAGTCTTCTTCCAGAAGCTTCCATTGAGTAAGGGCCGACAAGGTTCTCATAACCTTCCACGATATTCTGTAACCTTCCAAAGTATTCCATAGCTGAGGGTCTAGCCGAAGCTTCATATCGGTCCATAGACCGTGACACTCTGGCGTGAACTCCGTCCCCAGCTGCCAGCTCCCCAAATATCCACACCAGACGAGGTGTTAAGTAATAAAGGACCGCTCAAGACAACAAAACACTTCGTGTCCATAGACACGCTCGTTAGCGCGGCGTGAGACCCACTGTTATACTAACAGAATCATCTGGGTCCTAAGAACAACAGCAGGTCCTACTGCGCTGATCCTGGATGCCGAGTTCGCTCACTACTCCACGGTCCTGGAATGTAAAGCCACATAAACCACCGTCTCAAGCACTCAAGTGTACACTATAGGTTCTGTGAACGTGAATGTACGCAAGGACTATTTAGGCCAGCGTCGAGTTTGATTGGATACGGCACTTTTCCGAAGCTGGTGTGTGTTTGATGCGGCGGGGGCCATTATCTCTGCTGGGCCTTCCTCGACCGTCACACACACTTTCCCTCAGCGCCAGTCACTCGAAGAACCTACTGGACTTCCCTCTCGCCTAATTTTTCTTGCCATCCACTGTTAGTGTAATACGTGGGATACCACCAAAATTCTTAACAGCGGAAAACCCTTCAATTCTCGCCTCCAGCGCCCTCCCGCGATGGCCTCGCAGCCTCCGGCGGGCTCTGGACCGATGCCGGCCTCCTCGGCCGGCCCTGATCGAGGCTCTGGAGCCCCTCCGGAGCCGTCCCCAACCTCAAGGGCTAAACGCCGCCGCGATACCGAGGCCCAGCCAGCCCGGCCCAGCCTCGTGGGAAGCCAGCCCGACGCCTCTACGACAACCCCCTTAACGGCTAAGGGACCCTCAACTGTGAATGGGACAGCTGCTGGAGCTGTCCTTACAGCCCTTAGTGAAGAGGCCAAGCTCTACGAAGCCCGAAAGGATGTCTTTATGGCTATCGCCCAGTCTGTAGACAACGTGGTCTCTTGCTTTGAGGGGCCTAGGAAGCAGATCGCGAAGGAGGCTACAACCTACGTAGTTCAAGCCTTGAAGAGGATCATGGGGAACGGAACGGCGGCCCCGACCCCGAGCCGGAATTGGGCTAAGGTGGTAGCTTCGGCTGAATCTGCAGCTGCAGCCCCAGCCCAAGCCCCGGCCCCGGCCCCGGTCCGCACCCAAAACCCAATCCATCCCCAGGCTCAGACTCAGACTCTAGCCCAGCCAAAGGAGGACCTCCGGGTCTTTGCCCGCATCCCCGAGGAGGGCCTAACGGCTGCTAGGAAGCATGCCCCTTTTGCCCTCCGCCGGAAGGTCTGCCAGGCCCTTGGCCTGCAGCTAGCAGATATCCCACATATCTACCACATCGCAACTGGCTACTCACTGAGACCCCTGAATAAGCAGGTTCAGCAAGCCCTCCTTACGGACAAACAGAAACTAGCCGACAGTCTTGGAGCCTATAAGGTTGAGACCCCTACTAAGTGGTTCACCTATGTTGTCCCACGCTGCCCTGCTAAGCTATGGACTATCGATGGGGATACCCTCGACCCAGCTACTCTAGTTGAAGAGGAGGTCTTTGCACAGACAGGATGCAAGCCTATCCGGGCCCGCCAATCCCAACTTGGCGTGAATCCTATCACAAACGAAGTCTCTTGGATCATCTCCTTCTCTGTAGAAGTACTACCCTTCAGGCTCTTCAACCAAAGCAGCAGATCTCAGCTTATCCAGAAGAAAAAGACCCTCATCAGACATGACCCTGGTTGCCAGGGATATCATTCAAACCGGTACTGTAACCGACAGCCACTCTGTAGCAACTGCAGCAGGCCCGCAGGCTCCCATGAGACCTGGCCCTGCATAGCCAGACCGAAGTGCGCTAACTGCGCCGGCCCCTTCCAAGCCAACCATAAGGACTGCCCAGCAAGGCCCTTAGTGGTTAACGGCTCCCCCACCCTCCCAGGCCGGAAGGAACTCTCCCGGATCCGTAAAGCTGGGCAGAAGGCCTATGAGGCCCTCTATCAGAGCAGTCAGGCCGGCACCCACGCCCGCAGCACCCAGCAACCTAGCAACAGCCTGACGAGCCCTCAGCCTGGCTCTAAGCGACCACGAGCCCCTACCCCTACCCAGGACTCAATCATCGTAGCGGACGTTAGCGATACAGCAAGCTCTAGCAGTATGGAGGAGGACGAGACTGAGGCTGAAGCAGACGTCTCTGACAGCAACCCTATCCTACCACCACTACCTACCCAGCATACCCCAGCTACCTCAAGCAGCAGGGTCCAGCGGGTAGCTCAGAAGCCTGATTATAACGTTATTAATGCCTACACCCACCTCGACCTCGACTCGGAGCAGTAGGCTCAGGACGGCTACCCCACGGATATTACGGGTCGCCCAGTGTAACGTGGGGAAGAGAGCCCAGCTCATACAGCTCTTCTAGAGCTCTGCTGGGCAGATCAGATCGATATAGTCCTGATCCAGGAACCCTGGATAGGCTATAGAGATAAGATGCAGATTAACACACACCCAGGCTTTAACTCCTACGTACCAGTTGACTTCTGGAACAGCAGAGACACAAGGCCTAGGGTTATGACCTACACACGCAAAGGTCTAAGGCTGCAAATACAGCAACAAAGGCCTACCCAATCAAGAGATATCTTGTGGGTGAAAGTTGGCGACCTCACTATTATGAATATATTGTAACGGGCTAGAGCCCGGCCGAGATCTCCGGCTTTGCCGGAGCAGCTACCGAGATCCGGCTCCGCCGGATCCACTATTCTGCTGTAGCACACCGCCTAGCCCCGGTCTGCATCACTGCTGCTAGGCGCCTATCCCTGTAAAGTCCTTTCCTCCTTCTTCAGCTTAGAATAGTCAATCGACGGCACCTCTACGTTGAACAAGCCTAGGGGCCAGCCCCTTACATATTCTAAGCTCGACAACAAAAGACGCTATACGAAACCTCACGAGAGCGATATGACGATTCGCTAGAGGGTAGTGCAAACGAGAAGACGCTATACGGAACCTCACGAGAGCGACACGACGATTCGCTAGAGGGTAGCGCAACGAGAAGACGCTATATGGAACCTCACGAGAGCGGCACGATGGATCCGCCAGAGGGTAGCGTAAACGACGCGATGAATGCTGAGATTGATCGCCGGATCAACGAAGCGGTCAACGCAAGCGTCCGTCCTCTTCAGGACCAGATGGCCCAGCAGACGGCCCAGATGACGCAGCTCTTGACAGCTCTGAATGGGCTTATGTCAACGGATAGAGCAACCCCTACGCCGCTTGCGAGCAGCGTAACGACCCCGTCCACAGCCGATACAACTATACAGGCAACGAGCGACGGTATAACGATGGCAGCTAGAGGGCGGAGGAAACATCAAATACCAAACCCACCAAAGTTTAGCGGCATACGTAAAGATTTCCAACGTTGGTTCCTAGAGATGAAGGGAAAGATACGAAGAGATAGGGAAGCTTTCGACTGTGATGCCGATATATTCGCATACATCTACGCAAGGCTGGAAGGCACAGCTCAAACCATGGCGTCACCCTACTACGCTCAAGGCGGAGCAGATGGAGCGGAATCCTCCGATCAGTTTATGCAATACCTTGAGACTCGCTATGGAGATCCCAATGCAGAAGCCAGGGCACTGGATAGGCTACGTACTATCCGACAGAAGGAAAACGAAAGCTTTGCTACATTCCTCCCAAAGTTTGAGAAGGAGTTAGCAGAAGGTGGAGGAGGACACTGGGCAGACGCAGTCAGAATCAACTATCTGAAAGGAGCCCTGAACTCCACTCTGCGGGACCGTCTAATTAGTGTAATCGATCCCCCGAAAACCTACCCAGAATACGCCCGGGTCCTTATGATAATAGGGTCAGGGCTAGATAGTAGGACCTACCAGGAACGTCACGAACGACGACGATACCGAGATGCCGATGGGGACACCCTCATGGCTGGAGTCAGCCGGACTAAGGAGCCCAGAAGAGCCGCAAAGTCACAGCGCTACCGCAGCGACTCTTCCTCATCAGAAGACAACATAAGGCCCCAGAAAGATAACCGTAAATGCTATAACTGCAATAAGATCGGCCATATTGCTACACGGTGCCCTAAGCCAAGACGTTCAGGGCCTAAGAAGGTCAAGAAGGTTGAGAAAGCTAAGAGGCGAGAGGAGAGCAGCGATAGTAATGCTATAGAGGAGCTAGGAAGCTCTGAAGCTGAAGAGAGCTCGGGAAAAGAGTAACTCTAACGCGAAGTCGGGCGTTAGAGGCCAAGCCTAGTGACATTACAGAATGGAAGCAGTTCAAGCATCACATGAGCAGCAAATCAGCAGTGATCACTACCCGCATACACAAGGGCACTCAAGCAGACGCCCTAGTAGACACTGGGTGCGATCTATACTCCCTTATCGACCACGACCTCGCCCGTAAGCTCCGCCTACCGGTAGTAGACCGCTCTGAGCGGCTGCTAGGCAGCTTTAGCGACGCTACAGGCGCTACAAAAGCAACAGGTGTAGTTGTCTTCAACCTAGAGCTGTGTGGTTATGATGAGAAGATCTTTGCATATACCGTACGTAGCCTTGGTGACGACCTGTTCCTAGGGAAGCCTTGGATGGAGAGGAACCGTATTCTATACGATGCCGCTGCACAACGGATACGGCATAGGAGGGGTGGCGTAGACCTACGCTTAAAAGGCGAAGAAGAACCAGATCGAGTAAGGGAGATCAGAGCCGCGCGTCTCCTTCCAGGAGCTCCTTTCACTGCACTCTATAGGAGAGCACAACGAGACACCAAACGAACTGCAGGATACGAAGTCCGAGCCATCAGCCTAGCAGATATACAGAAGGCCCTTACGAAGAAGACTGAGAAGGCAGATCTAAAGGCCCTCCTTCCGCCAGCTATACTAGCTGAGTTCCACAAGCTGTTCCAACCTGACGAAGCCGCCAACCTTCCACCACATCGTCCTGGGGTCGACCATAAGATCCCTATCAAACAGGATAGTAGTGGTAATGAGACTGTACTACCATGGGGGCCGCTCTATAGCATGTCACGAGAAGAACTCCTCGTCCTCCGTAAGACCCTACGAGACCTACTGGATAAAGGCTTTATCCGCGCCAGCAGCTCAGAGGCATCAGCACCAGTACTGTTCGTACGTAAACCAGGGGGAGGGATACGCTTTTGTGTTGACTACCGCGCCCTTAATGAACTCACTAAGCGCGACCGATACCCTCTCCCCTTAATCCAAGAGACACTACGCACTGTTAGTGCTGCTAAGTGGTTCACGAAACTGGATGTGGTTGCAGCGTTCCATAAGATACGAATTGCTGAAGGAGAGGAGCATAAGACGGCCTTCAGGACAAGATATGGGCTATTCGAATGGCTAGTTGTACCCTTTGGGCTTACAGGAGCCCCCGCTACATTTCAACGATATATCAACGGAGTGCTTCGAGAGTACCTAGACGATTTCGCTACGGCATATATGGACGACGTACTGATCTACTCAAACGGCTCACGGCAAGACCACGAAGCAAAGGTTAAGCTAGTACTACGGAAGCTTGCTCTTGCAGGGCTCCGGCTAGACCCTCATAAGTGTGCGTTCTCTGTGAAGACAGTCAAGTACCTAGGGTTCATTATCACCGCAGGAGTAGGCATCTCCTGCGATCCTGAGAAGCTGAAGGCAATCAAGGAATGGGCTGCGCCAAAGACGGTTAAGGGAGTTAGAAGCTTCCTAGGGTTTGCAAACTACTATCGGATCTTCATCCCAGCATACTCAGAGATTGCTGGACCCCTTATATCTCTTACAAAGAAGGGCGTCCTATTCCACTGGGGTAAAGAGCAGGAAGTAGCATTCCAGGAGCTTAAGAGGATCTTTGCAGCCAAGCCTATCCTACATCAACTAGACCCTGAGCGTACAACCTACGTTGAGGCTGACTGCTCAGGCTTCGCCCTTGGAGGAGTACTGTCACAAGAAGATGAGCATGGGAGACGTCACGCAGTAGCATACCACTCGCAGCGGCTGAATGCCGCCCAGTTCAACTACCCAATCCACGATAAGGAGATGCTAGCTATTATTAGCTGCCTACGAGCATGGAGAGCGGAACTGCAGAGCGTCAATAAGTTCAAGGTTCTATCTGATCATAAGAACCTGAAGTACTTCATGACAAAGCAGAGGCTCACAGAACGACAAAGCCGATGGGCAGAGGAGCTGTCTCAGTACAACTTCGAGATACAGTACCGGCCAGGAAGTGAAGCAGTAGTGCCAGACGCACTCTCTAGACGCGAACAAGACGTACCTACGTCTCTAGAGGACGAGCGCGAACAAGGCCGGATTCTCCAGCTTCTTCCCGAAGTAGCCCTTACCTCAACGCGTACACGACGCGTAGAGGCAGCCCCATCAGTGCTTGTGTTCACCGACGATAAGGAACTACAGCAACTCTGGGACCAGACCCAAGGGCAAGACCAAGTCTACCAGCAGGCATATAATGCTGTGAAACAACGAGAAAGAAGCTTCCCTCCTAGCCTCAAGCTAAAGGTCCAGATTGCTGAGTGTGAGATCGATAATGGCAACCGACTACTATTCAGAGACCGGATCTGGGTACCAGGTAGCGAAGACCTAGATAGCGAGGCGAACACACTACGTACTCGTATCGTTCAAAGCAGCCACGACTCAGTACTTAGTGGCCACCCTGGTAGAGATAATACCCTCGCGTTAGTCAGTAGGCGCTTCTACTGGCCTGGCCAGTCACAGCTAGTACGACGCTTCTGCCGCAATTGCGATGGCTGCGGGCGAAGCCACATCTGGAGAGAGCATCGAAAAGGACTTCTGAAACCTCTACCAATACCGCAGCGTATACGAAGCGACCTCGCTATGGATTTCATTACCGACCTTCCCCTTACGGATAAGGGTGAGCGATACCTTTGGGTAATTATCGACCGGCTAGGAAAAGGCGTAACCCTTGAAGCTATGGAAAGTATGGAAGCTGAAGCCTGCGCTGAACGATTCCTGAGCTGCCACTTCCGCTTCCACGGCGTCCCTACTTCAATCGTGAGCGACAGAGGAAGCAACTGGACGAGCCGCTTCTGGCGGCAATTCTGCAAGCTTTTAGGAATAGAACAGCGGCTCAGTACTGCCTATCACCCACAGACTGATGGCGGCCCAGAAAGGATGAACCAAGAGATCCAGGCCTACCTACGCAATTACATTACCTACTCGCAGAAGGATTGGGCGAATAACCTCCCAGCAGCTCAACTAGCGCTCTGCAGCCGCGATAGCAGCGCTATAGGCATGAGCAGCTTCTTCTTAGAACACGGATACCACCCAGAGCCTGTCCGGGTTCAAGAGGCAGACCCAGAAGACCATGGGGGCCGTCGCGAGGACCTGGCACGCAAGTTGGTAACAAGGCTCCAGGACGTGATGGATATGGCACGGTCGACCCTTGCCTCAACGCAGCAACGCTATGAGGAGCTGGCTAACAGGAAGCGCCAGCCTACGGAGAGACTAGAAGCAGGCGACAAAGTCTGGCTTCACATGGGCCACTACAGGTCTCCTAGGCCATGCAAGAAACTGGATTGGTTGCACCATAAGTATACCGTTACGAAGGTTATCTCACCATACGTGGTAGAGCTTAACGTGCCAACGGCTATATACCCACGCTTCCACGTGGATACCCTGAAGCGTGCAGGTAACGACCCTTTACCTGGGCAAACGCTAGACGACGAGCAGCCGCCCCCAATTATAGATGACGAAGGCGAGGAGACCTGGAATGTAGAGAGTATCGACGCCGCCGCCTGGAAGCGTCGAGGGCGTGGGAGACGCCGTGAAGTGCTGGTTAAGTGGGAAGGATACGCAGAGAGAACCTGGGAGCCTATCGAGACGCTCCAGGGGACGGAAGCGATGGAGGCTTACGAACAACGTTACGGCCCTGCGATGAAGCACGACGGAGACCCAGCTCTAGCGCCACGGACGCGCCGCCGGAGGGGAGCGGGGAGGTAATGTAACGGGCTAGAGCCCGGCCGAGATCTCCGGCTTTGCCGGAGCAGCTACCGAGATCCGGCTCCGCCGGATCCACTATTCTGCTGTAGCACACCGCCTAGCCCCGGTCTGCATCACTGCTGCTAGGCGCCTATCCCTGTAAAGTCCTTTCCTCCTTCTTCAGCTTAGAATAGTCAATCGACGGCACCTCTACGTTGAACAAGCCTAGTGTTACGACCCGATATGCAGGAATAACAGATAACCAACCCACTTAGGCAGCGGGCGGCTAGGACAGGACATTTGTACTGCAGGATCACGGGAACAACAGGGACTCACTCGGTAAACGGAAGAACTATGGTCCAAGTCACGTGACGATAAGATAACGATCATATTGGATCAATATGATCCAACACGACTTGGGGGCCGAACGATCATTCTGGATCAGAATGATCCAGATCGACCCAAGGTACAAAGGAACATGTTCGGAATTAGACTTGTATATAGTATGACCCTGAGCCTGGCTCATGGTCAGACTTCCATAGCTCTTCAGCAATCAACTTAGTATTCATCCTCACGGATACTCTCAGCTTACCTTCACTGCGACTTACTTGTTGAGCCTAAGACTGATCACCTTAGCCTCTGAAGACCGATCTACTACAGCCTACCACCTGCGACCCAGACCACGACCAAGTGTACTGTTATTACGTCTCAATCCCCAGCTTCTGTTAGCAGACCCTACTGTCGGATAGCTGACCGTAACACTTTGATTGCTCCTGTTCAGTAAGTTGACCATTGAAACCTACTAACAGTACAGACAAGAATGTCTTCACGCGCCTCCGCCAAGTCACCCACTCCGGGAAGCTCTTCTTCCTCCAAACAGCCTGTCAAGAGCCTGGCTGAGGAACTCGAGGGAGCTCCGATGGCAGTGGACTCGGACGACGAAGTCACCCTCAAAAAGGAAACCTACGACAAGCTTCGAGCCCGAGTCAAGAAAGGAGACGACGACATTGCTAAGGTCCAGGCCATGTACAACGAAACCGCCAACGAACTCCAGGGCCTCAAACAGATGATCCAGGAGCTCGGCAACGGACCCCAGAGACTTACGGACCTCGAAAACGGAATCGCTCGCCTAGGAGGACAAGGCAGCAACCCTCTCATACAGGAACTACAGAACGAAGTCAACACCCTTCGGGCCGCTGCCAACATCGTCACTACCCCCACTGGAGGACGACAGAAACTCAAGCTCAGCGCCCCGATCACCTATGACGGCACCCCTGGACAACTCAAGTCATTCCTGATCCAAGTCAAGAACTACCAAAACTTCCACCATGGAGACTTCACCAGTCAAACCGAGAAAGTCGTCCATGCCGCCACTTACCTACGAGGACGAGCCCTCAAATGGTTTGAACCCATCCAGGAAGAATTCCTCAAGTACGAAACCCTGGACGAGTGCTCCACTGAGACCCGAGACATCTACAGCAGTTTTCAGGGATTCGAAGATGCCCTACGATCTCTCTTCCAGGACCCCGATGAAAAGCGACAAGCTGAAAGAGATCTCGCACAACTGCGACAGACTAAGTCAACCAAGGAGTACGCCGCCATGTTCAGACAGCTCAGCATTCAGCTCGACCTCACCGAGGAAACCAAGATCTTCATGTTCTATCAGGGACTTAAAGACGAAGTCAAGGACGAAATCGTCAAGATCGATCGCCCCGAAGACTTCCTTCAGTATGCCGACCTCGCAATCAAGATCGACAACAGGCTATTCGAACGACGCAAAGAAAAGGGCGAAAAACGACAAGGACCCAACACGGGACGCAAGTACCAGTGGCAACCCCAGCACAAGTTCAACAACCAGCGGAACGACAACAGACCCCGCAGCAACTGGAACAACAATCGACAAAGCACCGCTTACGGACAACACAGCGGACCCATGGATCTCAGCATGATGACTAAACCCAACGACAGGAAGCCTTGGAACCCCAAGTGCTACAACTGCAACAAGCAAGGCCACATCGCCAAAGACTGCAGACAACCCAAGAAACTTCCCTGGAAACCAGTAGCCGAACGACCTCGACAAGTCAACACGATTGCAAAAGCCTCACATGCATCCCAATCTTGGACCGGATGCTACGACGATGACTGCCGAATCCACCTCGAAGACAAAGAAATGTCAGGACACTACCCAAGGGACAGCAACCCTGGACGATCCGGATACGACATGAGTGCCCCGGATACTCGCCCCAGAACCCTGGCAATGATGCATTCCAGCAACAGCAGAGTCGCCAGAAAGCCAGTTGAACAACTCAACGAGATGCTACGAATCCAGCGACTAGAACCAATCACCTCACATGAAGATACCCGACAAACGCGTCTACGCCAACAAGAATCAGAGGAAGAACCAGAACATCAGCATGATCCTCTGACAGAACAACAACTTCTCAGTATGACCAGCAACTGGACTTTTGGAGAAGGCGAAAGTTCACCCTATGACTCGGACGAACCTCGCGATGTTGCCCAACAACGTACTCAGACAGAGATCACCTATGGGTTCACCCCCAGTGTGGACGACTCTAGCTCTGAAGAGGAACCTGACGACCAGGAAAACAGAATCAAGCAACTCCTGAAGCACCAGGAAATCGACATGCTTCAAGACAAGCAACAACGCCACTTTTACGGCACCTCGGCAAATCAGCGAGATCGGGACTACACCCCTCAGCTACACACGGAAGACCACCCCGCGCTGAGAAGCAACCACCGACTTCACCAAACCCTCTTCTGGCCCCAGTGTTTCCACGACAGATGCAAAGAACACATGGGAGAAAAGCACGACTACCAATTCTACCCCAGAAGACACAACGACGAGCCCATCCGCGAGATTTACTCGACATCCGCCATGATCGGATGGACCATGGTACTGTTTGAAGATAACCTCGCAGTCTTCAGACCCAGCCCTCAGTTTCCTATGAGACGTCAACATGACAACGACATGAAGTGGGACGAACGCCAACAAGACGAGTGCCAAGTACACTACCAAGAAAAAGCACGCGCATGGAGAGTCATGAAGAACGGACCAAGACCCCCGCAGATCAAGATCCGCGAGAACAGCCTCACGAAGGCACGACGAGAAGGAAAGCAAATTACCTACCCAGGACACTCAGGGCAGTCAAAAAACTAGACTCGCCTACCGACGAAGAACCACGACAGGCAACAAGGAAAAGGTTCATCCACCAAATGTCACAAGGACACAAGAACAACATAGAACTCGAAGTCACCATCAACGAACAAACAACACTCGCGCTGATTGACAGCGGAGCTGAAGCTAATTACATCGCCCCTCGAGCCATCAATAGGCTAGAAGTACAATGGGGAGGAAAAGAGCGACCCTATCAGTTACACACGGCAGAAGGAGAAGAATTCAAGTACGAAGGAGGTACCATCTACAATGAGACTGCGCCCCTCGAGATGAGCTACCTGAATCGAAAAGAAAGAATCCAATTCGACATTGCCGATCTAGGAACATACGACATAGTGCTAGGATTACCCTGGCTACGAACAAGTAACCCACGGATAGATTGGAGCAAAGGCCAACTCCATTGGGACCACGACGACTCAGTCCCTGAGCAGCCCTGTCAAAACCAGGCCTCAAACGAGCCGATACAGCAGGAAACAGCAAAACGATACATCTGCTACCTCAAGGCAAAAGAAGCCACGTCACAACCATTGACAACAACGGATCTTGAACAAGAGAATGATCCACTTCTGTCTATCCCAGAAGAATACAGAGTTTACGAGAAACTCTTTGCAGCCGAATTAGAAACCGGACTGCCCGAACACACCAGCTTCGACCACGAAATACCCCTCCAGAAAGGAAAGGAACCACGCTTCAACAAAATCTACGGACTCAACCAGACAGAGATGGAAGCCCTAGACAAATACCTCGAAGAAAACCTCAAGAAGGGATACATCAGACCCTCAACGTCACCAGCAGGAAGCCCAATCCTGTTCGTACCCAAAAAGAACGGAAAATTACGATTATGCGTCGATTATCGCATGCTCAACGAGATGACGATCAAAAACCGATACCCGTTACCCCTCATCGACGAAATGAGACGACTCCTCCACGGAGCCAACTGGTTTACAGCTCTCGACCTCAAAGGAGCCTACAACCTGATCAGAATGAAGCAAGGCGAAGAATGGAAGACCGCCTTCAGGACACGAAAAGGACATTTCGAGTACCTCGTCATGCCCTTCGGTCTTACCAACGCCCCTGCGACTTTTCAGAACATGATCAACCAAGTCCTACGCAAGTACGTCGATATTTGTGTAGTAGTCTATCTCGACGACATTCTCATCTTCTCACCAACACTTGAAAAACACAAAGAAGACGTGCACCATGTCTTACAAGCTCTCCAAAAAGCCAAGCTGTTGGTCGAACCTGAGAAAAGCGAATTTCACGCACAAAAAGTGGAATACCTCGGATTTACCATCACCCCTGGCAAAGTCTGCATGTCAGAAAACAAAGTCAGAGCCATCAAGGAATGGCCGGTACCCAACAACCTCAAGGAAGTCCAAGGATTCCTAGGTTTCGTCAACTTCTACCGCAAATTCATCAAAGACTATGGCAAGATCAACGCGGCTCTCACAAACCTCAGCCGCAAAGACACGCCCTTTACATGGGAAGAACCACAACGAACAGCATTCCAGAAGATCAAAGACCTCATCGCCAGCGAACCCGTCTTAGTCATCCCAGATCCGACAAAACAGTTCGAAGTAGAACCCGACGCATCCGACTATGCGATCGGAGCGCAACTATCTCAACGGGACTCAGAAGGACGACTACATCCGTGCGCCTTCTTCTCTCGCAAGCTCCACGGACCCGAACTCAACTATCAGATCCACGATAAGGAACTCATGGCAATCATTGAAGCCTTTAAGGAATGGAGACCCGAGCTCTCGGGAACCACCCACGAAGTACTTGTGTATTCAGATCACAAGAACCTTTCACACTTCACGACTTCGAAAGTGTTGAATAAAAGACAGATTAGATGGTCGGAATTCTTATCAGAATTCAACTTCCGAATCATCCACCGCAAAGGATCAGACAATGGCAAAGCCGACGCTCTTAGCCGAAGGCCGGACTACAACGTCCCGGTACCTGAAGAAACCCAGGTGATTCTCAAAGGAAACAACGACGGAGACCTCGTGCCAGCAACCAAACTCTTGATGATGGCTGGGCGATCTAGTACTAGCCTGACTAGCGAGCTAGACGACGAAGCTATCATGGAATTTCATGCTCGCCCCGCACACGGTCACCAAGGAATCACCAAAACCTGGAAACGACTACGACAACAATATGGAGAAAAGGTCACTAGAGAACGTGTGGCAAAAGCAATTAAGGATTGTGAGGTCTGCCTCAAAAGCAAACCCGCTAGACATCAACCTTATGGTATGCTACAACCTTTGCCTGTGCCGCAAACCGCCTGGCAATCCATATCCCTCGACTTTATCGTCAAGCTACCGAAGTCTCGAGAACCCCTTACGGGAACACACTTTGACAGCGTTCTTGTCATTGTGGACCGACTCACGAAGTACGCCTACTTCATCCCGTACAAAGAAGCAAGCAACGCCGAAGAATGTGCCTACACATTTCTTAAGTACATCATCGCCAACCATGGAACACCCAAGGAAATTGTGTCAGACAGAGACAAGATCTTCACCTCCAACTTTTGGAAGTCAATCATGTCACACCTTGGCATCAAACAATCAATGTCCACTGCATTCCACCCGCAGACCGACGGACAAACAGAACGAATCAACCAGATCCTCGAAACCTACCTCCGCGCCTATGTCAACTACAACCAAGACAATTGGGTTGTACTGCTACCAATAGCCCAGTTCGCCTACAACAGCGCAGTAGGAGAAAGTACCAAGGAATCCCCCTTCTACCTCAACTATGGATTTGAACCTACCGCCTATGGAGAACCCCGAGCAGGGCCAACTGCAATCAAGGCTGTCGCCTCAGTACGGCAAATCAAGGATATCCAGGAAAACACACGCAAAGAACTTGAATTTGTACGACAAAGAATGACAAAATTCAGCAACAAACGAAGGATTGAGGGACCAACCTTGAAAGAGGGAGATAGCGCCTATCTCGTACGGCGAAACATCAAAACAAAACGACCAAACGACAAACTCGACTACAAAAAACTCGGACCTTTCAAAATCTCACGAGTAATCTCACCAGTCAATTATGAACTCGAACTCCCGGAAACCATGAAGTGTCACCCAGTATTCCATGTCTCATTACTCGAACCAGCTCCACAAGGATCACGGACGAACGACCTCATCATCGTGGAAGACAATGAACCAGAATACGAAGTAGAACGAATCATAGACCACCTCAAAGAGCCAGAAGGGTATCGATACCTCGTCAAATGGAAAGGATACGGACACGAAGACAACACATGGGAACCAGCCAAAAACATCACCAACGCAGCAGAAGAACTCACGATCTACTGGCAACAACACCAAGAACGAGAAGTCACACCAGCACCTGTCATACTAGTCCAGAAGAACGCTGGATATAAGCGAATCAAGCACCCACATCGCTTCACCAAACCACCAACAGAAGCAGATCGACCGCGACAAGGAAAACCATTCATCCGCCTAGGAACACCGGAGAACAACTAGGAAACCTCGGAAGACCCCGCGTTCGGAGGAATACCCAAGTCCACAAAACCCGTACCCAGGGAAGACCAGTCCGACTCAGTCTGGGCCCCCCACAACGACAAATCCTCCATCACTCGGGACTCCTGAGCTTCCAGAGCACGCTCCTCGGCCTCCCATTCATCAACGGATTGCATTCCCCGACGAATCAAATCCGACCCACGCTCCTTCAAAAACCTCTTCTGTTTCCGAAGACGGGACAAACGACTCAGAGCAGCAGCAAGCTGAGTCTGCAGCACCTCCAACGCCTCCTCAGCCTCTTCCTCCTCCCGCTCCACTTTCTTTTGCTCATTAAAACAACGATTCACTATCAAGACAAGATCAGCGACACCAGGAAACACTAAGATGCCAAGGAACTCACGAGCATTTGCCACGTCACCACCGTCACAATTCGAAAAACCCCGCTTCACACACTCACCACAACGCTTCGAGTTGGTGAGGTCCATTCTGCACACTCGATTGTACTGAAAACAAGGGGAACAAGGCATTGCGTCGTAACCACGGTGATCGACCAGAGCACCAAGAGCCTTGCGATTGCGCTGAATCTGAGAACGACGAGTCTCACGAGAATCCGACTTCTGAACGCGACCTGACATGGTGTCAGCATCATGGATAAATCAGGAAGCACGATTGACGGGACCCCAACCTGGGACCAACGACCTACTTATGTTGGGTCTTGAGGACAAGACCTTTGGAGAGGGGACCTGATGTTACGACCCGATATGCAGGAATAACAGATAACCAACCCACTTAGGCAGCGGGCGGCTAGGACAGGACATTTGTACTGCAGGATCACGGGAACAACAGGGACTCACTCGGTAAACGGAAGAACTATGGTCCAAGTCACGTGACGATAAGATAACGATCATATTGGATCAATATGATCCAACACGACTTGGGGGCCGAACGATCATTCTGGATCAGAATGATCCAGATCGACCCAAGGTACAAAGGAACATGTTCGGAATTAGACTTGTATATAGTATGACCCTGAGCCTGGCTCATGGTCAGACTTCCATAGCTCTTCAGCAATCAACTTAGTATTCATCCTCACGGATACTCTCAGCTTACCTTCACTGCGACTTACTTGTTGAGCCTAAGACTGATCACCTTAGCCTCTGAAGACCGATCTACTACAGCCTACCACCTGCGACCCAGACCACGACCAAGTGTACTGTTATTACGTCTCAATCCCCAGCTTCTGTTAGCAGACCCTACTGTCGGATAGCTGACCGTAACACCTAGGGGCCAGCCCCTTACATATATATAGGCCGCCAGATGAGCCTATAAACCAAGCAACCAGCCTCCTTCTAGATTACCAACCGCCAGAGAGAGCCCTTATTGCTGGGGACCTTAACGCCCACCACTCCTCATGGGAACCTGGGTCCCCTAGCCGAAATCGAGGAGACGATATTGCAGAATGGGCGGAAGGCTACGATCTTCTGTTTATTGGGGAGGTTGGGGCCCCTACCCATACCCACGGGCATACCCTCGACCTAACCCTCTCAAATATCCCCTTTACTGAGGCTTATATCAGCCCACACCTACACCCAGGGGCTGACCACGAAGCCATCACAACAATTATTCCTATGAGTAGGGCCCAGGAACAGGGACGCCAGGCTAACCAGCTCTCAGTACCAGAGTCAGCCCTACCACGGCTGATCGACCTAGTAAAGGCTGGGGCTACAGCCTTACCTACTCTAGGGGAACTGCCCAGCCCAGCAGAGCTAGACACCCTAGCTGCCCAACTAGTCAGCCTCTTCTATACAGCTATTCAAGCTGTAGGCAAGAGACGGACTAATCAGGGTAGGGGAGCCCCCTGGTGGACAGAAGAATGCTCAGTAGCCCACCAAGCTGCTATTAAGGCTAGGCGCCAACAGGCCCAAGAACCTGGGCTGGTCATACCTCCCCCTATCCTAGAGGAACAAAAGGTCTTCTTAACAACCGTTAGAAGGGCAAAACGCGCCTACTGGACTACTAAGGTTGAAGAGGCTAAGACAGACCAAGATCTATATAAGATCATAGGCTGGCGGAAGTCAAGCCTAGCAGTTAAAGCTCCGCCTCTAATAGTAGAAGGAGACACGATCAGCAACACCTACGACAAAGCCCAAGCCTTACGAAAGGCCTTACTCGAACGGTTTAGCGCTAGAGATGACCTACCTGGGAACCCTTTTGCTATCCCAGTGGTCACAAGGCGTCTTATACCCTGGCAGGATACAGTTAGTATAGAGGAAGTACGCCAGGCTACTCTAACAGAGACTACAACCCCTGGGACTGATAGGATTACTACAAAGTTACTACAATGCACCTGGGGTTTAGTAGCTAGGCCTATACAGCAGCTCTTCCAGGCCTGCGTACAGGTAGGCTACTTCCCTAGACCCTTCCGCAAAGCGGAGGTTGTTATGATCCAGAAACCGGGGAAAACAGACTTCTCTAAGACTGGGTCCTGGCGCCCGATATCTCTATTATCCTGCTTAGGCAAAGGCTTAGAGCGGTTGATAGCAAAAAGGATGGCCTACCTTACCATCCTAGAAGGGGTCGCCAGCCCACAGCAGGTTGGAGCCTTACCAGGGAGGGCTGCAGTCGACCTGACAACCTGCCTAACCCATGAGATAGAGAGGGCTCTAGATGCAGGGCTTACAGCCACGCTAGCAACAATGGACGTTAAGGGGGCGTTTGACTCCGTCCTACGAAACCGACTTATTATCAGGCTACGGCAGCAGGGCTGGCCAAGCAGTCTGATCAGGCTGATCTACACCTTCACCTCTAGCCGAACAGCCCGGGTCAGGCTAGAGGATACTACTACAGAGGACTTCCCTCTATCCTGTGGACTACCACAAGGCTCTCCGCTGTCACCTATCCTCTTCCTGCTCTATATAGCTGATATCCTAGCTGATGATCAGAAGCTACGGTTTAGCTATGCGGATGATATAGGCTTAGTAGCTACTAGCCCCTCGCTAGAAGAGAACGCTACAACCCTAGGCCAGGAGATCACCAGTATCCTCAGCTGGGGAACAGAAAATAAGGTCGCCTTTGACCCAGCTAAGTGTGAGGCAATCCACTTCAGCAGAAAACATAAACAGACAACAAACCTACCCGATATCCAAGCGAGAGGCCTGACTATTAAAGCCTCAACAAAGCCTGTAAGATGGTTAGGGGTCTGGTTTGACAGGAGACTCACCTTCCAACACCATGTAGGAATAAAGGTAGCAGCAGCAAAGAAGGTAGCCTACTTCCTACAGCACCTTACAAACACAAAAGGGGGGCTCCCAGCAGCTGCAGTTCGAAAAGCAGCTATTGCTTGCGCCCTCCCGATAGCCTTATATGGAGCGGAAACCTGGTATGCAGGCCTGACTAAGCCAGCTCTAAGCAGCAACAACAGTACTAGTAGCAGTACTGCTTCACAGATAGCTACAGTTGGCACAGGGCAGAAGGGTCTAGCCTGTAGAGTCGGAAGAGTTATTACAGCAGCAGCAAGGGCTATCCTACCTGTCTGGAGGACCACACCAACCAGTGCCCTCATCCGAGATGCTGGCCTACCTACAGCAGAGGTAGCCCTCGAGGCAGCGCGACTACGCTTCGCTACACGCCTACAGAAGGTTGACCAACAACATCCCTTGGTCCCAAGGCTTCTACAGCCAGGGCGGCAGCAGACCAGGCTCCAAAGGACAGCTGGCCTCTTACCTAAGTGCCCAAGGCCAGCACTTCTACAGCCGCAATACCTCCCAGGGTCCTATAACCTTATAGTTACACAGACGAAGGAAGTAGCAGCCAGGATCTTCCAGGCCTGGCTCAAGACGGTGCCAAAAGAGCATACTATCATCTACTCAGATGGCTCTAAAGCCCCTGATGGCGCTACAGGATTTGGCTTTGTCATCTACCGTAAGAATAAACGCATAGCCCAGGGCTGCGGACGCCTCGGCATAGCAGAAGTATTTGATGGCGAGGCCGAAGGGGCGAGGGCAGGGCTCCGACGGGCCCTCCTTACCTCCCAGGGGCAGCCTATACATATCTGTATCGACAATACCAGCGTTATCCAGGGGATCCGAGGCATGGCCCCAGACTCCTCACAAGCTGCCTTCCTTGAGATCCAAGAGGCAGCTAGGATATACAACATACAAACCCACTGGTCCCCAGGGCACCAGGGCATCAAAGGAAACGAGGAAGCAGACATCCTAGCTAAGGAGGGCACAACCCTGCCAGCCCCTAGGGGCCAACTAGCTACCCTATCAGGGATCAAACGGCTTGCTAGAGAGCGTATATACCGCCAGCATAGAAGATGGTGGAAGCAAGAGGCAACGTCCTGCCACACCCAACTAGGGCTTAAGGCTTCCCTCGCCTGCCCTCCTGAACTGACCCTGCCACGGGCGATCCTTCACCATCTCCTGGCAGCCCGTTCAGGGCATGGAGACTTCTGTAAGGGTCTAGGACAAGGTCGGTGCCATTGGTCTAGCCTACTACTACGAGCATTCCAAGCTGGAGGAAAGAAGAACCATTCTGGGAAAGAGTGGTGCCCTTCTCATCTTTAAATACATGTGAGTCTTCTTCCAGAAGCTTCCATTGAGTATGGGCCGACAAGGTTCTCATAACCTTCCACGATATTCTGTAACCTTCCAAAGTATTCCATAGCTGAGGGTCTAGCCGAAGCTTCATATCGGTCCATAGACCGTGACAGCTCGTAGTAGTAGGCTAGACCAATGGCACCGACCTTGTCCTAGACCCTTACACGAGCATTCCAAGCTGGAGGAAAGAAGAACCATTCTGGGAAAGAGTGGTGCCCTTCTCATCTTTAAATACATGTGAGTCTTCTTCCAGAAGCTTCCATTGAGTATGGGCCGACAAGGTTCTCATAACCTTCCACGATATTCTGTAACCTTCCAAAGTATTCCATAGCTGAGGGTCTAGCCGAAGCTTCATATCGGTCCATAGACCGTGACATTAGCCTCTGACGACCGATCTACTATCAGCCTACGACCTACGACTCAGACCACGACCTCAGTGAACTGTTATAACGTGTCAATCCCCAGCTTCTGTTAGCAGACCCTACTGTCGGATAGCTGACCGTAACACTGCGCTAGGCTGGGCATCTTTAACATCCCTAGCACAGGGCGCTATCCCATCGACTGCTGCATGACGTCGGTGTATCGATATGCGAAGAAAACTGGGTCTCCAGCCTATTCCGACCAGTCAAAAAAATCGAAAAGGGCGAATTTGGAGAAAATGCGGGTCATCTTGTACTGACATCATACAGCAGTTGATGGGATACACAGGCGAGTTGAGGGCGGCATGAGTATGTGCACTGTACCTGCTGATGGATGACTATGGCTGAAGTGGAAAAAAATCCCGAAGCTGATTATTCTGGTTTGGATATATGTAGAGTCTTTTACAGTAAAAGGCGTAATGGGCTTCGCCAAATGTTGCAGATAACATGTTTAGTAGTGGTGGTGTGGAGCCGTAGCTTGTGTGGCTTAGCAGCTTACCCTCGTAGCCGGCAAGTAGTCACTGCGCAGGCGTTAACAGAGCCAGAATGCGAGAAAGCCAGAATTGGACGCAGCAAGTAATGATTACAGCTAGAAACGGCTTACTTGTTGACTGCAGGGTCCCTGCCTAACCAGAAATCGCTGGACGCCCATTTCTTCTGCCAGGCTGGTGTCCCATTGCTTTCCCTTCTCTCTCCTCAATTGTCGACGACACTTTGGTGTCAACTGTCATGATGACACCGTGCGTGAAGTGGCTTGTATTGGTAACAGGCTACGAACTATCTCTATCGGCTAGAAAACGAGCAGGCCGACTTACGTAAGGCGGGGCGCAGCGCTAGGATGCATACTCCCGTCTCGCACACCGCAACTGGATGTCGCACAGCAGTCCCTAATCAAGGCTCTGCTAACGCAAGGATTTCACAACAAGCTGATTGCCTCAAAAGCCTCATGCTCTGTGCGGACCGTTCAGAACACGCGCCTCGAGAAAGACAATCCGCTGCCGGGCTGACAGCCTGATCTCAGACTTGGGAGCATGATGACGAGCCAATCCATTTTAATACCAACCCCGCATCTGCTCAATTGTGAGTGGCAGGCGTTCTGCATCCTCTTCCACTTGGCACCACCGCGCGCCAATAACAACATCGCCATGCCCTGCATCAACAAGCTGTTGCTGCACCGCTGCAGACATACATATCATGGCATTTCTCAATTGGTTCTCGCGCTTCATCCAAGAGGCATGGTTAGCATGCTCTTCGCCAATCAATCGATAGAGCAGCCCCCGAGCACCCCGCTCCTATCTAGCTGACTGCTGCCAGCCTGATCTTGCGTCCAACAAATAGACGAGGACACCCGCCATGCTCCATCGCCTTGCTCTTCTTATCTCAATTCCCTTTCATCTTCCGTTACAAGCACTCGCTCATCTCAATTTCTCACTCAAACAAGTACTGGCTATGACTGATCCCAAAACCTACACTGTCGGTTGGATCTGCGCTCTTCCCACCGAGTTCGACGCGGCACAAGCCTTTCTCGACGAAGAACATGAGGACTGTCCCCCAGTTGCCCCAAACGATAATAACAACTATGCTCTAGGCAAGATTGGGAGGCATAATGTCGTTATTGCTGTCTTGCCGGATGGGGAGTACGGTACAAACGCTGCTGGGACTGTGGCTCGAGACATGCTGCACAGCTTTCCAAATGTGCGCATTGGACTCATGGTCGGCATCGGCGGAGGGGCGCCCAGCTCAAAACATGATGTGCGACTTGGCGATGTTGTAGTCAGCAGCCGCGACGGAGGCAAAGGTGGCGTCTTCCAGTACGACTTCGGCAAGGCAGTGCAGGACCAGGATATTTCCTTCCAGCATACAGACTTTTTAGACCAACCACCCATGCTGCTACGAACAGCTGTTAGCGCGCTCAAGAGTCGATATAAGAGGAAAGGCCATCAGCTGAATAACGCGATTGACGAGGCGTTGGAACGATGGCCTCGACTGCGGGGGGAGTACTCACGGCCTCCTCCGGCAAGCGACAGACTCTACCGATCGGAAATCATCCATCCGCAAACGTCAGAAGGATGCGCCAAAGTATGCAGCGATGATCCAACCCATATAATACTCCGAGCCGAACGAGTTGAACACACCGACGACCCTGCAATTCACTATGGGTTGATTGCCAGCGCAAATCAGCTCATGAAGAACGCTACAATCCGGGACAAACTGGCTGCTGAATACGGCGTTGCCTGCTTCGAGATGGAGGCCGCTGGCCTAATGAATCACTTTCCATGTCTAGTCATCCGGGGAATCTGCGACTATTCCGACTCGCACAAGAATAAGGCGTGGCAAGGCTTTGCAGCCATGGTAGCTGCAGCATATGCGAAGGATCTTTTACTTCAGATTGCGCCAACCAGTGTCGAAATTGAGAAGCCAATTGGCGAAGTGCTTGGTTCTAGTTAGTATTCTACACGCAGTTTACTGAGTAACGTCTAATATAGAATAGTTCACAAAGATGTACAGCGGTTGACCCAGACGACGGATGAAATGAAAACAGTGGTGGGGATGATGTGTTCCGAGCAAAGGTTTGATTAGGCCGCTTATCCACCCGAATGAACTCTATTCTAAGTTCTTTAGGGGTTTTCTTGTCGAACAACGTGGCAAAACCGAGGACCTATCGATTGCCCGCAATCCTCACTTCGTCGTACCGTTTCCTTCCGACCCTGATTTTGTGAACCGGTCCGACATCTGGAGATGGATTCAAGAGCAGTATGCGGGACCTGGGAGTCGCTTCGCTCTTGTGGGTATGGGCGGATTCGGGTAAGTCGCAATGGCTACACTGGAAGGTCTCTGCTAATAGAGCGATAGCAAATCCCAGATGGCTATCCGGTTTGCTCACCACCTCCACGCTACCTTACCCAAAACCAGCGTCTTCTGGGTCCACGGAAGCACGAAGGCGACATTCGAAGAGTCCTACCGCTCTATAGCAGATGTTCTAGCACTTCCCCGTCGCCGCGACCCCAACGTTAATGTCCTGGCGCTAGTCCGGGACTGGCTAGAAAGAGAGGATGTAAGCCCGTGGCTCATGATTATCGACAATGCAGATGATGTCAAGATGCTACTCTCTAAGGATACTAATGAAACGTATCTATCGTATCTACCTAAGAGAGAAAACGGCAAGATCCTGATCACGTCGCGCAGCTGGGCCGCCGCGGACGAGTTGACTGGTAATGTCAAGATGATTTTCAGAGTCCCAACAATGGAGGAAGCACAGGCACTACAACTCTTCCAAAAGAAAATTGGCCGAGATGATAACGAGGCTGCTGTGTTGCGCCTGATCGACACCCTCGACTATGTTCCGCTCGCCATCAACCAAGCAGCGGCATACATCTACAAACGAAGTCCCCGGGTGACCGTCGAGTCATATTTGGAGGAGTTCCACAACAGTGAAAAGCGAAAGGAGACACTCCTTCACAGCAATCAAGGGGATATCCAGCGCTACGAAGGCGTATCTCACTCCGTTGTTGTGACATGGCGGGTGACGTTTGAGCAGATCAAACACGAGCAGCCGCGGGCGGCGAACCTTCTTTCACTGATGAGCTTTTTCCAAGCACAAAATATCCCAGAGTATATGTTGCACGACTATAACAGCGGCAACATAGATTCTGAAGAGGCCAACGATAAGCACGGGGAAACCAGCAATGTCGACTTCGAGGATGACCTGGACGTGCTCCGGGACTACTCACTCGTTACCATGACAGCAACGCCGGGTCTCTTGGAGATGCACTCGCTAGTGCAATTTTGTACTAAAGTTTGGATCTCAAAATTTGGTTCTGCTGACCAATGGAAGACGCTCTTTCTTCAATCAGCCACGGAACACTTCCCATCGGGCGTATTTCAAACGTGGCAGAAGTGTCAAACGCTGATGCCCCATATAGAGCCGATCTTAAACAAAAGGCCTCGGGAAGAAAGCGACCGGCTGGAATGGAGCAAGTTACTGACAAATGTGTCGTGGTACTTGGTGACGCTTGGTAACTATTCTAGGGCGGAGGTGTTGGTGCAAGAGGCTGTGAGCATTCAGACAGAAATTCTAGGTCAAGAGGATCCCTGGACGCTGACGAGCATGGCCAACCTGGCGTCGACATACAGGGATCAGGGCCGATAGAATGAGGCCGAGGAGCTGGAGGTGCGGGTGATGGGGATGAAGAAGACGGTGCTTGGAGAGGAGCATCCCTCGACGCTGATGAGCCTGCACAACCTGGCGTTAACGTTTTGGAACCAAGGCCGATGGAAGGAGGCTGAGGAGCTGGGGGTACAGGTAATAGAGACGAGAAAGAGGGTGCTTGGAGAGGAGCATCCCCACACGCTGCTGAGCATGGCCAACCTGGCGTCGACGTTTTGGAGCCAAGGTCGATGGAAGGAGGCCGAGGAGCTGGGGGTACAGGTGATGGAGTCGAGAAAGAGGGTGCTTGGAGAGGAGCATCCCGACACGCTGTCGAGCATGGCCAATCTGGCGGCGACATACAGGGACCAAGGCCGATGGAAGAAGGCCGAGGAGCTGGAGGTGCGGGTGATGGAGACGAGAAAGAGGGTGCTTGGAGAGGAGCATCCCGACACACTTATTAGTGAAGGTAACTTGGCTTTAACTTATAAAAATCAAGGCCGATGGAAGGAGGCTGAGGAGCTGGAGGTGTGGGTGATGGAGACGAGAAAGAGGGTGCTTGGAGAGGAGCATCCCGACACACTTATTAGTGAAGGTAACTTGGCTTTAACTTATAAAAATCAAGGCCGATGGAAGGAGGCTGAGGAGCTGGAGGTGTGGGTGATGGAGATGAAAAAGAGGGTGCTTGGAGGGGAGCATCGTGAGACGCTGATAAGTATAGATAATTTGGCGTCGACGTACAGGAACCAAGGCCGATGGAAGGAGGCCGAGGAGCTGGAGGTGCAGGTAATAGAGACGAGTTTGAGGGTGCTTGGAGAGGAGCATCCTGACACGCTGACGAGCATGGCCAACCTGGCGTCGACGTTTTGGAACCAAGGCCGATGGAAGGAGGCCGAGGAGCTGGAGGTACAGGTAATAGAGACGAGAAAAAGGGTGCTTGGAGAGGAGCATCCCGACACGCTGACGAGCATGAATAACCTGGCGTCGACGTACAGGAACCAAGGCCGATGGAAGGAGGCCGAGGAGCTGGAGGTACAGGTAATAGAGACGAGAAAAAGGGTGCTTGGAGAGGAGCACCCCGACACGCTGATGAGCATGTACAACCTGGCTGACACTTGGAAGTCCCAGAATCATTGGAAAGATGCTATTCAGCTTCTGCAAGACTGCGTTCGCCTCAGAGGGAACGTTCTTGGTATGGATCATCCACATACCATATCTTCTGCATCAGCCCTGTCCGACTGGGAACTACAGTTTGGGGAAAGTAGCCATGAGATTCCATGATACCCTTAGACAATGGATGCTTTTATGTATACAGAAGGCGCAATTATACTGTAATGAATAGGGCGCAAGTGCTATCTTGACAGGTAGCAACTTTTGCCATTGCGATTCATCATCCCGTGCGTATCATAGGAGGGATGCGCCGTCGTCGACATAGTTAGTTAGTTCCTAGAACCAGTCATTGTCTAAATTGTTCTCCACATTCCTATCAACATATATAGAGCTTTAGCCATCAGGTAAAGCTGGTTTTAACGTCGTATACTGGGCACAGAAGACCAAGTAAAGAAGCGGTAATCGCGAAACTGTGGTTGTCACGAACCCACAGAGCCCTTCAAGCCAGTGAGAGAAAGCCGGGACGAGACGAGAGTAGGGCGGGGGAGCGAGGGGAGAGCAGGCCCAACAGTTGGCTACGTTATAAGACAGGACGGGACCCTGCAGCCTACAAGTAAGCCGTTTCTGGCTGTCTCATTGGTTATTTGCTGCGTCCATTTCTGGCTCTCGGATTCTGGCTATGTTAACGCCGGCGCTGTGAGTACTTGCTCGCTACGGGCGTCACGGGCGTCAACTGCTAAGCCACATGAGCCGTGGCTCCACACCACCACCATTAAACATGTTCAGTAGGAAATCCCGCGAAACCCATTACGCCTTTTACTGTAGTGGGGTTGCGTATAAGCAAGTTGATTGCAATTTTGGCTGTTAGGCACTTTTGGGCTGCTACACCCCCATACCTTGGGCTGAGAGTCAGCAGTAAAGGTAGGTGGCTTTGCTGCCTTCAAGAGCTATTTTAGGTGAAAAGCCAGTTCTGGCTTCTGCAGCTGATGTACTGTTTTCCATAGAGAAGTACCCCAGCCGTTTGGCAATGTACCCCGTACGCGCCAAGACCGACTGGTCTGTGCTCAACTAAATTTTTAGACTTGCAAAACCGATTTTGCAAACCTCTGTATACAAATTCTACGGTAACTTCGCTTTTTCTTATGGGGTCGATTAGGCGACCCCATAAGCGTTACCGTACGGTACGGGGAAACTTCGGGACAGGTACATTGTAGTTGCATAAGTCGGGCGGGCCCTGCCAGAAGTCACTCCCTTACCGTAGAAGTTACCGTACCGTGGTTGCTGACCAGGCCCTTACCATCCACATGACGTGCAAGGGCTACCGCCGCTTCAAGACCAGGGGGCGGAGGCACTCAGCTTGTACGTGGCGTTTGTTGTAAGGGTCTAGGACAAGGTCGATGCCATTGGTCTAGCCTACTACTACGAGTACAATAAATCTTCTTGAAGAACAGGAAACAGAACCGTATTCTCCCTATTTCCTGGGCATTCTTATAACCTTGCCATTGACCTTGTCGATATTCCTAGAACCTTCTAGCAAATGCGCCATTGGATTTGGTGGGTCCAATGAGTCGTGGCTGAGGGTCTTGCCGAAGGCCGAACACCGGTCCATAGACCGTGACATTTGTATTAACATAGGAGAAGTCTAGGGAACATGTCGAAGTGTGTCACTGTCAAAACTAGGGATCCCCTCGCTTAGGTGAAACTCACCGGTTACAGTCATTACTCAGTTAACGACATACTCAGGCCAGGATTGCCTTACAAGGGATAAACGCCAATCGTTTATATAGATCTACTGCAGGACCAGCAGATTACACGGAGCAATAGAACCAACTTAATCCCACATTCATTATGCTGCTATTGGCCATACTGATGAACTGTCAGTCACCTTGCAACAGGGTGGTGGGTCCCGCCTGGCGTCGTGCCCACGGTCCCCGAAAATAATGATTTATGGCCAATGAGATTGAATACAGAACCACGCAGTCCTGCCGAAGGGGAGGCACGTGTGGGAGGAAACTGGGAGAGACAAAGCCCGCATTTTGCCGACTGGCACGGAACCAAGCGGGAAGGCTACGCCGAGCACGCCCTCGGGCCCCGGGCGTAGCATCGTCGGTCCTATGGCCGGAAGCTGGGGCTGGACCCGGCCGAGTTCAGCCTCGCGGGTGCTCTTGCGCGGCTGCGCGTACGTCATAGACGGCCATCGTCATACGAGCGGGTCAGAGCGGGTCAACTGTAGCACGAAGCAGAAGCTTCAATAAGGACAGTTCTGCACTCTATGCACCTGAGCCATTAGCATGCCCTGCTGCTCTGCTTTGTCAGGGCAGGCGGAGGCAAGGCTGCGCCGGAGCAGCCAGCCTACACGTCTGCGCAGATGAACCAGGCTCAGCTAACTCTTACAGCACACTTAGGTAACGAGCATCAGTCACAGGCCCCTTGCGCCCAGCCCTGTGGGCGTTGGTCAGTGTGAGCTGGACTTCAGTAAATCCCCAGGGTTCAGGAACAGCTACGGAGGATCTAGGCAAATACTATTATATAAACACAGCCAGGCACGCACACAACATGTGCTAGCAACAATGACTTTCTTTGTGTCGAGACTCGTTTCTGATTTTGTTTCCAAAGTCTCTGTTTCCAGGGTCTCTGATGTTTTCAGATTGGAGCATAAGAGACGTAAGCTCCCTAAGGCGCTGCGGGAATCAAAGTATACCCGAGGTGATCGAAACGCTCTGCACCAAAGTGATGGTTATCTATTCACTATACTTGGGGATGTCTCTTGGAGGATGGACAAGCCTGTGGAAACTGCGAAGCGTTTTAGGGACCGGTTGGAATTGGAAATCACCGACGAAGTTGCTTGGGAAGGCTCTCAGATGTTAACACTTGATTTGCCCCAGGGGCCTCAAACCGACCTCTTTGCCAGCAGCGAATGTAGAACATTGGAGGTAGAAGGGAGAAGCTGTCGGCATGTTTTGAGCTGTATCCAGGCATGTTATGAACATCACCTTGGGGATGAATTTTCAGAGGTCGCAAGGAGATTCATCTTCGCGGGGATACAGATTAGAGACACTGGTGAGCTGTGGGTTACCTGGATGTATCATTAACCTAATATGGCATCAGTTGGGCACTAGGTTATCTGAATTATCTTAAGCATTGAGCTTCTAGCTTTACTTATTTGAGAAATACCTCTACTAATATTAAGCGACCGTTTGTGAGCGTGAGCTTGAGGGCACGCGTCGATTCAACTGATCTTCAATTCCTGCCGCGACCGGGCCGCCGTCCCGCCCTAGGCAGTCGAACCGAGCACCACGACACGGCATCGGTCGGGTGGGCCGCGGGAGCGCAGCGGGACTCGAACACGCGAACCCCAAGCCGAGGGGGCGGACCGCGGCCGCTCGACCACCTGGACACTGCCCGGGACGCCGCCGCTCGTCGAGCAGTCTCCATTCCCCGTGTGTGTGACCGCTTTGGCGACGCTCCTCGGTGTTGTCGTCCGACCGGTCTCCCCGAGGAAGCGCGGCAGGTTTCCTCTCCTCCCTCGCGCGCGCGCCACCGGTCGAAGCTCCGTCGCGACTCGCCTCGTCTCGCGCGCGGTCGTGCCCGCCGGGCCCGTGGGTGGCCAAGGTCCAACCTCGCCGCACGTGACCCCCTCGCCGCCCCGCCCGTCGCGTGGTGTCGCCAGCCTTTGTGAAGCTGGATGTACCTCGGGGTCCTTGCCCGTGCGCAATCACCTGCAACACATCGCCTCAATGCCTCTCTAGTAAGAAAGGATATGCTTAGTGGGCTGCCGGGAAAAAAGGTCTAGAGTCTCCACCCTTAAGACTGCCCTAAAGTTGCCCTTTCTACAGCTAACTAGAAAGAGGCTATAAAATAACTGGCTAATACTAGCGGTTAACTATATAATTAGCTACCTCTAGCCCCTAATATAGATAGGATCGTATTTACTTTATGTAATAAATATATCTAGATATTATACAGCTATAGATAGGCTTATATTATGATAAAATAGTAGATAATAAATATATTACAATAGCTCTGGTTACTACGTATATTAGGTTATATTTTATTATTAAGAAAAGAAAGGGGAAAGATAATTTAAAACGTAAGCTAACTAATACTTAAGATATTAATTCTAAGTACATATTAATAGACTTATATATAATAATATATATATAGAATAAAGTAATAAAGACTAATAGAAGCTTTATATTAAATAACTATAAAGGATATCTAGTTTCTTCTTAAGTGTTATAATTATATATTATAATCTGTAAAAGAAAATATCTATAGTATTAATTTGAGGATAATTTGCAAGCTATAATTACATAAAAAGATAAAGACTTACTTTAATTAAAAAATGAGATTTTTTTCTTCTTTTTCCTCGTTATAAATGTGAGGGTATAGCCTAAGTGGCTGGGCCAGGGAAGGATAAAAGTGGCAGTAACGTAGGGGTCAATTTGACAAATTGACTTAGATATGTGTTGTGTACGTATCCCTGAGAACGGGTAAAACTCTGCGCGCGGTTTACGCAGGGCCTGCCGTTCTCGCCGGGCGGATTATCTACTGATCCGGGCCGCCCCTGGCGGCCAAGGAGCAACATTTTAACCCCTGCAAACTAACACAATTAGCGTTAACTAGGCAAGTTAGCCCTTCCAGCCACTTGCGCGCGCGGCGCCCCTTTTTAAGGCCTGGCTGACTATCCGTAGTGCGGTTAAACCTCGGCGGAGGCCTGGCGACGGCTCGGCGCCGGCGCCCGGCGCTGTAATCCCATTTCCTCACAATAAACAGTAATAAAGCATCTTTTTAACTATTAAGTAATGACCTCATTATTCGCGCAAGCCTAAAATTTTATCTGCGCAGGCCTAAAAAAAAATGAGGTATAATATAGCTAAGTATCTACTTTTCTAAAAGTATAAATATATTATTATATAGCTTAGAGTTTTCCTTTTTTTTTCTATATAGTTATACTATATTATGATAATTTAGATATATTTGGAACATGTCTTAATATATATAGAAGTTATATAACTATAAGCTTATATCTTAATTTTAAACGAAGATAGCTTATTCATGCTTATATCTTATATAAAAGTACTATTAGAGCATAAATTTAATTAATAAGACTTTCTATTAACTAATATCTTAGTTTAAAAAAATTCAATTCTATGTTATTTATTAATAAAAATATATTAATAAAGTAAACTTTTAATACAATTATAACTACTATAAATATTTATTATTAACATAGGATAACAAATACTAATAGTAGTAATAATAGGCAGTAGGTAGTAGTAGTAGATAGTAGTAATAAGTAGTAGTAGTTAAATAGATAAATATGTTTTATTGCTTGTTTCCTCAAAATCTATTCTAAGTTGAAAAATCTATTATACATCTAATAGAATTTTCCCTGTAGACCTTTACTTTAATAGATAATTACTTGATTAAGTTATTACTATAATAGGTAATTGACTACGAAAACGTTACTATAAAGTTAATTATAACAGCTTTAGTCTATTTAATTTAGATATTCTAGATCTATAGTCAGTATTATTATAGTTTATAAACTTTAGTTAATAATAACTATAATATTAACTTTAGGTAATTATCATTCTGTTAATATATACTTTTTATAGTAACTAACTTAATTTATAGTTTCATTTTGTTTTAGCTAATTGTAGGAATTACTATAGTAGGTAATTTATATAATTATACTTTTTTTCTAATTAGATAAAGTTATAGTTGCTTTCTTTCTCTTAATTATATTAATATAGTTATGAGGTATAGTTTTACTAGTTAAACTAGTTCTAGTAATATTAGCCTTATCTTCTTTCTATAGCGCTAGTTATATTTTATCTTACTTAAATTCTCCTTTAGGGGGTACTTAATTAGGACTTCGTAGTTTTAGTCTATTAGTTTAGCATAATCCTTAATTCTAGAAACTTCTACTTACTTATTAATATTAATAATATATACTATTAATCAATAGTTCTAATTAAAAGGATCGTTAAATTTATAATCTAAGTTATTAATCTAAAGTATTTTTAATACCTATTAGTATAAAATATAATTATATACAATTTATAAACTTTAGTAAAGTTATTTATTCTTATTGCTTAATAAATAATATTTAATTTATTTTATATTAGAAGTTTTATTTAAAGTTATTATCAAACTCTAATTATACTGAAAATAGTATATTACTTATTTTTAATAATAATTAGAAGTATAAAAAATTTGGTTTTAGTATAATTACTATTTATAGTTATAGTTTAGCTTACTAATTAGCTTAGTAAAACGGATTAAAACTGGGGAAATTCGCCTCCTAAAAAGTATTCAAGGAGGTGGAATTTCCCTTCTCTTTTTCCTAGTATTTAACGCTTTTAATTCCTTCAAAATTCGCCCCTTAAGACGCTATTTATTTAATAAAGTTAACGAGCTTAGTTAGACTAGTTAACTAGTATATATATATATATATATATATATATATTATATTATAGATAATATCACATTGTTAATATTATCATATAATAAATAACATTATATAATACTGCATAATAATTGATTATAATAGTTAAGATTAATATATAGTTTAGTAATTACCTATCTATAAGGATTAAATTTTTATTAAAATTAAAAGGTAGTGTATTTTTATTCTTAGCTCTACTAATATCTTTTTATAAAAAGTGTTTAATTTCACTTATCTGTTCAACTAATATAGTTATACCTTTCATAAGGTCTATTTAATTAAAGTAGTAAATTATAAGTATTAATAGTTAAATATTACTTATAACATAATATAATACTAACTACTCAGTAGATTACTCCCTAAGTTTCTATCTTCTATAGCTAAGTGATTATTAATTATACCAATATAGTTAACGTATATGCATAGCGAGTCGCCCATCATAGCGAGCCGCCCACCTTTCACTACCCTCCAGCCATTTGTGTAAGTCAATTAAGCCACATCGTACGAAATCAATTGAAACTACTCATCAGCCTCTTCTTCAGAGGTCTCCCAAACTACCTGACATGTTCGTACATTATGTCCAGTCTTTCCGCAGTTACCACATCGCCGCCCGCGCGATTCACCCCCCTCCGTACGAGCACCCTCTTGACGCATGTTTTCGCCTCCAGCATCAACAACCCCCTTTTCTACCCGTATTGCCTCAGCTTCAGCTGTATTAAGTGACCCTCCAAGACGTAGTTGGGTTTTCTTAGCTCTCCGGCGCTTACTTAGTATCTCATTTGCCGTACGAAGCCCGCGGCACTCGGCTTCAACAAGAGCTAGTTTGTGTGCTAACTTGCTAATACCTTTAGCTTGCAAATCAACAACCTCGTACAAATGAGTTGGTGAGCTATCTTGATGACTAGTGATTCTTTTCTTAAGTGAAGCAGAGCTTCGTACGGCGTCATGTGCTGTGGTTGGTGTCTTTGGGTCCCAGGAGCCCTGGCTGCTTGGGCATGAGTTGGATGGTGTTGGCGTCTTTGGCTTGAAATCCAGGCGGGAAAGAACTGCTTCTGGGTCGAATGGTACAAGGCCAGCCTGTCTAAAACCAGCTTGTACGTTTTCTTTGCTTATTGAAGTAAAAAAGGCTGCCTTGAAGGCAGGAAAGAAATCATCCTTAGTAATGTGCGTAATCTGCATCCGCATCATCTTCTCGATTTCCTTGCCATATGAAGCCTTCAGCGGACTAAAACAGCCAACATCAAGAGGCTGAAGCTCGTGCGATGAATGCGGAGGCATGCAAAGAGCAATAATGCCATGTTCCTTGCAGTAATCGTCAAACTTGGTGGATTTGTGGCTGTTGTGGCCATCAAGGATTAGGAGCCGTTTAACACCCTTCGTGCGAGACTTTGTGCACTTTTCAAAATGTTTTAGCCAATCTAGGCCAATCTCATTTGTAGTCCATCCATTTTCGCTAGGGTGGACGCGCCATTCGGGTGGGAATTGGCCATTGGTATACCATGAGAGTAGGTGATATTTGCCCTTAACAATGACGTATGGAGGCAGCGCCCAGCCATCTGCACATACGCCCTGAATGACAGAAACCCATTCGCGATTGCCAGGCTGCTTCGTACGAGGCCTTCCACGGCGGTCAGAGGTTGTAATAACCTTTGCGTGCGACAGCATTCCCATCAAGAAGCCCGTCTCATCAAAATTGTAGACATCGTCATCGTGTATTCCGTACTTCGCGATTGTGTTTCGTACGAGGGCAAACCAGGCCTGCACAATTGCAGGATCTTCAGCCAATGCCCTCTGATAGTCGATTCTACGTCGAAAACGCGTCTTTAGTTGTGGTTGGCGTCGTACGAAGTTCTCTGCCCATCGCGGTCCGACACGCGTCGCGTCACGTTCGTCAAGGAGACAATCGGCCATATCTCGTACGTCGTCAAGTCGCGGTGGAAATCCTCGATCGATCAGGTCAATAACTCGTTCAAGAATCACAGTTTCTTCCACCTGAGTCATCTTCATTGAATTCGTACGAGTTTCGCGTCGTGGTAGAAGTCCAGCGCGTCGGTCGCGAAGTGTAGTTCTCGGGACCTTATAGATAGAAGCTGCTTTTCGAACGGATAGTTTTGGGTCCTTTTTAATAGCTTCAATTGCAAGGATAATGCGACTTTCATTTGAAGAAGAACTCATGGTCGTACGTAGAGGAAGGTTGTTGTGAAGGTGAAGAGTGTAGAATTAAGGAAAAGTGGGCGGCTCGCTATGATGGGCGACTCGCTATGCATATACGTTATTAGTATTATTAGATAATTCCTCTTCTATAGTAGAAGTAGATATTAAGCTTTATAGAACATTTTGTACTACTAGATTGATTATATATGCAATATATATAATATTATTCTTGAAAAGCTTATTATAAGTTTCCTTATAATTAGCTATAAAAGAAGGAGTGAAAGTAGTTTTATTATGCATACTAACTCTAATAAAACTATATATACTTAGTATATATATATAATTAACTTACCTAAAAAATTTACTTATTCTTAACTTAGGATATATATTTCAACTATCTATTACTTCTTTAAATATATAAAGACTAGTATAGGCTTTAGTAAGCTCTTTCAATGCTAAATTTGTAGTGGATATTGAATTATTAAGCGTTTTATTATTATTAATAGAAAGACTCTCTAGTACGTAATATATCTATTTATTCAATATAAACTTTAATAGATAGCTTATTTAAATAAAGGGTATCTAAAGTAAACTCTAAAGTCTTAATTAAGTACCACCTAAAGAACAATTGAAGTAAAACTAAGTATTACTATCGCTAAAAAATATTTATTCAGCTAGTATTTATAATACTACTATCGCTAATAGAGTTATACCTAATATATAAGTAAGTAGCTTTATACCTATCAACTATATATTAATATAATAAAAAGGAAGAAAGTAACTTTAATTTTGTCTAATTAGAATAAAAGGTGTAATAGAATGAAATACTTATTAGTAATTTCTATAATTACCTAAAAAAACATAATTATATTAAGTTAGTAAAACTCAAAAGTAAGTTTTGATAAGATATTAGATTCTTAAAGTTACATATACATTTATTATTAGCAAATATTAATATTAAGTTAAGATTTGAAACTAAATTAATAGAAATTAATAATCTATAATAACTCTATAAACTATAAGTATAATAATACTATAGATTTTAAATCTTTTAAACGGATAGAATTAAGCTGTATAAACTAATTCTATAGTAAGGTTTTAATAGTTAACTTCCTATATAAAGGCGTGTATAATAGAGGTAATATTGTTAAGAGTAGTGGGAGTATTTAATATAATACAAGGGGGAAACTTTACCTTTTATTAGTTATTATAATAAAATTCCTCGCATTTAATGTTAACTATTTATACTAGTTATAAATAGTCATTATTGATAAAGTAATATTACTAGCTAGCTTTATACTATATAATCTTAACTAACTATAAGTAGCTATACTTTCTTAACTTATTTATACATAGTTTTATATTAGTTTTAGGCTTTTTAGTACTAAAGTATTCATAGATAATATTAACATATATAATTTAAGAGGAGTAATTATAAACTTTATCTATATAGCTTTTATAAATATAAGCTTTAGTAGTAAAATTACTTCTCTTTATTTCTAAGAAAATAATTTAATCTAAAAGTAAATTAGTACTATTAATAATAAAAAAGTTATTATTAGAGTTATTAATAGCGATATTATTAGTAGTAATAGATTTAGCTATTTCCAAGTAGTATAAAGTAAGTAGAAGAAGGATATAGTTAAAGTAGCTATAAGACGTAATATAGCTATTATAATAAGAAAAAAAACATTATTAGTTATTAGTTTATTAATTAAATCCTAGGCCTCTAGTTAGCTAGCTAGCAGTATAGTAAACCTACCCTATAGTTTTACTAATTAAGGTGTGTAGTTATAATAGATTCTATATAAAAGTACTATTATAATATATATTTAAATAAAATACTACTTTTAATAAGTATTAATTCTGTATTATCTATTAAAGAGAACATATATAAAAAGTAAACTTATAATAAAGCATATATAGCTATAAGTAGCTCATAAACCTACTTTTACTTTATAATATATGTAGTATATCTATAGTAATAATATTTAAGCTTTAGTTTAAGCTTGTTTTATTAAATACTCTATATATACTGAGTACTTATTAATATAACTATATTTAGAAAAAAACAGAAAGTTCTAAGCTATATAACGATATATTTATGCTTTTAGAAAAGTGGATATTTAGCTATATTACACCCTGTTATATTTTTAGGCCTGCGCAGATAAAAATTTAGGCTTATGCAGATAGTGAATCCCCTTTAGTTAAGGAGTTATCTCTTATATAATAGTATTTATAAAATCTTATTTAAAACTTTAGTAAAGCTATTATCAAGCTATAAAAGCCTTAATAACTTATTTAGCCTTACTATATATAGTGCTATTACTATTCTATTAGTCTATTTAGCTAAAGCATATGTTTAACTTTAAAGTATTTAAAAGGTTTACCTATTAATAGAAAGATATAAAGGTTCTATACTATTTTCCTTAATTAGTAGAAGATATAAGTTAAAATACCTATATAGTATTTTTATAATTACACCTATATATAGGGTGAATTTTACTATAGTTTTTTATAGGGGGGCTGTATTATAATTATAAACTTAAAGCTCTATATAAACTATTATAGCTTTAATAAAGTTATAATTAGAAATAGATATTTACTACTATTTATTAGTGAGTTTTTAAATAAGCTTTATAGAGTAAAATAAATTTTAGAAATTAATTTATAAACTATATACTACTAAATCTAAATTAAATTAAAAAACTAATAGAAGACTATATTATATATATTATAAGTACTTTACGTATATAGTTATACTATTTAAACTAGTTGATATATTAATAATATTCTAAATATACATATATTAAAAACTTATTGAGTTTTCAAATATATATTATATAATATATATAAATAATACTATAATATACTTAGAAATAAGAGAACATTATATAGTAAACCTTTATTCTATATTTTATTATTTAAAGAAATTTAAGTTATATATAAAACTTAATAAACATAAATTTTATTCATAAGAAGTTAGGTTCTTAAAATATAACATATTACTAAATAGTATTTTTATAAACATAAAATATATATAAGCTATTACTAAATAAAAACTATCACAATTCTACTAAAATATCTAAATATTCCTTAAATTTTATAACTTCAACTATAGATTTATTTTTTTATACTTAAGTATTATAACCTCAATAATATCCCTATTTGAGAATAATGAGAATAATAAAAAACTAGTCAAACTTAAATAACTAAAAAAGGTTTTAAAAGCTTTCAATAAATTAAAAGTTATTTGTTTATAGCTATTCTCTAGTATTAAAACTTAATATATATAATAAAAGTTAAAATAAATACTTTTATAAAAGCTATTTCTAATATTTTCTTTTAGAAAGTTAATAACTGACAATAAATAATTACTTACTATTTATAAAGGTTTTTAGATATTAAATAATAATAAGCAATAAATTAATATAAACGTTTCATTATTATTAAAAGTTTTAATTAGTAAGTATATTACTTCTAAAAAGTATCAATTAAGTTTATAGTTTTAATAGATTATTGAGTTTTCAAAAAAACTAACCAATATTTTAATATAAAACTTTAAGAAAAAGTACATTTATTAAAAATATAAGTTATTAATATTTAACTTTAATTTAAAATATTATTTAAATGTTACTAACTTTATTAATAAAGTATTTAAAAAGCTAGACTATATAAAGAAAAAGATAAAGTATAATAATATATTACTAACGTTTATATTAAAGAAGTTTTATAACTTACTTTATAAAAAGGGTTATAGTAGATAAATCTAATAAGAGCACTTTAGCTAGTGCTTTTTCTAATAAGAAGATTATGATATATACCTAAAGACTTAAAATAACTACTTATATTAAACCTAACTATAGCTACCTATTATAGCTCTTAGTATTATATTAATAATTACTTTATTACTAATAAGTTTAATAGCCTTATTTATATAAGTTATAGAGATAGCTTTATAAAGTCAGCTATATAAAAGCTTATTCTAGCTACATATTTAAGATATTATTTATACTAAACTATAAGCTTACTCCTTTTTAAATAAACTATTTAGATTCTTATAACCTATAAGTAAACTACTTAGATTCTTATAACTTTATAACATATTCTATTTTACTTAATCTATAGAACTTTATACTATAAGGCCTTACTTAAAGCACGTTCCAAAACGCTAAAATTAATATTAACTATAAAGCTAGCTTTACTATAACTATTAAAATAACGCTGTTAATATATAAAGCTGTATAAATAGGATAAGTATAGCTATATCCTACTTTATAGTCCTAAAAGCTAATATTATAGCTATAGCTTCTGCTTATTTACTTTAGTAAATCTTACTAGAGGAAGTAGCTATATTTACTACTAATTTTGGTTATTATACTTATTTTAATAACGTTCTTAGTAGAGTAGTATAGCTAGTAAGTTAACTAGGCTTAACTAATTAAGGATATTATTAATAACTATAGAACTAGAAGGATGTCAGGTTAGTTAATAGAAAGTACGTATAAGAGTTAGAAGAAAAGTTAAAAACTTAAAAAAAAGTCTATTATAGTAATTTAACTAAGTTCAAGTTATAACGTTATTATTAAAGTGATACTAAAAGTAATAAAATTATTAATAATAGCGTATATAACTATATATATAGAGGGAAATAAAACTAAAGGGTGATAATTATATAACTTATAAGCTATTAGCGAAAGGGGTAAGTTAGAGGTTATTATAATATAAGTTCTAAGTAAAAATTATAATAAATAGCTAGAGGCTATTACTAACTTTTATAAAGAAATTAAACTTTATTAATAAACTTCTAAAAAACTTATAAATAAAGATTATTAGTTTTAAAATGAAATTAAAAGTTTAAAATATATATATTAACATTTTTAAAGCCTATTAATAGTACTTTAGTTTTAAAAGTAGAGATATTTTAATTTTATATTAACTATATATATTAGCAGTTTAGTTAACCTTTATAAGTAGGTACCATAGTTTACTCTATACTCTTTTCCTCATACTTAAGACCTAATAGTAGTACTTTAACTTATACTTAGTCCTAAGAAAATAAATAAATAAATTTTAGTATAACTAGTTATTAATACTTAGCTTAACTTATTCTTAGTAGAAGAGAGTAAGTAAGTAAGTAGTAAAGTAGTAAAATATATTAATAAGAATATTGTTTATAATACTACTATTTATAAGAATATTATTTAGAATATTATAAAGGTATTATTTATAATATAGCTAGAGCTTAGTAATACCTTAAATCTATACTTAAAAGTATAAACTTAATAATATAACTTCTTATTATTATAGCTAAAAAAGTTCTTATAGCTATAATGTAAAAACTTGACTATTTAAATAAAGCTTTAAGCTTATTCTTTATATCCTCTTATATATATAGTAACTTTATATATACTATTAAAAAGACTTTATTTAAATTTATCTAGAAGTACTTATTTAAAATAACTAATAAGTATCATATACTAAAGTTATATAGGCTTAAGATTAATATAGAGATAGTTAAAGCTACTAATAATAATCCTAATACCTAAAAATACTTTATAGACTTCTTTAAGATAGCTAGAATAGCTTAAAGGCTTATTAGTAAGTTAGGAAGAGTGAATTTAATAGTAAGAGTATAGCTAATATTAATAAGGCTATTAAGACTATATATACATAGTAAGGTAGAAGATATTGTAGTGTAGATATCTAAATAATAGAGGAGAGGAAGATAGGTGTGAATTAAATATAGCGTAGAGATAGAGGCAGCTAGAGGAAGATAGTTAGTTAATTTAGCTTATTATAATATTTAAAGTCTAACTAATAGAGGAGCATAAAGGTAAAGATAATATCTAAGCAGTTATATAACCTAATAGTTATTAATAGAGGGTGAAGGGACTAGTTTAGCTTTTATACTTAATATTAATTCAACTTCATAATATAAGGCTAGTAGCCCTAAATATATATATATATATAACTTAATAAGAACTTAAGCTTTAATGACTTATAGCTAGAAAGTATGAAAAATATAAAAGAATATGTAATAAAAATATGTAACTTAAAAAGATTTATAATAAGTTAAAATGACTACTTTAAAGTAATAAATTTTATATTAGATTAAAAATATATTTATAAGAAGTAAAATAATATATACTTATTAACTTTTTAAAGTAATAAAGCTTTTATTAAAAAACTATGAACTAAAAGTAAATACTATTAAAATAGACTAGAGAAAGTTTATAAACTAAATAATAAAATAAAAGAATTTTATATAGATATATATAGTACTTTATTCTATAGAAGAAGATTTAAAATCTTTATAGAATAGTTACTTAAACTTAAGATATTTCATTAATACTATAATAACCATAAAAATAAGCTATATAAAATCTAATAAGATAATAAAATTAATTAAAAAGAAGTTTTACTAGCTAAATTTAGCCATAGATATCTAAAGTTATATCATTAGTAATAAAGCTTATTAAGAAGTATAAATCTTAAAATATAAGCTATATAGTAAGTTATAGTTACTATTTCTATAAATTTACTTATATTAAGAAATTAATATAAACTTTATTATAAGTTTTTTTAGTGAAATAATAGTACTAAATATAATATAATCTTAATAATTATGTTTTACATAATAGAACTTAAGTAATTCATTCTTATAATAAAGTAACTAAATACTACTTAATTCTTATGAATCTTTTATAAAAAGATTGAATATAACTTTAATATAGTAAAATGTATTAATAATAATAATAATAAACTATTTATGAGTTAGTTTTAAGGAGTTTATATATAAGAAAGCCTTAAGATAGCTAGAAATATACATAGCCTCTACATAGAGTTATTTAAAGCTATTATCTATTGCTTTAATTATAATATAAAGAGAATTCCCTCTAGAAGTATTTATAAAGGCTCTAGCTATAGCTACTCTAATAATATACTACTAATTAATAAAAAAATACTTATCAAATTTAAAAGCGTTATTTATTATATAGATATCATTCTATATAGTACTACCTTTAGCTATTTACTTATAGAAAGGTATAATTCAAAGGGGATTAGTATTCTTATATATTTTTTATAGGATAAATGTTATAAAGGATTTATTATAAATTATAAGATATAGAAGAGGAAGAAGAAGAGGAATAGGTATAAAGCCCTAGGTATAAAGCCCTATATATAGTAGCAGAGTTCTAATACTTCTAGCTATAAGAACCTCTTTTAATAACCTCTTTAGTTAAAGAGTTATCTCTCTTATAGTAGTATTTATAATACTTTATTAAAAGGTTTAGTAAAGCTATTACTAAGCTATAAGAACTTTAGTAACCTATTTAGCCTTACTATATATAGTACTACTACTACTAGCTTTATACTATATAGCTAGCGTTATTACTATTATACTAATCTATTTAGCTAAGGCGTACGTTTAACTTTATAATATTTACAGGGTTTACTTATTAATAAGAATATATAAGGTTTCTATACTATTTTCCTTGATTAGTTATATATAAGGTGAGTTTTACTATAGTCTTTTTATAGGGAGGCTGCGTTATAACTATAAACTTAATATATAAAAAAGTAGTTAAATATTATTTCACACTAAATAAATATATCAAACTTTAGAGAAATATTTCTAAATACATATTAAGAATATACTAAAAAGATAAATGTTTTAGTTCATAAAAACTGAGTTAATATATAATAGCTTAAGCTATAAAACTATTACCTATTTATTAATAAAATTCTATATAAGTATTACTTATGAAATATTAAGTATATATAAATAGAAAACTATATAGCAGTATAAAATATTTAAAAGTAAATTAATTATATTGCTTTTTATAGTAAAAAGCTATTTAAGTTTATAGTTATAATATAGCTCTCCTATAAAGAGACTATAGCAAAATTGACTCTGTATATAAGTATAATTTTAGATATACTATATATATTCTAAGTATTACTATATAAAGTTAAATATATATTTTAGCTGAATAAACTAATAGAATAGTAATAGTACTAGCTATATAATATAAAGCTAATAGCGTGATATATAATAAAGCTAATTATATTAAAGCTAAATAGGTTACTAAAGCTTTTAAAGCTTAGTAATACTATCATACAAAAGATAAATTCTTAACTAAAGAGGTTATTAGAAGAGGTTTCTATAACTAGAAGTATAAAAACTCTATTACTATATATAAAGCTTTTTATTTATCCTTCTTCCTCTTTCTCTTCTTTATTAACTTATAATAAATCCTTTATAATATTTATACTTTAAGAGATATATAAGAGCGCTAATCCCCTATAAAGTGCGCCTTTCTATAAGTAAATAGCTAAAAGTATTACCATATAGAATAACATCTATATATTAGATAAAACTTTTAAATTTAATGAATACTTGTTTACTAACTAGTAGTATATTATTAAAGTAGATATAACGTATATGCATAGCGAGTCGCCCATCATAGCGAGCCGCCCACTTTTCCTTAATTCTACACTCTTCACCTTCACAACAACCTTCCTCTACGTACGACCATGAGTTCTTCTTCAAATGAAAGTCGCATTATCCTTGCAATTGAAGCTATTAAAAAGGACCCAAAACTATCCGTTCGAAAAGCAGCTTCTATCTATAAGGTCCCGAGAACTACACTTCGCGACCGACGCGCTGGACTTCTACCACGACGCGAAACTCGTACGAATTCAATGAAGATGACTCAGGTGGAAGAAACTGTGATTCTTGAACGAGTTATTGACCTGATCGATCGAGGATTTCCACCGCGACTTGACGACGTACGAGATATGGCCGATTGTCTCCTTGACGAACGTGACGCGACGCGTGTCGGACCGCGATGGGCAGAGAACTTCGTACGACGCCAACCACAACTAAAGACGCGTTTTCGACGTAGAATCGACTATCAGAGGGCATTGGCTGAAGATCCTGCAATTGTGCAGGCCTGGTTTGCCCTCGTACGAAACACAATCGCGAAGTACGGAATACACGATGACGATGTCTACAATTTTGATGAGACGGGCTTCTTGATGGGAATGCTGTCGCACGCAAAGGTTATTACAACCTCTGACCGCCGTGGAAGGCCTCGTACGAAGCAGCCTGGCAATCGCGAATGGGTTTCTGTCATTCAGGGCGTATGTGCAGATGGCTGGGCGCTGCCTCCATACGTCATTGTTAAGGGCAAATATCACCTACTCTCATGGTATACCAATGGCCAATTCCCACCCGAATGGCGCGTCCACCCTAGCGAAAATGGATGGACTACAAATGAGATTGGCCTAGATTGGCTAAAACATTTTGAAAAGTGCACAAAGTCTCGCACGAAGGGTGTTAAACGGCTCCTAATCCTTGATGGCCACAACAGCCACAAATCCACCAAGTTTGACGATTACTGCAAGGAACATGGCATTATTGCTCTTTGCATGCCTCCGCATTCATCGCACGAGCTTCAGCCTCTTGATGTTGGCTGTTTTAGTCCGCTGAAGGCTTCATATGGCAAGGAAATCGAGAAGATGATGCGGATGCAGATTACGCACATTACTAAGGATGATTTCTTTCCTGCCTTCAAGGCAGCCTTTTTTACTTCAATAAGCAAAGAAAACGTACAAGCTGGTTTTAGACAGGCTGGCCTTGTACCATTCGACCCAGAAGCAGTTCTTTCCCGCCTGGATTTCAAGCCAAAGACGCCAACACCATCCAACTCATGCCCAAGCAGCCAGGGCTCCTGGGACCCAAAGACACCAACCACAGCACATGACGCCGTACGAAGCTCTGCTTCACTTAAGAAAAGAATCACTAGTCATCAAGATAGCTCACCAACTCATTTGTACGAGGTTGTTGATTTGCAAGCTAAAGGTATTAGCAAGTTAGCACACAAACTAGCTCTTGTTGAAGCCGAGTGCCGCGGGCTTCGTACGGCAAATGAGATACTAAGTAAGCGCCGGAGAGCTAAGAAAACCCAACTACGTCTTGGAGGGTCACTTAATACAGCTGAAGCTGAGGCAATACGGGTAGAAAAGGGGGTTGTTGATGCTGGAGGCGAAAACATGCGTCAAGAGGGTGCTCGTACGGAGGGGGGTGAATCGCGCGGGCGGCGATGTGGTAACTGCGGAAAGACTGGACATAATGTACGAACATGTCAGGTAGTTTGGGAGACCTCTGAAGAAGAGGCTGATGAGTAGTTTCAATTGATTTCGTACGATGTGGCTTAATTGACTTACACAAATGGCTGGAGGGTAGTGAAAGGTGGGCGGCTCGCTATGATGGGCGACTCGCTATGCATATACGTTAGCTAAAGCTTTTACAAATACCTTTAGAGGAAACTTTCTTTATATTATAATTATAATAATAAATAATAGCTTTAAATACTTCTATATAGAGGCTATATATATATCTAACTATCCTAAAAAGCGGCCCTTTTTTATATAAACTCTCTATAATACTGAAGTAGAAGTAGCTTAAGTTTAAGCCTAATAAGGCTTGAATATGAATAAGTATATTTTATATAGAGTCTTTTAAACTCTAAGTTACTAGTATTTCTATAGATATAATCAGGGTTAGGAAACTAGTCACCTAGTATTTAGTCAGACTAGTTAGTTAACTAGTCTAGTCAGACTTAAGTTACCTAATTTAGTTGACTTGATTTAACTAGCCTAGTCTTAGTCATTATATTCACTTGACTAGACTAGGACTATTTGTCTAGCTAGTCAACTAGTTTGACTAGTTAAATTAATATAAGTTAAGTAAAATAATATATTCATTATAATAATTATTAATTAATAATAATAATAACTAATAATAATAATAATAAGTAATTAATAATAATTATAATTATTATTAATTAACTGTATTAAATATCTATTAATAATAGAAAATTTATGTTATATTTACTAAGTATAAGATATTATAGAAAATTAATATTATATTAATTAACTACAAAAACGTTTTATATATACTAACTATGTATATAGTCAGTGTATATTAAGGAAGCTTTATATATTTATTAAGTATAAATATACCTAATATTATATAAGCTGAAATAATAGAGACTGATAGATAGATACTCTATTTTAATTAACTATAAAGGACTTATAGTTGTCTTTATAGTTTTATAATTATATATTATAATCTATATAAAAAAGAAACCATTTATCTAGAGTATTAATATTAGTATAAGTTATTAAAGTTATAGTTATAGAAAGACTTACTTAAATAAAAAGAGTATTTTTTTCTTTTTCTTCCTTATTATTAATAAAAATAAAAGGAACTTTTTAACTATTAAGTATTACAAATACTTAAATATAAAGATAGAAGAACTTACTTTATAAATAAGTTTTATATAAAAGAATGTATATATATATATACATATAGGTAAAAGATATTTTTATAAGTAATATAATGGTATTACTTAAATAAAGAGGTTATAGTAATTTAGGAAGTGGTTAAGGAAGTAAGAAGTAAGAGAAAGTAGATAGTATATATCTTAAGATCTTAGTTTCTAGAATATTCTATAGATTAACAATTAGTAGTTTAGATTAATAATATAGATCAGAAATCTAACTATATTATTAATCTAAGGTATTCTATATTATTAATAAAAGTATAACTTACTAATTCTAATTAGTAATTAGAAAGATCTAGAAATTCTAATTAGTAAGAAGTAGAAGTTTCTAGAAATTATTATTAATAATAGCTTGTTATTAATAAGTATTGATAATACTTTAGATTAATAATATAGATTAGAAATTTAACTTTATTACTAATTAGAATTATTAATTAATGGTATAGATTATTAATATTAATTAGTATGTAGAAGTTTCTAGAAGTTCTAATTAGTAAGAAACAGAAGTTTTTAGAATTAAGTATTATTAATAGGTATTACTTTAACTAGGTTACTTATTTTTTAACTTCAAAGCATCCTACTAAGTCTAATTACTAATTCTAGCTAAATAATTAATAATTAATAAACCTATATTATTAATTAGTAATTAGTAATTAGTAGTAAAAAACTTTATTAGTATATTACTAAAAAATAAAATAAATAAGAAGATCTAACTTTCTATAACTAAAATAGAAGTATTAATCCTCTTTTTTTTAAAAAAAACATAGATCTTTAAGGCTTTATATAAGTTATTATAGCTTTAATAAAGTTATACTTAAAGATAAATATTTATTACTACTTAATTAATGAGGTTTTAAATAAGCTTTATAGAGTAAAATAAATTTCAAAAATTAATCTATAAAATATACTATTAGATCTAAATTAAATTAGAAAACTAATAAAAAAGCATATTTTATATATAATATAAGTACTTCAAATATATAGTTATACTATGTAGACTAACTAATACGTTAGTAATACTCTAAATATAAATATATTAAGTCCTTATTAAACTCTTAAATATACATTATATGATATATATATACATAATATCATGATATATTTAGAGATAAAAGAAAATTATATAATAAACTTTTACTAAATATTTTATTATTCAAAACAATTTAAGCTATATATAAAGCTTAATAAATATAAATTCTGTTAATAAGAAGTTAAATTCCTAAGATATATCATATTACTAAAGAATATCTCTATAAACTTAAGATATATATAAATTATTACTCAATAGAAGCTACTAAAGTTTTACTAAAAGATCTAAATATTCTTTAAATTCTATAACTTTTATTATAAGTTTGTTATGAAATACTTAAGTATTATAGCTTTAATAATATCTCTATTTGAAAGTAGTAAAAATAATAAAAGAATAATAAAATTGAAATAGCTAAAATAAATTTAAAAAGTTTTCAATAAGTTAAAAATTACTTTCTATTCTATAATTATTTTTTAATATTCAGACTTAATATATAAGATAAAAGTCAAATTAAATACCTCTATAAAAGGTATCTCTAATATCCTCTCTTAAAAAATTAATAGCTAATAATAGCTAATTACTTACTACTTATAAAAGCTTTTAGATATAGAATAATAATAAGTAATAAACTAATAAAAACTTCTTATTATGATTAAAAGTTATAATTAAGAAATATATTGTCTCTAAAGAAATATTAACTAAATTTATAGTCCTAGTAGATTAATAAACTCTTAAAGAGGTAATTAATATTATAATATAAAACCTTTAGGAAAAGCTTACTTATTAAATTTATAAGTTATTAATATTTAACTTTAATCCAAAATACTACTTAAAAGCTACTAATTATACTAATAAGCTATTTAGAAAGTTAGATTATATAGAGGAGAGAATAAAATATAATAATATACTACTAACCTTTATAAAAAAATGAAAACTTATTAATAAACTTCTTAAAGACCTATAAATAAAAATTACTAGCTTTAAAATAGAATTAGAGGTTATAAAAGCATATATTAATACTATTAAAGCTTATGAATAGTATCTTAGCTTTAAAAAAAAGAAATACCTTAGTTTTATACTAGCTAAATATGTATAGGTATATTAGTAACTTAATAAAAACTTAAGCTATTATAACTTACAGGTAAAAAGTATAAAATATATAGAAGAACGCTTAGTCAGAAGATATAACCTAAAAGGACTTACAGTAAGCTAAAGTTACTATTCTAAAGTAATATATCTTATATTAAATTATAAATAAGCTTATAAAAAGCAAAATAATATATAACTAATAGCTTTCTAGAACAATAAAAGCTTTTATTAGAGAACTATAAGCTAAAAAAAATATTATTAAAATAAGCTAGAAAAAGCTTATAAACTAACTAATAAAATAAAAAGGTTCTATATAGATATAAATAACGCCTTATTCTATAAAAGAAGGTTGAAAATCTTCATAAAATAATTACTTAAACTTAGGATATTTTATTAATACTATAATAACTATAAAGTAAACTATATAAAATCTAATAGAATAATAGAATTAATTAAAAAAAAGGTTTATTAGCTAAACTTAGCTATAGATATCTAAAACTGTATCTTTAGTTATAAAGCTTATTAAGAAATATAAATCCTAAAATATAAGCTATATAATAAGCTATAGTTACTACTTCTACTAGCTTATTTATTCTAAGAAATAATATAAACTTTATTATAAATCTTCTAATAAATACTTAAGATAATAATACTAAATATAATATAATCTTAATAGTTATTTATATATTATATAACAAAGTTTAAGTTATTTACTTTTATAACGAAGTAGCTAAATGCTACTTAACTTTTATAGATTTTTTATAAAAAAACTAAATATAACTTTAGTATATTAAAAAGTATTATTGATAATAGAAATAAACTACTTATAAATCAATTTTAAGAGGAGTTTATATATAAAAGAGTGGTTAAATATTACTTCGCTATAGTATACTACTCATAGACTAATAGTTAAACTAAGTAAATATATTAAACTTTAGAGAAATATTTTTAAATATATACTAGATATATATTAGAAAGATTTATATTACAACTTCTAAAAATAAAGTTTATATATAATAACATATACTATAGAACTATTAGCTATTTATTAATAAAAGCTCTATATAAATACTTCTATAAAGCATTAAGTATATATAAATAGAAAACTATATAATAATATAGAATATCAAAGAGCCTCTAGCTGTTTACTATAATTTTTACCTACTTAGAGTAATAGACCTCCTAACTTTACGCCTCTTGATAATATATATAGTCTTTAGTTATATAATTATAGTCTCTAACTATATCCCCCTCTTAACCTTAGCTGCACTTATATATATATATATATATATATTATACTAAATAACCTTATAATCTTTAACTTCACTTTAGTAATAATATAGTTTATAATTACTTAATTACTCAATTACCAACTACTAAATTATTAACTTATCCTCTCTCTTATATATTATCTATACTACTAATACTATCTCTATTACTACTTTACGATCTACTATAATAGCTTCTTTAGAAGTAAGTTATTACTATTATTATCTTCTTATTTAATTAGGCTAGCTAACGCCTTTATAGCTATACTATTATTAGTAACGCTCTCTTTATTTAGTATAAAGTATACTTACTATGTTTAAGCTTTATATAAAGCTTATATCCCCTTTAATATCCTTAAGTACTTCAGAAAAGAAGTCCTATTTATTAAAATAGCTAAATATATAATTAAACTTTATATTAATATTATCTAAAGCTTTCTTAATAAGAAGGATAATATTACTACTTATAGAGATTTCTAAGAAGTTTATCAATAGAGCTATTTAGATAATATACTTTTAGTCTTTTTTAAATTATTTTTTAAATAGAAGCTTTCTATTAAGTGTATCAAAGTTAAACTTATTCTAAATATATCATATATTATTTATAGAGATAAAGGTACCACTTAGTTTATACTTTGTAAACTTAAATACTTTATTTAGTATAGATATTATAAAGGATTTATTTTAAGTTAAGAAGAAAGAAAGGTATAAAGCTTTATGTATAGTAGTAAAGCTTTAATACTTCTAGCTATAAGAACTTTTTATAATAACCTCTTTAGTTAAAAAGTTATCTCTCTTATAGTAGTATTTGTAATACCTTATTAGAAGGTTTAATAAAGCTATTATTAACTAAGCTATAAGAGCCTTAATAACCTATTTAGCCTTAATATAATCAGCCTTACTATATATAGCATTACTAGCCTTATACTATGTAGCTAGCGCTATTACTATTTTATTAGTGTATTGAGTTAGAGCATATATTTAACTTTATATAAAGGTTTACCTACTAATAAGAATATATAAAGTTTCTATACTATTTTCCTTAATTAGTAGAATATTATATAAGCAATAGTTAGAAGAGACTAAAGAGTTAAATAAAGATATATCTTTTCTAAGAGGATATTACGCTCTTAATATACTTTATATCCTAAGTATATTAAGCTTATATAGCTTATATAACCTACTCTTTAGTAAGTACTTACTAAGGCTCCCTTATAAAATATATCGTACTAATATTACTAAATACCTTACTATATACCCTCTTAGCTATATAAGCAGTTAACAAAAGCCTTCTACTTAGAAACACTAATCTAAACTAAAATAAATATATTAGCTATAACTTATTATCTAAAAGTCCTTTTTAAATTATATAAGATTAACTATTATAATTTCTATAAATATATAAGATATGATCCTTATAAGCTTATTCTAGAAAAGCTCTAATAATACTCTTATAAAGTATATAATATTACTTATTACTAAGCTAATATTATAAGTAAGAAATCTATTAAAACTACTAATAATATAAAAAAACTTATAAGTTTTTATTTATTATGCCTACTGACTTATAAGTAGTATTATTTAACTTAGATTAATACCTAAAAGAATATACTTAAGTAATATAAATAAAATAAAACTTATAAATAGAAGTAAAAATTAAACTTCTTATAAAAAAGGTTACATAAAAATCATTACTAATAAGTAAGCTTTTATAAATATACTTAAAAATACTTTTAGTAAAGTTACTTATTTTAAAAATTCCTTTAGTATAAATATATCTCTATCTCTTATGCTTTATTTTCTTAATATAACTCCTTCCTACTTTACTATAAGTACTCCTAGTTATTAGGTTCTTTTGAATAGATTTAGTTAGAGACTAATTATAGGCGCTTGATATCTTAATATAAATACTCTTAATCTAATCCTCTTTTTTCTCTTTAGAATTACTTTTAACTCTTAGAATTATATTACTCTTATAAATTAGTTTTATTTTCTAACTAAAAATACTTCTTGTTACTTATTATAAAACTAAAGTTTAAAAAGTAAGTAGAAATCTTAAGAAGAAAAAGATACTTAAGAAGATAAAACTAATAACTTGAATAGAATAATTACTTAAAACTAAAATAAATCTTTAGTTTATCCTAACTCTTATATTTCTATTAAAAATATTTAGCTTATTTAAATCTCTACTTTTAATATTATAAATACTTAATATTTTTCTTTCTTTCTTAGTACTTTAGACTTTCATTTAAAACATCTTAATAAGATCTTTAAGAGATACTTATTTAAATATACTTTTATTAATATATATTAAAACTCTTACGAAATTACTTATTATAAGTAAAAAGAAGCTCTAAAAGAGGCTAAAGCTAAAGAGAAAGAAGCTTATAAGTATTAAGCTAAAAGCACTCTTTAGAGTTTTAGATTAAGTATTCCTTATAATAAAAACTTAATAGCTATAGTTCTTATAATCTCAAGCGCTCTTAGCTCTACTCTTATAAATACTTTTAATATATTGAGGAAATTTTATAGCTTACTCTATAAGAAGGTCTGTAGTAGATAAATCTAATAAGAGCACTTTAGCTAGTGCTTCATCTAATAAGAAGATTATAGTATATACCTAGGGGCTTAGAATAACTACTTACGCTAAACCTAACTATAGCTGCTATATTATTATAGCTTTTATAGTATTATGTTGATAATAGCTTTATTGTTAATAAGGTTGATAGCCTTATCTGTATAAGTTATAGAGATAGCTTTTTAAGGTTAGCTATATAAAAGCATATTTTAGCTATATATTTAAGATGCTGCTATTCATGCTAAGCTGTAAGCTTATCCCTTATTATATAAACTACTTAGATTCCTATAAATAAACTACTTAGATTTCTTTATAATGTGTTCTATCCTGCTTAATCTATAGGGCTTTATACTATAAGGCCTTACTTAAAGTACACCTTAAGACGCTAGAATTAATACTAACTATAGGGCTAGCTTTACTATAATTAATAAGATAATGCTTTTTAATATATAAAGCTTTATAGATAGAATAACTATAGCTATATCTTGCTTTATGGTCTTAAAGGCTAATGTTATAGCTATAGCTTATGCCTATCTACCTTAGTAAATCTTACTAGAGGAGGTGGCTGTGTTTGCTATTGATCTTAGCTATTATGCTTATTTTGATAACGTTCTTAGGAGGGTAGTATGGCTACTAAGTTGACTAGGCTTAAATTGAGGATATTGCTAATAACTATAGAAAGTATAGGTTATGAAGAAGATAGCTGAGTTTAATAATAGAAGGTGTGTGTGAGAGTTAGAAGAAAAGTTAAAAGGTTGAAGAAAGTCTGCTTCTATAGTAATTAAACTAAGTTAAAGTTATGAAGTTATTGTTAAGTGATATTAAAAGTAATGAGATTGTTAATAATAGTGTATGTAACTGCGCGCGTAGGGGGAAATAGGACTAAAGGGTGATAATTATATAATTAGTAGGCTGTTAGCTAAAGGGGTAAGTTAGAGGTTATTATAGTATAGGTTCTAAGTAAAAGTTACAATAAGTAGCTAGAGGCTAAATACTTTTAGTATAGTTCTTATTACTTACCTATATAATTCTTAAGGAAACTCTTATATTATTTCTTATATTTAAGTTATTACTACTATAAGTACTTCTATTTACTTAGTTTCTACTACCGTAAGTATTTCTATCTATTTAACTTCTATTATTATAAATACTTCTAATACCTTCAATTTTAACATAGCTTTTAGCTTGACTTCCTCTTTTATTAGTTACGTAAGTATTATAAAAATACTCCTTACTTTAGTTTTATTTATATAAATATTACTATTACTTATAATACTTATATATAATATACTTATAAATATACTAACTATAACTTAATAGTATTTATAAAAAGTATGTTCTTTAATTCTAACTATATAAAGAAGCTTAAAGAAGTCCTTAATCTCTTAGAAATTATATATGATAAACCTTAAGTATTTATAGATTTTTAGTTTCTATAGGTAAAGAGTTATCTTATATTTTATAAATAGCTACATTAGTTTAGCTTTTATATAGAATTCTTAGGTTTTATATCTTTTTTCTAAAGCTTTTCAAGTTTTTTTTAAAAAAGGCTTTTATAAGTATTTTTACTTCTTTTTATATTCTAGTTCCATTAAACCTTTAATCTTTATCCTCTAAGCGTTTTAAACTAAGTGTTTAAAAATATTAAGCTTAAGATAGCTAAAATAGAGATATTATAATTAAATAGAATTACTATAAATAAGCTTGAATCTTAAAAATTTGAAAATAATTATAAGAGATTACTACATATAGCTATATCAATAAAATTAAGTTCTCTAAAGTAGTTTATATTAATATAACTAATAATAGAGAAGTAATTAAAAAAGAGTTTATATTTAAAAAAAGTATTATTATAAATAAGTTTATAAAAAGTAAAACCCTCTCTATTTCTAAAATAAAGCTTACTAATATTTTTATAATACTAAATATTAGATATTTTAAAGTAATATTTAAAGATTAAATTCATATAAAATCCTTTTATATATAAAATATTTTTAAAAATAAGATCCTCTATATTTTTTCTTCTTAGTTTATTTAAAATATTCTTAAAAACTTTAATTTCTATTTTTTGAATATGAAAAAACTGTAAATTAATTATGATTTAATTTAATATATCTAGTTTATAGTAGTCTCTAAGAAAATTAAAAGTATTAATAAAGTAAATAGATATTTTAATATCTATAATGATTGAATACTAAAAAACAGTAAGATTGATAATGTTTATAAAAAAAGCTTCAATTAAAAATCCTCTTTCCTCTTAAGGGAGAACAAAGTTTAAAATTAACTAAAAAATAGTTATTATAATAAATCTATTTAAAAAAATACTTATAGAAATATATTTCTATCTTTTTAACTTATTAATATCTTTAATAATAATTTATTTATTTTTAATAAACGCTTTATGGAAAATCTTATATTTCTTATTAAGAATTTTATTTTTAATATTACTTTTTTATTATTAAACAAATTACAAAGTATATTTATATGAATATTTTCTTATAAAAGAGAATTCTACTTAAATATATTTTATAAAAACCTAAGTGTATTAAACTATAAAATTTATATTTATATAATTAAAATATAAGTAGCTCTAAATATCACTTAAGAAGTTTAAAACTTAAAATATATTTTAATATTACTTAAGTTTTACTGTAAATCAAGTTTTCTCCTAAATATTATAAAGTAGCTATTCAAATATCTCTTTTTCTATTCAACCTATAAATTTATAAGTCTTTTAACCAAAGTTTTTATTTCTTTAAAAAATAAAGTTTTTTAGATATTCTCTTTCAAAGCTATATAATTCTAAAAATATTGAATAGCTTAATTAGAAGCTGATTAAACTTTAAATACTTAAAGGAAATTTCCTACTATAAGTACTTTTTATACTTTTAGAATATTATAGTTTAATCCTTTATTGAAAGCTATAAGTTAAAAAGCATAAAAATCCTTAAGATTAATTAATAAATAAGAAACCTTCTTAAGTATAGTAAAATACTTGTCTTTTATAATAATAATAATAACTAATTCTCCTCTTATAGAATATTCTTTCGAAATATAAATTACTATTTAGAAAGTATAATAAGAAGTTTTATTATTGACTATAAAGTTTATAGTAGTTTAAGCTTTATTATAAGGTATAACTATCTCTTAAGATATTCTAGAGGTTTAAGATATTCTAAAAGTAGTTATAAAAATATTTCTTTAAACTATTATAAATATAGTTCTAAGAGTGATTCCTTAAACTTCTTATTTAAACGTAGCCTTTATTAAAAGTTTAAGCTAGATAAAGTCTAAAAAGTTTTTATTAACTAATTTAATAACTTAATTTTAGATTTCTTAACATTTATAAAAATCTCTAGTTTAAATATCTCTTCTATATTTAGTTTAGATTTTTCAAGTATAAAGATATAGTTTATAATAATTAAAGAGTACTAAATCTTTACTTACTAGCTTTATTAAGTATTTAAGTTTAAAAGTAGAGAAAGTAAGAGAAGTTTTATTAAGTTTTTAATTCTTTATAACTTAGTAACAATAATACTTTAAATACTTGTTAATATATTAAATATAATCCTCTTCTATAAAAGTACAAACTTTAAGGAGATTTATGTATTAAATTTTAAAGAGGTTTAAAACGTTTAAAATATTTAAGTTAATATATTTCTAAACTTCTATAAGAATATAGTTGAACTTAAGAGAGATAATCTAGCTATCCTAATCTTTATAAATCTTATGAAAATATTTAAAACTTATAAGTTAGTTTTTAATAGGAGTAAATATCTTAATAATAAGTTAGTTAAAAATAATTTAAAAAAAGAAAAGAGAAAGTTCTACTTATTTTTATAAGTAGTTAAAATATATTAATAAGAATAGGAGTAAAATTTGAATAAATTAAGTTTATAACTATTATATAAGTAATAATTAGAAGAAACTAAAAAGTTAAATAAAAGTATATCTTTTCTAAGAGGATATTACGCTCTTAGTATACTTTATATCCTAAGTATATTAAGCTTATATAGCTTATATAACTTACTCCTTAATAAGCGCTTACTAAAGCTCCCTTATAAAGTATATTGTGTATTACTAAATACTTTACTATAGTATTAGTTTTATTAATATAAACTAATTATAGCTTTAAGAGCTTAGTTTAATTTATAAATTACTTATGACTAATATTATACCTTAAATAAGTTCGTACTAAAGGTTATATATATATATACTTATTAATTTCTTATTAAACTAGCTTTATTATTAAATAGTTAGATATTACTATCGTTATTATTGTTACTTAGTTTATTTGTTTAAATAATATTTTTACTAAATATCTTTAGGACTAGCTTTACCTAATTTATAATACTTTTTACTTTTAGTTTCTCTTTAGTAACTAATTAGAAAGAGATCTAGAAAGAACTCTTAAAGCTTTTTATAATTACTTAAAAGTTTCTTAATTAATATATAAGTAATTAAATCTCCAACTATTAAATTATTATTACCAATAGTTATTTTATTACTTATAATAATATAAAGATCTTTTTAAGTTAAGTAGTAGCTGGGTTTAACTAATATCTTATTATAAAAGCTAAAAGTATTAAGAAGTATAATATTACTACTTTTATAGTTAAAAGGCTTAATAAAAAGGCGAAGACTATTCATAAAGCTATACCAAAGACTTATTATAATAATTATAAGAGTAAAGATAGTAATAATAGTTATAATAATAAGGCTAATACTTCCTCTATATTTTCTTATTAATAATAATATTAAGAAGTTTAGCTTTAATTATAACCTTTTTAGCTTAAATAATAAGTCTCTTTTTAAGCTTTTATTACTTACTAATTCTAATTAATAGGCTTTTACTTCTAACTAATAAGCTCCTCTTTTTAGACATAGTAATACTTAAATAGTAAGCATTTTAAAGTATTTATAGTTATTTATAGCTTTTTATTATTAATTTTTTATTATAATTCTTATTATTTCTTTTAAACTTCTTACTTTTTAAATAGTTACTAGCTTTAAAACTAATTAAGTTCTTTTTTGATACGTTTGTAAGCTAAATAAAGTTTCTATTAATATTACTTTATATCAATATAAAATTATTCATAAAATTAGAATTATTTGAATAATATCTTATTAAGTATTCAGTAAATAATTAATGCTTTTCTTTATTTTATTTTTATAAGCGTTTTAGATTTATTTTTTAAATTTATATATAGTAGTTTAAATCTTTTCTAAATAGCTTTTTAGTAGCCTCTAGCTATTTACTATGATTTTTACTTACTTAGAGTGATAGACCTCTTAACTCTATACCTCTTAATAATATATATAGCTCTTAGTTATATGACTATAACTTAATAACCTCTTAAGTCTCTAACTATATATCTCTTTTAACTTTAGCTATATATATATATAACTAAATAACCTTATAATCATTAACTTCACGTTAGTAATAATTTAGTTTATAATCACTTGACTACTAACCACTAAACTATTAATCTATTCTCTCTCTTATACATTACTTATACTACTATTAAATACTATCTTTATTACTACTTTACTAATTACTATTAGCTATATTATTATTAGTAATATTCTCTCTATTTAGTAAGGCTTTAAAAGACTTAGAATCTATATTTTTAGTCTTTTCAAAGCCTAGTACTCACTTACAATCTAAGCTTTCTATTAACCTTAATATAGGGTTATTATATATATATACTATATATAAAAAGCTAGATAATTTAATCTCTAAGTCTCCTACTTTAAAAGAGAGATCAGCAGAAACAGTAAGTTATTATTATTATTATTATATATAATCTAACTAAATTTAATTAATAAGCTGCTTATTATATTATTTTAATTAATATTATAAAAAAGGGACTAACTAAATTAGCTGAATATTCCCCTTAAAACGAGATTTCTTTAATCTAGATACTTATAAATCTCATATTATAAGTATAATACTAGATCCTAGATTTAAAGTCTACTATTTTGTGAATAATAAGCTTTTATACTATTATCCTACTATTGAAAAGGATGTTATTAATTTATTAAAGAGAGAATGTAAATCTTATATAAGTATGTATATATCCATTATCTATATTATATATTTATCTACTAGTTATATACTAATATAGAAAAAGACGGGTCTTTAGACTCTAAAGATATATTAGATTCTTTTACTGAGCTAGTTAGTAAGCTGAACTATAACTATTGATAGTAATTATACTAAAAATAGATTATTGTTTATTTCTAATAATTATTAAAAATGAGCAATATACTATTTTTAGTGTAATTAGAGTTTTATATAAATCTTGAATAAAGATTTAAATATAATATTAAACTAAATATTATTTATTAAATAATAATAGTATATAACTTTACTAAAGTTTATAAAATATATACAATTATATTTTATGCTAATAACTAATAACTAATAACTAATAACTAATAACTAATAACTAATAACTAATAACTAATAACTAATAACTAATAACTAATAACTCATACTTTATATTTAATTTCTAATAATTAATAACTAGTAAGTAGTCCTTAATCATTAAAACCTAATAACTAGTTATTAATCCTTAAAAAGAAAAGACTTATAGCTAATAATTAATAGTTAAAAGCTAATAAGTAATACTTAATAATTAAATTTTAATATTTGGTAATTAATATTTGGTAGTTAATAATTAATAATAAATAGTTAATATTAAATTATTAAACCAAACACTAAGCAATTAAGAAATAACAATCTTAAACTAATACTAAACATTTAATATTTAAAGTTAAGAATTAACACTTAGTGACTCAAAGTTAATTATTAGACTTTATTAACTAACATTTAATAACTAATATTTAGTTCTTAATACTTAAGGATTAATACTTACTAATTTATAACCTTTTAATTGATATTTTATAAGTAATACTTAATAATTAATAGTTAAAAAGTAATTAGATAATAACTAATATATAACAACTATTATATAATTTATAAAAGCTAGAACTGTGACTAAAACTTAATAATTACTCTTTGATAGTTTATAACTAATAACTGAAAACTAAAAGCTAGAAATTAATGTTTAGTAGGTAATACTGATTAGTTATTAACTTATCAATTAAATATAACGTTATTTCAACATAAAATATAACATAAATTCTTCTTTACTAGGGAGCGCCGTTTCTCGCCTGCTGCTAAATCTTTTTAGAAGAAAGAAAAAGAATATTTTGTTTTAATTATTAAAAACTAAATTAAGTTGATTTAAAAATGATATTATTAATATTAAATAATTAAAATAATAGCTTTATACTTTTAAAAAAATAATTATATTAAAGGTTTATTTTATAATATAAGTTATATTATTGGTACTATAGTTTTATATTATTATATTTCAAGTCGTTTAATATAAAGGTTTATATATTCAAAAGTATATATTTGGTTTACATATATGTATAATATATTATTCAAGTTAGTTAACTAATGATAGTATTATTACCTTTTTATTTATAAGATGTATCATAAGTTATTATACTATTTATAATATGCGTATTAAATATATACTTAGAGTTATATAATAATGAAATAATACTATTATTATAAAGTTCAAAATGTTATAAAATTCAGGTTAAATCTATATAAACATGAAATTATATGATATTTTGTATTAATATATATTATATTAATAACTTATTAATATTACTTATTAAATATTAATCTTTATCTGTTAGTTTTTAGTTATTAGTTTTTACTATTGAAGAGTAATTGTTAAGTTTTAATTATTATTCTAGCTTTTATAAGTTATATAATAGTTATCATATATTACTTTTTAAACTATTGATTTTCAATTATTAAGTACTAGCTATTAGTATTAATTATTAACTTTCAATAATTAAGTATTAATTATTATGCTATAGCTTTACTTATTAACTATAAGTTATTAAATATTAAGTATTAAACATTACTTATTAAATACTTATCATAAGTTATAAGCTATTAATTATTAATTATTAATTATTAAGTATTAAGTATTAAGTATTGAATATAAGCTATTAAATATCAGCTTTTAGTTATTAAATTCTGGTTATTAAGTATTAGTTAAGAACGTTTAATAATTAACTTTTTTTTTTCAGGTATTAAGTATTAACTTAAGAATGTTAAATATTAAATGTTAGTCTTAATTATTAGTTATTAATTGCTAAGTATTTAGTTTAATAATTTAATACTAACTATGTAGTTTTAATTATTAACTAACTTACTAACTACTAGTTATTTAGTATTGAAGTTTAATTCTTAATTACGACTTCTTACGTTTTAATTATTAACTACAAGCGTTTTCTTTTAAAGGATTAATCATTAGCTTTTTATTAATAACGTTTAATTCCTACTTATAAAGTTTTGATTATTAATTACTAACTATTAGTTATCAATAATTAGTTACTATGTTTTAATTATTAAGTACTAGTTACTAGTCATAAATTATTGGTTTTTTAGTATTAAGTATTAGTTATTAACTTATAATTATGAACTATTTATTACAAAGTTTAAACTTTTAGTCAATAGTTTTTAGTTTACTAGTTATTAGCTAACTATTAAGTATTAATTATTAGTTACTAAGTATTACTAATTATTTATTAGTCATTCTGATCAGCTATTAAGTATTAGCTATAAACTATTAGTTACTAGCTATTAGTCATTAACCTTTAACTTTTAATTATTAGCTATTAATTATTGGTTATTATCTCTTAATTTCTAGTTTTTAACTTTTAAGTATCTAATAGCTTTTTAGTTAATAACCTCACTATTGTTTATTCTTTATAAAGCTTATAAGTATATATTATAAAGATATTACTATAGACCTTACTAAGCTTATTTCTTCTACTAATAAAAATAAAAACTATAAAGCTTTAAGCTATATATAGTTATTCTATAATATTAATTCCCTTAAGGTTATAATGTAGCTTAGAAGTACTCAAAAGCCCTATATAAACCTATAGGTTTTATAAATAAGTTTTTAACCTATAAAGAGTTTTTTAATACTTCCTTAAATAACTTTAATTCTATAGAGGACTATTTAAATAAAATAAAAAAACTTGTTAGATAACTTGTTTTATAATTAGCTAAGACTACTAAATTAAGTAAGTATACTTTATATACTTAATACTTTAAATAAGATTTATAAAGCTTTTCTAACCTCTAAGAAAATAATAAAAATCAAAATAAAATAAATAAAGAACCCCTAGAAAAAATAAAAAGATTTATACTCTAAATATAATTGAAAACAAATTATACTGAAAAAACTACGCTTTTCTATATCCTAAAAAAGCACTTAGCTAGTAGAAAAAACTCTCTACTAATACTACTAATACTAAAGATAAAGAAAAAGAAGTAGTTAATATAACTACTATAGATAATATTACCCCCTATATATCTATTAATAATCCTAAAAATCCTATGAATTCAATAGATTTATTTTCTAATAAGGAAGAAAAAGATATTCTCTTTAAGAATATAAGCTACACTACTCCTAATAATATAAATAATACCAATAATCCTTCCTTAAGTCACTTAATTCACTAGTCTATTATCAAAGGAAAAAGAAAAGTAAGAAGTTATAATTATAGAAATAAAAATATAATTAATTTTTATATTAATATTCCAGCTACTATTTATATAGTTAATAACTATAACCTTATAAAAAAATCCTATAAAACTAAATAACAGAACAAAATAGAGAGAAGTAACTCTTACTTCTATAAAAAAATGGTGATATCAAAAGAGGTGATTTAATAGTATATTCTAATAATAATAATATAATATAAAAAACATTTATTACATACTCAAATCAAGTATTAATCTACTTAGTTGATTTAAGTTAGATCTCTTAAATATTACTTATATTATATAGAAATATCCTATTTTATATAATATTAATAAAGATTATATTATTACTATAGGGGCGAAAAACATTAAGTTATTTTTCTTCTGGTTTCCTAATAATCATAATAATAACAGCTTCTAACTATGATATAAACGTCTTATGGATATATACTTATAAACTCCTTTAAAAAATAAAAGATAATACTATTGTAAATATAAATATGAATAAAAATAATATAAATAATAATAAATTATAGCTTGATAAAGCTTACTTGTAAAGTAAATCTATAATAAAAGCTAGTAAAAAAAGGTTTATAATAAAAATCTAAATCATCTAGATTATATAGCTTTAGACCTATATAGGTTTATGACTCCTATTATATACAATGAATATAACTATTTTATTATCTTTGAGATAAATATTGCTATTTTATATAAAGAAAATTATTAAAACATAAAGCTAAAAAAAATTCTTAATACTTTTCTCAAGTTTTAAGCTAAAGTTAATAATAATAATAAAATATATATCTACTACTAGAGGTAGAGAATTTAATAATAAATATGTTAGCAGTCTGGTCAACCTATATAAGTAGGTATCGCAGTTCATTCTATACTTTTTTTCACTTAATAATAAACATATTAAACCAATATATATAAGTAGTGATATTATCTATATTATAAAACTTCCTTATAAATATAAGCTTAATAAACTAATAGAGTATATTATATACCCTATAGTTAATAAAATAAGAACCTTATTATATAACTCAGGTTTACTATACTAGTTATAAGGTGAAGCTTTTTACACCACTCTTTATATATATAATAAGACTCCTTATAGCTCTATTGAGTATGAAACGCTTTATAAATAAAGAATAAGATAAAACCTAATATTAATAATATAAAAGTATATGGTAGTTTGTACTATAAGAATAAAGATCTTAGATTTAAAAAACTAAATATATAAGTATACCAAGGTTATATAGTTAATTATAGATCTAATAGGTATCAAATCTAAGATATATAACTAAAAAGCTTTATAGTCTTAAAATATTAGAATCCTAGAGAACACCTTTATTCCTTATTATGAAAAGCTTCCTCTAAGTAGAAATACCTGCTTTAAGAATACTAATAGTAGTGTTATGCTTAATAATAACAGATATAATACTACCTATAATAATCTACTAAGAGATATTTCTAGTTAATCTATCTCTTATAGTAATAATCTTACTTTAAGTAGAGATATTCCTATAACTGATAACGCTCTTAAGAATCTAAATAATAAGACTAATATTAACAAAAATAATAATAACAACATTAATACTAGTAATAATCATATAGATATTTATATAAGTAGTTCATATAATAATATTATTAAAGCTATTAGTATTAATAATAGAGAAATAAATAAAGGGAAATCTAAGTTATTAGTAAAGATCCCCTCTCGATTAGAAGAAGCTAAAAAAACTACTTATCAGTTAATAATATAGCTAATAATACTAAAAATATATTATTATATGCTATTTCGGACTACCCCACTCTTAGTGTTTATAAAATGAATAATAATACTTTAACTAATAATAATAGTATTATTAGAACTAATACTATAAATAAAGCTTCTTATATACTATTAGTTATTATTATAGACAAACCTTCTATTATAAAATAAGCCTTAAATTCTCTTTATAAAGATAATTAGATTTAAGTTATATAATTAGAAGTAACTTGAACAGAAAATATAGAAACTTAGAAAATTATATAAAAACTAAATGTTATTTATCTATTGAGTAGTAAATAAGTACATACTATAAAATTAAGAAACAAAATTAATAATATATATAAACATAAAGTAAGAAAGGTTACTTAACGTTTTAATTAATACTTAAGTATTAATTACTTAGAAACCTTTTCTACTACTTATAGATCTAAAAGCTATAGGTTTATAGTTATATTTACTATAACAAAAAGTTAAACCTTTCTATAGTATTTATACACACTAATATAGATATAGATGTATATATAATATTACTAATAGGTTTGTTTATATAACAAAACTATAACTAAATTAGAATTCAATCCTAATTATAGTTATAAGTCTAATAATAGTAGATATTACTATAAGCTTCTGAAAGCATTATATAAGTTAAAATAGAGCCTTAGACTATAGTATAACTACTTAAAAGCTATATTAATAAAATTAAGATTTATAATTCCACTTTATAATAAAGCAGTATTTATACTTAATAGAAATAACTATAAAGTTATAATTTATTATTATATATATATGATATGCTTTGAGTAGCTAACAATATTGCTACTAGTAATTATATATATAATAAACTAAAATAATATATAGAAATATAATTATTAGGGGAGCTTAATACTTTTTTAAGCTATAAGTTTAATATAAATAGACCTAATATAAATAGACCTAATAAGTCTTTATTTGTATATTAAATAAGCATAATAAACGTAATATAAATCTATCTATAACTCCTATAAGAGATAGTTTAAAACTATATATAAATAAATATACTGCTATTAAAAGAAAGATTCTATAATTTCAGCAGCAAATTAAAGCCTTTATATATCTAGCTCTTAAAATTAAATATAATATAGCTCTAGCAGTTATAATACTATTAAGATATATAGTAAACCCTTCTAAAGAGCATTTTGTAGCTCTAAATTATCTATAAAGTTATATGAATAATTATCCTAGTAAAGGAATATATTATAATTATAATTATAATATAATATAGGATTTGATAAGTTATTTAGACTCTAATTAGGCTAGAAATCTAGATAATAGAAAATCTACATCAGCTTATATATTTTGCTAGAGATTATATAATATAATATTTTATAATTCTATAAAATAAAAAACAGTAGCTTTATCTACTTATTAAGCTAAATATATAGCTTTAACTGAGGTAGTGAAAAAAGCTCTATATCTATATAGTAGCTATAATTTTAACTTAACTAATTTAGGTTTAATGCTATTAATAAGCCTAAGATTTTTATAGATAATTTAGCAGCTGAAAAGCTAGTTAAAAATCCCAAATTTCACAAGAAATCTAAGCATATTGATATAAATTTTATTTTGCTAGAAAATCTTTATTAAATAAAGATATAACATTATCTTATATAGATATTAAGTCTAATATTATAGATTTATTAACTAAGCCTTTAGGCAAAGTTACATATAATAATACAGTTAATAATAATAATAATAATAATAATAATAATAATAATAATAATAATAATAATAATAATAATAATAATAATAATAATAATAATAAGAATAATAATAAGAATAATAATAATAATAATAATAAGAATAATAATAATAATAATAAGAATAATAATAATAATAATAATAATAATAATAATAATAACCGCATTAAGTAACTAACTTCCTAGTTTCCTCTTATATTTTGACCTACATAGTTCTTTTATAGAGAGATTTTTAACTAGTTATAAATATATTATATTTATTATAGGAATACTTTTCTTATTTTTCCCATAGGGTTTTTATGTTTTTGATACCTATAACGTATGTATATATTAAGTAAGTAAGCTATATACTATAAATTAGTTGTATATACCTTAAGGGGGGATATTAACATATAATATTCTTTTATAATAATAATAATAATATGAGAATAATAACAATAACGCTTAACTCACTTTAATATTCTATATAAAATAAACTAATGAAGTTTAAAGTATAACACCACATATAAAAATACTTTATTTATTATAACCTATAACTATAATATTGATTATGTAATATATATAGTTACGTAAGCACTGTATGTAACTAGCAGTTTAGTAGGTTACGTTTTAGGTTGTCTTTCTCCTTATTTTTCCCTACTAGAAGATATAACTTACTAACTATAATAATAAGAGTTATTATAATATATTACTTCCCTTACTATTATCTATACAATTAAATGCCTATAAGTGCTCAAAATTATCACCTTTTATCATAGCATAAGCCCATCTATAAACCTATACTACATAGGCGCATATACTACGCCCCTAAATACGCTTATACCTGCAAAGGGTTGGTAGGAGCAATGTTGCAACTCGTACTTCCTTTCTCAAATGAGAATCCTCAGATGAGGAAGGAAGGTTTCTTATTCATCTCAGCTACATCTACATGCCCTTTTATCTTCGACCCTGATATCCTATCCCTTGATATCCTATCCCTTGATGTCTTACTCAGTGCCGAACATAGCCGAGAGCATCCCATGTGACAGGCCTAGCCTGTTACATCACTCTTCCCCTTTCTCAGCCGCTAGAACCATCGTCAGAGTCAGCCTGTTACAATACCTATGCTAATAGTTATTACTAAATTTATTTAAGTGATATGTATTATACATATAGAATAAATAAACACTTTTAGATATGTAAATCTTTATCTTAAATTACTTATAATAATGTAATAATATGAAACTATAGTATTAACAACATAACTTATGTTATAAGATGAACCTTTAATATAACCATCACTTTAAAAGTTAAAAGCTATTATTTCTATTACTTATTAGCAGTAATATAATATATTAATTAACTTAAATAATTTTTAATATAATAGTTAAAATAGTGTTTAATCTTTATTAATACTTCTAATTAATATAAATAAATTAACTTAATTTAATTCTTAACAATTAAAAGAAAACATTCTTTTTCTTTCTTCTAAAAGGATTTAGCAGCAGGCGAGGAACGCCGCTCCCTAGTTTTTAGTAGTACTTCTTATTCAGATAATAATCTTCTTACTACTTTAAATAGTAATATATAGCTATATATTAATTTTATAATAGTAAAATATAGTTAAACTTAAATATAGTGAGTTTTTTTAAACTTATATAGCTTAGTTATTAAAGAAAGACTTTTTATTAATTACTAAGCTATTATAGTGTTATACTATAAGTACAGCTTATACTATATTAAGCTAATTTGAATAAGTCCCTATACTAGACTAGCTTTATACTAGTATAGATTTTATTAAACTAAACGCAGCTAAACTAATTTTCTAGCCCTGCTTATAACCTATATAAAGTAGCTAAATCATTCTTACTATAAGCGCCAGGCATAGCTAGCTACTGAGTAGTACAGCCAACCCCACACAGGCCGCCTATACGAGCGGGTCAGAGCGGGTCAACTGTAGCACGAAGCAGAAGCTTCAATAAGGACAGTTCTGCACTCTATGCACCTGAGCCATTAGCATGCCCTGCTGCTCTGCTTTGTCAGGGCAGGCGGAGGCAAGGCTGCGCCGGAGCAGCCAGCCTACACGTCTGCGCAGATGAACCAGGCTCAGCTAACTCTTACAGCACACTTAGGTAACGAGCATCAGTCACAGGCCCCTTGCGCCCAGCCCTGTGGGCGTTGGTCAGTGTGAGCTGGACTTCAGTAAATCCCCAGGGTTCAGGAACAGCTACGGAGGATCTAGGCAAATACTATTATATAAACACAGCCAGGCACGCACACAACATGTGCTAGCAACAATGACTTTCTTTGTGTCGAGACTCGTTTCTGATTTTGTTTCCAAAGTCTCTGTTTCCAGGGTCTCTGATGTTTTCAGATTGGAGCATAAGAGACGTAAGCTCCCTAAGGCGCTGCGGGAATCAAAGTATACCCGAGGTGATCGAAACGCTCTGCACCAAAGTGATGGTTATCTATTCACTATACTTGGGGATGTCTCTTGGAGGATGGACAAGCCTGTGGAAACTGCGAAGCGTTTTAGGGACCGGTTGGAATTGGAAATCACCGACGAAGTTGCTTGGGAAGGCTCTCAGATGTTAACACTTGATTTGCCCCAGGGGCCTCAAACCGACCTCTTTGCCAGCAGCGAATGTAGAACATTGGAGGTAGAAGGGAGAAGCTGTCGGCATGTTTTGAGCTGTATCCAGGCATGTTATGAACATCACCTTGGGGATGAATTTTCAGAGGTCGCAAGGAGATTCATCTTCGCGGGGATACAGATTAGAGACACTGGTGAGCTGTGGGTTACCTGGATGTATCATTAACCTAATATGGCATCAGTTGGGCACTAGGTTATCTGAATTATCTTAAGCATTGAGCTTCTAGCTTTACTTATTTGAGAAATACCTCTACTAATATTAAGCGACCGTTTGTGAGCGTGAGCTTGAGGGCACGCGTCGATTCAACTGATCTTCAATTCCTGCCGCGACCGGGCCGCCGTCCCGCCCTAGGCAGTCGAACCGAGCACCACGACACGGCATCGGTCGGGTGGGCCGCGGGAGCGCAGCGGGACTCGAACACGCGAACCCCAAGCCGAGGGGGCGGACCGCGGCCGCTCGACCACCTGGACACTGCCCGGGACGCCGCCGCTCGTCGAGCAGTCTCCATTCCCCGTGTGTGTGACCGCTTTGGCGACGCTCCTCGGTGTTGTCGTCCGACCGGTCTCCCCGAGGAAGCGCGGCAGGTTTCCTCTCCTCCCTCGCGCGCGCGCCACCGGTCGAAGCTCCGTCGCGACTCGCCTCGTCTCGTGCGATCCTCCGCCATTGCCCCGGCCGCCTGCGACAGGGGCCAGAAGACCCTCTCTGCACAGCTCGCGCGCGGTCGTGCCCGCCGAGCCCGTCGGTGGCCAAGGTCCAACCTCGCCGCACGTGACCCTCTCGCCGCCCCGCCCGTCGCGTGGTGTCGCCCTCGACGCGACCGCTCCTTACGCGACGTGCACTGAGCATCTCATTCAGGTGTACAGCTTCCACCCCCCTGCCTGCGGATCTCTGATAACGTCCGCAGGTATGTACGGATATTCCTTGTCATGATGTTCAGCAGCAAAACGGGGCTTTAATCTTACGTACAGGAGCTTTCCATGTATCAGGTAAGGTCACGTGGAATGTACATTGGAGCCAACGTGGCGTGTAACTAACTCTCTTTGTGCGCATTTGCGCTTGTATCTCAATGTCACTGCCGGCCGGCCAAGTCCACGGACCCCGAGTAACGTATATCAGCAGGCACCCTCCCCGTGACACCTACCGTTCTCTCTGTAAGCGCTTTCTTTTTCTTTTTCTTTTTTCTTCTTTTCCCAATATAACTTTTCACCCACCACAATTACGCAGGCGTTCTTTTTGAGTGGTGTGGCGATTTAGCCCTAGGTGGCACAGTGCGAAGACCACGATAAAGTGAACTACACATAATAGGGAACAAAACAAAAAATGCCTAATCACGCACCCTACATGCTGTGGGTGGTGCAGCATATCTCATGGGATAAACATATCTGGCGAGCTGGGGGCCGCTAAAATATTAGTTTCGGCCTTAGGCATCCAAGGCTTGCAGTAATCTTACACGTGGGCGGGTGTCGTTGTAGTCGGCTGTTCCCCCAGTTCGAGGGTGCACGGCTTTTGCAGCAGGCCATCGTTCGGCTGCAGTTTCCGATAATCATCCTGCACTAGTTAGCCGCCACTTGGCTCGCCACGCCGGTACCTGCTGGGGTACGGTACTTTGCTGTGCTCAGAAAGGTGGTGAGAGCACGTATGTCCATCGCAAGCTGCACAATACTGCGTACATGGTTCTGCTCAGCAGCCAACCTGTTCCCTGTGGCATGTTGGGGCCATCTCGTTTGCGAATCGCCCGTCTCCGACGAATCCTTTCCTGTTCTGCTAAGAAAGGATGTGTAGTGTGTACTCGGTGGTCCTCCGGGGAAAATGGGATCTCCCACCTTCACAACTGAGTTCCCCCGTCCGCGGCCAGGTCCAGCGATGTGATTGGTCACGAGACACCCCTGAAATGATTGGATACTGCATTGTAGTAGAGTCCGGGCGGGCCCTACTTCCTGGTTAACCACCCAGAGGAGCTGGTGGAGGCTGACGAGGACAAGCGTGATAAATAATCCCTCCAGGGTCAGCCCTGGCATACCGTGTGCGATGTAGAAGCTGGGCGTCTGTGGCTTTGGCCTGACCTATAATGTTTTGGGCTTGGCTCGAGACGATTATTGAAGTGGATGATTCGTTTCGCCTCTATCAACCTTCGTTTCAACAAATCGTCGAGGCCCATGAGTAAACGCCTGTCGACATTGGCGCGTACGAGGAGTTGTCTCGGCGTATGGCCGCACATGATTTAGCCGACCAAAGCCGGTCTTGCAACCAGTGGCAACGGGAGATCGGCCCGTCTAGAATCCGACACGGTCCGGTGGGTCTTCTTGTGCGTGGAGCCACGTCTCCCCTTCCCTATCTTCTACCTCAACAACCACAACAACACCTTGATACAAGCCATGCCTCCTCGCAATCAGAACACAACCTCGGAGAAAAAGACGAATCGGCGCCAGAGGCGCGCAACTGTACGGGCAAAGCAAGATCCACGACGCAAGAAGCCGGCTGAGCCCACGACAGGCAGACGATACGTTCCTGTCGGCAACTCCACCAGTTCTCCTTACGAGATCGTCTACGGATGCATCGATGACAAGAACAATGTCAGCTACGGATATAGAGCCCCGCGGTTACGTTCAGGTGTAAAGCCCGTGAAACATGGCGAAATCAAGTACAATGCGATGTTCCAAAATCTCGGACGTAGCGAAATCACGGCAAAGATATTGGCGAAAGCCGAACGGGCGGACCAGAGACGTTTGTCAAGCGGAGAACAATAATGCATTACGACTGCGCCATAAGATAGGGCACAATGATGACTAGGATAATCGCAGATGCTTTAAATAGCGTGTTGCTGCGCTGTCCGGCTGCTGCAACTGGGAGTATGTACGCTATGTTGCGGCTGAGAATAGTCGCATCCAGTACAACAAGACAAGTGGCCATGACGGGCGTCGCTTTTGGGGCTGTTGGGCAGTCGGCAGAACTCTTTCTCGCGCAATGGGACTCTACGTCGACCGCGATGGTACGCCAGCCTCTGGCATCAATGCCTGGCCAAATGCGGTCGTACGTCAGGCACCGCTCGAGAACAGGTTCCTGCGACGCACTCCAATGTGGTTATCCGTGATCCTCAGAGAGCAATAAGATCACACTCGACTTATTAATCACGTCCCCCGCTCGGCCGTCGACTGCCGTCAGCCGCGACAGTTCGGCCGTTGCACTGTCATCGGCCTCTCCCGAGCCTACCTACCCTCCTCGGTCACGGGGTTTGATGCCTCCTCCGCCACTGGTCACAAGTGTAGCAGAAGCCGACCCAGACGCAGGTTTGTCGCGCCATCCGACACTTCCCACTGTCGCAAGCAGATCAATGCTCACGGCGCGATATGTAAACTTGCTGACAATCGTCCTCGTGCAGATTTCTCCGACGCTGCCATCCTCGATCACAACCTCGACTCTGAAACGAATCGCGTCACGTTCGATTGGAAACGCGCCGGCGTACGCGAGCAGCTCGTCATCGCCGAAGTCCATGCTCAGCTGATCAACCAGAGCAAGATCCTGGGCTACTGGCGTAAGGTTCATCTCATGACGGGCCGGGTGCGCGAGGAGGCCCTACGCTGCGAACTCTACCACGTCTTCAAGATCCTCGATCATCGCCGTCGTCGGAGGCGACGGTCCTTTCTGCTGGTGCAGTGGGTCGGCTACTCGGACGACCCCGGAGACACGACGTGGGAGCCCCTCGGCAAGATCGAAGAAGTCGCCCCAGTCGGTGTGCAGGAATACTTGATCAAGAAGCGACTGTGGAAGAATCTGCGCCCGTGGCCCGCTTGGAAGAAGAAGATTCAGAACGATGAGGATGCCCGACTTCTGCTGATGACTGCACCTAGCTTCTTGGAGGAAGCCAACCAGCGCCTGCGCTCCAGATCGACGAGATTATCTGCGGACCTTGGGTTCGAGATGTGACGCATATACATCGCATGGGCCACCCCGGTAGTTCCAACGGGAGACAAAGCTTCTCGCCATTTTGTGGCTGTAGGGAGCATTGGAGCTTTCTGGCCGTCCGCTCCTCCTATTTAAAGGTACGGTTTAACAGTGGATTGCTGTTTGATGAGAGCCAGGCCAAAGGAACTTTGAAGATGTGCTCCCTGCCGAGGGCCCCAGGCTTAACAGCTCAACTTGCCAGAAGTATGTCACGTGGCGAAGGCAGGAATTCATGGTTACACAGTAAGTACTGGCGATGAACTGCGTCCGACTCGACGTCAACGTCACACTGACGAGTTAGGAATTGCTTACACAGCAAACATGTCGCCATCACGCCTGCCTATCGCAATCAGCTATCTCTTGCTCCGCAGAAAGCCGACTCGGCAGTCTTATCTGGAGGAATCCGATTGACGAGTCTTTGAGGGCTGCGGAGTAAAGAGAGATCCATGTTCTACGACCAAAGGCGCAATAGAGGCTTTGAGCAAACTAGGCGACTTGTGCAATAACATTCGTTGGCGGAACAGACATCCATATAATCTAATAATGACAACCTCTTTTTGAAGCCTTCAACGACCATAGCTGAATCTGCCGTGGTGATAATTTTCGGAAGTCGGACCGTCGCTTACTACAACGCCGCGAAGAAGGAATGGACTTTCCAAGCACAGATAGGGTTCGGACTTGGCTTCTCGACACCTTTACGAATCCGAGTGAAGTCAGGCCTGGAGGAAGAGATGTTGGATGGCCGCAATTGGAAAAATCTTAATGATCACTTGAAACACGAGCCTTCATCTTGATTCAACTTTACCTTACCATCTTGCATCAACAAATCAATCATCGAAACTTTCGACGAAGTAGGTGTGGCAGTCAGCGGAGGCAAGCATGTGATCGGCACGAGAACGATTATGGAGGTGAAAATGAAGGAATATAGCGCTCACGACAACTACCTCATCTTGCAACTAAATTCGCAGGTCATCTTCGCCCACTGCTCAACCGCCAACAGCATGGCTACGAATAACAATGCTGCCGCAGATCACGTAGCGACACTGGCGAGTCTCCTGGACCCTTGCCGTCGGTATCCGATTGTTGAGTCTGTCTTGCGCAATCTCAATATGTCAGACGTGCATATGCTGCGCATGACCTGTAAAGCCTTCAGCTGGCTTCCCGAGCATCTGCCGACGATTTTATTCAATCTGAGTTCGCACTTGACAGCCTTTGTTCAGGATCCGAATCGATTCCGCGAATACATGCGGGATTCCGACGCAATAATTTCCCGCGGCTTCGCACTCAATTTCTTCGTTCGCGGAAGTGCTCCTTCAATGTTTTTGGATGTTTTTGTCCAGAGAGGGCAGCCGGCTGAACATTTCTTGCGGTATTTAGAGGGCAAAGAGCTTTACACCATCAGCTCAGTGCAGGACGCCAATGATGGCCAAAGTGAAGATGTAGTGCATCCGTTTCCCCTTGCGTATATACACCAAGCTGACTTTAAATGTCAGATACATGATATCACCGTACTTCAAAATGCCGAACGCAGAACAACAATCCGCCTCATTCGAACCACAGCGTTTCCTCTAGGAGCGGTTCTGCGAACTTCATTGACGACAGCAGACCTTAATTTGATACTTCACGACAAAGCATACTCAATCTTCCCAGCATTAACCATACAGAAGCATCTGTTTTATCCCCTAAAAGATTTGAACGGCGAATTCGGGCGTAGGCTGAACGAATATGCGCACCAGGGATGGAACAATCGTAATTTCGCATGGCCTGACTGGTCACCCGGGAAACTGAGGGGCCTGGGCCAGCGATCTTTGGACGATAAATTATCCCTCGTTGTGAAACTTCACGACGGTATCGGCACAATGTCTGCGACAGCGCAATCCATCATTAAGCATTCCCGATTCGACATCGTACATGGGTCTCAGTATGGCGGGTTGGTCAGACCGGGGCGAAGGCCGCATAATGCTACTGCTGGTAGCCCACATGTTCTTTCGCTGAAGGCCAAGACGATTACTTCCTACTCTCTCCGTCTCCCACTCACGTGTGGAATGATGAGCGGCTGGGAGGCTTTTATTACGGAGCGCTTGAATAGGTGGACCATAGTGGAGCTTTTCAAACTGGAACCTGGGGCTTGGCCGGATGGCTTCACTCGTAGGTTCCGTTCCATCGCAGTCAACGAAGATAGCTTGCAAGGCTTCACACAACCATCCACATGGGATTACGCGGATGACCAAATTCCACAATGGTATGCTGAGTGGGAAAGATCGTAGGCTTGCGATGTCTTTCACTGGTGGTGTTCGGAAGTACTTTAGGTGTTTGCGTGCAATTACGTCATGTTCTACCCTCTTTTTGTACTATAATGTGCGTGAGAGACGGCAGCCGGTGGTCATCCATTAATACGCTGCACATGGACAGAGACTAGGTATTGTGAACAGGGTCTAATGACATCAGTGGAGCACGTCTTTGCCAACGCTGCCTACTGCTCATGTTGCTTCGTAACTCTTGGTTCTAGTTTCAGCCAGACCATAGTGTCGCTCACTCGCAAAGCAGTCCCTGCAGATTGATGGCTGAAATGCCAATACCGATGCTTGAGTTGTCACCAGTAAGGATGATACGACTTCTGTGTGTGACACTGTCAATGCGTGACATAGGATGGACGCTTGTAGATGCGAATGGCAGTACGGGACGAACGATTGATTACTGAAAGTTGCCCCTCTTCAGACAATGCGTGACCTGCTACCTATACTAAACCCAATTGCCCCCTTGTTACTTCCCCCTTCCTTCTAGGCCGTTCCGAACAGCCCTTACAGACTCAGAACTAGAATGATACTTAACCACAACTTTATGCGGAATATCTTGATTTTCAGGACATCAGCGAGTCAGCTCCGGTGCTGTCGTCCTTAGGCCAATACGGCAGTTTTTCAATTTCTCCAGTTGTTCTCCAGACAATGAAAATAGAAAAGTTTGATCTGTGATGACGCCATCGCATAGAAGCACAATATCTGTTCGACCTCGGCAGCTATTATCATGCATGTAGTCCGCGGCAAAAAGAGGCGAAGCCCCACTACACTGGCGGCCGCAAATGCCTGCCAATCAGCGGACTATGAGTCTGAGTTGACACACAGCTTTGAGGGCTGTTTAGTGGCTTGTGCACAGTGTAGGCAAACTTTGGTCGCCACATGTGTCAAAGTTTCTTCCTGATCATATTCTCGTCAAGAAACCTCCGTAGTAAATTTGGTGTGGCATCACTCTCTCGTGTTACTTTCCTCTGTCTATATTAACGCTCGACGGGATACAGCTGACATACTGGTTGCTGTTGGGAATCTTAGCAAAGATATCTGCGAAACCATTCTTCCACATAGTATCTGTTCCCTGAAGCCTGGAAATCACAACAGTCTGGACTGCGCTTGGGAAACATATTCAAAAGATCCCTGAAGTCTTCCTTCGCCACACGTAGGACAGAAGTCGTCACACTACGGCTGCTCGCGCCACGTTTACCTGTTCACGCTGGAAGAATCAACGCCTTATTACCTAGGCCATCCATCGCTCCGCAAGTCTGTTCTTTCCCGGTACCAAAGCTCTGTGAATATATCTATCGTCACATCAGTTGACTAGGCGGTCCTACTAAGCTCCTTTAGATCTGCCTTTCGGCTGAACACAAATCGATCTGTGACATTGGTGACCGTATATCACTGCCTCAACTATCCTTTGTGGAGACCTATTCACGGGCAAAAGTTCTGTGCTCGAACGTGAGACGGGGGGTTCCTTTGCTTATGTATATGCCTTCCTGCCCGGATCGTATTGCGGCACTGCATAGCCCCTTGCAGATCCCGTAAACCATCCGGCCGGGGACTTATATCGAAAGCTGTAATGTTACTGCCCAACCAGTTGAGGCGTTGGCCGGCGGAGCCATTTATGAAGAATAGGGGATAATCATACCCACAGGCATCGTTATGTGCCTTCACCTTATGGGCATTCCGTCACGCATTACCGAACCTTTGCTTCGTGCCATAATTGGTTGCCCTGATCCGCTCGCAACGAACGCTTGCGGCCACCGTTGTCCGGGATCGAGTGGGAGCTCTTATGTTTGAAATTATTTGTAGAAGCTGATACACTGTTCATCAAGGCCGCACAGAGATTTGCCACTTGCGGCGAATCTTTGAGACACGACCCTTTCCATAAGAACCACGGTAACAACCGTCTTCACAGCCAAAATCATTGAACGCAACACAGAGCTCGTATGCGCTCGGGCGCGTTCGCAACGCGGCTTCTGAAGTTCGATGAAACCATCTGCTTCGTGTCTGATGCGTATTTTAGCAGGTGTGTCTGTACATGAACGAACGGCTGCGTACGAATGATCAAGAAACCATCTAGTCATGCCGGTACATTTAGTCCTGCGCGGGGCAAGTGCTCATCTGGTGAAAAACCTGACTTGAGCCAGTCGCCCCTGCAGGTTGTCGTACTAGTACGTCGCCCCTGCAATGTAATCTGGCGCTCAGCGTGAGACCTTGTTTCCATATTTTCCCACCAAAAATGCGCTTTGAGCCAAGCGACTTAGCGCTGCGGAGGTAGAGTACTTACTTTAGGCGAGGTCTTGAGGCTGCTCCCTGCCGTGAGATGCGGCGGGCGGCGCCGAGACCGATATTCTAGAATCGGCTGGGTCTAGTCTTGTTGCGATGGGACTGGCGACTTGGAGATGCTGTCATCGCATCTTTCGCGGCGCCCCGTTTGCTAACCGTGGATGCATTAGTAGCGCCGCGAGTGAACGACTTTACCATGCAGCCGCTCACAAGCGACACCAGAACAGAAGACTCCCATCAGACAACCACCATTCGAACCATCCACTGGCTGATGTTAATATTCCGTCATGAGCAAAATACTGATCACAGAGAATTCAGCTTATGGATGTCTTGTGGATGGTTCTGGAAGGTTGATGAAAATGGGACGGCAAGAACTGATTCTAGGCCATCCATGCCGAGTTGCGTATTTTGATGGAAATAAAATGTAGACACACACGACTTGTTGCTTATGTCGATGATGAGCAGTAATTTGTGGTTGGCAGGATGTTGCGGCTGTTGATCCGCGGGCATCTCAATGACTGCTATAGAACCATCGCCATTGTGGACCGCGCACTTCATGTGATCCTAATTCATTCGCTTGACTGACAATGATAGTAACGTTGATGGATCTAAATGAAAGCTGGCTTTTCTTCGTTGCACCTTCTGCAAATCCATTGAGAAGTCTCGTCGGCCGACTTCGTGGCGTATCTTACATGGAAGGACTTCGAACGCGGTCGATGACACAGGATGCAGAAGTGTTTAGAAGACATACTTCCGGTGGAGGCAATGAGCTGATAGAAAGTCGTGTTTCACGACAATGGAAGATCTGTGATGCTAAATACGCATGGCTCCATATCCAAGGCCGGATGAACAAGATGTCGTGGAGGGCTGTAGTCAGGAAGGCATGAGTGTCAGATCATTTTCAAGAAGCGACTGACGATAATGACAGGCTCGTCATCTATGCTCCTGCTATGTGGCTACCATGCGATTCATCTGTTTTGTTTGCTGTCGAGAAAGTCTCTCGTCTAATTTCATTTCATGTCACTCGTAAGTGCTTTAGGCTACTTGAAGACTTTAGAGCCGAAGCGAGTGGTCATATCGGATCACACAATATGCGCTGCATTGTCTGTGTCAATCAAGTGGATAGAGAAACGGCAAGCCATCGGAGGTGTGAGCGAACTTCCATCTAGCCTGGTATGCGAAGGCGCCAGCGGATACCTCGAAGACGTGATTAGGCTGCATAAAGTCGCTTTGATCGACGCTCTCGACTACAACCTCTTTGCTGACGACGACGTGGATGTTTGCCTCGCATGTTAGGCTGCTGTACGTTCTCCCATTATTGCTATGTTGACTACATATGCGATGAACCACCCAGATGCGGAATCGACCTCAGCTGTCACGAGCGCTGTAGTTAGTGCTTGCAACCTGATGAGATACTTTCGGGGCCAGGATGCGGCCTCCCAAAGCCTTGTTAACGAGATAGTCGTCCTCTTTCTGTACTCTCACTAGGCGGGTAGCTGTTCATGAAAGACAACATCTGCAATGGGACCGAGTAAGAATACGTTTTATCATAAGCTTTGATACTATTTAGTTATGGGCATCTGCACATCAGCTTTGCATTTGAGCTATACTAGTAGGGCTGATTTTATACATAAGACGACGTGGTTTTATCAAGCAATAGAGGTGCATGGGATAACAGGTGAAGCGGATCAATTGCTGGCATCTACTGCTATTGTTGAATATTACCCTATTGACTTGAAGACAAAAGCTGCTTTAAAACCCAGCTGGAGATACATACCATAGGTGTCACGATATGCCACTAGAATGACACCGCAGTTTCCTCACAGATCCTTCAGAAATTAGAACAGCGTTGACGTTAAGGCTTAGTTCTATTCTTAGTGATAGAGATAATAGCAAGAGAGAACAGTACTTATCCATACAAATGTGTATGCATATTGATATAATAATAAGCCTAAAAAGGGAAGAAAGCAAAGGGGAAAAGCTGAATCTAATAATACCCATCCAACTTTGGCCGTTCGCGATATAGATGTATGGAACTCTTTCCCTGCGATGTCAATGATCTTCATCACCGTTCTTCATAGTCTCAGAAGTCCCTATAGAACATGGCAGTTTGAGTGTCGAATCAGTCGGTCTGGCACCGTACGCAAGAAGCAGACGGACGGCGTCGATGCTGTCGTTGCGCACCGCAAAGTAAATTGGAGGTTCGTCCCACTCACCCGTAACATGTGGGTTGGCACCGAGATCTAAGAGCAGTTTGGCGCATTTGAGATTGTTGTACAAGATGGCCACACCCAAAAGAGTATGCCAGAACTGTTGGTGCGTGCCATCCTGCTTGGTTCTCCCGGTGTTTTGAAGATTGATCATGGACCGGCATTCTTCCACGACAGTCTGGGAATACTCGCTATTACCTTTGCCAAGAAATTGCTCAAGGAAAACGAATCCCTCTGTCTCTTCTTTCAGGTTTGGTGGGCCCAAATCGCCGCAAACAGTGTGAAGTATGGTATCGCCTAGCCTGTCTCGTAAGGCGAGATTGATGTTCTTTTGTAGAAGCAGGCGGATTACGGCCGCTTTAATAGACAGGTTTGTGCCAACAACGTCTGCGCCGAGGCCCACAAAATTAGTGGCGGGCGTTCTGAGGACCATATGGAAAATACAATCGTTCGTGGGCCCGCCAATACGGCCGGTAAAGTTATGTGCTGGATGATGTGCCAATGCCTCCACCATACGTGGCCCTCTGAGACAAGCCTCGTAGAGATAGATAAGATGGTCTTCAGATAAGGCGACACCCAGTAGACATAGAGCTTCCACTTGAGACACGTCGCTACTCATGATGGCAGCCACTAGATCATCTTCCGCCGTGGATGCGATTGTCGCCGAACTGCGACCAGAAGACCACGACCCTCCCAGCGAGTCCACCGCGGTGTCGTCTGACCCGAAACTTCGGGCTGACACGAGAGTTTGCACATTCTCAGTTGACGGAGGTTGGTCAATTCTGAGTGCTGACTCTTCCGCTAGACGTGCGGACGCTGGTACCTCATCGCTTGTGCTGGTGACGGCGGTATCATGAATAGAGTCGCCTAGGGTGGAGGCGACGCTGTAGCTTGGAGACCAAGACGCAGCGGGAGACCGTTCTGCTAACGTCTCATCCGAGTACGTACTCGTGGGTGATGGGGGCTGGTCTAGGTGTGTCGTGCTCATGGTGGTTGGGTGTCCGAGTTGTGACGCCTAAAGATGGCATCAAAAGCGTTCTTCACATAGCTCATATATCTTCTGTTACGCTTATGCAGGTGACCACCACGTGGATAAGCTTTACGCAACTTCTAGATGGACCAGCACGTCAAGAAGTGGTTGCCATCAGTCATCGTTCTACGATATGCCGGCCATGCAGTCATCAATAGATTGCACTTAATAGCCACTCGAACTAAGAGCGATAAAGCTTGATAGCATGGCTATCTATTCATAATCAAAGCAGCCAGGTCGTCATCTACACCTGTAGTAGATTGATGCTCTCCCGCTCGGTGCAATTCAGTAAGAGATTTGGAATAACAAAAGGCTTCCTCGACGGTAGAGCGTAAGACCATGACACACGATTGCGGAGAACATGTAGTTTACTAGAGAATTGGTGCATTTCTTTTACTCAAGTTCGTTTTATGAAATCAGCCGAACCCGACTTTTCGTGAGGACCCACATGATACCAAACGAGAGACTTTTCACTGGCCGTCAGGAATTGATTCCGAGGTAGCCGCCTTTGTCGGTATCCCGCGATTCTCCTGGTGGCATAGACTGAACTGTCTTCTACGCTGCAGTCTCAGCTTATCGCTTTTCTGTCGCCGCTCCAACTGAAGATACTGTTTGTGAAGGATCCTGTGTTGAAGCATGTCTCTTCTTTGCCGCGCATTGCGGACCTCGTCGCTCACTCGGGAAAGTCGGCGTCGCCACCTGGAAACTATGATGGCAGTTTGCGACTTGTGCAGCCTGCAAAGGGAGCCGTCCACGATATCGTCAAGCTTGGCGCGCTCGAAATGCACGAAGCTGGCCTTCTCGAGATCGCTGCAGATTCTCTTATTGCATCGGCCACCAGACTGTGACTGGCCCAAACACTTTCCAAGACTGGTCAGGTTGACATACTTCATGAAATCTGTTATTGAAAGTAATCTGAAAATTACCATGCTGCAGGAGGGGATCATAACTCCGAGCAACCAGAGACTAAATAGACTAGATAGCACCATTATCGCAACACGTACCTTACAAGATAGGACTGTTACCGACGCTGGAGAGAGCAAGGCTTAGACACGTTTTGACGAATAGCATGAATGGCAGACACTTGGATCATTTGGGCATGACTCAACCTTGTACTCGTCAGTTAGTGCCGTTATCAAAGTATCATGATTTCACAGATGACAGAAGCGCGAGGTGCATTGTAGGCCTATCTCTCACCATGCCTGTTAGTCATTGGACTATGATAAAGCATTTGGTGACTTAGATGAGCAAACATCACAAACATTCGGCGAATCACTAATATATACGGTCACAGAGGGATTCTGAAACAAGTTTGAACATAGATGTCTCACAATACCTCTCATGTTTGCAGATATCAACATCATGAACTTACCCACGATAAAACGCTGACCGGTTGATTCTGAACTCTAAATGCACAAAAAGGCAATAACCCGCTCTTCAGGGTGTTCGCATACCCATGAATATCGAGACGGCCTACATCATTACGCTCACCTGCAACACGCTTTTATGGTGTCTGACGACCCGCTCTTATACCTTTACATGCGTGCTTGAGAACGCGTTCGCCTTTGATAGACAGTTTCTAGCCTCAATTGACGACTCGAGACTAAAGCTTTTCAGTAGACCACTCACAGCTAGATTGTCACAAGATGATGCTAACTACAACGGCTTCAATCCTCCAAGGATGCTGCGTATGGCCATCGCACTCATCATTTCTATCGAGGATGTAGCCATCGTCATATATCCATGGTCACATCAACGCCTTTCTGCACAGACGGTCGCATCACAGGCAGGCAGAGTGGCATTTCTCAACTTGCTACCGTTGTGTCTTCTCGCCATGCCCGAGAACTTGGTGGTATCTCGCATTGTGCGACAGTGCAGAGAGCAGTGGTTCTGGGCACATGCCCTGCTCGGATGGCTCATCACTTTAGACGCGGCTGCTCATGTGGTAGCCGTGCTCACTGCTGCCTCCAAAACACAAGGTAATGTAGACGCGAGTGAGAGTTATTTGCGTGATTAAGGACTTGAAGAAAGTCATTGCTGACGTATGAAAGACCGTGCTCTGGGACTATGGACGACGGGGTTCACGGTAAACTGATAGGTCTCGCCATAAGGATCGTTTACTAACGTTGACTGTTAACAGGCAGGAATTCTTCTTTTCGTCATGGCGTGTTTGTCCAGTGCTGGGCTTCGAAGAAATGTCGCCAGAGTTGTGCTTGATCGCGTCCGACGACCGGATCATACAGATTCCCTGCCTTGGGCAAGTGTTCATTGGATTCTGAGCGCCATCGCATGTCTTCTGATGGTGGTTCATGCCGTGTCACGCGTTTCCTGGATGATGATCGCGGCGGTCTCCATCGGATCTATTGTGCCGTCTATGATCAGACTGGGGAGGCAAGCTCCAGCTTTGGAGAGCGAGGCCGTAGAGATCTTGAGGGTGCCCACATCATTGGAAAAGGTGCTTGTCGTCCTCGAGATCAACCTTTCGCAAACCATCAGAGCGGGCGAGTCGTATTACTTCAAAGTTGACGGCACGCCAATCCGCGTGGCATGGATTCGTCGTTATACTTCCGAGCAAGACGGAGCCCATTACAGTGCCTTCTTAATTGTATCAGGCACACCACGCCCTGTTGGATCCAGAGAGATTCGCGGCCCATTCGTACTGCCGATTGCCCCGGCCATGATGATGGACAGGACACTCGATATTTTGACGACCGACAGCGGCATAGTCGAGGCTTGCCAGTGCTTTGCGTGGCGAAAAGTCCTGAAACGAAAGCAACCTGCTTCCTCATTGACGTGGGTGAACGAAAGTCCAGCCATGTTGAAAGCGTGGTTGGCGTGCGTGGGGTCGAACTACGCGAGACACGATCGGCAGCCCACGATGCGAATCATATGCACCGGCAGAAGTCGTCAACTATTAGCAAGCGTAGGGTCCGGCAACCGGACTGGCCTAGAGTGTGACACCGATGACCTATTCGTACAAAGGCTGAAGCAGTACCGCGAGGCGCGCGTAATGTTATGCGCCCAAGACGGCGACGATCTGCGAGACGTTCTCCAAGACCACATGCCCTTGGGACCTCACAGCCCGTACCGTAAGTGGACAAGGACAAGTTACACAGATGATGGAGACTGATGCGACGGCTTAGTTGTGGGTGAGCATTTGCGATCGCATCGCATACACGCTAATCGTCTGGATTTGGATGCCAAGATGAGAGACCACTGTTACGACCCGTAAACAAGGATAACAGTTGTACGACCTAGGACAGGACATTTGTACTGCAGGATCACGGGAACAACAGGGACTCACTCGGAAACGGAAGAACTATGGCACAGGTCACGTGAAGATAAGATAAAGGATTAGATCCGTACGCCAAGGACACGGAGGCCGTGTGACAGAACCAAGGATGCCCTCGCTTATACGAAACTCACCGCTTACAGTCATTACTCAGTTAACTACATATTCAAGCCAGGATTTGTTAGACAAACGATGTTGATTTAATGCAATACCACTGAGGTCCATTGATCAAAAGGTGATTGTTCTGCTTGATTGAGGGATTTCCTCCTATACCGGTCCGAGCGGGGTTCTGTCTTGTATTTACCCATCATCACCGGTTCTTGCATATTATTCAATGCATTTCTAGCATCCCTTTATCCAGACACAGTCGTCAATCCAACAACTTTATCCCACATTCATTATGCTGCTAGTGGCCATACTGATGATCTGTCACCGTGCTTGGCAAAGACGGACTCCGTCAGGATCAGGAACGGTAACAAGAACGAAAGGTACTGTTCAGAACTTGTATATAGTACGACCAGAGCCTGGCTCAGGGTCAGACTTCCATAGCTCTTCAGCAATCAACTTCTTAGTATTCATCCTCCGGATACTTTCAGCTTACTTTCACTGCGACTTACCTGTTGAGACTAAGACTGATCACCTTAGTTTCTGAAGACCGATCTACTACAGCCTACGACCTACGACTCAAACCACAACCCCAGGTCTGCTAACAGAAGCTGGGGATTGACACGTAGTAACAGTACACCTAATGTCGGATAGCTAACCGTAACAACCACACGGTTTGATCATGTACCTGGAAACGGCATCCCAATCGACGTTGGTTTCAAGGCAGATCCGTTGCAATACGGTTGAAGATACGAGCGTTAGCACATGCTTCCGGCCAAAGAACCTCTAGACGCGGCAGTTACTGGTCGAATAACTGGCGGCGCACTCCAACTACGGGCGCAACGGTCTATTGATGATGAACTCTAGCATTGTTTCGACATCGTTATACAGCAAGATCCAGTCGACGTTCCTAAACTGCCTCGTCTTCTGAAATGGCAAGTATCTTCCTATCACGATGATTCCCATGTACTGCGTCGCACCTGTCCGTCGCTGTATGCGACTGCCACGATGGAACTCCCGGGCAATGCCCCATCCGGCTCCATCTGGTCTCAGCCCATAATTGATTGTTACCCAGCCGCTCGACCTTCTTATGCTGTCTAAGGTATCGTCTGCCAATACGAATGTCTCGTCTCGCGTTACCGCACTGTACGCGTACAGCTTATGCAGGCTGAGACTACTGTTGCTAGAATCGCTGATGCAAATACCGACGACTGTTAAAGAGTCGAGGCCGCTGTTTTGTAGGATGCGCTTGGCTTCTGTGTCGGCTTCGCTGTTCCAAAAGTCTACCATAGGTACGAGTGTGAACCAAAGCTCATCTTCCTCTGCAACGTCCTCGTCGCTTAGCATGGCAATCTCGTACGGTGATGGACAGTCAAGCGGTTCAGCCCATCGCCTCTGCACCATGCACTCGGCTATGTGTACTGGTGGCCCAGTGTCGGTGGCGGAAGAGTTCGCCTGCATGTGGAACTTGGATAGGGCTTGGATTGGGTAGACGGGGGACGGGGATAGTATAGCCGTTGGTGCCTGCTGGACGCGCCGCTCGCTCCGCTTCGGACTCTCGCGGGACACCACGTGAAACTCTTGACGCGCGACCAAGCGACTTCCGTTGGGCCTTACACAAGGATTCTCTGGAAACTTCTTTGAGCTCGGCACGCTCACTACGCCCGCGATGCTTTGAGGTCTCGCATTTGTCGTGAGGTCAACGGCGATGCTGCGTGCGCTTCCAGGATGACTCGCGCGTTGGGGAAGGAGTCCGAGTAGCCTGTGCTTCGCGCGTCTGAAATCTGGAGTTGACAGCATCGTGTGTGCCTATGACTGGTTCCCGATATCTTACTGGTAGAGCTCAACGCGGGTGCATATATATGCTTGAGGTATGCAGCGGGCTATTGAGGTTGTTGGTTATGAATCACGCAATGCCTCAGAAATAGACTGTGATGAAATGCAAGCCTGGGTTAGGCGCAATTCGGGCTTTATACTGTCGAGTAGGTGAGCTGTAGCCGAGTATATCTGGTGCTTGGCGTGGATACGGATACGTTAGCATTTGCTAGTTATTTGTTGTTATTATCGCTCTCGTATCTAGATTGCCGACTAGAGATTATACAGCCCGTGGGCCTAGGCATTAATAGACCTATAACCTACCACAGGTCAACAACTCTTATTACCTGACTGAGGCCGCTCGGGTTAGGGCTTGATAACTAAACATTACAACCTACTACAATCAGCTTGATTTAGATTTGGGAAAACATCCATCTACCATGTCCGGCCCTTCACACATCGACAAGAGGAGCTTTTTGGGCACAACGTAAAATGGTTGGGACGTGTACGCTTTCAGATATTGGGAATAGGGCATGAACAAAACATCTGACCGAGACGCGGTAGCCCAGTTGGTGAATCCAAAGCTGACAACACCCCTGCGCACTCGTGCGTTATCGCCTATGACGGAGGTCTACAGTACTAGTGACGCGACGCAGCGAGCGGAACTAATACGCGCGACAGGCGGACTCAAGATGCACAACTCTGGACTCGCCTAACGGGCGAACAACCGACGTTATTAAAGTAGTAACAGTTACTTAAGCTAGTGAATATAACTTTACCATATAACCGTAGTGCCGTTCTTCTTGACCACTCGAGCGGCGCTAAAACATGTCTAAAACAAACCTTTACGCCTGTCACTGTCGTAACGTACATCGCAGCAGCGCAGCCATTAATTGGCGTTTGCAGCGTTAAAGTCCAGATTCTACTTATGTTTCGCACTGCTATGTATGTGTATGTATTGCTGGAAAACACACTAGGATTTTGTGTACGAGGTATTAGAGTGCAGCTACTAATGAATAGAAGGGGCCATTTCTCATTATCGGTGAAGCCGGTCTGCCACTGATAACGACGACATCCTCTTCCGCGAGCTCCACTTCCTCGACGATGTCCTTCCGCAAAGACCTCAAGAGAATCATAACATCAATGGACTAGAAATGTATCCGACGTAGTAGCTAACAGCAGGAAGACAGTTAGGAAGCTAGTCACATTACAAGCTGTGTCAACATTATTCATTGCGGTAAAATGGTGAAAGCAAGCAATTTTGCGGTCTACTGCAAGGCAATAACCTCAGCCCAGACCATCAGAATGACATTACTGTTGCGGTTATTTGTTTTAGTCATTGCGCCCCAGGATGCCGCTAAAATAGCTGGCCTAGTGAATGAAGCTTGCCTTCAATGCAGCTCAAAATGCAAGTCCCCTATCAATCATGATGTGATAATGTAGCTAGATACCCACAACGCACAACGTCGCCGATGCCTAATGTATGAGTTGCTCCCACTCTTGTTTCCAGCTTGCTGAAGATCGAGTAAGGACTGAGGTAAGGACCACGTAGAGCGATGAGTTGTTTCGTCAGATGAGCAAAAAGCAGAAAAGAATGAATGTCATCAAACTTAGTCAACGATAGTAGGCGCAACCGTTGGCAGACAACATTGCCAAGTTGTCAAGCTCAGCGGACTACTTATACCGGCGAACATTTGGGTACGTTTGCCAAGTACATATTGGATATGCCTCGTCCCTCAGTAATAAAAGCCGGCATCCGACCACTTGGTGGTGCGAAACGTCCTAGAAAGGTGCTGGTTGACAATATAAGGCGTATCACCCAGTCAGATATCCGCCGTCTAGCGCGGCGCGGCGGTGTTCGTCGTATATCTTCTGGTACCACTCAGAGGCTTCTTTTGGTTCCAGCCGACTAACACAAATAGGTATATACGAAGATGTCCGCGCTGCGCTCAAGTCCTTCACAGAAATCATCATCCGCGACGCGGTACATTATTGTAACCATGGGAAGCGTCGGACAATCACCGCTCTTGATATCATCTATGCGCTTAAGCGTCATGGTCGGAGTCTCTACGGATATGGTCGGTGAGTAAGGTCTTAGTGTTGAGGAGGGAGCTAATTGAGTCTGCTCTCACCGACATCTCGTGTCATCGCACGTTGTGTAACTTTGACCTCGAGCAGCCGTAATGCTCTCGGAATATATACTGTCAGAGTTTCTATGATTCCTTGGTCGCATTGGGTTCCCTCATCGCCAAAAGCCCGCCTTCTCTACAGCTTTGAGGTGTACTATGAGCCGACTTCAAGCAGACAAGCCTGATAACTGATCTAAAGATCTGCGGTCTCAAAGTCAACTGCCTAGCAACGGGCTGCTGGCTTGCTGATGATGCCCTTTCAAATCTCCAATCTAATGCAGGAGAAGAAACGTCGAAAAATGGAGAGACGGCCTTCTAGCTTGGTTGGGTTAGGGTTGCTTCAATAGAATGGCGCCGCTCACGTGCCATACAGCGGACTGTGGTGTGTGGTCTTCATAAATCAACAGACTGACGTTTTAGGGGCATAGTGGAACCTAACCTATAGAACACAGCAACCTGCATTGATTTACTCGTAACAAAAAGTAACCTGTGTCTATTCTCTTACGTTCTCAGCCAATGCTTTCCAGCACACCCAGTTGGGTAAATTCATTAGCTATAAAATGCGACGCCTTGACCCTGGCCAAAAGAGTAGCACTCCGACATAATAAAGCGGGCCTCGCTAGCAGCAGATTAACGACAGTCGCCTTGCTAATGTGATCTGACATGTCAAGGAAGCGCATCATATGCGCGGCAGACGCACACCGCGAGGCCAATATCTATTGTGCCAGCTGCTGGATATATAAGCTCGGACTGATACTCAGCTTCTTGAGCGACTTTGGCTCCGGATGCCAGTCTCATAATCAGTATCGAACAGTGTGGATTCCCCTGTCCCGGCTATCCTTATGAGACGTGCGGTGGCGAGGGGTCTTACATTTACCTATCGCTGCAAAAGGAAGGATTGGCCACTAGTTACAGATGCTCGCAGATCGTCCTCAAACGCCCCGTTAGTTACGTCATCAGCGACATCTTTAGCCATATCCCCAGTCAACTCCTCAGTCACATACTTGGCTTCATCAATGAGAACGGCATGGGGAGGTCGCATCAACAATCAACTGACAGCTTATCAGTCACAATCAGCGGCAATCCTGCCGACGTTGGTGAAGTCAGCCACGTCGACGATCGCATCTAACATCTCTCGTCCTAATATGACAGACATGGCAAACAGTCCAACCCCGCCCCGAGAGAAGCTGGCACAGGCACAAATTACTGGAATTATTGCGGGGGTGCTTGTTCTTTTTCTCGTTGTAGTAGCCATCCTGGCTTGGGCATGTCTCCAAAGGCGGAGCTATTTTCGAAGACAGCGACCTGCTGCCGGCCCCGTCGATGAGCGTCTTATGGCCCTAGGGCTTGCTGGGCGGCGAAAACTGTTTGTTACCAATCCAGACTAGTTTGGTTGTTATCGTTCTGGATGGTGATAGACATCAGCAAGATATCAGCGCGGCCTGTGAGTCGGCATTGAACAATTCTTAATTGTTTCCTAGGTCTCATGCATTATTGCGCTACAAGTCCTCACAACGTCATATCACCAATGGTCTGTGTTTTACCCAGCCTATGCAACGTGCTCAATCCTGCAAACTCCGCATTCTGGGCGCCAGATCGTCTTGGGAAATGCTGCCGCTGTGTCCACACAGATTGCGGCTGCAGTATGCGTACGCCATTGGAACCTCGCTGCAGCCGCTCCACATCACGTTGACGGCCTCGGCCAGATTCTCACCCTCGTTGACCACCTGGTGGTATGTTCCTGGGAGCGTGACCACCATCTCTCCTTCTTGACAGGTCGTCTCCGTAAATTTAATACCCCACTCGCGGAGAGCCTCGGTTGAGAAAAGGGCATTGCTGTGCCGAACAAATTGTGAACATTCCGGCTGTGCCTGACGATGCTTGACACATTTTCTGTGCGGGAATGTCTTGCGGCATTTGTTTTCAAAGTTTCTCACATTCCCAGGCTCTGGCGTAATGAACAGCCATTTCTTAGGCGCCCCCCATCGCACTAAGTTGACTGACGGCACGGCGAGGTCTTCGATATGCATGCCACTTCCAGTGAAGACGTTTTGCGCGTAATAAAGATACGGCGTCGTGATACCCGGTTTGACGCTGTCCACGAAGAGTTCCTCCAATTGAGGGCCGCAGCTTAGCAGAGGCGATGGGTTGCCATGTAAACAAGACCAATCGCCAACAAAGTATCGACCCCGCAGAGCTTGAGGACTCCGAAGAGCTTTTGATGAGAAGAGGTGCCCACTAGTGAGTGAGACATCCTTGAAACGACGAAAATGTGCGGGGTCTGAGTAGTGCAGTTGAGATACAGTGTTTTTCCCCTCGGAAGGCTTGATTTCAGTGACGTAGCTGTCCACTCGTGAGTTGTTGTCCCCCTCCAGAGAGAAGCTAGGGATTCCATTCTGAGTGAGAATATCGCGAGGACGATAGTCAACGATACGGCACTGCCAAAAGCCTCTAGCTGTTACCTCTGGATCGTTGCAAAAGCGGGCTAATGTCTCACTCGTACGGGGACCTAAGTCTCGCAGGGTAATGGTTGCCGGCTCATGAGTGGGGTCGGGAGGCGGGCAGGTATGCTGCGCTAAGTCACCCGTCGCTCGTGGCGTGTAGTTGATGTTCATGGTCACTTGGTGCTAGTGATCAGATGTATCAATTTGATAGTCTTACACTACTAGCGCACTCCTAAACCTAGATATTTGAGGGGAGACTTATACTCCTAGCTTGAGCCAGCCTTTTAACAATTGAATAATAGTGTGTCATTTAGGGGCCTTCATTACGAGGCTACGATATGAGCCCATAAATTAAGCGGCGCTCTCGGCCATTTTCTGACTCCTTATTGTAATGCCTTAGTCACGGATCGTCCTGTTGTCCGTTAATTCACAAGATATACCATGTTCTTTACATCTTCTAGAGCACTAGTACAACAAGACCAGGCGCCGCCTAAAGGTAGCTGCTGATATTAGATATCATAGCTCCTGAAAAAGATGACGGAAGCGAAACGGAATTCCCGGCAGTATCATATCACGAATAATGGTCCAAAGACAACCACAGAGATTAACTGCGACTTTCGAAACAAGTTTTGCACGACCGTATTTAGCTTAGCTCACATGCTGACTTCAATCCACGATCTTATCCTGGTGTCTTTCTGCAATGAAATGTATACTGACAGTTCCAAAAAACAGCTATTGAATTGTAGAGGCCGTCCGCGACGCATATTGCCTCATTCGTGATTAACAACGTCAACGCACTTCGCTCGCCAATTCACACAGTTATAGTGTTTATCCTTGAAACACCGACTTGTCGTGGAAAACCTATCCCTCTGCGAACACACGTGACAAGTCCATTGTTACGACCCGTTATGCATGGATAACAGTTAACCGACCCACTCGGGCGTCGGGCGGCTAGGACAGGACATTTGTACTATGCAGGATCATGGGAACAACAGGGACTCACTCAGGAACGGAAGAACTATGGTACAGGTCACGTGATGATAAGGAATGAGCATAGATAAGGGACCCACAATGAGCGCTCAGTGGAGACTTGAATGAGCGCTCATCCCACTCTAGAATGAGCGCTCATAGTGACAAGGGGCACAGCGCTCATGAACAAGCAGAACTGTTCATATAAGACTTATATATATAGTATGACCCTGAGCCTGGCTCATGGTCATACTTCCATAGCTCTTCAGCAATCAACTTAGTATTCATCCTCAGGATACTCTCAGCTTACCTTCACTGCGAATTACTTGTTGAGTCTAAGACTGATCACCTTAGCCTCTGAAGATCTGATCTACTGTTAGCCTACGACCTATGACCCAGACCACGACCAAGTGTACTGTTATTACGTCTCAATCTCCAGCTTCTGTTAGCAGACCCTACTGTCGGATAGCTGACCGTAACATCCATTCAGTGCGATGCTATACCGATGATATACGGTAGCTACTGAGGTTACATAGCTAAACGATATCCAGCTGTACAGTAGCGGCTGACTGTAGGACAACTTTGATGTCAGTCTGACTTTGATATTAACAACACGGTGACAAATTAGAATCCCATGACTTACAGGCTTGTGCCGAACGGCACATGACAGTTTGGCACAGTCATCTCCTATCAGAACAGCCTCATCTAGAACTATAAAAACAACAGTACGCCGGTCTTTGCGAAGAAGATTATGACCTATCCGTGGCTTCGAATTGTCGAAGGGAACCCGCCCACTGCAGTCATCAATCTGCCCCCTACGCTGCAGCGTGCTGAGACCCCTTCTGTGGTGAGCATCGTTCGGGAAATACCAGACTCCCGCCAGCAGCAGGGCGTGTACTCATCCCTCGGCCGAAGAAAGGGCGTCGTGTTAAATGAGGTCAATCTCCAATGCAGTCCCTTAGATGAAGAGCAATGCAGCCCGCATCACAGACATGATCAGCACCCAGTGAGTTACGACAGTACTATTGGACTGCTTTGTTGGTGGACGACCGTCCTCAGCGATGCCATCTGCTTCTTCGTACAAGATCCTCTGTCTGCCCGCAATACGCTCTCTCGATGGATAACGGAATGCAACCGCCTAGACCTTGAGTTTCGTCCAGCGGCTGTCATCATTCTGGATAGCGCTGTTGAAAACGATGAGGCGGACCGCCTCCGATCCCTCCTTGAGGAGGACCCGCCGTCTGCTTTCTTCCATTCCGTAAGCGTGCACTCCGTCCGTGGATACGGAGGAAGGCTACCCAGTAGTGTGTTTGGCCGGATGAGAGAGGTTCGAGCGATGCGAAACGCCAACCATCTCTTGTGGGACTGGCATACCATGTTCAAGCTATCGCACGGCCTTCTGCGACAGCTGGCAGGTCGATCTCCGTCGCCTCAGCGCGACATCAATGTAGGCTACGTCTCAGCTCTCGACCTTGAACGGACGCCGCAGCCCTTGCAGGAGGCAACCGAGTGGCTCGCAGATACCTGGTGTTCTTGGATAGAGCAGACTACATCAGAGGAGGAGGCTTTGCAGATGAGGCTACCGATACTCGCACACGCTATCGCAGTAGATGCAGCAATATCATACAAGGGTCAGGCGGCGTGGCATAGCTCTCACTCTTCACTGCTGCACTGCTGACATTGGAACGCAGGCTTTCACGTGAGGGCGGTCTTCGACCAGCTTCATCGGCATATCGTGAAAAAAGCACTCAGTCGCCGGAAGATTGTCTCCGCAGCCTATGGCATGGCTGTCGTCGCCTCCCATGTCGACAAGACAGCAGAGAACGCACTGGATCACATGCTGCAACACTACCAAAAATCTCGTGTCAAATTTTTGAAAGAGCATCAACCTAGTCTCGCTGACAGTCGGTCTTCCGACCTTTGCCTCCTCTGCTTCGTCAGGCCAGCAGACATCTTCCTGCCATGTGAATGTGCTTTGTGCGAGACATGCTGTCGGAGCTATGGTCGTCCCACAACAGGAACGGTGACGGCGTTCGATCGGTGCGTATGGTGTGGCATGTTGTTTGCCGGTGGATGCGCGATTCGTCAGAAGCCTATCACCGCTGGCTGTCGGGTTCTGGCGTTAGATGGTGGCGGAGTGAAAGGAATTGTACAGCTTCACGTGTTGGAGGCCATCGAAAAGCTTACGAAGCTGCCGATCCGCATATTCTTCGACCTGGCCATTGGCACAAGCGTCGGTAGGTCGCCCAGCACACCCTTCTGGTAGTTCACGCTTTTAATTACCCACACATTGCTTTTACGAATTGTGAACAAAGTAAGCTGATCATGCGTAGGAGGCATAAACGCTCTTTCCATCGGTGTCTTGCAATGGCCTCTTGACAGGTGCGAAAATACCTTCGTGGAGGTGGCGAAAAAGATATTTCCGAAGGCGACAACAGCAGCCGGCCGTTGGTGTCTCCATACGAAAAGAAACCCTACGAACAGATGCATGTGGCTGTGACAGACATAGACTCCAACACCAGCGCGTCGAAGCTTTTGACCACATACACTGCGCCGGCATGCACCGAGATGGGCGGGAGACTGGCGAGCAATATATTGGTGCGAGAGGCGTAGGTCCACCAAACCATTGTAGAGGCACCTTTTGCTGATGTTGTCGATCAAGGCTGAAACCACGTCCGCAGCACCCTGGTGAGTCGCGGACGACGGAGTGAAATCAAGGCAAAGACCATGCTAATAAAGACTAACAATTTACAGTTTATTCCCGGCCAAGCGCATCGGGGATCGTCTTCTGTACGACGGCATAGACATACCACTACCGCATGTCCGGGCGTCAGCAGTACGGCAAACTCCGTTCGACAGAAGGAGACTCTAAGGTTGTGCGAGTCGACCCTGTTATCGCCATGGAGGAAGTCGCGTTGGATGATTCCACCGCCGTCGCGCGGCTGACATCGCAGCTAAGGCGACAGCTTAAAATTGATGCGGAGCTCTGGGCGACGATGAAACAGACGTCGTGGGCCATGATATCGGCTTTGTTCTATTTTCAGCTCCAGAAACCACCGAATGTGGCTGGGAGGCACGGCCAGCTCCACTGCGAGGGAATCGTGGCCTGTAGATACGAAGACGACGCGGCAATCATGAAGATACTCGCGACCGAGTATCCTGGCCTCGTGGCGCTGGTTGACGGCTAGGAATATAACTTGCTTCCACGTGGGCGGGCAGAAGTCAGCTTTCGGCTTTTCTCATGGAACCGGCGCATCGATATCCGGATCAAACACGCTGAGAAATCCGCCTCCATAACGGGGTTTCCCGCGTCGATGGAGGGGATATATTTCTTGCAGCAGCAACTGCCCCTGGAAGTGTACGTGGTACAGGCGCCAGTGAGTGAGTGTTTGAGGAAGGGAAAACGTCGACAGCCGGCACAAAGCTTGATGGCGCTGCGCAAAAGGAGGCGCGTAGCTCCTTGAGGTAGCCTCTCTACTGTACAACTATCTATAGCCTCTTCTGAGGTAGCCGCTGGGAAGTTGATCATCTGTTTGATTCATGAAACATGATATCGTCTAAAGTTTCTGTTTTGTCAATATCTCCTGGAGTCCGATGATCAAAAGGTGGTGTGAAAACATGCTATGAGTAGATCAAAAATGGGGATCGTATCTAAAAGAAAAGAAATCAAAAGACAGCGAATGTTGTATAGAGTTTACGATTGTCCTCATATCTCTGTACGTAGTATTCCATCCGGTTTCTGCTCCACGCCACCACGAAATTTGATGAGATATCAACACAACGCCACGCGAGCCTGTTGACCTGCTTAGCGGAGACAATTGCCCGGGGTAATGAGCGACTAGTCGCCAGCTCGAACTGCAGAGTGAAAGTCGCGATAACTAGCATCTCGTCTAGGCCACGCAACTTGTGTATCAATCTATACGATCGTGAAGCCCACGTCGATTTGAGACATATCGTCAAGCTTACGACAAAGCTGGCTGGAGACTTTTTCATATCTCAAAGCTACTACTGATATTGCCTCTTGGCCAGCATGTTTAGACTGGAAGAAGGAGCAACAGTACAAAGAAAACGAAACCTCCTGTCAAACCCTGTGTTGTGTGCTCTCAGCCGTACTACGCCGAAAGTAAGAGTATGAGAAAACCGAGAAAACCACAAACAAGCGCCCAATTCATAACGAGACCCCACAAACATCTTCGTTCCCAGCGGACGCTGTCTTTCTCCGTAGCTTATAATGCCTCTTGTAAGAGTTGTTCTGACGCTTGCATATCGCAGATCATCTCGTCAAGCAAGTTTGGTCTGCAACGACACATGTCTGTGTGGTGAAGAATGGCAAGATTGTCGCAAAGGTCGGCTGCGGCAGGAAATAGGGGGAATACCGCTCGTCTTATGTTTGCTTTCCGCGATATGTTCTTCCTAATACAATCAGACGAAGGACGGATGAAGATAATCTAATGTAAAGGCCTTAGTTGGATTGGATGCATGACTAATAGGTTTGTTCATACCGGAAAAATGAATGCTTAGACGAATGATTACTTTTCTCAAGTTGATACTCGGCTGATGTTACAGGCTTATCAGGGCAACTAACTGTGCCACAAAGCAAACGCTTTAGTAATCTCAAATTCATTGTCATGATTCATAAGCCTACAGAGACCAACCACAGCCAATCTCGTCTTCTAGTCACAGATTTTGGCGTACAACGGAACAACAGCGACTAGAACTTAATGGTGACTGCTAATATGAGATAAAGTGACTGGCCCTAAACGTGACTCAGCGGTAGTGTATGTCTGGCACCTGGTCAGTACCCAGCGCCGACTAGAGCGACGAGGACTATCCTATAAACCACAGACAGCTCGCTCAAAAATGGCAATCGACAATGCATCTGCCCATAATCACTGCCGCCCTACTCGCTGCACTTGCACTGGCTTTGCCTGAAAATGAGGACGACGATAACGACGAGCAAGAGTGCCCCAGAGGCCCGGCCATGACAATGGGGACCGTTGCATACTTTGAAACCCCCAGACTCGCAGAGGCCTGTCCCGAGGCGCACGTGTACTTCCTAGACGCCCAGAGCGAGGTTGTCCGCTCCCAGCACGTCAACATCACTAATTCAACCACCGAGTGTGACACCAATCTACTGCAGGCAATCTCACTGCCGGCCGACCTCACCTCGACCTACGCAAAAGTGACATTCTTATGCGGCGGAGACGACGAGCCCCAATGCCAGATGCTCAGACTGTTACCGCCGACAGTGGCGAACTCAAGCGGTCCGTCTTCTCTGGCAATGTCCCGGACATGTGTAAATCTAGATAGTTCGGCTGCCAGCCAAACGACCAACTCGGCGACCAACCCGACTCCTTCCGTATTCCCGTCATCGCCGGCCAATCCGGCAAGCGGCGTTGCGGATGCACTGACCTCCAGCTACCCAACTGGCGGCGCGCCGACCGAGACCTCAGAGCAGTCAGCAGAAACTGCTACGGGCCCAGGTGGCTCTCTCCCCACAGCTGCCCCCACAGACCAAGATGGTCCTCCGTCTACGTCGGGTACTGGGGGATCCTTCGTCGCTACTCCGGACAGCACCACTGCAGGGCTCTCTTCCGTACCCTCGTCACCGGCACTGCCTGAGAGCCCATCTGAAGCTTCATCCGGAATTGCCAGCGATGACACAACAGGCGCGCCGTCTAGTCTTCCAGCAGGAGCCACTGGTGCGACACGCACCGCTATCGGTGGTTCGTCTGCCGAGCCATCGGATGGCGTTCAGAGTCCGACTGACATGACGACGTTCATCACATCCACCACTGCGGGGGCAAGTGGCGCGCCCCGGTGCACTTGTCAGGGGTGATTAATTATGCTGGAAGAGGTACTCTATTTCATACAAGTCCAGACAGAACTCAATGTTGTTGTTGTTGTCGTTTGGCTTGCGTATCGCTCAGGTCCATTTACAAAGGAGGGTTGAAAGTCAAGACCAGCTGTATCGAAAGGGGGAAAGTATCCACAAAATAGATCGTCCAATGCCTGAATCAATGTACCTTCTCTGCTTATTGTCGTGATAACTACCTAGTGTTCCATGCCTCTCCGCACCCACAAAGTTTGATCTGCCTCGATCCGTCGATGAATGCCCACGCACCTGCTCGATGAGGCCTAAGCGTCTCAATACAACGAACGTATGCCCTGTTGGAACAAAACAGTACATCCTGGATGACAAACTTTTCAAAGCCGCCGCGTTTCGGTTTTTTTATCTGCCATAGCGGTTGAGTTAGTGTTGGCAAACGTCTGGCGACAAGACGAACGGTCTCGCTCTTCCCCGCAGTGCTCGAAGTACAGGCCTTGAACACTTTGAAGACCTTGTTGAGCGCGGCAGGAGCGAGGATGTTGCCGAATAGGTTTTCTTTCCATGAACTTGTACGACGTGCCGCTGCCCAATAGGCTGTGGATGTACGCTTTCTGTGTTTTCGTGTACGTTGTGTACGCCGGGGGAGGGTGCGCGTGTTCTCGAGCCAGCTTGGGCCGAAGCTGCAGGTCCCGATGGGCCATGGTGGGCGGTTCATCCCTATCTTGCAATAAACCACTCGGTCCGGCACTCGGATCGGGTGTAGTAAGAAACTGTTCGAGGCCAGCTTGGCGTAAAGTCGGAAGTGATACCCTGGGCTTCGAGCTGGTGAACTGTGGTTGAACTGTTCGAAGGGGGGCAAGCTGTGGCGGCTTGATGGGGGCCGGAGGCGCGGTGCGTCTCGGACATATACAGCACGCAGGCGATGTGCTCCAGCGGCGGTCTCGGGTAGGGGCTTCGTGACTGTTCAGCGGAGGTACATATCCTTTGCGGGGCTTGCTTTCTGTGACCAACAACATAGTGAAAAATGGCCAAAACTCTTGTCTACCAGGTGAGAGAAGGAAACCTGATTTCATTGTTCGAAGCTGCAGCGCAGTACAGGAATAAATACTTCTCTTGCTAACTTTTGCTATCATCGCCGTTACATCAATATCTTTGTTCACGAAGGTCAGCCTATACACCCATGTTACGGTGATACTATTCTTCATATCACCGCAGTCATAGAATTATCGGTCACTACGCAGCAACGGAGAGGTTTCCTGCTTGAGGTGAGAAGAATTCCTAGCGTATGTTATACTGTAACTACAGTACAGGCATGCAAAGTAGTCTCATTATCGACAGCCAACTCAAACACATACACACTGGAGAAGGGCCCACATGCATGTCCAAACGACCGCCCCCACCGAAAGCCATTGAGCAATCCCCGGCTGCGTCGTTACGTTCGCGCCCAACACGGATAACACCCTGCCAGCCAGCAGCGGAAGAGAGACGCAGATGGCCATGCAAGCTAACGCAACGCACAAAACAACAAAGAGGAGGGCGACCGTTACGATACGGGGAATACACAGTAGGAGCAGACCCTGCGGGAGGAAAATCGATAGAACGATGGCCGTGCATGTGCCGACCAGGACAAACGACAAGAGCCAGTATGGGGCGATGCCCAACCCGCTGAGCGCGCCCAGGTCCGCGCTGTCCATGTCCAACGCTTCGATCTCCGGCAGGCCGGGCACGACCAGCCGGGCCGCCTGCCACAGATTCTCCAAGGCTTTGATATGGAACGTCTGCGACATGTTCAGCTCCCCATACGGCACGAGCTTGGTCGTGTCGTTGGGGTACCCAAGCTGCCAGACGCCCCTTGTTTGGAGACAGACATACACGGGAACCACGAGGGTTGGTCGGTGAGGGTCCTCACATTCAATAAAGAGCAATGCTGGGTGGTATCTCAGCCAGGCGTGACGTAGAAGAGGAACAGAAGCAGGGAGCACACCCACACAGCAACGTTCAAGCCGTTCAGCCACCGCATTTTCACAGCATCTCACATCGTTTCCCATATCTTTATATACTTTACGGCGAAGTCATCCGCACGTTTGTGACTCAATTGACCATGAATCGCTGAATGTGTCAGTCGTCTGGGCTTCTTTGCCTTGTAGTGTGCGCTTAGCGATTTAAACGTACGTACAAAGTGGTTTACCGCTACCGCACATGTGCGCTAAGACGCTCTTTCAAGTACCTCAAGATTCTCCTCCGGGTGGCCATATCAGGCTCCGGCTTGTGCGCTATTGTCTGCTCGCACACCAGGCATTTTACGTGTCGATTGTACGTGCTCAAGTAGATTATATGAGATGGTTTGCTGGCTGTGGTTCCGAGGTCGATGTCGCACTTACAATATCCGCAGATGAGGGTCTGGCAACAGGAAAGCGTAAGAGCGAACATCGCACGTTGAGAGCATAGCGAGCAGAGTAGATCGACCGGGGTCCGAATCGGGCTCAACGCGTCCATGGTGGCAAAGCCGCATGAGAAGAGCAAAAGGCGAGGAGAAAGGAGATGTCAAGATTGAGTTGGTTAAAAGGGTAGCTCGGTATACTGGGTTTTCATGATGGACGCTGGAGGCAATAACTGTTAGTCTCTCCCAACACGTACAGGACATAACAACACAGAAACCCCACGTCGCTTCTAACTACCAAAAGCATGTAGGCATGACTTTGCCATCGGCATGTTGCAGTAGACTGCCCTTGCCTTTGCTGCCTCGTACGTCGCATCGTTGTTCGTCATCACTATGCGATTCGGTCATTCCAGTCAATTCAGTCAACTGATTCAGCCCAATCGAGTCAATACTGACTCGGATGCCCAACTGCTTATTGTCCAAACACGGAAGCGTGGATTAAAATGGCAGAGAGGTAGTCACGAGAAGTATGATGACACAGCGTAGCAGCATGACTATGATTGAAGGTATCCAGAGACCCCCTTAACAGGGCTGCAGAGCTGATGAGCTGATTTTTCATGTTGTACGATATGTTGCATAGCGTCCCTTCAAATATGGCTCTGGTTGATGAGCAGTAAGTGCTTGAGCCTCGATATTTATCATTGGTCTGGCAAAGCCATTCCTGCGTCCCATAAATGGAGACAAGAGCTGAAGTGCCTCTGGCTATATCGAAGCGCTTGGTTTTGATCCATGTAGAGCGCCGCGTGGAATGCGAGTACGAGAGACTCACCGAACCCGCCTCAGACGACGGGCGCTGCCTGGTTCGACACCGTCACAACAGAGAAATTGCTGTGTGCCGATTGACGTGGCTCCAGAGCCTTGAAGGAATTGGGCGCATTGCTCACCGGAACATCGCCGCGATACATGGCATTTTCCACGAATCCCAGGCCGTCTTCCTCGTCCACGAACGACTCGAGGTCGATCTGCATGACCTTGCGATCACAGATGAGATCCATGTTGCTTCCGTCCTGTCTCAGGTAAGCAGGAAGCGCGACCTTCTGAGGCGGTATCTTCGATGTTGAGATGCGTGCTAGGTCATCGAAGGCATTCACCATGTGGTGGCTGAGAAGATCCGGTTTCCCCTAGAGTCCATTTGCGTCACGCGGTGTGGGGTTGTCAAGATAGGTACTTCGCGACGAATTCCATTGATGTCCTAGAGATTGTGTCTAAAGCACACAGTGCTTAACGTTTGTTTCCAACCGGCCGTCGATATCGTCAGCGACGCCGAGCGGTACTGGTCAAGACTGTACGGCGACGTCCTTCTTTGGATCAGGTCACAGCTACAGGGTCTGGGCCTGAGCTTTGCTGCGCGCGATTTCCTGTCAAAAAGCCACGAGAGAACGCTCCCTGGCATACAGGTACGCTAGCTTCCCCGGCCACATCTTCGGGTTTCGCTGAAACAACTTCCAGCACCAGTTTTTGACGAGGTCCAAGGGGCCTGACGGGCTGTTTGCCCTGGTCGCACAAGCATTGGAAACGAAAGAGACCGTCGTGCTCGATCGGGCGCGAGACAATCTGGTACCTTGCGACCTAGTCACGAGGATGTGGCATCAACCCTGTCACGAGCAGCAATCTGTTCTGAGAAGGAGATGACGGGAAAGTGTAGATGTCCTTCATTAGACTACGCGATTTCAGTCATTTTTGCATCACCAGCAACTATCGCAAAGGTGTCCTCATCAAGGAACACATCCCAAATCGGTGATCGCATGTCTGGGATAGACATGCTTGTTTCCACAGGTCTCGCCAGACCCGGAAACACATGTTCAAAACATCCCTCCCACTGGCGCATGACCTCCTTATACGTCCATTGCAGCTGGCTTATCGCGGAACAGCCAGGCTCATTCCATCTGGCTAGGTGTATTAAGTGCTATTGAAAGGCGGTCGCACACATCTGCCATTTCGCTATGAATGAGATAATGTCGTCCTTCTCTGGAACGTATGGTACGGCTGGTAGTGGCAAGCTGACTACGTGGCTTTGGTTGTTTTTAACGAGTGATATTTTTGGGTTTCTGTGAGGGCGTCTACGTTCCGTCCGCCGGGGCCCAGATGGCGACTCAGGCAAAAAAAACGAATATCTTGACAGGCGCACGCTGGGTATGGGGAAGTCCATATCGACTGTCTTTGGGTATGGGACAAAATTAGAAAAGCAGCGTGTTTGGGAGCAGAAGCTCTGCGAGTTTGCCAGCACGACTGCGAAGGAGACACGGTCGTGAGTAATTGAAAGATGTATGATATCTTGGTGGATGCGGAAGGTAGCTTTCTGTTTTGAACAACGAGTTGACCAGTTCCTATGCAAGAAAGTGCGCTGCTGATTGGCAATGATTAGCGCACACGCCTGAAACGATACCCATGCTTGTGTGGTTTGCAGGGCGCGATGACATAAGAGCGTAAGACTAAGGACAGCAGACGGGCGCTTCATTTGCTCAGCAGGCGACAGATTAGACTTTGTAGGTTATCATAACCAATGGAGCGTAGTGGGCGTTGGCGCTAAGCTGACCACAGCCATGATGAGGTGACTGAAACTCGTGCCGCTGTCAGTTCATTCAGAGAATCTCTCTCCTCCATGGCGTCACTAGGGAACTATTGGGGCACAAAAATACCGCAGAAAGGGCAAAGTTGCGCTAACCGCCATGAACGAAGTCAAAGATTTGGACAATAGGACTTCTAGCTGATTTACTACTGTATTGAACCTATACGCTAACGAGGTGCAGTACCATCAGACATCCAATCCACAGTGGGGTCGTTGCGCCGTTCCATCTCCTCCGGGTCCAAATTATGTCGTGTGTAGATGGCTATGCAGATGATACCTGAGACTTGAATTGCAATGTTCGTCGTCTATTATCCCAGCTGCTCGTCCAGAGGAGATTTCTGCTTTAACCCCAAGCCGCCTATCGGCCATTAAGAAGTAAATCGGGGCATCGCTCACCGGCGAGGCCTCACTTCTACCACGGCTTCGGATGACATGATTTGCTGTGCAGATCATCATCGAGATATTACGAGTGAGCCAGGGCAACCAACTGTGACATAAAGCAAAAGATTCGGTAATTATACCAGAGGCATCATTATCCCCTGTTCTGTACCACATAGTTACGCCGGCCAGCACCTCAACTGGTCAGGCTGTAACACCAGATTCACCATACACTTTCCCGAAATGTTGCAACATCGGCGCGTAGTAAAGGTCCAACACTTCTTCAGCTCTTCGTGCCGTCCAGCGAGAGTGAGGTCTGGGGATCAGAAGGCGCTGCATCAAGTCAGAGATTGCTTCATTCGTGACATAAAGAAGCAAACCCTGGTAATAGCAAGCAGCGGGATGCTCGCTGCATCTGCAGCCTCGCGTAGTTCTGAATCTGAGGCGCAAAATTGGATAGCTGTGCTACGGTCGACCGCATGGCCGTCGACACATAGAAATTGAAATTTCCTTTTTCTTGTTAGACGTGTGGTACTCAATCAGAACTGCCTACCACACACCTCATAATAGCACCAAGCATACGATTCGACCGGTTACTAGAGGGACATAGCGACCTGTCTGGCCGAAACCATTCGTCCTGGTGAAGAACGAGTTCCCGCATAATGCAGGCAGCAGACCAAAGATCGATCTCTGAGCCGTACTGCGTGCTTATATCCTGCCATTCAAAGGCGTCTGCTACCAACAGCTCTAGTGGCCGGTAGTATAACGTGCAAACCTATGTAGTGTCAGTTCGTTAAGAGACAGCACCGCAAGGATCTGTAGCATACCACCGGAGTTCTGGCGTCAGATCCATCAAGGCAGTGAGATAATCCAAAGTCGCAAATCTTCACGCAGTCGTCCTCAGAAATCAGTATGTTATCGGGCTTGAGGTCACGATGAACGATTCCGATATCGTGTAGAAAGCTTAAGCCTAGCAGGATCTGGTCGGAATACCAAGCCGCTTGATTGAAGCCAAGCGGAGCACGCCTGAGCCTTTGGCTGAGGTTCTCAGCGACGTAGGGCAAGTCGACAATCAGCTCGTCTCGCACGTAATGGACCTCTTGCAGATAGATGCAGTGTTTGCGGACTTCGGAAGGATAGTTCTTGATTCGACGGAGGCAGCCGATTTCCCGGAGGCTCTCCGGCGAGAGCCCGCCAGATCCTGGAAGAGGCATATGTTTCCGTGCGACAAGCTGGCCCTGCACCACGACCTTGTAGACGACGCCATAAGAGCCCGATCCCACCCTTTCAGGAAATGAGAAGTTCAGTTCATCTTTGACAAAGGGACACGATTTTCACGAGTCTGGCAGGTCTGTGTGGCCGGCGTGCATATCTATATGCGTAGAGGACGGGATACTATCTGGACCTCAATGCGTTGAAAACGCAGAGGGAAACAATTTTCACCTGAGACTGCTGTATAGGGATATTGCACGCATTCAACTTTTTATGTGACTCATCTATGTAGTAGTCAAAGTTGACTTTTTGTATTCCCCGCCCCCGCTTCCGATCAGTCATGTCTGGCTTATTACGCAGTGCAAGTCGTCAAGCTTTCGCTCAAACCCGTGGGCGAACCATTGTATCAACAGTACCATTGGCCATGCAGGGGCTCAAATAGACCTAAGCTTCCGTCGCGATCCCGAACCTCAGCACCTTCACTCTTACCTTCAACCCCGACAACCCCCCCAGGGTCCACTTCGGACTCTCTGTCCCATGTAAGAGCTGATGCCGGGCGAGGCCGCCGGGATACTACTGTTTTCCAGCTGTTGGGTTGCGTCGATACGTCCAAGATGACGGCAATTCCCATGGCACCTTCGTACAGTTCAGCACCCCACGTGCGCAGAAGCTCGTCCTGATGGTCGACGTATTTCCTTGACATGGCACGAGAACCACCAGCAACCGTAGAAAAGAATTGCAGGGCTTTGATATCGTCTAGCCAGCGAGACAGGGCCCAAACTTCCACAAGGGCGATATGGACAAGTTCTAGGTTTGCTTTGGAGCCTACGCAACGAAGCAGGACTTCTTTTGACCTTCGTAAGGATGGACGAAGGATAGGATCTTGAGCGTTAGCTTCATCGTCGAGCGACACTATCAGACTAGCAATCTCGCAATCCAGCGAAGACATCGTTCTGCTGCAAAAGAAAGACGACACTGTGAGCTGGCAAATTTATGTTGGAGGCTTTCCATACTGGATGGTAGACTTGGAATAAAGCCTGAGACTAAATAGTAGGGTTGCTGAGTTACTGCCCTTAGTCACTACCAAAACCTCTCCTGTGACAGCAGCGGCTCTTGCAGCGGTTACCATATCGATAGCGACATATGAACTAATAAATTGAAAGTATGACCAACGCAGAAGTTCTGAAGCGGCTGCACACATGAATGCGAACGCCACGCGTTTTTAAGTCGATTGCTACCCCCTTTAAGTCATCTCAGACTACTGCTGATAATAGAGAATGCTGCTTTTATAGTGTGTGATTTTTCATTAATCAGCTCTAACTCTTCCGCTATTTAAGCTAAGATCACGAACGCTTTTATCTTACGAGGCGAGGTTTGTCCGTGTGTATTTAAAGGCGTTGGGATGGTTTCTGTCGAGTAAAATGGCGGCGAATTTCCCTCTCATTATCTTGGCTTTGACCGTAGTTGTGAGCTTTGCGCATTACGTTCTAGGTGTTGTACTTACCCTTCTTAAGATCTGGGCTTTCGTGACTATGGTCATGCGGGTTTCCAATGGTCCGACGGTCGGCTCAGGGATTATTGCCATGAATCAGTTGTCGAAGGAATGTTTTTCAAACGCCGCACACTTTCCGGTCCTAAACCACGTCCTCCGAGATACTTTTGACGGCCTCCATATGTGGTTGAACGACATGTGGAAACGGGAAACCAGGAATGACCGGAGTGACAACCAGGCCTCTGGAGAGATTCCACCGGCGCATCAACACCACATGGATTGAATGCAGCGGTGATACGCCGTAACTGAATACTAGTCTGCCCAGGCTGCGCTGTCGACTTAGATTGTGGATTTTATGATTAGCACACATGTAGCAAGTGGCGGGAGTGGAATTGCTTATTTAATTGAAGTCGAAGATTTCAGGTACTATTATGTGAAACGGCCGCAATAGATCGGCTGTCCTGCTTCATTCCTCGCTTAACATAGGGTCTGTCTGCTGAGGTGGTGTGAGTGAGTTGTAGCTATTGCCAACAACATATATCTCCGTATTATGTCTACGATATTGTCACTTTACTTCTATTAGAAATGCCGAGTAACTCATATTTTGTAGATGATAAGTGGCAGCTGCTCTTATGGTCACAATGACGCATTTCGTGTTCGTTGACTATATATCACCCAACGGGACCGGTCTGTCGAGCGTCCGTCACAAAGCATAACCACAGTTCGTTTTAACGAGCATGCCCACCTATGAAATCCGATGTTCACTTAGAGAAGGGAAATTTTGTAAGATTTACATACAATCTCCAACTATCTGCAAGGCTTGCTTGGAGAGGACCTCCACACGGCTTTGTTTACGGATTGAAGGCCCTCTCCAAGCAAGCCTTGCAAATAGTTAAAGAGTGTGTTACGAAGTCGAATGCCAACGGCCCCTTCGAGGAAGACGAGTATGCATGGTATATGGTGCGAATGGCCTTCGCTGTAGATAACCTTCATTACAAGCGTATTATCGAAAGGAATATTAAGTTAGAGAACATCCTCCTTGGCTCACATGGCGTGCTTAAGATTGTGGACTTTGGATGCGGTGTAAATGGTATGAGCAGAAACACCCTCTGCGGCAAGCCTGAGTACTTGGCGCCGGAGATGATCACAGTTCACATGAGGGGTGGGCGGTATGACGAAAGAGTCGACATCTGGAGTCTAGGCATTCTCATGTACGAGCTCCTTGTCGGCGTTGGACAGGCGCTACGGCTGTATATTGACCGCATCCGAAGGGTGGGCTACACACTACCAGGTGACGTTCATTTAGCTATTCTGCTGTTTCTTAGTCTGGAGGCCTAGGACTTGATGGGACAAGTACTTCTGATGTGCTATGATCACGCCATCTGAATGCTAAGTAGGATTGGCTATAAGTGGTCGAATCGACCGAGGGGATCTCGATGCGGAAAACAAAATCGCACCCCTGGATTCCGAAGCATTGCATGAAGACTCTTTGATAGGCTGTTGGGGACGAACGGTGGTGCCGTGTCAGCAACTTGGAGGGTAACACTCGGTAAGGCTGTCCTTTGAATCGTGGTACTGTAACAAAACGGCCAGATTGAAATTGTGCGGCAGACCTATCCTGGTACTTTATCGATGCACGTAGAATACATGCACGCAGCGAAATTGACAGAACAGCATTGAGTGCTACATAAAGTTGGACAAAATCGTCAGAACCAAGCAAATCATCCGTAGAAAGCGACAGAATACCGCTGATAGCCCAACGAGCTTTGAGCAAGCCAGATGCCTCCCGCAACAGAGACCGCTGCGCGCACGACCCGCTTCTCCGACTGCCGACTGCCATCCTCAGTGGGTCCCAATGGCCCCGGGCCGACGGGTCAGCGGCGCCTACGTCGGAGGCTACAGTAGACCGGGTCTTCAGAGGCTAAGTCAATCAGTCATAGACTCAATGAAGCATTCGCAGTAAAGGTAAGCTAAAAGTATCCTGAGAATGAATACTGAGTTAATTGCCGAAGAGCTATAGGAGTATGAATCAGTGCCAGGCTCGGGTGATACTACATCCCAGTGTGGTCTTGAGCATGTTTCTTTGTACCTTGGATTGAGCGCGATTATTCTGATTCCGAATAGTCGTTTGGCCCCCAAGTCGTGTTCGATCACACTGATTCCGAATGATCGCTATCTTATCACCACGTAACTTCTACCATAATTCTTCCGTTCCCAAAGGATTCCCCGTTATTCCCGTGATCCTGCAGTACAGATGTATTGTCCTAGCCGCCAGGCGCCCAAGTGGGTCGGTTAACTGTTACTCCTGTATAACGGGTCGCAACAATGTGGTTGAAGTTGACGCCAGTGGGGCAGTTACAACTTGACCCACATATGTGGGTATCAGCCCTTCTTATCCTCGCCTCACCTCGGCATCGATTGGTTGGCATGTGTTTAGAAATTCTACGCATGCGTAAACGACGTAACCGGACGCAATCCGACGTAGTTCGACAAAATCCGAGGAGCCCCGAACAGGGGACAGACTTAACGATGCCGCTGGTCATTGTTCATGCGGCCGAGCAGCTACCTCTTCGTAGTTGTAACGACTACAATAACATTTTAAAACTGCCTGCAGCCAGCATCCCCTGCTCCGAACTGTGAATCAAGTCCGTATATGGACCAACGGTGGCAGTTATTACAATACAGAAGAGGCCGGCTAGTTATGACGGTGCACAGAGACCAGGCGCGAACAGCATATCGATGCGGTTATCAACGATTAAACACTCAAATTATAACTACCCACTATGTATACCAATGCAGCAAACAGAATACCTAGCCTTCACTCTCAGTACAAGCGACGTTTCATTTCTTGCTGCTGTTCATTCCGCACCATAGTCGGCATCATGCCGTCGGCCCCCGAAAATATAATACTTAGGTCTTGAGTTCTACCCTCTCTTCGTCATCAAACACTACGCCAGAACCACCACTTAACCAATCCTCTTTATCCTATTTGTTGCCCCTTCCACACGTCAAATTGACTGCCGACTCGCATAGCGCAGCCTTCGTGATGTCGTCTTCGATGGTCAATGGCGATTTCGGCCGTCCCCAAAGCCTGGAAAATGTCTCAGGAGCTACGAATGAAATCCAATACAGAGGACATGATACTGAGGCAGCGCTCGACGTGGAGGTGGTTGGGGGGCCAGAGCGCCAACCGTTGGCACAGCTGGCCGGGCTACTATACCGGGAGCTTTTGCAAAGACAAGGCGGACAGCAGGTGAGACAGTGTGCTGGCCAACTCGAGGCTCGTGACGCGAGCGTCGGCCGGTTTGGTATCGAGTATTTCGGTTGGCTTGACTCTGGCACGTTCCAGTCGATGAACAATCCGCGCCTAGAAAATGCTTGACAGTTGGGTAAAGGAGTAAGGATTGTTGCATAACCAGGCTACATACATTAGACAGGGAATTTCAATGCAACACTCTGCATACAAGTCCTAGCTATTGCCTTTCGCAATAATTTGCTTTTACTCGCACAAGAAGTGATTATATGCTGAGATGGAGAACAAGGCTGCTTTGAGTCGCGTCTGAACGTGCAGACCGGCCTTGAACGTGTACATTGCTGCAGCGGGAGCAGGTTTGAATATCGTTTTGTTATGAAAGATCTGCGGCTATCATACTCGGTGTTGCCATTGCTATGACATAACTTGAAACGCTTGTAGATGTATAGGGTGATTTCATCAAGATGACAGACCAGACTCCAGCCACAACCATCTCTGATATACCAGCTTTCATTGAATCGTCTGGATAGCTTGAAGAATCCTCCAGTAGACCCCTCCCGCTCAGCCGCGCGCCATGCTTCATCACCAGAAGAGGCACCGCGCCAATGATAGTCGCTACTACCGCAAATACACTCGTCACCATATGGATCTGCTCATACACGGGAGGCAACACCTCAATGAAGAGGTAGATGGGCCCGGACGCCACTGCGCTTAGCGCGGATGGCAGTGGCACGGTACGGCATCCGGCACTTGTGGACACATCCCGGTGTCGACAGAATGAACCAGGATTTGTTCACGGATTCTTTGCCTTCCGGAAAACGGTGCAACGTCGACACTAACGTCCATTTCTGCGGCCTGCTGAGGGATCACGGCTCTGATCTCTCGGAAGAGTTCGGTTTGATGGGGAAGAAGTCATGTAGGTCCAAAGACGAAAGCCAGTGGACTGGATCACAAACCAAGGGATGCATGTATCCAAAGGCAAGGCAACATAAGCAGTCAAGTATGATCGGTGTGTGAGTTGGGATGATTTTATAGCTATTTGTTTCTAGACTTGCTTTTCTCCATTGGACGGCTTGAAAGCTTGGCGATAAGCCGTTCAGTCGGTTTGCTCAACTTTCCTTTGCGCCCAACTCGTCGACGATCGCCGTTGACTGCCGTCCGCCGCCGGCGACAATGCAGACGGTGCGCAGGTAAAAACGTGGTATCTCCCATCCGCTCATATGGCTCTTCCGACGTCTCTGGTGAGCCTTCCCAGAGGACTACCAGGCTTTGCCGCCGTCGCGCGTCGTTTTGTCGCCCACGGCCAGAAGTGGGTACCAGTGCTCACCGCACGTCCGACCTCCAGCGCTTTTCCAGTACCTGAAGAGAAGTTCCGGCGCTCTAAGCTGGACAAAACCCTCTGGTTCCCAACGTTCCACGCGTGTACGGGCGGGCGAGGTCCAGCGGAGGACGTGCATTTCATAGCGGGCGTGGATTGATTGCACTGAGCGATGTCCCTTGATCTCGGCGGTAGAGTAATCGATCGGATCGTCACAACTCTGATTTCGCATGCTCGGCCACTGCTGCCATAGGTCTCTCAGGATGTTCATTTTGAGCTGCTGTTCTGGATGATAATTTGTCATGGCGAATTGGGAATTTCAGTGATGGGGTTTTTGGTCAAATACTAATATTTTCTACCGTGGACGATGGCGCATCGCTGCCGAGCCCGCGAGATGACTCGACCTCTTCCGTCTCACAGTATGAGTGGGTCTCGCCACTTGAGGTACGTAGCCGAAGTCCATAACATAACAACCACCCAGTAAGGCACATCGCAGATGTGGATGGCAGTCTTCCCAACATAAGTCTAACGATGTGGAGAAGGCGAGCTGACTAACCCGCACTTTCCACCATCGTTCAGATGCGGCATACATAACGTAACCTGCAAGGACATGAAAACCCCTCTCTTACTATAAACTGAGCATACATCATACTGGACATTGAAACCCGATGCGACATGATTGATAGCTAACCAAGACTCCACTCAACAATCGTGCGACTCCGCCTTCCCCACACACCAATAGCCCCACTGGCTTGCAGTCATCTGCATCCACAATGCAATCGCAGTCGCGACCACAAGGAGAACGCCCGTCACCAGCGCGATAGCCGCAACATGCTGCCAGGGAAGGTCATCCGCAAGCGATGCAACCAGGCCTATGACTACGTCTAGCACTGCGCCGTCAAAACAGGCGACCGTCAGCCATAATAGACGCAACTCTGTGCGCGAGACCGGTCGGGCGGCTTGCAAACGAAACATCAGCATGATGGCAATGATCATGGTGAAAAGGAATGTGATGGCCGACATTGCCCTCAGAGACACCGACAGACTCGCCAGTGGGGAGGGGCCATCGGATGGCCATTTGTTGAACGTCAGCAGCACAACGCTGGCGAGCAGGGCTGATAAGACAGCAAAGATGGTGTATAAACGCTTCAGTCGCTCCAACATATTGTTGACGTCTTCTAGTCTGCCAGTTATTCTGTGTACGAAGCTAGACTCTTGTCAGACGCACCTTTTGAGTTGCTTTTGTTTCTCTCCGTTTCACTGGTCTTCCCTGAGTTTAGTTTGCCGTTTTGATGAACGGGGTTTGGCGTGTGCTGGTTTGAAACTCGTAGGATATTGGAATGTGATGATGAAGTGCGTATATATACGTCTGCGTGTGCAATATGAATGTCACGGCTCAGTCGTATAACTACACCGACAAATTACAATGCACCGCGTTGAATCATGTATTAGAGCTACACTGACAGAGGTGCATAAGACTGGCTGATTAGGTCAACGTCGGCAGATGACAGGGGCAAACATTCGTCCCAGATCCGGCGTTGCAGGACTGCCTGCGCTGGCCCCCGAGATCATGGGGTTTACTTTCGATGTGAGTGGATGCTGCTGCTTTTGACATACCGTTCGTTACACGGGCGCCTAACTAGAGGCCCCACCCTCTATGAACGCTGTTATGAGGACATGGAGCTGAACTTGGAAGTTAGCGTCCTTGTTTGAGTGCTATAAACAATTCGAGGCTACTGGGTGCATGACAGAGCAAATCCGCGAAGAAGAGTTCGGCATAGTTTCCTCTTGTACGCTAATTAGGTCTTAGAACGATTAGACCGCATGACCACTCTGTTCTTGACTTTACGCTCTTGATCTTCTTCGTTCAACCATCGTCTTCCCTATGTGATCACGTAAAGCACTGCCATTTGTCTGCATTTGTTATCGACCATCCTGATTACTTACAATGGAAAACTCAGACGTCTTCATCAGGACCCTGGTTCGAGCTTTCTATGATGCTGAGCACGTCATCATTATTGACACATTGCTGCGTCATGAGATGTATGTCTTCTCATGGTATGAGGCCGCACTGATCCGTTAAGCCGTCTAGATTATCTTTGACAGAGCTACAGGCGCTCGTGGCAGCCCCTGAAGAACGATCACTTTCGGAGCAATGCGCCCGGCTGCAGCGTTCTGGGCTCGTACGCATGTAAGCATTCCTATTCTATTGCTGGCCCTCTCTGACAGGATATTAACTAGAACCGAATCATCGGAAAAGCGAGACCGCTACGTCTTTGTCGACCGCCGTCAAGCTATACACACGGCTAGCTCTACCCTTAGGAAGATGCAAGACCAAATATCGCAGATCGATGCGGTCTCTCCGGCTGCGATAACCTATGAATGTCCGAATTGTGTACGCACGTGGGAACTGATCGACGTTATTGACAGTGTGAACTCGAGCGGGCATTTTATTTGCAAGAACTGCCCTCGCGAACACGTCCTCGTCGAGGAGCCACACCTGCAACAGCAGCTGCCACGGTTCAACGAGCAGTGCCGACCATTTTTTACTGCTCTTCAGCATTTCGAATCAAACAATAGTGGAACACTCCCATCAGTCAATTTCGAAGATCTCTACTCGCGCTACTATACTTCTGATACTGAGTATAGCAAGCCTAAGCGTATGAGAAATGATGAGAAGCTTCGATGATTGTCTCGTTATGGTACTGTATCACTCCACTGCACATTCGGCGTATGTGGCCATCGCGACGAGACAAAGCTCAGATGCAGAGATCCTACGTCGCGTCACATAGACCAGACCAGACGATCTTGTTCTAATCATAAGATAGTCAACTTTTTGCGCGACACATTCTGCCAACAATGCATCCAGTACTTCTTCCCATACGACATAACGAAGATTTCATCAACCCAGCTGTATATGAAGTATAAGCGGGAAAAAGGCTGGACATCGCCCGTACATGCACGCGAATTCCCTCTTGATGTTCTTTTTGACTATAAGGTCATCGTCATACCTCGTCGACACTTTCATTCGTCCGAGAAGGGGGGCTCCATGCAACTCATCACAAGAGCGAAGCCAGTATACCAGGCAGGAACGGAAGATGCCCTTGGCTGTGTTCAAGGCGTGGGAAGGCCACAGCACGTGCCAAGAGTCAGCGTGCCAGCGGCGCACCTAAACACTAAAGCGCTCCCTCCAATCCCCAAACAAGAAAAACGTCACAAAGCACTTTGGGTGAGCAATCCTTGCCAAGATCATACTTTAACAGGGAAAATAGCAGAACTGACTGCTGCAGAAGTCACTGATCAAATTTGATCGCCTCAGGTGATAATTACTGGTTCTCGCGAGGCACATGAGATGCTTTATTTGTGTGCGTTGACATGTGGCTATCGACATGCAGTCAAATACCCATAGTGCATCGGAAACAAAAGTCGTCACGCCGAAAGGTTGAGCATTGCCTGGCATAGATAGACATATAGAGGCAAATGTCGCGGACAGTCTCATTCCGGTTGCCATAAACAGAGGTAGCGCGCGCGTGTTGCAGAGGTGTCCTATCTTCGAGGGCCTCTCGTTAGAATAACAACAAATAAGACGAGGGTTTTCTTAGTATAAAGGGATAAGTATGAAATGACTGGCTCCTATGTTTGGATTTGCAATTGGTCACACCTTTTGGTGTAATAAGCAAATATGGCAGTTGCTAATATAGGGAGTGCGTAAGAGATTGAACTATAGGAGGAGGTATGAGCAAGGCGGCATGTATAACGCTAGGGTCTAGATAGATAGTTAATCCCCGTAAGACATGATTTGTTTTCAGTCGGTCATTACATATAAGAGTCGTGTTGAACGCTTCAGAACCTCATCATTTTGAAGCTTTTGAACGATCTACTGTGCTACCGCCTAGATCGATCTGTGCGATGGTCCGGTTACACAGCACTGTGTGCGACCCGCGCTCAGGAGCAAGATCCCTTCCTCCTCTGCCCTACGATATCTTCCTCCACGTTGTCGAAATGTTCATCAATGATGCCATATCCAGAACCTCGGAGCATCCCCTTTGCTTGAGCATTGACGCAGCCGATGCGCGAGACTGGGTGGGCATTAATCGGAATAGCACTCCAGGCAAAGATGAGGCAGTCTTGCTCGGGAAGCACCAATTCATACGGAACGGCGATGTGTCGACTCGGTTCGCTCTCATGCATCGATTCCATCATATCGATCGCATAACGCGCCGCATGGTCGGTTTTAGCTTCAGACAGCTCCCCCTCACAACTTTCGACAGTCCAATAGTGTTCGTCTGGGTTTGCCCTCAGGTCGATACCTTTCTTTTGAGCCACCCTTTCAGACTGGTCAATCTACACAAAACGTCTCGGAATTTCCAGCTGATCGAGAACGCTGCACTAGAGGCCAGCAATCTCCTCGCCATCGGCTCTGATATTGCCAACGTGCTTGTGAATCTGCCTGCTTTGAAGAAATTGACCTTGATTTGGTCTACTACTCTACGCACTCATCAGCCAGCGATGAAGCGCCAAAATTCTGCCGACGGTTTCTCTGACGATATGCAACAATATAGAGAGCCAACAACTCTACAAGCTGTGGACCTACGGACAAGGACTTTACTACGAGCTAAACGTATTCAGGTGTATGCTGCGCACCGTTCTGGTGGTCTTACGCTTAATCGATATCCCGAATCGCTGTTGTTATAGGAATGACGAACCGGGGTGTTGTTGTTTTCGGGGACTCGATGGTTCCAAGTACGATTCTTGGACAAACCTTCTGCTTCGACCTGCTCTCATTCGTCGCATCAGTCGTAGCTTGGACCGATACAATGCAAAGTAACGATGCAAAGTAACGATTCCGAGAGCTAGCGCAGTCCATACTTATAATGACAGCTTCATAGAGTTGCTTAGAAGGATTCTTGCCGTTGTAGCTATCAGAATGGGTGCAACCTTATCCAAGGAGTTCTCCATATAGAAACTAACTAGTGTGTATTCCTGCGGACAACCAGCTACACTGAGGCAGTGTTTACCCCGGAGCTGCAGTGGGCTTTGCCTTAGTTATGCCTGGCGCAACATTTTGTAACTGTCTCTAATCTTATAACGGATTTTGAGCTCGTGGATGACTAGACTACGTTAAGTAGAATAGCGGGACAGCTGGGAGTGGTAGGGAAGACGGTGCGTAGCGACCGATTCCGACTTGACTGAAGTAGCAAAGCAAATGTATTTCAAGAATGAACGTGGCGTGGAAAACTTAGTGATGGTCTTGTACTGCCGAAGCTGGCTCATACCAACGTAGGCATTATGTTCTTTGATCGCGGGGAAAGCAATGTAGAGAGCCGATCTTCAGCGCGTCTACTGTAGACCCCGGGAGAGCTGGCGTTATATAACATACGGTGCACCTAATATAATTGATAAATCGGCCTGCAATGAGGCCCGCTAGCGAAGCGATCAGCTTTGGGCAACACTATATAATGGTCTGTTCACTATCCCTAAACGCATCTGTCACTGCCAGCGTCAGACATTTCGAAACGCAACTCACGCGTCATGAATATCGACAACAGCTACAATACCGACAGAGACGGTCAACACAACGAGATGATAGAGGATGCGGATACTAAGGATTATGTAGACAGAATGGTTTTGGCAACGCACTCTCAGGCAATTATAATTATGTTACAAAGCCAGCTGATCTGGGTTCTTGAGCAGCGCATAATGTACTATGAGTCCGAAGGCGACCTAGGCGGGCGAGACCAAGGGAATTGCGTACACAACTTCGCATGAGTCAATAAATTATTTGGATTTCAAGTTTAAAAAACTACTGCAGGTCTATGCTTTTGTGCATTATCACTGGGGATTCTCAGGCTGCACTAAGGGACTGGAAGCAGCCGCCAAACGTTGCGCTTACCCTGCGACTAGTGGCCAAGGTTGAGGCTGCCGAGTCATGTAACTGCTGGTGAGTGCGTTACCGGCGATAATCCAGTCACAGTCTTGAATTCTGTCGCGCAAGCAGGGTCCCCACAGCCATTACCGCTTTCTTCTAGCCGATGTTGCCGCCAGTCAAGTGGGCAGACTTACCCCGAAAGTAGGGCTGAGCATGACAACGTCAGTGACACAGTCAAGCGATCCCTCTAGAAAAAGACCGCGTGGGAGCAGTAAAGACTAACATATAACGTCTCAGTCAATAACGGCGTTGGACCGGCCCCACTCATAAGCCTATCCAGCATCTCTCGTCCGTTTCGCAACCGGAGCTGGCGGCTCCAAACTCCTCGCAGAAGAACTGATGGAGGAGGACTTTTCTGACACAGTCACAGGGCGCTTGTCGTTTTACTCGCCGTATTGGCAGTCATGTCACCAGAAGTGGCCTAGGCATCCAGCAACCAGGTCGGTTGATGTACGCTTGATGGCCTTGGGACTTGGTACGCGGCGACAACGTTTTGTTATCCTTTCAGACTCAACTGATTACAATACGCAACTCACACATTCTCCACTCAGTAGCGGAGATGACAGCAAGCGTCTGTGCGGTTAGTTAACCTGCAGGCGTAACAGTCTATTCCCAGATAATACTTCAGACACTATGTTTTGATGCGAACTAGATATAAATCTTTAGCCCTTCAAATCTCACACGCTACTACCGCAGGTGAATGATACTTGTTATAAAGTTGTTTCACTCGATCAGTAAATAATCTCAACGGTACCCTATTCTTTTATGTCCTTCGATCTGAGTTCCTGTGTATTTCTTTTCAACCAGGGATTGAGCAGAATAATAATTCAGGTGTATTCAAATGTCTTTTTGCCGGCGAGACTAGCACGGAAACACAATGAATGCTGAGACTCCATACCTCTGCGTTCTAGTTTTCAACCTAGGCTGTTGGATGCTTCTGACACGAGTGTTTCCACTCATACGCTGGGTCGAAGCGACTTTTGTCATTGATAGACAGCTCATTAAAGATGCCAACGACACAGGACTGCGGTTCCTGAGCGTACATCTAGATGAAGCGCTATCAAAGGACGACAGGTCGCTGAACGGTTTCAACCCACCGCGGACACTGCGGTTCACTGTGGGTCTTGTTGTTCTTATTGAAAATCTCGTTATCATGCTGCTTCCGTTGGCAGGAGACCAGACATCTCTGGCGTCTGTAGCACGGCAGGCTGGGAGGCTGTGCTTCTTGAATATACTCCCGCTTTGCCTTCTTGCCATCCCGGAGACATCGGTCATGTCTCACCTGATGCGACAATGTCGGGAGCAGTGGTTTTGGGCACACGTCTTTTTTGGTTGGCTGGTGGCCTTCCAAGCTGCGATCCACGCGATTGGTATTATGTGTCTGACATCGACCTTGTCTAGTGAGCGACTTGATGTTCACAACCATGGAAAATGCTGATATGTCGCCTCACAGATGTGCGTTGGCGCACATGGGCTACAGGACTCACGGTAAGCGTGCTTCCTTATAGTATGTGCGTAAGGCTGACTCCATCCAGAGCGGTATTCTTCTGGTTCTTCTGGTCATTTTTTCAGCGTGGAGGCAACACTTGCAAATTGCGATATCGAAAGTCTTCTTGGGCGCTGGATCAGTAGAAAAGTCGACTGATTTGAGCCGCAGTATCGTGGCTCACTGGGTGTTGGGCACCGTGCTAGCTGGAGTCATGATAGCTCACGCTGTGTTCAACCTGACATGGGCACTAGTGAGTACTATCGCTTCGTCAGTTGGCCTTCTCGTGGGAGTCTGCATTACCAGGAAAGCATCTTTATCGTCGGCCGTTTCGCACTATGCTGTTGAGAACAGCACTAAACCAGGCGGGCCGAGAGAGCCACAGGTCCACGTCTTGGAAGTCGGGATCAACACCGGCAGCGGGACAACGACAGGCGAATGGTACTATTTCAAAGTGGATAACGTCCCCATACGTGTAGCGCGGCTGGAAAGGCGCGAACGACGCGACGGAGCAGGCTACGACTTGATTGCGGTCCTCTTGATGTCTCGCGATGCAGGAGCAACGGCAGATCCGGACGTGCGCGGGCCATACCTTATTCCTCTCGCGGCCCCGGTTGCTACCAACCGCCCTCTTCGCGTCATCGCGCTCGATAGCGGTGTCGTGGAAGCCCAGCAATACTTGGCTTGGCGCTGTGAGCTGAAGCGGGTAGAAGCGGCTTGCACATCGCTGGTGTGGCTGAATGAAAACCCAGTGTTTTTGAAGACGTGGATCACAAATGCCGGCTTCGAAAAGAAATCTCAAATCCGTATTGTGTGTTTTGGTCGCAGTAGGCGGGTGATTGACGGCCTCGAGAGGGTGGAGCCGCAGTCAACAGATGCCGAAAAGTGGCTGATTGAAGGAGTAAAGTCAAACGTCATAGCGCTGTCGAAGAGTGAGAGTATTCAAGAGGTGCTGCGCGAGGAAATGCCATTCACGGATGACACATATTGTAAGAAACCCACGATTTGTACGGAGGCTGTCGAGCTAACCCTGAGGGAGTCATTGGCGAGCATTTCAGGTCGTATGATATGTCTCTAATACCCTTCGATGAAGAGAGAAAGGCGGAAGCCAAGATCGTAGCCGGCATACAGACGATCGCGAAGGTGCACCACGGTCGCAGGATGTTGGAATGACGTGCTTCACCGGTGTTAACGAGCGGCTGACGGCCTCCTCTCACTCTCATATGCTGTTGAACTGAGGCGACGATGTGGTTTTCTGTCTCGCTGGATCGATAAAATGAAACCTCAAATAAACTTTGCACACGCACGTAAAGCACTGGGGACGAGCTCTTGATGGCAGGCACGAGATAGAATGATGCACCATGATCAATGTATTGAACTCCGGGTGGAAGTTGCTATCGAAGCGCTTCTGCGCGGGTTAGACCAGGCGACCTCCCGCGCGCTTTTCCAACATGGCACCAATAATGGGAACGACTTCCTTTCGATGACCTCTGCCAAGCCCGCCAGCTTCAGGATGGAAGAAATCCACTGCGTACCCTTGCCCCATTAACCGTATGCATATGTGAATAGATTCAGGAACGAAACACACGACAGGTATGATAGGCATCTTCTTGCCCATGGAGTAGGCGGTGATCTGCCAATGCGCATTCCAAACTCTCGGGCTGGTGTGGCCTGGTCGAGGAGAGCCCACGAACTTCCAAACCGGCATCCCATTAGAAGCCGAAACGCCGGTGAACGAGACTTCCGCAACCTCCAAGCATTGCAGGGTTGCAAAGAGACCTTGGATGGGCCGCTGGTGGGCATCAAGGATTTGAAGAGTGATGTACATAATTTGCAACTCAGACGTAGCTTCACCCGCAAGCTGCCATCAAAGTGAGGCAAACAGTATTGCCACCTTTTATAGCCCATTCTCGACGCAATTGACGCAAGTGACGCAGTTGACCCCTGAAGTTGCATACAGATGCCGAGTTATGCTTGAATACAGTATAATCATTCGTTACGCGCGCCGTTGTTAGGAGCTAATATCGTGCAAGTAACGCTCTCAACTTCTTTAACACGAGCACCTTGCATTTCACCCCATTTTCGATCGGGCGCGTTGAAAACTGACGGACTGAGTCCCGTTACCTTGAGAACTCCTGCTGATAAGATGAGTTCTACTGACTCGGCTCAAGACAGATCTATTACTCAGGACATCTTGCATACATTAGTCGCAGTTAAGGTAGCACAATCTCTCAGGATTACTCTCCCCTGTCTAATATCTATTCAAGTGCAATAGATGCAACAGTCTCATTCTTCCAGACTCCCCGCAATTAGCGAAAACGCTATTATGACACCACAGTCAAAAGCGACTTCCAATGCTCGTAACGAGGTAACAGCCAATGCAAATCCTCGATTTTTGTCGATGAGTGCAGGCCTAGTACACAGCCAACAGAGGCCTTCTGGTTATGACTGGCGCATAAGTGGGGCTTCACCATCACTCATTTGCGTTTGCCCTTGCCGAACCCCTGTAACCTAAGGCCACACTCACCCTTTTTCGCCCGTTCGCGTTTGTGCCCACTTCTAACGCGAATGAAAAGAACACCGTTTGATTGCCCTGAACTCGCTGATATCAGCGGTATCTTTTGTCCGGGCGCATGTCGCACGCATCGCATCATTCGCGAAAACGTCGTCAATTGACGTCGAAAAAAGGCGTGCGAGAATGCCCAAAAATACCGCATTTTCAGGGGTTTCGTCAAAGGCAAACGCACATGAGTGCTGTTCCGCGTTATAATATCGACATAACGAGGGTCCATAACAGCAGTGGAGGCTGTCCCAACCTCAGTTTATTCTCGGCAAACACGATCTGAGGCACGAAGCATCTTCCAACGATCGTGCTGGCCATTATTCCGTAAAACTTTGTCGGCTCCAATCGGCGACTAATGACAAAATTCCACGTCGGCAGGACCGCTTGGCGCTATTGGATAGATGTGACTAACCTGGAGGGCTGACCTCACCTACTGAGGGAATGTTATGTCATCTTGGTAAAATGAACTGGTCTCCCCAATGACTTCCAATATTTAACGAGGGCCACAAGGCTTACCAACATACCCCATATCGCCCCATTTGCCATGGTCAAATAATGCAGTCAAATGAATCGCCTCCAATCCCTCCTAAAAGCTGCAAAAGAAAAAGAGAAACAACCCCTACGGACTTCAGAAGGACAATTAAGGGCCATCGCCTATCTAAGGAGGCGCATTTTGAGTATTCCAATCAGCATATAGGACATCTTCTCCTCCGGTGTCTCAGACTGGTAGATAGAGCCTGTAAAACAGGTTGCGCCCGGGGAGAATGCGGAAATCTCACCACCAACACGAGATTACGCATTCGGGAACGAGCTGTGCAGAACGTTCATGAAGCCCATCTGGACCAGTTCTTCATCTGCCTGAGCACCCTTGCCCATTACTTACCAGATGCGGATCTGAAAGACCTATGGACAAGATACGACTGGTTTCCGGGGGACATCGAAAATATCGTTTCGGGCCCCATAAAGAGTCTGAAAGCGTTAGAGTCGAGTAAAAAATTCCCACTCAACTTTGATAACGACGAAGACCTTCTAGCTGGGGATCAACTGCCAGAGGGTGAAGCCCTGCGCATATACGACCAATTGTTGTCGTGGCCCGTTCGGGATAGGAGTCGCGAAAAGCACAAAATTCCATCCTCTAAGGATGGATCACAGGAAGTAAGAAAACAAGATGCCAAGTTCACTGGAACGTTGTTTGCGACAGAAGACGACACATACAATCGTCAAAATAGTTTGACAGGATTCAAGTATAGAGTGGTGTCTATGCTGAGCACCTTCATGGAGATGAAGCTTGACAACAGGGTTAGGCCCCTTAAAGTTTCAAAAAGACTCCGAAACGGCACAGCCGCAGCAGAAAAGAGGATGGACGATCTGGAGGCTCAGATTTACAGCGAGGCCGCCCGACAAATGGAAAGAATGTCGCCGGTGTTGGAAGCTGTAGTCGCATTGACCGAAGTGAGATCTGGCTCGAGTTCTTCGCGGCCGCCAACCACCGACATGCCGGATGGAGACATGCTGGACTCAGGCGCCAATGAACAGATATCTCCAGCAGAGACCAGCCATAGGCATCAAACGACCAAAAGCTATATTAGTGCAGGGCTTCAATCCGAATCACCTACCTCCCCGTTGCAGAACGTAGGGATAGGGGCATCGCATCAAAGCAGCAATAGTTTGCCTGACGTGATTATCAATCCCGATGCAAAGACGCTAGTCATAAGCCATGCTTCCCATCGTGTCGAACCACAATATGCACGGATTGAGACCATGCCGCAAGAGTCGCCATCAGAAGGTGATGGAAATGTTTCGTCAGACTCCAAAATACCACACCTTAAGGTCGAGATCAGCGCTGAGAAGGCTATTGCGGGGCAGGTGAAGAACGATATTCTTGGCCTGCGGACTGACATTGGTGGCATTAAAACACAAACAACAGGACTCAGAATCGACCTTGAGCACCTCTCTGAGAGCCTGAAGCGGTCAGACCAAGCTATCTTGGAGACGCGAAAGGCAGTGGACGCTGCCGTTAAACTTGCCGGCAGCAAGATCGACAGCCAGTCCAGCATCCTTGATGAGTACCAATCAAAAGCAATGGCAAAAGAGCTAGAGTGGGAGAATCGACTGAGCTCATGCCAATGCATGGTCGAAAGGTTGACACTTCAACTAGAAGCGATCCAGGCGAAGATTAGCGATCTTTCCCACTATTCCGAGAAATCGAAATTATTTGAAGAAACTGTAACACATTTTCTGAAGCCCCAAGACGAAATATTGAACACAATTGCAAGTTTCAGCCAAAGATTGGACCAGATGGAGAGAGATATCGCCCAAACTGCCGAAAGTAGGGATAGTATGGCGAAGGCAGAAAAGAAAGAACACGAAGAAACTTCCACAGCACTGTCCAGTCTGGAATCACAGATGGATTTGTTGAAGGATTGCTTGTTCGAACACGGAACAACGAGCAGCGATCAGCAAGCCCAGCTAGTAGATCTATGTAGTCAATTTTTCGATCATGATAGAAAATTCAGTGCTTGGGAGGAAAAGGAAACTAAGCTATTGCGACAAATCGACGTTGTCGCTTCAGACCTCTCAAACTATAAGCAGCGAGATGAAGGCCTGATAACAGATCAGATTAGAATGAAAGAAGAGATGGCCAAAATGGGAGAGTACCACCAGCAGCTTTTTGATCGCTTGAATACAGTCTTAGCGGATCAGTCGAAGTTACAGATTCAGATTAAGGCATTGAATGAGGGAGCAGAGTGCGCCAACAAAGAGAGTTCCACCAGATGGGCCGACACTACAGAAGTTAAGGAAAGCGTCCGGGGCTTAAATGCGAGAGTCGAAAACATAGACAGCTTGGCAGCAGAGTGGAAGTCAACACAGAGAACAGTTTCTGAACTGCAAGCCATGTTTGTTGCATGGAAAGAATGTGTGGCCCAAACCGATAGCGCGGCCAAAGACCAGAAAAGGCGGATCGACAGCCTGGAAAACATTCAGACCTTATTGGCAACATATGAAGACGTAAGAAAGAAACGCCAGGAGGAGCAACAGCGCATTGGAATGAAATGTCATGCGGACATTGAAAGCTTAAATACCAAAATCGAGGAGCTCACGATCCTCGTGTCAGAACGGAAGCTGGGAGACGAACAGGAACGCGACATAGAAGAAACCCACAACAACCTAGCAGTACGGACCGTGATAGCACAACACCAGGCCACAGAAACAGCACGAAAAGGAGAACAAGAAGAGTTACGAAAAGAAATCGATCAGCTCAAATCCATGCTCATGAAAAGAGAAGAAAGGGAAAGCAAGCTCAGAGAGAGGCAAATCGAATTGAGCAAGCAATTGGATGACTTGTCAGCGAAGCTCGCAGCCAAGGTATCGGGCGACAGGCTTGCTGACGAGAGCCGATCGTCAAAGCTTCCTCGATGTGATCGGGGCCGGCATGCAAACCTCACAGACGGAGTCGCTGGTTCAAAAATCGCTCACCCAAATTGGCAAGAATGGGCGTCTGCCCAATATTCAACCACGGTGCCGACCGGAGGAGTCTTGTTCAACAACGACGACAACAAAACGCTACAGTTACCAATCGTTCCTAACGAGATACACACATGTAAGAATATGCCCGTAGCAACTTCTTCTGAACATGAGAAAACAGATACCCCATTCGAACACAGTCGCACCTTACCAGAACAGTGGTCCACCTGCCGACCGGTTGGGACTCGCACTACTCCGGACGTAATGTCTGGTAAGAGAGACTCTAGCATGTCGAAAGTCACAGGAATGAGCTCTGAGAAGATTGTGGTTTCCCACCCACAAGAGATCCCTCAGTACACATTAGAACAAAGCCAGCTTCATCCCGATGAAAAGACGAAAGACGAAGACGTGGTGGGCCACGTAACAAGCGGTTTGACATCAAGTGCAGCGTTTGAGCGACTTCCACCCCGACACTTTACCAAGCTGAGTACGGCGGGAGCTGAGATTCATGTTGGCGGATTATCCTCAAATTCAGCGTTGCTCAAACAAAGAGGCGAAACGAAATCGATAGCAAAGCAGCAGCGTGAAGGCCACATTGACGCAATCATAGCGGACATCAAGAAAGAAAGGGCCACTTGGCAACAGATCATCAATTCGAAAGATGAGTACATCGACATGCTTATTTACCGTGTCAAGAACTCGGATCAAACGGTTGGGCTCTGTAGAAACGAGATGAAAGGCCTTGTTCATGAAGTCACTGAGCTACAGAAGAAGGACGCTAACAGCCGGCACCGAGACATAGCCACCAAGGCCAAGATCACTCAGCTTGAGAACAAGATCGCGCAGCTTGAAGATAAGATATGTCGACGCGAGAACCGAGTAGTTTTCCTTCAAAGGGTACTTGAAGAACAAGAACGTCGCCAGCAAGAGTCTCGTGACAAGCGGACCTTGGAACCACGGGCCAGCTGTGAAGGCAAGTCCAGCGCTGCATCGATTCCTTCAGGAAAACCACAAACTGCGCAAGAAGCCCGACGAACTAAGCATCAAGATGCTGGAGTCAAAGATGCCTTCGAGCGAAAGCCCACCGAACAGGATCATGAACGAGTCACGTCCGCAAGAACGACCACAGTCAGGACAGAAAGAATACGTGCCCCGAATGACAAGACACCAGACCATAAGAGACGTTCGCCACAGAAGTATTTTTTAGAGGGCGTCTCACCTTCAACTAAGAAAATATCCTTTAGGGACTCTGACAAGAAGGTGTTCAAAGTGGACCTTGATAAAGTTATAGCATTAGACCATAACGGGCTTGTCGAAAGACTTAGGTCACTCTGGCAGAACCATAACACTCAAAGGCCTCTGCCACAAAGCTTGCGCGTTGCCAGCCTATGTACCATATCTGAGGGAGAATGGAGAGTCACGTGGATAGATGGGGCTAGCAAAGATTTTGCGGGACTCAGCAGCCTTGTTAAACTTGGTTGGCACATCTCGTTGAAGCTGAACGCTTTGAAAGATGATGGGAACGAACGCGCGTTAGAGTTTGAAGACCTGTTTCGTCATAATTTTTTGGATAAATATGGCGAAGAACTAGGGACATTTCAAGCCGAATTTGTCGATCTAGAGATAGGGGGGGAGACGAGCATGCACTCAAGCGCGAGGTAGGATGGAGGTTCTTGCCTTTTCAGTGATGATGATTGGTATGACAGTTTTCGGAGGCAAAAAAACAGAACATGCATAATTGGCTCTGAAGTGAATTGGTGGCGGGCATGAAGTCAGACGGCGAAGACTCCTGTTGCTGACCGATGCGACTAAGTATTTCATTGTAACTGTTCCGCACTACGTGTCATGGAGCTAGAATCAAGAGGGACAACTTGAGCTAGGTTACTGACTGGTTCTTTTGACTCAGATGTCCGAGCAACTCAGAAGAAAATGCTGATGATTGGAATACTCGTTAATCCGTGGTCAGCAGGATCGTTTAGTACACATGTCTTCTAAGCCTGCGTATGCACTATATCAAGAAAAGCAGTAATACTAACCATCATAGTGAACTTTTCTCATCTCAATTTCTCTAGAACGCGGTAGCACTGCTGCAATCATATCTCCGGCAGGGCTGTCAGATACATCTTGCCAGCCACAAGAAAGGGCGCCTGTTCTTCGCAAACAAGGTTCAAATCCGAGCATTGAGCACACGACGGCCTTTTCTTGTCGCATTGCTTGTTACCACCCAACAGGCACTGGAAGCACATCTAATGGAGCGTCAGTGAAATATTCGCAGACAGCACGGTATGGCGTCAAACCGAGGAAGGTTGCCCTATATCAATGAGGGTCGTGTGACGATCGCGATCGCCCTCCATTGAGATGGCTGGGCCCAGCCATGTTTCAAGGCTGTCTGTTGAGCTCGGGCTCATTGATTCGTCATAACAGACTTCGGCTGCTGCTCCTGATATGACCGTCATATCTTCTCTGTCAAGCATCGACGATGATTGGCGGGCTGCCGTTGGTTGTCTGCGGAACGAACTTGTGGGCGGAGCCTTTCCGATGAATTGTGGCGAGATTTGCCACGTTGACCGCTCCCCAGGTTTCATAATGAATGCCTTCCCATGTGGGCGAACAAATTAGAACAGGGTGTTCTTCAGCATAAAGATAGAGATTCATCGATTTCCGGTGATTGCCGAAAGGATCATATGCAGACAGGTAGAAGTATAAGCTGTACCTCGTTCACACTGAGATTATAGCGAATGCTACCTTCAGACCACGCCATTTCTTTTCGAGTGTTTTGCCGGAACCATCGGTATAGATCTTGTAAAGTCATGGACCGATCGTGTCGCGTCGAAAGAGCACGGTGAATCAATTCATAATGAGGCTCGCTCTTGTCGTTAGATTCTGGGATTGTCCACTGTTTCATCTTCTTGTTTCGTCCTTGAGAGCATTAGGACGACGCGATGAGATCTTACTCGCAGCTCTTTTCTTTCTCATGCTGCGTGACTTATATCCGTTTCGCCAGCTCTTCCGTCAGTAACTCGCGGTCTTCGTCAGACGCTTGCCACAAATTCCTAATGGTAACATCGCTGGAATGTCTGAGTATCATGCTCACTATAGTCAGTTGGGTTCACACCTGTGTGTTACAAGCGGGTCAGGGCAACCAGCCGCATCACAAAGCAAAGGCATCAGTGATAACATGTCCTTCTATGCACTATGTAGTTACAAGCCCACAGGCGTTAACTGCAGTGGCAGTAACATCGGGAAATTTAACTTAACAGGTGTTTCGGCAGCGTAGCCTGTATAACTTTTGGCTTGAAGCTACCAAAAACAGTTCTATAATGGGGGCGTTAGTGACTGGACCCCTGCAAATTCAACGAACGAATCAAACCAGGAGACCATAGCAAGCATTCAATCAGATTGCAGCCAGTGCACTCAAGAATGATAACTTTAACTAGCATGAGTAGTCTTATAGTCAGGCTTACTTATCGTTAGTTCCCATGGTATCTCAAGAACGAGGGTGTAAGCTAATTAACGTGGCTATCAACATAACTAGATGTGGGTTTTTCTTCTCTTTTTTTTTCTTTTCTGCTTTTTCTTTTCTTCTTTTTCTTTTTCAAGGTGCCTCACGCTGTAGCTTTAACATGTTGTCGTTGTCATTATCTGGTAGCGTCGCGATTAGGTATGTTTAGCTTTTTCTCACCGTAACAGGGTAGCATCAGCCGTTAGTTATGTCCCACAGCCAACGAGCGTTTGTTGGTCTGGCGTTGAAGCTAAAGAACAGGGGTCTATTCAGGGGTATGGGACGTCATACTGGTGGCAGTGGCTATAGGCTTCAAAAATTAGACTACCTTTTCAGATGTAAACATCATAAAGCCACTGAGACTGAAACCTGCTCATACTAACACCTCACAGCATGCCTTTCTGTTAGAAAACACTAGCTAACGTGCCTGCCTTCCTAGCGCTGATTGCAAGAGTTTATCTTTTGTCGCACTTCACATCGGCACCATGAACAAGACCATGATCATCTCGCTACTCGCAATGGTCATCGCGGTAATTGGTTTGGTCCTGTTCCTGGTCAACCTCAGAAATCTGAGACGTATATGTAAGCAGCGCCCCCTTGCGTCGATGATGTGGGCGTTCACTTGAGATGGGTCGCTTTGACATAGGGCTAATCAGATTGGGGGCAGAATAGACCCGACCCTGAGCCGCAGCTGAAAACCGGAATCCATGTCGTTATCGAAGTCACAGGTCTCAATCTAGCAAGCTGGGGGGCTTTTAACTATCTAGGGTTGTTTTTAAAAGCAGCAATAGAACGAAACAGGAAGCTCAACATAGAGAGTGCTACCGCGTAAAACAAATATAACTCAATAGATAAAACAGAAATATATCGGTCCACGTTCGTAGTTCTGTGCTGCTCCTAGTCCTCTCAGTTTGATCCACAAAGTCTGAAGGCGTGAGGAAGCTATAGTCTCTTATCTAAAACGCTTGCGGTGGCTTCCCTTTAATTCGCGTAAAGATCTGAAAACCCCAGAGTCCAGCTAGCTACGATGATTATTACTTGCTGCCTATCATATTACGCAACCCTGTCTGGGACAGGATAAAAGATAATCAGGTCCACGACAAGTAGTTGCTTATTAGTTGCCAGTCCTCCAGTCCCCGCCACCATTAGCTTTATCTGCTCGTAAAGAATATATCAGTAGGATCTTTCTATCGCAGGGAGAAAAGCTGAAGCGAGTCACTAAGGCAATCTAAAGGTACTAAAGATATACATTACAAATCCCAATATCACACATAGATATTTCAGCAAACTTGCAAAACTATCGGCGATAGAACCTTCTTCGCGTTGGGAGCAGTTCTGATTAAGCAAGTTTACATTATATGTATTGTTCAAGGTGGAGAAAACATGACGTTAACGACAGTAGTTTATTTCGAGATTTTAGGAGATAACCAAAAAAAGACCATCGGAAAGGAAAGAAGTACATAGCGTCGTCTAGGCTGTTCCTAAATGAAACTTGACATGTTGTAGGCAAAGTTTTCAATCGGCTTGACGAAGGCAGATGGGCTGACAACCTGCACAAACTCCATATTCTGTTATTGGACCATCGCCACCGCGCCGGCCCAACCCGTATTTCAGAAAATGATTACTCGAGTAGTCCAATATTTCAAAGGCATAAACCAGGAGCACAACATGTCTGGCGATGTCCCATCAGAGAAGCCAACAACCTTCAAAGTTGTAAACTCCATCAGTTCAGGTGCATAGGCGAACGTCATCTGGGAGTACCTGCAAGAGACCGACAAGACTTGAACGGATATAATCAGCATGTCGACTTAGGTCTGTCCAGATTTCTTCGCGCCATACTGAAGCCCCATTAATGAGTTGACGCAGTGGGGTTTGATACGGTATAGCCACGTCCAGACAGCACAAATGACGACAACATTGCTAGACATGCCTTTGTGTGCGGGCTACTGGAGAAAATATAAGCGCCAAGCCAAAGCCTTGAGAAGTTATCGGTACACTGCATAGTCTGTTGATCGTCTAGAGCGTATGATACGTTGATCCAGCGGTTGTTCGCACACTGTATATGTCGTCAACCGGAAGCAGAAGCGTCTTGTCAGAAGTTGGCACGGTTCATACAGAATTTTAGGGAGGGTCTAAACTGAAGTGGGCAATTCCTATTGCATTCTTCACATTGAGCATTCCTGTATTGTTACAAATGCTGCCCATTGAGAGTTCGAGCGTGTTTATCTAATTCCACGCTTGGACGTCAGTAGAGAGGTCCGACTGGTAGGTCGAAGTGAACCTTTTTTTACATTGCAAGCTGTTCGCTCCATCACCAGCTAGTTTACGTCTCTTAACCTGGTGAACATCGTCGATCAGGTCGCCTGGGAGCATATTCGTGTGTAGAAATAAGTTGAAGACTGTCAAGGGTGCATTGTTGCGTCAGAGGGAATCGCAGTCAAAAGGCATTTCAACCTATTTGAGAAAGTTCTCACCACCTGCCTGACTCCATCAGTAACGTTGAACAACGAGGGACGTTCGACAAAACTACACTTTCTGAAATTAGGCCATGAAAGTGAATAGACGATTGACAACTCATCCTGCCGTCATTCAAATCACGTGAGGAAAGTTGCCTCAGATAAGGGGCCTCCGTGAGGCTCACTAGATATAAGATCTCTATGTGTCAACAGGCCTGAACGTGGAAGAAGCGCTAAGCGGGTGAAGAGGCTGACGGCATGTCAATAATTTCAAGCTCATAGTCTTCTCAGGGGTTATCATGCACCGCACTGATGATATGGCAGATCGTCGCCTGGTGTATTGCTCAGCGCCGAGGCTTATCGCGAGGCATGCTACCATACATTTTCACTAAACTGGTGTCGCTGAACAAATTGTTGCATGCGTGTAGCAGGCAATGGCGGGCCAGAATTGATGGCCGTGTCGCCATCCAGCTGTTTTCAGGCAGTCTGGCCGTACATATATCCAGTGCCAACTCCCTTACTTTGGTTTTGTTGCCTTCACCCGGGCAAAAGAGCTGAATGAAGCACCACGGAGTTGGGTGATTGACCCGCCATGCCAGCACGTTAAGCATGCAGATTTCCAGTCGAAAAAACAGTGCGCTGTTGCAATACATTCCGCTAGGAACATAATTCAAGACACGGCAGACAGATGGTACTCGATCTTTCTCATCAACGAATTTGGAGGTAATCCAAAGCGCGGCGCAGCTGACCACCCTGTAATAAACCTGCCCGAGGAAATCCTTCTCGCAGCAGAATCGGTCAAGGAGGTTGACGGACAACAACAGGGTCTGAGGAAGCAGATTGAGCTCCTCGTGGATCTTGATAAGAGACCGGATAACTTCTGGTCTCATTCCTAGTATGCTAGCTGGAATACAGCGCGTATCAGGCGTGGTTTCGGACTTATAGTTCATCAGCGTTAAACGCGGCCTCACTCTCCTTGGATGGTACGTGCCTCTATGTATTCCATATGTTTGATAGCATCTTCTGCATACTCGTCACGCGCCCGGTCCGCGCCTGTCAGGTATGCTTTCCGTCTTTTCAGGTCGGGTACGTCTGCGGGACTCGAAACGTCGACAGCAGCTCGTTTGAGCATCTTCAGCGTTGTCGCCAACGAAGCGAAGACACCAAGACTGAAGAGGTAAAAGGTGTAATTTCGTTAGTATACAGAACGTCATGCATATTTAAACTGGAAAAAAAGGTGTTGGATCAAATCGGCTTTTTTCTTTTCATGTCTTATCCCGGGTCTCAAATACTCGATGTCGAAAAGCCCAGACATGTATTGATACCTTCTTCTTACCGTCAAACCAATGATTCTTCCCAGTATGTCGTATCTGAAGGATACATACGTCTTGGTATTGCATCCAATTGGGAGTCAAATAACCTGCTGGCTGCTGTTAATTATCACATTGTTGGCACTAGGATCGAGTGTAACGTAGACCATTTGCCAAAAGGAAATACTCTTGCTCAATGAGGACCGCTGCAAATTTGACTAATTTTGGTGTGTTGTAAATCACCAGATGAATTGGTTGTAACCGCATGTAACAAGTCGATTCCATCCAATTCGAATCTTGCAACGTCAGGACCCCTGTTCCAGCTGAAGCCGAGTAATCCAATAATCAGCCTACCAAGGCCGATGGAGCCTGACAGGCAAGGATCGACGAGACGCGGTACTACGTATAGCGGGCTGGGACGGCAGGATTCTTTGTTGAAGGCCAAGATCCACCTTAGTTTTCGTTGGCGCCAGCTAGTCTGCCCATGCAGGTAGCAGGGGCTACATAACCGCGCTAAGACGATGCCAGCCCCTCCTGTTCTCCATCCTTGCTTACGACAATTTTTCCTACAAGCCTCAGACAAGATTGCATTCAGTCCCAGCATCGGCGCGAAGGAAAAAAAAAATCAAAAAAAATCCGGGATGGACACGCTTAATTCTGATCGAACGACAAGACCGGCCGGTGACCCGGTTGGAACACGCAAGTCTCAGCCATTGGAGGCCATTCCTGGTTTCGACTGTCCCATTTTAGCCTCTGATTGTTTGGTGGACACCTGGTGGAGTGAGCTTGAGCCAGGCGTTCCCACGAGGGTGCTACCCCACCGTCATTTCCGATGGCGCCCGTTCCTAGACAAACAGGACCTGGCCGTGCCCTGAGCCAGATGAACCTTTCCCTGCTTCCAAATGACGCTGGCTTTGACTTTGACCTCACCCAATGATCATTACATCAAGCGGCGGCGGCCGGCAGCAACATCTACGGAAGCAATATGCTGATCCGAACCCCGCCCCATTTGCTTCGAGACGGCCGGCCCAATATCGACGCCGCAATTGACTAGCCGATGCATGGTTCCTCTTCTGATTACTGTTTGGCGTGGCTCGGGATGAAGGCGTCGGCCTCCGGATGTTTTCCATACGTCTACTAGCTGCTGGATGCCAACAGCATCGCCTGACACATCCACTGGAGTGGAGCAAATTGTAGTTGATAGCGATGACTCTGGAAGGCTGATCAGAGTCGGAAACCCCCGTAATTGATCGGCTAAATCGACATAGTCGGGTGCGTCTTCGTGATGTAGTCCTCGGGATGACCGTTGCACGACGGCCGCCCCGGCCACAAAGATTGCTGCACTGAACTGTCAGCGCTCCTCGCTTCGCAATCCTTTGGATTCAACTGGGCTATTCGGGCTTGGCGGACCAACTGCTTTCTTCACCAACGACACCGACTGAAGCGGGATCTCCATGCAAACAGTCACTCAACTCAGACGAGAACGCCAACTACCAACACGGCTATCTCGCGTCTGTTTAGCTAGATAGCCAGTCATCACACACCGCAACCGCATCCCCACCATTCGTTCTCGATTCGGAAACCCACGGCGATCGTACGTCCGGACCAACCGCCAAGACTTATCGGAAGATATCTCATGCTGGGAATGTTCTTCAATTAAAATGGAGACCTCATCTGCAAGACTTGAGACCATGACCACAAGCACAACAGTTGACATCTCGGCAGCCGTTTCCTCGTCACGTATGGCCAATGGCGCTTACAGCGTTGTCCGTCTTCAGCAACAGCAGCACGACTCGAACGCCACCTGCTTGCTCGCCCCCTCTTAACCAATTCGCCACGCATGGGTTCGTGATAGCACCGTCCATGCCCAGGACATAACAAAGGAGCAAATTGTTGCCCACCATGTCGCACACGGAGGTTCTACACGAGAATAGTGGAGGCCGATCAGGGAACGGTCGGTGTTCCCGCAAGGCCGAGTACCCAAGCGGCGCAGTTCTGTCAGACTCTCCAAAAAAAGACAGGGGACAGCATATAACACGAAACGAAGCCGCAACAGCTGCAGATATGGTGCCCATCTTTGTCAGTCAGTCAGATATGCGGTCACAGAGGCTCATGCGAAGATGAAGTACGGCTTACAACGTCGTAGACAAGCGACCGATGGACTCAAGCGGAAAAGACTAGTTTTGCTGCTTCAAATAAGGTCTTGGGTCCTTGATATTCCTATGCTAGCTTGTCACATCTAATGACGTCCTTCTTTGAGGACAGATCAATGAAAGCTTGGGGGAAAATGTAATGTGCAAATTCGCTCTCGTTCGGTCCGTCATACAAAGCTTTGATCGCAGCTGCGTCTTTCGAGTGGAGTCCAACTTTTACAGCTTTGCGCCTTGTCATCCCTACCTTACTTGTAAGGCCTTTTGACGATCTAGGCGACACTCTGGTGTGCGTCGACATGGCGATAACAGGTTCTTATGGTGAGTTTCTTTCGTCTGGAGTGTGTGCAGCTGATGTGCTTCAATCGTAGCTTGGTAATAAGCCTTTGCGGTCAGCCTCTTGCTGCTACTGGTAAGGAGTCAAGAGACCGCGTTTGCTTTTGTATTACAAAGGGTTCGCAGAGTGTGACATTAACATCATGTAACAAACGTACAGCTAGTGCTACTTCAGGAATAACAAACGTCCAAAGCAAGTCAAGGCATGTCACCACGAGACAGACATCAAACTAGGTGCGCTGCATGACCCTCCTTCAGTCAACGTGCCCAGGAACGCGAGGCCAGGTGAAGGTGGTCAAGAAATGGCTCAAAGCGTGTCATGAATAGCTGGCAATCTATCTCACGTGTCTAACCAGACTACTACATGATTCAACTTTTTGCTTCTCACCAGCCTGAGGCAGGTTGCCTTATTCCCGAATCTTTCAACTCAATGGGGACCTTAGACCTTGAAACGCAGATTTCGTGCTTCACGCGGATTCCGTCAGGCGGGATTGTCGACGCTCCTCGAGATGACCTGGTTCGAAGTCTTGACTTGGACTTCCAGACACAACTGCAGAACTTGAGAGGTCGAAGCGTGGCAATGCATCCAGCAACGATACCGATCGATGGTTCCACGAGAGACAAGAGCGCAACATTGCTAAAAAAAAAAAAAAACAGGCAAAGGTCAGTCAACCGCGTGGGGCATGGCTCTTTACAGGCACCACTTACACCGTCTGATACAGAAAATCGGCCGATATCTCCAAGACCTTCAGATAGGGTATCCGCACAATCATGATCATACCTGCTCTGCGATTTGTGGACGTTAGCACGATACAAACGTCGCAGCACTGGCGCGGACGGGGACATACATGGTACCGACACCGAAGAAGAAGACCAGTGGCATCTTCTTCGCCCGTGGCATCTGCAACTTCCATAACTTCGAGAGCGGGAGGATGCCGATAATCCAATCGCTGAAGGCAGCAACAACGCTGTGGACAATCGTTGCGTTGGGCACCAGGCTGGCCGGACGGCAGCTTCCCGAAGCACCCTCGAACTGAGCCCAATAGTACCTGGGCGGATTGCACTGAAAGACAATGATGAACAGGTACACAATAGAAGAAATCCACACCGTTACAATTGCCCCACGAAGTATGATCCTTGGCATGCCATGAGTGAACACGCGCAGCATGAACAGGCATATAGATGTGCGGACTAAAGCGGAAATGAAGGCGAAGAGGATCTCGCACGTGTACCAAATCTGTAAGGCAACGACAATGCTGTCCGAGTCCAGGTCAGAGGTGTGTCTTCCTATGCCGCCCTTGATAATGCCGACGAGTGCCGCCGCAGCGTAGGCGGAGTAGAGTAACTATAGGGATTTCGGTCAATGATATCTGGACTGCCGCTCAGTGGCTGACACTTACGGTTGACAGATACATGACGCCGTCGTCAACCGTGTGATCACGGGTGATGGCAAGCTTGACATAAGCTCGCAGGCCAGTCGCTACCCAGGCTGCCACCAGGAAGACGGACTGGATCGCCATAAGCTCGGGACCTCGATTTTGCGCCGCAGACATGGCTTTTCTGTAGCTGGCCAAGTCGTAGTGAGATGAAATATCGAACAGAGGATAGAGTGATGGGCGTTTTGAAGGAGTAACGTAGCGGAAGGAGAGATTGGGCCAAGACCCACAAGTATGTTTGTAACCGTCTTACGACGTCGATTTACGATGGCTCTCTAGACAAGGACATCGCCAAACGGTTCCAGATAACTTCCGTATCAGTACACATCTGTCAGCCTTAAAGCTATAACAAAGTGCATGAAACAATACAATATCCAACGTCAACACTCTCAGTCTGATTCTTATCACCTTAGCAGATGGAAACGTTACAGGTGGCCATCGTACTGCTAACACAAAAACGTCTCTGTGATTGGCCACCGCGTTGAACGCATGAATCGTCGCGTCAGCTGCCAACCTGAGAAATTGATGATCAATGGACAGCCTTCCTTCTTTTTTGTGTTCCCTGCTGAGCCCACATGACTAGGTTTTGAGTGCACCTGTCTTAACAATAACAGTTATGCTGACAACGCTGAACCATGACGCCATCTGACTCATTCATTCTCTTTATATGCTAGTGTTATGAGTAGAAAGAGGTACTGTAACGTGAACAACAATAAAAAAGCATGTCATGACTTTCTGATAGCAGGATATGTTTGTGAATGGCCAGATACAACCATTTTAGCATTGATATCTGCTGTGATATGATGCCGCTTCACTTCCTGCCCAACCACTGGTACTTCTAGTCAGACCTCCGGACGATTCGAGCCAAGCGACATGAACCAGTATCAAAGCCATAGCGTCGGTTGGATTGGTGGAGAACACGGAGAAATGGGGGTCTCTCATCTAGCCTGGCGGGTCAAAGAGCTTCTTGACCTGTTCGAATCCCAGCAAGAAATTATTACGAACCAGGAAAATTATCTCACAGCTCTAGAAAAGCGCCTCGCGATATACGACGACCGCGTTCAAGCGTGGAAAAGCCATGCAGGGACCTTCGCGCCGACCACAACCAACGAGTAAAGCAGCCTATGCAGTTTGATGAGGCAATGGGATATTCACGTAGCAGGCGTGAGCGATTTCGATTGTAATCGGCGATCCTGTATCCACGAACATTGCGATACTGGAGAACAAATAGACACAACATACAATGCAGTGATATGTACATGCACATACCCAAGTGCTGTTTTACTGTGAGAGAGGGGGCTATGGGATCGTCAACAGTGACCGCAACGCTAGTCTACGCCATTCCGACGTGAAAAGTGAAGCATATTTGAGCACAGATTCGAAGAAGGTCGACCGCCAGAACACCACGGCATGTTTTCGTCGCGAGTGAGTATCAAGCTTTGGGGCCTGGGTTAAAAGCTTAAAGGCCGACAGCCAACAGGTATTACAACGCACTTCTTAGTCTACCCCATTCTAGCACCACCGTGAGCTACTTCTGATACGTATCTATGGCTTAATAAACCACCCTCTGATCGAAATCTCTTATGAAAAGCGAGAACGGCGGATCCTTCTGCGACACAACCCATTTAGGCAACACCTCGCCCGTCGGCCGCTCGAATAAGTATACTAAGAAATGTCTGCCATAGGGCATTGCCGACATGGGTTCTGCAATCTTGCTCCAATATTCAGCCTCTGAAGCAATATGTGGTCCAATTAAGCTGACGCAAATACGTCTTAAGTGGTCTAGCACCCCGAGACTTTGCCAGACATGGGCCCAGTCATTGATTTGTCGCGTCTGAACAGGGTCGAGCCAGCCAGAGCTCAACAGCGGCATGGCAGAGCGCAAAGTTGGCTCGAAGACAAACCAAGCAATGTCGATCGAGGACAGGAGCTTGAGACTGGATGGGGGTGTAACGTCCAGGAATCGGCGCAGCGTCTTGATATCGTGGAAGCAGAAAGTCAATGTCCCCAAAAGCAGTGGCAAAAACTCCGAACAACTGATACATTCATTAGTACATAGCGGGAGGTGTCACGGTCTATGGACCGGTGTTCGGCCTTCGGCAAGACCCTCAGCCACGACTCATTGGACCCACCAAAATCCAATGGCGCATTTGCTAGAAGGTTCTAGGAATATCGACAAGGTCAATGGCAAGGTTATAAGAATGCCCAGGAAATAGGGAGGATACGGTTCTGTTTCCTGTTCTTCAAGAAGATTTATTGTACTCGTAGTAGTAGGCTAGACCAATGGCATCGACCTTGTCCTAGACCCTTACAGGAGGGCGCTCATTACGTATGCCTCAGTCGGGAGACGACGTACATGGCCTTCGACGTTGTCATCAAAGATAAGAAGCACATCCGGCTCACTGGGCTTGCGGGCGATAAGCATGCCGCGTGGCGTGAATGGACAGGCTTCCGCATCGCATACGAGCGGTAGTGCACAGGCGATAGTTGCCAGAAGTGGTCGCAAGACTTCAGTTGTTGGAGGTGACAGGCACGGCTGTAGAGTCCAGCAGCACCGCTGACGATGTGAATAGCGGACGTAGGAAGAAGATGATGATATATCATAAGGCGAATCTCGGCGGGCAGATGCATGAGGAAGAAGTGACCAGTGGACGCCATGGCGAGGACGACCGGCCAAGGCGAGGCGTCGGTAGAAGATGAGACGATAATTTTGATGCGTTACTGCGCGTGCAACAACGACTATATCATTCTTCTTGTGCTTGAAGGCATGGCCACTGAGACTTCATGGGCCTTGCTTCTGAGAAGGTTACTAGCAACAAACGTGCTAACAAGAAGATCCATCTAGGACTTATGTTACTATGGAGTGATTCTAAACCCACTAGCTATAATGCTCAGGTAGATAATAATTTCCCCAACGATAGTAACACGGCAATAACAGCCCAGGGAGCGTTTGTCACACCACCCATGACTGTGCCGCAATAACATCAAACCTTCATCCTTAAACTGTGCTGCACCTTGTATTGCTAATAGACGCCTAATTGTATCACTCCGTCCGCTGATGAATGATAGGTTCTTGCCCACTAGCTTCCACTGGTGCTCATAGCTTCACAGCGGTCCAGAAAGATACTACAGTATGCACATCTCAAGTGCCGACTCTTTCCTGGTTTGCCGATTAGAATTTGGGAGTGCATCTAGTTCAGAAAGACCTTTTGTAAGTTATATAGATTGACTGCACCACCTGCTTAGAGGAAGTCTTCTTTTGTATCAGACATTAGTCACAGCTTATAGCAATGTGTGAAAGCTTCCCTAACCGATATCACTCAACGCGACAGCCTCTTAAACTTAGTGGAGTAAAGCCATTCATATCAGTAGTGCCAATCACAAGGCCATGGTTTTTAGTTCCGCCGATGTGTCATGCTCCCCACCTGAGCGTCTCATTTTATGAGGTAATCATGTCGAGTGTACAGAATCAAAGGATAGCTCAAATTTATTCAAATTGTATTTAATGGAATGCACGTAGCATTCGAGTGTTACGAGCGGGTCAGGGCAACCAACTGTGGCACAAAGCAAAAGCTTCGATAATGACAAATCCGTTGTCATTGTCCCCTGTTCTGTATTACATAGTTACAACCCTACAGGGACCAACTACAGCGGTCGTAACAGTTAGCGTCAGAGGCATCGGGGTCGAAGCTTTGGCTTTGTGCCCAGCAGTGTGCCACGATCTGCTTGTAGCTATCACGGGGTTCACTGTGCAAAAAACATGTTGGCTTTTCTACGAGAGCCACTCGAACACGCAGTAAAGCGACACGCGCGGTAGGCGTAACGCTCTCGCCCACAATTGGACCAAGATTCGTATGGCTTCTATCAGCGGCAACTAGTCTTACGGTCTACTTGCAATCCATGCCCCGTGAAGTGCGTTCAATCGAGTGATGGCTAAGCATGGCTCTGTTCTCTCAGAAGCGTTCCACGTTCTTTCCAATCTGGGACACTTCAACAAACGTTCGCGAAGCATATTCTGAAGCGGCAGAAGACGCCTATCCGTGTCGGCGAATATGTCCGCTAACTCTCTCATGCCAGGCTCAGCAGCGCCTGGTGCTGACGTATCCCAATCATTCTGCTCTCCGTCGTCAGCTTCATCACAGACAACGCTTGGCCAGCGGAGGCATCCTCGAGATTCTAGAAAGTCGGCGCACTCCAGAACCCGCAAAACGAATGTCGTTTCATTGCTAAAGGGGAAACAGCGATGAAGCTTCGTTAACAGGAACTCGATCGGCGTGCAGGTCCTCTCCCATGACCACACCCTGTGAACATGGACGCCGTGATCTATCAAGAAATCCACTTTGGACTTGAATAAAGTCGGCACCTCTTCGCTCAAGGCATTTGACCAAGTCTGCCCTACGATTTGTGAGTTGGCCTCCAGGTTGATACTGGCTCCCACTTGAAGGAGATACTTCATCACCTCGGTAGCGTGGGCGTCTGCGGAAGCTGCTTCTATCAAAGCATAATCGATTTCTCTCTGATACTCAGCCAGTATCGCTTCGAAAGCGTTAGACCCAGAATTCGCGATAAGATTTTCTTGAAGACGTCGCAAGACTTTTGCCATTACCAATTTCTTCCACTCCCAAAATTCGGCCTCTGTTGGGTATGTGCAGTCAGTATTGTACCAGAGAAGCATATGGTAACGACGCTGTGCCCCTAGCGCGAGGGAGCCAAGGGACGAAGAACAGTGCTGAGAAAGCCAGATAGCGGTGTCGCGACAGGAAGAGCGCCTGCGGCAATCGCCGCTGTACACGACATCTGCTCCTGAATCGAGCAAAGCGTTAGCCGCTCTGAAGCTACCGATGCGTATAGCTTCGTGAAGAGAGATATTTATCTCAGGACATAGGCGAGCTGGTGGACCTTGAACCTGATACCCGACCGCTCGATGTATGATGTCGGGTCGATCGTTTTGTACGGCCCATGTTAGGACTGTTCGACCACGGAATGCTTTGCGGTATAGAATTGGATTAGCAACTTGATGCAGGTGCCAGGACGTGATGGCTAGCCGGCTGATCGAAGAGAGATCTCGAATTGAATGCACTATCTGAATCAACACCTCATTGGGAATCTGATGAAGAGCACGCATGCTTCTTAGATTGAGGCTAAGCTAGGCTGGATCTGTTCATTATAATACCATGCCAGCCCCGTCTGTCTCTGTCCTGCTAGTCCAAGACCCTGGTGTTCGTCGTTCTGCTGGCAACACTTGTGAGTAGCTGCACCTGGCTTTCGTTGTTGCTTGGGCTGACCAAGTCCAACGGGTTGAGAGCAGCTGTCAGTATGTGTCATGTGATCGGTTGCGCGTCAGAGGCGTCAAATGATTGACAAATCGATCTTCCTGCTGACGATCATTCCATCCTGCCGCCGAATTCGTGACTGAACGTATTCGTCAACAATCAACGAGATCTGCTCTGTGACGAGAGGTAAACGCGCTTGGTTTGGTAGTACCCTGGCGGATATCAACACATTATTAGTCTCACGGGTGCGCAGTGTGCTCTGTTTGTCACCGTTTGCAGTGTCATACCACTACTGTCTGACATGAGCAGATGAGGAATGAACATACCAAGAACCTGTCGCGCGACATAAGGCGCACGAAAGCCGCGAAATTCAGAGATTCGAATTCTGGCAGTATATCACTTGTGGCATAGATCGCATCGCTCCCATTGTATCACCGTCACGCATCTTAGCTCCCTCGTCCTCAATTCACTCCTGTGACCCATCCCGTCACAGCGTCCATTCCCGTTGTTGTTTACATCATGCACAATGTGCCAACAGAGATTCTCTCGCTCGTTCTTAACTACCTAGATCTGACAGACCTGAGCAGGACAGCCAGGTGCTGTAAGCGTCTCCATCAGCTCGCGAATGAAAAGCTCTATGAAACCTTACGACTCCAGATCAAGATGCACGGTCCTGATGACCAGACAGCCAAGGTCCTTGGCACATTGCTGCAGAACCCGCGCCTGCGGGAGCCCCTTCGCCATATCGATGTTCAATTTGACGAAGACTCCCTGTGGACCCAGAGCCATTCGCGACTTCTGGCCATTTCCCTGATGCAGATACTGAAACCGGATCGAGGAGTGCACGAGGGCAGGAAAGGTATTGGCGACATTACATTTAGCGCTCAGAGCAAAAGAATGTGGCGACTGACAGTTTTCAAGAGTCTAGAATCGCGCCAGGTATCCGATCATACAGATGGACGACAGGCTACTCCTTTACGGGCTTGGTGTTTCCAGACTTGGAAAATATTGACTGCAGATCCATCGGCCCACACAACCTTGAATGGCTGCGGTGGCACCTTACCTACTGCAAAAGGCTGGCTCAGGGGCGGTTATCTCTTCGAAGACTGACAGAACTCACCGCAGGAGCTGCGGGTAATCTTCTGAATGGCACTGCTCTCCATCATCTAAGACACCTCAGTCTGTCATACATCAACGTGGCTGCACTCCAGCCATCGCGTATCTCGCGTCTTGAGTCGCTTGAGCTGTATGGTTGCGCTGGGGTAGAGGAGTTCTTAGATCGACTGGCAAACGAGGTCCCATCATCTCTGAGGGTTGTGCGTATAACGGCTCATTCCAAGTCTGGTCGGTCTCGGGCATATACCGCATGGCTGCGGAGCGCCCAGAACGTCGAGAACATTACCCTCTGCATCGGCGGATTGGCTCGCGTGATTCCACTCGACGACATTGGTGCGCACGGTTCCACGCTTCGCACCTTGATCCTTGATGCCCGGCGAAATCTGTGGGACCCAGCATCCGTCTGCGCTTACAGCCCGGATGATCTGCGCAGGGTTGTCAACATGTGTTGTCGTTTGCGCATTCTTGGCATGCCAATAGACCTACGAGACTACCAGCGTCAACGCTACACGAGATCGCCACAGCTGGTGAGAAGCCCCCGATGAGTATGTTGGATGCCGACTGACGAGAAAGTAGAAGCGAATCATTCCTCGGTGTAAACTTGAAATTTTGCATCTCCGGGGACATCGAAACTCGGCGCAGAGAAGTCAGGTTGACGCAAAGCATCTTGCGCGTCGATTCCTACTGACCCAGCGCGACATGAGAGTAGTGGTCGGTCATGGAAAGAGGCTGCGAGGCTTCAGAGCGGCTGACGGCAAGATGACGAAGGCTGTTGCGGTCTCCTCTGCCGAGCGATTCCGCTTGTGTGCAGACTGAGAGCTGATCTGTGTTGCGGTGTGTTAAAGAAAGTGGCGGCGAAACGGCGCATAGGAAAGGAAGCAAACGTGGACGATTTCGCAGCAAGGGAGGAAGGTGTAATTTTCAAGGCTGTGATGTGTTAGTTTGTGCCCTATATCCGCCTTCCTACTCCTTGCGTCCCCTTCATGCTAGTCCGCTTTCCACATCACCCTCTCATAGAAGTTGCGCATCCTCATGCACAATGTTGTCTCCTGTTGACAGGTAAGAGCCTGGCTTCGCGGTGTTCTGTAAAGGACCACGTTCAGGTTTGTCTGCTCAGCCGCCTTCGCAACGCAACGGAGGATGGTTTCTGAGTACGAGGAGTCCAATTCCCAGTGCGGCGCCAGCAGGCTTATGCGGATGCGAATTAAGCCCTCCATTTCACTAATGACGTCCCACACACTGACCCATTGCTGTAGTTGCTCGGCCCGGAATGACGGGAAGAGTCGGCGGGTCAGAAAAGGGTGCCAGATTGGCCGCATGATTGGGCCGGTTACAAACCATGCTATGTCGACGGAGGTCATAAGTCCTAGCTGCCATGCGGGCGTGACACGTAGAAACGCATGAAGGGAGCCAAGGTCGTCGAATGAATATACCGGTGTTCGCAGTAGCAGTGGCACGAATTCCCAATAACTAAAATTCCTTAGCCTAGGCTTTTCTTGTTGCCTACGGGCAAGTTATAACGCACATTATTTTGGAAGTCATGAGAATCGAAAGAAACCGGACCTTCTGCGATCGGCCACGCCCTGCAAGGCAGATGGCGTGTTTGGAATGGACAGGTGTTCGGACGGGGCACGCTCGAGCCGGCGCCTGTGAGAGGTGCCAGAAGTCATCATTTGAGACCAGCCGCGTCTGGAGGCAGGCAGTGCTGTACAAGCTTCGACCATCGCTTACTATATGGAGGGAAGAAGCTGGTAGAAGATGACTATAAATTCCTAGGCGAATCTCTGGCGGTAACTGTAGCAAGCGGCAAAGCTCAAATGATGTCATCTTAGGTATTGCATCTGACAGTCACACACTACATCGGGTGGCTACGTCTCTTTTTAACAGTCGGCCACACAAGGGAAGCAGTTGGTCCTGCATCTGTGGTGGCAGGGTCTGAAGGACTAGGTACGTCCCACATGACACCCGTCATGATTGACGTCTAACTTATTAGAGAGGCTCATCAATCCACGTTAGCATTACAACCCCTACTGACACGATTTAATTCTGCTTTATAACTGTACGAGATGTTCCCTACCAAGTTACGCAACAAGTAAGTCACTGAGCTGGGCTCTAGAAGCAGCCTCTGGTTGTCATAAGGTTATTCTGCGATCACGTCAAACCCAGAGTGAGTGACATCACCCGTGTACCCTGTTTCCTAACTTATCTGCCAGTCTAACATGTGTAACAGTTCGAATGACTGCGTGTCCAGACCCTATTACAAACTTTAACAGCTGTCCGGCCCATTAAACAACGTCAAGCTGTTCGCTTAAAAGTGTCAGTCACCCACTGCTTAATAAACAGCCAAGCCCTGTACAATGTAACGGACCCTGGAGCTTTCTTCTTTTGATCGTGCTGAGCTATGCTACACTCATGACACCGCGCGGTTGGAACATGCGGCGGGTGCCTCAATAGTTATTTAACGCACCCCAAGTCGTGAACAACAGCTCAATAACCACTTGCTATCGGCAACCTTCACAATGCTTTCCAAACATCTCGCAGTAACCTTCTGCGCCATTGTTGTGGGACAGGCGCACAATCTGGAGAAAAAGACAGGCCCTGGTGCGCCAGACAGCAACTGGAAAGCGGCGGATTTTATCAAGACATGTCAGAGCTGGGCCTTCGTAGATAACGAGATCAACGCTCAGTGTAACGATACCACGCAGCGACCTGTGTGGTCCCGGCTGCAGCTGGGCCACTGTCTCGTTAACGACGGTGGTTCTCTTAAGGCCAGAAACGGGTACGCCAAAGGAACGATAAATTTAGCCCTGCTAACGGATCTTGACAGCGGAAACTTCCAAGGCTCTTGTTCGGAGTGTGCTATACGAGAAAGCACCTTGACATGCGAGTGCAAGCCTGAACCCAATAGCGTGGGGCAGCCAGCCCCGATTGACTTAAGTATGTGTTCTTATTGAGCCGAGTGTTCGCTTTGCTGATATGTATGATCGCTTGTTCAGACCAGGTACTAGGCAACTTCGCTGGTCGGCTGTGTTGCGGTGAAAACAACTTCGAATGTGGAGACGGTCGGCTTTACAACGACACAGACGCCAAACAAGCTCGACTTTAGCGTGAGATATGTTCTGGGGTAAAATGTTATCATTTCCATAGGCAGTCGCGCAGACTGAGGTTTAGGCAATTGGAATAGAATCTTGGAGTGTCGGGCTATGCGCCCAAGATCTATCTTCGTTTTTGCATAAGTCAAATCGTGTTTGTGTTAGGTGCCTTTGTTCTGAGCGCTCTTAGCAACCCACGAGCTACTTAGGGTAAAGCGTCAACGAAAGAGCCGACTGTATTAAATCCTGTCCACCCAGAAGACGGATTTTTGCGCTACCATAAATGAGATGTCGTCCTTTGGGTGCCATACTATGGCGGCTTCACAGCAAACAAAGTTGGAAAACCTATCCGAGTTTCTCAATTTAAACTAAACCGCTATATACGCCTGACCGGATGACGAAAGGCCCGACCCAGTTACAAGCCGACCTTCTCGTACCATAAAATAGGAATATCTCTCAACGTACTCCAGGTCGTCGAGTCGCGGTACAGCCTCCGTGATAAATGCCGCGTGCTGGTTCTCATCGTCGCTGTTGACGGCAAACTCGGTCACCCATACGGGCTTCCCCCGACATGCCCCGTGTACCAGCTCGACGTGCTTCAATAGCTCGGCTACTGACGTACCGTACCAGTGAGCAACGCAGAAGTCGTACGCGCAGCCCAAGCTGTCGCAGGCTGAGACCCAACCGCTCAACCATTCCAAACCTTGATCGGCAGCAGCGCTGTTGCTGATGGCGGGCGAGCCGATCTTGACCCTGCCAGTGTACGGATTGAGCCACTTGACGTACGCGACGGCGGCGGACGCGGCATCGAGATTGCATTGGTCAGGCCTGTCACATTCGTTGAAGCCGAGGATGTGTGTTGATCCGCCTGATATCATGGCTTCGACGTTGGCGGCCCAACGGACGGTATGCTCACTGGCCGGGCTCCACAACATCGGGACGAACTCGAGGGTAGGTCTCAGAAGACCGTAATCGGTGGAGTCCCAGTTATAAGCCCACGCACACGCAGCACAGGTCAATTTGTCCACCAAAACGTCGATAAGAGCGGCATCGTTGTAGGCAAAGCCGCGCTTAGATGGCCAGAGCTTCGTTGAGAATGGAGAGGTTGCAAGGGGGCCCGTCGCTATGGCAGAAGCAGCGGCACTAGGTTCAACTGTGGGTAGAGCTGTCAAGACCTCAAGCGATCCGGTGAAGGCACACTGACTACTCGTCCAGCTTTGTCCGCGGAGGGCAGAGGCACAAGGGAGAAAGAGAAGTGACAATTTCATGACGCAGGTGGTTGTCGTTGTATCAGATTGAGTCATTTGTACTGCTGTCTCAGGATAAGATTCGATGGTGAAGGCGAATTCACATACCTGGATTCATCCCCGGATGTCACGGTTAAATATTCAGATCATTAACAATGACTTAGCGGGGAATGTTGTCGATGTAAGCATTGCCCATGTATTGCTGGATTAGACCTGTTGAGTTAGTGACAGCCAGGCAGGCAACAGTTATAAGTGGAGCTGGTCAAAAGTGGGGTTTTCGTCGCACGTTACATTAGTTACGACCTGCAGACCGGTAACCAAACCCCCTCCCCCCATGCGAACTAAGTGGCACAATGAACTGTACTTCTGCTCTACATACAAAAGCACTCATTAGAACCGCCAGGAAAACGTCAAAACGTGAACGATGCGAAAGTCTCAAACCCAGCGGCTTCAAGTCGCATACTTCTGCGACGAAACATAATAGAATTTTGTTGTTAGCATCTTCCTTTCGTAGCCCCATGAATATCTCCTGCCGCTTCGAGAATCACTGAACTGGGAACGCATTGCAACGCTGGAAGCAACCTCGGCCATCAAACAACCCACCAAGGTTCAAAAAGCCCAAGCATATGGCTATTCAGAAGCATAACCAGTCGACGCGCGAAGGATGGACGAAGCGTCTAAGGCCCAGAAGCCTGTGTCACGATGGAAGCCTCACGTCACATATGTCAAGACTGCCGGAGCTGTGCATCGTGCGGCAACGAGCATACATCCAGCTCCGTACGCGAAGTACGTCACGTTCGATCCATTCGGGCCTGACGACAAAGACGCGAGTCGGTCTTGACTCGGACTCTCCAGCCGCACTGGACGCAGCGAGCGTCAAAGCATCACACAGCTCTGGGAGTGAGGACTCTGAGTGTATTGAACACATCGACCCGCTCCATATCTTCCCGCGTCATAGTTGTCAATGTACGACATCAGAAACTTCCAGCTGGAATCCATCTCATGCGGAAAAAGATCAGTCTTCAGACGACGATGGCCACAGCAATACCAAAGAACCGGTTCAGTCTTCACAATCAATCTTCTATACCAAATCAGATGGGCACGAGATAGATAGCGAGTCACCTAAAGCTAGTCTTGTTCGTCACCGGAAGACCGTGCGTGAGTTGCTTCAGCGACCATCAGACGTCGTTAACGATCTAGAAAACACGACGGCATGGAGTCCCGTGTTTGAGATTATCACGGATTTGGATAAAGCGGAAGAGTCTTCAGGTGATGTGCAATGGCCATTGGACGATGCTTGGCGCTATTGAGGTCTCCTAGACGGAGGCAGTCGTTGCATACTAGCCAGGTCTACGCTACAAATGTCGTCGTGAGCTTGCGAAAGCACCGGTGCTGAGTAGTCACTGCTACACTACGCAGCTTGGGATACAAGCAAATAAAGGAACGATGCCATTTCAACAGTAACGGAACAGATACTGAGAAAAAAAGAATATAATGGTCTCCAGAGAGTACTATGTGCAGCCTCTGGGTGTTCCAACCATTATCTAACTGCAACCATAAGAATAGCCTCCGAGACCACTGAATTGAGCCGATAGCCCTAACACCATTAATCAGCCGACGCGCGTTGGACAACTCTGGCACAAGTCTCTTCACTCTACTGGGGACCTCAGACCTTGAAACGCAGATTTCGCGCTTCACGCGGATTCCGTCTGGCGAGATTGTCGACGCTCCTCGAGATGACCTGGTTCGAAGTCTTGACTTGGACTTCCAGACACAACTGCAGAACTTGAGAGGTCGAAGCGTGGCAATACATCAAGCAACGATACCGATCGACGGTTCCACGAGAGACAAGAGCGCGACAAGAAAGCTCTTGTATAGTGAATTCAAGTCAGGCCAAGCGTCGATCATAGAATCGTTAAGGCGTTGATGCCATTACTGCCTTTCTTTGATTAAATGTGTCATCGCAAAGTCGTAACTACATAGCCTGTCCAAGCTCACCTGCTATGACGGCTGTAGTGGAACCCTAATTCCCCAAATCTCAAGCCTGTCAGCTAGAATCCGCCGCTATAGGCCTCGCATTGGAGCGCAGCGCTGTTCGCACGCGGCTACGGAGTACAGACAGGCTAGACGGCAGAGATTCGCGGGTGGCAGAGAAAGACCTAGATCCACCACTAGTATGTTCGATCCGTGCCGCGATAATCCCTCTAATGAACGGTATATCATCAAACGTTGGTGGGGGAACAGCACGCATTAGCAGATGCCTCTTCCAAACCCCGGTCGTTTTCTGGCAGAAACGCGCATTTTGCGTGAAAACCCAGCATTGCGTACATATTTCACGTCATAACAGGCCCACATACCGTCGCCTAAGTGACTATGCTAGCTTGATCACTGCGATAGATGGAAAACTTCGCTGCATCGAGTGTTCTTCTTGAATAGATCCCCAGCAGTGCCCAGCACACGTGAGGGGTAAGATAAACCCCAGCTGAGAACCTCAAAAGAGAGAGGGCCTTGCAGAGACAAGCCGAATTTTCTACTCAAAGCAGCCAAATGTTCCAGCCGGACAAGGATGAACATCTATCTGATGAGCCGGGGTTCCATTTAGGGATTTATCTTACCCCTATCATGGCGAAGCTCCCGAGAACAACAACAATAACAACAAGCATTAACACCGCAAAGCTCTCTATCATCGCAATGGCCAATCTGAAAACGTCTCACATTCATCCCTATTATTTATCCTTCTCTCCTGGATAACCCCCTTTGCTATTTCCTACCACAATTGCTCCTAACCTTCTCCACGACAACCCAGACCTATCTATAGCCCTATAGAGCTAAGACCAAGTGAGAATATAACAGTCTGGTCTATTTTAGTATGTTTAGACCATTGAAAATGGGTTATGGTTATGAATTGCACATCAGGATGCGTGGATTCTGTCAGTCTGCTGATGAAACTTAAAAGCTGAGGGATGACACGTATAACAATATCGTAGGGTCATAGGTAAGGCTTTATTAAGTAGATTAGAGTCTTCAAGGGTTATAGTGATCAGTCACAAGGCTGATTCAGATGACTAGAAATATCCAAGGGATAAATACAAATTGCATTGCTGAATGCTGAAGAGCTATAGAAGTCTGGACTTAGTCGTCACATTAGTTATGACACAAAAGTGTACTAACGTGGTTCACCACTCCGCGGGCCACCCCACTCCGCGGGCCACTTTTCACCAAAACCATGACATCGACTTTGCGACTGCATTTTCCACGCAACGATCATGCCGGTGCACGTTCTCGAGTCCCGAATCATTCTTGCGATGGAGGCGAAGCGAACGAACCCTCAATTGAGTATCAGACGCCTTGCCTCGCAGTTTGACGTGCCTCGATCGACACTGCAGTACAGAATGACAGGTCGGACTACTAGAAGCGACAAGACCAACGGATCACCAACTTTGACATTAGACGAAGAGGAAGCCATTGTCCAGTACATACTTGATCTGGATTCCAGAGGATTCTCGCCCCGGAGATGCGATGTGGAAGATATGGCCAATCTTCTAACCGCGAAGCGCAACTCGCGACGCGTCGGGAACAATTGGACAGATCGGTTTATTAAACGACGATCAGAGCTCCAGACGCGTTTTACTCGCGTCTATGATTATCAAAGGGCCTTACAAGAAGATCCAAACGTGTTGAACGCGTGGTTCCAACTAATTATCAACATGCGTGCCAAATACAGTATCCAAGACGGCGACTTTTATAACTTTGACGAAACTGGCTTTATGATGGGTATGATTCGCGCCCAAATGGTAGTTACACGATCAGAACGTGTTGGAAAAGCAAAGGCTATTCAGCCTGGCAATCGAGAATGGGCGACAGCGATTTGCAGCATCGCAGCAGATGGTTACGTGGTGCCGCCTTTTCTGTGTGTTGCAGGACGATTTCACCTTGCTGCTTCGTACTCTGGTGGCCACGTCCCGTCCAACTGGGTGGTCAAGACAACTCCAAATGGCTGGACCGACCATGATACTGGTCTCGAATGGCTTCAGCATTTCAATCGCTGTACAAAAACGCGTCAAAAGGGCCTATTTCGGATGTTGGTGCTTGATGGTCACGAAAGTCACATCAACGCCGAATTTGACGAATACTGCAAGGCAAACAACATTATTCCACTCTGTCTACCTGCTCATTCTTCACATCTTACCCAGCCACTCGATGTCGGAGTTTTTAGTCCGTTGAAAAAGGCATATGGTGCCGAGATTTCGTTTCTTGCGCGAGCCAACATTACACACATCACGAAGGATGATTTCTTTCCTGCTTTTAAATTGGCATACCAAGCTGTTTTCACGGAACAAAATGTCAAGGGTGGTTTCCGAGGGTCTGGTCTAGTTCCTCTTGATCCAGAAGCAGTGATTTCCAAGCTGGATATCAAGTTACGGACACCATCACCCCCAGAGACCCCCAATCAGCTACCTCGCCTTTGGACATCTCAAACACCAAGGACCGCCACTGAAGCCATAGAACAGTCCACTCTTATTAAGAATCGAATTGTTAGACATCATGGAAGCTCACCGACACCGATTTTAACCTCTGTTGATCAACTTGCAAAAGCAACAGTGGCTATTAATCACCAGTTGACACTTTTGACTGGAGAGGTTAAAGCACTTCGGGAGGCCAATGAGATACTTTCGAAACGTCGGAGAGCCAAAAGAACCCGATTACAGGATTCAGGACCTCTTACTGTACAAGAGGCTTCTCAGCTTTTGGTGGAAAAGGGTGTTGTTGAGGAGGAAGCCTGTGATAAAGGTCCGGAGGAGGGGTCATCAAAACGTCGCAGAAGGACTTTGCGGTTATGTAGTATCTGTCGCAAAAGTGGACATAATGCGAGAACCTGTCCGGAAGCAGAGGACATGTCTAATTCTTCAGAATCCGAGTTGACCGAGTAAATTTAAATGTGTTTTCATAGAGATACTGGGCCGACAGGATGAAGGGTGGTGAAAAGTGGCCCGCGGAGTGGTGAACCATGAATCGTGCAATCACTAAAGTATGAAACTAACCAGTTATATAGATATCTATTGGGTTCTTTCCCCTGTCCGTCAGCCCGGCTAGCAACCGGATAACTGCGTAGACCCGACTGATCGAAAGCTACGCACGATCAAGGTGTTTCAACATACATAACCAAAATCATCTCCGCTTCTTTCTCATCTCATACTACGATGCGACTTTCTATAATTGCTATGCTCATTATTGCCCGAAACAATTTAGTGGTAGGTGCCTGGCAGGGTTTCACCCCTCATGCTATGTACGCATCCTCCGTAGGGGTCCTTGGTTGTAAGATAAATTATAACCGCGTCGCACATTGGCCGACAGCGGTCGATTGGTGCACACGATATAAGTTATGATGCGTGGAACTACCTAGTGACAGGAATGTCTGCAGTGCAGGCTCCAGTCCAGGGAGGGCCAATATGGATGGAATACGAATATGTTCATCCAGAGAACTGTGTCGGATTGCTGTCTGAAGATGGACGACTGCCGCTCTCTGCCTCGAACAGCATGAACTTCCTGTCGTACTGTCGTTCACAGCCCGAGAGCTGGGTGGCCCCGGGACCGTAACTGCCCTATTTCATCCTACACGTCCCTAAGTCTAAGCCAGAGCAAGAATTGCGCGGATTTATTACCACCCAATTCTACTCTACTTAAATAGATGCTAACGCTATGTTATGTCACTACGTTTTATCCTATTAATTGGGTCTTATTTGCGGCGGCCTCGCCTCGTGCTAAGACTGTTTGCAGTTTCCTATCTGGATACCTATTAGACTATTTACGTTCCAATAAGATGAAGTCTACTACATCAACTGACAGATTTCAGGTCCGTCCCAGATCGATCACTCTAGGCTTGAATAATAGAGGTGAGTCACTCTTGGGGTCACTATGGAGAGTGCATGTCACAGTCTTTCCTGCTAGAGCGTATCGGTAGCAGAAGGACTAAGACTGCGTGAATAACAACGAGATCACTGCGAAGAATAACGATAAAAGGTCTGATTGTGTGTAATGAAGTTGTACTTCTCAGCACTCACTCAGATTACGCCTATCATCCTCCTTACCCCACCGTTCCAATAGTTCATCACTTAGTAGGAAAGCATATAAAGAAATTCCAAACGTCTTTAAGAGAGTTTAGAATCTAAGGAGGTAAGAGCACGCGTGGACGGAGAGAAAACCATAAGAGATATAAAACGCTTAATGCAAGGCGCCAGTAAGTACTCATGCGGCGATATTCCAGACCATTATAAATCCCATTTTGAGGACCAATTTGAAGAAACATAGGTATAATACTAGTAGATACTTACTGGCGTCTTGCAGCAGTCATGGGATACCCTGCTATTAGGTTTCCTAGCATAGTGACGTTGCACAGATGCACAGGCCACAACAGTCCCAATATCTCTTGTGGTCCGTGCATGAAGCAGCTTGGGGATCGCAACGGACGGGCCGATGCCCATGATGCGGGGGGCCAGGCCGGCAACGGTAGAGCCGGTTTAGTTTCATAATCCCTTTGACTCCAAAAAGAAAATGACGCTAAAAGTGTCCAGTTCGGGTCAAAGCAGCACTCAGACAACAACACGTTCAAGAGCCAAGAAACCCCAAGGCCACTACCAATTAAATCCTCACGTCGCGAACACAGTCCTGACGCCGCCTCAGGTATATAATATAAATACGGGCTTTCTTAAAGCATATCGTATGGTGCCGCTGAACTATCAGGAGCCCCCGCGCTGCTTGAATTCTGCGCATGGGGTGCAAGTAGCGGCCAAAGGCTCTCCACGTACTTGTCTAAGCAAATGTGCAATCTCAGCTGACTGCCGGTTTACCCGCGCTTCAAAATCCTCGTTCTGCTTCTCTAGCTCGCCGCATCGCCTTTTTAAAGCTTCATTTCGTTTTCTTAGTACAACATTATCGGCTAGGATCACAGTGTTTCTACTGGAACCATCGCGGGTTTCCAGGGCCGACGTAGACACCGCGTTAAAAGTAGATTCCCCCCATGTAGGTCATTGCAAGGCGGTTTCAGCCGAATCTGAGAAGGATCAACCCCCTTGCGCGTCTGCTCTGCTGGGGATAGTCAGCTAGACACGAAACCGGTAAACTGAGTCGGACTCACAGATATACTTTAAGAGAAGTTTTCGTAATTTAAGCCGCAGTTCTTTTCTTCGACGTTGAAGCCGGCATCTTTTCTCGATAGGAAGTGTTCAGGCTTAGTGGGTTCTTCAAGTGACTAGCGCCGAGAGAAAGTGTGTGCGAGGTTTGGGAAAAGGCATAGCAGAGAATCGAATGGTCCCCGCCGCAGTAAACACACACAAGCTTCGAAAAAGTGCCGTATTCAATTAAACTCGACGCTGGCCCAAATACTCCTTGCGTATAGGCACGTTTACAGAATTTATAGTGCACGCTCGAGTGCTTACGACGGTGGTTCGTGTGGCCTTACATCCCAGGACCGTGGAGTAGTGACCGAACTCCGCCTTTAGGATCAGCGCAGTAGGGCCTGCTGTTATTATCAGAACCCGGACGATTTTGTTAGCACAACAGTGGGTGTCACGCCGCGCTGACAAGTGTGTTATGGACGGACATGGAGTATTCTGTCGTTTTGAGCGGTCCTTTGTTACTCTACACCTTGTCTATTGTGAATGTTTGGGGAGTCAGTGGTCGAGAGCGGAGTTCGCGCCGGATTTGCAACAGTATAGTCAGTTAATAACTAACGTTTTGTTATAATCCTAGCCGCGTTAAGAAACGAGGGTAGCTGTTACTCCGCAGATTGCGTCTCAGATAACACTAAACTGATCATGTATATGCACACCATTCGATATGCTGGAGGCAAGCCGCATTCACCAGATAACCAGCGTATTTTGAACGTCTGCAATGAGGAACAAATGTTGTTGAAAGTTAGCTTGCTCCTCTCACATGCTGAAGCGGTACTCTAGGCCGTAAGGACGACGGAGTTAAGGGTTTAAAAAACGCCAACTTCAACATTGAATAGCTCAACAGAAAAACGTCGCAAGACAGTGCACTACATATCTTTCTATTGCTTAAAGTCTGAGCTATATAATAATGTTCATTTCATAATGATACGGTTAAAAATGATAATTTGGGAAAGACATCAACTATGTCATTTCGTGTGCAAAGAAATTGAGAAAAATATCAAAATGAAGCTGGCATTCTAGTGATGATAACGATGTCTTTTTTTATCTGAAAACGTAATGAATTGGCTGTAAAAGTAAGCTTTTCTTGGAAAGATTCCTGACTGAAAGTGTATCTTTTTTTGGCCTAGTGACTCCTTTTTTAACCCACTACGTGTAGTGGGCCGAATTTTCCCCTCGCACCCACGGGTTCGTGTTACGTGTGGAGTTACTGCTTGGAGTTGATTATGTAAGGTGGGAGCAGGTGGGGGCACCGTCGTAAAGATATCGACCAATCATACACCACTGTGAGAGCACCACGGCGGGTTATGATTGGCCTAGCAATTGTACATTGGATCCCTCTGTTGCCCCGCCAACTGTCAGGACCATCACCGCGTAACCCGTATGTTCACTGACCCAACCTACAACGTAATCCGCTCATAGATGCACGCCAAATTTGGCGTCTTCGCATTCGACACGTGTACCCCCTTTCTGCCGATTCTCGTTTAGCGAACCCCGCGGCTTGAGGCTACTAACGTATGCATCGGCATGTCGAATGGGCCGTGTCGCTGACTACGCTGTTAACACTGGTCTTCACCAACCGAATCAAGCGATCGTACAGAGGCTGTTAGGAAACGACGACACATGAAGATTCGGTGATCATGCCACCTAAGACAATCGACAAGTCCCACTGGAGATGCTCACAGTGCGGGCGTTCCGGGCCAGAGGTGATCGGCAAGCGGCGTATTCAAACAGGCAGTTGGCACGGTGAAAACCTTGCGCACGAAAGGCTCTGCCAGGGGCGAGACCCAGAAGATCGGCCTCTTGGACTCCCCCCCGTTTGTCCAGCATGCAGGAAGCGCCTAGCACGCGACGGCGAGCCAACTGCTGCTGTCTGGGAAGGACACTGGAAGACCTGCCAGCCTCGTTATCGCTTGAGTGATTCGTTCACCTTACGCCATATCAGAGCCATCTTCGAGAAGCATCAACTACCCACAACAAACATGAACGCCGACTTCGGCAATATACTAACACGGCAAGCGACCTTAGTAGACGATAGAGAACTATCGAAGCTGGCAAGATAGTGGGAGATGGATCCATTAGCCGCCATTACGGAGGCTAAAACATCCCTCGTCCAATACCGAACTGAATTCAGGTCAGTCTTCATCAACGCGGATCTTTCAGCTGTAAGGGTGGCTTTCTAATATTTTTACCACCGCCAGTTCGTTCTTCAACGGTGCAGTTCCCCTCACGTTTCATTCGCACGTGTCGGATGTGAGCCCGCAAGTCATCGGAAGCACTGTTCGAAGCTTGATCAAAACCTCACCAGTTCGCCTCAGCACCGGTTTTAATGGATTTCTCTCCGAAAAGCAAGTGTACACATGCGGAGTGGCCGTCCTGGCTGGCTCGTATGGCGCAGGCTGTGGGCCATTGGTAAGTCGAACTTGATCAGGCAAGGTCATATGACTTGATTGTGATCTAACACATCCATCCTCAGGCAAGTACTTCATGCGTTCCTTATCATCGACAGGTAGCATCTGGGCCTGAGCCTGAGATCCTGAGGTTGAAGGATATTGTTTCTGTGACGTCTGCCTGTAAGAGTCTTTCGATCTTGAAGGCGAAGGGAGTGATTGGGGTTGCGGTCGAAATGGTGTCATCATCAAACGGCAGGCCACTCAAGCCTGATGAGTGGGCCAACCTCGCAAATGCATGCCACTCTCTCGGGCTCTACTTGATCGTCGACGAAGCCCAGACCGCAATTCGCTGTGGTGCACCATTCGCTCATCAACTCCCAGACTACGCCGACCATGTACCATCATTCGTTATCTTCGGGAAAGGCCTCAGGACGAGCGGCCTCGCAACCTGCGTCAATGGTGTGACTGTATCACACCTGGGCTACAACCAGCTAAATCTCGGTCCGATGCTTGAACTTATTGATGCCAGGTACTCCGAGGTCATCAACTCGCATGTTCTCTTACAGTCCTGGTCTATTATTCGCAGGGCAGCTTCCGAAAACTGGCCCCAGCGGGCCGAAAGAATCGGCTCCAATCTCCGGCAAGTTTTAAAAGACGTTCAGCAGCGACTGGGTCACAAAAAGCACGTTCGAGGCTGTGCAGCTTTCATCTTTCTGAATCGAAACGAGGCGGCCGAGCTATGTACCGAGGCCGCCAGCGCGGGAAAGTCCACCATGCGATGGCTTCCATTTCTCGATGCAGGCCTGGAGGACTACCAGTCGGTTTCTTCACTGTTTGGAGCGTCCGCAGCCTCTCTGCGGGAAAATCTGATCAACATCCTCAGCGAGGAGCCAACGGCTTGTGTCAACTGCGGCGAATCACTCAAGGGACCTGAAGACAAGCAGTGGAAGCGGTGCAAGACATGCAGTAAGGCTTTCTGTCTATCATGCAAGGAGGAAGGGTGGGGAATGATTTCATTTCACGAGAGCGGACAATGTCTCGAACGAATGCAACCTTGCAATTCGAGCTGCTGTAAGGATGCCAGACGTTTGCCTAAAGTCCGAAGCTGATAGTATAGAACAGAATCGAGGGAGTGATCGGACGGCGGAGAGCGCTCCGATGTAATCTCGCCAGCTGAATGGTGGGAGTAGGGAAACGAAGCGTGGCAGAGGCACAAATGGATGAGTTCATTGATACTGCGGTCGTCTACCTGTAAGGTGGAAGCTCGACCTTGCTCGTCTGAAGATCCCCATATTCTTGAAGCTCTTGGGCAGGAGTAGCACTCTATGCCCGCTCGGGAGAAGGGGAGGCTGTGCAGATGACAAGGTGCTGTGGGACCTGCTGTCAGTTACGGAACAATGCAATGGCCTGCTGTCAAAGTACGGTGAAGCAGTAATGGGGCTTGCAGAATTCCCTACCCAACATATCTAGGCTTACTGACAATCTACAGATCCGATGCGCGGTATGCTGGGGCTATTGAGAACGGGAAAACACAGTCAAAGCCTCAGCCAAGGTGTTCCCACGCAGCGGCAACGGCATATGGATGAAGTTGACCGCGTACTGAAAGGCGCTATACGCACCGTGTTGCCCGTCTGCGGATAACACCAAACAAGACTCTGTACCAACCGCAAGGGTAGCCCTCGGTGCGGAAAAGCTCAAGTTTGCCCAACGCCTGTGGTTGGATAAGAATCTACATTATAAATTCAAAGTCTCGTTTGAACCTCGTCTGAACCTTATTCGGACTGGCCACATCAAGTAACGATACACCGATATAACTGAGGCAATCCATTGTCGTACGAAGACTGAGGGTGAACGACAACGACAAGCGTGTCGCAAATGCGCACGCAGACAGCGGAACACCGTCGCCAGACGAGGACGACCAGCGATGTTACGAAATCTCAGGGAACGAAACCCTGGGGCTTCCAATGGTCCTGAGAAACGGCCTTCTATACTATGTCGGAATCGATAGCAGGCATCAACTGATGATACCCAGCGCCATGATCAAGACGGTGATGAACATAGTCACAACTAGAAGCGCGTGTGGTCACCGGGCGTCTCATGCACTAGACGGCTTTCCTTTCCAGGGTCGGGTCAAGCATATCCGGAAGTACGTCAAATATTCTGCGGAATGTTCGGAAGACCCCATATATCGTCAAAAGCAGCATGGGGAGACCTCGAACAGTTGGAAGTACCTCGGAAACGGTACGCACAGGAGGGGCGGACTTTGATCGCCCCAGAAGATAATGCAATAAACATCAGGTACAATACGACACAGACACCGGTAAACATCGAAGCTGGTGATGAAGCGCACCTCAGACTTCACCCCGGAAAACCCTGCCGGAAATGATTGCGGCAGAGACGGCGTCGGGCATGAAGTTCCACCTCCTGCCATTTCTCCGTTAGGCCTAGATGTTGTTCCGTTGTTGTTTGCATCCCGGACCTATTCCTCGCAGTCCCTGGCCCATCTTCCGTCCACAGAAAGACGGCTCATAGGTACATCCTGCCCAGACGGACGTCTCGTCGGCCCAAGCGCATGCCAGCTTTCCATGGCTCCCTCTAACCCACGTCCGCGTCCATGCACTCCCACCTTGGTCCCCTACTAAGCCCGATGACCTCGGCTTCCGAACGAATGTTGATCTGGTGTCTGCGGACGATAAAGAATGGCCCTGGTTCCAGGCGAAGATGCGTTCTCGTCTCAAAACGCTGACGGAGAACATTGCAACCCTATGATGAGATGTGACAGTAGATGATTGGCCATCTTGTGAGGAGGGCAAGGCTTGTTTGTGGCTTCCAGCCCGCCGTATGAGTCTTCGGCGAAAATTCAAATCAAGCAGTGGGGAGGGCGGCTGGTGGGGACGATGGCAATCGCAGCAATCGCAAAGGCCATGACGCTAATTACCAGAGTGGCGGACATTGCGAAAATGGCGCCTAGCCGAACCGATCTTGGTGACTTGCCTACCGTCAGGCGGCTTTGCTAATCCTCCGGGTCTATAAATCCAGGGGCATAAGTAAGACGACAAAACCGCACCAGGAACCACCACTGAAGCCGACAAACAACGTTGGGGCTCGTGCCAATACAGCTCAGGAATAGTCCTACCTCTTATCAGTATACAATGTCGTGTGATCCCAAGTCTCGTTTTAGTTTGATAATCCTGATAAAGCCGCTAGGCGATCGCTCCGCCTGACAGCTTGTTTGTTGCGAATATCATTCTTCCTTGCCCTTGCCCTTGTTTGCCCTTTCGATTGCGTAATCGACTTCTTTGCCGTAATTTCATCCATTCATGTACGTAAATGACAAGAATCCGACTTCGTCTGACTTGCAAACGATGCCGGATAAACTTTTCAGTCGCTGGCTCCAATTGAGAGCGCCAGCGACACTTTAAATTGATGATTGTTTCCTACCCGTTATGACCTCACTATGAGGCAGGCTGTGTGGCCGAGCCATCGTCCTGGATACTAGTCGGCGCTTGAGGATGGGGTCTCCAAATAAGCGCCGACAGATCACGCTATGAGATCGAAGCCCGAGAAAGCGAAAGAAAGCCCAAGAGGCAAAATGCAGGGTGCTAGCCAGACGCAAGTATTCGACAGCTTTTAGCGCACGATTTCAAACTCTGTCGATCTTCTTTGAAACATGATCGACGCTGGCGACAGTATAGTTAAGTTAGTCGGATGTAATTCACGTACGGTACGTCGGATTCGCTCGAAGCTGCGCGCTTTTGGATCCGCAGACATTCCAACAAACTTTCTGGCCGCCCGAAGGCCATCGCTCCTCCCATGCCATACGCCCTACGCAGCCAGCTCGCTATCAATCCATGCCTGACAACTGAGAATTTGGCCGCCTTCCTGCGCAAACAGTACGATGCCGACGTGTCCCGATTTAGCATTAGTAGAACCTTGAGGCAGGACAAATGCTCTCAGAAAGCCACCCAGAATGTCACCCAAGAGCGCAACTTAGACCTGCGATACGAATAAGCACCAGATCTCACAGACCGGTCTAAGCAGTTGGTGTTCGTGGGCGAATCCGGCATATACGAGAGCATCGGTATACGCCGTCGAGGCTGGGCCCCCTCAAGGGAAGCGACCACGCCTAATCAAGCGCTTCCACCGCGGTCGGAGATACCAGATCTTGCCGGCGTATACTCAAGATCGGGCGATACATTTTCGGGTGTTCGAAGGATCGACAGATGCAAAAGTGTTTGAGACCTTCATCGGAACCCTCCTCCTATATTGTGGTCGCGCATCCGTCGGCGGGCCATATCTTCCGGCACGCACTGCTCGATGAAATCACTTGTGGCATGCCCCCTTGAGCATGCTGCCATTTGGTCTTTAGTTGTTCTTTTTAATTGTCCGCATTATCAACGAGGGAAGCGACCATGCCGATTACGAGAGCTCATTTGCCGATACCGACCACGCCCACAACTGTCGAATCTCCGCCAAGAGTCGTTGTCTCCACCACATCGTGTGGTCCTTCACCCATGGGAGCCCCGTCAGTTGGTTGGTGTTTGGGGGAAGCCGGAAGGCGTCGGGTTGCCTTTCGTAGTGGCCGGTTTTGTGCAGCACATTGGCCTCACATTTTCGGCCATGAAAACTCTCTTAGGCTCTGTTTTCTGTTGATGTCTATTGGCTTCCGTTTATTACGCAATAATTGTGCAATGGTAATTATGCAGCTTGGACATAATTTAGTCTCATGAACTGTTAACTCGCCTACATGGATCACCCTCGCCAGCGGCCTCTTGCTCCGCATCCATATGGCTGCTCCGCTCTGAGTGGCAGACCGCCGTCTAGCGGGCCGGTCTGTGAGTGCACACTCCACATCCGTCTGAATAAAGAGCTTCCGCCTCTTGCCAGTTCATACCTCTAGTTAAGCATAAGTCAGGTCGCTTGAGGTGAAATAATTGCTATAACGAACGTGCTGGGGCATCCTGACACCCTCTCTCTACTATGTAAGCCTTTGTTCTGCCAATACGGAGATCCTTTCTTCCGGTATTACTCAGCCCAACAACCTGTTGCCTAAAAGTCGCGTCATGTCGCGTCGCGGTACCGTACTCGGTTTTTCTTCTTTTCATCCACTCAGCTACTCTGGCCAGCACTCATACCTCAGTCGGCCATCGTAATCATTCACATCGTTGAAACTTTTACCAAACCTCAGCTCTACCACTATATGATGGATTCTTCTCCCCTTCAGGTTCATTCTTGTGATATGTGCCCTCAGCTTGAGCTAGAACTTAATGTGAAGTATGACGCGTTGATCATCTTGCCGTTCTCTCAAGTGGAAAAGTCCGCCAATAACGGATGCTATTTTCTCCGGGAGCGTTTGGAACGCCTTTGGTCATATTTATCATGGATGTACCCTGATGACGACTACCCACGTTGCTGGATCGATCCTGCTCCGCGACTTGCGACCGTTGGCGATGGCGAAGTGCAACGTCAAGGGCCACGTCGCGGATTTTGGTGAGACGGCGTCGCTGCTGCCGCCCTTCTCGCTCCCAATCACACGTACCACTTCGGCGGCGAAATCCTGCCTCGTGCGTCCCCTCGACACCGTTATCGCCACGCGCTTGCCGCCACATTCCATGCCGAGCCGGAGTCGCTGCAGCGCCTTCCACGTGAAGGCGTCGGTGGCCGCCTCCCAGGTCGCCATTGCCTCCTCACACGTGGCGACCTCGTCCGTGGTGATGGGGTTACCCGGGTCCTCGTCACCACCCTCGTGGAGTCGACGCCGGAGCTGTTGTATGACGAAGGCCTTGGTCTGTGGGATCCACGGCTCGCGGACGAGCTCCTCGGCGAATGTCGTGATGGCCGTCTTGCTCGTGACCGCGGCCTCGCCGAGTTGCGCGAACCAGACGGCGTTCACCCGGCCGGACGCCACCCGCGGTCCGTAATGGTGAGGGAGCTCGCGGACGTGGAGCAGCACGGGCCGGCCCGTCTTCGCCGAGTGGGGCCATCGGGTCATGTCAAGGGCGGGTCCACCTGATCCTGAAGCGCCGAGGTTGAACACGGCCGGTCGAGAAACGGCCCGGCCCCGGCCCAGAGACTGTCTAAGGTGCCGAAAAGACGGAGCACGGTCTTGGGAAGATGCGGCGGGTGGCCCGAGAACATGTTCCCGCCGAGCCAGTCAATGACGGCGACGACCTGTAGCGCGCGAGGTTGAGCCCACGTCCGCCGCCGAGAAGAGAAGAACTTCGTCTCGCCGACGGAGGTAGAGTTCAAAGAGGCTTGAGTAGGCAGAAACGATACACGGAAAGATCTCGAGCGGGACGCAGCGGAACATATGCACGAAAGAACGACTGGTGCTCGAGGAAGAAGCGCATTCTCAAGAAGATGGGCCTGTTGACCGTTTTCAAACGTCAGCTCTCAGCTGACCATGCGCTGCACGTAGAGGGAGATGCGATGGAGCGTTATTATTGTCTCTTCTCGCGTACCTCAGCACATACGACCATACCCAATGGAGAACTCGGGATCCCGTCTGCTCTCCCATAGATAAGCCAATGAGGGCCGGATTAGTAGTTGAGTCGGTGACGATCAGCGCATACCTGGTGTTGTATGTTTTTGGATTTTTAGTTCCCACCGTGTAAGTTTACCTAAGTTTCTTTTTTTGTAATTGCTTGATTTTTAATAATACCTTAGCAGCGCTCTACCTATGACTCATTACGGCTACGAAATACTCACAGCCTGCGCTTGAGCTGCTGGGCAATGAACGACTTGGCCTGTGGCACCCACAGCGCGTTGAAGAACTCAGCAACGGCGGATATACTCCTGAACACGGCCTCGCCAAGCTGCACGGATCAAAGACCGCCCTTGCGGTTCGCTCTCCGTAGTAATACCGGAGCTCCGAGACGTGGAGGAGCACGGGCCTGCCGGCCTTGCCGGCCCGGGGCCACTGGCTGATGTGGATTGCCGCCCCACCTGTCCCGGACGACCGGAGGTTCAGCAGCGCCGGGTCGATGTGTGGCCACGCCCCGTTGCGAAGGCTGTCGGTTGTATCGAGAGGCCGTAGAACCATTTTTGGAAGATGGAGCTCGTTTCTCGTGAATATATACCCTCCGAGTCGGTCCATCACGGCCACGGCCTCCGAATGCGCGAGATTGAGTCATCCCTCCCCTCCCTGGGTGAAGCTGCGCTCCATCTCGCCCAGCGCCAGCTCGAATATGCGCGAGTACACGCATTCGATCTTTGGAAGAACTTTTGTAGACATCAAGTGGAAGATGTAGAGATTTAAGAGCAAGACAATTCCTCACATTGTAAATATCAATAGTATGTCGACACTTTGATACAGTAGTTACCCCAACCGGTACATTACGTTTCTGCCCGTATTCGAAGCATAGCCCCGAATCCATTGTATTTGTAGATGGATTCCACGCCAGTTCCAATGATATTCTGCTGACCACCGATAATGATGCTGCGGGGTATTAAGGCAATGGCCGCCTTGTCGACAGGCCCAGCGAATAGTTTGCCAGTAGTGGGGCAATGCCCTGCCGTGCACCTCGTCTGTCTCGAGTCGCCCACGGCGTCAGAATCGTTACCTCATGGCAATTCGGTCGACGTCCACTAGCAACGACGTTGGTAATTCACTCCTCTTATCTTTAGATACTTCCTCAACAGACTCCGATCTTTATCACTTCTGTCTCCAATGTCATACCGCGATTCTCTCGACTCGGACCACCTCCGACTACTCCGACCAGTCTCATTATCTCACGGCAACCTTCACTTTTCAGTCATCACTGTGCGTCGCGCAGCGGTAAACTACTATAAGTACACAGCCGTATCATACACCTGGGGGGACGGCAGTCCTTCCGAGATAATCTTCCTAGATGGTCAACCCTTCCCAGTCAGACCAAATCTATGGTCTTGTCTGTATTACTTGGGCCTTGCTTCACGGCATACCGAGTGGGAGTACCTCTGGGTTGACGCGATTTGCATCAACCAAGACAACGATGCAGAGCGTAACTCACAAGTCCGCTGCATGGATCAGACATACAGTAGTGCTACCTGCGTCTCTATTTGGCTCGGTTTGATACCTCTACCAGAGGGACTACCCCGAAATACTCTCGCTTCTATCAAGACGCTAGAAAGCAATGGATTCGACTGGCAAGAATCCATGCTCGAGCTCGCGAGTCGCCCGTACTGGACTCGCTTCTGGGTTATTCAGGAATGCCTACTCGGTTTAGAAGTAGAGCTCTATTGCAGCGATAGCCGAATAAGATGGTTCGACTTCCAGCATATCCTATGCATAGAGGCAGATGTTCACGAGTTTCCCCAATCGGACGACCTCGATCCTGGAGGGAGTAAGGCAGGGTCATATCCTGCCTTGCCACTCGTTATGAGCCGTACGATTGATCGGTATCCGGAACTAATGCAATCGCTATACGACCTCCTTGTCGCCCACCACCGTGCCAAATGCAAGGAAATTAGAGATAGGGTTTTCGCCTTGCTCGGACTTGTGAAGCCCGAGGAGCGACGTATGCTTGACCGATTCTTTCCCGATTACGCCATGCCTGAAGAACACGTACTCATCATAACACTCGCGCACCTAACGCAATATACCTTCGAGCTAGCCTACAGGGACCGCCAGCTGATAACACCTGATTCTGAAGAAATTTTCCTTGGACTTGGGGTTAAGTCGAAGACACGGAGGAGGGCGTTAGTACGTCGGGCGAAATGGCTAGATTATTGTGATTGGGATGCACAATTGCCGCAACTACTCGCCCTCCAAGACCAAGAAGAGCAAGACTTGGGCAGTGCGTACTCGGAGGAGGCTGAAGAAGAAACTGAAGTACTTGAAGGTGCCAGCTTAAGGCCAGGCGGTGCACAAGTTCTGATTTTTTTGTTTTTCGCTCTAGCTGTCGCGGTGGTCTGGTTGTGCTTCGCCTCTAATAAGCGGATGGCTTTTAAACTTATCGTGTATAGGTAACTTTGGCACCAACCTTGAAAACTGTGTTAGGCGACAGTGTGGTGGCCGGAAATCAGGGCATATTGGTTTGATAAGATGTTCGATCTCAGCTGCAGGAACTGGTGGCATCATGGTAAAGCGCTCGATCATGTCAGGTTCTTGAATTTGAACGCCCACGTTCTTCATTCCATAGTCCCTTCTCAATCGTCGCTTCGTAACGTCAACATCGACTCGATTCCTCAGGTCCGTTAGGTCGACCTCGTGGCTGTGGGGGTCCATCAAGACCGATCACCAGTTCATGAAAGTTTCGTTCTCGCCAACGTGAAATTTCTGCACCCACTCCACATGCCCTAGACGTCGTGGACTGGCGTAATATGATCTGATCTTTTGTATCCTTGACTGGGCTTGCTGTTGGGCTTGAAGCTGCTGATTAATCGTCACAGGGTCCTTGAACAGTTTTGCAATCTCAATGTCGTCAATTCTCTTCGCCGTTGAAGATTCAAGGTCTTTCAGGGTTCTCTCTGTTGTCTGCATTGTCTGTTGCCCTGGTTGGATAACAAGTTTGATGGCTGTGGACGCGTGCCAGTATTTGGAACCCAGTAGTCTTGCTCGTCGGATCCGAAGAGGACGTGACGACAGGTCAGCAGACAGGTGACAAATTGATCTTGTCCCCTGGGTCTGACACGGAGGTAGAGACATTTTGTCCCTTCTTTGAGCGCTTCGTGAACAGTGGCGATAGCGTTGCCAAGCCCATCGCTGATCGAGTAGCCAAAGTCCTCAACCTCAGTAGGCCACGTTTCGTCCAGACTATACAGGTGAATGATTTGATTTGCCGAAAGCCCGTTTTCTTGAGCCGTAGTCGCTTCCGCGGATACGGAGACTGACGCAGAAGGCGTTGAAGACTCCTCGGGGTTGGTTGATAGCAGTCTTGTCAGGCTGGATTCTTTCATCTCGACATGAACATCGCTGATCCCCAAGCTTTCCAACACAGCCTGGCATTTAAAGGCAGCATCGTATGCTAATTCCCAACTTATATCGGCGTCAAGGGGGTCCATGGAAATCGACATGACAACAGGAAGGTCATCTGCATCCTCAAAACCAAGCCTGATAATATCAATGGCGTTCCATTTTCCAATATGTTTATCCAGCACATTCGAAATGGTCTGACTCAGTGGATACAGGCCCTCCGGGTCATTCCAGGGTGCAAGAATCGGATGCGCGCCTACTGTCCTCAAAATTTTGCGTCTTGTGCCCCAACCATTGGAAAGCGCAGGGGTCCATATATCGGAGCTTGTTCGTGCTATCAACCGTGGGCTGGAAGGAAGGCCGTAGTAATATTGGTTCGATTCGTCAACCGAGGGAGGACGAGGTCGGTCCATATCTGCCTAAGATAAGGATCGCTGGTGTTGTGCTGCGGAACGAGGACGTTACGAGGAGAAATTTGCTGTCTGTTGCTTAAGTTCTGCTGCCGATAGGCTTTTTATATGACGTCTCCATCGGACCTTGCTGGCTGGGTCGAGTGTGGTGATGGCCTTGTGGGTGTGGCGTCCATGCTGGACCTTGTTGGCCGCGTCCACAACGGTGACGGGCGGGTGGAAGGACTCTGGCATTATGGGGTGGAAAGTGTGATTTCTGGTTGCTGAAAGGACGGCATTAAGGATCTTGGTTTGGTTGTGGATGATTGCGATGATGCTGGTCGTAGAGCCGAAGTGAGATGTGAAAGGTTGAAGAAGATAAATGGAGGGGATTGTGCAGGAATACTGGGCAGCCATTTCTCAGAGAAGGTGGTTTGACGTCATGACGTCACACGAGAGCATGACAGCCATCAAGGTAGAAACTGCTGATATGGCGGGCAGGTAGAGCCCGGTCTCATGGGAGGCAGCTTCTGTAGTCGGTAGATGAGGCAGCTGCAATCAGAGGTTCAATAACGGCAGGTATAATCAGAAGCCACGAGCCATGGGGCGTACACCGGCTCGGCGTCATTTGACTCTGCCCTCCACTACGAGGACGACGATATGGACACCTCGACCAACACGGGCAACCCATCCCTGCCTTGCTTGCATTTACATACCGATAGCCTCTCACTGATTTTCTCTCTAACGGCACCGCTAAAGCCATCTCGGTGGCTGACTGAAAAACCTTTCTCTTGCATTAACCCTTTTGGCACACTGTTCAGGTCGCCTTATAAGTAATTGGACATCTTTCCAGGAATCTAGAGAGTCCTTGTTCATTCTTTCCGGCACAATCTAATCTTGATAGATGTTTTCACCCCCAACTTTTGCACCCCCATATAACAACCCGGAATTACCTAGACTAGCGACCCGAGATGAGCAACCGCCAAAGCAAGCTTGCTGAAGCCTCCTCTAAAATAGGCTACGTTTTCCACCAATCTGATTGGCTCTAGGAGGCCCTGCAGGCTGCAGGCTCAGGGGTTCCAACAGTTGGGTCTCGGGCCGTTCAGGAGGGGAATAAACCATTGGCCGGGCTTGGCGATAGGATCCTCGCAATGGCCATCGTTGACATCGCCGTTGATCAGAACATCAGTATCGGTAGGTTTCAGTACCTTCCTGTTCGACTTTTTGCAATACTGAGTTGAAAAGCTTGCTGAGCCTCATAATAACTGGTGATACAGGTGAAACAAACGCCCGGATCCAAATGAATGCCAGCAACGCACGACTGGCATCTCTCTTCGATGACATCGGCCTGACAGGATGTATCGAGCGCAACGTATCCCAGCAAGGAATGGTGCCTCAGAGTATCAAGTCAACTACTATAGAGGCCGTCCTCGGCGCCGCCTTTAAAGATGGCGGTATGGAGGCCGCACACCAGGTGATGCAACACCTTAGGCTTATCTAAGGGGACGCGGTTGACTCATATGGGCGTTCCCTGCCGCTACTACGTCCTTTCTCTCTCTGTCTAGCCGACTATTGGAGAATTATTGAGGCGACCTTAGGCTTTGTCTGAATATTGACGTCCCTTAGACCGGAGGCCACGAGATACGCGTGGGTGTTGTGGGGAATCTCCATATGGGACATCGATGTCCTTTGGCAAAGAGTCTGGGAGATCCTGTGGCTAAGGGCCTTTTCGCAGGGTAGGCGGCGGCCTCAGGCTTCCTACCTCTGTGATCTGTAACTGTGAAGATGAAACCTGGTGCTTCTGTTTGGGATCTCCAGGTTCTGATTCATGTTTATGCAGGTTGTTAGTATATCTTCCAAGGAAAAGGTCAAGAAGCGTTGACGCATGAGACGTTAAGTCACTCATGAGGTGAAGATGGATTAGGATGTATTGGAAGGGAAGGTGACTCCAGACGCTCTCTAGAAATTGCCTCAAACTAAAGGGTTGGTTCAGCACAAGGGAACTCCCATTATTAGAAACCTTTTTCAGATTCAAAACTGAATGAAATTCTGCACTCATTCCTGAATCAAATATATTTATAGTAACTATTCTTAAATATAAAGATGACTGATTGACTGTTCGGTTGTGGCATCTAGAGAAGTCAACTAAACGGAATTTACGCCAAACGTAAGCCTTATTTTCTTGATACGATCTTAAAGGAATAACAAGCCATAATATAAAAATTGCCTTTGACAAAAGGTTATAGAAAGGCGGCCAGCATGAAACCCGCATAACCCTAAGGGCAGCTACTTAATAATTAACTTATCTTACAGCTAACTAAAAGCTGCTCTCTTGCAGGCGTTCTTCATCTAAACATCTATAGTATAAGATGCTAGATTCCTCCATCCGAGGATCGCATAGGTATCTTTGCTCCTATACCACGGTTGGACAAGACCTTCACTTGATATTTCGAGGTGATCTTAAGAAATACCTATCAACCTAGTTGAGGTATTTGTTAACGCTTTGCCTTCTGTAAAAGTAGTTAGGGGACTAAACACCTTTTGTAGGCTTTCCTTAAAATAGATAGCAGCTGAAATTTCTAGGAGTAGCACCTAAAGAATATTCTCTTTATTAATTCAGGAAGAGATCTCATTATATGAGACCAAGTTAGAAAACGCCTACGTGATGATGTTTCAACAAAGATATCACCAGAGGATGACATAAATCAGCCCTAAAAGAAACACACACATTCAAAAGCTAACTCATAGAACATCCTTACTATAGAAAGACCTAAGCGGATGCTTTTTGGTTTTAGCCTTAAACCAGTTTGCAGGTGTCACATAGGTTACCGATAAAGTAGTGCGTTCTCATTGGGCTGGCACCACTGGCCGTTCGGGACATCTGTTGAGGATTATTCCTACGTATGCTCTCATTCTTAGAATGGGAAGTTGGTTGTTGCCAGACGTGTTGTGGTCACGGGACGCAAGAATGCCTAAAGCGCCCGGATTTCCTTTCGTGTCATGTTCAAGATCGCATTCTGGCCAGTTCCAAGGTTGGAGAAACCCTCTCTCATCAAATCTAGGCCATACTCGTCTACTCGGTCGGTAAAATTATGATCAAACCGATCCAAACTCTGCGCGCTTTGGCTTCCATTGCATTGCAGCCTTATTTGCTCCCTGCCCTGACTGGCACGGCCCAGGGTCCTTCCGGGAAAGAAAGAGATGTAGATGACATAGTCTACTGCCGAAAAGCCTTATCGAGGAGGCAGCAGTGGCCTACCCTCCGCCTTTATATATCATTAGAGCCTTAAGGACTCAGGGGATGTCTTGAGCGATACTCCGAGAGACTAAGGACGGATCCGGGAGGCCTTCTGGCCTTCTTATGCGTAACAGGCTTCTTTAAATGAATATGTCCGCGTTACTGAGAGTCTGGGCTTAGTATAGGCCACCACCTCAGATGTCTTTCCTTTGATACCTGACTAAACAGACTGTAACAGACCTCTATAGCGAAGTCCTTCGTTGCGGGTCACCTCAGTGCATACCACTACTCCTAAGATTGTTTTGTTTTGTTTGTTGTATTTAGCGCCAGTGCAGCACGGGCCGTAGGGCCTTGCAGCAGACCTCCCGAAGGTTATGTGGCGTGGAGAGCCCGGGGCTGAAGCTATATAATCTAAGTACGTGCCCTTCCCACCGTCCTCTAAGTCTTACTTATCCGCTACTATGTGGTCTTACTATGTGGTCTATCCGTTTCTAGTTCTCGCTGGTTCCCTAGTTCCGCTATGAGTATCTAGTCTCCTAGAAGGGGTGCTTTGTTCATGAGGGTCTAGTCTGAAACCTAGCCCCTGATACCGCGGGCAGATCTTCTGGAAGAAGTCTGTCACGCGCAGGAAGGCTTAGAAGCCTTGAGGATCGGTGAGTAGCCCCCTGAAATACCGCTCGAGGGATCCCATAGGTCCTATGGGCTCAAGCGGACTAGAAGGGTAGAGGGTAGGCTACAGTTGCCTCCTCGTTAGGGTCTGTTGACAGTAGACTAGGTGGCCTACCTCTTTTGCCTCTCCACAGGAGCAGGTAAGTAGTGCTTCGGGATGGTTAAAGCGTTTATGGTACTGTTCGAAGTCCCCATGGCCTGATCGGGCTGCCAGGAGATCATGAAGGGTAGCCCGTGGTAGAGCTAGCTCAGGGGGGCAGGTGAGAGTAGCCTCTAACCCCAGTTGGACATATCGAGCCTTTGCTCCTGCGCCCACAATTGTTTACGTTGGGCGCGTAGACGCTCCTTAGCTAGTCTCTTAACGCCCGACAGAGTGACCAGTTGGCCCCGGGGTGCTTGGAGAGTTGTCCCCTCCTTAGCCAGCCTGTCTGCCTCCTCATTGCCCGCTATCCCTTGTTGCCCTACTCCTAAGAGACCGGCTTAAATACGAAGAATAAAGAAGAGAATATTCCAAACTAAGCGGGCAAATACACTATTCTTTTAATTGGCGATAATAGAAGCATGACACATAATTAGGGGCTTAGCTTGACCTCACTTTCTGCGATGTTCCCTTGCGCGCTCGCAGATCAACCGACGCCTGTAAGCAGGCTGCCAATTATGAAGCAATACTCACAGACGTATCGCTTCACAGCCGCCCTCAACAGATAAGAGAAAGTAGAGCATTCATGTCATCATTAGTCACACAGTCAATGCCAAATAACGTAGCAAACTTGAACCACTAACTGCACTTAGCTAGCAGTCTGAGTTAAGATAATGTGTTTGCCACTAACTACACATAGATTCTTGCAAAGCCATTTAAGGTAAAGCAGGTCATTGTGCTGCTATACCTTGAATCCTGGCTCTTCCGGGATAAAATGGACAATAATAGGAAGATGAGATGTGCTGAGATCAATCATAGTGTGGTGCTAAGTTGGCTAATATTGAAGAAAACTGTAAAATCCCGGATGGCAATAATGAAGCTGAGGCTTATACCAATGAATCATCTATCCGGCCAGTGCTGTTGTTATGTCGTTTGGGCTGACAAGCCAAAGAAACACTTAAAGCGAACTGGTGTAGCCAAGTGAGCCACTGCAGACACGTAACATGCAATGACGGGCCATAACAGACGGCCGAGTATCCATCCATTCGCTGTCAGGCAGCATAGCTATACAGATGTCAACCGCAGACTTCCTAATCTTAGCTTCATTACCATCATCGACACAAAACCGTTCTATAAAGCACCACGGGGTTGGATGATTAACGCGCCACTCTAATACGTTAAGCATATAGATTTCCAGCCGAAAAAATAGCCCGTGATTTTGATACATTCCTCGAGGAATATAATTAGAAATACGGTAGACTGGTGGTATTCGGTCCTTCTCTTCAACGAATTTGGAAGCAATCCAAAGCGCAGCGTAGCCAACTAACTCGTAGTAAACCCGCCCGCAGAAAGTTTGCTTGCAGCAAAATCGATCAAGTAGATTAACTGATAAAAATAGCGTCTGAGGAAGCAAGGTGAGTTCGTCGTGAATCTTTATAAGGGATCGAATAACGTTTGGTCTCATTTCCATTATATCGGCTGAAATACAGCGTGTGTCAGGCGTCGTTTCGGACTTAGTGTTTGTCAGCATGCCAGAAGCGACTCGCTCCTATTGGGACAGCACTTGCCTCTATATCTTCCATGTGTTTTATGATATCTTCCGAATACTCGTCATGCAGCTGGTTCATGCCGAAGAGATGTGTTTTCCGTCTTTTTATCATGGGTATATCTGCAGGGCTTGAAAGGTCGCCAGCAGCTCGCTTAGGCATCTTCGACGTGGTTGTTGATTGGTCCGAAGCTCAGAAACTACAAAGACGGAAACTGATAAATATTTAAAGTCGTGAGTATGCAGGATCCAGAGCATCCACAATTTTAGATAATAAAGGACTGGCTTATATTGGCTCTATGTAAGGTTATTTGTTAGTTCTCATTCATATGAACAGTGAGTTTAACTGCATGTTTATACTAGCCAGAACCCAAACTGGTGTTACGGTCAGCTAACCCAGCCGGAGGGTCTGCTAACAGAAGCTAAGAAATGACGCGTATAACAGCATCGAAGGTGGTAGAGTCGTTCTGAGTGGATCTAAGTCTTCAAGGGTTGTAACGACCGGTCACAAGACTAGCTAGGCATTCGCATTGTACGATAGCTTAAAGTGTCTGAGGAATGTTTATGAAGTTGATTGTCTCTTGAACGGGTGTTGTATCTTGGGTATGTGGATTTAACCCTTCATCTTATCCTTACGTGACCTTCGCTGTAGTTCTTCTGTCTCCCGAGAGATCTCTATAAGTTCCCGTGATCTTGCACATGAAGGTGCGGTCCCAACCGCCCAGTATCTATCTATCTATGGGGCGTTCCTCATTGGTCATGCTTTATGGGCGGGTATCAAATAAGGTCTCTCAAAACATTATACTGACTGCGAGATATCGTGCTATTAGTATACATTACGCTGCTTAGTTTAATCGACGACGGTGACGGGACTGATGGGGGTTTGTTATCAACGTGGTCGACAAACCTACCTTGTCCCTGATCACGTTAGGATGTGCCTGGTCCAGTGCTCCCCCTTTTATCCATTGGCGCGCTATTTAACGCTCGCCCAGGTAGGTGACTAGGGATGTTTAATGGCTAGACGAATTAGTGATTCCGCAAAGCTATCCTTGTGATCTCTCATTGGAATTGAAATCATCTCATATTTGCAGCGAGCGGCCGGCGGATAATAACGTCATAAGCATGCTGCCCTTGCACATTTCTCCAGGAGTCATAACAAGGAAGCGCATCGACTGAGTTGGCAGCTTGAATGAGCACACTGGAGTGTAAGGTCCTCGCGATTGTCAGACGAAATAACGCAGGGTTCTGGCTGGTCCTTTTCTTACCAGGGCACACGCGGGATTGGCAGGGTGCCGATGGAAGAAACTAACGGCGCGAGCGATATGATCAGACCCGAAGACGCCAAGATTGACGACAGGCGATGGGGCTGCGCAATGACCCCTGATGGCCCGGAGGTCATCCCTTGTTTCGATTGTCCCTATCATTGGTGAAGCGTGCAGAAGCGAAACCTGAACGAAAGAGCTCAATATTGAATAACACCACCCCGGAAACCATCCCCGGGTAGGGACTAATGGCGCAAGCGACGGTCGACCTGATTAGATCAGGCGTCAAACTTGACCACAGACCAAGGAACTGCGGCGCTAAGATCCTTGCCAGTCTCTAAGCGCCCGTTCCAGCTGCTCCACTGTCATTTCCGATGGTGCCGGCTTCCACGATTATCCATGGAAGCTACAAGGGCCTGGACTAACAGGGAACAGGGCCTAGCCCTGCCATCGTTCGATGCGGGCAGAAACGTTAATGTAAGTGACAATTCATCCTGCATCCTTTGCGCCGAGACGGCCGCATCAAGCCGACCGCACCAACGCCATAGCAACATTAATCAGCCGACACGCGGTGCACGACCATAACATAAGTCTCTTCGCTTGATTGCCATGGTGTTTGGCGTGGCTCGCTATAGAGGCATTGACTTGCGGATGCCGCGGGATATGGCGCATTGCCCTTGTGCTGAGTGCCGAGAAGACTGAGGAGCTTTTCCACACGTCTACAAGCTACGCCCGCGTCTGAGACATTGTTCATTGACGTCAGCGCTGTGGTGGAATCGGTGCAGGAGTTTTGAGACGGCTGGTCATTTCAAAGCCCCTGCACCAACAAGACGAGGTTGAGTTTACTCACGCATCCAAGGCTAATGTGCGACGGCTAACTCACAGCAACCCGCGTTAATATCGCGCCACGTGAGCGATGTAACCCTACAGCTGTTGCTTGTAGACAGCAGCAATTTCTCTGATTCAAGCAAATAAGATTTCGTCATGTAGCCATCGTCTGAATCATCCACAGGTTGAGGCTGATATATCACAACATGGGCAAACTATTGGCGATGCGGAAGTCAGTTGATAGCATTCTTACCGATGGCTCCAGGAGCTTGATGACAGTCGAAAGCCCTTGAGCCAAGCGGCCGGAGTCGGCATCTTCCAGGGTGTGTCCGTGGTTGGTCCGGGTTGACGGTGCCGCGACGGCCGCCGCAGCCGCGGACATTGTTGCATCGGACTTGCGCGCTGACGGGCGGGTGGTGCCCTCCCTCATTCAGCGCCCGCGACCGATCTTCTCCTTGCCCAAACAGCAGTTTTCATCCCGCCTAGCAAGTCTCGATTAAGACTGAGCTCTTGGGACTTGGCCGACCTACTGGTATCGTCAATGGCAACAAACAACGAGTCATGAGCGATGATCCTGGACCACATCAAAAGCTGCTAAACGAGGCATGGAATCCCCGTGCAACTCCCCACTCGACAGGACGAGCACGCAAACGACGCAGCTATCTCGAGACTATTATAGTTGATGGCCAGGCGATCACATAAATTGAACGCCACGCCGTGCAGATGGTCGAAATCACGTGAGAGGTTTAGCCGACGCCGCGGACGGCTTGAGATCAGTTACAAGACGCTTCACGCCTGGCAATGTCATCTTCGCTAAAAATTGAAAAACTGGTTCGCCAATACTGTCACCATCCACAAGTCTTGACTTGCTATATGGATGGCCATTTCCCCTTCGCTACGCTTGGCCATCGGCGCTCACGACGCTGCTCGTCTTCACCACCAGCAGCATGACGAGCCCGCCACCTGCTTGCTCGCCCCCGGTCACCAATTCCCGACGCAGTGGTTCGTGATATCACCACCCATGCGCCGGACATAACCAACGAGCTTGGTGTTGCCCATTCCGTTGCGCACCAAGTTCCAATACGAAAGCGATCGATGGAAATGCAAAGCCGATCCAGGAAGCAATTGGTGTTCCAGGAAGTCCGGTTTCTCCAGCGTCGCAGTCGATGTATTGCAGTTGTGCGGCGCATATATAATATAGTTGCCGTCAGTCGACTGGCGTAATTGGGAGACCAGCAAAGATGTTCAAGCGCTATGGACGACTTCCCCATAGACGATCAATCCCTAGTTCCCTTCTTCGGGGACAGATCGCCTGCGCAATGGCCGACAAATTCAGTTGGTCCTCCACAGCATTCCTACCTTTTTGCATCTAAGCCACATGGTTTCCCAAGTCAGCACGACAGCGACCAACACGAGGATTTCTTCCATAACGGGGAAATGTCCCAAGCGTTCGACATAACGGGACTGGACTTGACTGGCGACGACCTCCTTCACAACCACATAAACCGCATTCCAATTGACCAGCTAGTCGACCCAGCGTTACTCAATAGTTATGGCATAGGCAAACATGACCAGGTAACCTTTGAGCCTTGTCAGGATGGTCAGTACCAGTCTACCATATCGACTGCGCGCGTTCCACGTGATGGCGCATCAACGCCTGCGTCAAACCCTGCCTGGACCAACAGGTCAAGTCGACTTGCCAATCGAGACTTCAGATTTCGGGCGTTGCCCAAAGAAACGCCGACGAAAAGACCTACCAAGGAATGCAGACGTCCCGCAAGTGGCCGTCGAGAAAACGTGTATATAGAAGATATTGATGATGGAGAACGGGACGGATGGGAATGGGGCCAGGATCCTTCGGAGCGCGCACAAGAGGAACCATGTAACAATGACGACTTCGGACCCGGGAGGTTTTTCAATCCGCCCCACCCCCACAACCGTGTGTCAGTAGATGATGCCGTCGTCGCCGCTGGCGATTTACTAGATTTCTTTGGACAGCCGCAGACGGACGGGATGATAGCCTCGCATGACCTCGAGGCGATTGTGAGAATCTGGAGTCAAGCACGCAGAATGCAGTAGGAGTGTGGCGTGAAGAAAATAATAAGCTACGTGGGAGGCATGTCCAGATAGACCAACAGCCATAGGCGATATCAGCAGGCTGTGTATCAAAAAGATGTATCATTGTTCCGTCTAGAAAAAAGGCATTGACAGACCACAATGTCCGGTGAAAGAACATGCGTTCCTCCTAGGTCACAGTATCCATAACTGTCTCAGTATGCTGTCGGTACATCTACCGATTTCATGTGCTCATTATTGAGGCACAGAATCTCCACAGTCAAAATAAATGGTCATGTTGCGCAAGCCGCACGTGAATGTGGCATCTCTGTCATCATACGCAAAGCTGTACGCCGTTGGACACGTCTTCTTGAACCACGGGTTGCTTGCTCTACAACGGCTGGCGTCAAACTCGCCCCTGCAACAGTATTCGTCGGTTTCATACACTGCACAGTCAGACTTACAGCCAATCGGAGCGCCACCTGTCTGCACGTCAGTAATCAGATTGGATTGGGGGCATACCGTGCGATTCCGGTGATCTTCCATCCCAAGATGAGGCGGAGCCACACAGGTAATAGGCTCGCATGCGTCGTCGTCCGGTTTAACTGTGATGCCGCAGGTATATCCGTCGACTAAGTTTTATCAACATATAATCCTTAGCTAAAGAGGTTGTGCATTATACAAACCGAGGCTGATGTCGTAGTAAATCTTGTCACTGAGGACCGTTAGCTCGAATAATGTGGTCAACGTTGAGGACCGGCCCCAGCAGCTTCGACTGCCGCAGTCTCCAAGAACACAGCCTGTTCCATCCGCAGAGCAGTACTGGCGCGCCCAGAGCCGACCGGACCAGTTTGTTTGAGGTAGGGCAACCTTGACTGTTGAGTTAGCTAACAAGGCAAGGCCCTCCGGTAGGGGATCGCCGGAGACGACGCCTCCATCGCTAAGAGTGGGCTCCGATAACGGAGAACCCTCTATAGCGGGCCATATAGTATGGTCACTAGAGTTGTTGACGATGGTTAGAACAACGCTCTGTGCATGCAACGTGGTGGCAAATATCAAAAAAACGAACATCATCTTTTGCTAATGTAAGTGTCATACGAGGCCTTATATAGACAATCGACAGCAATCAGCGTTGCTTGACTTGACTAACCGGCCGTGTTATAGAAATTCGTAACTGATGAACTGAATTATTGCATAACTACGTGATATGCTTCCTACTAGAAGGTTTATCACCCAAATAACGTAGTTTATTAGGTTTTAACACTACTGTACTTATATACTAGCTAATAGATTTTGGTAGGTCCAAGGTGAAGATAGAAGGGGAACTTGAGGCAACAGCATATCGCTGTTAATGACAGCTGATGAGTCCCAAGCTAGCATTGGACACTGGCCTCCTCCAAATAGGTCCTGTGAGCCTATTGGTGGAAAAGGAGGATAGTCAAAGGTCGGTATGGTGAAGTCGAAGTCAGAAAATGGTACGCTCTCCAAGACGGAGAACGGATTCTCTAATGACTGCCCCACCAACGACACCTCGACAGGTGGCTCCAGATTTGGCAACGCTGGCGTCTCGCTTTCTTGTGCTAGCGGCCCTATTGTTACGTTTGTCTGTACCGAAGATCCTTTTATGTCCCGGATAAGATGCATAAGCTGCGGCAGGTCGTTGCAGTGTACGGCTTCTGCGACGTCTTCGGCGAACCTCTCCATCGCCGTGACTCTCTCCCTCAGCCTTTTCATTTCATCGTTCACCTTTTTGCGGTGCTTTGCTTGTGCTTCTCGATTGCGTCGCCTCTGTTCTGCTGTGGTTCGAGTCATGTTCAAAACTGCGTGAAGTATGAAGAAGCTAAAACGTGACGCCGATAGCGACATACATATAGACCGTCAGCAGAACGAACAATATCCATAATGCCAAACCAAATGCAGTCCTCGTACCTGCTCTGGAATCTGCTATGTTTTAAAACACTGTCACTCGGTTTCAGAATGGTGCAGGGGTGTTTCAGGTATTCAGTCATGAGGAAATCTGTAGAGAGCCCCAGTTTGCATGTCTTATGACAGCTATCAGCGTCTGTTTCTGCTTCTGCTTACTTTTAGGCTCAACCTAACCTTACCTTTGCTCTTGCAGTGGTATTAATGGTAAAATGAACCAGTTGTTTCAAGTTCACAGCTATATTTAAGTATACGTAGTAAGGAACGCAACGGTCGGAGGTGTTGACTCAGTCTTTTTAGTACTAGTTTCTCGAAATATCGACATCTTTCCCTGTTCATGCGCAATTAATAAGGCATAATACAAACAGCCAATATGTATATTACGTATTTGTTTGCGAAGTATTTACTATTACTATCTATGTATATCTGGCTACTCTTGTACGGAGGGGCTGACCCGGTGAACGTGGTCGCGCAATTCAAAATTAAGTCCTAGCGGAAGAGCTGTCCCAAGATAGTCATTCAGCATTGCTGAATTTGAATACTTTACAGTACATACACAAGCCTATCTTCCGTTCAAGACCAATTGAAACCACGACATACTAGCTCGCCAACATAACCGTCTGAAGCTCTGTGGTCGTTATAACGTGCTTGCAGTCGGAGGATTCAGTCGTTTTGTTGGTTCGGGATGGTCTCTTTGCCCGTTAAGAAAAAGCAAACATCCCCCTATAAGGTGATCGGGAAGATTGTTCTTACTGGATCCATTTGCCAGAACCCTCACTGCGACCTCGATCGGCTTTTATTCGTCGTTGTCATTTCAGCGTAACTCACGCTGCAAAGTTTTCAACAACCGTGGTGGTTGAGCACCTTGCGGCTAAAGCCATCTCCACCACGCCATTCAATGATTCTATTAATGGCTCGCGCAGAGATTCCGCTCATTTTCATACTCTGCTGCGTACCAGCATGGGTCCAAGGTGTTATTGATACATTTTATTTTACTCTTTTTATAGTGTATAGATGCAAGAGCCACAAGAAATGCATGCCACGCAATAAAATAAACGGCTGTTTAGTGGGCTGTCTTTAAAGGACTCATTAATATTATTTGTAGAGTCTCGAAGATCCATTCTTCCTACAACATCAACGACGACCTGATCATGACATCGAAAGTTGTAGCAAGCCCACAAAACAGCATGTGTGCTGCGGTCCAAAATCTGCTCGCAGGCAGCATACATCTGTCGGTCACAGCGCATGAGCGTGATAACTGTTCTAACGCTACATATCGATGCGTTTGTTGTGCTTCAACATTCATCTTTTACGTGATCGGTCTGGCGGTTTAGCCGGTTGAAGAGACCCATACTCTCTTAGAGAAGAGGAAGATACTGTGTGCCCAATAGTACTCATATTGACAGACCCAGGATATATCGGCTGTGCATTACGTTTCAAACGCGGTATGCATGATGCACCGACCACCTCCGCTTCACTTATCTTTATAGTAATGATTAAGCCATGCATATCTTGAATCATCTGATTTACTGCAGATTGATATACATAGACCTGATGAAGGAAAAGGTTGACGCTATATCGGCTCCAACATGCGCCCCAAAAACTGAAACGAAATCGGCACTCAGCCCTCGAGGCGGACCATGTTTCTCAATCACAACGTTGCAACCTCAATCCAGCTCTATCCGCTTATCGTTGCACGGGAATTCTTGCTGTTCGTCGCAAACATAACATAACAACATGGCCTGCCCCATCGAGCCACTGATAGGGTCACACAACCAGACTCCACATAGTAGCGGCGCTACCAAGAAGGTATGTTCATTTGCAATAACACGATATCCCAAATGTGGTGATGCTAAAAATAAACAAATAGGCTGTGTTTGTAGCTGCTGTAGAACTCTAGCGCAGATCTCATGGATAGTATTGGAGACCTGTAGCAGGGGTGTCACAGAAAAAGCTAACGATGAGTTAGAAAACAGCTATGATACGGTCGCGTTGTTATGCGCGTGTTGTTTTCTATAACAGCCCAGCAATGTGGCCACTTCACATTTCAATCAACGGCTATTGTATCTTCCCAGATAGAAGTCCACTGTCAGTCTTCAGTTTGCAGTGGAGCGCTTCGAGTCATTAAAAGACATCCTGCTACGCCTATTAACCGCCTAGGGCAGACCAATTCGAAGCGTCCTTTCAAACCACACCGCTTCTTGCACTATTACTCTACACTCATCCACTCGCAAGCATGGCTGCATTAGCAGAGATTCAATCCGACGTTCCGCCGCATTGGACCATGTCTTCCCGGAAGATCGCCATCTTTGTCTCGTTGTCGATCATGTCCCTGGTCATCGCCCTGGACGCCAACATCATCGTCACTTCGCTCTCGGTGAGTCAATGGCGCTCAATGCTGGCGCTATGACTTGCGTAACAGACCAACAGAACAACGAGGCCATCATCCAGGATATTGGTGGAACATCGACGCAGGCTTTCTGGGTCGGCACGGCGTACTTGATCTCGTGCGCAGTCGTCATGCCGTTCATCGAGTCTGTCAGCAACGTCTTTGGACGCCGTGAAGTCCTCCTCCCGTGCATTGGCTTGTTCACTGCGGGCACTTTGATGTGCTGCTTCACGTCTGGGATCGCCTTGATGATTGCAGGGCGCGTGGTGCAAGGTGTCGGCGCTGGTGGGATGTACGTTCTCTGTCTCGTCATCTTCACCGACATCGTGCCCTTACGTCTGCGATTCAAGTTCTATGGGATTATGTAAGGTCCACCATACCATTGCCGTTAGATACTGTCGTTATCATGTTCTGTTGCCCTATTGCTAACAATCGCTCACATCAACTAGCCGAGGGGCCTGGGCGATCGGGTCGATATCTGGGCCAATTATCGGCGGCGCCGTAGCTGAACACACGACGTGGCGTTGGGTTTTTTTATCTCAACCTGCCGATCTGCGCTTACTGTCTTGCCTTCTTCAGTCTATTCTGCCAACTGAAAAAACCGGTCGAGACTGTTGCAATCACACACATCGACTGGCTGGGGGGCTTTCTTTTCACGGCGTCCTGGGTTTCTCTACTCGTCGGCATCTCGTGGGGTGGCGTGCAATTTGCGTGGGGAAGCGCCCAGACTGTTGCGCCAATTACGCTGGGTGTCGTCGGACTGGCTGCGACGGTCATCTACGAGGCCCGATACGCAAGTCATCCCTTCTTGAAGAAAACCATGTTCACTAGTGTGAACTCGGTACTTGTCTACATTCTGGGCTTTCTGCAAGGTTTGATTGTACGTCCCTGACATTACAAAAATGATTTGGCCGTTATCTACTAACACAATTATCTCACATAGTTATACGGCCAACTATACTACGTGCCGTTCTATTTCCTCTCTGTCCTAAGTTACACCCCAACGACCTCCGGAGTGGCCATGCTACCGGTCTCCGTCCTTCTCATTCCAGGGTCTATTGTGTCTGGCGTTATGATCAGTCGGCTGAATAGCTACCGATGGGCGATCTGGGTCGGATGGATGCTGACGACGGTTACGTCTGTCCTGCTTATCATGTGGGGCGTCGGCACTTCTGTTGTCTTCTGGGTATGCACGCTTATGGTTGGGGGGGTCGGCCACGGGTTTGTACTGAACGCGCAAACATTCGTCTCTGGTGTCAGCACCCCAGAAGAGAGCGCCGGGGGGTCGGCGGCGATGTACCTCTTTTCCCGGACCCTCGGCACGGCGATTGGGGTAAATGTTGGGTCATCAGTTTTCCAGAACTTTATGGCCATAAAACTACCGGAAGAGCAGTCTGCGGTAGCGCACCATGCCGAACAGTACGTTGCCACACTGCGCAGTCTACCGAGTGGCGCCCATAAGGACTCTATCTTAAGGGCCTACGCGTTTGCATTCAAGAGTGTGCATACCGTCTTTGCCGTTGTTGCTGGCTTTGGACTTCTGCTCAGCTTCTTTATACCGCGTTACAGTCTGGATCGAACCTTACCTTGTCGTCGCACGTCGCTGGATACAGATGGGGAGACCAACGTCAAAAGTTAAAGTATAGGATTGTATTAAGAGATACATACAACCTAGTCTGGGGTTCCCTATCTCAACTTGCGAATCTATATTGGAGATAAGTAGCAGACACAGACGGCTTATTGCTCATGTCCACAATAGGGGGAGACTCATAGTTGAAAGAATACTGCGGTTGTTGAGTCGCGGGCAGCTCGACGACCGCAGGGGAAACATTGCCACTGTGTACCGTCCGCTCTGTGTGATCGTGGTGATGGGCTTGGGACGCGCTATGATAATGATGGTGGTGGTGGTGTATCTGAATGACAACTGGCTTTCCTTCTTTGCATCTTCTACAAACCCCAAAAGAAGTTTTGTCGCCCGACTGTGCGGCGTATTTTGCATGGAAGGACTTCGAACGCGGCAGATGGCAAACGACGCACAAGTGCTTAGGAGACATGTCTCTGCTTGATGAAGCGAGTTGGGGGACAGATATGTTCTCGTGGCAATGGAGGACTTGTAATGTTAAATACTTGGGGTCCTCTCTCGAACGCTGGATTCTGGCGAGCAAAACAAAGGTGGTCAGGCTACACACAAATACCATGGTTTCATAACACGTCAAGTCTCTAATAGAGGTGACTAAAGTGCTCAAAGTGCTTAGGACGTAATCGATTGACTACTCTGTAGTCCTGTGACCGCTTCAATAGTCATAGGTAGGTGTGGTAAGTGATTAACGGATCCAGTGCAACCACAAATGTTCCAGTGATCCGACGTGGAAAGATTCGTAGTACTAGTCTTCAGCCTAGAATTATCACTCATAGCTTATATCGGCATAGAGATCCGGCTGATAGATGGGGGTGTCAGCCGTTTCTCATCCGACAACCTATGAGAATAGCTTACATTGATAATCACCGCCCTAAAAGGCCTCATAGAATGTACTCCGTCGCATAAAAGGGTGCGCAGCCCAGGTAATAACAGTGAAATCACGCCGTATCGTCTGTGTTCCTTGTCATGTGGTTACACGGCTGCCGTGCGACCAGGTTATTTGGTTTGCTATCGAGACAGTCCTTTCATTACAATCAAGTATCCCTTGTCCGCGCTTTAGGTTACTTGAGAACTCTCGAGCAGAAGAGGGTCTTTATATCGGACCACATAATTTGCGCTGCTCTATCTGTATCGATTAAGTTGATGGAGCAACGATCGGCCACCGAAGATGTGAGCGAATCGCTATTTAGTCTGGTGAGCCAAGACGCCAGCGGATGTCTCGAAGACACAATCAGGCTGTATGAAGCCGCTTTGATTGAAGCTCTCGACTACGACCTCTTTGCTGACGACGGTGCGGACGTCTGCCTCGCGTGGGAGGCTGCTTTACGCTCTCCCATTGTTGCGACGCTAAGTGTACATGCGATGAACTACCTGAATTCGAGCTCGACCGCGGCCGCCACGAGTGCTGCAGCCAATGCTTGGCACCTGGCCAAAGCCTTACTGGAGGTCAGAATGCCGCCAGTTGATCTGACGAGATGTCTTCAGGGCCAAAGTACACCTCCCCACGACGTTGTCCACCAATTGTTGATCCTTTGTCTATACTTCCACGGAGAGGGTAGTTGTCATTCGAATGTGACGTCTCAGGCGCCAATCAATAACGCCCTATTATAATATAAGCCGAGATGTTTTGGAGATGAAGAGCTACAGTCATTAGGATATCTTAAAGAGTGTCATTCCGTTTTCGGGCTTTTCGAACCACTCCACACCGTCTTCGAACTAGGGGAAGAAACTGTCTCGGAGAAAGCGGATGAGCTATTGTGAGTGGCCGAGGGTATCAGATATAATTCCATTGTCTGCGACACTGCACGGCTTTGGAGAGATAACAGTAGAGAAACGGCGAAAATACGAGGATGTAATATGAGGATGATGTTGCAGTTTATCTCTCCCTTTGAAGATAGATATAAGCGATATCTATAGCGATGTTAAACTTGAGTATCTCTTAATTCTGATGGAAGTGTGTTGAGATATAGACGATAAAGAGAGACCCTAATAGCTTATTTGGCGGTGGATAAGGTGAAACTTTCTTATTCCAGCAAATTATATAAACATGCATCCACATGACAGTAAGATATCGTGCAAAAAAAAAGGTTTTGTGTTTAGATGTATTAGAAACTGTATTGAATCCTCGCCGTTCTTGCCCGACTTTGCTGATGAATACGTAGTCCAGCTAGTTATCTGATGTTTATGAGCAACGTATTTTGCTTATTCTACCTCTGCTCCGTTTGTAGGCTGTCCGTTAATGGTCCTGTCGCTTTTTATATCTGTATCTTTATCCTCAAACTTTCGTTTAGATGTTCTTGTGTCCCGTGCTCGTTAATTTAGGGCTTCCGATTCTGCTTTGTGCTAGAGATAGTTGACCTGACTGATTGTAAAAAACGTGTGGCGGGTATATAAGCAGCCACTAAGAAGAGAGGAGCTTTAGGTTCAGCTCAGTCCATTCGACAAACTGGATAATAATAAGCATATAGAGCGCCTGCTTTTCCAGAAGGTCCACAAGAGCTTTAATAATAAGTATTACCAATTAGCAGGCGAACTTAAGAATAGCAGTCCAGCGTGTCTAGAAGCTCTATCGGCAGAAAAGGTTGCATCGTTTCGGCATGATAATACTATATTTATGAATATTGGTTGAAGTTGGTACGTGTCAATGTAGACAAGGACATCGAAATTGGGGCGCCGGGAAGTGTGTGGGGGACGTTATGTAATTTATTCTCTAAACGTATGATGACCTCTGCGGTCATCGTCGATAATCTCAAAAATTGCCGCAGAGCATGGCAAACTGTGCGTTGAAGTAGTCGGCCTTGCGCCGTACGCAAGGAGCAGTCGGACGGCGGCCGTGCTGTCGTTGCGCACCGCAAAGTAGATCGGAGGCTCGCCCCACTCACCCGTGATGTGTGGGTGAGCGCCGTGCTCTAAGAGCAGCCTGGCGCATTTGAGATTATTATACAGAATGGCCACGCCCAAGGGCGTATGCCAAAAGTTTTGGCGCATGCCATCCTCCTTGATTCTCCCGGAGTTTTGAAGATTGATCATAGACCGGCATGTTTGCACAACAGTCTCGCTGTTAACCGCCATCACTTTCCCCAAGAAATCTTTCGAGAAAAGTGAACCCCTCTGTCTCTTTCTGTAGGTTAAGCGTGCCTATATCGCCACAGACAGTGTGAAGTATCGTATCGCCTAGCCTGTCTCGTAAGGTGAAATCGATGTCCTTCTCAAGGAGCAGGCGGATGACGGCCTCTTTTATTGACAAGGCCGCACCAGCACCGTCTGCCCAAAGATTCATGAAGTCAATAGCGGGTGTTCTGAGGACCATATAAAAGACATAATCGCTTGTGGGGCCGCCGATACGCCCGGCAAAGTCATGTGCCGGATGAAGGGCTAATGCGTTCACTATACGTGGGCCTCTAAGACAAGCCTCGTAAAGAAGGAAAAGACGGTCTTCGGACAAGGCGACACCCATCAGACAGAGAGCTTCCACTTAAACCACGTCGCCACTCATAATAGCATTCTCTAGATCCTCTTGCGCCGTGGACGCAATTGTCGCCGTGCTGCGACCAGAAGACCACGACCCCGACAACGAGTTAACTGCGGTGTCGTCTGACCCGAAACTTCGGGCTGACATAAGAGACCGCACATTCTCATCCGATAGACGTTGGTCAATCCTGAGTGCTGAGTCTTCCGCCAGAGGTGCCGACGCGGGTCTTAGAATTTCTGACAGTATAAATTCTTGGCCTTCACTTCTGCCGACGTCGGTGGCATTGGTGGCCTCCACTAACGTGGAGGCGACGCTGTAGCTTGGAGACCAAGATGCAGCGGGAGACCGTTCTGCCAACGTTTCATCTGAGTATGTACTCGTGGGTGATGGGGGCTGGCTTACTTGCGCCGTGTTCATCGTGGCAGCTTCTGAGAAACGTAACGCCTAAAGATTATTCTCTAAGGTTTCTAGCGCATTATCTATATATCTTGTGTTCGGCTAGGTAAAACACTACATCAAGGAACGGTTACCATTAATTACGACACACTATATAATGCCGTTAAGATTAATAGAATGACTTCAACTGACTTTATATATAGCTGCTTATCTATTTGTCCAATGTCGACTCGTAACATGCTAAACACGTAAGTATCTATAGACTACTCTTCCTAGCCACTTAAATCAAATGTCCACAATATAGTTACAGTAAAACATATTACTTATTTAATTACGTATAAAACAATTAGGTCATTTTGATAAGCTATAGTAGCTTGGCTGTAACCTTTAGGAAGGGTTTAGTTAATGACTCAACATAAGAAAGGCGCTCTTAATGACATAAAGTAAGATAGCTCAAAGCAATAGCTCAATCTAGGATGTGATTGGACCCCACACCGCTCTCCTCGTCTTCTGTGGAAGCCCGCATCAATTGAAGGACCTTTTACTGTCCATTAACGAATACCTCTGCCGTTGTAGCTTTCGTTGGTATTCCGCGATTTTCGTGGCTGTGCAAGCTGAACTGCATTCTACGCTGCAGCCTCAACTTCTTGCTCTTCTGTCGCTGTTCCGACAGGAGATACTGTTTGCGGATAATCGTGTGCTGAAGCATGTCCCTTCTTTTCCGCGCATTATGAATCTCATCGCTAGTTTGAAAAAGTCGATGTCGCCATCTGGACACTATGGTTTCCGTTTGAGACTTATGTAGCCTGCAAAGGGCTCCATCTACGATGTCGTCAAGCTTAGCGCTTGCGAAGTGCACAAAGCTGGCCTTTTCAAGATCGCTGCAAATTCTCTTCCTGCATCGACCGCCAGACTGGGATTGACCTAGGCACTTCCCCAGACTGTTCAAATTTAAATACGTCACAAAGTCCGTGATTGAAAGCAATCTGGGCATAACCATAATGCTAGATACAAAGGACAGCTGTCAGTAACTGGGGCCTAAATATACAAGATTAAACCACTATATTGTTACGAGTGGGTCAGGGCAACCAACTGTGGCACAAAGCAAAAGCTTCGATAATGACAAATCCGTTATCATTGTCCCCTGTTCTTGTAAGGGTCTAGGACAAGGTCGGTGCCATTGGTCTAGCCTACTACTACGAGCATTCCAAGCTGGAGGAAAGAAGATCCATTCTGGGAAAGAGTGGTGCCCTTCTCATCTTTAAATACATGTGAGTCTTCTTCCAGAAGCTTCCATTGAGTAAGGGCCGACAAGGTTCTCATAACCTTCCACGATATTCTGTAACCTTCCAAAGTATTCCATAGCTGAGGGTCTAGCCGAAGCTTCATATCGGTCCATAGACCGTGACAGGTGATAGCAACGGTAACAGTTGTTGGGTCTTTGTCGCGAAAGTATAGGTCTTTAAACGGCTTAGTGACTTATCAAGCCCTCAACAAGGTCTTAGAGTAATTATCATTTTGATATAGCTGAAAGTACCGGGTGGTAGTAATCACAGGTTGACTACTAAAGAGGAAGTCTAATATCGAGCGGCCTCCTTCTCATCCTATATGTAAGTCCCAAATGGCCCTTTGTTTGGCTGCCGCATTCCTTAACTAAGGCCCCCGTATCTGTGGCATATGGACTCCGTCCTTCCTGGGTACGAATAACATATCATTAGCACAAGGATCTAATCTCTAATCTTAATACTACATACGTGACTTATACTATAGTTCTTCTATTCCTGAGAATTCCTGTGACCCGGCATGTAAAGGTGACGTTCCAATCGCTTAGTAATCTTGTGGGGCGTTTTTCGTTGGTTATGCCTTACGGGTTATAACCGATGCTTTGTGATTTACCTACGTAACAAGCGGTTTAGTAATAATGGATCTACCGCCCCTATTCTATATAAAGTAGTTATACCGGCTACCATTTCAACTGACTAACGCGGTTCGGCTTAATCCATATAATCAATACTAACTAAGCTACAGCGCGCTCAGACAGCAGTATAGTGAATTTCTATGCCACTAGTCGCTTATTATAGGTAGGGAAGAGAAACTATGTTACGGTCAGCTATCCGACAGTAGGGTCTGCTAACAGAAGCTGGGGATTGACACGTTATAACAGTTCACTGAGGTCGTGGTCTGAGTCGTAGGTCGTAGGCTGATAGTAGATCGGTCGTCAGAGGCTAAGGTGATCAGTCTTAGGCTCAACAAGTAATTCGCAGTGAAGGTAAGCTGAGAGTATCCTGAGGATGAATACGAAGTTGATTGCTGAAGAGCTATGGGAGTCTGACCTTGAGCCAGGCTCAGGTCATTCTATATACAAGTCCTGAACAGTTCCTTTGTCCTACTTACTGATTCCCGTCTGGGTACCAGTGAGCGCTCAGTGATTGCTGGTGAGCGCTCAGTAACTCTCGCTGAGCGCTCAGCACTCCACATCATCTGCTCAGTCTAATCTTATCGTCACGTGACTTGTATCATAGTTCTTCCGTTCCGAAGTGAGTTCCTGCTGTTCCCGTGATAAATGTTCTGTCCTAGCCGCCCGATGCCCAGGTGGGTCGGTCATTACATAAGTCCAGTTCTGAATAGTTCCCTTGTTCCGCTGGTGAAAAGTTACCCTGTTTACATGTTGGGTGATCACTTGGTTGCATGAGTGAGCGCGCTCAGCTGGTATACCCACTGATCGCCGCTCACTACTGCGCCCCACTGATCATTCTTCTTATCTTATTATCACGTGACCAGTATTATAGTTCTTCCATCCCGAGATTTCCCTTATCCAGGTTGTCCCCGTGATCCTGCATGCAAAGGTCGCGTCTTAACCGCCCTGCTCCTGGTGGGGCGTTCTTCGTTGGTTATGCCTTACATACGGGGCGTAACACCCCGCTGGACGTATCATTTCGCCGCCAAGCTGACAGCTGCCGTGATGCTCAGGCAGCTGCAGCCACCCATTCGTCACATAGCGGCGCAGATAAGCGCCGATGCACGCGAACCGCTATTTCTCTTCCGAAGGCGTGGCTGCCAAATGGCAGAGCTCTATGCTTTGGGACAGTGAACGCCGCCTGCTCATTGTCTACAATCTCGACTTCCAGTTCGCTGAGGACTAGAAACGCCGTGACCAGGATCGTGCTCTTGGCCAGAAGCTCGCCCGGACACTTTCCTGCCCCACCCCCAAACGGGAACCAGTGGTTTTGGATGCCGGCGCTGACCAACCTAGCTTTCGCATCGTCGTCAGCCGTTTTGGGTGCCGTCTTCTCTTTTGCGGGTTCGTGGTCATGGCGGCGGATCGGTCCACTCATAGGATCGTCCTCGTAAGCAAGGAACCGTTCCGCCCAGAAAGCGTCGACGGGGTGTTCTGGCACCCCTTCCACCGTCGCCCCAGTGTTCCAAAACGACTCATCCAAGCCTCCAAGCCAGCTTGACGACATCACGGGCACCTCGGGCAGAAGCACCCGTCCGTCTCGGAGCTGTACTCCGTGGAGCGACGACTTACGCCCCACTGTTCCGGCCACGTGCAGCCGGAGAACTTCACGATACACGGAATTGAGAAGTGGGGCCTTTATAAGCAAGCCCACATCGAGCTGTGGCTGTTTACCGGGCAGTATGCCCAACTCACTACGGATGCGGCTAGTGAGGCTGGCGTCGCGAAGAATGTGTAAGACCATCCAGATGGCCGCCGGTACCGTGTTGGCAGTTCCTCTAGAAGACAATGTGGAGTCAGCAAATAGCTCAATCAATTAGCGGAAAGACGACGTTACACAAACAGGTAGCCTAGCATGACGCTCGCGATTCCAGCTTCCGAGAAGCCCAGCGCCTCATGCCGTCTAACCATATCCCGCACGTATGGCGTCCCGTAGGATGTATCCTCTGTTGTGCTGGGGAAAGATGAAGCAGGCGAGCCCTGCGCACCTCGCCAGTTGATGAAGTTGCGTATCATCCTGTCCCGCGTTGCGTAGTGAGAACGAAAGAGCAGCTGTGGCGACTGGCGTGATATGACAGGAAAGGCGTCATAGAACGCCCAAAAATCGGCGCATAGCGAAGGGCAAGCTTCGAACATCTGGTTGCCGTACAGCGCCTCGACCTCCGCACGGAAGATAGTATCCCGTAGGAAGTTGTATAGGTCCGGTATGTGTATTGACTCGTGACGATTTGTATCTCGTGGCCAGACAGACTGTCGGAAGATGTCGGCGTACTGGTGCATCGTTTGTCTTAGGTTGTGGCCGCTGAGGTACTTGGCAAAGTCCTTCCGCTGGTGCTCCATTATACGCCTGGACGGATCTGAATGGTGCGTGTGATATCTAGTGTCGATTCTGGTTTGTTCAAAGTGCGAGATTCCTATGTGGTCGAAGACGGCCGCATCCTCATCGGGCAGTCCGAAAAATATCTGGAGGGAGTCTAAAAGGCTGGGCGCAGGCAGCAGGTTATCATCAGATTTCCTGAATATTGCTTGGATGTTCTCTCCCGGCAAGACATAATACATCGGGAGGATAGATGATAGAGTGATGATTTTGCCCTGAAACTGACGTCTGCGCCCGGTTAGCAGACCCCTCCATCACGGCTGGGTGGGTGGTATATGCATACTGCAGGCTTCTCAAAAATGACTCTGTGTTGAAAACAATAGCCGCGAGATGACTGATTCCTGGTATCAGGTAAGGCGGCTTCACGGGCTGGGGTGGCAGAGGAGCTCGGAACGAAGCCCGGCGAAGCGTCAGCAGGTACGCAGAGATGACTAAAAGGAAGCAGACGAAGGCCACTGCTAAGATTTCCATGTTCGATAGACGCGGCGAGCCAGAGTCGTATGAGGAGAAGGAGAACCGCAGCGCAGTTGTCCTAATGTGAGATAGGATACAGCAGGTAGAATGATGTGTAGTCATTTCAAGCGTGTGTCAATCTGAGCACTAACCATTTCCTTGCTTGTTTTAAGGCTCGACGGGTCCTTACGTTGCAACATTTCAAAACACGATCAGGTGGTGAGCGTGGACTAGGATTTCCTAGTAACACACATAACGTCATAAATCCACCTAACTATTTAGTTCGGTACCTAGATAAGCGTTGGTTAGGTACCGTGTTTTGCTGCCTGACGCTCATTTGAATATTAAAAAATGCGTTGTTATATCTAGATATAACAGCTAGACATTTTCACTTAGCTTACGCAACATAACTAAACCCCACAAACTTGTCCTTTGGGCGCTAGATCGTCTTGGGAAATGCCGCCGCCATGTCCACACAGATTACGGCTGCAACACGCGTACGATAGTGGAACTTCAGTACAGCCACTCCACATCACATTCACGGCCTCAGCTAGGTTCTCCCCCTGGTTGACCACTTGGTGGTATGTCCCCGGAAGAGTGACCACTAGTTCTCCTTCCCGGCAAGTCGTTTCCGTAAACTTAATACCCCACTCGCGGAGAACCTCATTCGTGAAGAGTGCATTAGTGTGACGTACGAATTGTGAACATTCCGACCTCGCATAATGATGTTTGGCAGATTTTCTCTGCCGCTGAAAAGTCTCGCGGCATCTGCTTTCAAAGGCCCTCACATTGTCGGGCTCTGGAGTGATAAACAGCCATTGCTTGGGCGCCCCCCATCGCACCATGTTGACTGACGGCACGGCGAGGTCTTCGATATGCATGCCGCTCCCGGTGAACGCGTCTTGCGAGTAGTAGAGATACGACGTCGTAATACCCGGTTTGACGCTATCCACAAAGAGGTCCTCCAATTGAGAGCCGCAGGACAACAGCGGCGATGGCTTGCTATGTAAACATGACCAGTCGCCAACATAGTAGCGACCAGGCTCAGGTCTGCATCTCCTTAGAGCCTTTGATGAAAAGAGATCGTTATCGACCACTGTAGGCGACTGTTGTCAGATTAGAGGTAGTAAAAGAATAGTGAGGTATTGTCTTGTTCTTCTATGTGTTCAATAATAAAAGATCTTCTACTATTTATGTCCAGAGTGAGGGCTTTTACCCTTATCCATAGAGTTTGGCATAACCATAGAAAACTCTTCTCAGCTCCTCTCAAGGTCGCATAGTGGCGGACACCTTTCATAGTGAGTGACACCTCTCAAGGTTATCATGGCCAATTTGACAGAAACAGCCTGCTACTGCATTTGTAAATATTGATGAAATATCGTATAAGAGGATGATTTAGTTAATGCAACACTTAATGACATTAATCGTAGCTCACATGCTGAAATCAGTCCACATCTCTTGCGCTGATGTCTCTCTACATTGAAACGGGTACTGGCAATCCCAAAAACAACCCTCAAACCGTGCAGGTCGCCCACGACGCATACTGCCTCGTTCGTAACTGACAACATCAAAGCATTTTGCGCGTCGATTCACACAGCTATAATGTCCATCGTCGAGGCATCGGTTGGTTATGGAAAATCTATACTTCTTTAAACACACGTGACAAGTCCATTCTAGGATTGGTGGCGCCATACCGATGGTGCATAGTAGCCGCCGAGGTTATATAGCTAAATAGTATTCAGCTGCATAGAACGTATTAGTATAACTTTCAAGTCAGCCTGATGTTAAAGGCTTCTTAATGTCCCGGGTTGTTAATAATGTGGTGACAAACTATGAGCCCATGACTTATCACTTGTGTTAAAAGGGACATAACGACAACGCACAGTTATTTCTTATTTGGACAGCCAAATCGTTAAGGCTATTTAAAGCCTACTACTATGGTCTTTGAAAAATGTTATGACCTACCCGTGGTTACGAATTGTCGAAGGCAATCCGCCAACTGCAGTCATCAGCCTGCCTCCTACACTGCAGCGTGCCGAGACCCCTTCTATAGTGAGCATCGTTCGCCACACAGCAGACTCACAGCAGCGTCAGGGCATATACTCGTTGTTCGGCCGGAGAAAGGGCGTGGTTCTGAACGAGGTCAATCTCCAATGTAGCCCCATAGCTGAAGGCCAATGCAGCCCGCATTACAGACATGATTGGTACACAGTGAGCTGTGACAGCACCAGCGGGCTACTTAGTCGGTGGACGACCGCCCTGAGCGATGTGATCTGCTTCTTCGCGCATGATGCTGTGTCTGCCCGCAACAGGCTCTCTCTATGGATGCAGGAATGCAGCCGCTTAGAGCTGGTGTTCCGCCCGCAGTAGCCGTCGTACTGGATGACGCCGGGAATAATGTCGAGTTGGAACGACTCCAAACCCTCCTCAAGGAGGATTCATCATCGTCCTTCTTTCACTCGGTAGCCGTACACTCGGTCCATGAGTGTAGCGGAAGGCTGCCTAATAGCGTTTTTGACCGAATGAAAGAGGTCCGGGCGATGCGAGCCGCAAGACATCTCTTATGGGACTGGTATACTATGTTCAAGTTGTCTCGTGGCCTTCTACGGCAGCTGACAAGTCGATCTCCGTCGCCTCTGCACAAGACGGGTATAAACTACGTCACTGCCCTCGATCTTGAACGCACACCACAGCCCCTGCAAGAGGCAAATAAGTGGCTCGCTGATGCCTGGTGTTCTTGGGTAGAGCAGGCCACATCAGAGGACGAGGTTCTTCAAATGAGATTATCAATACTAGCTCACGCCATCGCAATAGATGCCGCAACGTTGTATAAGGGTGAGTAGACATGCCATGAATCTCAATGGCGACTTCTAACTACGCAACGCAGGCTTCTGCACGAAGGTCGTTTACGACAAGCTGCATCGAGGTATCGTGACGGAAGCACTCCGCCGCCAGCGAGTCGTCCCCACAGCTCACGGCATAGCTGAAGTTTCCTCCCGTGTTTACAAGATAGCAGAGACCACTCTGGATCACACGCCGCGACACTATGAAACCTCTCGTGTTGAGCTATTAAGAGGGCATCAGCCCAATCTTGCCAACTTTCGCTCCTCTCAACTCTGTCTTTTGTGCTTCGTCAGGCCGGCGGACATCTTCCTGCCATGTGAATGTGCTGTATGCGAGACATGCTGCCGAATATATGGTCGTCAGTCGATGGGAACGGTAACGGCTTTTGATCAATGCATTTAGTGTGGCATGTTATTTGCTAGTGGCTGCGCTATCCGCCTGAAGCCCATCACGGCCGGCTATAGGGTTCTGGCCTTGGACGGTGTTGGAGTGAAAGGCATCATACAGCTACTGGTCTTAGAAAACATACAGAGGCTTACGAAGCTGCCGATCCGCGTCTTCTTTGACCTGGCCATCGGCACCAGCGTCGGTAGGTCGACCCACCCACCCGCTACTGTCCACTTATTGCGCCCGCGAATCGTCAACGAGCTAACCACGAGTAGGAGGCATTCATGCGCTGTCTATTGGTGTCATGCAATGGCCTCTTGATAGATGCAAAAAGATCTTTGTGGAGGTGGCAAAAAAGATATTCCCAAAGGCGACAACGACGGCTGGCCGATGGTGCCAGAAGATGGCTCAGCTGCTCCGCTTTGTTTTTAAAGATGGCATCTATAGCCCGAGTGGACCGGTGTTGCAGTCCATCGTGGGAGACGCCAGACTACGCGGGCCACGAGCGTCTTTGTACGAAACGAAGCCATATGAACAAATGAGTGTGGCCGTGACGACCATAGAGTCCAAGACTAGCGCGTCCAGGCTTTTAACAACATACATGGGTCCAGTGACCTACGATAACAACGGCAAACTGGCAAGTGATATACTTGTGCGAGAAGCGTAAGTCTGCTGAGGCCTTATGGAGGCATGCTTTGTTGACATGTTTAAACAGGGCTGAAACCACGTCCGCAGCACCCTGGTGAGTCGCAGGCTAGGAAGTGGCATCAGCCTGAGAAAGGCTGACAGTTCATAGCCTATTCCCAGCTAAGCGTGTCGGAGGCTGTGTCCTTTACAATGGCATAGACATTCCTCTGCCGCACGTCCAGTCTGAAGTTCGTCGCCTATTTCCCACAAAGGAGTCGCCAGACTACATCCTTTCGCTCGGATGTGGGGCTGCGACTGCTGCACCCAATACAAGGCTCGGATGCCTATCACGTCTCACTCATCATCAATTGAACGGCATGTCTGGGCATCAGCAATATGCAAAGCTTTGTGTGACAGACGGCCACTCGAAGATCGTGCGAGTCGACCCTGTTCTCGCGATGGAGGAAGTCGCATTGGATGATTCAAGCGCCGTTAGGCGGCTTATATCGCAGCTGAAGCGACAGCTTGGCATTGATGCAGAGCTCTGGGCGAAGATGAGACAGACGTCTTTTGCCATGATCTCAGCTCGATTCTATTTTCAGCTCCAGAACACACCAAATGTCGTTGGACGGCATAGAGAGGTCCGCTGCGAGGGCACCGTAGCGTGTATATATGAAGACGACGCGGCAATTATGAAGATACTTACTGCTGAGTATCGCGGCCTTATGGTTCTAGTTGACGGCAAGGAGTACGGCTTGCTTCCTCGAGGACGGGCAGAAGTCACTTTCCGGGTTTCATCGTGGAGCCGGCGCATCGATATCCGTGTCAAGCACAATGAGAAGTCGGCCTCCATTACGGGGTTTCCCGCGTCAATAGAGGAGATATACTCCACGCAACAGCACCAACCTCTACAACTATACGTGGTGCAAGAGCCAGTAAAGGACTGTTTGAGGAAGGCGAAACGTCAACGACCGGCACAAAGCCGGATGACTCTGCGCAAAAGAAGACGCGTCGCCAGCTAGGATAGTGTCACGACCCGTAAGGCATGACCAACGAAGAACGCCCGACTAGGGAGCAGGGTGGTTAAGACGCAACCTTGTATACAGGATCACGGGGATAAAAGGGAACTCTCGGGACGGAAAGAACTATGGTATAAGTCACGTGAGGATATACTGAGCGCTCAGTGATCACCGGTGAGCGCTCACTAAGCGCTCACCAGTACCCTACAAGTGATCAGTGGGACTGTTCACCAACGGAACAAGGGAACGGTTCAGAACTAGACTTATATATAGGATGGGCTCGGCCTCGTTCGAGTTCAGACTTCCATAGATCTTCAGCAATCAACTTTGTGATTTTCTCTATATAGTTTCAGCTATCCTAAGTGACGATTACTCTACGACGTTGTTGAGGACTTGACTGATCACTAAGCCCTTTGAGATCTACGATTCACTCAACTACAGACCTACGACTGTTATCAGTTTGTCATTGCCTAACTTACTACGACACAAACCCTACTGTCAGTTAGCTGGCCGTAATAGATGGAGTTCGTACAAGCCTGTCCGAAGCCTGCGTCGAGGTAGTTGCTAGAAATCAAGCATGCGTAGAAATAGAAGAAACACGACACCGCCCAGTGTTTTGCTTATGTTTCCTAGAGCCTTAGTATAGCGGATCTTTACATTTAAAAGATGTCGTGGGAGTTTGCCATAGTTAGAGAGAACATGTCAAATTGGCCATGATAACCTTGAGAGGTGTCAGTCACTATGAAAGGTGTCCGCCACTATGCGACCTTGAGAGGAGCTGAGAAGAGTTTTCTATGGTTATGCCAAACTCTATGGATAAGGGTAAAAGCCCTCACTCTGGACATAAATAGTAGAAGATCTTTTATTATTGAACACACACAAGAACAAGACAATACCTCACTATTCTTTTACTACCTCTAATCTGACAGAACAAAAGAGAGAAAGGGACAACATTGCAACACGAAGTGTCACATACCCTGCCATCTCTATGCGTATCAATCTATTGAAATCCGAGCCCAATTCCCCATAATATTTTAATAGTATCCAACGCGAAGATAAAAACCCCGCCTGTCTGCCTGCTTGAGATAATTATTTAAGTGAAATAATAAGTAGCGAGTGACTTCAAAATATAGACTATTAGTCGCAAACGCTGATCATCTATGCTGCTTACATCTCAATATATCAATTACAAAGACTACATTCAGCTAAGATAAATCCTTAAGTTTATTATGAAGCTAGTTTTGGGACGTTTCATATTTAAAACACTTCATATTAAGCCTCTTAGCTAGTGTGTATAGACGAGATAAAGGAGCAAAAGTGTAAAGATAAATAAAGATGATATCTAATCCGTATCATTTAATAGTACTACAAGCTATGCCCAAAACAACAGCGCTAAAAAAAATAAGAAATAGGGCCCCATTAATAGCGAGACCGCATGAACATCTACATTTCCACTGAATTCTATCCTTATCCGTAGCTTGCAATGCCTCCTGCAAGAGTTGCTTCGATGCTATAATGTCGCTCATCATTTCATCAAACAACCTCTCCATATGACAACACATATCTAATAGTAGAAGGGTAGTGTAAGGCTATAGAAACGTCCACTGCGATAGCAAATAGGACGGAGAACAGCTGTTTTATATACGAGTTTGGTGATTATTCACTTGAATCAACTTAAGATGAATAGGAGATTATCGATGTATACGCTGGCGCATGACTCACACTATATAATTATCTTACACATAGCGTCAGTCGGCTTAAAATTGTGACTAGTAGACATACCGCAGAAGTACGTGCCATAACTGATTAATGATGACTATGTGTATTTTCTTTTTCTTATTTCCAAAATAGATGAAATCTACGGTTAATAGCGCACTGATGATTAGCATCCGGTCGCTGCTGGGTGATTGCATTATGACTAAAATTCAGCGTTATCTAATCTTAGTGTATGTCCGGCACGAGCGGGTGCCCTATACCGACTCGAGCGGCCAAGACTGTCCTACTTAAACCACCTAAGTCGCGCTGAAACTTGGTAACCGACAATGCATCTGCCCTTCATTACTGCTATCCTATTCGTTACACTTGCACTGTCTTTATCTGATAAAGAGGACGACGATGCCGACGAGAATGAATGCCGGAGAGGTCCGGCCATGCAAATGGGGAGCGTCGCATATTTCGAAACCTCTAAACTCGCGGAAGCCTGCCCTGAGGCACATGTGTACTTCTTAGACGCCCAAAACGAGGTTGTCAGCTCCCAGCACGTCAACATCACTAACTCGGCCACCGCGTGTGATACCAACCTGCTGCAGGCGATGTCTCTACCGGCCGGCCTCACCTCAGCCTATGCAAAAGTGACATTCTTATGCGGCGGTGATGACGAGCCCCAGTGCCAGATGATCAGACTGTTGCCGCAGATAGAGACGGACTCAACTGGTCCCTCAACCGGTCCCTCTTCCCTGCAAATGTCCCGTACGTGTATGAATCTGGTCGGTTCAGCAACGAACCCGGCAACGGATCCGGCGACGGATATTGCGACCCACCCGGCGACCCACCCGGCGACCAACGCGGCTTCTTCCGTGCTTCCATCATCGCCAGCCGATTCGGCAAGTGGGGTGGCGGGTGCACTTACCTCCAGCTACCCCCCGCTCGGCGGCACGCCGACAGAGACCTCTCAGCCCTCGGCGGAAACTGCCACAGACCGGTGGCTTTCAACAGTCCCAGGTGGCTCTCTTCACACAGCTGCCCCCACGGACGAAAATGGCCCTCCGCCTGCGTCCGCTACTCAGGTATCCTCTGTCGCTACTTTGGACGGCACTACTACGGGACTTTCTTCCGTGGCTTCGTCTACAACGCCGTTTGAGAGTCCATCTGGAGCTTCATCCGGAGTGCCCTTGGATGAACCCACAAGCGCGCTATCCAGTTTCTCTGCAGGAGCCACAGACGGGACGGGCACCAATACTGGTGTACCATCTGCCGGGCCATCAGATGGTTTGCAGATTCCAACTGGCATGACCACGTTCATCACATCCACTATTCCAGGGATGAGTGACGCGCCCCGCTGCACGTGTCAGGCTTAATTGTTTTCGCTGGAGATAGTGCTGTATTCTATTATAAGCTTAGAGAAAATTGTTTTTAAATATCATTACTATGCTCCAGTATAGCTCCTATCATTTTGTGAAAGAAAGGTAATAACGCATGCGTAAAGACATACTAATACTGAAGGTTGTCTGCAAAAGAATTGGCCCGGTTATTATCCTCTCTATTCCGTCTTGTGCAGCTAGACTGCAGTGAGAGTCCGCCCCGGTAATATCCGCCTTTCCTCCAATTCATCTTGAATACAACACCGCCATTGGCCCAAACAGCGGCTTGGCTTCTATTGATTGGCTGCTTCTCCGCACTAAGCGAGATAACCTGCTGCGTTTATCTCAGTTCATACTCCTCCATTTATTTGACCCGCGACGTTGTGGCTGGAGGTGATGCGTTGTTGGGGGATCTATAGCTCCCGTATTTCCACGTTCCTCTCCTCTACCTCGGCTGAATCAGTACTTGGCAAGCTTTGGCGATAGGATGGGCGATCCCACCCTCCTCTACCGTGCCTATGGCATACACAATGAAGACCTTGTCGGTAGGGCTGGGCATTTTTCCGTACGAATTTTCTTTGTGTGAAGTTGCACGGTTTGCCGCTGCTAAGTAGGTTGCGAATAGACGCTTTCTGCGATGCTGTGTATTTCGCGCACGGCAGGCGAGGGTGCAAGCGGCGTTCTTGATCCAGCTTGGGCCTTAGCGGTAGGTTCCAATGGGCCGTAGTAGGGTCCTCGCTCGGTCTTTGCCGCGAACCGCTCGCTTTGGGCGTCTTAGCAAGAAACCTGTCGAGTCCTAAATCGTGTAAAGTCGGCAGAGATACCTTAGGCTTCCCGCTGGTATACTGCGGTTGGTCTCTTCCCAAAGGGACAAGCTGTGGCGATAGGATGGGAGGCAGGTTACGTCTCAAGAATATACAGCAGGCGAGCGACGTTTCTGACTGCATACGATTGCCTGTGGATCCTTCCTCTCGGCCAGTGCCGTCGAGGGTTGTGTGGTGACCTTGGGGAGGGACTCCACGAGCGTGCAGGGCCGCAATATCCCCAGTGCGGCTTTCGCCATCTATGACCGCCAACATAGCAAAACTAATGAAAAGAGGTAAAGGACTCGGCAACTATATTGAGCGATAGAATCGGAGGTCAGCTTATGGCCTGATGCCGTAAAATAATATATGGATAGATGCTGCTCTTCACTAATTCTTCGCAATGTTACCAACACCATCTTTCCTCCTTCGTTGACGAGGGCCGGCCCCATGAGCCAACGTTGAAAGGCCAATACTGGTTAGTTAGCTAGGTCGGGCCTCATTCATCACCGAGGCCCACCTTCCCGGTTGGCTCCGCTGCGGTTCGTCCCCTAATAATACAAACCAATACATCATTTCACTCCACGCGCACGTTTGTCAGTCGCCAGGTAACAACGGGGAAGCTTCCGGCAAGACTGTGGAAAGTATCTCTGACGTATATCTTTTATAACTAACTACTAATAGACTAATCCCATGATCAGCAACCCCGTCGCTCACAAACATATACACTGGAGAATGGCCCACATGCACGTCCAAGCGACCGCACCCACCGAAAGCCATTGAGCAATACCCGGCTGGAGCGTTACGTTCGCGCCAAAAACGGATAACGCCTTACCGGCCAGCGGCGGAAGAGAGAAACAGATAGCCATGCAAGCCACGGCAGCACACCCCACAATGCAGAGAAGAGCAACCGTCAAGATGCGAGGAATACACAGCAGTAATAGACCCTGCGGGAGGGTAATCGATATTACGACGGCCGTACATGTGCCGACTAGGACAAACGACAAAAGCCAGTATGGGGCAATGCCCACCCTGCTGAGCGCGTTGAGATCCGCGCTGTCCATTTCCAACAGCACGTCCTCCGGCAAACCGGGCACAACCAGCCGGGCCGCCTGCCACAGATCCTCCAGCACTGTGATCCGGAACGTCTGCGACATACTCAGCTCTCCGTACGGCACGAACTCGGTCGTGTCGTTTGGGTACCCTAGCTGCCAGACGCCCCGGGTTTGGAGACAGAAGTAGACGGGAACGGCATCGCTCCACCCGTTCAGCCCATCCATAAGCTCCGCGGCGCCCGTGCTGATGGCGTTATCCACCGACGCGACCACAGTGGCCACGTGTGCCCCAGCTTTAGTGGCGATGGATTTCAGGGGATCGGGAATATCGTCGGGAATAGTCAGCCGTCGCCGGCTTGGCTCTCTATTAAAGACATCAAATGCGTCGCTCACGTTCTTCACCAGGTTTGTTGTCGTCACCTGCTGACATGTTAGACAGGCCGAGGCGGCGCCCAAGAGCTTTGGTTGGCAAGGGTCCTCACGTTCAATAAGGAGCAATGCTGATCAGTATCCCAGCCAGGCGTAACGTAGAAGAGGAACAGAAGTAGGGAGCACACCCACACAGTGACGTTTAGGCTGTTTAGCCAGCGCATGTTCACGGTCTTTATTGTTGATTTTCGCATCTATATATAGTTCAGGATAAAGTCATCCGCACGCGCGTGACTCAGTTAACTCTAAGAGGGGCAGTGTGTTGGGTGTCTCGGTTTTCCTTGCCTTCTAGAACGCGCTCAGCGATTGATATATAAGTATGAGGCGGACTACCGCACAAGTGTGTCAAGACGCCCTCTCAAGTACCTCAATAGTTTCCTGCGGGTGTCCTTGTCGGGCGTCGGCTCGCTCGCCGTCAACTGCTCGCACACCAGGCATTTCGCGTGTCGATTGTACGTGCCTAGGTAGACTGTATGAGATGATTTGCCTTATTTTGAAGATTGGCATCCAACTTACAGTACCCACAGATAAGGCTCTGACAACATGATAGCGTCAGAGCAAACATGGCACGTTGGGAGCATAGCGAGCAGCGTAGGTCGACCGGGGTCGGAACCGGGCTTGATTCATTCATAGTGATAAAGCACGGTAAGAAGAGTAAGTGAATACGAATGAAATTGTCAGCATTGACCCGGTTATAAGGCAATGGAACGGGCGGCTCGATCTATTAATTTTCTACGATCGACTCTTGAGGTAGTGGCTGTTAGCTTCTCGTTATACATATGTCACATAACGGCAACCTTAGGTCACTCCTGATCTAAAGGCATATACGCTTGCTGCCCCATAGTTCGCATCAATGTTTGTCACGACTGTCATGAGTCTTTCCAGTCAATCCTATTCACTCTCGCTATTATCATACATATTCTCCTTTATTAAGCTGGAAACCTGTATGAAGAGCAATGAGGTGGTCACGAGAACTATGATGACAGAATACAGTAGCGTAAGAATGAAAGAAGCTGTCTCTCAAAGTCCCTCAATAGAATTTCACAACACACCTTTGCATATATGATATATCGCGCAGCGTTCCTTTCCATATGGCTCTTTCAGTATAGCTCTCATTAGTGAGCAGTGCACATTTCTGCCCCATTGTCCAGCATCATTCTGGTCAAGCCATATTTGCACCTCAAATGCAAATAAAGACAACCACCCGAGTACCTCTAGGTGTGTCGAAGCGCCTTGTGTTGATTCACGTAGAGCACCGCGTCGAACATGAGTATGAGAAACTCACGGAGCGCTCTGTTGATGAGCCTTGCCTGGTTCGACACCGTCGCAGCAAGGAACTCGCGGTTTGCCGGTTGACGTGGCTGCAAGGCGTTGATGGGATTGGACGCATTGCCCACAGGAATGTCGCCGCAATACACAGCATCTTCCAGCAATCCCGGGTCGCTTTCCTCATACACGAACAGCTCGAGGTCGGCCTGCAAGAGCTTGCGATGATAACTGAGATCCATATCGCTTCCGCCTTGTCGCAGGTGAGCAGATCGAGTGGCCATCCTCGGCTTTACGGGCGGTACTGAGCTGTGTGCTAGGTCGTTGACGCCATTCACCATCTGGTGGCTGAGAAGATCCGGTTCCCCATAGAGTCTATCCGCGTCTCGCGTTGTGGCGTTGTTAAGATAGGTGCTTTGCGACGAGTTTCATCGAGTTTCTAGAAGTTGTGTCTAAAGCGCACAGTGCTGAACATTTGTTTTCAACCGGCCGTCGATGTCGTAGCCGATGCCGAGCAATATTGGTCTAGAGTATACGGCAATATTATTCGTTCCATCCGGTCACAGCTACAGCGGCTGCCCCTCAGTTTCGTTGCGCGAGAATTCCTACTGACACACCATGAGGAGACGCTGCCCGACAGACAGGTACGCTATGTTGACCGACTGTTACTTCGGATTCCACTGACAGAACCGTCAGCATCGGTTTTTGAAAAGATCTAACGGGCCTAACGGCCTGCTCGCCCTGATTGCGCAAACGTTAGATGCAAAGGAGGTCGCCATGATCGACCGGACGCCAGATGACCCGGTGCCCTGTGATTTAGTCACTAGAATGTACGGTAGAACGCGTCGGGAGCAGCCATCTGTTATGCAAAGAAATAACGAGGAAAGCGTGGACGTCCGCTATTAGACTACAAGACAGCAATTAGCGAAAAGATGCCGTCTTCGAGAAACACGTCCCATATCGGTGATCTCAGTTCCGTGACAGCCATGCTCGTTTCTACAGGGTTCCTCAGACCCGGAAATACATGCTGAAAACATCCTTCCCATTGGCGCATAACCTCCTTGCAGGTCCATTGCAGCTGGCTTATCGCAAGACAACCTGGCTCGTTCGTTCCGACCATGTATGTCAAGTGCTCTCGGCATGCTGTTGCGCACAACTGCCATTTCTCTATAAATGAGACGATGCCATCCTTCTCCGGGATGTATGGTAGGGCCGGTAAAGGCAACTTGACAACATCTGTCTCGTTGTTGTTCCCAATATGTGATGTTTCTGGCTTCTTGTGTTTTGCCCGCCAAGATCCAGGTTGCGACCCGGAGAATAACGACGAGTATCTGGACAGGCGGATTTTGGGTATGGGAAAGTCCATGTCGATTGCCTCTGTACGTGGGACGCTTCTAGAAAGGCTGCTTGCTTGATAGAATCCAGACACGCCAACGTAGTACGCAAGAACAAATGTGAACGAGATGTGACTATGGGAAAATTAAAAGTGCCTCAACGCGGAAGGCGGCCTTAAGTTCTGAATACGCTGACTGATTCCCCTGTCAGGTGAAAGGTGCTGCTTGGCAGTGACCATCGCACGCACCCGGAACGACCATACGTTTCCGTAAGGTGTGCAGCGGGTGCGATGACATAAGAGCGTTCAGAAGGCGACAGTATGGACTAGGGAATTTCATTCGTTCAGCAGCGGCGGAGTATAACATGCCGCATTTTCCCATTACGAAGTCTAACAGCTACTGACCTAACCACTTTAGTTCTACTAAGACAAGTAAAGGCCGCCGCCTGTACATCCAACTCAAGGTGATCACGAGAAATGAATTCATGGAATGACTCGGAATGTCTCTCATATCGCTACCGCATGAGACCATGTGCCCCATTTCGTGAAGGTCGCAATGAGGCTAGATTCTCTAGGTTTATTCCAATTAATGGGAAACAGTGAGCCGCGATCCTAGACTGATCATGAGGTTATTAGAGCTCGTGCCGCTCGGGGTTCATCCATAAATCCTGTCTCCTCTGTAGTTGTTGGTTGTTGATAGGGGCACGAGAATGCCGCACAACGGGCCGCAGTCCACACCTCTAGTCCAAAGCTGAGTTATGATCCGTCGCTCTGTCTCCCCGGGGCCTACATTGGGTTGGTTGCCGTGTGAACGACACGCGGGACTTGAAAGGCAACGTCCGTCGTCTCTTCATCCGACCGCTCACCCAGAAAAGAACTCCCGCCTGCACCCCAGTGTCACTCAGTGGCTATTCTGAAGTGAATCAGGGCATGAATCGCCAGAAAGCTCTCACTCATTTAGCAGCTCCGGATGATATGCTTCAGATCCACCGTGTTTTTGGCTAGTGGGGTGCAGGAGTGGCTTGTAATACAACTCCAGCACTTCTTCGGCCGTTCGAGCCGTCCAGCGAGATTGAGGTCTGGGAATTAGGAGGCGCTGCGCCAAGTCAGCAACCGCCTCAATAGTGAAATAAGAAAACAAACCCTAGTTATAGCAAGAAGCGGACTGGACAAAGGAAGTGGAGTAAAGGCCTCCGGCATTTCTGTATCCGTAACACAAAATTGTACGGCTGTATTGCGGTCCACTGCGTGGCCGTCAACACATGGAAACTGGAACTTTCTTTCCCCTGTTAGATCTAAGGCCTTATATCAAGATTCCCTGACACATACCTCATAATAGCACATAGCAGGCGATTGGAATTGTTGCGAGGGGGCCAGCACGACCTGGCTGGGCGAAACTCCTCGCCTTGACGAACCACTAGTTCCCGGATAATGCAGCCAGCAGACCAAAGGTCAATTTCTGAGCCGTACCGAATGCTGTTATCCTGCGATTCAAACGCATCTGCCACCAATAGTTCTGGAGCCCGGTAGTATAACGTGCATACCTACCAAGGTGTTACACTGTGAGAAAGCACCACGAGGGACTAACTGTAGGAGGGTCTATAGACTTACCAGTGGAGTTCTCGGCTCAGAGCCACTAGCGCAGTAAGACAGACCAAAGTCGCAGATCTTCACGCAGTCGCCCTCAGAAACCAAGATGTTGTCGGGCTTAAGATCGCGGTGGACGATCCCAATGTCGTGTAGAAAGCGTAGACCCAGCAGAATCTGATCGGAATACGAAACCACAAGGGAGAAGCCAGGCGAGGAACGCTGTAGACGCTGTCTCAGGGTTTCTCTTACGAACGGCAAGTCTATAATAAGCTCGTTTTGGGTGTACTGGACGGCGAGGAGATGGATGCAGTTTTTGCGGGCTTCAGGAGGATAATTCCGGATTCGTCGGAGGCAGCCGATTTCCCTGAGACTCTCCGGCGATAGCCCGCCGGATCCCGAAAGAGGCATATGTTTCCGCGCGACAGGCTGACCCTTCACCTTGTAAACAATGCCATAGGAGCCGGACCCCAGCCTCGTAATAGAGTTGGGTTCCATTCTCAGCCGACGAGTTGTGCTCGATTAATCCGTTCGATCTGGCTGTAGTGCGCATATATATAAAGACACGCCGCGGTGCTGCTAAGATTTTAGGGCAATTAAAAATAGAGTGAAATAATACAATTTAGAAAACACTACGTGTTGCTATTCCACGTACTTAAACTCTCATATAAGTAGTTTAGATGTTAATGAATGACTAGTTTGTCTTTTCGCCCCATTTAGTAACAATAAGTCATTACTATTCAACCAAACAGCATGGATCTCCTCATCAACGGTACCACTGGCCATACAGAGGCTCAAATCGACCTAAGCTTCCGTCGCAATCCCAAAGTTCAACGTAGTCACTCTCAACCTCGGTTCTGAGAATGCCCACGTCGCTCACTGCAGAGTTTCTATGCCGCTTGTGAGCTGATACCATGCAAGGTCGCCGAGACACTATCTCCCAGTCGTTGGTTTCTATAGGCACATCCAAAATTGCGGCAACTCCTACAATGCCTTCATACAGTTCAATACCCCATATCTGTAGAAGCTCGTCTTGATGGTCGACATATGTCCTTGACGTGGCATGGGGACCTTCCGCAATTGAGGAAGAGAGCTGCAGGGCTCTGACATCGGCTAGCCAGCGAGATAAGGCCTGCACTTCCTTTAGAGCAATATGGGCAAGTTCTGGTTCTGTATTGGAGCCCATACAAAGCAGTAGGACGTCTTTTGATCTTTCTAAAGATTCACGAAGGCTGGGAAGTGCAGCTTTTGAGTCTTCATTAAGCGACACGATCAAACCAGCAATCTCGAGATCAAGAGAAGACATCCTTTTGGCGCAACAACGATAACGATCCGACAGCAAGTCAAAGTTGAGCTCTCTTCAGACAGTATATACAAGTCAAAAAGAGGCCTCCTACTTTTCTACTCATAAGAGTATTGGTATCGCTGACTCAATACTCTTTGTCAATACCATATGTAACTCCCTAGTGACGGCATTGACGGTATTTATAAACAGGTAAGACACATAATAGAACGTAAATTGGATACGCTCTATAGTTGCGACATTTAAATACAAGCGTTATATCTCCTTAATCTTCATCATCCGCGCGAGTCAACACAGTCTACCTACTACTAATTACATCATAGTACCGCTGACCAAACAATACGCAAACCTTTCTTGACCAATTAATACTGCTCGTCTTTGCTTGGCTGAGGCTGTAGGTGCTTCGCCCTATAAAGCGAAAGTTGCAGGTAAGTACTTAAAGGCGTGGGAATCAACTGTCTCTGTTAAGTAAAATGGCTGTGCGTTCTCTGCTCATTATATTGTCCGTAATCATACTGTTGAGCATTGCAGACTGTGTGATACGCTACGTGCTTCCCTTGTTTAAGTTCTGGGCTTTTGTAGCCGTGATTATGGCGGCGTGGGAAGGCTCTAGCTTGGTGGCGGTGAGATCCGCCTTGGCACAGCCGTTGATGAAGTATTTCACCGATGCTGTGCAGTTACAGGTCACACAACGCGCTCTTCAAAGCTTTTCGAATGCCCTTAATATGTGGTTTAACGAGGTATGGAGACGAGACACTGAAAACAGCACGCAGGAAAGTCAATTATCTTCAGAGCTCTCGCGACCCAATGAACACAAAACGGATTAAATAGGAAGATAATATATCTTATTAGTCATCTCGCACAATTAGATTCGGGCCACTAAATTATTGGCATGTCTAATGAAGGAGTTTCAACTATATCGAATCTATATCACTATATTAGTTTACTAATTCTCAAACAAATTGCTATAACGCGGTTGATAAGCTATGAGACACAAAACCGCAATGACGCCCTCTCTACGCGGTTGAACACTTTTCTTCCACAACACAATATGTTAAGACTAAATAATGAAGCCAAATTGCAGCTGGCTCTTGAAGCTAATTGAAACACCCTAAATCTCAGCGCTCGGGCAGCTAAGATGTACTCAGTTAGTCACGCAACTTTAAGCTGCCGAGTGAAGGGCGCTATATCACGACGCGACACCATGCCAAACTCACGGAATCTAACGGCACTTAAAGAATAGAAGCTGGTTGAGTACATTATGGACCTATATTCCCAATCATTTCCTCCCCAGAGTAGTAGTATAGAAGAAATGGCCAATTGACTGCTTGCTGACCGTGACGAGCCCCCAATTGGGAAGCGTTAGGCTTCCAACTTTGTCAAGCAACAACCACACCTCTAGACGCGCTTTTTTCGGAAGTACGACTATAAGAGGGCCCAATACAAAGATCTAGACGCAATCAACGCGTGGGTGGCGAACACCATCGCTCAATACGGCATTAAGGACTTAGAAATCTACAACTTTGATAAGACTGGGTTTACGATGGGTTAGATTGCATCCGGGATGGTCGTCACGAGTGCCGAAAGGCTTTCAAACATGAAATTGATGCATAATGGGTTAGGGTCATTCAGGCCATCAAATCGTCGAGCTACAGCGTTCCACCGTACATCATCGTTGCACGCCAATATCACCTTTCCGCCTGGTATACAGAAACCGGCCTCCTACGCGACTGGGTCATCGCAACGTCTGAAAACGGATGGACAATAAACTAGAGAGGCCTATATTGGCTCCAGCACTTTGATCGGCATACACAACCGCATGCGAGTAGCAGATATCGCCTCCTCATCGTCGATAGTCATAAAAGTCACTATGCAGCCGACTTCAAGATATATTGCAAGGAAAACAACATCATTACACTCTGTATGCCGGCCCATTCGTCTCATCTGCTTCACCGCTTAGACGTTGGGTGTTTTGGGCCCTTAAAGAAGGCGTACGGTCGACAGATTGAGGATAAAATGCGCCGGGGTAATACCCATATTACAAAGGAAGATTTCTTCCCTGCATTTCGCGACGCCTTCACGCAAGCCCTCACGGTCAAAAACATCCAGGGAGGTTTTAGAGGGGCTGGGCTTGTCCCTCTAAGTGCAGAAAGGGTACTTTCGAAGCTTGATGTGAAGCTACACACACCAACACCCCCAGGATCCCTCCCAACAACACCCCCGCGTGGACTTCTCAGACGCCAAACAACCCAACGGAAGCATCTTCTCAGTCTGAACTCATTAAGAGGAGAATCTCCCGCCATCAGAATAGCTCACCAACTTCAATTATTGAAGCTGTAGAGCATCTATCTAAGGGGGCGCGTGGATTTATGCACCAGATTGCCTTATTGAGGTCTGAGGTCCAGATCCTTCGAGAGGAGAATAACCTACTTAGCCGACGCAGGAGGGCTAAGAAAACACGTCTCAGACAGGGAGAAAGGCTTACTATAGCTGAGGCAGAGGACATTCAGTCGCAGAGAGAGGCGACAACTCAGATCGAGGAGGAAACACGTCGGAGTAGTGGTCGTCGGGTAAGGACTGAGACGGGCCAACGGCGATGTGGTGTTTGTGGGAATACTGGTCATAATGCGCGAACTTGTCAATTCACTGAAGAAATGTCTGAAGAATAGGATTCTAAGTAGTTTTATCTGATTTACTTATGTTTATGCTGTGTTTTTCTTAGTAGAGTATTGTAGTTGCGGTTTTGTGTTTCACTCACTTGTCGGTTTCGCTCGCTTATCAACAACGTTATCAGTTTTGCTACTAAGTAATATATTTAGGTAACGTTAGTATTCTATAGCATTAAGTACTAACTATTATTATTATAATTCTATTAAACTATAAGTTTACTAAGAAACTTACTATATGAAAAGAGATAGGTACTCTTTGAGTTCTATCTCAGGCTATTCCATGTTTGCTGTTGGTCTACTTATTACCAAGCGGGATAATTCTATACCCTATCCCCTATAAGGTAATAACATACTTATGCTAGATAACTATGGCCTACCCCCTGCAATCTAAGCCTCTCCACAGAAAGATGTTTAGCATCCAACGTCTACTTGGAGAAGGGAAATTCGGTAGGGTCTACATCGCCCGAGAAAAGTCAACCGGCTTTATTTGCGCATTAAAAATCCTCTCTAAGAAGGCCTTATACGTGCTCCAAGCAGAGGAAAGGGCTTTCTATGAAATCGAATGCCAACAGAGTCTGCGTCATCCTAGTGTCTTACGTCTGTATGGCCACTTCCATGACTCTCAGAACGTCTACTTAGTCTTAGAATACACCTATAAAGGAGATCTATACGACCACATACAAAGCAACGGTCCATTCGACGAGGACGAGTGTGCACAGTACATGGCGCAAATGGCCTTTGCCGTGGACTACCTTCATCGGAAGCACATCATTCATAGGGACATCAAGCCGGAAAACATTCTCATCGGCTTACATAACGAGATCAAGATTGCGGATTTTGGATGTACTGTATATGGTAAGCGTAGAAACACCCTTTGCGGCACGCCCGCATACTTGGCCCCTGAAATGTTTGCGGTTCATATGCATGGTGGGTACTATGATGAAGGAGTGGACATTTGGAGCCTAGGCATTCTTATGTACGAGCTTCTTCTTGGTATTGGAGAGGCGCCACGGCTCGATATCGACCGTATCCGAAGGATGGGCCCAACAGCACTATGTGACATTCACTTAGCTATTCCGACATTCCTCAGTCCGGAAGCCCAGGACTTACTGAAAAAAGTAAGTCTAACTTTCTGATGACATATACTATATCAATACTCCCTAGTATCAGCTACTAGCAATCAAACCAAGCGAAAGGATTTTACTGCGAGATATGCAATCGCACCCTTGGATCCTGAAGCATTGCTTAAAGGACCAACAGCAGGTTGTTGAGCGTCAATGAGCGCGCTAGATTAGCACCATAGGTGTGCAACACCCATCATGGTTTTCTGTTCTATCCTATTCACACGTGATAGCATAAGTGATGGATTGGAAATATTGTGACTAAGCCAATTCATAGTTGCGACACACAGAGACAGCAATATGCTACATTAGGTGATTAAAAACCATGAAGACCAAGAAATTTATATGTAGCAAGGTAACCCATAGACCAGAGACCTAAACCGCTGGGCGCGCGCAACATCCCGTTTCTTCGATTGCCACTCTAGATCTTCGTCCGTCCAATGGTCCCTAGCCCGTAGATCAGCGGCGCCTGCATTTCCGCGGCGGCAGCTTTCTCCTAGGAGAGATGCCTTCATTTCGGCGCCTTGTGATGCGATGAGACGGCTTGACTGAGTGCAACTGGGCACTCATGTTGGCGACTGTCTGGTGCCAGTCGGACATGGCCCTCACTGTAGAGGTAACCAAGACATTTCGCCGTCGAAGGCGGACGTGATTCGGAATGTTGACCAGCAACGAAATCAGTAAGGATACAGCGCCTGCAACGAGTAGTTCTGCCATGGGGGTATGGTTTCCAACCAAGGTAGACATACTTAAATACACACCAAGTCTCCTTACAGAAACAGCGGTGCCATCCCTTGCTAAGGCTTCGGGTGTTATGCTTAGCCACTTGCAGACATTTGTCGAGTGACTGTACACTCCATTAAATTAGGTTTATCACTATTACGGCATATATCTGTCAGATTGCGTCATTGTAGGTACTCTGGTTTGCGGTGTGCAGCCGAGACCAGGGATAGTTGCGCCAGCTGGAGAGCTGGTCAAATTTTGCCAGACCAAGTCGAAACACACGGACTTTCTGGCTGATTTTGTTCATGCAATGCCACAGATGCTTCTCTCCAACCACCTTAATGGGTGCCGCAACTGGGGTTGTGAGTTGAAGCGTGTTCGTTAGGCGACAGAAACAGATGTAGTTGAATTTAACGCAAGTGGGTCTGTTACGTCTGTTACGCCATGATGCAAACGCGTGGGTATTAGCCCTCTCCTATCCCCGCCTGTCTCGGCGTTAATTGGATGTGACAAAGAGCGGAGATATGGTGCCATACCATAGTAACTTTGCGATCCACTTGAGCGCATATTTGGAGATTACTATGTGGAGTTCCTGCGTAACCGGATGTTAACCCGCCATAACCCGGCGTAACCCAAACCGTTCACAACTCCAGCTTCGGCAAATAAAGGCCTACCAGCAATCCACACCCACTGACGTCACCTCTTGGCGTGGACGCAGTAGAGAAACGAGATCGCGGGCTTTCTGACACACTTGAAGACTGTCTGCGGTCAACGTTGGCTTTCGTTTGTTTGTTTGTTTGTTTTTTTTATATTTAACGCCAAGGCGGCAAGGGCGCAGCCGCCCTTGCGGCCGACCTCCCGAAGGATATGTGGCGTGGAGGGCCGTCAGCTTCAGCTATATATACTCTACAGTACAAGCCGTCCCATAACGTCCTCCAAGTCGTACTCAGTAGTCACTACGTGTTCTATCCATCCCTAGTTCCCACTGGTGCCCTAGTTCCGTTATAGTAGTCTGGTCTCCCCTACGAGGTAGACTTTTGTTCGGAGTATAGGTTATGGCCTATCTCTCAGTACTGCGGGCAGATCTTCTGGAAGAAGTTCGTCATACTAACGAAGGCCTGGAAGCCTTCATAGTCAGTGATTAGCCCCTTGAAGTAGCGCTCAAGAGATCCTATAGGTCCTATAGGTTCCTGGCGACCATAAGGGTAGAGGGTAGGCCACTGTTGCCTCCTCACTAAGGTCTTTCGGCAGTAGACCAGATGGTCTACTTCCTTAGCCTCCCCGCAAGAGCAGGTAAGCAATGCTTCTGTATGGTTGAAGCGTTGGTGGTGCTGTTCGAAGTCCCCATGGCCTGATCGGGCTGCCAGGAGATGATGTAGGATTGCCCGTGGTAAGGCTAGTTCAGGGGGGCAGGCAAGGGTAGCCTTGAGCCCTAGTTGCATATAGCGAGGGGCCGCCTCTTGCCTCCACCATTTCCTATACTGGTGTCGTTTGCGCTCTTGAGCAAGCCGCTTGATCCCTGCTAGGGTAGCTAGTAGGCCTCTGGGGACTGGTAGCGTTGTGCCCTCCTTAGCTAGGCTGTCAGCCTCTTCGTTTCCTTTTGTCCCTTGGTGCCCTGGGGACCAGTGGGTTTGTATTTCGTGTATCCTGGCTGCTGCCTGGATCTCTAGGAAGGCAGCTTCTGAGGATTCTGGGGCCCTACCTCGGATCCCCTGAATAACGCTGGTGTTGTCGATGCAGATATGTATAGGCTGGCCTTGGGAAGTAAGGAGGGCCCTTCGGAGCCCTGCCCTCGCCCCCTCTGCCTCGCCGTCGAACACTTCCGCAATGCCGAGGCAGCCGCAGCCTTGGGCTATCCGTCGACTACTGCGGTAGATGACAAAGCCGAAACCCGTAGCCCCGTTAGGGCCTTTAGAGCCGTCTGAGTAGATGATCGTATGGTTACCTGGCACAGTCTTAAGCCAGTCTTGAAACGCTTTAGCTGCTTTCTCCTTGCTTCGCCCAGCTGTAGGGTCTTGTAGTCCTGAGAGGTGCTGTGGCTGTAGGAGTAACGGCCTTGGGCACCTAGGTAGGAGGGCTGCTGTTCTTTGTAGACTTGTTTGCTGCCGCCCTGGCTGTGAAAGCCTAGGGACTAAAGGGTGCTGTTGGTCAACCTTCTGTAGGCGTGTCGCAAAGCGTAGGCGTGCCCCTTCGAGGGCTACTTTTGCTGTTGGCAGGCCACAACGTTGGCTTTCATGATGAGGCAGTATCCTAACTTGTCGCTATGTATATGTAAGACTATACAACTCAATTTAAGAGTGTTATTGATATCGGTGGGTATCATAAATTTGTAGCAAAACATGGTTTCATCGAGATGGCCCTAACTTTGACCTTTCTAAAGGATGCTATCTAGGACTATTACAAACTTTGCTACCCATTCTAACTATATAGGCCGTTAGCATAATGAACGCACGCCTATAGTAGATGTAACCAAACATATACTAGCATGGGTCAGAGGTAATTTCAATACATATATTTTACCGCTGTTTAGGTAGATGTAAGAGCTGCACAAAGCGCAAGCCACGCAATAAACCGAATGGATAACCAAATATATTGCAGCCGTTAGCGAACATAACAAGGGGTAGTCTGCAAATGTCTACCCGATCTCTGCTATTTCAATCCCGAAGACCGCCCATCACTCCAGCAGTCCTTCGATGGATTGTCTCCCTCTTACTTGCCTAGCCACAGCAATACCATGCCTGCGGTGCAAAGTCGAGGGCCTGAGCTCATAGTGATCCAGTCTGTCTGCGTTGTCGCGACCTGGGTTGCGACGGGCCTACGAGCATATGTCAAGTGTGCTCTTACCCGTGACCACACGATCGACGACGGTGTCATGTATCTGTCAACTGTGAGTATCTACATCTGATCAGCGGCGCAACTGACGTTGACTAATGTAGATGCTCTACTCCGCATACGCTGCTGCGGCACTCATCGGCATTGTCCAGGGCGGCATAGGCAGGCATACCTCCGACCTAGACTCGGCCAGCATCGTAATTGCCTTGCAAGTTTGGTACACATGCGAGATCCTCTTCGCCTTCATTTCGGCTATAATCCGGACGTCTATATGTCTATTCATGCTGCGCGTGTTCAAGTACGGTCTGCCCAGGGCCATACTTCGGGCGACTATAGCGGTGGTATGGACCTCATCCACCGTTTATCTACTTATCATTGTATTCCAGTGCAATCCGCCCAGGTACTACTGGGCCCAGTTCGAGGGTACTTCGGGAAGTTGCCGCCCGGCCAGCCTGGTGCCCAATGCAACAATCGTCCACAGTGTCATTGCTGCCGTTAGCGATTGGGTCATCGGCATCCTTCCGCTCCAGATGCTGTGGAAGCTGCAGAAGCCGCGGGCGGAGAAGCTGCCGCTTATCTTCTTTTTTGGTGTGGGTGTGGTGTACGTTCGCTCCTATACATGAAATAAGGAGTTAGCGCTGATAACGAAAAAAATTACAGGGCAGGTATGATCATGATTGTCAGAATTCCTTATTTAAAGGTCCTGGAGATATCAGCAGATTTCCTCTACCAGACGGTGTGAGTGATTCTTACAAGGAGCCGTGTTTTACGCAATATGCTGACCTATGTTGCCTTTAGTGACGTTGCGCTCTTGTCCCTCGTGGAACCATCAATTGGTATTGTCGCTGGGTGCATTGCCACACTTCGGCCTCTAAACTGTGGCTGGATATCAAAACCAAAGGCTCACAGCAGGTCGTCTCAAGGAGCGTCCAGAGTACCGCACGGGGCCATCCGGATTCAGCGCGAAGTGCTGGTTTCAAGGTCAGAGCCGTTTCCCTTAAGCGATCTCAGTCAACAACAGAAGTCGATGCAACGTTCTATCATGGCAGATGGATTGAGCTATCCGTAACAAGCTTACAAGCCATTTTAGTTGTGTTCTGGTACTGTAGTCAACTTAATGTAGCTATTCCTTCTTAAATTCTACGGGCTATCTTAGTTATAATTCAAGTCTGTGAGACTTCTAAAAGCTCGGAGTGGGCATAGAAGCATAGTTTTGTGACAAATCTATTATACACCTTCAATTTACGTTTCATATTAAGTTGTCACCTGTAACGGGCTAGAGCCCGGCCGAGATCTCCGGCTTTGCCGGAGCAGCTACCGAGATCCGGCTCCGCCGGATCCACTATTCTGCTGTAGCACACCGCCTAGCCCCGGTCTGCATCACTGCTGCTAGGCGCCTATCCCTGTAAAGTCCTTTCCTCCTTCTTCAGCTTAGAATAGTCAATCGACGGCACCTCTACGTTGAACAAGCCTAGGGGCCAGCCCCTTACATCACCTTTATGTTTCCTAGTGTTACGGTCAGCTATCCGACAGTAGGGTCTGCTAACAGAAGCTGGAGATTGAGACGTAATAACAGTACACTTGGTCGTGGTCTGGGTCATAGGTCGTAGGCTAACAGTAGATCAGATCTTCAGAGGCTAAGGTGATCAGTCTTAGACTCAACAAGTAATTCGCAGTGAAGGTAAGCTGAGAGTATCCTGAGGATGAATACTAAGTTGATTGCTGAAGAGCTATGGAGGTCTGACCATGAGCCAGGCTCAGGGTCATACTATATACAGGTTCCGAACAGTTCCTTACGATGCTGGATAGCTGGGATAGCTCATATCCAACATATCCATGGATAGCTAGGATAGCTCATATCCAACATATCCATCCTTATCTTGTGTCCGTACTGTTCCCGAAGTCACGTGACCTGTACCATAGTTCTTCCTTTCCCGATGGTTTCTGGTTACACCTGTGTCACTGCTTACATATGTTCCGCGTTAGCCGCCGAGATCCCAGGCGGGGTTGTTCCAACGTGTTGTGCCTAACGGGTCGTAACACCTAGTTATAACATCCTAAAAGTGACGCGAGAAAACAAATAACCCACAGTTATACATCAAATGAGTTAATTATACTCAACTTAGATAATAGTCGCACCACATATTTACCTTACTTCAGTGTCTGCCTCATACGCGCTAAAACATTACTTTCACTTTCTTTAAGCGTCTACTATACCTAACCTTATAATAGAAGCGCTAATTTATCTCACATAGGTAAGTACACACATTTATTTTGCCATCACAATACAATACGCTTTAACTCCTATCTAGTGATAGTGGCTTGTATTTGACGTTAAAAGTTCGCTATAGTGCTGCTGAGACCACTGTTAGAGTAGCCCATTAACGACTTCCTCTAGTTGAAAGAAACTCATCATAACGACCCTTTATCGCCCAGGTTGCCATACACTAGCATGCCGCCCGGACCCTCAAAACAGTTTACGAACAAGCAAAGACTGACGAGGCGGAGAGTCTTAAAGGCTAGATCGCAGTCAAAAGACGTAGCTAGAATGAACGCTCTATATGATGGACCAAACGAGAGCGAGTTTAAGCGGTATATTTTCCCGAAAGGTTTCATCGATTTATCTATTAGAAAGAATCTAATTAAATAAGTTTTATAAGGAGAGAAACTTCAAACACCTTACGCCTTCATCCCTATCTTGAAATAAAACTCCTTGTGGACTCAAGAGTACGCCAAGTTCAATCAATAGCACCCATCTTTCCCGGCCTTTTCATAGTGCAATGCCCCGAGCCAGCAACCCGGGCCAGGGAGCGACAAATGGACAACGGAACACCTCGGTGATTTAATCCCAGCCTCTTGATTAGGGACGTCAGTAATGGGGTGTGTTTTATCCACCGCTCTTAACAATGCCTTTCTCGCTCGTCATGAGAGCCGACCGTAGCAAGGATATGCCAGCCCTAGAAAGAACTAAAAAGAATGAAAAAGCGGATTGAATGACGGCAATGCTTCAGTAATGCCCCTAGCAAGGCGTCTGAATGGTGGCACAGCAAATCCACTTAGGGGCTGTGGATTTTCCAGCGTTGTTCGCCGTGTGCGGGTTAAAGTAAGCAGGTGACGACCAAGGACGTTGTTGTATTGATGGAGTAAGGATGAGCTATGTAACACAGACCAATCATGGGTTAGTCTCACGAATAGACAGATCGTGCCGTGGCCAGAATATCACTCTCACACGGCGACTGGGCCAGACGCCACAATGCCGCTTGGACCTGTGGGCTAGACACAGCCAGCACTGTGCTGGATACTAAAAGCACCAGTAGAGAACGAGATAGATTTCTGCTTAATTCCAGATTTTAGACTCTTCATATTATATGCTACAGAATTACACTTAACTAGCATCTGCCTACTCCCTTAGACGACTCCTGACCCTAATAAGCGCGCTATAGTCCTTTGGGGCTGTTGAGTCTCGCAGTTCTGGCTGGCCTAGGAAAGTAAGTAATACATCTGCAGCCGCAGCGGCTTTGCCCTGGGTTGAGCGATGTTTCGTGCCTCCATCGACAGTCTTTCTTGGTCTGCTCCAGGGAATTTCCGATCGCACTTGTTGTGACCAATCCTCGCGTTCCGCCGTTATTGTCTCTTCTGCCGGTTTGTTCATCCCTTGCAGCTCCGAACAATCCTCGCGTCTCGCCGTTATCGTCTCTTCTGCCGGTGTGTTCCTGCCTTGCGGCCCCGTCTTCCGATGGTGCCCCTGGCCTTTCCGCCTCCTCGCCTTTGAGGACGCACCCTCGAACAACAAGCGGATTTCGGGGTGTTTCGCCTTCAATCGACTTAACCTCATCGCCAAAGCAGACGTCGACGACGACCGAGAAACGCCGAAGCGCTGTTGGAAGCCATAAGCAATCGTATCCCAGTCTTCTCCTAGTAGGCGATGTTCGATGATGAACTGTTCGCCGACGTCAAGTTGAAGTTTTTTGACCAAGGCCGGGTCGAGAATTCCCTCTCCTGTCTGACTGGGATCGCCGTCGTCGCAGTTGAGGTTTGGTGATGGGGAGATATGGACTGGTGCTTCATAGTAGGGGAGAAAGTCTCTTTGGTAGGTAGTGCCGTGCTGATCTGAGAAAGGCAGCGCCTGCGAGGCAGAAGGGTATGACTGAGGTGAACCGACGAATGAATCTGCCCGCCCACTCAAAAGCGATGTACCTCGACACACCGGCACAAGGGATTGCTGATCCATCGGGGAATAGACCATCATGATTGAAGACCGCCCTTAAGCCCCAAACCAACACAGCTTGTTACGATGACCTCCTTGTTGGGCTCCAGGACGCCTTAGTTATATGTGCGTTGCACATTCGCGAAACATTGACTACGACGCCCGAGAATCCGGACTTCCTGGAACACCAATTGCTTCCTGAATCGCCCCTGATTTCTGTCAACCACATTCGTGTTGGGACTTAGTGCGGAACGGGATGGGCAACACCATACTCGTTGGTTGTGGCCTGGGTAGGGATGGTGATATCGCGAACCACTGTGTCGGGAATTGGTGACCAGGGGGCGAACAAGCAGGTGGCGGGCGCGTCATTGTGCTGTTGGTGACGACGAGCGGCATAGTGATCGCTGATGGCTAGAGGTGGCGAAGGGGAAATGGCCGCCGAGATGGTAAGTCTTGCACTTGTGGTCATGGTCACTGTATTTGACAATGAGTTCGTGAGGCTTAAGCAAAACCATTACCAGCACGAGACGTCTTGGAATTGTTCTTGCAGCCGTCCATGTCATCGGCTGAGTCTCTCACGTGATCCCGACCATCTGCACGGCGAATGCCTCTTTGGACCCATTGAAAGTACGCATCCCGATGGTCGGAATCACAGACATATGCGACGGTGCTAGACCCCGCTGAGCCGACACCCAGCTGAACCAAGCGACGACATGATCTGGACGGCCGATCTGGGCTCACGATCATCGGGGGGTTCCAAATCGAGAGCGAACGGTGGGGATGCGGTTATATTGTGTTGCTTGGCCGTTGGCCGTAACAGTTGCGCCATTTGTATGTTTCTATTGTCAACTAAAGTGTTGTACAGGGGGGTCCTACGCGAGATTGGGGAACTACTGGTCTAGGGTCACCACTCATGACTCAGGGTTACTAGGAACAAAATCAGTAGATCGGCTAAAAAGACCTACTATGGTAAGACCCAAGAGCCCAGCTTTACTTAAGCGAGTGGCTGTTTAGACAAGTAGACAAACGGTCGCGGGCGCTGAACGTTGGAGGGCCCGCCCGCCCGGCCGCGGTCCAGCGCACAGCCCGGTCAAGCCGAGAACCGGACCAGCAGGACAACCCCGAAGATGCTGATTCCAGCCGCGTAGCGAATGGGCTTTTCGCCTGTCGTTAGCCTCCCAGAGTCGACGGGATGAATTCCATCAACGACTTCCGCACCGCCAATAATCTGCTCGTGTTGTGATATCAGTCTCGACCAATACATGATTCGGGCGATGGCTACCCATGAAACTCTTCTGTGCCTGTGTCGGGGAAGTTGCTGCTGTCGACAAGCAGCAACTGTAGGGTTACATCGCTCACGTGGCGCATTTGGCATGTTACTCAAACTCGTCTTGTTGGTGCAGGGGCTTAGTGCCGCCGTCTTGGAGCAAAGGGTGTGGAATTGAAACGTCTCCTGCGTAAAGGTCGCCGAGGTGAAAATCGAAATCAGCGCCTTGCCCCGCCACCAATCTACAAGCTCATTCAACCGGCTCGCGCTCTCCGCCGAGATCATTGCACCGGCCAGCTGTGTTTTCACCCGCTTCCTCAACGCGCGCCCGGTTAGAGCTATCTCGGTCGCTGGTTTCGCCTCTGCGAACTTAGCGCCAAATGATAGCAGGGGCAATCAAGAGATAATCTGGCCGGGGAATAGACCTCTACTCGTGGGGACGTTAATGTTCTGACCCCGGACGTTAGCCGTGTCACCCTCATCGCCCTTGTCGCCTTGTTAACGCCGGTGTGTTACCAACCGGATCCCTTTCCGCGCCAACATGGATACCACAAGCAGGCGGGCATCCACAAAGACCGGCTGCGCTAATAATATGGAGCGCTGGACCAGGCGCAACGTTATCATAACGCTTGCCAAGGAAGTTCCACATAAAAGTGATACGAGCTACGAGATCGCCTGGTTGACGCGCTTAATTGCATTTGCCGCCTTGTTGTGTCAACAAGCCTAATTCATAAACGCCAAAAATAACAACAGGCCATGCACCGCCGTCAGGCGACTTGGTTTATTCCTTTTTTGCTTTGTCGCTTTGCAATTCGATTCGACCTTCTGGTGGCTGGCGTTTTCCCTTTCCCTTTCCTCCCATCATTTACTTTAGCAGCTAAACACTCCGCTAGTCCCGTCATAACAGCCTCCATGCCATCCATTTTTTGACACAGTAAGGCTACTTGCACTCCTACGTTCTCCATCGCCTTCAACATGGATTTCGCCTGCCCACTCTGCCGTTCTATCATCTCCTCCACGGCCTTAAGTTTTTCCAGGCTGTCCAAATCCGGTGTAGTGTGTGTCGTTCGTCCTTGCTTGTCGAGAAGACCGCCCTTGCGTTTTGGGCCTGCAATACGTGCTCCAAAATCCCTCATGAAACCATCATCGTTAATGGCTTTCTGCAGACATTGCGTCATCGACCCCACCGTTACCTGGGCGATCTGTATTGACTGACCATCCAACAGACTACGTAGGTCCTTAAGAAATCTTTGATGATATTGCTGTTGCTGATATTGCCGTTGCTGATGTTGTTGTTGCTGATGTTGCTGTTGCTGATGTTGCGGATGAGGTTGTGCCGTGCGCTGCCCGCCTCCGTACCACGGCTCGCCTCCGTACCACGGCTTTTTACCAGGACCGGTGCCCGTCGTCTGACTTGCCATAATCGCTTGCAGCTTATGTTTGAGACTTCAGGATGTTTCTCAAAGGAGATCGTTAGCTGCCTGCTTCTTTCGATGTCGTGAGTAGTTTTATAGAGCAACAGATATCACGCTTATACTGCCAATCTCGTTGGTTATCTTCACCGTTACGGTTATGTTATGTTATGATTGACCTAACTGCTCAGCCCCACATATACCTGACACCTCTTCCATCATTGCGACATTCTTTGTTTTACATGTCACGGCCAGGGTGAATCGCAACCGTCCGGGTTACGTATTGGCCCAGGCCAAATTCTTTCTCTTAACACATCTTCTAGCTATGGCTTGGTAACGATTTAGGACCTCGAGGCGGCTTTTACATTTCCAAAGAGCAATACTACGATGTGATAAGCGCGAGGCAGCGTATCCACTTTAGGATGCAATCTGAGTCTGCTACTCTCATCTACATCTCAGTTTACAATTAAGCGGATAACAAAAAGCGAGACCTAAAATAAGCACACCTCTCAGTATAGTCCACGTAATACAGTTGAGGCATAGCATCCGTGATCGATGCCCCGTGCTGGTCGTCATCATCACTGTTGATGGCAGACTAAGTCACCTATGCAGCCTTCCCACGACACGCCCGGTGTACCAGCCCCATGCGCTTTAGCAGTTCTTGATCGAATCCCTTGAGATATCGAGTATAACTTGAGCCTTGAATAGGAGGCCATAAACCTTCCCGGCTCCTACATTTCCTTACATGCTTAGCCACCAAAACCTAAAGCTGTTGCCAACCACGCTACTACCACGTATTAATGTATTGTTATATTTTATAAGTTTTAAATCTTGCTTAAGAAGACGCGGGGAGAATGAAAAGTTCTAAACGTATAATGACATATAAATGTTACAAGCAGGTCAGGGCAACCAATTGCGTCACAAGCGAAACCTTTAGTAATAACGGAGTCGTCATTGCTCCCTGTTCTGCAATCTATAGCTAGGCGCCCGCAGTGACCAATCGCCGCGCACGTAACAATAAAGCGTCCTTAATACTTAGGTTAAAAGATGATCAAAAGAAATATATATAGTTAGTCATCATAAACGCAGATAATATATTTCATCTATCATATCCGTCGGGTGGAACGGCGTGGGTTAGGGTTTGTATACATACTTAGCTCCATAGTTAGGCACTTGTTTCTCTAGTAATCTTCTTCAGCGTGATTCATTTAAAGCATTAGAGATATATAGAGCATGGAGGAGACCAAAGTTGATTTATGCTATAGTTATAATAACTTCTCGTCACCTTCATGATTCAACCGTGTGATCCACATCTTCTGGTCTTACTCTCTCGGAAAGAAGGTCTAGGAGGATCTGCAGGCACCAAAAAACCTGTGCCTCTTATCTGAACTGCACCATTTTGAAAGGACGAGCGGTACCTCAACTATGAAGCTTTGTTTGGCTTGTTGTATCCGATTAATAGATTTCGACTGCCCGGCTCTATTTCATGCCGCCCTCCGGTGCCGCTTAGCGAGGGCGGTCCTTACGACATCAGAGGAAATTTGGCGTATAAGTAGTCAGAAGATGCCAACAGCCTTTTCTACCCAGGGCCTCTACGACTACATCATTTGCTTTTGATGTCTTTTCAATTCTTGTTATTGTTATGAGGTTGAACCTGCTTCTCGCCGCCTTTGCCGGCACGTGCCACGTCCAGGCTGCGTCTGTGTTTGCCCATTTTATGGTTAGTGCACCTTGACTAAGATTGTCCACTCTTTGAGAGACCCTTCGGTGACCTGTGTGTATAGGTGGGCAACACCGCCGAGTACACTGACGAACTTTGGCGGTCAGACATACAGCTTGCTAAAGAGGCGCATATCGACGCGTTCGTGCTCAACATGGCCAACGGCGACGCTGTGAATGAGCCTTCCCTCGAGCGGGCCTTTAGCTCCGCCAAGGCGGAAGGCTTCAAGCTCTTGTTCTCCTTCGATTATGCTGGTCGCGGACCCTGGCCTAAAGATATCGTCATTGGCTACTTAAAGAAGTTCGGGTCTACTGCTGAGTACTTCAAGCATGGTGACGGGAAGCCTTTGGTCTCTACCTTTGAAGGCCCCGGGAACGCCAAAGACTGGATCGATATTAAGAAAGAAGTCAGCTGTTTCTTCATCCCAGACTGGTCGTCCAGAGGCGCCGAGACTGCGCTGGCTCTTGGCGATGGCGTGGCTGACGGTCTGTTCAACTGGGCAGCCTGGCCCTGGGGCCCTCGAGATATAGATACCTACAATGACGCCTCTTATATTGGGCCTCTCGTTAATAAGCCTTACATGATGCCCGTGTCACCATGGTTTTACACGAACATGCCGGGATACAACAAGAACTGGCTCTGGCGCGGCGATGATATGTGGCATAACCGGTGGATCCAGGTTATATACAACCTACCTGAGTAGGTGATCAAGCCCCCAAGTCACAACAAATGCTAACGTGATCGCATTAGGTATGTACAGATCATCTCATGGAACGACTACGCAGAATCACACTACATTGCTCCCGTGTACAATCATGCATTGAAGGCGTTTGATGTCGGCAAAGCTCCGTTCAACTACGCCAACAATAGGCCCCATGACGGCTGGCGTCTCACTTTACCTTTCTGGATCGATTTCTACAAGACCGGAAGGGCTACAATCACCCAGGAAGGAATCGTTACCTGGTACCGCACAAGCCCAGCCAGCGCATGCTCCGACGGAGGTACTGTCGGCAACACAGCGAGCCAACTTCAGATGGAGTTTGCCCCTGAGGCTGTCATGCAAGACAAGATCTTCTTCTCAGCCATTCTCGGGGCGACAGCTCAAGTAACCGTGACGCTAGGGGGCCAGACCTTCAGCCCGGGGTGGTCCTCGATTCCGGACGGTGACGTCGGCGTTTACCACGGCAGCTTCTCATTCAATAGCTCAGGCGGCAACGTGACCGTTCAACTAGCACGGGGATCCCAGGTCATTGCGAGAATAGATGGCACCGCAATCGGCGCCTCGAGCTGCAACAACGGACACACCAACTGGAACCCCTGGGTCGGGAGCGCCCTCGTCCCTGGACCCGTCTCCATCACGACCCCGCGGCCTCGTGGCGAACAGGGTTGCATCGAAGGAACCGGCGCCGAGGGCTTCACAGAGCTCTGTGAGTTCAACTGCAAGTACGACTACTGCCCAGTGTCGTCCTGCGTGTGCACTGCCGTCGGTGTCCCGAACAAGAAGCCGACCGCGCTCGAGGTCGACAGCCTCCCGGCTAGAGGGAGGAGCAAATACTACATGGAGCTTTGCTCGTCGGCCTGCAACCTGGGATACTGCCCGGAACAGTACTGCTCGCCTACCTTAGAGCCCATGGTCGTGTCGAACCTCTCAGAGTTCCTCCCGCCGGCCTGCCGAGCCGGCACAGGCCGCGTGGGACATGAGAGCTTGGCGGGTCTGTGTTCGTACGCTTGTAAGTTTGGATTCTGCCCCATTCACGCCTGCCACTGTACGGAGGAGGGCACCTTGATCGAGCCGCCTCCACAGGTGAAGGGAGTCAGTGGCAAGCCGGTCGGCAACCTCAATGATGAGAAGCTGTGCGCTTTTGCCTGCTCCCGGGCTTGGTGCCCCGCTGACGCTTGCGAGTCCGCGCACGCGACTGAAGATAACGACAACGACGATGATGAAGAACCCGAGACCAACCCTTCGTAGGCTTGCCAGTTTAGCAATCTTAGGCAGTAAATTCAATACCAAACGCGCCGGCTAGTACGTGCGTTCGTGTTTTAGGCCATGATAACACCATAAAGTAAAAGTATAGCCTCTCTACAGCTCCTTAGAAAATGTTAAGGTATTTCACTCGCTCATTAACTACGTTATTAAGTTAATCGTTAAATAAATCATTGAGCGGCTTGGTCGTAATGGCCGCAGCCGCCACCGTCCTCGACTACTAATACCGTTGGAAACTCTAAATCGCTGGTCTGGCTAACCTGAAAATTCTTCAGGTTGAGTGCCCTCCTATCCTTGCGCTTCTTCTGCTAAAATTAGTACTACTAGTACTATAGCTCTACGAGTTTCACTCTTAATATCTAAATCTGCCTAGTTAGGTAACAGAATTTAAAAAGAAAAAAAGAATAAGAAAGGCTTTAGCAAATAACGTCAGACATAAGACTGAGGGCTTTACTAAAAAGAAGCATTAGTGGCTAAAAAAGGTTATTCCATATAAGTAATGACTAACATATCTCGTTACTTTCCCAGGCGTTATTATACTTCGCAATAAGGATCATATAGCGCGCTATCAGCAGTTAAACTATATAAATCTTAAACAATGACCTGCTAAATTCCCTCATTTATATCAAAGAGGCCATCCTAACACAAGAGTTCTGATCTAGATTTCAAGTCTATAATCACTATAAACCTCAATATGGCGTGGTTGAGGTGTTCCTTCGTACACTCTTTTGCCCTTTATACCTTATTAGGTGTACAAGGCGTGTTTAGCCATCTCCAATCATCTACCAAAACAGCGATGCTGAGGGATACCACGGCAAGCGCAAGCCCCCGCTGCGAGATGGACCATGGGAGCGGTGTCCAATGGGACGCGTTTTATGGTCCAAAATACAATGTGGTATCGAATTTCTGTAACGGCAAAACGGAGAATGACTTGGTGCCTCTGGTATGGTATGTGGATATGGAAGGCATCAGGAAAACGACGGTCAATCAACGCAGCCCACCAGTCACTCCGGGAATCTATGAAAACTACGAAGTCAGATTGGAGTGGGCACCCCAAGAACCTTTCAATTCCAACACATGCCTTAGAACATGTCTTGAAGCCTTCCAAGACGTAGCATCTAGCCCTTGTAAGTTGAGAAACATGTTATTATGGTTCAAGGGTTTTTACATCGACTTACATGAACAGGTGGCCACACAGGAGGCGAAGGAAATGCAATGGCTAAGAATGGCACGTGGGATGTTGGCTGTGGAAATTATTCATGGTCAATCAGCCGTTATGAACATATCTCGTCGTCGTCAAGGGATTTTAACCAGCAAACTCAAACTAGCTTATATCAGGCTTCATCATCGGTGCTGGCTCCAACTCTTCTCCATGCAGGTTAGATTAGCGCCGAGGTAGGGGGCGGCGCCAAATAACGAATCAATATAGGTTATGGAATAGAGAGAATAGACGGTAGCATGGTTAGAGCAGCTGATATCCCCCCTGGTTAGCCTGTTGGCGGGGATCGATGTCTTCCAGAGTTGCCGAGGGCTCGTGAGGGATCTAGCCATACTGACAGGCCATAATCAAGTCCTTTTCCAGCCTCGAACGATATTCTTGCTTCTCATGCCGTGCGTGCCTTGCTATCACAAATAATGAAGTTCCTCTTGCCCACAGCTGTGCCAGCATCCCACTCAGCACGTATTCCAAGCTCCTTCTTATGCGCTGCCAAGGGGGTCAAAAACGGACAGGTCCAGATGCTGAAGGACATGTGATGTATACGCAGGTAACAAGAGCGAGTGTATCTTATTCCTAAAGCAGAGATGCTTAAAAGAAGTAGTCTCATAGCTTCTATAACCATCCAGAATTAACAATCTGGCCTCTGAGGAGTCTGCTGGCTGGGTAGATAGTGTAAAGACCTTTAGGAACCATTCCAAAGCAGTAGCGTCTAAAGTCCACCCATTTTCTATGGCTTTAAACCTTCAGAATTCATGTAGCTTCAGATCGCTGGAAATTTCTTCCCCTGTATATAACAAGTGGAGGCAATACCTAGCCAGTCACAGAGATACATTCAACAAGAGATATCTACGATCGGGATCCAGGTTGCTTCTTTCAAATAAAATAAGTTTCTAATAACCTAAGAACGAGGTAGTTTGATTCAAGGCCTTCCAGAATACTAGTCTTATCTACTGTTACGACCCGTTATGCATGGATAACAGTTAACCGACCCACTCGGGCGTCGGGCGGCTAGGACAGGACATTTGTACTGCAGGATCACGGGAACAACAGGGACTCACTCGGTAAACGGAAGAACTATGGTCCAAGTCACGTGACGATAAGATAACGATCATATTGGATCAATATGATCCAACACGACTTGGGGGCCGAACGATCATTCTGGATCAGAATGATCCAGATCGACCCAAGGTACAAAGGAACATGTTCGGAATTAGACTTGTATATAGTATGTGTCAAATTGGCCATGATAACCTTGAGAGGTGTCAGTCACTATGAAAGGTGTCCGCCACTATGCGACCTTGAGAGGAGCTGAGAAGAGTTTTCTATGGTTATGCCAAACTCTATGGATAAGGGTAAAAGCCCTCACTCTGGACATAAATAGTAGAAGATCTTTTATTATTGAACACACACAAGAACAAGACAATACCTCACTATTCTTTTACTACCTCTAATCTGACAATTAACAGTCTGAATCCGCGAATCTAGTCAGAAGCCTATTTATCTTCTTATATACTCTTTTCTATCAATATGACGACAGCAACTATAAAGACGATCGAGCTACGCTCAACGCGCGACTGGATCCTCTGGTTCGATCAGCTGCAGTCAAAAGCAAAGTCCTACGATCTCTGGAAGCACATCAATCCAGCAGAACACATTCAGGCTATGCCCGGCGCGTTCCAGAGCCGTCTCGACGCACTCATGACAGCTCCAGACGCTCCAGAGATCTCTGACCATCCGTCCGGGGGTGGAGCAAACTCTGCAGCGGTCATCCTAGATCCAGACAACGACGCTGCAGTCGCGCGTGCTGAAAACCTCGCAGAGCTCTCGCGAGCCAACCGCGAGCTATATCGTGATCGACAAGCTGATTACACGTTTCGAATCAAGCGTTACGAAGCTCGTATGAAGAGCATCCGCGCCCTACAAGACTGGATCAGGGATACAGCTGACCCAGAACTCCTACGACACTGCTGTACAGCTGATAAGAACCTTGACGAGTGGATCTATGAGCTTCAGAAGCGCGTAGGATCCAGCGATAGCGAACGAAAAGCTACTGCAAAAGCCGAATATAGTGCAGTCCTCCAACTCCCAGCCCGCAAGAAGCTAGCTACAAAGCGCGATGTAGAAGACTGGCTCACAAAATGGGAGCGAGCGATCTGTGAGGCACAGGCGAGTAGCCTTCCACAAGCCAGAGAAGCTGACCAGTGGTTCCCGGATTATGTCGATGCGCTTAGCAATAGCTATATCGATAACTGGATCTTCTCATACCATACGAACGCATCTGATAAGGCGAAAGAGGGCACCCTCACTGTAGGTGATGTCATTGAGAAGACAAGAGAGTTCCTCCGAACTATCAAGAACGCCAACCCACGCGCTAAGAGCGGCCGTGGAGCCTTTGGACCAACGATATTAGGCGACGCAGATGGCGCTACTACCCAAGACTCAGAGCAGGAGGCCATTACTCCTATAAAGCGTAACCTCGGACGACGAGCGCAACGAGACACACAAGGAGCTCCTCGAAACGCAGGTCTATCTCGCGCAACGCCTATGAGAGATGGGTCTCGAAAGAGAGCACTCGCAAAGACGGAGACTGAGGACGAAAAGCTCTGTCCTGCATGCCTCGGCCTCCATCCACTTTCAAAGTGCTGGATAGTCTTTGAAGATCTACGCCCTGAGCGACTTGCACGTCACGAACCAACGCATAGGCTCGTCGAAGACCGGATTAATAACGATGAAGAGCTTGCGGAACGCATTCGAAAGCTCAAGCTAAGCAGCAATATGGAAGCCTGACTATATGGAAGGTGTAGAGGCAAAGCCCACAGCGCATTTCACACGCAACCCTCTACGTACGAGCTACGTAACTCAGCTATACTTGACTCAGGAGCGACAATTCACGTTTTCAACAACCCATCGAGGTTTATAACACTCTATGGAGCCGCTCCAGGCGACTTCATATGGGCAGGCGCACATCAGGTGCCTATTGAGGGCTACGGCACAGCTGAGATCAAGCTGAGGGGGCGCGGCGGTAGTACGACAAAGTTGCGGCTATACAACGCAGCACTTTGTTCAGGCTTTGCAAGCAGCCTTGTCTCTCTCCGACAGCTACGCCAGCGTGGCATATGGTGGGATATGAGCCCACATAACAACTGCCTACGCAGATCCGACTCATCATATCTCTGCGCTCTCCAAGAGCACCATCATCAGCAAGTTCTCGAGTATCGACCCCTTGAAAACGAAGCAGCATTAGCTGTAATAGCTCCAATCCCACAAGCAGTGGATGAGACGCCAAAACCGCAACAACGGCACAAATACACCACAGCAACGCGTCGAAAGCCGATCCGTGGGAGTACAACAATGTGGCACCGCCGCCTAGGCCACCCAGGCCCAGAGGCAATACGCCACCTTGTCGGCTCCTCGCGCGGCGTACGACTGCTCACAGGAGGCTCTGCTATTTCAACGATCGACTGTGACGCGTGTGGAACAAGCAAGCTACACCGCCAGGTGCGAAGAGCAGTGAAGGAAGCCCTACTACGAGAGAAGCCTGCCGATCGTATTGCTATAGACTTCCACGACTACGATGAGGGCTATGAAGGCTACCGATATACTCTTCTAGTGACGGATCGATCATCATCCTATACCTGGGACTTCTACCTCACGAGACGGACTACAGATATCCTACTTACTGTTATTACCGACTTCCTCACACTCCTATCGACCCAGTATGGAGCACGAGTGAAAGTCATAGAAACGGACAACGAGATCCTGAAGCATCCGCGAGTAGTCTCAGAGATCGAATCACGCGGAATAAGACTCGAACCTTGCGCGCCAAACACACAAGCCCAAAATGGCGGAGCTGAACGAATTGCAGCTACTATTAAGCAACGCGCGCGAGCTATGGCGTCCGGAGCTAAGTTGCCAGATATCCTATGGCCGGAAGCGACAAAAGCATCAACATATCTCTACAACAGAACCCCTACAGCCTCGAGATGCTGGCGAACACCATACGAGGTGTTCCACAAGCACTTCTGGGCCGCAGAAGCAGCGCCCTACGCACGCCCAGATCTTTCACACCTTCGAGCATACGGCTGCAAGGCGTTTGCTATGACTCGACAAGCGCAACTCAAGCAGAACCGCCGCCAGAGACTAGCTCCACGAGCATTTATTGGTTATCTCGTGGGCTATAGCTCGAGCAACTCTTTCCGAATATGGAATCCCTTACGAGACGAGGTATTCACTACGCGAGACGTAGTCTTCAACGAAAAGCAGTTCTTTAATGGCAACCTAAAGGAGCTTGCAGAAGAATTCCGCTATATGGACTTACAAGAGATCCAAGAGCGTATAACGCAGCTAATTGACCAGACAAATAGGACCACTATACCGCAAGACGCTGATGAAGAAGCAGATGAGGTGGTCGAAGACTATGAGCACGCCGAGCTGAGTGATATAGCAGCCCTGGAGCGTGGGACGCCTCCTCCAGAGGATGCTCTATATACAAAAGCGAGGTTTCAACTTATGACCCCTCCGGAGACACCTCCACCGCCTTCGGCGTTCTTCACAGCTCTACGGAGCACTCTGCTCGACGTGAGGGGGCGGGAACATAGCGACCACCCTTCAAAAACGTCTGAAGATTCGAAAACTATTCCTCCGCTGCTACGCTGGGCGCCACGCACGTCGTTCAAAGCTGCCTTCTTGGCTGGCAGCGCCCAGCCGCGCGCACAAAAGACATATAAGGATAAGACCAAGCGATCGATGGATGGCCCTGCGGCCTGTTGCACCTGGGCTGATCACCCTTTGAGTGCGCGCGTGGGGTGGGAAGCCTCCGAAACTACAACAGGAGTAGGTTGTACCCGAAAGGCGGCTATAGACGAGATAGACCTTCAACAGGGAGCGTCTGCCGTGGCCGAACAAAAGCCGGAGAGCGAGAGGCACCCAAGGAGTACGAATACGTACGGAGCTCAGCGGAGTCCGCTTGGAGACCCTTGGAGAACATTGCCCGCTCTACCCACATCTCACGATCAGCTGGCACCGCGAAATAACGCTACAAAAGCGCACCCCTTTGCAAGGGAGTTTCTTGAGGCCGAACAGAGCCATCTGAGAGGGCATGAGACGTCGCGATCCTGGCGCGAAGTAGCCAAGAGCGAGGCCCGCGGTCATCAAGTTCTCGGCTGCCACTGGGTCTATACGTATAAACTCGATAAACACGGGCGGTTAGCGAAGTTCGAAGCGAGACTTGTGATCCGGGGTGACCAACAGGCGAAAGACGCGCGGGATACGTACGCCGCTACGCTCGCAGGTATGTCGTTCCGCATTCTAATGGCACTTGCAGCACGCTTTGATATGGAGCTGCTACAATATGATGCTGTTAACGCGTTTGTACACGCTACTCTTGATGAAACAGTCTTTATGCAGCTTCCGCCAGGCTACCGCCGCCCAGGAGTCATTCTACGCTTACAGAAAGCACTCTACGGACTTCGCCGATCTCCTATTCTATGGCAACGCCATCTAGAAGCAGGACTTAGAGCGCTAGGCTTCTCACGCGTAGCGGGCGAGAACTGCTGTGGGCAACGAGGCCAAGTAACATTCTTCTTCTACGTTGACGACTGTGTGCTAGCGTTTCCTCGCGAACACTCCGCAGACGCACAGGAGGCTATCAACGCACTTCAGAAACGCTACCACCTTGAGGGAGGCAAAGACCTCCAATGGTTCCTCGGCATTGAGGTTATACGAGACCGCTCTACGCGAAAGCTATGGCTATCACAAGCTGTATTTGCAGAGAAGGTACGGAAGCTTATTACGCCACGCGCTGATAACGCAGAAGCGCCTGAAGAGCGCGCCTATACGCCTATGACGAAGACTGAGCTCTTCCCAAATGATGGGGAAGCTGCGCCGTGGGAAATCAATCACTATCAGAAGCGCGTTGGAACAATTCTCTACGCAGCAGTAATGACGCGGCCAGATATCGCCTTCGCAGCAAGCCGCCTCGCAAGATTCAATCACAACCCAGGCCCTACGCACCATAAAGCGGTTGAACGCGTACTACGATACTTATATAATACGCGCTACCTCTGCCTCGAGTATGGCGCTACGCCAGGGAGCGACGACGATACGCTTGAAGTAGCTTCTGACGCTAGTTTTGCGGATAACACGCTTGATCGCAAGAGCTCACAAGCGTTCGCTATGAAGCTCTTTGGAGGGATCGTCGCCTGGAAGGCTAATAAGCAGACAACTGTCACAACGTCGACAACTGAAGCGGAACTCCTCTCTCTATCACAAGCAGCGCGAGAAGCACTCTTCGCAAGCCGCCTAATAGGTGCCCTACAAGTTCAACTACCTACAGAAAGCATGCCAGAAGCGCAGTTTGCAACTCCCACGCGCACCCAGCCGACTATACAAATACAATGCGATAACCAGCAGACTGTTCGCCTTGTCAACGCGGAGCTTGTGCAACTTCAGACGCGCCTCCGACATGTCGACATACACAACCACTGGCTGAGGCAGGAGATCGCTGAGCATCGCGTCTCTGTCGCGTATACGCCGTCAGCACAACTCATGGCGGACGGACTTACGAAGGCGCTTGCTTTGCCGCAGTTTAAGATTTTTTGCCAACAACTACGCCTAAGCGACCAGCGAGCGCTTCTAGAACGCAACAGGGAATGCGAGCTTGTAGAGGAAGACGAGAGACAAGTCGCTGAGGCTATGAAAAACGACGTATGGGATATGGAAGCTCGTGATCTTCCAGATACAGACAATATGGCCAAAACTTAGGTCAGGGAACCCCGGCATGCGCGTTGTCCCTGAGGGGGCGTGTCAAATTGGCCATGATAACCTTGAGAGGTGTCAGTCACTATGAAAGGTGTCCGCCACTATGCGACCTTGAGAGGAGCTGAGAAGAGTTTTCTATGGTTATGCCAAACTCTATGGATAAGGGTAAAAGCCCTCACTCTGGACATAAATAGTAGAAGATCTTTTATTATTGAACACACACAAGAACAAGACAATACCTCACTATTCTTTTACTACCTCTAATCTGACAGTATGACCCTGAGCCTGGCTCATGGTCAGACTTCCATAGCTCTTCAGCAATCAACTTAGTATTCATCCTCACGGATACTCTCAGCTTACCTTCACTGCGAATTACTTGTTGAGTCTAAGACTGATCACCTTAGCCTCTGAAGATCGATCTATTACAGCCTACAACCTACGACCCAGACCACGACCAAGTGTACTGTTATTACGTCTCAATCCCCAGCTTCTGTTAGCAGACCCTACTGTCGGATAGCTGACCGTAACATCTACATTGTATTGGTTAGAGGGTTTAATAGCTATGATCTTAGGGATAGTAAGGTGCTTAAACTATATAAACTAGCTAACACTTAAAAATATCGGAAATAGTGTGAAGTTATGTCTAGGAGATAGGGTTTATTTACCCTAGCTATCAAAGTGTTCCTCAATTAGATAAACCTCTCCTCAACACCTTTCAAGGTTGCCTTTCGTGGCGAATATCTCTCAAGGTCATCATGGCCAATTTGACAAATACGATATCAGATTACACCCAATCTAACAGATTGACACAGTCGTCCCTATAGTTCTTGCAGCAAGCCTACTAATCTATAGCACCGTTATATAGGAAATTACGTTAAGATAGAACTTATTTAACTAACGTCCGTCACCATAATTGCTTCAGCCGACAAAGAACCCGGATCTCAGCCATGGGCGCCGGTGTCAAGCTTACCACCACGATGAGCCGCGAATGTGTCGGGAAAACCTCAGCTGCTAGATAAGCTCCCCCTCATTGGCTTATCTATGGAAGAGCGGACGGGACCCCGAGTTTTTCAATGGGTATGGTAGTATGTTGCATCGAACAGCTCCCCATCGATACCGTAAGCACTCCGCATGGGACCTCTTCCGTCTTCCATGCGAGATACGCGACCCAATCCACACTCTGGCGACGCCGCAGCGCGAATAGCGAATCAGAAATGTGGCCAAGTTCGACCGCACCAACTTTGCTGCTGCCATCGACGATCCCACGGGCTACTACTTTCCTCTCAGCAAAGACCTCCCATTAATGAGGGTCTGCAAAGCCATCCGTCAAGAAGCACTGCCGCCAGCACATTGCACAACGGCTTTTCGACTAGACGATATTGATGACTTGGTTAAGCTGCCCATGTCGATTGGGGCAGTCGGCCGCACCAACATCCGCTGGGAGAAGTTGTGTGGTAGAGTCGCTCCGATTTGGACGAGAATTTTGCGGCATGTTCAGGTAGAGAGACAGTGTCTGCAGTAGAGCCAAGGCTTCATGCGCACAAGTGCGTGGAGTAGCTTCGGAAATGCCCAAAGCTTGAAGTCGTTCGCCTGAAAATTGACGAACCTACTCGAAGAATCATACTTTTGAAATATCGAATCCAGCCAGCATGGATATGCTACTTGACCGTTTTGCATCAGGCAAGAACACGAACGACGGCAAAAGCGAAGCGCATAAATATATTGGCAAGTAGCCACAATATTGGAAGCACCCTGTGCACGTAGCATGGGATGCTGCGAGACGGAAGTCGGCCGGGCCGGACCCGAGGCCCGAATGCCGGCCCGAATCCCGTCTTTACGTAAGGGATCGGCCACACCACTTTGTAGCAAGGCGCGCCCGGCGCTCGTAGCTAGATAGATTAATCAAGCCACTTCACGCAGATGCGGAGTAATGAGACTAACCCGGTCTTCCCGTCCATCCGGGTCGCTTTCCGCTCAGGACTTACTGTAATTGTGACCCACCACAAGCGTGCTGACACCCCAGCCTGTCCGCTCTCCAATAGGAATTGCCTTTCGATCGTTGAAGCATGTCTCCGGCACAAATTCGGTTATACCCCGCACAAATCTGGGCATAACTGGCGCGGAAACGCCTTGAGCCGACAAATGGTTGTTGCGTGACGGAAACGCCCATAAAGGGAAGATCTATTGGAATGGGCTGGCCAAGGCCAGCCCGGCTATATACGGGGGGCGGAGCGGGCGTACCATACTCCGAGCCGGGATCTCGGCTCGCAGTTGTAGAATAACTGAGGGGCAAACGGAGGTACGTTCAGAGACCCGAAACGCCAACCGATATTGCAAAACATGAATGGACGTGTAAATCTCTGTCAATGATAGCTCAAGACGACCTATTCGCTGTGATCGCGGGATTTCAACTCGAGCTGACCGATTTTCTCCAAGTTGATTGAAGATTCCTTTTTACTTACCTCCAAGCCATTTCTTGAGATTCCCACGCACTCCGTCCCCCGCCTTAACGTCGTTCGTCGCAGCCTGCGATCCGTTGAATAATTCGTCATTAGGGGTATATCTTGGCGGGGCCTGACCCTCTCCTTGCATCACAGCGGGGCTTTTCGGCACACGAGCGACGTTTCCCGCACCTCCACGTCCTACGTGGAACCTGCGCACCGACAAAGACTTCGGATTTCGGTCCGTCATTGCTGGATAACTGGAGATTAGATGAAGTTGAAGGTGTGCTCTGTGTTGTGGCTTGACTAAAAGGGCTGATAATTGACTTGAGCGTATAGTGCCGGATCTGGATAGGGTATGATGGCTATAGGACTGTTTTTGCCGAAGCTATTGCTTCTGATTGTAGTTGATTGGCATGATCGATATTGAACGCCTGCATCAGACTATCAATTTATATGGTCATACGTATAGGCTTTCGAAAAATCGGTAGGTTACCCCAGAATGCCTCTGGCCCCTGTCGGAATGCCAAGCTTGGAGTCGAATTCGACGGGTTGGAAACTTGACGAGGTTGCCTTCTTGATTCAGATATAACTAACATCAATAACCGGCTATTCCCCCGTATTTGACCGGCGGTTTGAGCCTCGATTTGGATCGGTTATGAACTCGTAACGCATGCAAACTCATGATTACTCAGTTGTGTGATGTTACACAAGCGAGCTTTCGAGCACGCGGACCAATCGGCCGTCGTTGGACGCAAGCCAGGGGATGATAGTTTCTACTTGCCGCCAGCGTGTAGGCCCGTAAACAAAATCACTTATTCGAATGACCCAATGTTAGAAAGGACGTCGCCTCGGGTCAGCTACTGTGATATTGTTGCGCGACCAAGAACCTGGAAATCCCACAAAAGGAGCTTTGCGTCCGCACGTCTCTTGTGGCAATGGCGTGTGCTGTTTCATGTTGAAGTACGACATCAGCGCTTTAGATGGTCGCTTAGGTAGGGTAGGTTCAGATTCGGACTGGGTCGCTTCCAAGACTCGCACCCGGCGGGGAGGTCTTTTGGAGTGGTTGACAGCACTTCATTATTGCCCCTCTTGAACTTCACATTATCATTCCTTTCTAACTCTGATGAGAACGATCGGCGCGACATCACGGCAAGCTTGTAGTCGAAAAGTACATCTGGAGGGAACTTCGACGTGTGATGAGTGATATCTAATTGAGTTTTGTTACGCCATCATCATCGCTGTTCTACAGGGCGGTGATACGACTGATGATCTTCATATAACGACTCACATCTGTTACTCGCGGAGGCGTCCGTACTTCCCATAGCAAGTCACGAGTCCATGTGACTTACTCTCAATTGACATTTCAAGGCAGTTACGACGAAGTTCGCATGGCAATGAAGCAATTTTTTGACGAAAATCGTCCCAGACGCAGTGCGACCTTGGCAAACATCGGACAGTCACAGCTATTAACATCAAGCATGCTCTCAAACTCCAAGGGGGCAGCCTCTACGACTACGACTTGCAACCTCTTGGCGAGAGGTTTGCCCGTTGATGCTGTTCCTTTTGTGCCTTGTGATGAAGTAGACTCCGTGCATTGGAACTTCAAGAACATGATACATATGCGTGTAGGAAATCCATGACAGCGGCAAGGAACATGCACGATCGAGAATAAGCTAGAATGATCCATTCGCACTCGCAATCCTCAATGAAATGCCTGGGCCAGACAGTCTGCGATCGAATCATCCGCATAAATCAACAAAATGCAACATTCCTGTGCAGTCAATAGCTAAACCCCCTCACACTTATAACGTCAGGCGGTTAAATCATGACTTTTTCAGTTCAACGTAGTGGCTGAGGACCTTCAAGACTAGACAACGGCTGGTGACGTGCCTTAGGGTGAAGAATGGTTGGCCCGAAAGCCCTTAAGCCAAATTTGACGCATCTGGGATGGATGCTTGTTGACGCGAGGTCCGTTATTAAACTTGCGGAATAGTGCTCTGTGAGCAGAGATGAACCTCGGCCAGCTTTGCTCAATACCTGGTTGCTAAACCGTTGCTAGGTTAATCCACTCATTTGAACCACTTGGCCACACTCTGACCACAAACAAGCGTCTTCGGTGGTTATCTCGGATTCAACAAAACAACCCGAGATTCAAATCTACATGGTCTTACACCCATACTGTCCTTCAATTTTCTTGAGCGGCCGCTGGACACGCGCTTGCGATTATCTCCAAGACAAGACGATAACAACCATACAAAGACAAACGACAGAGAGTTCAGTCAAGGAAGCCCAGGGCCGTATGCCCGGTCTTGGTGTTCCTACAGGAAGAGGCAGGCACCACATTCCGATTGCGATCGTCCGCCAAGGACAGTCTTGCCGTCAACAAGCTGCTGCCCCAATGGCTACTACCGCTTCACTTCTTTGAAAAAAGAAATTGCAAGGCAAACACTATCAGGTTAATAATGACGTCAAAACGGACTTTCTCACCTTGCAATGGGCGTGACACCCTCAATGACGAGGTTCTTGAAGGGCCCGATTGCTACTCTTTGCTGATGGGTTCCTTTCGAGAAAAGTCTGCCCACCCCCGCAGGGGCGGCACCTGACCTTGACATCGAACATACGCCGAGCTTTCTTTTCAGTGTCAGCGTTCTTTAAAGTAGCCGTAAACCGACATGGATTTGGTCGTAGTTCCTTGCCGTCGTTGACATCCCGAGCTATTAAGCTGACAGCTCATCCTATTGTAGTTAACATATAACTACGCTGGCCAGTACCACAACTGGTTTGGTCGTCATAATAACATAAGGGGCAGGCGTGAAAGAGAAGGGCTCTCATTTTTCCAAGTCAGGGTTTTCAGATTAGGGTGGTCTAAGTTTCCTTTTGGTTTCCTTTCCCCTTTCCTAGGGTGAGGGGCAACCTCATCGATATGATTGTATTCCCAACTAGCGGCAACAACCTTTGTCCAAGCGAGATATCAAGCTGTGATCACATGTTATTGTGAGCAGCCTAGCGGCCGTAAAACAACACGGAAGCTTGTGTCACAAGATCATCCTTTTCGTTACTTCTTGTGTTGTGCATTCGACATAACACTTATTGTCAAGAAATAGTCTCCATCCCGAAGGTTAGGAGACATAGCATCGAGAGTGCCGCATCAACGTATGGTCGTCCCCAAAAGGCCAGGATAGCTTGACAGTTCAGATCAAGTCCAGAGATGCAGTCGCGCTGTACCGAAAATCCCACTTTATGGTGCAGTTGAGTGCCACGAACCTGCTCGTTGAAGATAACTATCCAGACTTCTGCCTTGCGCCCTATCACATGCTTGGTATCTTCCTCGTGTCTAGGTTTTTGTACCCGGCTGGAAAATATCTCAATTTTTGGCCGTTCTGCTCTGCGAATCTGCGACTGATTAATTCTCGGACGTCTGACGCGTGTCGTTTCCCACCACTTTCTAAAGATTCTAGCTTCGGCACGATCTGCCTGCTCAAATCAAGGAGGCTTCTGAGTCCCGCAAAGAAATCGCTTGTGCCATTCGTCCACGTCACCTTCCAGCCGCCTTCGGGGACGATAGACAGGCTTTCAACGTATGGACTTGATAAAAGGGGTCTTTGTGTTTTGGTAGCTCGCCTGAGCGATGTAAGTCAGTCGATAAGGCCGCTGTGATCCAACAGCACGACTTTGTCATGGCCGGGTTTGAGAAGCTTGCTCTGAAGGTCGCTAAAGTCAACTTTTGTAGTTGAAGTTATGACATCTTTCAATGTGTTCTTCGGGGGGAAACCTTTTTTTCCCGCTCTGTTTCTTGATGTTCGGTTCATGTTTCCGTTCTGAGCAGACTTGTGTCACTCTTAGGGTTGTGCTTCGTTCGCGGTTACCACTGCTGGGCTTTCGCCCAAGGACGTTCTCGACCTCACTATCCTGTTGTGAAGCTTGCTGGAATCGTCGCGCACCTAGCCTTTTTTCCATTGCAACTGCTGCAGTACTTCGCCTCTCTCGACGGCTGCTCGTCCTTCCCAATGCCAGCCTCCTGCCAGGTTTTGAATGGCGGCATTACTGTCCTTCAAGCACTCTTTAAAGATGCACTGCTTGATTTTCTCGTCTGACTACCTCGCTTTCAGGTTGCGTATTTTTGTTCTTAATCCGAGTAACTTTTGCTGCTGTAGACATGTCTCGATGCCATATGTCAGCGTCTTCCTTTTGTTGCCCAAATCTTTCGACCTTTAGCTGAGTGTTCTCGCGGATGAGGTCCCTCGTGTGTTGCTTCCAGACCCCAAAAGGCTTCTGTGACTCATCATGACTGAGAGTGAGTGTATCGTTGTTTTACTTATCCCAATCGATTATCCGTTACCCAATCGCTCTTTCTCCGGGTCTGGTTTCTTACGTCGCCTGATCCGCCTGTATATCTTCTCTTTCTATCAACTTCAGGCTCGCCCTGCTGTATTGCTTTTACAAATTCTAGCGGTTAGGAAACTACGGTCTTTTCAAAACTTGATGGCGTGACTCTCGATACGTTGAGCGGATTGGAGATTGCGCCTGGTATTCTAGCGATTCCGCCTGTTTAGACAGGCAGGCCACCGATGTGTTTCGATGCAAACGCAATGAGATGTCCAATCTGCTTTCTGATGTTCAGGATGTGGTTGAGGGGCGCATTCCTCAATACGTCTATATTATCAGGATGTCTTTCCGACAGCAGCGTAACATTGTTCTTCGACGGAGCCTAGCTGCTTGCCACTGCAATCGATTTCTGAGCACGTGCCAACACCTGTGATATCGAACGAGCTCGTTCAAGACCACTAGCTTGACCTGAGAGTTCAGACTCCGGTCTGTGTTCATGTTGGGAGCGCTATTCCAAATGGCTCTTGTCAACGTGCTCGCCACTCCTGACTTTTGCTGAAAGCTTTGACGCCAAGTTGGCAAATCGATTGCTGAGTTGGGTTTCCACTGTTTTCCGCTTGCGGGCTTCCTCTTCTCTGCTCGCTAGCAGGTTCTTCCACTGATCGACTTTTCTGTGTAGGGCTATTATTGCCCTTGTCGTGATTCTGCCGCCTCTTGGTGTTTTACTGTGTAACATTGCCTGAACTCCTGCAAGACCATGAGCCAATGTCGTTTGAGTTTCTATGACAGTGTGGTCTTCTCGTCCATCACGTTGCTCTTCGTCTTTCAGCTCCCATTTAGATGCCAAGACTCTATGCTTATCTATTTCCATACGCGAGCCTTTTGCGTGCGCTCAACATTCCTGCCGTAAGTCGTCTTGCTTCTCCTTTCATTCCGTTTCTGTGCCTTCACATATTGCTAATATGGCCTAGAGGTTTCCGAGATTATTAGCCAGCTTTTGTCGTTCATTCGCCTGGACGTCATTCTGGGCCAAATGTTCTTTTCCTACGCGCATTTAGAGATTTCCTCTTCTTCCGATTCCCGCTTCCCTGCTATCTCCTGGAGTTCTTTGACTTATGTTCGTAGACCTTGGACGCTTTCCTTGACCGCGCTACTTTCGGCCTGCCTAATAGCACTTGTTTCGTTGGCGCCCTCCAAGTTCCCGCTCAGTACCTTGACTCGAGTTTGGAACATTGCCTGACCTTTAAAAGCTGCATCTTTACGTCATGAAATTTGCTAGAAACTGTCGTTTAAATCTACCTATGAGAGATTACAGGCTTTAACTTGCTTTCTCAATCGAGTGACCTCTTCACCAGTCCTCTGCTGAATTTCTACGAGGCTGCCGTCTTTGAGTAATCATTATTCCAACGAATGTAGCCGCGAGCCAAGGTCAGAGGGCCTCTTGTTTGTGCATCTTCGGTCTTCTTCATCTTTGGCCTGCTCTATGCGGTCCCTACATGCTGCAGCCTGTGTGATTTGCTTCTCCATCTGGTTTATCCCTTGGCCAAAACCTGCGAGCTCCGTCAAGGCCTTCTCTCGAGGCTTGAATAAGTCCTTAGTCTCGTATTCAAATAATATCAACTCCTCAGAAGTGCGAAAAAGATCGTCAATCTTTTCCTGGGTCGCTTCCAGTTGGGCTGCTTGTTGCTCTACCTTGGTTCGGTATAAGCTTAGTTGGTTCTTGGGGTCTAGGGTTGCCGCTTCCGTTTTCGATTGGTGCTCATTGAAGATGCCAAATCGAATTTTGATATTTCGGCCGGCCACAAGCCCCTCAGCAATGTCGAGAGCCTTCCGCTTTTCCAAAATAGCTAGGTCTGACCTCTCAGGGCTCTCAGTGAGGTACCCAAGATCAGTTGAGAGTTTTGCTGCTCGTGTTTCAATGCTACCCATGTCGTACCGCAGTCTAAGGATATCCCTCCCCAGCTCATACATATAATGCTTGTCAGCGCTGGACTCTAGCCGAAGGGGCGATATCCTATGCTCTGATTCAACACATACGCCTCTATTCATGGTGGAGTTTCTACTAGCACAATCTCAACCTATGCTTATCGTGGTTCAGTGCTTGTATTTTTGGTGGGTGACTACTAGCCTCTTCACATCAGCAACTGATAGTGCTGCTGAGAAGCTATAGCTTTTTTTCCCCGGTGGTCTCGGTGCGCTGTCTGTTGGTTCTTGTTAAGTGGGTGTCAACGTCAAGACTTGTAGCGTTGCAGTGCTGGGATCTTTGGTCAGTTGGCGCCGCCCGCTGGTTGCTTCTGGATAAGGCTGTCCACTCGCGTCGAAACCCAACATTGGCTGTTTGAGGGTTCGGTGATTATCCCCAGGAACGGCTGGGAGGTAGAAAACTTTGTCTTAGATTCAGGCTGATGGAACGCGATCTCATTTCTTTTGCGATCTTGCCGTGTATCTGAGCCTCCACTGCTGAAGCCCGGGTCCGGTCTCTGAGCCTTTTCGAGAACCTGAGGGGCTTGGCTCTGTTGGCCATCTGCAAGGGGACAACAGTACATATTGGATCTTGAAACGGAATGCCGTCAACCGGTGTTGGTCGTCGAAATCTCCTGCGGTTCGCCCATAGGGACTGGTGCTTTGTTCGTTTTGCGGCTCTCATCTCCTGCGGGCCGCGAAAGAAGTTGGCGACATACTTTCTTGGCCGTCTCATTTGGAATGTGCTGTGTATCTAGGAGATTTCTGGGATGATCCAATTTCAATGGTGGCATCTCGTCTGAGACAAGAAACCCCAAAAGCTTTATTGGACTGGAAATGACATTGTTGATATCTCCTGGAAACCAGTTGTACTCTGTTCAGAGTTTCTTCATGACCGTATCTGACAGATAATGAGTCAGCACTGTGAGGCAAATGAAGAAACGGTCCGCTGCATTTTCCCTCGTCGCGAATCTTTTCCGCGGGCATTATCAAAGAGAAGACGTCCTGTGGGGTTTAGAGCCTCTTGATGAGTGATATTGGCATAAAATGCAGCATCTTCCCTCTCCCAGGCAGCTTCCTAGCAGTTCTTCAGCACCTCGCACATCACCCTGTGCCACCGACAACGGTCGCCGATGGTTAGAACGTGGTTCAAGGTGTGGTCGGCCGACTGACAGATGGTCGAAGCTCAATGTTGATGCGCGTGCGCTACAGCGCCATCTTGTGCACCCTGGCCGCCATTCGGCTAGCCTCGTATCTATTGCGCTACTCATTTCCGTCTACAGAAACAAGGACATGGCGGATAGGCGGAAGACGTCGCAGACCGAGTCGGGAAGGCTTTCCGGCAGGTCCAGCATCGGCGGCCCACACAGTCTTCTTCTCTTGAGGATGATCGCTGTACCCGGAAGGCCTCCTCGGAAGGTGGCAAAGAGGATTGGTGCCATCTTGTTGCCTTCCTCGTGTTGGAAGCAATAGTTGCCCTCTTGCCCTCGTCGTGAGCTCCTGGTCCTAGCAATTCTTGGCTGAGCTGGGATGATCCTGTCTACAGCAAGAATGGACGGGCCGAAGCCGAGTCACTCACAGAAGTCGGGATACACCAGAGAATTTCATGTTCAATCGACGATTGATCATGACTGTATTTGTACCGTGAAAGAAGAAATAGTCTGTTGAGGTCGTAAGTACGTGTACAGTAATAATCTAGCCTCGTTTATGTCAATGGCGCTGCCTGAAGTCCCTCCGACGTTGCTTCGGCAATGATACCGCTTTCAGCTATAAATGACGGATAATACGTCAACTTCGGACCGGTCGATCCCTTCCTCCGTTATTCACTGTTGATCTAGACCATCCGAGAAATGGTGTGATGTCGTTGGTGCGCAGGTCCATCTGGTCGTAATAGCCTGAAGTCAGTCTCATCCCATCGAGTGCGAGTTTAACATTTGCCAAGATGAATCAATAACTAGAACATCATAACAATACTTTTCGTTAGCCAACTAATATTTCCTATTCCGAGGATTTTGGAGAAAAAGCGGGTTCATTTCTATTGGCGTCAACAAGTAAACCAGACCGTTGCCTCAAGCCAAGTATGTATATTTGTGAGAGGCGGCTTCGACACTGTAGACACTAGACCATACTTGCTCCATAGTCCAACATTGCATCAGTCCTAGCGTCGGCGCGGAAAAGACTCCAGGTCCGACACGCTTAAGAGCAGGAGCGGTTCGTTCACCGGCAGAAACAGGCAGAATCAATAAGAACTGTAGCGAAGCAGTCAGAGACCATTTAGCTTTGGGCGTTAACAAGGTGTGCATTACGTGCTGAATTCTACGTCCAGCCTCAAGACGTTTTTGAAAGAGCCCAGCCTTCCCAAGTCAACGATTGAACATAGATATTATAGTCCTAAAGAGAGCATATTGCCGACCCCGCGGTCATCGCGAGCCTTACCATCACCGTCCGGATGTCTGTTGAAAACATGTCTGCATGTCATGGACCAAAGCCCACAAGTTATCAGGCTACTCTTTGCCTTGCTTGTGAAGAAAAATGTTCCCTGAGCGCCGCCCTCATCGTCTCCGTTTCCTGAGTATATTTCTCATGGAGCTGTCCAATATTCTTTTGCTTTCCAGCCTTGCTCATGTCATCTGAGGCCTTGGGTCTTCTTCTGCGCTTATTCAGCACAAGCTTTGCCAGTGGACGCCGAGTTTGTTCCAACACCTGGGCCCTCTCAAAGTCAATCAACATGACTTCCTTGACCTCTGCGTTGAACAGCAAGTTCGGTGTTCGGACGTCTCTGTGCGCCACACCTCGTGAATGCGCTGCCTACAGTGAACGCATCGCTGCCCTTTCAATTCGTGCCTGTCTAACTTGGGCCGAATGGAGATCTTGCCCTCCCCACGACAGAGGGATCATGTGTACGATGTAGAACCGGTGGTCGTAGTAGTAGATCCGGTTCATTGGCCTGAGGTCGACCGCCCCGAGAAACACCGGCATGTATGCCTTGGACAGGCTGCAAATGATCGTAGACAGCTGCTTCGTTCTCAACGTCCTGGATGAATGCTTGCACCGTGCCCTTGCTGACGAGCCTGTAGCCGTACTCAAGCAAGACCACCTTGAACAATACGCCGCATGAGCTGCCTCTTCCTAGTGGCGTAGTACCCCTATCCAGTGTCTGCTGAATCTGCTTCCTTAGATGACCGAGGAATTCTACCCGATCGATTAGGTGACAGGCAGCTGTATGGTTTGGGCCTAGACGGCGACCCTAGGCGCCACTGCGCTGGTCGCCGTGCATCAACACGTTCGGGCACATTAAGTCGAGAGCACCTCTCCGCGCGAGTCCTCACAGGCACTTTTGGGTGCAATATGGCCTGTCTTGGTAGTTGCTCCCAGCTGCCCCGCTCCCTGGCTGACGCGCTAGAACGCGTTGACTGCGTCGAGTTCCCTGACCGCCCTGAATATTTGATATCGCTCGGCGTGTTCCTTGTCCCATAGGCGTGGCGAATTTGGCAAATCCCGTCTCCACTCGTCATCGGACGACTTCTCTGGATTCCGCCGCTCCCTCCTGGGCGGCTCATCTCTCCCATGATCCCGCTCGATCCGCCTGTTGACCCGAAGCGAGTAGGGTGATCGGTCAAATTCTTATATGTCGTTGGTTGGTTTCCCGGTGAGCTGTTCGGCGCCCACCGTTTATCGTCCGGATGTGATCGCAGTGTGGTCTCGATATCTTGTAATCATGTCTTCAAATTCTTCATGACGTCGTGCCGTTCATCCTGCCCACGCAGCTTTCGCTGGCCTGGCAGGCCGACAGCCACCAAACTGAAAGCCAAGTATTGGCCTACTGCCGTCCACAGGTGGGCATGGTCGGGGTATGCTTGCACCTCCGCGGTAGGCTCCGCCAGATGGTACAGCAGCGTCTCAGGCTCGGCCCAGTCGATCCTGAGAAACACAATCGCCTCACCCGTGGCCAACAGGCCATACTCGAGTCCGCCCTCAATCATGTAGTGGCAGTTTTACGTGATGGCCGCCGCGGTAAGCCTTTTGGCATAATATTGGAACCGCGCATCCACGTCAACAGATGTCGGGATCGTCTTCCGATTGACCACCTCCTTATGGATATTCATCGACCGCAAACCAATACGAAGGTGCGGGGCAGTCAATTTGTGAGGCGACTTGTACTCACAAACGTAGAGCATCGTGCGTTCCGTCGAATTCGTGTTTTCGGATCGGTAGATGCAGCTCTGATCGGCTCGTAACTGCTTCAGGTTGAGGCGGGTGTGTTGCGGTGTCGAGGGCGGTGTCGACGGGTTCCCGCGGCGGACAACCTCTTTGGCAGCATCGCTAATTGCATGTGGGTGGTTCTCGAAAATGTGCCGTCTCCTAGATCGAGCGCGCGTCTGATTTCTTCGACGTTCTTGAGCTCATCCATAATGGTTCTGACCTGGTGTTCCACGCTGTTGTGCAGGAAATACTCGAGGGCCTTCTCATCGTTGATCTTGCGCTTCGCGACTCTGGTTCCTAGACCGGACAAGAATGAGCGACTCTTGAATAGGCGTCTGTTGGCGGGAAAGGTTTCGTAGAGCATGCCGAACATGACATCCTGTTGCTGCAGGAAGTCGTCCCATGGTTGGAGATTCGTGGGACACTATTTGTTTCGTGGGTTGGTTATGGGCCCCTTAGAGGCCAATTCGCGGTCTGTCTCAACTTCGAGTCGGGAATTGCCAGACAATGACAGGCAGCGATGTATTCGTCAAGCGTTGTCGCCGTTCCTCGTCTCGCTCCTCCTCTGCGCCTTTGGCTCGTGCTTCTGCCCCTTCAGCTCGTGCTTGAGCCTCTGCTAGTCGTCGCGTCAGCTCTCCGATACTTCTCGACACATCGTCCATGGCGCTGATGGCTGAAGGCGAGAGAAGGCTTTGGTTGACGCGACAAGAATGGGATGTTGTGATGATGATACAGCGGCCCGCGTTGATGCGAACTGTTACCCGGACAATTTCATGAGCCGAGGGTACCCGGTGTTGCTAGTCAGCGCTTGGCCCCAGACCGAATTTTGAACCCGGCACCACAACATGTGGATAAATCCACAAAGTGTGTCTGGGATCGTAGGAATTGGGTTGGAAAGGGCGATGATTGAGCCAAGCCTCGCCAAAATTAGGAGAATGACGGGTACTGAGCCAGGATTCTAGCCTCGGGACCGGCCCTCAATGTCCATCCGTCTCGAAAACGTAGACAGCCCACAGCGTTGCGGCTCAGGCACGTCGTGCTTCTCGGCCAGCAGGAAAACGACCAGGGCTGCATCTGCAGCAGGACACCGGGGACGACGATGCTGGTTAAGACGCCACTGCCACCAGTCCTGCGCAGGACCATGACTTTCTCGTATTATCACACGCGACGACGGGAAAGGATATGACTCGGAAATCGCCGGCTCAGAAGTATACGGTCACCATTCAAGCTCTGGCAGCGTCGCTGGCCCGATGCATCCGGCGTCGCTGCCGTTGGCTTCTGATGCTGGGGCATTCGCAGAACGCGCAGTCCTACGAAGAACATGGCTGACTTCCTCTTTGCGGCCAAGCCGATGCTGTACCGGGGATCGGCGAGCAAAGCGACCAACTGCCATGCCGACATGAAAAAACCTCTACCTGGTGCTGAAGAGGACTGATAAGGAGAAGACTCTTGTCCAAGCCATGATCCAGGACGAGGTGGATGCCGCTTCTAGAAAGCCAGATCCTCTTGACGACGACCTCGATGCAGCCTGCATCAACAACGCGCCACCAGACTTGACGCACATTCGCTTACTCATGCAGCTCTAGACGCTCTGCGATACTACTAACGAAAGCGAGGCAGCGATGATCGATAACGCCTCCGAGGCATATTGGAACGTCCGAGTGCACACGCCGAGGCTGAGAGCCGCCATCGATCAGGCCAGCTAAGACGACGACGTGCAGTGCTACAACATCACATCGGCGTGGATCTCGTCGGCCGACGCCGCCAAGAACATGTTTTTGGGGATACCTGCAGGACGAGTCGGTGCCCTCTCCCCGCGGCTTTCTGCCCCCTCTCATAGGGCATTCTCTTCGCATCCAGTTCAGCCATGGCTCGGACATCAATATGTTTGTTTCTGTTGCACATCCTCAGCCGTAGGATGCCCCAGGCTATCCTTTAGGGAACGATATGAATGGCATGGTTCCGGTATACCGTTCACCTTTTCCTTATTGTATTCCAGTGCAATCCACGCCGCTCATGCCGGGCTCATTTTGAGGGCAGCCCTGGGAGCTGCCACCCGGCCAACATAGTGCCCAATGCGACAATCGTCCACAGTTTCCCCGCTGCTGTCAGTGATTAAATCAACGGCATCCTTCCACTTCCGACACAGCGGAAGCTGCAAGGACTGGTTGTATAAGTTAAGGAAGAAAATCGCAGAGACGAATTGCAAGTTGACCGTGCGTGGAAGAATTCCATTTTCGCCATTCCATGAAACCGGCTCGGCTGCTAGGGCAGACATAACCTTGCTAACGTGGAGACACAGCAGAACAGCAGCGAATGCGCTTTCCTCATAGAACTATCAGCCACTCCAAACATTTTACGCTCAAGCACTTTCCAAACAAAGTATCTGCCTACTCACGCAAACGACTTCTGACTCTCACGACCGACAGGCAGTCTGACTGCGCTACCAGGCCCTGCACTTTGGGCAGGCCGAGAAAAACGAGTAACCTATCTGCAGCTAGAGCGGCTTCTCTTTGCGTGATCCGGCGTCTTTTCAGTTTTCCAAAGGTCTTTTGTGATACGTTTCGTGGTTGCCCCTGTCTTTCTCTTTGTCTTTGCTCCGAACATCCCCCTTGTCCTACTCCAGGCGGCTGATCCGCTTGCGTACTCTCGTCCTGCACTTCCGTCTCCCAACGGTCCCTGCGACCTTTCCGTCGCCTAAGGTGTCTATCCGGAAACGCTTCCTCGGCTAGCGAACGAATTTCGGAATGTTTCTGCTTCAACCGAGCGAACCTCATCGTCAGGGCGGACTTCTTCGACGACCGCGAAGCGCCGAAACGCGCCTCAAATCCCTCCTTGATTGTGTGCCATGTTTCCCCTCGTAGATATCGTTCAATTATGTACTGCTCGCCTTGGTCAAGCTGGAGGCGGACAGCCAAGGCAGGGTCCCGGAATTCCTTCTCGGTTTGGCTGGGTTCTGCATAGTCGTGAAGGAGAACATTATCGAACGGGCCGGGAGTTGATAGATCGAAGGTTTCAAGCGCTGCTTGATCGTAGGAAAAAGGGCCTCTGGGCCAAAGGTCGCCATTCGAGAACGGCGATGACTGCCCAGCAGAAGGATATGGCTGATGTGGGAGAATGGATGAATCTGCCCACTGACTGGGTTGCGATGTGCCTCGACACACTGGAATGAGCGTTTGCTGATGCATCATAACGTCGGCCATGGTCTCTGGACCCCCTTCTCGAACCTCTAGCGGGGCCAACGGCTACGACGACCTCCATCACGACCAAGTTATATGCGCATCGCCCAACCGCAACAAGCATGTACAACTACGCCGCTCGAGAGACCAGACTGGGTGGAATACCGATTCTTCCCTGATCGCTGCTGTCTTCCCATCATACGCTTCCGTGTTGGAACATAGTGCGCCATGGCATGGTCAACACCATGTTCGTTGGTTATATCGTGCAGTGTGGTGATGAGACGAACCACTGCGTCGGGAATGAGTGGCCAGGGGGAGCAACAAAGTAGGTGGTGGACGAGTCGCGCTTCCGTTGGCGTAGATGGGCCAAACGATGGGTGCCGAAAGGCAAGACGTGCTGCGAGGGAGTTGCGGCCGAGAGAGTTGTTGACCCTGTAGCAGTCGCCAGGACAGATCTCCTTACGACTTTTTTCTCGCAACGACATAAATCGTCAACTTTACCCCTCACATGATCGTGATCATCTGCGCGGCGCGCAGCATATGCATTTCCCGAACCATCGAAAGCACGTCTCCCGAGGACCGGGAATCGAAGACCTTCACCGCAGCCCCGAACCACTGCCGCACCTGTATTTGATCGAGATGACCGATTCGTCGCATGATCGCCAGGGATTTCCCAATCTAGAACAAATGTGAGGTGCGGTCATCTTCTATAATCGCTTGGCCGTCGACTGCACGGGGCACAGTGTCTGCATGTTCGTCTCGTCAAGCAGTGGGTCGCACAGGGTCAATGGACCCAGAATCACCGCCAACAGATGTATGCCGCTGATGCCGACTGCCAAGAATTCAATGCCACAAGACTCCAGTGACTGCAAAGCATGACGGTGGAAGTCTTCTATCCAGCGAGGAAACGAGGGTCAGCGGCCGCCGAACGCGGACACTCGTCTGCCTCAGGGCACGCACAGTCCGGTGCTAATTGTCTCCGAGAGCTGCGAGGACGATAAGAGGATGGTCGGGTCGAGAGCCGGGCGTAGACCCGAGTTCGCCCGCATGTCCCGACTCCGGTCGCTTGGATCAGGTCCGTTGAGTTCCCGTAGGGCATCCTTCCGCTCTCTTGTGATGAATCGTCGATCAACTGAAAGACATTCTTTCGATACCTGGTGATGCTGTGATGTCCGCTTGGCTTCATAGTGGCGGCGGCCGCCTTACAGAACTCTCGGGCTCCAGGCTTGCGTTTGGGAAAATTATGCTGTCGACAGGTTTGATGAGATCGCTCGCGGGGGCGGTACTGTTGCGGGTCGCCGCAAATTAATCGCCACATATTAGCGCTGCATGGGCAGGTTATGACCAGGGTTTGTTGGTATCAACTCCAGGACCAACAACAGCGGCGCAGTCCAACAAGAAGCAGAAATGGGAGCAATTGCCCCTATTGACGCTCGCGCGGGTGGTCTGCGACACCCCCATCTGTATGCACGATAGATTGATTCATCGCGAGACTTGCCACTTGGTTCAGCGAAGATGCTTTGAAGAATAGTCGCATGCTGCGCGTCGGCTAACCGACCAAGTGGTCGGTCGAAGCGGTCTGTTTGGAGCAAAGAAGGCGGCTTCGAGATGTCTCTTGCAGCAACGCCGGGAATTGTGGCAGCCGCCGGACGACGTTGTAAGTAGGAACTGAGCCCAGCCCTGGTTGTCAGAGCCCCTGCCACAGTCACAGAGACCAGCGCCATTGGAAATAACAGCAGAGCTCCTGCGACTGGCGCGCTTCAAGACTCGAGTCCCAACTGACTCGCAATGGGGCGTTCCGAGGTCCGGCGTTTCTTTATCGCCCCATATTTACCCTTATTGTAATGTCTAGCAGCAGGCCAGCAACGAAATAGCTCCGACCAGGCGTGTTCAACCCACGATGAGGAACATCACTAGCCACTGCAACGATCTTCCGGCCGGTGTAGCAGAATCGTGAAGTGGTTGTACGAGCTTGCAGCTTGGGTTGGCTCATTCTGGTGGGAGCGTGCGTTATGCGAGCGCCGTAACCAACTAATCGACGTTTCGGCTAATCGTGGATGACAGGTCGATTGCGAATAATCGGCCAGTAGGAAGTCATTCCGCCGCTGCTACCTCTACTGCGTTCTAGCCAAGCCGTTTGCGCTACCCCTGTCCCGCCATGAAGTGTGGCTCTTTTTCACTTTAAGCGCTTGTTACAGCTGCTCCATCTTCATTTCCGATGGTGCCTGGGCTCATCCATAAAAGCGACAGGGGCCGTGGACAAACAAGGTCTACCCTAGCCCTAGGCAAATCAGCTCCTTCTTCTTTTCGCCGTCGTCTGCCGTCGTTCACCGCAGGACGCTGGCTTGGTCGAGACGACCCCATCGAGCCGACCGCACCAACATCGTCCCAAGACTGAGCCAGTGCGCGATGCACAAGCCTAATTCGAGCTTCTTCGCTTCGCCACATCATGTGGCTCACGACCGAGGGATCGGCTTGCGCATGATGCGAACAGTTGCGAATTGATCTTGTGTTGAGCGTCGAGAAGACTGAGGAGTTTCGCCATGCCTCTGCCCGCCGTATTTGCGCCCGAAGTCTTGTGGCGACCCCCCTGCCGTGAGACGCGAGATCTTGTTTACCAAGTCCAGCGTTGCGTCGGGACCGGTGTGGAAATTTCGAAGTGGCAGCCATCTCAAACCTCATGGCACCAACAAGACGGACTCACACACCCATCCATGGCCACGGGCGGCTAGCTAATAGCCACCCGCAACCATACCGCCCTACGCAAGCGATGTCACCCTGCAGTTACTACTTGTCGAGGGCAGCAATTTCCCAACACAAGCAAAGAAGAAGCCGGGTAGCCATCGCTCAACTCATCCGCCAGCGGAGGTTGATCTCTCCCAGTAACAAACAGACTATTGGCGACGCGAAATTCGATTGATGGAACCCTCAGCCATGACTCTGGGATATTCACGAGAATTGAAGAGCCCAACAGCCAAGCGGCCGCAACCGGCATCTTCGGGCCTGCGTCTGTCGCCCGAATCCCGGATTGAACGTCCCGCGATGACCGCCGCAGCCCCACATTCAGCGCCCGCGATCGTTCGTCTCCTACCCAAGCGATCACATACTCGTAACATACTGCGTAACCGCTTCCCCACCGGTTGTTCTCAATTTGAGATTCCGTGGCGATCTGCGGTCGTCCAGACCATGTCTTCGCTGGTATCAGCAGTGCGACATAGGTCCTCTCTGGGCGCATGCTTCTCATGGTTTGGAAGACAGACGCATACTACGTCTTCTCTGATTTGCGCCTCGCGGATAGCCGACGTTAGGTGAGCAGCTCAGCCGACGACATGGACAGCTGCAACATGCACAACGCCTTTCACGCTGGCCTTATAGGATCAAGACTTGCCACCACGCCAGCCGTTCCTTCGTCACGTCTAGCTATCGGCGCTCGCAACATTGTCCGTTACGAACAGTAGCACGACTCGCCGGCCACCTGCTCGCTCCTCCCTTGACGCCTAATTCCCGACGCAGTGGTTTGTGGAAGCACCGTCCATACCCAAGGCATAACCAACGAGCATGGCGTTACCCACCATGTCGCACACTGAGCTCCAACACGAAACTGATTAGTAAGAATACAGGGCCGATCAGGGAATAGTCGCTGTTCAAGCAAGGCCGACGTATCGAGCGGCGTAGTCGACGTCGCTGTTGCGGTCGTGCGGCGCGTACATAACTTGTTCGCCATCCTTCAATCGGCGTGGTTGAAACGCCAGCAGCAACGTTCAAGTGCCATGGACGATTTGCGACACGATGATCAAATTCAGGTCTCCTTCTCTGGGGATGAATCGCCTGCGCAGTGGCCGATAAGGCCAGTTGTTCCACCACAGCGTTCCTACCATTTCGCATCTCAGCCACAGGGCTACCCAAGTCAGCACAACGGCAGCCAGCATGGAGAGGTCTTACATACCGGGGGGATGTACGAAGACTTCGACACTACGGGTCTGAGCTTGACTGGTGACGTCCTCCTTCTTGAACACCAGAACCCCCTTCCACTCGAGGAGCAAGTCATCGACCCATCGCTGCGCAATCATTCTGGCACAAGTGAACACAGCCGAACAGCCATCGATCCTAGTCAGAGCGCTCAACACCAGCCTACCGTGTCAACCGTGCGCGTCCCGTATGCTGGCGCATCAACGCCTCCGTCAAGCCCTGCCTGGATCGATGGAACAGATCGACTTAATTATCGAGACTCCAGATTTCTAGCATTGCCCACAGAAACACCGACAAAGCAACCTCTCAAGGAAGGCAGCGATCTCCGACATGTCAATCAGGGGACCATGTGTACGAAAGACGCTGGTGCCGGGGAACAGCGCCAATGGGAATGGAGCCAGAGTCCTTCGGAGCACGCACAAGCGCAATACGATGCGGATAACTTTACACCCCGCTACGGTGTGTCGGCAGAAGACGCCGTCGTCGATGCTGGCGTTGTACTGGACTTCTTAGGACAACCGGAGGCGGATGGGATGGTAGCTCCAAAGGACGTCAATGGTATCATGAACGTTTACAGTTTGGTATACCGAATGCAGTAGGAGCATAGCTTGAAGAGAGTTGTAAGCTATGCGGAAGGCATTTGCACAAATGGCATAGGTAATATAATGCGACGGCATTAGCATGTTATACATGCGAGAAACAAGACATGATGTTTAAACAAAGGATACAACCTCTTTCTACACTGCCTTAGTGCATAATTGGTGTTAGTGCTACACTATATTGCGGCTCACTATTGAGCCGCCGACTCGACACAATCGAAATAAATGGTCATGTTGCTTAACCCGCACGTGAACGTAGCGTCTCTATCATCATACGCAAAGCTGTACGCTGTCGGGCACGTCTTTTTGAACCAGGGGTTGCTTGCTCTACAGCGGCTTTCGTCAAACTCACCCCTGCAACAGTACTCATCTGCTTCGTATACTGCACAGTCCGACTTGCAGCCGATGGGAGCGCTACCTGTCCGCACGTCAGTAATCAGGTTGGATTGGGGATATACCGTGCAGTTCTGGTGATCGTCTATCCCGAGATGAGGAGGGGCGACACAGGTGATGGGCTCGCAGGCATTGTCGTCCGGCTTGACCGTGATGCCGCAGGTGTATCCGTCGACTTAGTCTCATTAACAAGTCGTCTCCAAGTAAAGGGACTGCGCACCCTACTTACCGAGGCTGACGTCGTAGAAAATCTGGTCGCTGAGGACCGTCAGCTCGAATATGTTGTCAACGTCGAGGACCGCCCCCAGCAGCTTCGACCCCCACAATCTCCGAGAATACAGCCTGTTCCATCCGCAGAGCAGTACTGGCGTGCCCAGAGCCGACCGGACCAGTTTGTTGGAGGCAGAGTCACCTCGACTGTTGAATTAGCTGACAGGGCGAGGCCCTCCGGGAGGGGATCCTTGGAGACGACGCTTTCCTCGAAAGAGCTTCCGTCGATAGGGCGGGGCTCCGAAAACGGAGACCCCTCTATGGCAGGCCATATCGTCTGATCACTGGAGTTGTTGATGATAGTTAGAACGACACTCTGTGCATGCAACGTGGTAGCTAACAAAGCAACGGCGAGCATCATTTTTGCCAATGAATCTGTGAGCTGAGGCTTGATATAAACATTGGACAGCGAACAGCATGACTTTATTTGCTTAACCCGTCTTGTCATAGATATGTATTACTAACTAACGAACTGGATGATTGCATGATTATATAATCCGCCTTTGGCTCGAAGGCTTTACTATCCCCAGAACGCCGCTCATAAAGTCTGAAAGCTGCTTACATACTGGTCAATAGATTTTGGTAGGTTCAGGGTGTAGATAACAACGGAACTTGGGGCACCAGCACGTCGGCGCCAAAGCAGGCCGATGAGTTCCAGGTCAGCATTGGAAACTGGCCTCCTCCATACAGGTCCTGTGAGCCCGCCGGCGGGACCGGGGGATATTCAAAGGTCGGCATGGTGAAGTCGAAGTCAGAAAAGGGTATGTTCTCGGAGATGGAGAACAGATTCTCCAATGACTGCACCACCAATGGCACCTCGGAAGGTGGCCCCAGATCCGGCACCGCTACCACCTCACTCTCTCTTGCTGAAGACCCTCTTGTTACACTCAATTCCGCGGAAGACCCTCTCATGTCTCGGATAAGGTGCATGAGCTGCGGCAGGTCGTTGCAGTGTACGGCTTCTGCGACGTCTTCGGCGAACCTCTCTATCGCCGTGACCCTCTCCCTCAGCCTATTCATCTCGTCATTCACCTTTTTACGATGTCTTGCTTGAGCTTCTCGGTTGCGCTTTCTCTGTTCTGCTGTAGTTCGAGTCATATTTGAAACTGCTCTGAATGTGAAGGGAGTTGAAACATGACGCCGATAGTGACATAGATATAGACAGTCACTGGGACGAACATTGTTCATGATACCGCACCAAAAACAGTCCTCGTATCAGTTTGGGTATCTGCTGTGTTTCGAAACACTGTCACTCAGTTTCAGCATGGCCCCGAGGTGTTTCAGGTGTTCAGTCATTCAAAAAGGAAATGTAGAAACCCCCGATTTGCAGGTCTCGGCAATGACAGGCGTGAGCCATCAGCCGCTGCTTCTCGTTCTGCTTGCTTCAAAGGCTGCTCAAAAAATGTCTTATTTCCTCATTCTGTGAGATGCCTGTTACGTATTCGCATACTAAGTGCTTACTGTTATCACCCATGTGTGCTTGCTTGTGTTTGCCACGGAGAAGCTGATACTGCCGATGTCATATTATCTTAGGACCTGACCTAAGTAGTCATTGGGCAATGCTGAACTTCGACATGTACACGCGCTATCTCCCGCCCTCAAACCTTTCAAATCATGCCATGATAGCTTCCTATTTACTCACCCACGCCAGCCAGCTCAGACACTGAACTATGTTATTCGAAGCGATGCCATACTTTTCCGCATAATCGGCTGGCGTTCTACCGTTGCGGTCGGTGCAGTTGATGCTGTGGCCGGACGCCAAAAGGTGCACCATAACCATTAGAAGCCCGGTAGCAGCTGCGATGTGCTCGCAGCCGAAGGAGGGGTTGTTTTCGTCGGCTTCTTGTTCGGGCTCGTCGGTTTGCCCGTCAAGGAAAAGTAGACATCTCCAGATACACCGATCAAGGAGACTATCCTTCCGGAATCCGTTCCCCAGAAGAAAGCATACGACACTGTCGAATCCCTTCAGAACAGCGCATTGAAATGGAGTCATGGTACTGACGTGTTTGTCGTTATAGTCCCATAATCTGTCGTAGGAACGATCCTGACGCAACAAGCTGCTGACGGGAACATTATGAAGTCGAACTGTGGAGATGTTGAGATTGCGCCGTTTGCAGCGTCCAAGAACCTGTAATGATGCCTTCTCATCTGTAGAAGTCAAGACAGCCCACCTAACAGCAGATGTGCTGCGGTAGAGAATCGGCTCGCAGATGGCGTGCAACTGTCGATCGCAGCGCATGAGCTTGACGATCGTTCCGACGCTACATAGCCTGGCAGTTGCTATGACTATTTCAATCGGAAGGCGTGTCATTCTGCGCGGAGAAAAGACGACTGGAATGCGGTAAGTGGCTAATATCCTTTCTGTGCCTAGATGTGTATCTTTTAAGGGATACATTGTACAGGAAATCCTTCTACCGAATCCACCCTGTCCTAGAGCAAGTGGAAAAACTGCGCTCCGAAGGCTACGTTTTCGACAGCAGTTCTATGGATCGATGCCTAATAGAATGGGATAGGCATCACATTCCGAGCACAGAATGCCTTGGGAGCTAACTGTATCCACTTCACCTGCGCTACAACAGTGATCAAGGCACTATGAGGCTTAGAAAATGTTATGTCTGGCCACAAAAGCTTGCGGAAGAGCAGGACTTAGCCTCACTGAAGGCGAACCTCATCTCTCCACCACGACGTGGCAGCCTTCTAACCAACTCTGCCCGCTCATCCCTGTAAAGGGAACCCTTGCTGTTCGTCGCAAACATAACATAACAGCATGGCATGCCACAATCGAGTCACTGACAGGGTCACATAAGCAGACTCTGATTGGATGATCGCAGCGCTAACCAGAGGTAATGTAAACTTCAACCGACAAACAACATAACGCCACAGAGTACTGGTGTGGACCTAGCGGGCTTGTAGGAAAGCTCCAACAGTGCAGTCATGGAAGATCACAACCTCAAGTTGGAAAACAGCTTCAGTACTGACGCGCTGTTATGCCTGTGTTGTTTCTCGTGATAGTGCAGTAGGCACCTCAACCTTCCAGTCCAGTACAATAAGACACTCTGGGTTCAGTCTTTTGTCGATTGTAAGCTTGTATCAGACACTTCACGCTGCGCTTCTTCCATCACTTTACCCAAACCACATCGAATTGCCGTATAATTAAACAGCTTCTTGCATCACTGCTTTGATCAGTCGAAGCTGCCACAGCATCCTCATTCGTCATCTTGCAAACATGGCGGTTTCAGACGAGAGTCAGCTCTGGGTTCTGCCGCAAAGGACCATATCTGCCAGGGAGATCGCCATCTTGGTGTCGCTGTCGGTCATGTCTCTGGTCATCGCTCTGGATGCCAACATCATCGTCACTTCGCTCTCGGTGAGTTCATCACGCTCGGTGCTAGGTTCATGACTGGAATAGGTGACTCACAGAACGACAAGGCCATCATCCAGGATATCGGTGGAACATCGACGCAGGCTTTCTGGGTCGGCACGGCGTACCTGATCTCGTGCGCAGTCGTCATGCCATTCATCGAGTCCGTCAGCAACGTCCTCGGACGCCGTCAAGTCCTCATTCCATGCGTCGGCTTGTTCACTGCGGGCACGTTGATGTGCTGCTTCACGTCTGGGATTGCCTTGATGATTGCAGGACGTGTGGTGCAAGGTGTCGGTGCCGGTGGGATGTACGTCCTCTGTCTCGTCATCTTCACCGACCTCGTGCCGTTGCGTCTGCGGTTCAAGCTCTATGGCATTATGTGAGTTGTCGCACCTACTATCCCACTGCGATTGCATGCTGTCGCCATTGCCTTCTGCTGCCGTTACAGAGTGTCGTTACTATGTTACGTGGCCTGTTGCTAACAACTGGTCGCATTCAACTAGCCAAGGGGCCTGGGCGATCGGATCGATATCCGGGCCAATCATCGGCGGTGCTGTGGCGGAACACACGACCTGGCGATGGGTCTTCTATCTCAACCTGCCGATCTGCGCCTACTGTCTTGCCTTTTTCTGTCTCTTCTGCCAACTCAAAAAGCCGGGTGAAACTGTAGCAAGGGGCCTTGCGCAGATGGACTGGCTGGGAGGCTTTCTCTTCACGGCCTCTTGGGTTTCGCTGCTTATCGGCATCTCGTGGGGCGGCGTACAGTTTGCATGGGGAAGCGCCCAGACTGTCGCGCCCATCACGCTGGGTGTTGTTGGGCTGGCTGCGACCATCATGTACGAGGCCCGTTACGCGAGTCATCCTTTCTTGAAAAAAACAATCTTCACCAGTTTGAATTCGGTACTCGTCTACATCCTAGGCTTTCTGCAAGGTTTGATTGTACGCCGCCAACATCGGTCCCGAGCATGTTCAAAAGTACTATTGCTAACGCGATCGTCTGATACAGTTATACGGCCAACTGTACTACGTGCCCTTTTACTTCCTCTCTGTCCAAGGCTACACTCCGACGACGTCCGGAGTAGCGATGCTCCCAGTCTCAGTCCTACTCGTCCCAGGATCCATCATATCCGGGATCATGATCAGTCGGCTTAACAGCTATCGGTGGGCGATCTGGATCGGATGGATGCTGACGACGGTCACGTCCGGCTTGCTGATTCAGTGGGACGTCGGCACTCCCGTTGTCGTCTGGGTAGTCACGCTTATGGTCGGAGGAGTCGGTCACGGGCTGGTGCTGAACGCGCAGACCTTTGTCTCTGGTATCAGCACCCCGGAAGCAAACGACGGGGAGTCGGCGGCGATGTACCTCTTTTCTCGGACCATCGGCACGGCAATTGGTGTGAACCTTGGCTCGTCGGTTTTCCAAAACTTCATCGCCGTGAAACTACCGGTAGAACTGTCTGCGGTAGCGCATCATGCCGAACAATACCTCGCCACGCTACGCCATCTGCCTGGCGGTGCCTACAAGGACTCTATTCTTGGGGCCTACGCGTTCGCCTTCCAGCGAGTTCACACTGTCTTCACAGGCGTCGCCGGTCTCGGACTTTTGCTCAGCGTCTTCATCCCGCGTTACAGTCTCAATCGGACATCGACACGCCGTCGCACATCGCTGGAAAAAGACGAGGAGGCCAGCTCCCAAAGTCGGACTGTAGGCTTGCATTGAAAAATGTGCGAAACTAAGTCCAGGGCTACCTATGTCAAGTTGCGTATCTCTGATAGAGATAAGTCGCAGATGCGGACGGCTTATTTCTCATGTCAATGATGGGCGGTGAGTCGTGGCTGATAGAATATTGCGGCTGTCGATCAGCGGGCAGCTCGACGACTGTAGGAGAAACATTGCTGCTGTGTGCCGCGCGCTTCGTGTGGTCTTGATGATGGACTTGAGAGGCGCATTGATAATAATGGTGGTGGTGGTGGACCTGAATAACAACCGGCTTTCTTTCTTAGCATCTTCTGCAAACCCCATGGGGAGTCTCGTTAGCCGACCTCATGGCGTGCCTTTCATGGAAGGACTTTGAACGCGGTCGATCGCACAGGATGCAGACGTGTTTAAAAGACATACTCCCGGTGGAGGAAATGAGCTGATAGATAGATGTAGTTCCCTGACAATGGAGAACTTGCGATGCTGAATATGCGTGGCTGTCATTTATAGGCTGGAAGAGTTGGATGTCTTGGATGGCTGTAGTCAGGAGGAATTGAAGCGAGGGAAGAAAAACTAAGCCAAACAGAAATTGGGTGGCATCAAAATCCGTTCAGTATTGGTAAAAAATGACTAAATTGCTTAACGTATTGGAGACATAATTGACTCTGTTTGTTTTTGTTGTTGTTTTATATTTAACGCCGTGGCGGCAAGGACGCAAACGCCCTTGCGGCAGACCTCCCGAAGGGTATATGGCGTGGAGGGCCGCCGGCTCAAGCTATATACTCTACAGTACACGCCTCTTCCTAACGTCCTCCAAATCTTGCCCGTGGGCTACTATGTGTTCTATTCGTCCCTAGTTCCCGCTGGTTCCCTAGTTCCGTTGTGGTCTTCCGGTCCTCTACGAGGAGGGGGTTGTTACTAAGGTCTAGGTCAAGACCTAGTCCCTAGTACCGCGGGCAGATCTTCTGGAAGAAGTCTGTCACGGAGAGAAAGGCCTGGAAGCCTTCATGATCAGTAATTAGCCCCTTATAGTACTGCTCAAGAGATCCTATAGGCCCTATAGGCTCCTGTGAACTAGAAGGTTGGAGGGTGGGCCACTGAAGCCGCCTCACTAAGGTCTTTCGGCAGTAGACTAGGTGGTCTACTGCCTTTGCCTCCCCGCAGGAGCAGGTAGGTAGTGCTTCTGTATGGTTGAAGCGTTGGTGATATTGCTCGAAGTCTCCATGCCCTGAACGGGCTGCTAGGAGATGGTGAAGGATCGCCCGTGGCAGGGTCAGTTCAGGAGGGCAGGCGAGGAAAGCCTTAAGCCCTAGTTGGGTGTAGAAGGGCGTTGCCTCTTGCTTCCACCATCTTCTATGCTGGCGGTATATTCGCTCTCTAGCAAGCCGTTTGATCCCTGATAGGGTAGCTAGTTGGCCCCTAGGGACTGGCAGGGTTGTGCCCTCCTTAGCTAGGATGTCTGCTTCCTCGTTTCCTTTGATACCCTGGTGCCCTGGGGACCGGTGGGTTTGTATGTTGTATATCCTAGCTGCCTCTTGGATCTCAAGGAAGGCAGCTTGTGAGGAGTCTGGGGCCATGCCTCGGATCCCCTGGATAACGCTGGTATTGTCGATACAGATATGTATAGGCTGGCCCTGGGAGGTAAGGAGGGCCCGTCGCAGCCCTGCCCTCGCCCCTTCGGCCTCGCCATCAAATACTTCTGCTATGCCGAGGCGTCCGCAGCCCTGGGCTATGCGTTTATTCTTACGGTAGATAACAAAGCCAAATCCTGTAGCGCTATCAGGGGCTTTAGAGCCATCTGAGTAGATGATAGTATGCTCTTTTGGCACCGTCTTGAGCCAGGCCTGGAAGATCCTGGCTGCTACTTCCTTCGTCTGTGTAACTATAAGGTTATTGGACCCTGGGAGGTATTGCGGCTGTAGGAGTGCTGGCCTTGGGCACTTAGGTAAGAGGCCAGCTGTCCTTTGGAGCCTGGTCTGCTGCCGCCCTAGCTGTAGAAGCCTTGGGACCAAGGGATGTTGTTGGTCAACCTTCTGTAGGCGTGTAGCGAAGCGTAGTCGCGCTGCCTCGAGGGCTACCTCTGCTGTAGGTAGGCCAGCATCTCGGATGAGGGCACTGGTTGGTGTGGTCCTCCAGACAGGTAGGATAGCCCTTGCTGCTGCTGTAATAACTCTTCCGACTCTACAGGCTAGACCCTTCTGCCCTGTGCCGACTGTAGCTATCTGTGAAGCAGTACTGCTACTAGTACTGTTGTTGCTGCTTAGAGCTGGCTTAGTCAGGCCTGCATACCAGGTTTCCGCTCCATATAAGGCTATCGGGAGGGCGCAAGCAATAGCTGCTTTTCGAACTGCAGCTGCTGGGAGCCCCCCTTTTGTGTTTGTAAGGTGCTGTAGGAAACAGGCTACCTTCTTTGCTGCTGCTACCTTTATTCCTACATGGTGTTGGAAGGTGAGTCTCCTGTCAAACCAGACCCCTAACCATCTTATAGGCTTTGTTGAGGCTTTAATAGTTAGGCCTCTCGCTTGGATATCGGGTAGGTTTGTTGTCTGTTTATGTTTTCTGCTGAAGTGGATTGCCTCACACTTAGCTGGGTCAAAGGCGACCTTATTTTCTGTTCCCCAGCTGAGGATACTGGTGATCTCCTGGCCTAGGGCTGTAGCGTTCGCTTCTAGCGAGGGGCTAGTAGCTACTAAGCCTATATCATCCGCATAGCTAAACCGTAGCTTCTGATCATCAGCTAGGATATCAGCTATATAGAGCAGGAAGAGGATAGGTGACAGCGGAGAGCCTTGTGGTAGTCCACAGGATAGAGGGAAGTCCTCTGTAGTAGTATCCTCTAGCCTGACCCGGGCTGTTCGGCTAGAGGTGAAGGTGTAGATCAGCCTGATCAGACTGCTTGGCCAGCCCTGCTGCCGTAGCCTGATAATAAGTCGGTTTCGTAGGACGGAGTCAAACGCCCCCTTAACGTCCATTGTTGCTAGCGTGGCTGTAAGCCCTGCATCTAGAGCCCTCTCTATCTCATGGGTTAGGCAGGTTGTCAGGTCGACTGCAGCCCTCCCTGGTAAGGCTCCAACCTGCTGTGGGCTGGCGACCCCTTCTAGGATGGTAAGGTAGGCCATCCTTTTTGCTATCAACCGCTCTAAGCCTTTGCCTAAGCAGGATAATAGAGATATCGGGCGCCAGGACCCAGTCTTAGAGAAGTCTGTTTTCCCCGGTTTCTGGATCATAACAACCTCCGCTTTGCGGAAGGGTCTAGGGAAGTAGCCTACCTGTACGCAGGCCTGGAAGAGCTGCTGTATAGGCCTAGCTACTAAACCCCAGGTGCATTGTAGTAACTTTGTAGTAATCCTATCAGTCCCAGGGGTTGTAGTCTCTGTTAGAGTAGCCTGGCGTACTTCCTCTATACTAACTGTATCCTGCCAGGGTATAAGACGCCTTGTAACCACTGGGATAGCAAAAGGGTTCCCAGGTAGGTCATCTCTAGCGCTAAACCGTTCGAGTAAGGCCTTTCGTAAGGCTTGGGCTTTGTCGTAGGTGTTGCTGATCGTCTCTCCTTCTACTATTAGAGGCGGAGCTTTAACTGCTAGGCTTGACTTCCGCCAGCCTATGATCTTATATAGATCTTGGTCTGTCTTAGCCTCTTCAACCTTAGTAGTCCAGTAGGCGCGTTTTGCCCTTCTAACGGTTGTTAAGAAGACCTTTTGTTCCTCTAGGATAGGGGGAGGTATGACCAGCCCAGGTTCTTGGGCCTGTTGGCGCCTAGCCTTAATAGCAGCTTGGTGGGCTACTGAGCATTCTTCTGTCCACCAGGGGGGCTCCCCTACCCTGATTAGTCCGTCTCTTGCCTACAGCTTGAATAGCTGTATAGAAGAGGCTGACCAGTTGGGCAGCTAGGGTGTCTAGCTCTGCTGGGCTGGGCAGTTCCCCTAGAGTAGGTAAGGCTGTAGCCCCAGCCTTTACTAGGTCGATCAGCCGTGGTAGGGCTGACTCTGGTACTGAGAGCTGGTTAGCCTGGCGTCCCTGTTCCTGGGCCCTACTCATAGGAATAATTGTTGTGATGGCTTCGTGGTCAGCCCCTGGGTGTAGGTGTGGGCTGATATAAGCCTCAGTAAAGGGGATATTTGAGAGGGTTAGGTCGAGGGTTTGCCCGTGGGTATGGGTAGGGGCCCCAACCTCCCCAATAAACAGAAGATCGTAGCCTTCCGCCCATTCTGCAATATCGTCTCCTCGATTTCGGCTAGGGGACCCAGGTTCCCATGAGGAGTGGTGGGCGTTAAGGTCCCCAGCAATAAGGGCTCTCTCTGGCGGTTGGTAATCTAGAAGGAGGCTGGTTGCTTGGTTTATAGGCTCATCTGGCGGCCTATATATATTCATAATAGTGAGGTCGCCAACTTTCACCCACAAGATATCTCTTGATTGGGTAGGCCTTTGTTGCTGTATTTGCAGCCTTAGACCTTTGCGTGTGTAGGTCATAACCCTAGGCCTTGTGTCTCTGCTGTTCCAGAAGTCAACTGGTACGTAGGAGTTAAAGCCTGGGTGTGTGTTAATCTGCATCTTATCTCTATAGCCTATCCAGGGTTCCTGGATCAGGACTATATCGATCTGATCTGCCCAGCAGAGCTCTAGAAGAGCTGTATGAGCTGGGCTTCTCTTCCCCACGTTACACTGGGCGACCCGTAATACCCGTGGGGGAGCCGTCCTGAGCCTACTGCTCCGAGTCGAGGTCGAGGTGGGTGTAGGCATTAATAACGTTATAATCAGGCTTCTGAGCTACCCGCTGGACCCTGCTGCTTGAGGTAGCTGGGGTATGCTGGGTAGGTAGTGGTGGTAGGATAGGGTTGCTGTCAGAGACGTCTGCTTCAGCCTCAGTCTCGTCCTCCTCCATACTGCTAGAGCTTGCTGTATCGCTAACGTCCGCTACGATGATTGAGTCCTGGGTAGGGGTAGGGGCTCGTGGTCGCTTAGAGCCGGGCTGGTGGCGTGTTGGGTCTCCGCTGGACCGCTGGTGGTTGTCAGTAGCTTGAGTGCTAGCCTGGCTGTTCTGATAGAGGGCCTCATAAGCCTTCTGCCCAGCCTTACGAATCCGAGAGAGTTCCTTCCGACCTGGGAGGGTAGGGGAGCCGTTAACCACTAGGGGCCTTGCCGGGCAGCCCTTGTGGTTGGCTTGGAAGGGGCCGGCGCAGTTTGCGCACTTCGGTCTGGCTATGCAGGGCCAAGTCTCGTGGGAGCCTGAGGGTCTGCTGCAGTTGCCACAAAGTGGCTGCCGGTTACAATATCGGTTCGAGTGATATCCCTGGCAACCAGGGTCATGTCGGGCAATAGTCTTTTTCTTCTGGATAAGCTGAGACCTGCTGCTTTGGTTGAAGAGTCTGAAGGGTAATACTTCTGCAGAGAAGGAGATGATCCAAGAGACTTCGTTTGTGATAGGATTCACGCCAAGTTGGGATTGGCGGGCCCGGATAGGCTTGCATCCTGTCTGTGCAAAGACCTCCTCTTCAACTAGAGTAGCTGGGTCGAGGGCATCCCCATCGATAGTCCATAGCTTAGCAGGGCAGCGTGGGACAACATAGGTGAACCACTTAGTAGGGGTCTCAACCTTATAGGCTCCAAGACTGTCTGCTAGTTTCTGTTTGTCCGTAAGGAGGGCTTGCTGAACCTGCTTATTCAGGGGTCTCAGTGAGTAGCCAGTTGCGATGTGGTAGATATGTGGGATATCTGCTAGCTGCAGGCCAAGGGCCTGGCAGACCTTCCGGCGGAGGGCAAAAGGGGCATGCTTCCTAGCAGCCGTTAGGCCCTCCTCGGGGATGCGGGCAAAGACCCGGAGGTCCTCCTTTGGCTGGGCTAGAGTCTGAGTCTGAGCCTGGGGATGGATTGGGTTTTGGGTGCGGGCCGGGGCCGGGGCCGGGGCTTGGGCTGGGGCTGGGGCTGCAGATTCAGCCGAAGCTACCACCTTAGCCCAATTCCGGCTCGGGGTCGGGGCCGCCGTTCCGTTCCCCATGATCCTCTTCAAGGCTTGAACTACGTAGGTTGTAGCCTCCTTCGCGATCTGCTTCCTAGGCCCCTCAAAGCAAGAGACCACGTTGTCTACAGACTGGGCGATAGCCATAAAGACATCCTTTCGGGCTTCGTAGAGCTTGGCCTCTTCACTAAGGGCTGTAAGGACAGCTCCAGCAGCTGTCCCATTCACAGTTGAGGGTCCCTTAGCCGTTAAGGGGGTTGTCGTAGAGGCGTCGGGCTGGCTTCCCACGAGGCTGGGCCGGGCTGGCTGGGCCTCGGTATCGCGGCGGCGTTTAGCCCTTGAGGTTGGGGACGGCTCCGGAGGGGCTCCAGAGCCTCGATCAGGGCCGGCCGAGGAGGCCGGCATCGGTCCAGAGCCCGCCGGAGGCTGCGAGGCCATCGCGGGAGGGCGCTGGAGGCGAGAATTGAAGGGTTTTCCGCTGTTAAGAATTTTGGTGGTATCCCACGTATTACACTAACAGTGGATGCCAAGAAAAATTAGGCGAGAGGGAAGTTGAAGCTCTTGACTATAACCTCTTTGCTGACGACGGCGTGGACGTTTGTCTCGCATGGGAGGCTGCTATACGCTCTCCCATTGTTGCGATTCTAACTACATATGCGATGAATCACCTAGATGCGAAATCGACCTCAGCTGCCACGAGCGCTGTAGGCAGCGCTTGGCACCTGACCAAGGCATTACTGGCGTTCGGAATGCCACTAGTTGATCTGACGAGACACTTCCAAAGCCAGGATGCTACCTCCCAAAGCCTTGTTCACAAGATAGTGGTCCTTTTTCTGTACTCTCACCAAGCGTGTAGCTGTCCATGGGGTGCAACATCTGCGATGGGACCGAGTAAGAATCCGTTGTATCATAAGCTGTGATATTATCACGTTATGGGCAGCTGCACATCAGCTTTGCATTTGAGCTATACTAGTAGGGCTGATTCTTTACACAAGACTACGTGGTTTTATCATGCAATAGAGGTGCATGGGATATCAGGTGAAGCGGATCAATTGCTGGTATCTACTGCTATTGTTGAATATTATTCAACAATAGCCAGCGCTGCCGCTAAAGCCAATAAATCAAATAACGCCAAGATTTGACTGATTTGATTGCCCCTTCGCCAGTATTGGTTGATTTGCCCTGTTGGCCAATATAACAAAGCAAATCCATAGAACACGTGACCCAAGCCCGCCAATACAGATTACCTAAATAGGAAATAAATGAAGCTATTCACAACCGGTCATGATCCCATCAATGAGCTAACCTCACTCCCCACAGGCATAACTCTGCCCTTTAGCCAATTCTTCGTCAGCTGCAATTGACCCATAGTCTGAGGCTTTATTGAGTGCCTTTGCGACGTCAAGGTCAACTTCGCAGTACTGAATGCCCTCTCACAGTCAGTAGCCATAGCTGGTGTTGCCATCACATCAAGTGCTAGTCTGCTAAGTAGAGGGTACGTTGACTTATGGTCTCTCCACCACTCAGTAGGATCGCCTGTGGGTTGAGGAGGTTGCCTGAGGTATGTCTCAAGCTCATCCTGCTGTCGAGAAGCCTCACAACCACGTTTACTCTGTACCCATTGCCTGAAGTGGCTGTCTTCATGGGATGGAAGTGTGATCTCAAAAACAGCCGTAGGGTCATCAGACTCTTCCTCTGACCTATACCAGCGGTCAAAGTAATCCCTAAGCCCCTTCTTTGCATCACGAACCCACTCAAGCTGAACCCCTTCATCCCAGACTGCCTCAAGGTATGAGATACCAAGTGAAGGGTGGAGAATAACAGAAGCAGCAAACAAAGGGGACTCCTCTAACTTCGTATAATAGGAGGAGAGCTTCTGCCATGCCAACTCAACAGAAGTACGAAGATGCTCCTGGTACGAGGAAGAGAGATCCCTGAATCGAGCAGTACGTTGGCTCCAGTCCTCCCTTACATGTTGTGGAAGTATAGATTCCTGAAGAGGCTGGGTCTGACTGTCGACTGAAGATCGAATGGGACGCCCTGATCGAGTCTGTGATGGTAGGGACTCTTCATCAGCAGTCAGATCGATCGTAGACGACTCATCTTCCTGTTGAGAATCAATAGGATGGAGTATGGAGTTGTATAGACTCTTCCACTCCTCTAGATGCTCAAGGAGGTACTCCATGCCAGTCATGACTTCCCAGAGACGACCATGCCCATCCCCTTTACCCCATCCCTCTGTCCTCTTCGTCTGCAGGTAGAGAGGCTCAAGGATAGATCTAATCTCAACCAAGACTTTCCAGTCTTCTGAAGAAAGGAGGTCATCGTCAGGTATCCTCCTGGTGGCAACATCCTGCTCCTGAACCCAGTTGACGTAGGTCTCAATCTCTGCCCTCTTCTGAAGAGCTCGATGGATCATGAGGTAGGTGGAATTCCATCTTGTCTCGTTGTTGAGGAGGAGATGTGACTCCTTAGACCCTTGGGCGAATAGCTCAAAGTCTGACCCAGCATCAACTTCCTGGGCTGCTTTCCTGAATCGCTCAGATCGCTGAGGGGAAGCCCTGATGAACTTCACGATGTTGCGAAGCTTGCCAACTGGCCCAGTCTTCCTCCAGAGTCTCAGATCTTCTTCCTCATGGTGGACAGTCTGGTAGAAGAGTGACTCAGCCTCAAAGACTTCGCGATCAGCACCAAAGAGAAGAGCCCGTGCTACCAGGTTGAGGATGTGGCCGTAGCATCGCATTCTCCTTGCCTGACAGTCGAGCTGATTCATCGTGGGGTTAAGTCTCTTGAAGAGGGCGAAGACACAGGTATCGTTATTGCTGGCGTTGTCACAGACCACCACACCCACTTGGCTAGTGATCTCCCACTGCTGAAGAGTCTCGTAGATGTTGTTTGATAGGTTGAGACCACTGTGGTCGCCACTCATGTGGTTGAAGGCGATGAGACGAGACTTGTGCTGGCCCATATTGTTGACGAAGTGGGCAGTAACTGCAAGGTAGGCGTAGTTGTTGGGTGAAGTCCACAGATCAAACCCAATATGGATCTTGGTGAGGGCACTGTGAAGTCCGGCCTTAACGTAGGCTTGGCCCCTGGTGAAAAAAAGAGGAAGATGGTCCATCATTACAGTCCTGCCCCATGGCACTTCTTCAACCAGAGAGGGGTTGTGAAGTCGTAGAAGCTGTTGGACGAAGTCGTCTCGGAAGTGGTCGAATGGTAGATCATTGGTGATGATGATGGAGAGGCAGAGATCTCTGACAGTAGCCACTTTGGCCCTGGGTACGTGGGATACTTTCCTCCTTTTTGACAAAGGAGTACCATCCTCTGAGCTATAGAGAGTTTCCCCTGAGCTTATGTCATCGGAAGAAGGATCCCATTGTGTGATCTGGTGGCATCTGCATATAGATTAGTTAGCAATAATCATAACAGAAGACATATACATACCTGCGAAGATGGTCTGCAGCAGAGCTAGAAGCAGCGGCAGAAAAGAACTCTGGCTTTCCTTTACTATCACATCGTTGACAGCACCAGTAAGCACCAGCTGGCCCTTCATCACAAAGCTCAACAAGGAAGACCCCATGGTCCTTCATCCAACTCTTCCTCCCCCTGCCTCCTTTACGGGCCAGCTGCTCTTCAACCACGTATCTCTTATTATGCCATGTGATCGTAGGGAGGTCAAGGATAGATGGATTTGAGGGAAGGACGATGGAGAGACTGCTGGCCACTTGAGTGGTGACGCTTGGGGGGGGGATCGAAGCAGTTGAAGTGCGTTGGTGGTCAATGGAGTAGGGGATAACATCTGTGAATAGCATCGTTAGTTGTGAGTATTTGGTCCCTGACATTTTGGGGTATTCCAAGGGGATAGTCAAGGACAACGGTGATGGGGACAATGAGGGGCATGGAAATATAGCAAAAGTGTGGCATTATCCCCCTTTTGTGTGAAAAGGGAGGCACAACACCATCATGATCCATGGTTCTCTATCACGGCGATGCCATCGCCGCTGATCGAAAGAACCAAGACATCATCGTGCCTGGGGAAAAAGAGCTTCCTGGATGGATGGGGACGCCCTTATATAGGGCCATGGAGAGGGGGAAGAGGAAGAGGGGGGGAGTAGCTGACGTACGGTTGAAGTCATCATGGCAAAGGTAGGCAAGCCTAGGATGTTGGCGATGTTGCTGATGCTGGCTGCTTATGAGGCATGAGGAAGAAGATGAAGAGACGTTGAAAGAGGGCGATTCTACTGCTTTTATACCTATATCGAACGTATCTGGGAGTCACAGATCACTCAGGAGTATTATTTAAAGAGGAAATTTGGCCGGAAGGGTAGAAAATAACGTCCTAGAGCTGCCAGGATTAATGGTGCTGCATATAGAAAAAGAAAGCTGACCGTGTTAGGCGTGAATATTCGCGATAATGGCATCCTATTGTCTATATGTATGCTTATATAATATGCCAAGCCAAATCAACCCAATATATCAAATCGCGGGGGTCAGAAATTGTTTAATTGACAGTTGGGAATAGCTTCAATTGTTTGATATATTTGTTAGTAGGTTTGATAGATTGGCTTTGGCGGCAGCGCTGTTGAATATTACCCTATTGACTTGAAGACAAAAGCTGCTTTAAAACCCAGCTGGAGATACATACCGTAGGTGTCACGATATGCCACTAGAATGACACCGCAGTTTCCTCACAGATCCTTCAGAAATTAGAACAGCGTTGACGTTAAGGCTTAGTTCTATTCTTAGTGATAGAGATAATAGTGTTTGTGTTTTGTCAATGTCTCATGGAGTCTGATGACCCAAAGGTGGTGTGGAAACATGCTATGAGATCAAAAGGTGATGTGGAAACATGATATGAGTAGATCAAAAATGGGGATCGTATCTAAAAGAAAAGAAATCAAAAGACAGCGAGTCTTTTGGAGAATTTATTATTGTCCTCCTATCTCTGTACGTAATATTCCAGATTTCTGCTCCAAGTCTCTACGACATTTGACGAGATAATAACAAAACGCAATGTGAGCCTGTTGACCTGCTTATCGGAGACAGTTGCATGAGTTGATGAGCGACTAGTCACCAGCTCGAACTGCAGAGTGAAAGTCGCTATAGCAGCTCGTCTAGGCCGCGCAAATCATGTATGAATCGATACTATCGTGTAGCCCACATCGATTTAAGACGTAAAGTCAAACTTACCACAAAGCTGGGTTGAGACTTTTTCATATCTCAAAGCTACTACTGATCTTGCCTCTGGGCCAGCATGTTGAGACTGGAAGAAGGAGCGACAATACAAAGAAAACGAAACCTGCTGTCAAACCCTGTGTTGTGTGCTCTTCAGCCGTACTACGCCGAAAACAAGAGTATGAGAAAACCGACAAAACCACAAACAAGTGCCCAGTTCATGACGAGACCCCACAAAAGTCTCCGTTTCCAGCGGACTCTGTCTTTTTCCGTAGCTTGTAATGCCTCTTGTAAGAGTTGTTCTGACGCTTGCATATCGCAGATCACCTCCTCAAGCAGGTCTGGTGTGCAACGACACATGTCTGCGTGATGAAGAATGGCAAGATTGCCGCAAAGGTCGGCTGCGGCAGGAAATATGGGCAATCGTGCTCGTCTTACGTTTGCTTTCCGCAATATGTTTCTCCTAATACAATCAGACGAAGAAAGTATAGAGTGAACTACGATACCTACTTATACGGGTTGACCAGACTGCCAACATACAATCAGACAAAGGAGGAATGAAGATAATCTAATGTAAAGGCCTTAGTTAGATTGGATGCATAACTAATAGGTTTGTTTATACCGGAAAAATGCATGCTTAGACGAATGATTAATTTTCTCAAGTTAGTACTCGGCTGATGTTACAGGCTAGTCACGGCACCCAACTGTGGCACAGAGCAAAAGCTTCAGTAATGACAAATCCGTTGTCATTATCCCCTGTTCTGCACTATATATTTACAAGCCTACAGAGACCAACGACAGCCAATCTCATCTTCTAGTCACAGATTTTGGCGTACAACGGAACAACAGCGACTAGAACTTAATAGTGACTGCTTATATGAGATAAAGTGACTGACCCTAAACGTGACTCAGCGGTAGTGTATGTCTGGCACCTGGTTAGTGCTTAGCACTGACTAGAGCGACGAGGACTGACCTATAAACCACAGACGGCTCGCTCAAACATGGCAATCGACAATGCATCTGCCTATTATCACTGCTGCCCTACTTGCTGCACTTGCACTGGCTTTGCCTGAAAATGAGGACGACGATAACGACGAGCAAGAGTGCCCCAGAGGCCCGGGCATGACAATGGGGACCGTTGCATACTTTGAAACCCCCAGACTCGCAGAGGCCTGTCCCGAGGCGCACGTGTACTTCCTAGACGCCCAGAGCGAGGTTGTCCGCTCCCAGCACGTCAACATCACTAATTCAACCACCGAGTGTGACACCAATCTACTACAGGCAATCTCACTGCCGGCCGACCTCACCTCGACCTACGCAAAAGTGACATTCTTATGCGGCGGAGACGACGAGCCCCAATGCCAGATGCTCAGACTGTTACCGCCGACAGTGGCGAACTCAAGCGGTCCGTCTTCTCTGGCAATGTCCCGGACATGTATGAATCTAGATAGTTCGGCTACCAGCCAAACGACCAACCCGGCGACCAACCCGGCGACCAACCCGACTCTTTCCGTATTCCCGTCATCGCCGGCCAATCCGGCAAGCGGCGTTGCGGATGCACTGACCTCCAGCTACCCAACTGGCGGCGCGCCGACCGAGACCTCAGAGCAGTCAGCAGAAACTGCTACGGGCCCAGGTGGCTCTCTCCCCACAGCTGCCCCCACAGACCAAGATGGTCCTCCGTCTACGTCGGGTACTGGGGGATCCTTCGTCGCTACTCCGGACAGCACCACTGCATGGCTCTCTTCCGTACCCTCGTCACCGGCACTGCCTGAGAGCCCATCTGAAGCTTCATCCGAAATTGCCAGCAATGACACAACAGGCGCGCCGTCTAGTCTTCCAGCAGGAGCCACTGATGCGACACGCACCGCTATCGGTGGTTCGTCTGCGGAGCCATCGGATGGCGTTCAGAGTCCGACTGACATGACGACGTTCATCACATCCACCACTGCGGGGGCAAGTGGCGCGCCCCGGTGCACGTGTCAAGGGTGATTAATTATGCTGGAAGAGGTACTGTATTTCATACAAGTCCAGACAGAACTCAATGTTGTTGTTGTTGTCGTTTGGCTTGCGTATCGCTCAGGTCCATTTACAAAGGAGGGTTGAAAGTCAAGACCAGCTGTATCGAAAGGGGGAAAGTATCCACAAAATAGATCGTCCAATGCCTGAATCAATGTACCTTCTCTGCTTATTGTCGTGATAACTACCTAGTGTTCCATGCCTCTCCGCACCCACAAAGTTTGATCTGCCTCGATCCGTCGATGAATGCCCACACACCTGCTCGATGAGGCCTAAGCGTCTCAATACAACGACTACTGTCAGCGACACCTATGCCCGTAGTCCACTCGCAAACCATGCTTCATGAAGCGTTTTCAGCTGAGTGATAGCCGAGCACGGCTCGGGCGTGTTGGGAGCGCGCGACGTTGTTTTCAGCGCTCCCCGTAAAGCAATCAAACTTGCCAAGTTCAATCAATCAATCAAGTCAATGATGACCCTCAAACTTGATTGATTGATTGCCTTGACTCTTTTGACAGGGATCACGATACGGATTAAATCAATATTTCACTGCCGAATATCCCTGCCCTTCCTCATCTGCCCTCCACTGCCCTCCACTTCTGATGGACCCCCCCTTGGCAGGGTATAAATTGCCCCCTTTTGCCCACTTAGCTTCTCCGTTTTTTCCCCCCAGTACAATGGTTGATGTAATGGTTCTGGTGATTGTTTGCGATCTTCTCCAGGCTTTGTAGGGGTAACAGCCAAGTCCCTTGAGGAAGTTGAAGGCCAGCCCTCAAGATCTTCCGGAGATTTGCATCAAAATCGTTGTTTCACTGCTGTTATCCTCGATCTCTGTCATCCGTTGGCGTCCTTTGAATGTGAGGGCATCATCAGGTCTACCTTCTCTTCTTTACTCACCCTATGCCAGATGTCTACCACACCAGCAGTCCTCATTCAACCCCTACCCCTCCTCTGAATGCCTTCAGTCAACTCTCAAGGCATAGATCTATCACATCACAGCTTGAGCAAGGCCAAAACCATCCCCTACCCAACCGCCCTTCGTTCGCAGACCTCTTCAGGTTCATGATAAATAGTAAGGTGTATGTGGAAGAGTCGGATCTTTGGAGAAAGAGTGCAAGAGAGAGAACAAGCTGGATAGGAAGCCATGGATGGTATTTTCTTCTCTACCAGCCAGATGGCCAACCAGGGGCAAGTTACTGGGCTTGCCGTTACTGTGATCTCAAGGGCAAGCATATCATTCTTGATATCAAAGCTACTTCTTCTGCTTCTGAGCATCTCAAGAAGAACCATCCCAGAGAGATACAGGCAGGATCTGTTGGCTCAGAAGGTTCTGAGCAACCTGAAGATGTTCCATACAAGAGACGTCGCCTTGACTTCACTGGTTTGACGAAGAGCCATGCAAAGAGCATCCAGAGAGCTGCCATATGCTTGATTATAGATGCCAACCTTCCCTTCACCATTTATGAGAACCCTGCCTTTCAGTATATGATCTCTGGGGCCAGTACCAAGCTGCAAGCGTTGCCATCGTCTGGCACTTCGATGGTTATTGCTTTTGAGGGTATATGGAAGCAACAGAAGATGGTCATCCAGCAGGAACTTCTGCATGCTGACTCTGAGATACATCTGGGCTTTAATCTATGGACTTCTCCAGGTCGCCAAGCTATTATGGGTGTTACTGCACACTTCATCATCAAGGGAAAAGGCCCCCAAGTACGTCTGATTGCTATAAGGAAGCAAATTAGTGCTCATAATAGTCTCAACCTTGCAAACACTCTTGAGGAGATCATCAGAGACTGGGGCATCACAGAGCAAGTGAAGACTTTAATCTCTAATAACGCAAGCTCAAATAACACTTATATAGCAAGTCTGATCCCTCGACTTGACCCCTCTGCCAAGAAGAAGCAAGATATCCAGGCCAGAAGGATTCGTTGCTTTGGACACATCCTCAACCTTGTATCGAAGGCCTTCTTATTTGGCAAGGACTCTGAGAGCTTTGAGAGACAGTCAGATACATATGTTCTTCTACAGCAAGATGAGGCTGACCTCAAGCATTGGCGTAAGGCTGGCCCTATTGGCAAGCTTCACGACATCGTGAAGTTCATTAGAGCTTCGCCGCAACGTACACAAAGGTTCAAGATTCTATCTCATGAGATACCAGAAGCTTCTGATCAGTCTGATGGCTTTCTTCTCTCTCAGCAGACATCCAAAGAAGTTGAATTAATCCAAGACAACGCCACGAGGTGGAACTCTACATACCTTATGATTGAGCGTGCCATTCGGCTTAAGGATGAAGTAGAGGGCTTCTATTCTTCTCAGAATGCCAAAGATCCTGTGCCAGCTCAAGATATCTTGACTTCTGATGACTGGCTACAGTTGACGGAGATCATGACGATCTTGAAGCCCATCTGGAAGATAACACTTCGAACGCAGGGCTTTGGAGAAGATGGCTCCTATGGTAGATTTTGGGAGGTAATCATTGTAATGGAGTATCTTCTGAGTCACTTTGAGGGGTGGAAGACCTTCTACAATGGTATCAGCAGTGGGGATACTCAAGATCTTGAACCAGATGAGTTCCAAGCCTTCTCGCAAGAAGCGTCTCAGAGATCTACTCCCATCATGTGCTCAAGCATCACAAGCATCTCAGAGACGGTTTAATGAGAGCTCTTTACCTGCCCATACTCGTCAAGAGTACATCAACAGCATCTCGAACTCGGAAGAGATGGACAGCAGCAGCCAGCAGTACTTGAGGACTTCAATCAATAATGGATGGAAGAAGCTGGATGAGTACTACACATTGACAGAGGAGTCACCTCTGAATGCTGCTGCATTACTCCTCCACCCTGGATTTAAAATCAAATACCTGGAGAGAAACTGGCGATCCCCTCGCCAGAAGGAATGGGTATCCAGTGCCAAACTGGCTCTGAAGAGATATTTCAACTGATGGTATCCTTCTGAAGAAGGGGAGGTTATGAGGAATACAAGTCATCGCCCAGAGCCTGTTGACCTAGATGACTTTGAGCAATGGGTTCAAGCTGAAGTCGCGATACTTGAGGAAGAAGAGGATGATGAGGAAATGGATGAATTGGAGAGGTATTTTGCCCTTACGAGGCAGGCCAACTGCAATCCTGTTAATTAGTAGTTTGCCCATAAAGAGGAATATCCTCAGCTAGGTAGGCTGGCATTGGGGATCTTGGCGAAACCCTCACAATCATCTGACTGTGAGAGGGCATTCAGTGCTGCATCTCTTGCCCAGACCTCACAGAGGCTGGCGATGAAGGTAGAAATGTTAGAAATGCTTCAATGTATGAGGCAATAGCACAAGAGGGGTGCAATTTCACTGCTGGGGGGTTCTGAATAGCTTCACTTGGCAATTCCTTGCAATTAATTGCAAACAATCAAGTATGGTATCGCGATGTGGCAATCAAGTTAAGTTTGACCCTCATAATTGACTTGATTGCTTTACGGGGAGCGCTGTTCTTTCTTTTCCCGGCTGTCTAAAGAAGTCCCGTACGACGCTAGCCGCAGCGGCCGCATCGTCCCGCGAAACATAGCTTTGACGCGTAGCGTGAGGCTTCCTCAACTCGTTATACTCTTCGCTGTCTTGTGTCTCTTATGTCTCTTGTGCCTGTTCTGATAGAGTGCCACCCGATCCCAACCTGGGCGCTTCTTCACCCACGATACCGTCCATGCCCAAGTTCTTCTGTTTGCCATTTCTTGGACATCTGCGCTGTTGAGACGGTTTCGGCGTCGGCGTTCCTGCCGTCACGGCCTGATACATTAGGTATTGCCTGCTTGCTTGATTTGGTTGACCTGGTTCAGTGCCCGAGACATGGTGTGACGGCGGCGTTGAGGCACAAGCACGCAGCATGCAAGCGCTTGGATCGGCAAAAGCATATGGATCTCCTTGACGGGGTTTGACGAACCCTCGCTCAGCTTCGCCTGTGATTGCGTGGTTCAGTAGCGAAGGGTCAATGTCTTCCTCATCAAATCGAAGGGAGTTCGTCTAATCGAAAGCGACGACACTGCCAGCCAACGTGAGGTCCGCTAACGTCCCACACCTACTTCCGCACATCCGGATCGGCTATTTTCACCAAAACGCCGTTTGTTATGATTCTATATTAAATTAACTACGTTATATAACTAGCAGCGTATAATCAGTCAGCGGGAAATAGTCCATGTCTTTTAACGCCAAGTGCACGAAGGCGCTCTCTTAGGTATTCTAGTATTCTTCCTCGGGACACCCTATCAATCGCCGATTCCTTCGGAGGTTTTTGCTCACACACCAGACATTTTATGTCTCGAGCGTATGTGCCTGGCGTCGTCAGACCTCTCGTCTAGCTTCGGGGTCTTGGGCATACTTACAGTATCCACAGACGAGACTCTCACAACATGAAAGTGTCATGGCAAACATTGCGCATTGGGAGCATAGTGAGCAACGCAGATGGACCGGCGTTAATGCAGCGTATGACTTGTCCATAATGATGAAGCAGCATACTTGGAATTTACCACAAGAAGAAGCCATCGGGAGTATCTTTACTTATATTTGATCGCTTCCATTGATCGGCGTGTATGTCTGATCTTGTTGCGGAAAGTGTCTGTTTCGAACAGCACATACATAACATAACGTCTTTCACTGGGGTGACTCCGAGGATCTTCATAGACTCAGTGAGCTCAGATAACATGCTTTCTATGCCGTTGGTTCTCCGTAGTTGGGGGAAAGCCCCCGCTTTCCTGGATGTTCTTTGGTTCGATGATAAGACTTTCAAGTTGAGGTGCGAGTGCTCAAGTGCGTGAGCTATTCAAGGTAGCTACTAGGGTTTCGAACAGAATATCCAAGCTCGGATTATTCTCAGCTGTCCTGGACAATTTAACATATCTCCCACACAAATCATAAGTTCGAGCGCTGTTATGTTATTGGTATACACTTGAGACACCTTGCAGCTTGAATGCATGATATGATACCCCACATATTTTATATTATAAACCTAATACAAGGGGTACTTCTAAGGTCCCGCATGCTCAGCGACGATCTCATCTATACGTCTTGTATGCTCAGAATCCCAAAGAGGAAAAAGACTCCCAAGACTTCTCAACGACATCCCGTCAGGATATGTGCGTCTATCTGAGCCGAAAACGAACGCGGAAGAGTAGCACGAGGGCCTGAGTCGAGGAATACCGTCGTAGCAAAGAGTTGGCAATTCATCGCGGGAGTTTTTCAGGCAAGGATGGCAAGACTATTGAGTCAAAGCCTGACTTCGGTAATGAGTACATGGCCTAAGCCGCGGATTGATCTACCTAGACTAGCTCTGGATTTCGAGACATCGACTATTGACAAAGAGGAGAAATCCTTTAACAGAATGACTATGCCGAGTGAGCAGTTTGTGTAAGTTTCTTGGCACAATTGCAAAGAGAATCATCGCAGCCCCTTGGCCCAAGCGTCATATAAAGCCTTTCATCTTGATATTTGTCATTCCGACTACGGCTGATTGTATCTTAACTTAGGCTATTTAGATCATTCAGAAACCATTCATGATGTCATTCACTTGTGCAGGGAGTCATGTTGCTGCCGACTGTTAATGTCAATGTCAAACACAGGCTGATGACAAGGCTTTTGTCACTTCATTCCTCGGCTCTGTAGTGCTCCTACCCCCCTCGTCTTAGTTTCTACAGATCGCTATCCAAGTGCATGAGGGCAGCAAAGGTATTCCCGACGATACAGATCGCTCTCGAAGCGAAGCAAGGAGCGACTGACAGTTTCCAAGCATCGAAAATCTCGCCCGTTATTCGATCATATAGGTAGACGGCAGGCTACTCCTTCACCGGACTTGTGTTTACACTCTTGCATCGTTGAAAAAGGTGTTGCTTGTGTGAGGCTAGGAAGGTCAATCACAACAAACATAACATAACGGTGACGACAAATATAACCAGCGAGGTTAGCTGTTCAAGCGTAATATCTGTTGCTCTCTATAGAAATATAAAGGATATCAACAGAAGTAGATAATTGACAGTCCCCTTGAGATGCATTACGGATTATTACCTGAGAGTTGAAAGCGATTATGGCGGGTCAGACAACAGGCACCAATCCTCATGGCAAAAAGCCATGGTACCAAGACGATACGTCATTCGGCGCTGGCAGTCAGTCGCAAAATGGACAATGCACGGCACAACATCATCCTCAAACACAGCAACAGCAATTCCGGCAACACCAAAAGTTTCTTCAAGGTCAGCAGACTCAGTTGGATCGCCAGACGATGCAGATCGCCAAGGTAACAGTGGGGTTGATGACGCAATGTTAGCAGAATACCATTAATGACGATGGTTTCATGAGGGGCAATACTATGCAGTAGAGCAAGCATTGCAGGCCCGAAAGGCCAGCGCGTTCTTCTCGACAAGCAAGGAGCGACGGCACACACTACGCTAGGCTTGGACAGGCTGAGTGAACAGTTGAAAGCCGTGGTTGAGATGATGGAACACCAGACTAGGTAGGTGGAATCCATGTTGGATGTAATGGAGCAGAAAATGAGTCAAAGGTTGAATGGTTTCCCCGAGCCTGGCTCATGACATTGAGCACTCATCTGCGATTAACACAGGCAATATAACTTCATGAACAGTTCTATTCTGTGGGTACAATGGTTATGATACGACGCAAAACCTCTGGGCTTCTCGTCGTCAAGAAGTGGCCAGCCTTTCTAGACAAAATCAAACTCGTCGTCTAACTCTTGCGCCAATGCTATAGACCTTTCCAAAGTTTCACCCCTTTCCTCATCCACGGGCTTGCCCGCTGGACCGACCATACAGCTCATGTCTGTCCTTCTAGCACCTTTCTCCCAAGTTCCGTCGACCATTGTGTGGGTCGGCAGCCCAAACTCATGGGCGTCAATCTTTTTGTTCTTCAAAAGCCCTCCGTTGTACCAGAGCAACCCATTCTCATCATCAACATGACCAATGACGAAGCTGCAAATCCTATCCATAGATTCCGATAGCTTGTCACGGATCCAGCCAACCATGGCGCCGTAGTGCTCTTCGAATGAGTAGCTAGCCCCACCAAGCTCGAGACCAAACCACCAAGACTCCTTATCGCCGTACGTCATCACGTACGTAACCTCCTCCCGCACGGCGTGCGTGTTCTGCCACGCCACATGCAAGAGACCCATCATCACATCCAAACGCGACTTGTCAATGACAACCACGCCAGAATCGCCCTCTTCCGCGTAATCCTCTGCCCACACCAGAGATTTATTGAGTGTCGCACTAGGCTTGTGAATTTGCGACCTCCACCACTCGTGGCGTTCAGGGAAAGCGTGCTGCCAGAGCAGGCGATCGTGGAAAAGAAGAACTCCGGTTGAAATGTAAGACGGGATGGAATAAAGCTTTTCCGGAACTTGGAGGAAGACCGAGTCGGCATCCGTCAAAATGACCTCTTCGAAAGGCGAGTAAAGGGCAGCGAAAGCTTTGATGGCCCAGCCTCCAGTAGCCAGCTGAAGAGTGGTGTCATCAAGCACAGACAAGATATCCAGAAACTCGATATCGGGGAAGCGTGCTTGGAGCCGTTCGCGATCAGCAGCGGGGAGATCTTCATCTCCTGCATAGACGATCTGGATCGCCAGTTTCGTCTGGAGGACCTCACGAAGCGATCCGATAAGATGGGCAGCATATCTCATCGTCCCCTTCCCCGTTGGGATGACGATGCCACGCGATCCTGCCTCGATGGAGGATCTCACATCGGTGAAGGGTGTAGTGCTGTCCGGTCGTTTCGGTGAGTTCTGAATGAAGGGAAAGAGGCATGCGATCGCGCTCTCAACGGCGTCCTGGACAGTTTGTTTGTCGTCTGATTCACCAGCGGAGTCGAGAAACTTGACCCACTCTCGCGCGATCTGAGTTCGTTGGCCAACATCGTAGAACTTCTCCTTGTAAGGAGCACGTATAGGTGTATCTATGAAGTATCTCGCCTTCTCGGCAATCGATTTCGCTTCGTTCTCCCATGCCGTCGGCTGTTCTTCTCCGGGTTGGTGGAAGACTTTGGGAGGACTTGGCTTTTGTGACGGCGCTTGCAGTGGTGTTTGTAAGGAAACAGGATGGAAGGAAGTAGAAAGAAACGGCACTGAGTACATCAAGAGGAACAAAATGCAAACAGAAAGCATTGCAGTCGTCATCCGCGAGGATGACTTTGGTAAGATAACCATGTTGGGCTGAGCATGCCAAGAGGCAGGATTTTCACGAGGAACTCGCAGCCCAAACTCTTCTGGGTAGTGCGGTATTCTTATGAGTGACGATCTAGGTACTAGCACCATTCATTCCGCTTGTGAACAATGCAAATTGAGACTGTTTGTCACCCGTCATATTCGCTTGGCACCCCTACTAGCCTCTATGTTCCTACGATAAACCAACTGGGCCTTGAAGCCTTGCCGAATTGTGATTTGCTGGAGACTGGTTTGACCCAGGTCAAGGACATTGCCAAGTTTGCCAGACTACACTTGCAGACGTCTCATTAATCACACGATTCCCCTGTATCCCTAACAGGAGGAAGTCATCGCTCAAAAGAATACGTCAAAATCAAGCCGTCTCTCATTTCCCTGTCGCACCCATCAAGGGGGATTATAAGGGAGGTGGTTATAGGTTAGGTTTCCCATGCGCCAATGTACCAATTAGTCACATCACCGCCCATATTCATAGGCGAGTAGCCAGCCCCAGAACCGGTGTTGCGAGCGCTGACGCGCCCAGCCCGCTCTACATGGCATTACACGTAACGTAACGAGGGAGGAGGGACTCAGTCTCACAATAACCCTCAAATGCCACATAACGAGTAGTGGTATCGACTGATGATGAGCGTCCAGCACAAGGTGTGTCAATAAGCTGGGGCCGTTCGTAGCGTGTGAAAGGACAATAAAAGGTAGCAACGCCACATGTTCCAAGTTTATGTCACCACCTACGTTAAGTCATCTGCAAGTTTTCAATCATGTATATCAATCTCAAATCACTTGATACCCAAGAAATACCCGTCAAAGGCGTTTTCATAACTCTTCTATGCTTAGAAGTTCCCACTAAGCCACCACATGGTGAGTGCCTTCGATGACTTAGCACGCATCTCAACATCGAAAATACCGCCTCAGAAGGTCGCGATTCCTGCTTACCTGAGACAGGACGGAAGCAACATTGATCTCATCTGTGATCGCAAGCTCTTGCAGATCGATCTCGAGTCGTTCGTGGACGAGGAAGACGGGCTGGGATTCGTGAAAAATGCCATGTATCGCGCGACGTTCCGGTGAGCTATGCGCCCAATTCCTCCAAGGCTCTGGAGCCACGTCAATCGGCACACAGCAATTTCTTTGCTGTGACGGTGTCGAACCAGGCAGCGCCCGTCGTCTAAGGCGGGTTCGGTGAGTCTCTCGTACTCGCATTCCACGCGGCGCTCTACATGGATCAAAAACAAGCGCTTCGATATAGCCAGAGGCACTTCAGCTCTTGTCTCCATTTATGGGACGCAGGAATGGCTTTGCCAGACCAATGATAAATATCGAGGCTCAAGCACTTACTGCTCATCAATCAGAGCCATATTTGAAGGGACGCTATGCAACATATCGTACAACATGAAAAATCAGCTCATCAGCTCTGCAGCCCTGTTAAGGGGGTCTCTGGATACCTTCAATCATAGTCATGCTGCTACGCTGTGTCATCATACTTCTCGTGACTACCTCTCTGCCATTTTAATCCACGCTTCCGTGTTTGTACAACAAGCAGTTGGGCATCCGAGTCGGTATTGACTCGATTGGGCTGAATCAGTTGACTGAATTGACTGGATTGACCGAATCGCATAGTGATGGCGAACAACGATGCGACGTACGAGGCAGCAAAGGCAAGGGCAGTCTACTGCAACGTGCCGATGGCAAAGTAATGCCTACATGCTTTTAGTAATCAGAAGAGACGTGAGGTTTCTGTGTTGTTATGTCCTGTACGTGTTGCGAGATACTAACAGTTATTGCCTCCAGCGTCCATCATGAAAACCCAGTATACCGAGCTACCCTTTTAACAAACTCAATCTTGACATCTCCTTTCTCCTCGCCTCTTGCTCTTCTCATGCGGCTTTGCCACCATGGACGCGTTGAGCCCGATTCGGACCCCGGTCGATCTACGCTGCTCGCTATGCTCTCAACGTGCGATGTTCGCTCTTACGCTTTCCTGTTGCCAGAGCCTCATCTGCGGATATTGTAAGTGCGGCATCGACCTCGGAACCACAGCCAGCGAACCATCTCACATAATCTACTTAGGCACGTACAATCGACACGTAAAATGCCTGGTGTGCGAGCAGATAATAGCGCACAAGCCGGAACCTGATATGGCCACCCGGAGGAGAATCTTGAGGTACTTGGAAGAGCGTCTTAGCGCACATGTGCGGTAAAACACTTTGTACGTACGTTTTAATCGCTAAGCGCACACTACAAGGCAAAGAAGCCCAGACGACTGACACATTCAGCGATCCATGGTCAATTGAGTCACAAACGTGCGGATGACTTCGCCGTAAAGTATATAAAGATATAGGAAACGATGTGAGATACTGTGAACATGCGGTGGCTGAACGGCTTGAACGTTGCTGTGTGGGTGTGCTCCCTGCTTCTGTTCCTCTTCTACGTCACGCCTGGCTGGGATACCACCCAGCATTGCTCTTTGTTGAATGTGAGGACCCTCACCGACCAACCCTCGTGGGCCCCGCCTCGGCCTGTCTAACATGTCAGCAGGTAACAACAGCAAATCTGGTGAAGAACGTCAGCGATGCATTTGATGTCTTCGACAAAGACCAAAGCCAGCGACGGCTGACCATTCCCGACGATATTTCTGATCCCCTCAAATCCATCGCCACCAAAGCCGGCGCGCATGTGGCCACTGTTGTCGCGTCGGCAGACAAGGCCATCAGCACGGGCGCTGTGGGGCTCATGAATGGCCTAAACGGTTGGCGCGATGCCGTTCCCGTGTATGTCTGTCTCCAAACAAGGGGCGTCTGGCAGCTTGGGTACCCCAACGACACGACCAAGCTCGTGCCGTATGGGGAGCTGAACATGTCGCAGACGTTCCATATCAAAGCCTTGGAGAATCTGTGGCAGGCGGCCCGGCTGGTCGTGCCCGGCCTGCCGGAGACCGAAGCGTTGGACATGGACAGCGCGGACCTGGGCGCGCTCAGCGGGTTGGGCATCGCCCCATACTGGCTCTTGTCGTTTGTCCTGGTCGGCACATGCACGGCCATCGTTCTATCGATTTTCCTCCCGCAGGGTCTGCTCCTACTGTGTATTCCCCGTATCGTAACGGTCGCCCTCCTCTTTGTTGTTTTGTGCGTTGCGTTAGCTTGCATGGCCATCTGCGTCTCTCTTCCGCTGCTGGCTGGCAGGGTGTTATCCGTGTTGGGCGCGAACGTAACGACGCAGCCGGGGATTGCTCAATGGCTTTCGGTGGGGGCGGTCGTTTGGACATGCATGTGGGCCCTTCTCCAGTGTGTATGTGTTTGAGTTGGCTGTCGATAATAAGACTACTTTGCATGCCTGTACTGTAGTTACAGTATAACATACGCTAGGAATTCTTCTCACCTCAAGCAGGAAACCTCTCCGTTGCTGCGTAGTGACCGATAATTCTATGACTGCGGTGATATGAAGAATAGTATCACCGTAACATGGGTGTATAGGCTGACCTTCGTGAACAAAGATATTGATGTAACGGCGATGATAGCAAAAGTTAGCAAGAGAAGTATTTATTCCTGTACTGCGCTGCAGCTTCGAACAATGAAATCAGGTTTCCTTCTCTCACCTGGTAGACAAGAGTTTTGGCCATTTTTCACTATGTTGCTGGTCACAGAAAGCAAGCCCCGCAAAGGATATGTACCTCCGCTGAACAGTCACGAAGCCCCTACCCGAGACCGCCGCTGGAGCACATCGCCTGCGTGCTGTATATGTCCGAGACGCACCGCGCCTCCGGCCCCCATCAAGCCGCCACAGCTTGCCCCCCTTCGAACAGTTCAACCACAGTTCACCAGCTCGAAGCCCAGGGTATCACTTCCGACTTTACGCCAAGCTGGCCTCGAACAGTTTCTTACTACACCCGATCCGAGTGCCGGACCGAGTGGTTTATTGCAAGATAGGGATGAACCGCCCACCATGGCCCATCGGGACCTGCAGCTTCGGCCCAAGCTGGCTCGAGAACACGCGCACCCTCCCCCGGCGTACACAACGTACACGAAAACACAGAAAGCGTACATCCACAGCCTATTGGGCAGCGGCACGTCGTACAAGTTCATGGAAAGAAAACCTATTCGGCAACATCCTCGCTCCTGCCGCGCTCAACAAGGTCTTCAAAGTGTTCAAGGCCTGTACTTCGAGCACTGCGGGGAAGAGCGAGACCGTTCGTCTTGTCGCCAGACGTTTGCCAACACTAACTCAACCGCTATGGCAGATAAAAAAACCGAAACGCGGCGGCTTTGAAAAGTTTGTCATCCAGGATGTACTGTTTTGTTCCAACAGGGCATACCTTCTAGAAGCTGGAGTAAAACGGTGTACGAAACGTTCATTATACACTGCTAGATTCTATCAAAGTTTCATGCCAAAGATTCATACTACAAGAATGCGATATATGTTACTTAGGAAACTCTCAGTAGGTCGCAGTAGTAAATGCGGCGATGAATGCATCTTACGTAGCTGTAAGATTTGCAATCGGTCAAGAACAGTATCCAACCCGGGAAGTTTTATTCCTCAGGATTGAAAGAGCTTAGTCCCAGCGTGGCACCGGCTAACGTGACTGACTATATTGCGGCACCTGTGGTCATGACAACTTCTTCTAGTCGTGGCGCAGTTAGCTCCCATGACGGCTGGGTGACAAATGTTACCCAAGAGAGGAGCAGCGGAACCGAGATCCAGCTTTTGCCACGGTGGTGACCTTCGCTTTTGACTTTTCTTTCTCTATATCATAAGCGTGAAGACTTTCTTATAGCCTCACAAAAACTGTAGAATTTGTCCCCGTCACAGCTCTTCCCCGCACGTAGAGAGCATGGAATACTACCGGCTCAAGATTTTCCTCATGTTGAAAATGCTCGCTATCTCAGGAGCCTCTTTCCAAAATGCTGTTTACTACCCTAACTGGTATGTTATAACTGCCACTGTCGCACTGGTTTGGGTAGCTGATCAACTATTCATCAACCTCTACAGGAGCGTCTACGGGCGGAATTTTCACCCACAAATGCTTCCAACGTCTCGTATCACTCACGTCCTGTACGCTTTCGTCAATATTGCGCCCTCTGGAGAGGTGTAAGTTGCTCTTGAGAGCCACAGCTGAAGATTCAACTCAAAAACTTCGTCAATAGGTTCTCTGCGGATTCCTGGGCGGATTCGGAAAAGCGTTATCCGACCGACTGTACGTGCTCATTTTCTTTTGGCGAAGTGGCCCTGTTTCAGCTACGAGACTTACTAGCGAAATAGCCGTGAACAGCAACGGAGAGGATGTGTATGGCTGCGTCAAGCAACTTTACCTTCTCAAACAGGCCAACCGACACCTCAAAGTGATATTGAGCGTCGGGGGCGCCACTTGGTCGAGCCACTTTGCGACAGTTGCGAGGTCTGAGCAGAGCCGACAGCTGTTCGCAAAGACGTCGGTCTCGCTAATGAAAGATTCGGGTTTTGACGGCATTGACGTGGATTGGGAATACCCGGAAACTCAAGAAGAAGCCAGAGACTACGTCCTTCTGCTACAAACCGTGCGGCACCATCTTGACGCCTATGCCGCGAAACATGCGCCTTCTTACCACTTTCAGCTCAGTATTGCGTCGCCTGCAGGCCCCCAGAAATACGAAAAACTCGATCTCAGTTCCATATCAAACGTTGTGGACTGCCTTTATCTCATAGCTTACGACTACTCCGGCGCATGGGATTCCGTCGCAGCGCATCAGGCGAATCTGTACAGCAGCACATCTCGGCCACAGTCGACGCCTTTCTCGACAGATGCCGCGGTGTCGGCCTATATTGCTGCTGGTGTCCCAAGCCGGAAGATCGTACTAGGCATGCCTGTCTACGGGCGAAGCTTTCAGAACACTGCCGGCCTCGGCGATCCCTTCTCGGAGGTTGGGCGTGGATCGTGGCAAGATGGAGTCTGGGACAACAAAGACCTCCCTCGGCCAGGGGCCAGAGAGGTATATGATGCTACGCTTGGGGCAACATACAGTTGGGATCCCGCAACGCGGGAGCTGATCAGCTACGACAGTCCATTGTCCGTTCAGCAGAAAGCTGCCTTCATCAAATCTCGCAGATTGGGTGGGGCAATGTTTTGGGAAGCTAGTGCAGACAATGTTGGCAACGCTAGTCTGATAGCGGCGTTGCACAACGAGATCGGTGTCCTTGAACCAGGTGAAAACCATTTGTGTTACACTGACAGCAAATATGCCAACGTGGCTAAAGGAATGGTAGCGAACTGAGCATGCGTCACACGGATGGACTGAATCTGGCAGTTGCGTATGTAAATAAGTCTGTCGATCATCCGTCAAGGCTTCGATCAGGATCAAAAGACCTCCATGCAAGGCCGGTCTTTACTGCTTGGTTTTGTCTCAAGTCGCTTGTAGGTTTGCGCGTGTAACATTCAAAAATCGAAAAGACGGTGAGTAATAAGATCCACATCCGATTTCTAGTTACTAGAAATAGAAAAATGATGACCGTTTTATACAATCATTTGTGCGTATATAACTAACTTAATTAGGATGCTAGTCAGCAGATACGACTATAAATTGCGTAGTAGGGACTAGTAATAAACTGGCTCCAGCATTCTAGTGTAATTATTTATTCAGCTCTCCAGCAATACTTTCGAGATGAAAAACCTCTTGTCACTACGCAATATCTTTGCGGTGAGAAGCCTCTTACTTGTGTGGATATGAAGCAATGCAATCATCCACATAGAACAGGAACTCATCGTCGAGACCAGTTGACTGAGGCTCTTAGGCCGGACTATCTTCGCCTCCGACTTTGCGCAAACGTCACCGTTAACAGTTTTCACATCAACGCAGCGCTAATCTGACTTTATCTTAAGTTCTGCTAATGCTTGTCGAAGATGATTCATGACCATCGGGCCAGGATGTCCCATACTTCTGTGCCATAAGATCTAGCCCCCAGATAGGAGCTTCCTCTCCAAATAGCTAGTATATCGTTTTTTTTCGAGTTGAAGTGAGTTTTGCAGACGTAAGTGAGATCCATCCATCTTAAACCACTACTACCTGGGCTGAAGTCAGGCCAGATGCCCCTCTTTATGAGAAGATCGTGGGATACAACATTGACATGAAATTCACCGAAATGAGCAATGCCGCGTAGTCTCATCAACTTCTGACCTCTTTTGTCGAAAATAACGATATTAACAGTTCCATATTCCTCAATAAGGACTTTCTAGGTGACAGCCCAGATGAGGTCTCCCCCCTGGGGCTTCTCAATCGGTATGAAAGCGCGAACGATCCCAAAAGGCATGATTTCCAATCCTTCATCGTAAGGAAGTGTGTGCTTCCATAAATAGCTTGAAAGTGTTGTGCTGAACGCTGCTTCAGTTGCAATGCTGCAAATAGATCCCTACAGCCATCATATAGTCATTCAGGCTTAGCAAGACATATCTTAAGCTTTGGAAGTTCAGAGATGTTCTTCTTGACTTTGTTTTCGACGTTAGACCTTCTTTTCCATTTGGTATACGCAGATTCAGGGTATAGATAGAAACAAAAGTCCTCCTGAGTGTTTCCCTCCATCGCAAGCAACGCAAGAGAGTTCCTGTCCAATCCGGGAAGATCTCTTGTTGAGATTGCTCACCTTGCCTCATTTTATGAATACAGGGGGTTTAGAGGAGGCACTTGTAACTCGTTGCAGGTGACTGTCCCTCGGAAGATCTGTTGTTGTGATTGCTTCTTTCTATTCTTTTCTGTTTTCTTGGTCAATAGATTGATTTGCTCTCTTAGGTATCTCCTGGATATATTGAGACCAATCGTATTGCCTCACACCTTCTTGTCTATTATTGTCACGTACGATGAGATTCAAGTGCTTAGGGGGGGTATTTAGGAGGGTCTCGTGAAGAACCATGAACTAGAGAGATGTCTAGAATGCAAGAGGGGTGAAACATTTTATCTACTGGATATAGGACTTCTACTTTTCGAATTACTAGATTATGTTAGAGCGACTCTTAACGGGAAAGATCCCGAGATCTCAACAGAGGTTGTCGAGCTTTTGTTGTGCCTAGGGGCCTTCCTGGGCTCCTGTCGTCAAAGTACCCAACTCCCATCGCATCGATCGACTTATCAAGTGTCTTATCACTAGTAGAGAGAGTCTTGCTGATTGTTATCAAGACTGTATTCTCAATCTTTTGTTTAACAATTATGAGTCCAGCCTTTCTAGTTTCAAATATTTTGTGGAGGGAGTCAAAGTCCTTTGCATCTTGTAGCTATTCAGGCCTCTTATCAACCGAAGATCTGCCATTACAATTGTATCGGGAGCTCGAGAAGGAGATTCACTAGGAGGAGTTCCTGATGGTCCCCACCCCCCTGCCGTAGATCCTTCGGCTGAGTCTTGCTGGCTACCCTGCTTCTGGTTTGTTATCTTAGGAGGATTTCATTAGTCCTTATGAACAGGTCTCCTGAGAGGTTGTATCATGAAATCGCTTCATAGGAGCTTTTTGCTCTTGGCTTCTTCACGGTAAGGGGGAAGATTTGCCGCTTGGATCGCTACGCAAATCTACTCCCACCAGCTACTCTACTCCTGACGTGATTCACGGATAGCCTGGGTTTCTCCATCTTGGCACATGTATAAGTCAAAGCACCCACTTTCCGGCCACCCCTGCATTCCGGCCACCCAAAAAATGCCGCCCAGCCACCCACTTTCTAGATAACCTCCTACTTCTAACTACTACAACATTTTCTGTTTTTATCCAAACTCCATCATTTTTTCAGGATACCTTTTTGATTACTTAATGGTTCAGTATACCGAAAATGAGATTAACCAAGCCCTTGCCGATATGGCAAATGGCATATCGGCCCGCAATGCCTCCAGGCGATGGGGAGTACCACGATCAACACTTCAAGACCGGACTAAAGGCGCCCAACAGAGAGCAGCTGCCTTTGAGGACCTCCAGCGACTATCCCATACCCAGGAGGCTAAGCTGGCCAGCTGGGTGCAAATCCAGGCTGACCTCGGGCTGCCACCAACCCATCAACAAGTGAAGGACTTCGCCCAGCGCATCCTCCATGCCATGGGGGATACCCAACCCCTAGGCAAGCGATGGATGGATGGATTCCTGCGAAGAAACCCATCTATCAAGGTCCAGAGAAGTCGCTCTATTGATTCCAGGCGTGTTAATGGGGCATCTACTGAGGTTATTAGGCAATGGTTCAAATATCTCGCGATGCCTCGCATCACAGCCATCAAACCAGCTAATCGATATAACATGGATGAGACTGGCATCCTTGAGGGCAAGGGGGATAATGGGCTGGTGCTGGGAAGGGCTGCCACGAAGTCAGTTAGGAAAAAGCAGCCTGGATCACGAGCCTGGGTATCTATCATCGAGTGTATCTCTGCTGTTGGCAAGGCACTGCATTCACTGGTTATATATAAGGGCAAGAAGGTCCAACAGCAGTGGTTTCCTCTAGACCTTGACCCATACAATGGATGGGAATTCACAGCAACAGAAAATGGATGGACTACTGATGATACTGCTGTTGAGTGGCTGCAAAGAGTCTTCCTCCCTCAGACTAGGCCCTCTCAACCTGACCAGGTCAGACTGCTTATCCTAGATGGGCATGGGAGCCATACGACAACAGATTTTATGTGGGAATGCTATACCAACAACATCCATCTATTATTCCTACCACCACATACCTCCCATGTCCTCCAGCCACTTGATCAGTCAGTCTTCAGCCCTGTCAAGGCAGCCTATCGTAAGGAGCTTAGTTACCTCACCCAGTGGAACGATTCGACTATCATAGGCAAGAGGAACTTCATAACATGCTATCAGAAGGCTCGCCTTGCTGGTCTAACAGAAAGCAATATAAAGAGTGGCTGGAAATACACTGGGTTATGGCCTGTTGCTGCTGCAAAGCCACTTATGAGCTCCCTACTACTACCCAAGGCATCATCAGCATCACTAGCACTATCAACACCACTCAACAAGAAGGCTAAGGGTGCTTATGATGCCCAGAATTCCCAGGATAACGAGGAATGGGTATCTGGTTCCTCTGCTGTTAAGTGGTCTACGCCAAGGAAGATGAAGGACCTTGGCGACCAACTACATCTGTATAGTCAACTGGAACAAAGTATCGCCACACAACGCCAGCTCTTTAGAAAGGTGAAGAAAGGCTTCCAAGAGCAGTCCATGGAGTTGGCTACCGCCCAGCATCAAATACAGCTCCTCCAGGCCCAAGTCAACAATAGCATCACTAGGAAGAGGAAGGCTGTTCACATCGACCCAAACACGAAGTTCGCGACCATTAGCGACGTACGGCAGGCCCAGATTGAGGCTGGCGATGCCCTCGATGATACACATGAATCCAGCGCCTCTGATTACCCTAGTGAGGCCGAAAGCTGTATAATAGTGGCAGCGATACCCAGTCGATAGTTGATTAATAAAGTGGTGGTTGTTATGAATGCATCATTTTTGGGTGGCCGGCCGGAATGCAGGGGTGGCCGGAAAGTGGGTGCTTTGACTTAGTTCAATCTCTAGATGGCTTCGAATTGGTAATCGCATCACTTTGACCGTTCAATTTCAGATTTACCACACCGCAATGGATTGAAGACTTCTCCTATATAGTGTTGTTGTTATGGTATAGGGACGTAGTAGATATGAGGATAGCTGTAGTATGATACCCTGGTTACATTACGGCGCTGGAGCTTCCACTCTAATACTATAAGTTTCCAAGGTAATACGTACATATAACTAGTCACGCTCAAATTCGACTGTAATGGTGGCCGACGGGAGCTTCATAGACCGCAGATCTACTTAAGCGCAGCAAGAATCTTGATATCTCAAGTTAGAAGAACCACCTGTCATGAACAGGTCTACAATTGGTAAATGTCCCGGTAATCTTTCGTCCGTTTTCTTCCGCGCGTGGCGGAACCTCTGTCATCACAAACATTCATGCCGGTTTGATTTCAAACCTTCGGCTCGTATCTGCTGAAAAAAAAAACGATCGTTACTCATGGTCTATCCATGCTTAGAATACCTACAATATTGACTGAATTCGAATGGGCCAGTTGCATATTTTTCAACATCCGGCCTGATCATGCTGCAGGGCCGGTAGGAGTTCAAAATGTGAAGATTTGTGGGCATGGGCTCAGTCTCTTCGACTCCACAGCGCCGGGCTAGACACTCCACGGATGTGCAAGCCATGAAATTGGGAAGGGCAGCCTTTCTGCACGAGTACAACATCTCCGCACGAGTGCAGCTTTTCTGCACAAATACAGATCCCATGCACGAGTACAGGTCTCATGCACAAGTACAGGTTCCGTGCACAAGTTCAGCGTCTCTCTATAAGCAGGGGAGACTTTTCAAGCGCTCAAGCAGTCATTTACTGAACGGACTCTAATCAATGATGAAATGATGCTAAGGCCGATGCTCACTTTGGCCGAACTTAGGGAACTTTTTGCTACAGTTCCTGTCAACTAACGCACAAGTATGTCTCCCCTCACATTGTATCCTGGGTCACCGTTCCAGATATCAAACTATCAAACCCCAGGTTCGTCGACAGACGAGGTTGACGAACACCGGTTAGGCTCTCTTACGTGTCATGGTATTATCGATACAGATGTGTATAGGCTGGCCCTGGGAGGTAAGGAGGGCCCGTCGGAGCCCTGCCCTCGCCCCCTCAGCCTCCCCATCAAACACTTCTGCTAAGCCAAGGCGGCCGCAGCCCTGGGCTATACGTTTGTTCTTACGGTATATAACAAAGCCAAACCCTGTAGCGCCATCAGGGGCCTTAGAGCCGTCTGAGTAGATAATAGTATGCTTATCTGGCACAGTCTTCAGCCAGGCCTGGAAGATCCTTGCTGCTACTTCCTTCGTCTGTGTGACTATAGGGTGGTGAGACCCGGGGGGGTATTGCGGCTGTAGGAGTGCTGGCCTTGGGCACTTAGGTAAGAGGCCAGCTGTTCTTTGGAGCCTGGTCTGCTGCCGCCCTGGCTGTAGAAGCCTTGGGACCAAGGGATGTTGTTGGTCAACCTTCTGTAGGCGTGTAGCGAAGCGTAGTCGCGCTGCCGCAAGGGCCACCTCTGCTGTTGGTAGGCCAGCATCTCGGATGAGGGCACTGGTTGGTGTGGTCTTCCAGACAGGTAGGATAGCCCTTGCTGCTGCTGTAATAACTCTTCCGACTCTACAGGCTAAACCCTTCTGCCCTGTGCCGACTATACTGGTGCTGCTGTTCAGGGCTGGTCTGGTCAAGCCTGCATACCAGGTCTCAGCTCTATATAGGGCTATTGGGAGGGCGCAAGCAATAGCTGCTTTTCGAACTGCAGCTGCTGGGAGCCCCCCTTTTGTGTTTGTAAGGTGCTGTAGGAAATAGGCTACCTTCTTTGCTGCTGCTACCTTTATTCCCACATGGTGTTGGAAGGTGAGTCTCCTATCAAACCAGACCCCTAACCATCTTATAGGCTTTATTGAGGCCTTAATAGTTAGGCCTCTGGCTTGGATATCTGGTAGGTCTGTTGTCTGTTTATGTTTCCTGCTGAAGTGGATTGCCTCACACTTAGCTGGGTCAAAGGCGACTTTATTTTCTGTTCCCCAGCTGAGGATACTAGTGATCTCCTGGCCTAGGGCTGTAGCGTTCTCTTCTAGCGAGGGGCTAGTAGCTACTAAGCCTATATCATCTGCATAGCCAAACCGTAGCTTCCGATCATCAGCTAGGATATCAGCTATATAGAGCAGGAAGAGGATAGGGGATAGTGGAGAGCCTTGCGGTAGTCCACAGGATAGAGGGAAGTCCTCTGTAGTAGTATCCTCTAGCCTGACGCAGGCTGTTCGGCTAGAGGTGAAGGTGTAGATCAGTCTGATCAGGCTACTAGGCCAGCCCTGCTGTCGTAGCCTGACAATAAGTTGGTTTCGTAAGACGGAATCAAACGCCCCCTTGACGTCCATTGTTGCTAGCGTCGCAGTAAGCCCTGTATCTAGAGCCCTCTCAATCTCATGGGTTAGACAGGTTGTCAGGTCGAGTGCAGCCCTCCCTGGTAGGGCTCCAACCTGCTGTGGGCTGGCAACCCCTTCTAGGATAGTAAGGTAGGCCATCCTCTTTGCTATCAGCCGCTCTAAGCCTTTGCCTAAGCAGGACAGCAGGGATATTGGGCGCCAAGAACCAGTCTTAGAGAAATCTGTTTTCCCTGGCTTCTGGATCATGACAATTTCCGCATTGCGGAAGGGTCTAGGAAAGTAGCCTACTTGAACGCAGGCCTGGAAGAGCTGTTGTATAGGCTTGGCTACTAATCCCCAGGTGCATTGTAGCAACTTTGTAGTAATCCTATCAGTCCCAGGGGTTGTAGCTTTTGTCAGAGTAGCCTGGCGTACTTCCTCTATGCTAACTGTATTCTGCCAGGGTATAATACGACTTATAACCACTGGGGTACTAAAAGGGTTCCCAGATAGGTCGTCTGTAGCACCAAATCGCTCTAGTAGAGCCTTTCGCAAGGCTTGGGCTTTATCGTGGGTATTGCTGATCGTCTGCCCTTCCACTATAAGAGGCGGAGCTTTAACTGCTAGGCTAGACTTCCGCCAGCCTATAATTTTATATAGGTCTTGGTCTGTCTTAGCCTCTTCGATCTTAGCAGTCCAGTAGGTGCGTTTCGCCCTTCTCACAGTTGTTAGGAAGACTTTTTGCTCCTCTAGGATAGGGGGAGGTATGACCAGCCCAGGTTCTTGGGCCTGTTGGCGCCTAGCCTTAATAGCAGCTTGGTGGGCTACTGAGCATTCTTCTGTCCACCAGGGGGCTCCCCTACCCTGATTAGTCCGTCTCTTGCCTACAGCTTGAATAGCTGTATGGAAGAGGCTGACCAGTTGGGCAGCTAGGGTGTCCAGCTCTGCTGGGCTGGGCAGTTCCCCTAGAGTAGGTAAGGCTGTAGCCCCAGCCTTTACTAGGTCGATCAGCCGTGGTAGGGCTGACTCCGGGACTGAGAGCTGGTTAGCCCGGCGTCCCTGTTCCTGGGCCCTACTCATAGGGATAGTTGTTGTGATGGCTTCGTGGTCAGCCCCTGGGTGTAGGTGTGGGCTGATATAAGCCTCAGTAAAGGGAATATTTGAGAGGGTTAGGTCGAGGGTATGCCCGTGGGTATGGGTAGGGGCCCCAACCTCCCCAATAAACAGAAGATTGTAGCCTTCCGCCCATTCTGCAATATCGTCTCCTCGATTCCGGCTAGGGGACCCAGGTTCCCAAGAGGAGTGGCGGGCATTAAGGTCCCCAGCGATAAGGGCTCTCTCTGGCGGTTGATAATCTAGAAGGAGGCTGGTTGCTTGGTTTATAGGCTCATCTGGCGGCCTATATATGTTCATAATAGTGAGGTCGCCAGCTTTTACCCATAAGATATCTCTTGATTGGGTAGGTCTTTGTTGCTGTATTTGCAGCCTTAGACCTTTGCGTGTGTAGGTCATAACCCTAGGCCTTGTGTCTCTGCTGTTCCAGAAGTCAACTGGTACGTAGGAGTCAAAGCCTGGGTGTGTATTAATCTGCATCTTATCTCTATAGCCTATCCAGGGTTCCTGGACCAAAACTATGTCGATCTGATGTGCCCAGCAGAGCTCTAAGAGAGCTGTATGGGCTGGGCTCCTCTTCCCCACATTACACTGGGCAACTCGTAGTACCTGTGGGGTAGCTGGTCTGAGCCTATAGCTCTGAGTCGAGGTCGAGGTGGGTGTAGGCGTTAACAACGTTATAGTCAGGCTTCTGGGCTACCCTCTGGCTCCTGCTGCTGCTTGGGAGTGGTAACCCTACAATACCAAGGGTATCCTAAGGCTGGCCGATCGGATACGGCGATTTGGGAAGCGTCCCAACCTTGATAATTACATAAGAGGGAGACCGGAAAACCTAACGCACGAGGCACTAAGCTAGCTGCAGATAGGTTACTCATTGTTCTCGGCCTGCCCGAAGTGCAGGGCCTGGTAGCGCAGTCAGACTGCCTGTCGGTCGTGAGAGTCAGAAGTCGTTTGCGTGAGTAGGCAGATACTTTGTTTGGAAAGTGCTTGAGGTCTCATGCAATGGCGAAAATGGAATTCTTCCACGCACGGTCAACTTGCAATTCGTCTCTGCGATTTTCTTCCTTGACTTATATAACCAGTCCTTGCAGCTTCCGCAGTATTGGAAGTGGAAGGATGCCGTTGATATAATCACTGACAGCAGCGGTGAAACTGTGGACGATTGTCGCATTGGGCACTTTATTGGCCGGGTGGCAGCTTCCAGGGCTGCCCTTGAAGGAGCGGTTCGATGCCTTCAAATGCGCCTTACTATCCGCAAATTCGGACGAGGAAGTGGCATCTGCCCTCGAGCGCTGCATAGATCTGGACAGAGCTATCGACAAACTTCTTGAGGATACGAGCCGGGAACGAGATTCAGTCGCTCGTATGCTGGAAGGGAGACTACACACAACTCAAGTGGTAATGCCGAACACAGGCCGACGCAGCCATCCGGCAAATAAACAAGCGAGATGATTCGGTGCACTTGGGGGTTGGTGGTACAGCTGTAGCAGGAAGACGATGGACAGGCCAATGAAGCGGTAAACGACGCCTTTTTGCAGGTGCGTCAAAGTGTGGCAGAGCGATCGTGACAAACAAGACGTCGTCGGGAGGCATTTTCCTTGGGCCTGAAAGAGGGGTCGCAGCCGACGAACGTAGAGGGTCCCACAGGCCTATTTTAGCATGACCTAGCGCTCTAGACGCTTTCAATTCCCCTAACCCTTTGCTTCGCTACGTGATTCGACATGCTGTACCAACAACGTGACAAACGGCAGATGGTTTCCCACGACTGAGAGCGTATGGAACTTGAGCGCTCATCCGGCTTGACGGACTTCAGGCGCAGAAGGGACGTGCATACAACGTCGTCACGCGGTGCAGCGGCGCAGTGCAGGTCAGCTCTCCGCAATTTAGCAACGCCTGCCCTGCTGAACCCCACAACCCTTGCGCGCACCTACATCATTGGCCGGCAAAGCGACTCACACCATGTCAACCCATATGAGTCACAAAAAGCTACCTGGCCGTATCGCCAATGAAATTTGGCCCATAAATACGATGCTGACATCTCCCGTGGCCTGATCTGATTATCCCCTTTTCGCAGGCAGCATCTGCACCGCAATGGCGCTGGTTTGCATATCAGGCGTCTACGACTTTCCTGGGCTCGTCACTTTCGGAGGCCGTATCAAGGACGGTCCAGCCAAGAGCAGCATCAGCATTTCTCTCACATCTACCCATCCGCGAAGCATCGATTCAAAATATCTAGTTTGCCCTGCGGACGACGAACTCTTGCCCTGCCTCGTATCATGCCTCACCTTCGACGATGTCATTAACACGCTTTCTATCGACATTGTGGAGGAAAGCGAAGCTAGCAAACAACGGGTGCGGGATATCGTTGGGCAAGTTGTACTATCCCCACACTGCGGTCTCATCTCTAACATCGAAACCCCGTCCCCGAAATCGTCCGCCGAGGCGCCCCTGAAGGAGTTGACCTCGCTTCTAAAGCAAGAAGGCATATCCGCTCTACCGACAGATCCAGCAAGAGCAGCAGACCTGTGGCTTTCTGCGGTGTACATACACAAATTGCCCGGAACACAACGCTGGCTAGGGTCTGGTGGCGCATCCCAGCTTCTACTCGAGTGTCTTTCTAACTTGCTGCTCGCATGCATCCGAATAAAAGCACTCGACGTGGCTGAAGGTATTTTGAAAGACGGTCTGGCGGATGATCTAATTCGTCGCCACGAGTTGAAGTCGGAGACGCGGGCAAGATGCCTTTACCGGATGGCTTTAGTCTACGAAGCCAGAGGGAGGCAGGAGGCGTTGCGAACCGCAGTGGCTGCTTGGCATTGCTCGCCAGATGAGAAATGTATTCAAGAGCTCCTGAAGCGGCAGCGAGCCAGCTCTTCGCGGGTTGGCGCCGAGATCGTCGTCGTCGAAGACTCAGAGTGTACCATCTGTCTCGGGCCGTTGGATCAGCCGACTAACAATAAAAGGCTGGGGTGCGCACACGTTTTCCATCATAACTGCATCGATCAGTGGCTTGGATTTGGCGGACAGACATGTCCTGTGTGCCGGCAGGTTCATAAGGAAGGATGACCTTTGTTAACTTTATCAGCCAGCGCAGAGTGTCAACTATGCCTCAGGGATATGGATCACACATACCAATAGATCACCCGTTCTCTTGTATTCTCGACTCAGCTGAGATGTGACTTCTAGCCTGGGTCTTTAGTTTTATCGGCGGACCAGACGCAGACGCGATGACTTGCTGTGTTCAGGTAGTCAACCATGTAATGTTTCAATATGACCAGACTTCTGCTCCTACTGTAACTGCCATCTGCGATGCGTCTCAAAAAGCGCCTGTGAACAGACGGCATGCATACAATACCAACTGCAGGCGGCAACTCGCCACGTCTGTCTTACGGCCTGGCCAGCTTTGCTGACCGCAACGAGCTCCTCCGGCGTGCAGCCGGATGCGCGGGGCGGGGTCCAGCAGGGTATCAGGATCAGAAAAAGCGCCTTGCGTATAGCCAGCTTGGGCAGTGGCCGGGGCGTAGTATCTGCTTGTGGACCACTCCAACTGCAGGCCGTTGGAGACATTTGTGTCCCACGGCGTGCGTCGGCCGCCGCCGTTGGGTACTATGCATTTGGTACTCTACGGGAGGCCGCGGCGCACCGCACCCAGTGTACAAGCCAGAACGGGCACACGTCCGGGGCGACCCCGGCGGCGGTGGACTGCCTGGGAGACGGCAGCTGGACGAGCGCATCGCTAGATGCGGAGCGTGCTGGTGCGGGGGGTCTCTCCGGTGGCGTTAGTCGGTAGTGGCTGCGCAGCGGGCTATCCCCGGATGGCGGCAGGGCTCTGAGCCCGAACTACAACGCTGGCCGTACCATCCTGAACGCCGTCGACGGTAGTGTTAATAGGCGCAGTCCACGCATCACAGCACATCGTCCTGTCTGCAAGTCGGCCTGCTGCGACCGTATTCTGGCCAACATGAGTATCGCTGTGCAGTTTTGCTCGACGGCGAACGCGGATCGCTCTCGACTCCTGTGCATTCGGCGTCTCCAACCCCATGCCAAGGGTGGCCACGTAAACGGCTGTTGGGGGGCGGGTCGTCTCACCGAGGCGAGGGCACTGTCAGCCCAGCGGCGTGGCTGCTTTTCTGCCAGTTTGCGCTCTGCCGGAACGTGGAGTCCTTTCCGGCGCAAATGGCCTGCTTAGTGGGGTGTTGCCCGAGGAGTACAGGAGCTTCCAGAAGACATTGGACGGGTACGCGTAGACATGGCCGCAGCGCGCCGTCTACAGGCCCGGGTACAATCAATCATGACCCAACAGTGCGACCGGCTGTTCTTCCCCAGTCGCTGTCGTCTTCCGGCTGCAGTATGGCACGCACCACGCGACTGACTCTTGGCTCTGGTATGTTTTGCCAGTGCTTGGGATGAAGTTCACCCCTAACAATATAAATTGTGGGTCGTGGCCGAATCAAGAGCACACTATGCAACTTCATCGCCTAATTAACGTCCGGGGATTGCGGAGCGATGGTTACAAACAGGGCAACCCAGCCTGCATTGCACGCGGTTGGCGTGTTTGAACACTTTCAGTACACTGTCAAGCAAGTAGACCATCGCCCCAGAGCGGCTCGCGACCCTCTGCTTGAGCTCTAAGCGTTGACCCATGTCACACCTGGAACTACGTGCGTATTGTATCGGGCGAATGAACGGGAACGCAAGCGAAACCAGTGCCGACGTGGAGGATGCAGCGTGTCTGAAGGAGACGCTGGAGTCACTCAATCGTCGCACAAAGCCCGGAAGGTCATCATGGCAGGTTGGGTAGGGCATCCTTCGAGTCCCCATCATCATCTAACATCAGAAACAGCCCGCCGTCCGAACGTAGGTCGCAGGGAACTTGCGAATCCATACACCGTCTGAACAACCGACAGATGCCCGGTAAATCTGGGAGCGGTGCGCAGATCACGGTGGATTGCATCTTCCGAGGAGCATAGTGCAGCTGAACGGCTCTTGGAAATGGATTTCTCATAGCTTTGTCGGCCCATCCGAGCCAGGAAGAGATCTCCCCGGTTATACTGCATCGGCAAGCTGAAGGTACAAGCGGTTACCATTTCTGCGAGGCTGCAGCCAGTCACGGAAGGCGCGATTCGGATCATGTCTACAGGCGGGCACGCCCTGATAGAAGCGGCGTCGACTTTCCAAGGCTTCAAGCAGGGAGTGCCAGCCTGGAGATCGGCGGTCTATGAGCGAGCTGAGTGACAAGTACCGTTGCGAGCAACTTCGAACGTTTTGTGAGAGCTTATCCAAATTAGTTGGTGAAACAAGAAGCGTCGGAAGATGTTTGTCGACGTAAACAATACCTCGAGGACCGGCAAGACCTGTTTCTCGCGATTCTGAGTGCTGGGCCTTTCGCATCATGTCCTTGCTGGGCACGGCGAATCATGGACCAAGTCTGACGGCGTGCTTTGTGAAGTCGCTGAAAAGTCCTTCATGGTCTGCTGCAGGCATGGGCTCCCAAGTCTGCCTTGTGATTTTTTATATACGCCTGGACCATAACCTGTACATGCGGCCGCTGCAACGCCTGGCTCGCAGGGCATTCCTCGAGCCCCAGTCCATTTGACAGTGAATTGGGACCCCTGGCGCAAGATCTGCGTAAAGACCCCCTGCACACCCTCGCAAACCCCAGCACACAACGCCTTGTCCTCCAGCGGCTCACAATAAGTCAAAGCACCCACTTTTCGACCACCCCTGCATTTCTGTCACGGTCTATGGACCGGTGTTCGGCCTTCGGCAAGACCCTCAGCCACGACTCATTGGACCCACCAAATCCAATGGCGCATTCGCTAGAAGGTTCCAGGAATATCGACAAGGTCAATGGCAAGGTTATAAGAATGCCCAGGAAATAGGGAGGATACGGCTCTGTTTCCTGTTCTTCAAGAAGATTTATTGTACTCGTAGTAGTAGGCTAGACCAATGGCATCGACCTTGTCCTAGACCCTTACACTCAAAGTCGACATCGCTGGATTCCCCATGCCTATCGTTGGCCTCTTCAGAATCTATATTGCCGCTGTTATAGTTATGCAACATATACTCTGGGATATTTTGTGCTTGGAAAAAGCTCATCAGTAAAAGAAGGTTCGCCGCCCGCGGCTGCTCCCGTTGGACCTGCTCAAAAGTCACCTGCCACGCTACTACGACGGAATTCGATGCGCCTTCGTAACGTTGGATATCCCCGTGACTGCTGTCAAGGAGTGTTTCCTTTCGCTTTTCACTATTGTGGAATTCCTCCAAATATGACTCAACGGTCACCCGGGGACTTCGTTTGTAGATATATGCCGCTGCTTGGTTGACGGCGAGCGGCACGTAGTCGAGGGTGTCAATCAGACGCAATGAAGCAGCCTCGTTAGCATCTCGGCCAATTTTCTTTTGGAAGAGTTGTAGTGCCTGTGCCTCCTCCATTGTTGGGACTCTGAAAATCATCTTGCTGTTACCCGTCAACTTGTCCGCGGCGTCCCAGCTGCGCGACGTGACCAGGATCTTGCCGTTTTCTCTCTTGGGTAGATACGGTAGATACGTTTCATTAGCATCCTTAGAGAGTAGCATCTTGACGTTATCTGCATTATCGATAATCATAAGCCACGGGCTTACATCCTCTCTTTGTAGCCAGTCCCGGACTAGCGCCAGGATATTAACGTCGGGGTCGCGGCGACGGGGAAGTGCCAGAACATCTGCTATAGAGCGGTAGGACTCTTCGAATGTTGCTCTCGTGCTGCCGTGGACCCAGAAGACGCTGGTTTTAGGTGAGGTAGCGTGGAGGTGGTGAGCAAACCGGATAGCCATCTGGGATTTGCTGTCGGTCTATTAGTAGAGACCTTTCAGTATAGCCATTGCGACTTACCCGAATCCGCCCATACCCACAAGAGCGAAGCGACTCCCAGGTCCCACATACTGCTCTTGAATCCATATCCAGATGTCGGACCGGTTCACAAAATCAGGGTCGGAAGGAAACGGCACGACGAAGTGAGGATTGCGGGCAATCGATAGGTCCTCAACTTTGCTGAGCTTGATATCTTGTACATCCCGTTGGATGTGAGTGAGACGGTGCCTAGAGAGTTAGCAGGCGCCGCTCTAGGCAGGTGTGTGGGTTGCTCGTACGTGTGATCTATTTGTTGGGACTGTATAATCATGACTCCCGCTCGTGTTTCCTCCGTTGTACGATTCACACGCTTCAGATCTCGTTGAACTGTTCGATATTAGAAAGTACTAATTGAACTGAATGTGAAATACTAACTAGAACCAAGCACTTCGCCAATTGGCTTCTCAGCTTCGACACTAGTTGGCGCAATCTGAAGTAAAAGATCATTGGCGTATGCTGCAGCTACCATGGCTGCAAAGCCTTGCCATTCCTTGTTCTTATGCGAGTCAGAGTAATCGCATATACCGCGGATGACCAGGCACCGGAAGTGGTTCATCAGGCCGGCCGCTTCCATCTCAAAGCACAAGACACCTCTTTCCGCTGAAAGCTCGTCTCGTATCTCGGCATTTTTCATCACTTGGTTTGCTGAAGCAATTAGTCCATGATGAATTGCAGGGCTGTCTTCATCTTCGCCCCGTTCGTCTCGAGAAACTATATTGGCGGTGTTTGCGTGGCATACCTGAGAGCAAGCCGCTGAAGAGTCGAGTGGGTGGGTGAAGTCTGGTTTGTAGAGCCGATCGGTACTTGCGGGTGGGCGTGAGTGTGTTTTCTGGAGTCGTTTCTATGGATCTAAGGCCTTTTTAACCTTAGAGTCGAGTTCAGGGCCCTGCATTATATACTCGGTCTCAAGTGCGGCAACGGCGTTAAGTAGGGCTAGTAGCGGTTAGTTTAAGCTCCCAGTCTCAATAAAGGCCTGATTCTGCATCATCTTGCCGTAGTCATACTGAATAACGCCGCCTTTTCCACTATCACGACTTCCGACAACCATATCGCCGAGGCGTACGTCGTGTTATTTACTTGGGGCGCCACCTCCAACACCAACTATCAATCCAATACGGATATTAGGGAAGCTATGGACCATATCTCTCGCCACGGTAGCGGCAGCAGCAATACCATACTCTCTCTTAGGCATAACAGCAATAACAACGTTGTGCTTTCCAATCGTTCCGAGAGTATAACTGTTGTTATCATTCCGTGCGACCGCTTCAGGGGTGGCATGTTTTTCATCGAGAAAGGTGCAGGCGGCGGCTAACTCGGTGGGAATAGCGCATATTCAGCCGACAGTATAGGATTAGAGATCAGGCATGTTTAGTATTTGTTTGGATGAAGAATCAAAGACATGCGGATGCTCATAAGAAGAGAGTCAGTTGAGATGGGAAGAGAAAGGCGATAGAGCATGGCGGGTGTCCTCGTCTATTTGTTGGACCCAAGATCAGGCTGGCAGCAGTCAGTTAGATCGGAGCGGTGTGCACGGGGGCTGCTCTACCGATTGATTGGCGAAGAGCATGCTGACCATGCCTCTTGGATGAAGCGCGAGAACCAATTGAGAAATACCATGATATGTATGTCTGCAGCGGTGCAGCGACGCCTTGTTGGTGCAGGGCATGGCGATGTTGTTATTGGCGCGCGGTGGTGCCAAGTGGAAGAGGAAGCGGAACGCCTGCCACTCACAATTGAGCAGAAGCGGGGTTGGTGTTGGATGGATTGGCGCGTCATCCACTCCCAAGACTGAGATCAGGCTGTCAGCCCGTTGTCGTGCGATGCAGCGGATCGTCTTTCTCGAGGCGCGTTTTCTGAACGGCGCGTAGGGAGCACAAGGGAGGCAATCAGCCCGTTGTCGAACCCTTGCGTCGTAGAATCGTGAACGGGGACCGCTCTGCGGCATCCAGTTGCGGCGTCATAATGATAGCTGACACCACAGCGCCGTTTCCGATTGAGAAGGAGGAAGAGCGATGGGACACCGGCGTAGGGAGAAGAGATGGGGGCCCAGCGTTTGTTGGTCAGAGTGGTTCCCAGAGTAAGCCGTTTCTGGCTGTCTCATTATTTGCTGCGTCCATTTCTGGCTCTCTCGGATTCTGGCGCTATTAACGCCTGCGCTGTGAGTACTTGCTCGCTACGGCCGTCAGCTGCTAAGCCACATCAGCTGTGGCTCCACACCACCACTACTAAACATGTTATCTAGGAAATTCCGCGAAACCCATTACGCCTTTTACTGTACTGTAACAGAGTAGATTACAGCACCAAACTGTATACAGCAGACGGATTACTTGGGAGACATCTTTAGGAGGACGTTCTAGAGAGCGAAGCTGTTTTGGATTGTCTTATCGTGGTATTTTGTTGGATTGTGGCCTATTTGCAGACGCGGCACCGAAGCGCGCGGCGCGGCGCGGCACTAGCGGACCCACTTTCGGCGCGTCCCGACGTGAAACATGGAGGCGGATCCGGACTCGATCAACGTCGCGGGAGACGCTGCCGACGTCAGCGAAACCGACCAGCCGTTACGACGCCTACGAAAACCATCAGCCAAAGCACGATTGAATCAAGGAACCTTAGAACCGAGCGAATATGCGACCCAACCAACCGAACCAACTGGAAGTGGACGGGCGACGGCCACCAGAAACGCGTCCGCTACCAAGGAAAGAGCTAAAACAGTTAAAGAGGATGACAGAGCCTTGCTCCTAGCGATGGGAAAGCAAATGAAAGAACTACATGCGTCTCTTAGGGTGGTCTTCGATGCGTAGAAGAAATCGGAACTGCGAAACAGAGACATCCAGGAAGAACTCCACAAAGTCACAACCCAGCTAAAGACCACCAAAGAGGAGCTACAGACGATCAAGAACGAGTTCCAAACAGCAAACGACAAGCTCGAGACGATAAAAAACCAGATAGGAGACGAAAGCAGCAAGACAAACGAAAAGCTTGAAACGATAAAACACCAGATGGAAGAAGAAAGCGATAAGGTAAACCAAAAACTCGAAGCCCTCACGACCCTAGTCTCGGTACAGACCAGCCCCAGCCCATCCTACGCCGACGTGGCCCGTACGACCCTGAATAGCCAACCAAGCAATATCAGAACCCTCACGCCTATCAGCACTACGCTGTCCAGCATGACCGACACACTCTACTGCACGATTGATACCTCTAGGGTTGAGAGTGAAGATCCCAGCCGGACATCAGTCAGCGCAATACGGACGATGGTTGAGAACCAGATGCGTGCTATAGAAGGGGAAAGTACGTCTTGGCGGTGCCGAGCGGTGACCAAGGACCCTAGGAACCCACAACGCATCAGGATTGCTTGCCGAAACGACGACGAACATACCATGGTGAAGCGAGCGGTAGAGGCAAATCTAGCACGAGGCGCCCGGATCCTGAGGGACGACATGTTCCCGATCCGCGTGGACAGCGTCAATCGCATAGCTATTCTGGACGATAACGGAGGCATTCGCGATGGGGTAGCCGAAGCTTTCGGTTCAGAGAACGACACCTCAATTGCGAAAATTGCGTGGCTGAGCGACAGGAGCAATGCGAAGACGTATGGTTCAATGGTAGTATACCTCGTGAAGGCCGCAGATGCACGCCGGCTACTTAAAGACGGCTTCTTCCACGCGGGCGGAGAGTCCGGCTATACTAGGCCCTTTGAACGCCGAGAACGACCAAAGCAGTGCTATAACTATCAAGAAATCACTAACCATAAGGCCTACCAATGCAACAAGCCTAAGGTATATGCGAGATATGCTGCAGAGGGGCACACCCATCACGAATACAGGGAATCGATTCTCAAATATATTCCATGCGGAGGCCCGCACAAATTATTCAGCAGAAACCGCAGGAGACTCTTCCCCATTCAACATAAGTAGACGGTTCCGAATAGTCCAACTCAACGTGATGAAACGGGGCGAGGTACACGAGAGCTTAATAAACGACGAAGCAATTCGCGATGCGACGGTGTTAGCTATCCAGGAACCACAGGCGAGGATCATTCAAGGCCGCCTCCTCACAACCCCAATAGGGCACCAGGGGTGGACGAAGATGGTCCCATCGACGTGCAGAGAGGGTAGATAGGCGATCAGGAGCATATTGTGGGTGAACAAAGACGTGGAAGCGGAACAGATACAGATAGAGTCGCCTGACATAACGGCGGCGCTTATGCGGCTAGACGAGCGGTTAGTAGTAGTGGCATCGGTATATATGCCAGGTGGTGATGGCCAGGCCTTAAGGAATATATGCGACAACTTGCAACGAGTTGTGGTAGATATCAGGCAACACGCGGGTAGGCCGATGGACGTGGTTATTGTCGGCGATTTTAACCGACATGACCAGCTTTGGGGAGGTGACGAGGTGTCAATGGTCAGACAGGGCGAGGCGGACCCAATCATCAGCTTGATGAACGATCTCGGCTTAAGCAGCCTGCTACCGCGGGGTACGAAGACGTGGCAAGGAGGAGAATACCGGACGACTATTGATCTCGTCCTAGCGTCTGAAGAGCCGACGAGTTCGCTAGTCAAAAGCGCGATACACGAGACTGAACACGGGTCGGATCACCGCGCGATTGAGACAACTTTCGATGTCTCGGTCCCTCACCAGTCCCACGAGAGCGCCTTCTCTTCAAAAACGCACCGTGGAAAGAGATCAATGCTAGGATCGCGAGCGCACTAGAAACAAACTCCTGCAAAGGAATAGTATAACAAAAGACGGACAAGCTTATGTCAGTAGTGATAGAAGCAATCCACGCCTTAACACCAAAAGCTAAGCTGTCACTATACTTAAAGCGATAGTAAATAACCGACTTAACGCAACTTCATTGGACTTACACCTATTAGAGAAAATGAGCTCGTATAGAGAGACGGGCAGGACTACTAAGAGCGGACCTAGAAGAAACGGCAAAAGGCGCATCTAAATAATACCACGACGAAATTCGTTAACAAAAGAGAAAGCACTGGAATGATTTCCTAGCAGACAACGACAACATTTAGAAAGCTAGCAGATACTTAAAAGCAGGGGACAAGTTATTCAGCAGGGTATCACAGCTGGTTAAGGCAGATAAAACGACGACGATAAACCACACAGAGCAAGCGGACGAGCTACTGAACACCATCTTCCCTGCCTTGCCCGAAGATATTGAAGATGAGGGCGACAGACCGCAGAGAGCTGCTGTGGACATGCTGCCTATTACGATAGAGGAAGTGGAACGCCAGTTGTTTGCGACAAAGTCTTGGGAGGCACCCGGAGAGGATGGGTTGCTAGCAGTAGTCTGGAAGCAGATCTGGCCGGTGGTGCGAGACTAGGTCCTAGCGATCTTCAAGGCATCTTTGGAAGAAGGGACCCTGCCGGATCAATGGAGGCACGCTAAGATCATACCACTTAAGAAGCTAGGCAAGGATAACTACACGCTAGCTAAGGCGTGGAGACCTATCTCGCTACTAGCTACACTTAGTAAGGTGTTGGAATCGGTGGTCGCAGAAAGGATATCACATGCGGTTAAATCCCATGGTCTGCTACTAACTAATCACTTTAGAGCGTGAAAGCAACGATTAGCGGAGCAAGCGCTTCTGCTTCTCCAAGAGCAGGTATATAATGCGTGGCGAGGCCGGCGCGTCCTCAGTCTTGTTAGCTTCGACGTGAAAGGGGCGTATAATGGAGTATATAAGAAAAGACTGATCTAAAGGATGAGGGCACGGGGTATCCCTGAAGGGCTACTTTAGTGGGTGTCAGCATTTTGCTCCAACCGCACGGCAACAATCCAAGTTAACGGGCAAGCCTCAGAGACACGATAGTTGCCCTAGGCGGGACTACCACAGGGATCACCGCTAACTCCAATCCTGTTCCTCTTTTTCAACGCGGACCTCGTATAATAACGAATTAACGCTAACGGGGGAGCAATAGCCTTCGTCGACGACTTCACGGCCTAGGTAACGGGAAAGACGGCACGAGATAACCGCGAGGGCATTAATGCCATTATAGGCGACGCTCTTAACTAGGAGAAGAGGAGCGGTGCCACCTTTAAGGCGGATAAGACAGCAATTATCCACTTTACCCGCAAAGAGTACAAATCTAACCCAGAACCGTACATAATCAAAGGGCAGACCATTCATTCTACGAAGCATACCAAGATCCTTAGCGTTATTATGGATGCTGGACTTAAGTATAAAGAACATATCGCAAGAGCAACATCGAAGGCCCTAAAAGCTGCACTTGAGCTGCAACGGCTTAGAGGCCTGTCCCTAGCAACGGCGCGACAGCTTTTCATAGCTATAGTTGCGCCGGTAATGGACTACGCCTCTAACGTATGGATGCATGCGTACAAGGACAAGCTAGTGGGACCTATCAATAGAGTACAGAGGATAGCAGCAAAGGCGGTAGTTAGCACGTTTCTCACCGTTGCAACGAGCGTTGCGGAAGCGGAGGCATACATACCTACCGCAAAGGAGCGCTTCTGGAGAAGAGCAATCAAGATGTAGACAGACGTTCACACACTTCCGGAAACCAATCCTATCCGCAAAATAACAACCCGCATAAGACGATTTAGGAAATACTGCTCGCCGCTACTGCAGATAGCAGAAGCTCTGGAAGCGGTACCAATGGAACAGCTGGAAACTATCAACCCGCTCACACTATCACCATGGGAGGAGAGAGTCAAAGTGGTAGTTGACAACGTGGAAACGAGAGAGACCGATGGAAGCGAGACAGTCCGCATCGCGGTTAGTAGCTCAGCAAGAAACGACATAGTGGGAGTAGGCGGTGTCGTCCAAAAACCCGCTACGGTTGGAGACGATCCGGAGCTCAAATCGTTCCACTTCACACTCGGTCCGAGGTCAGAACAGAACCCATACGGAGGACAACTAGCAGCAATAGCATATGCGTTACGCAGGTTGCTGCGAGGCATGACTAGCGAGAGGATCACAGTAGTGACAAGCAACAAAGCGGCGGTACTCACGCTGAAACGGCCCCACCAACAGTCGGGACAAGAATATCTACGATATATCTACGACAGGGTAGAGGAACTTCGAAAGCAGGATAACGCCATTACAGTGCTATAGAAGGCCGCAAAAGAAGAAGACGAACTGCTCAAGCAAGCGAAAGAACAAGCGCGTAAAGCAACGAAGGAGGGCGTCACCCCGCAGGCACAGTTTCTGGCGATAAAGTCCACGACGCTCAACCTAGCACGATCAAAAGGCGCCCCAGAACGAGCGCTACTAGACAAGATTAGAAAATTCTCCAAAAAGGTCAACGCGGCCCTGCCAGGAAAGCATACCCGCTAGCTCTACAATAAGCTCAAATGGAAAGAGGCGGCCATACTAGCGCAACTCAGGACCGGAATAGCAAGGTTAAACTCTTACCTTTATCGAATGAACGCGGCGCCGTCGCCTATATGCGACTATGGACGAGCGGCAGAGACGGTTAAGCATTTCCTCTTTCGATGCTCAAGATGGACGACACACCGGGCAGAGATGCTCCAATGCACAGAGACACAGAGGAGCAATCTATCCTTCTACTTAGGAGGCAAGAGTCCATTAGACAACGACAAATGGACACCAAACATGCAAGCGGTTCAAACGACGATACGATTTGCGCTAGCAACAGGCCGTCTTGACGCAAGGTGATGAGAGACGGAACTGGAGAACCTAACCCCCACCTTAACACATCAATCCCGATATAATCCCAACCAACCAACAACCCGGGCCATGCACAGCACGCATCGCTTTAGCCGCCGTAGATAGGACGTTGAACACTTGGAGACGCTGCTCCAAGATGGCATGCTAGCAATATAACTTAACCACGGGAATCCGTACAGAGGTTTGCAAAATCGGTGTCCGTTTTTGCAAGTCTAAAAATTCCACTGAGCACAGACCAGTCAGTCTTGGCGCTCACGGGATACGTTGCCAAACGGCTGGAGTACTTCTTCATGGAAAACAGTACATCCGTTGTAGAAGCCAGAACTGGCTTTTGACCCAAATGGCTCTTGAAGGTAGTAAACCCACCTTTACTGCTGATTCTCAGCCTATGCGGGTGCAGCAGCCCAAAATACCTAACAGCCAAAGCTGCGATCATCTTGCTTGTACGCAACCCCACTACAGGATATCGCTCTAAGCGAGAAGACACCATATCCGAGTACGCGGCGCCATCTACTTTGGTTGGACCTGATTGATAGGCTCGGGCAGCGGTGGGGGATCTTTCAAGTTCATGTTGCATAACCGAGTCAAGCATCTTGTGTTGGATTGACGACTGTGTCTGGATAAAGGGATGCTAGAAATGCATTGAATAATATGCAAGAACCGGTGATGATGGGTAAATACAAGACAGAACCCCGCTCGGACCGGTATAGGAGGAAATCCCTCAATCAAGCAGAACAATCACCTTTTGATCAATGGACCTCAGTGGTATTGCATTAAATCAACATCGTTTGTCTAACAGATCTGTCATGTGTTCTTTCTGTTGAGCACGGGCCTTCCACTCCTGGAGCGGCTTAGCTGCATTGCAGGTCGCAGGGGTACCTTAACAGAGACTACGCTGATCAGTTCACGAGAGCCCGAAATAGCTGATTAAATAGATCGCTGACAGCTGGCCTTCACAATAGACAGTCATCATGAAGCAAGCCAAAAACGGCTGATTGTGTGTATTCCAAGCAAACAACGTCAGTAATAAGCAGCTCCCTCCAACCTAAGCAACGCGTTATAAAGGTCTCGTTGTATCAGAGCTGCCGTTTCGTCCGCGCAGTAGCCGGCTTATGGCACCAGTAATACTTCTACTTCGCGCCTCGTTAAGAGCACCAATTTGCTCCAGGGTATCCGCGATGGCGCCGTTGCGTGTCGAAATCACATCTCAGCTTGGGCTTACAAGGAGCCCATATTGGCATACGGCGAGGCGTCAAGACCCGCCTTTAACCATTGAGCAAGCCCTCTATCCCTCAAACTGTCCTTCTAATGATACTTCTTCCTCTTGGTCCCAGCCAAAGATGCCTCATGCCTCAATGGAGACCGCAACAACATTTGTCCCTGGAGATCACCGACCAGGTTGCGAGGCAATATACCGTGCGACATCTGCACTCTAGGTTGACGATCAAGAGCCGCAAAGTGTCTCGGTGTCGTTCATCTTGACTGTGGCGATCGTTCGACATGGTCCGTCCTCGCGCAGAAGTTGGTCGGCATTCCGGTAGCTTGTAGCGTCTTCTCTTCCCGACGTCTTGCTCATCGATCCAGGCGATGCTGTGGACGGTCGAAATATCACTTATCGATATATAACAATAGACTAGAAGGGCGTCGATGGTTCATCTACAATAATTAGCAAGGAGATTTCCTCCTGACGGGTAGTTATTCGAATTCCTTACCTTCGCCTCCGAAAGACCTCAAAAACCTGCAGAAGTGTCACAGTGCGTTAAGTCAAATAGGTCGAATGATTCGATACGCAACGCTCTACACGATTGTGTGGAGAGAGAATTAGATTTGTTCGGAGACCTGACGAGTTTTGTACTGGTCATTTGGTTTCGATGTAATGAGAAAATCTGTCAAGCAGCAGCTTCATCACCTCCGCACCAAACGACTCGTTCCTCGCAGCTGCCCTGACGACCTCCTGTCACCTTGACTCCCTCGCCTCGTCGATCAAGCAGCAGCCTCATCACCTCCGCGCCAGACGACCAGCTCCCTGCAGCTGCCATAGTGACCTCCTCAACAGCCCCATCAGTAAACTTAACCCGTTGATCAACCAGTAGCAGGTTCATCACCTGCTCACCGGATGACTCGTTCTCCGCAGCTGCCTTCACAATCTGGCTCGTTACCTGAATGTCTTGGCCCTGATGCTCTAGTAAAAGCCTTGTACAAGTGCTGCTGAAACTACTAGCAATGACTTTGACAAGACCTTCTGTGACCATGACGTTTGCACGTTCACTGAGCAGGAGCTCCACTATCTTCTCTCCTGAACAAATGTCCTGAGCAGCTATCCGAGCGATGCCTTCTGTGAGCCAGATCATTGTGTTCTCTCTCTGCATATATTCTTGGACCTTGCCGACGTCCAACCTTGCCGAGACAATCTTCTCCAGGGCCATACCGGAAAGCTCCGGGATGTCTGCCTGAACTCTGGCAAGTCCTAGTTGACGAGTCGTACTAATCGACGTGTCATCCTGATATAGATACGACAAAATGTCTTCTGTAACTGCCTCTTCCGCCTTTGTGTAGTCTGCCACAATGCTTCCTTCTTTCCCCCTGAGATCAGAAGCAAGACCCAACAGTGCATAGAGCCGATCGCGGGGGTCACTTGCTTGGCTTTCTCGGAATGCCCACAGCAGGGAACAGATGTTCGTCTTCTGAGCCCGCCCAAATTGTCTTCGGGTTGGGCCTGGCATGATATCAATCACTGCCTGGCACTGGTTGCTAGGGCGGACGTCGAGTAGTGTTGGTGCTATGGCGAAGGCTTTTGCGCTGATCCAGCCCTCACTGCAACCGATAGCTGCCTTGCGAGCGTTGGCTACCTCCTGTAGAATCCAGACCCGACTGAACCATTCCTTGGCCATCAGGCATTTGAGCTGTGAAGGGTAGTCATGCTGTGATTGATTCGCGGACACATCCTTCCAGACCTGGCGCCATCGATCATCGGTAATAGGCCATTTCGTCCATGCCACTCGTGGAACCTGTGTCCTAAAATCCTCGAGCAACGCAAGTAGATGGCTCACATTGTGTTCTGTATCTCCCAACCAGCACAAAACTTCTTCAGCACGCCTGTACAGTTCGCCCATCCATCCAACTTGATGACCACGCTCTTCGACGTTGCTTTGGTCGATGCAAATAGCATCGACCCAGAGAATGCGATCTTCTTCGGTTCGCCTCAGATTTTGAAGGGCGTCAAGAAGACTGTCCGTGATGAAGAGCGCTTTCCCGTCGACTGTAATCATGTTGCGGAGTCTGTCGTCACCCCAGCAGTACGACAGGGCTCCGTATGGTAGGATGGTTTCGACGTTTTGGATAATTTCTTTCTCCTCTTGACTTTGGCGGTTGGGAAGGCACGCTTGAAAAACGCTGCAACTGATCTTGTCGTGTTTGCGACCCTTATGAAGGATGAGGAGTCGGAAATATGCGCGGTCTAAGTCGAACGGTGTGTATGTGAAGTAGCTTGCCAAGGGTGGTTCGATTCTGAGCCGTCCGGCACTCATATAATGAGTTACGCAACGGAGATATGAGAAGACAGCTCCGTGGGCCTGTGCCGCCGACGTGGGGCTTTCGCTACCGCCTGCATGGCGAGAAACACTAGCGACAACCACCAGTGAGTGAGAGTCTATACTTGCAGCGGTGGTCTCAAAGCAGAGAATATTGTGCTTGCTGACAATACGATCGATGATGATAGCATCATTGAAAGCTTCTGAGGAAGACCCTATCGCACCGCGATAAGCCTTTCGCTGATTCCGCTGGCTGGTCTCACCGAGTGCCTCCAGCCAGGCATCACGCCCTTTCTGGGTCCGGACGGATTCAATAGCCATTGCCACACATTCAGGGATGCGCCGTGGCTCACGGGTCAAAACAAGCCGCTGCTGAGATTGGGTTTGCTTCGCATCAAAGTACACAACAGCACTCTGCAGGTTTGGCTTCGTGCCGACAACGACATCACCCACGCGAATGGGACCTGTCGTGGACGCTATAGCGTCGACGCTCGCTAGAAAACCAGCCCGGATGAACGGGAAGTCCCCCAGTAAGTTGTCGACAAGATCTCTGGTGTGTAAAGACGTAGCATCATTCGTCTTGCTTGCGGCCACGACATCGTGCCGACCTACTCTTCCAATGCTGTAGGTCATCCGTAGGGGTGTAGAAAAGTGGTTGTAGACCTCGTCGAAGAATGCCTCAGCGGTCGTATGGTACTTAGATGAGGGTAGAACCCACGCGATAGTGCAATTGCGATGATCCATTGAGAAAGAGGTGCCTGTCAAATTGAAACTATGATTCCGTATTTCTCAGGTAATGATGTCTGACGTGGAAATGTGAAAGTCAGAGTGATAGTTTATTATACATAGAGGCAAAGAGGGGAAGAGAGAATCACTGGCAGTGCTGATAGACATGCTTATTCGAGAATGCCCAATGTACGATGCAATCGCTGGGCGCACTCGCAAGGCAGAGTTACAGTGGTGTAGGAAGCCACCATATTCATGGTGGTACAATACGCTACTGTGATTGGTGTATCGGAGCTATGTGGTCCTGGAATGCTGCATATTTATACCTCAAATGGGCAAATGAATGTCACTACCACGTATTAGCGCGATGTGGGCTGACTTATATCAGTCATAGGCGGTGGCTGTATATAGACTGCGTAAAACAACTGCGTTGCCTGCCGCTTGCCCGATGTGTCGGGATAATGGACGGCCGCACGTAGCGGTACAGCGATGAGTGACAGCTGGATGCAATGCAAAGTGGCATTTTCTAGCACGGCCATCAGTTAAGACAGCCTGCCAACCGCTTTGAGCCCGCGTGGTTGTCTGTTCGTGCCGCGGAGTCTGTCCAAGTAAGCTTCAGCAGCCACTCTTCCAGCCAGCCCTCCTCAGAGTCTTACTAATTGTAGACGCTGTCACCAACGTATCAAACTCATCGAACAGAAACACTGCCATCTCTTCCAGGTACATGTCCGGTTTCTCTATCAGTCACTCGAATAACGCACTAAGCATGGGCGGGGTGATGTCTCTAGGCCGGCCGGCGCCGTTCGGAGGGGCTCTCGTCGCTCCGAAGCAGTCTAGCCTTTGACGGATGCGTCGCACGGCACGGGCACTACATCTCGCGGCTGTTGCAATTTCAGCGTTAGTGAAGCTGCCGTCTGTCAGCACATCACGGTTCAAGTTGTGCTGCGATCGCGCAAGAGTCGGCGCTATCGTTGATGATGGAAATAGATGGACTGCGTCGCTGTTGACGATGGGAATGGGCATGTTGACGGAAGAATCGAAAGGACACGTTGAGTCGGGTCATTTCGGCTAAAGTTCGGCTAGAGTCACCATGAACCCCTGAAATTGCCACGCACGATTTCGCTGGGCAATGTGTGGATGTAGACGCCATTGCGAACGCAGAACACAACGCATCCTTAACGAACCGCTCGCTCGCAGCGTCGATGCTGGGCAATCTCTTTACAACAAATAGCTGAGTCGACTCAGCGCTGCAACGTCCCTGAGATGGTCGTCCGACTTGTTCCGGAGGCGAAGGTAAGGAATACGAACAACTGCCCGTTGGGGGGACAGCTCCTCGCTAATCATTGCAGATGAACCGTCGACGCGCTTCTAGTCTAGTTTTACAATGTGATCAGTGATGATTCGACCGTACACAACATCGCTTGACTCGACGAGCACGATCTCGACCAGACGCTGCAAGCTACTTGACCACCAACCGACTCCTGCGCAAAGACGGATCATGTCAAACGATCGTTATACTTGAGGTGAACGAATGTCGTGCGGTATCTTGCCTCGTAACCTGGCTGGTGACCTCCAGGAACGTGATGGTCTTGCGGTCTCTGACGAGGCATTAGGCATCTTTGGATGGAATCAATAAGAAGTACCGATACATGGGCGGATTGAAGGATGGAGGGCTTGCTCATTGGGTAAAGGCAGGACTTCACGCCTCGCCGTGCGCCGACATAGGTCCCTGAAGAGCCCAAATCGAGTTTTAATCTCGACACGCAAAGGCGCCATCGCAAACACCCGGGAGCAGATTGGTGCTCTGGACGAGGCGCGATGTAGAACTATTGTTGGTGCTATAAGCTGCTTACTGTGTGGACGAAGTAGCAGCTCTGATATAACGATACCTTTATAACGCGTTGCTTAGGTTGGAGGGAGCTGCTTATTACTGACGTTGTTTGCTTTGAACGCACATTGAACGCACACAATCAGCTATTTTTGGCTTGCGTTATGATGACTGCCTTTCATAAAGGCCAGCTGTCAGCGATTTGTTCTATTAACCATGTCGGGCTCCCGTGAGCTGACGTAGCAGAGTCTCTGTTAAGGTACCCCTGCCACCTGCAATGCAGCTAAGCCGTTCCAGGAGTGGAAGGCTCGTGCTCAACGAGAAGAACACACTTGCCAAGGGGACACCAGTTTTGCGAACCTCTGTAGTTGGGTGTAGGCTGTTTTTGTCATTCATTCAGTGGCAGTCGTTGCCGGGCAAAGAGCAGAAGCAGTTCCCAATTTACTTGCAGTTGCGGTACTGTACGCCTGCTGCATAATTAGTAAGAAATGCACCCTTCTGTGGCACAACTCGTGTGCTGCGCATCGGATTGTGCCCATTCGCCGGACCTCGAAGTGCTTCTTTTGCCTGCGGCCGCGTCAGGACTTGCCACGACCGGTTCCATTTCCCTTGCAGAGGGTACACTCCTTACCCAAGTCAGACACCTCTAGGCGTTTTTGGCAGGGTTCGATGAAGCCGGGCGAGATATTGCAGGATCTGCTGCGGATATACCTGGCCTCTTGCCGTGCATTGCTGGGAGAATACGAACGAGCATTGCACCTGACGAGCCTGGACGGTGGAAGGTGTCTTCTTGTACCCTCACTGGATCCGCTTGAGTGTGCGCGCCAAAGTAACGATGTTTGCAGGGCGTCGAATGGACGACGAAATGGGCGACGTCATTTACGTCCGATGCCTGCGTACATTTCGCAGGCCAGACTAGAGCCTGGTAACGAACGGGGCGACAGATCGGTACGCTGTAAAGAGCAGTGCGGCAGTTGCCGCTATCCACAGAGCCCATGACGGCTGACGGTGTCGATGGAGGAATCCACATCAGCCAGACGAGCTTGGAAGTGTCAGTAAGCAGCATGGGCTGCAGTTGCTGCTGCGTGTCTGTGACTGCGTAGAATCAGATCACGCCAAATTAGGGGTGTTGGGGCACGTCGCCCATCAGCCAGGGTTGGAGCACAGCTTTGCGCCTCATTGAGAAGCCAGAGAGCGACGTAAGGTAGTCAGCAAAAATTGGCTGCGTCTCGTCTGCCAACAGCACCCTCCTCATGGGCAGTCTCCAGGCGCTCGGGCTCGGGAAAGGCACCCCCGCGGCAAGCTAGCAGGTGACCCGTACCGAGCCCCGTTTAGTACATACCAGCACTAACAGCTCCGTAGTATTCCGGGAGGTTCGGTGACGGACCAGTCAGCAACATCCAGCTTCGCACCACCTCAGGCAATTTGGGCTGATGGCAGCGTCCATCAGAGCATGCGAAGCAGACTGGGGCTCCGATGGGGCCCACGGTAGAAGGAAATGGACGGATGAGACCATGGCCCTTCAGTCCTTGTGGCATCCAATCAACTCGGGTTCGCCGCTTCGGCGGGCAAACAGGAGTCTCCATAGCACAGGTTGTGTGGCCCAGCACTATGTATGCAAGCCGTACAGAGCACTCACCGTTGCGGCGCCCAGCAACGATGTAGCAAAGCTCGGCTGCTGTACATGGCTTGCCGCCGGCAACACGTTCACGCTGTGACGTCCTCTGACCCGGTGCCTTAGGGATTCCGGCTGTCGTAGAAGAGTCGGTGCTCCCCGCCGGCACCAGCACGCGCCGCCTTGACCCTCGCCAATTGAGGTGGCTAACCTCGCTAGCAGTGTCAACGCTGCCAGCCCTGAATTCGCTTTCGCCTCTGCCCTCTGTAGTGTCGCGTGGCCACCCAATTAACAATAAACAGGTAGCAGAACAAGAAGAGCAGCAGCAGCTAGCAGCCCGACGCTGGAGAACATAATGAAGCCATAAGACGCCAATGGAAAGACCGCATTACTCTAAAGCGCCTCCGCGGCAAGATCGACCTGCATCGCCGTGAGGACGACACCCATGTAGACCGTCGAGCTGGCCAGCACGAAGTTGTCGTGGAAGAACGAGCCGTACTGGTTCCAGCGAGACATGTAACCGTGGAGCGGTGTCTTCCAGGAGAAGTCGAAATGTCTGTCAACATGCAGCACTGGTGGAAGAGACGTCCAGAGCTGTACGACGGCAATCTTCCATGCCGCCTTCTGCAGGTCTTCAGGTATGAGGCGCATCTCCTTCGCAATGCGGAAGTCGCTCTCGTGCGTCACAAGCGCCGTGTACGAGAAGAGGAAACCAAGCTAGCGATGGCTAGCAGCAAATCCAAATCGGCATTCTTGGTTCCGCGAGAACGAAACCCAACGGGCTCAGAAGATTTGCGGAGAAGCGGTTTTCCACAAGCACAGCCATTCGTCTGGTGTTGGGAAACTTGGGAACGTACACAAAACTCAATCTCGTGCCAGGACTTTGGTGGTCTCCTTTTTCAAGCCTAGAACATGTTTCACTTCTACGACTGCCGAGTACGCCCAATCACGACAGCCTGATGGCGTGATAGATACACTTAATCCAAAGAGTTTCTCACGACTGTCTCCTGGTTCCGAGGTGAGGTCCGAATGCGAGCCGGTCAGAGGAAAACGAATAAAGCCCGACGCGCGTGCTAGAGGCATTCTCTCCAATTGATCCCCTACCATAACGAAGCTTTACGACAATTCCGCCGACAATGGGTCAACTAACTGATGCATTCCACCGCAGGCATCTGGCAACCCCGGAATTCAACCAGCTACTCAACATAATATGCCCCAAGTATCTGACCAGAAAGGAAGGAGAGGAAATCATGCGTCAATTTAACGAGAGTTGGATTGATGAGAACCAGGTTCTTTGGAGCGGCGTGGATCATGCCACGGTAGAAGAATGGGCAAATCAGCGTGGGTTGCAAACGCTTACCAGTGCCATGGGCGATCTGATGAACTGGACCCATCCAAAGTGCAGGAGACTTTCCAAGACGAGCGTGCAATGGACGAGATACATGAAGGGCGTCTCCGCAATCTTCGCCTGGAAGATTGCCCAAGGACATACCGTCACTCTGTTGACGCCTCCGCCGCCCGTCCGCTTTCACCCGTCGGGTTTAACCAATTACCAAGACATTGGAGAGCCGGTTTTGAAAGGAGCGGTTGGCGGTACTGTTGTTGGCAAGATTGTTGTGGTACGTCCAGAGGTTGAAGGAGCCGAGGACATGGCATATGAATACTGGCCTAAAGACCAGGTGGCCAATTGGTACGCGAAGTGTGGTTCCAAAAGTCATGGGGCCAAGATCTGGCGAACGATAAGTTCCAAGAGGCGTAAGACCCTTATTTGACTATCTTAGAAACCCGATCCTAATCGGAACAGGAGCTATGATCTGGCCAGCCAAGGTAGATATTTCTTGCGACCCTTTGGAAACGGCGATATTGGAAGAAATGGAGGTCTTCATGATCATCGGCTTACTTCTCTCCGCCGAAGTTTGCATGCACTTAGTTGTTTCACTGGCAATGCTGGTGTACCACTTTTCATCCACGCTGTACCTACGAAATCGTGAGTACAGTGGTGGGCACGATGAGCCTCAATGGCTCGTCATCACTCAGAAGAGTGATGCAGACCTCAACGTTAACGTTGAAGAAGAAGCCGATCCGGCTTTCTTGCTCCTTTCTGTGCCTCGGCCATCCCCCATGAAGACTGCTGGATCTGTCATGGAGGATTTCGTGAGACCCAGAAGCACCAACGTACACCGGTATGCCTCCAGCGGCGGCAAAGGAAACAGAATGAAACGGCTGAAGAGCAAGCGACGACGAGATTCAAGAGGGGAAATTGCAAGAATGAAAACCCAGTAGACAGATTGTCTCAACAGCTGGAATTTGGGAAGCTGGACAACAGTGAGGTCGCCTACACAGCGGCTCTCATGTACAATCAAATGTATTGGGCAGGGCGGAGTTTGCCAAATTGCCACAGCACCTGAATAATTGATACATTGAATTACGCTATAATTGGATCATCTTCCCAAAAGCTGTTCATTCATAATTCATCTAGTATTCAACGGGACACCCGCGAAAGCAAAGAGTGAGTCTGATCCTATCTTAAACGATTGTGGACTCACCTGCGCTCCAATCCTCGTAACAACTCTCGTCATGATTCTTGATTCACGTCTTTCTACTTGTATACCAAATCTGAAGCTCAGTGAATCTTTATGACACCCTGGTGGTGACTCTCAAGTTATTACTATAGTGCTCAGAACCACACGGGCTTGTGAGGTTGACAGTATCAACATGATTAACAACCAGACTCCGCAAACCTCCATATCCGCCGCATCAGAATCCTATCCTTTCAACATCCTATCACGAGGGTGACACGACTCATGGTGAGCCCCTGTGAGACACAACGGCTTTCACATGTGTTTGACCGGACGTCAGCTGGTACGTCAGTACTAACATCTGAGTAATTCTCGGAAAATTCAGTGCGATAGAGCAATTCCATGGAGCCTGATAACTATTCTACAATCACATCGGGTGTCAGACTGAAGACTGAATCATTAGTCCTTGATGAAGACCTGAAAGCCAGATCCCTCAGCTGATTGCTGATCCCCTGAGATGAGCCATGTATCGGAGGTTTGCTAGTGTCCTACGTCGGCCAGCTCCACCAAGTGTCTGCTGATCAGCCGGGGCGTTGGCTGATCCTGAGCAGCTCCTGTCGATGTACGCGAGCGCAAGGTTTGATGGTGACTCTATGATTCGGCACGACCAAAGACAAACGTTTTGACAGAACTACATGAGTGCTCAAGATAGCCACATTCGAAAAATGGGGCCTCTCTTCTGTACACATGGCTTAGCCGCATAGTTCTAGGTTCTGATACGTTTCTACGTTGGGATGCGTCCATGAAATTGACGAAGTAACCCCTGCGGCCGTGTCAGACCAACCCGAGTGTTGCCAGCCAGTGTTGAATAATTTAGCTCGAGGTAGCGTGCCAGGGTTCTTTCTGCCGTTAATCAGCCTGCGCTATATACCTGTCGCATTACGTAGCAGATGCGCATGGGACGGCTGGCCTCAACAACCATGATGGCCCAGGACCTCCCGCGCCTGCGCCTGCCCCTCCCGGAGTGCGACCGCATGTCTCAAGGCTCACCTTATGTTTGCAAGATACTGACAATCTTCCCTCAAATGCCTCGCGCACCGTTCTGCGTCTGGTGTACTCAAACATCTTGCAATGGGAGAACACAAACATGGTCGCACGAAGGGCCTTTTTCTGATCGCGCGACTCGGGCAATTTAATTAGGAAACCGTAGGGTAACTGTTGGTTTCGCAGGGTGAATACAGCGATATCGCGTACTTTGACGAATAACTGTATGGATTGATTGGCTTGATGTGTGTTGAAGGGAAGAGTCTCCAACGGGTGAAGTGAGGCCGGGTTATGGCCGTCAGCCACGGACCGCCACACCACTTGCCACAGCTAGATTCCGACGTGTTATTCCGACACTGGCAACTTTATCTTTTTCCCTTTTTGCCACGTCGGAGCTGAAGTCCCTTCTAATGTACACAGGACCGAAACTGCCGTTGATTTGCTAAAGTGCTGCAAATCGACGAATCGGCTGGTTAACGGGCTATTCAGTCGTATCCATGTTTGCCAGTTATCCCTCTTTTCTTCGTCCCCTTATAGTCCCCCTCCTCTCATCTAGGCACGCGTTACCCATCCCTCCATCCGGACTACCGCCTTGTTTTTGTCGACAAATCGCTCGAGGGCTCGATTTGGGTTGCTCTTGGTGAAGGCATCAGCGAGGTTATCGTCGCCGTTGATCCATCGGATCTCGTTTAGCTCGCGGCGCTCGTATGATTGCCGAAGGGCCATAATATCGATCATCAGGCGTTTCTCCTTCGTGGTACCAAGTTTCACAAGGCACTCATACAGCGAGTATGAGTCAGTACAGACAACCGTTTGGATCGGTGCTAATTTGAGGTTGCTGTTGATCATTCTGATTGTTGAGGCTATAGCGTAGGCCATGTCGACGCCTGCCACCATGCCGTATATCTCTGACGCAAGAACGCTTCGGGTCACTCGCTTGCTCTTCGTGGAGCTGAAGTGGACGATATTGCCGTGAATGGTGAATTCACTACTGCCATCGTTAGTCTGCTCGTTAGCAAGGATGATAACGAATCCAAGCTGCGAGGTCAGGTCTGCGTTATTAGCAAAAGATCCGTCCACGAAAACGAATAGCTTGGCTGTAGCTAAATCAACCGGTATAAAAGTCAAGCCACGGTCAAGAGAATCCATCTGCCATTTGAGGCGTCGGTTGAGGTTCTTAATATCCTCAGGCGATGGGTCTTGGTGTTGTGCTGCTGCTGAGAGGTCGAAGCAGGCTTCTGGTTGGCAAATCGAAGCGATATAGGCGCCGCGGGCACGTTGCTCAACGTATTGCTGCTTAGATACAGGACTTTTGATAACGAGGCGTAGCTTCTCTCCTTGACCCTTCTGCCTAAGGCTCAGGGTGCTGTTGATCATAGTGACAATACCACCGTTGAAAGTGAGAGGTTCGTCAGCAGTAAGGGTTTGCTTTGGTTTTGCCGTGAACGCGGCCTTCTTGAGCTCTTCATCCTCTCTGCGTGAGAAGGACTCATCTGATAGGCCGATTGTATCGTCGGTCTGCATGCCTACGCAAGCGAAGTCTGGATTCTCAGTTGATGAGATTAGTAGGCATGGGTCGTATGAGGATGTAACCATCTGGAGCTTTTCTCTATGGTGCTTATGGTATGTTGCCCACCAGTGGGTGCCTGCCTCCGCGATTCCATATAGAGGCTTAACCACAGCCATAATCGTACCTTCAGGGTGTAGGTGACGAATTTGGATTGGGAGGTGGGCAAGAATAGTGCGATTCAGCCTGGTTTCAGACTGAACGTACGCCTGGGTAATGTCTCGTAACCATAGGGATTTGCCAGCGGCAAGCAGGGCAGGGGCAATCGCCAGGATTAGTCGTTGGCTTGCCCTCTGAATTGTGGGCGATTGGGTCAGTATGGCATCTTTGCCATCATCTGCATAACCTTGTACGACCAGTCTTGATTTCTCATATGGCGAATTTGTGGTCTTCCCCTTGACTTCGTTAACAATTCGGGATTTGAAAATCCGTACGCCTCGGTGCTTGGTCTCATCAAAGGGGATGAATTCGAAGACACCGCGGCTAATCAGACTATCAATCTCCTTCCTAGTTGATTGCTCAAAAGGGTGGCCATGTGATGTTATTATACCCTTTTTCCTGAGCTCGAGAGCCAGTTCAGCGTCAGAAGCTTCCTTAGCCGTTAGGAAAGAGGTTGACAGTGGACATAGGTTCTTCCGAGGCCGGCCGCGACGAGGTCTTGGGGCATCGCCAGCAACAACAATCTCATCAAGGACCACTTCAGTATCTTCATCCACTAGACTGTTAGCCTGTGGTGGTTGATTTACTTCGGTTGCAGCCTGCAGCAGTGGATTTGTTGATATCTCTGTGATCTCCTCAGGGTCTTGGTGGAAGGGTTTCACCATTGTTGAACGAAATATCCTTGGGCCGCGTGGGTGGTCGATAGTACAATTCTCGCCGTCAGTAGCAAGAAGTCTGAATGGGCCCTGCCAGCCTTTCTTTTCACGCCATACTCGAACCTGGGATTGAAGTGGGAGGTTGAGAGTAGGCTGAGTATCTGGGCCGTTGCGTTTATTAAGGGCATCTTTGACCTGGCGGCTTGCGTGGAGGCGTCTCACTTCCTCCATAGCTTTGCGTATAGCTGTTGCCCTCTGGAGGATCTCAGGCGATGGAGGTGAATCGTGGTTAATCCGCGGGTATGCTCCGAAAACGAGAAGGGTTGGTACCAGGCCGTTCGGGCCGGCAGTATCGTTAATGGCCTTGATTGCCATCTGTAGAGCCACCTCTGGGCGGAGGGAAGGGTCCTCAGCTTTGATGATCTCATACGCACGGCGTAGAGGTTTGTGGTATCTCTCGACTTTGCCGATACTATTATGGGCCTCGATTGGGATCTCTTTGATCGAAATAGCCATAGATCTAGCTGACTGGCGAAACTCCTCAGATCTGAAGTTGGTCCCTGCATCTGTGACGATCCAGTCAGGCGGACCCTGATATACATCGATCCAGCACATGCGTAAGGCTTCCCACGTCTGCTTGGCTGAGATATCCTCAAGGAATCTGGCTGCATTGAATGCAGTAGCTGTATCGACGACGTGGAGGACAGGCTTGTTACCGTCGATGTAGAAGATATCAACAATCACCTCGTAGTTGAAAGAATGGTCATCCTGGAGGGTGAATTTGAATCTGGATGGGGCTGCGCCATTCATCTGGCAACGTTGGCATATCTTAGTCAGTTGCTCAAGAGCTGTTATTTCAACTGGGTGGCCAGCCCTCTGTAGGACGGTATGGAGGCGCTGAACCGAGGGATGACCGAATCGTCGGTGTAGGCGGCGTAGCTCAACCTCTGTGAGATGGTTCCATGCAAGGGACCTTTCTCTCTCCAGAAGCATCCATGGGTGGCCCCACTTACGTATAATAGGCACCCTGATATCGCCTTGTTGGAGGAAGTTGTTGAGATTATCAAATTTAATCCCTAGTCGGTCCATGTCCTGTAAGCATAACAGAAAAGGGGTATCCGAAGGCACCACATGGAAGGTGATAGGTCCAAAAGGGGTTGGAACCTTAGTTGTCCCTATTGATGTGATGGCATCGCCTCTGCCGAATCGTATCGAGGCTTCGCCAACAGCAGACGTATCTAAATCGACAGAGGGAAGAATATGCTTTCTCAAAGCGACAAATTGAGGGTGGCCAGCTGTGGAGAACCCAGCTGCGCCGGAGTCAGGCATAATGCCTTGAAAGGTTGTTGATGAATATCGGCCCTCTAAAGTGAAGAGGGAGGTAGGCTCACGCGCGGGCTGATCGTTATACGGATCTTCCTTCGTCACCGCGTGAAGCACTGATTGATCGGCTAGGATGGTTGCAATCCTACGGCCGTCAACAGTGGTCATGGTATTTGTGAAAAAGGAGGTAGGAAAATTATCGTTTTCCTCACTATCCTCATCACCCGAGATGCCCATAGCCTGGACATATTGGGCAATAGGATCATCAGCCTCAAGGGTATCTATCCCTTCAACGCCTTCATGCCATGCGAGGAAGTGGCAAAAGGCGGGCATAGAAGAGTCTTGGAGGTGCTGGCTTGCCTTGAATCGGGTATACGCATTGCGTCTTTCCTCAGTTGGGTGCTTAGTTGACCAGCATCCTGTTTTACCACAGATATAGCACTTCTTTGTTGGTGCTGGAAGTGATCTCTGGTTGCGGCTGTTACTGCCAAGGAAGGGTTGCTGTCGACGAGGTGGCCGGCCGAATCGTGCCTCCCGGCCATAGCCATTGTACGTTCGGTCAGTCCAGTATCTCTCAGCTAGGTTTTCTTCTTGGTTGGCCGGGGCCGCTGGGAACTGTTGCTGTTCTTGACTGTGCTGTGCGGCTGTACCAAGTGCTGAACGGAGCTGGTTGCGTACGCCCTGGTAAGTAGGAGCAGGGCTGTATAGGCAGAGATCGCATTCCTTCACGCCGCGGCAGGCACTAAGGACTTGGTCGCGAAGTGCCTCGTCAGACTGATGGATCGTGGATAGGGCTCGCTGAATCTTTTTGAGTTTCGTAAGGAGGATATCAAGAGCTTGGAGCTTGGTTTTATCAGGGTTATCTCGGAGAACTCGAAGGAGGGTGGTATTCCGCCACTCTGATAGGTAGGTTTGGCGGGTTTCTTCAGTTTCAAAGTGTTGCTTGACACGGCTGACCATATCATGGAAATCCAAAGTTGGGTTGTTGGATATGTAGTCGAAGTAAAAGTCTGAGGCTTCGTCTTTGAGCATGATGGAGAAGGCGCCTGCAAATTGGGAGTGAGAGATCCCGACCTTATGGCAGCTATCTCGGAAGATGAAAAGCTTCGATTCAAGAACGTCGTACATCTCCCCTCCATACTTCATATCGTCAGTATACAGCTTACCGAGGTCGGTAAGCTGCCTTGGTAATGGCATATACTCAGGGATCGTATTAGCGATCTGAGGCTTCTCGGGGGTAACTGCTGAAGTGGTTTGAGGGGCTTGAGTTGGTGTGGGGCTTAAGGGTGGGTTGACTTGAGCGAATCCAGGCGTGTTTGCACTGCTTGGGCCAGGGGTGGCTTGCCCACTTCGTCTGGCCTGGTGGTAACGTGCCTCAACAACATCTGGATCTTCGCTGATATCCTCAAGGAACTCTGGATCGCGGCAGTTTTCTCTAAACGTCTTGCTTCGCTTCTTCATGTTGTTGATTTCTTCAGTAGTCCATATGTGGAAGTTGTCTCCCTGGGTTGCGTTGTATGTGTTTCTGGCTACTGAACCACGGTTCATCTTGACATTGACCCCTTGGGCCATAATAGTATCTCGGAAGAGCCTGACGATATTGGGGTTTGCCTTTTCAAATAGTTCCTCTGGCCAATCTTCAAAATCGTTAAGCAGCTGGGACCATAGGTCTCGGCCTTGGGCTCTGTCGGCATGGTAGCACTCAGCATAAAAGGCAAGTGCTGTATCGATCTGAATATCGTCTCCAGGCGCAGTAGGGTTGAAAGAAGCAAGCCTGCCCCACGTGGACGGATCCACTGAGCCTACGAGCTTTGAGGGGATAGGCAGGATCAAGCTAGCCTGGCTGAGTTGGCTATGCCCTCCTTGTGTTATTGACGGCGCTTGTTGACTCTCGGAATCCATGGTTAGGTGGTCTCTTTGGTCGTGTTGCAGTGGTAATGGTCCTAGGCCTTGTGATGGGATGCGGCTCCCGTTTGGCTTGGAGTGGAGAATCCTCGCGGCTTAGGTGGGTGAGGCCCGAGCTGGCCTAGGATTGGTGGTGTTGATCTGATCTGGGGAGCCCTGGTCTGGTGGGGTGTGATCAAACAATAACTGAGTCAGGAATTGCCCGATCTTCCAGTTCTGCCGAAAGGATAGATATTGCCGAAAGGACAGATATTTGCTGGCAAAGCCAGCTGAAGTTGGCGGATGAAAGAGGTCTGCGCAGGAGGCAGATCTTGATGGTTCGACGAGAAGGGAATCCTATAGCCATAAAGTGCGTATGGTTGAGGATGTCGTCATTTGTCTTGCGTGATGGACGCTCTATATGGGGACTCTTAATCGCCGTATAGATTTGAAGCTTGAGGGGAACCTTTGAAACGATTCTAAGTGAATAGATCGTATACTCTTCGCCTGGCTTCCTTAGCACGTTAAGTCGACTATGAGGGGAACCTGATTGAACGTCCAGTCTGGCCGTTAACCTTTCGCCTATAGCTGAAGAACGTCTCTTCTGTAGAAGACCTTGCTGATCTGCGGGAAACGAGTGGTTGTGAAGTTAACCACTGATCAGTGTTGGTTTCGCAGGGTGAATACAGCGATATCGCGTACTTTGACGAATAACTGTATGGATTGATTGGCTTGATGTGTGTTGAAGGGAAGAGTCTCCAACGGGTGAAGTGAGGCCGGGTTATGGCCGTCAGCCACGGACCGCCACACCACTTGCCACAGCTAGATTCCGACGTGTTATTCCGACAGTAACCTAACCGCCGAAGCGCATGCCAAAGTCATGGTCTCGCAATCCTGTATTGCTCATCTGGGCCATAGTCGTCTTTTCCTTGTCTCAAGTCTAGCATGTCGCGCAGAGAGCGTCCCGCAGGGACGTCGACCTCGTGGGATCACCGCGTTCCATTTTCGGTCCGGCAGCGACGGCGACCGGCCTTGGTGGACGGCTTCCTGGGCGCGTGACCTCCAACCGTTGGTCTGTGCTGGGGAAGGTGGGGCCGGGTTGCGGGGTAGGGAGAGACATTTGGCTCCAGTGGAGCTGAAAGGTTGCCGGCGGCCTTTGCGGAAGCTTTTGGGCTGCGTCAGACCCTCGCCATGACGGAGAGCATTGACGTGTCGCGACCGTCCCTCACGCGAGAGTAACTCATACTGTGAGCTTTTCTTGTCCTATGATTCTGTTTCCCTCGAGAAAAGAGTTTGCGTGCCGTCCGCACGGCAGCCGTCTCGTTTCCGGGCCGCATCCCCTGAAGGTCTCTTTCGACTGATCAACGACCAGTCCAAACCACGCTGCCGACTCAACTGCGTCTCCTTCGCATCGCCTGGTCTTCGTAAGTTTGGCCATCGCCACAAGCGACGGTGTGGAACGTGGTGTATTACCTGCAATTCTTGAGCAGATTTCCCGACGATCATCACGGCCGCCTGCATCGGTACTCAATCTCCGCTTCCTTGCTCTCGCCGAAACGGGATTGAAAATCGTCCCGCGTCTGTTCATGGAGGTTTTCTTGAATAACATTCCCCAGCAGCTGACGGATCGGACTCTGGAGAAGCAGCTCGAGCCTTATGTGACTGCACTTGGCATCAATACATGGCCGTGCTCTGTCAAGCCGGGTGGTAAAGTTGGCTGGATCACATTTTTACACCGGGAGGGCGCCGCGACCTTTCTGCGACGCTATGGCGAGCAGACGCTCTCGGATCAGACGACTGACAGTCATCCAGACGGCCAGATCGTTTCTTACAAAAAGACACAGCGTCCAAATACAAGAGCTAAACTCCAAATTCTGGGAGCTCCCGTCTTTGCCCGATAAAGCCACAAAGCTCCGGATCCCTTCCATCTCAAATGCCTCCTCCACCGTCTTCAAGAAAAGCCTAGGGCACAGAACCGACATGAGGAGCCCTTTTCTAAGGGAACCATTACGTTCGACGCCAAGGATGTTGCATGCGGTCACAATTCCTTTCGAAATGACCGCAAAGCGTTGGCATTTGTCGAACAGTACCGCCTCGGTGGCGAGGCTACTGCCAGGTTCGGCAAGAAAATGATCATCTTGAAGTTCAGAAGCGGCGTCAAGGCCGAGATGGCTTACTCTTCTGTTTACGAGCCGATTCACTCCTCTCCTGGCACGATCACCCTGGTACTTTCTGAACCACCCAAGTTCTACCGCCCGGGTATCGGACTCGACGAGCGCCCGACTGACGCTTGCGAAACCGAATTTCCATCAAAAGAAATCCATACGCTGCACCAACCTTCCGGGCGCTCCCCCGAACTTCAACTGCGCTGGCGAATGTCTGGTGTATCAACTTAGTGCCATGGATGCGAACTTGGACGACAAGATGATGGCGCTGCAGAACCGCGGGCTCTTGAACATCGCTCATTTCCATCTGGCTTAAGATGGAAGCCCAGTGTCCGAGACGGTTGACTACCAAAGCTCGTGGGAGATCTTCTACAATTGCTTGACGCGTTTGGGAACAGAAACGGTCCTGCCGTTCCGCGTTCTGTTTTCCGTACAGTCCCTAGTATGGAACAATTTTCTACATCCCCGCGTGGCTTACGACTTGCTACTCGAAATCGAGATACTCTTCAGAGAAGCAAGAAAAGCGAGGCGCCCAGAACCCATATCTGAGCAGACATTCCAGAATCTCCGCGATGGGTCTCAGTGTTGTCTACCTTTCCCGACTCATGACACCCCTCCGCATGTCTTGGATCCGGACGAGATTCTGAAATATCTACTTGAAATGGAAGAACGGATGAGAGCTGAGGACGACTACAGAACTACTCTGTACGGCGCGGATGTGTCCCATCACCAAACGTGGGTCTTCAAAGCCATCGTGACGCCATTCAGGGTCACCCTTCACGGGCCCGAGATTGAACCGCTGAATCGCATTCTTCGCAAGCATCGTAAACATGCAGATTGTTTTATGAGAGTACAGTTCTGTGATGAAGATGGCACCGACCTCTGGTTTAACCCCAAGATCGACTACAAGGAGGTCTTCCAGCGTTACAAAATCGTGCTGAACAGGGGTATCCAGGTCGCCGGACGCATATACAAGTTCCTCGGCTTCTCTCACTCTTCCCTCCGGTCTCATGCAGCCTGGTTTATGGCTCCGTTCGTCGATGACAACGACGATTTGCAGTTGTACCACAACATCATCAAAGCCCTTGGCGATTTCGAGCACATCCAAGTTCCAGCTAAGTGCGCCGCTCGGATCGGGCAGGCATTCTCTGAGACGCCAGCGTTCATCTCACTCAATGACTGCGGCATACACGTTCGGGACATTCTCGACATCAAATCTTGCCTCGGAGGCGACGAGCGTGTCTTTAGCGACGGGGTCGGGACCATCTCCAAAGAGGCTCTTGAACTGATCTGGCCTCGTCTGCCGCGAGGTTCCCTCATTCCCACGTGTCTTCAGATCCGATGGGGCGGCGTGAAAGGGATGCTGTCACTTGATTCGAGATTTCCTGGTCGCGTCATATGCATCCGACGAGAGTCCATGGAAAAGTTCCCGAGCCAAGACACTGAGAACCTCGAGATTTGTGATGGCGCGTCGAAGCCGCTAAAAATGGTGCTCAATTGTCGAATGATCAAGATCATGGAAGACCTGGGCGTTCGCAATGAATTCTTCCTCCGGTTGCAGAAGGCGGAACTTGACCGGCTCCGAGCTGTTACCGCGGACGCATACAACACCGGGACCTTCTTGCATGTGCAAGGCATAGGGCTCAACTTCTTCCTGCCAACATTTATCAAGAGCCTAGATCAATACGGTATCGACTACAGGGGCGACAGCTTTCTGCGGGCAGTAGTGCAGAATGTTGTTCTTCAAGAATTGCGATTGCTTAAATATAAAGCTAGAATCCCGGTCCCGAATGGCGTCACGGTCTTCGGTGTGATGGACGAGACTGGCTTTTTGAGAGAGGGAGAGGTGTACGTCGCGTATGATACGTACCGACGCCCCGGAAGGACCTCTGTCGATGGATCACTCAGAGATGGCCCCGTGCTGGTAACGCGGTCGCCCGCCTTGCATCCCGGGGACATCCAACTAGCTAGATCCAGAACACCCCCTCCGGGCCACCCGCTGCGAGACTTGCGCAACTGCATAGCCTTCAGTCAGTCTGGAAAGCGCGACTTGCCCAGCCAGTTGAGCGGTGGTGATCTCGATGGTGACCTCTATAACGTTATCTGGGACAGAGATGCCATGCCAGGTGTTACCTACAATGCTGCTGACTACCCCCGCGTGACACCGGCGGCCCTCGGCAGAGCGGTCCAGAGGAAAGACATGGCCAACTGGTTTGTCGACTTCATGCAGTCGGACTGCCTCGGACTAATCGCGATGAGACATCTTGTTTTGTCAGATCAGAACCCTGACGGCACATTCAGTGATGCTTGCCTCACACTCGCTGGGCTGCACTCGACGGCCGTCGACTTTTCCAAAACTGGTATCCCGGTTGACCCGCGAGAGACACCCAAGGCTCCGAGATTCCGCCCAGACTTGTGAGTAGCACCACCTAACGAGTGCGACTACCATTGATTAGACCCTAGTCTGGCGCCTACTCCGCCTGCGCGCATGTTCAACCGAAGCGAGATCGAACTCCTGGCTCCCGAAAACCCCACGGATGAAGACGAGGAGGAAGTTCTACCGGCACACCAGTACTACAAATCTGGAAAGATTCTGGGTGTCCTCTACCGTAATGTGGACGAGAGGCAGATCTGGAATGAGGACATCCGGCGTATCATTGACAGAAAAGGTCCTTCGGTGTGGGAGCAGTTTGCGGGGCTCATGCACAGAAATATATACGAATATAGCAGTGGCAGAGTGACATGGAAGAAAAGACAAGTCGAGGCCCAAAGGCTTCGCGATGTGTTGGATTCACCGGTAACCCATTCGATGTCGGCTTGCTAACGAAACGCCAGGTACGAAGATGCCGTCGCACAGGCCATGAGCACCTATTCAGACAACCATGTAAATCGACTGTCTGAGATCGAAGTTTTCTGTGGCTCAATCTTCAATAAGTCTGGCGCTCAGACGAGGCGGCAAAAAGACAACTCGAAGAAGCTCAAGGCGGATTTTGATCGTTTATCCGAGTGGCTCGTAGTCCAGGTGCGATGCAAATCCCAGAATACAGAGCAAGAAGAAGTTTTCGTCAGCAGCAGCAGCAGCCGCCGTGCTTTGGTGCCGAACAGAGAGGCTTTGGAGTTGTCCTACTCTTGTCTGGTCGTAGGGATGACGCAAAAGGCCAACAGCAGCGATCTTGGAAGCGAGACGCAGTTGGAGAGTTTTAAAGTGATTGCCGCCAGCGTTCTTTTGAGAGAGCTCACAGAGCTCGCGAATCGGGTGGAAGGCGGGAATTTGATTGCTCCAAGTAGTACACATGAAAGTTTGGGCGGAGGTTTCATCGGGGTAGGCTCTGGGCCGGCAGCAACGTACGCATACAACGGGTATGATGTAGACGTTGGCCAGTACCCTAATTACGGATATAGTAAATATCTGTGAGATATCTAGAGTTAGCGGGCTTCAATACCGTCGGCAGAGGAAGTACCAGGGCTACTAAAGTTGACAGGACGACGCTCACTGAGACAGCAAGATGTCATGGAGGATGCGATGCGACTCCCGAAGTGTACGCGATGCGTAACTAATAGGAATCAGGACGACATGCAAACACGGACTTGAAAAGTCTTTCCAGATCTATTACCGTAAGGGGTCATCGAGAACTTCAGGTATCGGTCGCTTCACGACCCTGATGTATCCTGTGCGGAAGAAGGGTCTTGATACTTGACCGTCATTACAGGTAGTACAGCATCCAGTAACCTTCGAAGCATGGTCAATGCGAAGGTGTCTCCCAAAGAAATTCAACCTAAGCAACCCTAATGGCACTGAGAGAGATGCCGAACGCTACCTTCCGTGAGGCTCGAGGGCCTCGGATAGGAAAATCGGAGTCCAAAGGTATTTCGAGTGGTTTGAATATCTTGCTCTCGTTCCGAGAGTCACGCCGTCGAGAACAGATTGAAAGCAGCCCAGTTGCTGTCGACGCAAACTCGATGTGAAGAGAGAGGGTATCAATCTGGACGTGCAACGGCCCTTGTCCTACCCGCGCATACCGGTGCCACGGTATATCAACCTCTGTGATCCTAACTGATGGTGGAAGTACAACTGGCCACGAATATCGTCTAGGTAGCAAGGCATCTACGGGATTGGTTTGCCGCGTTTGGTGTACTTCCTCCTCAGCCTCCTGGCATCGATCCGCTAGGCTCGAGTTGGCTCCGTTCGACAGAGGCAGACATGCCCGACTCTCAAGCGGATAGCGGTAGATGGCTCGTCCCCCATGTTCGAGCCTTTTAATCGCCTCCCGCATGTCCTTTATCATATTTTTGATTAAACACTGAAACCTGGCCATCTGCGTTGCGGTCATCCACTCAGCATCGGGCAGAGTCCATTTCTCGTAGAGCCGACCATGGATATGAGATACCACATAGCCGCCATGCCTACGAATGAACAGATCGCACAGATAGCAGGCGGCAGGCGGCAGGCGGCAGGCGGCAGGCGGCAGGCGGACTTGCTACATCCGATTGCTCGCGGCACCGGCAGATGTGGCTGCTGTTCCAAATCAAAGATCTGTTGGATCTCTGCGTGCACGAAGCAAAAGTGGGCAGTACCTGGACGATGGGCGCCTGAGGGTGGTTCTAAAGCCTTCACGTCGATATTTTTGAACACCGGTCGATTTTGGGGCTTCCCTGCCACTCGGGCTAGATCTCTGCATGCAAAGAAGTATCTGGCCAACTTGTCGACCTGGCGTATCTCGGGGCTCTCGGCAAGCGGTATTTGAACTCCTACAGATTTCAAATGCTCTTCGACCGAGTTTGTGCTGCCTAAGCGCGCGACTTGTGAGCAGCTTATGACGATCGTCTTGAGGGCGTTCCGCAAGGCATCGGGTTCCATAGAATGCCTGACAAAAGCTTGAGGTTGTCTACCACAACCTTTAGTCTACCAAGGAGTGGCGTGATTTGCGCAGAAGACCGCGGAGGTCCCCTGATTTCAAGAACGCACCTCTGCAATCGGTGTTGCAAACAAAGCTGCCGTGTTTTGAAATGGCGAGGCTGCCTCACCCATGGCGGGCGCAAGCGGCCAAGATTGCGGGTGCTACTAAAGCGTAGCACGACGTCGAGTAGCTCTTGAGTCGCCGCCTGCTTTGGACCGCCTGCAAGCACATCAGGACCCAATCGTAGGAGACTTCGGAAAACAAACTTTCTCGACTAAGCTTGCTCAGGCGGTTCGTGATCTCCATGAGCTCACCAAGGACACTTGGTGATGGTGTTGTATTGCTGGCAAGTACAACTTGTAGGCCTTCGGAATGTTCGCGCAGGGTCACCGTGGACACGAACTTATTCCCCTCCTCGTGATGGGCAAGGAACGCAAAGGAGTCAGCCGTCCGGATCTCGTCCTCGATGGAAAGAGTGTGAGCGTGGGAACCTAATGATGTCGCATGCCCATGGTAAGCTCGTGGTTCGGATGGGATTTCGGTCAAATGTCGCAGGGATGCAATGGTTTGATGAAATTCAACCTCCAACGGCAGGGTCCAAAAGTTGGACGGAGCGCTCATGGCTGGTGACGACCGTCGCGCATGAGCACCGGACTAATGCTTGGAATCGGTCTTCGATCGAGGCGTTCTAAAGATTGGCTTGATTCACGAACATGTTCGCATTAGTGTTTACTGTTGGCTGGTACCCCGGTATGGCTGCCTTGGTGTGTAGCTGTCTTTCGGCGCGCTCGTCTAAACGCTGAGTGGACTGGCGACGGTGTGTACCCAACCATTCGCGGAGACCTTTTCAAGGCTGCGGGTTTGTGTAACGACCAGCGCTCGCGTGCAGAGCAAGGATACAAGCTCAAGTGGAAACCTAATGGCGGCCATGACCAGGGAGCATGGGGTATATTCCCTTGCTACGGCGTCTGTGCCACTACACCAGTGACACGTCATTGTAGGTACCTGCCTCACGCAAGTCATAGGTTCTCAACCAAGCCGTCCACCCGCTGTCAACCAATCACCACGCTTCAAGGGGCTCGCCAGTCGCGACGACTCGACATCTCACCCTCGTACGTGAGCTGATCGTTATCATTCCCGATAACGGCCTCCATTGTTGGGTCTCGGACGAACGCCTCGCCCGTCCTGGCCGCGACAAGTCCGACAGGCCAGTGATGGCGGCTCTTTGGCTTGCCCACGTATTCCATTTCCACGCCACATGATAGTTTGTCAACGGGCTACGGTGCCACGATTAGTCGGACAAGCTTCTCGCACCCTTCGTTGCTCAACCCACTGTGCAATTTAGTTAAGACCAATACTCTCCCCCACCATAACCGATGCGGCCAGCGTACTCCCCCTCCCCCCACCCCCCAATTTTAGCGACAAAGGCCGCGACAGCTCCATTAGCCACCTGTAACGAAAGAACCAGCAGGAGAGTGGCCACACCTAAACTCTGGCAAGCGTTGTTCAGCTCACATTTGCCCAAATCATATACACCGGCGTTGCCCAAGGATGAATTATGAGGTTGCGAGCCACCCGACTTGCAAAGTCGTGTCTCTCAGTATGAGCCTGAAGAGTTTGTGCGCTCCGTCTCTTCCCCACGGGAAGGCAGCGCTGCCCCCAAGCACGGCTGGAGAATGTATGTATGCTCACATCACAACGGAAGGATGCGGCCGCCCGCGAACACTGGCAATGACATTTCTGTAGCCATTCCATGCCTGAAATCAGCGCCGTCCCTCCATTTCAAGGTGTTGAGACGACAGCTCGGTCGGCGCCTCCTTGCGGGGACACGATTCAGTGAACACTGGCAAAGGTCATCGATGGTCACTGAAAGCTTAGCTTGAACCTTTCATATATGAGTCGCCTGGCAATAATGCCGACGTATATTGTCTTTGGTTGCATCTGCCGGCGAGTTTCTACTTGATGCAATCCAAATGATTTCCGATCAAGCTGCCTGTCGCACAGCTCACCGGCAGCCTGACCAAGCCCTCAACAACATCGCCCTTTGGAGATTGCCATGCGAACAGTGTCGGCGCGACGCGGCCTCCACATTCCGGGCCAAAGCGGAATCTTCACTGCAGCTTCCAGATCGTGGACTTCATTTCTAGCACCCCTTCATCCAGACACAGTCGTCAATCCAACCCCCCCCCCCCCCCAAGGTGAGGCCGCTTAGGCAGAGACTGGTTGGGCAAGAGAAGAACAGCAAGGCATGAAGCAAGAAAGGAAGCAAAAGATAAGAGGGTAAAAAGCAAACTTTACTGTGTACGGACATGGGGCTGTATCTGAGGAACGTGGGAAACTGTACTGTATATCTGAGAGAGCTAACTACAGGCGCTAAGGCGCTGGAGAGGGCTGTAAGGCAGCATATGGCACCCGCTAACAGGCCACAGGAGTGGTAGCTGGGTGGGCAGGAATCTGTCAACACTATCTGGTATGCGCCCGGAGCATGACCCCTCCTTACCTCGCGGTCCGCTCAACCTTCTCTCGTTCTTTGTCACGAACTTAGAGCGCCGTGACCCAGGACGTTGGAAGGGAAAAAAAGAAAAAAAAAAAAGAAAAAAAAAAAAACAAGCAGCTGATTAATACGCGGTTATGCAAACGCACACCTCGACGGCTAGCAGGCAGCCTGTTCCGGCTCATGCTGTAATGCTGAAGGCGGCGGAGGCACAGGGCGCGAATGTGTCCCAGCGGTATGCGCGATGCGAAGGGGGCGCGCATCGGAGAACAGCTAATAGTCGCTCTCTGAACATCACACATGTTAAGCTGTGCAGCAAGGTGCTGATGTTCTCGCCATCTCGCTTATCTGACGAATCAGAAATAGCTTAGATGAAATAGAACCCGGGAAGTAGGGATCCGGCGTCAATTTCGGGCCGCGGCTGTCACAGGACTGTAAGGAATTCAGTCATACCAAGGCAAGTGGGTTACGGTCGTGATGGTGGAGATTTTCCTAACCCCAGGTCGGCTCACACTATTGAGTATCGGCCGATTAGTTGCGGTATTAGTTGGTCTAGAAAAGCCTCCTGGCGAGACACATGCGATGTCGGTTGGCGTACAACCAGGCACGCCGACGAGATATTGGTGCTGGCTTAGCGCATTGCTGTACGGGGCCGGTGTGACAGCGGACACAGTAGGCCGCATGCTGTGTGACTGAAGCTGCAGGTTGAGCGATTGCCGCCAGAGGTTTCCACGAGATTGGGAGGAATCATCCTGATTTGAACCCCGCAGGACGAAGATCTGGAGTGGCTCTAGGGACTGGGTCGTGTACCCTGAGCACGTTGCTCGGCCTCCTGCAAAAGTTGTCTGTGGGGTGTCCATCGCACGATAGACCGCTGGCCAGGTGACCTAGAGCCTATCGCTGTCGGTCTACCATGTGGAGAAGGAGGATGGGACATGAGGTGGTGCTGCCTAGGACGTGAGGCAATTAGTAATCAGATGATGGCGACGGCCCGTTCCGCAGCTAGCTCGAGAACGATGGCGGACGCTTTCATAACTGATGGCACGCGAATCGCCATGAGAAAACTTCGAAATGGTCTTGCGACATGTCTCACCTCTTTCACTAGGCGTTAATCAATTTGATCTTTCGACTGATTTGTCTTATCGTGACGTACCCATGAATTGGCAAGATGTGGCCGCAGGACTGACGATGCAGCTGCCTCTGCATCTGGACCGCCGTACACAGAATAACCCGAGCCTTCACGAGCCGGCCTCTGGCGACCAGAGTTCGTCCTGAAACCGAGCTGTCACCGAATCCCTCCAGAGCTTTCTTTAAGACTAGCGAGATAGATCCGCATGGTGCGTGCCAGGATCTCCGCCAGCGACATCGTGGAGAGTTTCAGCGATTGCATGTGTCGGCTTCGTTTGTCAACGCTTGCCACCATGCCGTATATCTCTGACGCCAGAACGCTTCGAGTAACTCGCTTTCTCTTTGTAGAGCTGAAGAGGACGATATTACCATGGATGGTGAATTCACCACTACCATCTTTAGTCTCATAAGCAAGGATGATAACGAACCCAAGCTGTGAGGTCAGGTCCACGTTATTGACAAAAGATCCATCGACGAAAACCATTAGCTTGGCTGTGGCTAAATCAATTGGTATGAACGTCAAGCCACGGTCAAGGGAACCCATCTGCCACCTGAGGCGTCGGTTGAGATTCTGAATATCCTCAGGCGATGGGTCTTGGTGTTATGCTGCTGCTGAGAGGTGAAAGCAGGCCTCTGGTTGGCAAATCGAAGCGATATAGGCGCCGCGGGCACGTTGCTTGACGTACTGCTGCTTAGATCCAGGATCTTTGGTAACGAGGCATAGTTTCTTTTCTTGGTCTTTTTGCCTAAGGCTCAGGCTGTTGTTGATCATAGTGACAATACCACCATTGAAAGTGAGAATTTAGTCAGCAGTAAGAGTTTGCTTTGGTTTTGCTGTGCACGCAGCCTTGTTGAGCTCTTCATTCTCTCTGCATGAGAGGGACTCGTCCGATAGGCCGTTTGTGTCGTCGGTCTGCATGCCTATGCAAGCGAAGTCTGGATTCTTAGTTGATGAGATCAGTAGGCATGGGTCGTACGAGGAAGTGACCATCTGGAGCTTTTCTCTATGGTGCTTATGGTACGTTGCCCATCAGTGGGTTCCTGCCTCTGCGATTCCATGTAGAGGCTTAACAACAGCCATGATTGTACCTTTGGGGTAAAGGTGACGAATCTGGATTGGGATATGGGCAAGAATAGTGCGATTCAGCCTGATCTCGGACTGGACATACGCCTGGGTAATATCCCGTAACCATAGGGATTTGCCAGCGGCAAGCAGGGCAGGGGCAATCGTCAGGATTAGTCGGTGGCTTGCCCTCTGAATCCTGGGCGATTGGGTCAGTATGGCTTCTTTGCCATCATCAGCGTAACCTTGTACGACCAGCCTTGATTTCTCATACGGTTAATTGGTGATCTTCCCCTTGACTTCATTAACAATCCTGGATTTGAAAATCCGTACTCCTCGGTGCTTGGTCTCGTCAAAGGGGATGAATTCAAAGACACCGCGGCTAACCAAACTATCAATTACCCGCCGGGTTGATTGCTCAAAAGGCTGGCCATGTGATGTTATTATACCCTTTTTCCTGAGCTCGAGAGCCAGTTCGGCGTCAGAAGCTTCCTTAGCCGTTAGGAAAGAGGTTGACAGCGCCTGTAGGTTCTTCCGAGGCCGGCCGCGACGAGGTCTTGGGGCATCGCCAGAAACAACAATCTCATTAAGGACCACTTCAGTATCTTCATCCACGAGGCTGTTAGCCTATGGTGGCTAATTTACTTCGGTTGCAGCCTGCAGCAGTGGATTTGTTGATATTTCTGTGGTCTCCTCAGGGTCTTGGTGGAAAGGTTTCACCATTGTTGAACGAAATATCCTTGGGCCGCGTGGGTGGTCAATAGTACAATTCTCGCTGTCGGTGGCAAGAAGTCTGAATGGGCCATGCCAGCCTTTCTTTTCACGCCATACTCGAACCTGGGATTGAAGTGGAAGGCTGAGAGTAGACTGAGTATCCGGGCCGTTGCGTTTATTGAGAGCATCTTTGACCTGGTGGCTTGCGTGGAGGCGTCTCACTTCCTCCATGGCTTTGCGTATAGCCCCTGCCCTCTGGAGGATCTCAGGCGATGGAGGTGAATCGTGGTTAATCCGCGGGTATGCCCCAAAAACAAGAAGGGTCGGTACCAGGCCGTTTGGGCCGGCATTATCGTTAATGGCCTTGATCGCCATCTGTAGAGCCACCTCTGGGCGGAGGGAAGGGTTCTCAGCTTTGATGATCTCATACGCACAGCGTAGAGGTTTGTGGTATCTCTCTACCTTGCCGATACTATTATGGGCCTCGATTGGGATCTCTTTGATTGAAATAGTCATAGATCTGGCTGACTGGCGAAACTCCTCAGATCTGAAGCTAGTCCCTGCATCTGTGACGATCCAGTCAGGCGGGCCCTGATATACGTCGATCCAGCACATGCGTAAGGCTCCCCACGTCTGCTTGGCCGAGATATCCTCAAGGAATCTGGCTGCGTTGAATGCAGTAGCTGTATCGACGACGTGGAGAACGGGCTTGTTACCACCGAGGCAGAAGGTATCAACAATCACCTCGTAACTAGTTGAAAGAATGGTCCTCCTGGAGGGTGGATTTGAATCTGGATGGGGCTGCACCATTCATCCGGCAACGTTGGCATATCTTAGTCAGTTGCTCAAGAGCTGTTATTTCGATTGGGTGGCCAGCCCTCTGTAGGACGGTATGGAGGCGCTGAACCGAGGGATGGCCGAATGTGGTGTAGCTCAGCCTCTGTGAGATGATTCCATGCAAGGGACTTTTTTTTCTCCCAAAGCATCCATGGGTGGCCCCACTTACGTATAATGGGTACCCTGAAATCGCCTTGACGACTTCACGATAGCTTCACTGACTCCCGATTAGGTAGTAAACAAATCAAATATATATATATATATATACGGCCTCGAAAACGAGCCAGTCAGTCAAATTGAAGGCCTCAACTTGCTTTGATTGTGTCGGAATAACACGTCGGGATCTAGCTGTGGCAAGTGGCGTGGCGGTCCGTGGCTGACGGCTATTACCCGGCCTCACTTCACCCGTTAAAGATTCCTTCCTCCTTTCTACAAATATGCAAGCCAATCAATTCATACAGTTACTCGTCAAAGTACGCGATATCGCTGTGTTCGCCCTGCGAAACCAATAGTATGCATAACCCTTCTCAGATATCTCAAGAGACCCGCTGTATGCCTTTGTCCCCAGCTGTCTCACTAAAATGCAACGTTACACACCAGTAGTCCGAATACTAAACCACACCTCACAGTCGGGTAAGACATGGCGCTCGTAGTTCGATGTTGATCTTCCAAGTATCTTCACCACTATCTGTGTCTGCTGTACATCAGCCATTGTTTCGTCCCGCACCGGTATACTCCCATCATTTCCTCCGCTCGTGTTCTCATCAATGATCATAGGATCGCCTTCTTGAACCTCGTGATCCATCGCCACTGGCTCTCCAACCCTCGTCTCTTCTGGGATTGTCCATTGCCAGTCCATGTTTTCTCCCTGCATCGTAACCTCGGACATCAGAGTCATTAATGATCCGTATCCTGTTGCTTGACCTTGAACTATTTCCTGATGGCGATGTTGTTGCGTTCTCGTCGCTGTCACTGTTTTCCAAAAAGTAGGCTCCACGTCCTTTTAGTACTCATCTCCCCCAGTCGATCAGTTACTCTATTCCATGTCCCCGCTTTCTTGTCGCGGGGTCCTGCTGCTTACGCAAGACTCCCTCCCACTCATCCTTCGTTCCCGGATTACAACCGTCACTGCACTTGCAAGCTCGTTCCGTTTGAAACCACAGGATATTGGCTCGCTAACGCTTCCCAATGGTCCTCACTGCGTTCGTCCCCTGCTCATGCTGCTTGTATGGCCTCTGTTTGGGGCCGCTTCGCGGTTGTGCGGTCTCCCCTGCTGCATTAGCTCACCCCCGCTGGGCTCGCCTGTCCAATCAATCCGTGTTGCGCTCCCGTGCGGACGGCGTCTCCACTGATCCACCGCCGGTTGGAGCCCCCATGCTCTGTTGGCTCTGCCCAATCACTCTATTCCGCGATCCCCTCAGTCACTCGAGGATCAGTCACTCCATCGCTAAAGCTAGGTCTGAAAACCCACTTCCGTTCGTCCCTCACTTCGTGGTCATAGTGTCGTGTGACTGCCCAGTTTCCTCACACGCTCGGTTCACTGGCTTACCATAGGACTGACTGTCTTTACAAAGGCTGCTGCGTTGAATCCACAATGATAGGTGCACATGGGACCAGTTCTAGCGGGTCCTTGAAGTAAATTCAATTGGATGAGACAAAAGCCAACGGTAGGACGAGGAGGAATCCCAAAGCAAGTCCTTTATCCGCCATGGAAGATACGAAGATGCATTAATAGTAATGTAGTACCATGAGAGTGACGGCAGCAATCACTAGTTCCATGAATCAATCAACACGTCGACACTCAGAAGTCCTCGTTACGCCTGCGAACATGACGAAACCTGATATCGGCAATAGTGAGTTCCACGAGTGCTAGGCTACTCGTTGGATGACCTGCTCAAGAAGCCATCAAGGAAAGCAATCGATGTCTTTACGAGGAATGCCAGTATGAGCATAATAGCAACTCGTTCCTAAGGTAGGACGTCGTTAAAAGTGGTGCATGTGTCAGTGCCATATTTCCAGATCAATATTCGTTTTTAGTCAGGCATATTTTATTTCTCACACTGATTGAATATAACTTACTCGACGAAAAAGGTCACGGCCCGGCACTTTGCCGTCGGCCCCTCCGTAAAAAAGCGCAACGAGTGGGCGCACTCCCCATGAAAGTTTTGACAGTAATAGATAGTCTTTTCATGGCTGTTATTTGTCTCTAAGTATCCCTGGCGGCACGGCGACATTTGTCGCTTTACCGTCTATGCCTTGAACATAAACTAGAATACCTATTCGCGAGACCATGACCTCAAGACCAGACAGCAGTACAATTGTTGTGCTAAGTCTGATAAAGAAATATGGAAAAGCACACATATCTCTATTGAAAATCGGAAGATGCGTCGATATAGACCTATCAAGGTCACCAAACAGCTGTTCTTTCCGCCAGACTGGCACGGCCCGCTTCAGCTACACAGACTCTAATCCTTGTTTTTGAGTAAGAGTGTCAATCTCTTATGACTCTCTCTACGACTTTGACGGTTTCTCTTCGCCCAGGCTCCTCCAGTCTTGGGCCGATCTCCGCGCACTGGGGGAGAAGCCCATGATGAAGTCGTCAACATCTTCATGATCCGCCGACGTAGCTGAGTACCGCGCTCTCTTTCTTTGATTGCTCTGCCTCTATCTCGAGAAGCTTTGAGGTAGTTTTCTAAGCGCCTCGACAGAGCCATTGCATGAGTTTGATGTTCTTTGCTTCCATTGGCCAGGGCTTCGATTCCCTTGCTCAGGTAATCATACCCTGTTTCGGGACTAGACAGTTGATTTGGTCCTTGCATCTCAATGCAATGAGAGGCTAGCAACTCAGTCGTGAAAGTAAAGGCCTGTAGAGCGAGAACGTCATACGTCTCTTGCACCCTCGCCTCCTTACAGCATCTATCTTTTGTTATGGTCCAAATGTCAGCCGTCTGTTGTATGAGGGTTGCGGCATTGTTTCTGGGCTTCGCAAGTGCCAAAAGATAGTCAAAATGGAACGATATGTCATTCTCAGATGCGAGTTGGGCCGAAATGGAACTCGAGGCCCCCAGGTGATCATAGCTGGACTCGATATCCTCTTCGCGGGGGCTGAATCGACTTCTCCAATTTCTCACACAATGGGCAGTCAGACTGAGAACCATGGCGTGTTCTTGACCAAGTATGCTAGCGATGACATGAATGGCCTTCCAGCATGCAAGGTCCAAGGTGATCTTGAGGTCGAGAGGAGTTGAAGTTGTGACGACTGCCAGTGAAATGACAAAATCGGTTATTGGATGATGTGCACCAACAGACGAGGACAGGACTTCCTGGAGGTGTAGCAGAAAAGACCTGAACAGCAAGAAGCTTTTGCGATCTCCGATGCGAACGCTCATTAAAGTCAGAGAAATCTTCCAGAAATGGACTAGGAAACTTGGGTTGCAAAGCTGTGTGGAGGATTGTAGGATTTCCACGGCGTCTTCCAATACGCTGAATGTTTCTCCATTTTGCGCAACATCAGACAGTATTGCGATGCAGCGGCACTTTTCAGAGACCAGTTGCCAGTCAGGGGATGTTTTGCTGCAGGCTAAGTCCGGTGACGTGAAGTTCGTACTTTGAGGGTTCGCCACTTTCCAGCTCTGGCAGCCAGAAGCGAAAAGCCCTTTCACAAGATGGTCAAGGGCGTGGAACATCTTCTCCTGCTGAACGTAGGTTGTTGCAAGCCCAAATTGTGGCCTCTGTCTGTCCAGCGCCAGTCTCCTTTCATTCAACGAAGCGAACTTCAGGCTTTTGACTATGGTGGCGGTAGCTGGCATGGAATATGCGACACGCCGGCGTTGTGCAACCAGCCCTCCAGAGCCTTGACGCCTGGGACTATTCTTCGAGAATCCCCAAAGCTTGAGTTTTCTTTCTAGCGTCGGTTTTCTACCGATTTCAATCAGCTATTGATCGTGTTTTACTGCTGAGTAAGGTATAAGCGCATAGAATAACGTACGTAAATCTGTGTCCATGAATGACAAGCATCTCGAACACCACCTCGTCCACTGTGTGGCTCTCCTGTATGTAGAGTCGACGGAGATGGTTGTCTCTCAGCATCTCCCAGTGCTTGTCTGAGTGTCCCTTTGGGGGCTTCTTCTGGTTCGTCTTGCTTGTTCCGGCTCTCTTCTTAGTTCGTTCGTCGTTGGTCATTGGCTCGTGCATCACAAACTCGATCACCTTTTGGCTTTCACTCGAGACAGATATTTCATCCCCCGAAGAACCGTTTTGCTTCTCGGAATATGTCTTGGAGTTGGACTCCGAAGCCCAAAACAAATTGCCAGATGCTGTTATTCGTTCAGTAGCTGAAAGATGAGAACCACAGTGGCCAGGAGTCCCGGTGTCCATGAACGGTAGTAGTAAGACGAAAAGAGTTGGGTCAGTCGTGTCACTTAGACCATGCGGGGCATCATTACATACTTTTTCGAAGTGGTACATTGGACGTAATCGTCCACGGCATCAGAGCATTCGTGAGATGGATGTCGAGGCTGGCATTCGTGACGTTAGACTTCCACAGATCGCTGGGGCCGGAAGAGTTGCCGTCAACCAACGAATCAAGCTGAGTGTTCATCTCGTGGAGTCCCGTTCGGGGGAACACAAAAACCTCTCCTTCATTTCGATAAAGATGCGAGTATTCAAGTGGGTCACCATGTCCAAAATGGTCTCTCCAAGCACGGTTTTCTGCCGGTATGCCATAGCCCGTTCGATTGTGCATAGCATCATCCAAGGCAGCCTGGAAGGCAGCTTGGACGGTAGCAATATCTAAGTGTCGCACCATTGGCTGAGATTTTCGGATTTGGGCGTCTCGATGGGTGTGCTGCCTGCGAGTAAATCCTGAGACGTGGTTTTCTCTCAGGGCGAGAATTGCGAATGAACGTGCTGTCGAGTGATGGAAGATGGGTTGTCCAGAGAAGGTAGGTTGTCTTCTGGCGAACAACGGTGACAGACGACGTCGTACTTCTGGTTAGCCCCAAGATTTCGCCCCGTTTTGGCTGGGACACGAAATGCATCAGCCATTGGAAAGAGGCTTACACGTGCAGTGGTGCTGGAAAACGCCACGCAGGTGTTTCTCGGCTCGGATGTGTATTGCATATAATAGTTCAAGATCATTGGCCTGATCCTAAACCATCACGTTGGTTTGGGTGATGATAAGCGGTCTCCGCCCTAGGATGCATTAGAACGAGTGGATTCATGTGAGACAGTCCTCGAATAGCTGCATTGCTGCCCCCACTGCAGACAACCAAACGGACGCGACATCATTTTGGGCGGTAAGAACACTCAACTTCGAATTGGAAAGGCTCCTACTCTTGCCTGGTCCGCGGTGAGCTTCTAGATCTGTTTGCCAATCGATGACACTGGAGGACAGTTGCGGTTCTTTCATTGAGCTCTTGCGCTCAACAGCTTCTGAAAAGTATAAGTAGGCCGTGGATTTTCGCCTCAAGATAGGTCTTGCTGCTGTCATCAAACAATCAAAACCTGCTTGTCACTTGCTCTCTTCATCTCTGCGCCGAGCATTGTTGTTAACGTACTTACTTTCTTGTTAAGACATTCTGCCACCTTCTTGTTCAAGATGCCAACCATGTCAACGCAGACCGAAAGCATCCATGTGTCTAGCTCTACGATGGCTTCTGTCAGCATGCCCTTGAAGAATGGTGGCCGATCGGACGACTCAGCCGATTCCTCCGATCTTGGCAGTGACACGGACTCCGACGGCTCTCGGTCTCTTCAACGGGCAATCGGGAAGCCAGGGCCGGATATCTCCAAGACAAATTGGAAATTCTGGGCTTCTCAACATCTGAAGTCGCTTGTCTTGAAAGCCAAAGGTGGCGTGTCGGACGCCGTCTTGGCGTTCATCAAGAGCACGTAAGTTTTGAAACTTCCGTCTTCAATGTGCTCTCACCAAGCCGTGCGTGCATCTAGGATGAAAGGCACAAAGTTGATCTTCGTGATGGGGAATGCGGGTACGGGCAAGTCATCGTTACTCAATGAGCTTACCGGGATGGATCTTCATGTCGGAATGTCACTGAACTCTGGTAAGGCAAAATCCAACTTCACTCGTACATCATCCCAGCTGAGTTGCTGACTTACGTCAAATCACGCAGGAACACGGCAATACCACGTCTGACCGGCCGTCATTGACGACCAACAGTATCTCTTCATAGACACAGCTGGCTTTGGCGCCGCCGATCTGAACGAAGAAGGGAATTTTCAAGACATCATGGCATGTCTGTCAACACTTGGCCCTTTCGTCACCGTCGCCGGTGTTCTGTTTGTCTACGGGCGAATGGAACGACTCCTGAGCAGCGACCTGCGCACTCTACGATGGATCGAATGTTTTTGCGGTCCGGGCTTCTTCCAGCACATCACGATTATCACAACAAAATGGGATATGCTCACGGAAGGCAGCTTCGAGGATGCATGGGCGATTACGACGGACTTCGAAAACCACAACGCTGTCAGTTGTCTGATGAATCCTCCGGGCCGACTTCACGGGGCCACCATCTACCATCATGGCCTACCTGGAGGCCACGGTTCTATGGACTCATGGAGCAACGTCTTTTCTAAGAAGAGGTGTGCCTTCGAGAGAGGCGAGGAGCTTCGCAATCTCATCCGACGTAAGTATGCAAACAAGGACGTCAGCAAGCTCCAGGTTGTTCGACAATTGAAACAAGGAAGGGCGTTGTGGGAGACGGAGGCAGCGAAGGTTCTAAGGTGTGATTTGAACAAAATCACCGTAGAGGTATCGGTGGACGGCGCCGCTTTGGTGCCACAACCGGGTCTGAGCCAGGACTGCGGCGTTATCATGTCTCAGGAGGCAGTTAACTCGAGCGGCAAATCAGACGACTCTAGGGACACCCAGAAACGAGGAGACAAATCCCAGGAGCCTACCAAGGGACAAGCCGAGGAAGAGTCCAAACAGCAGCCCCGTGAAGAGCCCAAGGAACAGCCCGAGGACCAAAGTAAGGGTCGACCCAAGAGCCAGGCCAAAGAAGGGCCTTCTTGGTTTCAAAGTTGGTTCCGGAGTGCTTATGACTGGTGGGCCGTGCTGTCAGAGGCAGCGCATTTCTTCGCAGAAGCGCGCAAGAAAGGATATCGATCCAGCAACCGCAAAGGCGCTGCCCCTGCCCCTGCTTGGAACCCTTGGCAAGCGGCTCGGAACTGGTGGAATGGAACATCGGCCTGAGATTCCTCTTCTCCGATCTTTGAGCAGAGAAGGGCACGCAGCGAGATAAGTGCTGGTGCAGGTTTGGAGGATCAGTCTTTGCTTTGGAGAATGCAATATGGCTATGGAATGGAATGCTAGGCACTACGCGTGAAACCAGAAGGACATTCATTTTGCAGTATGATCACCCAAAATAACGAGGGTGTATGGTATCTTCATTTCCTTAGTAATACGAATCATCATGAATCCCCCTCCCGTACAACAAAATATCCTCAAACGGATTCCCCGCCTTCAACACCCTCACCCTCGGCCTCCCCTGATCACACCGACTAACATACCCACAACTCGTCTCATTAAACCTCTGCCTCCCCCTCGCAACGACCTCGAACCGGGGCACAATCGGCCCCTGCCTCTCCACGGCCCCCCACCCGCCTCCGCCCGCACACACGTTCTGCTCCCGTACATCCACCTCGCCCCACGCGCAGAACCCGTCCTCCGCGTCGCAGGGGAAATCCACCGTCAGCTTCGGCGCGATCTCCGCGGGCGCGCCCTCCCACAGCGCGCGGAATTTGGGCAGCAGCCGGCGCGTCAGCGGGCACTCGGCGTCGAGACAGACGACTGCAATCTGCGCGTCGATCCCAGCCAGCCGCCTGGTGTGCTGTCCGCTGTCTGTGGGGGAAATGTTGACGTTCAGTGCCCATGTGTTGCGCCTGATGGGCGCGTTTCCCACAAAGGACTGCCATTGTCCACTTGCGCTGGTGGGTAGCAAACAAATCGCGCCGCAATGTTGCCGGATCCGGTGCTGGCACGTGGTTGCTCCTGCCGCATAATTATGAATAATGGTAAAACAGGCTGCGCAGCGTGGAGGAAGCCACCTTTGGGGCTCTTCATTGTCCGCGAGCAACTCCGGAACCTGGTTGGAATTATCGTTCCGAACAGCTTTGTTATGAGCCATCGTTTTGGTCTTCGTTGACATAGATCGAAAAACGAAGTACGTGGCGCATGTTGGGCTACCTAAGCAAGGAGAAACTTCAGATGGGCTTCTAAGCGGTTTCATAGGCAGACTTCGTCGGGTGAGTTGTGCGACAGTGACAGCTGTCGAATTGGCTGCGACGCAGAGTGCATGCAGATAGGCCCATGCGAGACGCGGAAGGCAGCTAGAGTGCTAGCTGCGTAGCGCTGTTGGGCCACCTCGGGCACCTGCAGGAAACCACAATTGGAGATACTTCACGGCATTTTCATTCCATGTGCTGGTCACGTAGCGTGGGGCACAGACCAGCGTGGGTCGAAAGAGTTACCTGCACGCGCCGTGCCCTGAGCGACGCGCCGAGCAGCTGGGTATGTGGTACACCACTTAAGGTGGTAGGGCACCCTTCACCTCGCTGAACATTGGCATGGACTGCCCGCGCTAGCGCAACCCAGCCGTCCGACCCCGCCATGTCGCCGGCCTTGGGTGGCCTTCAAGACCTCCGCGCGAGGGCGAGGGACGAAGCGGCACGCACGACGACCTTCCGGCTACCGCACCCGTTAGCTCCTCGATCTGTTGATCATACCATTGAACGTCGGCGGAAAGCCATGGTACAATGCTGAAAATGACGCATCCTCTTTTTCGGTAGCTCGCTCTTGTCGTCGACTTGCGCACCCTGGACGCGGCCACTGCGCACTCAACCCGACTAACGTCCAAAAACACCTAGACCGCGCGCCTATACAGCCCACAAACGACCAGAAGGGGTCAGTCATCGCTCCGGACGACTATGTAACCAACGCCTAAGATGTCTCTGCAGATCAGCCATTCTCAACTGTCAAAGCCGCGGTCGCTATTGCGATCTCAAGGTCGAGCGATTCATTGAGGGCTGACCATGTGGACTTTGCTGGGAGGGCCGAGGGAAGCCTCTGTGCGCGGCATTGAAACGTGTTGCCTCGAGCACGCCACCATGCAGGCACCTTGATCCCTACACGGGCCTTCTGTATTTGGATGAGTACTCAATTCGGCGTCCAAACAGGCCACGCTTTCCAAACAGGCCGCGCTTTGTGAATGGCTATATCAAGAAGTTCATCGTCGAGTGCGTCGGCTTTTCAAACCGTCATCTCAATGTATTGTCTCACTCATCTCACTCATCATACGATATAGTGGTGTTGTTGGCAGAGGCTGGGAGTCAGGTATAAGCAGCGAGCCCATCAGCATCGCACTCTCCTTGCTTCAAACGTTGTAAGTATACCGTTGAACTACCTGATCTAATATTTCAAAGTGTATCTGTTGCCCTTCCGCCTTCTTGCGAAACCCAGCTCAAGCCGACTATGTCGACCACGCCAGAGACAGTCCTATTGAACCCTCCACAAAACAAGCATACCGTGCTGCTTCACAACCGCTCCGAGAGTGTGCCTCGGATGCCGAGTGGTTTGAGGTGTCTCGGTCAAGTAGATTCGACCGACCGTATCGCGCCATTTGCCAGTGTTGATGGTAACGATCTGAGCGTGACGTTGCAACGAATATGAAGAACACCGGAAACAGCTTTCGCCCCAGGATCGCTGATTGACGAAGCAAAAACAGGATATGTTTCAGCTAAAATCCGAAGGTCCGAGGACTCGATGGTCCAGAATCCTGCCCATGTGTGTGTTGTCAATTGATTCGCAGTTTCGTCTTATCTGCGTCATGAGAACCTTTATGAACTGCATCAATGCTTCGGCGCCCAAATCAGGAGCAAGAGAAACGGTTTGATCACTTGAACCGGGTTCAGGAGACAGCCGGAAGAATTGTTGAATGCTGCGGTATTCCTCCATAGACTTCAAGTAAAGCTGACCGGAGAATAAGTTCAACTCGGTTCGCAGGGATAGCGCCGGTGTCGGAGGGAAGACACCGGGATGCGGAATTGTGTACAGACTGAGATCATCCAGTGGCCTAAATCCCATGTTGGGTCGCGGGGAGTACAGGTGCAAAGAGACGAAGTTCGATCTCTTGATGTTGGGGAAAAGTTCTTGGGCTTCGAACGGGCTGACGATAATCGTGATGTCGACAACGCCGTTTGAGGAATGACGGGTCAGAATCCATTGAACAGATCTCTGGAATAGGTCTGATTTGTATCCTTTGCGTGAAGATTTAATGGTATGGACAAAATCCGATGACGCCAAAAGGCTAGTAGACAATCTGCCAGCGTCAAAATGTCGCGCAGCGGTGGTATTTGACAGCGCCTGAAAGGCCGAGGTGAAGGATTTTGAGTCTTTCGGGAGAACGCCGTGAGTAACAAATCGCCGTATATCTGGATGAAGAACGTGCTCTGCGGGCTCCTCTGATGGTGGCCTTTGAATCTCTCTTTCCTGCTCGATCTCAGGTGAAAGCTCGCGCTCCTGCTCCTCCCGGAAAGTGGCCGAATCCTCTTCGAGACCGTCAAATTCAAGGAGTCGCTCGACAATGACATCGGGGTCTTCTGTGGACGACAGGCTGGAAGTTTCTCCGGTTCTGGGATTCGTGGGCGGCTTCGGCCTGTATCTTTGCTCCAACGTCTGAGCCTCTTCCTCAAGAAACCTCTTCGCAAGATTGGTGTCCAGGTCGGTTGAGCCTCCAATCCGAGCCTCTTCCCACAAGATCCGGTAGTCATTATGTCGTCGTCCCTGGTTCGCCCAGAGCAAGATACCACGACGAATTTCAGTGTAGGTTTCGGAGATCGCCCATTCAAGAATATCCGACACAGTAATCGTGCGTCCATCATCCCCTTGGCGGGAGGTGATCTTCTGCTGGATCTCATCTGGAACGCAGAAGGTGACGGACTGCCCCTTCCCCAGCTTACGCATTCTCATGCACGCTACGTGGGATTGTCAGCAGTGCCATGAAGCATTAGTTCCGGACGACTCACCCTGAACCAATCTATCCTTTGTCAAACTCGCACCGAGAGTCACCGCTGCTCGATAATTTGCTGGCAGCTTCAGGTCCGTTCCTCTAGTGTGGCTTCGTCAAGGAACACAAGACAGACATCAACCTGACCAGCGAATGGTGATGTCTGGAAACTCTCCACCCTTCCGCGTCTGTCCACCACGCAGAGTCGATCGTTCTCGTCGCAAAAGATGACCGCTTGTGTACGCTCTGAATCCTCCGTTATCTCAAGCCATCTCTGGGCGACCCCCAGATTATCGAGCTCGAGGATCTGAGCACCTACGTCCAATATGACCCTTGTAGGTGGCTTCAGGTGCGTCACCATTTCTAGGAGAACCTCTGCATCGGACCGACCAGCCGTCTTCTGCTTTGGCATGAGTGCCACCAGTGTGTCATCCTGTAGAAGGTACTCGAGGACTTGGGCGTTGGTGTGCTGTTGTTCTCCGTCATCCAGTTGAGAAACGGTAAGCGGGAGAAAAGCCCGTGCATCGTTGGTTCCGCTGAACCCTGTCGTCGGCTGAGACTTCTTCTCCTCGCCGATGTCCCAGCCTGATGCCGAAAGTTTGTGTGGAAATTCCTTGAGTTCCTTGGGAAAAACAACGTGAGCTAGGAAGTAGTCAATGGCACCTTTCGCGTACCGAAAGCATGGGAACAATTGCTCGGTACACTGTTCGCGATCATCCAGGTTGATTCCCGACAGTTGGCCGAAAGCATGAGGAAGATGATGGCTGTCCGCTACCCAGACCTGATACTCCATGTCGGCCTGGTCGGACCTCAGGAGATGACGGAAAGTAGTGAGAAGATCTTCGTCCGTCATCCCGCCATAGTAGTAGCTCAACGACGTGAGCATGATGATGATCTCTGGATGGCTGAATTCGGACCGAGCGCTGGGACTATCCTTGGCGCGGTAGGGCACTGCCAGTTGAGTTCTTGGGTTTCTGGTGGGGTCCAGACCGTAGTCAACTTTCCATCGCTTCTGGCAGAACACGAACGCCAGAATCTGTGAAGCTAGTAGACCGCGGAACAAGGAAAGTGTGTTCTTGGTCAAGGGAGACCAGAGGCTGGACTTCTCGACCGCCTCAATCTCCGCCTGCGACAGGCTGGATTTGGTAATGTATTCCAAAACGGCGCTCTGGACCTGTCTCGGTTGAGTTGCCATAGGAAGCCCAGGAGAGCCTTCCTGGCTTAGCTGCCGGGAAACGAGGTCGGCTAACTTGTCTTTTGCGTCATCTCTGAGGATTCGCAGTCTGGGGAAGCATCCCGGCCGTCCTGGAGATAAATCGATTGAACCAGGATAGCTCTTCTCCACCTCCGCAATAGCTCCACGAACGATGCTCAACACGTGATGTATACAGGTCCATCGATCTGGACTGTGTTCGATCGATTGCTGGGTGCCCACGGTGTATACAAGCTCGAACTTTACACTGAAGTTCTCGTCACTTTCATCGACGATGTCGCGTGCTGCTCGGTCCATGAAGTCCTTCAGCTGGATAAGAGGACGGCTGACATCCATCTTGCCACTGATGGCAGTCTCAATGCCCATCAGCTGGAACGACAGGATATGCTCAGGCTGAACGAGCAAGATGCCTCCTGATTCCATACAGTCGATGCAGGTCGACGCTAGCGCTTCAACCTCTGCAAGCCCGACCTTTATGGCGCGAGAAAAAGGGAGATGAAATATCGGACGATTGACCAGTCCTCCGAGCTGAGACTCGAGCATCTGCTGCATCTGCTTGGATTGCGGCTTGGCAACAATCGCCCGCACGATCCTCGAGCCATTTGCGAGGGCCGCTGCGACGATGGGAAGAATGACCGAGGACTTCCCTTCGCCCATGAGCAGCTGCATGGTAGTGTTTTTGCCTGAGGGAGGATCTCGCATGCTCTTGGCAACACTTTCTTGGACCTCGCGCACCATTATGCCATCGTCAATCTCGAGAAGGAGCGTATCAGGATAATCCAGGGGTTTCCAATTGGCGTGTCCTGGGTTACGCAGTTCGCTCTCAAGGGCGGGAGGGTCATCCATGGAAGCAACCATTCTCTCTGCTCGTTGAAGTTGTGTCATAGCTACGCCATAGTCCGCAATACGCTCTCTCCACTCGGTCGGGGTATTTTTGACGTGGTCCTTGTTGAGTCTCTGCAGGATCATCATCGGTGAAGTACGAGGTCGGCAGTAAAGATCGAAAACCTCGATCGCCGTCGACGGGTGTTTACCTTCGAGGCCCAGAAGTGATTTGACAATCGCGTCGTACTGACGATCGACTTCTTCCTTCCACTGTCGAAGATAAGCAACTAGAACCTCTTTCCTCAGAGGTACTGGGCCAGGAGCATTGCTGCTGGTGATGCCCTTTCGTTGTAGTGCCCGGAAGCTCGCATCGAGCTCCTCAACGTAACGCCGTTCATAGGTACCCTGGGCTCTGATCCGTAACACACGTAGCAACTCTGGCATCCGGTACTCATATTTCCGCGATTCCGGCAAGGTCTCTTGGCACAGAATGCGGAGGCCGCGAACTGGAGGTGGTGGCTTGGCACGCCGAAAAATATCGTTAGCGCTAATAAAGTGACGCGCCCTCCAAAGACTCCAGCCTGGGGTTGTCAACAATGGACAGGGGAACTGTGGCGAACGAATTGCGGAGGGGATGTTGGAGGCAACGGTATTGACATATCTCTCAAATAGCAAGTTATCGTACCACGTCCTGAAATGCGTCTTGATGACCGGAAGAATATGGTTGATCCGTATGTAAGTTCGCCAAAGGTTTTGATTCTGGTGGGCCAACGGAATTTCGGGCAGTTTGCATACCCCTTGGGATCGCAGGCAAGATACCAGAGTGTTCACTGCCATTTGAAGTTTTGACTGGAATTGACTCGATCGCCGTTGGTCATAGGCACTTGAGGACTCGTATGAATTCCTGGCTAGATTGGCCTCTGGGCTAATGTTGTATGGAACAGCGCCCGACAGGATGACCTCCTGCAACATCGCGGAGTTGACTTTGGCGCCTTTTGAGAGTTGGAAATTACTGCCAGCGGGGGGCGACAACCGCATTGCTTGCAGAGAGGTACGGAAGGACGCGAGTGTCTGAAGAACTCCTATGTTCGCGCTTGTTGCGAAGGCTAGTGTCGCCAGCCATATCATCAACTTAAACTTGCAAACTCCTGGTATGACATCTCGGTGAAGATCAATCCAGTTCTTGGCGACGAATTCGGTTGATTCCAGCAGCAGACCAGAGTCGTAGGCAATGTCGGTGATGACAGATGTACCACCCCGGTAGGAAACCTCCGAGGTCTGCTTCAAATAGTCCCGAAGATGGCTTCCAAAGCTCGGCGGGAGAGACTGGAACAGCGCAGGTTGGTTGGAGAAGACCATGCGCGCTACAGAGTGAGACTTTGAGCTCGAGGAGGTGACAGATCGATCTCGGGGTTCATAGTCTTCGTCTTTGGTTGTGCAATGTCGTTCCGCCCCAAAGCCAGAGATCCGAAACGTGGATGATCGAATATTGTCCCTATCAAGAAGATGTGCGTCGGCGTGGTCCAAGGCTGGAGGTTTGACATATCGGTCCGGGTATAAGAAGTCTAATCTGGATGCGTGATCGAAAATTGAGCGCACACGGTCAAGGAAGAGGCCGTGCTGTGACAGGAAACTCAGCCCCTGATCCCAGTGTACGGTCTGCATGACACGCTCATGGGCGGGATAGTAGGACCTCCCGGGCGTCAACCGGGCAATGAAAGAGAGAAGCTGCACATTCTCATGGCTTAGACAATCAAACGATTTCGCAGAAGCCGAGCCGAGAAAGGTTAAAGCTTCCTCAGTCCCAGTTTTCCCCGTGAGCGGATCCGGCAGACAGGACGAAGTCAGAGCATGTATATAAGCGAGAAAAAGCTTGCTCTGCAGGCTCCCGTTGCTCACAAATCGGCCAAGCTTCTCGTCAACGTCATAGGTGTGTACTTTACGGTAGGAGTCTTTTGCGATGTGGACTTGAACATGGTCTGCCGTAGCAACGTGTGATACGTTTCCGTCCATGACCAATACCCTGCGGCGCGGGGTAAGACAGGTATCGAGAGGCTGTTCGGTGCGCAAGACCAGCTTATCACGCATCCCTATCAAAGAACCGACTGACTGTAGAGAGTCGATCACCATTGCTTCGATACCATGGCTGATGTCCCTGGTTCCAGCGTGAACTCCAGACCGGTACGGGGAAGATCAATGAAGATTGTATTCGAGTTGCGTTTCATGATATGAATCCAATTCCTGTCTTCAAGTGGCTCGAGTATCCTCGCTAAAAGGAGAGACGATTCTTTGTTGATGCCAATTAGGACGTCCTCGTCTCGGTGAAGGGACCATTGAGGGCCGTTTTGACTACGCTTCAACTTCCAGTTCGACTTCGCATGGTGCCACGGAGTGCGTCTGTCGCAGAACTCGACACAATCCTCATCATGATTGTACCAGTGAACATGTTTCTCTATGAACGAACGCGGGAAGCTCCCTACAAGGTGACGAGATGGAACTAGATCATATTTCGTTTGATTTTGACTCGCGTGCACCAGAAGATCCAGCGTCGATGCAGCAGACGTCCGAGAGCCCCCAAGAGATACGTGAACCTTGTGCCCAGCGTAGCATGCTGTACAGGAGTATTGCATTCCGGGAATGGAACTGAGCATGATATCAAGGGACAGTCGGCCAAAAAGTGTTTGATACGCCGGATGCTTTAGGTACTCCGCCGGAAGATGGTCCAAAGGCACCCCGTCGACAAGGAACTCGCCGGTGACCAGGCTGAAATGAACGGATCGAGAGTTCGGAGAAACGGTGGTGCTCGTGAGCCAGTGGTCGTGGTCGTCTGAAAGTACAGCCCAAAGACCACTTGAGCGATATGCCGGCCACGAAGCGAGAATTGCATGGTCAAGAGCAGCGCCAATGTTGTCCGCCGTCGCCAGGTACCGATAGCAATGATGTAAGGTTCGTTGCCAGCGAGCGTGAAGACGTTCTATCGGGGCGTCAACGGAACTGAGTAGCGACTCCGAATACTCTTGTATATAGATAGCACACCGAAAGTACAAGCAGGCTTCTTCCGTTTGCGACAGAGCGCTTTGCTGGTAGTTGGTGTCCGTGTTGAAGGTGTCGGACGATACTAGAAACGCCTCCAAAGCCCTGCGCTGGAGAGAGATCTTCTCGTCGTCATCAAGGCAGTTGTGAGCTTTCTCCCTTAGAGCCAACGACCATTGAAATGTAATCTTCCTGGCTTCGCGCAAATAGTCAAGACACTGAGTTTCAATTGTGACAGATCGAGTGAGTGTGAGGAGTCGGCAGGCAAGTGAAATCAAGGTGGCGAGTGCTGCCGATGACTGCCAATTCTGCTCGAAGCGTTGTGTTGCATCGGTGATGCCTTCGAGAAGCTTGCTGGCAAATTGCTCATTCTCGCAGATGTCGTGCGCGGACCTCACAGCATGTCCACTACCCGGACCGGCTTGGTAAATGCACTGCCAAATCGTCAACGTGACTTCCCATTTCTTGAAATCCACCATCGGCGAGAACAGCTGAACAAGGATGTTTTGGTACTGAATATTGACACCTAATGGAATAGACGCCACAGCTTTGTACTCCTCTACGGTCATCTCTTTGGGACAGGCACTCTGGGTGGCGATAACCAAGTTCGGTGGAGGTCCGCACGGTTCAGCCGCGGGTCGAAAGAGAAATTTCTGCAGAGACGCTGAACAGAGTGGCAATCTGTATGTACAGCTGTGTGGAATCTTGTCCGTTACCGAGAGGTCTTGGATGAAGCAAGATCTCCTCTTGTCGTGGTACATGAATTGTAGCCCATTGTTGAGAAGCACGTTTGCTTCAGTGGCTGAAGCCACAACGACTGGGTTACGGTGGACGACAACATTGGGCTTCGTTTCCGATAGGAGCTGGACATTTTGCGACAAAACTCTCGCTTGATGGTGTGGCCGGAGTGCATCGTAGTTGCGCAGTGGGTACTGAGACTGCGGCCGTCGGAGGTTGGCATGTTATACCTTGAGAACGTCAAGAAGGACATAAAAACTGGCTTCTCGCCAGTAGCCAAATGATTGCGGAAGTTCAAGTTCGAAGACGACGGACTTCTTTTGGAGATCCTGCCTTGGGAGCGGCCATTCGTGAACATAGATTTGAAGACTTTGGGCCTCTTTCTGGTATCCGCATCTAGTGCAGCATGCGCTGCGCGTCTGGTAGTAGCCGCCACTGTCGTGGTCCAAGTCGTCGACGTAGGTACATTCGCTTTCGCCGTACTTCTTCATAAGAGCTTTGTATCTGTCCTGTACGCGTTTCAGTTCACAGCGTTTGGCTTCTCGTTGCTTGGTTGCGTCGGCTTCAATAAGAAGCAAGAGCTCTTGATGCCGAGTGGACTGTTGGAAGTACCGTAGGGAGAAACTGTCGGATGCACCAAAAGATTTGTAAATGTGGAAAGCTGACAACCGAGAATTGGACCTGCTGGAGCGATCGACCAGATACCGTTCGATTTCAAATATCCGTCTCATCTGTCTTCTCAACGGCAGCAAGAAGTTCTGGAACAAGCCTCGAGGAATTCCAGGGTCGTAATCAGCCAGCAGAGGATGTGCGTGTATTGCTGCTTTGTCGCACGCCACCCAAAGTTCCAGTATGGTAAGCAACATGATGGACGTCGTCTCCGGGTTTCCACAGTACATGCTGCTTGCTGCATTATGATAACTCTCGATAAGATGCCGTAGCTGGAGGCAGGTGTTGAGATAGTCTTCGGCTAGCTGTGAAGACATCCAATGCTCAAGGTGCATTTCCACCCAAGTCTCAAAAGCCACAAGGGTCAGTGCAAGATGATCGTCATCAGACGAATCAATGGATGTCGGTAACGATTGACCTTTATACTTGGTCAGCCTCCATGACGGAATGAAGACACGGCTATTATCCATGACCTGACGCCTTCTGATGGAATCAAGAAAGCCATCGAGACCGGGAAGAGCGATGACGATGTCTTGCGAAAAGTCGATAGTCTTGAGGCGAGAAAAGTGAGTTGTCAGGTCGATTGACGTCTTGTTCCGAATTACCGTCCATCGCTCCCGAAGAAAGCTATTTGCGTAACGCATCTGATTGTGGACATAGTCAAGAGCACTGGCGTGGGTCTCCCGTCCGATCTTGAGAAGCCTCCTGGAACACTTGGCCGTCATTGCGTACAGTATATCTGAGTCCAGGCCAACATCCAGGGCTTTCTGAAGAACATTGGCCATGAGGAAAACCATGAACAGCTTGTAGGTTTTGACGCCGTACTGAGGGGTCCCAGCCAAACGGATGAACGACAACTGGAGGACTACACGAATGAGCATCCACATTGGCGACCTGCGCCAGGGAAGGCAGGCCTGCCGCCACAGAACTTCTTCTCGGGTGTTCTTCCAGATTCTGTCAGACGCTGTGGGCTGACCGACTGCCAGGAGAAATGCGTGCAGTAGCTCCGTGACCATTTTCGGATGAGTCGTATCACGATTCTCGTCCTGGAGTTGCCCGGCCTTCTTGGCCTTGGGCTTGGTCTCGGCGGAGGGCTGCGTACTCATTTTACTCAATGTGGCTGCCAGGGCGGTGATGAACCCGTCCTCCCGAGCGTTCTCGAGATTGATGGAGACGGCAGTCCCAGGAAAAGTACGGCGCAAACGTCCGGTGGTCATGGTGACATCTTTATTGCAGACCGACAGTTCAAAGGCTTCCACCCTGAGCGTTGAATCAACTCGGCTGATCAGGACGCCCGCGTTCTGCTCTCTGATGTGAAGACCGACTGAGCCAGCTGTAATGAAGTTACTACTGAGTGCCATCCCAGCATGAGCAGGGAAGGATTCTTACGCGAATCCAACACGTGGCGCATAATCTCAGCAAGTTTTGCTTCATCAACGGCTGTTCTTCCACCCAAAGGCTTATGAGCGGTGAGCATCTTATGCACCATGTCCGTGACCAAGGCGACAGGTTCCTGCTGAGATTCTGTGACGTGGCTACCAAATTTGCCCAGAGCGTTATGAACGCACCGCAAAAGGGCAATGTCGTAGTCATGAGCGGAGTCATCGGACTGTGGGAGTTGAGAGAGAAGGAAAATGTGACGAGCGAGGTAAAGAGACGTATCCTGGGCGGTGCGGGCCGCCATCTTGAGAGGTGTAGGCTGGTCGGGACTTGCTGTGTAGCAGACAATAATACCGGGTTTGAAGATGAGTGACTGACGAGAACATTAGCTAGAGGCACATTAGCTGAAAGAGGGCTCAGCGCACCAGTGGCTGAGTGTGACTTGAGCAAAAAAGACGATATCGTGGATTGTTTTTTCCTTTTTCTTCGTTAGAGAACTTGACTTGAGAGTATTGCAACTTTTCCAAATAGATGTTCTTGAGCCTGATTTGACGTTGGTAGGAAAACAGGCGACCATAGTCATTGATATATGTGGAGAGACCCAATCAGTATGTGTAAGCTGAAGACGTGTTGAGAAGCGTCAACGAAAGCAGCAGCAGGTAAAGACTTCCCGCGAAACCGTCGAGTGCTGCGGGAGGCCTTCATGCAGGTGCAATCCATGAAAGTGTTGGGAGTACCTACCTCATCAAAGCCAGTGAAAAGTATATCTAGCGAGGCTTCAGCCCAACGGATTTTAAGCCTCTACAATCAGGCAACGTTAGTGTTTGCCATTGCCTTATCTTGCGCGCTCTGCTCCGACACGTATGATCTTGAGGCATCACTACTTGGGTCGTTCCCGTTTGAAGAGCCTCACTGACTGGGTTCTCAGTCAGCTCCAAATCACATGTGTGTGGCAGTTCTCGTTCTGGAATGATACGCACAGGACAGGCTGAATCCACGGGTCTTTGATGCCTCTTTGTGCGATGCTTTCCGTACCTGGCTCTCCGTGGTGTTTAGAGCCGAGGCTTTTCAAATGTCAAACTATGAGTGGGATGAGGAAACCGAACTGTCGTCGGATAGTTTGAGAAACACTAGACTTGTGGCATGATTTCGAAATCAGTGGTGCGCCAAAATCATCGACGTTACGTGGTCTCAGCCGGGAAGGGGGACCGAAGGAACATCTCACTTACGGTACCGAGCCCGTCTCTGCGTCTCGCTGCCCAATCCTCGTGCCCTGCGCCTCTCTGAGCATAATTTCCAACTTGATGGGCAGAACGTTGTTCCACAGCAGGCGCGTACCTTGTGCGTGGCTGTTCCGGGCGATCTCCTTGACCGACCGGGGTTCGGCGCCGCATCGGTGGGCCGTCCGGATGCCGTCCACGTGTCTCGGGTCTACGGCAGCGGCATCGGACCGCCACTAGTTGTTCCGTCCACGGTCTTTCCGTTTCTCTATCGGTGACAGAGATCGTAAGGCACCTAGTCTGCAATTCCATGTATCGCCATCATGACATCGCGAATGGTTTCTTGGGCGCTTGATATGACCTCGACCGGTGGTTTGTGATAGATTGTGCTGTCCAAGACGCTAAGTGATGGGCGGATCGCGGGGCGGGGAGGGAACTCGCCTCCCGCGGACTTTCGCCGCACCTCCCGGCAACGCGATTTTTCTGCTTTTTGCAGAATGCGTTCGTCAGTGGATGTTCGGAAAGTGGTGACAAGCTTCAGGTATTGAGCAATACCCACAGGTCTTGCAAATCATAACTCCGCTATCGATTCGCGCGGCGTGAGCGCTGGAATGGAGTGGGACGGTGATGCAGAGCTTTCGACGTGCGAAGATGAAAGTATCCAGTGACTGCCCAACGGCGTGCGCAAAAAGACCAGGAAAAAAGGCGGGATTACAATGAAAAAGTCACCGCGGTAGAAAGGGCAAGCGTCGATAATCAGACGTCCGATGCGCCATGTTCTCTCAGCCGCGGCGTTGCTGAATTGCGGAAAGCTGATCTGCACTGCGCCGCGGCACCGCGTGACGACGTCGGATGCACATCCCTTCTGCACCGTCGCCAGCGGCCTTTGCAGGGAACAGGCATCGCTAGCTATGGCTCTGTGAAGCGGATGAACCGCCAGCGGATGAACCGCCAGGAAGTGTAGCATGGTAAGCCGCCGATTCCCCGAAGCTTCCCCGTACTTCAACCGACGCAAAGCCCTCCAGGCATCGCCCGCCTGCTTTCACTCACGCACTGAAGGTGCCTAACCCCTTTCAGCTTGCCCCGCCAATCCAAGCGAGTGGAGAGGCAGGCGGCTTGGCTGCGCACGACACCCGGCAGCGTCCGAAGCGCTGCAATCTGCTGCGATTCCCGTTAACGGTTAGCGGCAATGGTCACGTTTTCATCGCAGCGGATTGTGGCTCTAGTACCCACTGTATGAGCAGCGAAGCGAAGCGCGATTACTGTCGCGTCCGGGCGCACAAGTGGGATGTTAGCACAACCCCATGGACTGCCGAGCAGCTACAAAGCTCAGGTGAGCCACACGGTGCAGACGGTAACTCATCCCACCATGCACATATTCCAATAAGGGCCAGCCCACAGTCGGAAGCTCGTCGGGAGTATAACACTGTGGGTATCCAAAGACAATAATCAGACACACGCGACGATGGACATGCACTGGGGCCAACGCTTCATGTCAGAATCGACACTGTCTTGTCGCGCAGCGCTGGTGGTGCCGTGTCAGGCTGGCAATTTCCCGGTGGTCGCTGAGGTCATCTGGATACTACCCCGGGGCGAGGAAAATTCACCAGTGGTTGGGCCGTGCCGAGCTCACGGAACCGGAGTCGTTCGAGAGTCTTACTCATGAATGGCATCCACGCAAGCGCCTGAAGTTCGTCAAGCCGGATGAGCGCTCCCCTTCCAGACATTCTCAGCTGTGGGAGCACATCTGCCGTTTGTCGCGCTGTTCGTACATGTCGAGTTGCGTAGTGAAGCAAAGGGTAAGAGGAATTGAGAGCGACTAGAGTGCTGGGTCATGCTGTAATAGGCCCATAAGATTCTCAGGATGCTCTGCAGGCAAGTGTACTGCGTTTCCTACGTTCGTCGGCTGCGACCCCTTTTTCCGGCCCAAGAAAAGTGCCTCCCGACGACGTCTTGTTTGTCATGATCGCTCTGCCACACTTTGAAGCACCGGCGACAAGGCGTCGTTTGCTGCTTTATTGGCCTGGCCATCGTCTTCCTGTTGCAGGTTGTCCACCAACCCCCAAGTGCACCGAACCATCTCGCTCGTTTGTTTACCGGATGGCTGCGTCGGCCTATGTTCGGCATAACCACCTGTGTTCTGCAGTCTCCCTTCCAGCACACGGATTTCGTTCCCAGTTCGTATCCCCAAGAAGTTTGTCGACAGCTCTTTCCAGATTTTTGCAGCGCTCGAGGGCAGATGCGATTTCCTCGTCCGAATTTGCGGACAGTAAGGCACATTTGAAGGCATCGAACCGCTCCTTTAGTTGGTTGGCTCTGGTGAAGCCATTACGAGTGGCATAAAATTGAGCACCATCGGGACGAGTTTCGCGAGATGCGGCCGGTGCACCTTGCATGATGCGAGACGAGGTGTAGGGTTGTAGGGAAAATACCACGTACCCTGTGTGGGCTGGCTTTGTGTGTTAAATACCAACCAGAGCGCCTGAAGTCGGGAGCCAAAGGGGGATTAAAGACCGAAGTGTGAAGAGCAAACCGAATGCGGCAGGACATGACCAACCTTACCCCGCGATCTGCCCCGCCTTTCTCTTATGTTTCGTCATTGTTGACCTTGCGCAAATTTAGGGTACGGTGACCCGTGACATTGAATGACAAAATCAAAGGATGCTTAATACAAAATATTTACAAGCGCGCTTGGGACCATATTGTCAAAGAAGATATAGTTCGGTCTTGTTTGCCGTATGATATAGATGACCCAACATGCAACTCAGAGACTGACCCCAGATGCGATTTCCACTGCCTTCAAGCATATTGAGCTTGTGCCCGTATCCTGCATGCTCCACGACTCCGCCACACGAACTTCATCACACCTCAAACATGAGCCTCCAGAGACAGAGAGCTGTGGCCTCCCAGGGAATCCATATCAGTTGCTGACCGGTAAGAGCTAGCTCGAGCAGCTCCATGAACCAGATGTTCACTTCAGTTTACAACAAATAATGTCTTCGTTTGCTACCATGACCAAGCTGCTTGCACTTGAAGTTCCCTGCCCGACACGCCCAGGCAGCGAATCGCCCCAACTCCCTCGGCGCCAGAAACGAGACATCAACTGTCTGATGCCATCCCAAGGACCTCAGCCTTGAACATGGGCCAATACGTGTCTTCCGCCCACCGAGTAAGATGGTTGAGTGCAAGAAGCGTAGTAATGATCCCAAACTCGGTTGACGTGTTCCCGAACTCGACCCCGCTGTAAAAAATGGACTTTTCACCTGCCATCACGCTAGCAACGAAAGTCCACCTATGGCCTATGATAATGACGCCGGGTAAGAACTGGATCGCCGGCATTTTGTGGCGGCGATGCCGCAGGCCCCTCCATTGCGACGTGTGCCATGAACCCATCTGCATCATCGCCTTCTCCTCATCCTCCCCGGGACGCTTAGTCTCGAATGACACGACGATAGGGCTCTTGCACAGAATTCCGTGTTCCGTGTGATTGATGGACACATCCGGGCGATTTTCACGGACCGCATTAATCCGGTTGGCCTCGGGACTTCCTTCCGGGGGACGGATAACCATGCAGAAGTCAACCACGTTGGATGTCAACGATTTGGCCTTGTAAGCCGTGGTGACCTTTGCACCAGGACAATACGTGTAATCAACAAGGCCATGCTGGCGGTTCGGTCGCAACGCCCACTCCATCATTGGAAGGTGCAGCTCCGTGTTCCAGCTCGGTTCGCCGTGGAAGTTTAGTTCGCAGTCTTCACCCTGATCTCGCAGCCAATTGACGAGATCTCGGGGTGGAAATCGGAGGCCAGGTGACATGGGACGGCCCTCGGAAAAGAAGGCGTGGTCTGGTATTTCAAAATTCTCGTACTAGCATTTGAGGAGCAAAGAGTTAGTCTACGCAAGAGTCTCCAGGGGCAAGAGACGGGATGAGGAACGGCGCGCCCGTAGGCAAGTACTTACCTCGGTACGCATATGATGCGCCAGTATCGCAGAACCATGTTTTATGCTCTTCAGCTCTTCAACGAGTTTGTTAAGCGACGAGGGTAACTCGGCACGGCGCTTGGTCGCGAACTTGCGATGAACAAAGCCATCGGCCTCGAGGGCAAGTCTCTTGAGCTGTTTCGTAGGTGAGGACGTCCGCGACTGCGATGACGAAACGCTTTCCGCCGATGAAAGACTGGGCGTCGCCGTCCCTGAGCTCTGTTGATAGTTAAGCTCTGATGCTCGCGGTGTCGCTTGAATATCGTGGGTGTTTAGGGGATTGTTCGTGCTTCTTTCGTAGTTGCTGTCCTCGTCGTCCTGTTGGATGTCGTCATGCTTTCGTTTTGTTCTCGCCTGCGTGGAATCCATGAGATGATTCGCGGAACGTGGTGAGTGCGACGAGGGGGGCGATAATGGGAGCCTCGCCTCGTTGCTGGGATCGATACGGCGACGTTTTCGCCGGTGTCTGAGCGGCGGTTGATCGTCGTGTCGTTCGGCAATTGGCACGGTGGCCAACCAAGCATAAATCGCAGTGCAGATGTCCAGCGAATCTGACATTGAGGCCGCAGTCCCGCGCCGATGATGAAAACGAGTACTCGTGGTCACAGGCGCGGTGGACAAAATGAGTATGAGCGGGTTGAGGTGCTGCTAGGTTATTTTGCAATGCGATTTCATAGCGTTGGCTAGGCTACGACCAATTAAATGCCCGAACATTGTCGCTGACTCAGCCGGTCGCAGCGGCGGTCTCGGCCCTCCGACGCTGCGACCCCACATGGTCAGCGGAAGTCGGCTCTTGCCTCGGACCCGACGCCCGGACCCCGACCCAATCCCCAGCTTTACGTAGAGTTGGCTAGGCGTGCCCTCCATCTGAAACTTTTCTCACTTCGTCCAACGTTCATCTCCTCGTCACCAGGACAGACCCTCGCTCATCACGCTGATACGCTGATTGACAACCGCGATGAGCATTGAGTCGTCAATCACAACTCACTGCCAGCCTCATCCCACTTCGAGAAGAGAACGGATGATCTAGGAAAATAATCTGATCCATCTCCTCGAAGCATGTTTGACACTTTGCGCTGGCCAATAAGCTCAACAAAAATCCTCCTCCCGCATGAAGCTGCCGGCATACAGGACACGTCCCTCCGCTGAATTCAAGACACCGATTGATGCTCGTAGCGGAATACATGTCCGCACCCCGGCCGCTTATTGTGGCTGGTTAATCCAACGGCCTCCGGAAACGCGGGACTGCCAGGTTTGATTCGCAAACCGTCGAGGCTTGTAAGCATATGCCGCAGCGTCAGCCGCTCCTGCTGCTAGCGGTTACTATTTTCGACCGGTGAGGCAGCATCAAGGCAGAGTTATTGGCTGTGATCGTGATGTATGCGCATCCCACTACTCAGCGCCAGTGTCTGGGTTCAGGATATGGCAGGTACGCCGCCGGCACCAGTCAGTTGCAGCTGCATCTGCGTCTTTTGGGATACGCCAGCCATGGCTCAGTGCAGCTCCACTAGAGGAATTACCGTTGGTATTCACTACGATCAAAACGACGTGCATACTGACGAAGGCAAATAGCGCATGGTCGGCCTCCTGCAGCAGAAAAAGAACTGACGTATCCTCCCCCGCACACGAAGAATAAGACTACTGTCGGGCGCGGGGTTTCCAACGTATTTGGAGCCCATATGAGAAATACCCCATACTCTTTGCTCTTTCCCTGCGCTCTCTCCGTTCTGGTAGGACCTTACCTTCATATCTCCTGCCCTATTCTTCAGAGCTTGCAAGGCAGCCCTTTTTCAAGACTGATCCGTCAACGACGAAGCTCCACAGGATTCCACCACTTCTGTGGTCATGGATGTCATGGATACCAAAGATGTTTCCAATGTCAATGCGATCACAGCACTTTTCCGAAGGCTTCAACAGGCTGCGGAGCGAGCTGATTCCCGCAAGGGGGAGACCCCTACCGACCATCAAGGTCACCACCGATGGCAAGTACAGCCTGCGGGTGGATCATGTCAGCGATATTCTTCTACTTTCAGTGAATGATGAGCGGATCCCGAAGAGATGGGGAATACCCAAAAAGACTGACGGGAACTCCGAAGAGACTCGACTTCAGGGGAACGCGGCAGTCAAACAGCAGGATTGGGGACGAGCTGAGCGTTTGTAAGTGCACCAAGGCCACTGTAAACAGCTTCTGACGATTGATGAGGTATTCCGATGCTCTCTCGTTCGCCACGACCGTCGCGCAGGAACAAGCCGCACTGCTTAATCGCTCACTGGCCAACCTGAGACTTGGACGCCCCGAAAAGGCGCTGGTCGACGCCCTCAGAGCCCGACATGGCAACGAATCGACCGAGAAAGGCTTGTTCCGAGAGGCCAAGGCGCTCTACGGAATGGAGCAATTCAACCTGTGTTTGGAGAAGTTGCAGCAAGTGGTTGACCTGAACCCCAACAACCAAGACGCAAAAACGGAAGTTGAAAAGGCGACCCGTCGGATTCGCGAGCAACAGACTGGGGAATATAAATGGAAGCAGATGCAGGAGCAGGCCAGGGCTACTCCACCGCTGATCGACTGCGCGACCTTCTCCACTCCAGTGGAGGTGCGACCCTCGCCAGGACGCGGAAACGGGCTCTTCACGACCAAGGCTGTACAGGCCGGAGATCTTCTGCTTTGTGAGAAGGCCTTTGCATACAGCTACGCCGCTGAAGACGACGCTGTCGGTCGCCAAAATGTCAAGATATTGATGAACTTGGGTACCAAGAGAATGGCTATGGGCGGACAAGCCAATCTCGTTACCACGATCGTCCAAAAGCTGCACCACAACCCCCAGATGGCTTCGCGCTTCGTGGAGCTTCACCGCGGAGACTACTGTGTTGCCGAGCCTTCTCCGGCAGAAGAGCCACCGGTCGATACGTGAGTCAATGATTTCGTGCTGCTGTTGCCTGTCCCCTGTCCCCGCGCTTACCCTCTCAGGTTTCTCGTTGAGAGGATCGTCAGCCTGAACTGCTTCGGCGCACCAAGATCAAGCCGTCAAAATATGGAAAATCCCCAGAAACAGGCAGCCACCGCGTACACTACTTGCGGCGCCTGGACCATTGCGTCCCACATTAATCATTGCTGTGTCAGCAATTGTCGTCGCTCTTTCATTGGCGACATGATGATTGTGCGAGCCACCAAAGACATCGACGCCGACGCAGAGTTGCTGATCCGTTACCAGCAACCCAAGCCTGGCGACGATTATCAAGCAGCGCAGAAATGTCTAGAGAACTGGGGCTTCACCTGCCAGTGCAGACCGTGTGAGGACAAGAAGTCAACCTCGGCGCAGACGTGGCAGAGACGCCAAGCGCTCCTTCGGAACCTGGTACGGATTATGGAGGCTTGCGAGACGCCAGCCCAAGAGTCTCAGGCTGAGCGGCTCCTCAAGCAGCTGGATCAGTATTACCCGGAGAGAGAAGGGGCGTTGCGCCTAGAACTGTGGGAGTCATATCTCGCGCTTGGACAGAAGCGATTGCACAGAGGTAAGGCTGTCGACGCTTTCGAGCTGACGGTGAAGGGCCTCGAGGCTCTGGGTTTCGTGTTTGTGGCCTCTCCTCTCAAAAGGGTACGCGGCAGGCTGGAATTCGAGATCAAGGAATGGGGCCAAATCAACGACGACGTATTTTTTGCTTTTCGTACGTTGCTCCATGCGGCTCAGGTTATTGCGCCCCAATTGTGCGAGGTGCTGAAGGGTCATTCACGGATCGTCTATGCCGTATGTGTTGGGGAGCAGGAGACAGCCGTTGATTTGTAAGAGGAGTTACGGTAACTTGACCCTGATTTCATGTGTGCACAGCCGAATCCTCGAGAGCATGCATGAGGAGAAAGTTGATTCCTTCTTGGTTGTTGATACTCGGAGGCCCTCTGCCCATTATTGGATGAACCCTTCTCAATAGATGATGGTCCATTTGAACGTTGGCTCCATTAGATCCTCGGCGGTTATAAGAGCCAGTCCCTGACAGTGTTTCATCAAGTGCTAATTTGATCGACCGCTGTTACTGCGTACTGCGTCCCACCCTCTGAACAGTTGCTTCGGCCCGTGGCTGAGCAATGTCCGCAGCTCCCACGGCCATTCGCGCTCCAGTATGCAAACATGCCGAGCAGTGGCGTTTCGCTGGACTTGTACTGCAGACGGCGTATCACTGTAAGTCATGATGGAGGCGTATAGAGCCTGTTGAGCATTCGGTCGACGTGACACTACGCAAGACTCAAGCCAGTCTGTAGGGCACGCCGACAGTATCACACCTTTTAATACATTGCAGTTGCTGGGTCTCGCCACATTGCGCCGATCCGCGCTGTTTGAGACAGATTGACAGCACGTGGCAATGTCGGGAGGCCGGCCCCTCAGTTACATAATGGCCCGGCACATTTTCATCGAAGGTTTGGTGCACGGGACATGTTGTAGGTGGCTGCAGCGCAGTCTCTCGGCCCTAGCTAGTGGAGGCAGCAGACGTAGTCAGTAGTCGTATGTCGGTCCAGAACACGAGGGTAGTCGGGACCGACCTGGTTCACGGGGGTGACAGCAGGCTAGTGGCTACCGAGCAGGAGTCGAACCAAGATTACTGGCCCTAGGGACCGGGCCGTGCCGGCCCCTGTCCCATGTATACTGGCGCAGGTAGCCCTTGGAGCTTTCGTGGGGAAGCCGTTATCATTCGGCGGCTTTGTTAATGTATGGTACTGATGCAATCGACTAGAGTTCGTTAGGCCCAGTCAGTTAGTGACACCAACACTCTCGGTGCCTTCATCTGTTGCGTTTTACGCGGCACCCACCCTACCTGCTTAAGCGCAGTTGGGACAGGAAGCATGTATGCTTCGAAATCGTCTTGGGGTATCGGCGCGAGCTGCGCGCGCCTCGCGCTACCTCTTTTCGCAACGGCCATGGCTCCTTCTGACAAGCCCGCATACACGCGCCCCTCGCCAGGCACGGGCTTCACTCCCAGTTTGCCCCCAGTTTACCATCGGAGTAGTCTTCATGCCGTTCGTCATTTCCACCGTCCATTGTGTAGTATATCCTCGAATTGTAGCGTTATCTATTGTCCTCAAACAGCAGGGATGCTGAATCCATCGTCGCCTCGCAAATGACGAACCAGTCACAGAATGTCACGGCTCCGGACACCGCACCACATTCGTCTCCCTTCCTCCGCTGGTAGTCCTCGCAGTGAGGTAGGGTAACAGGCCTACATTAAACCATGATGACCCTCATAGAGAAGATCGCGCCTCGAGCAGACTGTTTGCTGAATGTAGCATGCTGCTAGCTAGTTCCCAATTTCTCGCTACTCGCCAACCATTCTGTCATAAAACGACTTTCCGAGGATGATCTCAGGTCTGCAATGCTCTAGCACGAGGCATTGCAAGTCAGTGTGCGGCCGGACGTTAGCCTGTGTCCTAGTGCCGTTTCAGCTCAAGGATACCTTCCCTATGGTTTGAATTGCCTTTCCACTTTCAAACGTAGCCCATACGGTATCGTCGTCATTGTGCCTCTCAACTACCAGCCCCAGCCTACTTGCTGCACCGATAGACATGATGCTTGTTTCTAAACCTCTCATCACTGTCGCCGTTGCTGATATAACAGTCCCATCAGCGGACGTGACGTATCCAGTCGTAGCTTGAGTCGTTGTACTGGGAAAACCTTGAGCCTTGGGCTGTGAAATTGCGTCCGGTGTTGTGACATGGCCGTCTCACGGCCATCGCGAATCGTTCGAATTACTGGGGGCCGAGCTTCTGCCTCGCTGATCGACTGGCACCACAATGAGCACACCGTGTTCGGAAGAAATTGAAATATCCATCTTTGATTGCATACCGTCATTGTCTCCAACGAAGATTCAGATGATGATGGTGATGATGGAGAGCGTTGTCGAGGCAGAAATCCAGTCTCCGCTACGCTATGTCCCAGCCGAATGAGAGCATCAATTCCTGACTCCTGAGCGAATATGGAGGACGCTGCCATGGACCCTCTTTGGACGCGCTGGTCGGCCTTTCCCAACCGGCTCTCGAGTAGCGCGATGATCCGGACCTGATTCTTGATGACTTTCCTCAAGAAATCCCTGTGAGGCATTGCGTCAGTCCCCAAGCACGCGGGTGAGGCTGCATGGTGCTCACATGTCTTTCTGCAATCTCGTATTCTCCCATCTTGCTTCGTGAACATGACCATCAGTCGTGGAAGTAGAGGCTTCTAACTGAATCGCAGACACCAGCAACTGCAAGCATGTCTGAACGAGTTCCATCTGTGGAAACGGCATCAGGAATGACTCTCTATGCCGAAGCCACTTGAAAAATCTGACGACCGTGAGTGAGCTCTTCGTAACATCAACTAGGCGATCGATAGCTGCGGAAAGATCGCACTGGATGAACGTTGCCTCTACCTCTATCCCCTCCAGCACACGACTTTTCAACGTATAATCAAGCGTTGGAGAACGACAACATTTCTCACCATGGCGCCTGAGTGAGAGCTGAGCCGTTCCAATGGAGTTCCAGAACATATCATTCTGATTTGCCAGCCGTTCCAGCTGCTCGGTCGGGACTCCAGCACATTTTGAAAACTTATAAAGCTTGCGTGAGAACTTTTTCCCATACCCGACTAGCTGACAGATGGCAATGCAACTGCCGAGTATCCCGATGACCTCGGCCATCCTGGTTCAATACAGAGGCCGGTGGATTTTGGAGGAAGCAAGGTGTGTGTTCCGTTCTGGACTGCTCTGTCTCTTGGTAGACGTACGCGGTGTCCCAAGTATTCATGGTCTCATGCCAGTGATGCGCAAGTAAGGCGTACGTCCCGTGACGAGTCTTTTTAGCTCCAGAGCAGGCCTTGCAGGATGAACCTGAACAAAAGTACAGTGAGAACCGGGGCTGCATTACGCCGCGTGTGCAAGCGATGTGAGGCGCACCGAACCGATACACAAGGCGGACAAGCAACGAATCAATCGCAGCGGCGATCCGATCAGCCTTCCTCCACATGCCGTCGTTTTCATTTCATCATTAAATACCTAAAGCCTGATTCGGTGACCTTGCGCTTCCTGTTGTATGTGGCATAGTAAAGCACTCTTCTGTTTGCAACAGTACACAGTCGCAGCACTCCCGCGCTGCATGTCTGCAAAGCGCATCAACCTCCAAACCCGACACAATGAGTTTGATGACCTGCTTAAAGGCGGAGCAGTCCAAGTTTGCTGAGCGTGAAACCTTTTTTGACTTGGTTCAGCCCTGTCTCGAGGTGACGGAGACATATGCCCGAAAGCTCGCAATTGCCTGAGCCCGATCTATGACTGGCGAATGTATCCCACCGAGGCGTTTGGAAATCCGTGACCGCTTTCTCAAGCGCGTTGATTCCACAGCCTAAGAACGGTGCGCAGGGGACTGGGTCCGTGAGGTTGTGCTTTGCCTTGTTCTTCGCCAGTGCGCCAAAGAGGGCGGAAGAACATTCGAAGTCACATCCAGTGTCCCCACGACATAGAGAGGAGCTCAGCGCGTCCAGTGTTCTCAAAATACCTGCTACGCCATCCTGCCTTCGAAAGTCGATACGATCTGCCAAAATGAGAGAGCGCACGCACAGCTGACATTGGGCGTACAAACTTATCAATCTTTCTGGAATGGATAGTCCCAAAGTCGGGAGCGGACCTTTGCTCTCTGTGACAGCTGTCTTGGTGATGGCCTGGAAGATGTCATCTCGACGAAAAACGACTGACACGAACAACCAGAGTACCAGCTCGCGGTTACACTGCGACGGCAGTTGTTCCTGGAGGCTGTCGATCCAAAGGGTCGCGAAGAATTTGACGGTGTCGTGGCATTTGTAGTAATCAACGAGTACAGCGATCTTGGCGAGCTGTTCCAAGTCGACACTGCGGGGGATGTTTTTCGTTCTGGCATGGAAAATCTGCATCAGAATGAGGAGAGCGTCGGCGTCCCAGTCCGCTGCCTGTAAATGCCGACGGCCATCCTCGGAATGCACCAAAGTCTTTGCCCACAGCTCGCTGAGTGCCTTTTTGAAGTAGCGTGATGAAAGACTGAGATGTCGCGATGAAACGACGAATTTGACGGTCGGGGCTGTAGAGACTGGTTCGTCAGTCTGGATCTGCTCGCAGGTTAAGGCCGGAGAGCGTGTTTCGGCTTCTGATATTTGCGCGCTTTCCAAACCGTTCCCAAAGACAGACGAGTCGGCTGCGACCGGCGTTCGGTTGACTTCGACTCCCACGAGCGGGGTCTCATTTGTTTCAGGCCCGTTGATGGTCGCAATTGTCGCGTGCTCCGACGCTTTCTGCTTCTTTTTCTTCTTCTTATCTTTCTTGCTCTTCGTGCCCATCTGTTCCATTGCGTCTGTTTTCAAAATCGAAACCGACTCCCACGAGACCAGCATGCCTCTTGTGGACCCGCTGCCGAGGTATTTTTCAACATGCGTCCGATTATCGGGCTCGCTGTACCTAGCAGTTAGCTCTGACCTCCGGCCTCGGTCTCGGTGCACGGATTAGGCGAACCACAAGTCTAGTCCCTGAAGCCCAGCGTCCGGGCAATCATCCCATGGGGCAAACGCCTCGTTCGGATTCTCTAGGACGAGCAGCACGTCTCCGTCAGGATCAAAGCACGTGGTGACGCTCCCCAGAGCCACGTTGTGCATGAACGGTGTTGCTGAGCGCGGTGCGGAAAGGCGTCGTCATGGTGTATGCCAGGCACAATGTGGCGTTGCAAACGACCGTGCGTCGAGTCTGGTGGATGGCTGGAAGGTCTCTTAAGCTGTCACTGGCCTCTGTGGGAGCCCTGTCCGCCCCCGCCCTACAGTATGAGCAGACTGAGTGACATGTATTGATACGTGAACCCACCCACCACCCTCAACCCCCACTCCACCGCATCGTACGCGGGCGCTAATACCCAAGTTCCTTTAGGAAACGGCGGTGCTCGACGGCAAACGGCCCCTCTTGTGCGATGGAACCTGGCAATGCCTGCAGCACGCAGCGCTCAGACCTGTGCTCTATCTTGACGGATAGGTACCGCCGGGGTCCACAAGGCGGCACATGGCCCGATGAGCTAGCAAGAGCCAGGGACATCGGTTAGGCAAACCTGCACGCCCATGAAGCCGCAGTTGTATTCAGGCTGGCCACGTCTGAAAAGTTCGGCACGCTCAAGGCGCCCGCTGCCAGCGCCATTCGCCCAGACCCCGCACGGACAGCCTGAAAAGCTCCGCTGCACTCCCCGTTCGGGAGCCCGTAGTTGGATTCGTCTTCAAGTCTATTTCGCCGCGTCGAGACGGGGCAGGATGCTCGGAAGCGCGGCTAAAGTTGGCTGCCCTTTACAACCGTAAGAAGACCGGTGCTTTTCCATTCAACGCGCCACGTGGTCGCCGAAAGTTCGTGGAGGAAGAACGCCATACAGTAGCGCGAGAGCGACAGATCCACCTCCTGTTCAAGGTGTTATGACTCGTAACCCCCAACAATGAGTCGGCAAATGATGTCCGCTAGATGCGAAGGTGGCGGCCGAGTTGATTGTACGAGGTTGATTTACGAGCAGCCGCTGTAACGCTTCTCTTCGGACGCCGCACTCCGTCTGGGGTCATGGACTTCCTGTGTTTCTTGGCGGGACCGGCGCTGCAATGAGCCGTCGGGTGCCAGCCCTGTGGAGGCGGGTTCGCTCTGGATCTCATGGAGTACACGACCGGTGTGACGGGCGCAACGCGTGATGCTGGCTACAACCGATGGCAAGGCCGAGAGGTGCTGCTCCCACAACCTAAGAACAACAGTACGTTCAAAGTTTGTGCAGAAAGAGGACGCGACATTTGCTCTATTTTGTACATTGCATAATTGGACGATCGTGAGAAAGGGAATGTCGCCAGGCCCTGCGATGATTCCCAGTTCGACCGGCGTCATTGCACAGACTCTGCAGCACGAGGAGGGCCCAATAGTACGTACGGTATCAAACTCCCTCTTTGCCTTACACCTCATCTATCTGAACTTGACCCACAGGCTGGGCTCTTTATCACTGAGCACGCACAGTACCACCACGATTAGCAATGGGAGAATGACTGCTGTTGAAGCCGGTTCTGGGTACTTTCAAGTAGCCCTCAATTACGCGCTGCCTCTCGCATTGTCGTGCCCCATCCCGACCCCACATTTTGCTTGCAAACAAGTCGCCACAGCCATTACCAGAGGTTTACAGGGGTCCATCACAGCAACTTTCAGCTTCTCAAACATTGTTATTGTTTGCAAAAGAGGAAGTGACATGTGTACATTACTGTACCGTTGAGCCAGCGGGCTAAAAGGCACAATGTTCGGTCAGAAGACCGAACCCCAAGCTACTACATGACCGACCCGTGACAAAGATCGTACATTTGTTCCTGCCTGCGTCTGATCCTGCTGTCCAGAAGCAGACTCTTCTCGGTGCTCCAATGGTGTGTGTACAGTACGCAAGGTTTTGCGCAAGTAAGCCAGGAGCTCGCGACACGCACGAGTTGACGTGCCTACGGGAGGTTCCGAGGACGATTCTTGGGCTTACTCTGAGCTCGACATCTAGGCGGCTTGAGGACGCGCTTATCCGAGACCGTCCGTTGTAATCCGGATGGATTTCGGGATGAAGGGACGAGAGCGCCCGGACCCCATCCCGCCTGTGGAGTGCCGTCGTTCCGCTGAACCAACCGGCGCTCGCCAATTCCGCCGCGGCCGTTGACGCGACATAGTCCAGAATCCCGGGGTGACCTTCGGGGATGCGGCGCACTAGCTATCGCGTGATAGGGTTTCAGCACTACCTAGAAGAGATGTTTGTACGAACAATCCAAGTGCTCGTCTTAGAGGGTCATGATGTATGTACAGTACAAAAAGATTGAATAGCAAACAAATACTGTAGAAAACTATGAAAATAAGAAACCCACAAACAGTCATCACTCCCTAATCAAGTAGGAATTCTCGAGCCGGCCCACGTGAAACCGACATTCACAGACACCAGACCTTCCAGCATTGGTTCGTTGCGCTGACGAGGACGCCAGACCTGTCTTGTCTGCAAGCCGTGTTGGGCTCTACTGACGATGCTCTGTCCTAACCTCGGAAATGCCGTCTTCCCGGCACTCCGTTACTGGCCTAGGCACGCCGAAGCAAGCCCGGTCATGTTAGCTGGGACTGCTCGGCGGATTATGCTGGCCGTGAGCACCTCCGGCGTGGATCCCCCTTGTTTTTGCCGACCGGTCGTTCACATCGCTTACTCCGTCTATCAGGAGCGGAGCCGGTCAGCAGAGACCCAGTTTTCCTCCAATAATCCAAAGTTTATTCTGTGGACTAGATACGAATACTGCCCATACCACTGATTCCTACCGCCGAAGTGCGATGAGGGCACTGTCTGCATTCATGATTAGCGACATAAGCTGCATTAGCCTGTCCAGACTGTCGGGTCGTCTCTGATTTGTCGAGCATGCTTGGTCCAGTAAGTCTAGACTGCGACGACTGTCTCATCCCCAAGGCGGCCGCCCCTAACCTCATACAGCACACAAATCGTCTACAAGGCCCCACCAGGCACGTTTTCCTCGCGAACCTTTCCCCAGTGACGCGAACCCCACATCCGACCGTATACGCCTCTAGACCGCTTCAGGATCGCATTCAGCCCATGGTAGGTGGAAACCGACGTCGTCGTAATCACAAGCTCGCTATGGAAGTAATGCTCATCGTGACGGCGTCCGGCCCTTTCTCAGACGTGTTGGTGCAGCCTTGGTTATTGCCTCCTCTATGCTCCTGGAGGCACAGCATTGAAGAGGCGGCCCAAATTGGCTGCGACGTTACTCCACTGTTGCGTCTGCTAACGCCGTAGCGCGCGATTGACAAAGCTGTCAGGCGATGCTTCCAACAAACCCAAGAAGAATGATTGATTGGCCCAAGACGAGTGCCGCAAATTGGAAGGGTGGGAAGGCTTTGGCCCGCTGCTCGGCCGATTGGGGTTGTTGCTGTGACATACGTACCGCAGGACGGCCGATCGCCAGAGCTTTCGTTGTGCTATTCTTGGGCTTATGTGTCGATTAGATCACTGTACAAGGCATCATGACAGTTGCGTTTTGACTGTGGTCCGGAAAATCCTTTCTTGCACGAGTAGTTTGCCTGGTTTGTCGAGCGAAGTGTGATAATCAGTGCTGTCCACCAACTGTCATCTTGCATGTTCGAGAAGAATGGGCTGAAGAGTTGGGAACGTCAGCCTCCCAACCGGTAGCCGAAGGTCGATGAGTGTCAGCTGCAGGATCGGGTTCTTGGCTGCGCAACGCTTACACACTGTATGACAACGACGGCGACGACGACGGCGACGAGCCAAAGGAGATTCCCGCCCGCGTCCGGACCACCCAACAAGTCACGGAGCTGGTTCGATACATATGCAACCAACAAGCAAGCAAGGAAAAAAGGGGGCAAACCGACCGACCAACACGCCCGATCCTTAAAAAACCCAGTCACTGCCCCTGCCCTGGCGACTTTTCTCGTCAGAGGTCCCGACAGTCTGGAATCGCAATCAAGTGCAGCAGTCTCGTCGCTGTTGGAGTCTGAGAAAAGAGCGCAACGCAGGTCCCAGATTGGGGAGCTGGCTGAGAAGTCCGTCTATAAAATCAGCGGTGTTCTGCTGGCGAGTTGTTGGACGAGAGCAGCACACCCTCAACGCTGCCGACGATACTCAACCTGTGCCGCGGTTCGCCACAATGAATTCTTCGGTTTCTTCGCTGAAAGAGCTCGACAAGCAATGGGTGTCGAGGAACACGGCCTCGCAGAACGACAACCCTGGACGTCTCACAGCGGATGAGATACGGAGAAGAATGAATCCAGCGAGAGCGGCGCAGAGGGCTACGCAGACTGCTCCGTCATTGACTACGGTCGAGCAGCATAGCAACAAGGAACTGGAAGAGGTGTTCACTCGCGAGGACAAAAAGGTCTTGGGCCTTGTTGCTTACAGTACAGCCCTCGCAAGACAGATGTTGTGGGAAAACAGCAGGGAGCTTTCTGCCAGGATCCCCGTCGCACTGGAAGTCGCCATGCAAGAGGCGGCAAAGGAAGCCTCTGTGGCTTTCCAGGTACAGTTCGCTTCCTCTTTGAAAAACGCCTGGGCGGTAATCGAATCGCAACATGAAAAAGATGTTAAGACGGAGGCGGAAGAGACTCACAGACGGCTCAAAGAAAGCGCGGAGAGTAGCGACGGTGTCCCGGAACAGACGATCCGGAAGTATCTGGAAGGTACGTTCACTCGCCGTATTTCGCGGTATGTGTTGACCAATAGCAGGACTGGCTGAAGACAGCTTTCATAGCCGCAAAAAGTAGCCACACTGTCGCCAACAGACTTGGTCCGCAAAGCAGGGGGAATCTGATGGAGACAACCGCCAAGCGCTCGGCGCACAAGGAGGGCGTTGAAATGTATAAAGGACGCGATTACCATAGTAAAGCCCAATGGTTGGCAACAGAATACCAATATGCCGAGCTTGTTCGCATACGCCGTGTTGGCACACCTCAAGAGAGAGTCGGTTCTTCCGACGTGATAATCCGCGCTGCGGTGGGAGGCCCCCTACGGTGGGCGGTTGGTGACAGCGATTCCGGGTAGCCGGGATATGCCTGGCAGCGCTGCATAGATAACGCTGTGGTTCCGCGCATGGCGAGGCGGGTGCTTCGGGGATGTCAGCCTGCATTCCGTGCTGCACTCATCCCGGTAATGGCTTTCATGCCTGACTGCCAATGGCTACTGCGCTTATCTCGATGCGGGAGGTGGCTCGCACCGTCCCATGTTCAAACATGCTGTGAATGTGTCGACCCCAGACGGCCACGGAAAATGTTGGCGCATAAGTGCGCACGGGTGTACGGATACAGACCCTACATGGAAAGGTGCCTCGGGATCTGTGATAGGGCCTTTCGTGACAGTGGGATTGCTCGTGCGCGCGCTGTCGGGACGGGGAGAGAGGACGAGAAAATTGCGTGCAGCTGCGTACATAGTAGCCTGCCACCGGGACGTATCCGGCCCCCCGGAGATGGTTTTCCCGACGACACCGGCAAGATTCCGGTCAGGCCGGGGCCAGACTTGCATGACTTTTTCTAGCCCTGAGATGGTGCCGTCTGGTGGCCTCACGCGATTGAATGATTGAAGGCAAGATAAAACCAAAGCATAGCACTGTGCGTGGAAAGTGGGTTGTCGCGGGCAACTTTCGCGTTTCCCACTGTGCAGTACATACCAGACGATAGCAAAACACATCATTTGTGTCTTCAAAGACTCGGGCTTGCACAAGCCATCTCCTGCGGATATCTGGATCTATTTAAATCGACGTTGTATTCTTTTTAACAAGTACAGCTATCCGGAAGCCCAAAAGCATCGCTGATCTGTGCTCTCAAATCGGCTGCTTCTGAGGAGGGAAACTTGATGATCAGAAACGACGACGTTCCTCTGGAATTTGGTGTGGCTTGTCGGCGGTACTTCGGGAGCCATCGCTTTCCTTCCGAGCGATACAAGATTGCGTGGAGTGTTGTCAAATCTACCAGCAAGCGCGCCTTAGCCTGGAACAAAAAGCCCGAGATGCCAGGACAAATTTTGACGTCAAGGTACAGACGTCGGTAGACATGACATAGGCGGCAGGACAAGCTGGATGTTGTTACCCTACGTTCTGAGGGAACCATGGTGTCTCAGCTGGTGTTAGCACGTGTCATTCGTGATATGAGCAGCTCCTCCCTTACCGGTCCTATCACGGGAATTCTCCCTCCCATACTCTGATGGCGTAGTCATATCGGGAGGCTTCGGCGAGCCAGAAGAATGATCCGCTATAAGCTGAGGACCCGGCATGAAAGCGATTGGAGCACATCTGGCGCCGGCCGGTCCCGGTCTCAGGCTGGCCTCTGAATAGTGGCCATCGAGCGTGCTGCTGTCGGGAGGAGGCACCGACGCCGACCGTGCTCGGTCACCGGCCTGCACCGGCATATCTCGAGGCTGGTCAAACGGTAGATCTGTGACGCTTTCAAATACTGATGACTTTTGTTGTTGTCTCCGTTTCCGATCACGGTAGCGTTGCTGGCTGGCCCGATTCTGGGCTCTGCGCTTCTCGGTGGTCATAGCCAGCTCAGCCACAAGGACGAGTGGAGTGGACGACCTACCTGGAACTACTCAAAAAGGTGGACGGGCGGCCCGGCGCAACTGAGGTGGCCCGCTGATGGTAAATAGGAAATACGGAGTACATAATGACTCGAAGTGCACCCGCTGAGGTGAATACTGATGGCCGCTCCTCCAGTACCTCCTGGATTGTCTACTAGGCTTGCTTGGTCTGCTTGTTTCTGTACCTTGCTGTATATTAACCCTTGGCTACTCAAGAACCTAGGAGTAAGCCCCCATTAATGTCAGCGTGTCTCCACGCAATGTACCTTTGGCAGAAGTTTTTGACTGGAGAGAACTGGCGAAGCCCACCGAAGCACAGTCGGCCTTTCACATCACCGTACTGTATTGGGCCGTTGTGCTGCGTAATGTACAGTGTACATAACTGCTTCACACATCGCTCCAAGCTTCCTTGTGTGCAACATGCTAGACCACCGAGCGCGTTGTTGCTGACCCTTCTTCTCCTGATGCCTGTCGCTTGCGACTTTGCTGACGTGCTTGCGACCTTGCTGACATGCTTACGACTGGGAGTAAGTCAAAGCACCCACTTTCCGGCCACCCCTGCATTCCGGCCACCCAAAAATGATGCATTCATAACAACCACCACTTTATTAATCAACTATCGACTGGGTATCGCTGCCACTATTATGCAGCTTTCGGCCTCACTAGGGTAATCAGAGGCGCTGGATTCATGTGTATCATCGAGGGCATCGCCAGCCTCAATCTGGGCCTGCCGTACGTCGCCAATGGTCGCGAACTTCGTGTTTGGGTCGATGTGAACAGCCTTCCTCTTCCTAGTGATGCTATTGTTGACTTGGGCCTGGAGGAGCTGTATTTGATGCTGGGCGGTAGCCAACTCCATGGACTGCTCTTGGAAGCCTTTCTTCACCTTTCTAAAGAGCTGGCGTTGTGTGGCGATACTTTGTTCCAGTTGACTATATAGATGTAGTTGGTCGCCAAGGTCCTTCATCTTCCTTGGCGTAGACCACTTAACAGCAGAGGAACCAGATACCCATTCCTCGTTATCCTGGGAATTCTGGGCATCATAAGCACCCTTAGCCTTCTTGTTGAGTGGTGTTGATAGTGCTAGTGATGCTGATGATGCCTTGGGTAGTAGTAGGGAGCTCATAAGTGGCTTTGCAGCAGCAACAGGCCATAACCCAGTGTATTTCCAGCCACTCTTTATATTGCTTTCTGTTAGACCAGCAAGGCGAGCCTTCTGATAGCATGTTATGAAGTTCCTCTTGCCTATGATAGTCGAATCGTTCCACTGGGTGAGGTAACTAAGCTCCTTACGATAGGCTGCCTTGACAGGGCTGAAGACTGACTGATCAAGTGGCTGGAGGACATGGGAGGTATGTGGTGGTAGGAATAATAGATGGATGTTGTTGGTATAGCATTCCCACATAAAATCTGTTGTCGTATGGCTCCCATGCCCATCTAGGATAAGCAGTCTGACCTGGTCAGGTTGAGAGGGCCTAGTCTGAGGGAGGAAGACTCTTTGCAGCCACTCAACAGCAGTATCATCAGTAGTCCATCCATTTTCTGTTGCTGTGAATTCCCATCCATTGTATGGGTCAAGGTCTAGAGGAAACCACTGCTGTTGGACCTTCTTGCCCTTATATATAACCAGTGAATGCAGTGCCTTGCCAACAGCAGAGATACACTCGATGATAGATACCCAGGCTCGTGATCCAGGCTGCTTTTTCCTAACTGACTTCGTGGCAGCCCTTCCCAGCACCAGCCCATTATCCCCCTTGCCCTCAAGGATGCCAGTCTCATCCATGTTATATCGATTAGCTGGTTTGATGGCTGTGATGCGAGGCATCGCGAGATATTTGAACCATTGCCTAATAACCTCAGTAGATGCCCCATTAACACGCCTGGAATCAATAGAGCGACTTCTCTGGACCTTGATAGATGGGTTTCTTCGCAGGAATCCATCCATCCATCGCTTGCCTAGGGGTTGGGTATCCCCCATGGCATGGAGGATGCGCTGGGCGAAGTCCTTCACTTGTTGATGGGTTGGTGGCAGCCCGAGGTCAGCCTGGATTTGCACCCAGCTGGACAGCTTAGCCTCCTGGGTATGGGATAGTCGCTGGAGGTCCTCAAAGGCAGCTGCTCTCTGTTGGGCGCCTTTAGTCCGGTCTTGAAGTGTTGATCGTGGTACTCCCCATCGCCTGGAGGCATTGCGGGCCGATATGCCATTTGCCATATCGGCAAGGGCTTGGTTAATCTCATTTTCGGTATACTGAACCATTAAGTAATCAAAAAGGTATCCTGAAAAAATGATGGAGTTTGGATAAAAACAGAAAATGTTGTAGTAGTTAGAAGTAGGAGGTTATCTAGAAAGTGGGTGGCTGGGCGGCATTTTTTGGGTGGCCGGAATGCAGGGGTGGCCGGAAAGTGGGTGCTTTGACTTATGCCTGCAAGTTCGTCCTACGGTCTGTTCGTCCAGACATGGTTCCGCTATCAACGTTACCAGGATTTTCGGATCTTTGGATGATGGCATATTGTGGTAGAGACACCCTTGTCAGGCTGACATTTCAAACTAGGTGCAGTTCCTGCAGATAGCGATCCAGTTTCCAATCAAAGTGCTGACGCATCAGCCAACAGCGTTCCTACGGGCCTCCGAGGGCTCGTCCCGATGTCCTGAACCTAATCATCCGGCACAGCACGCGGGAGACTATTCCGCTATACATAACCATGCCCCCGATGGATCAGCTTACGCCCGGTGCAAGTTTGATGCCTGAATCCAGCAGTCACGCCAGCCCAACACTTGCTCGGTTCAACCATGGACAAACAATATGGACGGTTACCTCATCGAGCAGTTGTCACTGCTGTGAGCCAAAGCCGGAGGGCTCAGCTCCGGATCAACCAGCGTTGCCACCACGCACGGTGGTCGCAGCCGAAGGTCTTTCAGCCGCGAAGCAACTTGAATTCTTCTCATCGCACGCCGTTGCCGCCAGACTCTTCCAGTCCGAACTCAATTCAACCCTCCTCTACGTTGCTGCAAGGTCAGATTACGTTGCATGACGCACAAGTAACTGATCAGATAGGGCTCGGCAATGGTGAGAAAACATCGATCGGGTTTCTATTGAATCCGGCGGATGCAGCCAACCGGCGGGAGGCGCCACCCACGTTGAAGCCGCACGTCGGCTCGCTGGTGCCTCCTTGTGGGGATGCTTCACGACCTGTAGGGGCGAAAGCACCACAACCGCACGGTTAGTCAACTTCGTCAAGGCCCGACATCCGCTAATCGAATCGAGAACAAGACCAACAGACGCTCGTTCCAATGGCGCATCGACACGCAACTTACACCGTCCAGCTGGGCCGCCGGAACACGATCACGAATTCGGGTTCTCCAAACTTCACATTCGACGCGTCGGACAGCCGCACAGACACAATGCGCCTGAAGTTCAGGACCGAGGTACGCGGACTAGTTAGACGGACAGTGCTCGATCAGCTACTCCTCCAGTCGGTGGGAAAGCCATGGAAGATACACTGCGATGAAAGCACGCAGGGGGTTCATGGGTCTGTTCATGTTCCGATCAGGATTATTTTTCCGCATCCACCAGGCAGCAAGCTTGAAGAAATCTTGCGAGATGCACTGGGGTCAAGACTGTTTGCTGGGACGTCTCCGGCGTCTCGATAAACTGACGACGGTTTGAGGTTATTATCTTGGGTACGATGTTACGAGACAAGGCGCGGGATTTGTTATCATGTGGTTCTACGGTACATATCGCGGGTCAAGCCAGCAACGCGTTATTCCCTTGTCACTCCTCGGGCTGCCATCATATGAAGGATCTGACGCACCTTTTCATGCCCTCAAGAAACCTGTGGCCTTTACAATTTTCTGTGTTTTGTACTGCACATACCGATAGAGACCAAGAGACTACCCTGTCAGCGTGAACGCATTTCCATCTGAATCCCGTTGATTTCTTTGGAGAGCAATGTATGCAGTACGTTTCCTGAGTTTGCGCGAGTTGAAGGGTTAGACATCACAGATATGGGCAAGGAAAGCATGCGCTCACTATGAAGACGGGTGTGGCGAACGGAGGTGTTCGGGTTTGTTTCCGCTGAGCCAGCAGGCCAGAAGGCATGATGCCCCTAGCTGCCTCACAACCGACCGTTGGTAGAGGGAGGGCCTGTGCTTGTACATGTATGCGACCCTTATTGTCTACCTTTCGCAGTGTATGCCGTTCCTCTTGCAGTACTCATCCGCGCCATCTGAAGTGACTGCAGAACATCTAGCACACCTTCCGAGGAACAGGAGTGAGGAGATGTTTGATGGCACTTGTTGTTCAAGCGAAGCGTTCAGAAACGTTATCGAGTCAAGCGTTGTCGCGATGTTTCGAAACGCCCTACGTAGCACTAGCACGGCCATTCATAGCGCGACGCCATGGACGCTGAGCCAGACCAACGCCCATCACTGTCGTGAAAGGAAATAGAAACGAGCGACGACCACCAGCGACCGCATACGCTGTGGAAACCTTCCAGAGCTCGACTGGACCTGCATAACCAGGAAGCCAGCGAAGATGCGATCGAACAAGCAGTCGAAACATAGCAAAACCAGTGGAGAGAGGGACGAGTAGCTGCTCTTGACGATGGACACCCAGATGGAGGAACTACCCACGGTGGGCAGCATCGTTTTTGGTGCGTGGAAGAAGACATGCAGAACATGCAAGTCCAGGCGGAGCTTTGCGAAGTCGCGTCGGAGCTGAATACTGCGTACAGTCATAGGGCAGCTGCAAGCGGTGAAATAAAGCGTGGAGGACGAAGGCGCGAAGGCGAAGGCGAACCTCGAAGCATTGGAAAAAGCAGCCGCGACGCGAATTCGCCCGAGTGTACGAACGCACCGCCAGTAAAACAGGTCTCAGTTGATGAGATCAGAGGTGTCACGGGACCAGGCGCGGGACATCGTGCCAGGGGGGGTTGCGAGGGTATCGCAAGTCATGGCGAGCCCCTTTTCTCATAGTGACGCGCCGCTTGCAGTAGCGTGATCTTTCCCTCCTGTTCTTCGCGCTACGTCTGGTATGTATCTAGACCTGATTCTACGAGCATCTAATCTACCTATTGAAGAGCCACGGGAGCTCGAACCCTCACAAGAGGTTCGCAGAGTGTCCACATTGGAGCTATGGTTTATTGAGCACCGATCCTCCATGGATTAGGCACATGGCACGAGGCCAGCCTAGAAGGGCTTGTTGCGGCGTTCGTTAGTACTGTAATACATACAAGAGAAAGAAAGCTTCAGAAAACAAGCAGAATGGGGCGAGAAGGCCTGCTCGAAGGTCGAGGTTCGTCTTGCATCTGCCTTAGTCTTATAGGACTTGGACTTTGGATGCGAGCTCAACACTCAACAGCGGCAATTAGAAGCAGGTCCTGAAGCCAGTTGGCACAATAAGCGAGGCAGGCACCCATAGTATCGCGGGTGCCATAAGTTGCTTACTGCGTGTGTGGAATTGCACCTTGGCTGGAATGATATTTCCCCAACGCCATGAAGCTGCTTACTTGTTTCTGACGCTATTAGCTGTAAATGCTAAGTAGCTGGTTTTTGGCTTGCGTCATGTTGGCTGTGCATGACAAAGTCAGCTGTTCGCAATCTGCTCCATAAGCTATTTCGGGCTGCTATGAACAGCCGTAGCAATATCTCTGTCTAGGTACCCCGCTCCCTCTCATGTACCTAAGCCGACCCAGTGTCGAAGTACCGTGCTGTGCTTAAAGAACATAGAAGCGTACCGGACACCACCCTTTACGATCCTCTGTAGCATGAAGTTCTGGGCTTTTGGGAGAGAGAGGGATACTGTATGAACGAAGGTGGAGGTCGCGTACATAACCATCTAAGCCCTTGATAACTCAGCTGGGGCGTAATAAACTACGTATGTATGTACAGTAACATGAAGTCAATCGATCGACAAAAAGGCTATCAAGCGGTTTCTTGCTTTTCCACGGATGCATGGTAAGCTTGCAGTGGGGACTACTAGCTTAGCATTAGCAACCACCATGCTGACAGAGCAGCCGATTTTGGTTGTGACTACAGACACCACTTGTGAGTGGGGAACTAGGGAGAAAACAAGGAGAAAAACGGCGGGGGGGAAACACCGGGCGGGGGGGAAACACCGCCATCCCCCATCACTTAAAAATGGGGTGGCAGGTTACATAAGAAGGAAAGAAAAAAAAGCGCCCGCGAAGCTCGAGAGTACCTCCTGTGCGCTCCAGCCAACAGTCCTGGTTGTAATCTCCGTTAGCAGGACGACTGTTTTCTGGACGGGGTGTAAGTTGTGATGTCATTGCACAGGGGTTAGGCTTGCCTCCCCATTTTGCAAGCGTGTGCAGACGAACGGGAAGGGCGATGAAAGTATAAGTAGGGAGGCCTATCGCCGCTGGGTCTCAGATGATAACTCGGATCTTTTCCCACGATGCCGGACTTGCCCTAGCGACATTTGGATTTTTTCCAATGGACCAGGGCGGTCTGTTCCATCGATGCCGATGATGCCGGACTTGCCCTCGCGACGGTTGGATTTCTTCCAATGGACCAGGGCGGTCTGTTCCATCGATGCCGGACTTGCCCTCGCGACGGTTGGATCTTTTCCAATGGACCAGGGTGGGTTGTGTTTGTTTGAGCCACTGGACTTCTCCCCAGTGAGACCAGGTTATATACGGTAGCCGCTGACTACGCAGCGAGACTTGGTTTGGGCGGCGAAATTCGGACTCTGCAACCTCCTCGTGGTGCCGCCTGGGAACCTATTCCTTCCAGGAATAGAGCCAGTGCAGAGACGTGACAGAGCATGAGAGTTGGCGTTACGGACAAAGGCATTTTCCATGGTGTTATCCAGATTGCGGCAGCCGGTAGACGGTCCTTATGGCCAGTCGTAGGATTTGAGCCGTCTGCAATACACAATTCTTTTGTTCAAGGGCTGCCACCGATAGTGCAATTTCCATTATGGTTTGAAACGCTGCAAATACTTACGAGACAAGCAGCATCCTATGTTGGTCTTACCATGCATGTGCGTAGTGCTGTAATGAAGACGGCGGGAGTGGCTTAGCGCGGATGGCAGAAGATTCTAACGTGGCACCGAGCTGCGTTCAAGAGACCGGAATCATAAAGAGCTGGCTAGGTTGACGCTAATATTAAATGAGACACCGAAGGTTAGCAGAGGTGTTGAGATATTGTTGAAGACTGTACATACATACAGTACGTATAGACTTTACTTGTCACGGGTCGTTGTGAGGGTTCAAGCTCCCGTGGCTCTTCAATAGGTCAATTAGATGCTCGTAGGATCAGGTCTAGATACAAGACGTAGCGCGAAGAACAGGAGGGAAAGATCGCGCTGCTACCAGGAAAGGGGCTCGCCATGATTCGCGATACCCTCGCGCCCACCCTGGCACGAAGTTCCGTGACAGTCGTTCTAGTAGCTTAGGGTTCGGTTTGTGCCTTTTGGCCCGCTGGCTCTACGGTAGTAAACCCAAGCACTGCCGTTCCGTCACAGTGCTACATCTAGATACAAGACAAGCGCGAAGAACAGGGAGGAAGAACGCGCTGCAGAAGTGCGTTGCGACTAAAAACGTGCTTGCATCATTCGCGATATCGTCGACACCAGCCTGTCACGAGGTCTCGTGCCTGATCCTGTGACATTTCGCCCTTCATGTGCGCCTTCCGAGCGACCGCAATTAACCTCATGCAAGCTGACGAGAAAGAGACTGGGGTTCCCTTGATGCTGGCGACTGCAGACCCGTTTGCTTACAGCTATGCTTACGAGCTATGCTTACGAGCTATGTAGTATCCGGGGTGGGGAACTCAGATAATCTCGGCTTTCGCCGAGGCTCAACATGGGAACATCCGTCGTAAGCCGAACCCATCCCACAGGTTTAAGGCTACAAGGGTGTGTATACGGAATAAGCTGTTAGCTCCCGGCACTACTGCTGAATCTCCACGTGGGGTTGGGATCAACCTGCTTATTGTGGCGTGGTGTGGGAATGCGTATCATCTGAATCAACTTACTATCCAGCCGACCTGGGCATCGGTACTGTAGTTGTTTTTGGTCTGTCGGCCGGCGTTTCTAGCGTAGGTCAGCAAACAACTTTAGCCAGGCAGGACGCCGAAACGCAGAGAGGCCTTTGCGAGAAAGGTGGCGGGTGTGCAGTGTTGGACCAACGTATTGCTGGATGGAGCTTCGTATCTCGTGCTTCTGTCGCTTGTTGCCTCACTTTCCATCGGATCGGTAGAGTTGTCTCTCTATGAACAATGTCGGGCGTTGGATCCAAAAACCACGAGCGAAAGAGACTCAGGGATGAGTGCAGAGAGGCTTTGAAGAGTCATATCTGTAAGTGTATGGTTTGGAGGCCTATGGTGCTTGACTGATGAAACCAAGTCGAGAAGACTGGTCTGGACGTGCAGGCGTCAGAGGTCCGGCTGAAGACGTGTCCTGCGAGACGGGACTATGCATCCTAGCGCTGCGCCCCGCCTTACGTAAGTCGGCCGGCTCGTTTTCTAGCCGATAGAGATAGTTCGTAGCCTGTTACCAATACAAGCCACTTCACGCAGGTTATGAGCCTCCCAATTACCCCGAAACCGTCAATACACGGCTGGGATACTTCCAATTAGCTACTGGAAGATATTCCTAGCCGTGTATCTACTGCAGAAGATGCCAATTGATGGTTACTGAGCTGTGCTGAAGTGCTTCCAAGCAGTGTATCGTGACACGTGTCATCTGCTTGTAAAACATCTCGCGAAAACCTAACGATTGCTTGACTAATTGCCAAAATACTGCTTTACAACTGTTAAAAAAATTGCATACCGAACGACCAATAAATCACTCCCGAGCCTGTGTCGATCGATCGATCCGAATCAATAACATTATGGCTGCAAACAATATCAACACCCCTGGTAGCACTGGATCCAGCAGCACTCATGCAGGATTGACTGCTGCCCAGCTGCAGAGAGCCTCCAAACTCAAGGAGGCTCGCCAAGGCCTTGACCAAGGGGGGTTGGCCTACAACGGGATACCAGTCTTGACAAAGGACATGAACTTTGAGCTCTGGGAGAACAACGTCAAGTCTGCCTTCCGGATGCTTGGGCTTCTAGTCTACATCATTCATGATGCAATCCCCGATGGATATACTGCAGAGACAGTGTTTACCAACGACGAGAGCAAGTTCATTGATGATCCAACCTATATTGGCGATCCTGGCGTTGAGGAACTGACCTTGGCTAAGTCACTTCTCCAGAAGAAGGTTGACTACAAACTGATGGAAGAGATGGTGGAAGACGGGCTCCCCGTAACATCTACTGCTTTCCAAATTATCAAGAAAGCCAAGGAGTTTACCCAGAAGTTCCACAAGCTAGCAGTGGGGAAGATCTATGATGATTGGAACCATATGTCTCGGGTGGACTACGGAAACACAAAGGATTTCATCACGGACTTATACTCCAAGTTTACCAAGCTTAATGGGTCAGGCTTACAACTGTCAAACAAAGCCCTGGCCTATAGGATCATATGGGGATTCAGGAGATTCGATCAAGCAAAGGCTGATTCCATGGAGAACGACTTTGTGATGGGCATCCGCAACCATGAGGACCTTGTTAGGGAACTCAAGGGATTAGGAGAGAAAGAAGCGCACGAACAAGCTTCTCAGAGCGTTGGTATCAACAAGAAGAACAAGCAGACGCCAACTCAGCAAAAAGGGGCTAAGAGGAAGGGAACAGAGTCGAGACACTGTAACGACTGCAAAGTCAAGCATCCAGAGATGCTCCACAAGTGCCAGACTTGTAACTGTTACCACAAGGCAAACTCTACTTGCCCTGTTCCCTGTAACAAGTGTCCTTATCGTCATTACAGGGACTGCACAAACCGGTACAACAGATTTGAGCACCTCAACAACCTCCAACCTGCTAGCCAGGCGAACAATACTACACCACAAGCTTCGAACTCAGTCTTTGCCTCAGCAGGCTTAGCTCAAGACAGTGTTTTCGGAAACTCTGGCATCAATATTGAAGCTATCCATCAAACTGAAGCATACAAACAATCACTGAGACACCAGGTGGCGAGAAGAACCCTTCCCATCTTCCCTGTGGAAGAGCACCTAGCCAAGGGACATAGTCATCCCCTTGGCCCTCAACTCTCTGTACAAGGCCTGCCCAACGCAGAGAGAGTTGAGCAGCATACTGGAAAACCGAACCACCAAACAGGGGGCCACTCCGCAAGCAGAGAGGCTACTGTGACAGAGGATATCGGCTTTGCAGAGATTGCTATTGAGGATGAAGATGAGGACGGTACCAACATCCAGGATGCGCACCTAGATCGGTATGTCATGTCAACCGCCTCATTGAGGAGAACTGACTCCTTTATGCTTGATACCGGAGCAAGCAGACACATCCTTAACGACCTTGGAGTCTTTGAGGAACTCAGAGATCTCCCTCAAGGACTCTCCATGAACTGTGTAGGAAGGAAGGACCAAATAGGCAAGGCTGTTGGCACAGCTAAGGTGATTGCCACCAAGCCGAACGGTAAAACGACTACTTTCTGACTACATGGTGCTCTGTATGAACCAAGAAACGCAGTACAGATCATTAGTACTGGATGTCTGCGTTCAATGGGTATCCACTTCGATGGCCTCAGTAATACCCTCATACACAAACCAACAAGAGAAGCAGTTGCTTCGTTTACCTGGGATATGAACGTTCCTTGGTTACACATCCATCCCTCTACATGGGATGAAGAGTTCGGTGCCTCAGGGCTGGACTACAACACTTTTCACTCTCGATTAATGCACCCGTCAAGAGAGGTCACCATTGCCACTGCAAGAGCAGCCAATATCAAACTCTTCAGGGTACCAGCTCAAGGTCATAAGTGTCATATCTGCCTTCTCTCAAAATCTGAGATGAAAGCAGGAAACAGACGCCGCGAGCCTCCAGCATGGGCATTTCAGAGAGTGTGGATTGACTTCCTTGAACCGACACCGTTAGGCTTTAGTGGTGCTACGTGTGGACTTCATATTACAGAAGCCCTCACATCATACAGATGGTTCCAGAAGTTTAAAACTAAGGTTGAGGCAGCAATCTGGTTGAAAGACTGGTTTACCAGGATAACCAACGCAACAAAAGGGATTACCAATTTCTCTGAAGTGATTATGGATAACGACACGGCTCTAGTCAAAGTAATGGAACCATATGCCAAAGAGAATGGTCTCCATCTTGAGACTTCAGTACCTCATGCCCATGAACAAAATGGAGGGGCAGAAGGATCAGGACGAGTTATCCAACAACGGGCAAGGTCAATGTGTATTGAGGCAGGACTCCCAGAGTACCTCTGGCCATGGTCTATGAAGACAGCGACGGATGTGGGCAACCTACTCACACCACCAGGAGGAAAGCTGAGTCCCCACGAAGACCTTGCCAATCACCTTCAAACCTCTCAAGCAACAAGGAAACCATATGTTCGACATCTTCGCCGCTGGGGCTGCAGAGCTTATGTTCATATTCATCCTGACAGTCACTTATATGTCAAAGGAAGGAAGATGAGGCCAAGAGCAGAGCTTGGACGCCTGATGGGCTACGACGGGCTTCACGGCCATATCTTCTACATCCTGATGGACAGAACAAACAAAATACAGCGAGCAAGGGATGTGGATTTCAAGGAAGATGAGACTGATATTCCAATAGTTGAGTTTGACGATATCTGGCCGACTGAGGAAGTGGTACAGGAGGATCTCAGTTATGGAGAAAACATCCAAGTCAGCAGACTAGTATCTCAAGCTGACAGGGACTCTGAGAACGAGCAGCAATCCGACCACACCGAACAACAGTCTATTCAACCACAGCCTAACTCCCCTCAACAAACAGTTGAAGAACGTCAAGACGACACTCCTTTAGAACAACAAGAAGAGGAGCAGCAACTGCTAGACCAGATCGACATGGTCAGAAAGGGGGGTGGGCTACCAACGCCAACACCCGAATCAGAAGTCCATGAGAACACTCAAAATACACTCAATAATGAGCCTGAAACAGCAGAATCTATCACAGTTCGAGTCTTAGAAGAGGAAACTCCAATACCCTCATCCTCACAACCAAGAAGGGGGCGACCTCCAGGGAGAGGAAGAGGAAGAGGCGCAAACTCATCTGCAACCGGACGACCCCCTCCTCCAAGCACAAGATCTACTCGAACAAGGCGGCCCTATGATCCAAAGGCGTTCGATCGCGAGTTTGGATCATTCGCCAGCCTAGCAATACTAGACGAGGAGTTTGAGACATCGACTCCACCATATTGTTTCTCAGCAACAGATCTCTCCTTAACCCTAGGGACAGCGATCAAGCTGCCTACAACTTTCAAACAATGGAAGGCAATGCACCCTGGGCCGCTAAAGGAAGCCATCTACGAAGCTATGGCTACCCAAGTTGAAAGCCTGAGAGTAATGAATTGCTGGAAGATGGTAGAACTTCCTCCAGACCAGCATTGGCTCCCAGGAAAGTGGGTTTACGATAAGAAGGTTAAAGCCAACGGAATACTTGACAGAGTAAGGGCAAGATGGGTCGTCTGTGGCAACTTTCAAGAAAAAGACACTACAACAGTGTATGCTGCAGTTGCAAACCTAGTCGCCCTGCGCGTCTTCCTACTGGTTACTGCGATCAAAGATAATGAATTGCACCAAGCGGACGTGATCACAGCATTCCTCAACGCAAAGATGGCTGACCGAAATATCTACGTACATCAACCATACGGCTTTGAAGATGGAACAGACAGAGTCTGCCTACTGCTGAGAGCTCTCTATGGCTTGAGAGACTCTCCTCTACTGTGGTATAAGGAGATTGTGTCCAAACTCACAGACCTGGGATTTACAGCCCTTGCAAAAGAGCCGTGTATCCTGGTGAATGATGAAGGGATCATGATCCTTCTGTATGTGGATGATATGCTCATCTCTGCTCCTACAACGGAACAGATAAATGACTTTCTCGACAATATTCGCAATTTTTTCAAAATCAAGCATTTAGGCGAGGCACGACAGTTCCTTGGATTTGATATATTCAGAGACAGGGCTCAACGAAAGATCTGGCTATCCCAATCTTCATATATCCAGAAGCTACTTGAGGATAAGGAGATTACTAGCACAGCAAAGACTCCATGCCAAACAGCAGATCCATGGCCCCCAGAACTTCCAGAAGTTGTCAAAACACCAGCAGAGATGTACCAGTTTCAATCAGACCTGGGAAAACTCTGGTGGATAACGAACGGCACAAGACCAGATATTTCTATACCAACGTCAAGAGTAGCCAGAGACCAACAAAACGCTGCTGAGAAGCATGATCGACTACTGAAATCGACGATGAGGTATCTGGCTGGCACACAAAATCACGCCATTTGCCTTGGAGGACCTGGCTACAGTCTGGACAACCTGAATCTAGCAGTATACTGTGATGTGTCAGATAGACAGCGTGGCTACCAGCGAGTAACGGCATAACTGTGTATTGATTGATTGACTATCTTGTTGTAAAGGATAAGTGGCCAGTTGGCCAGATCCATCGAGATGTGCTACACTACATGAAACAGATGCAAATAGGCCATATTGAGGTTAGGAAGCAGTACCGGATTGCATAGTTGAGATGCTTGACTCGGTTATGCAATGTAGGCCTGACACACCGCAAAGTAGATCGGAGGCTCGCCCCACTCACCCGTGATGTGTGGGTCAGCGCCGTGCTCTAAGAGCAGCCTGGCGCATTTGAGATTATTATACAGAATGGCCACGCCCAAGGGCGTATGCCAAAAGTTTTGGCGCGTGCCATCCTCCTTGATTCTCCCGGAGTTTTGAAGATTGATCATAGACCGGCATGTTTGCACAACAGTCTCGCTGTACCCGCCATCACTCTCCCCAAGAAATCTTTCGAGAAAAGTGAACCCCTCTGTCTCTTTCTGTAGGTTAAGCGTGCCTATATCGCCACAGACAGTGTGAAGTATCGTATCGCCTAGCCTGTCTCGTAAGGTAAAGTCGATGTCCTTCTCAAGGAGCAGGCAGATGACGGCCTCTTTTATTGACAAGGCCGCACCAGCACCGTCTGCCCAAAGATTCATGAAGTCAATAGCGGGTGTTCTGAGGACCATATGAAAGACATAATCGCTTGTGGGGCCGCCGATACGCCCGGCAAAGTCATGTGCCGGATGAAGGGCTAATGCGTTCACTATACGTGGGCCTCTAAGACAAGCCTCGTAAAGAAGGAAAAGACCGTCTTCGGACAAGGCGACACCCATCAGACAGAGAGCTTCCACTTGAACCACGTCGCCGCTCATAATAGCATTCTCTAGATCCTCTTGCGCCGTGGACGCAATTGTCGCCGTGCTGCGACCAGAAGACCACGACCCCGCCAACGAGTTAACTGCGGTGTCGTCTGACCCGAAACTCCGGGCTGACATAAGAGACCGCACATTCTCATCCGATAGACGTTGGTTAATCCTGAGTGCTGAGTCTTCCGCCAGAGGTGCCGACGCGGGTCTTAGAATTTCTGACAGTATAAATTCTTGGCCTTCACTTCTGCCGACGTCGGTGGCATTGGTGGCCTCCACTAACGTGGAGGCGACGCTGTAGCTTGGAGACCAAGATGCAGCGGGAGACCGTTCTGCCAACGTTTCATCTGAGTATGTACTCGTGGGTGATGGGGGCTGGCTTACTTGCGCCGTGTTCATCGTGGCAGCTTCTGAGAAACGTAACGCCTAAAGATTATTCTCTAAGGTTTCTAGCTGTCACGGTCTATGGACCGATATGAAGCTTCGGCTAGACCCTCAGCTATGGAATACTTTGGAAGGTTACAGAATATCGTGGAAGGTTATGAGAACCTTGTCGGCCCATACTCAATGGAAGCTTCTGGAAGAAGACTCACATGTATTTAAAGATGAGAAGGGCACCACTCTTTCCCAGAATGGTTCTTCTTTCCTCCAGCTTGGAATGCTCGTAGTAGTAGGCTAGACCAATGGCACCGACCTTGTCCTAGACCCTTACAATAATGGTATGGTTAAAAATGATAATTTGGGAAAGACGTCAACTATGTCATTTCGTGTGCAAAGAAATTGAGAAAAATATCAAAATGAAGCTGGCATTCTAGTGATGATAAAGATGTCTTTTTTTATCTGAAAACGTAGTGAATTGGCTGTAAAAGTAAGCTTTTCTTGGAAAGATTCCTGACTGAAAGTGTATCTGTTTTTTTGCCGGGTGACTCCTTTTTTCACCCACTACGTGTAGTGGGCCGAATTTTCCCCTCGCGCCCACGGGTTCGTGTTACGTGTGAAGTTACTGCTTGGATTTGATTATGTAAGGTGGGAGCAGGTGGGGGCACCGTCGTCAAGACATCGGCCAATCATACACCGCCGTGAGAGCACCACGGCGGGTTATGATTGGCGTAGCAATTGTACATTGGATCCCTCTGTTGCCCCGCCAACTGTCAGGACCATCACCGCGTAACCTGTGTGTTCACTGACCTAACCTAAAACCTAATCCGCTCATAGATGCACGCCAAATTTGGCGTATTCGCATTCGACACGTGTACCCCCTTTCTGCCGATTCTCGTTTAGCGAACCCCGCGGCTTGAGGCTACTAACGTATGCATCGGCATGTCGAATAGGCCGTGTCGCTGACTACGCTGTTAACACTGCTCTTCACCAACCGAATCAAGCGATCGTACAGAGGCTGTTAGGAAACGACGACACATAAAGATTCGGTGATCATGCCACCTAAGACAATCGACAAGTCCCACTGGAGATGCTCACAGTGCGGGCGTTCCGGGCCAGAGGTGATCGGCAAGCGGCGTATTCAAACAGGCAGTTGGCACGGTGAAAACCTTGCGCACGAAAGGCTCTGCCAGGGGCGAGACCCAGAAGATCGGCCTCTTGGACTCCCCCCCGTTTGTCCAGCATGCAGGAAGCGCCTAGCACGCGACGGCGAGCCAACTGCTGCTGTCTGGGAAGGACACTGGAAGACCTGCCAGCCTCGTTATCGCTTGAGTGATTCGTTCACCTTACGCCATATCAGAGCCATCTTCGAGAAGCATCAACTACCCACAACAAACATGAACGCCGACTTCGGCAATATACTAACACGGCAAGCGACCTTGGTAGACGATAGAGAACTATCGAAGCTGGCAAGAAAGTGGGAGATGGATCCATTAGCCGCCATTACGGAGGCTAAAACATCCCTCGTCCAATACCGAACTGAATTCAGGTCAGTCTTCATCAACGCGGATCTTTCAGCTGTAAGGGTGGCTTTCTAATATTTTTACCACCGCTAGTTCGTTCTTCAACGGTGCAGTTCCCCTCACGTTTCATTCCCACGTGTCTGATGTGAGCCCGCAAGTCATCGGAAGCACTGTTCGAAGCTTGATCAAAACCTCACCAGTTCGCCTCAGCACCGGTTTTAATGGATTTCTCTCCGAAAAGCAAGTGTACACATGCGGAGTGGCCGTCCTGGCTGGCTCGTATGGCGCAGGCTGTGGGCCATTGGTAAGTCGAACTTGATCAGGCAAGGTCATATGACTTGATTGTGATCTAACACATCCATCCTCAGGCTAGTACTTCATGCGTTCCTTATCATCGACAGGTAGCATCTGGGCCTGAGCCTGAGATCCTGAGGTTGAAGGATATTGTTTCTGTGACGTCTGCCTGTAAGAGTCTTTCGATCTTGAAGGCGAAGGGAGTGATTGGAGTTGCGGTCGAAATGGTGTCATCATCAAACGGCAGGCCGCTCAAGCCTGATGAGTGGGCCAACCTCGCAAAGGCATGCCACTCTCTCGGGCTCTACTTAATCGTCGACGAAGCCCAGACCGCAATTCGCTGTGGTGCACCATTCGCTCATCAACTCCCAGACTACGCCGACCATGTACCATCATTCGTTATCTTCGGGAAAGGCCTCAGGACGAGCGGCCTCGCAACCTGCGTCAATGGTGTGACTGTATCACACCTGGGCTACAACCAGCTAAATCTCGGTCCGATGCTTGAACTTATTGATGCCAGGTACTCCGAGGTCATCAACTCGCATGTTCTCTTACAGTCCTGGTCTATTATTCGCAGGGCAGCTTCCGAAAACTGGCCCCAGCGGGCCGAAAGAATCGGCTCCAATCTCCGGCAAGTTTTAAAAGACGTTCAGCAGCGACTGGGTCACAAAAAGCACGTTCGAGGCTGTGCAGCTTTCATCTTTCTGAATCGAAACGAGGCGGCCGAGCTATGTACCGAGGCCGCCAGCGCGGGAAAGTCCACCATGCGATGGCTTCCATTTCTCGATGCAGGCCTGGAGGACTACCAGTCGGTTTCTTCACTGTTTGGAGCGTCCGCAGCCTCTCTGCGGGAAAATCTGATCAACATCCTCAGCGAGGAGCCAACGGCTTGTGTCAACTGCGGCGAATCACTCAAGGGACCTGAAGACAAGCAGTGGAAGCGGTGCAAGACATGCAGTAAGGCTTTCTGTCTATCATGCAAGGAGGAAGGGTGGGGAATGATTCCATTTCACGAGAGCGGACAATGTCTCGAACGAATGCAACCTTGCAATTCGAGCTGCTGTAAGGATGGCAGACGTTTGCCTAAAGTCCGAAGCTGATAGTATAGAACAGAATCGAGGGAGTGATCGGACGGCGGCGAGCGCTCCGAAGTAATCTCGCCAGCTTAATGGTGGGAATAGGGAAACGAAGCGTGGCAGAGGCACAAATGGATGAGTTCATTGATACTGCGGTCGTCTACCTGTAAGGTGGAAGCTCGACCTTGCTCGTCTGAAGATCCCCATATTCTTGAAGCTCTTGGGCAGGAGTAGCACTCTATGCCCGCTCGGGAGAAGGGGAGGCTGGGCAGATGACAAGGTGCTGTGGGACCTGCTGTCAGTTACGGAACAATGCAATGGCCTGCTGTCAAAGTACGGTGAAGCAGTAATGGGGCTTGCAGAATTCCCTACCCAACATATCTAGGCTTACTGACAATCTACAGATCCGATGCGCGGTATGCTGGGGCTATTGAGAACAGGAAAACACAGTCAAAGCCTCAGCCAAGGTGTTCCCACCCAGCGGCAACGGCATATGGATGAAGTTGACCGCGTACTGAAAGGCGCTATACGCACCGTGTTGCCCGTCTGGCGGATAACACCAAACAAGACTTTGTACCAACCGCAAGGGTAGCCCTCGGTGCGGAAAAGCTCAAGTTTGCCCAGCGCCTGTAATTGGATAAGAATCTACATTATAAATTCAAAGTCTCGTTTGAACCTCGTCTGAACCATATCTGGACTGGCCACATTAAGTAACGATACACCGATGTAACTGACGCAATCCATTGTCGTACAAAGACTGAGGGTGAACGACAACGGTAAGCGTGTCGCAAATGCGCACGCAGACAGCGGAACACCGCCGCCAGACGAGGACGACCAGCGATGTTACGAAATCTCAGGGAACGAAACCCCGGGGCTTCCAATGGTCCTGAGAAACGGCCTTCTATACTATGTCGGAATCGATAGCAGGCATCAACTGATGATACCCAGCGCCATGATCAAGACGGTGATGACCATAGTCACAACTAGAAGCGCGTGTGGTCACCGGGCGTCTCATGCACTAGACGGCTTTCCTTTCCAGGGTCGGGCCAAGCATATCCGGAAGTACGTCAAATATTCTGCGGAATGTTCGGAAGACCCCATATATCGTCAAAAGCAGCATGGGGAGACCTCGAACAGTTGGAAGTACCTCGGAAACGGTACGCACAGGAGGGGCGGACTTTGATCGCCCCAGAAGATAATGCAATGAACATCAGGTACAATACGACACAGACACCAGTAAACATCGAAGCTGGTGATGAAGCGCACCTCAGACTTCACCCCGGAAAACCCTGCCGGAAATGATTGCGGCAGAGACGGCGTCGGGCATGAAGATCCACCTCCTGCCATTTCTCCGTTAGGCCTAGATGTTGTTCCGTTGTTGTTTGCATCCCGGACCTATTCCTCGCAGTCCCTGGCCCATCTTCCGTCCACAGAAAGACGGCTCATAGGTACATCCTGCCCAGACGGACGTCTCGTCGGCCCAAGCGCATGCCAGCTTTCCATGGCTCCCTCTAACCCACGTCCGCGTCCATGCACTCCCACCTTGGTCCCCTACTAAGCCCGATGACCTCGGCTTCCGAACGAATGTTGATCTGGTGTCTGCGGACGATAAAGAATGGCCCTGGTTCCAGGCGAAGATGCGTTCTCGTCTCAAAACGCTGACGGAGAACATTGCAACCCTATGATGAGATGTGACAGTAGATGATTGGCCATCTTGTGAGGAGGGCAAGGCTTGTTTCTGGCTTCCAGCCCGCCGTATGAGTCTTCGGCGAAAATTCAAATCAAGCAGTGGGGAGGGCGGCTGGTGGGGACGATGGCAATCGCAGCAATCGCAAAGGCCATGACGCTAATTACCAGAGTGGCGGACATTGCGAAAATGGCGCCTAGCCGAACCGATCTTGGTGACTTGCCTACCGTCAGGCGGCTTTGCTAATCCCCCGCGTCTATAAATCCAGGGGCATAAGTAAGACGACAAAACCGTACCAGGAACCACCACTGAAGCCGACAAACAACGTTGGAGCTCGTGCTCATACAGCTCAGGAATAGTCCTACCTCTTACCAGTATACAATAGCGTGTGATCCCAAGTCTCGTTTTAGTTTGATAATCCTGATAAAGCCGCTAGGCGATCGCTCCGCCTGACAGCTTGTTTGTTGCGAATATTATTCTTCCTTGCCCTTGCCCTTGTTTGCCCTTTCGATTGCGTAATCGACTTCTTTGCCGTAGTTTGTGACCGCGTCCTCGAAGCGGATGAGGCGTAGGTTTTGAGAGGTTCCGATGCATTGTGGGATTCCAGCGACGTCACAGAACATCCAACAGACGTTTCCGAGCTCTGAGCTGCGGCTAGTTCGCTGGTAACTGCAAAATGTTAGCACAATTCTCATGCTTAGTACGTCATGACTAGTAAGTCAGACTGTATCATTCTCGTTAGACGGTGTATGTGGGACTCGGTTTCTCACTATTGAGCGCAGGTAGAGCCCCTATAGATCGCCTTATCTTGTTGAGACTGCTAGAGCTTCGGCTTGTGAAAGACAAGCCACGCGAAGTCTCACCATCCTCTTGGAACGGAAGTCGAGTATTGGAGATGCCTCGGTGGCCGTTCACCTTTTTTCCTCTCTTATGTTTCACAACCGGCATCGGGCTTTTCTGCGTGCTTTCCCCCTCATCCTCGAGTTCCATAGTTGATTCGAATAAGGCGTCTACATCAGGCATGCCTTTGGGGTCGATATTGAGGTCTTTCAACACGAGACCTGTCCTCCTGTGTTCGTACAAGACAAAGTCAGTATGCGCCAAGGTGACGGCAACATGCGAGGACTTACCGGCCTTTGACGCCGAATTCATCCGACCATTGATGCCCACGCTGCCTTGTTTTTCGCGTCATTTTTGCCTCTAGATTGTCAATAGTTCTACCTTACCTGAGGCTAAACACTTCAGGTGCCTGAAAGGTCCGGGCGGCACGTGTCTTTCGCGCACTTGTCCAACGGGTCCATCCATTTGACCACCACAAAAGCCACTTTTAGCGTCGTTTTCAATTGCTATATCAGGCAGTCTGAGCTCGCATACTAGAATCCCAGTACGATAACAAGATTTGCCACCTCTCTATAATTGGTGGGCTCTCAACAATATACCGTATAAAGTAATTGGCCAGAAGAAAGTGGCCTTACGGTGGTCAAATGGATGGACCGCTAGGGGCCATCCAACTGTAACTACGCGCGCTGCGTACGTGGCGAGATGACTAATACGGACGTACGCTACCAGCACTGGTAACAGGATATGAAGCCGGATACTGGCTGCCGGTTACATGGGCATAAGTGCATTCAACAGGTATGAGATATCGGTATAGAGAGGGATTTCACAACCCCTGTGCAGCCTTTAATACTGGACAAGCTAGCTAGCTATATGCATTATACCAAGATATGGACCCTGCTGTTACACTTGTGACGCAGTTGGTTGCCCTAACCTGCTCGTAATTAACACCTACTTCTTCTCGAAGGGCAGCAACGACGAAACTACCTCGCAACAGCCTTACCTCTTAGCCGTTCTTTACAAGAATCGGCGTCCCTCCACGCCATTTCTCCAAGACGGCGATGAAGATGCCAGAACTGAAAACGAGACGCCACAAACGAACACCCTATTTGCGACAACTGATATTAAGATAGCTTGTCGTTTTGCAGCAGTAACAAGAAAACCAGGTACTTGACCTCCTACACCAGGGCACGGTGTCTCTAGGTGGGCATCATATGAGTTCTGAAGGCTCAATCAAAAACGACGGCACTGTGCGCAGTCCGGTGGCGCTGGCATTCACCCTTCCCACCCAAATAGCGCCCCTGGACGTCAAACTGAGTATGACCACTCAGCGTACTTCGCGATTCTCGTATCGCTAAATGTCAGGCATAATTAATGGTTGGTCGAAGTGGGCAGAACCTCAACATCGCGTCCAACCGTGACATAACGGCTTGCGAGGTATGAAGTGGAGGTGAAGATGGAGGAAGCCTACGGCTGGTAACAGCAGCGAAAGCGGCCTATGAGCGACTCCTCGGGCTTGGGGTGATGTTTGGAGATGACCTTTGAACAATAAGGTGAGGATATATGATGGATGTTTCCTTAAACGGATGGTTGCCAAAACTGAGAGTCGTATTGGGCTGAATTGTGAAGCTGGAGCTGCTCCCGCGGTCATTATTTCATCCATTCATGTACGTAAATGACAAGAATCCGACTTCATCTGACTTACAAACGATGCTGGATAAACTTTTCAGTCGCTGGCTCCAATTGAGAGCGCCAGCGACACTTTAAATTGATGATTGTCTCCTACCCGTTATGACCTCACTATGAGGCCGGCTGTGTGGCCGAGCCATCGTCCTGGATACTAGTCGGCGCTTGAGGATGGGGTCTCCAAATAAGCGCCGGCAGATCACGCTATGAGATCGAAGCCCGAGAAAGCGAAAGAAAGCCCAAGAGGCAAAATGCAGGGTGCTAGCCAGACGCAAGTATTCGACAGCTTTTAGCGCACGATTTCAAACTCTGTCGATCTTCTTTGAAACATGATCGACGCTGGCGACAGCATAGTCAAGTTAGTCGGATGTAATTCACGTACGGTACGTCGGATTCGCTCGAAGCTGCGCGCTTTTGGATCCGCAGACATTCCAACAAACTTTCTGGCCGCCCGAAGGCCATAGCTCCTCCCATGCCATACGCCCTACGCAGCCAGCTCGCTATCGATCCATGCCTGACACCTGACAATTTGGCCGCCTTCCTGCGCAAACAGTACGAGATGCCGACGTGTCCCGATTTAGCATTAGTAGAACCTTGAGGCAGGACAAATGGTCTCAGAAAGCCACCCAGAATGTCGCCCAAGAGCGCAACTTAGACCTGCGATACGAATAAGCACGAGATCTCACAGACCGGTCTATTCAGTTGGTGTTCGTGGGCGAATCCGGCATATACGAGAGCATCGGTATACGCCGTCGAGGCTGGGCCCCTCAAGGGAAGCGACCACGCCTAATCAAGCGCTTCCACCGCGGTCGGAGATACCAGATCTTGCCGGGGTATACTCAAGATCGGGCGATACATTTTCGGGTGTTCGAAGGATCGACAGATGCGAAAGTGTTTGACAGCTTCATTGAAACCCTCCTCCTATATTGTGGTCGCGTATCCGTCGGCGGGCCATACCTCCCAGCACGCACTGCTCGATGAAATCACTTGGGGCATGCCCCCTTGAGCATGCTGCCATTTGGTCTTTGATTATTCTTTTTAATTGTCCGCATTATCAACGAGGGAAACGACCATGCCGATTACGAGAGCTCATTTGCCGATACCGACCACGCCCACAACTGTCGAATCTCCGCCAGGAGTCGTTGTCTCCACCACATCGTGTGGTCCTTCACCCATGGGAGCCCCGTCAGTTGGTTGGTGTTTGGGGGAAGCCGGAAGGCGTCGGGTTGCCTTCCGTAGTGGCCGGTTTTGTGCAGCACATTGGCCTCACATTTTCGGCCATGAAAACTCTCTTAGGCTCTGTTTTCTGTTGATGTCTATTGGCTTCCGTTTATTACGCAATAATTGTGCAATGGTAATTATGCAGCTTGGACATAATTTAGTCTCATGAACTGTTAACTCGCCTACATGGATCACCCTCGCCAGCGGCCTCTTGCTCCGCATCCATATGGCTGCTCCGCTCTGAGTGGCAGACCGCAATGGCGCCCCGTCTAGCAGGCCGGCCCGTGAGTGCACACTCCACATCCGTCTGAATAAAGAGCCTCCGCCTCTTGCCAGTTCATACCTCTAGTTAAGCATAAGTCAGGCCGCTTGAGGTGAAATAATTGCTATAACGAATGTGCTGGGGCAGCCTGACACCTCTCTCTAAGCCCTTTGTTCTGCCAATACGGAGATTCTTTCTTCCGGTATTACTCAGCCCAACAGCCTGTTGCCTAAAAGTCGCGTCATGTCGCGTCGCGGGACCGTACTCGGTTTTTCTTCTTTTCATCCACTCAGCTACTCTGGCCAGCACTCATACCTCAGTCGGCCATCGTAATCATTCACATCGTTGAAACTTTTACCAAACCTCAGCTCTACCACTATATGATGGATTCTTCTCCCCTTCAGGTTCATTCTTGTGATATGTGCAAAGGGTTGGTAGGAGCAATGTTGCAACTCGTACTTCCTTTCTCAAATGAGAATCCTCAGATGAGGAAGGAAGGTTTCTTGTTCATCTCAGCTACATCTACATGCCCTTTTATCTTCGACCCTGATATCCTATCCCTTGATATCCTATCCCTTGATGTCTTACTCAGTGCCGAACATAGCCGAGAGCATCCCATGTGACAGATCTAGCCTGTTACAATATGTGCCCTCAGCTTGAGCTAGAACTTAATGTGAAGTATGACACGTTGATCATCTTGCCGTTCTCTCAAGTGGAAAAGTCCGCCAATAACGGATGCTATTTTCTCCGGGAGCGTTTGGAACGCCTTTGGTCATATTTAGCATGGATGTACCCTGATGACGACTGCCTACCGTGGGATCCAGTTGACTGGATAGAATTCTTGCTGTATATTACAACTTCCCTGAATAATGGGTGTTGTGTGGTTTATTGCAACTGGCAATTGCCTAATGGGTCTTGGAACCCCGCAACTGAAGACAGCCTACTCGTGTTTACAAAGATAGGTAGGTGTATTGCTATCCCTCGTAGAAACAGTCCGCTGATATAATAAAACAAGACGGCATGAAGGATCTCGTCCGAACTCGACCGCCGAACCAACATCCATTTTCCGAAGACAACGTGCAGTGGATACGGAATTGTTTACAAAACTGTCGAAAGAATCATGCTCGATGTAACAAACACAGACAGCAGGCGCAATCTCTCAGGCAGCCGACGTACCTGCTCGATCTGGGTTCCTATGGTGATGGGCGAGTTCGCCTAGTAGAGCTGGGAAGGATTACGGACTTTGCTATCTTGAGTTACTGTTGGGGTAAAGAGCCGCATTACAAAACAACCTCGAAAAATTTACAGGATCACCTGGCTGGATTCTCTCTTGGGAATCTCCCCAAGACAATTCGAGATACCATAGAGGTTACTCTAGCTCTTGGATTGCGATATCTCTGGGTAGATGTGCTCTGTATCCTTCAGGACCAAGATCGCCAGATTATTCAGAACGAGGTGCGCACCACGCACGACTTCTACGCCAGGGGGGTCTTTGTCATGAGGGCCGCATCTGCGTCGTGCAGTAATGCCGGGTTCTTGGCACCCCGAGATCTGCCATATCGCGAATATGAGCTTCCTATAGCTGTGAAGGATGGAGACACGACAAAAGATTACCGTCTTAGCCTTTTAGAATGAGCATTTGACAAGAAGCCAGAGCCGATGGATAGAAGGGCATGGACGTTCCCAGAAGCTAAGAACGCGTTATGTATTTTGCGCTTCGAGTCCGAACGAGTTGCATGGGAATGCCAGGAGACGAAGCTTGCAGATAGCGATGTCGATGAGCTATCAAGCTCAGATGAGATCTGCTTCAGTACTTTCCCCTTTGAAGGTTCGAGGTTCATGCTCCAAAATACCGGAGTTAATGGCCCTGAAATGCATCTGGCAAACTGGCTCCAGCTAGTCATCGATTACTCTGCGCGTCATGTTGGGAGATTAGCTGACAAGCTGCTCCCCTTTGATTCTCTTGCCCCATTAATGGCGAAGACTATAGGCTGGGATCTGTCAGAGTACAAAGCCGGGTTGTGGATGAGAGATATGCAGAGACAACTACTATGGAGCCGCGATTGCCATCGCGAGAATAACGGTACAACTAGCAGTCCTTCAGACACGACATTAACGCCTTCATGGTCTTGGGCTAAGATACGATCGCCAATTACCTGGCTTGATCAGAACCAGCTCGACTGGGGTGATTATACCCCGGAAGTTGTCAGCTGTGTCGGAGGGAGGCAGTTGACTGTAAAGGGATATGTTTTGGACACTTTCTGGGATGGACGAGAAATGGCCCCAGCCACGTCTCGTGACGAGGTAAATAGAGCATGGCGTGCGACCTTAGTGCCAGCTGCCAGAAGAAGAAGTCGGTCACCCTCCAGAATACACCATACAGATACTGAATGCCATCGAAGGGAACAGTATTCTCCATGGCCAATAGAAGTGGTCTGGGATGAGTCATTACGGCCAGTGCGGCAAAAGATGAGGTGTTTGGAAATCCGATCGAGTGTGAAAACTACCGGCCGATCTTATGGAATCGTCCTCACTTGTGACGGTAGCAGCACGTCGAGGAGGCTGGGTTACTTCAAGTTTCAGCACGAGGAGATCGATTGGAATTGGCTTCACCAGAAGAGACGGAGAACGATTTTTATCAACTGATGACACAATATTATGTATAGAGCCGAAATACGATACTTTAGACGTAATATGTGATTGGATTATTTAGTGTAGTAACCCCAGATCAACTCTCTCTTTCCACACCGCAGTAACTCAGACAGATTTCTTTAGCCTATCCCATCGACTGGTGATGGACTACAGTACATTGAGGCCCCATGGCATGATGGGAAGCAGCCAATCAGGCGTAGCTGACCCCTTTTTTTAGCCAGACAAATGGCGCTCAGTGCCGATACTTCTATTATCTATATATTTTAACTGTGATTACAAAGAGCGACATTGCACTGAAGGCATCCTGACCTCGTTTGCTTACGCCGCCTCGTATTGGCCGAAAATTCGCCCAAAGCCACCCGCGACTTCGGCTGCAAATAGTTACAGGCTAGGCAGGGCGAGGGGGACTTTCGACTCTCATTCGCATGCTTTTCAACTGGAAAGAAATTATTCATCGTGTCTGTAGCCCTCCTGGGCCGGGCATGCCTGCGAGTATCTGCCAATGGTCCATACAGCTCGATAAGCTGTGTTGACAGCTGTCTTCGCCATTGGTACTGGCTCTTGAGAGTGTCCCAGTCAGGGTTGCGCCATAACTGCTAAGGAAGCTGTTCACAAGGACCACCTCAAGAAGGAAGTTCCGTGCAATCGCTTGCCAGCCTCCAGGGCGTATGGGTCGCCCATACTGATAATATGACCTCATCTATCGCTCGTATCAACCCCGTTCATTCGGCGATTTTATTGATCGACAGCTGTACGTGCCGGAAGATCCTTCCGAACGTCCGCGCCGAAGACTTGACGAGCGACGCGTTTTGCAGCAGAATCTCCGGCAGGACGGCGCCGGCGCCGTACGATCTCGGACGTCTCTCGGAAGACAGTTGCGAGGAAAAGTACGAGGGCATTATCTTTCCAGGTAAACTGGTTAATCTATAGAATGCTGTTAGTAGAGAATAAAGCGATTATGATATACCTCTCCATCAGAAGTAGGAATACTGTGGGTTGTACCCCAGGGGATACTCTTCCCCTCCTCAGCCTTCTCCTCTACGAGTAATTCATCGATCCCACTGTCCCTCCGGCAGGTTCCTGTAGCCTCAATATTGTGGCCTCGAAGGGCTCGGAATAGCTTCACAGAGGCGAAAAGATTCAAAAATACATGGTATATCGCAGCTGGCAGTAGGAAGAGTAACGTTGTAAATACCCGCTGGGTCGGCGTGGGAGCAGCCTGTTTAACGGCGTCGTCAGTCGGCGCCGGCGCTGACTGAGGGACTTGGACGTGCCATAGCCACCGGAGGCAATAACGGGCTTGAGCTAAGATACATATCTTGAAGTTGGTGGGTATCGGCTTCGTCGGTACTATCGTAGTCTCCATAGACCGGCCCGTAAACCGGACCATAGCCTCGTCGACTGTGAGGTCGGAGCCGGGTGAATAGAAGGAGTCTCCGGTCTCTTTGATGTGAACGGACCACCCGTTAACATGCCTGTAGACCTTCGGCATACAGTCTTGCCGGCGCCGGCGGATCGATCTCAGTGGTATTGAATATTCGGATGCGGGGGAAGAAAATTTGGAAGCGGTCGAAGGATATGAAGCGGGTAGGATCTCCCTTCTCTTGCTGAAGGGACCATTAACTCGGCAACTGCGCTTCAGGATGTATTCCCATGCAAATCAACATATCAAAGAAGAGGTAGATTTCTTCTGGGGACGTAGGCCTCCATTTGTAGCTTCGAGAGTGCTTTTGCCGCGGACGCATTTGAGTTGATGGCGTTTCGTTGGTCCACGCCGCCCAACGCTCAACAAGGCTAAGCAGTTTATATCGGAGGAGGAGGCCGAGAGGGTCTTTCGGCAAGACCCTGACTTCGGCCCTCCGGTACGTGGCGTCAAAGTGGATAAACTGGCCCGGAAGGCCGTGAACCTCCGCAGCCCGGACAGTAGCGTTATGGTATCGCTCCGGCGTGCAGTTCGTAGTGCAGGCGGCAGATAAGTCTCCGGGGAGTATGGAGACGTTAATACAAGACCGTACAGACGTTGTGGACGCATCAGAATCGTTAGAATCCATCTCAATATTGGTAAAAATGTTAGTTTTGATGGTAAACGTGGGGAGGAAAACAAGAAGTAAATGACGTATCCCGCTTGTATTGATGTTGTGAGTGGAAAGAGGTGGGTGCATGTGTGGCCCCAAAGTACTGTAATCCATCACCAGTCGATGGAATATGCTCTCCGTCATCACCTACCAATAGGGATATTCGGTCACCTTACCTTAATACCACCAGCCGAAGACTTTGAATACCACCAATGGTTCACTGGTAGGGCCCAGGAATAAGCCAAGAGCCTCAACACTCCGGAAAAAAAAATAAGTAACGACCTGGCGTTTTTGTACAGTGCATGCTCTCCTCCGCCTGTCCAGGGAAGCCTCTTTGATGCCGTCAATAGCGACACTGACACGATTCACCAGGTAATAGATCTTCTGAATGGCACGTACAGTATGAACCAACAAGGCAACGCTCAGCGGGGCCGACTTCAGTCAATACACATTCGACAAAGACACAGCACCACTATGCACGTTGAGATCAAAGTCCAGACTCTATAGCGTCATCCTGTTGTATTTAAAGTTACATACAGTTTGGAGCAAATGTACAAAGCTTCATTTACATACTGTCTTTTTGATAGACTTTCTTTCAGAGTTAGCAAAGTGCTTTCCAAACCTTGATGCGTGGTGGCGGGCCTCCTGCATGGCGGGCCTCCTGCAGGCCTTGATTGCTTTTGCCAGAAAACCTTATCTTACTGCTGCTTTCCTTCACGCTCGCTATTACTTTCTTTATAAGTGTCTAAGACATAAATCACTAACCAACATTCAGTCTTTGCGTTTATAACCTCACACTGGAAAACTGACCAGCAGCTTTTGAGTGTGCTGTCACGACCCAAAATACTCAAAGGGCGTCACTGTTCAGCACTTTGACTTCTCTTACTGTCACAAATCGGGCTATATATAGGTTGCTGACCGACGAAAGGCCGATATTGCTCTTTCCCACCAAACCGAATTCCAAGATTCTTCTCCTACTTGCATCTCCAAATGGCCATTGAAAACCCTGGGAATGTTGCGATGGAAACAACATCCTACCTCGTTCGGCATGTGTTTCTGCCATCGCAGCTTCCTCAGGGCGACGACTTATCTCACGGCAGTGAGATGAATCTCGTTACATATGCCCACAACGCTCTCGCCACGTTAAGGGACCATGTCGCAGAGTCTCAGAAGGAGCCCGTCACCTTGGCCGCGGGCCTGTTGCGCAATACGCTCCTGATACATAAGTCTTTAGGAGGAAGCTTGGCTGTGGACGAGGGAGAACTGACAAAGGTTTTGCGCAGAATTTGCGATTCAGGTAAGCTTGTCCAATGAACGCAAGGAGGTCACTCAACGCTGACCTCACGATACAGGAGGCTCAGTCGTTCTTCACATTGGAGAGCAGAACGCGGGCGTTTTGATCAGCAGAGTGGGCTCCTCGCTCCAAGTCGAGGCTTTCGAGCTGTCGCCCTCAAACGAGGCAGTAATCAAGACCGCCGGACGATTGCGTCGAACCTTCCCAGGGACGGCCGTCTCCGTCAGCCTCGAGGACGCCCGGGAAGCCGGATTTATTACGACCGTGGCAGCCACCCTGAGCAAGATGAGCGCCCAGTCAGCTAGTGACACCAAGCACAAGACCAAGAAGGCTGGCCAGATGCAGGATGAGAACCGAGATACGAGTCACCCGAAGCTGGTCACAGAGCTTCTGAATGGATTCCTCCTGGCTGTCGGACAGCCCGCAACCTGCAACCGCATCTGGAAGAACACCCGGGAAGAGGTCCTGTGGAAGGACGCTCGTCTACCCTGGCGTAGATCTCCAATTTGGCTGCTCATCCGCGTGGCCGTTCAATTGACCCTAGTCCGTTCTGCCGCACCTTCAGAAGATGGCGTCCAACTCTACAAGACTTTCATGGCATTCCTCATGGGCGACATACTCCAGAAGGGGATGGACGTCAGCCTCCACTCGGACATGCTCTACTCGATGACGGCGAAGCTCTCCCGCAGGCTGATAAAGATCGGGCCCGAAACCCTTGCGAGCCCCCTCGAATACGTCCGCGACAAGATGCGCTATGCAAACAAAGTTCTCCTGGAAAGATGGTCATACATTCTGAAGGACACTTCTATCGACCTCATCGATGACTTTTCCCGTCTAAAAACGGTGAACTTCTCGCTGGACACCGTCGTCGCCAATCCCAACCTAGACAGCTTCCTCACGAGTTTAGAAAAGCGTAGCAACGCCAGCACGAGTCGAGACTTCACTCCGTCCTGGAAATTGGCCAAATACGACCAAGACTGTTCCCTGCCGCACTGTCTGGACTCCATGGCTTTAGACAAAGACCACATGCAGCTCGACCTCGCATCCTTCGAGGCCTGGGTCGAGACGATGCTCGATCGCTGGATGGCATCGCAGCTGGCCCATGGCTACACTAACAGTTGCTCCCAGCTGCGGCAGCTCATTGAGGTATATCACCGCATTGCCAGTTCCGAGTACGATGGGAACCCGGAGTCGACCTCCATCATGCTGCTGACTATACTGGAGCTTTGGATTGCCTGCGACAAGGCTGCCGTCCACGCGCACCCCCTGCTGGTGGATTACGACGCCGGAATACCAACCGAGTTGTTTCAGAGTCTATTGCTGCCGTCGAGAAAGAAAATGGAAAGGCTCTCTCAGGCTGAGCGGTATCTCGCCAACCGCTCCCGCCACCGCATGTCCCGTTGCTCGGATTTCCACGTGTACACTACCTATGGATCGCCAGACAGCTTTTCCGTTCGATATTTTGTGCAGTCGGGCCGGCATCAGACGCTCTTAACCGAGATTGAAGCCAATGCCACGGCTGACCGAGATGAGAAGCGGCGCGAGCTGGCCAGGCTCAAGTCCCAATACCAATCACTCATGTCGCAGTATTCACGCAGTAATTGCAACAGCGTCAGTGTTTGGGACGATTGGGAGGGCGGCTACGTTGAGAGACACTTCCCTGACCGGTGCACCAGGTGCACATGTTTGAGCCAAGCCGAGAGGCTTCACATCTGCGTTCACGAATGGCCACTACCAAGGAATGTTTACGAGAAGAAGTCGGTTGTGTTTGAGCTCGCACTCCCACAGACGTTCGGCTACTGGAGGGAGGCCAGCTTCTACGTCCTCATGAATGTTCTCAAGCTCCAGCACGACGGCTTAGGACAGCCCAGTACCCGGTACCCTTTGCTCGCTTACGACGCTCTCCGACGATACGCGGAGACCAATGTCTCTAAGCAGCGCGTTGATCTGTTGTCGGAGACAAAGCCGAATGTCGTCGTTCATCGAAACCCTGTTCCCGTCGTTTCGGCCAATGAATCCAACGTGCTCCTTAACAACGGGCTTCATTTCAAGTACTTCGATGACGCAAGATCCCACTTCATCAGAGATCTTGAGATCACGGACGATATCCCATTGGATTGCACGTACAATCTGCCGTCGGGCTCAGAGTCTTTGCAAAAGTTCATCTACCGCCCCGCGTCAGCGCCAGATGGTCCACCGCCAAACTCTGTCATCGCCTCGCAGAACGATTGCCCGCTGGAGATGACTGTCGGAGAGTACAAGGCTCTGGGGTCAATCCCGCTCGGCCACAAGATCCAGTGGCAGAACATACTTGTCCAGCTCTTCTCGCCCGCGGTCGACTTTAAGAAGTGGGAGGTTGCCATGACAATCTGGCAGTGTATCCACCAAGCCGGTCTGGACAACGGATCGGTCTCGAGATCCGCTCACGAAATCTGCGAGGACGAGCGATTCGCGGGACAGCTTCTGGAAGGCGTCAGAGAAGCAACTCGCGGCTTCGAGGAGAACTGGCAGTCTTCGACTGCGCTCGCCGCCTTCATTTCGGTCGCCCGCCGACTGCTCACCGTCACGCAATCCCCCGACATCGAGAGGCAGTGTCTCGACTACTTGCGCCAGACCAGGAGTATCACTTTCCGTTGGGCCCTGGATCTCAGGGAGAAGGCTCGGAACACGATCGCCGACAGCGGTGAAGGCAGCGACAGCGGTGACAGCAAAAAGATCGCTTTGCAGCGCAAGGCGATGGAGGTTCTGTTGATCTGCACCGACACGTTCAACCTCGACTCGACACACCAGCGCGATGTGCTTGAGCATAGACAGGAGGCCTCCATCTACTTCCAGTGTGCTACCTACGTCCAAGAGTATTCGGATGAGCTGCTCACCTCTCTCGGAGCCCCGGTCCTGTTTCTTTACGCCCGATGGCAGCGGACCTTGTACAGTTGCTACCGGTACGTGGCGACGCATGTCACATCAGAGACCAGCGCCGCACTTGACGATGCCATACTCGCTTGTTGGCCTGCGTACAGCCCCAGTGGCACTTGGGCGGTTCTCTCAGAGAAACACGACTGCTGGCTAGCGAGCTACACTGCATCGTCCAGCCCCCAGTCTGTTCACTTCGGCCTCGTCTCGGGAGAGTTTCTCGTCGACGGCGTGCCTCTGGATCGCCTTCCGGCGAATTACCGAAAGCACCCAGCCTACCGAACACTCTTTGGTCGGCTGTCTCTGGACATCATGCCGAGTCCTGTTCCAGGAATGCAGTATTCGTCGACGGCTGATTACGCGGGGCACGAAGTTCACGTGGCCCTCAACGCCAAGCCCGATTTCCTCGTGCACGCGGTGCAAGACGGAAAGAAGTTCGACCTGGTACCGTCCCATCACCTGGATGGGCGATTCCCAACCTTCTTCGTTGACAACCACGTACACTGGTACAACCACGACGAGGGCTGCGTCGAATTCTGTGACATCCAGACCCCGTGGAAACGTTCGGCAGCAAATTGGAAGCTCCGGCGGTGCGAGGACCGCAGCGGCTGGGTGCTGTCCCGCGACGAAGACGTGCTCGTGGGCCTCAACACAGCCTCATCCAGGCTCTTGGCCAAGATACTTGCACCATTGGAGACCGCGACCTGGATCCACGTGATCCTTCGAAGCTCGAAGACCGTATTCATCGACATCCCCCGATCAGGGCTGGAGTTCACCTTAAAGCCGGGGACCTCTGAGGTGGTCTCTAGACAATACCGTGGCATGTCGGTCGATACTCTGCAGTCGATTGGCACATTGGTGGCGTTGCGCGACAAGCTGGCGTTGACGACCTCACAGGGTCCCGACTCCAGACTTCCTCCGCGGCGCAAGGTTCTGGTCTTGGAGGGAAAGGTTTCATACGTCGGCACGAATAGCTATGTCAAAGTCGATATCGGCAAGGGATTCGGTCAGAAGGCCCACGCCTACGACGTGGATGACAAGCTCGGCCGACTTGTGAGCAACGGCAGCCGCCAGAGCAAGCTCTTCCTCAGCTACCTCCACGCCCTGACTTCGTTCTGCCTTCCCGATCCGCTCACAGGAAAGACCGGTACAGAGGAGGCCTTGACTATCCTGGCCTCGGCTTCTCTGAGATCTTTCGACTGTCTAGCACCGGAGAATGTGGCGATGCTTGAACGCCTTGCTCGACTGACTCCTGGAAGAACATACTACCCTCCACATGAGCGTGTCATGCAGACCGTGGAGTGGGATAAGAACCTCAGCCCCTTATCCCAGAATGGTGTCTTCCTGGAGCGCGTGCGTTCCATCTTTGAGGACGCGTCCAGGTCGGTATTCTTTCACCCGCAGCTGAAGACCGATCTTCCTGATCTGGATCACGTCGACGACCATCTGCTTCGCCGGGACAACATCCGAGCGTCCGCGTTCCGCGTCTCGGGCTTTGGCGCGGAACTTCACTGCACCACTGCGGACGTAGAGTACCAGCCCAGGGACCGAGCTGCATCTTCCGGGGGCGTGAATTCTCACTCGATTGCGCAAGTCGTCTTCGCCAACCGGCGCATCCTGTCCTATTTGCTTTCGCCAGCGCTCGGCGACCAACTGCGGCGCTATATAAAGAAAGGCCCGGCTGTCTCTGGTCCAGGCCATTCACATATACCTACTGCCGCCGACATCGCCTACGACGCCGGTCTCCTGACGGAATCCTCCGACTTCATCACAACGAACTGGATAGCCCTACACAAGGACCTGGTCCCGCGGGTTTGCAAGTTTAGGCTTATGATCTGGCTAGCCACCCTCGCCTTCGCCAAGGACGCGCACGTGGGCGTCATTAACACACTTGCAGCCTTCCGAACAACCCCAGAGGTGCGCGAGGTACAGTGTCCCGCCGGCGTCAGCTTCAAGCTCTCGGAAGGCTCCAACGTTAACAGCCAGGAGCTTCGAAGGCTCATCAAGCAGTTCATCCATCCCGCCAACATGGTTCAGGGTCACGGCGAGTCGGGCCGTGCCTATGAGCAGCGACGCACGAAGTACAACACCGAGAAGGAGAAGGCCGTGAACGGCATCCTAGCCTGTCTGGAGTCCCAATGGCCCTGTCCATCGCCTAATATACCATCGAATCACGCCCAGTGGGCCTTTTGGAACAGGTATGTGAAGATCAAAGCGGCTCGTTCTTCGATCCAGCTGCGCTTCAAAGCGTGGCACGACAACAAGCTCTTCGTGGAGTATCTCGAGCGTATTGTGACGAATATGCCCCAGCAAAATATCAGAGCTAAATGGCCTTCTATGCTGTTGATCACCACGCAGTGGAACCCCTCGACATCGTCTCGCTTCGTGAGCGCCGATGCCAGCTTCGAGCGCTCGATCCCGCCTCCTCCAGCACGCGCTCACCATGCGTTAGGCTCTGAGACTCTCTCTGTGTCCCGAGAGCGAGAGTATAGGATGCCGGGGCTACTCGAAAAGCTGCGCGGCAATGCCCAGGGCGTCTACGAGCGGCGCTATGTCGACGACCTCGACGCTAGTCATCAGGCGATGCAGCGAGGAGGCACTGGCAGCAACGCTACGACTTCAGAGGCTCATAGGAGAGACGAGATCGCAGAGAATCTCCGGCTGTGCAAGGAGGAAGTTTCGCGCCAGTACAATGCTATCACCGAAGCTGTTGTCAGTCTCGAGACCGGGCACGCTCCGAAAACAACCGAGATTTGCGACGTCTACTCTAGACCTCGCGTCTCACCTACGCTGATTCTGCAGCGGATTAACAAGGAAAACCTCGAGAATACGCCGATGGAGTGGAGAGAGCGGATCGCGGACTACGGCGTCGCCCTGACGCAACTTCAACGAGCTGAGAGAATGGTGACATGCCAGGACGACCCCGCCGCCCTCGAGAACGAACTGCGCAACCCGGGACACACCAACTGGACACCCCTGAAGTATCCGGATACACTGCTCCTCGAGATCGACAGCGGCATGATAGTGCGTGAGGTTCAAGAGAGTATCGCCGAGAAGATGCGTAACCCCCCCTCCGGCAAGAATGCAGTCATGCAGCTCAACATGGGCGAGGGCAAATCCGCCGTCATCGTCCCCATCGTGGCGGCCGCACTCGCAGACGGCTCCGCGCTCGCCCGCGTCGTCGTCGCCAAGCCGCAGGCTCGGCAGGCTCAGCAGATGCTCGAGTCTCAGCTTGGCGGGCTCGTGGGCCGCCGGGTGTTCCACCTCCCCTTCTCGCGGGCCATCAAGATCGGGCAGGCCGAGGCGGCGGCGCTGTTTTCGATCTGCGTCGACTGCAGGGACTCTAGAGGCGTGTTACTCGTACAGCCCGAGCACATCCTCTCGTTCCAGCTTATGGGGATTGAGACGGCTATTAACGGCAACATGCCTGTCAGTCGTTCTCTCCTCAAGGCCAAGGACTTCCTGGACGGAGCATCTCGCGACATCGTCGACGAGAGCGACGAGAACTTTAGCGTCAAGTTTGAGCTGGTATATACTGTGGGTACACAACGGCCGATTGAACACAGTCCGGATCGATGGATCTGCATTCATCATGTGCTGGATATTGTCCGGAAAGCCAGTGCTCAAGTTCACAAGCTTTATCCCGACTCCGTCGAGGTGTCTCCTGGGCATCCTGGATGCTTCCCCAGGCTGCGAATCCTGAGAGACGATGCAAAGGACGGCTTGCTCAACCTCGTTGCTCGTCAGCTCAGCGAGGAGGGCTTTGCTGGACTTCCCATGGCAAGCCAGTCGAAACAGATCCAAGCTGCCGTCTTTGACTACATCTACGAGGTCAATCTGTCACAGGCGGAGATCGATGCGGTCGAGAACTCTAGGTTGTGGTCTCCTTTGACCAGGAACACGCTTCTCCTCCTCCGCGGCCTAGTGGCCTTGAATGTCTTGGCTTTCGGCTTTTGCCAGAAGCGGTGGAAGGTTGATTACGGTCTGGATCCCAACCGAAAGCAGGAAACCCGCCTCGCTGTGCCCTACCGCGCCAAGGACAACCCGAGCGCTCGTTCCGAGTTCAGCCACCCCGAGGTGATCATCACACTTACGTCGCTGAGCTACTACTACGGCGGCCTGACCGACGAGGCCCTCCGTCTCACCTTTGCCCATCTCTTGAGGACCGACCAGGCCGACATGGAGTACCAAGCCTGGGTTGCTGACAGCCATTGTCTCCCCCCCGCATTTCAGCAGCTGGCAGGAATCAACTTGGACGACGAGAGGCAGTGCACCGAGCAGGTGTTCCCGTGTTTCCGGTACGCCAAGGGCACCGTGGACTACTTCCTCGCCCACATCGTCTTCCCGAAGGAGCTGAAGGAGTTTCCGCACAAGCTCTCGGCGTCAGGTTGGGACATTGGCGAGAAGAAGCCCCGACCGACGACTGGGTTCAGCGGAACCAACGACTCGCGGGCGTTTCTTCCACTCACCGTCGAACAGCTGGAAGACAAGGGACAGCAGCACACCAACGCTCTGGTCCTCGAGTACCTCTTGCAAGACGAGACCTCTGTGGTGTTGATGCCGAAGCGCAAGACAGCCGGCCAGACCGACGCGGAACTTCTTTTGGAGATGGTCACGCGTCTGGAGCCGCCCGCCAGGGTCATCCTCGACGTTGGCGCTCAGATCCTGGAGCTTGACAATATTGGCGTCGCGAAGCGGTGGCTAGCGATGACCGACGACCACGAAAACACGCAGGCCGTCATCTTTTGCGACGAGAACGACCAGCTCTGCGTGGTCGATAGACGTGGCCGGGTTGAGAGCTTCCAGACCTCCCCGTTTGCCGGCCAGACCGACGTCTGTCTCGTGTTCCTCGACGAGGCGCACACCAGGGGGACAGACCTGAAGCTCCCGGCGAGCTACCGCGCGGCCGTGACTCTTGGTGCGGGTCTAACGAAGGACAGATTGGTTCAAGGTGAGTTGGTTCAGACTGATACCCCACGGCAACTTTTGCTAACGAGTCTCCATAGCCTGTATGAGAATGCGCAAGCTGGGGAAGGGGCAGTCGGTCACTTTCTGCGTTCCCGACGAGATCCAGCAGAAAATCCGATCACGTCGCAAGGAGAGTGGAGGGGCAATCGCCGTTGTCGATATCCTCGAGTGGGCGATTTCCGAGACGTTCACTGACCTTCGTCGCGGTATCTGGCTGTGGGCGAACCAGGGGCGACGGCACCAGGAGCACAGGATTCTGTGGAAAGAGGCTCAGGTAAACGGAACGACCAAGTTGGACACTGCATACGCAGCAAGATTCCTGGAGGCAGAGGCCCAAACTCTGGAGAGCAGATACAGGCCCAAGCCGTTCGCCGAGGTGAAGACCGCAGAGAACTCCGGCCCGACAACCATGACAAGCCCTGATCCCATCACCGAGCGACTCCTCGAACTCCAGGGCTTCGACCAGGACTCGGTTACCTTCCGCGAGGAGCAGGAGCGCGAGCTGTCTCCCGAGATCGAGCAGGAGAGAGAGATCCAGAGGCCGCCGCCCGCAACCCCAGCAGAGCACTCTCTCCACCCCGATTTGCGGCGGTTTGTCACCCATGGCATTGTCCCGGAGGACTCCAAGGCTTGCATGCCGGCGTTCAGCGCCGTGTCGGACACCACCGCCGCGCGACACTTCGATGTCGGCAAGCTGCCCGGAGGTCTCCTGGTGACGTCGGATTTTGCCCTTGTCATCATCAAGCCACTCGGTATAGGCCACGTCACGGACCTGTTCCAGAGATCCGTCCAGTGGATCTTGACATCCGCGTCGGGAACAGGCGTCATCGAGACGGCCGTGGTCATCAGCCCCTTCGAGGCCCAACAGCCCCTCTCCGAAGTCAAGAGGTCGTCCTTTGTCTCGTTGCATCTGTACTCCCCGCGGCCCAACATGGGCTTCCGGCCCCTTGACGGCCTGGATCTCTACACGGTCCCGCACCGCGGCGTGTCTCCTAAGCCCGCTCTGTCGCTTGCCACGCAGCTGAACCTCTTCGCCGGCCAGCTGTACCTGAAGTCGATGGAGGAATACCGCAGCACCCGCCGGTTCCTGCAGCTCTCTTGCGGGAACGGCCAGGGCGGGTCGAACGATCAGAGGGATTCGGATGCTCCTGGCAGGTGCGACGAGGGACTGGTCCAGTTTTTGAAGGTTGTCATGACGAAGTTACGGAGAGACTGCGAGTCTATTGACAAGACTCACGTTGGAAGGATCTTGGACCAACGCGTCCTCGGGCCTGGGGATTTCCGATGAAGCTGAGATAGAGCTTACGTGTAAAGGTTAGAGAGTGCCCTCGGGCCTTTGGGCTTTGAATTGGCCCAGATAGAGACTGTGGCGAATAGTTAATCTAGCCAGTGGAATCGTCATTAGGGCACAAGTGAATGTATTGAGACGTCTAAGGATCTAAGTAGATGAACTGGTCTACGTGGCCGAATCCGTGCCTTTAAGGTGTATGCTTCTAAGCATAGTCGGTGCCCTGTGTCGATGCTGGCCTAGGCTTATCTTAGTATTAAGGCAGCATGAAATCTTGGGTTGATGAATGACTCGCAGGTTCTGTCAGATTGCCTGTAAAAAGTTCGACAATATCCGTGATCTTGGCACGGTCTGCCTTTTGTTCCTCGTTTCTGCGACAGTACCTCCTAATATTGTCTTCGGTACTGAGCCCGTAAGAGCCCGTAACGTTAAATGCCCGGCTTCTCACTATCGTTGAGCAGTGAGCAAGCTCCAACGATCTCTGGGTGGGACGCGCTCCGCCAGACGGCGTCAATGCTGTCTCCTATGCGCCCTGTTGTCGTCGGACAACCACCATCTGCTCCACGACGGGGCCTTCTGTCGTCGATACTCGCCACCTATCACGTCGAGTCGAACCACGCCCGACACGACAATGGCCCGAGATGATGCCAATCACGTTGTACGACTCAACCTCGTCAAGCCGTATCTGACCGACGACGTCGACCTCGAATGCCTCGAAACAGCGACCGCCTGCTGCCCGTCACTATCGTCGGCAGCGCTCGATAACAGGTTCAGCAAGACCGCTGCTGGACAAACGCAACACGAGTCCCGCGCAGTCCCTTCTCGGCAGCCTCGGGCCCTTCTCCAACGACTGCTCCAAGTGCCCAGCGCCTCCCATTACCGCACGTGACGGCTTGTGCCGCGTCGCTGCTGCTCTTCCTTCCGCTGGCTGTCCCTCTCTGCGAATTAAAACCCACCGTGCCCTCCTCCTCTCTCCAAAGAAACCCCCAGAACTCTTGAATTGCTCTTCTGCCCTTTCGCAACTTCAGCCTCCTGCACCAGTAACATCTACAGTTCTGTATCAGCCAGTGTCTCTATCTCCTGGGTAATGTGACTTTCCTTTGAGCTTTTGTACGCAGTAGTTCACGCTTCGCATTATGGTGCGGCAATCTTGTACCTGTGGCAACGGATCGCACGCCCCCATATTCGTTTTCGACGGTGAAAGGTAGGAAGCATACCTGTGAACATTCTCAATGATAGCAGAATGTCGGTGTCGTCGATTCGGTGCGGTAATAGCGCAGGTTAATTGCCATAGACAATTCCCAACGCTGCCCAAAAAGCTCGCCAATAGCAACTGCTAAAGTGCATCACGGCTAATTCCTTGCCGCTCTGCCCCTGGGTGTAAAACTTCTCACGAAGTTCAATAACTGGATTTGCCCAGGGAGGCATTGGTTGTGCTTCCCATTGCGCAAAACCCTCAAGTTCCGGTAGCAAGTTGTAAAGACCCCGGTCGAGCATTTTCTGGGCAGAATTGAAGTCAAGTAGTTCATATGCCCAGGTGAGGTCCATATCTTGAGGGAAAACTCTCTAAGCAAAGTAAGTAGTATCTACAATGTAAAGATAGATATCACAAGTCCAAACAGTAACGAGCTCGTCCAGGACACCAGGTTATCACTTGGACCTTCTTGACACCGTAGATGTCTGTTGATCATGCCTGGGACTCCGTGTTTGTCGACCCTAGAGAAGATATCTGTTTTGCTGTCCGCAGCTGCACATCTGGCTGGCATCCATGGATTTTGTCAAAGTCGTATCGGCTATCCCGCAAGATTTTGAAGTGGATGAATACCGGTCTAGTATTACAACTAGAAGGTTTTGAAACATGCTTCAAAATACTTGGAAAACATTAAAAAGAGGTCTCCCTGACCCTTCATGTGCCACGCATGAGCGAAAGGACTTATCCCATCGAGTGTGGCTGGACTACAGTACAAGCTAGTCCCATTTATCCCCGCCTTTTCTCCAATTCACATCAACCACAAAATTCGCTATTGGTCCAAAAAAAAGCCAGGTCTCTGTTAATTGGCTGCTTTTCCGCAGTCAATGTACTGTAGTCCAGCCGCACTCGATGGGATAGTAATACTGTACAACGCAAAATAAAGAGTTGAATTAACGACTGCGACCGTTCTAGCATAAGCTGTAAAGTCAGTACGCGGTGAGGGAAGCTCTACCTCGCTAGGATGGATATCGAGGTCATCAATGTAATGCCGCGAGGTGAGACTGGGTGCACGAAAAGCTCGGTGTCGAAAGAGGATGCCCAGGAGAAGAACGTGAGGGCTTAAGAGCAAGGACGGATCGAACATGGTCTCGGGAACGGTGTACGTTTTCCTAAGACATCAGCATATAGCGTTGGTTGTAGTACACCAGCACAACACCTACTGTTCTTTCTCGCCCAGGTATGCTCTTGTGAATTCCGGAGTGAATCGTCGAAGAAGCTTGTGTGGCTCGCATTCTTGGTCTCGCCAGAGCAACCGTGATATCCCTGAACCGAATCTTTAAAGTCGCTTCTGGGCGAGAACCGGCCGGTGCAAGCAGGAGCAGAAAGAGCACGGCGAGGATGCGTAACTCTTCTAGCTTGAATGGCTTCTTGGTTGTGCTCAGCGTGGTCTCAATCTGCTGCTTAAGATCGTCAATCGGCATACAGCGATTAGCTCGCCGCTGTTCGCTTAAACCGTGCTTCTTTGCTAGATCCCGCAGAACCTAGACTGGTCAGTTGAAGCGCTGGCATCGGTTTGGGAGGGACACCTTCCTTATGCATGCTGCGGTTCAGCTTTGGGTCAATCTTGTCGCCCGTGGCTCGCTCGAAGACGAGCCGGAAGACCTTCCAGTATGTACCCAAGGAGCTCTTCTTCTTGATTCCACGTTTTCTTCTCCCTCCTTGCCGACCTTTTGGTTGAGAAACCAATCAAAGAAGTGCTATAGACGGCCGAGGGAGATGGTTGCATACACTTTTCGGGGTGTTGTTGGACAACAGCGCAGAATCTGTGAACGCGGAAAGCAGTTGCAAATTAAAGGTAAATCTGTGGATACCTCTGGACATAGGTACGGCAAGCGAAAACAGAGATTACATATTATTGTCTCAGCGCTTAGAGAGAGGCTTCATCCACCCTGGGATCACTGCCAAGTGATCGAACGGGCGCCGATTTGACTTCACGGGGCCGTTGGTGCTGAATTTCGGATTCGAATCCGGGCCGTCAAAGCGCCCGCTTCGTGGTGGGAGGCGCGGTGTGCATGTTGATGGTAGTAAGGCCATGCATCGATGTGGAGGCGCCTTAGCCGGCGGACGGTAGGCCGTTCCCAGTAGGTGGGCAACGGTTTCCCCGCTGACGAGCGCTTCGGTGCCTGCGGCGTGTCGTAGGTGGGGCCGCACCGGCGCTTCGGCTGCCTCTGATGTGGGGCCCTAGTGACGGCGCGCCGAGATGACTCCGAATCACGCCGTGCCGAAGCGGAGGCCTCGTTCCGTGGTTTAAACCTAACCCTATCAGTGTTGTTACTCTTTGAGAGTACATACAAGCCTGAGCCACCCATTATCTTCGTTGTGCTGATATCTTCGTCGTTCTCTGTAGCAGTGCCCACCTGGACTGTGTCGATGAGATGCCTGAAAGCGTAGGTTAGGGCCTCCTCGCAGTTGTCCTTATTAATGGTATGCTGAATATAGCCGCGGTCTAGCTGGACAAGCTGAGGCAACTCAAGCATACGTTCGCCCGTTACTGGGTGCTTGGAGCTATGTTCGAGACGGTCCTGGAAGAAGGCAACGTATAATTTCGCTAGCGACCTTCCCTCTTCGTCTTCAGGCATAAAGACCACGCATCTCATATCCTTCACGGCCTACTGGGCCTCTTCATGAGTATGCAGGTTGATCTCCCATAGTAGGCTTCCTGTGTTCATCCCATCAACGGTAGTATAGTTGAAAACGTCGAGGAGACCAGCCTCAGAGAGCATATTAGTACGCCAGTAACGATGTCGAGCGACGCTGCCCTTTATAACGAAGTCAATCTTCTTTCAGTCTGGGGAGAGCTGAGAGAGTACTAAGGCGATGGATCTGTGAGCTATGGAGGTATTTGACTTGTGGCTGTAATATATAAGCACTAGGTCACCTTTGGGTTCTTCCTGTTATGTGAGTTTGAGGGATAGCTGTACTCGCTGCTTGGATTTTGTCCAGATTGCGGAAGTTTTGGCGCAGTTTCAAGGATGTTCTTAGAAGGTTAGTAGTAAGGTAGGTCCTAGGATGTCCGATTTTAAGGTTTTATTTACTGAGGTTAGTGTGTAAAAGATGGACGGAATATACCAGTAGAAAGCAGGGGTACTATCTTCCTATTAGGATCATTTAGACAGAGCAGACAGTTAAATACTTAACCCAAGGGCTCACTGTTATTAGTTATGGGGCGGAAGGTCTCTTTAGATGAGGAAGCTGCAATTTCAGTTGAGGAGGATGTGTAAGACGAGAACAAAGAAAAACATGCTATTGCTATAAAAACTTACTTCAAATAAGTTTCAGTAAGTATCTTACGTTCTCCTTAGTTAGTTTTCCCTTATGCAGTGGAACAGGACTGGGACATCTACGTGTGGGCAGACCTAATGTTTCCTTAGTCAGCCCGTATGAGCCCTCCCATAGCGTTCCCTTAGATGCGCGCGTTGCGTACAAGTCGTAGGGGGGAGCATTCATCATTCAACCTTCTTTTCATTCATCCACTAGAACACAAAGTACGTTCGAGACATCGTTGTAGGCTCTTCGGATTGGGTCTGCAATGACCTAGACGGTTATTTGGAGCCTACTTTGAGACTTATAGCCCATCTGGAGATTGACTTGCGGTATTACGATGCACCTCTGTAGCCATTTGGGCATGGGGGTTGTGTTGGTTTGTTGTTAGTTAGTCCCGTCGATGCTCGACACCCATTTCAGCACCTATGTGATGGTCACGTTAAATACACTAACTAATCGTAAGACGCATTTAAGTTTAGCCCTACCGCTACTAATGGTTAAGTGACTAGGCAAGCTTAATATGACTGACATGGCTTAGATACATAGTCATGGCGGCGAGGAGATAGAGTGATGAATAGGTCGTTAACCTATAATCTTTCCCTTATTAGCAACTAAAGGCTTGACTTATTTGAGACGCTATTTAATCTCCTGCTCCTCGTATTCCTCGTCTGACGGCAGGCAGATTTACTTTTCCTACGTCTATGTCTATATCCACTTCTAGCTATACCTGGTTCTTTGGACTTAGGTAGGAATATAGTGAGCCTTTATTAATAGATAATATGCAGTTGAGTAGGCCCCAGTTTGAAAGCGTCCGTGGACTCTTCTACAGTAAACTGTGCGTCTAAGGCTTTTTCCAGGGAATTATCTAAGGTAAGTATTAGTGTCCATCTCCTTGATACCCGCCCCTTTCTCAACCAAGAGCCGCTCCACAGCCTCATGTCTATTCCGCGAGGCCCAGATCAGTGCCGTCCATCCATCTTTGTCCTGATTGTTTACGTCCGCCCCCTTCTTAACTAAAAGCTGCGCCACGGCCTCGTGTCCATTTCACGAGGCCCAGATCAGTGCTGTCGATCCATCTTTGTGCTGACTGTTTACGTCCGCCCCCTTCTCAACCAAAAGCTGCGCCACGGCCTCATGTCCATTCCACGAGGCCCACATAAGTGCCGTCGTTCCATATTGACTCCGAGTGTTTACGTCCGCCCCCTTCTCAACTAAGAGCCGCGCCACGGCCTCGTGTTCATTCTGCGAGGCCGAGATCAGTGCCGTCCATCCATCTTTGTCCTGAGTGTTCAATTCCGCCCCCCTCTCAACCAAGAGCCGCGCCGCGGCCTCGTGTCCATTCCGCGAAGCCCGTATAAGAGGTGAGCTTCCTTTTCGGTCCGTTTCATTAGCATCTGCCCCTCTCTGTACCAACACTTGCACCATGCCTAGCCTACCCTCTTGAGCAGCCCAGGACAACGGCGTTCGGCCTTTTCATTCCGTTAAATCTTTTCTATATTTTAAACCTTCCGTAATGTTGACGCCATCGCAGGTAACCGCAGATAAGCCCAGGAGGGCGGCTACTGCACCTGCGTGACCGTTGGCCAACGCAGCGAAAAGTGGATACCCGTATGTCTCCTGGGGAGCATACACAGGGTTCTCTCTTTTCATCTGCGTGTGGACGAGATTTCCCAGCCCTTTGTCTGCTAGGATGTATAGCGGCGCGGCTTGGTTGCTATATGCACGAGTTTTGCGTCGCTCGAAGAGGTTGATCACCCCGACTCCACCCGAAGCAAAGAAGTGAGATAAGAAGTCGTCTTGGGGGACTACCAGCGCAGCGATATTGGCGTGGTGGAGAACCTGCTGACTGGCGTACCGTAGAAATGAATATTTATCAGCCATATCCCCCCGTTTGTCTCCATCCTTGGGCCCGCTGAGCAACGCCTGAACTTCTGGACGTGACAGATACGTAGCACAGCAACGTCTGAGCCTCTCGTGGCTACGACCTTCCCAGTCGAATCCGAGATTGGGCCACATGTCTTGGAGGCCCTTTTCCTTCACCAAGAAGTCCGGTACCGACTGGTGAATGAACTGTACTTTAGGTTCCTTGGATTTGGTCATCTCAACAAGACCTTTCGAGGAGCTCGTGACTAAGCTGAAAGCCTCCTTGTCTGTGTCATCTGGTAGTTCGGGATCGACCAAGTCCTGCTCTAAGAGGCCCGCCCAGAGAGCATGCCGGAATTCTGCCGCACTTAAGGGCTGCTTTGCGCAAAGCACCCACAGAACGCAGAGCAGCAACTCCTCCGGCCTATCTTGGTCCCGTTGTAGGATACTCCTAAAGAGGTCGCTCAACTTAGGAGGAATTTCTGCAATCCTCTTGCGGAGAGCGAGGGCGCCATGACTGTTCTCTTTGTTGAGGATCTGCACTACTAGCACAATCCACATAAAAATCCCATCAGCCTTGTGCAGAATGCTTGCTTGTATTTCTCCACGGAGCGAGCGGTTTGTGATCCTGAGATGATTTTCGACATACTTTGCTAAGTCATCCGCATGCCCTGATTCGTTCTCTAGGGTGAGCAAAATCCCCTGGCGAACATCGATGTACGGATATGGCCGGCTTGAGAAACATATTCGGAGTTGGATACCACCATCAGTCGTGTTCTCCGTCAGCTCCTCGAAGTAGTGGACCATGTCCCGGACTTCCTGCTCATCACATTCGTCAAGGGCATCGATGAAGCATGTGAAGCGGCGCCGGTCGAGGCTCATTACTGCGCTCCGGAGAAGCTCCTTCAGTATGTTCAAGTCGGGACACCCTTGCTGACTCCTGGGCACAATATCGCTGTCATCGAGGACTGACTGCAGATCCGGAAATGTCTTGAATAACTGCAATAGAAGAGACCGGTACATCCCGGTTATGGACCTCGCCAGGTAGTCACCCCGTGTATTGAAGAAGAAGGACGCAGTGGCCATATTTGGTTTCTTGCACTTTCTCTTCGTTTCCATAAAAAGAAACTTCATCATAGTCGACTTTCCAGCACCTGCTTTGCCTCGCATCCAAAAGAAGCCATGATTCTGCGATTGCATCTCGGGGTTCAGCCAATCTAGATAATCTGGATATTGCAGCAGCCAACGACAGGTTTTGGCATAGGTAGCTCCAATGGTGATTTTGCGAGCGTCGATCTGTGGGAAGTCAAGGGATGCCAGCAATTGTTCCCTCCGTCCCGAGGCGGAATCTGTTCACAAAAGTTTATTAGTATGATACTAAAACTGGGAGATATTGAGTTAAGGGCCTGCGTTACCTGTGGCTTCATGTTGGCTTTCCTGGTCGGCAAGCTCTCGAGGTAAGTGCGCAAGTTCGCCCAGCAGTTCTCTAGCATAAGCGGCCGCAGTTGCAGCAGCAAAGTCTTGCCATTCCTTGCTCTTATGGGAATCCGCGTAGTCGCAGATACCGCGAATCGGCAAGCATTGGAGGCTATCCATCATGCCAGCTGCCTCCATCTCAAAGCATAAAGCTGAAAGACGCTGGGCGATGTCATCTCGTGCTTCTCCGTCTTTCACAACCCTGTCGCCTGAAGCGATAACTCCATAATGAACCTTGGGTTCATCAGAAAAGCGTTGCGCGCGTGGTTGCAGATTGTTCAAATCGCAACCATCACATGTTGGCGCCGCGGAAGGATGCGCATAGGACGCCTGGAATAGGTGGTCGTGACCTGGGCGCCGGAGGTTAGGAAGTCTGCTTTGTAGAAGGCTTGTTATTGGAATGCCGGAGGAGCTGCGCTGCACATGCTTCGACCGTAAAGTGGACACAACCGAGTCCAGAAGGAGCGAAGGCGTCTTTGCGATAGCTGTTTCTTGGAAGCACCCGCCCACATTCATCTTTCCCTTGTCATACTGCATTACTCTGGTGCCGATAACTACATCACCCAAGTGTATGTCGGCTTGACTGGGACACCCACCACCAATGCCGACCATTAAGGTGGCACGAGTCTTTGGAAAGCTTCGCTTCAAATTTGTCGCGACATGTGCAGCGTGAATCTTTCCATACTGTGGCAAACATGCCATAACGACGTTATGCTGGCCAATGCTCCCTAGCACATACGTGTTGCTATCGCCAACTTGGGCGGGAAGCTTTCGATGTTCCTCGTCCAGCATAGCACGAGATGCTGCTAACTCCAAGGGAAGTGCGCAGATCCAAGCAATTATGTAGTCTTTATGAGTGAGAGAAGAGAGTGCATCGTAACCTATGTGGCTGCCGCTGTCGTGGGCGAAGTCACCAGCTCTTGCCCGCTTCGGATGGCTAGTATCCAATTCTTCAGCTTAGTAGGGTCTTTTAGGGTTCATAGCGCGGTTTTATAAAGACAAGTAAAGGGCTACTCAGGGTAAAGTAGTCAGGAGATAGAGGAGACTAAAGGACAGAATTGTGAGGCTGGCTCTGGCAAAAGAGGGGTTGTTCAGCGAGCCGCAGGCTGACAGCTAAGGCAGCTCAGGTGATAAGTCAATGTGTTGGGTGGGTCCTCAAGCTCAGCGATCGAGAACCAAGGGCCAACCAATGGACTAATATTATTCCCGGCCAGGAGAAAACCTCATAGTCGTCACTACAGTAATCTGCTGGTAATCATAGTCAGTCGGACCATCCAAATGCAATAGCAATCTTACTCGCCCGCTATACAAGACTAACCTAGCTATAAGGGTCCCTCAACTTCAGCCCGTGCCTTCGGCCCGCTCTGTCCCTGCTAATGCTTTGTTGCTAGAAATCTTCATGGCCCCATCCCAGGCTTTAGTGGCCCTATCACCCATGGGAGTGTATATAGCTAGTTCCATGGCCGCCTCAAACAGAAAAAAACTCTAGCCTTCTTCTGACTACTCACCCTATATGAATCTTGCCACAGATATCTGAATAAGTAGAAAGTGAGGATTACCTCTCGAGGGGTCCAAAGCATTGTTGGCGGCGGACATCCCCGCGAAAGTAGTAACCGAGAAAGAGCGGGTGGCATCGATGATGCTGAGCCAGCTAAGACGGAAATGACGCTAACCGGATCCGGCTTAGACGTCTCGCCTAAGACAACTAGGCTATCTGAGGCATACTGCTAAATTCAACAAATAAAATGGGTTCAGACTTGCGTAATTGGATAGTGGTGATGCCACCACTTGCTTGGTTAACTAATATTGCTTGTTGAAAAGTTTGCACTTGCGGGGCGGGCCGCTGGGTGCCGTTCGACTAACCCTTTCCGAAGTCGTATTGCACTACTCCTCCAGTCGTTTCATCAGTCTGACTGTTAACGACGTCACCAAGTCGGATGTCCCGATCCAAATCAGGCCGAGGAATACCTCCCCCGATGCCCACAAAACAGACCGATCCGGATATGGGGCAACGAACGGACCAGGTCTAGCGCGGTAGTAGATGCGGGTACGAGGCCCAAGGTTCCCGCGGGAAGTGAAGCAATCACAACGTAATGTGCACCGGTCTGACCCCAAGTATGGGAGTTCGCGTCGAATTCGGCTTGTTGGAAGCCTTCAGGCGCGTCATGGCGGTCGTGGAGCAGTGCGGTCGCTGCTGCTCTCTCAATGGGAAGCGCAGCAATCAATTCGATAGTGTAGAGGCCCGGACACTCAAGTCGGGTCAAGAGGCTTTAGTAGGGTCAAGATAGGTTGTGAAAGAAGACACGGATAATAAGATTTCCATCTCAAAGATAGCTCTGGTCTGGTGTATGTGAAGTTAAGATGCGGGGTAATTATCGTTTCTAGTTGTAGAAGTAAGCAGGGGCTGCTAAGCTTCGGGAAAACACGTGCAACTCGTCCGTCTGCTAGAGGCAGGTCATGGCATGGCCAGTGTCTAATATCTGAAATGCCTACTGACCGTCTGGCGTTACACCACAGGCACAGCCGCATGCACCTTTCTTCATAGCCACCCTTGCATTTGCCTGCCCTCAGTATGAGGGCTGATGAGGCAGGATGGGTCGATAAATAATCATAAAAATTCAATCGTGAATGCTATCGTTTGTACCCATACGCTGTCAATTAGCAGAGGCGAGCATGCCAATATGCTCTCTTTAGCTTGAACTAGGTGATAAGGCACCCGCATAATCAGCTATTTTGTCCACACTAGATAAACGTCTTTTATCCCATCGACTGCCGACCAACGCTAAAAACTGACGTCTCCAATTTTACCCCAAAATCTGGCTTTTTGAATTATTTGATTGGACCAAAACAAACTCCTTAGCGTCTGCACTGGCTTACTCCGTATTGACGTTCTTTTGGCGTTGGTCGGCGGTCGATGGGTTATAATTTTCGTTACTGCGGGGTATGCCTCTTAAGATCTTACTATCTAACTGCGCCGGCTGTAGTTTATAAATCACCCCGCTATTAAGCTTAGGGTAATGTCTTTGCGACATAAGCACAAGTTAGCGCTACGACCTGATTGCTGTTCTTGCATAGTGGAGAGTCTAAAGATACCCGGCTCGGACGCTTCTACTCCCACTTTCTTCTCGTACATCGATCCCTGTCCTTGTAGGCAAACCGCCAGAGCTCAGCGCGGGCTGCCTTTCCCCCTCTAAATGCCATTGGCGCCAACACCGAGATGCAGTTGTCAGATTGTGTGTAAATCTTGTGTTGTCTTCAAGTTCTTTTGTTCTGGCGCACGCGCGCCCCTGAAAGATGTTGGTACGCCACGTCACGTGCGAGCCACTAACTCCGATATATCACGCTAACGCCGCAGTGTCTCAAACCGTCTTCTACGGCCAATTCGACAGCAGTCACCACGAAGTCTGTTCACAAACGAATCACAGCCCTGGACCAACCATAGCCACATGGTCTGCCCCAGCTACCCTCACCGGTCGCAGGCATGCGGCGTGTATGTCTCAAAGAAGGCAATTGAACAGGATGGACAATTGCGTCGTCCTGTCCCCAATGATATACCTCTCGTGTCAGCGCCAGGAAAATCTCTGGTGCTCGTGTGCTTCCAGGAAGCGCTGTTAAGGCCCTCACGCGCCGTAAGCCTCTCAGTTACTAAGTCGAATTACCAATACAAACACCCGTCACGTCAGCACTACACCCCAAGATGAAGGTTGTCGTATTTTTGGGCGGCGCACGGTATAACAACTTGTTAACGGTTTGTACTCCACGCCTCTTGCTGGATCGGTGTATACGAGCGACTCGGCTTGCACGGTGCACTGCGACACTGACCAAGGGCATGTCTACTATCGGCTGAAAAGAACGACACGCCATTGCCGGTGTCAAACAGGCTGCAGCCTGCTGCGCCAATGCACTTTCTGCCCCCGAGCCGCATGACACCTTTACTCTGCGTAAAGCCTTCTGAGATGATGCGGCGCCTGCCATGGTGATGGCCAGGGGCGCGGCAATGAGTGCGCGGAGCCGGAGGTCTTGACCAGCCTCCAGTCCGCGACACAGAAGATCGCTTTGGGCTGCACCGGCGACCGGAGGAGGCCGCCCTTTTCAGCGACTGCAGTTCCGTCCCCTCCATACCCCTGCTACCCTTCAGCGGATCGCCGAGCGAGGTCAGATTGCAAGAGTACTGCATCACCATTTCCACAAGCGTACTACAGTAGAGATTTGCAGGAGACACGACGGCAATCGACTTTATCAGCAGACTCCAAGGTGAGGAACGTTACGGTTGAACTATTTTCAGACGCACTATAACGAGTAGAATCTCATTTCCGGCGACAGCATAGCTAAGCTTTCCCTACGTAAATCCGCCGTACCCCGGAACGGCTATCAGGCTGTGTCGCGGATCATAAGCCTGTACGGTCTCTGTCAGGCTGGGCCTGATGGGGGCCACGAGAAATGACCCGCAGAGACGTTGGCGCCTCTTAAGCCGGCCAGCAACATCGCTTATATGTATCGCTCTGCCGCGAGCTTCTCAGCGATGCCTGTCATCGGCTGATACACCCAAGAGCAGCCAGTACCACATGTCTCAATAAGAGGGGACGGGCGAAGGGTTCCCGAAAGAGCTCCTTCACACGTCTTTCATCTTCGCATCGCCATTAAGCATTTACCGCCCCTTATGAAGCGCCATGGCATCGATGAGGCGACTCTCCAGCCCTCAGACGTACACCTTCGGGTGGATCGCCACTCTTGACAAGGAGTTCACCGCAGCACAGGCTGTATTTGACGAAGAGCATCAGAAGCCGGAAAACTCCAGAAAGCACTTACAAGGCATAACTAGCTATGTCTGGGGATGCGTTGGAGGCCACAACGTTGTTGACTTAACACGTCACATGCAACATGCATTTGCAACACGCTGTTGTTCCTTCTGGCAAACCTCAAGGCATTTTTTACAGCCTGAGGTCTGGCCATTTTGCCAGACATCGCCCACTCCTTCTTAATCCATAGCTAATACCACATAGCAGAGGCGTATTTGGCCTGCTGGAACAGTGCGATATTCTTGCTCTCTTAATCATGTTCATATTTTGTTTTTAAGTCCCGACAAGCAACCGCAATCCTTTTGATATTTATCCATTGACTCCGACGGTTCGTGGATAGCACGGCGGCGGAGTTATTCGGCATCGTCACGGGCGGTGCAGGGCTGGCATCTCTCTTGATACAAATCACCAGCGGAGTTGGTACCTTACGCGCTATTCGTCAGAGTGCAAAGTCGGCGCCCGAGGAAGTGGACTTTCTTTTGAATGAACTGGAGTTCATGATAAACCTCCTACAACGCGCCAGTAGCATACAAAACCGCGACGATGGTTTCCTTAGCCATTGTCAATTAAGTTGTAGCCGAGTCTGTCAGCGTCTTGAAACCTTGACTCAGAAGCTTGACGAACGCCAAAAGGGAAGTAGAAGATCGCTGTCAAAGATTTGGATCTTGCGAGATTGGAAGAAAGACCTTGCGACCCTGCAACAAGATATCAGTGCAGCCAAAGACAATTTGAACTTGTGAGGCCTACTAAACCGATTTCCATGTTCCTGATTGCTGACATTGTGTTTGCAGGCTACTACAACTTCATCAGCTTCCGACAGATCCCAAGGATCACATCAGGCTCATTGCGTCGCCGCTAACCCTTCTCAAAAGTCCCCAAACTCCAATCCAGATCTACATCAAAGTTTTGTTATTGATATTGCCAAAACTCGCCGGGACATCAAGGGCAAGAAATTGAAATATCGGCAAGACTGCCTAACTTAATCTTGTTCCTGCAAATGCCACCAATTCCAGAGGATATCTGGGCGCTTTTGGGCACTTGATTTGAGTGTATTGGGGGCTTTCCAACTTTGCGATGCTAAGAACTGCAATGTGAGAAAGTATAGTGGGCAAATTCGACTAGCCCTAACACAACTCGGCATTCAACAATCTGTCGTGATCCAGTTTCACTTGCTCACTGGGCTAGGGGCGATGTGGCCATCTGTGGGCTTGAAGACGGAAGTGACGGTCCCCTATACTTCAAAGAGGTTTGAGATAATATGGAGATGCCAAAACGGTCTGGTTGAGTATGAGGACGCTCGTAATGACCTTATTCAACTTCACCAAAACGATCCAAATTCTAGATATCATGTAAACCCAGGAGGAAACTCCTACTTAGAGGTACGTAAGAATCCCACTATCAATTAGCCTTACTGACTTTCGATGCAGCAGATTATCTGCGTTCCATGGGGACCGGCCAATGTTCGGAAGCAGTATGGATTGCTAACACTCTTAATGCATGACTTGGATATCACGCATGGTGCTGCGCATCCAAAGTAAGTCATTTTGATTTATCCGGAGATGGAGGATATGTCAACATGTCTTGGCGAGGCTGACCTGTGAATATCTGGGTCTAACGCATTACTCCTATAGATTCCTTACGAGGTGCGCGGAATGGATCGGAGAAGTCCCCCACCTCGACCTCCTCATGACGCTGATTGATCTCAACTTTGATGCTGCGGAACCAGACGCTCAAAACAGGCCACAGCCATCCTCGCCCAATTGGATATCTGAAGAATTCACGCCCGATCCCCTTTTTTTAGGGCTTCTCAGCCTCCTCTGCAAGGATAATCAAGGTTTGTGGATATTTATCTTTCGTCATTTAGCCAAGACCACTAACTATTGTAGGATTCGCCGGCATAACTCCACTTCATGAGGCTGTGTTATATGGCTCGTCGCAGGACGTGGAGAAGTGGATTTCCTCATCTGCTAGAGATAAGAAGAACTTCCTCGGACAAACACCACTTCACTTTACCGTCTATAAGTCTAAGTACTTGAACGACCTCATACTGGCGGGGCATAATGTAAATGCCACTTACAACTACGGCATCACGCCTCTCATGTATGCCGCCGCAGAGAACAAAGAAGACTCTCTCAACATCCTTCTTAATGCTGGTGCGGATATCTCATTGGTCGACACCCGTTATCACCGCAACTTTTTCCACTACGCGGCGATTCGTCGGAATTGGGCATTGATATATAACATGCTCTTGAGGATCAAGTCTGTCGCAGGCAAGAACGTTTCCGCCAGCTGGGCAGAGTACGTTACGCTGCTATTCCACCACGTACATCCGGACTATCTGGGAAAAAGCCCCGTGTCGCTTAACCACTTTCTTGCCGAATGTGGCACTGTGGATTTCTTGTACGACGACCAAGTCAAGGGCGTCGGAAACAACAGCCTACTCCACGACGCAAGATCAGTTTGTAATCTAGAGGATCTGCTGGACAATGACTTCACTCTGATCAATCATGTGAACAGTGCTGGTCAGAATCCACTAATGGCATGTGCAAGAGCATGCATTAGTCCAACATTGCTGTCCAAGCTTGTCGAAATTGGGGCTGATGTCAATCATAAAGACCAGAACGACCGTTCAGCGATGAGCCACGCACTTGCCCGCCTAAGGAACATCAACATCTCTTCGCTCTGGTCAAGCATTGGTGTAATCTACATCTTGCTTAGGTCCAACGCAGATGTTCTTATTAGAGACCAATGCCGGTGTCCCTGTTCGCCAGAGGGATGTCTAACGGTCGCAATTAACAAGGGCTGCAAAGGGGAAGGTTCTCCATTTTATTTCCCCATCTGGTCGGTGGAGTGGCTGCATATGTTGAAAGAACACCGAGGTGTCAAAGTTGCAACTGAAGTTCTTCTATCGTTCTTACGCGAGGCGAAGCACGAGGAAATGGAGATGACTCATGTGTGTTGCAAGCTCCGATCGGATCGCAGCGGGCTGTTCAGCCTATCTAATACACCTCCCGAAGATGATATCGATAATATCATAGACGAAGAGAGCGAGTTTACCGCGGTTTTGGACGCTTGGAAGAATCAAAGATCCAAGAAACAGTACGACGAGCTTCTTGGGGATTGGTTTCGTCTCATCCGAGCACTGCTGCGAAGACATCGGGAGAAGCATGCAGCAGGCAGCAAGAAACATCATCAATACAACCAAAACCTGAAGGTAAAAAGAGACCTCATGATTTCATAACGAAGCAGAAGCTAACAAACATGTAGCTTGGCTTCCAGGTAGATTACAATCGCGATTACTTTATGCATAACATTGGAGTTTCCGATTTGACATCCGATGCTGTTGATTCATCAACTGGCGAGTATCTTCTTTGGATGGAACATGAATATCACCACGGGCTTGTGTCTCAGTTTGGAACATATACGCGAGAGAGTTGGTATTCGACGAGAATTTCGACACTCATCTCGCTCTTAGGAATTGGAGTGCCGTATCTACTGTCTGGATGGATTACAGAAGAACAGTGCTTAGCATTTAACATGCCAAAGTTCCTGCAGACCGACATCCTGGCTGTATTGCAGCAGCTAGGGTCGGATTGGAACCTCCTCAAGGATCCCGTGCCTTCAGATCATCCAGCCATCAAGGGCTTGGACAGTCTCCTGGATCCTGGTCGGAAGAACGCCATCCTGCGGTTTCTGTCGGCGCTACAGCAGCTCGGCAACATCGTCACGGAGGAAGAAGACCTCCGCATCCTAGTCGCCCTTGGATTCACTGGCTTTGAGCAGGTAGCTTACACGCCGTCGGCAGTCTTTGCGCGGATGCTGAGCACCTATAGCTTCGATCGAGGCCGCGCGCGCAGAATGCACAACGAGGCGAAGAGCCTTCAGGCCCGATCCGAACATGCCTTTTTTGCGCTGTTGGAAAAGTCCCCAGTCCCACAATCGGCAGCATCAGCAATCCCTGGTGAAAATTCTCCGAAAGACGGAAACGATCAATCGACTGCCATCAGCTCTGGCAAAAATCCGTCGAGCTAGTTCGGCGACCTTGACCAGGTGGGCTGCGAGGACTGTTGCTCCGTCACCAGTCCGGCAGCCTACTTTGTGGACCTTCTGGGGTTGCTCAAGAATCAGCCTGCTACTGCCAATGTGACTATCCCCTTGCCATCATTCGATGGCTCTGTATCCAACACAGGCAGCGTTCCCCGGGGTTCGATCTTGGAGAAGCTCTTTAACCGGCGGCCTGATCTTGGAAACTTGCTTGTCTCGTGTCGTAACACGAACGCGGTAGTACCCTATATCGATCTTGTGAACGAGGTTCTCGAGTCTGCGCTGCGCTATTTGCAGACTAACAATAACATGCTCGAGAAGAGAGGCTTCAGAATCCCAGCTCACAATGCAGACGACGTCGAGAAAGATACCCAGGATAGTAGTGACTACGAGGCAGCATATTACCCTTCGGAGTCTATTGAGTCCTCCTCATCGGCAAACAAAGCAGCACTGCTGTCTGACGCAGCCAACATCGACTACGCTCTCTATGACACTGTTATTGTCCACAAGGTGGCACCCTCATCTGTCTTTCCCTATGACCATTCTCAAGATAGCCTGGAAAGATATCTTGCTGCTTCGAGGACCAACCTTCCCGAGATGGTCTCTGTGTTTCAGCGTTTCGCAAAGTCAAATGGCCCCAGTCGGGTGGTTATTGCCCGAGCAAACGCGTCTCAAACACTAAGCATGAGCCACGCACACTTCCTTAGCTTGAGCATGGAGTCTTATTTCGATCTTCAGCTGGCAACAATCGAGACGGGCAACCCACCGCTGCAAGTCGACGAATAAAGAAAGTTGTGTGGTATTCTTCACACTTGACATGACTACGAATACGAAGATAAAGATGCCGACGTGGGTGACGGGGAGTTTGACATTCTGCAGAACGGGAACCAGGAGCCTGTGGCGCCTGATGACCAGGTCGGACTTGCTTTTATCAAAATCCAACTGCTACCTAGCATGGAGGGCGAGTCGCTGACAAGCCTATTCAAGATTCTCAAGACTGACTTCATGTTCAACTGCCTCGTCATCTCCGTGGGGTCACAGAGCAACACGGCGCGCAAGGCGGGCGGCAACATTGCACCGCAGCTGGAAGGGATTCGTCTTTGCGAAAAGAATGGAGAGGACGCCGGCACGTACGAGCTGCAGCGTCTGGAGCATTTTTGTGAGAATCTGGCGCAGGCTTGGGTGGTCAGTGGAAGACACCGACGATGCCCTCATGGTGTTTGGAGAGCTTCCGCCTCCAGACTCGGACCTGGCGTCAAACACCCCCCAGGGAGGCTTGGTGATCACTCCCAGTACTATTAAGAGTCTGGTGGCAGTACGGAGGATTTCGGACCTGTGTAAGACAAAACCGCCGAAGGTCGTGGCACTCTTCTCTGCCAACGCATGTCACCTCCGTAGACAAGTCGTCAGCCGTGCCTTGAGACAGGGCGCCACCGCTGTAGCTGCATCCAATTGTTTGCCCCTGTTACTGGTGACGGTGGGCATGTCCCACGACGACTTTGTCCGGATCCAAGACGACGAAGGGATCGGTAACAATCTCAGTCCTGACACGCTCTGGGTGTAAAACCGGGATATTGCCGTGGCGACCATGGCTGGCGTGTCCTATTCAGATCTCTCGAGTCTTCTGGCGACACTGAGCAAGATGGAAGATCGACTAAGTGGTCTGAATGCCGCTCTCTCAGTTGAGTCTCCTAAGAACAGAGATTCCGATGAAGGCAAAAGCGAAGATCAAGATCTGGTTCAAGAGAAACGAAGACAGTCCATCCTGTAGATCGTACAGACTTCTCTCCAAGCAGCTCTTCCAAGCCTCCCTCCATCAATTTGCAAACTTTTGCTAGAAATAGAAGACAACAGATCGTCTTCGTTATTTTCGTCTTCATATTCTTCGTCGTCGCCCAACACTAGCTGGAGCATCGTGCACAATCGCACGCTGATCAACAAGAGTCTCTATTCGCCAAAAGAGCTCCAAGGTTCGATGCTGGTCTTCTCTGAAGTTGTCACCATCCATGTGAAAACATCCATCACCAGCGACCTGCCGATCTCCCTGGACCTCAGGGGCTCCCCAGCAACAGCCTTTGAGCTGGTTCCGAAGCAATCAACGGGTGATGGCACCGTTGCGAGGTTCGAATGCGAGGTCATCGCCTCGAAGAACCTGGTGGTGTTCATGAAATGGCCCGCGGCGCTGTTTGCCCGCAACGTTATGTTGAGAGCCGCTGGACCGGACTCGCCAATCGACGGCGACTTCCAGCCTGCTGTGGCTATCATCAGTAAGAAGGACGTGGCTTCGGCCCACAGAATTATCGGCTGGCTCCAATTGGAGCACATTCTGCTCAAGCGGTACCCCATCAAGGTGGAAGAAGCTCAGATCTTGCTACCGGTCATGAGGACTGCTGCCGTCCGGAGTGTTGCGACTAGCCAGTCGGGCTGGGCGACAGTCCAAGCAATGCAAAGATACATGTTTCCTCGCAGAACCCTAGCAAAGACTGGCTACGAAGCACAGTCTGCTAGCTTTGTCCAGTGGTGGTTCTCGGCCTCGATGACCCACGGAGAGATTGTCAACTCCATCGATGATGCTGCCACTCGGATGGTCTCCAGTGCCAAATCCCGTGCTGAGCTGCTCGTGATACTGCTTAAGGCGAATATGGGAGCCGAAGGTGCCAGCATACCGGTGGTTCTCGAGTCACCGCCTGGTCCTGGGCGACTCGAGACGCTGGAGTGGCTTCACAAATCCGACTGTTCACTGCACTTGGCCTCAAAGAAGCCGCTATGACTCTTCTCTTTGGTGCTGCACGTCCGCCATCGCCGTTCGACAAGAGTACCGGGGCTGACGGACAAAAGCCTGGCTCGCAGTCTACTACCCAGCTGATCTTGCAGCTGAGGGCCGCGCTTGTCGATCTTGGAGCGAAGATGCACGAAATGCGTTGCGAGATGGCCGTCGAAAGGCTCTGGTGCAGTATTTCACTCAACATCCGGTCATGCGCAGCCTCGGAATCGTAGACGAGGGTGGACTGTCTGAACAGTTCCTCATCGATGCGGAGATGGGCTCCGGCCTCGAGACAACACGCATCAAGTAGGCCATCTCGACAGCTCAGCTCTTCATGTCTCGCGCTCTCTTCGGTCGGGAAGAGGTCATCGACGGACGATTCTTTTTTTTTTTTTTTTTTTTGTATTATTCAATGCCTGCTACGTCCCTTTTTGGGCACATGGCGTCTGCGTCAGCGGTCGTGCTCGTCACTAATGCAATCCCGCAGGATAGATGGTCGTGGATGCAGAAATGCACCTTCTGGGGGGCCAACCGATCGACATTCCTGTACCCTGAGACGTAGATTGACCCGACCCTGCGCGACTCCTTGATGGATCTCTCCCGTTCAGTGGTGGAGGAAAAGGCCATGCAGTCGAGCCTGAGCAATGAGACGGCCAGGGCCGTGATCCGGAGCTACATCAAGGGGGCCGACGATATCGGGAACCTGCGCGTCGAGTCCTTCCACTGGGAGATGCCGCCGACGTCGCCGGACGACACCCCGGAACGCCGGCTCCTGCGCTAGAAGATGGCCGAGGGTTTCTTCCACTTCATCGCACGGACGAGAAGCTATCCGTACGTCTTTCACTATCGCCGACTGACGTACCTGGCGCACGGCAACACGGTGCCCACTCCCTCGTGGACGCCATAGGTCAAGATTCCGATGGATGTCCACTCTTATAGCATCGGCGGCATGGTCAAGCCTCTGCGCCGATCAGGGAGCTACGTGGTTCCCGTCACCTAGCAGGGCCGGCTTCTCTTGTTCCTGCCCAAGCTGGCCACCCGAGTCGAGAAGGCCATGGATCGATCCGGCCTCGTCCGCCGCCACGATCACGACAACAACCGAGAAGCAGAGCACCACGTTAAACGTCGGCAAATCAAATGCGAAAACCTTCCTCGACATCAAGATGGGCTGGTTGGAGCTCGTCGACGATGTCTGGTCCTCGCCCAAGGAGAGCCAACTATGCTTACAGTGGGCGACGGAACGAGTCCCGTCCCCGATTTCGACTAGACGAGCTTGGTTGCAACCACAGACGTTTCTCGAGGGATGCTCTCTGTCATCATCTTTCGAATCGGCTCCAAGAGCGGCCGAACCAGCGCCAATATTTGTCCGGGCGACTTCACGCTGCAGGGGCTGACGCTGTCGTTCAGGGACTCCGCCACCATGGTAGCGGTGTCTCCGTTTGGAAGTGGCGAAAAGCTTGCGTCTATAGAGTTCGGCATTGTTACTGCCAGCTCGTCTGGTGCTGTCTCACAGAAGACAATGGCCGGCTACGCCTCCGATCCGGCCGGGACGAACCCAGGAGCTCCCAGCACCTGGCCGACCTTGTCCGCGCCGACGCTTGGTCGAAGCTCAAGATCGAATCCGTGATCTGGACCCTCTAGAGTAGCTCTAACATGCCCAATAGCAAGTATCTCGGTCTCGTGGCTGAGTGGAGGTGCCCAAGGGCCTCTGGCCTGAGCCGTGGTTCACTCTGCCAGAGGCATATACCACTGCACCGTCCCATGATGCAACGGCACGAGAAGCAGAGGAGGCTGCTCATGCCGGTTCCACGATGCCGCTATTCAACATCCTTGGTGAAGACTTTTGAGAGGTTCTCTCGGCCGACACCGGTGCCGGAGGCGTCTTCGCCGTCATGGACGGCGCCACCATCGAGGGAGGCCTGCCGCAGCTCAGCAACGGCAACAGCTCCACGCGCACCCAAGTCGGCTTTGGGGCGGCCTTTGGCAAGTTCTCGGGCCTCGCGCATTGCCGGGAAGACGCCGTGCTGCACTCCATCTACAACTGGCAGGCTTGCTTCCACGTCGTCGCCCTGCTGGTCGAGCGGTTCATGAGCCTGCAGCAGTATGACCTGGCCTTGCAGTATGCCAGGCTGGTGGTTGATCCCACTGGCTCCGAAAACAATGCTCCTCCCCCCAAGGTCACGGACAGCAGCAGCGCGAATGCTTCCACTTCTACTTAGCGACCAACCTGGCGATCCCTCCCCCTTTCGACATCCGGCCATACTCAAGCACGGCACCATCGATGCCATCCTGGACTCTCTCCGGCCTACCACCGGATGGACCGGACGATGGCGCCGAACTCTACGGCGACGTCGATCTGCTGACGCTCCCTTGCGAAAGGCTTCGACTCGTTGGGGCCGCGGATGATGCGCAGCAACCGCTCGCGCTTCTCCCTCGCTGCTGACGTCGCTCCGGTATCCGAAGTCGGCACGGTCAGCGCCCCTGTTGCATACCCCTTCGTGGCCAACAAGTCATGAGGGCTGTGGCGAACGCTTCGCTTGATGTTTGAGTATCCCTGGAAGTAGCCGAACGAGAGGACGTCGGCGCCCTCGTTCCGATCGCTCATGTTCCCCTTCATAGCGGCGAAGAGCGAGTTGAGGAACATAGGCGGGCAGTTGCATGACACATTTCCGTACACCGGGTGGAACGCTTGCGGGTAGAAAGTGTAGTTGCGGGTGCTCGCAAACTCCCTCGCAAGCATGTTTCTGTCGGCGAGCAGACAGTGCGTCTCCGAACGGTCGGCCTCGGTGGTTCTGTCGCTGTTGATGCAGACGGCCAGCGCGTACGAGACGGCTGTGATGTTTTCCAGTTGGAACCGCGTCTCAAGCTCCGACACGAGCTTCCGAAGCCCGTCGCATTCGTCGAATATCCGCTGGTACCTCGCGTTGTCGATGCCGCCACGACTGCCGCGCGTGCTTCCGTTCGCGTTCGCCGCTCCCTCCGCCTCTGCCCTCCTGGGCCCGTCATCAGCCATGGACAGCTGTTCGAGCCGGAGCGTCTCCTCGTCGTCGTCGTCGTCGTCGTCGTCGTCGTCGTCGTCGTCGTCGTCTACCCGGCCTCCTCCCGTTTCTTCCCCGTCTTCCTCGTCCTCGCTGTCGTCCATGGCGCAGTGCCTCTCCCGCGGCAGGTCGTACAGCTCCTCGCTCACCTCGATCTCGATGTTGGCCCCGTAGTCGTAGGCGTGGAAGGCCGGCTCGTGCCTCGCCCAAAACGACGTGGCACCGCTGTGTCGCCCCGACCAGGCCGCCCAGCCCTCCATGAACGCCTCCTGGAAAGCCATCCACCGGTTCGAGCTGATTCGTTGGCTCTCCTGACCGCCGGGCCGCCATGACCGCTGGATGCCCTCGCCGAGGAGCGCCGGGGACTGAAAGACGCCAGTGATATATGAAGCCAGCTCGCAGGCTAATGGCATTGGCATCCCGCTCTTCTCGCCGGCCTGCTCGCGCCTCCGTCGGGCGTCTGCGGTCGACGACGGCAGCTCAGACATCTTTCCAGTCACAGGGTGCATGACAATGAACCAGGTCTCGCGCGTGGACGCCTGCGCAATTCTGAACGTCCGCCCAGTGACGTCGAAGGGGATCCCGCTGAAATGCTTCGCCCCGTATGGCGCTGACTACCGCTGGAAGGACACGGTAATGTTGTCAAAAATTGGCCCGCCGTGTCTTGATATCGGCCGGCCCGGCTTGCCGACGACGCTGAAGAAGTCAAGATAAAACTGCGGGAAGAACCCGTCTGACGGCCTCGCCTGGGTGCACCCCGCCCTGCGTGACCCGAAATCAATAGTGTGCTTCTCCTGCATCATCTTGAGCGCGTCTGTGGACTCGAAGTCCTTCGCTAGCACTCTCTGAATAAAGCGAGCTGCTGTTTCGACGATGCTCGCGTATCGAGCACGAGTCAGCCATGTACCTGATTATCAAGTTCGGCGTCCCGGTTCGGACATGCTCACCTTGGAGGCGATGGTGACTGGTGGAGTGATCGATCGCCCACCGCTGCGTCTCCCTGCTTGTACCTCTCGCCCCCCCATCCTCCCCTTCGTTATCTTCGTCTTCGCTCGGCCACATATCGCCAGGCGTGTATGTTGCATTCTCGTCAAGGTCATCGCGAAGTTCCTCGTTCGGTGACGAGTGGACGGACATCTTAGGGGTGCTGACGCTACTCTACTGCTGTGCTGAGTTGTGGCTTCTTGCTTCCAGGGTTAGCACTTGTCATCATCACTCAACGCCCTGAGGGCATCTGATTATTTGTATCTGTGCGAAGCCCTTCATTTGCGACACCTATTTCTTCTATGAATTTAGGTATATTACGACAAGACATTACATTCGCCCCTCTCCTGTTGCCCACCTCCCGTGAGACGCTGTACGCACCGATGGGTACGAGTCGTCTGCGCCCGTCGGAGAGGAAGGGGACGAACAACAAAAAGCCCCGCGGGGCTTATCAGGGGTCTTGTTTCTCCGTGGTTATATGTTCCGAAGAAGATGATTTGCATTTTCTAGCTCGTTTTTGGGGGACCTGCTGTTGGAGTCGCAGCTGTTGCTTGCCGTTGCCTGCCACCTGCCTGTTGGCGCGGAGAACCTTTAGACCAAGACTGGTTGTCCTCGGGCGGGGAAGTCTCTGGGCTGCTAGAAACAATTCCTCGTGCCTCTCTCGTGCTGCCGTCACGAGCAGGCCTCCGCCTCTGTGCTGACGGCGGTGGGTTGAGGTCTCGAGAAGTTGATTCTGGTCTACGCAGCCCGCAGCTATCGTCGTCGTCGTTGTCGTCGTCGTCGTCATCGTCATCCCCTCTGTCGTTTTCGTCATCGCTATTAGCGGGACGATGCTGAACTGGCTTGTTTGATGAGACTACGCTGGCCAGGACGATTCCTTGCAGCTCGCTTGCGGATGCTGCTAGGACCTTTTCGATCCGCCGCTGGAGGGCGAGAAGTACAGTGTCCTTCTTTCGTATTGGCTGATCGCTCAGCCGGATGAGATCGGAGCAGAAAGCGGACACAAGCGTTGACACCTGGGCTTCGCGAAGGCATCCCTCGTTAGCGTTCACCGTTTCCCATGCAGGCCGAAGGATATGCGTCCCATCTTGAGGGTCAACAGTACGCCGGACAACTCGTAGGAGGCGTGCCCTTGACGCGTCCTCGAACCGCTTCCCGTACGTTGGGTCGTCAACGTGGGTGATTGGGCTGGCGAGGAGGGACTGTGCCTCTGGTGTCCGGAAGACTTTGGCGTTGCATCGGGCAAAGTCTAGGACTTGCTGCTGGAGACGCCGTGCCGTGTTCGCAGGGAAGCCACTCGAGTCGCCCCTGGACGAGCTGAGGCTGTCGAGGGCGTCTTGCAGATGCTCCAGCAGCTGCGGCTTATTCTTCAACTTAGGGTTCACACTTTCGAGTTCGACTGCGCTTGCGCGGTCTACCCAGCCGATGACATGCTGCAGAGCTCGGACGGCCGCCTCCGTCTCCGGCCTCCTGTTACGGAGGAGCCGCTTCAAGTATGCGAAGTGAAGATCCGTCCCGTTCCACACGGCCCGACATACCGCCCTGTACATAGCATCGTCCAGGGTTTCCAGTAGGCCAGCCACGCGGCGGTCACCATTGCCGGTGAAGAAGATAGCCTCGACCACATCTTGTGTGGTCGATGTCCTGCCCGCGGCCGTCCCGCTGGTCTCCTTGCCACCTTGTAGCCCGGATGCCAGACGACTCCAATCGTCCAGTCCGAGGTCCTGCGTCTCGTCGAGGGGCAGGGCCTCGAGCGTGGCCAGCACGGTCCTCATCGTCGCAAACCAGTAGTCGTCAATCCGAAGGCCGGCCATCCACTCGAAGGTGGAGATATTGAAGGTCTCAAGCCCCAGACGGGTCTGGCACCAGCGCGTCGTTATTTCCCTCCACCCTATGTGGTTCCAAAGCGTGACGAGCCGGCGTGTAGGAAAACTCTTCTCGCTGCCGAGACGGAGAGCCTCAACAAGCCTATGGTCAACGGTCACTCGGCTCCCCGTGATAGACCCCGCTGCCACTGACGCGATCGACACCAGATGGTTCCAGATCTGCCCATGATTGTCCGGAAGGCTTGGGTCTCTGCTGTTGACGCGCAGTTTGATGTTGAGGTCTGCGGGGAGTTGATCTGTGGGGTTCTCAACGCTCTTGCGTTCCTGCTGAGGTTGAGGCGGAACGAGGCTCACCTTTGTCGTAAAGATCACACGTCCACCAGGCATCAGACTCCGGCGCGCCCGTTGCCTTGATGTACTGTCGGAGGGCGCAAAGCCGGTGCTGTCCCGCCATGACCTCCACCTTGGTCTTGTTGACGGAGGACCAGTCGAACTCATTATACAGGTCTGCGGCTGCTCGATAGGCTCACAGAAATATACAGCGCTCTGCAGGTCTTCTTGGTTGACAAACTATAAAACTTGCCTGTCTAGCCCATGGGTGGGCTTGTAGATGGAAGAGAAGCCTCGCGGGGCTTATTGACCAGGCGCGGACATCTTCAGGCTGAAAGTGGGGGGTCCATCTGTCCTGTCCATAGAGAAGAAACATAAAAAGCCCCGCGGGGTTTCTACTCGTATTGAGAGCTATATACTCCAGGTCTACGAAGGGGACTATGAAATGGCGAGGCAGAACATCCTCCTTGGGAATTTCGTCATCAGGAACGTGCCGCCGAGCGATACGCCAGTCGATGTGGAAATCAACGTCGACCGCTTGGTGGAGATATCAGTAACCGCGCAGACCGACTCCTCGTCGGGTTCCCTTGACATCACATACGAGCCAAGCCACTCGCCAGAGGAATTGAAGGGCCTCGGCCACCTGACCTCAACGCGTTTAGAGGGGAAGACCTCTCCTGCAACCGGGCAAGTCAAGCGGGCCACGAATGGCGGAGATAGCCTCAAAAGAGGCCGCGACGATGACTCGCCGAGCCAGGCGGCCTTCATCCCCATCAAGCGATCCCGTCGAGTCGAGGTCATTGAAAGTGATTCAGACGAATGAAGAGAATGTTGCGGCTACGACGGGTGTCAAGTTAGATGTGGATAAATAGTGATTTGAATTATGTAGTACAACATCTATGATTGTTTTGCCTGGAAGGTGTGCCTTCTCCCTGTGAAGAGGCCTGCTGTCTGTTGTGATGAATCTTCCGATCGTTCAACCCAAAGACCTTGGATCTTGGCCTGTATCGTTCTCATTCTCCGCCTCCCAACTTTATGTTTAGCCTTGCTACAAGGCGTTAGACTTGGAACAGATGCCTTTGATGGAGCGTACCTGAGCGTCGTTCATCTGGGCTTCGGACGTGGGGGCGGTTTAGGAACTCCGGTCGTGTCGTATGCTCCACGCCCATGGTTTGTGGGAGGTTGATGGGAACTGGTCATGTCTGTCTCGTTGTCTGTGGCCTTGCACTCTGATGTGGTTGATTGCTGGTGATGGTTGTCGCTGGCGCCATGTGTCTGGAAGTGCTACCGGGTTGCTTTCGGTGTTCTTTATATAGCCCGGCTCTGTACTCGAAGAAGAAAGTCCGACTGACGTTGGGCCTAGGCCGGACATTATGACCCCCAACAGACATGCAGGGGTTTGATAGATGGCTGTAGCTGCCGTTGTGGATGGCCCCTGAGACAACCAGTATATAAGCAAGCCTTTATCCTTAGCGCGTCTTGCTACTTCTGTTTGGCCCTGACCATTCTCTCGCTTTCATCAAAATGTATTACTACCGAAATCTCATGGTGTGGCAGGCGCGTGCGCACTTAACAATTTTTCGGTCCCAAGAATCAGATTTCTTTGGCGTCACCTCCGATGGAGACTTTTTTGGGAGCCCCAGAAACATGGCTTGGATCAAAGCCAATTCACCAGCAGCCCGTCACATATCCTGTCTTGCCCATAGTACGAAGTTTCCTGCATCGAGGTTTGGACATTACGAAGAGGGTAAATTGTGAGTATTATTTCAGACTTTGGGGGCTTGACTAATCAAGGGAAGACTTGTCCGCTATACATCGGATTGGCAACCGGCCGTCACCCTCGCGAGTCTATCAAATTTGTTCTGCGACTCATCAAGGGCCTGTACGACGAATGAAGCAGCTATCAGAGCACAGACGCTTCTGGTGTCTGAGACGGCGTTAACCTCTTCCTCAACTGACTATGGCTATGTCGAGGAACCAGCTACCACGATGAACGCGCTCCTAGTGCCTGAGACGGGTTTAATCACCACACAAACCGCTTCAGCCAATCAATTTATGCCTGAGACGGTGTTCATCTCTTCCTTCACTGGCTATGGCTATCTCGAGGAAGCGGCTGAAGGAGACATGTTCGAGCCGGACGACAGGATGCTTGCAGAGTGAGGACGGAGAAGTCACGATCCCGAAAAGAGGCTAATGACCTGTGAACAGGTCGACATTAGAGCTGTCCGATAATTCTCATGATGAGAACGTGTCTACTTCCGAAGTCTTCCGGCTCGAGACCAAGTAAGTTTGATGCAGGAATCACTCAATCAGGGCAATACTCACAATTGTTAGACCAAGTGCCCTTGAAAACCGAACAAGTATCCATTGCCCGTATATTGGATGCAGGTTCGCGCAGGGCGGAAAATCGCTTAGGTCAACCGTAACGCTCAGCCGCCACATTGAAGCAGTCCACGAGAAAGCGGCCTTCCTCTGTACTTACCCAGATTGTGCTCGCGCTGAACCAGGATCCGGGTTCACGCATGTCGATCTAAAGCTTCAGCATGAGTTCGACGAGCACAACGGTGACGCTCCATCGCACACATGTCCTCATTGTACATGGCGCGGCGGCGGATTCTGGAGCGACTCGAAATTGCAACTACACCTACGGTCCCACGGGAAACAAAAGGGGTATGACCTGAATGTTCATTCAAATACCTTCTTAGTCGTAAATTATTTGCTAACGTTTCCAGGAAACCTCAGCAGTCTTGCCCGTTCTGTTCGAGATCGGTGTCGAAAACTCACATAGTGCGACACATCTTCGGCAGTCATTGCAAAACCCCGCGACTCATGTGCCCTGTATCAGGTTGTAAGCAATCCGAGCCCGATCGAGGATTCGTCGAGTATAGCAAGCTTCGAGCTCACGCACAGATTCACTCTGGTCATGTTGACGACTTATATCAATGTTCTTACGGCGGTTGCGTTCAGACTGCTGCTAGACCCCTCACTTTGCAGAGGCTCATTGAGCATATTGGCGAAACACACGGGAAAGGAACCGCACTTACAGGAGAGTTTCTTTGTGGGTATGACCAATGTCCTCGGGCCATAACAGGATCTGGATTCAGCTTGAAGTATGACCTTACGCGTCATATACAATTCCACCTGGATCAGACCGACGAGCACCATGAAAGTAGCTCCCTGTTCGGATCTCAATGCCGTGCTGAAATCAGCCTAGAATCTGAGCGCGAAGAGGCGAACACGAGGTATAGTGTACTCAAAAACATTCGCGCATCTCGATTTAACACAGTTCTTCAGGATATCAACATCTGTTCAGCTTGGGGTTATGAAGAACCCGACGCAAGCAGACGTCAAATCCCCTTTAATGCTTCCTGTTGGCGAGGATCACACCTCCATACCATCTAGCTTCCTTCAGAGGCCAGTTGAGATCTACGGTATTGAAAGGTGAGTTTTTTTTGTTGCACTGAGTGTAGTCGTCTAATTAACAGTTAGCTTGAAGTCATAAATGGTCCTGCCCCATCCTCAATTGTCGCCGAAGCAATCACTTGTTCCGCGATCGGTCGACTCTACTTAGGCACGTGAAAGGGCATGACCAGCGATCAGGCAAAGGCTACAAGTGGCGTTGTGGACACCCCCCCTGTCGATCCGAGTTCGATTCGGTCGAAAACCTCGCAATGCACATTCCAGAGCATTGGCCAAGACAGATGTGCCCGTACAGCGGGTGCGAATTGACGTTTGATGCGCCGCATACTATGTCCCAACATATAAGTAAGCATCATAAAGCGTGGGATGGCCAGGCAACAGTGTGCTCATACGATGATTGTGCGGAGGTCACAACTACTGTGCCAGCTATGTCGGAACACGTCCTTCAGGCGCACCGGGACGAATTCGAGGGCAAGTTGAATGGTTATCTCCGCCGCATCATGACCTTCATCACGGCAAGGGATATGCCGGCCGCACATGTATTTGAAGCAACAGCCAATGGCGCTGGGGTTTAACTGAATGTTCAGTATATCCAAAATACATTGTCTAGCTCGTATTGTGCGGTCTTAATCTCAGGTGTTAACGGTTCCATCTCGCACTACGGAAATCGTCAATGATCCTCTTCATTATCATCACGTCTGTCTCCTTTGCGATGTCCTCGTCAAAGCATGCGCCGTGGTCTAGCAATGCGTTGACGATGTCCATTTGCTCTCGCTGGATGGCCCATGACAGAGGCTTCCTCCCCTCCTCGCCCCGAATCTCTGGATCGGCGCCTTTGTCGAGAAGAAATTGCACGCACCCACTGAACCCGTAAAGCACTGCGACCATGAGCGGCGTGTTGCCATAGTCGTTTCTAAAATCAACCCCCACCCTCAGCTGGGCATCGTCCCGCCGTTCCTCAAACAGGAAGCGCAGCAGCGAGAGGTTGTACTCCTCCTCCGAGAACGAGCAAACGTAATCGAGTGGCCCACAGAGCAGGTGCAAGATGGTGTCGCCCTGGGCACCCTGCTGCGTGAGGTTCACGCCATGTCGCATGCACAGCTTGATGGTTTCTACTTTGTTGTCTACGAAGCGGCCCACTGAGGCGCGGAGCAGAAAGTGGATGATTCCGTCACCGTACTTGCTGTTGGTTGTTCGATTAAGGTCCATATCGGGGTGTTCGAGCAGCCCCTGCATTGCGGGGATGCCGGGCACCGGAACGCTATACGCGAAGTGCTCCTCGGCCGACGCCAAGTCACCAAGGAAGAGGGCACGGATCAGGGAGTGGGAGGAGTGCTCATCGAGGAGGGTCGAAGCGCTGCTACAACCCGATGACCAGGAGGATTCCGACAGGCCGACCACTGTCTTACCCGAAAGTCGGCTGGAAGCACTTGCGGTTGGGGAGGTAGGCATTGTGGCTGGGTGGTGTGGAGTCTGTGGGCGGGATGGTCTCAGAAGTAGCAACAAGTCCGGTGGGCGTGGGTGGAGTTACAATGATCAGTGGGAAGTTCATTTTGCGAGCAGAGGACACGGCTTCTTGCTAGTTAACAATCGAGCATACGACGACTGAGAGCGATAAATCCTTCGTGGCGTGAGGAAACTCCAAGAGCATTGGACGAGGGGAAGTAGATTTTGTGAATTTTCATTTCAGTCTTCAAAGCTAGAAAATCAGATTTTTAAACCTTAAACTTGCCTTCCTTCGGATGTTGGCGCTTAGCTCCATAATTAGTGTCTGCAGCAATAGTGAAGGTTGGAATATTTTGGAGAGTAAAAGCAGGTTTGCATTACGTAAATCTTACTTGTTCTATTTAAGGGCGCTTATTAATCCCCAATCACCCTTCATCACCCTTCATCACCCCTCATCACCCTTCATCACCCTCCACCACCCACTATAACCCTCCACCACCCTCCATCACCTTTCATCACCCCTCATCAAATCATCAATACACCGTGGAAATGCCAGCGCACACAGTTGCGCAGCAAGTCCAGGAAGCAATTGACAACCTTATCAATCATGGCATTATTTTGCCCCAATACATGGCGAAACTTGAAGATCGCCTTTCGATTCTTTGCTTAGACTCAAAAGTACCCCCAGCTCAGAACGGCAAATACAGTCGGAGCGAAATCACGAAGCAGTACAAAAGAAACAATGCGAGAAGAGTTTATCGATTAGTCATGACTTCCGACCCGGCGCTTACACTCCCTTTTTTATTGGCTGCGGCTCCTCTCACATGTCGGAATATTGACGTCACTAAACTCCGAACTGAGGTTGCTCGGCAAGGTCAAATTCAGCTGAGGGACTCAACTGAGTCTGTCATACTTGAAATTGGCACGCGTCGGCATCTGACAGCGCAGCCGATTTTTCAAGAATTTCTTCATTCTTTATTCCCCAAAGGTAAAGGCATCTTTAAACCAAACGCTTTAGGCATAACACTCACCCGTATGCAGATCTTAGTGAAGAACAATTACCATCCACAACTGCCGAAGGCCATGGTTATATATACGCCTGTGCTAATGTTGATGCAATCCCTACACTACTTGCCAACCCACGTTATAACGGACTGAGGTTGCGTGGAACAAATTCCTTGAAAGATGCTAGTTTCAGTGACAGCGTACGCATGCGGATACCTGCCAACTGCTATCAGGATGCCGTTATCTCCCTGGACGTCGAAGGGGCGATCGAACTAGCTCGTACCCTCTTCCCTAAAACGAGAGGAACACTGTTTCCAACAGCGCCCGTTGCGAACTCAAGCAGTAGCCATGAGGCTCCTGTCAGGGAGATAGGTTGGTAGCCGTTCTCCGCCTACGTAAAGATTGCTGACCACTCGACGGAAGATTGTGGCTATTTCACTTTGCTTGGTGCCTTACTTGCATCTGTTCTCGAAGTATTTGGTCCTATCGTCGAGAACGCAGTGGAAGAAAGTGAGCTGCGATCGTGGGAAAGAAAGCATTTCCTCCTTCACACCACGGACTGCTGCACGATGACCATCGACCGTGCTGTGCCAGACCATGGCACTGTTCATCTCCGTATCGGGTTCCATCCAGCTATGTGCATAATCGTTAGACTGTATAACTAACGGGAAGATTCGTCATGTTCACGGTCTTGATTTCCCTCTAATGATGTAAATGTTTACGCCTGCTGGAACATCGATCTCTCCTCCGCCTTGCACAGCCCATATCTCTGTGCCCTTGTTGTTTTGAAAGGATATATTCTCGCAGTCGTAGAAATAGAACTTTCGCTCGTAATTCTCCCAAGGAATGAACTTAGCAGGTTGCTTTCGGCAGTGTGTGAAGAAATTCGCATCTACGGAGAGCGTCTTCCATCGTGTCTGCTGTGAACGTCGAAGCGTTAGCAACTACTCAGAGACCATAGAGCCAAGCATACCAGAAGTTCTTGTGATATGTCTGCGTTCGCATCTGTGTTGTCCGACATGTCGGGCATGGGACCAAGTTGTCATGCGTGCAGGAGTCGTCCAAGAGGCGTGCATACAGTCGAGGACGTCGTATAAAGATCCAGCAGAGTTCCGCTGTAGGCAAGAAGTGTCATGCTGTTGAAGAAAATGCTGTAGTCCTACAACAAGACAGCATTGTGGTCAGCGCGTTGATGAGGAAATATCTTTACCTCGACAGAATCAGGCTCCAACGGAGCGGGGTGTGACTTCGCCCAAGTGTGGCTACGCGCAGCCTTGAGCCACATGTGGCTGGGTTAGGCCCATCGTGTTCCACAATATGACATAAGTCAGTATCCAATCCAAAGCTGCACCCCTGTCAGCCCTCTACTGCATGGTACGCCCCTTCCACGTTATCGCAGAGGCTAGATGCACAGATCAGCCTGCGGCAAAACCACACATAACTCACTTCATTACACTAACCGAAGATATCCACGCACCCTTTTGCCATCGACAGCAGGACTGGCTTCAGCCGACGGCAATGGGACGCTGAACACTTGGAGGAAGGGCCTCGAGATGGCCTGCTACGAACCCAACGTGCAACCTCAACTTTGAGAAACAGTGACGTAGATGAATCAGCACATAAACAAGGACAGTACTCATTGAACAAAGGTGGAGTCTATGTAAATAATCACATGAGCCCTGCATAGCTTACCTGGGGCGTAACAAACTATGTATGTATGCATATCCTTGATAGACAGTCACCCTTAATCACCCCTCATGGCAAGTCACCCTTCATCACCCTACATGCGCACCCACCCTTCATCACCCCTCATGCGCAGTCAAGTTTTTGTAACTTCGTTACTATTTGTTTTGCTTCTAAGTCTACTTTCATCTATTTCAGGTCTTGAAGCACTGAGAACACTGCACATATCTTTAAGAGATGCCAGGTGAAAGTTGAAGCGTCTCGTTGGTTCTTGCTGCGCAATTGGCACTTAATAAGGAAATAGAAGTTGTTGCGTCACAGCATTACACCGCAGTATTGACATTATCTCCTGATTATGTTGGTGTTGACGAGCAGGACCAAATATACAAGCAGTCATCAGTCCTTTATCATGGCTGAGGAACGATTTGCCCAGACTTTCCATCGCCCTTGAAAAATTACAGCCCGTTGATTCTGCGATAGCAAGTCTCTAAATCTATGCTAGGGTCTGAGTAACGGACTGAGCTGGTTCTGCTGGGAAATTAGTAAATGCAAGTCCACCGAGCTGCTCTCAATCCATCATTTCTTGCAACACCCCAAGTGAGGGACGATCGAGGCCGTCCATGGGCGCATGTACATTCACAGAAAGTCGCCATCAGACGTTGTTCTTACCTGGCCGCATGATGTAGGCCATGCCATTCATGCAGCTCATCCAACGAGTAACCACTAGTCTGAACAAGCTGGTATGATTGATTCACTCGATCCTTCCCTGTCGCCGGATCTCACAGCTTGAATAAGACATCAGCTTTCCGCATCAACAAATAGAATTCCTTCAGCCAGAGTTATGTGTGGGGTATTAAGCCACAGACTGAACAGATTTAGCAGTATATGCAGGCTTTGCTTTTGTATCTTGTTTCAACTTTAGACCAGCAAATTATAATGTGCATTGGCAAAGGCGGTTTAGGATCAGGTTCGAGATGGCCTGGATGAGGTGGTCCGGATGATCCAAAAAAAAAACACTCCAATTTCGTTCTTAAACGACGGATTTGACGCAGGGGCTATGAACCAGGTGACATGCATGTTAACACTCCCCAAAAGTATATTACTACGCGCTGCTCGAACAGTTGCACGGCGAATTGCTGTGAATGAAGGGCATATCGAATACGATACATCAGCTTCTCTTGTCTAGGTCATTCGCTCGCAAAAGGCTGCCGTCCGAAAGTACCCTGCATCTTACTCGATATAGCCACGCGTATCCTCTGTGAGTTGCCCTTTCGCTAAACCGAAGTTGTTGTTTTTTCACTTCTAATCGTAGTGCAAAGCAGTTTGGCAAAAGTTCCGATCCAGTATGTGCGAGTGGTACCGACGTAACTATACCTGCGGCCACCACTTCATCGGCGCCTCCGAGTGGTGTTATCGGTACAGCCAGACGCAAAAGCGTTGTAAGGTCGTCGTGACGCAGGTCGACGACGATGCGTCAGTCTGCAAGAGATGCATGAAGAAAGGCCACAAGACGGAGGTGCCCTGGGAGCACATGATTGACCGCACCAAGTGTGACCCTTCTCAGGACGAGTAATTGATTCGTCATGAAGATGGAGACCGGGACATGTATTTTAATCCAGACTGAAGTGGTCTTTTTCGTTTCCCCCTATTCTAGGGGATTCATTGCCGCGACCAAACACCAGCCTCAATGACAACTTTTGACAATGGTCCCTGAGAGCTTTGTCCGTTTCTTGTACTGCGAGGGTTTTGTCGGTGAACAGTCTTCATCTCAAAAGCCCATGTACCAGCGCCTTCAAATTGTTGAACATTCTCTATACCAGCTCGTGGAACCAGACTACGACGCATCGGTATTTCCGCAACCCAATCTCGAGGATGCAGATATCGCCAACGCCACTTTTCAATCCCGGGTGGCCATAATGCATGCGAAATGCCAGAAATTCGCTAGCTGTCTCCCACAGTTACACCTGACCGAGCTGCACGAAATGAAAAGCGAACGTCCAAGAAATACGGACACCGACTCCCCCTCAGTGACGTCAGACACGCTGCTAGGAATTCCTCTCATTGAGCCACCTTCGATTTCTGACAAAGACTGGGGGCAACGCACTGCAACCACGCTCGCAACTGTATCAAGTAGACTTGGAGTACGGGTCCCAGAGACCGAAGACGGATTCTACAGCGGCAAAGCTATGATGCAGTGGATACATTGCTTGGAGGAGTTTGCAACTCCAAAAGAATCAAAGGGTTTTCACATAAGTTACAGGAAGCCAAAAACCAAATTAGGACCCTGAGATTTCGAGGCTTCGGAATATGCCGCATCATTCAGGGATAGGTAGATCACGGTCGGTGTCTTAGGCCTACGCTTCACTAATTCCAGCGCGACTGACTAGGAACAGGGATGACTTTTTCGGATGGCTATTCTTGGAAGCTTCGACACTGCGAACGCATCTGAGTCCATGCATGACAGATGAGATGGACGCGTGTAAGGGGGTGGTAGTTCACTTGCGAAGCTTAGTCCGAGAGGTTGACACTGACAGGCGGAGTTGTTGGTACGTGTGTGGCAGATGTCACGAATTGGGAAGGGACTATCGGTTTCCAAAAGCCACCCAGAGAATAATGCATTTCCTGTTTAGCCATCTAGGAGACATGTAGCCCTCAATCAAGCGTCAAACGAAATCGATCACTGCCATTCGAACCGGACGGCCCTTACCTCGATGGATGCGTGAAAAGAAAAGGGTGTAGTCTGTCTAGGCGGGAGGTAATATGCCATGCACGTGCATCCGCACTGTCTACAGCCTTGATGTCACCAGCCCCCTATTCCTCAAATTTCTTCAGTATGACCTGATCCCCCTATAAATACGCGTCTACTTTGTGTTCCAAACTGGACGGCGATTCAATTCCTTCTGCAACTCGAAAACATGGCAGCGCAGGAGGTTGTAAGCAGCCTCATCGCTTGTTACGTGCCTCGGGCATTTGGCGTGTCAGGTTCCTTGGCTTGCCCACCTCACTACTGCCAACTTCACGTTATCGGAGATACCTTTGACGGCAAATATACGGAAGTCGCTATCGATCCGTTAGATCTCACGCTGCTGGCGGAATAGTACCCAGGCACCCGCCAACAACTCCCCTATCCGCTCGCTTTTCCAACTGACGAGCTGGCCGACAAAAGCCCCATTACTGCGATGGACAGTGCTATCCGCCGATGGCTCCCAAACGTGATTCAAAGGCTTCTGAATGGCGGGGGTCGAGATCTCGCGATTCATCTCAGCAAACGCGCTGAAGAGCGTCGTGACGTTCCCATGCCCACAGCGCGGTTTGAATGGGCATCTCTGTGCTACAGTCTCAAGGTAAGAGTATTGACCAAAGTATACATACTCTGCTAATACTTCGAAGAAATCGAACCCGCGAGTGACAACTGCCCTTCTCCAGATTCTCATATCCTGTAGATCAATGTGCGACCCGACAGGTGTCCACTCCAACAACCTGAACAACCCAGCGCTGCTCGACATGTTGCGGAAGAAGGCGATCGATGGAGTACCTGCTTCTCAATACCATAACCAGAGAGAGCTTTATCGTGTGGCATTGGCACGCGCTGTCTTGGAGCAAGCTGGTTGCCCCATTGAGCACGAAGAAGATGGCATCAATTGGAATCTAACGTACGCTGAAAACATAGAACTACTCGGGGGACTTCTTGACACACAACCGAAGGAAGGTTCACTAGAAGTGGTCTGGAAGCTTGAAGAGGATTTCATATCCTTGCCAACGTTAGTACCAGGAGGCGATGTCTTGATCCCCGAAGCGGTGGCTCAACAGATGGAATCGCTAGAAACACTCCTTCCAAGCAAGCAGTTGGTGAGAACCCCATTTCCCTTTCATTTGCAAAGAAAAACAAGTGTCTAACCCAATGGCGGCTAGAACGGAATCTGCAAGATGCTGACAATGCATCTTACTCCCGGTCAAGGTGATTCTCTTTGCGAATTTCTCAGCCGTGATGCTATCGCAGACATTTCAGACAACCCAACCTGGAGATTCCTTGTCTGGGCTGCCTCTGAACGCTGCTATAAGATCAGTATGCATCATTGGCTCGAGTCTGAAGACGCTGAACAAGTGCTAAAGGAGCTGCGGGACTCTTGGAAGCTTGTACAAACCGGCCCAAAACTCGTCTTTATTGCACTATCACTCTTAGGCTATTGCAGATTGAAGAGCTCTATCGAAAAGTTGCGAGTGGAGGACCAAAGTCAGACAGAAGATGGAGAAGTTGAGATGTACGAAGAGGACATTGGCGAGGGGTGTGAAGCTCTGATACTTGCTCAGGATCTTCTACACAACTTTGTGGCAGGCGGAGCTGAAGTCCTCGCTTCTGCTATTGAATGCATGGTGTCATCTCTCTCGGAGGTTGCGCCACAGAAGCTTCTGACAGTGGATCGGGATTTGATCAGCCCCATCCTGCATCAAGTCGAACCCCGGTGTTCCGGAACACACAAGAAGCTACGCAGCTACATTGAAGATAGGTTTTACGGACTGGATCACAAGACCGCGTGCGAAGAGATCTCGCTCAGCCGGGAGAAGGGACAGTGAGAAGCGGGGTTGATATGCATTGTACATTCCAACAGAACGTGTTGTGTTGCATCTTATATGCAGCCTAAATGATAATGAAAAAGCCCCTGTCTGCTTCTCTGCTAATTTTATGCGCTGATGTGTGTGTCAGAAATAGACATTCATTATTCTAGCTACCACTTTGGGCTGGAAACTACTGCTGAATCGCTGTGTTTTCAGCAGAACTCTGTGTGTCTTAGCAAACTGCATAATGCGAGGAGATATATTCATGCTACCTATTTTTAGTCATACACCGCCCATATGCAACCAAGGTCTATCAAGACGCAGCTGGGAGACTATAAGTAGCGAACTGTCCTCCTAGACTGCTATGCACCTACGATTCTCTGCTTACCACCAAACCGCAAGACATGTGCCAGCGCGTGTTATTGGTATTCCGCTGCCACTGTGGGAGAAATCCGCGCCCCGAAGTTCTCGAAGATTGCGGGAGCCGCGGCAAATTTTGTGGGCCAGTCACATGTTTTACGAAGGAAGAGCGCGACAGCTTCGAAACTCATCAGGCCAATTTCATACATTGGATTGCTACGAAAAAACCTCCCGAACCCCATTGCTCTGGACCCCCTTTTCACCTTTTGAAGGTCAACGAAGACTACTGCAGCATAGGCTGCCCAGATCGCCCGGAGGCTGAAGTCATTCGCTTACGACAACAGTGAAACTGCCCTCTCCATTCTCTGGTTTAAAGACTAATTGTGCAAAGGTATTTGGAACTTGAGAATCAGCTGCAGACATGTGTTTTTGAGCTCGTTGCAAGCGGCTCCGTGTCGTTCCCTCAAGTCAACCCTTTGGTGGGACTTGGGCTTGTGGAATTACGGATGGGAATGACAGCCGTCGACATGAAGAATCAAATTGAAAGAGCATATCATATTCAGAAAACCAGGAAGCTAGGAAAAGCGATTACTAAGGACCCCAAGATCTCCAATGGTTCCTAGCGAATCCTGCGCAAAATCATGTACCTTGAACCAGACTCCTCAGAAAAGATAAGCCTGATGTCTTTCAACCCACCCTCCGTTGTCCGCCAAAGTCTGTCCGAATTTGATCCCAGACCCATTTCACTTGGAGTTGAATTCGTCATATGGACGGTCCCGCGCATGAATACACCCTGAATCACCTTCCTTCTCTCGTCTTGCGCTACAGGCATTTTCTGTCAACGTACGACACACCTCAACATGTCTCAGTCACCACACGAGTGGGAGGCGTTGTGCCATGACCTACATGTAAGACTCAAGGTTTCGACTGGCTTCAGTGGTTGCTAATGATTCAAGGATGTCCACCCAGATACTATGGTCATTCTGCATGAGACACTCGCATTCTGTGGACGTCTTGTAGACCCAAACGGTCCTGAGCTTTGCCAAACCATCGAAAACTTCAACAGCAATCTCCAGAGGTATTGTCAAGTCGTAAGTGGGGCCCGGTTTCATACTGAGACGACCAGAACTTCATGTTTTGTCGATGCTACGCCGAATTATTGCAGTTGCGTTGGGGAGTAGTATCTCAACCAAATTGAGAGACTCGACTGGACTCGAACGTTCGCTGAGAATTCTGGTCTTTGCGCGGCACTCGTCAATTTGCACCCAACAGGCGGAAGCGATCAAGACGAGGGGCCGGACTACGAGGACGTGTTTGAAACACTGTTTCGCGAGGACCTTTCCGGGCAGCAAGCTCGTCTCAAATGGAAGAGATTCCTAGACAGGTCTGAGACCATACAAACACTCTTGCCAAGTCGCAGCCTGGTGAGTTATGGGGCCCAACTCAATCATGAACGTCGCTGACCCGCACTCCAGGGAATGATCGAGAACAGTATGAAGGTGCATCTACCAACACGGACCGCCGCGGATCTCGTCGTTTTCGTCGACGAAGCTGAGGAATTATGGTTCCCTCCGCAGACCGAGGCTGACACCTCTAATCTGGTGCGCCTCCAAGAGCTTCCACAGCAAAAAGCTAAGGGAGTGGTCAGAATATGGTCCGTCGAGGAAACCGCAGTTTCGCTTTTGACAGTGATAAATAGAGATGAGGACATAGACCCAGGGGTCTCCCGACTTTTCGACAATCTATACAAGTCGTTGCACACGCTGGTTAGGTCTGATACGACGATGGTGGAGTATTTCAAGAGAAGATGGTCCACCGGAATGTTGAGCCACCGCGCAACCTCCGAAGCGATGTCTGATAAAGCGTCACTGTAATACTCCCAGTGCATGAAGGCGTTCCGGAACACCGCCCATGGGTTCGAAGAGCAACGGGCCATGTAGTACTCGACACTGCACCAATAGTACACATCACTCATGACGATGATATCCGTGTTAGGGTCGCAAAACGCCGTTTCGGGCCCGGTTTCTAACTCATACGGACGACAGCCGTCCTCGTTTTCATGTCTGGCGTTGGGGTTGTGGGCATCTCGTGGTAAGGATTGGAATCGTTATAGGGAAAGCATGCGGGATTCTTGACATATGGTGAGGGTGATAGGGGGCGGCGGAGACACGATACAAAACCCCGGTCCCTTTCTTACCAGCCGATGCAGCTGGAAATCGGGTTCTGCAAGCCTCCATATCATGGCCCTCAGCTCGAAAGTCAGATGAGTGAAATTGTTGAACGATAAATCCGACGCTGGAGTCTCTTCGCTTGCTGCTGTAGCCATGTCGTACTTAATGAATGGGATAGAAGCTTTTGAGCAGTGTCTTGGAAAAGGGTACGTTGGTCGCAGAGAGCTACTTGAGTCCTTGGGTACCAGCACGCTCTTAAACTACTCCGATAATTATGTGTCGGGGTCGAGGATGATGACGGGCAGGACCTGAGCTCAAAGCGGAGAGCAACAGCGCTTAGCCAACGGTCAATGCCAAGGAATAGGGATTGTCGCTCACGTTGGAGCTTGTTCGTTTGATGATAGTACTTTGTAGTACGACAGCTAATACCCACGGCGGTCGGGAGGCGTGCCGTACCAGACGGGCCAGCACATTCATCTCATGAAGAGGTGCCATGGCAAGTACCTTAAGGTACAAGGCGACGTGCCGAAATTTCCATCTACGTCGGAACCGCGTCATACCAGGGTCATCACACTCCGCCCTCGAACATCAGAGATCATTGGACAATCGGCCAGCCCGCGGAATTCGACTTGCGTTCTGCACCAGGATTGAGCATGCAGTCACCTGCAAGCGTGCGCAAGGGCATGAACAAAGACTGGCCGGACAACTTGAATACTTGTGTCAGTCGATTGGATCTGCTGCAGCCGATTGGAAGTTGTTGGTTCATGGGCTGCAGGATGACTGTGATCATTGCTTGAGTGCCAGCCACCAGTACAATGCTGCGCTTTGTTTATTGGCTGCAGCCGACGCGACAAGGGGGCCCTCTCAACATCAACAGATTCAGGCGACCACAGGAAGGTAACGCTACCTCTCGCCCTTTGCTTCCTCCTAAAGGAGATAGTCCCGGTTCAACTCTCACCCCAAGTCTTGGAAACGCAAACGCAGCAAACACGTCGCTCGTCAGTCTTCGCCCTTCTGCTGCATGCTTCACCCGATTGAGAGCAAGCACCCTGGGACCTGCATTTGTACGCCGACTGCAACGTTGCGCAACCGTTTGGTCCTCGACCATCCCGGCCAAACTCTATTTGTCTTCTTCAACGATTGCACGCCAGTCTGCTCCCCTCTGCAAGAGATCTCCAGAAGGACACCAGGGCTACAAAAGGAGTTCTATCGCGTACAGCCTCATATCGTGGACAAAAATCAGGCGAGTGGAAGAACAAATGGCTTCTTATTTTAGGAAAGGCAATATTGCAAGCAATCTACAAAGCTTATTCTTTGCTGAGTTTACTAGATATCTTCTGAGAACCAAAATCGATACTTTCGTCAAAGACAATTAGCGGTCGGTTTGACGGATGCTGAGGATATGCACCTGAACTGGTTGAAGTGCTCTGTAGCATAGCAGACGACTGCTGAACAGATTTCATAGTGTGTAATGCGACTAAGCGCAGGCGTTGGAAGAGGTTCATGATCCCAGCTGATTGAGAGGCCTACTATGCCCTGTTAGGATCATATGCGAAGTAATTTGTGATGATGCGGATAACTGTTTGCTGGCTGTTCGTGCTCCGCGATCAGCCTTTATGTAGAAACGCCAAAACAGAACGCCCTGCTACCCATGGTTTAGTTCAGCGAGTCAAACTGGGGCGAACATGGTATCATGCTCTAGAAACCAATCAATGGTGGCACCGCGGCTGATGTGATACGAAAGATCTGAGGTCGGCGAGCCTAGGATCAGGCTCTAAAACTCAGCTGCAGAATGACCCGTATTGCCAACTCACTTCTGCGGGAAGGCCACTTAGAGTCATTTTGAGCCCAGCCTCTACTACCTGTCAGTGGGAAGCGTCGCGGCCAATGTCATGCAAACGGTCAGTGATCAACGCCTCAGAGTCATGGATATTGACCAGGCCATCTTTCTCGTTAGAGAAAGAGGCTTACTGAAGCAAGGATAGGAGGACCATACAGACCGGCGCTTTCTTGGCGCAAACTTGACGTGGTCTTTTCTGTGATGCGACTCAAACTCATGCCACACTTCCAATAGGGGCCTCTCGCAGGGGGGGAGTGCACGACATGAATTGACAGACTTGGTACCTCACAGCCCTGAAAATGCCCCTATTGTACGCCCGCTGCCTATCTCGAAGGCGAAGCCCTCTCCTCGTCAGGTCAAAGCAGCGGCAGGGGTCTCTAAGGCAGTATCTATCGATTGGCTCTCATGGGACGCTGGGTAGTGCGGACAAGAGTGGAAGTGTCACATTAGTCGACCAGTGCATGCCAGAAAAACGCGGAAGTCTCCTGCTCACTTCCGGCCCATCAATGCGCAGTCTCTGATGAAATCAGGCCGTGAGCATCGCAAAATGAGCTGCAGTGGTGTATAGGAACCTGACCAGGAGAGGGGAGTTGGAAGAAGCATGGATATGGATCACTTGTGGCTGCCTTATAGGCGAACCACCGCTTTCCATGCTGCAAGTCAATGCCATTAATGCAGCGGCTTTTATGGGCGTACGTTTCCCATCATATGCTTCCACCCACGAAGCCTTTCTTCTACATAGCACAGTCACCATGACACCCGACAATATCTTCGACTATTCGCGGCTTTTTTGCTCGCTCCTGACGGCGTTGCTATCCTTATTGGCACCATTGGGAGCCGAAATCTCTTCAGCACGGAGCGTTATCCGGGCTGGCTGCGCTTTGTTTGCTCTGGCATGGAGCAACGTGGTGTTCCTCTGGACTCTGTCCATCCTTCACCATAATGCCTACAGCCTTTCTACTTTGCACTCTGTTTTCTTTGCTATAGCAGCTACTCTACAGGTAGACAGGCTGAGCGACGACCCGAAGCGCCTCTGGACACCCTACAAGTGGGCTTGGTGCTTGGGGTGTATCAGTGATGCCATCGGCGTGGCACACTTCATTTCCCGACGAAATTTCGACTACATAGCATGGTTGGACCTCGCTGTCGCTATTGGGAAGCTTCTAGTCTACGCCGGTATACAATGCTGCGTTTCGTTCGGCAGCGACCACAGGTACAAACGAGTACCTCAGGACGACGCCGAAAGCACGATACCCGAACTTGACGAAATCGACATTGAGACGGGCCCGGGAACAGCAGCCAAAACATCACAGTTACGCGCCCAGTTCAAGATCTTCTGGCGATTTATCTGGCCGAGCAACAACAGGGCGATGAAAGGGCGCTTCATTCTCGCACTAGTGCTCAATTCAGGGATACAAGTAGTTGGTCTCTGGATTCCCCACGCTCTTGGCCGCTTCATCGATCGACTACCAATTGCTAAGACGTGGGGCTCAGTCGTCTTTCCTGTCATCTTCTGGTTTGCGCTTGAATTCTCAAGTCCTATCCTCCTCGGGCTAAAGCAACGGGTATGGATAAAGCTCAGAAGCTATCGCTCAAGGTCGCTCGACAAAGCTACATATGCCAACATTATGAACGCAGACCACTCTTTTCATACCACCAAAAGCCCAACAGAGCTCATCAACAGCGTCGACAAAGCGAAGGGCGTCGAGAATTCGTTCGACGGTCTGGTGGAACATTCAGCTGATGGGCTTTTCATGATCTACGTCATGATTCCCGTTATAGCTGCAAGATTTAACCAATCAATACTCAGCCTTATCGCAGTTTGTCTCATGACGAAATATGTCATTTTCAGACGAGCGGTCACAGCACTCTTCCGAGCTAACGATGTCCTGATCTCACTCAATGAGTTACACAAGAAGCGGCAGGAAGACACTGTGAGAGGCCGTGCAACGGCAGCCGCCTTCCAGCAGCTAGGATACCTTGTCGGTGCAAACGACAGCAGAATTGAGGAGCTCGGCCAAGCCTTGGACACATACCTCATACACGCTTACTGGTTCTGGGCGAGCAATCTATTGGTAGACTGCGTAGGACAGTACGTCGGCATACTGCTTGTATGTGACCAGGTTCTCTCTGGAAACATGACTACTGGAGATATTTTTGTGTGGCTTGCATACTGGAACCAAGTGGCCTCCCCGGTAACTGCAATATTGAAAGCCCTGGAAAACCTCTCGAAGAGTTTTCAGGATGCTGCCAAAGCAGGGGAGATTCTGGATATGAAACCCCGAGCGACGCAAGGGAAAGGCTTGACAGTCACACAGGGTGGATTGGAGCTTAAGGATATCACGCTGAGTCTCGGAGGCAACGCAATCTTCGAGAACTTCAACCTCAGTGTCCCCGGCGGTACCAAGGTGGCTCTCGTTGGGCCTTCGGGTGTGGGAAAGTCAACAATAATCGGCCTCTTGAGCGGCCAAATTGTACCCGACAGCGGCGAGGTCTTGGTGGATGGGCAGAACATCAACGAAGTTGACCACGATGTGTACGTTACGTTTTTGCCAATCCTTGAAATATGACTAATATCATCAAAGTCTCGCGAGTCATATTGGCGTCCTCGAACAAAAACCTCACGTTTACGACACCACGGTCAAGGACAACGTGCTCTATGGGAAGCGGGAAGCAACAGATGAGGAAGTGGAAGCCGCCTGTCGGAAAGCTTGTATCCACGACGACATCGTCAGGCGTGAGAAAGGCTACGAAACTCCGTGCGGAGTGGACGGGAAGTAAGCAGCAAGATCTGCCCATATATTCCAAGCTAATCGTTTTGAGGCACTTTTCTGGGGGCCAGGTCCAGCGCATTACAATCGCGCGGCTATTTCTCATGGACCCAAAAATCCTCTTGATAGATGAAGGTACCAGCGCTCTGGATGCAGCAACTGAAGGTTTCATCAAGCGAAGCATTGCGGAGACTTTCGAAAGTCGCACCGTTGTCACCGTAGCGTGGGTAACCACCTGTTGATAGTAGCTAGATGCTGATTCCTTTAGACACCGGCTGTCTTCTATCAGGCAGGCAGACATAATAATCGTGCTCGGCGAGAAAGGAGAGATCGTCGAGAGTGGAACTCATGACACACTCTTGAAGTTGAAGAGGAAGTACTGGGAATACTGGCAGGAGCATCTGGGAGAGCAGACTTAACCAAATCACGGGGAGATATTCTAGTTTAGTGTAGTATTCAGATTCCGCTGTCGGCGATCGCAAGGCTGCCGCATGCCGGAGCTGACAGGAACCTATTACACTTAGCTTAGGAATTCAGGGCGCTTTTCTACATGTAGGCGATGACCTCGTCTCCCGGTGGATAGGCGTGCTAAAAGCATGTTTGAAAAACACGTTGCTCAAAGGTCAAATGTGAGGTACGAAATTGAAAATGAGGCCGAGGCATTCTGGCGCAAGGCAAAAGATAAGACGGCCCAACAGTGGTTGATTATGCCTCACACGTCGGACATGAAAACACATGCTGGTCAAAGCAGTCAACTCGCCAATCTGTATTTATGCTGCAAACTTCAAAAAGTTCTAGGCAACTCCTATCAACCGTATAACCTTAACCTTAAGCGTGCTTTGCGCGGAGTGCTTGTGACCATGAATCCTCATATTGCCGCAGAACGGTCAACAAGACGTCCCTTATCGCGGCGGGGACAGGGGGGACTCCGTTCTTTTCCGCTTGCTTGCTGTCAAACAGGGCATTGGTCTCGTTACTGCCACCCTCATGCGTGTGTTCTGAGGGCGCGGCAGCGTTGGAGACTCCAGCAGATATTGTAGGGTGTAAGGGTCTAGGACAAGGTCGATGCCATTGGTCTAGCCTACTACTACGAGTACAATAAATCTTCTTGAAGAACAGGAAACAGAACCGCATCCTCCCTATTTCCTGGGCATTCTTATAACCTTGGCATTGACCTTGTCGATATTCCTGGAACCTTCTAGCGAATGCGCCATTGGATTTGGTGGGTCCAATGAGTCGTGGCTGAGGGTCTTGCCGAAGGCCGAACACCGGTCCATAGACCGTGACATAGGGGAATCGCCAGCCTTATCAGCCTTATGGGCATCGGCTCCTTCCTCCGTCAGGGTCACAGCGCAGCGCGCAGCAGCGCGCCAGCGGTCGATGTCCTGCGTGCCACGGGTCAACCATCGTTGAAGTTTGCATGCACCAGGTTCTAACATACCCATTTCGATGACCCCGCTGTCTGAAGCAAGCGCTTAAAGCGCCTAGCGAAGGGGGCTACTAGCGGCTGAACAGGTTTGTAGACGACTGGCTACAATGAGACAGGGAAGCCTGCCATCGATCCGTTCTTGATTTCTCTGTCTTTCTGATGAGTAGATTATGGTCAGACTGACGCTGTGCCGGGGTATACGATGCTCAGCGGTAGGGTGCGATTATTAAAAACTCATCGCATCCTAGGTCCTTGTAAATGGCATGCGTATCCACGTTGGGGACAAGTACTTCCTAGTACTGTGGGGGCATTCTCGCACTTTTGCGCCTGACCGTGAAAAGCCCAATATTATGGGTCACTCGCAGCATGTGTTCGTTACCCCTGTTCCTCGCCAACCGATGTCCATGCTAGAACGACATAAACAATCCGCTCGAGGGGTATCAATGACGCGACTCACTTGGATGATGAAAATGACGCGGTTGGGAATCGCGTTTGATCGACCTTACACGGGTGGCTACTGCTACCGCCACAAACTTCCCATGGCGGACATTCTGGTAGGCCGTTTTGACGAAGCGAAAAGGCCGCAACATAGCTTGTGCACCCACAGGAAAGCAGCCTCAGTTGCTACGAGCTAGAGCCAGGAAGTGCTCGTCAGGCGGATATTGAACTTCATTTTCGTTCTGACAATGGCCTAAATACGGATGTATTAATCTCATCGGTGGTCATAGCTACAGGCTTTTCCCTGCCTTACGTGACAACTTTTCGAAGCCCCTTTTGACTGCACTCTTATACATGGAGAGATTCACACCAATCAACCAGGCTGTGGTGGACATTATCGGGATATCTGCGCGAAATCCCGCACGTACTGGAAGAGAGTGAGAAAACTCTCAGAATACCTGCTGTCGCCTTACTTGGAAACCATTCACACCTTACGAGATGTCACCGACTTTGGCAAAGAAAACAGTCAGACAACCAGGGAACATCATGCTGCCGCGCGACAGCTCCTGAGAAGCCTACTCAAAGTTGTTTCGCTGCTACATACACGCTACATGGTCTCACATGGCGACTTGAGTCTACGGACTGTGTTTTCCGGGTCTCTTTACGACTGTGAACACCTCTATGTTGCCGGTTTTTCCGAGGCAGCCTCGCTCACCCCCACCCGTGCTAAAGCAGACTGCCTCGCGATTTTCAACATGGTCGGGGACTTCCTGGGAGAGGACCCTCACCAAGGCTGGCTTGCCATAGATTTCCTCTATTCTCTCTGGGACCAGTCGAGACTGCTTCGCGGCGGAAGAACTTGGTCCTACTCTGTTACGCAGGTCTGTAATCTGCTGGACTTGACTTACGACGCTGATGATGCACGCTGGAAACGAATCACTGTATCGAAAAATTTCATGATCAGATATCAACGCGAAGGCAGAATCTTGCGTTACCGGGTTGATGACATCCAAGACTTCGCAGCCCTGGCAGCCATGTGAAGCACTATAGCGGAACCCGCGAGTGCGCAGAGAAACATGCAAACTGCAATTTCTGTTCTGCGGCGATTCATCAAAGAAAAGGGCGTTCGGGACCACTTGTCACAAGACGAATTCGACGCGTTCTCTTTGCACATGACTCGGCATCACAACTTGAGTATCTTCCTACAGCCTTCGTTGAGGCGAGACCATTATTCGGAGAGGAGCACGTCTCTCTTCTTCGTGGCTACCATCAACTTCAAGATACCGTATCAGACCCAATTCGGGTGGATCAATCTTTCCAGTCTTCGACTGCTAGGCCCTTTGGACTTGACGGCCTCGATTCGTGGTCTCCTCGAAGATTGCTTCGAAGTGAGAGGCTATTGTGGCGGGGTCTACGTTACTATCGATGGACACCTTGCTAGGGCCGCGGACCTCCTTGGCGTCACATACTCCGACGACGAACTGACCAACCATGGCAACAAAGAGCTTGAGCGATACACATGGGCAAAGGGCTGGTTTATCCTCTGTCCACACGAATCATCCGATATGGTCCCGGTCGAGAGAACAAATGAATTAGTCAGGGGCAAGGAGCCACTGGGGAAATTCCTTAAATCCCACATGCCCTACAATCCTCTCGATGCATTTGTGGCACAGGACCCCAGAGACCTGTTGGCGCCTCATACGATGGCAAGCTCGACTTATGATGGAACATTGGAGTCTAGCGACTCTGGAGCATTTTCGCTGCCAGCGTGGGGGCGGCCGGATAAAGGGTCGAACCACGCGGAGATGACCTCCCAGTGGCTCGAAACAACCGAGCATATTTCGCGCAGGCGGGTGCATCGAGCTGACATGATCAGAACTAAATTTGTGCGAAATACGTAACCATTTTCTTGTAGGCCGCAACAAAAAGCGCGGCGGGATCTCGTTCAAACCGCGTGGCTGAATTCTCGCGATGATGACCTCCTGTTTTATAGTTTCAGCCCCTATATTTTGACAACTATCTGAGTAGTATTCAAAGATTCCGCATTTGATTTGTATTTACAGTTAGCCATGTGATCAGAATACGAAAGTTTGAATTCCGAGGCTGAAAGGAACGAGATGGTTGGACTCTTGGTCCGGCTTGCCTTGATGTATCCATGCATCGTGGCGCCGAATGTGTATCTCGCGGTAGCCGTAGCTTCTTACTTTTTTGCGTAGGGGTTTCCTGAAGTTATCTGTCGGTCTGATATCTAGTTAGCTTCCCACGGATACGGAAGCAGCTTACTGTCCCACGTCTCGTACAACACAAAGGTTTATCGTCAGTATTCTTCACCTCGCTTCAGACTTTCACTGGATATTATATCTTTCAATCCTCAATTTTCTCCTTCTAAGAAGTTGATGAGTATTAGTGCCCATGAACTTCGGCAAGAACTACCACACGGGCGGCGTCAGGAACATCGGCTCGAGCGCGAACGAGCCCAAGTGGACGCCCGAGCAGCTGTCCGACATCGCGACCAAGTGCTCGACCATACTCTGGTGGGTTAGACGGAAACCCCGCACCAACATGTGTCTTAGGGTTTCAAGAGTTTATTAGCATCTTAGGTTCAATCGACGCTGTTCGACAAGCTTAATTCAAATAACATCGCCAGTTACAGCATGTGAGGAGACTCAACTCCACCTTCTAGTCACTGGAGTCCAGAGAGGAGCAAAGATAAGACCAAGCAAGCAACAGATAAAACCATCTTCACCTTTCAGATTGATTTCTCACATCCTACGTAGGGCCTGTTACTCCGAAGAGTCTGAGCGGGGCCTGAAGAAGAGATAGCATGTTCCCGCTGCACCTGCCACCAATATTGTCATTCCACAGACGCATGATGTTAGGCAGCGCGCTGAGTTTGTTCGAATTAGCTGGGAGACAGCCGATAGCTTGCCAGTCAATGTTCGCACCCGTTCTTGAGAGACACGGTCGCTTTGGTACTTCTTCCTGCGGCACCTCAACCAAGGTTTGTTCTATATGGCATCAAGAAAAGTTTTCCTTACGATACTGGTATCATATACCTGTGTCTCTGATTACTTGCGGCTGCAAAGCGTACTCTTCATCGTGAGATGAACCTAGCGTTCTGAATCAACTTAAGGACTGTGACAGGTGGAAGTAACCTACTCATTTGACAGGCGACAGATTCGAATGCGTGATGAATTCAAAGAAGGATGGAAAATCAGGCAGAGACAAGATTGTTCTTATACTGTCATTGTCTTACCCTTGTCGCTTAGACGAGGCTTACATGAGCACTGAGCGTCCGGGATGGGGTCTGCATGTATTCTGCTAACAAAGATATTCTATAGGCTCACCACGTCTGGCTAGCATGCGGCATGCCGACTGTCTATTGCCTGAGAAAGAACGCAGATCCCCATAGTCGTATGGATGGGGTCTTTGTACCCTATCAACTTGGAACTCATTGAGTCCAAAGCGGATTTCTTCATAAATCACGTTGTCGACATGGACAGGGTGTGGTCGTGGGCGATTATCTGCACGCCTATTGAGTTTTTATTAGCGTGGCTCCATCGAAGTTGTCGCTTTAGCAATGAAGCGAGTTTCGTATCGAGGATCCTGGGGTGCGCCGACTTTCTCTAGTCCCGGGGAGGCCTCCGTTTCTTACGCATAGCCTTTGCTGCTGCCAACAGTGGGGAGCAAAATGATTGGGGAGAGTCTACAACATATGAAACTGAGCCTGGAATGAGAGAAATGGCTAATATATTCGCCGACACAGATGAACGTCTTTTACCGCTTCAAATAGCGCTCCGCAAACGATTGTTTGAGTGTGCCGTGTTGAAAACAACGTCGCGCGCTCCCAACACGCCCGAGCCGTGCTCGGCTGTCGCTCGGCTGAAAACGCTTCATGAAGCATGGTTTGCGAGTAGACTACGGGCATAGGTGTCGCTGACAGTATTCATGCTAGTATAGAACAGTAATCATCTTTCACGCTTGTAGCACGGGGTCATGAGTTCTGACGAAGCCGATATCACCTTCTAGAAGCTGGAGTAAAACGGTGTACGAAACGTTCATCATTATATATTGCTAGATTCTCTCAAAGATTCACGCCAAAGATTCATGCTACAAGAATGCGACATACGTTACTTAGGAAACTCTCTGTAGGTCGCAGTAGTAAATGCGGCGATGAATGCATCTGACGTAGCTGTAAGATTTGCAATCGGTCAAGAACAGTACCCAACCCGGGAAGTTTTATTCCTCAGGATTGAAAGAGCTTAGCCACAGCATGGCATCAGCTAACGTGACTGACTATATTGCGGCACCTGTGGTCGTGACGACTAACCTCTAGTTGTGGCGCAGTTGGTTCCCATGACGGCTAGGTGACAAACGTCACCCAAGAGAGGAGCAGCAGAACCGAGACCCAGCTTGTGTCACGGTGGTGACCTTCGCGTTTGACTTTTTTTTCTCTATATCATAAGCGTGAAGACGTTTTTCTTATAGCCTCACAAAAACTGTAGAATTTGTCCACGTCACAGCTCTACCCCGCACGTAGAGAGCATGAAATACTACCGGCTCAAGATTTTCCTCATGTTAAAAATGCTCGCCATCTCAGGAGCCTCTTTCCAAAATGCTGTTTACTGTCACGGGCTAGAGCCCGGCCGAGATCTCCGGCCTTGCCGGAGCAGCTACCGAGATTCGGCTCCGCCGGATCCACTATTCTGCTGTAGCACACCGCCTAGCCCCGGTATGCTTCACCGCTGCTAGGCGCCTATCCCTGTAAAGTCCTTTCTTCCTTCTTCAGCTTAGAATAGTCAATCGACGGCACCTCTACGTTGAACAAGCCTAGGGGCCAGCCCCTTACATATGTATTCTAAGCTCAACAACAAAAGACGCTATACGAAACCTCACGAGAGCGACACGACGATTCGCTAGAGGGTAGCGCAACGAGAAGACGCTAAGCGGCACGATGGATCCGCCAGAGGGTAGCGTAAACGACGCGATGAATGCTGAGATTGATCGCCGGATCAACGAAGCGGTCAACGCAAGCGTCCGTCCTCTTCAGGACCAGATGGCCCAGCAGACGGCACCTCTACGCTGAACAAACCTAGGGGCCAGCCCCTTACATTTACTACCCTAACTGGTAGGTTACAACTGCCACTGTCGCACTGATCAATTATTCATCAACCTCTACAGGAGCGTCTACGGGCGGAACTTTCACCCACAAATGCTTCCAACGTCTCGTATCACTCACGTCTTGTACGCTTTCGTCAACATTGCGCCATCCGGAGAGGTGTAAGTTGCCCTCGAGAGCCGCAGCTGGAAATTCATCTCAAGAACTTCATCAATAGGTTCTCTGCGGATTCCTGGGCGGATTCGGAAAAGCGTTATTCGACCGACTGTACGTGTTCATTTTCTTTTGGCGAAGTGGCTCTGTTTCAGCTACGAGACTTACCAGTGAACTAGCCGTGGAATGTAACGGAGATGATGTGTATGGCTGCGTCAAGCAACTTTACCTTCTCAAACAGGCCAACCGACACCTCAAAGTGATATTGAGCGTCGGGGGCGCCACTTGGTCGAGCCACTTTGCGACAGTTGCGAGGTCTGAGCAGAGCCGACAGCTGTTCGCAAAGACGTCGGTCTCGCTAATGAAAGATTGGGGTTTTGACGGCATTGACGTGGATTGGGAATACCCGGAAACTCAAGAAGAAGCCAGAGACTACGTCCTTCTGCTACAAACCGTGCGGCACCATCTTGACGCCTATGCCGCGAAACATGCGCCTTCTTACCACTTTCAGCTCAGTATTGCGTCGCCTGCAGGCCCCCAGAAATACGAATAACTCGATCTCAGTTCCATATCAAACGTTGTGGACTGCCTTTATCTCATGGCTTACGACTACTCCGGCGCATGGGATTCCGTCGCAGCGCATCAGGCGAATCTGTACAGCAGCACATCTCGGCCACAGTTGACGCCTTTCTCGACAGATGCTGCGGTATCGGCCTATATTGCTGCTGGTATCCCAAGCCGGAAGATCGTATTAGGCATGCCTGTCTACGGGCGAAGCTTTCAGAACACTGCCGGCCTCGGCGATCCCTTCTCGGAGGTTGGGCGTGGATCGTAGCAAGATGGAGTCTGGGACAACAAAGACCTCCCTCGGCCAGGGGCCAGAGAGGTATATGATGCTGCGGTTGGGGCAACATATAGTTGGGATCCTGCAACGCAGGAGCTGATCAGCTACAACAGTCCATTATCCGTTCAGCAGAAAGCTGCCTTCATCAAATCTTGCAGATTGGGTGGGGCAATGTTTTGGGAAGCTAGTGCAGACAATGTTGGTAACGCTAGTCTGATAGCGGCGTTGCATAATGGGATTGGTGTCCTTGAACCAGGTGAAAACCATTTGTGTTACACTGACAGCAAATATGCTAATGTGGCTAAAGTAATGGTAGCGAACTGAGCATGCGTCACATGGATGGGCTGAATCTAGCAGTTGCGTATGTAAATAAGTCTGTTGATCATCCGTCAAAGCTTTAGTCAGGATCAAAAGACCTCCATGCAAGGCTGGTCTTTACTGCTTGGTTTTGTCTTAAGTCGCTTGTAGGTTTGCGCGTGTAACATTCAAAAATGGAAAAGATGGTGAGTAATAAGATCCACATCTGATTTCTAGTTACTAGAAATAGAAAAATGATGACCGTTTTATATAATCATTTGTGCGTATATAACTAACTTAATTAGGATGCTAGTCAGCAGATACGACTATAAATTGCGTAGTAGGGACTAGTAATAAACTGGCTTCAGCATTCTAGTGTAATTATTTATTCAGCTCTCCAGCAATACTTTCGAGATGAAAAACCTCTTGTCATTACACAATATCTTTGCGGTGAGAAGCCTCTTGCTTGTGTGGATATGAAGCAATGCAATCATCCACATAGAACAGGTACTCATGGTCGAGACCAGTTGACTGAGGCACTTAGGCCCCTCCTAATGACTATCTTCGCCTCCGACTTTGCGCAGACGTCACCGTTAACAGTTTTCACATCATCGCAGCGCTAATCTGACTTTATCTTAAGTTCTTCTAATGCTTGTCGAAGATGATTCATGACCATCGGGCCAGGATGTCCCATACTTCTGTGCCATAAGATCTAGCCCCCAGATAGGAGCTTCCTCTCCAAATAGCTAGTATATCGTTTTTTCCGAGTTGAAGTTAGTTTTGCAGACGTAAGTGAGATCCATCCATCTTAAACCACTACTACCTGGGCTGAAGTCAGGCCAGATGCCCCTCTTTATGAGAAGATCGTGGGATACAGCATTGACATGAAATTCACCGAAATGAGCAATGCTGCGTAGTCTCATCAACTTCTGACCTCTTTTGTCGAAAATAACGATATTAACAGTTCTATATTCCTCAATAAGGACTTTCTAGGTGACAGCCCAGATGAGGTCTCCCCCTGGGGCTTCTTAATCGGTATGAAAGCGCGAACGATCCCAAAAGGCATGATTTTCAATCCTTCATCGTAAGGAAGAGTGTGCTTCCATAAATAGCTTGAAATTGTTGTGCTGAACGCTGCTTCAGTTGCAATGCTGCAAATAGATCCCTACAGCCATCATATAGTCATTCAGGCTTAGCAAGACATATCTTAAGCTTTGGAAGTTCAGAGATGTTCTTCTTGACTTTGTTTTCGACGTTAGATCTTCTTTTCCATTTGGTATACGCAGATTCAGGGTATAGATAGAAACAAAAGTCCTCCTGAGTATGTCCCTCCATCGCAAGCAACGCAAGAGAGTTCCTGTCTAATCTGGGAAGATCTCTTCATTTTATGAATATAGGGGGTTTAGAGGAGGCACTTGTAACTCGTTGCAGGTGACTGTCCCTCGGAAGATCTGTTGTTTTGATTGCTTCTTTTTATTCTTTTCTGTTTTCTTGGTCAATAGATTGATTTGCTCTCTTAGGTATCTCCTGGATATATTCAGATCAATCGTATTGCCTCACACCTTCTTGTTTATTATTGTCACGTACGATGAGATTCAAGTGCTTAGGGGGGGTATTTAGGAGGGTCTCGTGAAGAACCATGAACTAGAGAGATGTCTAGAATGCAAGAGGGGTGAAGTATTTTATCTACTGGATATAGGACTTCTACTTTTCGAATTACTAGATTATGTTAGAGCGACTCTTAACGGGAAAGATCCTGAGATCTCAACAGAGGTTGTCGAGCTTTTGTTGTGCCTAGGGGCCTTCCTGGGCTCCTGTCGTCAAAGTACCCAACTCCTATCGCATCGATCGACTTATCAAGTGTCTTATCACTAGTCTTGCTGATTGTTACCAAGACTGTATTCTCAATCTTTTGTTTAACAATTATGAGTCCAGCCTTTCTAGTTTCAAATATGTTGTGGAGGGAGTCAAAGTCCTTTGCATCTTGTAGCTATTCAGGCCTCTTATCGACCGAAGATCTGCCATTCCATTTGTATCGGGAGTTCGAGAAAGAGATTCACTAGGAGGAGTTCCTGATGGTCCCCATCCCCCTGCCGGAGATCCTTAGGCTGAGTCTTGCTGGCTACCCTGCTTCTGGTTTGTTATCTTAGGAGGATTTCATTAGTCCTTATGAACAGGTCTCCTGAGTGGTTGTATCATGAAATCGCTTCATAGGAGCTTTTTGCTCTTGGCTTCTTCACGGTAAGGGGGAAGATTTGCCGCTTGGATTGCTACGCAAATCTACTCCCACCAGCTACTCCAGTCCTGACGTGATTCACGGATAGCCTGGGTTTCCTCTATCTTCGCACATGTATAGTTCAATCTCTAGATGGGTTCGAATTGGTAATCGTATCACTTTGACCGTTCAATTTCAGATTCACCACACCGCAATGGATTGAAGACTTCTTCTATATAGTGTTGTTGTTATGGTAAAGGGACTTAGTAGATATGAGGGTAGCAGTAGTATGATACCCTGGTTCCATTACGGCGCTGGAGCTTCCCCTCTAATACAGTATTAGTTTCCAAGGTAATACATTCATATAACTAGTCACGCTCAAATTCGACTGTAATGGTGGCCGACGGGACATGTTCTGCTAACAGCGACATTAGGGTGTTACGAGCGGGTCAGGGCAAACAACTGTGGCGCAAAGCAAAAGCCTTCGGTAATGGTACCATTATCCCATGTTCTGCACTACATAGCTATGCGCCGACTGCAGCGGGCGTGACATAGGGGAAGTTGAATCTTCATTACAGATAAGTAGATAAGAAACACAGAATGTGGCAAGTCTTCTCTGGCCCGTAAAGATGTATATGTAGATTGGCCTAAACTATTTTCTTTCCTTTCCCATCTATAAACAACCACAGCCGATCGTCCTACTGGGTCTTGCCGCTTCGTTGCAATGCGCCGGAAGTCCACAATTAGAGCACAAATCAACTTGAATACTGATACGAAAAGTAATTGGACTTATCGAGGAGAGCGAAAGCACTACTCTTACTTATGTTAAGCCATTAGTATTTGTGCTGAAGGGTAGACGCATCTGGTGAAGAACCCAAAACTGTCTGCATGTGCGAGCGCGAGCGCTGCTTACTTGTCAAAGCCACATCAAGACGGCAGTGATTAGGCACTAGGTAGTAGCTGAATCTGTCCAAGAGACAAAGTATTGAAACAAATATCCCACTAAGGCACACCTCGATGTCGAAATAAAAAGGGTTATGTCTATATGGCTGAGGAATCGGGCCTACATATCAGTAAAAAAACGCATCACCGCGCCCCTGCTCGCCATCCGGTCGAGCAAGAGTGCCCAGAGGGAGGACGCACATGCAGCGTGGCTAAGGCTGCTGCATGGCTCACTACAGTAAGTCATTTCCACTAACGGGCCGACAGCGGCTCGCAAAGAGCCCACTTGGGACAAATCCTGCTTAACGAGGTCCTGGCTTATCTAACTCAATAAGCCTTTAATACAACGCTGAAATTTCAGATGTGGCCTGTTCTACCCAAAACCACCAAGCATCAGCGAGCCACTTATTTGCCTCCTGTAAGTGCTATGGTATGCGTTCAAGATTGAGAGCAGTGACATAGTCAATACCCACCTTATGTAGAGACGATGGGGATCGACTTGTCAACTGCCGTAGAAGGCCACGAGACCGCTTGAATGTAGTATACCAGTCCCACAAGAGATGACTTTCGGCTCGCATCGCCCGAACCTGACGCTTCCGTCGCCAAGGCTGAGCTCCGACAACGGAGACCCCTCTATGGCAGGCCATATAGTTTGGTCACTAGAATTGTTGATGATGGTTAGAATAACTTTCTGTGCATACAACGTGGTGGCAAAAAACAAAACAGCGAGCATCATTTTTTGCTGATGAATATGTGATGTGAGGCTTTGTATAGACAAAATACAGCAATCAGCGTTGCTTGACTTGACTAACCGGCCTTGTCAAGGAAATGCGTGACTAACGAATCGAATTATGGCATGATTACATGACCCACTCCCGAACAGGAGGCTTTACCATCCAAAGAACGCCGTTTAATGAGTCTCAACACTGCTTATATATTGGCTAACAAATTCTGGTAAGTCCAGGGTGGAGATAGAAAGGGGACTCGAGACACCAGTACATCGTTGCCAAGGGCAGCTGATGAGTCCCAGGTGAGCATTGGAAACCGGCTTTCCCCAAATAGGTCCTGAGAGCCTGTTGGCGTTAACGGCTTGTAGTCGAAGGTAGGCATGGTGAAGTCGAAGTCAGAAGAGGGTACGCTGTCCAAGACGGAGAACGGATTCTCTAATGACTGCCCCACCAACGACATCTCGACAGCTGGCTCCAGATTCGGCAACGCTGGCGTCTCGCTTTCTTGTGCTATGGGCCCTGTTGTTACGTTTGCCTGTGCTGAAAATCCTTTCATGTCCCGAATATAAAGTATACGTTTAGGTATTGTAGAAACTATACTCTCTAGGAGTCTATGTTAGTAGAGTGTGTCGGTTTTTTCGTTTTTTTTTTTTTTTTTCGTGGCAAACCGGGTGCATGTCATGGCGCAGCGGCCCGGTGGTTCTGGCGCGGACCACGCTGCGGCGGAGTGCTTTTGGCGACGATGTGGCATTCCTCGATTCGCGGCAAGCTGCCCTTGCCGCTGCAATCACATTGCTTCTTCAAACGTGCCATGCCGTCTCAGGTGACCACTTGCTCTCGGACACCTTGCCTGGAGACCGCCGTCGGGCCAGACGCGCCGGGCAGGAATGGCAGGCGCGTGCTGATAAAACGTCAATCTTCTGTTTCCTGTCTCTGCATTGCGGCAAAGGGTACAGTACGTCGAGGCGCATCGGATGCCGCAATATTCACCGGGAGGTCACGAGCGTTGGCAAGCAGTGGGAAGAGATCCGCTTCGGTCGAGGTACATGGACTTTCTGGTACTCGGCGGTTCGCTGCGCGGCATCAGCCACCTATGCACATACCGGAGAGTGCCCCTCTCCCTGCCCACTACTCGCCACCTGATGTAGCGTATAACATGTCGAGCCATGACCAGAGAGCTAGCGGCTCCAGGGGTGTGGCCTGGGGCTCTGAGGCTGCCTACGAGTTCCCCCTTAGCTGTTGAGGCAAACTGCGACGAGAACACGGCGGATCAACGCCTGGTCAATGCTCGCTGCCCCCGGCGGCCAACTTGCGCCGGGACGGAGCCATTGTGTCTGTTTACGACTGCGAAACAAGCATTTTGGCTGGCATTGTCAAAAGCTACTGACCCGTCGCGTCCTCTTCCGCCTCCACCGGGATTTCACTCCGTAAGGCCAGGAACGTTGCTAGAATAGGTATTCTCCCTTTCCGGCGACGACACCGCACAACTCATAAGGCAGGTGTAGCTGCGTGGTCACTTCCTTCCACCTTACTAGACCTCAACACGGACCTGCCCTACGAGCTGGGTGATCCTGCTCTTTCGATCTCCCGGTTGAGTTGATTCATGCTCAATCAACCAAAATCTGGGTCGATCCATGCGACGCACCTTCCGAATGCACTGGTCTTTCCAACTTTGCTTCCGAGGCACTGCCGCCCCAGCCTGCCTGCCTTCCCTTCTTTACCTAAGGTGCCTGAGGTAAGGTGATCACGCAGCCCGCCTACAGACCGCACCGCACCTCAGCATGCTGCTGATCTTTGTCATCATTGCGTGCACCTCCCATCTCCAACTCAAACCCCCTCGACCTCACGCATCCACCTACCGACGACCATCCTCACATTCCTTGCCCCCGCCAACCAACAATCATCCCCACATTCGTTGCACGCTTTTGTTACTTCTTTACTTGAACGCCGTTATGTTCTACTACTGCGTACCTCGTTAATATGCCCCTGACGAGCACCCTCAAGGCCTTGAACGGGCTTGCCAACGTGGGCGCAAAAAGCCCTCTCGCCCCCCTGTGGAAGCAGCTTAGAGTCGATTTTTTCGCTAAACACGATCAGGTCATCGACAGGAAAGCCCCCAGTTTTGCATTCGAAGAGTGGGCGCTCAACAATGTGCACGAGAAGGTGTTGGCCTGGGCGACGGATGATATCTACATCGACGGCAACACCACATTGAAGCACGAGGTCCTGAGACGCTGGAAACCCAGCCTGGAACACCTGAGCACATCACTCGGAGTGCTGGCGTTTCTCTTCGATACCGAAGTCATTGGCTCCCGCAGCTGCTGCGAGGCCTTGTGCAAACTCTGCCGCACGACTCCGACGCTCACGTTAGGGGCCCTCTTCGCTCGATTTGTCGAATAGCAACGACACGAGGTCAACCAGAGCCGCAGTCGGACTCCCCGATTCGTTTTCAAAAACGTGATTCAGTCATGTACGTATACCACATCATTGCCCATGACGCTCTTCGCGCCGCCGTCGTCATTCCACCTGCGCATGGTAGATTCCAGCTACTGACCTGCTCCTGATTAATCCAGTTTCTTCAGAAGGCACTCGGAAAAGGGCACAGACTCGAAAACACATACAGACGGGTGCCGGTCAAGACGTTGGCGGAGGCAATGCAGAGAACACTGGACGTGTTCGCCAAAACATCTCAGAATCACCAGAACGAGCGCGTAGAGAGCAGCAGCAGTACGCGCAATCCAACATGAGCGATATTTCTTCCGACGACGGCATCGAGTACAAGAATCGGTTCTCTCCTCCCCCGGCCGAGCCTCCCCTTTCTCCGGGTCCCTTATTTCCAGGGTTGCAATCGATCGACAATCTGCAGCGCAAAAGTGTGGTGGGCTCGGCTATTGACGAACACGATCGTGAAGTTGCGCTAGGAGACGGTGATGCAAAATTGGAAATTGTTGATGGAAGTTTTCACTTCGCAGTTCGGGATTCAAAGGACAACACCAAGGAACACATCGCTGACGGCTTGGAGAAACCCACCGACGTCTCCCTCCTGCCACCGTCGCCTTCAAGCAGAATGACCCCGAGCCCGGTGCTATCACCCGAACCACTTCGGGACTTGTCAACAATTGAGGAGGAACCTGCGTCGCCCTGCCGTACTGGAAGCCATGTCCTCGTCACCCGGGGTAGTTTCTCTGGCAGAAAGAGGTCCTTAAGCATGTCGGAGGTTCTAGAAGCGTCTGACCATGAAGACTTGTTCGCACCGCCGCCCAAAGTCGCAAGACAACAGCACGCGGTTTTGCGACGTCCCCTACCTACGCCCTCCACTCAAAGGCCGACACGAGCAACAACCAGGATCGACGAAATAATGGACAGCATGTACCGTCTGAACGATGGGCATTTCCTCAACGACGTCATCGTCAACACAATGGCGCATCGTCTAGCGTCCGAAGATGTGGGTGTCATTGACAGTCTCACGATCGCGAGCAAACTCCGCACGTCAAACTTTAGAGCAAAAATACAAACGACAATGTCTCGAGGTCGGGTCCTCATCTTCCTCAACCACAACTTTCATTGGATGCTCTACGTATGGACACCCACCGAACAGCTGCTTCAGGAGTACAACTCGATGCCCGAGCCTGGAGGGAGATTTTCTGGCTGCTGCGACACGGTAACTGCCTTTGTGAAATGGGCGCATGGCAAACCAGACATGGCTATAAATTTGGAGAGACCTGCAGTATGTCTTTCCCTTCTTCAGTCATGTCAGAGGAGTGCTAACTCTGATTCCATCAGTGTGCCGAGCAGCAAAATGGATGGGACTGTAGGGTTTTCACCATAGGGTTTGCTGAGTGCCTCGCCCGCGGCCAGGCCATCCCGCATGCAATCGACGGAAGTTTGGAACGCAAATGCCTCACGAATGCGATACTGGTCACATGGGCAGGTGCCCTGCATCCCGAGGAGATTTCGAACATCGGATGTTCCCTTGCGGAGTCTCCCGCAGACAAGCGCCGGCAGTTTCTGAACTACTTCCAACGAAAGCGCAGCTTCCGTCAGCTGCTCAGCGTCGGTGGCTCCGAGTATGCTACGTCACACGCATTCACCACGAACCTGCGTCAAATCGCCGAGTCTGAAGATGACGCCATCCAAAAGTCGGTCTTGGCTAGTATGATTGATTCTATTCACGTGGTCCACCGCAAGTCCCTCGAATTAGCACTCAGTGCTGCGACTCAGGCCACAACGCTGCTTGAGAAGAGTCGACAATGGACCGATGTCAAAAACAAGATGGATGACCTCTTGTCGACCCTCGCAGAGATGGGTCCGCCAGGCGACTTGGCTGCGTTGCCGGCGCCGGACCAGAGCCGCCATCGCAATATTGAGATCATCAGAAACGCTGGCCAGAACATGCAGAATGATTGGGACCTCTGCCAAGGGAATGACCAAAGCGTTCGAGAGGCGCGGGAGGAAGCAGAAGCATGCTTCAGCATGACACGGGTCCAGCTGCTCATCCTCTATCACGCAGTCAGAAAGTTCCGACAGGACGACGCCAATTCCAGCACGGCTTAAGGAGAATTATAATGATATACGGAATGATATACATATGGAGTCCGTGGAAACGGCAACGACAGCCCAGCTGCCGCAGTAGCAGCAGGGCGGGCGCATTCAGTTCCAGGTATTGCTAGTGGGAGCAATAATTGCAGGAGCCGTTTAGCACAGGCATTTGATAAGAGCGCGCAAAGACGCCAAGGAGCAACATGATAGAAACCAAGTAGCTGCATGTAAAGTCTTTAAGCAATGCAGCTGTGGTCTTGGTCACTTTCTTAGGATACGCTCCAACAGGGCAATGAATGTGAAGTGGCACCTCGTTTGGGGGATGTTGGGTTAGGGGCCGAGTGACCCACACCGCCGGAGTTTACTCCGCTCGACCCAAGCTGTATTTGCTCGTCGACTCTGGCTTTTAATGGTAAGGTAGCCGCCCGCCAATCATTATTTGGTCACAATAAGACATCCTGACAAGTTAAATCTGAAGTCCCCCATTGCGTGATGAGCATTTATTGAGCGGCGGCGTGACATGGAGGAGGCGGGGTGGTGTCGGCAGCGTCGATTGCCCCTGTGATACAGCAGTTAATACCGGTACTCTGGGCTCTTACAGGGAGGGTCCCGAGCAATACGCGCCGTCGGCTGTCAGCTGTCTTTGGCATTCTGCGCAAAGCATCAGGTCAATTGCTGCATGCTAATGTCGAGATTCAGTCCGGACATGGCACACTACAGGCTGAGTCTGTGTCTACACATAGTCTAATGTGGATGAGGTGGACGAGGTGGATGATGAAGTGAGCTTATCCTGCGGTGGCAGGAAGGGGAGGGTCTGCTAAGGTGACGTACCACCTGCCGATTTCAGGCCTGAGTTTGGCAGCTGGCCCCTGTAGCTCAGGTACGTGCTGCCGATTTCCGCGCTAAAAGCGGCAGCACCTCACCTCACCAGGACGGACAACCTCAAAATTTCCGACCCGAAACCCCATTTTTCAATTGAGCAGCCAATCATGTTCATGCAGATGGCTTGGCTATGGCGAACGTCGCCATCCCACCACAGGCTGACACGACTTGAAGCCCAACCAGCGAGGTAATTCAGAAAGAGCGGAATCCAGAATGCGCATGCATGTGTATCGATATAGGTAGGTATGCATGCACCTTTTGGTATGTTTCCAACCTGGTCATCCATCGGCGGCTATTTCCCCTGTTGACAGCGCTATGCTGCTGAAAGTCGTGGTCCAGTTATCTGCACAACCACTGGGCGTTTTGCTTCAACTAACAGCACCCTTCACACCCAGGCTGCGCTATAGTAACCGTCGGCCGGAATTCAGGGTCGCATAGGTTCGTTTCAAATACATCGTTGTTGGTATTCGATCTTGGCTACGTGTATTGTTGAATCAATTTGGCTGCTTGGGTTCTGCGGGCGTGGGGTGGATGGGGGTCGCTTTGAACCGTCCGTCCATCTGACAGGCCGTCTAATCCCCCGCGCATGCATGTGGGCTGAAGGCTGAAGATGGCAGGAGATACGCATCGCACAATACCTCAGGGCGAGCGAAGGGCAGTTTATCGGTGTGGCAGCATTGAAGCGCCTTCAGACGAACCATTATTGCACATAAAGACAAATTGCCTTTCGAAGACAGGCGGCAGAAAATGAAGGGGACGCCTGTCTGGTCATGCAAAGCTCCCCCGACCTTTTGCAGGAACGCAGCTGCCGACGATGGCAAGTCGCATGGGGGAGCTGCGCTGAATAAACACCAGCGCCTTCCTTCCAACTCCCTTCAAAGAACGCGGTCGCGTCCAAACATCTTCCACCTCAGCATTGCCTCGAGGCTGTCAGCGTCCCATCCATACATCAACATTCTCCTCGCCTGCGCACATTCAATTGCCGATGATGACGGACGTCTCCCGCGACCTTGTCCTACCTAGCTGCGGGCCGCTGCGATGAGCGGGCAAGCGGGATGAAGCTGAAAAGTCTCCCGCCTCCCGCCCTCGTCTGCCTCCTTGCGAGCGTCTACCAGGCCACCGGGCCATTCGCTTTCAACTCCAATTGTTCCAAGTCCCAACGTCCGGGTGATTGTACGCTATCATCGTTTGCCTGCCCTCCCGACCTTTCAAACTCCGTCGGCCCAGTCCGAAAGAAGACGGCCCTGGTACGTCGCTTGTCCGCTTTTCCTTTCCCTGCAAGCTAGCCCCAGCATGACGTCGCTAACGAGTCTGTCTACCTTGGGAGATGGCGATCCAGACTTGCCGACAACCATTCGTATTCTCATTCATCCCGACACCCGACCCCGAATAAGCACCCACCGAAAGACCAATGCCTCGAAGCGCTCGCAGCGAGCCAAACAAGCAGCTTGGACGAGCTCGTATCCTTCGACGATACCCGACCGCATCATACTCCAAGGGGTCCTTCGCTGCCTAGAAGACCTAATACTGGAGGTACAGGGAAGAGGATTAAAGAGCGAAGTGTTGAGGTGTCCGTTGAGGTGGACGGAATAGATGTTCAAGACTTCCTCGCCAGCCATGCTGCCCTCTCCAGAGGTGTGCCGCCGCCCCGACCGAAGACTCCTACGATTGCAATGCCAAGTCACCTTTTGGGGTGTGCTGCGAGGCGAAACAAGATGATCGAGCAGGCCCTGGTACGTACGCCACCATCCGCCCGTGCTCCGCGCTCTCCGGGGGGAAGCTAGGATGGTCGGACCTTACATATGGGGCCTGTGCAGACAACTTGTATCTGGTTCGTGCGCCGCGGATACTTGGGTCGATTAGTGACGAATCCACCCAACTTTGGGTCGATTGGCGATGGATCCACCCAAGGTTTGGGTCGATTGGTGATGAATCCACCCAACTTTGGGTCGATTAGCGACGAATCCACCCAAGGTTTGGGTCGATTGGCGAGGGCCCCTTCCATTCCGATAAGTGCTCTTGTCAATGTCCCCTGGGTCTTTCCCCCGCGAAATACAGCTAAGTGCGAAAAAGATGTCCTGTTGAAATAGACACTCTTGTTTTTTTGGGCGCACGGACGCAAAATTGACAGTGTGTATTTCATCAGTGCCATACATGGTACTGACAGGGAACCGAGTTGATTACTCCAGAAATGGCTTACGCCAGGAACGGATGAACACCGTGGCCTCTCAGTTGAGTCGTGACCACAATGTCCAAAACGGATCTCCCAAACCCTCCATCAGCAACTCCAGCGAAGGTCAGCAGAGTCAGCAACGGGCTTTGCGATCATGGGGCCTTTTCTCGCTCGTTCCACGCATGATCTTCTTCGAAACATGATTTACAGTAAGTTGCTGGGCGAAACGACTGCCACTGATGACAGCATAGCCAATCTGGTCGGATGTAATCCACGAACGGTACGCCGAATCCGCTCGAAACTGCGCGTCTTCGGGGCTGCAGAGACTCCGACAAATACTCCCGGCCGCCCCAAGTGTATCACGCCTCCCATGCTAAGCGCTCTGCGCGGCCAACTCGCTGTTGACCCGTGTCTGACCCTAGACAAGATGGCTGCGTTCCTCCGCAAACACTACGATGCCGACGTGTCCCGCTTCAGCATTAGTAGGACCTTGAGGCAGGACAAATGGTCCCAGAAAGCCACATAGAATATCGCTCAAGAGCGTAACCTAGACCTGCGAGACGAATTTATGCACCAAATCTCACAGTACCGATCCGAGCAGTTGGTTTTTGTTGACGAATCCGGGGTGGATAAGAGCATCGGTATACGGCGTCGGGGCTGGGCTCCTCGAGGGAAGCGACCACGCCAAATCAAGCGATTTCACCGCGGTCGGAGGTACCAGATCCTGCCGGCCTATACTCAGGATGGGGTGATACACTTCCGGGTTTTCGAGGGATCGACGGACGCCAAGGTGTTCGAGAGCTTCATCGAGACACTCTTGCATTATTGCGGTCGTTGGCCCGAGCCACGGTCTGTTTTGATCATGGACAACGCATCCTTCCATCACTCGGATCGTATACGGGAGATGTGCACGGCAGCAGGAGTTGTACTGCTTTACTCGGCCCCCTATTCACCTGACATCATTCCCATTGAGCATTTCTTTGGCGAGTTGAAGAACTTCATCCGGCAGGTGTGGAACGAACACCAAGGCTTTATTATCGCGGATTTCCAATCGTTTCTGGAGGAATGTGTTATGGTTGTCGGCCAGCGAAAGAAGAGTGCTAGGGGTCACTTCCGCAATTGTTCGATTTCGATTGACGAACCATTAGACTGAGGCAAAACAGACAAATTCGATTTTTACGCCACTAAGACGACCTGTTCTTGGTCTATATACACCTGGATATCCCGCACCCATCGGCGGGCCACGCCTTCCAGCACACCCTGCTCAATGTAAAACTGAGCATCATTGTCTTCATGAACAAGCTCGAGATCCAGACCCCTCGCTATCGTCAGGCTGTACGCCAGCTAGAAATGTTGTTTTTGGGTTTCGCTTCTTACTTTAGAACGGTGCCACTCGCAGTACGCCTCAACGGCATCATCCCTCAGCCCAGGTACGCAGAGAGGTGACAGACGCGGGGGTGGGGAGCTTCCATGATCTGGTGAGGCCCTGTTCGAAGATGTCGAGTAGTCTGAGATGTGGTTGTGGATGATCACGGGGACATGACTAGTCGGGTCCGACCCTGAAGCCTGTCGCTTGCGCTTGCGACCCTGTTGTTCCTGGGCATACAACTGCGCCCGGATCTCCTCGGGAACATCGTCATGGGTCTCTAGCTTGTGGCCTTGCTGTACTCATCTCACAAGTTCCCTCATGTGATGATCCAGGAGTTTGTGGTGCATTTTTCGGGCGCGATCCTGCCAGCACCATTGCCCATTGTCGCATGGGGCTCCTGGACATCTCATGAGCTGGTAGACCCGCCTCCATGGATCAACCTCGCCAGCAGCGTCCCGCTCAGCATCCATCCGTGCGGTTCGTTCCGCAAGGCCAATCGCCGTGGCGCCCCGTCCAGCGGGCCGGCCCGTGGAGGCACTCTCCACGTAGTCCAGCTGCACGTAGACCTTCAGTCTTTTGCCGGCGCGGAGAAGCTGGCTCCATCCTTGCAGCTGTCTCTCAATGACTGTCCAATCAATCTGTTGCCCTAGAAAATGCTTTGTGATCTTGTCTTCGGACCGGTCGTTGGGAACCGACATGACTATTGTCGTTGCACTGGTCTCGTAGGATTTCTTTTTTGAGGCAACAATCTCGGCGATCTTAGATGCGAGTACTTCTTTCCAAAAGTCGCTCGGGGCTACGACAAGGTTTTGTTCGGTTTGTTCCACGGCCTTTCTATTGTTTAGGGTTAATTTCCACTGCATCGTATAAAGCATCAATCGCGAAGGCTGTTCATCGTATGACTGGCCTGGAGCCCATCTGCGGTAGTCCAAGAACGGTAACGCTCCGGGGACGGGTGGAAGCTGACTGCGCTGAGAAGTGCCGTGGTTCAATTCACCGTCGGAGTCGGAGATGTCTGGGTCTCAATGATCACTTTCATCATCGCTGATTTCATACAGCCAATCATCTCCGGCCATGGTCGCAGTCATTGGCTAGGGCGGACAATGCAAAGAGGAGATGAAACATGGCAAGCATTCGATGACGGCAAATAGACACTTTAAGTGACAGATGACAGTGTTGCAGGGGCTTCGGTCTGGCTCGTTGGGTGGGTCTACGGCGATGATAGAAAGTTCTAGACGGGTTCTTAAATCCCTGAGGAAAATCCACCTCCTGGGGGACATAACACTTCAAACAGCAGCAGGCTGTTGGACGCAATTCACAGCCTAGCGCACTCCTGGCCGGCCAAGCTCTCATTAACGCAGGACCTGAAGATTGACGTCGTTCAGGTACATCATCAGATCCACCTCTCCCTCAGTCGATTATGGTGTGGAATAGAAATCCCATCGGTCGCAGCAATTGGCCTCCAGATGCCCAGGTATCTCACTCCCAAGACCTGTGGCTGAGAGGCAGCCAGCATACATGACGAATCAAATCTGCAGAATGCTCAGCCTGCTGCATTCTGCTGCATGAAGGTGCTGACAACCATGTCACACACCTAGAGCCTGATTTCACGCAGGCTGGGAATGAAAGGCCAGCCCGCCCCCGCTTCTCACATTTCTGACCTACTTCGTATTTTGCTATTCATTCTCCCTCGTCGACCTTGCCTTGACATCTTCCCTAACGTACGCGCTCGCATATTATCGACAGCTACTGCTTTGTTGTTCACCAGTGATTAAGCGTCAGTCATGGCAGACACCACAAAATACACAGTCGGCTGGATATGCGCCCTTCCCACCGAGTTCAACGCAGCGAAGGCCTTCCTCGACGAGAAGCACGAAGACACTCCTTCTGTTGCACGTCGCGACAATAACAGCTATGCGCTGGGCAGGATCGGCTGTCACAATGTGGTGGTCGCCGTCTTGCCTGACGGGGAGTATGGTACAACTTCAGCAGCGGTAGTGGCTCAGGGCATGCTGCACAGCTTCCCCAACGTGCGCATTGGGCTCATGGTCGGCATTGGCGGCGGCGCGCCCAGCTCGAAGCACGATGTGCGGCTTGGCGATATTGTGGTTAGCAGTCGTGACAGAGGTAAAGGCGGCGTCTTCCAGTACGATTTCGGCAAGCTTGTCCAAAACCAGGACGTCGTCTCCTTTGAACACACGGATTTCTTGGACCAACCACCGATGGCGCTTCGAACAGCTGTAAACGCCCTAAAGGGCCAGTACGAGATGGAGGGGCATCAGCTTAATGCGCACATCGAAAAGGCACTAGCACAGTGGCCTCGCCTACGAAAAAGATATGCGCGGCCCCCTTCGCACAGCGATAGGCTATATCAATCCAGTGTCCCTCATCCAAACTCAGTGGACGAATGCGATAGCGCGTGCAGCGATGATCCGACTCACCTCGTGTATCGGACTGAACGAGACGAACTTGACGATAACCCCGCTATCCACTACGGATTGATTGCTAGTTCGAACCAACTGATGAAAAACGCCACTATCAGGGATAATCTGGCAAAAGAAAAGGGCGTCCTATGCTTCGAGATGGAGGCGGCTGGTCTCATGAACCATTTCCCATGTCTGGTGATCCGAGGGATCTGCGACTACTCTGATTCGCACAAGAACAAGAACTGGCAAGGGTTCGCAGCGATGACGGCGGCTGCTTATGCGACGGACCTCCTGCGCCAGATTCCGCCCAACAGAGTTGAGGCTGAGAAGCCAATCGGGGCTATACTGGGCCAGAGTTAGTATGACAGTTCAAGTTTGATTCGTGCCATCTAACTCGTCGTAGTTCAAGAAGATCTCGGCTGTGTACACCAAGACGTGATTAGAACGAAGGCCGCTGTGATAGCCTCTAGAAACGATCAGCATGTTGAGAAGCTCCGTCGCTGGCTATCACCTGCAGATCCGTCCACGAACGCCATGAGAGCGCGAGAACGCCGGCACGCTGGCACTGGAAGTTGGCTGCTGCAAAACGCTGCGTTCCGCGAGTGGGAGGCTGGACAACGTCAACACCTGTGGCTCTGTGGACTTGCCGGATGTGGCAAAACAGTTCTGAGTACGATAATTCTTGATCATCTCGAGCAAACAGGCGCACACCTTACACTAAGGTTCTTCTTCGATTTCAACGACATAAGGAAGCAAAAGCTTGAGGACTTACTACGCTCATTAGCGTTTCAACTTTACCATGCCAGTGCAGAGGCCGCAAAACAACTCGATAATCTTTTCATATCTAGTGATAAGGGCCGCAGACAACCAGACGTCAGTGCTCTTTCAGCCTGTGTTGAGTCGATGCTACAGAGTTCCCCAAAGGTCGCCGTCATCCTAGACGCTCTAGACGAATGTACGATGAGGAGAGAGCTTATTTACTGGATTGGGGGTCTTTCTAGCAGCTCAAACACGAGCAGCATCAAGCTGATTGTGACTGGGCGGCCTGAAGCAGAATTTCAACGCGAGCTTCCTCGGCTTTTTGGCGAAAATAATTGCAAGCTGCTCAAAAAGAAGGCTGTTAACGCTGACATACGCTCCTATGTCGACCACGAGCTTAATCAGCGGCCTGATTTCAAGGGCAAAGAAATACCTCACGATCTGCTGGGTCAGATTCGAAGCCGAGTTGGAGACGGCGCTGAAGGAATGTGAGTTTACAGGATATATCATGATAGAGTGCTGAATTCTAATAACTAATCTAGGTTTCGATGGGCGGCATGTCAGCTGGACAGTCTTGCCAAATGTCTCCACCCCCAGGCCATCAGAACTGCTCTAAGCAATTTACCTCGGGACCTCAATGAGACGTATCAGCGCATGCTCCAGAGCATACCGCCAGAGCTCAAGGACGACGCATTTCGTCTTCTACAGTTTCTCGTCCATGCCAAACGACCTCTGACAATCCCGGAGGCAGTGGATGTGATTGCCACACTGATACAGAAGGGACAACAAGAGTTTAACGTCGAACGCAGGCTTCTTCGTGACGACGACATCCTATATTACTGCCCCAGTTTGGTATCAATCGTCGAAGTCACGAGGTATGGGAAAACTGTGAGAGAAGTCCAGCTCGCCCACTTTTCAGTCAAGGAATATCTGGTAGACCGGAACCAGTTCACTCTTGAAATTGCCAGTAGCGCAATCGCGACGACTTGCTTCACTTACATTAGGGGCATTGATTGCAGCTACCCGGCTATAAGAGCAATCTTCCCTCTGGCACAATATGCTGCCGAAGTTACAATGGAACTTGCCCGGTTCGCAGAAGTCTCCAACGAAACCGTCCAAGATACAGTAACTTTCTTCCAAACAGCAACTTCTTTTAAACGATGGGGCTTTCTATATCAGCCTGATATTCCTTGGGAGGATAACCCTGGTTACCCTAGAGCACAACACCTTTATTATGCTTCTGTCTGTGGACTCTCAAGAGTATTCAGGCGTCTGATTGACCAAGGAGCAGATGTCAACGCACAGGGCGGCGAGTACGGCAACGCTCTCCAGGCTGCCTCTTATAGAGGCCATCAAGAGATTGTAAAGCTTCTTCTCAACCAAGGAGCAGATGTCAACGCACAGGGCGGCGGCTATGGCAACGCTCTCCAGGCTGCCTCTTATAGAGGCCATCAAGAGATTATACAGCTTCTTCTCAACCAAGGAGCAGACGTTAAGGAGCAGACGTCAACGTACAGGGCGGCTACTACGGCGAGTACGGTAACACTGTGGAAACACTGCTGAGGCTGCATTGGCAGGAGGCCGCATACCGAATACGCAGCGCGAAATGAAGCTCTTTTCCCCCTGCTTTTCATCACATGGCGGAACCAAGAACTGAAACCTTCCGCGTGGAAACGTTGATATTATGCCCCAGGCCTTGAGTGCTTCAATAAGGACTTAAATCTTTAACACTATAGTTCTTATAACAGGATAGTGGGGGATTGCTATGTATGGGAAAAGCATGTTTTGCTTTTTCTTCCGACATTCTTCGCTTAAAACCGACTGCATTATGGCCTAACGCCGGTGAAAAGATTCCTTCAACAGCCTGCCCGCAAAAGATTTGGTTGACACCTATGTACGGAATGAGAGTAGATTAAGAGACCATCGGCAGATCGGGGTAGCCCGAATATAGCCAATAAGCTTTCGAATATTTGGGAATAGAAATGGAGCTTGTCTTGGAGAAGATAGAGATTGTATCTTATCGTCAGGCACACTGTGATAATGCTCCGCAAAAATCCCCACTATACCCACTACTTAGAGAGACTTAAGTCGACCTACCATCAGCAGATTAGCATTCTGCATCTTGTGCTATATCGCAGCCAGTTTTGGCTTACTTCTGTATCTCAAAGTCTTGTAAAGTACTCCTGGCTCGTGCACCCAGGCTACAATAAGTGCAAAGAGGACACTAAATTTGCACATAGCTGTAGCAGAACTGTCACATCCATTAACGATCGCAGGGGTGCGGACAAGGTTTGTCACTAGGTCATAGGCCTGTCGCTAGAGGAAGGTTCATTTTCTGGGTTTCTTCACTGCTGGAAAACACTTTGAGAATCGTTGTGCGGGCATCTATCAGGTTCAGTCTCTTCCGCCTGCGCCCGACAAGCCAATCAGCACCGCACAATGACATTTCCCCTGTTTGCAAGTGTCAGCCAACTACCGAGTCCCAGTGACATGCTCTGAGATGGTGTCTGATGCAGCAAGCTGACAACATAAGCCAGCGGGAAGAAGTTTTTCTTAGGGGTGCGAAAGAGATTTAAATTGCTCCTTCAGTAGGGCCTTTACGACAGATTTTGTCCCAATTCAGTTCCTGACAGTGCTGCACCGCTGCCACGGTGAAAAGCCGCTTTCTCGGCCCCATATTGTGCTAATACCGGCCCCTGGACCCGGTATCCCGGTGCGCGAATCTTGCGAGTCCCGTCAAGTCGACAAGGCCGCACTGACAGCCACATTCAGCAAGGCGAGGAAGTCAGGTAACCCGGTGTAAATGGGCTCTGTTCATTCCAGTGTTGGGCATCCTCAGGGAGACGCTGGTTTGTCCTGGTCGTCAAGTCGATCCTCACGCTGGAGCAAAGAAAGATCCCGCCTTCTTTCTACTTCGAAAAGCCCAGCCCGCGCGTCCCCATGAACAAATGGAACCTATTCCTTTCTGTCAAGCTCATTCCGTGGCCAGTTATCGCGCTCAGTCGCATTAGGATCAACGAGCTCGGTCACAGAGGTATGAATGCTCACTGCACCCTTGATGACGCATGCCTCTACGTGAAGGTTATCGGGATTGCCGATATTCAGAAAGTCAAAGTCATCAGCAGATCATTCCCAACCCTTCCAGCGACTCTACAGTTGAATTTTCATCGCCTAAGATTGGAAGATGATGGCTCCTCTGAATACGGGCCCTCAGCTTGTAGGTTGGAGCGCGCAGGAACAGGCCGGTATCGGCCGCCCTTCGACCCCGTATGCTGCCAAGCTCGCATTTAAACTAGAATCTGAGAAGGGCGACCAGACACTAGAGACTTTCAAGAAGCTGGTGCACACCCTCGGTGCTCGACGAAGCCAGTTGCCATAGCAAGGCTTCACTATCGCCTTTTCTTACAAAGCTGTCCCCAAGCACCCCCTGCTAACCCATTCCGCTCTGCTAATAGGAAGAAGATTCATCTAGCCTTCATTTTCACAGCCCAAGATGCTTCTCAGTCTGCTACGGGCCGTGAGCTTCTTCCCACCCCCATCTTCCGGGAGAGCGTCGGGGCTATCGACACTTACAAATGAGAGATACGCGTTTCGTGGTCACTAACCCGTAGGTAGACCTCCCCCACCTAGAAATGGAAAGCTACTGACTATCCTCTGCCTACAGCTGAGTTTCGTCAGGACACAGAGACCACCGAAATCGGACTTGCGCACATCGCCAGCCTGCTTATACTGCCCTGCAGGTACCTCTGGTCGACCCCATTTACCACTAGATCATGATTCCCAGTGCCATCCTCAGCCATTCGGGTTGAGATATTGATGCGGCATATAACAAGGATGGTCTCACTCGACAGGATGCCTGGGCTATTGCATACCACTATGGGAGACTGATAGGCAACGTCAAGTCAAACGGCGCGATATTAGCTGCAATTCCCAGACCTAAAAACGCCCAATCATACATTTTTATTATGCCAGCATTATGCTGCATCCAAGGCACGTTTAATCTAGAAAGTCTTCTGGCGATAGAATAGCCTTTCTGAGCCCTGTATTGTTGTGCTTGTGCGCGATCAACTGAGCTATTCTAGGTAACTAAAAACTACTCTCAGCCTTTATGAATGCTTGGATCCCCCCTCTTCTACTGTTGCTTTCCTTTGCCCTGGTTTGCTTTCTGAATGAGGTGACTTTCTGAGCCCCCTTCCCCGTCATTAGAAAAGTCGTCGTCAGGAAAGTCGTCGTTAGAAACGTTGTCGTCGGGAATGAGAGCAACTTTACATTGCATTGCCATCGTAGTCGATAAATCTTCCGCAAAGGTAGACAGAGGCTCAAGATTGTATTTCAAATCCCAAAATCTCTTAGCCTCCTCTTCGGTGAGAAACCCAACTTGGCGCGAAAGCTTGAACAATGTAGACCGTTTTAGGTACTGTCCGGGACTGGCCCAGGGGGCTTTGGCTGCATCGTGTATTCTGAGCGGTCTGCGGAAGAGCCAAGAACATTGCCGCGCTGACGTCGAAAAATGGATATCAGAAACTTGTAGTAGAGATACCTTTTCGATGGTCCATTCCCTTTGAGGAACTTCAACTGAGTTCCGTCTAGCCCTTCACCCCAAATAACCCTGTCTCGAGGAGCTTCTTTTCGTAAATTATCATCGAGGACAATGATCTCCAGGTCCGCCTCGTTAATCTTCGATGGGACAATAGCGATTCTGGCGCTATCGAATGCCGCCTCGTATTCGGCAAGCATTATAATTCCAATGCTGGCGTTCCATATATGACCACCTGGACGGCGGTCAAAGATTGACTCTGCCGCCACTTCTCCCACATTGGCGTTAACAATGTGGGAAGCTGTGAGAGCTGCTGGGTGCCAGAATCGTTTTGAGACGGGGCACCACAACTCGTATCCATCAGCAGCTGTAGATCCCTGGGCGGCGATCACCGCTTTTCGAAACCTCGTTCTTTGGTCTTGTGTCACCTCAGACTTAATGGTAGCGGTAGCCCCATAAGGAGCATGGTACTTCCATAGAAAAGCATCGATATAGGCCCAGTCGAGCTTGCGTTCTCGCTCTACTTGCTCAGGAAACAGGGTTTCATCAGTTATTCGACCGATGAATTGATTGCGCGAAGATCGCAGGGTGGCAACTCTTGAAAGGTTATGATTGATCTGCTGCTGGCAAGCGTCCAATGCGGTCTGAAATTCTTCGCGGTTAGAAACTTCGCCATCCTCCCATATCTTTTCGAGAATTCCACGTTCTTCTTTAGCTGCTTCCAGCTCAGTTTCTTTTACTTTCAAAAAAGCCTCAAATAGTTCTTCGGCTGTTTCTCCCCGAATGCGCTTGTCATCGTGCTCGGTCGTCATACTGGCGGCTGACAATTCCGAGAAATTTCTCTTCTTGACGATTGTATCGAAGTCATTTCTGGTTTTCTTTGACTTTCAGTTCTGCTGATTCCAGTTTGTCCTTGTAAGCAGGGCTCACAAACTTCTTGATAGCATGTGGAAGAAAGGTAGGACTGTTTTCGGGCATATTTGAGCTTTCGATGGGTGATGGCGAAATCGGGAGACTGCGCTCATTCTTCTGTGGGGTTTTTGTATTGGTTGATGAAGACTCGGGAGCCTCGCCCTTTTCCTTGCGACCCATGTTGAGACTTGAGATGTTTGTGATTGTGGAGTTATTGTTCAAGGAGGATAAGAGATCTTCGCAGACTGTGACGGAAAACGAGAAAACACGAAAGTCAGAAGAGACGATGCACAGGAACGCTATAATCGAGATTCCATGCGAGTTGACTTATAAGAAATGAAAGCCAACAAGTGACCAACCTGGTTGGCACGGGCACCCTGAGAGGCAAGTAAACTCATGACTGACATTACTCTGACTCATACATGTCGCACCTAATATTTCTGAGAGTCTGGAAACCATGATGGCTTTATCTATTAAACTAAAGTTTCATAAAATACGGTCATCTCATAGAGGTATTAGTACTGCCTCCACATGACAGGTCCATCTTGGCTGAAATGGCGGATTTGGCTAGACCGTCCGTCTATTGAAAGCTTAACTCTGTGAATGACAACGCAAATCATTCAATAAGTAACCATAAATCTCATTCAAGACTTCAACTTCCCGGTTCCTCTTGTACCGAACAAGTTGTCAAGAGGGCCCAAGAGGATTTGATGGGAGATGAGCGGTGGAGCAAATCCATTGTCATCTTTGAAGGCATCACCAGCGGCATCCTAGCCTTGGCCACTACGGACAGCGCCGCCGACATGCTGACGCTCCGCGAGGATACTTCGGCCTTCCACTGGCAATAAGACCCCTCTATGTGTTGAATGAATGCTTGAATTGCTTAACGAACAGGTCCTCTATGGAGGTGGGCAAGCCCCTATTATACATGATGGACGCCTCGTCAGCCACACTCTTGGCCCTACGCCACTGTGGCTCGACCTCCATTTAACACTATGCTCGAGCCATCCAGCTATATGAAAACAGGGTCGGCGATCTGGGCCAAGCCGACCGCCAGTTTCTCGAAGAACTGAAGATGTGTGGCGAGTAACGCGGGCAAAAGGGCATAGTGAACGAACGTGTATGTAGATGTCTATGGAAAAAAGGAAAGCAGCAGGGATCGCGAGGGCAGGGGTTATATATACCCCTGCGAAGACCCCTGCCACGCGTGTCTTCGCGACAAGATGAAACACCTGTTTTACATTAAGTTGGTGGTTAAGGAGTACCAGTCTACGGAGACCATGACGTTCGCTTGGAACTTCAAGCTGCACGTGCTAGGAGTGCATGAAGCGGTGCTGAAAGATAGGCCAGCGCAGAGAGCTCTGTTTCGAGAACTCCAGCTTCGAGGCAAACTGGATGGATACGAGCGAGGATTCAGAAGTCATGCTGCTAACCTGCGTCTTACGAGCCTCTTTCGACAGCATATCTTCAGTGGAATATGTTAAGTGCTTGTCACACATTCTGCGAGGTGACATCTTACCCCTTCAGATTCTCATGCCCAACAGATTCCCCCATAATTTCTACAATTATGGCCTCGGAACCCAGCATAACTATGCCCCAGTGACCTACTATATCGGGTTCACGGTGCTGAAGAACTTGAACCTCAAGATCTTGGAAGTCGGCGGAGGTGCGGGTGATGGCTCGCTTCCCGTGCGTCATCTTCACACCTCTAACGGCACCGCTCCGCCTCGTTTGCAGATCGGCATTAGATGCTGTGAGCATGCTCGCCAGAAGCTATGGTGGCAACAGTCCGAGGGGGGGATGTTTGACCTGATTGATACTTCTAACGTGCTTCATGCCACGAGGTTCATCGACAAGACGCTTAAGAAGACGCAAAAGTTGTTGCAGCTGAACGGCAAGCTAGTCTGAGCGAAATCACGAGCACCTCTCAGAAGATACGCTTCCACATGATTGGCAGATCTCTTGGGGGTTGGTGGTACGAATCGCTGTTGAACCGCCGGGTTGATCGATGAGACGTTGATATTAAAATAGAGTTTTGCTAGCCGGGCTCAAGCGTACTTGACACTTCCATAAAGGTAACAGTAGTAGAGAAAATAATAAGAATGGCGATAAGAATAATAATAATAGACGACGACGACAATAACGACGATAATAATAATAGCAAACATACAAGAAAGATCGTCACTGTAAGAGGGCATATGTGTATGTGGACACTGCCCGGCTAGCAAAACTCTTAAAATATGCGATGAGGACGGCCGTTACTACAACTTCATACTTATGTTAAATAAAGGGAGCTAGGGTATGCTGAGCGCCGGCTTCGCCTGTGTTGACGTCGACTTCCCAACCGATGGGGACGAACGCGATCTCCGCCTGTCCTCCAACTAGTCTTTGAACGCACACATTCCTTGCAAAGCTCTCACAGTCCTCCCCATGAGGGCGCTTGCGCTTCATTGCGTGTGCTTCCCATGGTCTCTTCCGAGAGGGGCATGGTAGCTGTTACCGTGGCGGCTACCTCAATCTCAGGAGCATCACCCCGAGGAGGTGCTAGGAAGAAACTCTGGTAGGGGGTTCAGGGGCTTACCACCTTGTCATTCAGTCATTTTTTCTGGAAGCCGTTGAACGCGCACATCTGCAGGCCACTTCACAGATTTCTCAACAGAATGCTCAAGAAGGCTTGTTTGGTTTTCAATGACGTTCTCTTTCGGTCGGTTGTCTGACACGCGGGTGATGGAACACAGCCCCCGGCAACGGGTTCGTCGTGGTTGGAATCAATGTGGGGGCGTTCACCGCGCTCACAAATTGCGCCATCGATGACGTCCAATATGTTGCATGCTTAGAACCGGCATTTGGGCGCGCCTGGGAATGGCTTTGTAGACCATCTTGGCTGAAATGGCGGATTTGGCCAGACCGTCTATTGAAAGCTTAAATCTGTGGATGGCAATGCAAGTTATCCACTAAGTAACCATAAATCTCATTCGACTCGAGTCGCATGTCAGGTTTACGGCCTTGTCGGATATTGATCGGGGCCACTCGGCAACTTCGTCCACGGCGGCGGGTACTATTGAGCCGTGGGACCGACAGGCTCCACGGTAGCCACCGGTGATACCGAAGTCGCATCCAAACAGAGACAGAATGATTTCATGGACACAGGAATGCAAGATATGGTTTGGGGGTGGCAGTAAAAATAGACGCGTGGAACTAAAATGACAGACATACAGGGTATTTCATGATAATCTCTGCTATTCTGGCCGTAAAGAGGGAATCAATAGCCTTAGACTTGGATGCAGGATAAGATTGGTGAGCTGAAGCATAGACATGCCAATGGAAAGTGGGTATTATTGGCGACTCAGCTGACAGTTCTTGATAGCATTGATAAATATGTTGACCTTTGAGGCCAACAACGCCAAACTTACCTTGATGTTCATTGTAATCATATTCAAAATGGACAAATCTCCTCATCTGTTCCTGGCTTTGATTTCTTGAGAACCAGCAGGCTTGTTCAAGGCTCATAGCACTTTCCAACCAAGCTTGTGTCGAAATCAAACCAGAGCCACGCACGACGCGTATGATACCACCCAGACCCAGACTCCCTGTCAGCTTCTGCCCCAATGACTGAAATCGGGGGCAAGAACGAAAGCAATATGCACGGCAACAACCTTTCCGAAGACCCCGGTTATGATTCGGACAAACGCTTTCCAGACTCCGAAGCCGATGAAGACGACGTACCAGAGGGAGACTGTCCGATCTGTGTCATTCTTGTCAGCCAACGCAGTCCTTTCTGCTCTTTCTCCGCCAAATAGACCGACTCAATCATTCTCTTCGTTTTGAAAAACGTACGCGAGCCGGGAATAACACTTGGCGACGATGAAAAGAAGTCACAAGCCAAAGTTTGCAACATGGACTGGTCAACGGGTACATCAAGTCCCTGGTCCGATGCAGCGAATGCAATGAAATGGTGCAGTTTGTTGGTACAGGGCATTATTCGAGCGCCAACAACAACTAATGGCGGGTTCAATGTTGGAGCCGAAGCATCTGATGCGAGATGAGCCATCTCCAACGGCTAATGCCCATGACGTTGCTGGGTAGGCTGCGGTAACAAGGCGTCGCCACTGGCCTGTGGAGAAGCTTACCTCTCAAAAACATTGACTAAACAACATGTATCAGAATCCTTAATACTGAATGCAGCTCTTGTTCAAGAACATTCTTTAAGGCGCAACGAAATCAATTGTATTGTAGAAGAAATCGCGACTTGGCTAAGGTGCCTAGGTACCGACGGTCCAAATCCAGGCTCAGCCCGACTCATCCTGTACAGAAAGTGGGTTGGGCCCGGAGTTCCGGAGTCCCAGAGCTGGAGTCCGGGAGTTGGAGACCTAGAGCCGGATTTGACCCCCCCAGACCGCGCTACGGCGCGGTTGACTGGGGCAGGTCTGAGGCACGGGCCTGGGTCGATTGACGCTGATGGGGCACGTACCGTGCACGTGCCCAGTACTTGGGCAGATCGAGGCTAAATCGCCCACGAGCCGGGTTGATTGAGGCTAAATCTGCCCACGAACTGGGTTGATCTATGTAGCAGTGCGCTTATCTAAGCTTATCTCCTATCGCTTTTCTTATCGGCATTGGTCCCTGCACCTTCTAGGGCGTCACTCCCAGCGAGGGAGCAGCTGTAACCCGTTTCCTTCTTTCCGCATTTCGGCCCTCCCTATTTTTGCTCACAGCCCATCCTCTGCAATACTTCCATTCGCGACTGCATCGGCATCTGCAGCCAGCCATCGATGTTGCCCTACCTTCTCATGATAGCTTGATGCAATAGCAACCTGAAGACGCCGCAAAATTGCTAATCGCATCGCTGCGAATTTATGCAGTTAGGAAACGCGAAGACACATCGCCCGATTCAATGCAACAGCCGCCGGTCTCTGGCTCCAACCAGATCGTGGTGCACTACAGGAATGTGCCTAGGTTGATTCACGCTCGTGGGGTACGTACTGTGCACGTGTCCAATACTTGGGCAGATCGAGGCTAAATCGCCCAAGATCTGGGTTGATCCATGCAACAGTGCGCTCATCCGTATCTCCTATCGCTTCTCTTATCGGTATCAGTCTCAGCTCTGGGACGTCACTGCCGGCGAGTACAAGCAACAGTCGCAGCTGCGTTTTCTTCCTTCCGCATACTCGCTACCTTTTTATCACAGCCTATCCTCTGCGATGCCTCCATTCGCGACTGCATCTGTAGACAGCCAGCGATCTTGCCCCATCTGCTCCTGACAGCTTGATGCAATGCAGCCCCAGGACGATGCAAGAGGGCCAGTCGCAGCGCTGCGAATCTATGCGGTTAGTTGAGAGCAGCAGTCGCACAGCCAGACTCTGGCTCCAACCAGACCGTCGCTGCTCCCAAGGTCTGCTCCATGCCACCACGTTTCTCAATCCATGTCCTCGATCTGACTGTTGATAGCCGGAGCCTTCTGACATCGAGCCGGCCGCTTCCAAATTCCAATGGCACCGATGGCACTTCGATCCCTCCTGCTCCTGACCGTCTCCGACCGCCCGCAAACTTCGATCCCCTCCGATGCGACCGCGACCGCTTCTGCTACTACCGCTGTTCCAACCACTACGGCGCCAGGCCCAACCAGATCATCCTCCACGAACGACACGCCTGCCACCTTCGATACTGCGCTGGTACTTCCTCGTGTCGTCCACCGGGCCCGGACGCGATTTCGGAACAAACAAGTACTCGGACAAGATCGCAGCCATCGCTGGCTTTCACGCCTCCGTGCACAACAAGTGGGTGATGCTCGAGTTCCATCTCGTCAGCTCGCAGGACCATTTGTTCGTATCCGACTACGGCGCAGGCTGGGTGGCCCACCAGAAGGTACTGGACTTCTGCGCATCCCCGCCGTCGCCGCAGTTAATGCGGAGATGGTCTTTGTCGCTATGGCCTTTATTGACCATCGGAACAACTCATCCCGCAGGCTGGAAATCCACATGGTGTAGCAGGGTCAGCCGTTAGGCGCCGCAACACTGGAAGTGTACGACTAGCCTCGTGGCAGCGTTCCCGAGACTATGACGGATGCGTATTGGCGCGCCGCGGGCATCGTACCGCCTGCGAACATGGCCGAGTCTCCAACGCGCGAGCCTCAGGAGTGAACCTTGAAGACGTGTACATTCCGGAGGTAACGTTCTTGGACTTGGGTTCCACCTGGACCTCAGGCAACATCGCATTCGAGGCTTTGGAGGAGGAGCGCCAGGTGGGCGGCAGCTTGTTTTGGATCTGCTGCCTGCATCGGAGGCTGCTGCGTGTACTGAGGATGACACGATGGAGGTCTCGTTTGATGTAGATACGCGGAGCAAGCAGATTAGAACCAGAGATGTGACTGCGTAACGCCAGCATCAGGGCACATGGTGGCTTAAGAAGCTACTGAACATCCATCCTTTGACTTGAAGGTCTTTTGTGCAATCGTGGCTATGTCTTGGCATACCAAGGCTCTGAGTGCTTCAAGCCGACGACACCGGTGGGACAGGCTCAGCGGGTTAAAGGCCAGACCAACCCCAGCAAGCCACCCGCTTAGCCAGCCAGGTACTTTGAGTGGTATTCCTTTATCATTTTCGCCAAGCTAAGGGAACCCGGTCATTAGCTGACGGCCCTGGATGTTGCGATGTTGGGCGTTGGACGCAGGCAGCATTCGTCGGAAATTTGTCCCAGTGGCAGAGGTTGTCGGACCAATGACAGAGGTTGTCGGACCAATAGCAGAGGTTAGACAACCTTGAAGACGCAGTGTGGCTTCAGACGTACCTTCCACTGTCGTGTGGCTGTCGGACGGCACTGACAGAAACCACCACGTGACGTCGCAATCAGAACCCCGCTTTTCCTTCGTGCGACTTCCATGATTGGCTGACGGCCCTCGCACTTGGATTCCCAGCACTGTGGCCTGTCCCTCCAGTGTCTTTTTGGAAGCCGTCAAACCTGCCATCATCCACCGAGCTTCGCAATCGTCAAATCAACAATGCTAGGTTTCCGCGGCGATTCGACACGAGGCCGGAGATTTCACGTCACCACAGCAGGTCCATATGGCAGCTGGAGGCTCGCACACAGCTGCCATACCTGCAGCGGGCTGAGCCCCCTCCTGCGACCGATGTACGCAGGCCAGCCAGGCCTGGGTGAACTTACGTCCCTCAAGCCCGCCTCTCGCCTCCAGCCTTCGACAAGGGGCCCTCGACAAGACCTGATCGAAGCACGTTTGCAACCCTCAATATGCGTTCCCAAAAGCTGTCTTTCCGATGCCGATCGCCGTCTCGACTTTTGCCCCGACCAGCCAAACAGGGTGCCTTTCATTCAGGGAGCTTGAGCTCGACAGCCATTCCAATTACATCACCATCGCCCGACACGCGGAACGAGTAGCAGCGACAAGTCCGACAACAACCACTTCTCCTACAACACATTACGCCCAGTCGACGGAGAAGCCATTGCTGCAACGGCATCGTAGACCAAGCGTGGGATACACTGCGCCAAGTTCCGCAAGTTGCGTCGATCAGCGACACCGTGGCCTGCCGCAGCGTCATCTTCGACAACAGCGTCATCCGCGGCGAAGGCGTTTTCGACCCCCGCATCCCTGCCGACGACATTTTCCCCGGCGGAAGCTTGCTCGTGACTGGCATCCCGCCGACGACGCGAAAGCCTCTTCGATGCCGCCATCCGCGACGACGCGAACTCGGCGACCCAATACTCGACCCAATACTCGACCCCCGGGTCCCATCCGAAATACCCCTCGACCTTCCCCCCGACCTTCCCCTCCACTCCACGCCCATCAGCCTCGGGCAAAGACAAGCGTTCAAGGCATCCCCCGACTGTGATGATATCGTTCGAGAGGCCTGTCGTCATCACGATTCGAAAGCAACCGGGTGCAGCTCCGAGCTGTGCGTGCCGAATTGAACCGAGCGAAGACAACACCAAGCGGACTACAAAATCTTGAGGATGGAGATCAATATGTGGAGCTGTAGGACCTGTCACGCGTGGTACTTCGACCTGGACCAGCTGAGGTCGTCTTCTTCCATGGATGGGAGACGGTAGCGTCGTCATACTTCACAGGCATGGGTTGGCACACAAGGGAGGACAGCCTGAACGCAGGTTGCGCAACATTTATAGACGGCTCTCGGAATGATTCGACGTCAAGACCGCTGGCAGCACAACGCTCGATGCGACGAAACTCTACAACTGACGGGTTATCCGTCCTTCTACCAGTTTACAGGCGCTTCAGCGAGAGCACGATGCGCTAATCCAGCTGCGAGGTAGTACTCTGCACGTGTCCTTGCTGTGGTGCAGCACTGAGACGCGAAAATAGCAAGTAGTCTATACTGAAAAGTAAACTTGTTGAGGTTGTCTGCCAGACAACCTCTCCGTCAGACAACCTCTCCGTCAGACAACCTCTCCGTCAGACAATCTCTTCGTCAGACAACCTCAAGGTTGGATGCAGCACACAGTCGTCAGCCCTCCCTCTCCTTCCTACTCTCCAGCTCCTTAACCGTCCCCTCCAGATCCGACACCATCCGGTCCATGGCCGGGAATTTCCACGGCAAGGCGAGCCCCCACGGCCGTGTGACCCACTCCGCTTCGGCCACGACCGAGAGTCTTGCGTCCAGCAAAGCCTGTTCCGCCCCGGCCGACACCATCGCCTCCCGCCACAGGACGATCCTCCCCATCAGCCTGTCAAACTCCGCACCCACCACGTTCCTCATGGCAGAGACCGCCACCGACACGCTTTGGGGCACGACCTTCTTCTTCGCCCCCGTCCTGGCCGTCGTCGCTTCACTAGAAGCAGAACGGAGGGCCTCCTGACGCAGGAGCTCCTCAAACGGGTCGAGGATCCAGTCCTGCCGCGCTCCCAGGCCGGGCAGGCGCTGCTGATTTATAAGCAGCACCAAATCGACAGGACCACACTCACCTCCAACATGAGGCACCTACCTACCTCGCCAAGACATGACTTCCATGTCATGTGCACTGAGTTTCCTCGATCGAGCAGGACCTCTTCCCGAACCACCTCCAACTTCACATCTACGGACCGTTGTTCGCTAGAGCAAGCCCATGCGCTCCCTCCCCTCCCCTCTCCTTCTCTTTTCGTCAGCATCTCGAATCGTCTGTGGTCGCCCACCTCAAAGTCTCCGCACAGCCCAACATCACTCCATTCCTGACTTCGCCGACGCATCAACATGATCACGCCTAAGGACGACGAACAATCCATTCTCTCCGCAATCGATCGCTTCGTCGCTTGCCCCGGCGAGGACAAGGCCACCGTTGCCGATTGCGTCAACCAGTACATTCATCTCGAAGACAACGCGTCCGCTCGCTTTGACATCGTCACTCTGCGCGCGAGACTCCCCGTCGACGCCGTGAACATCATCATCACCCACTACAAGCCTTCACATGGATTCCCTCCAAGACCTGCCTCCCAAAACTGGCTAAAGCGTCCAAGATTTAGCAGATCCCTGGCTCAGCTTTGGTACTCTATTTGCACACTGTTAAGACAGGCCGACCCTTTTACACAGCTCTTAACGACCTCGCCACTTGCTGTCCCGACTTCGCGGAAGCCAGGCCCTTATTACAGGAACAGGCCGACGTTCGGAGAGCCTCCATTTCCAAGACGCAAGTGGTCGACAAGAATGCGCAAGGCATAGTTTTGCACGACGTCAAAGCTGTTCTCAACAGGCTGCGAACCGCGCCAGTCCCGCCCCTTTCTCCCGAACAAGGGCGGTCGGATGAGGTTCGATGTCCCACCATCCAGTAAATCGCATCATTACTGACCAGCTTTCCAGGCCAAACATACCGTTATTGACGACAACCTCGACGATACAAGTACTTCGCTGCATCAAACCGTCTTTCAGCCTGCAGCCGCCGGTTCGGAAGACAACCAATCGCTACAGGACGTCCAGCAACAGTCCCCAATTGAGCCTGACCCATTGGATTGGCCCCAGACCGGAGCGTAAAGACGAAATTTTGAACCCAGCACCAAAACAGTGGCTGAATCCACAAAGCGTGTTGACAGAATCAAGGACGCCCTCGCTTATACGAAACTCACCGCTTACAGTCATTACTCAGTCAACTACATATTCAGGCCAGGATTGCCTTACAAGGGATAAACGCCAATCGTTTATATAGATCTACTGCAGGACCAGCAGATTACACTAAGGAATATAGCCAACTGTATCCCACATTCATTATGCTGCTAGTGGCCATACTGATGATCTATCACGTGTCTAGGATCGTAGGACCGGGCCTCAATGTCTGTTCTTCTTGAAAACTTCGGCAGCCCATGGCGTTGCGGCTTAGGCACGTCGTGCGTCTCGACCAGATGGCGGTTTTCTCCATGTCCCTACCATGTGGCATTCTCTTAACATTCATTTTAGCCATGGCTCGGACATCTACAACTTCTGTTTCTGTTGCGCATCCTCAGCCGTAGGATGCCCCAGGCTATCCTCCAGGGAACGATATGAACCGCAAGGTTCTGGTATTCCGTTTGCCTTTTCCTCATTGTGTCGCAGTACAATCCACGCAGCTACTGCTGGACTTATTTTGAGGGCAGCCCTGGGGCTGCCACCCGGCCAACCTAGTCCCAATGCGACAATCGTCCATAGTGTCATCGCTGCTGCCAGTGATTGAATTAACGGTATCCTTCCACTTCTGATACTGCTGAAGCTGCAAGGACTTATTCTGTAACTCGACAAAACAAATCGCAGAGACGAATGGCAAGTAGACCGTGCGTGGAAGCATTCCATTTTCGCCATTCCATGAAACCGGCTCGGCTGCTATGGCAGACATAACCTTGCTAACGTGGAGACATAAAGCAGAGCAGCAGCGAATGCGCTTTCCTTATAAAACTATCAGCCACTCCAAACGTTGTACGCTCAATCCCTTTCCGAACAAAGTGTCTGCCTACTCATGCAAACGACTTCTGACTCTCACGACCGACAGACAGTCTGACTGCGCTATCAGGCCCTGCACTTCAGGCAGGCCGAGAAAAACGAGTAACCTATCTGCAGCTAGAGCGGCTTCTCTTTGCGTGATCCGGCGTGTTTTATGTTCTTTGAAGGTCTTTTGTGACACGTTTCGTGGTTCCCCACGTCTTTCTCTTTGCCTTTGCTCCGAACATCTCCCTTGTCCTGCTCCTGGCCACTGATCCGTTCGCATATCCTCGCCCTGCACCTCCGTCTCCCAACGGTCCCTGCGACCTTTCCGTCGCCTAAGGTGTCTATCCGGAAACGCTTCCTCGGCTAGCGAACGAATTTCGGAATGCTTCTGCTTCAACCGGGTGAACCTCATCGCTAGGGCGGACTTCTCCGACGACCGCGAAGCGCCAAAACGCCCCTCAAATCCCTCCTTGATTGTGTGCCATGTTTCCCCTCGTAGGTATCGTTCGATAATGTACTGCTCGCCTTGGTCAAGCTGGAGGCGGACAGCCAAGGCAGGGTCCCGGAATTCCTTCTCGGTTTGGCTGGGTTCTGTGTGGTTGGAAAAAAGAACATCATCGAACGCGTCGGGATTTGATAGTTCCAAGGTGTCGGACGCTGCTTGATCGTAGGAAAAAGGGCCTCTGGGCCAAAGGTCGCCATTCGAGAACGGCGATGACTGCCCAGCAGAAGGGTATGGCTGATGTGGGAGAATGGATGAATCTGCCCACTGACTGGGTTGCGATGTGCCTCGACACACTGGAATGAGCGCTTGCTGATGCATCATAACATCGGCCATGTTCTCTGGACCCCCTTCTCGAACCTCCAGCGGAGCCAACGGCTACGACGACCTCCATCACGACCAAGTTATATGCGCATCGCCCAACCGCAACAAGCATGTACAACTACGCCGCTCGAGAGACCAGACTGGGTGGAATACCGATTCTTCCCTGATCGCTGCTGTCTTCCCATCATACGCTTCCGTGTTGGAACATAGTGCGCCATGGCATGGTCAACGCTATTTGTTGGTTATATCATGCAGTTTGGTGATGAGACGAACCACTGCGTCGGGAATTGGTGGCCAGGGGGAATAACAAAGCAGGTGGTGGGCGAGTCGTACTTCCGTTGGCAGAGATGGGCCAAACGATGAGTGCCGGAAGCAAGACGTGCTGCGAGGGAGTCACGGCCGAGGGAAATGTCAACCATAAAGCGTTTGCCAGGATAGATCACCCTACAACGTTTTTCTTTGCACCGATACATGTCGTCGACTTTGCCTCTCACATGATCGTGATCATCTGCGCGGCGCGCAGCATATGCATCTCTCGAACCGTCGAAAGCACGTCTCCAGAGGACCCGGAATCAAAGACCAGTATCGCAGCCCCAAACCACTACAACACCTGTGTTGGATCGAGATGAGTGGCCGTTTTGGGCGTACGGTCGCCAGGGTTTCCCAGTCTAGAACGAATGCGAGGTGCGATTGTCTTCTGAGATTGCTTGGCCATCGGCTGCACCGGCACAGTCTCTGCCCGTTCGTCTGCCTGTTCGTCTGCCCGTTCGTCTCATCAAGCAGTGGGTGGACAGGGTCAAGGGGGCTTGGTGAACCACCGCCAACAGGTCGGTGTTGCCAGCGACGCAAGCAGTAGCTGATGCCGACTTCCAACAGCTCAATGCCAACAGACTCAAGTGATTGCGAAGCATGACGATGGATGTCTTCTATCCAGCGAGGAGACGAGGTATGGCGGACGCCGAACGCGGACACTCGTCTACCTCACGGCATGCACTGTCCGGTGCAAGTCGTCTCCGAGAGCTGCGAGGATGATAACGGGACGGTCGGGGCAAGAGCCGGGCGTAAACCCGAGTACGGCCGCATATCCCGACTTCGGTCGCTTAGGTCAGGTCCGTTGAACTTCCGTAGGGCACCCTTCCGCCCTCTTATGATGGAATGTCGATCAAATGAAAGACATTCTGTCGATACCTGGTGATGCTGTGATGTCCGCCTTGGCTTCACAGTGACGGCGGCCGCCTCACGGAGCTCTAGGGCTTCGGGCTTGCGTCTGGGAAAATCATGCTGTCGACAAGTTGGATGAGATTGCTCGCGGGGGCGGTGCTGTTGCGGGTCGCCGCAAATTAATCGCCACATGTTACTAGCGCTGCATGCGCAGGTTATCCTTAAGTGCTGAAAATGGCTCAAAATCAGGCGCAGGGGTCGTCGACCAATGGAATAATTCGATTCCATGACTAGCAGGGCACGAGGTACATTGCTGACTGGGGTTGCCCACCCTCTCTACCACTAAAAAAATCCGGCAAGTAATGCTGTAGTTCAGGCCTCCTCACGATACCACCTCTCCCAGCAGTCGCCCTTCCAGCAGAGGGGTACGTCGCACTCCAGGGGTCAATGTCACTTTTTGAGCCATTTTCAGCACTTAAAGGGATAATCGGGGTTTGTTGGTATCAGCTCCAGGACCAACGACAGCGGCGCAGTCCACCCGGTCTTTACGTCCGGGCGGGGTGACAGTCCGCATGCCTCACCGATAGACTCCTCCAGAAGTAGGAATGGGACCAATCGCCCCTGTTGACGTTCGCGAAGGTGGTCCGCGACAACCCCCACCTCCTTTGTATGTGCGACCGGTTGATTCATCGCGAGACTTGCCAGTTGATGTAGTGAAAATACTTTGAACGATGGCCGGTGCTGCGCGTCGGTTAATCGCCCAAGTGGTCGATTGAAGCGGCCTTTTCGCAGCAAAGAGGGCGGCTTCAGGATGTCTCTCCGTGGCAACCGCCGGAATCCCACCAGGAAGGATAACGTTGCAAGAAGAAAAAAGGAAGGGTGTCTACTGCGTAGGAACTGGGCCCAGCCCTGTTCGTCTGGGCCCCTGTCCAACGGCGCGATCGGCAATGACAGCGGTGACTGGCGCGTTGCATGACTCAAGTACCCACAGACGCGGTCCGATATTTCCTCGTCCGCGTCGAATTCGCCGCGCTTGCTAAGAGCGACAGATAACGTACTGCACAGCGTTACCGAAACCTTTGTGGTCGAGTTATGGCCGTTATCAACTTTGACGTTAGTATCCTGGGCAGATAACTGCGTGTTGGTACTATCAACCTGGTCGCCGACGCTTCCCCTGGCAACTGTGTCGAGAATGAAGCTTGTCCTCTTCTCCTCGCAACAAATTCAACAGCAGCGCTTTCGACTACACTTGGGCCCTTGCGTACATGCGCATTCTAAGTATTGCGTTTTCGTCCCTCGATGGAGGATAGCCTTGTTCATCCAACGTGTCCAGCGCCGGTCCATGATGGCGCACGGGTTCGGCTTCTCCAGTATTCTCTGTGGAGCCAACAAGCTGGATCGGCCACGGCGGGCGCTCTTTTCGGAAGCCTCCAATTGGTCGGTGGTTCCTTGTGGTCGGTGGTTCCTTTTGGTCGGTGGTTCATTGCGCAGCCCTACGCAGTATCTTGCCGTCAAAATTGAAGTCTAGTCACCTGCAGAGGGCAGACTTTTGTCCGCAAAACCGAGGAAACCGAGCCGTGGGGACAGGCTTTCCATATGACCTCGCATCAACGGCCTTAAGCCAGTGCGTCGCAGTCCGTTCCACCCCACAAAACACACGCCCTTAATGATGGCAGCACATGTAACCAATCCCCAGACGTGAATAACAAAGTTAGAAAGTCGTCCGAATGGTTTGATTCCCAGGCACGCAGGCGCGCAGCACCAGTGCTTGTGAATGAAATGGAGCGATTCGGGCTCTTATTCAAAACACCAGCAAATTATAATTACCAGCAATGCGCCGCCAACCCCGATCACCAGACTACTAGTTTCCCGTCTTTCGTTGCCTTGTGACACGGCCTGACCTCCTAGTAGGTACCCCGCTGACTGGGGATTTCGTCCGCCCGTTCTTCGCACCACCGACAGTCGCGGCGCCAGCGCAGGATCTGCTCAAGTTTTTCAGGATTTCCTTCACTTGGGCGGTGTTATCCTCCAAACCCTCCATTCTTTGGTCCAATGACGCCATTCTCATTTCCATAGTCTTTACTGCTTCCAACATGGACTCTATCTGCGCAGCCGACTTCTCCGTGATTTGGGTCGTGGCTTTGGACTCTTTTTCAAGACTGTCCAGAACTAATTTGGTCTGTGCTGGTGATCCCTGCTTATCTATAAGACTGGGCTGGCTTTTCGGTCCTGCGATGCACACTTGAAGTTGCCGGATGAAGTTCGGGTTGTTAATGGCTTTTTGCAGAAGTCGCATCGTCTGTTCGGCAGTTTGTGTTGCCTGTCTTTCCATTTGGCCTTGACAGTACTGGAGAAACCTCATCTGGTGCTGCTGCTGCTGCTGATATTGTTGTTGTTGTTGATATTGTTGTTGTTGTTGTAGATATTGTTGCTGATTTTGATATTGTTGCGGTTGCTGTGGCGGATATTGCTGATGTCGTGGCTCATACTGAGGCGGTGGCACGCCTTGGTACCATGGCTTCCCGCCACTAGACGTCCGACTTGCCATTCCTCTTGATTTTTGAAGAATCTGCTCAATAAGCCTTTTTTGACCTGCGAATGAGATGCTGCTGGGTAGCTTTATATGCAGTATCATTCCTCATGGTCGAACCATCTTTGTCGCTGATCATCCACACCGTTATCGTTGTGTTATGTGATGCTATATCATGTTATGTTATGTTATGTTATATCATGTTAACTTCGACCCGACCAAGCCATGCAAGGTTCATCATGGACATGCAAAGGCTCCACTACTATCCTTGTCTCCTAGGAGCTCATAAGAGCAATGTGCGAGTCCGCTGTCTAGATTTTCTTCGAGATCAAAGCTTTTATGCATGGTGTGAGGGAAAAATGTTCTGGGCAATGGACGCAGCCCGGAGATTGTCTGTTCATTCTGGTCATAACACTGAGAGTATAAACCTTCAGGGTTTACGGAAAAGGCGCAGGCCGTTGGCGGCACCTCAGATTATTGCAATGTGGGACGAGGTGTTAGATGTGCGTATAGGGGTGCAGAACAGTTTGGTTGATCATGACAAACACAACAGTGACGGCAAAAGTAAGTAGTGAGATTTGCAGTCCGAGTGGGGTATACTTTGCGCCAGAAGAAGCAGACAATCAACGATGTCCTTTGAGAAGCATGGCTCTGAGAAGCATCGCGAATTACCAAGTGAAAGCACAAAGCGACAAACTTCGAGGGATCCCTACAGCAGAAGGCCGTGGTGAAGGCGTACCACTCAGCGCCGGCAGTCATCTGACACAGGCCCAATTAGGGAGCGAAAACGGGCAGCAGCGCGCGGCGCAACAGCCTTGACAAATGCAGCAGCACCACTAGGAATACGAATGGCTTCGTTGTAGCCACGAAGAAATAAGGGTGAAGGGAAAAAAAAGAAAAAAAGGAAAGGGAGGCATGAAGGCTGTCTTGAGCTGACTGACTGGGCTTTTGCCTGCTGCCATGAATGATGGGAAGTGAGGGAAATCGAAAGCCCAAGCCAAAATCACAGCTCAAATGAAGGCCTAAATCAAGTCAACTTACAATAGCATGTAATTGGCTGTTGCTTTGGAGGCGTCAATAAGGTCGACATATGTACTATGTATCCGTACCAAGGTAAATATGATGATGAGCGCATCATTCAGTCGGTCTTGCACATAACCACGCAGCTCATTTTTTCATCTGTATTTCATTTGCAAGCAATGGTTGCCGGGTTGCGCTTCCACGCTGGACGAGACGACCGCAGGTTTGCTGACGATGTGTCAAACCACCCAGCATACGCTTAGTCCAGCGCTCGACCTTGTTTTCCGTTAACGCCGGTTTGCAAGGATGCAGCCCAAGAGGGCAAAACAGCGCCAAGACCAAGCAAGACTTCCAAGTTCCAGGAAGCACCCATGTTGAAGCAACCATGTTTTTCATCCGGTCTTGCTCAGGCTCCGGTTAGTCTGATGGCCAAATCGGCTCATTATTGCCCCACAATTACCCCTGTTGTAATGACTAGCAGCAAGCCAGCAGCGAAATAGCTCCAATCAGTCGTGTTCAGCCCACGATGAGAAACATCACCCAGCCGGTGTGACGATCCTCCCTCCGGTATAGCAGAGTCGTGAAATGGTTGACCCAGCTTGCAGCTTGAATAGCATTTGAGCGTAGTTCCAGACTGCAACCAACGGACGAACAGCGGACAGATCCAGATAATCGTGCCTGGCAGGTTGACGGCCGGGACGGGGGCGGCGCAAACGACTTGGTCACTGTCAGATCGCGTCAAACACGACCACGCAGGCAGGTAGCGGCGGCGCGAAGACTGTCTGTTGGTTGATTATTGCAATCAAGTCTCGCCCGCAGGTGCTCCACCATTATTTCGGATGGCGCCGTTTCCACAATCATCCATACAAATTTGTTCCTTCTTTCCGACGCCTTCCACTGTAGGACGCTGGCTCAGAACCAACGACCTTGCAACAAGCGGCCGTCAGCAGCAACCTTTACGCAGTTCCTTCAACATCGGCGCGTAGTAAAAGTCCAACACTTCTTCAGCTCTTCGTGCTGTCCAGCGAGAGTGAGGTCTGGGGATCAGAAGGCGCTGCATCAAGTCAGAAATTGCTTCATTCGTGACATAAAGAAGCAAACTCTGGTAATAGCAAGCAGCGGGATGCTTGCTGCATCTGCAGCTTCGCCTAATTCTGCATCTGAGGCGCAAAACTGGATAGCTGTGCTACGGTCGACCGCTTGGCCGTCGACACATGAAAATTGAAATTTCCTTTTTCTTGTTAGACGTGTGATACTCCATCAGAATTGCCTACCACACACCTCATAATAGCACCAAGCATACGATTCGACTGGTTACTAGAGGGACATAGCGACCTGTCTGGCCGAAACCATTCGTCCTGGTGAAGAACGAGTTCCCGAATAATGCAGCCAGCAGACCAAAGATCGATCTCTGAGCCGTACTGCGTGCTTATATCCTGCCATTCAAAGGCGTCTGCCACCAACAGCTCTGGTAGCCGGTAGTATAACGTGCAAACCTATGAAGTGTCAGTTCGTTAAGAGACAGGACCGCAAGGGTTTGTAGCATACCACCGGAGTCCTGGCGTCGGATCCACCAAGGCAGTATATAATCCAAAGTCGCAAATCTTCACGCAGTCGTCCTCAGAAATCAGTATGTTATCGGGCTTGAGGTCACGATGAAAGATTCCAATATCGTGTAGAAAGCTTAAGCCTAGCAGGATCTGGTCAGAATACCAAGCCGCTTGATTGAAGCCAAGCGGAGCACGCCTGAGCCTTTGGCTGAGGTTCTCAGCGACGTAGGGCAAGTCGACAATCAGCTCGTCTCGCACGTAATGGACCTCTTGCAGATCGATGCAGTGTTTGCGGACCTCGGAAGGATAGTTCTTGACTCGACGGAGGCAGCCGATTTCCCGGAGGCTCTCCGGCGAGAGCCCGCCAGATCCTGGAAGAGGCATATGTTTCCGTGCGACAAGCTGGCCCTGCACCACGACCTTGTAGACGACGCCATAAGAGCCCGATCCCACCCTTTCAGGAAATGAGCAGTTCATCTTTGACGAAGGGACACGATTTTCACGAGTCTGATGGGTCTGTGTGGCCGGCATGCATATCTATATGTGTAGAGGACAGGATACTATCTGGACCTCAGTGCGTTGAAAAGGCGGAGGGAAACGATTTTCACTTGAAACTGCTGTATAGGGACATTGCACGCATTCAAACTTTTATGTGAGTCATCTATGTAGTAGTCAAAGTTGACTTTTTGTATTCCCCGCCCCCGATTCCGATCAGTCATCTCTGGCTTATTACGCAGTGCAAGTCGTCAAACTTTCGCTCAAACCCGTGGGCAAACCATTGTATCAACAGTACCATTGGCCATGCAGGGGCTCAAACAGACCTAAGCTTCCGTCGCGATCCCGAACCTCAACACCTTCACTCTTATCTTCAACTCCGACAACCCCCCCAGGGTCCACTTCGGACTCTCTGTCCCATTTTAGAGCTGATGCCGTGCGAGGCCGCCGGGATACTACTGTCTCCCAGCTGTTGGGTTGCGTCGATACGTCCAAGATGACGGCAATTCCCATGGCACCTTCGTACAGCTCAGCACCCCACGTGCGCAGAAGCTCGTTCTAATGGTCGACGTACTTCCTTGACATGGCACGAGAACCACCAGCAACCGTAGAAGAGAATTGCAGGGCTTTGATATCGTCTAGTCAGCGAGACAGGGCCCGAACCTCCATAAGGGCGATATGGACAAGTTCTGGGTTTGCTTTGGAGCCTACGCAACGAAGCAGGACTTCTTTTGACCTTCGTAAAGATGGACGAAGGCTAGGATCTTGAGCGTTAGCTTCATCATCGAGCGACACTATCAGACTAGCAATCTCGCAATCCAGCGAGGACATCGTTCTGCTGCAAAAGAAAGACGACACTGTAAGCTGGCTGTTACGGTCAGCTATCCGACAGTAGAGTCTGCTAACAGAAGCTGGGGATTGAGACGTAATAACAGTACACTTGGTCGTGGTCTGGGTCGTAGGTCGTAGGCTAACAGTAGATCAGATCTTCAGAGGCTAAGGTGATCAGTCTTAGACTCAACAAGTAATTCGCAGTGAAGGTAAGCTGAGAGTATCCTGAGGATGAATACTAAGTTGATTGCTGAAGAGCTATGGAAGTCTGACCATGAGCCAGGCTCAGGGTCATACTATATATATAAGTCTTATATGAACAGTTCTGCTTGTTCATGAGCGCTGTGTCCCTTGTCACTATGAGCGCTCATTCTAGAGTGGGATGAGCGCTCATTCTAGTCTCCACTGAGCGCTCACTGTGGGTCCCTTATCTATGCTCATTCCTTATCATCACGTGACCTGTACCATAGTTCTTCCGTTCCTGAGTGAGTCCCTGTTGTTCCCGTGATCCTGCAGAGTACAAATGTCCTGTCCTAGCCGCCCGACGCCCGAGTGGGTCGGTTAACTGTTATCCATGCATAACGGGTCGTAACACTGGCAAATTTATGTTGGAGGCTTTCCATACCGGATGGTAGACTTGGAATAAAGCCTGAGACTAAGTAGTAAGTAGTAGGGTTGCTGAGTTACTGCCCTTAGTCACTACCAAAACCTCTCCTGTGACAGCATCGGCTCTTGCAGCGGTTATCATATCGATAGCGACATATGAACTAATAAATTGAAAGTATGACCAAACGCAGAAGCTCTGAAGCGGCTACACACATGAATACGAACGCCACGCGTTTTTAAGTCGATTGTTACCCCCCTTAAGTCATCTCAAGCTACTACTGATAATCAAGAGTGCTGCTTACAGAGTGTGTGATTTTTCATTAATCAGCTCTAACTCTTCCGCTATTTAAGCTAAGATCACGAACACTTTGATCTTACGAGGCGAGGTTTGTCCGTGTGTATTTAAAGGCGTTGGGATGGTTTCTGTCGAGTAAAAATGGCGGCGCATTTCCCTCTCATCGTCTTGGCTTTAACCGTAGTTGTGAGCTTCGCGCATTACGTTCTAGGTTTTGTACTTACCCTACTTAAGATCTGGGCTTTCGTGACGATGGTCATGTGGGTCTCCAATGGTACGACGGTCGGCTCAGGGATGATTGCCATGAATCAGTTGTCGAAGGAATGTTTTTCAAACGCCGCACACTTTCCGGTCCTAAACCACGTCCTCCGAGTTACTTTTGACGGCCTCCATATGTGGTTGAACGACATATAGAAACGGGAAACCAGGAATGACCGGGGTGACAAGCAGGCCTCTGGAGAGATTCCACCGGCGCATCAACACCACATGGATTGAATGCAGCGGTGATACGCCGTAACTGAATACTAGTCTGCCCAAGCTGCGCTGTCAACTTAGATTGTGGATTTTATGTTTAGCACACAGCTAGCAAGTGGCGGGAGTGGAATTGCTTATTTAGTTAAAGTCGAAGATTTCAGGTACTATTATGTGAAATGGCCACAATATATCGGCTGTCCTGCTTCATTCCTCGCTGAACATAGAGTCTGTCTGCCGAGGTGGTGTGAGTGAGTTGTAGCTATTGCAGACAACATATGTCTCCGTATTATGTCTACCATATTGTCACGTTACTTCTATTAGAAACGCCGAGTAACTCACCTTTCGTAGATGATAAGAGGCAGCTTCTCTTATGGCCACAATGTGAATACTTGTACGACCAGGGATACATGAGAGGTCCCCCTAACTCCAATTGTAAGGGTCTAGGACAAGGTCGATGCCATTGGTCTAGCCTACTACTACGAGTACAATAAATCTTCTTGAAGAACAGGAAACAGAACCGTATCCTCCCTATTTCCTGGGCATTCTTATAACCTTGGCATTGACCTTGTCGATATTCCTGGAACCTTCTAGCGAATGCGCCATTGGATTTGGTGGGTCCAATGAGTCGTGGCTGAGGGTCTTGCCGAAGGCCGAACACCGGTCCATAGACCGTGACAATTACCCCCTCTCTCCCTCTGTAGGGCTCGGAAGAGAGTTTTTGAGTTCTTCATGTTTTGATAAGTATGTTTGCAGGGCGTCCGTCTCCATCAGTTCCGTGACCGGTTCCCATGTTGGCTTTTCGTATCCCGACCATTTTACTAGCACAGAAACCTTTCCCGTAGACTTATTGTGCTTGTGGCGAAGAATTTTGTCGACATAGTAAACCTCTTGTCCATTATCATCGACAATGGCTGGTAACTGTGGCTCGTGAACGATTTGTGATGGCAAGGGATCATTCGCTGACCTCCGAATGTTCAACACATGGAATACGTTATGAGGACCAGGAGGTGTGTTCAACCGTACAGCGTGTGATCCGATTAACTCGGTTACCGTGTATTTGGCATTTTTCCAATCCATCTTTTTCGACGGCCTGTCGGTTTTCATGTTTCGAAGACTGAGCCAGACTTTGTCTCCAACTTTGTATTGTTCTGCGGGTTGCCTCGATCGATTGGCATATCGTTCGTAGTGTTCTTGGGCGTCAGCTATTAGAGCTTGCGCTACTTCAGAGGCTTGTCGGATCTTGGCAATAAAAGCCTCCCCTTTTGCAATAGGCGAGTCGGAGGTGGTACGAAGAGGCTCGTGTACTTCGATTGGGTCGATGTGGTAACCATGTGTGGCGAAGAAGGGACTCATTCCCGTTGCTCGTGAAGTTCGATTGTTTATGGCAATCATTGCAATAGCTAACAATTCTGGCCAATTGTCTTGGAAGTAGGTTGTATAGCATCGTAAGTAGCCTTCAAGCTCTTGGTTCATCCGTTCTGTGGCTCCGTCGGTCTCAGGGTGGTAGGCAGTTGAAAGCCGTCTTTGGATCTTCATCAACGCACAAATTCGTTGCCACATAAGTGAGGTAAACTGCGGACCTCTATCAGAAACGATGGCTCTGGGGAAACCATGATGCCGTATGAAACAGTCTCGCATTGCCTTGGCAACCGCTTCAGTGGTGATCTCTTTCATCGGTTCGAATATCGTGCTTTTGAACAGCCTATCAGTGACTACCATTATAGATGAATAGCCGTTGACGGTAGGTAGGTCTGTAATAAAGTCGACGGAGATTTCGGTCCACTGACGGTCTGGAATCGGTAGGGGTTTGAGTAGCCCTTGTCGTCGTTCTCTCCAAACTGCTTTGCTTCCGCAAATGTCGCAATTTCTTGTAAATTGGCGGACATCGTTAGACATCCCTGGCCAAGTGAATCGTCGGCTAATAATGGCTTTGAGGAGATCTCGTCCCGGGTGACCGGTAGCAGTCGAATCGTGAGATTGTTGGATAATTCGAGTACGCAGGGGCTCAAAATATGGAATCCAGATACGGTCCCTCCAACAAAGCCGTTTTCCATTATCGATAGAACACTCGGAGATTGATATCGGGAGCCCCCATTTGCTCGGGAACTGCCTGTCTGATCGTAAAACTGCCTGGCGGATAAGCCAGTACCGATTGTTGTTCTGGAGTGCTTGATCCCAGAGGTTACGTAGTTCTTCATCCATGAAAGGGCTTTCGGGTGGCTCTGACATGTCCGCGTTTTCGTCGGTAGTATAGTCTTTGTCGCCGCCAGACACCCATCCACTTGATATTTGCGTCTGGGGTTGTAGCGAGGTAATTGTTCTTGGAATCTGTACGGATCCGTCTTCTGCTACTTCGAGGAGCTGTTGGTAGCGTGCCCGTAGCCTCTCATCGTCGGCATCCTTCGGAAGGTCCTGGTCTCTGCGGGATAACGCGTCCGGAACTACTGCCTCTTTACCAGGCCTGTGAACGATTCTGAAGTTGTATCGTGATAGCTCTAATGCCCATCTGACTTGTCGCTCGGATAGTTGTTGTTTTTTCATAAAGTATTCGAGGTTCTTGTGATCCGATAGTACGGTGAATTCCCCAACGCTTCGTAGCATTCCAGACCATTGCTTTAGACATTCCACCACTGCCAAGAGTTCTTTGTCATGGATGAGGTAGTTTGACTCGGCGGAGGTATATCGTCTCGAATGGTAGGCTACTGGATGCCACTCATTAGTCTCGTTCAGTTGTGATAACTCTCCGCCCATAGCGTATCCGGATGAGTCTGGCTGCACGCGAGTTGGGCGTTCAGGGTCAAACTTCGCCAGGACGGGGGCCATTATTAATGCTGTCTTGAGCTTTTCGAATGCTTGTTGGCAATTATCGGTCCAGTGGTAGGGGACATCCTTTTTAGTGAGGTATGTTAATGGCGCAGCTGTTGTGGAAAAATCCGGAATGAAGTCTCGATAGTAGTTGGCGAATCCAAGGAATCCTCGTACGCCTCGAATAGTTGTTGGTGTTTCCCAGTGCTCAATAGCTTCGATTTTGTCTGGATCAACACTGATACCCGAGTCCACATCGACAATGTAGCCAAGGTACTTGACTCGTTTTTGTTCAAACTCGCACTTGTCGACATCCAGTTGCAGTCCGGCTTCTTGGAGCTTTTGTAACACCTTCAGGACTTTTTGTCGGTGATCATGTAGTGTCCCGTCCGTAAAAATTAAAATGTCGTCGATATAGGCAGAAACAAAGTCGTCTAGGTATTCTCTCAGAACATGGTTGATGTACCTCTGGAAGGTCGCTGGGGCACCAGTGAGGCCGAACGGAGTAACTAGCCATTCAAAAAGGCCATACCTAGTGCGGAACGCCGTCTTCCATTCATCCCCTTCGCGCATCCTGATTTTCCAAAATGCAGATGAGACATCCAGCTTGGTGAACCATTTTGCCTTTGAAAGCTGACGGAGAGTGTCTGCGATAAGGGGTATTGGGTATCGGTCTTTGCGGGTAATGGAATTTAGCTTACGGTAGTCCACACAGAACCGTAAACCACCTCCTGGCTTTCGTACGAAGAGTATAGGGGCAGCAGCAGGGGAGTTGCTGGCTCTGATGAAACCTTTATCCAGCAGATCCGTCAGGGTTTTCCGGAGAAATAGTAGCTCCTCCTTGGACATGCTGTAAATGGGCCCCCATGGTGGTTGCTTCTCGTTTCCGTGGTCGTCTTTCTCGAGCTGAATAGCGTGGTCAACACCAGGTCGGTGTGGTGGCAACCGGTCGGCTACTTCCTTCTTGAATAGATCGATCATATGGCGATAATGCGCTGGTAGTTTGGTTGCTGGGTCGGTCGATTTGTTTTGGAACCTAGCAAGCGCTTTTTCGATATCTTTCATGGTAACCGAGAAGATCTGGATCGGTTTGTGGGATCGCCGAGAAGAACGTATTATCGTCGTGAGTGTGCTTGCAGCGACTGATCGGATCGTAGGGTCTGAGTCCCAGGTGGGGGAGTGCCGGATTGTAATGTACGTTCCGGTCGTTCCAACGTAAAGCTCGTTGTATCGGGGCCTGACTTGAACGTCTTGCTGGCGGGCCCAAGGGATACCGAGAATGACATCTTCCGTTTGGTCTGGGATGACATAAGCAAAAACTCTCTGCTGCTTGTGTCCGTCGATATCGATATCAAAGTAGGCCACCTGTGTGATGGCTCGTTTTTGAACATGTGAGACTTGCAAAAGGTCTCTAGGAGTGATGTCGATAGTTGGGAGTCGAAGCTTTCTGGCCAGTTTCAAAGAAATAGACATGTAGCAGTGGCAACCATCGTCGTATAGGGCTCTGGTAAAATATGTTGTGTTGATTCCGATGTTCACATATAACCCTTCTTGGTCCATGCCGCCTTGATTCTGAAACTGATTCCATTCAGCTGTGACTCCCGCGCGTCCCTATTGATCTTCTTCGTTGTCTTCTTCGACTGCGGCTTCGGTAACTCTGTCTCTGTCCTTGGCGATGCTTCTGTAGGCAGATGTCTTCTGACCAGATGGGGGTACTGCTGCTGCCAACGGACAATAATCTATCCTGCAACCGTCTCTTCCACAACGAAGACACCTCCTCTCGATCCTTCGTTTCTCAAGCTCCGATTTATCGACCCACTTTGCTCGTTTTCCGAGAAGGGATTGGTCCTCTGGCCGCTTAGAGGGATATCCGGTAAGGTTCCTCTTTGGGTTGAATGTTCTAACTTGAACAGTATTCGTGGGCTCCCACTCCATCATGTCTCTCGTAGGAGCGGCATTGGGTTGCGAACGAGGCCAAGTGGGCTTTTGCGGGGCGTTCGTTTTCTTCTCATAAGTCCATTCTCCAAACAACTCCATTTGATTGCTGATCTCCTCGCATTTCGTTGCGAATGCTTCATATAAGTCAAGTTGCGACTGGGAGCAGCCGATGAGGTGGGCTTTTAGCTTTGGGTGAAGAGCGTTTCGAAGGTAAGATATCTTGGCTGAGTCTTCCCATCCTTCGGCCTCCGCGTTGGCAATCTCTTTTTCGAACCGGGGGTAGAATGTGGTGAATGATTCGGTGTTGGGCTGATGCCTTCGTTGGTCGCCATCTTGTCGATTCGTTGATGTGTTGAGATCTTCCGTAATAGTGTAACTCGTTCTGATTCCTACTGATTGGATAGTCGACGAGGTGCCCTGCGAAGCAGTGACCTTCTACCTGACGACTGAATGACTGCTGAACTGTCGACGAGGTGCCCTGCGAAGCAGTGACCTTCTACCTGACGACTGAATGACTGCTGAACTGTCGACGAGGTGCCCTGCGAAGCAGTGACCTTCTACCTGACGACTTAATGACTGCTGAATTGTCGACGAGGTGCCCTGCGAAGCAGTGACCTTCTACCTGACGACTGAATGACTGCTGAATTGTCGACGAGGTGCCCTGCAAAGCAGTGACCTTCTACCTGACGACGGGCTAATTGTTGACTGCGTTGACTACGGTGTCGCGTGGGCGTTCCGAAGTCTAAAGAAAAAGAATGGAAGAAGATTTATTGTAATGTAAGGGTCTAGGACAAGGTCGATGCCATTGGTCTAGCCTACGACTACGAGTACAATAAATCTTCTTGAAGAACAGGAAACAGAACCGTATCCTCCCTATTTCCTGGGCATTCTTATAACCTTGGCATTGACCTTGTCGATATTCCTGGAACCTTCTAGCGAATGCGCCATTGGATTTGGTGGGTCCAATGAGTCGTGGCTGAGGGTCTTGCCGAAGGCCGAACACCGGTCCATAGACCGTGACACCAATCACCCCCTACATGTCTAGTAAACCACCCCCATCAACTACTGCCCCATCGAGCTACAGTGCTGCCTTGAGTTCCGCCAACAGGCTCTCTTGCTTTAGATGGTTCAACCGATCTACTTCGCGATATTGGTCGTAGGTTATCTCGTTGTTTCCGAATGCTTCAGCGATGTCTTCGAACTTGTTGAATATTTTGAGAAGAGATGGATCATGACGGCCGTATCGGCGGAGGATGACGTATGCCAGTAGGCGAAAGAAGAATAATGCTTCTTCAAATTTGTTGCGTTCCTGAGTGAAAGGGCGTTTGCTTCGAAACTTGCAGACATCGGCCTCTTTTTCTCTGATGAGCTGGGTGAGGCTGTCACCGCTCTTGAGGCAGCGGTCACAAAGGTAGTGAATGTAGTATTGCCTCGGCATTTTGGTGTAATGGGTTGTGGTAGTGTGAAGAGGGAGATGCCTGCCCTCTGGCGATTCGCGCTCTCTTCATATACCCCCATAGGTGGCGCTCGTTTGAGGCACACCGCTAGCGACAGGCAGCTGTGACGCGGCCTGGCGAGCATGAGGGGTACTGGCAGCACCACCAAGTCGGGAGTTCGTTCCTCGGCAGCGAAATATAGCCGGGCTCTCTCGTTTCGAAAAGGCCAGCGTTCGAGAAAGTACTTCTTGAAGTCCATGCAGGCCGCACGATGCATGCTCCCGACTGGAACAATCGTATATCGGAACTAGTGCGAGCCGGGTCGCTCCTCGATGGATCCTTGATCCTTCCGGTGGTGAACGATGACTTTGCGTGCGGTAAGGTGAGGCGTATGAAAGAAGGTCAAGACCCTCTAGAGGATAAAGGGTGTTGTCCGCAAACGAGAGTCTTGGAATAGCTATCTACTGGGTTTCAATTGCACTTAGCGGCTGAAACTTTGGGTACTCTTTAAGTACAGTGGCTAACGAAAAGGGCTTCATGCTTAATTCAACACTCTTCCATCTTTCCGCACGGACCCGCCTGTTCTTGGCGCTTACACTGTGCGATCTCATACGGCTGTACCCGTAACCGATTTGGCGCAGCTTATAGCTCCTGTGCCGAATCCACTTCTTGATTATCAAATGCCTTGATAAGGGTCACTATGCATGCATAAGTAGAAGCAGGATCGCGCTCTTGTGTCATGATAGTTTTGTGTTAGCTAATCCACTTAACGCACCAGAGACATATTATGATTATCTCGTCGCTAATACGCAGCTAGTTCTCTCCAAAGCCAGATCTATCGCTAAAATAATCAATTACGCATCCAGCTCTATATGCATCTGTCTTGGATCACGAAATGGCGTCTCTCAATTTCTGCAGCTTAAAGCATTGTACGACGGTAAGGTCATTAGCTGGCCTGTTTTCCCAGATTCTAGATGGATTGTGCTGCAGTTCATCAAGGTGTTGACCTTCAACACACTCACTACGCTTCTAGCCATCACCATGCCGCCGCCTTCTCATGTATTTAATAGTTAACGAGGCCTTTAAATTCAACACACGGCGTGGTAAACTCAAAGTCTCTTGGTGGAGTGCTATAGCTGACTGAGCAGCTATCTAGGCATTTGTCAGGGATTTGCTGATGATCATATCGCAGAGGAAGATGTGCTGCGGAAATGCAAAATTAGGCTCCATCATGGCGTTGGGGGTTGCGGCGGGGGTGATGGCTGAGAATGGGTCGGTAGGGCGGTTGATGGAAGCAGTTCCGGGACGTTCCAAAGTTCTTGAGCCGTTAGGAGCTCTGTTGTGGAGAATAAAACTGCTGTTCTGGCGTAATTACAGGGATATATTTATGTAGAGCTCTTCTAGGAGGTATTCTTTTCGAGTTTGCAAAATCTTGATTTGGACCAAAGGATCGTGATTTTGGAGTTTTAGGTGATTAAGAACTCACTCGCCCCTTCCCAGCCTGCCGACTGCAACGGGCATTTCTCATCGACTGAGCAATAGAGTGGAGTACATCACCGCGAGCGCGTCCAGAAGTGCATGCTGACAGTTGCGGGACCAAATTGGCAGTTTCTTCCATCATGATTCGCCCGCGGCGCAGCACTCAGCCGCACAAGGCTGGCGGCAAGAGGGATTTCCCCTCTCGCAATTGATGACTTACCTGAGCGACGACATTGAACTTCAAGTCTCCTTTTTCCACAGATTTACACGACGGCCTAGTTTCATTCCTGCCGCTTCCGACGCTCCACGCGATTCATACTACCGCAGACTACTCTCGTCAGACCGATCCAAAAATCCAGGCCACCGACCGAAGATGACGCAGGAACGCAGCCGCGACGACTACAAGGTGGCATGGATCTGTCCGCTGGAGGTCGAGCAGATCGCAGCGATGGAGATGCTGGACGAGGAACATCCCGCACTTCCGAAGCCCCCAGCAGACCACAACGTGTACAGCCTTGGGAGCATCAACGGCCACAATATCGTTATCGCAGGTCTACACCAGCCTGGCAACTGCCCCGCGGCTACGGTTGTGGCGCAGATGAGGATGACGTTTCCCAACTTGCGCTTCGGTCTCTTGGTTGGTATTGGTGGTGGAGTTCCCGTTCAGACGGATAATGGGATGATACGACTGGGTCATGTGGTTGTGAGCAAGCCTGCGGGTGGACACTCTGGCGCTCTACAGTACGATCATGGAAAAGCGAAGGACGGTCACTTTGAGCGGACAGGTGCCCTGGCACCACCACCGGCAGTTCTTCTCAATGCTGCGCAGACGCTGGCAGTGCAGCGGGCAAGGCTGGATGTCGATCCGGTGCAGCACGACGTCTGTCGAATCGACATAACGCGTCGTAGGCTTCGACGATTCCAGTATCCCGGCGAGCGGAACGATCATCTTTTCCCACCACATTACGAACACCAACGTCAAGGAGCATGCAGCACCAAGTGCGACCTATCGAAGCGTATACCTCGAACGAGCGATGTCGACGACACGTTTGTTATTGTGCACAGAGGCAATATTGCATCTGGAGAGCTGGTGGTGAAGGATGCGTTGCTAAGGGACACACTGGCTCAGCAAGATGGGCTGTTGTGTTTTGAGATGGAGGCTGCCGGGGCGATCGCCGACTTTCCTTGCCTTGTTGTGCGCGGCATCTCGGACTACTGCGACTCGCATAAGAACGACATGTGGCACGGGTACGCGGCAGCTGTGGCAGCAGCGTATGCTCGGCAGCTCTTCTTCCACTTGCCCGTAGATGAAGTGCAGCGGTAAGAGTATTTATCAGACATGGCATGAGGGTCATCAGTCTTAGTAGCTAATTTCACCAACTAGATGCTCTGGCAATGCAACACAAACAGCTTCTTCATTTATACTCCCCTTCAAGCTGCCGAAAGAAGTCAACAGCGTGAGCCACTTCGTGGCTAGACAAGAAGAGCTCGGGCGTCTCCACAAAGAACTGAAATGGACTGGAGACCGTCGAACGGTTATTCTGCATGGCCTGGGTGGCATGGGCAAAACTCAGACGACAATCGCATTTGCGAAGAAACATCGCGATGATTACTCGGCTGTTGTATGGCTTGATGCGAGAGACACGATCACGCTGAAGCAGAGTTACCGACGCCTAGCCCAGCGAATTATGAAGGAGACTACGTCCGTGACATATATCAACAATGCCTTTTCTAATCCAGACCTCGATGAGACGGTCAGTGCAGTCAAGCGATGGTTGGATGAACCAAAGAACAATCGTTGGCTGATGATCTACGATAACTACGATGACGTCAAACTTCACAATCGTGGCAACCCTAGTGAGAACGAGGCTGGTTCGCAAGTAGGGATTGAGAATGATGCTGGCGAGACAGGGTCGAAAGCGTACGACATACGCCCATACTTTCCCGAAACCGACCACGGTGCCATTCTCGTTACGACGCGGTCCTCAACAGTGGAGCTCGGACAGATGATCCAATTAAGTAAACTAGGGGACGTAAACGACAGCTTAGAGATACTAAAATCAACATCCAATCGTGCCAATCTAGCCCAGGGTGAGTCAATCGATCCAAGAAGTAAGGCAGGACTCAATCGTCAAATAGATCGTGATGCGATGGCGCTTGCGCGCCGACTCGACGGCCTTCCGCTTGCCCTCTCAACAGCTGGGGCCTATCTCAAACAAGTGTCGAGAACCTGCAGCGAATATCTCCGCTTGTACGAGGAGTCTTGGCTGCGTTTACAGACAAACAGTCCGAAACTATTGACCTACGATAGAGCGTTGTATTCCACATGGAAAATCTCGCTGGAGTATATTCAGCAGCAAAGCCTGAGCGCATCTATGCTCCTGGGACAATGGGCATACTTTGACAATGACGACCTGTGGTACGAGCTGCTGCGGAAGGGCAGGCCAGAGGGCCCGGCATGGCTAGTCGAAATAACCGAAGACGAACTGAGCTTTGATTTGGCGATGAGACTGCTCTGCGAGCATGGACTAGTGGAAGCAAACCCGCCAGCGAAAGAGACGGGGAGAGAGTCACGGGGATACAGTGTACATCAGTGCGTTCACGCGTGGATGAAACACGTGCTGAATACAGGGGTAGATAAGGAGAGGGCATGGACAGCGATGAGATGTGTAGCATCGCATGTCCCAAGCACTGAGCAGCACGAGTTTTGGTCTATTCAACGACGGCTTTTACGTCATGCAGATCAATGCGTTAAAACAGAAGTAATAGATGTCGGAGAAGAAGGGATATGGATGTTTAATAATCTAGGCATGTTCTACTGGGACCAGGGCCGACTCAAAGAGGCCGAGGCGATGTACGATCGGGCTCTTCAAGGCTATGAGAAGGCACGGGGGCCAGAACACACATCGACACTTATGACGGTCAACAATCTAGGCCTCCTCTACTCGGACCAGGGCCGACTCAAAGAGGCCGAGGCGATGTATGAACGGGCTCTTCAAGGGAAGGAGAAGGCACTGGGGCCAGACCACACATCGACACTCGACACGGTGCACAATCTAGGCAGCCTCTACAAGGACCAGGGCCGACTTGACGAGGCTGAGGCTATGTACGAACGGGCTCTTCAAGGCTGCGAGAAGGCACGGGGGCCAGAACACACATCGACACTTATGACGGTCAATAATCGAGGCCTCCTCTACTCGGACCAGGGCCGACTCAAAGAGGCCGAGGCCATGTACGAACGGGCTCTTCAAGGCTACGAGAAAACATTAGGATCACACGCCATGAAGACATATGTGCCTGCATTGAACACACTTGAGAATCTTGGTTCCTTGTCCAAACAGCTGGGCGATATAGAGACAGCCGTCACGTATTACCAACGTGCACAGAGCGGCCTTTTATCTGTGTTTGGATCTCACAACGAGCGGTATAGAAACGTATCTGGCAAAATCTACTCCTTGCAGTCCTCTTCGCAAGAGACGGATGTTTCGCTTAGCGAGGACGAGACTGATGAGTACTATAGTGCAGAAGAGCCGTAGGGTGCAGAAGAACCGTAGGATGGAGCGTGAAAACCAGATGGAAAAGATTCAAGGGAAAAGTGAGGGGTGTCTTGTTACAGTGAAAAGTCTCAGGGTTGGTACAGTGGCTAACGAAAAGGGCTTCATCCTCAGTGTCAGATAGACAGCGTGGCTACCAGCGAGTAACGGCATAACTGTGTATTGATTGATTATGATAGGTATAAGTGGCCAGTTGGCCAGATCCATCGAGATGTGCTACACTACATGAAACTGTCGGAATAACACGTCGGAATCTAGCTGTGGCAAGTGGTGTGGCGGTCCGTGGCTGACGGCCATAACCCGGCCTCACTTCACCCGTTGGAGACTCTTCCCTTCAACACACATCAAGCCAATCAATCCATACAGTTATTCGTCAAAGTACGCGATATCGCTGTATTCACCCTGCGAAACCAACACTGATCAGTGGTTAACTTCACAACCACTCGTTTCCCGCAGATCAGCAAGGTCTTCTACAGAAGAGACGTTCTTCAGCTATAGGCGAAAGGTTAACGGCCAGACTGGACGTTCAATCAGGTTCCCCTCATAGTCGACTTAACGTGCTAAGGAAGCCAGGCGAAGAGTATACGATCTATTCACTTAGAATCGTTTCAAAGGTTCCCCTCAAGCTTCAAATCTATACGGCGATTAAGAGTCCCCATATAGAGCGTCCATCACGCAAGACAAATGACGACATCCTCAACCATACGCACTTTATGGCTATAGGATTCCCTTCTCGTCGAACCATCAAGATCTGCCTCCTGCGCAGACCTCTTTCATCCGCCAACTTCAGCTGGCTTTGCCAGCAAATATCTGTCCTTTCGGCAATATCTATCCTTTCGGCAGAACTGGAAGATCGGGCAATTCCTGACTCAGTTATTGTTTGATCACACCCCACCAGACCAGGGCTCCCCAGATCAGATCAACACCACCAATCCTAGGCCAGCTCGGGCCTCACCCACCTAAGCCGCGAGGATTCTCCACTCCAAGCCAAACGGGAGCCGCATCCCATCACAAGGCCTAGGACCATTACCACTGCAACACGACCAAAGAGACCACCTAACCATGGATTCCGAGAGTCAACAAGCGCCGTCAATAACACAAGGAGGGCATAGCCAACTCAGCCAGGCTAGCTTGATCCTGCCTATCCCCTCAAAGCTCGTAGGCTCAGTGGATCCGTCCACGTGGGGCAGGCTTGCTTCTTTCAACCCTACTGCGCCTGGAGACGATATTCAGATCGATACAGCACTTGCCTTTTATGCTGAGTGCTACCATGCCGACAGAGCCCAAGGCCGAGACCTATGGTCCCAGCTGCTTAACGATTTTGAAGATTGGCCAGAGGAACTATTTGAAAAGGCAAACCCCAATATCGTCAGGCTCTTCCGAGATACTATTATGGCCCAAGGGGTCAATGTCAAGATGAACCGTGGTTCAGTAGCCAGAAACACATACAACGCAACCCAGGGAGACAACTTCCACATATGGACTACTGAAGAAATCAACAACATGAAGAAGCGAAGCAAGACGTTTAGAGAAAACTGCCGCGATCCAGAGTTCCTTGAGGATATCAGCGAAGATCCAGATGTTGTTGAGGCACGTTACCACCAGGCCAGACGAAGTGGGCAAGCCACCCCTGGCCCAAGCAGTGCAAACACGCCTGGATTCGCTCAAGTCAACCCACCCTTAAGCCCCACACCAACTCAAGCCCCTCAAACCACTTCAGCAGTTACCCCCGAGAAGCCTCAGATCGCTAATACGATCCCTGAGTATATGCCATTACCAAGGCAGCTTACCGACCTCGGTAAGCTGTATACTGACGATATGAAGTATGGAGGGGAGATGTACGACGTTCTTGAATCGAAGCTTTTCATCTTCCGAGATAGCTGCCATAAGGTCGGGATCTCTCACTCCCAATTTGCAGGCGCCTTCTCCATCATGCTCAAAGACGAAGCCTCAGACTTTTACTTCGACTACATATCCAACAACCCAACTTTGGATTTCCATGATATGGTCAGCCGTGTCAAGCAACACTTTGAAACTGAAGAAACCCGCCAAACCTACCTATCAGAGTGGCGGAATACCACCCTCCTTCGAGTTCTCCGAGATAACCCTGATAAAACCAAGCTCCAAGCTCTTGATATCCTCCTTACGAAACTCAAAAAGATTCAGCGAGCCCTATCCACGATCCATCAGTCTGACGAGGCACTTCGCGACCAAGTCCTTAGTGCCTGCCGCGGCGTGAAGGAATGCGATCTCTGCCTATACAGCCCTGCTCCTACTTACCAGGGCGTACGCAACCAGCTCCGTTCAGCACTTGGTACAGCCGCACAGCACAGTCAAGAACAGCAACAGTTCCCAGCGGCCCCGGCCAACCAAGAAGAAAACCTAGCTGAGAGATACTGGACTGACCGAACGTACAATGGCTATGGCCGGGAGGCACGATTCGGCCGGCCACCTCGTCGACAGCAACCCTTCCTTGGCAGTAACAGCCGCAACCAGAGATCACTTCCAGCACCAACAAAGAAGTGCTATATCTGTGGTAAAACAGGATGCTGGTCAACTAAGCACCCAACTGAGGAAAGACGCAATGCGTATACCCGATTCAAGGCAAGCCAGCACCTCCAAGACTCTTCTATGCCCGCCTTTTGCCACTTCCTCGCATGGCATGAAGGCGTTGAAGGGATAGATACCCTTGAGGCTGATGATCCTATTGCCCAATATGTCCAGGCTATGGGCATCTCGGGTGATGAGGATAGTGAGGAAAACGATAATTTTCCTACCTCCTTTTTCACAAATACCATGACCACTGTTGACGGCCGTAGGATTGCAACCATCCTAGCCGATCAATCAGTGCTTCACGCGGTGACGAAGGAAGATCCGTATAACGATCAGCCCGCGCGTGAGCCTACCTCCCTCTTCACTTTAGAGGGCCGATATTCATCAACAACCTTTCAAGGCATTATGCCTGACTCCGGCGCAGCTGGGTTCTCCACAGCTGGCCACCCTCAATTTGTCGCTTTGAGAAAGCATATTCTTCCCTCTGTCGATTTAGATACGTCTGCTGTTGGCGAAGCCTCGATACGATTCGGCAGAGGCGATGCCATCACATCAATAGGGACAACTAAGGTTCCAACCCCTTTTGGACCTATCACCTTCCATGTGGTGCCTTCGGATACCCCTTTTCTGTTATGCTTACAGGACATGGACCGACTAGGGATTAAATTTGATAATCTCAACAACTTCCTCCAACAAGGCGATATCAGGGTGCCTATTATACGTAAGTGGGGCCACCCATGGATGCTTCTGGAGAGAGAAAGGTCCCTTGCATGGAACCATCTCACAGAGGTTGAGCTACGCCGCCTACACCGACGATTCGGTCATCCCTCGGTTCAGCGCCTCCATACCGTCCTACAGAGGGCTGGCCACCCAGTTGAAATAACAGCTCTTGAGCAACTGACTAAGATATGCCAACGTTGCCAGATGAATGGCGCAGCCCCATCCAGATTCAAATTCACCCTCCAGGATGACCATTCTTTCAACTACGAGGTGATTGTTGATATCTTCTACATCGACGGTAACAAGCCTGTCCTCCACGTCGTCGATACAGCTACTGCATTCAATGCAGCCAGATTCCTTGAGGATATCTCAGCCAAGCAGACGTGGGAAGCCTTACGCATGTGCTGGATCGATGTATATCAGGGTCCGCCTGACTGGATCGTCACAGATGCAGGGACCAACTTCAGATCTGAGGAGTTTCGCCAGTCAGCTAGATCTATGGCTATTTCGATCAAAGAGATCCCAATCGAGGCCCATAATAGTATCGGCAAAGTCGAGAGATACCACAAACCTCTACGCCGTGCGTATGAGATCATCAAAGCTGAGGACCCTTCCCTCCGCCCAGAGGTGGCTCTACAGATGGCAATCAAGGCCATTAACGATACTGCCGGCCCGAACGGCCTGGTACCAACCCTTCTCGTTTTCGGAGCATACCCGCGGATTAACCACGATTCACCTCCATCGCCTGAGATCCTCCAGAGGGCAACAGCTATACGCAAAGCTATGGAGGAAGTGAGACGCCTCCACGCAAGCCGCCAGGTCAAAGATGCCCTTAATAAACGCAACGGCCCAGATACTCAGCCTACTCTCAACCTCCCACTTCAATCCCAGGTTCGAGTATGGCGTGAAAAGAAAGGCTGGCAGGGCCCATTCAGACTTCTTGCTACTGACGGCGAGAATTGTACTATCGACCACCCACGCGGCCCAAGGATATTTCGTTCAACAATGGTGAAACCCTTCCACCAAGACCCTGAGGAGATCACAGAGATATCAACAAATCCACTGCTGCAGGCTGCAACCGAAGTAAATCAACCACCACAGGCTAACAGTCTAGTGGATGAAGATACTGAAGTGGTCCTTGATGAGATTGTTGTTGCTGGCGATGCCCCAAGACCTCGTCGCGGCCGGCCTCGGAAGAACCTATGTCCACTGTCAACCTCTTTCCTAACGGCTAAGGAAGCTTCTGACGCTGAACTGGCTCTCGAGCTCAGGAAAAAGGGTATAATAACATCACATGGCCACCCTTTTGAGCAATCAACTAGGAAGGAGATTGATAGTCTGATTAGCCGCGGTGTCTTCGAATTCATCCCCTTTGATGAGACCAAGCACCGAGGCGTACGGATTTTCAAATCCCGAATTGTTAACGAAGTCAAGGGGAAGACCACAAATTCGCCATATGAGAAATCAAGACTGGTCGTACAAGGTTATGCAGATGATGGCAAAGATGCCATACTGACCCAATCGCCCACAATTCAGAGGGCAAGCCAACGACTAATCCTGGCGATTGCCCCTGCCCTGCTTGCCGCTGGCAAATCCCTATGGTTACGAGACATTACCCAGGCGTACGTTCAGTCTGAAACCAGGCTGAATCGCACTATTCTTGCCCACCTCCCAATCCAAATTCGTCACCTACACCCTGAAGGTACGATTATGGCTGTGGTTAAGCCTCTATATGGAATCGCGGAGGCAGGCACCCACTGGTGGGCAACATACCATAAGCACCATAGAGAAAAGCTCCAGATGGTTACATCCTCATACGACCCATGCCTACTAATCTCATCAACTGAGAATCCAGACTTCGCTTGCGTAGGCATGCAGACCGACGATACAATCGGCCTATCAGATGAGTCCTTCTCACGCAGAGAGGATGAAGAGCTCAAGAAGGCCGCGTTCACGGCAAAACCAAAGCAAACCCTTACTGCTGACGAACCTCTCACTTTCAACGGTGGTATTGTCACTATGATCAACAGCACCCTGAGCCTTAGGCAGAAGGGTCAAGGAGAGAAGCTACGCCTCGTTATCAAAAGTCCTGTATCTAAGCAGCAATACGTTGAGCAACGTGCCCGCGGCGCCTATATCGCTTCGATTTGCCAACCAGAAGCCTGCTTCGACCTCTCAGCAGCAGCACAACACCAAGACCCATCGCCTGAGGATATTAAGAACCTCAACCGACGCCTCAAATGGCAGATGGATTCTCTTGACCGTGGCTTGACTTTTATACCGGTTGATTTAGCTACAGCCAAGCTATTCGTTTTCGTGGACGGATCTTTTGCTAATAACGCAGACCTGACCTCGCAGCTTGGATTCGTTATCATCCTTGCTAACGAGCAGACTAACGATGGCAGTAGTGAATTCACCATTCACGGCAATATCGTCCACTTCAGCTCCACGAAGAGCAAGCGAGTGACCCGAAGCGTTCTTGCGTCAGAGATATACGGCATGGTGGCAGGCGTCGACATGGCCTACGCTATAGCCTCAACAATCAGAATGATCAACAGCAACCTCAAATTAGCACCGATCCAAACGGTTGTCTGTACTGACTCATACTCGCTGTATGAGTGCCTTGTGAAACTTGGTACCACGAAGGAGAAACGCCTGATGATCGATATTATGGCCCTTCGGCAATCATACGAGCGCCGCGAGCTAAACGAGATCCGATGGATCAACGGCGACGATAACCTCGCTGATGCCTTCACCAAGAGCAACCCAAATCGAGCCCTCGAGCGATTTGTCGACAAAAACAAGGCGGTAGTCCGGATGGAGGGATGGGTAACGCGTGCCTAGATGAGAGGAGGGGGACTATAAGGGGACGAAGAAAAGAGGGATAACTGGCAAACATGGATACGACTGAATAGCCCGTTAACCAGCCGATTCGTCGATTTGCAGCACTTTAGCAAATCAACGGCAGTTTCGGTCCTGTGTACATTAGAAGGGACTTCAGCTCCGACGTGGCAAAAAGGGAAAAAGATAAAGTTGCCAGTGTCGGAATAACACGTCGGAATCTAGCTGTGGCAAGTGGTGTGGCGGTCCGTGGCTGACGGCCATAACCCGGCCTCACTTCACCCGTTGGAGACTCTTCCCTTCAACACACATCAAGCCAATCAATCCATACAGTTATTCGTCAAAGTACGCGATATCGCTGTATTCACCCTGCGAAACCAACAGAAACAGATGCAAATAGGCCATATTGGTGTTAGGTGTTAGACAAACGATGTTGATTTAATGCAATACCACTGAGGTCCATTGATCAAAAGGTGATTGTTCTGCTTGATTGAGGGATTTCCTCCTATACCGGTCCGAGCGGGGTTCTGTCTTGTATTTACCCATCATCATCGGTTCTTGCATATTATTCAATGCATTTCTAGCATCCCTTTATCCAGACACAGTCGTCAATCCAACACACCCCCCCAGTTGAAGCCGCTTAGGCCGAGACTGGTGCGTCGGCTGGATCCAGATCCAATTTCCCCATCTTACTCAAGAGTTCTCTTTCTTCCAGTCCTGGCAGTTTTCTTCTCTTGAGATGCGTAGAGATATCGGCCAAACCAATTTGTTCGACAAATCTTTCCAATGACGCATGGTGCATCGGTTTGGTGAGCCCATCCGCGATCATGTCCGTGGTAGGCTGATATTCCACCTTGATCCTATTCATTTGCGCCTCTTGTCTCAACCAATGATTGTGTATGTCTACGTGTCGAAGTTTGGTCTGCATTTTCGTGATGTCCTTGTTGACTAACTGTATCGTCTGGAGATTGTCACATTGGATTCGTATGCGTCCTTCGTCCAGTTGTACTCCAAGCTCTGCAAGTAGCCGGGAGATGAACATAGCCTCCTTGGCTGCCTGCGCAAGAGCGAGTAGCTCGGCCTCGGTCGTTGAAGTAGTGACAGTTGCTTGTTTGTTTGCTTTCCAACCGATGGTGCCGCCGAAAAGTCGCATGACGTATGCCTGAGAGCTCTTGCGGTCCTCCGTGTCGTCGGCGAATGAAGCATCGCTCGCCACGATGAACTCGTCGCCTCCGCCAAACCGTAAGGCCAGCGACGCTGTTTTCCTGAGGTAAAGAAGTACTCGATCGGCAGCCTTGTGATGTTCAGGTCCCGGGTTTGCATTAAACCTGGCAAGTTTTGACGCTGCGAAGGCCACGTCAGGTCTCGTAATAACAGCGGCGTACAGTATTGAGCCGATCTTCCGTTGATAGCGCCGGACAGACGCAACGACTGCCCGTGGCTCGTATGGACGTAGCTCTTCGCGTCTGATGGGAACATCGTGTCGCTGATCTATGTCTTCAGCAAGGTTAGCGATCTTGTCAATATAATCAGACTGAGAAAGCCAGATCAGGTTCTTCTTCCTATCCCGGAGAACTTCGATTCCGAGGAACCATTGCAGTGGTTTTCCTCCCGTCAGTTCGTAACGTTTTCGTAGTTCTGTTGTGACTTTCTGAACTTCGTTTTCCTTCTGCTTTCTGTATGCCAGGACGATATCATCAACATAAAAGAAGATGATGATACTTCCTCTGGTCATGCAGCAGGGTTCGTGTGGCACGGACTCGAATCCGATCTCTTTCAGGGTAGCCGTGAGGTCTCTCTGCCACAGAAGGGGCGACTCTCTTAAGCCATACAGTGCCTTCTGGAGCATCAGGATAATTCCCGGTTTCCTATAGCCTGGTGGCATCCGCATGAAAACGTTTGTGTCCAATCTTGCGTTCACAAACGCATTGACGGCATCGTATTGGATGAGCTCGAGATCGAAGCGTGCAGCAATCGCCATCAGCGTGCGGAAGGATCGTCCAGCTAGTGTCGCGGCGTATGTCTCCTCATTGACGGGCTTGGCCTGTTGGTCTCCTCTGACGACAAGACGAGCCTTCCCCTTCTGAAACCGTCCATGCTTGTCAAACTTATATACGTAAACCCACATGCAGTCTAGGACTTGACAGTCCTTTGCCCGGGAGTCCTGTCGATTGATCTCGATCCAGGATCTCATCTCGGAATGGCTGCGCAAGTGTTCCTGCTCCGCCGCCTCAAAGATCGTTCCCATAGGATGTTGCCTGAGTTCTGCGTGGCTCCGTGGTAATGGGGGCATTTGCCTTCGATGTAAACTGTCGGGTGTTTTGAGGAGTCGCTGGAGCTTAGCCTTGTCAATCTTCTTGCCATCCATCAAGCCGACTAGTGTGGCTTGACGTCCAGCAGAGAAGGCTGCTTTCCATACTTCGAAGACGTCTTTGTTGTTGTCGCATCTGCGAGTCTCAACTCTTGATCGACTTACATCATCCCGAATCGCCATGACTAGAAGTGCCGTCGGTGGAAGAGACACAGGGGACAGGTACGGACGACTTTGGGCATCAGAATTCTTGGCTTGGTCATCGGTGCCGGCTTCTGCCTGGTCTTCCGAGCCGCCTTCTGGTTTCCCCTGATCGACTTCCACGTCCCCGGATGTTCCAGAGCCTTCGTCGGTACCAGCTGGTTGATCAGACTCAGCCTCCAACTGTTCAGCTCCCGCATCTCTTTCCTCTTCTTGGGGAGCGGCGTCTTCCCGACTGAGCCAGGTTGCGACGCTCTCGTCCTCTCCTTGAAGGCCATCCCATGTTTCGGGTATAACGGCACCGCTCAGGTCGTCTTCCGTCGTAGCGTTTCGGTCTGTCTCTGGCTCTTCTACCTGCTTGAGTAAATCAATTAGCTCTTGCTGCCCAATGTGAAGGATATCATCTCTTAGTTGGTTGATATTTCCGTTGAAAAGTTCATCTTCGTTGAAGATGACATCTCTTGTCGCAATGATCCGTCCTGTCTGTGGATTCCAGATGCGATATATATTCGTTGACTGGTATCCAACGAGAAATCCAATCCATGCTTTAGGGTTCAACTTTTGTTTCTTCCTTTGTTGCAGCTGAGCTTCTGAGGTCATGGCGTATGCTTTGCACCCATAGACGCGTAGGTGTGCCTGATGTGGTTTTCGATCTTGAACCACGATTCCGTCTCTGTGTGCGAGAGCTGTATGGAATCGGTCGTACGGTGTTCGCCAGCTGTACATGTACTTTGGCGTTCGGTTGTACAAGTACACCGCTGCGCGATATATCTCAACCCATAAATGTTCGGGAAGTCGTGCTCCTATTCTCATGGCCCGCGCTTTCATCTTAACTGCTCTACCTGATGCCTCAGCTCCACCGTTTTGGGCCTGGGTGTTGGGTGCTGATGATTCGACCTTGATGTGGTGCGAGTGGAGGAACGAGGAAGCGACAATTCCTTCTCTCAGAATCTCGTTATCGCATTCCACGGCCTTTGGTTTGACTTGGAACTGCCGTTGAAGAATGCCGAACAGATTCTCGAGCACTATATCGATTGTGCTCAGGCTTCTTTCTACCAGGTAATAATCCCAAATCATTCCAGACCAGCGGTCTGTTATCAACATCACGCTTTTCCTCCCCATTGGATCTCTGGGTAGGTCATGAAAGTCGATTGCCAATCTTTCGCCGGGTCCTTGTCCTGTATTTCGTGGCTGGCGATGCACTTGACGTTTGATCTTGGATAACGCGCATCCGTCACACTCGACGGTAGTAGGTCCCTTGATTCGTACTCCGTTTGAGGTGTTGACGAGGCGTTCTAGAGATTGCGGACCGGGGTGTCCGAGGCGAAGATGCCATCGTAATGCGTCTGCTTTCACAGCATGTCGCTCGGTCCAGGAGTTGAACTTGTGCCTCCGCGTGACAAATACACCTTTTGTGGTGTTCAGAGGCACATCTTCAATGACGAACTGATCATGGCGATCCACCAACTTGCAGACAATAGTGTCGTCGCTTGACCGTAGGTAGTTGCACGCAGGTCGAGTATCCCACCAGTATCCACGTTTCTGTAGTCGCCGAAGCGATACCAGGTTGCATGGGAAATTCTCGCAAAAGGCGACGTCGTATAGTCGGAGTATTCTCGAGCCCCCAGGTCCTTCAGTACGGATGTCTACATTCCCGTATCCTTGAATCGGTACTCTTTGCTTTCCAGCTAGAACGAAGTCTCCAAGCTCTCCTTTTCGGTAGTGATTGAACCGATCGACATTGTTGAAGATATGGACTGTTGCTCCTGAGTCGAGAAGAGCCGAGTTCTTCAGCGGATAAAGCGCACTAGGGAGTGTCAGGTTGGATGAGATGAAGCTAGCTCCACACTCTCCGACGTTCCTTCCTAGTCAATCCATCTCCTCGACTGGTTTAACTCTCTTAATGCGGCTGATCTCATCTTTCAAAGACGCGTCATTTCTGACGCGATGGTCAACCGCGTCACGTATCAGCTTTCTTCCCTTGAAGTATGCTGGGGCTTTCTTCGGAAACACATAGTAGCAGTTTTCCAGCCCATGAGCACCTTCACAGGCCTTGCAGACCACATCGGGGCTCCCTGGCGAGAATGCGCGCTTACGCTTCCGGCCTGTAGCTTGGTTTCGGGTCTGTGTGTCGCCTTCTTCGTTGCTTGGTGTAGCCTCCAGCTGAGGTAACATGCTTTGGCTTTGGCCTGTTGCAAAGGTCGGGCCAAACACGCCTCTGGTGAGTCGTGATCCCTTCTCCTGAAGGCCAAGGAGATCCCTTCGCTCGGCCTCCTTCCTGAGGTCCTTCGCGACCTCCCCAATCGTCAATGTTTTCTCCTCAAGCTTATCCTTGTAGATTCCAGCGTATATGGTGACCCAACCGCCGAATATTGGCTGGATGGCTCTCGTCAAATCTTCAAACCAGGTGTTGGGGTCTTCCACTCCTCCGGTTTTTCTCACAAGCGCATGGTTGGTGGCCATCTCCCAGGAGGTGATCCATCCCGCGAAATCCTTAGGCACACTAGAAAGGATCTTCGTGGCTGTCTGGTATTTACGCCGGGCTGCAGTCTGCTGTTCCCTCTCAGTGGCACCAACACTTGTCCGTAGATTGGCGTACCACGTCCTGAGGTCCCACATTGCACGACAGGAGCTCTGGCGCAAACCATAGTCTACCGTATCAATGACCCACGCCTTCAACCTCTCTGAATTCGTTTCTTGCTCTTTGTATTCCTTGTAGTCTTGCTCATACACTCGCCATTCGAATGTGAAGGAAGCTTTGTCTTCTGCCGTCAGTTCAGACAAGTTTCGAGCGCGTAAGTGTGGGTCGGTCGATTCAGTCGTCGAAAGCGCAAGGTCGCCTGTCGAGGATTGGCTGACTGTCTGAGTCGATTGCCCACCGTGGCGGGTCTGTCTTCCCTGTGGGGAAAGTTGGTCTAGGTCGGCAGCGCGAGAAGAAACCTTCCGATTGTAGGTTTCAAATGCTGGTCGTTGGGGCTTTTCCATCAACGCTTCTTCGCCGTCAGGATTGATGCAATCCCATAGGTGCAAGCTTATAGACTTCGTCTGGAATTCTTCGTCCCAACGGCCCCAGTCTTCGAAGGTCCGCAGCAGCACCTTCTTCGACGAAGCGGTATTGGTCGACATCGTATCTGCTTAGATTGCACGAAGCTTGTTCTAGAGCGATATGAGACTCTTAATTGTTAGACAAACGATGTTGATTTAATGCAATACCACTGAGGTCCATTGATCAAAAGGTGATTGTTCTGCTTGATTGAGGGATTTCCTCCTATACCGGTCCGAGCGGGGTTCTGTCTTGTATTTACCCATCATCATCGGTTCTTGCATATTATTCAATGCATTTCTAGCATCCCTTTATCCAGACACAGTCGTCAATCCAACATTAGGAAGCAGTACCGGATTGCATAGTTGAGATGCTTGACTCGGTTATGCAATGTGGGCCTGACACACCCCCTCAGAGATGATTCCACAGTAGAATAAATCTCTGCTACATGATATAACCAAAAGAGTGGCTGTTATGCCTATTTTGCTGTGATCCTGGAGTAGATCAGTATAGAAGGAGTGTGCTTTGGATGTTTATTCTGGGTTTTTGTGGTGTTTTTGTGCGTATAAAGCATTTACTCAAAAGATAGGAATGAAGAACACTAAGAAATAGAAACAACTAAACACAAACGATCGTAAAGTTGGTGATGTTGAATCTTTTGTAGTGAGAGGTCTGTTTTGCCAGTTGAATGGATCTGAGAGTGATACCCTTTTAAACTGTGGGATCTGCAGTTTCGATGTAACTCTGAACATCTGTCATCCTAAGCTGAGCAATATAGAGGCTTTGCTTCTGAGGTGGCAGAGTTTTTGTGGTTCCATCTGCAACTATCTCATTCGTCTTAATCCAGTGGTACTTAATAACCCCTATTTGGAGCTCTTGTCGTAACCATAGGTTGTTGATGTTGATATGCCGGAGCCTGCTGTTCTGCTGAGGATTCTCCATTGTGAGCAATCTAAGGGTCTGTTGATTGTCACACTGCATAATGAAGTCGTCATCAAGTTCAAGTTGAAGTTCCTTGACTAGACGTATGGTGGCTAGGTATTCTTTCGTAGCCTGAGTGAGGGCCACAAGCTCTGCTTCAGTGCTAGATGTGACAACTCTTCGCTGCTTAGAAGACTTCCAGGCGATAGGACCTCCAAAGAGCATCATCACATATCCCTGAGTACTCTTCCTGGTGACTGTATCGTCTGCAAATGAAGCGTCTGAAGCACAGAATAGTGTTCCTTTGCCTTCACAGTCGAATCCAATAGCGAAGTATCTTGTGTTCCATAGATAGGAAAGACAGGTATCAGCAGACTTGCTGTGAAGGTCTGATGGATTCATGTGGAACTCAGATAACCTGGATGAGGGGTAACAGACGTCTGGCCTTGCCATAATACCAGCATAGTTGATAGAACCAGTTCTGCGTTGATACCAGTGTATCTCTTCTGGTGTCGCCTCTCCTTGGTGTGGTATAAGGTTGTCTGATCCCATGGGTGTGGTTGGACCTCTCCTCTTCTTGTCCACCTTGAACTCCTCACAGATCTTCGTGATGTAGTTGTCCATGCACAACCAGAGCCTCTTCTTCTTTCGGTTTCTGATGATTCGGACTCCTAAGAAGATGTTGATCTCTCCCATCTCCTTCATCTCATACTTAGCTTTAAGTCCATCCACAATCTTCCTTGCTTGGTCTCTGTATTTGTCACGGAAGACTATGACCATATCGTCCACAAAGATCATCATGGCAAGGTACTTGCTGATGAAGATGCAATCGTCCTCATCTAAAGGTGTGAGTCCTAAGAGCATGAGGGTAGACTTGAGACTCTTCTGCCATAGCAGTGGGCTTCTTCTTAGCCCATAGAGAGCTTTGCGAAGTATGATGCAGTAGCCTGAACGGTTAAAGCCTGGGGGAAACCAGACATAGACAAGTTCATCCAGAACAGCGTTAGTGAACGCATTCACAGCATCAAGCTGGATTGTTTCTAGGTTGAACCTTGCTGTAACAGCCATGAGGGTCCTGAATGATGTTCCAGCAAGAGTAGACGCATAGGTTTCCATTCCGCTCATAGGTTGGAGATCCCCTCTCACACAGATCCTTGCTTTGAACTTGACCAGCCGGTTGTGCTTGTCAAACTTATATGTGAGCACCCATCTGAGGGGAAGGATCCTGTGTTTCTGTTGATCCACATCCTCAAGTCTGGTGACTTCAAAGGTGCCCTTTTTCCACACTGTCTTGTTCTCAACGTTCATTGCTGTATCAGTTGACAGGGTGAAGTTGGATGTTCCTGATGAACCTCTCTGATTTCTGCGCCTTGCTGAAGATCTTACAGCATTAGCTGGCTGGTGGTTAACTTGACCAATAGGTGTTTCTCTGTTGTAGATGTCTGCGTTTCTACTGCCTATAGGGCGACCTCGTCTTGATGTTGGCCCTTGAGGGGTAGGCTGTGGAGAAGGCGATAGAGATACAATAATCTCAGGTTCAATTGTGACAGCTGTCTGTGTGATAGCTGACTGCTCTGTAGAGTCTGGGGTAGGTGGAGTGAGGACTGGAGTTGATTCTGGTGACGATTGTCCTTGTTCCTGTTCATCCACCCCCTCAGATGGAGCAGGCTGAGTGCCTTCTGGCTCTAGGGACTGATCTGGAGTCAGCGTACTGCTAGGTCCATCTGTATGGTCATTCCTCTGCAGGAGGTAGATATGCTTGGATGCCTCATGGAGGAGTTCATCCCCATCCCATAGGACCGAGTCCATAGGGAGGTCTTCATCTTGTGGATCTGGGAACTTCATCTCAAGCTCTTCGAACTTGAACTGTAGTTCCTGACGATGGAGAAGACTTGTATCCTCAACCCTTGGGTCATACATAGATGATTCGTCAAAGGAGACGTCTCTTGTTCTGAGGACCTTGTTCAGGGCTGGCACCCAGATCCTATAGATGGTAGTGCTGTCATAGCCACAGAGATAACCGATACAGGCTCTTGGCAAAGTCTTGTTCGACTTTTGCTCGCCTCTCTTGTATTCCTTGGTGAGAGGATAGGCTCTGCAGCCATATCTCTTGAGATGTCCAAGTTGAGGCTTTTCTGACCTTTGATGCGTTGAGCCTGGCTGTTGATTGAGCCATTCGTTGATCACTCCTTCAGGGGTCTTCCATCCAAGGATCTTATGTCCTATCCTGTTGCAGAGATATACAGCGGCTCTGATGAGTTCCGGGGCCATAGACTCTGGAAATCTTGACTGAAATCTCAAGGCTCTTGCGATCATAAAGAGCATTCCTCCAAGCCTCTCTGCTGGGTTCTGGGCGCCAGTGTAATCTGCTGATCTTTCAACTAAGATACCTTCCATAGCAGCCCATAGGTCGAAGGCATTCCGGAGTGCTGTCTCCCAGTCAAGTCTGATAACCCGAACTGTGATAAAGTATTGCTTTTCAAGGAGGTTCACAAGCCTCTGTATCGCATCAAGACCTTCCTTCCGGGTTCGAAGAGTTCGGATCCAGTTGAAGTGGGACCATCTATCTCCCATGATCAGAGCATACTTTTCGTCGTTATATGTGTTGCTCATAGTGAAGAAGTCGATAACAATGTAGTCGCCTGGAGCTGTTGGCCTATGATCTGAAGGTCTTCTGGAAACTCTCCTCATTGCCTTTGCTGTTGAACAGGCTGCACACTCATCTTTAGTGATGCCTGTCACTTTCATGCCCATTGAGTGGTTGAGCAGCTCCTCAAGCCCTTTTGCACCTGGGTGGCCAAGTCGTTCATGCCACAGCCAGGCTTCAGCCTTAGATACAACAGGGTCTGAGGACTTCTTGAATCCTGAAAAGGACGTTTCTTCTTTATCCCGACCTGTAGGCTGAAAGGTAACTTGCTTGGATAGCGGTGGAGTCTCTGTTGCCTGTGGGGCATGATACTCAAGAAGGTATTGCCCATACTGATGAGGGGTCTTGAATAGTAATTCTCCCTGAGAGTTTTCCATCCCTGGGTGTTTGGAAGTGAAGAAGAGACCCTTCTTCCTGAGTGGCTCTGTGGCTACGAGCGTCACAGGGTAGTCAGGTGTGTACCACACATCTCTGACTCTAATCCCCTTCTTCCCCTTGCCCCCCATATTAGGGCGGACTACCATAGTACCTCTTGCGACAGCCTGAACTGCTCCTCCACCTGTGAGGATAGCCTTCTGCCAGGAGTAATCAAGATCCTTCATCCTGGTGATATCGTTACAGACATGAAAGGCTGTTCCACAGTCAATGATGACACTGTCCTTAAGGCAGAAACCTGAAGTAAAGCTGGATGGTGATGGGAGGGATGAATCCACAGTACAGAAGGATGAGTCTGAAGATGAATCTGCTGATGACATAATAGAAGCATCATCTGAGTGGCCAACATATGAAGTGTTGTTGCTCCTTTCTCTGGATTGTGACCTAGACCTTTGTCTCCAGTTGGTTGAGGATGATCCTGATGATCCCTCCTTGAGGACTTTGTCTAGTCTCTCTTGTATTCTGGGATGGTCTTTAAGGAATTTCCTGCCTGCCTCAATAGCCTTCTTGTTCGAATCCTTCTCTGGATCGTAGTGAGAATGTCTCTTAGCTGGATTCATATGCCAGCAGTCAACAATATAGTGTTTTTGCTGTCCAAAACAGGCTGGGCAATCTGGCTTCCTTTTCTCCTTCTTCTTTGAACTGTTGTTCTGTGAGGATGAGGAGTTGTTATCCTCATTTTCCCCTTGCCAGGTTGCAAAGCTGGTTGAACTGACTGGAGGTTTGCTTGCAGTAAGCCAGTCTGGGTGAAAGGTTCGAACCCATCTCTTGAACTCCAGGGCTTGTGTGACTCCAGATGGAACCTGTGGTGGTTGCTGTACCCCATCCTGGGCCTGGCCAGGCTGAGCCTGGGTGGCATGAGCCTGAATAGGTTGAGCAATCCTTGAGAAGTTGAATGAGGCTCCAGTGTAATACTCTGGGGCGATCTCCTTGACCGTATTCAGGAAGTCTGCCACTTGTGTGGTTGAGTCTGCAAGCGCTGGGACTCCTGCTGAGGCTGCCTCCTCCATAATCTCCTGGTAGACAATAAGCCATTCAGTAAGACGAGTCCTCTTGATCGTTCTGCGATGGATGTTGTATCTGTGAAGGACTTGCTGTTGTCTGGCGTAACTATCAGGGCTCAGTTGTTCTCTGAGAGCCACTATGATGCCTCTGACTGATTGCTGGTTTGTTGTCTGGTTGAGGTAGACCTGGTTGACTGAAGAGTTGATCCATTTGAGTACCTCCAGGACTCCCTTCCGATGCTTTTCATGAATCCTTGCTGCGTCCTGGTGCTCCAGTGCCGCAACCTTGAGCAATCTGTCATAGTTCTCAGCGTCCACATCTGGAAATCTGATCCTTGGCTCAACTAGAACCTCAGTTCCATCAGGGTTGACATATGGCCAAACCTCATGGAAGGTTGCCGTCATCCTGAAGAGATTATACCATTTGACCCAATCCGCATCGCTCTCTAACCTCTGAGTTGTCTTAGAGGTGTCCATAGTGATAGCTTCACTTAAGCCAGTCTAGTGATGATTTCAAAGGAATTCCCAGATCCTCTGATAGTGATTCTTAACAAGTAGTTACTTGTAGTTGTTCTGCAGGGTCGGCCGGTCTCGTTCGGCGTCGCTTGGATCGGTCTTTCCGCCTGATATTGCGGCTTCCGTCCGTAAAATATGCCTCAAAGATGGAGGACTTTTGTGTTCTACGCCCAGTTGACTCTGGACGATTAGGACAGTCTTTGCCGTCGCTTTTGCTGGCTTTACTTTGCTGCCATCTAGGATATGGGGCTGTAACGATCCTGATCGCTGTGCCTGTCCTTTAGCGTACTTCTTGAATTGATTGAATGAATCTCGCGATCAAGAGCCAGTTACCAGAAATCAACTGGGCTCATAACTGTCAGATAGACAGCGTGGCTACCAGCGAGTAACGGCATAACTGTGTATTGATTGATTGACTATCTTGTTGTAAAGGATAAGTGGCCAGTTGGCCAGATCCATCGAGATGTGCTACACTACATGAAACAGATGCAAATAGGCCATATTGAGGTTAGGAAGCAGTACCGGATTGCATAGTTGAGATGCTTGACTCGGTTATGCAATGTAGGCCTGACACAAACCATGCAATTTAACCCCACAAGCTTCCATTACTCTGTTCACAAGTCCAGGAATCCAGAGCAGGATGTACAAGATGGGATACGAGTTGAGAAACATCATGCGCTTGATGCGCCGCTCCAATCTCCGGGACTGCTCGTCGATCGAATGATGAGCTGTCGCCGCAGCGGTGATGTTCGGCAGTACTACTTCGTTACCCGTGCCGACGTCTCGGCGAGAGCTTGATCGGCAGTCCGCCGGGCAATCATCTCCCCATGATCGAGAATTACACCGCGATGGCATGCTTCTGCTGTTGCTGTCTTTTATCAAACACCTCGTGACGTGAAACGCCGTGGCGTCCGTTGGCAGCGGGGGAAGGTTGTATGTCAGCGGCTGTCTGGTCCGTGGAGGGTGTCGTCCACCGGTAGCCGCAGTCTGCGGCCGTGGCCAATCCACACCCAGTCGGTTCGTCGTTGTCTGGCGTGCTGCCAACAGAGAAGCAGTGCTCGTTGAGCCCCCGGTCCAGCCCAAGGAATCCGGGGCCATTGCGGCGGGGCGAAGACGCCGGCCGAGGTACCACCAGACGTAGGCATAGATGAAAACGGTGGCGAACATGATCCACAGACGCCAAACGTACGTGAGGGCAAATCGAAGATCGGGTCTGTCCCACGTTATCCAGCACCAGTTCCCGCTGACGGGCCCCACGACGCCGATCCCAGCCGCCGCAACGCTGGTAGCAATAGGGACGAGCCACACGCAGAAGCAGATGGAGACCCTCTCGAGGAACGTCCCCTCCGCCATGGACGTTTTTTGTTTTACTACCAGAAGTGTGGCAATGGCGATGGCGAGGATGGAAAAGTCGGACGCTTGCACCGACAGTTGACCGATCACGCTGTTCAGGACACATGCTGTTCCGCGTCGTAACCCTTGGTCTTTGATGTATATAATCCCCGAGACGGTGTTTTTGGCCGAGTTAATGAATTCTTTTTGTTCGGAAGCCGTCAGCCCTTTCGTCCTCTCGGAACAATCTTGACGGGAACCACATTACCGGCCACCATGAGGTTGAGAATGAGGATGTGGCGCAAAGACCGGCGCCGGGTGCGTTGGAGACCGATGGAGATCAATGCGCCAAACGTCGTCAGGAACGAAAGACTACTCCCCATCAACGTCAAAGATGCAACTAGTACGTTGAAAGTCATTGTCGGCGTACGGCGCCACGATGCTGCAGCTCTTTCCTCCACAGCTACCTCACGCGGAAGCCTTTACTTTGCTCTGTGAAACGTTGAATATATGACCAGCGAGAGACCATCTTCGCCGTACTGGCCCAGTTACACAATGACCGGGAACCGTCGCGGATTGGGGGTCTGTCAGGCCCACATTGCATAACCGAGTCAAGCATCTCAACTATGCAATCCGGTACTGCTTCCTAATGTTGGATTGACGACTGTGTCTGGATAAAGGGATGCTAGAAATGCATTGAATAATATGCAAGAACTGTTAGACAAACGATGTTGATTTAATGCAATACCACTGAGGTCCATTGATCAAAAGGTGATTGTTCTGCTTGATTGAGGGATTTCCTCCTATACCGGTCCGAGCGGGGTTCTGTCTTGTATTTACCCATCATCACCGGTTCTTACATATTATTCAATGCATTTCTAGCATCCCTTTATCCAGACACAGCCGTCAATCCAACATTAGGAAGCAGTACCGGATTGCATAGTTGAGATGCTTGACTCGGTTATGCAATGTGGGCCTGACATGCTTCCTAATATTGGATTGACGACTGTGTCTGGATAAAGGGATGCTAGAAATGCATTGAATAATATGCAAGAACCGGTGATGATGGGTAAATACAAGACAGAACCCCGCTCGGACCGGTATAGGAGGAAATCCCTCAATCAAGCAGAACAATCACCTTTTGATCAATGGACCTCAGTGGTATTGCATTAAATCAACATCGTTTGTCTAACACCTAACCCCAATATGGCCTATTTGCATCTGTTTCATGTAGTGTAGCACATCTCGATGGATCTGGCCAACTGGCCACTAATACTTATCATCATCAATCAATACACAGTTATGCCGTTACTCGCTGGTAGCCACGCTGTCTATCTGACAAGGTGCGTGGTGAGGAATAGGTAAACGTCATTTCCTAAAGACCCTTCACTTTGTTGTAAGTGGTAAACCCAGTAAAGGCAAGCATACCGGAGATCGGCAGGGATATGTGTATTCATCACGTCCTTGTCGATCTCATCTCTTTGCACGTCTGGCTTTTGAGTATTGCAGATATCTCGCCTGAGTCCGTTGTTCATACGCTGAATGCATTTTGCTGCTAGCATAGCGTGTGTTTTTACAGCATTTACACAATAGTCACTAGTCCGTGTATCCTTGGAGTCGAGCAGAAAGTCGCTAAATGATTTGTGTAGCAATCGTATGGAGTGATGAGGCTCGGGAGGGATATCCAGCACCGCATGCAACTCTGGAAGCCACCAGTTCACGTCATCCATATCCATACCGAGAAGAATGGTGAGAGAGACAGCAGGCAGTGGGGTAGCGAGAAGAATAAGAGCCCCTAGGAACTGCAGCTGCAGGCCAGATTCTGCTTCTTCGTGCCCAAGGAACACTTGATCGAGAATAGGATCGTAGATTTGGTGCAGCTGGGATTTGCCATTCTCGCATTGCTTGAGCCACAGCTTCAACTGGGTCTTGGGATTGCGGGGCCTCTTTTCGTCATAGACGAACCGATGTAGAGTTGCAGCGTAGATAAAGAGGGGTTCAGGGGTTGTAGCCAGTTGGACCATGCGATTCAGTTCGTCAACGGTAGGCCATGGGTCTTGCTGCACGTTGCGCCTGGTTTTGATTTCTGCAAATCTTGCCTTCAGAAAGGTTTGGATGTCGGTCTTTGTATCTTGAACAAATGCTCGGTGAAGCTCAAGCTTACGAGCAGTCTTGTTTTCGATGAAGGGCTCGAGGGTCTTGCTGATTTCAGGAGCGGACCTGCTCGTGAGGAGAACACGCAAGCGTATTGTGCTCACATCCCGAAGTTTGCCCAGTAATGCAGTGACCAACGAGAGATGCTCAGGACGCTCACATTCATCTAGGGCATCGATGATCACCCCGAGCATTTGTCCGGTGCTGGTGGAACTCAAATCCATCAGAGGACTGAACATAAGCTTGTCAAACTGCGCCTCGAGACCCTTCTTTTCAACTGCGTCCCTGTCAAGGCCCTTGAGAGAGCTCCGAAGATAGCCTTTCAAGCGGGGAACCGTGTCCGCCAGTTGCATCGCAAGGGTGGAGAACAGGCGGTTGGTGTCATTGCGGCCCTGTTCTCCTCTTTTGAAGAAGTACCCAGCAACCAGTCGTTTCTCTCTGGCTAAAGAGTCTGCAACTGTGCGCGTAATAGTAGACTTGCCGGTCCCTGCCGGACCAACGAGCCAGAAAATGGGCTCGCCAAATTCGTCATCTGCCCATTGATAGATCGTCTGCTGGATGCGAGTCCGAGTGCCACTCTCACATCTCGGGCTATCTTGGACGTCGGCACTGTCGTAGCGCGCTTCATGGACGATGGGAAGGTCTATAGGACGATCCTCAAGAAATTGACTAATAAATTTTAGCAGTGATCTGCAGCTGAGCGAAGTGTGACGAACGTCTGAAGCTTAAGCTCTGCAAGTTGTTCGGCCGAAATATCACGGTTTTGTATCGAGACGGCCAGATGATCCTTTGCGACTGAGAGCAGCGACTGCATGTTATTGTATTGTCGCTGTGCCGCCTTGCTCATGGCTTCTAAGGTGTTACGTGAAGCAACGTTATTCAGGGTATTTGATTCTTCCTGTACGACCTGTTCCCGTTCTTTGATCTTTGTAACCAATCCATCCCACTCGTCGTGTTGAAGTATATCCCGACCTATATTAGCAAGCCACCTGCCGTAGAATCGCAGGACGGTCTTGACTTGAAATTCGAGGATGTCCTGGTAAAGGTCGACGATGTGGCTGTCGAACTCCGTCTTCAGCCCCGGTTTAATCAAGCTTTCCGGCCATAAAAGACGTTCGAGTTCGACATAGTATCGCAGGCGAGAAGCAACATACGATAAGCCATCGCGGTCGGCTTCCTCTGCCGCACTTGGATTGGTGAAGACCGGGAGCAAAACGCACATACCAGCCCACACGAGGGATGCCTGGGGAGACGCCTCGACAGCCTCATCGATGAGACCCTTGAGAGCCTGCACAAACTGGGCAGCCTGTTTAACCTGATCCCTGAGAACAAATTGGTGTCCGAATATGGTATACTTGGTTTGCTTGTCGTCGGCTCGTCGCAGGCCACGGTCGGTGATCGTCTTGAGTTGAGCATGGCGCTTGTCAGGGTCGGTATGGATTCGATTATCATGCCGTTTTTGACCATCGTTCTGCTGGGCTGGCTCCTGTGGCCTGTTGGCGGCATCTGAAACGTACTTAGCTTCCAAGAGAAGGTGAAGTTATCACCACAACCTACTAGGATCATCTAGCTCCTTTGAGAGAAGTATCTCATATTCCGTCACCAACTGCGCATCCTTGTCGCGCAGAGCCTCGTACGCACTGTTCCAGAGTGAAGGTGCGTTTTCAGGGACTGGTAACGTTGTTTGTGAGAGCGGCGTAATGGGATGCGTTGCTGGGCTCGGAGTTCGACCGGGCGTCGCGTAAGCCAGTAATTCTGTGGCTTGGAGTGGGCTTAGATCGGTGCGCGAGGATCGTTCCGGGAGGAACGGCGTGTTGTGAGATACATCAACCACTAAAGAGGTGGCTTCTTTAAGTAGAGTTGGTGTTGGGGCGGGTCGGTTACACCGAGCATCTTGCCTGCCTCCGTTGCTGTTCCCAGGACGGATGGAGTCCTTGAAGCGTTGGAAGATTTTCGATTTTCCCATAACGTATGCAGGTTTGTCGTTGTTACTATCAGCGATAGATGATCAGGGGAAATGATGACATTGTTTTAGGCAGGACCCGGATTGCCTTACGATGAGGGGTTGACGAGGCTGTGGTCATGCAGGCCGGCGCCTGTTGGCCCAATCGTACATCGCGTGCTGGCTCGCGTGCATAGGTGATAAGCCATGGCTGCGTTTCTACGCCTGTGTTCTCTGTCGACTTTGATTTGCCCTCTTCAGGCTTCCAAAACCCTGGTGTTGCAGGGAGGCAAGTGAACAGCACGCGGAGGTGTTGGATAATCGTCGTCACATTAGATTTTGCAGTTCGAAACTGCAATGACCGCCCGATGCGAATGAGTGGGGCGGGATAGGGTGATGTATCGGAGTAATGTTTCACCGCTCTTTGCGGTGTCTGAGGCTACCTGGTTTGATTGCGCCAATCGTCAGGTTTGCATCCTCATTGCCGTTGAAGATGGCGCCCACGTTATCGAAGATACAGCGGTCAGAGCTCCAAAGCGTCATTATTAATAAGTTACAGGGCAACGAGGTCATAACGGATACCGAAATTTCTCGGGTGATAGTCCCTTGCACAACGCGAACGATCCGTACCGCTCGATCGAACATCCTCAGACATGGCACGATTGACCCTCCTCGTAAGGCTATGGGCCGACCGAAAGAGATGACAGAAAACATGTGGCTAGCTTTGAAGAACCAGCTGGAGCGCAATCCTTGTATGAGTCAACAAGACATGGCTAATTTTCTCTTTCGACAATACCAAGTGAAGCTATCGCGATGTACCATTGGAAGGGCGCTGAAACGAGCCGGCTGGACGAAGAAGGCTACACAGAATGTCGCGAAAGAACAAAGCCAGGATCTCCGTGACGACTACATCGACCGGCGATCGCATTACAAGCTTGACCAAATGATATTCGTAGATGAAAGCGGAAGTGATCGTGGTCTGGCGATACTGGGCCGTGGGTATGCTCCGAAGGGTGTGACGCCGAAACAAACCAAGAGGTTCCATCGCGGAAAAAGAGCCCAGATACTGCCGGCATATACCATCGATGGTGTCATTTATTGCGAGGTCTATGAAGAAAACACAGACACCGAGGTATTCGAGGGCTTCCTTGAGAGGCTGCTGCCTTTCTGCGGCAGGTACCCCGCGCCGAGATCTGTCATCTTCATGGACAACGCTTCGTTCCATTTTGTTTCTCAAAGATTAAAGGATCTCATCGCGCAGGCAGGTGTGATTATCGAATTTCAAGTGCTCTACTCACCGGACACTAACCCAATCGAGTATCTGTTTGGGTCAGTCAAGAACCGCATCAGGAAGATGTCTTTGAAAGACGAGGATCTCATTCAGGGCGACTTCAAGTCCTACCTTCTGATGCAGATTAGAGTAGTTGGAGGGGACAGAAGGATAGCCAGGGGACACTTCAAGAAGGCCCAGATTGATGTTGACGGGGCCTAAAGATGAATCTAGATGAACGTTACTCTACAAAATATCCTTGACGTTGGATTACATAGCATCCCAACCGCCGTGCTCTGCCAAAAATGACGGAACGTCAGAAACGTAGCACTATGAAACACCAGCCAGAACTCCGTGCTCGACGTAGAATCGATACATCCGTTCCTGATTAGCTGCAAGCATATTCAGATCATAGCCATGTGCTAACGTCAAGTCCCGAGCCATGGCGTAGTGGTCCTTCTGCTCGTCTGTGCTGACCTGGGACTGCTGCCACGTGCTATACGCCCTAACCGCATCTTCTCTAGGCAAGCCCATCCTTTGCAACGGTGTCGACTGGAACACCAATCTGGGAGAGGCAGGGGTTTTGCTCGCACCGCCGACACACGGATGGCATTGGACGAACCTAACATCAGACGACGACAGATCCGAGTCACGTCTCGTCCGCTTTCGGCGACTCGACCTTTCCTTTTCTCGTTGCTCCCTCTCCTCAAGCTCACGTTCATCTTCTAAAACGAGTCGACGAAACTCATCCGGAACGTCCTCGTGTCCGTTCAGAGGCCTCCCTGCCTGTAGATGATCGGCCAGCATCCTCACGTGGTGTGGTAAAAGACGATGGTGTTTCCCTTCGTGCTGCCAGCAGTGGTCTCCTTTTGTACACGGCCGGCCGGGGCAGCGCATCAGCGCATATGCCTGTCTGATACAGGCACCTCGACCTAAGCCGACGGTTCTGGCTTCCAAGTCTGCCTCTTGAGTGGCTGTTGCTCCTGCCCGGCCAGACTTACCTGCGTCCATGCTTACGTAGTAAAATGTGGCAGTGATGGTGATCTTCTTTCCCTCGTCCAGGAACTTGCTCCATTCACAAAGCTGCCGAGTGACAAGAGGCCAGTCAATATCGAGTTTCGGAAAACGCTTCGTGATGTTGCCGGTTTTACGATCGGTCACGGACAATACAAGCTTCGTGGCTTCCTCCTTCCACGGCTTGCCCGCACTTGCGGCAGCCACCTTGGGCTGCAGAACGTGCTTCCAGAACTTGCGCGGCGATATCACCACGTCGAGCTCTGATTCGCCAGCCTGCCCCCGATTCTTCGCGAAGAGCTTCCACTCAATGTTATAGCGTATGATGGGCTCGTTCTCGTATGACTGCTCTGGCTCCCAATCAGCGTACGGGACGAACGTGAGGGCGGCGCCGGCAGGTCTCAGGCGGCTTCCCTGCGCCACGGGCGCAGGTTGAGATGCACCGTCGGAGGAGGAAAGTGTAGAAGACTGGGAGTCGCTGTCATCATCAATAGTCCAAGCTTCGTTTTGATCCATGGTGTCTCATTCACGCAGCGTGGATGATGCTCGCATGTTCTGCGCCACCATCATCACTCGCAACAGGTGGCATAGGGTGCTAAACGCTAAGCTTCCATACATTTCCATCTCTTTCTGTAAGCAGGCAGCACGTGGCAGCGATAAGGTCGAGATAAGACAATGACTAAGCCAGATCACGTGTAGCCGTCAGTACATCAGCAAGTCAGCTCAAGTAGCGCTGGAAACAACTCGCACTGTCACTGTGGATCAGCAGACAAGGGTGTTGGCTCGGTACTTAGGCTACTTCCCCATACCTGGATCCAAACATAATCACAGCCAATGTTGGGTTATTACGGCTTCTTTTGCGGCCAAAATTGGACTTTTCAACCAGTTTGAGGTAGTTTGCAGTAACGGAATGTCGCTTCCACACATCAAAGATTGATTGTTTGTTCTGAAAGCGGAAGAGACATTTGCACCAAACTATACCTATCGACCAACATGCGACGTTTAGATCCCGGCTCAGTCAGCTGATAAGTTTGTTACGTGGGAGCTGGCAGCGTATCCAAAGGCTGGACGAAAAAGTCGAGCCGTGTTTCGTCTTGAAGACGCCGTATGACTGGCAACCTCTGCCGAAGCGGATAGACGCAGTCGCACCGGATAACTGCACCAGAGCGACGACGCCAGGTGAAGGGAACAAGGAACATCAAACGCAACAGAAAGAGTTGAAGCCGGTAATGCTGTCGACGAGCGAAATTGTCAAAATCGTGTGGCCAGCTTTCCTCACCACCGCGGACGATGAAGCAGGCGCATCAGACCCGGTCTGCCCTGGGTATATGCTTACGCGTGCTGAGGTTCGAGGCGCCGAGGACGAGGAGAATTCGCGGAGAGCCACGCGGAGAGCTGCCCGTAACCCGAACGGTGGATCCCAAAGGAACAGACGAGACTCTGCTGTTTTTTTATACCAAAGGTCTTCCAACGCGTCGGAAGTCAGGTAGCTCGTCGCTGGCGGGCTGACAAATGATGAGTGTGTGAAGTGCTTGACACGGCATGATTGGACACTGGCAAAGAAGGATCGAGAATGAACCGGCAGATTGAAATGTTACCTACCTAAAGGCGAGAGGCTTGTTGTCGACTTGAACCGATAGGAAGCGGGCGGCTGTCACGAAGCTCGGCGCGAGACCGCGTGCTCGGGTGATGGCAAGGGTATTGCAGGCGCCCCCTTCTTCTGGTTTCCTATTCACCGCGCTAGGTCTGGTGTCCAGAAGTAAATGACAAGCTTATCATAATCCAATGGTGACCCCGGCCTCAGACGCAGCCAGCTTTACAGACCTTCCCTTCCAAATAATCTGCAGGGAACAAGCGCCGTCAATTATGTATAAAGATTTCTCTCACGCCAAGCACCCCCACTAGCTCTTGGTAAGCGCCAGATATGCACCCCATAGAGAGGGGATGTGCTACTATAACGCATGGAAGTCTCAAGCCCATGAAATGGTGTAACTAGGTAAGATCAAATATCAATTAATCAATGCCGGCACTCCAGGCGCAGGGCGGTCTCTTAAGAGCATGATGCTCTGCTGACGTTAGAGCTGATATGGGCATCCCGGTTTTGGAGATCCTATGGTTGTCTATTCTATGGTTGTCGGCGACAACCATAGAAACGCCTGGTATAGGCTTTGGACGTCCTGGATAACGGTGATAGGCTCAGGACATGGGACGTCCATGGGCAATAATGACAGTCCATGGATAGACCTGGGACGTCTTGGGACCTGCCTGGGACAGTGGCGATAGTCCTTTGACAAGCCTGGGACATCCCGGGACAATATCAATAGCCCCGGGACAAGCCTGAGACGTCCACGGACACTCCTGGGACACCTTAGGACGATGATAGTCCTGGTACAGGCCTGGAACATACACGGACACGCCAAGGACGTCCCAGAACAAGGGCCGTAGTCCTGGGACCTGCCTGGGACGTTCTGGGACCAGGGCAATAGTCCCGGAACATGCCTAAGACGTCTACAGACAAAGATCATAGACCGGGCTGATTTCTGCCTGGTCCTCTGCAGAGAGATAACCTACTAACACCTGTTGCTCAAATCACTAAAAACATCAAGATATCTTCAAAGCAAACATACTACACCGAGCCAATCAGACCGAGCTATCGTACATCTTGACCATACTGGCCACCCTGACAGCGGTTCCCCGCTGCGCCGCCGTAATATACCTTGAAACATGACCCACGATGGATTCTAGTTCTTTGGCAAAACCGTCTTCCCCTCGATTCTCTGATATTCCTGGCTTCTCTAGCGCCGCCCGCTTTCTCTTCTTGCTCTGAACATTAGAGCTAAGCAAGCCGAGCGGAGGGCGGCAGCTAACTTCTGCCCGCTCGAAATCCACTATCATGATACTACCGGTCGCTGTGTCACGCAAGACGTTACGTAGCTCCGCATCGCGGTGAAGAACACCCAAATTATGCATTTTCTTATATGCCTGGGCAACCGCGTCGATATCGGCCTTGGCGGCTTCGTTAGTGGTGTCGAACAGAGGCACGCCGGCCCAGCTGAGGAATAAGACGTGTTTGTACACGCCGCTGTTGTAATACAACGGCAGGGCTAGATCTATCCGTCCCAGGCAGACAGGAATATGTTTTCCTTGAATCGGGCGAAGTCGATCGTAAACCTTGTTCTCATGGCACAGGCGAGCCAAATCGAGTGTCTCAACGCCTTTGACAACAAGAGTGTAGCCATAGCAAGACAGCCTGACCTTAAAAAGGGAGCCAATTGAGCCGGACAGGTGAAGTGGTACGACATCAGCATCAGGACCACGGTCCTCGGCGAGTTGAGTACGGACGAGTCGAAGGAAGTCTAATTGGTGAAGGTGCTGCTGTCCGTGATCCTGGGAATTCGGGCAGCGTCCATCCATTCGCCCGCCACTCGCAAGTCCAAGCAGGCATTGCGTAGTGCAAAAGGGACGCTCCTTGATATTTTGCTGCTTGCCTTGGCTCTGCTGTCGGCCTTTCTTGCTTTGTTGCGCCTCTTTTCTTACCGACCCCGCCACCGTTGACGTGACGATAGCTTTCCCCTGAGTATGAGGCAATCGCGATGGGGTAGGTGATGGAGGTGTCCCTTCTCCGTCGTCACCACTATCGTCTCGATGTTTTGCGTTGCCGTCGGATTGCTTGCAGCGAGACCTTGTCCGAATCGGCGAGCGCTTGAACCCTCGCCAGCGTTGGGGCTTGTATGGAGAGGGACGTGATTCCTTGCCCTTGCGCACTGTTTCGGGTATATTTCTTAAAACGTCGTCGTACTCTACCGCCCAAGTGTCGAGAACCGCGGCTGCGTCGTGCCAGGACAATGGGGGCGGTTCGGCACGGAGGGCCTGCAGGATGAATGCAAAGACCTGCGCAACAGCTGTGCCATGGAGCCTGTTCTCGTCGTCAAGCACGTCCAGGTTAGGCACGCGCACAGAATAGTATACGATGGTAGGATCATCCGGAATGTGCAGAAAGACGAATGCCTCTCCTGTGCACACATACCCATAACGGATGCCTTTGCCGATCATGTACGAGAAGAGCTGGGTCACAACGGCGGCAACGAGCGATCTCGATGCAAACGCAAACCCCTCACCGTCCTTGTTTATCACGTCGCGTTCCGGTCTTATCTCAGACTCCAGACCAGTGACGACCTCGTCGCGTCGCAACTTATGCGGTGCCTTGTACTCGATCGCTAGGGCTGGAACGTTTCGACCGTCGGAGGTGCGGTATATGCAGAATTGATCAGCCCGATTGCCCTTCCCTCTCGCTCTGCGTCGGGGCTTGCGGTTCGATGGTTTGGAGGCTGCTGCCGCGGCGTCGATATCATCCTGCTCGATGGACATTTGCTCCATGGCTTCGGAAAGGGCTTCATCTGTCTGTCCGAGGTTCGTGTGGCTCTCGAACGTCACGATTCCTTGCAAGCCTATCTTTTGTCGGAGTCGCTCGTTGCTGTATGCCTTGTCGACCAGCTTCTGAACTGCGTTCTCGACCGTATCGCGCTGGAAGTTACGGAGACCAAGCTCGCTGCTGATAGGTCTGATGAGAGACATGACGTATTCCAGTTGATGCGGGGATGGAAACACAGCTTCCGAAGAAAACGAGTCGAAGTTCCAGAGTTGATCCCATATCTCCTCCTGTCTTGTCGCAAAGTCGTCCCATGGAATGATTTGTCGAGGGAAAATCCGACCAGTCGGGTTGGTCGTTTCGCCCTGCGTAGTTAAGGTGCGATCGGTCACTACTTGAATGGCGAGGCTGAGCGAGTGACAAGATTCGAGATACTTCTGGAGTGTCTGTGGTTGTGACGCCTTCGCGAGTTCTTCAGCCTCCTCTCGTCGACGTTCTTCTTCTTCGCGACGGCGTTGCTCTTCCTCACGACGGCACTGCTCTTCCCGCAGCTGTTGTCGTAAAATGGCGATTTCGTCTTCCATCGTGGCCAAAGAGATGTGTGATAAGGATCAACGCGTAACGAGAAGGGATTTGAGTATCGTCAACTATGTCCGTTGCCCCAACAACAATCGCCCCGACTGCCTGAAGTCACGTGGCCAAGACTTCGTCTTGTGCTTACTAAGTCGATCCCCCACAGTCGGGCCTAACACTTTGCGTCCATGGGATCCAGCGCTGCGGGGATCTCCATGCTTTGGGAAGTTCATCCCTGGCAATAAGTGAGATTAAGGTATTGGAACAAGATACTGTACCGTACGAAATGAGCACAACACGAACACATTTCAAAACGGTGGTCAAAGACGACCATCATCATATTTGGCACGTTCAGAGTGGCTGGCATGGGAACAGTAACCCCCCACGTAGTTCGCCGCCAAATTGGCCGCTAATTGCACTGTCATCCTTCTGTAGATTCGATTCGTCATTCGCATGTGAAAAGAAACCGTCTGCGTCCACCATTGCCCACGTGACTAAGAAATTGCGACCCATAAATCGGACATTACCTGCAATAATAGGATGCTTTGTACTGTATGAACGAGTAACGAGAAAGGGTAGCAAATTCCAGGACAACAGACATGGTAATTTGTATATATTGATTCATGGCCAGCTTATATCCACGGCCGGCTGATCTGGCTGGAGAGCACCGGGCGGTCACAGTAGCTCAGCTTCCTTCGATATATGTAATGCTTTCCTTTGTATTAAAACAGGTTCAAACACAAGCAAAGCCACAGTACCCCTGGCACGATAATGGCGTGCCATTACAATTGTACAGGGAGTTCATGGAAACGGACTCTGAGCGTCTCCATCCGGGCCGGGAGAGTGGCCGACGGCGCACGCAACTGCGACCTCAAGCAAGCGCCATGGGAGGGCGGGGGCCTGCCATCGCTCGTTGCCAGCTCTTCCCCCGGGCAGAGGAAAAATTAGCAAATTGCATCCATATCAAACGAAAACCTGCGTTAATAACCATGACTTCCATATGATTTTGTCTCACGTCGCTCAACATCCTCTTCGCCGCTGCCTGACTGGAGCCCCGGCCAACGAGATTCCGTTAGAAAAGCCTTGAATGAATCGCTGTCCGCGACTGGGGTAATGGGTCCAGGGGCATTTCGGGAATTGCGAGACGGAAGTCGGCCGGGCCGGGCCCGAGGCCCGAATCCCGGCTCGAATGCCGCCTTTACGTAAGGGGTCGGCCACACCACTTCGTAGCCCAGCGCCAGCGCTCGTAGCTTAGATTAATCAAGCCACTTGTCAGATAGACAGCGTGGCTACCAGCGAGTAACGGCATAACTGTGTATTGATTGATGATGATAAGTATAAGTGGCCAGTTGGCCAGATCCATCGAGATGTGCTACACTACATGAAACAGATGCAAATAGGCCATATTGGGGTTAGGTGTTAGACAAACGATGTTGATTTAATGCAATACCACTGAGGTCCATTGATCAAAAGGTGATTGTTCTGCTTGATTGAGGGATTTCCTCCTATACCGGTCCGAGCGGGGTTCTGTCTTGTATTTACCCATCATCACCGGTTCTTGCATATTATTCAATGCATTTCTAGCATCCCTTTATCCAGACACAGTCGTCAATCCAACAAGGATAGCTCATATCCAACATATCCATCCTTGTCTTGTGTCCGTACTGTTCCCGAAGTCACGTGACCTGTACCATAGTTCTTCCTTTTCCGATGGTTTCTGGTTACACCTGTGTCACTGCTTACATATGTTCCGCGTTAGCCGCCGAGATCCCAGGCGGGGTTGTTCCAACGTGTTGTGCCTAACGGGTCGTAACACCATAATATCGACGCTTACAACCTCACGATGCTAGACTCATACTGTCTGCCAAATTCTTATGCCGACTCCCTTCCTATCTTAATTTTGACAGCACTAATAACGTATGGCCTGCCGACCCTTAGCAACCCCCGGCCTCCTTTACCAGAGGAGACTACAGGCATTGTACGTAGTAAACAGATATATCCTAGCCTTATACTTCGCCAGTGTAGGAAGCAAGAGTATTTGAGCTCGCCGTTATCGTTGGCGTCGGTGATCGTCGCCACTTAGCTTTGTTAGGGGTAGCTGACGTCAACTACGTCTAAACATCCTTCCCCTAGCTGGCACGTCTGTATCAGTCTAAGGTAGTTCGTCGTGTTCTTTTAGGTAGCCATCTTACGCCCAGAGCTGCCTTCGTTAAGGCAGGCAAGACTATTACAACCAGTAATTACAGATGCTGCTTTTAAAGTCCTTTCCCCGCTGTTAACGATGTTTCCTCTCATGCGGCTTGAAATCAATCTACCTCTGATTTATGTACTATGTCGAACCTGGATACGGGCTGAGGGGAACCCAGGTGTTTGATTCGTACGGTGTAGACCCAGAACGAACAAAAGCTCATCGGTGTATCACTCGGCTCGGACACTGCGCACAGGGAAGGGTTACTCAGACCTAGCGATCATCCTCTCAGCGAGCGGTTCCTAGTCACATAAGTCCTATTCGCTATGAACATTCGGTGGAGGGCTTTTCTATTATACAAAGTAACTGAGCTCTTGGGATGCCTCCGTGGGTTCGTGCTAACCGTGAAGCACTCCTGTCCCTATACAGTCGTGGTAGCGCATGTCCATCTGTCGCAAAAGAAACCCAAACAAAGGAGAGGAAGAGGACGAAAAAGAGAAGAAGGGGAAAAAAAAAAAAAGACGAAACGGCCGAGATTATGCTTGAGCGAGGGCCTCTCAGATCTTAGACACTAGGAAGTCGAAGTACCTCAGGCAGTTGTGGTTTGCGTCTATCTTTTTCCCGGCAGCTGCCACCCACTCTTTACCTAAAACACACCACGTAATTAAGCATCTGTCGCTCGGGGAGACACTAGGGAGGACTAACCATAATTCCACAAGTCTTTAATGTTAACTGAAGCCTTCTGCCCCTTGTAGGTTATACTAGAGATGTTTGCGTTAGCATAAGACCAATCATGCGTCGGGCAAGGACTAACCGTTGATCTATAACAGGGCCGTCCCATTTGTGGCGGGTCTGGCTCCATTCGCCCGGTTTGCTATCCAGAACTCTCACGTGGAAATATTCGGCCTCGAACTTCTTCTGGAATCTAGCCGTTTTCCCAATCACTAAGCCGACATGGACGCAGTCGGTCCGGTCCACCACGTACTTCAGGTAAGGCTCCCGTGTTTGGCGATGATTACGATACGCCGGGTTACAGGACATGAAGTAGTAATACTTGTTGTTCTGAAGCGGGCGTCCCACAACCTTCTCGGCCTCTCGCCAGGCCTTACTCTGGTCTCGTGAGAATATCCCACTTGCACTGAAATGATCCTCGTGCGTCGCAGCTGTGCTGTCGTCTTGAGGCACCGAGATGTCAGTTCCGTTCAGTACGTTCGAGATGGCCAGACCGTAGACCGTGGCGCAAAACGCCAGAACGCTCGTGAGCCTCATCGTGCCGAGGGAGTGGCTTAATCGGAGAATCAAAGAGTCAAAGGCTTCTACTGCAACCGTGCTAGAAAAAAATCAAGTTCAACTAAGGAGGGCGAGAAGGACAGATGATGTAGACATCTTGACAGGAGATTCTAACTAGACGAGGGACTGATAGTCCTATTTATAAAGCCCAGCTGATCTTATATAAGGCTGTTCTTAAACCACTATCTGCACACCTAAGCCAACAGCCAGAGGTTACGTGGCGTTTCCCCTTAACCCTGGTACTAGAGGGAGGGTCCAGGTGTGGACGTTATACATAGCGTTGTTGTGATCTCTCCGATTCTTGTCCAAACCATCAACCCCTTCATTCACAGCCCTTCCCTGTGTGTGGGACTAGCGCCAAGCTACCCTGCCCTTGTCAGCCCTGTAGTCAACGCACAAGCCCCCACTATTCTACATATAGGACCATTTCACTGTGGAGGTGGATCCTAGGTGTAGCCGCTCATCTCCGTGACTTCGTCCAGCGTCTTAGGAAAATTTACCTCCAAGGTTTGAGATAATTAGACGTGGAACGACGCTCGCAATCAGTGTAGGAGTTTGCCTTTACACAGCAAACGTCCCCAGCTACGTAAGGATTGCACACCCCCCCTTCACCTCCTTGAACGGCCTCTCCGGGCTATTCTTGTTCTCTTGACTAGCACCGTCCAGCAGAAAATGATCCATAGATGCCAATTCCAATGCGGGCAGAGATAAGCATGGACCGTAAATGAGAACCTGGCATAAAGCCAGCATGTTGTACTCTCCCGAGGAACAAAAGAAGAGGACAAAGAAAAAACACCTTCACAAACCTCTTATTCCCTAGATTGCACCTAGCAAGCATGCCCTCAGCCCAGAATACATGAACCATAACCAGACGGTGTTTCCTTGCATGCCACCTTAAACTTTCACTTGTTTAACCGTTATTCGGCCCTACTACGACTGTTAAAACCACCAACCCTCTTGATTATAGAAAGACGGATAGATATGTCTTATCCCCAGCCTAACATCCCATCGGTACTACCGCGGTACGAACGAGGCGGGATACCACCAGGTTTGCAGCTTACGGGGTCCCCGACAGCTCAGCGATTGAGGCCCGATATCAGCCCCTCCTTGCGGTGGGCGAAGCAGCGGCTACCGCAATTCAAGTAAATCAGTCAAGTTCAACAAGCCAACCAACCAATCAACCTACCAACCAATCACAAAGCCATCCCCAGTCAATGAGTTCAATTATAGGGCCCCAAACTTGATTGATCGAATTGAGGTGGGCGCTGGGAGGAAGAACGAACCCCCTATCACCTACTACTAACAAATGAAAGGATATACAAACCAGTGACCCAGAATCACTCAGGCGCAATCCTGTCATTACTATCACTAATCCAAGCTTACCTTGTCATAACAACAACAAAAACAATACCAATGAGGTTATTGCATCCTCTCAACCGTTGCGAGAGCTATAGCCTCGTGCTCCTCGAGCCTAATAATGCCGTGTCTGTCCGCAAACCAGGTGACGTGGTAACATCTAGGGCCGACGTATACGCCGAAGCCGGAATACTGTCCGGTCCAGCAGCTCAAGCGTAGCTTGGATAGAGGTTGAAAAGGTGTCGTCGGAACCCTCCGACATGATACATATAACATGCGTTTAGATGGGACTGCCATGGCTCCTATAGCAGATAACACAGAGCTTTATACGTTCCTGGCCTTGTCTTTCTCTGTCTCCAAGCCTCTTATATTGGTATCTCATAGTGACTAACTATCCCTAAGCGGAAGCTTGTTATTGAGTCAAACATATCAGGGCGAAAGAAAGGGAAAAGAAGAGAATCAAACCCAAATCTTCTACTAGAACATGCTGGATCAACACACCTCTTACCCTGGCTAATGATAGTATTGACATGCTGCATCTTGTGAAGCAAAATCATGCCTACGAATGAGGAGTACTTCCCCTTTCGGCAGTTGGAAAGCATCTCTGAAGTGCTAGGCTTTTTGAAGAAAGAATGGCAGTCGATGAGGGTGTTAATTCCGAAGAATTGGTCGCTAGTATGAACAGTGCTAGGGACCACCTCGCCCCTGCAGGAAACAGCGCCCGCGGGAGGAAATCCGTACACTAGTCTCTGCAGGCTCAGGCTATCCTCTTCATAAGACTTCACAGTGCCTGAGGGTGCTTGGAGGCATCTTTCCATTACCTCGAAGCTGCTAGTATTTACTACGAAGAGCTGGATTCTGTTAGCGTTAGCATCTGGCCTCGCTGTGGTAAGCGCCCTATTTCTTCTTGAAAATAAGTTAAGTATAAGGCAGTAATACTAAGGGGAGCAGTAGACATAATGAGAGAGACTATCCATAGCTAAACCACCTCGTATACTCATTCGATGCGGTACTAGAGTTATCCAAGGCCACTATGGCTTCACGTGCTAAGTCCTTAGTGTACTTGACTACTCTCTTCATCTCTTTAACTTATGATAGAGAGCATAGACAGACACTTGCTTTAATCATAGACGCCCAAGATATTAATACTGACCTATCATGAGAACCAAGCCGGCCACGTACAGAGGAAGGTAAAGGGGGCAAAAGCATATGAGAGGTTCAATATTAAAACGAAGAACAAGTAAATTATGCACATATTAACCAACCCCACGTAGTTGTAACGACTCTTCCGTTTTTCTTTTCTTTTCTTTTCTTTCTGTTGAGAGAATGGTGAGGGCTTGGTCAATTGGTTGGCTGGTTGGCTGGTGGCTCGGTTGGTTGGTTGCTTGGTTAGTAAGGTAGATTAGGAAACCGCGAAAGCAAATCAGCCAGGGGAGTGGAGTGGGAAAGAAGAAAGAAAGAACCATTATGCATACAGCCTTTGATGCGATCAATAACTATTACAATCTCATGATATACACGCTACGCTCTCATGGAAGCAGTACGTCACTGCATTAGCAAGACCAACAAACTGGCTGGAGACTTGCAGCGCTGCTGATACCGAGCTAAACGTCTTAGCTTCAGAAGTCTCTATGATTCCGCTCAACAGGCTGGGCATCCAGAGAATTATGTATAAGATAGGACAGGATTTCAGCAGTATCATGCGCTTAATGCGCCGCTCTGACGTCTGGGTCTGCTTTTTGGTAGAAAGATTAGCCATCATTGCAGCCGTGACGTTTGACGATACACCGTCTTTTGCGACGGTGGTGTCTCTGCTGGGGTTCCATCTGTACTCCAGGAGGCGGGAAGCTCCCCACGGTCGAGGAATACATGACTGGCTTGCAGTCCCTCCTCCGCTGTTATATTCCGCAGTATCTTCTCCGTTGGTGAAATCTGAGCAGTCCCTGACTGTCTGAAGAAGCGTTGCTGTAAGTGCCTGTGTAGTTTGTAGAGGACGTCGTTCACCTAATGCCCTAACGTGTGTTTGTTGCTCCCTGGTGCCTAATCGACCAATGCCCGCCCCCCTCGGTCCGAATACCTGGCTCGTATCCGGACTGGTTTCGTTCTGCCGCGACGTCTCCGAGCGTACCGTCGTGTGTGGCTTCTTTTCCTTGTGGACTCTGGCCACGGAAGGAGCACGCGGAGCCAACGGCCCAGCTTGCTGCCCACTTTGATCATCAGCAGCACTGCCGCATCTGCCATCCGATTCTCCTAAATACCTAGTTAGAGCGTACTCTGAGGCGCGGGAAAGGGAACACTTCGTACGTTTTGCCCGGCTGTCTTGCAAGCACCTCATAGGCGTACCCCACATAAGCCTGGTTGGTGTGAAGTTTCTTCCTCGTGGCTCGAGTATGGCCATTGTCGTCGGGCGTACTGTTAGTGATCCGGTATCGCACGAAAGCCAGGACGTACTAGCGGCGGGGCGAGGACGTTGGCTGAGATAACACCAGACGAAAGTGTAGATGCAAACGGTAGTGGATATGATCCACAGACGCCAGACATAGGTGAGGCCAAGTCGAAGGTTGGGCCGGTCCCGCGCAATCCAGCAGCAGTTCCCGCCAACTGGCTCTATCACACCGATCCTAGCAGCCAAGGCACTAGTAGTAATCGGAATAAGCCATACGCAGCAGCAGATTGAGAATCTCTTAAGTGATGAGCTGTCCGCCATACTTGTTCTCTGCCATATCACCAGAAGCGTGGCTATAGCGATGGCGAGGATGGAGAAGTCGGATGCTTGCGTTGAGAGCTGACTAAACACGCCGTTCAAAACGCACGCTATTCCGCGTTGTAATTCCTGGTCCCTAACGTAGATGATCCCCGATATAGTGTTATTAGCTGAGTTAATGACTTCTTTGCGTTGATGGTCGTCTTGGTTAGTGTCTCATCCCGCTTAACATTGACGTTGATAGGAGAACACCTTACCAGCAACCATGAGGTTAAGGACGAGGGTGTGTCGTAGAGACCGGCGTCGAGTATGGTGAAGACCAATCAAGATTAAAGCGCTCGAGGTTGCTAGGAACGAAAGACTACTCCCTACGAGGGCTAAGGACGCCACCAGTGAGTTGAAAGCCATTGTCAGCTGACGGGCCGTACAGCTTCACCCCAGCACTAGCCAATCTGCGCACGCAGGATCTCCTCTCTCTCTCTCTTCCCTTTTTAAATCCCCTTAGCCTGTGCGGGGACTCTCCCCGCTTTATCCTTTTCTTAACCCTCCTTTTCCACACGACGTACGGATAGCAGCATCAAAGCTCAGGCGAGTCAAAGGCTATTAGTGAGATAATTAGGGTTGTGTGTGCGTTTGAGAAAGTTACCGGTGTGAATTCGAAACCCCCCCACCCCCCAACCAAGCAGTGATGACGCCTATACCGTAAACCTCCCGAGCCGATGCATGCTATTCCCTAACGCTTCGGCCTATGATGTCTCACTTGCCGACTATATCTCCACCTTCGACTCCCTCAAGCTTCACGTCTTAGGTGCTATATTTTCCATGATCTAAGTCTCGAACGAATACTACCACGGTACGATCGGGCTGTCCCCTCGGGAATATCGCTAGAAGAACATCGGGTATTCCATGCTAGTACGGAGCACGTCGGCGAGCCTCCCCAAGCTTTCCATCTCCCATCTGAGCAGCGCGGGTGGTGATATGGTGACACACCGAAGCCGCATAGCCACAGGATCAGGCTGAAGGAGATCTCCCAGCGAGGGCGCACAAGCCTCGAAGGAAGTGCGAAAGGCGTGTATGTTGGCCTACGACGGTGTGTGCTCGGCGTCGATGATATCCTCCCTGCGGAGAATCCTGAGGTTCGGGCACGCACGGGCGGGGCAGCCGGCTCACGCTTACCTCGCAGAGGTCAACCTTGCTCAGGACCAATTATTCTAGCGTAGTTGCCGACGGGGGCCGTCCGTCATAAGATACAAAGCACGGCGCCTACGCTGATGTGGAAGTCGAACCTGGCGGTGGTGCCTGCGGCCGGATAATGGCACGACAATCCGGCTAGCCGCCTCACGGTTTATAAAGCTGGCACTATTGGCCGAAAGTATCATCCGACGTAGGAGCAAGACTGTAAGGTCTCCGAGTGCTAGTGCCGTAGCCGGTCTATCACCCTGCTAATGCCCGGCCCGGTCGAAGGTCCGTATCTCAAGCGTCTCCAGAGCAGGAAGGCGCGACAATAGGACGGCAAAGGCGCCGGCGATGCCTCTTACATGCAGTTCGCCGACCGGCTGCCCGGAGACCCTGGTGTCCTCATGTGCCGGTGCCAGCTGCTTGCTGCCTCGCCTACGTGGCATCCGGCCGGGGGGGGGTGTTCCATACTCCGCTGCCGAGTGACGCAGCAAGGTCTCCGGCCTTCATGCACTCCAACGCTCACACACAGTACACACCAACGCGACGTACTATGTCGAGATGGTCAGGGCCACTCGGTAATTTGTAATGTGCGATATGTCCCTAACGACGGCTGAAGGTGCTAGGGGCTGTGATAGGGACGGTCTAGCGCTTGTAAGCCACATGTTGAACTGGTCTCTGTCCCGTGAGACAGACTCTGGAAGGCTGGGCAAGTTGCTGACCCTTTCTCAATCAAGCCCGAGGTCTGCTAGGGCAGGACGGTGTCTATGATATTTCGTCGTCCCTATTCGTCTACCATAGGCATGCCGAGTTACTATATGTGACGTGGGGATTGAAGTAAGGAAAGGAACCCATGGGTAGGATGAACGGGATTAGAAATCAGATATCCCACAACGTAAGACGAGAGAGGCGGCCAGACGCAGCATGTCATGAAATCCCAATGCCGTAAAGCTTTTCTCCTAATACACTTGCGGTTTCTTGTTAGTCCCTCAGGTCGGTTTAGCCTATTCTGCGATCGGGAATGTGGAGCCAGTCCCACTTTACAGCACCACGCAAGCATGGACTGAGAAAAGGGAAAATCTGCGCCTCTCCGTCTCTGAGGGTCAGCCCAAGGCCTCGCTAGGTCATCCACTGGTGCCAAACCAGCGTGGAGAGCTAGTATGAAGATGTTGGGAGCGGCATCAATCTCCCCCACTGTCTCCCTCTCTTTCCCTCTCCGTCTTCCGGTACTATATAGGGTAGAACTAGGTTGGGGGATCCCATACTGGTCTGACAAGACAGGCGTTGTAGACCTACGTTATAGATGAGAGAGACGCCCACGTTGATAAAGTGAGGCCCTCGAGTGTTATATTAGCAACTTATCACACAAGCCGCTCTATCTATAACATAACATTAGGCTTGGGAACGATACTTGGCGAGATAGGTATGAGACCGCAAAGCTAGGAGGCTACATCACTGGATGCGGTTCCAGCGCCTGTCCTTGGTTTCTTTAAGTCACAGACAGTGAACGTGAGATTCCAATGTGGATGTGGTTCAATCCTTCGCTGTCTTGAATGGTTCACAATGCTACAAATCCCAAACGTCCTGACACAGAACCGGGGGCTAGGCAGGATCTAATATATGATTCGCTAGCGTACATATATACCAACACCCCGATATAGAGAAGTAGAGAAGAGTTCGACAAAGCGCCTACTCTATGTCTCTTGCTGTACCTGGGTTCTATAGCTATACCTGCGTACTAGGAGCTACATCTAGTGAATAGTAAGTAGACACAGTTCAGTAGTGAACTGCGTGGACCCCTAGCGAGGACTTTCATCTCAGCATACAACATGTTGCTCAGCAATCGCGCACCCTCCGTAGCTAGATTCACTTGAAACATTGCTTTCATCATACTCCATGGTACGTACTGCGTAAGTGTAAAGGTATTTAGGGGCTACGGGCCACGGTTAGGTCAAACTGATAGAAGCAGAACCTAAAAGGTATGTATGGTATTGCTGCGCTATTTTTTGCTTGCTTCTTCGAGGATTCTCTTTTTCCAGCCTTCAACGAGTACTCGCCAAGTCCTCTCTGTGGAGGGTTCTGTGCCCTGGACCCTTTGGCCTCTCCGGCCCTTTGGCCTCCGTTGGCCGAGCTGCTCCCGGGCTTCTCTGTTCCGTCTGCTTAATCCCTTACAGTAAGCATGGAAACATCGCCCAAATGATGTGTAGCTATGTTGTTAAGGCATTATCGACAAGCATCCAAGCTCGATTAACATATCAAGCATATCCATTTGGTGTGGGGGGAGTCAGAGAGAAAAGAGAAAAAGAAACAGGTCTTTGTATAGAATGCACGCCAAGCTTCTGCCAACTTATAGAGTGACTCTTTAAGTAACAAGATGGTGACGTCACATGCCGCCCCAAGGGACCGACTTGCGATCCTCGACATGTCCCTCATGATTTCTGTAGACGCAACATACATCCCAGCAATACTCACGTAACGTCGGCTATCACGGAAAGGATCGGTGTCCGCGTCGGCGTTGGCGTCAGGGTGTGTGATCTGTCGCCGGGTCTATTATAGCGAAGGTGATTTGCTGCGGCGGCGGCGGTGAGCCGAATATACCTGTGGCTTCTTTGGGCCTAAGCTAGCCAGTCTGAACTTTGAAGTCCCTCTCCCACATGGGGCATTCTAAGGTCTACTATGTGAATGCGTCAACGTTTTCTGTGTTGGAATACCTGTATACCCTACGCATATGATCGTGCTGTGCGGACACCCTGTCCGTCCGTTGGGCGTAGAAGCCAGGGTCTACCGCCCTGTATCGTGCATTCCGAAGGATAATGAACACCTACAAGCATCACTGAGTGTCATCTAGTTCATAGGGTTGTGAGTTATAGTTATCTGCGCGACCTAAATTCTCGCGGGCGAGATAAGTCAGGCGAAGTGCATATGAAAGCAATGCCGAGTCCGATCCATCAACCCGGGCAGACGGGCTGTAGCAGAGACCGCAGTCCATACCCGTCTTTCAAGTAGAGAGCGACGCGCGAGGCGACGGTAGCCGTCGACTCAACTGCTACTTACACTGAGCTCGACTTGTCGCAAGCTCCATGCAGCGTATGTATCTCATTCGTCTTTCTGTTCGCTTTGCGCAGCCCCTAGTCACTTGACAGTTGAGGTGTTCCTTAGAGGCCAAACAGACCGCTAACGAGCAAGACCCCTGCTTAACTACCTAGTGTAGCGGCGTTTTAGTATTGTGCCTACCAAGCAGGTCAGGCAACCCTAGCCCTACGACCAACCGGCGTTAATCTTGCGGAACACCTGGCAGCCCTGGACTGCCTGCTCATAGTAGAGTTATCCGAACGGATGAAAACTGGTGTTCGTGCGGCCACGCCGTAACTTTGTGCGTACGGTACCAAGCCCATGCTAGGTGCCCCATACGGGCGGCCGATACCACCCACGGCGCGCCCGTTGCACGCCGACCGAAGAAGAATGTCTTTAAATCGGGCGCAAAATTCGAAGAAATATCGCATAAATACGCGGATTAATTCAGAGTGGTTTTGGGTAAGAAGATATACGTTTTCGGGCTGGTGGGGGTTAGTTGAAGATTAGGCTTCGGGGTAAGTTATGGTTAATGGTCAGAGGTTCGGGGATGTGATCATCTGGGCTCTGAGAAGGTACGTTCGCTGAGGTTGTTTTGAGGGATGAGGTCGGAGGAGGGGAACCGTACGACGTTTTCTTAGCCGCCTCGCCTTCATACATACATATGTATAACTAAGCATATATAAATACATATACTTATATATATTCATATAAGTATATGTAACCATATATTCGACGTCAATACGCCAAGCCTTGTCCGACCTTCTACTCTACAGCAGCTTTCGTTGTGTGGTGATCGTATTAAGGAACGTACAGTGGTCAGATCATGGCGCCCGCAGCGGCAACGTCCGAACTGTTGTCAACGACGGCCTCACGATCGACAAGGATCGTATAGGCCGAGAAAATCAACAGACGCCCGTCTGAAACATTTGTGGGGCAGTGTGCCGGGTACGAATCCCCAGGCGGCCCTGTCCAAGCTCGGGCAATCCTTGCCCAGGTTGCAATGCGACTAGCCCGCCGAGAGGCTAACCTGTGCATGGATATCCCGTTCGCTCCGGGCTGTAGGTCCGGCTCGGACGCTTGGGGCGTTGACAGCTAGATGATACGGACACGACCTTGAGTATCCAGGACGGATCGAACGGACAGGGTTGCCGGGGATCCGTACGGCTACGCCGCGGCCGCGGCCTGTGTGCGGGCAGCTACGGCACCAGCCCCCGACTCTCAATGCTAACACTCACTACCCGTGCCTATACTCTATGCACGCCGACCCGAAGAACAATGGATTCCAGGGTGTCGGGCGCCAGAGGCCCAGAAAAAATTGCATCCGTGCGCGGGGCCATTCAGAGGGCTCCCGGGTGGGCAAAGATAGGTCCTTCGGGTAGTGAGGGCTGGTCTACGGATAAAGTTAATGGGTCGCATCAGGTTTGACGGCAGGCGTGATGGCCAGCAGGATAGAGGAATGGGACTTGGTGCTGCCAAGGACCCCTTGGTATCTCGCTCGCGCCGCAGGTTTCCTGCATCGTCGAACCATCTCAGTCTTTCGGGTAAATGCTCGCTGGACGCCGCCACGAGCTCATCTCTTGTATGGGGTCGCAGGTTCAGTTAGCCGCAGGTAATTATACAGGAGAATGGGTCTCATGGAGCTATGGGTGCTACCAGCCGCCGACCCAGCTAGCTTAACTACTTACCAGTCCACATACTATGTATAGCTCTTCATGTATCCGTACAGTGGAGGCTAGTCCCCATGTCGCTTGGCAGGGACCGCCGGCATGGACCGCCGGCAGGGGAGGGGCCCCATGAGGCAGGGGGTCCAGCATCACCACACTTCACACGCTGGAAAAAGCTTCGCGCGACATAAGGCGCGCGGCGGGCCTTTAGCAATCCGATTTAGCAGAGGACATCGCCGTCAGTTTCCATCATCATCATCATCATCATCAGCAGCAGCAGCAGCAGCAGCAGACACGCACAGGAGCAAAGCGGACTATTCTGTCGTTATTACCTCCGTATCCACTCCTACCTCAACTACGGTGTCTGTTAGGAAGCTCGTTTAGACTGGGCTCCCCCTATCCTCTCGAGGGCCAGCTCTCCCTTCCGGGGCCTTATTTCCCCAGCTGTGCTTCTCTGTTAGCCGAAAGGTATATGGTGGTCTGATCCTGTGATTGAGGTTATCTCGATTGTATCTGACATATCTAAGCAGGGCCGCTGAGTCGGGAGGCTCCTCGCTATCGCCGACTTCGAACGCGGCAGCTCAACCGCCGAGACCGTCTGGCCTGGACCATCTCTTATGTGCGCATTGCCCCGTCGCTAAGGGGAAGCGAGGGTCGGGTGTAGGGAGACCGGGCTGGGCATCCGCGGTTTGCTGGATGGGAATCAGCCTATTGCCCAGACCGACACACAGCTCACGTTCAGCCACTGCTACCTCACCTTAAAGATAGATAACCCGCTACCAATGTTCGACGTCAACCGCGGGACCGCCGGCATGCTAACACACGGCCGTATTGATCCCGGATCTCGGGAGCAGAACGAACGCGAGTCACTGGAGCAGGAGCGGAACACTTGGTTCGCCACCTTGGACAGCAACAGGCTGCAGTTCAAGGAGGCAAGAGAACGTATTAGGGCCGCCTGCGATCGCGCGCAGCAGAGCGTTCGAATCGACCTGGCAAACCAGGCCCAATTCATCAGCCGTCAGGTGTTGCCCTCAGATGTCGTCGAACTATTATGCCGTTATCAACGCGAGATCTGGCAGGGACGCCTCGAACAGATCCAACTGGATCGCGACCGGTCATTAGAAGCTGTCGATTGCCAGGAGAGGGAGGTGTTCTTACACCATCATCGCCGGTTCCCGTTATCAAGCAAGATCATGCCGATAGTGGGCTTTGGGTCGGGCGAAGGCACGCCGGAACGCGAAACATCCGTCCAAGCAACAGGTCGGGCGAGCGACCTTCAGCTGAGGGGAGGGCCTGACCATGTCGCATCTGACGATATTGCATCCGATGATGTCGCATCCGACGATGTCATCGCGCCCAAGACACACTCGCTTCCTCCCGCGGTTAGAGGGCTGACCATCAGACCGCTGGCCGTTGTATGTCCAAACCCTGCTGAGGACGGCGCTCAGCGTCCCCCGCATGGTCCGTTAGGGACATCTGCTGTCACATTGAGAGCGTCCAACGAAGGCGTATCTGGTCCCGTCGTCTTATTGCCATCGCAGCAGGCTCAGCGGGCCTATCAGAGTCCTTACCGTGACAGACACGGTTTCGCGTGCCGAGGCCACGAGAAGGGATCAACCGGCCTTGTTGGCAGTACACCAAAAGCGCCAGAAGGGTTGGCTGGGCAGTGTGGGCGGAGTGCGACGAGGCGCAGACAGCCTTCAGCCGCGAATCTCGGGCCGAAGCGCCCGCGACTCACCACCGCTCAAAAGGCCGAGGCTCGAACGACCACTATCGACGAGGTTCGACGCCATAATGCCTCTGGGGCCAAGAGCGTAATCATAAAATTTAACGGACTCTTCTACATCATCAGGTACGTTCCCTACGAGCCGGCGGCTGATATGGCGGAACCAGGTCTGACGGGAATATTGACGCGTGATAGGTGCGACGAACACGGCATTCGCTTCAGACAACATGTCCTAGCCGAGGCTGCAAGGCATTTACAAGGGGCGTGCCACGGATATCCCACGGTCACAAACAGGCTCATTGTCCAAATGTTCGGCATTCGTGTCACCGACTGCACCGATGCCCTTGCGTTGATGAACAACGCCTGCGTGACAGAAGTCCCAGCCAGCGGATATAAGCCGACCAACTGGGCCAGAGGCTACGCACGTCGCCGGAAGTTTGTCCAGTACATGCCCAGAGCCATATCAGTCCCCCACGCCCGGCGGGCCGCAGAGGAAGAGGAGTCCCCATAAGGTCGTCAACCTCTATCACCTTAGCGACGCGCCTCCAGGAGCTCATGGCATGGCCTCCGGCGGAAGCAGCCGGGCCAGCGGCTAGGTAGTATATTTATATCCGATCTGGAGCCCGCCTCACTATCTCACATGATAAGGGGGGTGGTGAGCGTCGCGGCTTGAGTCAGTTCAGGTCAACGCCCGAAGGTAGATGCTATCCAGGGCAGGCCCGTATGCCTCGAAATCGCGGCTGTGAGCTCGTCCTTGACATGGACCTTCCTTGTGGAGGAAGCATCCCACAGCGTTGAAATCGCAGTCTAGACGATCGCAAAAGCTGTGTAACTTCTCGTCCCCTAGTATGTATGTCCAGCGGCCGCCACCAAACAAGGAATCACCTCCTCCGCCAAATCAACCCATAGGAGCAGACGTCTTAGATGGAACGAGGTGGTTAAAGTGCCGACGGGTACGGGTTGGTGGCTCGAAGCGTCTTTGAATCATCGACCCGCGAAATCCGGGGTTATCGATTGTAAGCGGACGCCCTTATGGCGCCAGGGCACCGTAGGTACTAAATTAGTCGGGTGCTCTCCTACCCACAACCGTGAGACGACTAGAGGCACTAACAGAGCTGTGGTTTGTAGCTCAATCAACACACACACTGTCCATAGTGCCCTAACTGATCCGCAAGAGACTATCGCCGCCGCGCCGTTTCTAAAACAACTACTATGCCTTCGCTCCCCGTAGTCTCTGGCCGTACACATAGACGGCCAGGCATTCTTCTACGTTTCTGTGAATATAGACTTGCGCCTTGCGCACTGAGCTCGCTTCTATCTAACCTTGGCTTTATGTTATGTCAGTTCTGCCTTAGGCCCGGTCTGTATGATGTCTAACTGGTTTAAGGCCTATTCTGAAGAGACTATCAGGCTGCATCGGCACCGGAGGGCGTAGCTTCCATACATGTCTCATGGTTCCGACATTGACACAGAACGTAACTATAACGATCATCGCGATGAATGAAGCGATTGAAGATAGGACGAGAGTTTTACTCATCAGCCCGTTCAAGGAACCCAAGACGGAAAAAACACAGAAACAAAAAAGAAAAAATAGCAAAAGGGGGATAGAAGAAAAAAGAGAAGAGTGGGCTGCCTAGTCGGCGTGATGAACTGATAGATTTGGGTTGGTCGTAATAGTGAGTGCTGTAAAGGGTTGTAAAGCAATTTTGGACTGGTTTCAGACTGGAAGAAGATACCCTTCAAGTAGTCTTTCGGTTAGCGCAGACTCCTGCCCAACGTGTCTACCATAGCCTAAACGATCATTGGCAGAGACCTGGTCGCTGCGGAGACCCTTTCTCGTCCTGTTCACGCCATTGCCTGTCGTCGTAGAACCACGCCCGAGCCTGCCAGCAGACTGTTAAGACTCATACGTATGTATGTATATACGTATGTATGTATATACGTATGTATGTATATACGTATGTATGTATATACGTACATATAGACGTGCAATTAAATAGGGTATGTAGCGTAGTCTTACATATCAACCTGCATCAATTCAGCTAGCTAAACAACCCCCCTATAGAGACCTTGTTCTTCACGCGAGGTTCCAAGAGAAGGCAAGGTCGCGTCATCCCCCCAGACCAACACTGATGCCAGATCTAGAGACAACAGTTGCAATAACTTTGGAGATGGATGTTTCCTTTTGCGGACGATACTTCTCCGCAACTGCTACGTGGCATCAGCGCGACCCATCTTGTCGCGCGACATAATAGACTCTCCAATGGCTGGATTCGACGTTTATCACTATCGTCGGAAACGCAACGGAGTAGGCGACGACGACCGGGTATTAAGGAGGATGCGAAACCCTCCTGTCAAATACCGGATAACTTAGATGACCCGGACAACAACGCTGATGCGATAGCTAGAGCGCCGGACCCCAGCAGGCAGCAAGCGGATGGTTCCAACGCAGGCTCCACCGGCGAACCGATGCAGAGATCCATGAACTAATTGTTTTCGTGTTCGTGGTCAGGGTCAGACATGCGATTGACTAGCTTCCGAAGGCCTATTCTATGTCGGCAGAGGGCCCGGTACCCCGATATGATGTAATTGGTGGCGATCACGCCCCCAGCAGTGATATCTACATGCCAGCGGCTCCCAAAACCCAAGGCGGATCAGTACGCAAGCCCTCTGGCGTGCGGACACTGTGCTAGGATGGGCCACCGCTAACCCAATCGCTCTGAGATGGTTGTGAAATATGTGTCTTATAGTGGATCTTGTGAGTCTACCAGTAGTAGTAACCAGGAGGTTTATCTGCCTGCCCACGAGCGGTAAGGTCAAGGCCTTTTCGGTCAACGGTGACACATCGCCGTCATTGCGGTGTAGGAACCGTTGGCGTGGAAGATAGAAAGTCAGGTGGTAACTCTCTCTGCAGGACAAGACAGATGAGGGAGTCTAGTGCCCACGGAGTAGAATGCAGAGAGGCAGAGAAAGGCAGTGCCCTCAGATATCGTAGCGGTTATAAGCAGGATTCTGGATAGAATACTACTACTAGCAGAATCGGTATTCATGCTGATCAACCCAAGAGCGTGGATAGCCTACCTCGGGGCGTGTTCGCTATCGCTGCAAGCCACCACAAATGTATAAGAAGAGGGGGGCTCCCTCGCGTCTGCAGGACTACTAAGGAGGGTCGTACGATGCGCTCTGAACAAGACAGGCTATCTTCTCCATAACTGAGACATGTCCCTTTTAGTGCCCGCCTCTCACTCGCCAATAGAATCATGTAATCTCTCCCAAAATACTTCAACTGCTACTTTCGTCTGTAAATCTCCAGTGAGGGGGAAGCATTTATAGGGCCGCTAACAGGGACGTGTCTCAGGCATTAAAGATATGGGACAGACCATGGGGCTAAGAAGGAGAGGAGAGCTAGTGTAGGTTAATTGGTGGGTTTTTATACAGCCCTGCTAGCATTATAGAAGCTGCATCCGCCCGCTTTAGCTCGCAGCGCCAAGCTACATATCACTATATTTCCAATACACTAGCGCCGAGCGTTGTGAAGCGTAAGGAGTAATTCAGAGCAATCTTTGTTGCAAGAGCAATGACGTCCAGCTAGCGCACATCTGGATTTTCTGTTGCTTCTGCAGCGCGAGACGTTAAGAGAACCTTGAAGGATCCTGGATGAGATGGAAGGAATCTTTCCACGCACATATATAGATACGCGCCTAGTTAGCTGCGTCCCGACCAAGACATTCAGGACTTAGACCAGTATCGATATAGTCTCCACTATCCTTTTCACATCTTTGTGTTCTGCCCCTTGAAAGGCCTTATTGTTAGTGTTGTCTCCGTGTCTATATATATATCACTACCTACCTCGCAGCGTCTCAGCGTTGCTGTTGCTTATAGGGCTAGTAGCAGACCATGTCGAGGTCCTTCCTCTAAGCTTTCGTCGTTAGTTGGTGTATGGATATAAGTTGTTTACCGCCGTTTCAGTGCGGGCTGATATACGCTTCCAGCTCCTTCGTGTGTTTTTTTCACTCCTTTTTCTTTTTTCCAGTTTTCTTTTTCTTTTTCTTTTTTTTTCTCCCTCTCCTTTCCCCCTTCATTCTCTGGTTTTTGTTTTAATTAACAATGCCTACACAAGGCAACTAGTCCTTCGGGTTGGAGGCCCCCTTTTTCCTCAGAGAATGTAATTAGAGTCCCGTCTCCGTGTTTCCCTTTGGCGAATCAATCGGGACTGCCGTGCTGTCTAGCAATAAAAAGAGAAAACGCACCGTTTCTCCCGCTTGTCCCTAGGTACACTCCGATGAAGCAGATACTCTACTCTGGTGTAAGTCCCAATTCAGCCTTCCCTTTCCGGTATGTGTAGCTGCGCTAGGACTATAGCTCCTTTCTGAGATAATCCGTATCATAGTTTACGTATGTGTCTTCTTGGAAGGGCTGCGTTGATCTCCCTGGAATCTTTATTCTTGGACGAAGCTCCATGTGCCCATTGCCCGTCCCTATCTCGTTCTTCATCGTGCGAAGGTCCCTTGTAATTAACTTTGTGATAATCTCTACGCTGTCGTCTTCCTGTCCTGCGTTTCCGCATTTCTTCCACGTATTATATACAATCCCGATAGCCATATATAAGGACCTTGTTTCTGCTGCGCTACCGACAGGAGTAGCTGCTTGCCGTCCTCTTCGCCTGTCATGGCTTGCTCATTGGCCGCGCCAGCATCTTTGGTGAAGCGGTCACTTGCCTACACACTATTCGCAGCAGTCTTTATTCTGCGACCCATTGCGTGCTTGTCGATTTCCTGGTAGCCAGCTCTGATACAGCCGCATGCTTTGCTGCCTTTAGGTCTGTTTTAATCCCCCCATCATCTAGCTCATAAAAAGGAAGGCCAAGTGTTCTTGCGCCGCTCGCTCATTTCCCTTCTATTATCTGATACTCCGTTCTTTTTGAATCAATGTGTGTTACAGTCTCGGTCTGCCTATATAAACCAGACCAGCTATCGCACTTTTTCAACAGGTTTAGTATATGCCTAATCCTGTCTCACAGCGGACTACCGGTTCAGGCTAAGAGCCGGAAAATATTCTAACCTATACACCACCACGACTGATGCCGTGACCTCTATGTCCACACGGCTCGCTTCCTCGTATCGTCTACAGGCGGTAGTACACTGAGCCCGTTACAGCCTCCTCTAGTCTAATATCATACTTGGTCGATAGGTCCATCCGTACGGGACTGCTAGTGTGGCCGTGTAGGTGGTTGTCTAGCTCGGGTCGGTCGGGATGGCTGCCCCACTCTAGTTGGCCTGCTGCCTTGGGCAGGGCGCGGACGGGTAGCGGGGATTATGCTGATCTGCTTCTTTGTGAATGTGGGGAATGGCCTCGGTAGGCCCAGGTTAGCATTTCTCGCCGGCTTCCGCGCCACGGTAATGCCTTCGTTCGCCATGAACTGCTTGCATCCCCAAGTGAGCAGACCCTTATCATTGACAGATTCACCACCACCGCAGGCATTTTGTGCTATGTCACAATCTCATCAGCACCATATCGACTGCACTGCCCACCACAGAATGTGAGACGGGTGTAATACTCACGTCCTAGGGAGCCACTTATGCCTGCTTTTCCAAAGGCCACAATGCGCGTGGCTGGGGGCCGTCTCCGCGCCTCCTGCGATACCTCATCATCCAAGTTATACTGAAACGGCGTGTTAGTAATAGTAAGCATCTAGCGGCAGACCCACCATTCGACATGGTGTGGCTAACCTGCAGTAGGATGGACTTACCTGGTGAACTGTGAAGACTTCCGCACAGCTCGCTCGGGTCTGGTGCTCCTTATTGACGGGGACTTTCTTAGAAGCTTGTAGCTGTGCCTGGCATCGCTCAAGAGCAAGTCGGACCTCCGGTTTGGAACGGGAATCGGCGAACTTGTTATACACGAACCAGCCACCCTTTAAACTGGAGGATAGGTAGATGTCCTTCCCGAGAGCCATAGCTGCCATCATGCTGGGCTGAAGGTTTTGATCGATACCGTCGGCCCGGAACTTGGACTGCATTTGCGTGTGGGCCAGACTGGCAAGCCCGTAGAGTTGGTCGTCTGTGAAGAGCGTAGCAGTGTCTGCTGTGAACGTGAGTTTAGACGAGTAGATAACGCGCTGGGCGTTCTCATAGGCGCCTTTGTCGAGCTTAATGCCGAGGTCCTGAGCCAGGACGCTTGTAACTATGGTGAACAGCACAAGCAGGCCCGAGAAGCTGGCCGTCCAGCCGTGGGACATGGCAGACCACATCGAAGCTTTGATCAGTCGGGGGGGGGGAGGTGAAAGGATTGTTAGGGTTGACAGATGCCCCGGTTCCCAGTACTTATTGTGGTCAGAGGTAAACAGTCGATGTTTGTGAGGAGCAATACGCCGTGAGGCCGGTGGACTTCAGCAGCAGAAAGCGGTGATCGAATAATACTTATAGCCGGACAAGGCCCCTATGCGAGATCCTAATGATAAGATGGCCTCCTGATAAATCCCCCAACAGGCGACAGAACTGACAACATCCTGCCTTACCTCAATACTGAGAAGGATCCCCTGCGAGGGCTTCTCCGAGCCGTGTAAGGTGGTTTCGGGTGGTTCAGACGGATTGAAAGAGTGAAAGCCGCAACAAGCCGCAAGCCTGGTCTACGTTGCCCTGCGAGGAAATTGACATGTTCCTGCAGGCTAGGCGGAGGACTCCCAGACGGCGGCACCGAACTCTCGGGGAAGGATATCGGAGCCACAGACAATGAGTGTATAGTCAACGGTTTGCTAGACCCTGCGTGTCGGGAACCCCGAAGTCAGGGCGCAAGGGAGTACTTATATCCGATTAGGCCAAAGGTAAGCTAATTACGAGGTGACGAGCTTGGACGTCAACTAGCACCAGCATCGCAACGTTCTACCTTCATTGAAGCCGGAGACCTGGTATGCGCTAAATATAGTGTCGCAGAATCTAAAGGGTCCCACTCGGCAGAGGCAACAGATGGAAGGAACAAAAATCTAATTAATGCGGAGGTGGGTTGTTAGGGGGGGGCGGGTGCGGAGGGTCGGTAAGTCGGGCGGGCCTAGTGCAATCTCATCCGTTGCCCTCGGGAACCCCGTGGCTGGAGCCTCGATCGGAGACTTGACACCGCCGTTACCCCAGCAGTCGTCTCCGCGCCGGCCGGAAGGGGCTCGATTCCAGCTTTTTCACAGACACCGAAGTTGAGCCACAACAACCAACCCCACATATCACGATCTCTTTTCCCCAACCAACGCATATCGTGAAACCCAACGCGCCTATATGATGAGTGACGCAAAACGTGTGATTCATGCATTTGGCTAGGAGATATTAGTCGGCTTCACAGCATACCTCAGGCTTTATGTTAACACCTTTCAGAGGTCGTGGATGGCTTGGGAGCCGGAACGAAATCAGGAGACAAGAGAGACAGAGGACGGGTAAAAGACGAGAGATGAGAGACAGAGACGAAGTGAGGGTAATCAAAGCTATCACTACGCTGGTCATACTGACCAATGGCCGCTTGTTTTGCTCCTGGTGATCCTTGTTGTTATCCAATAATATATTGCCTTATCCAATTCCTTCCCAAATACCATAAGCAATTGCGAGCTATACAAATGGCGTACAAAAGAAAACAATGCTCTACGTCGGGTTCTATTCCACCATGACCAGCCACATTTTCTCGCGCCACACGGAAACACATATCTGACTTTCAAACTGAGGCGGCGCACTCGATTCCTCAAGAGTCGGTTCGACAATTCCAACAATGCTTTTAGACGCCCCTTTACGATCACTACCTTTTATGGAGCGAGCGCCCTTTGATTGATTCGCTCTGGGTTTCACCGGGTAGGCTTCGTTTGGCGGCTGCCTTGGCCACCAGCCGGTCTGCTCGGGCCAGCCGGTCTGCTCGGGCCACCTCGCTCCAGTGGCTTGAATGTCGATCGATAATTCTTGGAGTCGTCCGCAGAGACGGAGGTATGGAGAGCCATCCGCATGTCCGCCTTCTTCTTCGGGTTGCCGGCCGGCTTCTGCATCTCCTTGCGCGCGTCGTTGAGCTTGAACGCTTTCGGGGGCTGGGGCCGAGGCTCCGTCGGCTTAACATGCTTCGTCACGCTGCCTTTGTACCAGTACACCGACCCATGATTGCTGCGCCCAAGAGGGACTAGAGACTTGACGTCAATAACGAGGCCGCCCTCCTCCTTCGCCTCTCGCACCACACAATCAGCCAGCGTGGTATCATGGCGTGAGTCGTAGCCGCCCCGAGGCAGGATGTAGCCGACCTGGTCGAAGTTGCCATTTGCCGGAATCATCCAAACGTTGCCGTCTTTGTCGTAAGGGACGACACCACATCGCACGCGATCTTTGGAGCCCTTGAGGGTCACTGGGTTATTGGTCAGTCATAAGCTCCTGGCTCTGATCTAGCGAGTGAGGCGTGCAGTTATTACTGACCTGAACCGTCTTTGCCTCCGGTCTTGACCGTATCAGAGGGGAGGCGCCAGGCATCGACGCCCTTCATACCCTGCCACACGTCCTTGTCTCCCGGCAAGAGGTCTTTCCCATTCTGTGCCGTGACGGCGTGGATAGCGAACGCACCCCAAAGTGCAACAGACCACACGTTAGAAACGGAATACTGCATCTTTTCTGTTGGCTGGATAGCTGTATATCTTTTATTGGTTTGTTTGTTTGTCACGTACTCCGTGAGAGAGTGAGAGAGAGTGAAAGAGAGAGAGTGAGAGAGAGTGAAAGAGAGAGAGTGAGAGAGAGTGAAAGAGAGAGAGTGAGAGAGAGTGAAAGAGAGAGAGTGAAAGAGAGAGAGTGAGAGAGAGTGAGAGAGACTGAGAGAGAGTGAGAGAGAGTGAGAGAGACTGAGAGAGAGTGAGACGGAAATCTGACCTCCACCTGTGTAGGTCGGCTCGTCCAAGTCAAAATATTACAACAGGCAATCTCGGAGCAAGTAGAGCAGTAGTAAAGAAGCCAACTAGGGGAGATAGTATCAGCGATAGAGCTAACACATTATATACCATAATCCACCACGGCCACCTCCCTGCTGTTCCCGGCTCAGCCTTCTTCGGGGTGCCCGTCTACGCTCATTCACCCTTGGTCATTCGGCATTGCCGTCAACTGCTAATAACATTGCTAGCTATCAGCTCCATCATGGAATCGCCGTACATGAGAGTATAAGGACCAGGTGGGAACCCTGGTCATCGGCTCCTGCGTTCCATCCCCTCTCTAAAGTCAATCTGCACGAGGTGTAACGCGCACGAACGGTCGCCCCGAGTCCTGATGATTTTGACCGGATGGCTGGAACGGCCTTAGTCGGAGCCAGAACCGGAAAACGGAGCTTTGTTAGTCTAGCAAGAACCCGGGAGAGGACTCTCCTGATTAGGAGTTAGGCAAAGGTTCTGACAAGTTCGACTAGGCGGGGATCGGGTACCAGAGGCCGGCTCCCACGAACATAACATCGGGCCCAGATGCCAAGGGCGGTGATGACCGGAATACGACGCAGCCATGCATCCCCAATCCCATCATTATCGCCGCGCTAGAACGTGTTCACGCCATTCTCGGCAGCCTTGTCGCTTATCGTATCTCACACTTACTAATTAGCGGCCCCTCACGTTACATTCAAGGTTTTGGTCTTTTACTAACGTTATAACGCTAGTATATGAGGATGTGGAGTAGTAGCAATTGGCTATTGTTCGGAAAGATCGACAATCCTTTTTCAGCGACTTACATACGTTGATCAGCGGGTATTTGGAGAAGTTTAATGGACATGGCGTCTCTCAGTAGTTGATGGGATAGTTACAGCCTTCTGCGTCAAGTAGACGGATGTCTCGAACGCTCCAAACGCCGGAGAGAGAAGTCAAAAAAAGAAGAAAGAAAAAAAAAGAAAAGCGCCATTAGTCTGACAGATGCCATCTCTCCCCAAGTAGTCGCTCAGCAACGCCCACGAACTTCATCAGGAGGTGCTTTGCAATACAGCCCTTGCCCGTCAGCGCACTCGAAGCCGGTACCAGCAACCTCACGGCAGGCAGCCTCCCACTCTTTCCCTGCGATCTGGTCGCTGTCGGTAGACTTCACACACTGGTCGATGCGTCAGGGCCGTTGTCCAATCGGGTCGCCAGAGATGATCATACCTGTCCAGAGGAGGCGTCGAACTCGCCCTTGCCCCACTGGTGCTGCTTTGAAGCGTATAGCCCGCATGCCTTCGCGGTGATACGTAGGTTGGGACCGCCGCCATTGTGACACGCGCAGCTATCGTGAAGGTCGGCAGAACATTGGGGACGTTAGGTGAGACAGTCTAGGTGGAATGGCTAGAGACGCCTGGGACTTACGCGACTTACGCGACAGATAGGAGGGCTAAGCCGACAGCGGCCTGCAAGAAACACAGCTGCATCGTCACACAGAAAGGTTCGATGCTCCGCTACTACCGTTGCACCGTGGGAAACAACAAGTGGAATCTGACCGTTTGTGTAGGACGATAAAAACGCTATGCCCGGCGCATAGGCTACATAAAGCAGCAATGCAGAAGTGGAGAGGCACCTGTGACAAGTGTGAGTAGAGAGGAGGGCTAGCGGGAGCCTCGATCATGACAGTATGAGGTGACCCATCCAGTCTTATATCCACAGCCCGGTAGTAGGGGATGGTTTTTCCGACAACTAGCACGGTGGCGTGTTAAATCACCAAGGGATGTGCATCCATGATCTATCTGGCTTCAGCTGGCTCGTGGTGTTTGCCTACCGCATCCACTAGACGTACCAGCTATGGGCCGCTGGGTGCACGTCGTTTCTTTACCAGATGGCCGGAGTCGCCGCTGGACACAGCGAAGCTTATTTGCGTCCTCCTATGTCCGTCTTTCGTGTCGCGGACTCCTCACTTCCATCCGTTATTAACCCGGTTCGCCGTTGTGGAGCCACGTTGAGCCGACGGGTGGCTTGTTTTTCGGTCCTTGACATCTGAGGAGCTCATACCTGTCTGATTACATGCCCACATATCGCCGTCTTGCCCGTTGTCTAGGTTCAAGATGCGACGCCGAGAAGGTATATCCTTGCAGGTCATGGGCAGTGGGGCTCCGAGCCCCACAGCCGGTCAACGGCACTCGTTAGGACAAGTCACTACACTGGTGTTCGGGCGGAGTGCCCCTGTCACCGAGCAGAACTTCTGCACATTCTTCTGCAGAAACCCCGTCTTATTTTCCCGTACTCTAGAATCTCAAATGTGATTCTTGCAGCCGCCGGGCAGGTCTTCGCAGGGCCTCGGCAGCCCCGAAAGTCATCCAGACTACGTCCGGCAGTCCGCGAGGGCCGTCATGCGCGTCGCGCCTGTCGTTTCCAACCGTCCGCGTGTCAGGCTTCGTCCACCTGGTCCATTTTTTTTCTTTTGATTTTTTTTATCATGCCCCTGCTGAAGTAGAAAAGATGAAAAGAAAAGGAAAGGACAGAAAAGGAAAGAAAAGAAGAAGGGAAAGGGGAAAGGTGAAAGGGGAAAGGGGAAAAGGGAAAGCAAACCCATCTTCAACCTTCCCTGTCAGAAGGCTTTCTTCCCTCGAAAGGTTTCGTTCACCGGGTTCAACGAAATCTGTCGTCGGGCCGTATGAACCCTAGTGAGGCCCCTCTGGCTCGCGGGCCTCGTTATGTCGCCCCGCCCCGCCGCCGCCGCCATTCTGGACCTGGGTGCCGTCTGTGCCCCGGCATGAGATCGTCTACGCAGTACCTTACCGAAGCAGCCACTTCATACTGGTACTAAACAGGTCTCATTACACTGCCTTACCTTAAGCGTCGATGGAGTAAGCGATGCTAGCAGCACAACGTCCGAAAGTATATATGAACGACCGCAGCCGTCCAGTCCCGTTTCGTGAGCATCTAGCCTCCTCACCACTCTGCGCCCTGCGCTGTACGCTCGTTTCCCTCATCTAGTCCACGACTAGCTGACATCTTCCCGCCCCCATCACTCTCTATCGTCCACCCATCGATACACTACGCGTTCGTTGTCGACATGTCATCCAAGATGAGACGGTCGTTCTTCATCACTGCACTTGGCCTACTCAGTGCTGCTGCCGCTGTTGCTGTCTCCCAGCCTGCCCCTTACCCTCTGCGCTTCGATGACGTCGTCGCTGTGAACGAGGATGGTTCCCACAGAATTCTCAAGACGGCAGAGTACGACGCTCTACTTGCGCGTGTTGCGCCCAGAACTGTCCAGATGACCGTGCCATCTACTGCCGGGGACAGCGTCGCCCGTCGCGACTGCGGAAGGAGCACGGAGGTCCAGGTCGAGTCCGACGAGGAGTTCCTCAACTGGGATGTCGCCATCTCGCCCATACTGAGCTCCCATGGTGGCACTGCCACCGCCTCTGTGGCCAAAGGCTACTCCGTTGGGAATTCAGTCAGTGTTAGCTCAACCGCCAACGTTGCTTTCGCAAAAGTGGCCCTAGGCATGTCTCTCTCAGTCAACTACGCCCAGCGGTGGACGACTTCCGACAGCCAGACACTCAGCTTCACCGTCCCCGAAGGCCAGCATGGCCTCGTCGTATCGCAGCCGCTCGTCCGCCGTGTCACCGGGCGTCTGCTCACCGGCTGCAGTCATCGCCCGATCAGTACGCCGTTCACTTCTGACACCTACACCGACCAAAGCTTCGGCAATCTCGATTTCGTCAAAGGCGTCATCCGACTTTGCAACAGCACCGTCTACCCCATCCCTTACTGCAACGGTCAGGGCTTCCACTACTAAGGCAGAAGGGACCAGCCAGGTCTGTGGTTGTCTTTAATGGACGGTCTCGGCTGCATCGTGGGCGGCGGAGGGAGTATAGGGTTGACTGGGCATGCTCAGATGAACGGAACGGCCGTTGCCCGGATAGTCATGTTCTTGTGCGAGCCCAAAGTGATTCAGAGACCCTACCACCAGTGTGTGGAAATGGTGTTTTGTGTGGTAAAAGTACCTTAGCTATGTCCCTTGATGCATGAATCGGGGTAGAGGTCCAGTGGTCGGCGGGGGCGGGTGATGAGGGCGGGCGTCCTATAAGTGTTTTCGGTCGGCCGAATCGAGATATTTAGTAATATTCAGAATCCTTCTAAAGATACATACATAGGATTTATGGTTAAATATACATACAACAAGATTCTTTCTTGACTTCCATAGGACTTGCCAAAAAAACCTTCGTTCATAAAACTTACGCGGCCCGAATAGCGAAACTATCCTAATCATTGCGGGGGCCCGTACCAGGTGAAGAAGTCCTATTATATCGAAGCTAAGCAGAGACATCTAGCCGTCGAACATATGAAGAAGCCAAAGAGCTCCCTTAGAAAAAGGAGAAACAGGAAGAAAACAGGAGAAAAATCATTCACAGTGCGATGATGATTTGTTGACGGAACAAGCGTGGAGCGTTCGTGGCGTATCACGGAGCCAGCAGAGCCACGAAGGATAGGGTCGGCGCAGGGGAAACTGCTGAATGAAGCTACCTGTGAGAGTTCCCGACGGCACAGCGGGGAAGGAATGTAAAGATCGGACGAGGCGGCCTTAAGAAGTCATTGGTTGAGGAACCAACCGTGAACCATGTTGTACTGACTCATCATAACCAATAATCTCGTGGGCCTTGCTCTCTCATCCACTTGGTTGAATTTCAGGCCACTCTTCTTGAGGCTGTCACCACGCCTGACCCGAAACAGCGACGGATGGGTATGTCATGCCAGGATCGTCTCTCCTTACTAGTACATATCTCAGGATCAGCTGCCGCGGTGGCTCCAGGACACTACCTGGGGATGCGTGGTGATCGTCAGCCCTTCCCTGTGACGTAGCTACCTTCGACCCTCCACTATAGACCATGCGACGTAACGGCCGCTGCGCTTGGTTCCCATAGACTCATAGCTATAAAGTGTACGACTAGGAATGATGATGAGGGGTCGATTATCACAACAGCTTTCGCCTCATAACACCACAGTTGCACGCCCTGACCTGCTCGTGGCTTGTACTAGTGTCGATACCTAACCTTGAAACAGGCGCCGATACTCATAAGCCACGGCCGTCAAGCCGGGGCAGCTTCATGCTTTCCCCGAGGCAAAGCAGGTTATCAGGTCTATCGGGTGTTAAAAACACGTTGGAAAGGCGCATGCAAGGTGTCGATGTCATTGGAAACAACACGCAGCTCGATAACATAAGGTATATTGCATAATCCCACCAACAGCGCTAGCAATCCGATAGTAGAGAGATAAGTAAACAGCTACTAGTAGGTGAGAGATAAAGCAGTGTGGCCGACTGCGTAGTACTACCTTAAAACCTCTGTACTTTCTGTTGGTCCAGGACAACTGTCGGTCAGCACCTTGGGCGGAGATGCACTGTACCGTTGAAGTCGTAGATGTGGTGAGAGATCCCGCATATTATGGGTAGGCGTGGACGGGCCGGAGAGATCCGCGTCCCCTGATCGGCTGAGCCAGCCGCATCCGCTCTAGGCGCGTCATCAGCAGGGGAGGTGGGTGGTGTTTCACGCACACATTGGACACCTGATAAGGAAGGCCCTCCGTCGTTTTATGAGGCTTTACCAGCCTCTAGCGGGCTACCGGGAGCTGTAGAGATTGCAACAGCAATATCAAAGCCAGCTTCTGTCTCTTCGGTTTCTTTACTTTCTACCCAACTAAGTGCCTTACGATTCCGAGATCAAACCGTCCATGATCAGACCAAACCCCTTCCCTTCTATACGTACTCTGCAATCGACCTGAATACTCAGGTCCCTGTTGTTGACAAGGTCTGGCGCTCTCAGCAAGGGCTGCAGCCTACATGCACAAGATAGTGATGATGCTCGGAGTAGTCATCACGGGGGCTCTTTGACAGAGGATGTGGTAGTTAAATTGTTAGGTAGTAAATGCTTAATGACTGAGTTCGGCACGTAGGGCAGTCGCACCGTATTGAAAAGCAGTACGGGACGCCGTCGAACATGGAAAGACTTTGATCCTACGTCTCGGGTGGTCCGATTGACAGGGGCACATCTATATAGGGTCGGGTACTTGCTCGGCGTTGGAGTACATCCAACCACATGTGTACAACTATTGGCCAAAACCCTACGCGCCGCCCATCTCTTCTCTCTCTGACCACCCCTACACGAATGGGGAACCTCGACGAAACGGAATGGCTAAGCTGGGAATGCCGGGGTCGCTGCTATGACGCGAGACGGGTACGCCTACTACTCCGTACCAACGACGTGTTAAATACGCGTGCTAACGCGTCCGCTGTGCTCAGAAGGTGCCATCATCATCATTAGCACAAGAGGCAAGCTTCAACTACAGAGGCTAAGAACCTGATCAGTTTCCCGCCTAGGGCAGTCTATTAATTAACCAACAACCTCTATGTTACTAAGTAGTTTAGACACTGACTATTCCGTGGGCCCAGCAGCGTAGAGTACAAAAGCTTAATGGTTGTCAAGCATAACAAAGCATGTTTCCGAAGGCGTCCTGCTGCAATTTGATGGAAGGACCGGGTTCTGGGCTGTACAGCCCTGTGGATGCACGAACACCAGCTTCATTCGGCTCATGACGTTCGAGGTAGCCAGCGAACAGCACTCCCGTTCGATCTTCGCTCCAAGCTTTCATGGAGGCAGTACGTCACCGCGTTAGCGAAGCCGATGAACTGGCTCGAGCTCTGCAGAGCCGCTAGCAGCAAACCATGCGATTCGACCCCAGACGCTTCCATCACTCTGTTCACAAGGGCGGGGATCCAGAGCAGGATGTACAAGATGGGATACGAGTTGAGAAGCATCATGCGCTTGATGCGCCGCTCCAATCTCCGGGTCTGCTCGTCAATCGAATGATGAGCTGTCGCCGCAGCGGTGAGATTCGGCAGCGTTACTTTATCACTCGCGCCGACGTCTCGGCTAGAGCTCGGTCGGGAGTCCGCCAGGTAATCATCTCCCCGTGGTTGAGGATTACACCGCGATAGCATGCTTCTGCTACTGCTGTCTGATGTTAAACACCTCGTAACAGGAAACGCTGTGGCGTCCGTCGCCAGCGGGGGAAGGTCGTATCCCAGCGGCTGTGCGGTCCGTGGAGGGTGCCGTCCACCCATAGCCGCGACTTGCGGCCGTGGCCAACCCACGTCCAATCGACTCACCGTCGTGTGGCGTGCTGTCAACGGAGCGGCAGTGCTCGTCGAGCTTCCGGTCCAGCCCAAGGAAGCCGGCACCATTGCAGCGGGGCGAAGGCGTTGGCCGAGGTACCACCAGACGTAAGCATAGATGGAAACGGTGGCGAACATGATCCACAGACGCCAAACGTACGTGAGGGCAAATCGAAGATCGGGTCTGTCCCACGTTATCCAGCACCAGTTCCCGCTGACGGGCCCCACGACGCCGATCCCAGCCGCCGCAACGCTGGTAGCAATAGGGACGAGCCACACGCAGAAGCAGATGGAGACCCTCTCGAGGAACGTCCCCTCCGCCATGGACGTTTTTTGTTTTACTACCAGAAGTGTGGCAATGGCGATGGCGAGGATGGAAAAGTCGGACGCTTGCACCGACAGTTGACCGATCACGCTGTTCAGGACACATGCTGTTCCGCGTCGTAACCCTCTGTCTCGGATGTATATGATCCCCGAGACGGTGTTGTTGGCCGAGTTAATGAATTCTTTTTCATTCGGAAGCCGTTAGCCCTCTCGTCCTCTCAGAACAATCTTGACGGGAACCACATTACCGGCCACCATGAGGTTGAGAATGAGGATGTGGCGCAAAGACCGGCGCCGGGTGCGGTGGAGAGCGATGAAGACCAATGCGCCAAACGTCGTTAGGAACGAAAGACTACTCCCCATTAACGTCAAAGATGCAACTAGCGCGTTGAAAGTCATTGCTGACGTATGGCGCCACGATGCTGTAGCTCTTTCCTGCACAGCTACCTCACGCAGAGGCCTTTGTTTTACTCTGTGTAACGTCGAATATATGACCAGCGAGAGGCCATCTTCGCCGTACTAGCCCAGTTACACAATGACCGGGAACCGTCGCGGGTTGGCTTCCATCCAACATTTAATTGCGGGGCTATAACTAACCGGTAGTGCCATTCGAACCTTAGCAAGGGCACGTATCCACTACGCAGTAAACCCGGTAAATGAAGATGATTGAAAAAAAAAAAAAAAAAAAAAAAAAAAAAAGGAAAAAAAGGGAAGAGAGAGGGAAACCAGAGGGGAAGGAAGAGAGAAACAGAGCAAAAGGAAAAGGGAAAGGTTGGGGGCCTTCACAGCGCGGCGCGATCGAAGTTCGGGTGAATTCAACGCCAGTTGGGCGATGGGATGGCATTGTCTGGGCACTAAAATTTACGTTATAACCCTAGTCGTGATCTGAACCAAGTGGGGCCGAGGTAGCCGCAGATGAGGCAATCGGCCCTCGGGAAGAGACACTAGAAAGACAAGGGTTCAGGGTTGGGTTGGGCCGGGGTTGTTAGTATTATTGTTGAAGTCTACTTTGCCGGCCAAGCTATGCTTTGTTCCCTGTCTCCTTCGGTTCTGGCCCCCGCGGCGGGAGATTGTTCGTTAGAAGTCTTCTGTCCGCAAACAGCCGGCTTCGGACAGCCCGTAGGCAAGCTGGATAACTGCGCATTTTAGCTACCAGGTCAGCAGCTACTGATTAGGGACTCGCGATTATCTGTACACTGTCGCCTGCCATAAGAAATTTATTACGTCTCCTGTCCTTGGTTGATCTGTAGCATAGTTACTCGGTACCAGCCGGATCGATGGCCAGTTACCGCATCTATTATCCATCGTCTGACGACGATAGACACCACCCAACGGCTGGGAGGCTGAGATTAGCGTATATATAAATATGGTCGGCGATTCACTAGGATCCGACCTGCCTGTCGTCGCCCTCGGTCGACCCGGTCGGCCGTCATTTGTCAACTAAGACCGTGTTCTTGGCGCAAGCCTAGCCGTGCTGCGTCGTCTTGGATTCGGATGCCTCACCCGGATACCTATTGATACGTACCTTATCATAGTAAACAGATTCCTTCCACACGTCCCGCAACCGATCCCAAGATGCACATGCTCAGACGCGTACGGGCCAACGCTGGGGGATTTTCTGCTTGTCCAATCTTCAAACAAAACCCCCCACTCGTACCTCAAGCTCGCAGAGAGCTGATATTAGGTTGATATGACACTGATATCGGCATTATCCGCGCCTTGCCGCGGTCGCGTCGCCGATTCCGTGAGCCATTGGGGCGACGGCTTCGAGAAGAAAACCGAGCAAGCTCGACATCTGGGCAGAAATATAGCGCGACCAACGATTTAGTAGGAATGTATGGAGCAGGCTTGGAGACGTATGTCAGTGGAGAGATATCGTCTCCACTAATGGACACCGTTTCCCATTCGCGACTTATCCCCTTCCTCCACTCTGCTGCCAATTAGTAACTTCCCTGGATTGCAGCAATGTTCGTTTGTTATCCTTCACCATCGTGGTTTACAAGCTCTTCGCCTTCCTTCGGGTCGTGGCGCTTGCGAGCTACGCGTCTGCTGTGCCTCTAGGCCCTCGTTAACTGTCCCCGCGAGCGAACCACCTCCACCCCAGAGAGGTAGAGAGCCCGTTCTAGTGGAAGGGGAGCTGGGGTCGGGAGACTAATAGTGCAGTCAACCTGCCTCAACTATACTGTTTCTACTTGACATATCCCCGAACGCCAACCATCCTAGTTGGGAATAGCATTAGCCGCTGTTTAGAGGGCAACGAGATCTTTAAAGGAACGCCATCATTGTCTACTGTACTTCATTGACTACCTAGTACATTGCTACTAAACAGAGCATGAGGTCCATCCATCCCATGGCCGTCCACCACACACCACACTTATTACGGCGTGCCGAATCTTGCTTAGACTGTCTTGATACTAACGGGTTTCAGCCTTGGGGCGCTAGGTCCGGGCAATCAAACCCGCGCACATCCTCTCGACGAGCTCGAAGGTGTTGTCGAGGGCATTCGTATCGGCCAGGTTCTTCCGGAACGGTCTGATGCCGTCCGTGTAGTGCTTCCTGTTGGTCCTGATCTTGGAGAAGGCGTCCCGGATCTCCTTGACGGATACGTAGTCCGTCTTGGAGAGCGCGGCGTAGGGGATCTGCGGCAGACCGATGCCGACGCCCATCCTCTCGAGCCGACGTGCGAAGTACGTCTGGTCGGCGGCGTAGTCCGTCGGCAGGATGATTTGGGGGACGCCCGCGGCGATGGCGTCCGTCATGGAGCCGACGCCGCCGTGGGTCAGTACCAGGGACATCTCCGGGAACAGCGTGGCCCACGACGTCTCGCCCACGAACAGGTGGAAGACGCGTCCGTTGTGGGTGAGGCGCCGGAAGCTGGACTCGGACCGTTTGACGTTGTGCAGGATGATGAAGCTCCAGTCGGTGAGGGCGGCCAGCTCCTGCTTGGCGACCTCAAAGAATGCCGGGAAGGCGTGGTCCTTGTCGAAGGGGCGTTCCTTCATGCCCATTCCCATGTAGAAGATGGGTCGCTTGCCCTGCTTGTCGATCCACGAGTACACCTCTCCCTGGCGGCCCGGTCTGGCCGTGCTGGAGCGACCGGACAGCCGCGGAAGCTTGCCGACCATGGCCGCCCCGACGGCGTTGGGGGACGAGCTGTCCCAGATCTCGGGCTGCTGTGCGTAGATCCGGATATGGTTGGGCTTGATGTCCTTCTTCGTGAGGGCGGTGGAGCGGATGCCGGGCAGGTAAAAGACCTGGAGCTCGACGAGGATCCGGTCTCGGGCGGGCGCCGTCAGCTGCTGGATCTGGCGGCGCTGGTCCGGTGTTGTAGCGGAGGGGGGGATGAAGTGGCTCGCGACGATGAGGTCGGGCGACCAACCGTGGAGGATGGACGCCATTTTCTGCATAAACATGGCGACCGCCTGGTCGCGTCGGGGCGGGTTCGTCTTCGAGGCCCACTCTCGGTTGTCATTGGCGAACTTGGCCTTGAGACCTTCGGGGAAGAAGTCCCGGTAGCTGTCGCCGAGGACAATAGCGTGCTTGACGTCGAAGATGGCCGGTCTATCGAGCATGCCTTGGAGCACCGACGAGAGCAAGGGGACGTCGCCGTTGCTCCCGCCATAGATGATGAAGAAGACCTCGATCTTGCCCTTGTTCTTGCTGCGAGCCTGGAGGCCCCTCTGCAGCTGAGTCTCAACGGCCTTCAGGGCCTGGGACGGGCCGGGGATCTTGCTGCCCGGGGCGCCGGCCAGGATCTCGATGACCTCTCTAACCTGAGAGTCCGCGGCGGTAGATGGGCGCTGAATACCCCGGGCGGCCAACGCCTCAGCCGCGACACTGCTGTTCCAAGCATCCGTTCCCAAGCCCTCTGGTGCACCAGGTACACCTCCTGGGACGGGACTGGCGGCGGCGACGGCGGCAAGAGAGCTGCCAGCGAAGAGGGCGAATATCAATAAGACACAAAGCGTGCGCAGCGGTTTGTACAGCCTCGCGGCGTCCCTCTCGAGAGACATGATGTTAGGACGTAGGTGTTTTCGCCTTGGTAATTGAAGACGATGGCGAGTAGAGTAGCTGCGAGATAGAGAGAGAGGGAGAGAGAGAGAGAGAGAGAGAGAGAGAGAGGTGAAGCTCTCAGATGACGGCTGATCACAAAGTTATCCTGAAATCATGCGTCCAATCAATGATATTCCTAAATATTTCATTTCGGCGTCTCCTCAGCTAGGAGGAGCCCAGCTGTGGAACGAGGAGGAGGTACTAACGCTGGGCCAGACGGTCAACCCGCCGTCCAGAACATCTTGACACCGCAGGACTTTTCGTATGGTGCTGTCTGCAGTCGAACGAACATGTGCGTCCAAGTTGGATGCTGTTGACACGGACCCCCCGCGTCTTGGCTCTCGTTGGGGGGTGAGGGGGTCGTGGCCGCCTTCAGCCGAGCTGGCGGCTGGCCCGTTGCGAGGAAGAGCCCTCTTCGATTGCTTGCCGGGGCTGCACTTGGGACGAGGAAAGCATCGCAACATGCCCATCGAAGCATCCTCGTCGAAGAGAATGAGGGACACCAGCGTGTGCGGTGGCTCTTGGTCGGATATTGCCGTCCGGGCAGCCGTACGGACGAAGTGGGCTCTCAGTTTTCGGAGACGCCGCCGTCAGCCTTTTGCTGAGATCCTCGACCGGACCCAGTCTCCAGGCCTGGTTATTGCTGTTACCAAAGTGCCGGAATCACCAGAAAACCAATTCGCTCGACAGCGGGGAAGACTAGTAAACTCCTCGTCCTCCGCGGAACACGGTGCGTCGCAAGCGTTGTCCTCTCACTACTTAACCCCTCCGGTCTGCGCAACGTCCTTGATCCCACTTGAAGTGGTCCCCGATACGTTGTGCTGCAGATCCCTACATTGAAGGCGTCCCTTCCCCGCGAAATCCAACTTCACGCTCCTTTAGTCGTTTTCAGGCTTCGCCTTCCCCATCAATCTTTTTTCTATCGTTTCCCTCGCTCGTTCCGTCATGCACTGGTCTCTTGCCACTCTAGGCTGCCTTCTGGCGGCCTCGGCCTCGGCCGTACCGCTCGCAACGCAGCATGTTCCGGGCCTCGCCGCTCCCGTCCTGCCGTCGTCAGCAGGAGACCTCGGGGCCGAAGACGACGCCGGAGCGCACGTGCATCTCACCACGGCCGGCTCGCTTGTCGGCAGAGACATCAAGAAGGGCTGGTTCAGTGCCCAGGAGGCAGCGATGCTCCAGAAGGAGTCGGAATCCGACGTCAACTTCTTCCACCTCATGGACAGCCTCGACACCCTCAGCCAGCTTTTAGATCGAAACAGAATTCCCTGGGCTGTCGCCGGCGGCCTTGCCTTGAAGATCCACGGCCAGCCCAGCCGTTATACCGGCGACATTGACATTGTCGTCCAGACGACGATGTCCAAGCTCAAGACAGCGCTGAGCAAGGACAAGAAGTTTATTCTCCCCGGCCCCGGATGGCCAAGCGATTCGCACCTGCGGGTCTACCACAACCAAGGGAGCTCGTCGAAGCCGAAGTATATCGAGGTTGATATGATCATTGCAGGTTAGCTTTACCTTACTCCTTGCCCTGCCTTGCCTTACCCCCACCCCCCGGGTGGGGAGCTCGTTCGTTCGTGGAGCGATATTGACGTACATCATAGGCACGCTCACGACACCCGAAAATCTCAGAGCCAACTCAAAGGATATCCAAAAGGAGACGAGGGCCAAGAAGGCGCTCACCATCCACGTGATGAGACTTGGAAAGATCTTCAAGTCCAAGGTCTACGCTTTGGCCGCAGACCATCGCAACAAGAACGACAAGGACATGAAGGATATCAGCTGGATCATTGAGAAGACCCCTGGGGCCCTCGTTAACGTCCAGCAGGACCTGACATACGATCTGCGGCAGCTGGTGATTATGCATCTCGTCCGCCTGAGGTCGCCCCTGGTCGCTAAGGCCAGAGAGCTCCTCGGAGTCGATAACGGCGCGCGTCTCCACGCGGTGCCAGCCCCGCAGATCGTCGGTGTTCCGCCGAACCAGGAGCCGGGCTTCGTTAGCTGGCTATTTGACGGCACCCCTGGCCACACCGTGTGGGGCTAGATGTGGTAAGGTAGGGCTGACGGTCATCGGACGGATGGCGGGCGGTTCGGATGGCGAGCGAAAGTGAGCCAATCGGGGAGTGTACCGCGGATGGCTTGTATCTGGTTTCCTGTTGTTTTAGCTGGAGCTGGCGTACAAGTATGGACGAGGTCGCAGTCCACGGTTTGAATGTGCGCGGGACGGCCCGAGCGGTCTCGGTGGGGGCCGCAATGTAACGCACCTTTTGCAGTATACTAGGTACACAGCTTGCCCTGCGCCGACAAGGCGTCAATGAATTAGTTAATTTGTTTTTAATTTCCTTTTTTTTTTTTTTTTTTTTTTTTTTTTTTTTTTTTTTTTTTTTTTATAATACATATATATTCAAGGCTCCTATTACCTCTGGACTTCCGAATGGGCCACGACCGTGAGAATATACGATCCACCTTCCTTTGTTGTGTTTTCATGCTATCTGCCCCATGGATTCTCGTCCAACTAACACAGGCAGCGGCTGCATTGCACTTGTTGGTCCTCCTCACTGATCTTGAGGCTTTGTAGTACCTAGATGCGTATATCGCCCAGCAGTATGTTTACAGTCTACTAACAGACAGACTTATCACACAAAGGGGCCTGCGCAAGTCATCCCAAGGCGGAGCCGAGTGGGATGTGATGACCTTTGTTATTTGCAGCCTCCGGCCCCCTCGGACGTGGTCATGGAGGAGGCCGGGACAACGCGGTCAGAATCACCCGCACCCAGCGGCCAAGAGACGGACAAAGCCGTCGTCGGGAGGTCCGATGCTCCATCAAAACATGCTCTAGCGTCTACTTTTAGATGTACGACCCGTCGACTACCTTGCCTAGCTATAAACTGGCGACCTTTCTGCGTATACCACAGGATAGGCCTACGTGGACTACACGCGCCTCTACAGTGCTGGACAAAGGCCATGCTGCTGTTTGAGCAAAGAGGAGGCCTCGTAGATTGGACGACAGACACGCCGCACTCTCTATCACTTCTCTTGCAGCCCTCGGGTTGTCCGACGGCGAGACCAACATAGTTCCTAGCGGCCAGAGGGCCCCACTTACGGCCCACTGGACGGGATGTCGTTGAATCTGCCGACACTGGCCTTCCCGGCCAAATGCAGATTGGTGCTATACCACGTCTTCGTTAACGAGTCACGGCCAGGCACGCCCTGCCCTGCCCAGCCTCCGCAGACCCAGAAGACTAATTCAGCTATGGTGGAGGGCGGTGGGGATAATATACGTATCGGCAGTGACGACTACTATTTCGAGAACCTGCGAGACCGGCTAGAAGACAGTCAACCGCATCCCGCGCACGAAAGAAAGGCTCTCTAAACATATTACCGCCTGGCATTGGGGTTCTCCGTTGTCCCGTCGAGTCACTTCTTCCGGCTCGTCAGATGGGCCTGACCAAACGTCCGGTGAGGCCGTCAGTCGGTTGCTTGCTACGAGGCAGCCTTGTCGAGCGACGGCTCACGCGAAGGAGGGAAGCCCAGTCGTCATGACCCATGCGTTCGCTGATGCCGTTCTTCGTCAATTCCGATGTCACCGGGCCGGCTTGGTCGGACGGGCCAATATGCCTTCCCCCCGCCGCGGATATCCCACGAAGCAGGCTTATCAAAGGGAGAGGAGGTGGAGGTAGTCTAGGTCACTGTGGCATGTTCCATGGTCCAGAGGCTGATGGGAAGCAGTATATATCTACTGTCAAAAGCCGGATCTTTTCCTGGCCAAACGGCAACCAGCTACCACAACAGCCATCTTTCACTCTCTTGTCCTTCCTTTGCCTGACCTTCAACGCCTGCCACTCGCTACCCACACTCGCCCACGTTCCTTTTAGTTTTCTTTGCCAACATGGTCGGACCGCGCCCACTTCTCGTGCTTCTATCTGGCGCCTCTCTATGGGTGTTGTCCAGCCATGGGGCGCCTGCGAACGGGATGCACGTCACCCGAGGCGGGGACATGCCCCCAGCGGAGGTCCGAGTTGCTGGTGGACCTCTTTCCGGGCATCACGCCGCACTTGGGTCTGAGGGTCAAGACGCCAGTGTCCGATATCAGTTAGACAGTGTCTCTCCGGGCTCGGAAGCCGCGGCCTAAGACGGGCTTTGGGAAGGCGACGCACTCTCGAGGAGAGCCACGGGCAGGAAGTCCGGATCCTTCTTCAGCCGTTTCAAGGTATGTTAGGCCCTACTTATGGACTGACTCCAGCTGACCGCCGCCAAGCGACCCTTTAGTAGGCGGCCCTCTACCAGGCGGCCCTCCACCAGGCGACCATTTGCTGGACGGCCCTTCGCCGGACGGCCTTTTACAAGGGGCCCGTCGTCAACCCAAACGGCCGCCGGGGACTCTCGTTCCGGGGGTCTTCCTGCGAAGCAGCCGATGGCTGACGAGACCGCCCTTGATGAGACCGCGGCCGACGAGACCGCCGTCGACGGGGCTGCCGCCGACGGGAATGCCGTTGACGGGACCGCCGCCGATGGGACTGCCGCCGACGGCTTCACGGGCGAAGAGAGCTCAGGCGCTGATGGGTCTGCCAGCGAGACGACTGCCGACGGGTCTTCCGTAGATGAGGCTCAAGTCCAGAAGCGATCCGCCACCAAAGGCTCCACGAAGAAGGTGTCCACCGGCGCGACCACCGGCGATGAGACCTCTACCGGCGCGACCACTGCTGACGAGACCTCTACCGGCGCGACCACCGCCGACGAGACTACCACCGATGAGACTTCTACTGGCGCGACCACTGCTGATGAGACCTCTACCGGCGCGACCACCGCTGACGAGACCTCGACCGGCGCGACCACTGCTGATGAGACCTCTACCGGCGCGACCACCGCTGACGAGACCACCGCTGACGAGACCTCTACCGGCGCGACCACCGCTGACGAGACCTCGACCGGCGCGACCACTGCTGATGAGACCTCTACCGGCGCGACCACCGGCGATGAGACCTCTACCGGCGCGACCTCTACCGGCGCGACCACCGGCGATGAGACCTCTACCGGCGCGACCTCGACCGGCGCGACCACTGCTGATGAGACCTCTACCGGCGCGACCACCGCTGACGAGACCACCGCTGACGAGACTTCTACCAGCGGGGCATCTTCCAGAAAGACCTCTGCGAGCAAAACCGCTTCTAAGAAGACCACCTCAAAGAAGACTGCTGTCAAGGAGGCCGCTGCTGACGATACTGCCGCGGGGTCCGTATAGAGCCAACTCAGCAAAGCACCGAACCGGAGCGCAGCTCTCGTTACTTGAGCAGCTTGGCTCCCACATATCGGGTCATCGCGATCGGCTTGTAGATAGATACCGGTTTAGTAGCTTCCGCGAGGGGCCATTGTTAGACGCGTTCACAAAAGGCAACGCCGTGGAACGTGCGGCATCTCATATTTATGTTTTATATTTGAAGATTAAGTTATAGTTCTTACTCAGAGAATAAACCACTGTTGATACATCAGATGCAGTCGTCTTGGCTATGTAAGCTTCTGCTCTCGTGATCCCTTACAAAGCAATTGGATAGTTTCCGAGCAAGGCAATGCCCTCCGGGATCCGGTTAACATGGCTAATTGTAGCAGCCGTGTTTGCTCCCCGCCCGGCCCCTCCTGCGCCTGGTCATTATGGTCCACTCGACAGCCAGCACCGGCTGCGCGTGCCCCATGACCCGCAGAGCAGGCAATCTTTAGACATACAGAAGCCTTGAGCTTCCCCGTCATCAGGATCAGCCGTCGATACTGTATGCTTCGTCAGGGGACCGGTAGGCGACGGGTGAGAACCTGTTGTATGTGTCACGACGGGGTCATTGATGCGAAGTCGTTCGTATACGTGCTGTTTTCAAGGAGATTCTACACCACTTAAACCGAGGTTGGTCCCATAGTAGATAGGCAACGAAGGACCTCTGTGCCCACGCTACGCTTACCTTACCTACCTTAGGACAGTAACCCTCTTCCTTCAACTCCCTAGATGGTCTGATATCTATAGGCTCAAGCCTGTCATCGCCTACAGACTTTGCTTAGGCGGTTTTCAAGATGATTACACTTAGTTTACAGACGACAACAGACCATCCAGTAACCTCGCGAACCGAGCGTTAAAGGACATGTGCTCGGCTGGTTCGTCCCTCCCTCTCTCTCCGACCACGCCACGTCGTTGCGCAAACCCGCAGCCCCGCCCCCTTTCATCGAGCCCCGTACTAGAAGGCACTCCTATTCACTCCCCAGGCCGGTAGAGCACGCCGGCGCGGTTCCGGCTCGGGGCTATAGATAGGAGTGCCCCGTCTCTCCCTATCGATAGGGATTCGGTGGGGAACGGTGGATCGACGGCTTTCACCTCCATATGGCTGGCTAGGGACCCGCGGGCGGATGAGACGGTCAACAACAGTTGACCACGCGAGTAAGTGTTCACGTGCGCAAAGTCGAGAGGCTCTGGGTCATGATTCTGCTCATACGATGGGAAGAACGGATGATCCCCACGACGCTGGTACGTTGTGAATAGGCAGGGTCAACGCAACCCTCCAAGACCCCTCAGGCTCTCACTGGTTAGTTGCATTGTGGTTGTTTGACCTTGCATCTAACAGGAGTTAGGTGGTCTTGGTTGTGCTTAACCCCACTAACTGTCCGTTCTGCCCGTCGGCGTTACAGCCGCGACCGATTCGCCGGGCCTGACCCGGCGAAGCACAGCGGACCCTGATCCGTTCGGAGATGGCCGTTGTTTCAAGGATCCCACCAGCTCCCTTACTGCCTGCTTTATTTTGGGAGGGGAACAGGAAAAAAAAAAGAAAAGGACAAAAGGGGTAGAGCGAAAAAGAAAAGAGGAAGAGTTAGCTGGGTGCGTATAAAAAGCTGTCGCAACTTCGTCTGTGCCTGCGGCTGCCTATTTAGGGTCTATGACCTGGCGAAGGTGCTCCTACCCGGCCTCGAATGCAGACCGTCTGCCGCATACGAGACCTCGGGAACATTATTGAGCCTTGGTCGAGGCCAGCACCTAATAGGGAGCGGGAAGAATTGTTGCTGGACCTGAAGACGCCCGCAGATAGTCGTCCTGCGACGTTGTTTGCGTCGCAACCACGACAAGCGGTACATACCTACTCTGATCTCTGCGATTCTTCATCCCTGCGCGGCACGAGCGGAGGTCAGGTCCAAATCGTGACAGGCCAACCCTGGCCCTACAGGCCTTTCCTTCCGTGGTGGACACTGCTTGCATATCTGCACTATCGCTCCGATCCCGGGCGCCTGGGCGACTGGGCACCTGGACGGACTTGGTGGAGAGACACCCAACCTCTGTCGTCAGTTTACCAGCCATGTGTTTCGCTGCCCATCGCGCCGTGATCATAAGGTAGGGACGGGCTGGGCATAACGTCGTTTAGTTGAGTTTGGCGCTGGTTTGATTGCCGCTGTCCGCGAGCAGAGACCGGTCATTAGGGTCAGTCAATGCGAGGCTTTGTTCCTCGCAACTTCTCCTTACTTAACCATGCCCCCATCTCTCTGCCGACAGTAAACCTGTTAACCGCTGCCACTCAAACGCGACGTGACTGAGCAACGTCTGCCCACCCGACGAGGTCCAGCGCGCCATCCCTACCCACTCATCCCTAGGCCAGGTTCACAAGTAGACAGACAGCACGCTGCAGGTAGAGACCACTTTTCCAACGTCATCTCGTCGTCGTCTCTCCCGTTTCGGACGGTTCATGCCGAGTCTGTCTCTTGCCGCTGAGTCTTCTGCCCCCAGAAGCTTGTCCGCCAGCGCCGTACTCGGCAATCTCACCCTAACGGGCCGTAAGGTACACCGTACATACGCGTCCCGACGCCACCATCTCCGCATGTCACGCCGCCAGATACCTCCGACGCTGCGAACCACCCGCTCTCCCTGCACGCCTGACTCTCTGCTGGCACCGACGGGCCGCCGTTTTAGGTCGCAGATCGCCTGCATGGACTCCTCCAGCAACAACATCCCACTGGACGCACAGCCGTCATCACCGCCGGGCGCGGCTAGCAACAGCAGACCCCTAGCATCCGCTCCGGATTCGGTTGCTTTAGCACCGTCTGATGTGTTGGTCGCCAGTCCGATCACGCAACAGGACCAGCCGGCATCCCACCTTATCCTAGCCTCGGCTCCGGCCGACCGGGACGACGCCGCGGCAGCCGGCCTCTACCAGTGCCCGCACTGCCAACGACAGTACTCTCGCCCTGCGTATCTCGCGCGACACATCCGCACCTACACTTTCGGCAAGCGATGTGCATGCCCTGTATGTTCCAAGGCGTTTGCCAGAACCGATCTGCTAAAGCGCCACGTTGCTAGGCACGCACGCGGCGGCCAAGACCATGGCAGCAAGCGAAACCACCGCCCGGGACCTTCACCCAGCACTCGTCGTGTGTCTTACGCTTGCCGGCAATGCGCTGCTGCCCGTGTTAAGTGCGACGAGGTCAAACCGTGCTCGCGCTGTTGCAGCCGCAACATCGACTGCGAACCCTCCTCAGGCCGCCTATCTTCCACGGCAGCTATGCACCTGACCCCGCCCCGGGACGTCTGTAACACCGGCGGCAGCTGGACGCAACGATCCCCAGACTGTCTGGCGACACCTGCCCCTCTCGATTCCCACAACAACCACTCCTCTTGGGTTGCGCATCAGGAGCTTTCCCCACCGCAGCAGACCGCGTGTTTGACAACGGACGCAAGTAGCCTGGCGACTCTAGGACAGCACGCCGAGGCCGGAGACGGGCGCCCGGCGACGTTGACGACATGGCGCGCCGGACCGGCACCGGACGCTGCGCACGTCATCCACGAGATAAGCACATACGGGTGGTTTGCCACCACCGGCCCCGTCTCTAATACCATGGGAAGAGGCGTGTATGAGCCGGAAATGGGCTCCGTGACCGTACCAGAGCCAGAGACTCAACCTGTATCAGACCTTTACGCTAGCTCGAGCTTGGAGCTGTACGTAGCGAGCTTGGAGCTATTCGAGGCTTTCAAGCAGCCAAGCCTGAGCGGTACGAACTCGGCCGACAGCCAAAGTTGGGCTTGGCCTGCGGATGACGCCGTCGACACAATGTAGCACGCGATGGGCAGTTGTTGGCGCCCATAAGAAGCCCCCCGCCCCAGACCCTATGGGAACAAGACCAGTCCACTCCGACCGTGGCGCTTGTTGAAAGAGGCAAACTTCACCGGCGCCAATGGGCGTATACTGATACATGACTTGCGTTATTGGTCGTTCCGAACACTGTCCAGAGCGTCGACTCCTCAAGCGCACCGTACCGAACAGGCAGCTCTCTTCCAGGGACGGTCCGCCCCGAGATGCGAGTACCAAGAGTTAGGCTGTAGAAAGCCAGATGATGAGTGACGTAAGGTGGATTCGGAATCGCAAACCTGACTTCCCGTCAGCAACGAGCCGGTAGCAGCAGCCTGCCGCGGGACGTTGTCTATGCGCCATACGACACTGCCTACAGAGACAGGCGAACAGCTTGTCCCCATTCCGAGAAGGGGTTCAACGGACCGTCGGAGCTTAGCTCCATAGGGGGTCTCCGAGATCCTCCCCCCCGTACTTCTTTTTTCCGTCTACTGACACGAGAATTCCGAACCCGAATCTGGAAACTTGCCGAAGCTGCCGGACCGGGCAAAGAATACACCTTGTGCACGCCAATCCCCACACATCATTTCAAACCCCCGCCCCCCCCTGCGGATTTTACCGTTAGGTACTATAGCTTGGTGCTGTCCTGCAGCTTCGCTCCGGCGGGGCGACGGAATCGCGGTAAGAGGGTCACGGCGTCAGCCGGACCGATTCAGGCGATGGCGCAAATTGCGTGCAGAATGTCTCCCTCAACGGCCGAGAATGATATAGGGCGATACTTCGACGTTTGGTTGGCGCAGTCGGCCCCCCCATGTCGTTGGTTTAGAGTTTCAGCTTAGCGGCTCTACGTGCCCCACCCTAGGTGCCACTGGGGCAGCGCCCGCAGCCCTGATGAAGCACGACAAGCATCCCTGGACGAACAGGCATGGATACGCGAACGGATTCGAAGACCCGCGGAAAGGTTTCAGGGCCTAGGTACGATTGGCTGGTGCGCGCCCTTGATTATTGTTAGATCGTTGATGCGTTTTCCCGACGGAGTCTATAAGTTTTGCTGCCCCTCCTAGCTCTATGCTGCAGGATAATCTGGAAAGGCTGTAGGCGTGCGGTTATCTCCTGGTTATGAATGTAAATGTGAATGTAGATGTTTATGAAAATGCCAAAGCCTTGTTTTGTACCGTTCGTCTGTCTTCTGCTGCGCTGCGTTGCTGATCAGGCTGTGGTGCGGACTCAATTGCGTCAGCACTAGCTTTGAGGGAAGACAGCTCTGGCCACCTCATCCTGCACACCCCGTTCCGCGTAGCACGGACAGTACTATGTACTCCGTACTCTAGACCTCTATCCCCCGAATTACGTGCTAAAAATGGCTCAGAATTCTAGGTTAGTAAGGTTTGTAGGTACAGGTAGTACAAGGTGTCCAATCAACTGACACGCCCCACTAGAGGTGGGGCGACGTCCAGCGGGAGCGACTGGACGTCTCTACTCTAGCTACCTGGCGAGATTGCCCGGCACCGATGGAAGCCTGCCAAGATTCTACCTTACACAGTAGCCATCCATCCCCCCCTTGCGGATGTAGGGACTGCTCGCTGAAGGTATCCGTACGTATAAAAAGAAAAAAAAAATTAGAAAAAAAAATAAAAAAAAGAGGGAAGAGGGAAGATGGGAGTGGGATCAGGACTCCGAGCCACGAAATCGCACCTATAAAGCTAGCGCCCCTCTCTTAGTGGGAGACTTGACAGCCTCTCGCGAAACACGAGAGCTAGGCGGCTCAGCACACGACGACCGATAGGCCAGTACGAGTGCTGAGCAGAACGTAGGCGGTCCGCGATTCCATGACTCTCAGCATAGTTGATTGCTAATCCCTAAAGGACGGTCATACCGGGCGCAATGCAATCCAATGTAAGTCTGTCGAGCAACACACTTACTATGTAGGCCGGGCCTGCTTAGCAGATCTCTAATCGTTTTCAACGTCTTGGCGAACGGCCGGGGCCACTGTGGCATATGATGTATGAGACGATGTGAGCGGAAGCATCAGTACGCCGGCCTGCACAGCGGTGTTCTTCGACGCTGTGGTATCGGCTTTCGGCGAAGCCGGGAAAGATGCCCCCCCCGTACTTCCCAGATTTCCGGCAAATGCTTGTTGATCGCTGTCAGGACCTCTTGAATGAAGCTGGGAAATTCGATTGCTGACTGCGAAGACACGCCGGGTCACTGGCAGCCGCCCTGTGCCCCCCCTTGCTGCTCACTACGCTGAGTCGTCTGTTGATTGTTTTAACGCCGCGTTAGGTAGTCGAGCCATACGATAGGCTTGTTGTCCACGCGTAGTGTGAATAAATAGGACGTGCGCTCATCGACAGCGGTCTTGCACCGCTCCGCTCCTTGGGAGCGAGACGGCTGTCCGAGTTTTGTTCACAACACGTTCAGAACACGCTTCGGAGCACCATCCTAACTAATATTGGATCCCTTGGTGTCCTGTCTTGACATCGCCTCCTCATTCTCAAAATCTTATTTTCTTTTCCCCCTCTTGACCGGCACGGCTACGCATTCGCTTTATATCTTACCGACTTGAACCGCTGCCGCTGCTGCTATTAACGGCAGCTAGTGTACACTGCAGCCTTAAGCCGGTTTTGCGGCTGGCACCCAATGGCTAGTGCCCGCGGCTAGCTTACCTTATCAGTCACGATTCTGTGAGATATACCCCCGCAGACTGAAGGTCGACAGCCTTCAGAGGCAATATATTCCCCACCAGCAGCTCCGGATGAACGCAAGCCGAGCCGCCTAGTCACCATCCAAGAACACCAACATGACACTTTGCAGCCAATTCGATGTGGAATCCCGGGACAAGGGCGACCGCGCTTCGCTAGAGCGAGAGCGAGACGCCTGGTTCGATACTTTAGAGAGCTACAGACTGCGATTTCAGTCGGAGAGAGAACGCATCAGAGTGGCTTGCAATCGCGCAGAGCAGAGCGTCTGGGTCAATCTCGCCAATCAGGCTTGGTGTATCAGCCAAGAAGCCTTGCCTGTCGACGTTATCGATATCCTCTGCTCTTATCAGGCCGAGATTCGTCAAAGACGCCTTAAAGATCTACAACTGGATCGTGACCAGTCACTGGATGCTGTGGACAAGCAGGAGAGAGAGGTCCTTCTTTATCACCACCAACGATTTCCGTTATCAACCACGACTGGGCCGTTAATGGATGCGGAAATAACCGGAGACACTCCAATCAACATACAGCGAGGCCCGCTAATAGGCCGAACGTGCGATTTCCGAGCGCGGACATTCGCTGGAGACGACGCGCCTCACGAGGCACTGGCATCAAAGAGGATAGTGTACCCGTGGAGTCGAGCTCTGGCCCTAAGAGAATCAGCCTCGGTTCCTATGGCGTTGACGACCGCACACCAAAGCCCCCTTCCTAAGAAGCTCCCAAGCCTCCCTCAAACCCCAAGCCAAGGCGCTGTGTCGGACTCTGGTCAGAGTCGCCAGTATACGAACATCATGACTAGAATGATGCCCTCTCCGCAGATGCAGCAGCCTCGGCTTTTTGCCGGCGGGAGACATCATGTTGACTCCTTGGAGGGAGAGTCAACCTTTCAACCCCGTGTGAGGAAACGAAAACGAGTCCAGAGAAGCTAAGCCGGTCAAGCGGCAGGGGGCTAGAGGATCCAGCCGCTAGCCCAGCTCTCATCTGAGTGGGGAGAGTCTTCAGGATGTTTAGCGCGGGGTCTGTTACAGCTGCTTTTACGTTCGCGGGGTTCGATCCAGTTTCTTTTGCTTGGTTTTTTTTTTTTTTTTTTTTTTTTTTTTTTTTTTTTTTTTTTTTGTATATTAACGTTCGATTTAGAATGTATCCTAACCTATAGACGCAACCATCCATCAACGGATTCCTGCGCGTGTGCAACGCTTCCTACTAATTAGTGGCTGACGCCTAGTGCAACCGACCTCTCCACGTTTTGCTTGCTTTTTCTTTAAATAGATTTAGCTTGTTCGGTCTCAACCTACTCAGTTTGGTGTGAGCAAGTAAGAATGGCTGTCGTGAACACCGAGTTATATCAGCAACCCTGAATGTCCTTTTCAAAATCAGAGCTCAGGCAGGAGCTGCCCAAGGGAGCACTGCTCCTCTTCCTTCCTCCTTCTTGCTTCCAGTTATCCTAGGCTTCCGATTGGCGAGAAAGTTCATTGATGGAGTTGACCAGGTGTCCTTCGATTCCCCCGTCTCCGACCAGGACATTCGCTACCCACTTGCAGCCATGCGCATGGGGATCCATTCGTCGTGGGTTGTGGTCATGAGCCTTCCACAACGTCAAGCCTAATCTCGATGAAGCCCGACAACTGCCTCGCAGGCCCGCTACGTCTCCGGTCGGCCTCGGTCCGTGTTTCCACACCCGCTAATTGCCCACAGCCATGACGGCCGATTGCAGTTGCATCCCGATGTTGAGCCCATACCACAACGGATGGCTGCGGAACACGGATATCCATCGAGATCCCTTGAACCGGCAACGGCAAGTCGCAGCTTGGGTCAGCGCAGCTCAGGTCATGGCTCATAGCGCCGTAAAGGTCGACTTCGCTGTCAGATGAACCTAGCCGTGGCGTGTGGCGATATTTCAGGCTATCGCCAGTGCCGATTTCGCGCGGGATAATGGCAAGCTCGGCCTCAGGTTGCTTCGCAACAGAAGCTGTCCTTTTGAAGCTGAAGCCGTGTTGCATCCTGTGTCGGGAGAACCCGCTGACGGGATTCGACAGAGAGGGCAAAAACTTCACGACGAGGGGCCGGAGCGTCGGAAGGCACGCGCAGATCAGCCCACTACAGACTTCGCCGATGGACCACCCAGCAGTCTGCACGTTTTCCCACGTGAAGTCTGCGGTCTGATGGAGGTGTTGTATCCGGACAGCCGAAATCACGCACGTGCTATCAACCATGTGAGATTGGTGTCAATGTGACATTTACTGTCGATATAGAGCACGTACAAGAGTCCGAGGCAAAAGATTCCGCCTAAAGCATATCTCTGTCTCGTAGGTAGCTTTAGGCCGCTGATAACCGGTAACGGCAACACAAGGACTATCAGATCGGTGGCGATATTTCCTGCAGCGTTGATGTACCAAAGAGGGTAGTTCGGGATACACCTGCCTCGGACGCTCTTATCCCAGAAAGCGTTCATAGGGATGCAGATCAAGACCTCCACCAGAACTTGCGACATGCTCCAACCCCCGACGAGGATCGTCGCGCCGAACAGCAACTTCCTCATTCTTTGCACAGCAAATAGTCGCCAGTACTGGAGCAAGAACGTCATTTTGACGCCAGCAAGGGCAGCATTGTAGAAGATAACCGCGGTGTAGAAAGTCTGTTAACTGTTAGTGGACAAGACACGTCGAATTTCGTCGACGAGGGCTGCGATACCCTTAGATACTCTTTGATCTGGTCTTCGTTGAGGAGATACACGTGCGTACCGAGGCCGTTCCTCACGTCTAAAAGATCCGCGTCAGCTATACGTCCACAGTCCTAGCTGGAAAATCTGTAACTCACTGATTGTGACTGCAAAGTAGCAAGCGAAGAGGAGAAACTAGGAAACGATGTTGGCCCAACGTTGGCTGTGGGTATGAGATTGTGCATTGAGTAGGGTGACTTACGAAGGTCAGGATGGCAGCGCTATCATCAACACCGAATCTTCGTAGCAAGAACACACGAGTGTACGTTCGCATTATCACAGCGAGGAGAGCTAATGCGAACGCGAACGATGTGGCACCAATCATAACAGCTCGTCGGCTGTCGCTTGACTTAGCGCCAGGACGGTCTTCCATTCTATTTGCTGTTCTCTGGTGCCCTGGCAAGCGATGGCGAGCTTCAAAGGACAAGAAGGGGGTGTAGAGAAAACTTCAAACCGAGCCAGGGTTACCGTAGTGGGACTAAGCTATATAAATGTGGTGGAGCAGGATCACGGTTGCTAACTATCGTCCGTCCGAAGGACAGAACGATTGCACTCTTAGCTCTTTAGGGTTAGGAACGGTGAGAGAAGTGGGATACGGGGGGTAGGGGGTTCGAATCAGCCAAAAAAAAAAAAAAAAAAAAAAAAAAAAAAAAAAAAAAAAGTCATGCTTCTCCTGCGGTAGCAAAGTTTACACTTTGAAGATCTGGGAAGCATGGCGCCTCATACCGACAGGAGGGTCACACTATATCAGGGGTGAGTTTCAGACTACAGGCTACAGCTAGGCTAGAAATGAAGAGCACGCCATGCTAGAGAACATCGACTGCAGTCTACAGGGGCCACCTGGTTCGTTTGAAACTTTATTTTAGGTGACAGACCAGAACCATCTGTGCGCGGCAATTGTAGGCTTGGCGAACACTACCGAGGATGCCGGAGGGTAACTTGGACGTCCTTGGCGAGCTACGAAGCATGCTGGCCGCCGCGGATGCGGAAATTTTCTTCATCTCGAATGTACGCAGTATGTGTTAGATTAGATATAAAATCTGTAGTAAAACCAGCCGTCTCGACATATAATAGGAGCCTTTGTCCTCTCTTTTTCTTTCTTTTTTTTCTTTCTTTTTTTTCTTTCTTGGCTATAAGAAAGCGATTAAGCCTGTGTCCAGGGTGGGTTTCGTTTGAATTAGTTAGTGCTTGCGAGAGACGGGCGCCCTAACATACCTGGTGCTACTATTCTCAATCAGGATGTTACGGTCAGCTATCCGACAGTAGGGTCTGCTAACAGAAGCTGGGGATTGAGACGTAATAACAGTACATTTAGGTCGTGGTCTGGGTAGTAGGTCGTAGGCTGATAGTAGATCGATCGTCAGAGGCTAAGGTGATCAGTCTTAGGCTCAACAAGTAATTCGCAGTGAAGGTAAGCTGAGAGTATCCGTGAGGATGAATACTAAGTTGATTGCTGAAGAGCTATGGAAGTCTGACCATGAGCCAGGCTCAGGTCATACTATATACAAGTTCTGCACAGTATCTCTTGTGGTGGCTATGTAGGATATCCGTGCTATCCAACATATCCATGGATAGCTGGGATAGCGGACATATCCAACATATCCATCTTTGCCCTGTATCCGTGCTGTTCCCGAAGTCACGTGACCTGTACCATAGTTCTTCCTTTCCCGATGGTTCCTGGTTACACCTGTGTTACTGCGTACATATGTTCTGCGTTAGCCGCCGAGATGCCAGGCGGGGCTGTTCCAACGTGTCATGCCTGTCGGGTCGTAACAATCAACTCGTCAGGCTACAGCGTTCCGCCGTACATCATCGTTGCAGGCCAATATCACCTCTCCACGTGGTATACAGAAACCAGTCTCCCACGCGACTGGGTCATCGCAACGTCTGAAAACGGATGGACAACAAACGAAAGAGGCCTAGACTGGCCTACAGCACTTTAAGCGGCATACAAAACCGCGTGCAAGTAGTAGTTATCGCCTCCTCATTGTCGATGGGCATGAAAGTCACCACGCCGCCGACTTTGAGATATATTTTTGTTGTTGTTGTTGTTGTTATATTTAACGCCGTGGCGGCAAGGGCGCGGCCGCCCTTGCGGCCGACCTCCCGAGGGGTATATGGCGTGGAGGGTCGCCGGCTCAAGCTATATACTCTACAGTACACGCCTCTTCCTAACGTCCTCCAAATCTTGCCCGTGGGCTACTATGTGTTCTATTCGTCCCTAGTTCCCGCTGGTTCCCTAGTTCCGTTGTGGTCTTCCGATCCTCTACGAGGAGGGGGTTGTTACTAAGGTCTAGGTCAAGACCTAGTCCCTAGTACCGCGGGCAGATCTTCTGGAAGAAGTCTGTCACGGAGAGAAAGGCCTGGAAGCCTTCATGATCAGTAATTAGCCCCTTATAGTACTGCTCAAGAGATCCTATAGGCCCTATAGGCTCCTGTGAACTAGAAGGGTGGAGGGTGGGCCACTGAAGCCGCCTCACTAAGGTCTTTCGGCAGTAGACTAGGTGGTCTACTGCCTTTGCCTCCCCGCAGGAGCAGGTAAGTAGTGCTTCTGTATGGTTGAAGCGTTGGTGATATTGCTCGAAGTCTCCATGCCCTGAACGGGCTGCTAGGAGATGGTGAAGGATCGCCCGTGGCAGGGTCAGTTCAGGAGGGCAGGCGAGGAAAGCCTTAAGCCCTAGTTGGGTGTAAAAGGGCGTTGCCTCTTGCTTCCACCATCTTCTATGCTGGCGGTATATTCGCTCTCTAGCAAGCCGTTTGATCCCTGATAGGGTAGCTAGTTGGCCCCTAGGGGCTGGCAGGGTTGTGCCCTCCTTAGCTAGGATGTCTGCTTCCTCGTTTCCTTTGATACCCTGGTGCCCTGGGGACCAGTGGGTTTGTATGTTGTATATCCTAGCTGCCTCTTGGATCTCAAGGAAGGCAGCTTGTGAGGAGTCTGGGGCCATGCCTCGGATCCCCTGGATAACGCTGGTATTGTCGATACAGATATGTATAGGCTGGCCCTGGGAGGTAAGGAGGGCCCGTCGCAGCCCTGCCCTCGCCCCTTCGGCCTCGCCATCAAATACTTCTGCTATGCCGAGGCGTCCGCAGCCCTGGGCTATGCGTTTATTCTTACGGTAGATGACAAAGCCAAATCCTGTAGCGCCATCAGGGGCTTTAGAGCCATCTGAGTAGATGATAGTATGCTCTTTTGGCACCGTCTTGAGCCAGGCCTGGAAGATCCTGGCTGCTACTTCCTTCGTCTGTGTAACTATAAGGTTATAGGACCCTGGGAGGTATTGCAGCTGTAGAAGTGCTGGCCTTGGGCACTTAGGTAAGAGGCCAGCTGTCCTTTGGAGCCTGGTCTGCTGCCGCCCTGGCTGTAGAAGCCTTGGGACCAAGGGATGTTGTTGGTCAACCTTCTGTAGGCGTGTAGCGAAGCGTAGTCGCGCTGCCTCGAGGGCTACCTCTGCTGTAGGTAGGCCAGCATCTCGGATGAGGGCACTGGTTGGTGTGGTCCTCCAGACAGGTAGGATAGCCCTTGCTGCTGCTGTAATAACTCTTCCGACTCTACAGGCTAGACCCTTCTGCCCTGTGCCGACTGTAGCTATCTGCGAAGCAGTACTGCTTCTAGTACCGTTGTTGCTGCTTAGAGCTGGCTTAGTTAGGCCTGCATACCAGGTTTCCGCTCCATATAAGGCTATCGGGAGGGCGCAAGCAATAGCTGCTTTTCGAACTGCAGCTGCTGGGAGCCCCCCTTTTGTGTTTGTAAGGTGCTGTAGGAAATAGGCTACCTTCTTTGCTGCTGCTACCTTTATTCCTACATGGTGTTGGAAGGTGAGTCTCCTGTCAAACCAGACCCCTAACCATCTTATAGGCTTTGTTGAGGCTTTAATAGTTAGGCCTCTCGCTTGGATATCGGGTAGGTTTGTTGTCTGTTTATGTTTTCTGCTGAAGTTTGTGTTTATCGCGGTATTTCTTCATGGCCGCTTTTGTTTCAGCGTTCTCGACATCATCGATGATCACTAGCTCTATATCGTCCGGATCGACAGACTTCTTTTCGCATAGCGCCGCGAGAACCTGCGACAGTCTCAACTTCTTCCGATGGTTGCTCTCTAATCCATTGTACGCAAGATAGACGGTCATCGTCTTCTTATTAGTGCTGATGCCGACCTTATCCAGTGGAGAGCTGCCACTAGTATAATGACTAGATTTGACGTAGTATACGCCATTAGTGTGCTCGACAGTGTAGCCGTGATCCTCTCAGAGACCGGCAAACACTCCTAGGAGCGAGATGGCAAGTACGAAATAATGACGGAGACCGATCATAACGAGAGCTTGGCGGTTGGAGTTTGGGGCTGGACTGTAGCATAACCAGACGAGATATAACTCAGCTTTAAATAAACAAGCCGACCGTTGGTAAGCCCGCAAGACACTGGTGCTCTACATAAAGAGACTGGGTTTTGCTCAGGTTCGGTGTACGCGCTCAGTCGTATTCCACGTCAAAGGGCCAATCTCCCAGATGTCCTTGCACCCATGCTCAACGGCGTCTCCGAGGCTATTCTGGGGCACTCCCTACGCGGAGGCAATCCTAGAGAAAACCAATAGTCGGGGAGGTCATGATAGTATGAGAACCACTAACGCTCAGTCGGACTGAGGCAACTACATAGGGACCCATCAAGTCCACTTTTATCTGGTTAGATAGCTGATGCGTCCAGTCCGACGAGCTTGATTTGCTTATGGATATCCAGGTCGTCTTAGCATTCCAACAGGGGCAATTACCCCAAGGACACCTAACATCACATCTAAATTGAACTCCTATCTATACCTTAGGGAAGCGAAAAGGAAGAAGAAGAAGGAAAAGGAAGGATAGGGAAGTCAAGGACGAAAAGTGAGAGAAAACCAAACCGTTTCTAGGGAAGCGAAGTATGAGAAGAAGAAGGGACAAAAGACCATTTGCTATTACACCTCTATTCAGGAGAAAAGGTTACATTGAAGAGTAGCGGACACGTCTCTCCTAATCCCCCTTTTGCTGTTGTCGCCGCCGCCCGAGCCCATGACACCGCACCGCTTGATGGACAAACAACGGCAGCAACTAGGAGCTTTGCACCTGCAATTAAATTAGGCCGAGCCGGTGCTCATCTACCGGCCTTGCGGCTACGCCTTAAAGCCGTTCGTGGAACGCGTAAGCCGGCATCCAGCCGAGAAACACCACATGCCCAAGCCGCAAGGCCGTCGGCCGTCCCGCGCTGCTGAAGTCCATACCACTGGGGGACCCGAGCGACGTCCCCCCCCTCATCCCGATGGCCTCCCACCCCATGAAGCGCTGATGGTCACCCGCGGCCATGCCTGCCACCACTGAGACTACCGGACAGCAAGTGATGACCTTATCTACCGCCACCTCTCCAAGTCACGGAGCCTCTGGATGTGGAGACATCGTCAAGTCCGAGTTATCAACCCGCAATATAGAATAGATATTATCAAGAAGGGTTCAATAATCGATGCCACCCCCATCTCGAATGCTCTCTCCCTTGTCGCCGGTCGTTTCAATATCAGAACCGCCCTACTTCCGTTTAGGCGGGATCGCCGTGACGTCTAGGGCGAAGAACGCATAGTTTTGGGCGTTCCTGATCTTGTCCTTATCTGTAAGCTTCTCGCAGCTGACGTTTCGTGTTTAGCATTTGCAAATCTCTCGTGGTTTCGAATCAGGTATCATCGGATATAGGAGGGAAAGACTTACTCCTCCACTGGATATGCCAGGTCAATACAGCGCTTGCCCTTGCCGACAATAGCGTCGAGATGCTGCGTCTCGTGCAGCAATATCATCCCCGAAGATGGCGTGTATTTTCCCTTCCGCCAGTTCGAAAGCATTTGCGAATTGCTGGCTTTCTTGAAAAAGGAAGGGCAGGCGAGGAGGATGTTGGTTTTGAATACTTGGTCGCCGGCATTGATGGCAGCAGCCGCCACCCCGCCGTTGCACAAGGGAAAGTCCTTAGGGGGGCATGCATAGACCAGTCGTTGTGGGCTCGGACCGCCTTCATCGTATGACTTGACGGTGCTTGACGGCATCTGCAGGAATCTGTTTGGTGCCCCGAAGTGGCTGGTCTTGATCGTAGAAAGCTGGGCTTTATTAGCATTGGTTCCTATCAGTATCACAGTCAGCACTCGACTCCATAAATAGACGCCAGACGCAAGAGGCATAGGAGCCCGACTTCACCGTCAGTAGCAAGACGTGTGAATAATGAAATGAAGTTGTTGACGTACTGCCAAACCATCTCGTATAGGCCTTCGATGTTGTCCCAGCATTGTCCAAGGCCACTATGGCTCCGTTGGCTAAGATCTTCGCGTGCTCAACTGACTTCTCAATATCTTTGAGTTGCGATGATGAGCATGGCCAGTCGCTTCCTTTAGTCATAGAGACCCAGGACGTCAGCGCTCGCTTGTCATAAGAGGCGAGAAGGCCGCGTTCGGAAGGAGTTAACACGCCAAAGACATGGGAGAAGTTCAACGCAACGAACAAGATGGAGATGACTTTCCGCATGTTGAAGATGAAAGTGCTGGGACTTCTCGCTTGGGTGAGTGGGTGTTGGGCGCTGATACTCGGGTGGAGGAATGATAAAGCAAGCAATACAGTTCGTCCTACTGACCTGGAAACGAATATGCCTGACTGTGGGCTTTATAGATTGCATTTAGGTTGCTCAGCGTGATGAGCAATGGCTGTGGGCAAGAGATTCTCGCTTGTATGCGGTGAAGCCGACATATCGTTATGTGCTTCTTTGGGTTATACAGGGTTAGTATCAGTGACCCCAACCACGCGCCTTTGGAGCTTCCACTCCTGTGGATAGTAGGTAAGAACACATTCAGCTTAGTGTGATGGTCTAGCTTGAAAGACTGCAGTATGTGTCCCACTCGCGCAAGTCACATCATTCCTATGACCTAACAGGCGCAATCAACTCAAGGCGGGTCTGCTGGGGGTAATTCATCTTTTTAAAAGGGTTCCGCCACAAAGAAGCAGGGAGTAGTAGCGCATACTTTATGCGGTATCTTCAAAGACCAGACACCAGCTGAATGGGGCAAGCAGGCAATACTAAGCAGTTACCCAACTTCGCATATAGCTATATACGAAGTTGTTATTCTGGTCCCCTACTTACCAGGCGCGCGGACAGCAACATGCCTATATAAAAAGGCAAGACCAAGCCCTTGGGCATTGGGAAACTGGTTATCGACCTTGGGGGAAATCATCATCATCCTCATTCTCGGAGATGGCCCCATTCACGCGCCCGCCTTTGCAGGGCTCAGCCCAACGTACTCACATCTCTCATCACGCATCGACGGGGCCCACAAATCTTTTCATTCCCTGTTTTCGGGAAAGCTATTTGCGTCGCGAGCTTGGCTTCAGCGAGCGCCGGCGCACGTGCACGCTGATTACAGGCCCCACTACGCCCTTTGTCCTCCCCAAGGAGCGGGCTATTATTCCTTACGAGTCGTTGAGGCTACCTATAGTGGCCCGTCAACCATCCCCCAAATCTTGCCCTGCGCACCTAAATCTGAGATCTCCACTGGACGATATGATCTTATGCACCAGCCTAAAAGGAGTATGTTAAGTATTATCAAATACAGGTTCCGCTAGTATTCTGATTGTATTTCACTGCTAACTTAATAATATACACAGAAACAAACCATTAGAAACATCTTATTCTTAAAGATCTAAGATGCAGTGCATTATAGCAGGAGGGAAAGAAAATATAAATAGTACTGTTTTTCTTTGTCACGGTCTATGGACCGATATGAAGCTTCGGCTAGACCCTCAGCTATGGAATACTTTGGAAGGTTACAGAATATCGTGGAAGGTTATGAGAACCTTGTCGGCCCATACTCAATGGAAGCTTCTGGAAGAAGACTCACATGTATTTAAAGATGAGAAGGGCACCACTCTTTCCCAGAATGGTTCTTCTTTCCTCCAGCTTGGAATGCTCGTAGTAGTAGGCTAGACCAATGGCACCGACCTTGTCCTAGACCCTTACATTCTTAGTGGCGACTATAACATCCAAGCCACTATACTGTTTTAAGTCTGTTGAAAATAAGTATTTAGAGGGTAAAATCTACAAGAACCACCCACAATAAAACTGTCAAATTGGGCATGATAACCTTGAGAGGTGTCAGTCGCTATGAAAGGTGTCCGCCACTAAGCGACCTTGAGAGGAGTTGAGAAGAGTTTTCTATGGTTATGCCAAACTCTATTGATAAAGGAAAAAGCCCTCACTCTGGACATAAATAGTAGAAGATCTTCTATTATGGAAGAGTTGGAAGAAAAAAAAAAAAACCAGAATACACATCACTATTCCTTTTACTACTGCCAATCTAACAAAAACTTCTACCTGTAATGTAGCTTAGTAATCGGCAGGCCTAGTGGGTCGCACCCTGCTCGTTTTTGCGAAGTTTTCGGACCCCCTTGCTATGCCCAACTCCAGCACAGAAAAAAAGCCCTGATGACGATGCCTTCAGGCCTGTTAACCCCTGTTCTGCACTATGCATCTCCGGTAGTGGAAGTAGCTCCCCAGTAGCTTCGGCCGGCCCGACCGGCTCGACGGCCAGGGGAGCAAGATGCTAGTACGAGTGTCCGGGACCAATAAAACCTGCACCGTTTGCTCAACAGCAAGCCATGCCGGATAGCTAAATGGCTCTACCTATAGAGGCCTCTCTAAGTGCTGCGGACAAGGAACAAAGGGATAGGGTTTAAGAAGCCAACCGAAGTTGACAGGATACGTAGATGATGAGGTGTATCTTCATTAGATGCTCTGTCTAACTTCTGTCTGTCTGCCCTGGCGTCTATTATATGCACTCCCAGCACCTAGAAACCATCAACCTAGACCAGTGACCATCCCGACAAGGCCAATCGCCTTCAACCGCAGAGCCCAACAGCTGCTTTCGCATCCTCTCTCCCACCGGCCGTTGTAACACCCCTGCACTTTCTCTTTCTATGGCTTCGCTACCATCTCGCAGCAATGACACCCGATTGCCTCGCTCTTCACAGTAGAGGTCGAACATTCGTTATCAACTGCTACCGATCCTCACTTAACGGGGAACCCTAGCGGTTGCGCACACCCTACCTTAACCTTGGATCTAGACCTTTACGGTAACAGGAAACGTTTGTCTAGATGGCCGGATACAGAGAACTGGTTTATGAACGAAGATCTCGTTAGCAACGTCGTTCTCCTAGCAAGGTAGTCTGCCCTTGGCCCGCTCCCGGCCTGCGGAAAGCGATCTGCAAGGCACCAGACCGCATCCTGAGAGACCTTCTGAAACTTTGCCTGCCTGCTATACCATCCGCGGCCTCAGCGACGCCCGTTAAGTCATAGCCGGTAACGTGGACGAGTAAATTAACTACGTGTCATTGGCCATGGATGTTGACCAGCATTCTCCATGCGGCCTGAGCGCCCAGGCCGTCAGGTCCGTATCGCTGTTAGTATCCACACCTACAGAGCAAGTGACTGCTCAAGCCGGAGGGCGGGTTGGACCCGTCTTTTGTGCTACCGCGCGATTGGGGTGGCCCTCTCGGCTCTGCCGCGCGGGATCTTTTCGCAGTCTCGGGAATAGCCACCGAGAGATTTTCAGCCTCTTCGACCGGACATGGCTACTTATTGCGCACGGCTTCCATCCTGCTTTGCACCGACGTATTCCTAAACCGCCCGCTCCCCGGTAAGCGACACAGCGGGTTTCTTAAACTGCTGTCTACCTACTACCAGTCGTCTTTCGAAATGTGGACTCTTGCATCTTGGGGCTGGGCGGTTAGGCTGTCCAGTATACTTGTGCTCTTTGCTCTCCTCCAGAGTATCGCAGCTCAGGATCTCGGCCTGAACCTTGACACACATGCCCGAGACAAAGCACAACAAATCGTTTACTCCTCTAAGCTCACCTTCACCCAAGATACTGTAACGCTCTTTAGCAATGACCAACTCTATGAGCTTGCTCACTTGGCTTATAGCCAAATGCAGACCAAGTTTAATGCTGATCGCGTTGGGCCACAGGAGCAGCCCGCTATGATGGCCGTTATGGCCGTCGAGAAGGACGTCTTCATCTCGTCCAGTTTGAAGGGAAGCGGCCCTTCTCTGTACAGCCTCGCACCCCAGCATTCCAAACCACGAGTCGTCGCTGCCCTTGACCGGTGCCAAGCCAGACTACAGAGCCAAAAGAAGGTCCCAGTAAACAAGAAGCATCGAACCGAGGCCGGCTGTGCGGAGATTTTCGCTGTTCACCAGGTAAGTCCTGCCCCTTCTGCTGCCAGGTCCTTCCCATAGACCAAGGCGCTAATTACCAACTCCTCTATCTAACGCCTCCCAAGTACTATTTAGACAGCGATACCTCCCAGCGAGCCCACAATCACCCGCGCTCCATCCGCGTTGTTGCCTACGGTAAAGGGGGCCAGACAGGCGTTATAGGCCGTGAGTTTGTGCCTATCCTGCTGTATGTATGTTATATGGGTGACGTCGTGCTAACGGGCTCATTAAACAGCTCAAAACCCCTGCGGTGGCGGTGAAGTCATCAACCAGGAGGGTTTCCTAACGTGGGGGTGCAGGCAGTTCATGGCGGACGAAGGGATCACTGTGCCACGGAAGCCCGGCAAGAAAGTCGACATAAGATTGCCACGGCCGTTCCCAACGTTCACGCATAAACAAATCAGCGTCGTTCCCCACGCTCGCTCGCGGCCCACCCTCAATGAGGGTCCGCGCCGAGGTAGGCGAGTATCCCTACGGGTTCATTGATGCTCCGCAGAACATCTACCAAGCCAGTAGACAACATATTCTCGATCATCAGTGGTCAGGAGAAGCGCGGAGCAGCAAGCCAGTCGTAAAAAGACCGATTTGGCGGCGATCTGGGTCGCACTAGGTCATATCATCAGCAGCCGAAATCCACGCCCTGTAACTCAGAGCTTCTCAAAGCTCTTCGATTGAAATCCTTGCCAGCTAGGTTCTTAGACGTAGGAAGGGCGGCAGGTCGAGCCGCGCGATAGAGATATCAGGGATAAGTAGTAGGTAGCACAGCATAGAGGCAAGCGGCGTACAGCCCACCGCATCCACTTAGCTATAAATTCGGGAACTGTTATGCGCTCATCTGTCGCCGGATAGATGGCCAGCTGTCCAGCGGACGTGAACTTTACTGACTGTTACTTCGCCATCGTTTCGGCCCTAGTGTTTTCATTGTCATCAAGTACCTCAGTCCGACTCATTCATCAACGTTTATGGGGTAGAGCTCGCTGCATACTAGCACTCATGTTTCAGAACAGAGGCTCTTCTTCACGTTATCGCTGACTATTTCAAAGTCGGCTTCGTTGAGACAAATGATCCAGATACTATCCAGGTTTGCTTTAATTTACTGTAACGACTGCAGACAGCGTTCTTCAGTCGAGCGTGGGTACTCTCGCGTCGTGCTAGTGCTCAGCAGCAGCGTTGGAAACATTTTGATGATTCCTTACTCATACTAACAACAGAATGAATTATTCCTTGGCTTGAGCCTATATGATGATTCTAAACTTTAGTCACAAATTCAATCCGTTTCGGTATTTTGGACCGCCCTAAGCCCTGCAGCCTAGCTCAGTGAGCCAGTGCACAAGGCAGGTGGCAAGAATCATCGCTAGGCCTGAAGACAGCCTTAGGTCTTAGGTAGCCCTGCTCCGTGTTTTCTATTCCAGTGTTTGTAATGTCGTTGGGACGACGAGACCCGGCCTTACTGCGTTATATATTCACCCTTTTGCATCGGAAGGAAGGTGCAGATCATAGCAGGGCGGGCCGATCCCACCATCCTTCCACAACAGGCTTCACACAACCGTCTCAATCTGAGATACCTAGGACAAGGGTAGGGGGCGCAGCTGTTCCCAGCATTCTACTGCGCCTGTCATCCGTCCCACTCTCCTGGAAATTGCTTGAGCTGCGAGGTGGTGCCTGCAAATACGAAAGTGACCACTCCTACCCCGAACAATCAACAGAACTCCCTCCCGCCCAATCTCATCCGCTGAAGAGCATCCTCGACGATAGGCCCTCTCAGACGCCGGATTGTTTCATAAGTGAACCCGTTCTTTGTTTGATGTGTTATGATCTACAGCTACGCCACGCATCCTCGTCGTTCTAGTCTCACGTCTGCCGTCCTATAGCAGTCAACATTCTGTGGGTCTAGAGCCCTCTCGGTAGAGGGTTCAGTGCCAACATCATACCATACAGTAGGGAGATGCGTATATCATGGTGTCGCAATCAATCTTGACGTACATACGAACAGTCATTGTCATACATACACGAATCCAACATTCCGATCCATGTTAAACCTGTTCCTCAGCGACAGGTGCTCACATGCAGCTATCAACCTACCTCCTGAACTGCACCCTCTGAGATAAACCCTAAATAGAATCTCCAGCCACCTTACCTATGCTTCATTCTAGACAAGACAAACTCCTATACACTTTACCATCTCGTCCGTCCATGGACCATAATACACGCTACACCCATCATTGCCATCATTTCTTCTCTATTAGCATCCGCTGTAGACACTGTTCCCTTAAGGTTCTACTACAAAAGTAAGGCGAGTTGCTACTTGAGTCTAGCATAACGGTCACATGCTATGCAAACGACTGTATCTGGCTTCTGCTACTGTAAGTTCTCTGGTTTGAGGGGTGTTGTGTTCACACCGACCTAGGTATACCTGCGTTGTCACCTGCTATCACTGAAGTCCGGTGATGGCGGCCGGCGGGTGGTCGCTTTAATTAGCGGCGAGTTTCTGTGCAGACGAGAATAACAAGTTGATTTAGTGAGGAAATGAACCTAGCCTGCCTAGGATGGAACGCCAAGCGTGGGTCGTTATCAGCCATTTCTCGCTCTCCAGCCTCACGTATATACCTACTTAAGTATACATAGACAAACACGCAGCTAGTCACAAAACAAGCCATCCAAAGAGATGCTGCACTACCGCATACAATTGAATTAGTTCATCATCCATAGATTCGCATCCGTAGCAAGATCAGCACATACATACATCCATGTCGGTGCGCCTTTCCCGTTCTAGTCCTTAAGACCATCTTAGGACAAGTCTTTAGTGTGATACTCGGTTAGTTCGATCCTGTTTTGGATCCTGCCTTCAACTCTAGGACGAAAACTTAGAGCTAGAGTTCACCTCAGGGGCATCTGCAACTTGCTGTAAGGGGCTGGCCCCTAGGCTTGTTCAACGTAGAGGTGCCGTCGATTGACTATTCTAAGCTGAAGAAGGAGGAAAGGACTTTACAGGGATAGGCGCCTAGCAGCAGTGATGCAGACCGGGGCTAGGCGGTGTGCTACAGCAGAATAGTGGATCCGGCGGAGCCGGATCTCGGTAGCTGCTCCGGCAAAGCCGGAGATCTCGGCCGGGCTCTAGCCCGTTACATTACCTCCCCGCTCCCCTCCGGCGGCGCGTCCGTGGCGCTAGAGCTGGGTCTCCGTCGTGCTTCATCGCAGGGCCGTAACGTTGTTCGTAAGCCTCCATCGCTTCCGTCCCCTGGAGCGTCTCGATAGGCTCCCAGGTTCTCTCTGCGTATCCTTCCCACTTAACCAGCACTTCACGGCGTCTCCCACGCCCTCGACGCTTCCAGGCGGCGGCGTCGATACTCTCTACATTCCAGGTCTCCTCGCCTTCGTCATCTATAATTGGGGGCGGCTGCTCGTCGTCTAGCGTTTGCCCAGGTAAAGGGTCGTTACCTGCACGCTTCAGGGTATCCACGTGGAAGCGTGGGTATATAGCCGTTGGCACGTTAAGCTCTACCACGTATGGTGAGATAACCTTCGTAACGGTATACTTATGGTGCAACCAATCCAGTTTCTTGCATGGCCTAGGAGACCTGTAGTGGCCCATGTGAAGCCAGACTTTGTCGCCTGCTTCTAGTCTCTCCGTAGGCTGGCGCTTCCTGTTAGCCAGCTCCTCATAGCGTTGCTGCGTTGAGGCAAGGGTCGACCGTGCCATATCCATCACGTCCTGGAGCCTTGTTACCAACTTGCGTGCCAGGTCCTCGCGACGGCCCCCATGGTCTTCTGGGTCTGCCTCTTGAACCCGGACAGGCTCTGGGTGGTATCCGTGTTCTAAGAAGAAGCTGCTCATGCCTATAGCGCTGCTATCGCGGCTGCAGAGCGCTAGTTGAGCTGCTGGGAGGTTATTCGCCCAATCCTTCTGCGAGTAGGTAATGTAATTGCGTAGGTAGGCCTGGATCTCTTGGTTCATCCTTTCTGGGCCGCCATCAGTCTGTGGGTGATAGGCAGTACTGAGCCGCTGTTCTATTCCTAAAAGCTTGCAGAATTGCCGCCAGAAGCGGCTCGTCCAGTTGCTTCCTCTGTCGCTCACGATTGAAGTAGGGACGCCGTGGAAGCGGAAGTGGCAGCTCAGGAATCGTTCAGCGCAGGCTTCAGCTTCCATACTTTCCATAGCTTCAAGGGTTACGCCTTTTCCTAGCCGGTCGATAATTACCCAAAGGTATCGCTCACCCTTATCCGTAAGGGGAAGGTCGGTAATGAAATCCATAGCGAGGTCGCTTCGTATACGCTGCGGTATTGGTAGAGGTTTCAGAAGTCCTTTTCGATGCTCTCTCCAGATGTGGCTTCGCCCGCAGCCATCGCAATTGCGGCAGAAGCGTCGTACTAGCTGTGACTGGCCAGGCCAGTAGAAGCGCCTACTGACTAACGCGAGGGTATTATCTCTACCAGGGTGGCCACTAAGTACTGAGTCGTGGCTGCTTTGAACGATACGAGTACGTAGTGTGTTCGCCTCGCTATCTAGGTCTTCGCTACCTGGTACCCAGATCCGGTCTCTGAATAGTAGTCGGTTGCCATTATCGATCTCACACTCAGCAATCTGGACCTTTAGCTTGAGGCTAGGAGGGAAGCTTCTTTCTCGTTGTTTCACAGCATTATATGCCTGCTGGTAGACTTGGTCTTGCCCTTGGGTCTGGTCCCAGAGTTGCTGTAGTTCCTTATCGTCGGTGAACACAAGCACTGATGGGGCTGCCTCTACGCGTCGTGTACGCGTTGAGGTAAGGGCTACTTCGGGAAGAAGCTGGAGAATCCGGCCTTGTTCGCGCTCGTCCTCTAGAGACGTAGGTACGTCTTGTTCGCGTCTAGAGAGTGCGTCTGGCACTACTGCTTCACTTCCTGGCCGGTACTGTATCTCGAAGTTGTACTGAGACAGCTCCTCTGCCCATCGGCTTTGTCGTTCTGTGAGCCTCTGCTTTGTCATGAAGTACTTCAGGTTCTTATGATCAGATAGAACCTTGAACTTATTGACGCTCTGCAGTTCCGCTCTCCATGCTCGTAGGCAGCTAATAATAGCTAGCATCTCCTTATCGTGGATTGGGTAGTTGAACTGGGCGGCATTCAGCCGCTGCGAGTGGTATGCTACTGCGTGACGTCTCCCATGCTCATCTTCTTGTGACAGTACTCCTCCAAGGGCGAAGCCTGAGCAGTCAGCCTCAACGTAGGTTGTACGCTCAGGGTCTAGTTGATGTAGGATAGGCTTGGCTGCAAAGATCCTCTTAAGCTCCTGGAATGCTACTTCCTGCTCTTTACCCCAGTGGAATAGGACGCCCTTCTTTGTAAGAGATATAAGGGGTCCAGCAATCTCTGAGTATGCTGGGATGAAGATCCGATAGTAGTTTGCAAACCCTAGGAAGCTTCTAACTCCCTTAACCGTCTTTGGCGCAGCCCATTCCTTGATTGCCTTCAGCTTCTCAGGATCGCAGGAGATGCCTACTCCTGCGGTGATAATGAACCCTAGGTACTTGACTGTCTTCACAGAGAACGCACACTTATGAGGGTCTAGCCGGAGCCCTGCAAGAGCAAGCTTCCGTAGTACTAGCTTAACCTTTGCTTCGTGGTCTTGCCGTGAGCCGTTTGAGTAGATCAGTACGTCGTCCATATATGCCGTAGCGAAATCGTCTAGGTACTCTCGAAGCACTCCGTTGATATATCGTTGAAATGTAGCGGGGGCTCCTGTAAGCCCAAAGGGTACAACTAGCCATTCGAATAGCCCATATCTTGTCCTGAAGGCCGTCTTATGCTCCTCTCCTTCAGCAATTCGTATCTTATGGAACGCTGCAACCACATCCAGTTTCGTGAACCACTTAGCAGCACTAACAGTGCGTAGTGTCTCTTGGATTAAGGGGAGAGGGTATCGGTCGCGCTTAGTGAGTTCATTAAGGGCGCGGTAGTCAACACAAAAGCGTATCCCTCCCCCTGGTTTACGTACGAACAGTACTGGTGCTGATGCCTCTGAGCTGCTGGCGCGGATAAAGCCTTTATCCAGTAGGTCTCGTAGGGTCTTACGGAGGACGAGGAGTTCTTCTCGTGACATGCTATAGAGCGGCCCCCATGGTAGTACAGTCTCATTACCACTACTATCCTGTTTGATAGGGATCTTATGGTCGACCCCAGGACGATGTGGTGGAAGGTTGGCGGCTTCGTCAGGTTGGAACAGCTTGTGGAACTCAGCTAGTATAGCTGGCGGAAGGAGGGCCTTTAGATCTGCCTTCTCAGTCTTCTTCGTAAGGGCCTTCTGTATATCTGCTAGGCTGATGGCTCGGACTTCGTATCCTGCAGTTCGTTTGGTGTCTCGTTGTGCTCTCCTATAGAGTGCAGTGAAAGGAGCTCCTGGAAGGAGACGCGCGGCTCTGATCTCCCTTACTCGATCTGGTTCTTCTTCGCCTTTTAAGCGTAGGTCTACGCCACCCCTCCTATGCCGTATCCGTTGTGCAGCGGCATCGTATAGAATACGGTTCCTCTCCATCCAAGGCTTCCCTAGGAACAGGTCGTCACCAAGGCTACGTACGGTATATGCAAAGATCTTCTCATCATAACCACACAGCTCTAGGTTGAAGACAACTACACCTGTTGCTTTTGTAGCGCCTGTAGCGTCGCTAAAGCTGCCTAGCAGCCGCTCAGAGCGGTCTACTACCGGTAGGCGGAGCTTACGGGCGAGGTCGTGGTCGATAAGGGAGTATAGATCGCACCCAGTGTCTACTAGGGCGTCTGCTTGAGTGCCCTTGTGTATGCGGGTAGTGATCACTGCTGATTTGCTGCTCATGTGATGCTTGAACTGCTTCCATTCTGTAATGTCACTAGGCTTGGCCTCTAACGCCCGACTTCGCGTTAGAGTTACTCTTTTCCCGAGCTCTCTTCAGCTTCAGAGCTTCCTAGCTCCTCTATAGCATTACTATCGCTGCTCTCCTCTCGCCTCTTAGCTTTCTCAACCTTCTTGACCTTCTTAGGCCCTGAACGTCTTGGCTTAGGGCACCGTGTAGCAATATGGCCGATCTTATTGCAGTTATAGCATTTACGGTTATCTTTCTGGGGCCTTATGTTGTCTTCTGATGAGGAAGAGTCGCTGCGGTAGCGCTGTGACTTTGCGGCTCTTCTGGGCTCCTTAGTCCGGCTGACTCCAGCCATGAGGGTGTCCCCATCGGCATCTCGGTATCGTCGTCGTTCGTGACGTTCCTGGTAGGTCCTACTATCTAGCCCTGACCCTATTATCATAAGGACCCGGGCGTATTCTGGGTAGGTTTTCGGGGGATCGATTACACTAATTAGACGGTCCCGCAGAGTGGAGTTCAGGGCTCCTTTCAGATAGTTGATTCTGACTGCGTCTGCCCAGTGTCCTCCTCCACCTTCTGCTAACTCCTTCTCAAACTTTGGGAGGAATGTAGCAAAGCTTTCGTTTTCCTTCTGTCGGATAGTACGTAGCCTATCCAGTGCCCTGGCTTCTGCATTGGGATCTCCATAGCGAGTCTCAAGGTATTGCATAAACTGATCGGAGGATTCCGCTCCATCTGCTCCGCCTTGAGCGTAGTAGGGTGACGCCATGGTTTGAGCTGTGCCTTCCAGCCTTGCGTAGATGTATGCGAATATATCGGCATCACAGTCGAAAGCTTCCCTATCTCTTCGTATCTTTCCCTTCATCTCTAGGAACCAACGTTGGAAATCTTTACGTATGCCGCTAAACTTTGGTGGGTTTGGTATTTGATGTTTCCTCCGCCCTCTAGCTGCCATCGTTATACCGTCGCTCGTTGCCTGTATAGTTGTATCGGCTGTGGACGGGGTCGTTACGCTGCTCGCAAGCGGCGTAGGGGTTGCTCTATCCGTTGACATAAGCCCATTCAGAGCTGTCAAGAGCTGCGTCATCTGGGCCGTCTGCTGGGCCATCTGGTCCTGAAGAGGACGGACGCTTGCGTTGACCGCTTCGTTGATCCGGCGATCAATCTCAGCATTCATCGCGTCGTTTACGCTACCCTCTGGCGGATCCATCGTGCCGCTCTCGTGAGGTTCCATATAGCGTCTTCTCGTTGCGCTACCCTCTAGCGAATCGTCGTGTCGCTCTCGTGAGGTTCCGTATAGCGTCTTCTCGTTTGCACTACCCTCTAGCGAATCGTCATATCGCTCTCGTGAGGTTTCGTATAGCGTCTTTTGTTGTCGAGCTTAGAATATGTAAGGGGCTGGCCCCTAGGCTTGTTCAACGTAGAGGTGCCGTCGATTGACTATTCTAAGCTGAAGAAGGAGGAAAGGACTTTACAGGGATAGGCGCCTAGCAGCAGTGATGCAGACCGGGGCTAGGCGGTGTGCTACAGCAGAATAGTGGATCCGGCGGAGCCGGATCTCGGTAGCTGCTCCGGCAAAGCCGGAGATCTCGGCCGGGCTCTAGCCCGTTACACTTGCAAGCGGATAGTACAGCACCCTAGTAGGCAGGCACGTCTATCCCTATGCTCTCCACCATAAGGATAGCTAACACTATGTGATACTCACAGCAAAAGGAGACCAAACAGTGCCCACCCAGTGGTGACCAACGGAATATTAAGACGGGCACGTAACTCCCAACTCATCATATTATGCCCACCTATTAGAAGGCAAAGTGACGCGAGTGAAGTGTAGTCCATGTGTAGTATTTGTCACCGGTAGTCACGGATACAATCGCTAGCCGGCGATGAAGGATTCCGCGCCGGTTAAGGTAGTCTCAAAGTATCCCAAACCTTACTCCTTACTCCACACTTGGCTCTATCCATCCGCACGTTGCGCTCCCATTTTAGGCTCGGTTTGCGGTGCGCCCTGAACCCTTATAACGATCCACCCACTAGGAATGGAACGACAATAAGGGGGAAGCGAGTGCTTAGTAGAAGGGAGAGGTGAGCAAGCTAGGTACACGAAGCTCTAAAGACAGGGATGCCAATTTCAAAAGCATGCCTTTAACAGAACACTTCTGATGTCCCTATCAAAACGCTTCTTAACCTGGACGACAGCCATCTCTTAATACTTATCCTTCTCTAGCATAACTCTTTAACTGAGCTTGGGGTGGGGGGGGGGGGCCTACAACCGGCTCCGAGCATCTTCTTGGCGATCTTGATAATCTCCATCAGAGTGTCCGTAGAAGCATCAAGCGTCATTGGCCGGAGAATAGTGGGTGTGTTCAATGAAAGCACATCTGCTAGTGAACTTCCAACCTGGGACAACTTCTCTAAGATGCTGACCCTGTTTACAGCAAAGGTTTTCTGGGGTAAGAGTTGGAGGACAAAGACAATGTCTTGGGCTATGCTCAGGGGATAGCCTAGCGACATACTCTCGCAATAATCCGTACTCGTCAGCGTCGTAACTGACAAGCACAGCTGCCACACAACATTCTTAAGCCACCCGCATGTGACGAAAAGCTCGGCTTGCTGCGACTCAGGGTAGGCGGACACGTCGGCGAGGCAGTTTGACAGAGATCTCTGCAGCTGGCAAAGCTGCTCATGATCTGGGGGCCTCGCCGGCTTAATCGTCTGACGTTCCGCATAAGAGTTCCACGCTGTAATAAATTCGGCATCGAAAGGCCGGAAGAGGGAGATCAGATCAAGAAAGCCATGCAGGATCTCAGAGTCCCCAAGAAGTGGACCGAGGTGAGGTAGGTCTACTGTAGAATGCAAGGCCAGGGTTTTATGTCGTTGAATCGCGAAAGCACGTTCTGTGATGAAGAGGACCCAAAATGCGCGTCTAGCTTCCCTTGCAACAGACATGTCGGTCGTCTCCTCGTAAGTGGCTTCTTCATGGTACCTAAGCGTCTGTAGTATAGTTATCGCTTCGCGTAGGTAGAACCATGCGGCACGTTCGTTGCGGAGGCCAGAGTATGCGCAATGCAGCATAAAAGAGGTTTGAACTTGCGTGAGCGACTGGTTGTCCGCGAGGTGACAGAACCGTCTCGATCGCAGCACTTCAGAGACTAAGAAGTCAGCCGAGGGCTCCGAGAGGTCGCAATGGCTGCGCTGACGAGGCAACTCTGGCGAATCAGCGGCAGAGGCCGATGACACGTCACGGTCCGGAGCGACGGTGGCGCAACAGGACACAATAACGCCATAGCATCCGGGGCATTGAGCGAAGTTGCGGATGTACTCTTCTATGCGTGCTCGATCTATCATAGGTGAGATAGGATATTTGTGCGTCAGATAGGTGTCGAGGTATTGTCCGACTGTGTGAGTTGATAGCTGCGGCGATGGCCGGAACCTCTCACCCATCCCGGCTATATTCCATTGTAGTTGACATGTGGAGCATGTCAAGCACGATCGATAGACGTGTCCTTTCGCGGTCTGGATTGTAGAAGCCGGAATGCTGTAGTGAGGGTCTGAAGCCGGCCCCTTCCGCCGCCGAACATCTGGTCTCTGTCCGTATCTCGGCCCTTTAGGCCCCGGTCTCTTTGGAACTGCGCTATACGCACAGACAACCTTTGCCAAGAGACAGTTAACGCACTGGCGACGCCCGTCGCACCGAATCTTACGGACGTGGCAGGTATCACACGCCTGTCTGATCCTTATTATTGCCTGTTTCCTGGGTTCGGACGCGGCTTCTGGTGGGGGCATGACGTCCCATCAACGAGTGTCTTGAGCAAAAGGCCTGTGAGATCGCCCACGAGCAATAGCACCAAGTGTTCATTTCCACCATCTACGTTTTCATATGTCGATTTTGGGCTTAGGTCACGTTAATAGACTTATGGCTATGGATTCGGATGGCGGGCGTTCCCCATAATACTTACTGTATAGTCTTTCTCCCTGTTTTTTTTTTTTTGTTTTTTTTTCTTCTTCTTCTTCTTCTTCCCTTTTTTCTTTCTTTTTCTTTTCCTTATTTTTTTTCCAACTCCCGCACGGCTTCTGGCAGTATCTGGTGAAGACGGGTCGGCTAAGACTAATGAGGCAAAAGCGGGAGAGAAGTGGGTTGGGTTGGATTGGGTTGGGCCAGGTCAGAGAGTTAGTAGTACCGATTGAAGATGAAAGCTGTAGCTTAAGTATATACCTGGTTAAGTCATAGTCTAGGAACAGAGATGAAAGAACCAAGTGATGTGATGGAAGTCTCTACTGCAGCAGATGACCGATGTGCAACCTGAGGGGGTAGGCCCTCTTTCAGAAGCAAATATAAGGAAGGTACTGTCCCTAACGCATCTTGCATAAACATCGAGCCAAATTAACCGCTCACCCAGCCATAACCTGCCGGCGAAAAGTGTTGCGACGAAAAGGGTTAGCGATACAGTATCATCATAAAGTAAGCGATGCAGGATTGCTAGTAAAGTCTATAGCCTTCTCACCACGCGTGGTCCTCAACATAAGATCATCACGTAGCAACTCGATATGCGTAAGGTTGGTGAAACCGACATGGTGATTGGCGCGAAGGCTTGTAGCTTATAGCTGCCGATAAGCGCCTACGGTTCGGGAGGAGGGCGCTGTGTGGCCTAGCCGCTGGCCCTTAGTAAGGAACCCGCGGTATTCCCCGCAATTGAATGCGGCTCGATAGCTTACATTCCATCTTTAGGCCTGCTTACCGTATGCTTGTGAACTCTCCGGCCTGTCGGGTCGGGGCATCCTGGACTGGTGTGCGCAGAGAGCCCGGCCGCTCTCGCTACTACGGTATCCAAGTTACTAGACGAAAGGAGCCCCCGGAGGAAAGATACAGTAAGGTTTGACGCAACGATCCTCTCTCACAAAATGACGTAAGCTCAGTGTCACAGGGGGAGGAGGGGTGGGGGACAAAGCTAAGTCGGCCATTAGTAGCGCGAAGGCGGCGGTTGTCCCCGCGGCGGTTAAACGTGAGAATAATTCCGCATCGCGCCACATGAGCGAATCCGGACTTTGTAAATAGAAACAGGAAACAGCAGAGCAACCCTATGATAGGGATCCTAGAAGCTTGCTTACCGCCTGTGTGTTTGCAAATGACTGTCCTGGTAGAGTTGATCGTATCGTATTACTGAGAATCATATTCGGGTGATCGACTCCCAAGCCCCATGCGTTTTGCATCTCACTACCCAGGGCTTAGCTGCAGGTACCTTAAGCGTGCATAGAGGGAGGCGGCTATAAAAGTCCGCTTCAGGTTTATCGCTGCAATTTGCGCACAGATAGGTTATGCTTCGCAACCATGTCGATATTTGCCTGTTATTCTCTTAAGTTTAGGTGCTGCGTTAACATGAACCTACTCAAAATCACGTCCACGACGTCTTCCACTTGAAGTCATTGAAACCACCACCATAAATTGAGTGGGTCCGGTGAAGCAGGGGATAGAAGCCGTTGTTTACAGCACGATGGTGTTACGACCCGAGAACAAGGATAACAGATAACCGACCCACTTAGACGTTAGGCGGCTAGGACAGGACATTTGTACTGCAGGATCACGGGAACAACAGGGACCCACTCGGAAACGGAAGAACTATGGTACAAGTCACGTGACGATAAGATAAGAGATTAGATCCGTACGCCAAGGATACGGAGGCCGTACTTGGCAGAGACGGATCCCGTCAGAGACAGGAACGGTAACAGGACAAAGGATACTGTTCAGGACTTGTATATAGTAAGACCCTGAGCCCGGCTCATGGTCAGACTTCCATAGCTCTTCAGCAATCAACTCAGTATTCATCCTCACGGATACTCTCAGCTTACCTTCACTGCTGTCACGGGCTAGAGCCCGGATCGATATCTCCGGCTTTGCCGGAGCAGTCTCCGAGATCCGGCTCCGTTGGACCCATTATTCTGCCGGGGTACACCGCCTAACCCGGTCTGCTTCACCGCTGTTAGGCGCCTATCCCTGTAAAGTCATTTCTTCCTTCTTCAGCTTAGAATAGTCAATCGACGGCACCTCTACGTTGAACAAGCCTAGGGGCCAGCCCCTTACAACTGCGAAGTCACTTGTTGAGTCTAAGACTGATCACCTTAGCCTCTGAAGACCCGATCTACTACAGCCTACGACCTACGACTCAGACCACGACCCAGTGTACTGTTATAGTGTATCAATCCCCAACTTCTGTTAGCAGACCCTACTGTCGGATAGCTGACCGTAACAGGTGGAAGCCGTTGAGATTTCCTGCAGTAAAATAGACAAAAGTGTGACGCGATTGAAGCCACGATTGGGGCGATTATGGAGTCACTTCTGCAACTTTAGAACTATACACTCGCAATAAGTTAGCTGACAGGTCAGTAGGCGAGGTCGCTACATTCGCAAAGTCGCCTACGCAGTGAACCAGTACTATTTGAAGGCATCATATTGCTTTAATGATAATGATAGTTATAGACATTATAAAGTGTCAGAACAGTGGATCAAGAACATAGCGACATGCTACGAGGGATTTGGAACGTCGTCTGGGGAAGACAAAAAACAAAAAGAAAAATAACAACCCAAAAGGTCTACCACGAAATCTCTTCTCCCTTGTTTCACAGCAACGTAATTGCTACACGAGAGATCCTATCTCATCTCACGGCACTAGAAATAACCCGCTTTAGCAAATGCTACTTATGACCAAAGGCAGTAACCTTCAGAACGGGCAAGTGGGTAGTGTGACGACATGGGTTGGCTTGTCTGTGATTACAAACTGTCCGAAAACTGACCACTAGTTCCTCCTCGCTTGCTTAAGGACGACCCGAACTTGGCTTCACAAATACCCTTCCACCGCCACATTCACATTTAAGTAACTCCACCAGCCTCTATACAGTCATCACTGGACCTATCTGAGGCTCAATTGGTTGTTTGGGTCCCAGAGTACTAGAGATGATCTTTAGCGGGCCTCGGGCCTATTACGTATCAAGGTGAGTGTCAGTCAAGACCTCCAATCAATGAGGTTTGCAGAGGGCTACTATGCTACTAGATGACAAATCAACTGTGTTCAGACAAGATAACCGAATCTGTCTAACCACCAGAGGCTCGTCCCTTACCTACAAAAGCCGTCTGACGGAATAATTCCAAAGGGACACCATCTCAGGCCTGCCTGGGACCCATCAGCAACGCAATAAAACTGCGGAACGCTAGCTAGACATCCATAGACACTACCCAGCCTACTACGTCAAATTGAGTTCCATTACCCGTTAAGGCAGACCATTAGTAATAGCTTATAGAAGCCGTTGTAGATTCTCATCGCATCGACGGAGCCTCAAGTAATGTCATATAGCAATAGTGCAAGCACTCCGTTATCCCTGTCATCATAACGTCAAAACCTTCATTTTCTATAGTGTGAATAGGAGCAGTATAATGAACAAGGGAGGGCTGAACGGCTTTGTTCTTGGGTCACTATGAAATTACCCCACCCGCCTAAGCCTCACAATATTGGATTGTGTGCTCTAACAACAGCGGTTATCCTCCCTCAGGCACAGCCTATACAGAAGGATAAAGTTAACCAACCTACTCAGGCGTCAGGCGGCTGGTCGCTTGAGGGACAGTATCATCCTCAACATTGATCCTGCCTTCAGACGGCCTGCTCGTGGCCATGGGCGGACTCTGACCACAGAATACCTAAGAGCAAGCCATCAAGCATAGCGTCTCAGTTAACATCGCATCGCTACCTCCGCCAGCGGGTTACAGGTCATCATAAGAAGTGTAACAACCGCAACGAAACGCATCGACATTACAGTTACTAACAGATTTTAGGTCGCCCACCTCACCACATTGAAGTTTACAACATCCCGCAACAGCAACAGCGCAAGCCTAACAGAACAGTCTAGCCGCTCGCATAACGAAAGCACTACACCCTAGGCATATTACAATTAGTACTAAACAATGGTACTGATCACAGACAGATTACTAGCACGTTACCCCCTCCGCTAAGAAGGCTTTTCGCCCCTTTGACGCACGAAAATATGTATGCAATCTGTGCATGAGCTCTAATACTCTGTGATTAAATAGGTTCACGCGGTTGAATCACCCTGTTTTGCAGACTGAGCCCGACCCCAGGCAGTGGTTAGGAGTAGTGGTCGACGAATGAAAACATAGAGCCACACCGACACTTAGTAGGAGACGCCAGAAATATTTAGAGACTCAACCGAGAAATGGCAGATGGGAGCCTGAGAAGACATAGAAAACAGAAACAAGCAAAGTTGCCCCAGGGGTGGGGGGTAAGGGGGCACTATAGCACGCAGAACCAGATATAGCGGTAAGCACTAAGAGAGCTGAAGCAGAAAGATACAAGAGAGAAAGTCTATAGGTACAGGGTAAACGATCATAGCGGGGGAAAAATGCAGCAAGAAGGCACCCTTCAACAGAGACAATCAACCCAAAAGGACAGAAAGTGCAGCAAGGAGTTTAGAGACAGCTGGCCTTAATTCGACGGCAAAGTGAAGTGGGGCGCCGCGACCAATCATAGGCCTGTTGGCTAATGGCCAAATGCTGCTTTCCCGCGATCGCTGTTAGTAAGAGCGGCTAAAACCGAGTAGGGATCAATTAATTAATCAATATCAATATCCTGTCATAACCGCCGAATGTCTAAGTAGGTCGACCAACTAGTGTTATTGCTTACAGGTCGTAAGGAAAAACAAGAAGTCGAAGAGACGGATATGTCCGTCTTGCAATATAGAACGGATGACGCCGGTCAGGCAAATCTTCAGCTCCCAAATGCACTAGTAAGGGTGCAAATTGCCTGCGTGAGAGGTATTCTAACAGACCGGCATCGGAATTACCTGTTTTAGTGAGTGGGTTCGGCTACGACATCTCCATCTGCCAGAACGCGTAGGCCATGCACGGCGAGCACGGCATTCATAGCCTCTAACACCAGTGTAGATTGCATGGTTCTCAAATACTATGAATCAAATGAAAACACCCTCGCCCATGCTAACACTCTATGTGGCATATATACGTACGCGCTGTCTTTGTCCGAGGTCACTGCGCCTAATGTACTAAAACTACTAATACTATAATACCTGCCTTTATCTACTTCTCCATAAGATAGGCGTAGGGTATCCCCAGGGCTTGCTTTCTATCCTGTTTCATCTTTGTTTTCCACCGGTTCATTAGACGCCGGAGCCAGACATGTTGTCGATCAGCATAAAGCATCTCGTGCTTCTCTTTGTCAGTCTTGCGAACTTTGTTGCAGCAGAGAGGGCACTTATCGGCTACCGAAAAGTGAATGAAGTAAGGCAGCAAGACTACAACTTATAAACCACAAGACAAACTAACCAAATACCACTAATAGGCCGAAGCAAAGATAATCAATAGGGGGAAGAACATATTTCGCGACGCCAAATTTGACGAACAAGCAAACCTTCGTGGTTTAGCCCAAATTGGCAATGGTGTGTATCTCTCAATGGCACTGCATGGCTACAGGGGTGATCGGAATGACTGGTACGTGATGAGTCTGTGCCATTCGTACAACAGGGGTATTTTCAGCCTGCTAAGATGTTGCGCAGGTGGTGTTATGTGGAGGCAGACATAAGGAAACTTGCTGCCACTCCAAAAGTCTGGATCCCCCAAAGCTATTGGTACCAAAGTGAGACGAACCTTGGAAACTACGTGCAAGCCGAGCTGGGAAAAACAGAAACCGCCTTTTCAGCCATAAGAATGTCCCACGTCCAGGCTGGCCACGAAAACAATATCCAGGCGCTGCTTCCTACCAGGATGGTGCAGCACAACGTCTTAGATACCTTTGCACGCTGTTATAAGAGTTTGAAAGAGCTGCCCTACTCGGAGCCTGTTTCGTTTGAAAGCTGGCGTATTTCCGGTCAGAAGGTTACTTCAGGTCCCTCTAAAGCCGGTCCGTCGGGGGGGAGGCGTCCAGGGAAGACTGAGATGAGGAAGAAGACTGAGAAAGGAAAGACTACAAAGGGCAACTAAAGACCCTAACATAACGGCAGCAATGAATGATAGTATTGCTCGTTGGAATGGCCACTAGAACATAAGGGCGTGTCCGCGAAGACAGGGGGTAAGATTTATTGAAATCTTGCCGAATATCATTCATTCAACTCTCAACCCCTGAAATGTCGGTATTGACCCTTCCTGACTGAGCCTCTAGCCTGTAGAGAACCAACCCAATATACTGGCAGCATTGAATGATGGTAGTAGTAGTAGTAGTAGGAAATGTCCTCCCACCGCTCGATATGGGTCGGGTTAGGACTAGGATTCGGGCTAGATAGGTGCTTATTAGGGCTATGAGCGATGCGAGGGGCATCGGGGTAGAACTGGCGAAGGGGAGTATCGGGAGACGATATACATTACATTCGCGTCCAGACCAGTCACAGTATCTATAAGCCCTGGCGGGCTTCCAGGACTCAACTACGGAGTCCGGATGACATATGCCGCCAGAAGCCCTCAGAGGCTTCTGGTACATTACTATAGACTCCGGATGCCCCACCCCACTCGCCCAAAACCCCCTAGGAGCTTCTGGGACCCGATCATGGAATCCAGGTGAGGTTAAATCCACCTCACGATCCTCTCCTTAGGATCATTCGAGGAAACGCTCCGAATCTCATGCGTATGTTTACCTATCCCTTCAGCTAACCTCCGGCAGATCCTTAGGTTCGTATGTAACCAGTCAACCCTATGGTCTCTGTAGAGCTTGCCCACAAAGGCAGCCGATCAGCTAGTACAGCGCTGCTATCCTGGCCTTCGTAAGTCGAGATATAACTATGTAACCGTGAACATCACATTCACTTGCAACAGAAGCATCAGCTGTGCCCGTTGAAGAATACAAAAAGAAAAAAAAAGAAAAAAGGAAAGAAAAGAAAAAAAGACTCTGTACACCAGCAGGCGCCATACAACCTAGGTTAGCGCAACACTTGTCGTCTTTACTGCTGCGAGACGGCCGTCTTCACTTAGTCTACTAAGATCGGCGAACAGCATCCGAGCGCCTTTACCTGTACGCAGTGCTCGGTATAACAAAATTCAACCCAAATTTGATACAGTCCCCCATTCTACAGTAAACTGTCACACTATACCGCTCTTGGTCCTCACCTCGTTGCAATCATTCTCCTCTAATGAGCATACCTTACATAGCTTGTTCTAGCCCCATGGGCTTAATTGTCTTGTAGTCTTTCTTACACACACCCTCACGCTTGAGCGGTACAGCTAAGCCTAAGTGTTACGGTCAGCTATCCGACAGTAGGGTCTGCTAACAGAAGCTGGGGATGGATACACTATAACAGTACACTGGGTCGTGGTCTGAGTCGTAGGTCGTATACTGATAGTAGATCGGATCTTCAGAGGCTAAGTTGATCAGTCTTAGGCTCAACAAGTAATTCGCAGTGAAGGTAAGCTGAGAGTATCCTGAGGATAAATACTAAGAAGTTGATTGCTGAAGAGCTATGGAAGTCTGACCTTGAGCCGGGCTCAAGGTCATACTATATACAAGTCCTGAACAGTTTCCTTGTCCAGTTACGGGTCATCACCTAGGTGCATGGGGTGATCGCGATCAGTTGGCAGGACCAACTGATCACTGAGCGTTCCTTCCTGTGCTCCATGTCAGGGCGACAGCGTGGCTACCAGCGAGTAACGGCATAACTGTCTTCATTGAATTGACTATGTTGTTGTAAAGGATAAGTGGCCAGTTTGTTAGACAAACGATGTTGATTTAATGCAATACCACTGAGGTCCATTGATCAAAAGGTGATTGTTCTGCTTGATTGAGGGATTTCCTCCTATACCGGTCCGAGCGGGGTTCTGTCTTGTATTTACCCATCATCACCGGTTCTTGCATATTATTCAATGCATTTCTAGCATCCCTTTATCTAGACACAGTCGTCAATCCAACAACTCTGCCTTCTAGTGGCTATTTCGATGAATGATCCTATCACTCATTGTGGACGCTTGGTCAGGAACCTCTAGGAGGGTGGGTAGGGTTAGGGAGGGACTAGGGATGCATGTCGTGCTTGATCAGGCCAGACATGCAGGCACCGCCGCACTGGCCCCTTGGATGGATGGTGAAAACGCGAAGCCGAAACTCTAAACCAACGACATGGGTGGCCGACCATGAGCAATTGCCGACAATGTATCCTCAAATCTCCTCTCGGCTGTTAAGGGAGATATTCTGCACCTAAGTCCCGCTATTCTTCTAACCCAGCCTGCCCGGATGCGACCCCATAAGTGCAAAACTATTTGCCTGCGGCGGTCTAGATCCACAGCTGCATGGTTTGAGGCAAGGTGATTAGGATGCGCCGGGGTCTCGGTAATCTCCAGCCGGAGCAGTCCTGCGGGGAGTGCCAAGTCACAGCACCGCTAGGGGGATCCGGAGAGAGGAATAGGTGGGGAGTGGTGCGCGCTAATCGCGAACCACGCTGGATAGGTGTGACAGCTGACGGCCGAGCGGCCCGGTCGGTTTAGCAGGTCCCGTCTGAAGGATTGGGTCAGAAATTGTGGGTAGGTGAACAGGCCCTCCCCACGCCGGTCTCGAAAGCCCTGATCCCCTCCTCATTCAGGTTCCAACGGTCCGATGAACCCCTTCTCGGAATATGGACGAGCTATTTGCCCATCTCTGCAGACGGCGCAGGGCATAGAGATGACGTTGTACAATGACTTATCATGGCTGGGGCTTGATAACACCTCCCAGGCAGGCTAGGGGGGTCTGTTCTTCACCAATGAAGGGATGATTTCCAATCTTGACTCACTATTCAGGTTTCCACAGTTCCATACCTGGCTCTTATCAGCACGTGATTCGCAAGTGATGCTAAAAGGCAGAGGGGCGTCATAGTCTGTATGAGAATGACAACATCAGCAACAATAGCAACAATAGCAACAAACTTCCTACGAGGCTATGGGCCGGATGTTGCTTAAGACAGGCATTGCTCCACTGATCGATATGGAGAAAGGGGGACGGGAACCAGTATATGTGCCTTTCTACTGGCTAGAAGACGCAGTAGGTAAGGCCTTGCTGCGGGAACCCTTTAGTCCTGTATTGCCTCTGAACGCGAGTCTGACTTTGCAATAAACAGCAGAAAGCGACAGACTAACGGTTCAGGTCTCGGTAGAATGACGTAGGATCCGACTTTCGCCCATCAGTAGAGCTGTGCTAGCCGGGAGGTGCGTTGTTTGATTTCCTAGTTGAGGTAGCAGAGCCTGTAGTTAGATTGGCGTCCTTGCGTGTTCTACGCCTAACCTAGAGGCTTGAAGTTAGTTGAACTTGGGGAAGTCTTGCTGAAAACATCCTTTGATGGAGCCTACACCTAACTTGGGCTGACCTTTCGCCGACATGGTCAGTCTAGTCAAACAGCCACGAGCCTAGAGGTTATTGAGTATTACAAAAGTATTTAGAGCAACAGATACGATTGATCTTCGCATCCGTATAGAAATATTTCAGACTATACCTTGTGGAGGGATTCTACAGACCTCTTTCAGGTCTCCTCACCACACTGATTTCGTCTCTATCCAGCGCACCTTGGGTCTCGCTTATATCTCTTTTCTCTTCTTTCTTTTTTCCCCATTTTTCTTTCTTTCTTATTCTTTCTTGAGTTTCTTTTCGTCTTTCCTTTTCTTATTCTCCTCTCCTTCTTTGTTTCTTGTGATCCTATCCAGCATTAGGCGAATTTTATTATAGTGTGTCTAATTAGCTGCGTTGCTTGGATGCTTTGGTAGGCCTCTTGTTGTTGCTGTTGTTTCCTCTATTCAAAGGATCGTCTAGGAAGAACCTCAGCGTAACCTGTACAAGCTGTTTCGGACTGTATCAGCTCCGTGCATAACAATACTCGTGTAGCCTTCACCTTCTGAACAGAAGACACAACTTTGTCTTAGCGTGTAATATACGGCTACAGCTTGAGACTAGCTATTTTGCAAGGAAAAATATCATTGTTGTCGTAGTCTCTGTATATGCCTGCGTTATCGATTTGCGTGGTTGAATCAGTTCCTAGCGATTCAACGGCCGAAGCATTAGCTAGACTATTTACAGAGCCGACCTTTCAGTGAGCTCCTTCGTTCGTTCCAGCTTTCTTAGCTGACACTGCAGATGGAGAAGCCGGTGCAATGGATCTAAAAGGCCCATATGCTGTATTCTTGGCGATGGGGTGATCAAACCTCGCTTATGTTAACACTGTTAATTGTACCTCATGTATTAGAAAGCCTCTCTGTTGCGAGACTAATGCCTGTGTATGGTTTTCAGCCTCCCTTTGCTGGCTTGATGAAAGGTCCCCGTCCTTGAGACGCGTGAGACTACCGCGGTTGTTATCGGCGTATACAGGGGGCCGGCGGGTGGGGGGTCTCTTAGAATAGGACAGGGAGCGGTCAGCTGATGTTGTTTGTTTGTTTTGTATTTAACGCCGTGGCGGCAAGGGCGCAGCCGCCCTTGCGGCCGACCTCCCGAAGGGTATGTGGCGTGGAGGGCCGTAGGTTCTCGCTATATACTATACAGTACACGCTGTCCCTCCCGTCCTCCAGATCTTACTCGTGAGTCACTTCCGTGTTCTATCCATCCCTAGTTCCCACTGGTGCCCTAGTTCCGTTATAGTAGTCTGGTCTCCCCTATGAGGTAGACTTTTGTTCGGAGTATAGGTTATGGCCTATCTCTCAGTACTGCGGGCAGATCTTCTGGAAGAAGTTTGTCACGCTAAGGAAGGCCTGGAAGCCTTCATGGTCAGTGATTAGCCCCTTGAAGTAGCGCTCAAGAGATCCTATAGGTCCTATAGGCTCCTGGCGACCATAAGGGTAGAGGGTAGGCCACTGTTGCCTCCTCACTAAGGTCTTTCGGCAGTAGACCAGATGGTCTACTTCCTTAGCCTCCCCGCAAGAGCAGGTGAGCAGTGCTTCTGTATGGTTGAAGCGTTGATGATACTGTTCGAAGTCCCCATGGCCTGATCGGGCTGCTCTTCTATTTCCTACAGTCCGCAATCCCTAACCTTTTCCCCAAAACAGGGAGAGAGAGTCTACTGGAGCCCTCTCAGTACCTAGGGGTCCTAATAGTCAAAGGGGTAGCCAGCCCCTTTAGCGGGCGTCCAGACCACCGGCTCGCCACCGCCCAGTCCTTAGCCACCCAAATAGAAGTTTGCACCTTAAGCAGGCCGCAAGGGCATATCCCTCTCTAAGCCTACCGACATGCGCGTCCGTCCTCTCGAGCCAAACACACCCCTTCTCAGGTCCTCCCCTACGTCCAGTCCACAATAGCGACACCCTACCAGCTTCCAAAGCGCGCGGCGCCATCCCGGCGCGAGCGGTGACCCAAGCGTTCCTCCCGTTATGCCGTGATACCCCGGGTACGATCCGAGTGAGGGCCGGGCCCGGAGGCCGGGCCCTAAGGCGATACCATATCCGACCGGTCCCCCTAGGGGCAATTCTTCAACACCCTCCTTCCTCCAGCAGCCCGAGTGCGAGTCGGGGTTGTTTCCTTTCTGTAGCCTGCTGCTCGAATGTGTTTGCTACGGCCCACTGGTTGTCCGAGGGCACAACCCCCCGGGCCAGCTTCCCGTTACCCGCCGCCGTCTCCGACCGTGCTTCCAGCCTCACAGCTGGTTTTCGGCAGGCCGACCATGTCTTGCCCTAGGCTGTCCTGAGGGCTACCCAGCCGGCGTAGCCTCCATCTATCCCATGACTAACCCGCCTCAGTGTCTGTCTGTCTGGAGGTATTTCCCAGATCTGGGAGGCGTGAGGGTGCCCTGTCTCTGCCCCGAGAAGCAGTGTCGGGTGGTTTTTACCTAGTTCCCTCGAAATTGGGCAGCTTCGCGTTCGCATTTCGGTTTTCGGTCTCTCGATATCTGTCGATTTTGCTGGTGTTTTGGTGGTTGGTGGCGCGTGTGAAAATTTTGGTGCGACGCCAAAATCCCTCACTTCTGGTCCGATCCCGCCCTTCCGCCGCACCAGAAAAACTTCGTGCGCAGCGCCCGCCACCACTTGCACTTGCGCGCCGTAACGTCTCTGCACTGGCTCTACCTTTAGAAAAGATAGGTTCCCAGGCGGCACCACGAGGAGGTTGCAGAGTCCGAATTTCGCCGCCCGACCACGACCCAGTGTATTGTTATAACGTGTCAATCCCCAACTTCTGTTAGCAGACCCTACTGTCGGATAGCTGACCGTAACAATGGTTTGGACCGAGGGAGTCAGTGGTGTCGAAGCCAGGCGGCTGATAGTGCCTGGGTCCGGAAGATCCCTATAGCGAGCACGAAGCGATAATGCTAGTGGTGGGACGAGCAGCGCTGCCGCTAAAGCCAATAAATCAAATAACGCCAAGATTTGACTGATTTGATTGCCCCTTCGCCAGTATTGGTTGATTTGCCCTGTTGGCCAATATAACAAAGCAAATCCATAGAACACGTGACCCAAAGCCGCCAATACAGATTACCTAATTAGAAAATAAGTGAAGCTATTCACAACCGGTCATGATCCCATCAATGACCCAACCTCACTCCCCACAGGCAAAACTCTGCCCTTTAGCCAATTCTTCGTCAGCTGCAATTGACCCATAGTCTGAGGCTTTATTGAGTGCCTTTGCGACGTCAAGGTCAACTTCGCAGTACTGAATGCCCTCTCACAGTCAGCAGCCATAGCTGGTGTTGCCATCACATCAAGTGCTAGTCTACTAAGTAGAGGGTACGTTGACTGATGGTCTCTCCACCACTTAATAGGATCGTTTGTGGGTTGAGGAGGTTGCCTGAGGTATGTCTCAAGCTCATCCTGCTGTCGAGAAGTCTCACAACCACGTTTGCTCTGTACCCATTGCCTGAAGTGGCTGTCTTCATGGGATGGAAGTGTGATCTCAAAAACAGCCGTAGAGTCATCAGACTCTTCCTCTGACCTATACCAGCGGTCAAAGTAATCCCTAAGCCCCTTCTTTGCATCACGAACCCACTCAAGCTGAACCCCTTCATCCCAGACTGCCTCAAGGTATGAGATACCAAGCGAAGGGTGGAGAATAACAGAACCAGCAAACAAAGGGGACTCCTCTAATTTCGTATAATAGGAGGAGAGCTTCTGCCAGGCCAACTCAATAGAAGTACGAAGATGCTCCTGGTACGAGGAAGAGAGACCCCTGAATCGAGCAGTACGTTGACTCCAGTCCTCCCTTACATGTTGTGGAAGTATAGATTCCTGAAGAGGCTGGGTCTGACTGTGGACTGAAGATCGAATGGGACGCCCTGATCGAGTCTGTGATGGTAGGGACTCTTCATCAGCAGTCAGATCGATCGTAGACGACTCATCTTCCTTTTGAGAATCAACGGGACGGAGTATGGAGTTGTATAGACTCTTCCACTCCTCTAGATGCTCAAGGAGGTACTCCATGCCAGTCATGACTTCCCAGAGACGACCATGCCCATCCCCTTTACCCCATCCCTCTGTCCTCTTCGTCTGCAGGTAGAAAGGCTCAAGGATAGATCTAATCTCAACCAAGACTTTCCAGTCTTCTGAAGAAAGGAGGTCATCGTCAGGTATCCTCTTGGTGGCAACATCCTGCTCCTGGACCCAGTTGACGTAGGTCTCAATCTCTGCCCTCTTCTGAAGAGCTCGATGGATCATGAGGTAGGTGGAATTCCATCTTGTCTCGTTGTTGAGGAGGAGATGTGACTCCTTAGACCCTTGGGTGAATAGCTCAAAGTCTGACCCAGCATCAACTTCCTGGGCTGCTTTCCTGAATCGCTCAGATCGCTGAGGGGAAGCCCTGATGAACTTCACGATGTTGCGAAGCTTGCCAACTGGCCTAGTCTTCCTCCAGAGTCTCAGATCTTCTTCCTCATGGTGGACAGTCTGGTAGAAGAGTGACTCAGCCTCAAAGACTTCGCGATCAGCACCAAAGAGAAGAGCCCGTGCTACCAGGTTGAGGATGTGGCCGTAGCATCGCATTCTCCTTGCCTGACAGTCGAGCTGATTCATCGTGGGGTTAAGTCTCTTGAAGAGGGCGAAGACACAGGTATCGTTATTGCTGGCGTTGTCACAGACCACCACACCCACTTGGCTAGTGATCTCCCACTGCTGAAGAGTCTCGTAGATGTTGTTTGATAGGTTGAGACCACTGTGGTCGCCACTCATGTGGTTGAAGGCGATGAGATGAGACTTGTGCTGGCCCATATTGTTGACGAAGTGGGCAGTAACTGCAAGGTAGGCGTAGTTGTTGGGTGAAGTCCACAGATCAAACCCAATATGGATCTTGGTGAGGGCACTGTGAAGTTCGGCCTTAACGTAGGCTTGGCCCCTGGCGAAAAAAAGAGGAAGATGGTCCATCATTGCAGTCCTGCCCCATGGCACTTCTTCAACCAGAGAGGGGTTGTGAAGTCGTAGAAGCTGTTGGACGAAGTCGTCTCTGAAGTGGTCGAATGGTAGATCATTGGTGATGATGATGGAAAGGCAGAGATCTCTGACAGTAGCCACTTTGGCCCTGGGTACGTGGGATACCTTCCTCCTTTTTGACAAAGGAGTACCATCCTCTGAGCTATAGAGAGTTTCCCCTGAGCTTATGTCATCGGAAGAAGGATCCCATTGTGTGATCTGGTGGCATCTGTATATAGATTAGTTAGCAATAATCATAACAGAAGACATATACATACCTGCGAAGATGGTCTGCAGCAGAGCTAGAAGCAGCAGCAGAAAAGAACTCTGGCTTTCCTTTACTGTCACATCGTTGACAGCACCAGTAAGCACCAGCTGGCCCTTCATCACAAAGCTCAACAAGGAAGACCCCATGGTCCTTGATCCAACTCTTCCTCCCCCTGCCTCCTTTACGGGCCAGCTGCTCTTCAACCACATATCTCTTATTATGCCATGTGATCGTAGGGAGGTCAAGGATAGATGGATTTGAGGGAAGGACGATGGAGAGACTGCTGGCCACTTGAGTGGTGATGCTTGGGGGGGATCGAAGCAGTTGAAGTGCGTTAGTGGTCAAGGGAGTAGGGGATAACATCTGTGAATAGCATCGTTAGTTGTGAGTATCTGGTCCCTGACATTTTGGGGTATTCCAAGGGGATAGTTTAAGACAACGGTGATGGGGACAGTAAGGGGCATGGAAATATAGCAAAAGTGTGGCATTATCCCCCTTTTGTGTGAAAAGGGAGGCACAACACCATCATGATCCATGGTTCTCTATCACGGCGATGCCATCGCCGCTGATCGAAAGAACTAAGACATCATCGTGCCTGGGGAAAAAGAGCTTCCTGGATGGATGGGGACGCCCTTATATAGGGCCATGGAGAGGGGGAAGAGGAAGAGGGGGGGAGTAGCGACGTACGGTTGAAGTCATCATGGCAAAGGTAGGCAAGCCTAGGATGGTGGCGATGTTGCTGATGCTGGCTGCTTATGAGGCATGAGGAAGAAGAAGAAGAGACGTTGAAAGAGGGCGATTCTACTGCTTTTATACCTATATCGAACGTATCTGGGAGTCACAGATCACTCAGGAGTATTATTTAAAGAGGAAATTTGGCCAGAAGGGTAGAAAATAACGTCCTAGAGCTGCCAGGATAAATGGTGCTGCATATAGAAAAAGAAAGCTGACCGTGTTGGGCGTGAATATTCGCGATAATGGCATCCTATTGGCTATATGTATGCTTATATAATATGCCAAGCCAAATCAACCCAATATATCAAATCTGGGGGGTCAGGAATTGTTTAATTGACAGTTGGGAATAGCTTCAATTGTTTGATATATTTTTTAGTAGGTTTGATAGATTGGCTTTGGCGGCAGCGCTGGGGACGAGTTTGCAGGCACACCGCAAAAAGCTGATTATGCGGCATACTACGGACGGAGATAGTGAGTAATGAGTAATGTTAAACACTAATCTCAGCTGCTATGTTAAGGTTGGTTTGTTTGAGTACAATTATTATGCGTTTTGTTGTTGTTTTATAGGTTGACCACGACGTAGCTAGTGCTATATCCTGGGATGTCCTGCTTTGTAAAATGAACGCTCCTCCTAGCCGCAGTCTGGTGCTAACTGAGTGTGGGACTGTTGGAAAACAGGCTCAACGCCGAGGATGACGACACGGCCGTGGGGGTCATAGTGTCCAAAACAACGGACACTCTTTCTACCCTCAAGTGTCCTACTATGCCACGCCCGCTGCTGCTTGTCCCTATAGGCCCGCAACTATATACCTCAGTGTGGAACAGGGGATGATAACACCACAATTAATGTTATCATCAATTGTGTCACAGTTGGCTGCCCTAGCCAGCTCGTAACCAATGAACAGACTGCCGGCGGAGCGCTAGACCTTACGAGAATAGCGGGAAAACTTTGAGCGGACTTCTCCTAGTGTACTTTGCGCAAACTGCAGGGATATGCAGCTAAACCCTGCGACGTGGAATGTTAAATGCGAGGGGTTTGAAAGCCCGGGTCTCGACCACGATTCTCAATAACTCGACACGATCGGATCTCCTAGCATGAGCATCTGCAAATACACAGCTAGGGTAGAACATCAACTTTAGTATATTTTAGTTAGACCTCTATCTAGTTAGAAGACTACGCTTGGTCTATGGCTAAGACTGGGCTGGACTAAAGTGAAGATAAATTTTGAAAATAATAAACAAAACATGAGAATATTCTTATGTGTCTGATAAACCTAACCATGTTCTCCGTATTGACAAGGAAGGCATAAACTTCACAATAGCATGATTTAGATTACAGAGGCAAGATTTCCCTCTATGGCCAGATGCGGAAAAGTTCTTACGTTGACTTGTTTAAGTGACGACCACCGCCTTCGCTCGCGCTTCCTGGGGCCGCTTTTGCTGTGTGCCCCAGGGCCCCCTAATGTCGCTGATATCGCTGAGTTCATGGTGTTACTCGGGGAGGCGTTGTGTCAAACTATACTCCTTGTTACTAGTAATATAGATATAGATCCTGCTAGTTGGAGCAGCTGGGCTCTCTACGCACGCAGACCCAGGATGCCCCAAATTGATCAGCCGGAGGTTCATGGGTGTACGACTGGCGCGCTCGCTGATTAAGTGTGATCTATCAATGTGCGTGCGTCGAGCTATTGTATAATGATCCCAGGGACCATTTGTAGTTTCCAACTGAAGAAGCATGCTGGTTAACGGAGGATAAAAAGGTGACAGACTTTATTGGCTATTTCGGGCCGGCTGCCTTGCAACTCTTCCTGCCACTCCTTTAACCCAATCCTTCCTTTCTTTACCCCCCCCCCCCCCCCCTTTTTTTTTTTCTTCTTCCACGCCTCCCTTTCTTCTTTCTTTTTTATCTTTGTGAAATATATGCTATCTATGCTCGAAGAGCTCAAGACTGATACTGATGCCTATAATCTGCTGGTGTGGTTGGTGATAACGCGCCTCCAGTCTTGCAACGTTGAGGTTGTACTGCTAACCTATCGCAAGCCCTTTTCGCCCGAAAGTTGTGACCGGATGAGCGGACAAATTAGCTTGATGCCTAGGCCGAATGCGTCAGGAATAGTGCATATTGGCATCCTTAGCAGGGCCTGTCCCTTATCTTATGCACTAGCTGGTTGCTGCAGTGGGGACGTCTATTAGTTCCTTCTTCCGAAACTCATTCTGGGTCTAGGATGGAGACACACATATACGAGCGACGCCTTTGGTCTTCAGTCGCCCCCATTTGACCTCAATACCCCCCTTCCTCCTCTTTTTCGTCACCTTTGCCCGCCTTAGTTTGTATTAGTTCCCGCCCTCCCTTCCTAACGAGATACCCTTATAAGTCGGATCAAAAACGAAGATGATGTTGTGAGTATTGCAGAAACTACCCTCAAACGGAATCCATTATAGCAATTCTAAAACCACCTAGAGGAGTAGAATGTTTCAAACCAGATCTAAGCACACGATCGACATAGTAAAGCAAGTAATAGTGGACGTGAACCCTTGGCGCTATTGTTCATATGCGATCTCGCAGACGTTTTGCTTAGGGTTATGGAGAGACCCGTTTATAGGACGATATGCCCCCACGAAAAGCTGTGTCTAAGCCCAGGAAACGGCCCACGATAAGGATCAGGCAGGCGTGTGATACCTGCCACGTCCGTAAAATCCGGTGCGACGGGCGTCACCAGTGCATCAACTGTCTCTTAGCTAAGGTTGATTGCTCATATAACGCAGTTCCGAAGAGACCGGGGCCTAAAGGGCCGAGATATGGAGAGAGACCTGATATTCGACAGCAGAAGGGACAAAGTCCTGATCCTCACTACGGCATTCCGGCCTCTACAGTCCAGACGGCGAACGGACACATCTATCGATCGTGCTTGACATGCTCCACATGCCAACTACAATGGAATATAGCCGGGATGGGTGAGAGGTTCCGGCCATCGCCGCAGCTATCAACTCACACAGTCGGACAATACCTCGACACCTATCTGACGCACAAATATCCTATCTCACCTATGATAGATCGAGCACGCATAGAAGAGTACATCCGCAACTTCGCTCAATGCCCCGGATGCTATGGCGTTATTGTGTCCTGTTGCGCCACCGTCGCTCCGGACCGTGACGTGTCATCGGCCTCTGCCGCTGATTCGCCAGAGTTGCCTCGTCAGCGCAGCCATTGCGACCTCTCGGAGCCCTCGGCCGACTTCTTAGTCTCTGAAGTGCTGCGATCGAGACGGTTCTGTCACCTCGCGGACAACCAGTCGCTCACGCAAGTTCAAACCTCTTTTATGCTGCATTGCGCATACTCTGGCCTCCGCAACGAACGTGCCGCATGGTTCTACCTACGCGAAGCGATAACTATACTACAGACGCTTAGGTACCATGAAGAAGCCACTTACGAGGAGACGACCGACATGTCTGTTGCAAGGGAAGCTAGACGCGCATTTTGGGTCCTCTTCATCACAGAACGTGCTTTCGCGATTCAACGACATAAAACCCTGGCCTTGCATTCTACAGTAGACCTACCTCACCTCGGTCCACTTCTTGGGGACTCTGAGATCCTGCATGGCTTTCTTGATCTGATCTCCCTCTTCCGGCCTTTCGATGCCGAATTTATTACAGCGTGGAACTCTTATGCGGAACGTCAGACGATTAAGCCGGCGAGGCCCCCAGATCATGAGCAGCTTTGCCAGCTGCAGAGATCTCTATCAAACTGCCTCGCCGACGTGTCCGCCTACCCTGAGTCGCAGCAAGCCGAGCTTTTCGTCACATGCGGGTGGCTTAAGACTGTTGTGTGGGAGCTGTGCTTGTCAGTGACGACGCTGACGAGCACGGATTATTGCGAGAGTATGTCGCTAGGCTATCCCTTGAGCATAGCCCAAGACATTGTCCTTGTCCTCCAACTCTTACCCCAGAGGACATTCGCTGTAAATAAGATAAGTATCTCAGAGAAGGTGTCTCAGATTGGAAGTTCACTAGCGAGTGTACTTGCATTGAACACACCCGCTACTCTCCGGCCAATGACGCTCGACGGTCTAACTTTAGTAGAGATTATGAAGATCGCAGGACAGATGGTTGATCCTGGTTGTGAGTTCGCCCTTCTACCCCTACGCTCGTCTCGGAAGTCAAAGGGGCACGCTAAAGAAGAATGACAACTGACAGAAGCTTTACGTCTGGGTAGAGAGGCGTTTCAATGTGAAAATGAATAGCAGGACTGGGATATAAGAGATAGTACGCTTTAAAATAGTATATCAATTTTCGAGGTTTGCCAACCTCGCTTGCTCGCCTCTTTCTTCCAAACACCACGCGATCCCCTCAAGACATACGACTGAACGGATCTAAGCGTGGGGCAGAATCCTAAAAGCTCTAAGACCAACTAGCACGGGACCGTCTGTTGTGGCTGGCAGGAAATGCCTGAGAACGATCCTCGCCTGTCGTTCCGTCCTATCCCAACGCCATTTCCTCACAAAATCGACTTACCCACTCCTATAGAGAAGCTCCCCGCTAAACTGACCACCCGACACTGGTTGCTGTTGCTAGCTTCTGATAACAGCAAGCGACGATACACTGGAAGTAGGCCAGCTTAGCAGGCCTAAGCAGTCGGTACGATGCGTTCCTGTCACGGTCTATGGACCGATATGAAGCTTCGGCTAGACCCTCAGCTATGGAATACTTTGGAAGGTTACAGAATATCGTGGAAGGTTATGAGAACCTTGTCGGCCCATACTCAATGGAAGCTTCTGGAAGAAGACTCACATGTATTTAAAGATGAGAAGGGCACCACTCTTTCCCAGAATGGTTCTTCTTTCCTCCAGCTTGGAATGCTCGTAGTAGTAGGCTAGACCAATGGCACCGACCTTGTCCTAGACCCTTACACACCCCATCGCCTGGAGGCAGTGCGAGTAGATATACCATTTTTGATGTCGTTAAGCGCCTGGATAACCTCATTTTCGGTATACTGTTTCATTGTATAATGAAAAAGGTATTCTGAAAGAATGATGGAAATTGATGAAGGATTGAAAATGTTGTGGTAGTTTGAAAATTGGGTATAGTAGTTAATGGGGTGGCTGGGCGGCATTTTATGGGTGGTCGAAATGCAGGGGTGGTCGAAAAGTGGGTGCTTTGACTTATTTCACGTGGGACCGACAGCCTAGCAGACCCCGAGCTTCGTGGGAGCGTTAGCGCTGAGGTATGGCTTGAGGAGCAGGTCGCTATGAGCGCGACAACCCTCATACCTGGCGACTTACAGCGTCAGTGGCTAGGTACGGTCGTTCGCTCGGTAGACTATATAATCCACGCGGCACCGAACATCTCTGATACATGCCCTGTTACTAAGTCCGGTGTTGCTTATAGATCAACCATAGACTTGCGATCGCCGGACGGTCAGGTGTCCATCTAGCGATAGTAGAGCGCACGAGGGTACCCGGATTCACAGATGAGTGGATGCCGGCTTGTACGCTGCTTGTCTCCATGCTGCGCCACCCCGCTTCTTCGATATCTCCATCCCACGGTTCGACCTGTCGCCCTTGCTTGGATGTGAAAACCCAGAGCCGGTAAACATCTCGATCGAAGAGCCGTAACGCATCACAGGCCGTGGGTTCCGGCTGCCAATGATGTGACCCAGCACGACCCACAGCTCGCCACGTCGTTGTTCTTACGATCAGCGTGCTAGTACGCTTCGCAAGATAAGTGCCGTTCCAGCGGGAATATGCTGTCCACCGACTTAGTGAATGCTCTGCCGGGCACCAATAGGCCGGCCGAGATACACTCACTCGCCTCTCTCGGCTGGGACCCCCATTGTGGGTGGGCTACGAGTGAGCTTAGGGCATGACGCTGATTTGTTTGTGCTTGAATGTTAGGAACGGCCTTGGCAAGCTCACATCGACGTTCTTGCCGGGCTTCCATAGCACGGTGATTCCTTCGTCCGCCATAAGCTACTTACACCCCCACGCAAGGAGGCCCTCTTGATTGATGACTTCACCGCCACCGCAGGGGTTCTGAGCTGTCTAAGAAGCTGGTCAGCACGACATCACCTATGAAACATGCACCAGGATGGGCACGAACTCACAGCATGTGACACCTGTCTATCCCTCTTTACCGTAGGCCACAGCGCAGATGGAGCGCGGGTGATTGTGAGGTTTCTGCAAGGCATCGCTGTCTAAATAGTACTTGGGGAGGGGTTAGACGGAGGAATCGGACAACTGGCGCGAGGGGCCTGGCAGCGGAAGGAGGATGACCGTACATGCTGGACGGCAAAATCTCTGCGCAGCCGGCCTTGGTTTGATGTTGCTTGTTGACTAGGACCTTCCTTTGACTCTGTGGTCTGGCTTAGCACTGGTCAAGGGCCGCAACAACTCTTGGTTTAGCATGCCGAAGTCCCGTAGCTATACACAGAAGGGCTGTTTGCCTTCAAACTAGATGAGATGAAGACGTCCTTCTCGACGGCCATGACGGCTATCATCGCGGGGTGGTCCTGTGGCCTCATATCGTCAGCATCGAACTTCGTCTACATCTAGCTATAGGCTTAACGAGCAAGCCCATAGAGGTGGTTATTATTGAAGAGCGTTGCGGTATCTTGAGTGAAGGTGAGCTTGGAGGAGTAAATGATGTGGTGCGCTTTGTCTCGAGCAGGTTTGTCAAGTTTGAGGCCGAAATCCTAAGCCACGATGCCCTAGGAGAGAGCGAGAAGGATAAGGATGTTGGACAGCCTGACGGCCCAGCCTAGATGGGCGGGAGACCACATCTCGATTCGAAAGACAACCAGTCGGAGACAGCGGTTCGAGAAACCATAGCGTATGGCTTACCTAGAAGCGGATGTTTCAGCAACAGGCCAGCAATAAGCACAGGGGAGACCGGGCGCAATAAAATCACTTAGTAGCTGTGTCCGGTCGAAGAGCTTGGAAGCGGGCTCTCGTTAGCTATTCGTGAGGCGACGAAAGTGTCCCGCGCAACAGAAATAAGAGCACGTAGAGAAATGTGTATAGTACAGATAAAGGGCGGATGGACCTATCGCGTTCGTTTTACTCGACCAGTGATCACTGGGGGCTCCCTTCCCGACACTTTTCTTTCCGCGTTGGCCGAGGCACACGCCTGACCGCAGGCAGCCTTCGCGTAGACTTCGAATATGAGCCTGAGGGACCGGCTCCGCACGGTTTGGGGGCGTCAACAGCCTGACGGTAGGGCCGTTCCACTCGCACAGTAGCATCAAGGTAAGTTCAACCCGCTCACCCGGCGCGAACGGTAGCTCTGCATAGGTAAGGTATTGACCTTGACCACGGCGATAAAGCGTAGTGGTCTCAGCGCTGAGGCCGCCTAGAGAATGCCGGTCCAGATCCGTGTCCCATAACCCGTAATGTTTATACACGTTACCGGCAATGAGCTAACGGGTATTTTTCGAGGCAGAGGATAGTATTAGAGACACGCATAATCTTATAAAGCTCTCTCATGCTTGTGGTAGGTTGTAGATTGCTTTTAGCAGTGCCAGGAGCGGGCTGATTAGTGACAGGAGGCCAGGAGAACCACGTTACTAAAGAGACCCCCGTCACAACCTAATTCTTTATATCTGAACATCCAGACGGAGGTTTCCTAATACTAAAAATACCCGGATATAAACAATAGATAATACAAAAATATATAGGTTTCCGGTTAAGTGAAGAATTAATTAGCCTATCGAACCCGCCCGGCCGGCCTAAGGTGCTTCCTGGCTGCTTCGGCTAGAGGGGTCGGCTGGTGCAGAATAGGGCCTGATGTTCCAACGCTGACGGCAGCCGGCTCTTAGTGGTCGAAAATCTAGACCCTACTCCCGCCGACCACAACACTGATCACTGTAACCCTTTCAGGCTCTGAAATGTTCAGAACGAGTTTAGTAATCTCACGACGACATGATGATACTATTTACTACATGTTGTCCCTCGGCTTCTGTTAGTAAACCGTTAGGTACTGTTGAATTAGCTAACTGTAACATATGATCGAGATGGCTAGACGCAATCTGAGCTCTAGGGGCGGCACAAGAATCATGCTGTGAACTGTCAAGGAGGGCTTACGTCCTCTGGGCCGTGCCAGGAGCGTCGTTTGCTCTGCAGTCAATCCAATTCCAATAAGAAAGACCAGAACCTCAAGGTCGAAGACACCAAGCATACACCAGATCATCTGATATAAGAGGGGACGTGCGAAAAAGATGAAAAGATATGTAATATCGAGTGATAAGATCCTTAGCAGCGTTAAAGTGATTACATACCAGTGAAGAAGTGGAGAGGAAAGAAGGATAGCAGGCGTCGAGGTAGGCGGGCGGCATAGGGAGGAATAACGAGAGAAGCCGGAAAATTACGCTGTGGTTGAAACCGAGTAGGTAGTAACATATCAAGGGCAATTGCTTATGAATCTCCTGTCATTATATTTACCCGTCAGAGCTATACGGCAGTTGAAAAGGTGCGCCTCCAGGCGGCAAAATGCAAAGGAAAAGTTAGAAGAGGGAAGGAAATGTCTTGTTGTAGCCGCCTGAGGCTCGAGTGGTCCGGTCAACTGTTACCCTTGTGCATAGCTCGTAGCACTAGCCACTAAAGTCTTTTGAAAAGCTACAGAAGTACTCAAACATTACAGACTTCGAATTCGACCGCTTGTAGCTACCCCCAGCTTCTTTATCGTTTGCTTGTTATAATACTGTTCTTAGCTCCGTTGACAGGTCGAGGAACATGGCTACACCAGGAGCGTCCTATTGTATTGTCGTCTGCGCCGATTTAGAATCTAATTTCAGCTTCTCACGTATCTATTGCACAATCGCCGACGGCTGAACTACTGTTTAGACTAACTGATCAGTATAAGCATCAGGAGTTCCTCAGATGGTCAACAACTAGCAACTAGTAGGTAAGCCTACAAAACCCGGTGACTCGCAATCGTTCCTATCCTTCTGTTCCACGTTCACTCTTTTCTGTCAATCTGTTTTTGTTTTATTTATTTTCTTCCCCTCCTCTACTCCCCATTCCCTTTGAGACGTTGAGAAGTATACGACTCTTTTATCTTTTCTCTCATCTTGCGTCGCTGTAGCTAGCCTTGTGGTGCCGAAACTCGACAATACTATCACAGTCCGTACACCACCCCACTTAACAATAGCAGGCCGCGTTAGTTACGACAAGGATGGAATTCTATCCCGCGATTCAAGCGCAGAGGCTGAGAAGGTCGTCGACGCTCTGCGGCACAACACACACTACTACTTCATGTCCTGTAATAAGGTATACCCTAATCAAAAGGGTACAACACCTAGTTAGCAGTATAGTGTCAATCAGACAAGCTACCTCTGCGTGGGAGTCATTATTAGCAAGACCGCCTTTCGCCAGAAGAAGTTTCTAGCGAGCTACTTACACATAAGGCAGCTAGTGGATGACGCCAACACCTGAACTCATACAGGCCATAAGTGGGACGAAATCAACCTAGACAACAGTATGTATTCTGTCGGTTATGAATCACTAATGCGCATATTGGAAAAGGACTAAACCCATACCTTCCAGTGTTGATTATAGAGGTGCTACGTACCTCTTGTAAAGCCGATATTAATAGAGTTATGAGGAAATGCAGGTTCATGTCTTACCTCTGATGAACTATACTAGTTGTTCTGTAGGCGAAGGCTGGATTACGCTCTCTAAGGGCGAATATAGCAGGGAATGGAACTGCTCTGCTTGATACCGTTTCATGGCTTCTGAGATGTAGAAGCAAAACACTCCGCAAACGCAGCATCACATGTCAAATCGACAATCTCCATGGCTGCCCTAGACATTCGACGGCGCGCATATGACCACGATATAAACGGTTAATGTAACGGGCTAGAGCCCGGCCGAGATCTCCGGCTTTGCCGGAGCAGCTACCGAGATCCGGCTCCGCCGGATCCACTATTCTGCTGTAGCACACCGCCTAGCCCCGGTCTGCATCACTGCTGCTAGGCGCCTATCCCTGTAAAGTCCTTTCCTCCTTCTTCAGCTTAGAATAGTCAATCGACGGCACCTCTACGTTGAACAAGCCTAGGGGCCAGCCCCTTACATATTCTAAGCTCGACAACAAAAGACGCTATACGAAACCTCACGAGAGCGATATGACGATTCGCTAGAGGGTAGTGCAAACGAGAAGACGCTATACGGAACCTCACGAGAGCGACACGACGATTCGCTAGAGGGTAGCGCAACGAGAAGACGCTATATGGAACCTCACGAGAGCGGCACGATGGATCCGCCAGAGGGTAGCGTAAACGACGCGATGAATGCTGAGATTGATCGCCGGATCAACGAAGCGGTCAACGCAAGCGTCCGTCCTCTTCAGGACCAGATGGCCCAGCAGACGGCCCAGATGACGCAGCTCTTGACAGCTCTGAATGGGCTTATGTCAACGGATAGAGCAACCCCTACGCCGCTTGCGAGCAGCGTAACGACCCCGTCCACAGCCGATACAACTATACAGGCAACGAGCGACGGTATAACGATGGCAGCTAGAGGGCGGAGGAAACATCAAATACCAAACCCACCAAAGTTTAGCGGCATACGTAAAGATTTCCAACGTTGGTTCCTAGAGATGAAGGGAAAGATACGAAGAGATAGGGAAGCTTTCGACTGTGATGCCGATATATTCGCATACATCTACGCAAGGCTGGAAGGCACAGCTCAAACCATGGCGTCACCCTACTACGCTCAAGGCGGAGCAGATGGAGCGGAATCCTCCGATCAGTTTATGCAATACCTTGAGACTCGCTATGGAGATCCCAATGCAGAAGCCAGGGCACTGGATAGGCTACGTACTATCCGACAGAAGGAAAACGAAAGCTTTGCTACATTCCTCCCAAAGTTTGAGAAGGAGTTAGCAGAAGGTGGAGGAGGACACTGGGCAGACGCAGTCAGAATCAACTATCTGAAAGGAGCCCTGAACTCCACTCTGCGGGACCGTCTAATTAGTGTAATCGATCCCCCGAAAACCTACCCAGAATACGCCCGGGTCCTTATGATAATAGGGTCAGGGCTAGATAGTAGGACCTACCAGGAACGTCACGAACGACGACGATACCGAGATGCCGATGGGGACACCCTCATGGCTGGAGTCAGCCGGACTAAGGAGCCCAGAAGAGCCGCAAAGTCACAGCGCTACCGCAGCGACTCTTCCTCATCAGAAGACAACATAAGGCCCCAGAAAGATAACCGTAAATGCTATAACTGCAATAAGATCGGCCATATTGCTACACGGTGCCCTAAGCCAAGACGTTCAGGGCCTAAGAAGGTCAAGAAGGTTGAGAAAGCTAAGAGGCGAGAGGAGAGCAGCGATAGTAATGCTATAGAGGAGCTAGGAAGCTCTGAAGCTGAAGAGAGCTCGGGAAAAGAGTAACTCTAACGCGAAGTCGGGCGTTAGAGGCCAAGCCTAGTGACATTACAGAATGGAAGCAGTTCAAGCATCACATGAGCAGCAAATCAGCAGTGATCACTACCCGCATACACAAGGGCACTCAAGCAGACGCCCTAGTAGACACTGGGTGCGATCTATACTCCCTTATCGACCACGACCTCGCCCGTAAGCTCCGCCTACCGGTAGTAGACCGCTCTGAGCGGCTGCTAGGCAGCTTTAGCGACGCTACAGGCGCTACAAAAGCAACAGGTGTAGTTGTCTTCAACCTAGAGCTGTGTGGTTATGATGAGAAGATCTTTGCATATACCGTACGTAGCCTTGGTGACGACCTGTTCCTAGGGAAGCCTTGGATGGAGAGGAACCGTATTCTATACGATGCCGCTGCACAACGGATACGGCATAGGAGGGGTGGCGTAGACCTACGCTTAAAAGGCGAAGAAGAACCAGATCGAGTAAGGGAGATCAGAGCCGCGCGTCTCCTTCCAGGAGCTCCTTTCACTGCACTCTATAGGAGAGCACAACGAGACACCAAACGAACTGCAGGATACGAAGTCCGAGCCATCAGCCTAGCAGATATACAGAAGGCCCTTACGAAGAAGACTGAGAAGGCAGATCTAAAGGCCCTCCTTCCGCCAGCTATACTAGCTGAGTTCCACAAGCTGTTCCAACCTGACGAAGCCGCCAACCTTCCACCACATCGTCCTGGGGTCGACCATAAGATCCCTATCAAACAGGATAGTAGTGGTAATGAGACTGTACTACCATGGGGGCCGCTCTATAGCATGTCACGAGAAGAACTCCTCGTCCTCCGTAAGACCCTACGAGACCTACTGGATAAAGGCTTTATCCGCGCCAGCAGCTCAGAGGCATCAGCACCAGTACTGTTCGTACGTAAACCAGGGGGAGGGATACGCTTTTGTGTTGACTACCGCGCCCTTAATGAACTCACTAAGCGCGACCGATACCCTCTCCCCTTAATCCAAGAGACACTACGCACTGTTAGTGCTGCTAAGTGGTTCACGAAACTGGATGTGGTTGCAGCGTTCCATAAGATACGAATTGCTGAAGGAGAGGAGCATAAGACGGCCTTCAGGACAAGATATGGGCTATTCGAATGGCTAGTTGTACCCTTTGGGCTTACAGGAGCCCCCGCTACATTTCAACGATATATCAACGGAGTGCTTCGAGAGTACCTAGACGATTTCGCTACGGCATATATGGACGACGTACTGATCTACTCAAACGGCTCACGGCAAGACCACGAAGCAAAGGTTAAGCTAGTACTACGGAAGCTTGCTCTTGCAGGGCTCCGGCTAGACCCTCATAAGTGTGCGTTCTCTGTGAAGACAGTCAAGTACCTAGGGTTCATTATCACCGCAGGAGTAGGCATCTCCTGCGATCCTGAGAAGCTGAAGGCAATCAAGGAATGGGCTGCGCCAAAGACGGTTAAGGGAGTTAGAAGCTTCCTAGGGTTTGCAAACTACTATCGGATCTTCATCCCAGCATACTCAGAGATTGCTGGACCCCTTATATCTCTTACAAAGAAGGGCGTCCTATTCCACTGGGGTAAAGAGCAGGAAGTAGCATTCCAGGAGCTTAAGAGGATCTTTGCAGCCAAGCCTATCCTACATCAACTAGACCCTGAGCGTACAACCTACGTTGAGGCTGACTGCTCAGGCTTCGCCCTTGGAGGAGTACTGTCACAAGAAGATGAGCATGGGAGACGTCACGCAGTAGCATACCACTCGCAGCGGCTGAATGCCGCCCAGTTCAACTACCCAATCCACGATAAGGAGATGCTAGCTATTATTAGCTGCCTACGAGCATGGAGAGCGGAACTGCAGAGCGTCAATAAGTTCAAGGTTCTATCTGATCATAAGAACCTGAAGTACTTCATGACAAAGCAGAGGCTCACAGAACGACAAAGCCGATGGGCAGAGGAGCTGTCTCAGTACAACTTCGAGATACAGTACCGGCCAGGAAGTGAAGCAGTAGTGCCAGACGCACTCTCTAGACGCGAACAAGACGTACCTACGTCTCTAGAGGACGAGCGCGAACAAGGCCGGATTCTCCAGCTTCTTCCCGAAGTAGCCCTTACCTCAACGCGTACACGACGCGTAGAGGCAGCCCCATCAGTGCTTGTGTTCACCGACGATAAGGAACTACAGCAACTCTGGGACCAGACCCAAGGGCAAGACCAAGTCTACCAGCAGGCATATAATGCTGTGAAACAACGAGAAAGAAGCTTCCCTCCTAGCCTCAAGCTAAAGGTCCAGATTGCTGAGTGTGAGATCGATAATGGCAACCGACTACTATTCAGAGACCGGATCTGGGTACCAGGTAGCGAAGACCTAGATAGCGAGGCGAACACACTACGTACTCGTATCGTTCAAAGCAGCCACGACTCAGTACTTAGTGGCCACCCTGGTAGAGATAATACCCTCGCGTTAGTCAGTAGGCGCTTCTACTGGCCTGGCCAGTCACAGCTAGTACGACGCTTCTGCCGCAATTGCGATGGCTGCGGGCGAAGCCACATCTGGAGAGAGCATCGAAAAGGACTTCTGAAACCTCTACCAATACCGCAGCGTATACGAAGCGACCTCGCTATGGATTTCATTACCGACCTTCCCCTTACGGATAAGGGTGAGCGATACCTTTGGGTAATTATCGACCGGCTAGGAAAAGGCGTAACCCTTGAAGCTATGGAAAGTATGGAAGCTGAAGCCTGCGCTGAACGATTCCTGAGCTGCCACTTCCGCTTCCACGGCGTCCCTACTTCAATCGTGAGCGACAGAGGAAGCAACTGGACGAGCCGCTTCTGGCGGCAATTCTGCAAGCTTTTAGGAATAGAACAGCGGCTCAGTACTGCCTATCACCCACAGACTGATGGCGGCCCAGAAAGGATGAACCAAGAGATCCAGGCCTACCTACGCAATTACATTACCTACTCGCAGAAGGATTGGGCGAATAACCTCCCAGCAGCTCAACTAGCGCTCTGCAGCCGCGATAGCAGCGCTATAGGCATGAGCAGCTTCTTCTTAGAACACGGATACCACCCAGAGCCTGTCCGGGTTCAAGAGGCAGACCCAGAAGACCATGGGGGCCGTCGCGAGGACCTGGCACGCAAGTTGGTAACAAGGCTCCAGGACGTGATGGATATGGCACGGTCGACCCTTGCCTCAACGCAGCAACGCTATGAGGAGCTGGCTAACAGGAAGCGCCAGCCTACGGAGAGACTAGAAGCAGGCGACAAAGTCTGGCTTCACATGGGCCACTACAGGTCTCCTAGGCCATGCAAGAAACTGGATTGGTTGCACCATAAGTATACCGTTACGAAGGTTATCTCACCATACGTGGTAGAGCTTAACGTGCCAACGGCTATATACCCACGCTTCCACGTGGATACCCTGAAGCGTGCAGGTAACGACCCTTTACCTGGGCAAACGCTAGACGACGAGCAGCCGCCCCCAATTATAGATGACGAAGGCGAGGAGACCTGGAATGTAGAGAGTATCGACGCCGCCGCCTGGAAGCGTCGAGGGCGTGGGAGACGCCGTGAAGTGCTGGTTAAGTGGGAAGGATACGCAGAGAGAACCTGGGAGCCTATCGAGACGCTCCAGGGGACGGAAGCGATGGAGGCTTACGAACAACGTTACGGCCCTGCGATGAAGCACGACGGAGACCCAGCTCTAGCGCCACGGACGCGCCGCCGGAGGGGAGCGGGGAGGTAATGTAACGGGCTAGAGCCCGGCCGAGATCTCCGGCTTTGCCGGAGCAGCTACCGAGATCCGGCTCCGCCGGATCCACTATTCTGCTGTAGCACACCGCCTAGCCCCGGTCTGCATCACTGCTGCTAGGCGCCTATCCCTGTAAAGTCCTTTCCTCCTTCTTCAGCTTAGAATAGTCAATCGACGGCACCTCTACGTTGAACAAGCCTAGGGGCCAGCCCCTTACAGATGGTAGTCCAGCTCGGCAAAGTTGACGGGGCAGACGGACGCGTCCTAGGCGTCGGTATCGTCGGCAGCGACATTGCTGTTCTCTCCGGACATCGCGACTGTGGTTTGGGTCAGTACGAGAGGTTTGACGAGGGGCATAGAAATTGACTTGCCTGGAGATGGGGCCTTTCGGTGGCCGAAAGTTTGATGGGCGGTCTACGGCGGCGTGGGTCGGAAGTGGAGGGAGGCGACGATGAGCGGGGGAGACCAGTGCCGAAAAAACAAAAGTGGAGGCAGTCGGAAAAAAAGATAGACTAAAAAAGAAAGAGAGGGTCCGAAGGACAACACTGCGAATGAACGGAAGAATGCCGGCCCGGACTAAAGCTGACCCCGCCGAAAACAACGAAAACGGGAACACTGAAGGAACAAAGCACGCAATATTCTGGGTGGCTAACCTCTCAGGCTGCAAGAGGCTGCTGCGAAACCAAAGCACTCAATCTCAAATTGCCCGCGGCCATTAGCCCTGCCAAACCATAGACCGGCTGGAAACCAGGAGTCACACCCTCTTCACTACGCAGTCGGGCACAATTGTGACATAATCTAAGTTCCTCTGGTATTTGTCGATAATGGTGGGTTGTGTGATGCCCTACATATTCCCTCGCATCAAACATGATGCTGTGATACCAAACGACCATATCCACATGTCGTACGCACAATCTTCTAAACACGAGACCGTTTCCTTGACTCGCCTGTCGACCCAGGGGCCAGAGCTAGTCCCCGACACAGTAATCCCGAATGTTCGCCATACCGTTCTTTCAAAGCAAGTTCAGAGCAAGTTCAGAGCAAGTAAAATCCACACCTGGCAAACATCATCCCTCACGCCATGTCTTCAACCCACACACGCCAGATCCATCCCCTAGGAAGCAGTTAGCATCTCGTTCGATGGGACACACAGTGGTATCTTACGGGGACTTCTCCATCATCGTTGTTACTAGCGGCAACATATAATGCAAGAATTGAGACTTGTGCACATTGTCCCGAAACTCCACCCGGATGACCTCCTTGCGGAGGGCAGAGTTGTGATAGTCGTAACTTCTCAACTTGAGTATCACCCTGGGCCGCCCGCGGGCAGACCAGAGGACGGCGGAGATCGCGCTGACAGGAAGGCTCAGCCGAAGGTCCGGGCGGTGACTTGGACCGGCCAGATGGTGCAGAACAGGGTTCTCCTCGCCAGAGACGACCCACTGCTGGATCAACAGCTTGCAGTCCTTCGCGGGCGTCTTCAGATGACTGAGCTCGAAAGCCGTTCGGTCGGCATTGTCCGTGTACCAAACGTCGCCAACGTTGAACGCGGTACCTAACAAGGTCGCGTCGAGAAGAGCCCGGTACGCGGGCAACACCAAGCCAAGAGCCCCACTGCTTGTGGTAGCCATCGGTCCCTGCCCGGCATTCGCCGACCATCCGCTGGCGGCAAGGAGGGGATGGTGCCTCTTGGCGAGGTCGATAGGCAGAGGCCGTCTGCGTCTCGCGCATCAGCGGTAGCGCCGTTCCGAAGAAGAACATCTACGGCGCATGTAATGCCGCATGCAGCTGCGACATGCAAAGGAGTTTTTCCCGAAGCGTCGGTGGCATCCACGCCGATACCCTTGTGGAGGAAGTCGCCAATCAGATCTGCAATCGCGTCCATGTCAAGCTCCTAGCCGACAATGTAGCGGGAGTACGTCTCCGGCGTGCCCTCGTCACGGGCGAGGGGTCTCGTGCCCATGTCGCCGCAGGTTTGCAGCGCGAAGTGGGCGAGCGTCGTTCCTGGTGAAGCTGCGTGCGGGTTGGCGCCGAGGGAGAGAAGCTTGCGAGCTAGCCTGAACTGGCCAGCCTCACAAGCGGTTGCAAGAGGTGTCTTGTTATGGCTGTCGACGAGCTCGAGGTCGGCGTGGCATTTGTTCATAATCCAGTCGGCAAAAGACAGCAACATGGAGGCAGACAGCGATGGGGGCGGGGGCATCGGCGACACTCCTAGCCCAGTGCGAGGGATCCCAACGCTTCAACATGCCAATCTCATGTTTGCAAAAAACCGGCAAGGCGAAGGCCTGCCATCGAAAGCTGTGTTGCAAGCGCTGGCACACTCACGGAACCTGCGAGAGGTGGTGCTGAAAGACATCGTCCTGGGACAACGAATTCGAGCAGCAAGGATACACAACGAGGTCAACGACATGCCGTACTTTGCTTGTCTGGAACGTCTGGAGATCAGGCCGGCTGATGCAGTTGCGATCGAAGAAGTCGGCCGTATGTCCAGTCTTACATGTCTTCACATGGACGTCAGTTGGTCTCGCCACACGTGTGCCCGGATCCTGGCTCAAAGCTTGAGAGATCTCGTCCATCTGAAGACGCTCAAGATCACGAATGCAAACGGCACCGCTCCTGATGGGGAACAATGGGATACCCGGGCCGTCATGTCTCTCATACAAAACATGGACTGCCTGCAACATCTTCAGCTGGACGTGGGAGACGACGTGCTCGAGACGTCAGAAGGGCTGCTGCGGGGGGTTTGCTACGGGCGGCCGTCGCTGGAGACGCTGGCGATGGGTTTCAGCGCATGCTTGCCGACGGAGGCTGGAGGGCCGCGGGTCGTCCTCGACTCGGACGTCCACGGCTTCGTAAGCTCGCGCTTGGGAATGTCATCACGGGGCAAGGGCGGATTGCGGGAGCAGAGGAAGTCGCGTTCATGGCGGAAGGACTGTGGGAAATTTTCCCCGAGATTGAGAGCCTCACGGTGCCCTGTATCGGCACCGTGGTAGTAGGCGGAGGAAGCAGGGAATAGGCCGGACTTACCTTTCAAGGGACAAGTCTTCAGTACTTTGGAATCTCTTCGTCTTTGACAGCGTTCTCCCAAGTTCCGGATTACGGTATCTTCTGCTGTGAAGTTGATCGGAATGGGTCCGATGGAAGCCGTGAGCTCAAGGCGTAGCATGACGTGATCAACGGCGTAGACTTTAGAACCGCAAGGCGGCGGGACCCGTCCCGAAGAAGGCGACAGAATCGCCGGCCTGAACCGGTATTGACTAAAGTATCGCCAGCCTGGAAGCCGATGTAGGTAATACCGGTTCGGGCTATGGCGGAAATAAACGAAATGGGAAGGTAGTGGGCTCGATCGTTGAGTTGGCGGTTTCATGGGTTCACTGGACGGGGCCTGGTCGGTGTCGGCGAAAGGAACCGCGCGTGTTCGGTTTGCAGAATGCTGCAGTCTCAGCTTGCACTCGCGACAGGCCATCGTTCTGATGGAGTTTGCTGCCGAGGAAGCCAGTCAGAACCCCGGGATTGTGAGCTTGCGAACACGAATGAGCTCCAGCTTGACCCTGTTTGCCTGTAAGGAAGGACTACGCCAGAGCTGTTTCGCGTCGTCGCCCTCGTCTGAGGTCGCATGCGTGAGACGGCGCTTGTTCGCAAGCGCTGCCACCGGTACCCGACTCGAGGTGTGTCCATCCGAAGCCAGGTATTCTCCTAAGCGCGTTTCCAGCCGGTGTTGGCAGACCCACTAACTAGCGATCGAGACCACTATCCGTGTTTTGGCATGCAGCGTCCTGCATTGGTTGTCTAGCTTGCACGCAGCACGATATGCAGCTGGTGGCACGCGATGTGAGCGGGTGCGAGGCACTTTGGTCACTTCCTTTCCGCGCTGGCGCGTCCCCTGTCCGTCTGGTCGTCGTGTTCGCGGCGGTCCAGGTACCACGCCTGTACTCTGCAGTGTGGAGACGGGCCTGGATCTCGCAGGATGTGGACACGCAGTACTATCTTCCCCGGGCGCTGGGCGAAGCAGTGCTGGATTGCGCTGCACACCTCCCTGGACCCAGCCAAGCGTCCAGATTGGGCGGGAGGCGGGCTATCCACGTGTCCTTGTCGTCGTCTCCACACACCCACAAAGTTCCTGGCGATGGCCCGCTCGAGGCGCGGATTGGCCGGTGAGCCCCTGGGAGCGGACCCTGCATGGGAGCCCCGCGATTGGCCAGCCAGCTCCGAGTCTTCAACGACATGTCGTGGATGGCAGAGCAAACATGGTATCGATGTTGGATCCTTTACGTTGTCCGCACATCCGTATCGATGCCCCGGGCCGCGGTCTGGTAGGCCGGGATTGAGCTGTGGCGAGATTGCAATGGTCCCCTTCGGATCCTCCCAACTTTGTTGAAAGACTGCTGTTGACGACTCGTCGATGAGGCCTGCCTGCAGGGTTTGATGATTGGTGAAGCACGCTTCGCGAGGTCGCGCAAATCCGTATCCAACAAACGACCCCAATGGCTGCAACTGAGGACTTCAGAAGCTCATGACCAATGGAACGGAGCCATTTGGAACGAGAAATTTGGACTGGCCGATGGCCTCTACCTGCTCAATATGGCACGCAGCTCGGAGATGCCGCATATGCAGTCACGCTGCGTTCGCACGACCATTGCCAGCACCGGTCATCATGCTGCCAGCCGGATGGACGCCATTTCTGACACGATGTTTCGAAATGCAGAGGTAAGTGGACGTTCCCAGTCGGCGATGACGACCCATTGGAGTCGTCCCCTGACACGCGGCATGTTTGCAGCGTGAGATCATGGGGACACTTCAGGAATGACCCTGTGCCCAGAGGTCATAGAAGTCGGTCGCGACTTTGAGTACGACGCGTTGTGTTTCCACAGCCAGGGCGTTCATTGACTTGTCACTTGCCGTGGCGGTCCGGCCTACAGACTAAATGCAATCAAAGAATGCGCGAAAAAATGACCGAATGGCAATTGTGAAACCGACAGATTGTAGGAGCATATTGCGCGATGTGCGATGGCAGTCCTTCTTCAGAAGAGGGCTCCGCAGCAGAAACGAACACTCGCGACGCACTAAAGTGATGACAGCCGGGTTTTCGAATCTTTGTGGTTTACCCTCGTGATTTTGAGCTCTCATGCTGTACTGATGGCATTTGCTGATGGTATGCTCACTAAGCAGCATCGATCTCGATTCACAAGCTTGGTCCACACTGCTCTGCGACTTTTCCAAAACCCATTACTGTACATTTACTATTCATCTCACAAGCCGAAGTATTAGCCAGATTGTGAATACCATAGACAGAAATTGGAGTAGTAATTACGCCATTCTAGATTAAAAGGGGTTGTGTGAATGGATCAGCGCCTTTCCTCGCCATGTAAGAACTGGGATCAAGATGTCGAATGAAACTTTCTCTTCTCACGCCCGAATCCATGCCTGACACGCCAGGCGTCTTTTGCTTCCGAACGTGGGATCATACTGAGCGAGGTTAGACTGGAGTAAAATATAAGGTCTTGGACACAACGAACCTCGTCATCTTTTATCGCGGCTTTGGACGCGGCGGGGGCTTCGGGACGCCCGTGGTATCATATGCCCCTCGTCCTGGGGCTTCTTTTTTGGGATTCATAATCATAATCATGGCTTTGTTCTTGTAATACTCTGGATCGCCGTAGGTGTGTTGACAATATTTTGCTGGGAACTTGGGACGGCCGGTTCGCGGTATTTACGTATGAAACTCCCCTTTACCCCTATTTGATGCGGACACTGATCACTTCAACAAGTCAGTCGGCAAGCCAGCAGACCCGCTATAGTCGAAGCCTGCCATGCTGATACCAAACCCCGTACACACTTCTGACCAATATTCCTTTGAGTGGCCCGTACCCCTGAGTTTGTCTTTCAGCTGGCCACTTCGAGGACCCAGGTCCTTCGACAAGTTGAAATGAGCGGAAATGGTCGAGATGCCGGTGATCCTTTCCAAGTTGGGCTTTGGCCCAGAAAAGAAGACACAACACCAAGTCCTGACACGGATTATGTGAAAATTGAACCTTTTTTTTGATGCCAACTTTTTTGAAGAGTTTACTCCGCCTGGGGGACGTATTTTAACTCTCTTTCGTCCTTGGACGGCCAACGTCTTCGCCCCTTGTTCGTGCCACATGACCGTGCTCCCAACGAAATCGACGTCTTTGACGAAGGAGTTCTCACCTCCACAACATGTGCTTCGAAGAGGGTCATCGATTTGGGTCTATCAATCCGGGTTCATCGAACAACAGCGTCTCAAACTGTACATGACAAAGCTTCCCAGGCCGCTCACCGTGTTGCCTGCCTCACTGACAGGATTAATGACCGGGTCAAGATGGAACGGTCATTGGAAAGCGATGTTTGCGTGAGTAGGGGGTTCATCACAACCCTGTGTCATGTCTGAATCCAACCAACCCCCCTTTAACGGATCGAGAGCGTAGCCACACCAACGGGATGCGAACACATGGGCCGTGTTCTCTATGTGAAGGGGTGCCGTCAGTAATTTGTGAGTAGCAAGGGCAGAGAAGAGGACTGCGCTAAGATGGGCCGAAGTGATCGATGCTTAGAGGTCGACGGGCCCGTCGACCACAGTCCATTGCGGTATGGTTCCGCTGGGAATATAGTTACGGGCTCAAAAGATCGAGTTTATCTAACTGTTATCGATTGCTTTGGACGGAACAGAACCTCGCCTTCGCTACTGTCAGCGGAGACAGGCCTAGGGTGACAAAGTGAAGACGACGCTTGTTTGCAGACACTCGTGGTGATTCCTCACTCACAATTTGCTAACGAGTATCACGGTCTCACCGTGAGAAATTTCCATTCGAGCATATATCCACAAGCTACTTATCAGACACACAATCTCTCGTTTCCATCATTCCAATACTCCCAATTCGTAATCTGGCTGAGAAACCCTTTAGAGCCGTACTTCTTGTTGTTCTCGTCCAAATCTCCAACCACGAGTGCGTCCAATGGGTGATTAGTACTCTGAAACCTCAAGACATGAGGGATGATTTGTTGACCCAGTCGATCGATTCGCGCCGCAGCTTGCTTGAGCTTGTTGTGATTCCGTATTGCTGCATACTGGACTTCCCAATTGGCAACTTTCAACCCATCGAGCCCAGTGGAGCACAGCTCATAAGTAGATACGAGGATCTTGGTGTACGTATTGAAGGTGCCGTCGCTCTCACGATACCTGCCAAGCCAATCTATTGCCGCTTGACGTTCCTCTTTGCTCATGTCCGCATTGATCATGGTTGACTGAAACTTAGTCGGATCCATACACTCCTCAACATAATACTTCAGGGCAGTCGCACCAAACGGCAGCTCGGTCAATATAAGCATGTTCTTTGGGCCCGAAAAACCGCTCGAGCGTTGGTCTGACACTGGATAAGCCTCGGTGTCCGAGTATACCGCCATTGCTGCCTTATCGAGTTCTCGAAGCCGGCTGCACTTCTTGAGAATCCGATCGAGGCACCACTTCATCTGGGGCGGCAAAGAGCAGCCGTACCGTCGGGGTTCTGCTGTTTTCACCTTGACCAGCTTGTCTTTGAAACTTTCGACCGTCGTTTGAATAGCGTATCCCTGCTCGCTTGCCGCGTTCATTGCAGCCGGATAGGCGGGAAACTGCAGCGCGAGGGCTAAGTCGCGGGTTGAGGGTCGGCTGAAGAATGAGTTCGCGATCGTCTCCTCGCTTACGTTTCGGTTGGAGCGCGTGCGCTCCTCGGCCCTGCGGATGGCCTCGCTCTTTGCCCTCAACGTCATGGCTCTCAGGTTGGGGTGGTACTGTTGGTCGATTGGGCATGGTACGTTGCGGTACTTGCCCTCGGGTTTCTCCATCAGAGGATTGCCAAGGAAGGATGAGGCGCTGCTCCGGAAGATAAACCCTCGCAGGGTCCGGGGAATCTCTGCGTTTCCCTCGCTGCCAGACGTGAGCTGCGTGTCGAGTCTCTTGAGATCGCGCCTGAAATTTTCAGCTTGTTGCAGACTTGGTAACCCCATCATGAGTGCGAAGGGGAAGGCGAGGTTGCTGATAGAATCAAGTACTGGTGTGCTACTCAGAGACAAGACCCAAGGCTTCTTCGATTGCCGACTGATTATTCCTAGGAGCGACTCTGCTTGGCCGCTATCAAGGCTGCGGTACTCGTGCACTTCATCAGCGACGACGAGCCCCCAGCACATGCTCCCTCTAACTGTGACGGGGCGCCATTCGTTGTCGTAGGTGTGAACAGTCAGAATTCTTGCCCAATGATTCTCCCATCTGGCCTTGGTTTGTGTCATTGTCCTTGAAACGACCATGAAGAGCGATGCTGGCAAGCGGCCTGCCACTGGATCCGGCGGGACGGCGGTAAGGGTGTTCCCCGCGCGCTTGAGAAGGATGTCGGGTCTCCCCAGAAGTCGGTTGGCTGCACTTGGCGCGTGTCGGTGTACTCCTTTTCCTCGTCGATTTCCCATTCAGCCAGGCCGAGTTCCATCTCGGGGCTCAGGTCGAATTTGGCCTTCTCCTTTTCCCATGTAGTGATGACCATACCGTTGAAGGTCACCTCCTCACCACCAAAGACCATCTTGAAAGATGGCTCGAAGAAGTCCATAGCCTTTGCCTCTGTTTCGCTCACTAGATTGGCAGGCACAACCACAAGGGCCCCGCCATCGCAGCCCGTCGTGGCGATCTTGTACGAGAGGCTCTTTCGGTTACAGGGGCAGGGAATGTCCCCTGGTCTGCGCTCTAGTAGGCATGCATGGTCTTTTGTTCGATATAGGTGCGCGGTTTCCTTTGCCCTACAATGAGCCAGTAGTGAGATCGCATTGAGACGCACTTGCTGAACCGCTTGGTATATCCGTGTCTTTCCCAACCCCATCTCGTGAGCAAGCAGGGCCCCGAAGCGGCGAAGGTCTTTTTCCTTGCAGGTGACAAGTAAAAGGATGAGGTAGACATCTGTGGCTTGAAAGGGGAGAAGCGTCTGCTTAGCGCCGGTTATAGCAACCCCCTCTTCAGGCTTGTGGGAGATGACGGACGGGTCATGGTTGAAGAATTCGCAAGCAGAAGGCCAATTCTTCGCATCATCCCGGCATCTCATCAGTTTGGATACCGTCTCGCCTCTCTTGTCCTCGTCGTCGCCAGGCTTGTTCTCTTCCTCGCAAGGCATGTCCTCTTCATCACCAGGCTGATCCTCTTCATCGGCAGGCTTGTCCCCTTCATCGCCAGGCTTGTCCTCTTCATCGTCCGAGATCGTGATGACCACAGGTTCCGAAATCACTTCCTCCTCTGAAGGCGGGGGCGAGTGGACTGAAGTCTCCGAATGGGGCCTGGGCGATTAGGCGTCATCTGGATGATCGGCGTTATCGTTGGGAACATCGGGTTTCGGCAGAGACAGCTGGTTCTCAGACGGATCTTCTTGAGGGTGATTGTTGGTATTGGAGGAAGTGGTTTCATGCACGGTCTCGGTGCCGTCCGAGTTGATGCCTTCCTGAGAACCCGCGGTGGTAGCAGGCACATTGTCAGCTGGCAGCAGCTCTGCGTCTTTGGTCGCAGCAAAGGGCTTGTAGTTCGTGGTCTCGGGTCGCCCATCTTGAAGCTTGCATGAAATGTGGTACTGTAAGCCATCATGACGGAAGGACAAGCTCGTCCCAGTAATGGAAAGCATACGCCCAACGGCATAACCGAAGTCATGTTCGTCCCCAACAATTCCTTTGCCGACAACGACTCCGCGGCGTAGTAGCTCGACGGAGAACAGAGTTGCTGACTTGTCGAAGTTCGGAAACCGCTTAGCGATTCTGCGAAATTTTCGAAATGAAAATTCGGCGGCCAGCAACGGGTGACTGAGATACCGACCCAAAGAACTCGGACGCTTGAGGAATAATGACATGGCCGCATGCCGCTGGAATTCTGCTCCTGAACTCTCAATCGGTGTGCGCTGGTCGGCAAACTCTACGTCAATAAAAGGGAGCACCTCGATGCGATATGTGCCGGCGTTGCCTTTCACTGTGTTTGACGTGCTGGACAACACCGGCACCGGCAGCCCATTAGGAAGTGGGCGTATTTCTGAATCGAGTATGGCAGGTTCGGCAGCCTCATACTCTGCGGATGGTCCTGATGTTCTCGCGCGTTTCGGTCCGCCTGAGGGTCCTTCATCATCCTCGGCTTCTCGATTGCGTCGGTGGCACCCTGCTGTGGGGCGGATATGTTAGCGAATTCCGCATGCTATTTGGTTCATGAGAACTTACGTTGCCAGGATCCCGAAGGAGACATCGCAAGCTCTTGTCTTCTGGCTTCTGAGCTTTCCGAGTTGCCGACTCCGGCAGGAGGATCCGTGATGGGCTCATTGCGTTTGCGGTCGAAAACACGAAACGGCTGCGATGAACTTTGTACTCGAGAAGATGATTGAACGAGTCGTAAGAGAAGAGCAGTCTGGCGTCACCGAACCGAGAAATGAGTTGAATCAACTTCTAAATTTGATAATTCAACAAAGCACGCCAACAAACGAAAGTGCTGAAGCCGGATGGTGATCGGGCTCATTGGGAGAAAAAGGCTGGATGCGGGCAACAGCGAGCCCGAGGGAGAGAGATTCGACTGTTCGAAGGAATTGTACTGTATGACGCGTAGGAATGATTGCTCCTTCCGTTGAATAGAGCCGAACAATAGCAGCAAGGGAGACAGCAATAAACGGCGTCGAGATGCTGTTTTCGTCTCAACAAAGAAAGTAACAGGCGGCGGCCAACACTCCTACCCACTTTGCTGTTCTCCTCTGTCAGCACAATATGTCAACAAAGATGCTGTTGACGTTAGTGCCCTGGTTTTGCAATGATGTTTCCTGCTACCCGCGAGGTAGTACAGCTGACGGATCAGAAGGATCTGGTGATACACCGGCACGTAGGATGCAGAAACAAAAGAAAGAAGATCCTTGGTTATGGGGAGCAGATGTGACAATGCGATATGCGGCAGGCGAATTGAAACTTTTGCCAGACATGGGATTGAGGCTGGTTGTGGAAGAGGAGGTTTGAAGTTGCGGAGGGAGGGATCACGAAAGAACGCAGCGTTGATTGCTCGTCTGGGTTGGCAGGCAAAGACGTTGAAGCAGGAGCTGGTCAAAGCTCTTCGCCCTTTGCTCCTGTCTACTTCATCGACACCACTCCGTCAGAGCATTGCATTTAAACTGGCTGTGTGGCGGCATCTCCGCCTTCTTCCAAGTCTGACGCAACCCTCAACCTCACAAGATTTTGTCCCTTCAGACTTTGAAATCACCCACACTATGTCAGCCGCCGATTTAGATCAGCAATATGCTGATAGCACCAACCTTGGCACAGTGCTGAAGCCGATGGAGATGCTGCCCAACTACTGCGCCTACTCCCCCGATCACGAAGAGGACGAAATCGACAAGAACAAGGCCTTGGATAACATTTTCAAGTTATGCAAGACGAGTGCGAAACAATGGCACCTCGAGCTGCCCACTACTTTGCACCGCCAAGGATACCTTTGAACTCGATGCTCTGGTTACTGCGGTCAAGGGAGGGCGATATATTGCGGGGCCGATCTGCTTGCAACACGCGCTTCTGTGTGCATTAAGGAACATGAGCGAAGGAAACTGCTCATTCCACCTGACATGAAGTAATGCTTGAGTAGGGGTCAGAAGGTTGGCGACTGGCCTCAAAAACTCGTAACCACGGTTCCCAGAGAAAGCTTTTCCTACCTGAGCAATGCTTGAATCCTGAAAACCATCTGATTGATCAAGTGGCGTACATCATTCTCATGAGTACAAGAGACAACTTGGCAGCGGCAGACGACTGGACCCCTTACAGTCCGTTGCGTTGACAGCGTCCGCCACCCACTTTCGTCCGGCAGGAAAATTTCCCACTAGCCCAGAACCCCCCTAAATCACTCTAAACTTCACACCTTGATTACATAAGCAAAGGGAGTCTACGTAGCATCTGATTTGCTCAAACTTGCCTCCGTTGGGTACTGTGATGGGGCGTCAAAAACGGCGCTAAAATACGCATTTGGGGTCAAAGGGATGGCAGCTCCGCCCCACGTAAGTAGTCGGGCTGGCCTTGGCGCCCATCCCGGTGGATCTTGCCCTTATGGGCATTTCCGTCACGCACTTTTTCGTATGTAAGCAGTCCAACGTCGCTCCGTGACTTCGTGAGTGCAAGGCATGCATAGTCCATCCGACCCGAGAGTCGTTCGAGGCAGAACTGCTCCTCCCTCCCTCATGGGTTGGTGAGGAAATGCAACAGCAGTCGCATCAAGCGTCGGGCACTCTGCTGCACTTGGCCGCCTATTCAGGTTTCCTTAACGTTGTGAGCTTCCTCCTCAGCAAGGGCACAGACGTAGACATCTCTCTGGAATGCAGCGAGTGTGGGGGAAAGGAGTTCAGGTTTGGAAAAGTCACCTCATTTTACCTGGCTGCGTACCAAGAACACCACGGCGTCGTTCAGCACCTTCGCGCCAGAGCTGAAATCGGTTGGAGCACGTACTGGCCTATACACCGCCAGCTGCCTGAAGTGCTTGAAGCAATGATCTCACGAGAAACGTATTCAGCAGATTCAAAAGACGGCCTTTGGAGTGCTTTCGAGTACGTGTCCAGTGCTTGGTATGACGGGAGGAGGAAGGTTGAAAGGGATGAGGAGGTCAAAAAGGGACAACTGGAGCTGATCGAAGTCGCCATACAGCATCGCGCGTACGATGTCATCGACGGCAAGGACCAGATGGAGTTCGTCAATCATGGTTTGGGAGCTCTTGACTGCTCCGCGGCGCTAGCTCTGGTGCAAGCTGGCCAGTCATGGCGGTGATTTCCATGAGAGCTTCAGCGTGGCCGCATTCGCCCGTGCCTGTGATTCCGAGCTGGTAAGCGAAAAAGACTTCGGGGACCAGCGCGAGATGCTCAACATCTTACTGGAAGCGCGGGACGTTGACTGGACCGAAATGGACCGCGTTCTGAAACGGCGCGCGAAAACCGAAGAGCAATAAAAGCCGGGCTTGCCTTCTCCGGAAGTTTTTACAGGAGGTTATTGTGTAGGGGTCGAATCAACCGATTCTTACCATCAACTTAAAACAATAACATAAACTCTTCAAAATGTGTCACATGCCGCACATCAAGAACGAAGCTACCAAGTACACAGAGTCTTCACCACTCCCCACGCGATAAGAGAGTCGTTAAAAACATTACGAAGTGCAATCATACAATCCTCTCACGGTTTCTCAGCGCTCGAAGTGACCTACTACAACCTAAGACGATTGTCTACAAACATTTTACTGTAAAAGGCGTAATGGGTTTCGCGGGGTTTCCTACTTACATGTTTAGTGGTGGTGTTGTGGAGCCACAGCTCATGTGGCTTAGCAGCTGACGCCCGTCGCGAGCAAGTACTCACAGCGCCGGCGTTAACATAACTAGCCAGAATCCGAGAGCCAGAAATGGACGCTGCAAATAACCAATGAGACAGCCAGAAACGGCTTACTTGTAGGCTGCAGGGTCCCGTCCTGTCTTATAACGTAGCCAACTGTTGGGCCTGCTCTCCCCTCGCTCCCCCGCCCTACTCTCGTCTCGTCCCGGCTTTCTCTCACTGGCTTGAAGGGCTCTGTGGGTTCGTGACAACCACAGTTTCGCGATTACCGCTTCTTTACTTGGTCTTCTGTGCCCAGTATACGACATCAGGTAAAGCTGGTTTTAACATGTTGATAGGAATGTGGAGAACAATTTAGGCAATGACTGGTTCTAGGAACTAACTAACTATGTAGACGACGGCGCATCCCTCCTATGATACGCACGGGATGATGAATCGCGATGGCAAAAGTTGCTACCTGTCAAGATAGCACTTGCGCCCTATTCATTACAGTATAATTGCGCCTTCTGTATACATAAAATCATCCATTGTCTAAGGGTATCATGGAATCTCATGGCTACTTTCCCCAAACTGTAGTTCCCAGTCCGACAGGGCTGATGCAGAAGATATGGTATGTGGATGATCCATACCAAGAACGTTCCCTCTGAGGCGAACGCAGTCTTGCAGAAGCTGAATAGCATCTTTCCAATGATTCTGGGACTTCCAAGTGTCAGCCAGGTTGTACATGCTCATCAGCGTGTCGGGGTGCTCCTCTCCAAGCACCCTCTTTCTCGTCTCCATCACCCGCACCTCCAGCTCCTCGGCCTCCTTCCATCGACCTTGGCTCCAAAACGTCGACGCCAGGTTGGCCATGCTCGTCAGCGCGTCGGGATGCTCCTCTCCAAGCACCCTCTTTCTCATCTCCATCACCCGCCACCCCAGCTCCTCGGCCTCCTTCCATCGGCCTTGGTTCCAGTACGTCGACGCCAGGTTGGCCATGCTCGTCAGCGTCCAGGGATGCTCCTCTCCGAGAACACTCTTCCATTTTTCCATCACCCGCACATGTAGCCTCTCAGCCTGCTCCCATTGGCCTTGCTTCTCATATATCAGTGCAAGATCATTCATGCTCGTCATCGTGTCGGGATGCTCCTCTCCAAGCACCCTCTTTCTCATCTCCATCACCCGCACCCCCAGCTCCTCGGCCTCCTTCCATCGGCCTTGGTTCCTGTACGTCGACGCCAGGTTGGCCTTGCTCGTCAGCGTTGAGGGATGCTCCTGACCTAGTCTTTCTGTCCTGATCCTAACAGCGTCTTGTACTAGGATCTCCGCCCTGGAATAGTTGCCAAGCATCACCAAGTACCAAGACACATTCGTCAGTAACTTGCTCCATTCCAGCTGGTCGCGTTCTTCCAACGGCTTTTTGTCCAATAAGGACTGTATATGCGGCACCAGCGTTTGACACTGCTGCCACGTTTCAAATACGCCGGATGGAAAGTGCTGTGAGGCCAATTGAAGAAATAGTGTCTTCCATTGGTCAGGCAAACCATATTCCGAGATCCAAACTTTAGTGCAAAATTGCGCCAGGGAATGCATCTCCAGGAAACCCGGCATAGCCGTCACGGTAACGAGTGAGTAGCTCCGGAGCACATCCAAGTCATCCTCAAAGTCGTTGCTACTGGTTTCAGCATGCTCATCGTCGTTCTCTTCAGAACCTATGTTGCCACTACTGTAGTTATGCAGCATATACTCGGGGATGTTTTGCGCCTGAAAGTAGCTCATGAGCGAAAGAAGGTCGGCTGCCCTGGGCTGCTCCCGTTTGATCTGCTCAAACGTCACCTGCCATGTCACTACGACGGAGTTAGATACGCCTTCATAACGTTGGATATCCCCTCTATCGCTGCGAAGGAGGGTGCCCTTTCGCTGTTCGCTGTTATGGAATTCCTCCAAATATGACTCGACGGTCACTCGAGGACTTCGTTTGTGAATGTACGCCGCCGCCTGGTTTATGGCGAGAGGGATGCACTCAAGGGTGCATATAAAGCGTGATGCGACAGCCTCGTTGACGTCTCGGCCCAGCTTCCTTTGTAGAAGCTGTAAAGCCTGTTTTTCCTCCATTGTTGGGACGGTGTAGACCATCTTGACGTTACCCGTTAACCTCTCTGCAGCGTCCTGGCTGCGCGACGTAACGAGAATCTTGCTCTTGGTTCTCTTAGGAAGATACGATGGGTATGTTTCAATACCATCCTTAGAGAATAGCATCTTAACATCATCTGCATTGTCGATAATCATGAGCCACGGGCTCACGTCCTCTCGCTGCAGCCACTTGCAGACCAGCGCTAGGATATTGACGTCAGTGTCGTGGCGACCTGGAAGGGCTAGGACGTCTGCTATAGATCGGTAGGACTCTTCAAATGTTGCTTTGGTGTTGGCGTTAACCCAGAAGATGCTGGTTTCAGATGAGGTGGCGTGGAGTTGGTGAGCGAATTGGATGGCCATCTGAGATTTGCTGTCGCCTTGTTAGTGAGGGCTTCTCAACGCAGCTATGGGGACATACCCGAACCCGCCCATACCCATAAGAGCGAAGCGACTCCCAGGTCCAGCATATTGCTCTTGAATCCATGTCCAGATGTCGGACCGGTTCACAAAATCAGGGTCGGAAGGAAACGGTACGACGAAATGAGGCTTGCGGGCAATCGATAGGTCCTCGGTTTTGCCACGTTGTTCGACAAGAAAACCCCTAAAGAACTTAGAATAGAGTTCATTCGGGTGGATAAGCGGCCTAATCAAACCTTTGCTCGGAACACATCATCCCACCACTGTTTTCATTTCATCCGTCGTCTGGGTCAACCGCTGTACATCTTTGTGAACTATTCTATATTAGACGGTACTCAGTAAACTGCGTGTAGAATACTAACTAGAACCAAGCACTTCGCCAATTGGCTTCTCAATTTCGACACTGGTTGGCGCAATCTGAAGTAAAAGATCCTTCGCATATGCTGCAGCTACCATGGCTGCAAAGCCTTGCCACGCCTTATTCTTGTGCGAGTCGGAATAGTCGCAGATCCCCCGGATGACTAGACATGGAAAGTGATTCATTAGGCCAGCGGCCTCCATCTCGAAGCAGGCAACGCCGTATTCAGCAGCCAGTTTGTCCCGGATTGTAGCGTTCTTCATGAGCTGATTTGCGCTGGCAATCAACCCATAGTGAATTGCAGGGTCGTCGGTGTGTTCAACTCGTTCGGCTCGGAGTATTATATGGGTTGGATCATCGCTGCATACTTTGGCGCATCCTTCTGACGTTTGCGGATGGATGATTTCCGATCGGTAGAGTCTGTCGCTTGCCGGAGGAGGCCGTGAGTACTCCCCCCGCAGTCGAGGCCATCGTTCCAACGCCTCGTCAATCGCGTTATTCAGCTGATGGCCTTTCCTCTTATATCGACTCTTGAGCGCGCTAACAGCTGTTCGTAGCAGCATGGGTGGTTGGTCTAAAAAGTCTGTATGCTGGAAGGAAATATCCTGGTCCTGCACTGCCTTGCCGAAGTCGTACTGGAAGACGCCACCTTTGCCTCCGTCGCGGCTGCTGACTACAACATCGCCAAGTCGCACATCATGTTTTGAGCTGGGCGCCCCTCCGCCGATGCCGACCATGAGTCCAATGCGCACATTTGGAAAGCTGTGCAGCATGTCTCGAGCCACAGTCCCAGCAGCGTTTGTACCGTACTCCCCATCCGGCAAGACAGCAATAACGACATTATGCCTCCCAATCTTGCCTAGAGCATAGTTGTTATTATCGTTTGGGGCAACTGGGGGACAGTCCTCATGTTCTTCGTCGAGAAAGGCTTGTGCCGCGTCGAACTCGGTGGGAAGAGCGCAGATCCAACCGACAGTGTAGGTTTTGGGATCAGCCATAGCCAGTACTTGTTTGAGTGAGAAATTGAGATGAGCGAGTGCTTGTAACGGAAGATGAAAGGGAATTGAGATAAGAAGAGCAAGGCGATGGAGCATGGCGGGTGTCCTCGTCTATTTGTTGGACGCAAGATCAGGCTGGCAGCAGTCAGCTAGATAGGAGCGGGGTGCTCGGGGGCTGCTCTATCGATTGATTGGCGAAGAGCATGCTAACCATGCCTCTTGGATGAAGCGCGAGAACCAATTGAGAAATGCCATGATATGTATGTCTGCAGCGGTGCAGCAACAGCTTGTTGATGCAGGGCATGGCGATGTTGTTATTGGCGCGCGGTGGTGCCAAGTGGAAGAGGATGCAGAACGCCTGCCACTCACAATTGAGCAGATGCGGGGTTGGTATTAAAATGGATTGGCTCGTGATCATGCTCCCAAGTCTGAGATCAGGCTGTCAGCCCGGCAGCGGATTGTCTTTCTCGAGGCGCGTGTTCTGAACGGTCCGCACAGAGCATGAGGCTTTTGAGGCAATCAGCTTGTTGTGAAATCCTTGCGTTAGCAGAGCCTTGATTAGGGACTGCTGTGCGACATCCAGTTGCGGTGTCATCAAGACAGTTGACACCAAAGTGTCGTCGACAATTGAGGAGAGAAAAGGGAGAGCAATGGGACACCAGCCTGGCAGAAAAAATGGGCGTCCAGCGATTTTTGGTTAGGCAGGGACCCTGCAGTCAACAAGTAAGCCGTTTCTAGCTGTAATCATTACTTGCTGCGTCCAATTCTGGCTTTCTCGCATTCTGGCTCTGTTAACGCCTGCGCAGTGAGTACTTGCCGGCTACGAGGGTAAGCTGCTAAGCCACACAAGCTACGGCTCCACACCACCACTACTAAACATGTTATCTGCAACATTTGGCGAAGCCCATTACGCCTTTTACTGTACAAGCAAGAATTCAGTGGCTAACGAAAAGGGCTTCATGCTTAATTCAACACTCTTCCATCTTTCCGCACGGACCCGCCTGTTCTTGGCGCTTACACTGTGCGATCTCATACGGCTGTACCCGTAGCCGATTTGGCGCAGCTTATGGCTCCTGTGCCGAATCCACTTCTTGATTATCACATGCCTTGATAATGGTCACTATGCATGCATAAGTAGAAGCAGGATCGCGCTCTTGTGTTATGATAGTTTTGTGTTAGCTAATCCACTTAATGCACCAGAGACATATCATGATTAACTCATCGCTAATCCCAGCTAGTTCTCTCCGAAGCCAGATCTATCGCTAAAATAATCAATTACGCATCCAGCTCTATACAGTATGCATCTGTCTTGGATCACGAAATGGCGTCTCTCAATTTCCGCAGCTTGAAGCATTGTACGACGAAAAGGTCATTAGCTGGCCTGTTTTCCCAGATTCTAGATGGATTGTGCTGCAGTTCATCAAGGTGTTGACCTTCAACACACTCACTACGCTTCTAGCCATCACCATGCCGCCGCCTTCTCATGTATTTAATAGTTAACGAGGCCTTTAAAATTCGACACACGGCGTGGTAAACTCAAAGTCTCTTGGTGGAGTGCTATAGCTGACTGAGCAGCTATCTAGGCATTTGTCAGGGATTTGCTGATGATCATATCGCAGAGGAAGATGTGCTGCGGAAATGCAAAATTAGGCTCCATCATGGCGTTGGGGGTTGCGGCGGGGGTGATGGCTGAGAATGGGTCGGTAGGGCGGTTGATGGAAGCAGTTCCGGGACGTTCCATAGTTCTTGAGCCGTTAGGAGCTCTGTTGTGGAGAATAAAACTGCTGTTCTGGCGTAATTACAGGGATATATTTATGTAGAGCTCTTCTAGGAGGTATTCTTTTCGAGTTTGCAAAATTTTGATTTGGACCAAAGGGACGTGATTTTGGAGGTTTGAGTTATCAAGAACTCACTCACCCCTTCACAGCCTGCGGACTGCTGCTGTGGCATTTCTCATCGACCAAGCAATGGAGGGATCCACATCACCGTGAGCGCGTCCAGAAGTGCATGCTGACAATTGCGGGACCAAATTGGCAGTTTCTTCCACCATGATTCGCCTGCGGCGCAGCACTCAGCCGCACAAGGCTGGCGGCAAGAGGGATTTCCCCTCTCGCAATTGATGGCTTACCTGAGCGACGACTTTGAACGTCAGGTCTCCATTTCCACAGATTAACCTGACGGCCTAGTTTCATTCCTGCCGCTTCTGACGCTCCGGACGATCCGTACTACCGCAACCTACCCTCATCCGACCGATTTAGGAACCCAGGCGATCGACCGAAGATGTCGCAGGAACGGAGCCGCGACGACTACAAGGTGGCATGGATCTGTCCGCTGGAGGTCGAGCAGATCGCAGCCATGGAGATGCTGGACGAGGAACATCCCGCGTTACCAAAGTCCTCAGCAGACCATAACGTGTACAGCCTTGGGAGCATTAACGGCCACAACATTGTTATCGCAGGTCTGCACCAGCCTGGGAACTGCCCTGCGGCTACAGTTGTGGCGCAGATGAGGATGACGTTTCCCAACTTGCGCTTCGGTCTCTTGGTTGGTATTGGTGGTGGAGTTCCCGTCCAGACGGATAATGGGATGATACGACTGGGTCATGTGGTTGTGAGCAAGCCTGCGGGTGGACACTCCGGCGCTCTGCAGTACGATCATGGAAAAGCGATAGATGGCCAGTTCAAGAGAACGGGTGCACTGGCGCCACCGCCGGCAGTCCTTCTCAATGCCGCGCAAGCGCTAGCAGTCCAGCGGGCCAGGCTACGTGTTGATCCAGTGCAGCAAAACGTCCGTCGAATCGACATAACAAGCCGTGGCCTTCGACGATTCCTGTACCCCGGCGAGCGGAACGATCATCTCTTTCCACCAGACTACATCCACCAACAGCAAGGAGCACCTTGCGCCGCTGAGTGTGACCCATCGAAGCTTATACCTCGAATGAGCGATGATGACGACATGTTTGTTGTTGTGCACAGGGGCAATATCGCATCTGGAGAGCTGGTGGTGAAGGATGCGTTGCTAAGGGACACACTAGCTCAGCAGGATGGGCTGCTGTGCTTTGAGATGGAGGCTGCCGGGGCGATCGCCGACTTTCCCTGCCTTGTCGTGCGCGGCATTTCGGACTACTGCGACTCGCACAAGAACGACATGTGGCACGGGTACGCGGCAGCTGTAGCAGCAGCGTATGCTCGACAGCTGTTCTTCTACTTGCCGGTAGATGAGGTGCAGCGGTAAGAGAATCATCAGATAGGACATAAGTCTTATCGGTCTTGGTAGCTAATACAACTAAATAGATGCTCTAGTGACGCAACAGGGACAGCCTCTCCTTCATTCATACTTCCCTTCAAGCTGCCCGGAGTCAACAGCGTGAACTACTTCGTGGCCAGACATGAAGAACTCGGTCGTCTCCACGAAGAACTGAAGTGGACTGGACAGCGTCGGACGGTTGTTCTGCACGGCCTGGGTGGCATGGGCAAAACGCAGACGACGATCGCATTTGCGAAGAAACATGGTGATGATTACTCGGCAGTTTTGTGGCTTGATGCGAGAGACACGACAGCGCTCAAGCAGAGCTATCAACGCCTGGCCCAGCGAATTGTTAGAGAGACAGCTTCTCTTGCATACGTCCAGAATGCAATCGATAATGAAGATCTCGATGGAATAGTTGAATCAGCCAAGCGCTGGTTAGATGAACCAAAAAACAATCGTTGGCTGGTCATCTATGACAACTATGATGATGTCTTATTGGATAGCCACATCACTACCAACCAAAGTGTCCGATGTGCCGCAGAGATGGCGCCTATCTCCGGCAAGACAAGCCAAGCCGAAGCAGCAAGTTCAAAAGCGTACGATATCCGCCCATACCTCCCCGAAACCGACCACGGTGCCGTCATTATCACGACCCGCTCTGCGACAGTGAAGCTCGGGCAGTTGATTCGGCTAAGCAAGCTGGGCGATATCAGCGACAGCTTAGCAATAGTGGCATCAACATCCGGCCGTGATCATTTCAGCAAGGGTATATCACAAACTAGGAAAACTTTGAATAGGACTAAATTATTGAATAGATCCTGATGCTGCGACGCTGGCACGACAGCTGGACGGACTTCCGCTTGCCCTCTCAACAGCTGGAGCCTACCTAAGCCAAGTGACAACGACCTGTGCTGAGTATCTCCGACTATATGAGGAATCATGGCTGCGCTTGCAGAAAGGAAGCCCCCAACTTTTAGAGTACGACCGAGCGTTATATTCTACGTGGGAAGTCTCATTCAGACATATTCAGCAGCAAAGCGTGGGTGCAGCCATGCTCCTACAATTTTGGGCGTACTTTGATAGCGAGGACCTATGGTATGAGCTTCTCCGAGAAGCAGCGTCAGAGGGGCCTACTTGGCTACAAGAGGTGACAGCAGACCAGATCAATTTCAACACAACGATGAGAGTTCTCTGTGAACATGGACTAGTAGAGGCGGACCCACCTAAAGAAGAGGTGGGAAGAGAATCCCACGGATATAGTGTGCATAGGTGTGTTCACGCATGGATGATGTATGTGCTGAATTTAGGAGCGGTGGATAAGGAGATGGCTAGGATAGCGATGAGTTGTGTAGCATCACACGTACCAAGTAAGGAGCAAGTAGAGTATTGGTTAGTCCAAAGACGGCTCTTACAACATGCGGATCAATGCATCATCAAGGTAGCCACTAGCGCGGAGCCGGAGACGAAGGAATGGATGTTCGATTCTTTCGGCAACCTCTACTCGGACCAGGGCCGACTCAAAGAGGCTGAGGCGATGTACGAACGAGCTCTTCAAGGCAAGGAGAAGGCATTGGGGCCAGACCACACGTCGACACTCGACACGGTCGACAATCTAGGCATCCTCTACTACAACCAGGGCCGACTCAAAGAGGCCGAGGCCATGTACGAACGAGCTCTTCAAGGCAAGGAGAAGGCATTGGGGCCAGACCACACATCGACACTCGATACGATCAACAATCTAGGCATCCTCTACAAGGATCAGGGCCGAATCAAAGAGGCCGAGGCGATGTACGACCGGGCTCTTCAAGGCTACGAGAAGGCACTGGGGCCAGACCACACGTCGACACTCAACTCAGTTCACTCTCTAGGGATCCTCTACAAGGACCAGGGCCGACCCAAAGAGGCCGAGGCGATGTACGAACGGGCTCTTCAAGGCTACGAGAAGGCACTGGGGCCAGACCACACGTCGACACTCAACACAGTCAATAATCTAGGCATCCTCTACTCAGACCAGGGCCGACTCAAAGAGGCTGAGGCCATGTACGAACGGGCTCTTCAAGGCTACGAGAAGGCACTGGGGCCAGACCACACGTCGACACTCAACTCAGTTCACTCTCTAGGCATCCTCTACTCCAACCAGGGCCGACTCAAAGAGGCCGAGGGCATGTACGAACGGGCTCTTCAAGGCTTCGAGAAGGTGTTGCACCCAGAAACGCTGAGAACATATGTTCCTGCCCTTAATGCCCTGGAAAATCTTGGCCGTCTATTTGAGCAACTGGGTGCTACAGATAGAGCCCTCGAGCACTATGATCGCGCTAGAACGGGCATCGCTGATGTATTTGGTTCTAAAAGTGAACGGTATACTCACTTGTCTGATCAGATTCACAGATTACAGCGTCCAAGGCAAGAGTCGGTTCCGCCGCCTCGCGTGGCTACTGGTCATAGCCTGAGATATAAGTGGAAGAATTGGAAAGAAAAGCTGAAAGGTGCGTAGCTAAATATTGGGAGCTGAGGCTTAAGATGCTTTTGGGACATAATTATGGTAATGTATGTAGGCGGTGGTAGTCGTATAGAGAGTATAAGTTACGTGCATAATTGCCTTTATGCTTAGAACAATGAGACCCACTGTAGTATACATCGGCCTGCATAACCTGATCCACAGCAAACCCCATGCCCATCGTAATCTGGGTACCTAGCTCATTGAGGACCTCAGGTTGTAGCGGGGTTGATAAGATAAGAATACCTACTGTGCTAAGCGCCAAGAAGCCAAAATGTCCGTGCGCAAAGAGACGAGAGAGTTGCTGAGGATGAAGCCCTTTTCGTCAGCTACTGTAAAGCCATTTACTCATACACCGCTGACGTAGCCACTTTAGGAGGCGAGAGTGTCTTCAATACAATCACGACTAACCAAGCCAACAAGACTTGGAGATTGGCAGGGTTGGCCGTGCCTCCGTGTCCCGGTGGCGCCCCGGTAGGGATGTACGAAAGATGCCGACAGAGTTCAAGTGCACATCGGCGGCGACTACAAGGCCATCAGTGAACCAAGAAGGGAAATAGACAAGGTATTATCTATTGAGGACTAGGTCGAGATGCTGTCCGTCTCACTATGCAGGGTGGATGTGATCAGTTTGGTCTCTGTCGGGAGTAGCGTAATCAATGTTCCGTACGAGAGTCATTGAGACCAAACCCCAACGCAGATCCGATGTACTAGCTTAAACAGGCCAGAGCCTATCGAAATTACATCTCGCACTCCCTATGCGACAAAGAGGCGTTCATGGTACTGGCTTCATCCCGAGTGAACGCATCGTGTTACGAAATGACCAGATGTTGCGAGCTCTAACTCAGCGTACCTGATTTCTATCACCACTGCTCAACCTGCACCGAAGCGGCGTCAACGGTCTCAGTCCCAGACACTACAAGGCAGACAGCGATAAAGGATTAGGTCACACCCACCCCATTCCAAGCCCTCTTCCTCGGACGTAGTGCTCTTCCAAAAGCTCGGACAACATGGGTCGGATTGCCCGGGTTTCGGAGGACAGCAACAAACGGCCCTGATCAAACAGAAACGAACCCGAAAACCCAGCTCCGAGGCTTGTGTCAAGGCCACCTCATAAAAGTCATCAGGCTTCCCGAACATCAAGTTGTGGACCATGAAAGGAATTCCTTCCACGTCACCGGGTGACTCATACGACTCCCTCGCTTGGTCCATCCACCTTGGTTTTTGGGACAGCCATCGTCCTTCGTCCTTCAGGATATCGAGCCGGGGCGAGCAGCAAGGCTTCCCGATGGAAAGAAGGCGACCGTGTGCCATGTGCGGTGTCAGGCGAACACCATTGACAACCTTCTTCAGATTTGGAAAGCTGGAAAAGGTGATTCTATTGCTGTCACTTTTCGAAGACTCGACAATGATGTTCTTGAATTCCGCCCAGGGATTGATGTCGAAGGGGAGCTTGTTGTCGATGTACAAATAGTCCTTCTTGACATCGCAAACCACGATTTCTTTGGTCTGAATCGGGTTGGGTTTGCTGGGGGAAAAGTGGAATGTTCGTGGCAGCAAGCATTGGTGGAGTGATGCTTCTTCGCCGTCCGACCCCATTCGATGGAGCTTTCGTGTGACCGAAGCACTCTAGATTGGCTCGGATGTTGTAGATAGTGCGCGGCGTGCATCCTGCAGTTCTGGCAATAGAAACGTCAGTAAAATTTCCACTGAAAATCATGTCGCGAATGAGCTCGCGTTGTGATGCAGCGAGGTTGGGCGCCATGGTGTCTCAGCTGCTGATCATCCGGAGATGGTTTTGTCGGATTTGCGAGACGGGACTATGCATCCTAGCGCTGCGCCCCGCCTTACATAAGTCGGCCGGCTCGTTTTCTAGCCGATAGAGATAGTTCGTAGCCTGTTACCAATACAAGCCACTTCACGCAGGTTATGAGCCTCCCAATTACCCCGAAACCGTCAATACACGGCTGGGATACTTCCAATTAGCTACTGGTGTCACGGGCTAGAGCCCGGATCGATATCTCCGGCTTTGCCGGAGCAGTCTCCGAGATCCGGCTCCGTTGGACCCACTATTCTGCCGGGGTACACCGCCTAACCCGGTCTGCTTCACCGCTGTTAGGCGCCTATCCCTGTAAAGTCTTTTCTTCCTTCTTCAGCTTAGAATAGTCAATCGACGGCACCTCTACGTTGAACAAGCCTAGGGGCCAGCCCCTTACAACTGGAAGATATTCCTAGCCGTGTATCTACTGCAGAAGATGCCAATTGATGGTTACTGAGCTGTGCTGAAGTGCTTCCAAGCAGTGTATCGTAACACGTGTCATCTGCTTGTAAAACATCTCGCGAAAACCTAACGATTGCTTGACTAATTGCCAAAATACTGCTTTACAACTGTTCAAAAATTGCATACCGAACGACCGATAAATCACTCCCGAGCCTATCTCGATCGATCGATCCGAATCAATAACATTATGGCTGCAAACAATATCAACACCCCTGGTAGCACTGGATCCAGCAGCACTCATGCAGGATTGACTGCTGCCCAGCTGCAGAGAGCCTCCAAACTCAAGGAGGCTCGCCAAGGCCTTGACCAAAGGGGGTTGGCCTACAACGGGATACCAGTCTTGACAAAGGACATGAACTTTGAGCTCTGGGAGAACAACGTCAAGTCTGCCTTCCGGATGCTTGGGCTTCTAGTCTACATCATTCATGATGCAATCCCCGATGGATATACTGCAGAGACAGTGTTTACCAACGACGAGAGCAAGTTCATTGATGATCCAACCTATATTGGCGATCCTGGCGTTGAGGAACTGATCTTGGCTAAGTCACTTCTCCAGAAGAAGGTTGACTACAAACTGATGGAAGAGATGGTGGAAGACGGGCTCCCCGTAACATCTACTGCTTTCCAAATTATCAAGAAAGCCAAGGAGTTTACCCAGAAGTTCCACAAGCTAGCAGTGGGGAAGATCTATGATGATTGGAACCATATGTCTCGGGTGGACTACGGAAACACAAAGGATTTCATCACGGACTTATACTCCAAGTTTACCAAGCTTAATGGGTCAGGCTTACAACTGTCAAACAAAGCCCTGGCCTATAGGATCATATGGGGATTCAGGAGATTCGATCAAGCAAAGGCTGATTCCATGGAGAACGACTTTGTGATGGGCATCCGCAACCATGAGGACCTTGTTAGGGAACTCAAGGGATTAGGAGAGAAAGAAGCGCACGAACAAGCTTCTCAGAGCGTTGGTATCAACAAGAAGAACAAGCAGACGCCAACTCAGCAAAAAGGGGCTAAGAGGAAGGGAACAGAGTGGAGACACTGTAACGACTGCAAAGTCAAGCATCCAGAGATGCTCCACAAGTGCCAGACTTGTAACTGTTACCACAAGGCAAACTCTACTTGCCCTGTTCCCTGTAACAAGTGTCCTTATCGTCATTACAGGGACTGCACAAACCGGTACAACAGATTTGAGCACCTCAACAACCTCCAACCTGCTAGCCAGGCGAACAATACTACACCACAAGCTTCGAACTCAGTCTTTGCCTCAGCAGGCTTAGCTCAAGACAGTGTTTTCGGAAACTCTGGCATCAATATTGAAGCTATCCATCAAACTGAAGCATACAAACAATCACCGAGACACCAGGTGGCGAGAAGAACCCTTCCCATCTTCCCTGTGGAAGAGCACCTAGCCAAGGGACATAGTCATCCCCTTGGACCTCAACTCTCTGTACAAGGCCTGCCCAACGCAGAGAGAGTTGAGCAGCATACTGGAAAACCGAACCACCAAACAGGGGGCCACTCCGCAAGCAGAGAGGCTACTGTGACAGAGGATATCGGCTTTGCAGAGATTGCTATTGAGGATGAAGATGAGGACGGTACCAACATCCAGGATGCGCACCTAGATCGGTATGTCATGTCAACCGCCTCATTGAGGAGAACTGACTCCTTTATGCTTGATACCGGAGCAAGCAGACACATCCTTAACGACCTTGGAGTCTTTGAGGAACTGAGAGATCTCCCTCAAGGACTCTCCATGAACTGTGTAGGAAGGAAGGACCAAATAGGCAAGGCTGTTGGCACAGCTAAGGTGATTGCCACCAAGCCGAACGGTAAAACGACTACTTTCTGACTACATGGTGCTCTGTATGAACCAAGAAACGCAGTACAGATCATTAGTACTGGATGTCTGCGTTCAATGGGTATCCACTTCGATGGCCTCAGTAATACCCTCATACACAAACCAACAAGAGAAGCTGTTCTGTTGCTTCGTTTACCTGGGATATGAACGTTCCTTGGTTACACATCCATCCCTCTACATGGGATGAAGAGTTCGGTGCCTCAGGGCTGGACTACAACACTTTTCACTCTCGATTAATGCACCCGTCAAGAGAGGTCACCATTGCCACTGCAAGAGCAGCCAATATCAAACTCTTCAGGGTACCAGCTCAAGGTCATAAGTGTCATATCTGCCTTCTCTCAAAATCTGAGATGAAAGCAGGAAACAGACGCCGCGAGCCTCCAGCATGGGCATTTCAGAGAGTGTGGATTGACTTCCTTGAACCGACACCGTTAGGCTTTAGTGGTGCTACGTGTGGACTTCATATTACAGAAGCCCTCACATCATACAGATGGTTCCAGAAGTTTAAAACTAAGGTTGAGACAGCAATCTGGTTGAAAGACTGGTTTACCAGGATAACCAACGCAACAAAAGGGATTACCAATTTCTCTGAAGTGATTATGGATAACGACACGGCTCTAGTCAAAGTAATGGAACCATATGCCAAAGAGAATGGTCTCCATCTTGAGACTTCAGTACCTCATGCCCATGAACAAAATGGAGGGGCAGAAGGATCAGGACGAGTTATCCAACAACGGGCAAGGTCAATGTGTATTGAGGCAGGACTCCCAGAGTACCTCTGGCCATGGTCTATGAAGACAGCGACGGATGTGGGCAACCTACTCACACCACCAGGAGGAAAGCTGAGTCCCCACGAAGACCTTGCCAATCACCTTCAAACCTCTCAAGCTACAAGGAAACCATATGTTCGACATCTTCGCCGCTGGGGCTGCAGAGCTTATGTTCATATTCATCCTGACAGTCACTTATATGTCAAAGGAAGGAAGATGAGGCCAAGAGCAGAGCTTGGACGCCTGATGGGCTACGACGGGCTTCACGGCCATATCTTCTACATCCTGATGGACAGAACAAACAAAATACAGCGAGCAAGGGATGTGGATTTCAAGGAAGATGAGACTGATATTCCAATAGTTGAGTTTGACGATATCTGGCCGACTGAGGAAGTGGTACAGGAGGATCTCAGTTATGGAGAAAACATCCAAGTCAGCAGACTAGTATCTCAAGCTGACAGGGACTCTGAGAACGAGCAGCAATCCGAACACACCGAACAACAGTCTATTCAACCACAGCCTAACTCCCCTCAACAAACAGTTGAAGAACGTCAAGACGACACTCCTTTAGAACAACAAGAAGAGGAGCAGCAACTGCTAGACCAGATCGACATGGTCAGAAAGGGGGGTGGGCTACCAACGCCAACACCCGAATCAGAAGTCCATGAGAACACTCAAAATACACTCAATAATGAGCCTGAAACAGCAGAATCTATCACAGTTCGAGTCTTAGAAGAGGAAACTCCAATACCCTCATCCTCACAACCAAGAAGGGGGCGACCTCCAGGGAGAGGAAGAGGAAGAGGCGCAAACTCATCTGCAACCGGACGACCCCCTCCTCCAAGCACAAGATCTACTCGAACAAGGCGGCCCTATGATCCAAAGGCGTTCGATCGCGAGTTTGGATCATTCGCCAGCCTAGCAATACTAGACGAGGAGTTTGAGACATCGACTCCACCATATTGTTTCTCAGCAACAGATCTCTCCTTAACCCTAGGGACAGCGATCAAGCTGCCTACAACTTTCAAACAATGGAAGGCAATGCACCCTGGGCCGCTAAAGGAAGCCATCTACGAAGCTATGGCTACCCAAGTTGAAAGCCTGAGAGTAATGAATTGCTGGAAGATGGTAGAACTTCCTCCAGACCAGCATTGGCTCCCAGGAAAGTGGGTTAACGATAAGAAGGTTAAAGCCAACGGAATACTTGACAGAGTAAGGGCAAGATGGGTCGTCTGTGGCAACTTTCAAGAAAAAGACACTACAACAGTGTATGCTGCAGTTGCAAACCTAGTCGCCCTGCGCGTCTTCCTACTGGTTACTGCGATCAAAGATAATGAATTGCACCAAGCGGACGTGATCACAGCATTCCTCAACGCAAAGATGGCTGACCGAAATATCTACGTACATCAACCATACGGCTTTGAAGATGGAACAGACAGAGTCTGCCTACTGCTGAGAGCTCTCTATGGCTTGAGAGACTCTCCTCTACTGTGGTATAAGGAGATTGTGTCCAAACTCACAGACCTGGGATTTACAGCCCTTGCAAAAGAGCCGTGTATCCTGGTGAATGATGAAGGGATCATGATCCTTCTGTATGTGGATGATATGCTCATCTCTGCTCCTACAACGGAACAGATAAATGACTTTCTCGACAATATTCGCAATTTTTTCAAAATCAAGCATTTAGGCGAGGCACGACAGTTCCTTGGATTTGATATATTCAGAGACAGGGCTCAACGAAAGATCTGGCTATCCCAATCTTCATATATCCAGAAGCTACTTGAGGATAAGGAGATTACTAGCACAGCAAAGACTCCATGCCAAACAGCAGATCCATGGCCCCCAGAACTTCCAGAAGTTGTCAAAACACCAGAAGAGATGTACCAGTTTCAATCAGACCTGGGAAAACTCTGGTGGATAACGAACGGCACAAGACCAGATATTTCTATACCAACGTCAAGAGTAGCCAGAGACCAACAAAACGCTGCTGAGAAGCATGATCGACTACTGAAATCGACGATGAGGTATCTGGCTGGCACACAAAATCACGCCATTTGCCTTGGAGGACCTGGCTACAGTCTGGACAACCTGGATCTAGCAGTATACTGTGATGCCAGCTTTGCAGATTGCAAAAGGACTTCCAAATCAACTGCTGGCTATGTAGTGATGTGTGGAGGAGCGCCAATCCTATGGAAATCTGGTCAACAATCATTCGTCGCTACGTCAACTTATGAGGCTGAATGGACGAACCTTATGCCCGGAGGCAAGGCTTTGCTGTACGTTGCAGACTTGCTGGCAGAGTTGGGAGCTCTAGTTCAACTACCGCTCCAAGTGTATACGGACTCTATGAATGCCCTCAACGACTGCAAGTCAGGCAGATGGTCGCCGAAACTACGCCATGTTAAGATCAAGCACCGCTGGATAATTGACAATATCAGTAATGGGGACTTCGCAGTCGACTATATGCCAACAGACCAGATGATTGCGGACGGCCTGACGAAGCCCTTATCGCCAGAAAAACAACGCGAATTTGTCAATATGCTGGGACTCTCAAATCCTCCACAGACAACCATACAATAGGTAACTGAGTAATCAGTTGCCTCACACTCATTTACAAAACTTATTTCCTTTGTCTCTAAATGGACAGCTTTAACGATTGGACTCTTTACAATTTTGTTCTCCTTCATTCGCTCTTTTACATACACAAATAGCTGACAGCAAAAAGGCTGGCAGATTAGAAAAGGATGCGGCCAGAATTGAGGCTATTCGCAAGGAGCGACGGCCGAAAGGGGGGTGCGAGACGGGACTATGCATCCTAGCGCTGCGCCCCGCCTTACGTAAGTCGGCCGGCTCGTTTTCTAGCCGATAGAGATAGTTCGTAGCCTGTTACCAATACAAGCCACTTCACGCATGTCCAAATGACCCGTACGTGTGGGAATACCCCCCTGAGATGGAGCATCTGTTCTCCAAACAGCTTAGCGAATGCTCGGTCGGGCCGTTGCGGAAGCTATGCGAAGAGGTCGGTCGCAGCTTCGGGGCGAGGAGCAAGGAGAACGAGGCCTGTGGAGGTTTCAGCTCGAGAATCGAGAGCTTGTCGAAGGAGTTAGAATCGCTGGAGTCTAGGCATGCCGAGCTTAGTAAGAATCACAATGCTCTGGTGCAGCGGAACAAGGAGCTGGAATTGCAGAACGAGAAGCTTCAGAAGAAAAGCGGCGAAGTGGAGGACCGAAACGACGAGCTTCAAAGGCAGAATGAGAGGCTGGAAGCACGATTCAACGATCAGTCGGCCGAAGCTGCGCATCTATTTGAGTACATCCGCGAATTCAGCAAGGATATCCAAAGCTTTTGGCCGCTGCTTGGATCCCAAGAGCCAGAAACTGGAGGCACTGGCATGGAGGAAGGTTCTGGGTGATTGTGCGATGTGGTGTAGTTTACGTAGAATTGGATAAATGAACTGGTTTACTTCAGTTCGAGGTCAACAAACCGTCACTGCAGACCATTGGTGATGCGATGCTCAAGACGTGAGAGGGAGAGACCGGTAACAGCCGTGTGAACTACACCATAGGAGGCCGAGTTCGACTGGCCTAGTCAGTGCATCATGAGGGTACTAATCTAAGTGGAAAATCTGAAAGACGCTGGCGACTGCAATGTTGGCGCGGGTGTGCGACACCAATGGTGGCGACTGGGTTGTAGGAAAGTGTTGGTTTCGCAGGGTGAATACAGCGATATCGCGTACTTTGACGAATAACTGTGTGGATTGATTGGCTTGATGTGTGTTGAAGGGAAGAGTCTCCAACGGGTGAAGTGAGGCCTGGTTATGGCCGTCAGCCACGGACCGCCACACCACTTGCCACAGCTAGATTCCGACGTGTTATTCCGACAGAAAGATTGCCAGCAGGCGAAGGGGAGTCACCATCGAAAGGACAAGCCACTGTACGATCGACATCCTTCAGCATGCAGGTTTCGTAGCGCTCTCACGTTGTGTCGCGTAAACCTGCCGGAATCGTCGCCGTGATCCTAGCGGGCCTGAGCACCTGAGCAGCCCCGAAGCTCTCCGGGTGGCCCTGAGCCAGGCTGAGCAGCTCCTGAGCCAGGCTGAGCAGCTCCTGAGCCGGACTGAGCAGCTCCTGAGTTAGGCTGAGCAGCCCCTGAGCTACAGGGAACATCTCCGAGCCAGCCACACGTAACTCGCCCAGGTCCAGGGTCCGCGGAACAGCTGGGTGCAGACGTATATCGCACTGTCTTCTCCTCACAATGTATAGTAGCACCTGAAGGCGGGTCTACCAGGACGGTTGCGGATGCCTTTACCTAGGCATAGCACCTGTACCCTACCTCGTCGCGCTTCACCCAGTAGACGATGCACTGGAATTTACTGGAGGCACAGGCCGCTTGGACGCTCACACGATCTGTCACTGATCTCCAAGGAACGAACCCCGGATTCGGGCGAAGCTGTCACAAATGCATTCAATGCGATCTACCTAGCCGGCTATCTATGCCCGAATCCCGATCACCGTATTCTCTCCTTCACTCTGTCCTCACTTCGACAGACGCTTTTTACCTGGGTTGACAATCACTGGCAAGGGGTATACACGATCCTAGTATCTAGTCAATAAAACGCTCGAGCCCGTCGCTGAGGTGCATACCAGACGCTCAGCTTCTCTCCAGCCAGCGTCGTCCGACGTATCGTACACAAGATACCTCCCGGAACAACGCATTACCAAGTATATCGCAACATCAAATTCGTCATGGAAGTCCTCGTAGTAGCCGTCAAGCTTTTGCACAAGATTGTTCCTGCGTCGGCGCAGATTTGACAGTCTGTTCCTTCGCCTCTTTTGCTTCTCCGCAACATCGTCTGTGGGGACCTGGGCGGACGCAATGTCCCCGCTCTGCCCAGTAATATCTGGCAACGCAGCGGTGCTACTTCTCGCATCTGGGGCTGCCATCTCTGCCTCTGAACATGCGCTTTGACATGCCAAATGGGTGGTGAAAGGCGACAGCTGCCGAATAAGTAAGGCGCCGCAGACCGGATTGATGAAGCGGGCTGCTCTGTTCCCCACCGAGACCAGCGCCTGCGTAAGCGGCGACCTCCAGCGGATCAACGGGATGAACCCTGTGTCTTGAAGGCTCTCTCGTCCTGGATTATGGGTCCACCCGTCGCCAATTCGCCCAGTCTGTCTAGACCCGTTGTACAGTGCCCATTCCCACTTGGGACAGTTGCATCTTCCGCAGCATCTTCCGCAGCATCTTCTCACACTGGATCGCAAGACAGGAGCCTCCTCGCTCTGTGGCGCGTTACTGATATGTTGTACTGTGTACGTCTCATCATTCCTGACTTCGCAGGCTGGCCAAATGGCTGCTCCTCCGCAACACCGATCCATACTTCGCGACCAAGGCTTCTGGCATACTTTGGAATGGATGAGCATTGCTGCATCTGAAGCCTTGGTCGCAGTCGCCGGCGTTAAGTCCCGCCAGTCTCGCCGATCTGGCCGAGACAACGGTGAGATATCCCACCCTTGGTTGTTCTGTTCCCGCCGACCCCGGGCGCCGTGCTGTGCTCTTGCCTAACCGAAAGCTACCGGCTTCCACCGAATTTCACGCTTCTCAAAAGTGCCTCTGCCACAGCATACCCATCCACCAATATCTGATCATTCACACCAGTTGAAGGCAACCATCTGCAATCGTTCGAAACAAACGATCAAGGTACTGTACTATGTATATCGCAGTCTTTTAGAGTAACGCACACCACGCCATGAGTATAAGCACCCCAGTGGCGATCTCCGGCAAGAATCACTGTGCTCGCACTCCAGCTTACCGCACGGATTCACCTGCTTGAACATTGGCATCAGCTTCCTCTACCATGTCAGACTGTTTCTTTCGTGGGCGCTCATCGTGAGTACACCAAGGTGTTCAAAGTCGACCTATTCAGAACCGTACGTCGCATGTCCCGCTTGGGGTGTGAGTACGTTAGAACCCTGAATCGGAAGCATCAAATGGTTCAAGACCTCTCTGTTGTACTTCCATTGCCGACTTACTATAGAATATCACTAGTTGCAGACTACTCTTGGCTTGACCAGAATCATGGTTCTATCGTAGTCGGTCCCGTCAGCGGTACCAATCTTGCGAAGACCTGGCGATACGTTGAAAACGACACGTCGTCCATCGTCGGGACCACTCCCCCGAACCTCCTCCTCCATGACCACTGGATCGTACGCCACACTCTCCTTCGAGAACTCCGACTGGCTGGCCCAGTGTATGTCGAACAGGGCCCTCGATTTCATGAAAGTCGAGAACAACCATAGGGCGTCTCTGAAGACACTTAACAGATCCTGATGTAGCGCATCCCGTGCCGACCTGTCCTTCCTTTTGTCCAACGGTAGCAAAACCGAGAGTCTGAGCTGCTCACGTGCAGCATGCTTCCGTAAAAGCTGGTCTTGTAGGCCCATTGTGGTCTCTATCAGAACCGCCCCTTGTGCTCTCCAGTGGAAGAAATCAGCAGCAGTAGATTGGGACACTTTTGCTGGTCGTTCGCAAGTTAGCGCCTCTACTCGAGGAAGGAATCATCCATGGCGGTTGCGCTTACAGATAAGAGAGGAACAAAGACCGTGGAAGCGAATGCCAGCAATCCCCCCCCCAGGCGCCAGCCTGACACTTCTGATGACTGCCACCAAAGATGCCGCTCACGATTGAACGCCAAATGAAGCGCTCCACAATAGCCGATCTGGTGTTCACGTCTGCTAGTAACGCGTATTCATCAGCTGTCATTTGTAAACCCGCGTCCGCGTTCTGCTGGTGACCTGCGGCCAATTCTTCTTTCTTTGGACAGTGTGTGAGGAAAGCGTTGGCGAGTGAGCAAACGTTGTATGCCATCCTCTTCCAACAGTCAATGATAGCTGTGTCTGACACCTTGATATCATTTGCGAAGGCTCGCCCTGAAGCTCTGGCTATTTCCATGTTATACACATGCTCGCGCAGTGTCGATATCTCTTGTTGACATTCGCGTGTGTGGTTGTTCATGTGCTCAGTGTGTGCGACTTGCGCTGCCGCGTACTTGTGCTTGAGGTCCGCGATGTGCTGAGTTGCTTCGTCGAGAGCAAGCCGAAGTGATTGGATGAATTCCTCGCGCTGACTCAACTGGCGACCCATCCTCTCATTTTCCCGTATGATACTCTCGTAAGCTCTAGAATGAGTTCTACCATCTCCATAACTCCGTGAGAACGGCCAGCCTATCCACCATCGAGTACTCGTCACGGGAAGATCGGCGTTGAGGTGGCCAGAGTCCGTGCTATCATCTACTCTTGGCCGTCGAGGTAAACGATCGAAATCACCTGCTGAGTCCGTCACAACGGGACGCTGGTCATGGTTTAGATACATTGCATCAGGAAGGAGTCTTCAGAACAACGACTTTGACAATGATCTCGGATGCCGGGTGTGCTTGATCCCACTTTTGTACAGCCGGGCATGTAAGTAGGACACGCGAGCATGTCTAAGTGGGCACCGTTCCGCAACCCACTCAAAATGGGTCATGAGATGCGGCAAACTCTACTGGGCATGCTTTCGTGGTTTTAAGATTGGTCCAAGGAAAACGTTATTAGGCGAGAAGTGAACGACAGTGATCGCTTCAATGAGAACAATCTCATTCCGATACTTTGCGTACTGAAGGATGTCGGCTCTACTTACTGCTCATGGTAAAAAGTTTCGAGGAGAGAATGGCGAAAGCTTGAACCTGCCCATAGACTTCCGTCAAGGGGATGAAAATGAACAAAGTCAAGTTCCGCGATGCTTCGGGGCTTCATGCGTATCTGTAGCCTATTCCATACTACCGCGCCCGTACGAATCATCTTCACATAAAACCCTTCGTTCACTGCGGTAGTATCCCAATGAATGTCTTTGCAGACGCGCGTGCAGGTTGTCGATGTTTGCAGTGGATCCCTTCAAAATGACCGATTTTGGCGATTGGAACCTTCCAGTTCGTGCGAAAAAGAACACAATAGTCATAGGTATTGACTTTGGAACCACGTTGAGTGCCCAACGTTCCACGCCTGATCGATCGTTGACTAACCCGTTGGGTCTTGCCATAGCTTCTCTGGAATCAGCTGGGCATTTGCGAGTCAACCAAAGAACATCGAAGTCATAACCCAATGGCCCTCAGAATTGAGCTTCAATCCGATACTGAGAAAACACCATCCACGCTTCTTTACGGCACTCTCCAGGACGATGCAACTTGGGGGTACAGTGTCCCCGCCCACAGCACCGATGAATGTCTGAAGTGGTTTAAATTGCTCCTCATTGAACCGAGAGATCTTTCACCAGAATTGCGGGAATCACCGCAAATCGCCACTGCCAAGAGACTCTTAGAAACTTCCAACCGAGAAGTAGTGGAGGTCATTAGCAGCTATTTGCAACGCCTCTGGAATCACTCCATCGACTGCATCGCTCGCTCAACAGGAAAAGGCCTGTTGAGACTCTGCACCTTTCACGTGGTGGTCACAATACCGGCAATCTGGCCTGAGTATTCCAAGGCTCGTATGAGACGTGCTGCTAAAGACGCCGGCATCCTGGATATCCGTCCAGCTGGCGAGACAGTTCTATCCTTCGTCATCGAGCCTGAGGCTGCAGCGTTGGCTACATTGTGCGACTTACAATTTCGGCCCGACATCAAGGTTGCTTTATGAATTCCGATGTACTGCTTGGAAAAACGCTGACAGAAGGTGTAAACGCAGGGCGGAGACCATTTCGTCGTCTGCGACGCTGGTGGCGGCACCGTCGACCTGATCTCCTATGAGGCAGTGACCACCGACCCTTTAGTTGTCAAGGAAGCTGTCAAAGGAGACGGGAGACTTTGCGGTTGCTTATTCCTTGACCAAGCTTTTGTTGAGATGGTGAGAAGCAAGGTCGGCTCTCATGTTTGGGATGCGTTGCCAAATGAGGAAATTCGACAGCTCCTTCACAACGATTGGGAGCATGGAATCAAAAAGCAGTTTCATGGCCAGGACCGAGACTGGGTAGTTACTCTCCCGTACGGATGTCGCTCAGCCGCCGACCAAATCAGTCGGGCTCGAAAGCCCGTGTTGATTCTTAACAAGTCTGACCTGGAGCCGGTGTTCTATCAGATAGTGAGACAGATCGAGGATCTCGTCAAAAAGCAGGCGGAGCAGGTCCAGCTGAAGCACAACAAGTCGCCCAAAGCAAGCTAATCATACGACACCCATTTTTCTGGGCTGTATGGCTAATGAGTTCCAGTACATCATACCCGTCGGGGGCTTTGGTCGCTGCGCGTATCTTCACCATCGCCTCGTACAAAGCGTGAGCAAGGATCAAATAGACGTCTTACAGGCGCAAGGACCAAGACCGTGAGTGACAAGCTGCTGTATTATTCGCTCCTCTGATTCTCGTAGATGGAGTGCTATTTGTCGCGGTGGCGTCATTCGTGGACTTACGCAGGCGAGTGATTCTCGGGAGTTTCCGGTCAAGATTGCGTCTCGTATCGCTCGAATTAGCTACGGAACAATATTCTACGAGACTTTCAACCCTGCCATTCACTTGAACGCCGACAGGGTCTGGGACGAGAAAGAAATATAATGGATTGCGGAAAATCAGGTCCGGTGGTACTTGAAACAGGTGAGACCAACTACACGCCGCACTGCAACTGGCTGACATGAACCATAGGGTGCCAATGTCAGCGACACCAGTCCTGTCATTCATGGTTTCTACTGCCTGTATGAGCAGCCCCCCGATAAAATCACCGGAATGCTGTACTATTCAACTGCGTCACACGTCCCTTCCCGAATTGACGAGACAGTCAACCGGCTTTGCACCATCCAGTGGAGCAAGCGAATTGACTTCGAAAGACTCCCAAAGTTTATCAATCCGGCGGGAAAGGTTTTCTATCGTCTCGAATGGGACATGGAGATGATAAGTGACGGCGTTAGTCTTGATTTTACAGTTCTACATGACGGAAAGCGGATGGCCGCCAAGAATGTGCAAGTGGTGTTTGAGACGAGCCCCAATGACGAAATTCTCCCCCGGAGCGCTCTGAAATAAACAAGTTGTCCCAGTGTACACCGAAATAGAGCAACGACAAGTCCTTCTCTCCTTTTACATCAGCCCGCTTTGAACCGCACAAAAAGTGCATATCACTACGTACTTACAGTACGTTGCGATATTGCATGAATTCGTTTCCCTAGCCTCTAGTTGACACCGTTCAAGAGCACCCGCTACTCCCCCTCCTTCTCTAAGACATGGTAGCAAAGGGCCAGCAATTATCTCAACACAATTTCCCACTGCCTTGTGCCTCACCAGTTTAAAGTCTCCTGAATCAGCCTGTACCATTCATATGACATCATGTCAGTTTGCGGCGCCTAGTTCGGGAGTGGGATAACGTCCCAGATGCTTTCATCACTACAAACTTGCGTAGACCATTCGTGTCAAGCTCAACCATCTGTTCCTTGGAAAGTGAGAGAATGCGGTGGCAATACTTTGCTGGCTACACTCAAGGCTAAACTTGTGAAGCTTTGGTGGGACGGTAGGCCTCCTCACAATTGAGTAGGTTTCTAGCGGCAATATACGCGTTGAAAGAGCACCATGACGATCGCCTCCATTGCGGGAGAAAAGGTTTAGTCAAGATAGGTCATGACAGGTGGTGTCTCGGCATTCATTCTTACAGCACCCCGCTAGAACTTGCACATCTCGGCCGATGAGTGGGCTGATATCGAGGTGCTCACTAAGCGCTTCCGCACCATCCGAGCCACTTCAGCCAATCACTGACATGATGCACGAGAAGGGCAGCGAACCTGAAAGCGACGTAAAAGCGCTATCGAGATAGACTTGCACACTACAGAAAAGCAAAACCGTAATTTTACCGGGATTTGTGAAGCAATCTGGCTTTGATAGAGTCTAAATTGGTATGCGAGCTGAGTTCGCCAATTCGGCTCAATGAGTGACGTTGGAGAAACCGCAAAGCGCAACTATCCTCTCTGCTGAACGTAGCACCGTCTCCAGGACCAAGACGTAGCAATTCCATCTCATGCAGAGTCAAAGACATATGCGAAGGACACTTTCTCGGTTTGGTAACATGTGCGTGAAATTTCCTGCTCCTTCTCAAGTTTATTACTGCGCTCCTTGCAGCCTTAGTCCAACTAGCAAGTCTTTCCTTAATTCCACCCCCCAACAGCAAAATGGCAGGCCAGGCACGATTCGTACGCGATCCGGCTGAAGCCAGAGTACAGTGGTGGGATGAAAAGGACGTGTACGTTCGCTGCCCGGGATGCGGAAAGATTCACCACCACAGTTTCGACGGTCGTTATGAGCCACCGCTATGGCGCATGTCGCACTGCGATGTGACGGGTCTCGAGGCGCGCTTCCTGAGGTATAAGATCGTATTCCCCTTTGATGTGAAGTCAGGTGACGTGGGCTACGAAATTGACAGACAGAGAGCCATGTTTGTGTGTTAAACTGCTGACCCCACGGCGTACTTCGGCGAGTTGGGGGAAGAGCAACCGAAACCCATGAAGATTACATTCAAAAACCAAAAGAAGTGGACTGACGCGAAAGAACAAGTTCACTATAGCGAATCCATGATAGGACTCCCTGGCGGCCATAGCGTCGAAAGAATCGTCGTTGTGGTGGGCGACCTAGTTGAAGGAAGAGTGGATGAGGTTTGTGGGTATCTCGAGTCATCGCCTGACGCAGACGTTTTCTTGCACGGGGTAGAAGCCCATCGCGTTCCTCAGCTCGATGATTACGACTCCGACAGCATCAGCCGAGAGGACAACGAGAAGCCGGAGAACAAGATTCACGTCACTGGCAATACAGCGCTTCACTGCGCCGCGTGCGAAAAGTCAGATGACATGGTTCGGCTTCTCCTGCAGAGAGGAGCGAAACCAAACGTGTTGAACGCGGCTGGAAGATCTCCGTTGATGGAAGCCGCCCTTTGGGGAAGGTTGAGGAACGTCGAGCTCCTCTTGGAGTATGGTGCGGACACAGAGACGCACTGCATTCGCAATGGTCAACGACTGCGTGCAGTGGACTTTGCGATGCCACTAGAGGAAAACTTTGCCGAACGGAAATCTTTGGCCGGGCGAGTCTACAGAGAGAATACGCCTGAGAGGGATCGCGACCGAGCTGCAGTTGTTCGTCTGTTGCGCGGACGGGCTGAAAGCCCCCCGCCAGACCGGGAACTGGCTGGGTTTGCTTTCCATCAGTCCCCGGACAATGAAAGGTCCCTGGTGATGATCGCGACCTTCGACATCCCAAACAAGTGGAAGACCGTAGCCGTGCTCTACAGAGGCGGAAGGTTTCCTGGGGTTGCGGCGATGAGCGGCTGGGGCCATGGGGAGAAGCTCGACATTCAGGTCTCCGGAAAAGATTGGACCCAAGAAGTGTACGACCTCTGCGAGAGAATTGGCTTCTCGCTGCGCCCACACGACAGAGACCAAGGGAGTCGGGGGAAGTACCATGCCTGCCACGCCGAGAAGCAACTAGTCGCTTATTTTATCAGCAAACACCTCCTACGTGAGAATGTAGAGGACGTGATTGCATTGGAAAATCTCCGTCTCGACGATGCTGATGACCATGCGGAACGGGGACAGAACGGCCGGCACCATAGAGAGGCTTCCAGCTCTGGAGCATATCGAGCCTCCGGTCACTCTGCGTGAGGCAGTCATCATGACAAGCCGGCCTGCGTGTGACGACTGTCGGGAATTCGTGGCACACGTCAATCGTTATTCCAGGTTGAAGATCATGTTGTGTAGCTAGTGTATTGATGATGGATGCAACACGTCTTCATGGGTTGTCCTTGTGCAGGTCTTTAGCTATTCTCTAGCTATTCTCGACAGCGTAGGGTGTACGAAGAATGTGTGTACTTTGACAATAGTGGGCCACGCAACCCCGGGCGTGCGTCCGCATCAGATCCCACGTTCTGCGCCCGAGCGAATGGTCTTTGACGCTCAGAAGCGCGCCCGCAAGACGCCCGTCGCTGGACCTGTCCATGGCAGAACAGCGATGCCGCCTCGTCCAGCAAGCATCGTAGAACCTGGTGTTTTTGTCTGGCCCGCTGTCACTGCATGGTTGCGACGATTCAGTGCTTGTTCGCGACGTGCTCCTTGGGCAGCTTCTTTTGGCGCACTACCGTGTCGGTCTGGGCAAGCACGTATAGCCGAATGTCCGTACCCGTCGTATCGTTCCTGACGCCGTCGGTACCGCTATCGGCGTCTGCAACAGCGTCGGACAGGACGGAGGACAGTCGGGCTGGGCTTGCTGAAGAACATGGAGAAGCATCGCACGTACGTGCCGGTCCGCAACTCCTCGCGATCGCAAGCTGACAGCTTGCGAGCTGCCGGTCGAAATTGCAGGACCGTTAACTTCGGGAACAAACGGGCGTGTATCAAGGGCTGATTGTCACGCCGGCTGGCGATTGCTGGATGTGGTGATGAGGCCTCGGATGGGGGATCTGCAGGTGGGACATCAACGGATTGAGCTTGGGAGTCCGTCCACCAAAGGCTGCTGGACGATTTTACCACAGTGCAGATCGACTATCGGTGTTCGTGCGCGTGTTTCGAATGAGGGACAACAAGCTATTGATGAAAACTTGTGCTTCTTCAAGTGTTGCTGCGATGGTAGACGTGACTGAGCGCGTGGTTGGCCGGCATACCTTCAGAAACCTCCGTCTAGGCAACTGCTTGTATGGTCATTTGCGAACGCATTCTAGGTTCTCCGCGGCGTGCTAAATTTCTCCGGATAATAAGGGTTTGCTCGCTTCAAGGGCCAGTCGATGACGCGCTGCATCGCGGACTCCACCCTCAGTCATTCCCTGGAATGACCGATTGTATTGAACCTGCTCGTGCTTGATCCTGACAGGAGGTCCGTTTTCTTCCGTTTCGAGATAGTGGCCCAGCCGTAGGGAGAATGCGCCTTTCGTGTCAAACATGCAATACACTGGACGCTTGCCACCGCAAGAATCCGTGGCACTTCCTACTTTCATAGACGTTCCTTTCACGATGGAAGGGATCTTCTTCTGCCCTCCCTTACGACCCGGGGCCTTGTTACGTCGGTGGGATATCGTCGGTTTGGTACCCTTACGCCGTCCACCCTCGCCCTGTGTTCGTCGTTGACCGCCATATTCAGACGGTCTTCCGAAGACGGCTTGCGGAGCATTAGCACAGACCCTGGATACGAATTCCATACTTACAGGTCGACTCCTTGGCACTGAGCTTCTTCATGGCCGACGAGATGTTGCTGTATGTGTCAACTGTCCTTAGGCAGCGATCAAGTGAGGGCTTCGCAGTGTTTCTCAGGCAGAAAGTAACACGTGATCTCTGTGGCTCACGCCCCCAGGGCGAGACAAGTACTTGCCGCGCATGCGCATGTTCCTCTCTCGCCAAGGACAATTTCTTAGATACATATTCGTGTACAGTGGCTACATGCCTGAGCGCGCACGGACCACTCGTCCACGCGACGAGCTCGTTCCGCGTGACCGACGCGTCTGCGGTGCTTACTTTCCTTGTTCAACACCCCATTACGGCCGACTTCCTTTACAGAGGAAGCGCGACTACAAAGGCCGGGATTAGAAGAGGATAGCAGGCCAGGCTCGCTACTGAAAAATAACTAGGACTCTTTTGATATGGAGGCTACGATGGTCGGAGCAGGCGCGCATCGGGAATTGATTACGAGAAATGAAGACTTAGGGCCGATTGCTATGGACAGTGTGGAACATGAGTCGTTCGGTGTGGAAAACATGGACTGGGAGCGTAGTACCAACGGCGGTACGGGGTTGGATATGGGAGGAATGGACTGGGAATCGACTCCCATAGATCATGTGGAGTTGGACTCGTCACCTGCGGAAGACGTGCACGGGCGACCGACCGACTTCATAGACATGGACTGGGAACAGACGGGCCCTGGAAGGCCACGAGATAGAGAGACAGAGAACATGCAACCATTTGTCCTCAAGGCTGACCCTGTGACATTTGCTGAGAAGACTGTCGATGGAAATTGTGGAAGTTGGGTGGGAGACTCTGTCACGACTGATATTGCCATGACCGATATCAACGATTTGGATGTTGATATGGTTGATGTCGACTTGACTGGCGTCGATACTGACGTCGATATGGACGGATGTTGATGTTGGCGTGACCGACGTTGCCTTGGTTGATGGTAACCTGGTCGGTGTAGCTCAGACGCAGGGAGTCAGGTTCATGAACGCGCTAACGCGTTGCAGGATGTGAGATCAACGTCTGTGGACACGGCCCGTCACAAAACGCGTACACGCATGAGTAGGATACAGTACAGTAGAATGAAGTGCATTGTTCTTGACTTGTCTGTTGCGTTTCCACACTTTCCTCGTGCGTGGAAGTATTCTAATCATAAGCCGAACGAGTACCGGCGGTGAATATGACAGTAACCCGTCTGAATACAGCCCTTCTTGGTAGTCTTGATCATAGACGGGCGCGGGACAGCCTCGACCTATAACGGCGGCGCATGCTAACTACGCGCCGGCGGCAAATCGTCATTGAGTATTCCTTCCCTTTCCCGACGAGACGTGTGGGCCATCAGGAGAGAACCTTCCGCGGCCGCCTCTATCAAGCCATCGATACGATATCCCCAACTCTTGACTAGACAGCCGGTCGCGTTTTGCCCCATCACGGTATTCGAATCGGCGCGAGGGGGAAGGTCGGAGGTCGTCGTATCGAATTATATGCGCAAATAAGCACCCCTCATGGTTGGTATGTATGATTCAAGTTGATCGTCTCGACCGTCGATCGTTCAAAAACAAGGTTGCTTCATCGAGAGATCTGTGCAACTGCGTCAGCTTTGAAGACTGCTGCGGAGAACCAGCTCCTGATGGTCAGCATGGTGGTACTAACGTAGCGCCCGGAGCCGGTAGATCACGGCGGTAATCAAATATGCCCTTAGCTTGGTTTGCGTCGGTACACAGCGGAGGCAGGGTCGGTATGTACAGTACATGCCCTATGCATTTGCTGAGATTCGTTTGCGGCCGGTAAGCAAGTCTCGAATTTCAAGAGCGTTGTAGCGGTGTGGACGAACCAGTCACGTCCAAGTTCCAGAGCCAGAATCTAGAGGATTTTCAGGTTATCTGGCGAAAAGCTCGGACACCTTCAGCTTCCAGGTTCTTGAGAACGTAGCCCCGCACGGGCCCAAAACTGCATGACGGCTCTAGCCGCTTATTAACAAAGCACAGGAAAATATGGTAAGCCAGGCGTGTGAGGCGGTTGGGAGAGCATCCTTTTTGCGATACTGTCCGCCGTTCAGTGCGCGCTCTTCTCGGGGACGTACCGTTGACAGGGCGGAAAGCTCGCGTCGTCGATGGCTCCATTATCCATATCCTGACAGGTGTATGCATGGCAGTGACAGATCCTAGGTCACACTGTATCTGATAACTGTATCACCCCATTGATCATGACATTGATTCGCAGATTGACGAACAGCAGGACAAGCCGCCTGCCCCGGTTGCACTTACTGCGTAGGCCCTCATCGTCGTCACTCCTTGTTCCCCGCATCTGCCATCGTGGGTACTCCAGAACGTCTAACTACTGTGGATGTCGTTAGACTTATGTCGAACAATGGATTGCCTTGTGTCCAATTGTTTTGGCCATTTCCAAACGTCTCAAGGACGTTTTCAACATTTCCTACGCAAGCATCCAAAAGCTGTGTGTGTGCGCTGTCAACAGCCTTTCCCAAATCGCAGTCAACTACGTCAACACATTTTCGATTCGCCCAACCACCACCGGTGTGAAGATTGCCCTCACAAGCCTGACTTCCATTCTGCCGAAGAGCTTCAAAATCATGAAAACCAGTCGCACATTGTCTGCGGAATATGCAGGAAGCAGTTCGAGAGGCCGGACAGCCTTCGCCAACATGAAGTTGCCGCACACCACACATGCCACGCTTGCGGCCAGCCTTTCGATTCAGTAAACAGTCTGCAAGACGTAGGTTCAACCAGCCCCAAGGTTAAAGATGCACCAGAGCTAATAGGATATGGCCATAGCATGAGAGAGTCCATGCTCCCAAGAACGTGGTGTGCCCGGGATGCCCCCATTATTTTGACCGCGATTCGGCTATGGTTCTTCACCTGGAAGCTGGTGTTTGCGAATCTGGGACCACCAGCGACGTCGTCGACGGCATTGCGTTGACATGCCACCAAGCCCCCCGCTACACTTCAAATGATGAAGACTTCGACTTCTGTTGTCCGGAATGTGAGCGTCCGTTCCATTGGATGAGGGGTGTCTTACAGCATGCCGAAAGCGACGCTTGCGATGTCGAAACTGGGAGAAACACACCATTGGGCAGGTTTTTGCGTTTCTTACGCCGACAAATTGCCTAGCAGTCATGTTAGGAGGTTGCGAGAGGGACAATTACTGTTGCAGCAGATTATCTCCTTTACATCGGGTTCGGACCGCAATGCAATCACGGTTCTCAAAAGTCTCGATGCAGTTGGCTAAATTGTGCAGAAAAGGTCTACGTAGAATAGCTCTGTAACATAATCTTGACGTAACATGAGCCTCGAGTAAAAACACCGGCCAGATATCGGCTCCAGAAATATGGCGTTGTGTGTGTCCTCTGCGTAGCAGGGCCTCAGTTGGCTGAAAAGCGCCCACTTCCGTCTCCGGCCGTTGTTCCGATGAATTTATTTGCGGCTATCACAGCGAGCGTCGGGAGTGGTCCGCAGCAGGTGGGGCTTTGAATCTTCCCTCAAACCCGCGAATGCTTCGCGCCGTTGAAGCTGGGTCCTGAGAAACCTCGGCCAAATCAGCACCATTCCATACTTGTTGGTTCATCTGTCGCGTAGCCGATGTCGCCGCTGCCGACCCGGTGTTTGGCATGCCTTTCCGACTGCCGTCCTCTTTCATCTGCCTTATATGCCTGCCGACATGAACGAGGAAGCGTTGAATTTGTAGGTTCTTCATGTCAGTTGGCGACAGCACCTTACGCACCCTCCCTGACTTGTTGGTTGCCTTGAGAATCCTTCGGATAATGGCCTCGCTGTGGGGTGATCCACTCTGCTGCCTTCTTGAAACCGAACCCTGGACAGCGTCACCAACGGTGGACAGGCCTTGCTGTTCGCTAGTGGCCATTTGCCCGCCCGTCGTGCTCGGGCTGCCTGGGTCGTCGTGGTCGTCTTGATTATTGACGCTGACGCTGGACTGGGCCCCCGTCTCATGAATCGCGCGATGCGAAGCTTCGTCTAGAAGGTTCGTCTTCGGGCTATCGACTGCCGAGGTCGGTTGCCTGATGAGGCACAGAGTAGCGGCGGCCTCCATCACGGCGCTCCTGTCGCTACTCTCCGTCTCAATCCTGTTTGGAGCAGAGGGAGTGGCCTGGTGATCGCTGGAGGCGCTCCCTGCATCATCACGCCCATTCAGGAGGATCGTAAGCTAAACGAAACTGTGTCAGCTGCCGAAGTGGTCTTCCCCAAGCATCCAGCTCACCAGCCGCTTCACGTCTGGGACGCTTTGTCCTTCGGGAACACGCATGCCCCCCACAAATCGTCTAGTAGCTCGGTCGAAGTGGAAGATGCAGGAAATCGTGTCAGCCTTCTGGCCGAGACGGAATGCTTGCCACTTGATGCTGTTACCAAAGTCTCGGACGCTGAACTTGATGCCCTCGTCGGACGTGGGTTTCTCTGCCAAAGATGCCATGACGGTGTAGTGCAGCCTGTAAGTGCGGAAAGAATGTGTTGAGTGGTCGTTCCCAAAGGTGTGTAGGCGACATCGTCTCGGCTTCGACCCCTTTAAATACAGCTTGAGTAGGTACAGAGCCAGAAGTGGCCGTTGGAGTTTGTTTTGCCATGAGGTGCTCGCTTCAAGCACGCCCTCGAGCTCTCTCATCGTGCCAATCCAGATCACAGCTATTCATTGTGTTTGTTCCTATCAACCGCTGGTTTGTCCTGCGGCAAGAGCCAGAGCTGGCTCTTGTGTTCATTCCTAAGCGGCAGCGACTTGCCCGCGGGATCTAGGCCTTGTTGACCCCTGAAGAGGGGCTCCAATGACACGACTCATGCAACAGCGGTTCATCCGGCTCGCCCGGCGATGAACAAGGGGGCCCTGAGCCGCTGATTACTGGAAGGCTGGAAGCTGAAGCCTGAATCAGATTTTGGTAGTAATGTTGACTTGTTGGTCCGACACTTACATACTGCCTCGCCGTCCACTTTCATCCCTTCTTGGTACATACAGGAAAGTACTCTGTAGAGCACAAAAAATTTGGCCAGATGCCCCCAGAAAGAAAAAAGAAGAAATCCAGACGTAGGGTCGGATTGTTACGTCGGCCCTCGTGGCCCAACCGCGCCAGGCTGGCTCCGCGTTATGCGTAGATTTTTGCTGGCAGTCATAGCCGTAACTGCGCAAGTGATCTCGCAAGCTGACAGCAAATTTTCTCGTTCCGGTAGCCAGAAATTCATCGTGTCGCTTCCTCTTTGGCACAGGTCCCCAAAGCAAAAGGTGGCGCAGTGCCAACATGTAGCCCACCAAACACCGCGCCGCGTCACTGCGAACGATCGGCAGGGCCTTCGGCGCCACACCGTTCACATGCAAGATCAAGGAGCAGAACGAAGTCTCGAATTTATCTCTCATGTGCGGAGGAGCTATCAAAAGATTTCCACCGGAGCGAGGTGCGTGACATCACCAAAGAAGTAGATCATCATGATTTCAAGTGGCAGAGGCTCGTACCCATATTGAAAGACTGCGTTTTGCATCTGCGGCTACTCGATGATTTGGTCAACAAAAAGCGATGCTGAACCACACGGGTAGATATCGACCCAGCAGGTTCTGCGCGCTGCAGGGCAATGCCAGTGTCAATATCAATAGGTACTGTATCGCTTGTGGCTGGTGCCTGCGCCTGTTGTTTTGGAAGTATCTACCAAACACCTGGGCGTGCTTTCGCTTCCACGCATGGTACTGTAGCTGCGCTTGTGCTTGCTACTATGTAGGTGCATCCGCTGGCCCCGCCTGCTAGGCCCCTGCCGGGTATCCATAATCAGGCGCCCAGGCAGAGGGGTTAGTTTCTGCCCGGCCACTCGCCAGCCACAGCACGGCGCTGAGAGATTTGGGAACATGAATTGGATACTGTATGTATCACTGTGGCATTCTCTTGCTAATCTAGGGTTGTATTTGACAGAAGGTCTTGGAAGGCTCGGTCGCACTGTATGAGAAACGAGCTGCGCACTCAACAAGGTGCCCATTCCAAAAGTTGCGGATCAATTACCCCGTGGAGGTCATCCAGACTAGAGAAGTCCGCTTCGTCTGTGCACAGTTCTGGGACCGGTGCCCTCCTCTTCGTTGGCCGCGTGTCTACCGCCTCAAAACAGGCTTCTTCGGTTCCTAGTCTTCCACGCTTGTTGTTGCTGGTGCACGTCGTGTCATCCGTTTTTTGGACCAACTCGAACTGTTTCTCGAAGCCTTGACGCTGTTCGCCACTTTGGGCTGGCTCGGCCCCGCGTGTATGTTGAGTTGCAACATGACAGTACCAGTCGCTTTGGCTCACTATGTCGGCGTGAGGCCTGCCCGTCTGAGAGCAAGTCCAACACTGAAATGGATGTCGAAAGATGTGCTTGTGGCTTTGGTTGAAATGCTTATTCCCGCCAGCAGATTTGCGTTGGTCGTCACACAGTAGACAAGAATCTTGGTCGAGTACGCTTTCAGCCGGGGCTGTGGAATCGTGGTAGAACTTTACATGTTCCTTCCAACCCTCTAGGTTGTTGATGGTGACCTTCTTTCCACCTAACCTGAAGCACTCCGGGCATGAAAACCCTTGGCTGAAAAGTCCCTGCGCTTCGTGGAACTCTCGAAGGTGCCTGCTGATCATTCGATTGCAGCTGTGGATAATGTTGCAAATCAGGCATCTGACTGGCCCTTCATTCTGTGGCGCCCTCGATACACGTTTGGGTGCGTTTCGCCTGTCATGCTGCTTGGCTACGTGATTGCTCCAGTGCGACTTGCCCATGATGATCTCGGCCTCCGAACCTTGCCGCACACACTCGGGGCACTTAAATGGCACGTCGAAGTTGTGACGTTTGTTCGTGTGTCTTATGAGACTCGACCGATGGGCGCAGGGCAGCTGACAAAGGAGGCATGTGGGAAGTTGCTCACCCCCTCCAGTCCAGTCTTTTTCGTCTGTTTTGGCTTCTTTGCTGGTGTGTCGGTTCTGCAGAAAGCTGACGATGGACTCGAAATATTCGATTTCAAATTCGTCATCTTGTAAACCGTCCTGCCGCATCAGCTGCCCAATGCGAATGGCATCAGATACACTGCGACCATATCGGTTCGAAGGCCTTGCTGGTATGGCTGCATTTCGAAGCGGGGCTGTGGACTTGCCCAACGACCGAAGTTGATCAGCATGCGCGAAGTATTCCTCTCGCTGCTTGGATACCGCCAGCTTGCGCAGAGCGGACACGTGGCTATCCAACCGTCGTTTCGCGTCCCTTGCCTCAGAGCTATTCCGGCCGTGCTCTTCCTTCAACGCGTCGTATTCAGCACGGAGTTTTTGAACATCCTGACGACTGTCGATCGCCTCAATATCTTGGCAGGTTGGCCATATTGGGGCATTCTCATCCCTCGAGTGAGTTGCGTGACGAAGTTGGGGCGTGACCTCGTCTGTCCCTGCCAAGGCATTCCAGGCCGCTTTCATGAGATCGCTCCCGCTCACTGCTTGTGGCACGTAGCTCTTTTCGTACACGAGCGATGTATTGCCCAGCACATAGTTCCGGACCGCAGGCGCGAAAACCCCTAGGATTCGTCAGAGACTGCGAAGAGGAAAACCAAACAACATGTTTGTGAAGGGCTTGTCAACCTACCGTTTATGTTGATACCCGCGCCGACACGGGCAGCGTAGGGCTTGAGAAATTCACGCATTCCGAGAACGCGTTGGGTTGCTTTCCAGACAGCCAAGAAGGTCGAGTACTTGATCGGGAACATAACCTTGCCGGAAAAGTCGCTTCTCCATTTCAGGGGGATGTAGTCGACATCTTCTAAGTCCGGACTCATCACTAACTCGTCGTATGATCTGTATCCTGCCTCAAAGGCATCGTCTGTCAATGCCTGGCCTATGATCTTGCGAGTGAGGCAAACGTTTTTGCACGGAACTATCGTGACTTTGAATCGAACTCTGCTAGTGAATGACTGATTAGACGCAGGGCTTGGCGGGACGAAGACAAGAGAAATGATGGGACGGGAACAAATTAATTGTGGAAAGGAATTGACTGACTTATCGTTTTGTGCTCCTTTGACTGTGTTTGTCTTCTGCTTTCTATGCTGCAGGAGAATAGTCGCCACCGGTACAGCCTTGGTGGGGTCTGTTGGGTTTCTGACCATAGCCAGTTCCACGTTGTCATAGGTCATATCCATCAACTCACAGGGTCTAGCACCACACAGTCCAAGCAAAGCCACAACCCAGTCAAAAGAGTATCTTGTTTGTGGTGAACAAGGAATGTCTGCAGCTCTTGTCCAGATCGCATCTAGTATTCTCAAGAGATCGTCGGCTGTCGCTGCCCGTTTAACGAAAGTTTGCTCGAAACTGAGCCCGTACTTGGGGGCAAGATCATTCAGAATCCACTGGTTGGTGTGAAGTCAGCTGGCTGTTCACCGACACGCGCTTGGCTACTAACCATGCGAACACGAGACGAAGGGAATATCCCTAACGGGTCTTTCTCCAGCTGCGGACTCTTGAGTATCCATTGGTATTTGTTCTTGCGATCCTCGCTTCTCTTGTTGGATAAGATCCTGTGATCGACCTCTGCGATAAGTGACTTCCATACTTCCTCCATGGTGACAGCGCAGGTTATTGTCAAAGTCAACTCCGATTCTTGTGGTCCAAAAACCAAACGACGGTTTTCCGATTCAAGTAGATAATGTTCGAGAAATGCCTTGCAGTAAGCCTCGGCTTTGCGATCGTCTTGGCAAAGATCGAGCCAGACCTGCTCAGGGTCTATGTAGGCAATGTCGCGGAAATACCTGCATGGCAAGATCCGTCACCGTCAGCTCTGCTCAGTCACCAGGGGTTGGTTTGTCGTGATGGGCTACATACATCACTGAGGCTTCCCAAAGAGCCTCCCGAGATTTTGCTGTCTTCGCAGCGAGGGCTTGTCTTCTCGTTGTGTTCGTCGACTCCAGCTCTTGCAGGTGCTCGTTTATGCGTTGCCGAGCCTCCTCATCTCGTCTCTGAGCAATCGCAGTGTTGGACGTATCATTCCGCTTCGAACGACGAGCCATTTTGCACTCCTTTCTTCTGTCAGCGACGAGGAGAACAGTTAGGGTAGGGTAAGAAGATAGAAGCAGAGAGTAGAGTAAGATGGTAGAACAAGAAGGCCTCTGAAGATTTTCTGGAAGAGGTTACAAAAGTGTGAGGGCAGAGAGTGTAGTTCCAATCTCCACGAGGCCTGCGACTTCCAGGTATTAATACTCATCATGGAGGGCGATGAGAAGACGCAAGAACTTTGGTGCCTTCGAAGAAGTCCGTCCAAGGTGGAGCAGCAACACGACTGCAACAGGCCCCTGTCATCACATTGTAGATAGCGCCTTTGCAATTCGGCATGATGGGCGTGTTCCCAGAACACCCATGGTTACCAAAGCGGATTGTTAGATTTTTGCCAGGTTATGCAAGCAGCCAAGCACCCGCCGCGCCGTAAGCAAGACCGAAACGGTCGGAGACGTTGAGGTGGGGAACGGCCGCTTACGGGGCCGTCCTCCCCGTCAAGACACGGGGCCCACAATTCTCGGGGGTCATCAGCAACCCGGCCGTAATGACTGCCCTCACTGGCTTGTCTATGGGAGAGCGGACGGGATCCCGAATTCTCCAGTAGGTATGGTCGTATGTGGCAGAAGGGCGGCCGGGCTAGCTCTTAATCCTAACACTACCCCATCCCGTCAACTAACTCCTCGCCTTAGGTCAAGGACTTTGAGAAATAGTTATGCGCTAGAATTACTTCAGTATGCAGTTGTAGTCGCTATAAGCCTTAGCATCTTTTTGCTTTTCTACATGCTCAAGCTCTACGACCAGTCCATCCAGCTCCTGAGGGTTCTCTATATACACAGAGCCAAGCAGCGTGGTGGTTATTTAGTGTTCTGCATCCTCGCGAAAACACACCCCACGGTACAGCGCCTCCACTAACAGCTCGTGTCGTGGAAATCCTACCACCAATAACTAACTATCTAGCCCCTTTCCTATGAGGTTGGTAGACTCAAGACTAAACTCAAGGCGTTAGTTTATGTCTCTAAAGGAGCGTAGTGAGATTGCTTATAGTATAGTCCAAAACCCCAAGTCGTAAGGTTAGCCCGTCCAGGAACGAGGAGGAGCTGTGATGGCTCTGGCAACTGGTGCCCTTCATCTCGACTCATCTGAGATTGCAGTGAACAAGCCGAACCTTGACCTGTACCCTAAGAGGCACCAGGGAAGGCGTTTAGGGTTAGGGTTAGGCAGGGGGTGATAGGTGGGACAGGACGAGTTAGACCAACAGTTATACACCGACAGTCGTAGAAGATCCAGGTGGGGTCGTTAGCTTTCCTTTTGTTTCCTTTTTTTCCCTCCTTTTTTTTTCCCCCTTCCCTCTTTTGCGCTGTGCGGTGAGTGTGGTTGACGTCGTCCGCGACCGGCCGCCCCGCCCCGACCGGTCGTACCACCCCGCTCGGTGCCGCCGCCGCGGCCGCGTAATCTCGGCCATACCCACTTCGGAAGCATGCGACAACGTCGTCCATAAGCATGCGCTACACAACTGAGACGCGGTGCGCCTCGCTTGCTCTGTGACCCGTCGGGCCCCCTCGCCGAGCTGGACGTACGTCGAAAAGGCCAAGTATAACAACGGTGAGAGATAGAATCCCCAGTCGAGGGCCTATCAGCTTAATCGGTCGAGCACTCCTCTAGCTAAGGAGAAGATCCGGGTTCGAGTCCCGGGTGGGCCTCTTTTTTGCCCCCTCCGTCGCTTGTGCATTTCTTCCCCGTTGCGCCGCTGCAGGGGCGCGGCGGCGCGGCAGCTGGTTGCGATGCCGGTTTAGGGTGCGCTTGCGGGCCGCCGCCGGGCTGGGCGGGTTCGATTCGTATGTATGCCCGAAACGACCGTCATGCGCGCGAGACTACGGCCGCGCATGCCTTATAGGCGTGAAACGTCTCAGACATGTCATCAGTTAGGATGAGAGGCCTGCCAGCTTAATTGGCAGAGCTCCCCTCTAGCTAAGGGGAAGGTCCGGATTCGAGTCCTGGGCGGGTCGCAACTTTTGCGGCTTTTTTCTGTGCAACCTTTTGCCCTGATCTCAAATATCCAGTCCGTTTTGTCATAGGCCTCTCCGTTGGCAGGAAATCCCTTGTTTAGGTTTTATTTCGTTTATACTCTCAGTTCTGAGCCATCAGAGTGCGATACCTTACGTATACTTGGGAACATGTTGATGAAATTCCCTATCCTGCAAGGCACCGCCTAGCCTCATACTCTATACTATATTTAGGTCTCTCGTATCTCCAATCCCCGTTTATACTCTCCTTCCTCAGGACAATGGTCCTGTTGGCAAGATACACAACCTTTCGACACGACAGTCGACGTGTCCCCCGCGTGATAGCTCAGCAAGAGAGGCTGGTGAAGAAAAGCATCACCTGGCTCCTATCGGATTCGCCCACCGAAATTGGAAAAAACCCAAAGCATCTACATCTCCTACTCCAGTTTATTGTATTTGCATAACCCTATCGATCCTTGATGATGCTCGCGCAACGCTCCGTCCAGATGCTGTCCTGGCTGTTGAAGACCACGCCGATAAAGTCGTCTGGCCGTTTCATGGCCGACCGTAGCTCTCGGAATGTCTGGAGGAGGTCCTCTTGAGGCCGCAGCTGCAGGTCTGTGTTTCGGGGGCTGTCGCGGTTGCTTTTTGAGGTGACCCAACCCAGCTCACGCAACATCCGGTTGCTGCACCCCTTATGCTCTACAGCGCCATTAGCATCATAAGCCTCACACCATCCCTGCGTTATACTGTACCAATCTTCTTCGTCATCTCGGCTACATCATAGGCCGTCCCACTTGAACCCTTCTTCCAGGGGAAAGAGGCGGGGTAGAGGAACCACATCATCCTCGTGACCATGACGAGGGCCAGCTGGGCCGGGTCCTTCCTCTTGGCTGCGGTCCCGAATTCGCGCGACCCAGGCGCAACCTCTGGCGTTTCCGATGAGGAGCAAACGGTCAATGTGATCATCAGCATCAGGCAACAGAGGGGGTCGTCGATGTTGTTAGAGAGGCAGTTTATCGCCAGCTGATAGTGGTCTAGAACCCGTAGGTCGCCCTTGTTAGAGAAGATCGCCTTAGCCTTGAGAAAACCGTCCGTGATGAGGCTGGGGACGTCGGTGAAGGGGAAGCCGCAGCCGAAGCTGATGGTTCTGCGCGTCTGCCTGAGCGCCCGGTCGTGCGCAGCTTTCTCGTGCTTGATTTGAGCTTCCTGCGCCGCGCGCCTCAGGGAGCCTGGCGGACCGGTTACTACTACGTGCGCGACCTCTCGACCGCGCAGGCTGACGACGGTGGTTGACGTTAAGCGGCCCTTGACGGCGTCAGGCACCCACTCAACACCGGCCGCGAGGAGTCGGCCAGCTATCACGGAGACCCACTCGTCAGGCTTGAGTCCGTTGCTAGCCTGGTTGCCGCTAGTTATGGCCGCCTGCAGATGGTCCGGCCATGTCGCGTTGACTGGCGCGGATGCTGCCCGCCCCTTCTCGGTAGAGATAACGCGGAGAAGCTCAGTAGCAAAGTCATGCCTGGTGCGCGTCCTCGACAAGGTTATTTTTATGCGCGAGCCGCCCGAGGTGAGACCGTCAGTTAGCCGCTGTAGCGCGATATGGGTGAAGGCGTCTGGCGCCGCTTCCCACGCCTCAACAGCCGACTTACACGCCTCTCTCTGCTCCAAGGTGATAGGTATGCTACTAGTGTCGCTACTACCTTCTTGCAGCCTGCGCCGTAGTTGGTTAGCTATGAAGAGCTTCGTCTGGGGGATCCACATCTCCCGCAGGAGTTCCGTCACATATTCTGTCACAGCTGCATGGCTCTTGAATGCGTCCCGGCCTAGCTGGCTGAACCAGATCTCGGTCTCCCGGTGGGAGGCAAGGCGGTCGCCGTAGTGGTGCTGTAGCTCGCTAATATGGAGCAGTATAAGCCTTCCCGTCTTCGCGGAGCGGGGCCACCGGCTGGTGTCCATGAAGCAGGTCGCTGCCCCGGCTGGACCGAGGTCTAGTACGGCTGGGTCGATATAGGGCCACGCCCCAGCCAGAAGGCTGTCGATGGTGCCTAGCGGCCGGAGCACCGTCTTCGGCAGGTGGCGCTCATGCCCGGTGAAGATATACCCACCAAGCCGGTCAAGTACTGCAACAGCCTCAGAGTGTGCGAGGTCTAGGCCGCGCTCGCCGCCAGCAACGTAACGCCGTTCCATCTCACAGATAGCAAGCTCAAACAGGCGGCAGTAGGCCGACATGATACGGGGGAAGATTCCGACTGGTATAGACCGAAAGATATGGACATACGACTCATGCTCTGTGAGGAAGAAGCGCATGAGTTGGAAAATGGGGCGAATGACGTTCTCGAATGTGCGCTCAACGCTGTCCATATGTCGTATGTTGAGTGATACGACCTGCTCCATCCGGTATGCTACCTCATCCTTCTCGATAGCGATGTCCAGCTGCCTGCGCTCTCGCGCAAACGGCTTAGACTCCTCAGGCTGCTCGGGCGTGAGGTCGCCACGGATGCGACGTAGCAGCCTCTCCCGCCTGTCTCTTGTGTATGACATGGCGGATGTGTGTGACGTTGGCGCTGTTAGCGCTGCTGTTGCGTACCCCTTCGTCGCGAGGAGGGCGCTGGCGCTGTGGCGCACGCTTCTCTTGATGTTGGAGTAGCCCTGGAAGTAGCCGAACGACAGCACGTCTGCGCCCTCATTGCGGTCGCTCATATTCCCCTGTAGAGCGGTGTAGAGCGAGTTGAGGAAGGCGGGCGGCTGGCTAGATGAGAAGTTTCCATACGTGGGGTGGAAGGCCTGCGGGTAGAAGGTGTAGTCGCGGTTACCAGGGTACTCTCGCGCTACCATGTTCCGGTCGGCGAGGAGGCAGCGCGTCTGTGAGCCGCCCGACTCGCTGTTAATACAGACTGCGAGGGCGTACGATATAGCACTGATACTGCTGAGATCAAAGCGGGCGTTGAGCTCCACGATCATGCTCTGTAGGTCCCTGCTCTCTCTGAGCATCTGCTGGTACTCCCGGCCTTCCACTGTATCGCTATGTGTACCTTGTCCCTCGTTAAGAGAGAGCTCTTCGACCTCCTGCCGAGAATTTCCATCTCTGAGGCCCTCCTCCTCGGCATCCTGCTCGGCGTCCTCCACCCCTTCCTCCTCCTCCTCCTCCTCCTCCTCATAGGGTATATGTCTCTCGCGCGGCAGGTCGTAGATAGTATCGCTGACCTGGATCTCGATATTCGCGCCGTAGTCATACGCGTGAAAGGCCGGCTCGTGGCGTCGCCAGAATGAATTGGGATTGTGGGTGCTAGCCCAGGCGGCCCAACCGTCCATGAACTGCTGCTGGAAGACCTGCCACTTAGCCGAGCTTATGCGCTGGGTACTCTTTGTCCCCAACCGCCAGCAGGCCTCAACCCCCTCGCCAAGCAGTTGCGGCGACTGGAAGACGCCCACGATGTATGCGGCCAGCTCGCGGGCTAACCCGGCCGGCATCCCGCTCTTGTCCAAGGCTGTTGGTCTCTCGCGTGGGGCCCCGCCCCTGGAGGTCGGCTCGTGCGCCACGGGGTGCATGACGACGAACCAGACCTCTCGGGTACCAGCCTTAGCGACCCTGAACGTGCGCCCGGTGATATCGAACGGGATGCCGCCGATATGCTTTGGCAGCGTTTTCTTCTCGCTCCTAGTTGAATTCCTTCTACATATATACCTCGGAACCTGTGGTGCCCTGAGGAGTGGTCCACCGCCCACCTGTGGCTGGTCCGCCCGTCGTTGCCTTCGTCCTCTTGCTGGTCGTCGACGAAGAACTCGTCGCCGTCCGGGTCGGAGGCAGCACCAACGTCAGAGAAGGCTTCACCATCCACTAGCAGCATCTCAGTAGCAACATCTCCCTCGTTAGCTGTAGACATCTTGGTATGGTTATAGTGTGATGGTGGTGTAGGCCTTGCTATCCACGGTCTTAGTTGTGTGTAATCTACACGTTGGCTGAGGGATTTCCTACAAAACGCCCTCTATTTGCTATACGAAACCACCTGTGCATCCTCCGCTGGGAGGAGACCACCTACTGACCACTTATTCAGCAGGTGGTGGACAGGTTGCTGCTGATCATACCCTATTCCCTCTATAGACCTCGCCCACTATAGGCGTAGGAGGCAGATGCACAGCAGCATCTATGCATGTACGTATGCCCTCCTGGCGTGCCCGGGAGGGCATGGGATAGCAAGAAGAAAAAGCAAGCTGATGGTCGCTAAGGAATGGGTTATCAAACTATATTTGCGAGACCCACTTTGCTGTGGGAAATGAGAAACCTGATTTGTATTTGCCCGGCGGGCGCACGCATCTGCTGAGACATTTTCCATTGGCGGAATTAACTTTCTCGCATTCATTATCTGGTATGCAGGGGAACCCAGAACGTGCCAACGCCCCTACTGCCGCGCGGCGCTGGCCGGTTTCCTGGCTCTAGGCCCTAGCTTCCAGCGTGGCCCTGGTTTCTGGCTGGCGGTAGTTGCTGGCGCTGGGGGCGACGGCAGAGGGCGCCGCTGTTGATGCGGCGGCGGCGGCGAGGAGGAAGGGGGGATGCTGCTGCGGCGGCTGGGTCGTGCTACGTGCTGAGCGCCATGTTCGTCGTCGACGTCGCCGCCGCCGCCGCTGCGTTGGCGCTGGCGGGAGGACTGCCTGGCGATGACGGGCGCGTCCTGCGTCGGCTGGCTAGGGTCGTCGGGGCGGTCCGGCGCCGCCGCTGGGGAGCTGTTGGGGAACGCAAGGTACAGATAGGCGTTGACGAGCTCCTCCGCCTTCTGCTGGGCGAGCCGCATCGCCGCGGCGTCCTGCTGGCCGGCGAGCTTGAACAGGCCGGCGCAGAACCCCTGCACGAGGGTGGAGGCCTTGGCCTGGCGCTCGCACCTCCTGGTCGCGCGCTCCGTCTGCCACGATGGCCGCAGTGTATGGCCCTCCCTATCGGTCGTCTGCCGCACCAGCTTCAGCAGGCGTGCCCACGCGACGTAGTTGAAGCGCTGCCCGTATGAGCCGCCGCCCTCGTCGCTGTCCTCCCCCTCGGCGGGCGCGTCGTCGTCCAGGAGCGGGAGCAGCTCCGGCGCCCGGAACTCGGCCAGGTTGTCCCGCACGTAGTCCAGGACGCGTCTCTGCAGCTGGACAGCCGCGATCGCAGGGAAGGCCCCGGGCGCCCAGCCCCTGCTTGAGGCGAGCTCGTCTAGCGCCATCGACAGGTGCTCCCGGAGGAGGGGCTTGTTCCTCACCTTAGGCCTGATGTCGTCGACGGCCTTGGCCTGCTCTGGGCTGATCCAGCGGATCACGTGATGGAGCACGCGGACGGCCGTCTGGATCTCTAGCTTCCTGCAGTGGAGGACGCGCCTCAGGTCGGGGAACGTGAGCACAAGCGATTCCGCGATGTGGTCGTGGACGAGGCGGTAGGTGCTGTCATCCAGCGTCGCGAGGAACCCGTCGACCCGCGCGGTGCGCGGCGCTTGCCCCGCCTGCTGCTCCCCAGGCGCGTAGAACACGCTTGTGACGTTGGGGGCGGCTTGGCAGGTTGAGAGCCTCTCCCAGTCGGCAGGCGTGATGTTATCCCGCTCGTCCGCGGGCAGGTCGGTCAGGACGCCGAGGACCTCGCCCAAGGCATCGATCCAGTACTCATCGATGCGGAGGCTGGCGATCCACTCAAAGTATGAGATGTTGAAGGTGTCCAGCCCTAACCTCGTGCGGCACCACTGCGTCGTGGTGGGCCGCCACCTCCGGTGGTTCCATAACGTGATGAGCCTCCGCGTTGGGAAGTGCTTGTCGCCGCCGAGGCGGAGTGCCTCAATGACGTGCGGGGCGGCGTCCTCCCCGCCCAAGCCCTCGTCCTCCCGCCCTCCTGTGAAGGCGATGGACGCGAGCTGCATTTAGATCTGCCCGTGGTTGTCGGGCAGGCTTGGGTCCCGCCGGTTAACACGCAGCTTGACGTTCAGGTCGCGCGGCAGGCGGTCTTTAGTGTTCCATGTCGTCCGTTAGCCTCTCGTGAACCATCATCCTTATGCTTTTTGTGTGGTGAACCGGATGGGAATGGCGAGGGGGGAGGGGGGAGGGTGCGCCTTCCTACCTTTATCGTAGAGCTCGCACACCCACCACAGATTGGAACCCGGCGCGCCCGTCTCCTTGACGTACTCGCGGAGCGCCTGGATGCGGTGCTGGCCGGCCATCACCTCAGCCTTGGTCCCATTGACTTCGGCCCAGCGCAGGAAGGATAGCTCGCGAGGGCCGTCCTCGTCATCCTCGTCGCGCTCGTCGCCGCCGTCCTGTAGCATACGCCTGACTTCCTCGGCGCTGCAGAGGACGACGATACGGTTCTCCGGCGCCCGCCTTTCCAGCCCGCCGCTCCTGAATGCGTGTACCAGCTCCTGGACGTGGGCCGCGTTGATCGGCCGGTTCTTTCCGACGCTCCAGGCTGTGCTGAGCATGTCAACGGGCATCCTAGCAACAGCGAGGAGGAAAGGTTGTGCCCGTTCTCGCGCGGACGAGGTCTCTGTGAAGGGTGCGCTGGCCTCGTCTTCTCGTCTGGCCCGCACCCGCCTCCTGGACCCTGACGGCGCTGCCGTAGCCGCTTTCTTATCGTCGCTCTCGTCACGCTTCCTCTTCCGCTGGTTGGCGGGCACTCTGGTCATTGCGGTGATGTGCACTTTCTGATGGAGGAAACTATCGGGTTTTCCTGTTTTTTCCCCCTTTGTTTCCAGGGTGGTGGTTTAGGACTGGGTGGTTGAGTGGTTAAGAGGGTGCGGGAGTGCTGTTGGTGAGATGAGATATGTGGGTGTGCGTAAAAGGGAAGATGGTACTCAAAAGAGGGGTACGTATTCAGCATGACTGGATGTGATTGGCTGAGACTGCTGCTTTAGGCTGCCAGGCGAGGGCGGGTGTCAGGCCCACATTGCATAACCGAGTCAAGCATCTCAACTATGCAATCCGGTACTGCTTCCTAACACCAATATGGCCTATTTGCATCTGTTTCATGTAGTGTAGCACATCTCGATGGATCTGGCCAACTGGCCACTTATCCTTTACAACAAGATAGTCAATCAATCAATACACAGTTATGCCGTTACTCGCTGGTAGCCACGCTGTCTATCTGACAGCGGGCCAGCCGTGGCGGCGCGGCGCGGCCAGCAGCCAGCGGCCAGCGGCCAGCGGCACGGCGACAAGCCAGCCACAACGGCTCAGGGAATTAATATGCACTTACAACTGTGAATGCCGTGGATGCTTGTACCCGCTGTTCATTGCCCTTGAACGGATAGCCGTGTTGTCTCGTACGCTCTATGCTGAGGATTAACGCCCTCTACAGGCTGCGTCTCAGGTCCTGCGAGCTTGTAGTAGGGTTTCAGCGTGCCTCTAGCATGAGACGAGCGTGGGATGGTGAGTTGGAGCCCTGTCTGGCTATACTGTATATACTCTATCCTAGGCGGACGACTGTTCTAGTAGGGAGATGTCCAGCGTGAGGTCTGTTATGAGGAGCAATACACGCTCTTCTTGTAAGGGTCTAGGACAAGGTCGGTGCCATTGGTCTAGCCTACTACTACGAGCATTCCAAGCTGGAGGAAAGAAGAACCATTCTGGGAAAGAGTGGTGCCCTTCTCATCTTTAAATACATGTGAGTCTTCTTCCAGAAGCTTCCATTGAGTATGGGCCGACAAGGTTCTCATAACCTTCCACGATATTCTGTAACCTTCCAAAGTATTCCATAGCTGAGGGTCTAGCCGAAGCTTCATATCGGTCCATAGACCGTGACACCTACCCCTAACTATCCTCTTCTGCTCTATATCCAATCTTTTTTCTTGAATCTATCCCAACCCCTCCCCTCTTGCTATAACCTTAACCTCTTATCTCTCCTCTCTCTCTATCTCTTCTGTCTATATTACATGTAAACTGTCGATTGAATCATTTCGCCTCCTTTCTTCTTATCTATTTTGCTTGCTTCTTTCTTCCTCAGAACTCTTCTATCTGTTAATTTGTTCTTGCTTTTGTTTGCTGCTTCTCTTCTTTCCTTTTGACTGCTATTTCTATCTTCTATTGCTTTATTTATTTCCTTCTTCTGCGCCTCTCTTTATGCTCCTTGAACTGAACCTCTTCTTTAACCTTTCCTTTCTATTGATTCTAAATAACCTTTATGTTACGGTCAGCTATCCGACAGTAGGGTCTGCTAACAGAAGCTGGAGATTGAGACGTAATAACAGTACACTGAGGTCGTGGTCTGGGTCGTAGGTTGTAGGCTGTAGTAGATCGGTCTTCAGAGGCTAAGGTGATCAGTCTTAGACTCAACAAGTAATTCGCAGTGAAGGTAAGCTGAGAGTATCCGTGAGGATGAATACTAAGTTGATTGCTGAAGAGCTATGGAGGTCTGACCATGAGCCAGGCTCAGGGTCATACTATATACAGGTTCCGAACAGTTCCTTACGATGCTGGATAGCTGGGATAGCTCATATCCAACATATCCATGGATAGCTAGGATAGCTCATATCCAACATATCCATCCTTATCTTGTGTCCGTACTGTTCCCGAAGTCACGTGACCTGTACCATAGTTCTTCCTTTCCCGATGGTTTCTGGTTACACCTGTGTCACTGCTTACATATGTTCCGCGTTAGCCGCCGAGATCCCAGGCGGGGTTGTTCCAACGTGTTGTGCCTAACGGGTCGTAACACCATCAACCCCTTCATTCACAGCCCTTCCCTGTGTGTGGGACTAGCGCCAAGCTACCCTGCCCTTGTCAGCCCTGTAGTCAACGCACAAGCCCCCACTATTCTACATATAGGACCATTTCACTGTGGAGGTGGATCCTAGGTGTAGCCGCTCATCTCCGTGACTTCGTCCAGCGTCTTAGGAAATTTTACCTCCAAGGTTTGAGATAATCAGACGTGGAACGACGCTCGCAATCAGTGTAGGAGTTCGCCTTTACACAGCAAACGTCCCCAGCTAAGTAAGGATTGCACACCCCCCCTTCACCTCCTTGAACGGCCTCTCCGGGCTATTCTTGTTCTCTTGACTAGCACCGTCCAGCAGAAAATGATCCATAGATGCCAATTCCAATGCGGGCAGAGATAAGCATGGACCGTAAATGAGAACCTGGCATAAAGCCAGCATGTTGTATTCTCCCGAGGAACAAAAGAAGAGGACAAAGAAAAAACACCTTCACAAACCTCTTATTCCCTAGATTGCACCTAGCAAGCATGCCCTCAGCCCAGAATACATGAACCATAACCAGACGGTGTTTCCTTGCATGCCACCTTAAACTTTCACTTGTTTAACCGTTATTCGGCCCTACTACGACTGTTAAAACCACCAACCCTCTTGATTATAGAAAGACGGATAGATATGTCTTATCCCCAGCCTAACATCCCATCGGTACTACCGCGGTACGAACGAGGCGGGATACCACCAGGTTTGCAGCTTACGGGGTCCCCGACAGCTCAGCGATTGAGGCCCGATATCAGCCCCTCCTTGCGGTGGACGAAGCAGCGGCTACCGCAATTCAAGTAAATCAGTCAAGTTCAACAAGCCAACCAACCAATCAACCTACCAACCAATCACAAAGCCATCCCCAGTCAATGAGTTCAATTATAGGGCCCCAAACTTGATTGATCGAATTGAGGTGGGCGCTGGGAGGAAGAACGAACCCCCTATCACCTACTACTAACAAATGAAAGGATATACAAACCAGTGACCCAGAATCACTCAGGCGCAATCCTGTCATTACTATCACTAATCCAAGCTTACCTTGTCATAACAACAACAAAAACAATACCAATGAGGTTATTGCATCCTCTCAACCGTTGCGAGGGCTATAGCCTCGTGCTCCTCGAGCCTAATAATGCCGTGTCTGTCCGCAAACCAGGTGACGTGGTAACATCTAGGGCCGACGTATACGCCGAAGCCGGAATACTGTCCGGTCCAGCAGCTCGAGCGTAGCTTGGATAGAGGTTGAAAAGGTGTCGTCGGAACCCTCCGACATGATACATATAACATGCGTTTAGATGGGACTGCCATGGCTCCTATAGCAGATAACACAGAGCTTTATACGTTCCTGGCCTTGTCTTTCTCTGTCTCCAAGCCTCTTATATTGGTATCTCATAGTGACTAACTATCCCTAAGCGGAAGCTTGTTATTGAGTCAAACATATCAGGGCGAAAGAAAGGGAAAAGAAGAGAATCAAACCCAAATCTTCTACTAGAACATGCTGGATCAACACACCTCTTACCCTGGCTAATGATAGTATTGACATGCTGCATCTTGTGAAGCAAAATCATGCCTACGAATGAGGAGTACTTCCCCTTTCGGCAGTTGGAAAGCATCTCTGAAGTGCTGGGCTTTTTGAAGAAAGAATGGCAGTCGATGAGGGTGTTAATTCCGAAGAATTGGTCGCTAGTATGAACAGTGCTAGCGACCACCTCGCCCCTGCAGGAAACAGCGCCCGCGGGAGGAAATCCGTACACTAGTCTCTGCAGGCTCAGGCTATCCTCTTCATAAGACTTCACAGTGCCTGAGGGTGCTTGGAGGCATCTTTCCATTACCTCGAAGCTGCTAGTATTTACTACGAAGAGCTGGATTCTGTTAGCGTTAGCATCTGGTCTCGCTGTGGTAAGCGCCCTATTTCTTCTTGAAAATAAGTTAAGTATAAGGCAATAATACTAAGGGGAGCAGTAGACATAATGAGAGAGACTATCCATAGCTAAACCACCTCGTATACTCATTCGATGCGGTACTAGAGTTATCCAAGGCCACTATGGCTTCACGTGCTAAGTCCTTAGTGTACTTGACTACTCTCTTCATCTCTTTAACTTATGATAGAGAGCATAGACAGACACTTGCTTTAATCATAGACACCCAAGATATTAATACTGACCTATCATGAGAACCAAGCCGGCCACGTACAGAGGAAGGTAAAGGGGGCAAAAGCATATGAGAGGTTCAATATTAAAACGAAGAACAATGTTACGACCCGACAGGCATGACACGTTGGAACAGCCCCGCCTGGCATCTCGGCGGCTAACACAGAACATATGTAAGCAGTAACACAGGTAAAACCAGGAACCATCGGGAAAGGAAGAACTATGGTACAGGTCACGTGACTTCGGGAACAGCACGGATACAGGGCAAAGATGGATATGTTGGATATGTCCGCTATCCCAGCTATCCATGGATATGTTGGATAGCACGGATATCCTACATAGCCACCACAAGAGATACTGTGCAGAACTTGTATATAGTATGACCTGAGCCTGGCTCATGGTCAGACTTCCATAGCTCTTCAGCAATCAACTTAGTATTCATCCTCACGGATACTCTCAGCTTACCTTCACTGCGAATTACTTGTTGAGCCTAAGACTGATCACCTTAGCCTCTGACGACCGATCTACTATCAGCCTACGACCTACGACTCAGACCACGACCTCAGTGAACTGTTATAACGTGTCAATCCCCAGCTTCTGTTAGCAGACCCTACTGTCGGATAGCTGACCGTAACAAACAAGTAAATTATGCACATATTAACCAACCCCACGTAGTTGTAACGACTCTTCCGTTTTTCTTTTCTTTTCTTTTCTTTCTGTTGAGAGAATGGTGAGGGCTTGGTCAATTGGCTGGCTGGTTGGCTGGTGGCTCGGTTAGTTGGTTGCTTGGTTAGTAAGGTAGATTAGGAAACCGCGAAAGCAAATCAGCCAGGGGAGTGGAGTGGGAAAGAAGAAAGAAAGAACCATTATGCTTACAGCCTTTGATGCGATCAATAACTATTACAATCTCATGATATACACGCTACGCTCTCATGGAAGCAGTACGTCACTGCATTAGCAAGACCAACAAACTGGCTGGAGACTTGCAGCGCTGCTGATACCGAGCTAAACGTCTTAGCTTCAGAAGTCTCTATGATTCCGCTCAACAGGCTGGGCATCCAGAGAATTATGTATAAGATAGGACAGGATTTCAGCAGTATCATGCGCTTAATGCGCCGCTCTGACGTCTGGGTCTGCTTTTTGGTAGAAAGATTAGCCATCATTGCAGCCGTGACGTTTGACGATACACCGTCTTTTGCGACGGTGGTGTCTCTGCTGGGGTTCCATCTGTACTTCAGGAGGCGGGAAGCTCCCCACGGTCGAGGAATACATGACTGGCTTACAGTCCCTCCTCCGCTGTTATATTCCGCAGTATCTTCTCCGTTGGTGAAATCTGAGCAGTCCCTGACTGTCTGAAGAAGCGTTGCTGTAAGTGCCTGTGTAGTTTGTAGAGGACGTCGTTCACCTAATGCCCTAACGTGTGTTTGTTGCTCCCTGGTGCCTAATCGACCAATGCCCGCCCCCCTCGGTCCGAATACCTGGCTCGTATCCGGACTGGTTTCGTTCTGCCGCGACGTCTCCGAGCGTACCGTCGTGTGTGGCTTCTTTTCCTTGTGGACTCTGGCCACGGAAGGAGCACGCGGAGCCAACGGCCCAGCTTGCTGCCCACTTTGATCATCAGCAGCACTGCCGCATCTGCCATCCGATTCTCCTAAATACCTAGTTAGAGCGTACTCTGAGGCGCGGGAAAGGGAACACTTCGTACGTTTTGCCCGGCTGTCTTGCAAGCACCTCATAGGCGTACCCCACATAAGCCTGGTTGGTGTGAAGTTTCTTCCTCGTGGCTCGAGTATTGCCATTGTCGTCGGGCGTACTGTTAGTGATCCGGTATCGCACGAAAGCCAGGACGTACTAGCGGCGGGGCGAGGACGTTGGCTGAGATAACACCAGACGAAAGTGTAGATGCAAACGGTAGTGGATATGATCCACAGACGCCAGACATAGGTGAGGCCAAGTCGAAGGTTGGGCCGGTCCCGCGCAATCCAGCAGCAGTTCCCGCCAACTGGCTCTATCACACCGATCCTAGCAGCCAAGGCACTAGTAGTAATCGGAATAAGCCATACGCAGCAGCAGATTGAGAATCTCTTAAGTGATGAGCTGTCCGCCATACTTGTTCTCTGCCATATCACCAGAAGCGTGGCTATAGCGATGGCGAGGATGGAGAAGTCGGATGCTTGCGTTGAGAGCTGACTAAACACGCCGTTCAAGACGCACGCTATTCCGCGTTGTAATTCCTGGTCCCTAACGTAGATGATCCCCGATATAGTGTTATTAGCTGAGTTAATGACTTCTTTGCGTTGATGGTCGTCTTGGTTAGTGTCTCATCCCGCTTAACATTGACGTTGATAGGAGAACACCTTACCAGCAACCATGAGGTTAAGGACGAGGGTGTGTCGTAGAGACCGGCGTCGAGTATGGTGAAGACCAATCAAGATTAAAGCGCTCGAGGTTGCTAGGAACGAAAGACTACTCCCTACGAGGGCTAAGGACGCCACCAGTGAGTTAAAAGCCATTGTCAGCTGACGGGCCATACAGCCTCACCCCAGCACTAGCCAAGCTGCGCACGCAGGATCTCCTCTCTCTCTCTCTTCCCTTTTTTAATCTCTTGAGCCTGTGCGGGGACTCTCCCCGCTTTATCCTTTTCTTTCCCCTCCTTTTCCACACGACGTACGGATAGCAGCATCAAAGCTCAGGCGAGTCAAAGGCTATTAGTGAGATAATTAGGGTTGTGTGTGCGTTTGAGAAAGTTACCGGTGTGAATTCAAAACCCCCCCCACCCCCCAACCAAGCAGTGATGACGCCTATACCGTAAACCTCCCGAGCCGATGCATGCTATTCCCTAACGCTTCGGCCTATGATGTCTCACTTGCCGACTATATCTCCACCTTCGACTCCCTCAAGCTTCACGTCTTAGGTGCTATATTTTCCATGATCTAAGTCTCGAACGAATACTACCACGGTACGATCGGGCTGTCCCCTCGGGAATATCGCTAGAAGAACATCGGGTATTCCATGCTAGTACGGAGCACGTCGGCGAGCCTCCCCAAGCTTTCCATCTCCCATCTGAGCAGCGCGGGTGGTGATATGGTGACACACCGAAGCCGCATAGCCACAGGATCAGGCTGAGGGAGATCTCCCAGCGAGGGCGCACAAGCCTCGAAGGAAGTGCGAAAGGCGTGTATGTTGGCCTACGACGGTGTGTGCTCGGCGTCGATGATATCCTCCCTGCGGAGAATCCTGAGGTACGGGCACGCACGGGCGGGGCAGCCGGCTCACGCTTACCTCGCAGAGGTCAACCTTGCTCAGGACCAATTATTCTAGCGTAGTTGCCGACGGGGGCCGTCCGTCATAAGATACAAAGCACGGCGCCTACGCTGATGTGGAAGTCGAACCTGGCGGTGGTGCCTGCGGCCGGATAATGGCACGACAATCCGGCTAGCCGCCTCACGGTTTATAAAGCTGGCACTATTGGCCGAAAGTATCATCCGACGTAGGAGCAAGACTGTAAGGTCTCCGAGTGCTAGTGCCGTAGCCGTTCTATCACCCTGCTAATGCCCGGCCCGGTCGAAGGTCCGTATCTCAAGCGTCTCCAGAGCAGGAAGGCGCGACAATAGGACGGCAAAGGCGCCGGCGATGCCTCTTACATGCAGTTCGCCGACCGGCTGCCCGGAGACCCTGGTGTCCTCATGTGCCGGTGCCAGCTGCTTGCTGCCTCGCCTACGTGGCATCCGGCCGGGGGGGGTGTTCCATACTCCGCTGCCGAGTGACGCAGCAAGGTCTCCGGCCTTCATGCACTCCAACGCTCACACACAGTACACACCAACGCGACGTACTATGTCGAGATGGTCAGGGCCACTCGGTAATTTGTGATGTGCGATATGTCCCTAACGACGGCTGAAGGTGCTAGGGGCTGTGATAGGGACGGTCTAGCGCTTGTAAGCCACATGTTGAACTGGTCTCTGTCCCGTGAGACAGACTCTGGAAGGCTGGGCAAGTTGCTGACCCTTTCTCAATCAAGCCCGAGGTCTGCTAGGGCAGGACGGTGTCTATGATATTTCGTCGTCCCTATTCGTCTACCATAGGCATGCCGAGTTACTATATGTGACGTGGGGATTGAAGTAAGGAAAGGAACCCATGGGTAGGATGAACGGGATTAGAAATCAGATATCCCACAACGTAAGACGAGAGAGGCGGCCAGACGCAGCATGTCATGAAATCCCAATGCCGTAAAGCTTTTCTCCTAATACACTTGCGGTTTCTTGTTAGTCCCTCAGGTCGGTTTAGCCTATTCTGCGATCGGGAATGTGGAGCCAGTCCCACTTTACAGCACCACGCAAGCATGGACTGAGAAAAGGGAAAATCTGCGCCTCTCCGTCTCTGAGGGTCAGCCCAAGGCCTCGCTAGGTCATCCACTGGTGCCAAACCAGCGTGGAGAGCTAGTATGAAGATGTTGGGAGCGGCATCAATCTCCCCCACTGTCTCCCTCTCTTTCCCTCTCCGTCTTCCGGTACTATATAGGGTAGAACTAGGTTGGGGGATCCCATACTGGTCTGACAAGACAGGCGTTGTAGACCTACGTTATAGATGAGAGAGACGCCCACGTTGATAAAGTGAGGCCCTCGAGTGTTATATTAGCAACTTATCACACAAGCCGCTCTATCTATAACATAACATTAGGCTTGGGAACGATACTTGGCGAGATAGGTATGAGACCGCAAAGCTAGGAGGCTACATCACTGGATGCGGTTCCAGCGCCTGTCCTTGGTTTCTTTAAGTCACAGACAGTGAACGTGAGATTCCAATGTGGATGTGGTTCAATCCTTCGCTGTCTTGAATGGTTCACAATGCTACAAATCCCAAACGTCCTGACACAGAACCGGGGGCTAGGCAGGATCTAATATATGATTCGCTAGCGTACATATATACCAACACCCCGATATAGAGAAGTAGAGAAGAGTTCGACAAAGCGCCTACTCTATGTCTCTTGCTGTACCTGGGTTCTATAGCTATACCTGCGTACTAGGAGCTACATCTAGTGAATAGTAGGTAGACACAGTTCAGTAGTGAACTGCGTGGACCCCTAGCGAGGACTTTCATCTCGGCATACAACATGTTGCTCAGCAATCGCGCACCCTCCGTAGCTAGATTCACTTGAAACATTGCTTTAATCATACTCCATGGTACGTACTGCGTAAGTGTAAAGGTATTTAGGGGCTACGGGCCACGGTTAGGTCAAACTGATAGAAGCAGAACCTAAAAGGTATGTATGGTATTGCTGCGCTATTTTTGCTTGCTTCTTCGAGGATTCGCTTTTTCCAGCCTTCAACGAGTACTCGCCAAGTCCTCTCTGTGGATGGTTCTGTGCCCTGACCCGCAGGCCTCTCCGGCCCTCCGGCCTCCGTTGGCCGAGCTGCTCCCGGGCTTCTCCGTTCCGTCTACCCAATCCCTTATAGTAAGCATGGAAACATCGCCCAAGTGATGTGTAGCTATGTTGTTAAGGCATTATCGACAAGCATCCAAGCTCAATTAGCACATCAAGCATATCCACATGGTGTGTGTTGGGGGTGGGAGGGGGGGTTCAGAGAGAAAAGAAAGAAAGAGACAGGTCTTTGTATAGAATGCACGCCAAACTTCTGCCTACTTATAGAGTGACTCTTGAGGTAACAAGATAGTGACGTCACATGCCACCCCAAGGGTCCGACTTGCGATCCTCGACATGTCCCTCATGATTTCTGTGGACGCAACATACATCCCAGCAATACTCACGTGACGTCGGCTATCACCGAAAGGATCGGTGTGCGCGTCGGCGTTGGCGTCAGGGTGTGTGATCTGTCGCCGGGTCTATTTCAGCGAAGGTGATTTGCTGTTGCGGCGGCGGTGAGCCGAATATACCTGTGGCTTCTTTGGGCCTAAGCTAGCCAGTCTGAACTTTGAAGTCCCTCTCCCACATGGGGCATTCTGAGGTCTACTAGGTGAATGCGTCAACGTTTTCTGTGTTGGAATACCTGTATACCCTGCGCATATGATCGTGCTTTGCGGACACCCCGTCCGTCCGTTGGGCGTAGAAGCCGGGGTCTACCGCCCTGTATCGTGCATTCCGAAGGATAATGAACACCTACAAGCATCACTGAGTGTCATCTAGTTCATAGGGTCTGGTTGTGAGTTATAGTTATCTGGTCGACCTAAATTCTCGCGGGCGAGATAAGTCAGGCGAAGTGCATATGAAAGCAATGCCGAGTCCGATCCATCAACCCGGGCAGACGGGCTGTAGCAGAGACCGCAGTCCATACCCGTCTTTCAAGTAGAGAGCGACGCGCGAGGCGACGGTAGCCGTCGACTCAACTGCTACTTACACTGAGCTCGACTTGTCGCAAGCTCCATGCAGCGTATGTATCTCATCCGTCTTTCTGTTCGCTTTGCGCGGCCCCTAGTCACTTGACAGTTGAGGTGTTCCTTAGAAGCCAAACAGACCGCCAACGAGCAAGACCCCTGCTTGACTACCTAGTGTAGCGGCGTTTTAGTATTGACCCTACCAAGCAGGTCAGGCAACCCTAGCCCTACGACCAACCGGCGTTAATCTTGCGGAACGCCTGGCAGCCCTGGACTTCCTGCTCATTGTAGAGTTATCCGAACGGATGAAAACTGGTGTTCGTGCGGCCACGCCACAACTTTGTGCGTAGGCTAGCCACGGTACCAGGCCCATGCTAGGTGCCCCACACGGGCGGCCGATTCCACCCACGGCGCGCCCGTTGCACGCCGACCGAAGAAGAATGTCTTTAAACCGGGCGCAAAATTCGAAGAAATGTCGCATAAATACGCGGATTAATTCAGAGTGGTTTTGGGTAAGAAGATATACGTTTTCGGACTGGTGGGGGTTAGTTGAAGATTAGGCTTCGGGGTAAGTTATGGTTAATGGTCAGAGGTTCGGGGATGTGATCATTTGGGCTCTGAGAAGGTACGTTCGCTGAGGTTGTTTTGAGGGATGAGGTCGGAGGAGGGGAACCGTACGACGTTTTCTTAGCCGCCTCGCCTTCATACATACATATGTATAAGCATATATAAATACATATATTTATATATATTCATATAAGTATATGTAACCATATATTCGACGTCAATACGCCAAGCCTTGTCCGACCTTCTACTCTACAGCAGCTTTCGTTGTGTGGTGATCGTATTAAGGTACGTACAGTGGTCAGATCAGGGCGCCCGCAGCGGCAAGGTCCGAACTGTTGTCAACGACGGCCTCACGATCGACAAGGATCGTATAGGCCGAGAAAATCAACAGGCGCCCGTCTGAAACATTTGTGGGGCAGTGTGCCGGGTACGAATCCCCAGGCGGCCCTGTCCAAGCTCGGGCAATCCTTGCCCAGGTTGCAATGCGACTAGCCCGCCTAGAGGCTAACCTGTGGATGGATATCCCGTTCGCTCCGGGCTGTAGGTCCGGCTCGGACGCTTGGGGCGTTGACAGCTAGATAATACGCACACGACCTTGAGTATCCAGGACGGATCGAACGGACAGGGTTGCCGGGGATCCGTACGGCTACGCCGCGGCCGCGGCCTGTGTGCGGGCAGCTACGGCACCAGCCCCCGACTCTCAATGCCAATACTCACTACCCGTGCCTATACTCTATGCACGCTGACCCGAAGAACAATGGATTCCAGGGTGTCGGGCGCCAGAGGCCCAGAAAAAATTGCATCCATGCGCGGGGCCATTCAGAGGGCTCCCGGGTGGGCAAAGATAGGTCCTTCGGGCAGTGAGGGCTGGTCTACGGATAAAGTTAATGGGTCGCATCAGGTTTGACGGCAGGCGTGATGGCCAGCAGGATAGAGGAATGGGACTTGGTGCTGCCAAGGACCCCTTGATATCTCGCTCGCGCCGCAGGTTTCCTGCATCGTCGAACCATCTCAGTCTTTCGGGTAAATGCTCGCTGGACGCCGCCACGAGCTCATCTCTTGTATGGGGTCGCAGGTTCAGTTAGCCGCAGGTAATTATACAGGAGAATGGGTCTCATGGAGCTATGGGTGCTACCAGCCGCCGACCCAGCTAGCTTAACTACTTACCAGTCCACATACTATGTATAGCTCTTCATGTATCCGTACAGTGGAGGCTAGTCCCCATGTCGCTTGGCAGGGACCGCCGGCATGGACCGCCGGCAGGGGAGGGGCCCCATGAGGCAGGGGGTCCAGCATCACCACACTTCACACGCTGGAAAAAGCTTCGCGCGACATAAGGCGCGCGGCGGGCCTTTAGCAATCCGATTTAGCAGAGGACATCGCCGTCAGTTTCCATCATCATCATCATCATCAGCAGCAGCAGCAGCAGCAGCAGACACGCACAGGAGCAAAGCGGACTATTCTGTCGTTATTACCTCCGTATCCACTCCTACCTCAACTACGGTGTCTGTTAGGAAGCTCGTTTAGACTGGGCTCCCCCTATCCTCTCGAGGGCCAGCTCTCCCTTCCGGGGCCTTATTTCCCCAGCTGTGCTTCTCTGTTAGCCGAAAGGTATATGGTGGTCTGATCCTGTGATTGAGGTTATCTCGATTGTATCTGACATATCTAAGCAGGGCCGCTGAGTCGGGAGGCTCCTCGCTATCGCCGACTTCGAACGCGGCAGCTCAACCGCCGAGACCGTCTGGCCTGGACCATCTCTTATGTGCGCATTGCCCCGTCGCTAAGGGGAAGCGAGGGTCGGGTGTAGGGAGACCGGGCTGGGCATCCGCGGTTTGCTGGATGGGAATCAGCCTATTGCCCAGACCGACACACAGCTCACGTTCAGCCACTGCTACCTCACCTTAAAGATAGATAACCCGCTACCAATGTTCGACGTCAACCGCGGGACCGCCGGCATGCTAACACACGGCCGTATTGATCCCGGATCTCGGGAGCAGAACGAACGCGAGTCACTGGAGCAGGAGCGGAACACTTGGTTCGCCACCTTGGACAGCAACAGGCTGCAGTTCAAGGAGGCAAGAGAACGTATTAGGGCCGCCTGCGATCGCGCGCAGCAGAGCGTTCGAATCGACCTGGCAAACCAGGCCCAATTCATCAGCCGTCAGGTGTTGCCCTCAGATGTCGTCGAACTATTATGCCGTTATCAACGCGAGATCTGGCAGGGACGCCTCGAACAGATCCAACTGGATCGCGACCGGTCATTAGAAGCTGTCGATTGCCAGGAGAGGGAGGTGTTCTTACACCATCATCGCCGGTTCCCGTTATCAAGCAAGATCATGCCGATAGTGGGCTTTGGGTCGGGCGAAGGCACGCCGGAACGCGAAACATCCGTCCAAGCAACAGGTCGGGCGAGCGACCTTCAGCTGAGGGGAGGGCCTGACCATGTCGCATCTGACGATATTGCATCCGATGATGTCGCATCCGACGATGTCATCGCGCCCAAGACACACTCGCTTCCTCCCGCGGTTAGAGGGCTGACCATCAGACCGCTGGCCGTTGTATGTCCAAACCCTGCTGAGGACGGCGCTCAGCGTCCCCCGCATGGTCCGTTAGGGACATCTGCTGTCACATTGAGAGCGTCCAACGAAGGCGTATCTGGTCCCGTCGTCTTATTGCCATCGCAGCAGGCTCAGCGGGCCTATCAGAGTCCTTACCGTGACAGACACGGTTTCGCGTGCCGAGGCCACGAGAAGGGATCAACCGGCCTTGTTGGCAGTACACCAAAAGCGCCAGAAGGGTTGGCTGGGCAGTGTGGGCGGAGTGCGACGAGGCGCAGACAGCCTTCAGCCGCGAATCTCGGGCCGAAGCGCCCGCGACTCACCACCGCTCAAAAGGCCGAGGCTCGAACGACCACTATCGACGAGGTTCGACGCCATAATGCCTCTGGGGCCAAGAGCGTAATCATAAAATTTAACGGACTCTTCTACATCATCAGGTACGTTCCCTACGAGCCGGCGGCTGATATGGCGGAACCAGGTCTGACGGGAATATTGACGCGTGATAGGTGCGACGAACACGGCATTCGCTTCAGACAACATGTCCTAGCCGAGGCTGCAAGGCATTTACAAGGGGCGTGCCACGGATATCCCACGGTCACAAACAGGCTCATTGTCCAAATGTTCGGCATTCGTGTCACCGACTGCACCGATGCCCTTGCGTTGATGAACAACGCCTGCGTGACAGAAGTCCCAGCCAGCGGATATAAGCCGACCAACTGGGCCAGAGGCTACGCACGTCGCCGGAAGTTTGTCCAGTACATGCCCAGAGCCATATCAGTCCCCCACGCCCGGCGGGCCGCAGAGGAAGAGGAGTCCCCATAAGGTCGTCAACCTCTATCACCTTAGCGACGCGCCTCCAGGAGCTCATGGCATGGCCTCCGGCGGAAGCAGCCGGGCCAGCGGCTAGGTAGTATATTTATATCCGATCTGGAGCCCGCCTCACTATCTCACATGATAAGGGGGGTGGTGAGCGTCGCGGCTTGAGTCAGTTCAGGTCAACGCCCGAAGGTAGATGCTATCCAGGGCAGGCCCGTATGCCTCGAAATCGCGGCTGTGAGCTCGTCCTTGACATGGACCTTCCTTGTGGAGGAAGCATCCCACAGCGTTGAAATCGCAGTCTAGACGATCGCAAAAGCTGTGTAACTTCTCGTCCCCTAGTATGTATGTCCAGCGGCCGCCACCAAACAAGGAATCACCTCCTCCGCCAAATCAACCCATAGGAGCAGACGTCTTAGATGGAACGAGGTGGTTAAAGTGCCGACGGGTACGGGTTGGTGGCTCGAAGCGTCTTTGAATCATCGACCCGCGAAATCCGGGGTTATCGATTGTAAGCGGACGCCCTTATGGCGCCAGGGCACCGTAGGTACTAAATTAGTCGGGTGCTCTCCTACCCACAACCGTGAGACGACTAGAGGCACTAACAGAGCTGTGGTTTGTAGCTCAATCAACACACACACTGTCCATAGTGCCCTAACTGATCCGCAAGAGACTATCGCCGCCGCGCCGTTTCTAAAACAACTACTATGCCTTCGCTCCCCGTAGTCTCTGGCCGTACACATAGACGGCCAGGCATTCTTCTACGTTTCTGTGAATATAGACTTGCGCCTTGCGCACTGAGCTCGCTTCTATCTAACCTTGGCTTTATGTTATGTCAGTTCTGCCTTAGGCCCGGTCTGTATGATGTCTAACTGGTTTAAGGCCTATTCTGAAGAGACTATCAGGCTGCATCGGCACCGGAGGGCGTAGCTTCCATACATGTCTCATGGTTCCGACATTGACACAGAACGTAACTATAACGATCATCGCGATGAATGAAGCGATTGAAGATAGGACGAGAGTTTTACTCATCAGCCCGTTCAAGGAACCCAAGACGGAAAAAACACAGAAACAAAAAAGAAAAAATAGCAAAAGGGGGATAGAAGAAAAAAGAGAAGAGTGGGCTGCCTAGTCGGCGTGATGAACTGATAGATTTGGGTTGGTCGTAATAGTGAGTGCTGTAAAGGGTTGTAAAGCAATTTTGGACTGGTTTCAGACTGGAAGAAGATACCCTTCAAGTAGTCTTTCGGTTAGCGCAGACTCCTGCCCAACGTGTCTACCATAGCCTAAACGATCATTGGCAGAGACCTGGTCGCTGCGGAGACCCTTTCTCGTCCTGTTCACGCCATTGCCTGTCGTCGTAGAACCACGCCCGAGCCTGCCAGCAGACTGTTAAGACTCATACGTATGTATGTATATACGTATGTATGTATATACGTACATATAGACGTGCAATTAAATAGGGTATGTAGCGTAGTCTTACATATCAACCTGCATCAATTCAGCTAGCTAAACAACCCCCCTATAGAGACCTTGTTCTTCACGCGAGGTTCCAAGAGAAGGCAAGGTCGCGTCATCCCCCCAGACCAACACTGATGCCAGATCTAGAGACAACAGTTGCAATAACTTTGGAGATGGATGTTTCCTTTTGCGGACGATACTTCTCCGCAACTGCTACGTGGCATCAGCGCGACCCATCTTGTCGCGCGACATAATAGACTCTCCAATGGCTGGATTCGACGTTTATCACTATCGTCGGAAACGCAACGGAGTAGGCGACGACGACCGGGTATTAAGGAGGATGCGAAACCCTCCTGTCAAATACCGGATAACTTAGATGACCCGGACAACAACGCTGATGCGATAGCTAGAGCGCCGGACCCCAGCAGGCAGCAAGCGGATGGTTCCAACGCAGGCTCCACCGGCGAACCGATGCAGAGATCCATGAACTAATTGTTTTCGTGTTCGTGGTCAGGGTCAGACATGCGATTGACTAGCTTCCGAAGGCCTATTCTATGTCGGCAGAGGGCCCGGTACCCCGATATGATGTAATTGGTGGCGATCACGCCCCCAGCAGTGATATCTACATGCCAGCGGCTCCCAAAACCCAAGGCGGATCAGTACGCAAGCCCTCTGGCGTGCGGACACTGTGCTAGGATGGGCCACCGCTAACCCAATCGCTCTGAGATGGTTGTGAAATATGTGTCTTATAGTGGATCTTGTGAGTCTACCAGTAGTAGTAACCAGGAGGTTTATCTGCCTGCCCACGAGCGGTAAGGTCAAGGCCTTTTCGGTCAACGGTGACACATCGCCGTCATTGCGGTGTAGGAACCGTTGGCGTGGAAGATAGAAAGTCAGGTGGTAACTCTCTCTGCAGGACAAGACAGATGAGGGAGTCTAGTGCCCACGGAGTAGAATGCAGAGAGGCAGAGAAAGGCAGTGCCCTCAGATATCGTAGCGGTTATAAGCAGGATTCTGGATAGAATACTACTACTAGCAGAATCGGTATTCATGCTGATCAACCCAAGAGCGTGGATAGCCTACCTCGGGGCGTGTTCGCTATCGCTGCAAGCCACCACAAATGTATAAGAAGAGGGGGGCTCCCTCGCGTCTGCAGGACTACTAAGGAGGGTCGTACGATGCGCTCTGAACAAGACAGGCTATCTTCTCCATAACTGAGACATGTCCCTTTTAGTGCCCGCCTCTCACTCGCCAATAGAATCATGTAATCTCTCCCAAAATACTTCAACTGCTACTTTCGTCTGTAAATCTCCAGTGAGGGGGAAGCATTTATAGGGCCGCTAACAGGGACGTGTCTCAGGCATTAAAGATATGGGACAGACCATGGGGCTAAGAAGGAGAGGAGAGCTAGTGTAGGTTAATTGGTGGGTTTTTATACAGCCCTGCTAGCATTATAGAAGCTGCATCCGCCCGCTTTAGCTCGCAGCGCCAAGCTACATATCACTATATTTCCAATACACTAGCGCCGAGCGTTGTGAAGCGTAAGGAGTAATTCAGAGCAATCTTTGTTGCAAGAGCAATGACGTCCAGCTAGCGCACATCTGGATTTTCTGTTGCTTCTGCAGCGCGAGACGTTAAGAGAACCTTGAAGGATCCTGGATGAGATGGAAGGAATCTTTCCACGCACATATATAGATACGCGCCTAGTTAGCTGCGTCCCGACCAAGACATTCAGGACTCAGACCAGTATCGATATAGTCTCCACTATCCTTTTCACATCTTTGTGTTCTGCCCCTTGAAAGGCCTTATTGTTAGTGTTGTCTCCGTGTCTATATATATATCACTACCTACCTCGCAGCGTCTCAGCGTTGCTGTTGCTTATAGGGCTAGTAGCAGACCATGTCGAGGTCCTTCCTCTAAGCTTTCGTCGTTAGTTGGTGTATGGATATAAGTTGTTTACCGCCGTTTCAGTGCGGGCTGATATACGCTTCCAGCTCCTTCGTGTGTTTTTTTCACTCCTTTTTCTTTTTTCCAGTTTTCTTTTTCTTTTTCTTTTTTTTTCTCCCTCTCCTTTCCCCCTTCATTCTCTGGTTTTTGTTTTAATTAACAATGCCTACACAAGGCAACTAGTCCTTCGGGTTGGAGGCCCCCTTTTTCCTCAGAGAATGTAATTAGAGTCCCGTCTCCGTGTTTCCCTTTGGCGAATCAATCGGGACTGCCGTGCTGTCTAGCAATAAAAAGAGAAAACGCACCGTTTCTCCCGCTTGTCCCTAGGTACACTCCGATGAAGCAGATACTCTACTCTGGTGTAAGTCCCAATTCAGCCTTCCCTTTCCGGTATGTGTAGCTGCGCTAGGACTATAGCTCCTTTCTGAGATAATCCGTATCATAGTTTACGTATGTGTCTTCTTGGAAGGGCTGCGTTGATCTCCCTGGAATCTTTATTCTTGGACGAAGCTCCATGTGCCCATTGCCCGTCCCTATCTCGTTCTTCATCGTGCGAAGGTCCCTTGTAATTAACTTTGTGATAATCTCTACGCTGTCGTCTTCCTGTCCTGCGTTTCCGCATTTCTTCCACGTATTATATACAATCCCGATAGCCATATATAAGGACCTTGTTTTTGCTGCGCTACCGACAGGAGTAGCTGCTTGCCGTCCTCTTCGCCTGTCATGGCTTGCTCATTGGCCGCGCCAGCATCTTTGGTGAAGCGGTCACTTGCCTACACACTATTCGCAGCAGTCTTTATTCTGCGACCCATTGCGTGCTTGTCGATTTCCTGGTAGCCAGCTCCGATACAGCCGCATGCTTTGCTGCCTTTAGGTCTGTTTTAATTCCCACACCATCATCTAGCTCACAGAAAGAGGGGGTAGGTATTCCTGCGCCGCTCGCTCATTTTCCTCGTATTATCTGATACTCCGTTATCTGAATCAATGTGTGTTACAGTCTCGGTCTGCCTATATAAACCAGACCAGCTATCGCACTTTTTCAAGAGGTTTAGTATATGCCTAATCCTGTCTCACAGCGGACTACCGGTGCAGGCTAAGAGCCGGAAAATATTCTAACCTATACACCACCACGACTGATGCCGTGACCTCTATGTCCACACGGCTCGCTTCCTCGTATCGTCTACAGGCGGTAGTACACTGAGCCCGTTACAGCCTCCTCTAGTCTAACATCATACTTGGTCGATAGGTCCATCCGTACGGGACTGCTAGTGTGGCCGAGTAGGTGGTTGTCTAGGTCGGGTCGGCCGGGATGGCTGCCCCACTCTAGTTGGCCTGCTGCCTTGGGCAGGGCGCGGACGGGTAGCGGGGATTATGCTGATCTGCTTCTTCGTGAATGTGGGGAATGGCCTCGGAAGGCCCAAGTTAGCATTTCTCGCCGGCTTCCGCGCCACGGTAATGCCTTCGTTCGCCATGAACTGCTTGCATCCCCAAGTGAGCAGACCCTTATCATTGACAGATTCACCACCACCGCAGGCATTTTGTGCTATGTCACAATCTCATCAGCACCATATCGACTGCACTGCCCACCACAGAATGTGAGACGGGTGTAATACTCACGTCCTAGGGAGCCACTTATGCCTGCTTTTCCAAAGGCCACAATGCGCGTGGCTGGGGGCCGTCTCCGCGCCTCCTGCGACACCTCATCATCCAAGTTATACTGAAACGGCGTGTTAGTAATAGTAAGCATCTAGCGGCAGACCCACCATTCGACATGGTGTGGCTAACCTGCAGTAGGATGGACTTACCTGGTGAACTGTGAAGACTTCCGCACAGCTCGCTCGGGTCTGGTGCTCCTTATTGACGGGGACTTTCTTAGAAGCTTGTAGCTGTGCCTGGCATCGCTCAAGAGCAAGTCGGACCTCCGGTTTGGAACGGGAATCGGCGAACTTGTTATACACGAACCAGCCACCCTTTAAACTGGAGGATAGGTAGATGTCCTTCCCGAGAGCCATAGCTGCCATCATGCTGGGCTGAAGGTTTTGATCGATACCGTCGGCCCGGAACTTGGACTGCATTTGCGTGTGGGCCAGACTGGCAAGCCCGTAGAGTTGGTCGTCTGTGAAGAGCGTAGCAGTGTCTGCTGTGAACGTGAGTTTAGACGAGTAGATAACGCGCTGGGCGTTCTCATAGGCGCCTTTGTCGAGCTTAATGCCAAGGTCCTGAGCCAGGACGCTTGTAACTATGGTGAACAGCACAAGCAGGCCCGAGAAGCTGGCCGTCCAGCCGTGGGACATGGCAGACCACATCGAAGCTTTGATCAGTCGGGGGGGGAGGTGAAAGGATTGTTAGGGTTGACAGATGCCCCGGTTCCCAGTACTTATTGTGGTCAGAGGTAAACAGTCGATGTTTGTGAGGAGCAATACGCCGTGAGGCCGGTGGACTTCAGCAGCAGAAAGCGGTGATCGAATAATACTTATAGCCGGACAAGGCCCCTATGCGAGATCCTAATGATAAGATGGCCTCCTGATAAATCCCCCAACAGGCGACAGAACTGACAACATCCTGCCTTACCTCAATACTGAGAAGGATCCGCTGCGAGGGCTTCTCCGAGCCGTGTAAGGTGGTTTCGGGTGGTTCAGACGGATTGAAAGAGTGAAAGCCGCAACAAGCCGCAAGCCTGGTCTACGTTGCCCTGCGAGGAAATTGACATGTTCCTGCAGGCTAGGCGGAGGACTCCCAGACGGCGGCACCGAACTCTCGGGGAAGGATATCGGAGCCACAGACAATGAGTGTATAGTCAACGGTTTGCTAGACCCTGCGTGTCGGGAACCCCGAAGTCAGGGCGCAAGGGAGTACTTATATCCGATTAGGCCAAAGGTAAGCTAATTACGAGGTGACGAGCTTGGACGTCAACTAGCACCAGCATCGCAACGTTCTACCTTCGTTGAAGCCGGAGACCTGGTATGCGCTAAATATAGTGTCGCAGAATCTAAAGGGTCCCACTCGGCAGAGGCAACAGATGGAAGGAACAAAAATCTAATTAATGCGGAGGTGGGTTGTTAGGGGGGGGGGCGGGTGCGGAGGGTCGGTAAGTCGGGCGGGCCTAGTGCAATCTCATCCGTTGCCCTCGGGAACCCCGTGGCTGGAGCCTCGATCGGAGACTTGACACCGCCGTTACCCCAGCAGTCGTCTCCGCGCCGGCCGGAAGGGGCTCGATTCCAGCTTTTTCACAGACACCGAAGTTGAGCCACAACAACCAACCCCACATATCACGATCTCTTTTCCCCAACCAACGCATATCGTGAAACCCAACGCGCCTATATGATGAGTGACGCAAAACGTGTGATTCATGCATTTGGCTAGGAGATATTAGTCGGCTTCACAGCATACCTCAGGCTTTATGTTAACACCTTTCAGAGGTCGTGGATGGCTTGGGAGCCGGAACGAAATCAGGAGACAAGAGAGACAGAGGACGGGTAAAAGACGAGAGATGAGAGACAGAGACGAAGTGAGGGTAATCAAAGCTATCACTACGCTGGTCATACTGACCAATGGCCGCTTGTTTTGCTCCTGGTGATCCTTGTTGTTATCCAATAATATATTGCCTTATCCAATTCCTTCCCAAATACCATAAGCAATTGCGAGCTATGCAAATGGCGTACAAAAGAAAACAATGCTCTACGTCGGGTTCTATTCCACCATGACCAGCCACATTTTCTCGCGCCACACGGAAACACATATCTGACTTTCAAACTGAGGCGGCGCACTAGATTCCTCAAGAGTCGGTTCGACAATTCCAACAATGCTTTTAGACGCCCCTTTACGATCACTACCTTTTATGGAGCGAGCGCCCTTTGATTGATTCGCTCTGGGTTTCACCGGGTAGGCTTCGTTTGGCGGCTGCCTTGGCCACCAGCCGGTCTGCTCGGGCCAGCCGGTCTGCTCGGGCCACCTCGCTCCAGTGGCTTGAATGTCGATCGATAATTCTTGGAGTCGTCCGCAGAGACGGAGGTATGGAGAGCCATCCGCATGTCCGCCTTCTTCTTCGGGTTGCCGGCCGGCTTCTGCATCTCCTTGCGCGCGTCGTTGAGCTTGAACGCTTTCGGGGGCTGGGGCCGAGGCTCCGTCGGCTTAACATGCTTCGTCACGCTGCCTTTGTACCAGTACACCGACCCATGATTGCTGCGCCCAAGAGGGACTAGAGACTTGACGTCAATAACGAGGCCGCCCTCCTCCTTCGCCTCTCGCACCACACAATCAGCCAGCGTGGTATCATGGCGTGAGTCGTAGCCGCCCCGAGGCAGGATGTAGCCGACCTGGTCGAAGTTGCCATTCGCCGGAATCATCCAAACGTTGCCGTCTTTGTCGTAAGGGACGACACCACATCGCACGCGATCTTTGGAGCCCTTGAGGGTCACTGGGTTATTGGTCAGTCATAAGCTCCTGGCTCTGATCTAGCGAGTGAGGCGTGCAGTTATTACTGACCTGAACCGTCTTTGCCTCCGGTCTTGACCGTATCAGAGGGGAGGCGCCAGGCATCGACGCCCTTCATACCCTGCCACACGTCCTTGTCTCCCGGCAAGAGGTCTTTCCCATTCTGTGCCGTGACGGCGTGGATAGCGAACGCACCCCAAAGTGCAACAGACCACACGTTAGAAACGGAATACTGCATCTTTTCTGTTGGCTGGATAGCTGTATATCTTTTATTGGTTTGTTTGTTTGTCACGTACTCCGTGAGAGAGTGAGAGAGACTGAGAGAGACTGAGAGAGAGTGAGACGGAAATCTGACCTCCACCTGTGTAGGTCGGCTCGTCCAAGTCAAAATATTACAACAGGCAATCTCAGAGCAAGTTTAGTAGTAGTGAAGAAGCCAATTAGGAGAGTTATCATCAGCGATAGAGCTAACACATTATATACCATAATCCACCACGGCCACCCCCCTGCTGTTCCCGGCCAAGCCTTCTTCGGGGTGCCCGTCTACGCTCATGAAGCCTTGGTCATTCGGCATTGCCGTCAACTGCTGATTACACTGCTAGCTATCATCTCCATCATGGAACCGCCGTATATACGAGTGTAAGGACCAGGCGGGGACCCTAGCCATCGGCTCCTGCGTTCCATCTCCTCTCTAAAGTAAATCTGCACGAGGTGTTACGCGCATGAACGGTCGCCCCGAGTCCTGATCTCTCTGACCGGACGGGTGGAACGGCCTTGGTCGAAGGCCAGAACCGGAAGATGGAACTTTGGTAGTCTGGCAAGAAACCGGGCGAGGACTCTCCTAATAAGGAGTCAGGCAAAGATTCTGATAAGATCCAGACGGCGGGGAATGGACACTAGAGGCCCCTCACGTTACATTCAAGGTTGAGAGGTCTTTTACTGAGGTCTAATAGTCTGCGGAACAATTAGTGTTAGTGACAGCTTTTATAAGTCAGTTCCCACCCGAATAGTGCGAGAGGGCATGCCCAATAGACAGAGACGCCCTGCGGTGTTGCTTTCTGTGTCTGCAAACTTGTCCTTCCACTCTGACCGAAGAGTCGGCGTGAGTATATATTGGTCCTAGGACCCTGAAAATTGACGGTGCCCATAGAAACCACATCTTCGTCGTCAATTACGTGTTCCTATTCTCCCAAATAGTATAAAGACAGGACCGTGACCCGTACTCTCCCGTCACCTGCTGGATAACGCCAGTAGATGAGGATGCGGAGTAGTAGCAAACTGGTTGTGATCGATATTCCCCTTTAAGCGAGTCATGTAAGTCGATCGCCGTATGTTTGGAATAGGTCAATGGATTAGCGTCCTTCAGCAGTTACATAGTACAACTACAGGCTCCCGCGTCAAGTAGACCCTAAAACGCTAAGAGGAGAGAGGGAAAAGAAAAATAAAAAAAAAAGTGCTATTAGTCTGATAGATGCCGTCGCCTGCCCCCCGAGTAGTCGCTCAGCAACGCCCACGAACTTCATTCGGGGGCGCTTTGCAATACAGCCCTTTCCCGTCGGCGCACTTGAAGCCGGTATCAGCAGCCTCACGGCAGGCAGCCTCCCACTCTTTCCCTGCGATCTGGTCGCTGCCGGTAGACTTCACGCACTATTTGAGTCGTTAGGGCTGTTATCCGATCAGGTCGCCAGAGATAATCATACCTGTCCAGAGGAGGCGTCGAAGTCGCCCTTTCCCCACCGGTGCTGCTTTGAGGCGTACAGCTCGCATGCCTTCGCGGTGATACGCAGGTTGGGATAGCCGCTGTTGTGACACGCGCAGCTATCGTGAAGGTTGGCAGAACTTTGGGGACGTTAGGCGAGACAGCCCGGGTGGAATAGCTAGGAATACCTGGGACTTACGCGACAGAAAGGAGGGCTAGGCCGGCGGCGGCCTGCAAGAAACACAGCTGCATCGTCACACAGAAAGGTTCGATGCTCCGCTACTACCGTCGCACCGTGGGAAACAACAAGTGGAACCTGGCCGTTTGTGTAGGACGATAAAAACGCTATGCCCGGCTGATAGGCTGCATAAAGCAGCAGTGAAGAAGTGGAGGGGCACTTTAACAATAAGTTTGAGTACGATTAGGGCAAGCGGAAGCCTCGATCATGATGGCACGAGGCGGCCCGTCTGGTTTTATATTCACAGCCCGGTGGTAGGGGATAGCCCTCCTGGTAGCTAGCTCAGCGGCGTGTTAAATCACCAAGCGGCATGCATCCAGCTCCATGTGGCTCATGGTGTTTGCCCACCGCGCCCACTAGACGTACCAGTTATGGGCTGCTAGGAGCACGTCCGCTTCTTTACCTGGTAGCTGGAGTTGCCGCCGGACAGAGCGAAGCTCATTTCCGTCTTCTGATGTCCGTCTTTCGTCTCGCGGACTCCGCCCTCCCGGCCGTCATTAGATGCAGATGGCTGTTGTGGAGCCACGTGGAACAATAGACAGCCCTCTTTTTTCTTTTTTTTTTCTTTCTTTCTTCACATGCGAAGCGCATATACCCATCTGATTGCAAACCTATCTATCATCGTCTTGCCCATCGTCTAGGTGATAGATACGACGACGAGAGGCTATAGCGTCGAAGGTCATGTGCAGCGTGGCCCCGAGGCCCACAGCTGATGAACAGCATTCGTTTGGACAGGGTATTTTACACTAGTGTTCGGACGGAATGCCCCTGTCACCGAGCAGAACTTCTGCACATTCCTTTGCAGAAACCCCGTCCCATTTTACTATACTAAGTAGAATCTCGATTAGGATTCTTGCAGCCACTGGGCATGTCCTTCGCAACGCCTCGGCAGCCCCGAAAGTAATCCAGGTTACGCCCAGCAGCCCGTGATGGCAGTCATGCGCGTACTGCCTGTCGTTTCCCACTGTCCGCGCGTCAGGCTTCGTCTATCCGAAGAAAAGGGAAAGCAAAATCATCTTGAACCTTCCCTGTCAAAAGGCTCCCTTTGCTGGAAAGTGGTCGTTCGCCGGGAACAAGGATACTCGTCGTCGCCGAGCCGTACGAACCCTAGCGAGGGCCCTGTCTGGCTCGCAAGCTTCGTTATGTCGCCCCGCCGCTGCCGCTAGTCTGGACCTGGGTGCCGTATATGCCTCAGCATGAGATCGTCTGCGCAGTACCTTACTGCAGCAGACAGTCGATACTATTGCTAAACAGGTTTTATCAAACTAGACGTCAACGGATTGAACAATACCAAAAGCACAACGTCTAAAAGTATATGAACAGCCGCAGTCGTCTAGTCCATCTCCAGGAACATCTCGCCTCCTCACTACTCTGCGCCCTACGCTTCACGCTCGTTTCTCTTACCCAGCCCGCGACTAGCTGACTTCTTCTCGCTCCCATCACTTCCCATCGTCCGCCCACCTATCAACAGACTGGGCGTTTGTTATTGACATATCATACAAGATGAGACGGTCGCTCCTCATCACTACATTCAACCTACTCAATGTTGCTGTAGCTGTTGATGTCTCCCAGCCAGCCCCTTACCCTCTGAGTTTCGACGACGTCGTCGCTGTGAACGAGGACGGTTCCCACAGAATCCTCAAGACAGCAGAGTATGACGCTCTACTAGCGCGTGTTGCGCCCGAAACCGTCCAGATGAACGTGCGGGTCACTGAGGGGGGCGGCCTCACCCGTCGTGACTGTAGAGGGAGCACGGAGGTCCAGGTCGAGTCTGACGAGGAGTTTCTTAACTGGGATGTCGCTATCTCGCCCATATTGAGCTCCCATGGAGGCACTGCTACCGTCTCCGTGGCTAAAGGCTACTCCGTTGGGAATTCAGTTATTGTTGGCTCGACCGCTAACGTTGCCTTCGCAAAAGTGGCCCTAAGCATGTCTCTATCGGTTAATTACGCCCAGCGTTGGACGACTTCCGATAGTCAGACTCTCAGCTTCACCGTCCCGGAAGGCCAGCATGGCCTCGTCGTGTCACAGCCGCTCGTCCGCCGGGTCACCGGGCGTCTGCTCACCGGCTGCAGCCATCGCCCGACCAGCACGCCGTTCACTTCCGACACCTACACGGACCAAAGCTTCGGCAATCTCGATTTCGTCAAAGGCGTCATACGGCTTTGCAACAGCACCGTCTACCCTATCCCTTACTGTAACGGTCAAGGCTTCCACTACTAGGACAGCGGGGACAGATTGGGCCTGTAGTTGCCTTCAACGGGAGATCTCGGCGGCAAGGTGGATGGGAGGGGAGTACACAGTTGACTGCGCATGCCTAGGTGGGCAGAACAGCTGTTGCCCAGACGGTCTCATCTAAGGGCAAGGTGATTTGAAGACTCTATTGCTACCAGCGTGTGATTAAATGGTCTTTAGTGTGGTAAGGGCAATATATATGCCTTGACGCATGGATTGAGGCAGTGGTCTGGTGAGCGCAGGCGCGCTGTAATCAAGTATTTCGGCCAACAGAAGAGAGATGTCTAATAATACCTCAATCATATGGACGGATTCAGAGGTGAATAACGTGAATATAATCTCATAAGGTTGGAATTCAGAGTGTGATGTGGTTAAAGACTGAGGATAATAACAGAGCGGGGAGGAAGAAATGAAAGAAGTGGAAAAAGAAGTAGGATAAGGAAAAGAATAAAGGTAATGAAAAGGTTGATTTCTTCTTGTCATGGAAACCATGCTGCTGTAGATTGGTGTTGGGCTGTGAACGATGCGTCAGCCCTTCAGAAGGTGTGTCAGTTGCCCACCACCTCCAGATGACCGGCCTCAACGTTTCCAGCAGCGCACACCAGGCGAAGATGTACTCCTGCATTGAAGCCAAGCAGAGGTATCTAGGCCATTAAAGAGACAGAGAAGCCAAAGACCTCTGTAAAGAGAAGAAACAGGAGGAAACCACAAGGCAAATCGATTACTCACAGTGTATTGATTTTGCGGATGGAATAAGCGTAGAGCGTTAGTGGCGTATCATGGAGCCGGAGCGGGGGAGGGGCAAAGCCATGAGGGATGGGATTAGCACAGAAGCTAGCTATCAGAACCCGCGACAGCGGAGAAGGAATATAAAAAGATGGACGAACCGGCCTTAAGAAGGTATCAGTAGAGGAACTAATTATGGAGCATGTGATGCTAAATCATTACACCCAATTGTTTCATAGACCTTACTCCCTTATTTGTTTAGTTGTATTCCAGGCTACCCCTCCTGAGGCTATCACCACGCTTGCCTACTGGACCCAGCATGGCGACTAACAGTATATTTCATTCCAGGACCGTCTCCCGTCGCTTGTGTACGTGTCAGGGTCGGCCGCTACGGTGCTGTCGGTGCACTATCCAGGGATCCGTAGCAATCATAGATACTTCATGTCATCAGCCGCCCTGTGATGTAACTACCTTAGGCCCTCCACTACAGACTATGCGACGTAATAGCTACCGCAGGTAGTCCCCATAGGTCTATAGCTATGAAGCGTACGGCCAGGGGTGATGATGATAACGGGTCGATCATCACCACAGCTTCCACTCTATACCACAGATGTACGTTCTCGACCCGCTCATGCCATGTGCTGAATACCTTACCTTGAAGAAGGGAAATATAATCATAACTTACGGTCCTTAGGCCCTCCCCGTTTCATAAGGCCTGGCTAGCCTCTGGCAGGTCAGAAGGAGCCATGGAGCTTACAACAGCAATGTCGATCTCAGCTAGCTTCTAATTCTGTGATTTCTTCACCTTTCACTCGATCGAATGTCTCACAATTGTATGATCAAACCAAACTCTTTTCCTTCTATAGCTACGTTCTATGGAACCAATGAATATTTTGCGCCCAAACACACAAAACATGAGATCAACAAAATGACGGAGCCCGAGAGCCTGAAGGAAGGCCCTGAGGCGGTAGCGCAGATCCCCATACTACTCCTCTTACTGTGGTTTTCCGATAACATTTTTCTTCCAGCTTCTGTAGTCGACGACCACGTTATCGGGGAGCCGCTTCCATTCCTTTTTGCAATCGACCTGGATATCTAGGTCCCTGTCGTTGACGAGGTCTGACGGGATGAGCAACTGCTTAGCCCCCTTTGCAAATTTGACACCGGGATCGTCGGTTTTGTCAATCTTTGACATTCGAAGGGCGCGATTGAACGCCTCGTCGTCAACCTTCACCTTGTTGACGGTTTGCTTAGCCGCCCACTCATACTGCTTATTGATATTCCACCAGGTGTTTTCCGGAATCCAGGCTTTGAGAACGTTCTCAACGGCCTTCTTATTGGCGGTTACGTGACAATGCCTGCATGCAGAATCGCGGTTGAGATTAAGTAGTCTAGTGGTGGTGTGACATGTACGTACCAATCACCGGGGTTCCCAACCCACTGCCCGGGCCCAGGTGTGAGGTAAACGCCCTTTCCGATTTGCGCGGCGCCACGTGTTAACCCAGGGTTATAAACAAGTCTATGCTCCCTGTTGTACGCCCTTGCTTGATCCTAATTTCTTCGTAAGTCTGCGGTATCATACTAGCGCCAAACTTCCTGTTGGGGGAGGGGGGAGGGAGGAAGAAAAAGAGAAAGAAAAAAAGAGCCCTTACTGGATGAACGGTCCTGTAGCCGATTGTGATACGACCTGCTTGCGACGTCGATGCCGAATTCCCCCCCGACGTCGATGCCGACTTCCCTCCCGACGTCGATGCACAACAGCCCCCTTGGCGAGGCTCCAAGGGTACGGAGGCGACGCTCCCGACAAGGGCAGTAGCCCATAAGACAGTGACAATGCTAGGAGTGATCATCATGAGGGCTTTCCAACGGAAGATGTAGTAAGACGTAGGTTAGTAAAAAGGGCAGTCGGACTGTCTCGGTTGGGCTAATGGGAACAGCTGCTGCTCGTACTTATACTTGCTTGGGTTTCAATACAAAGATCATTAGCCCTCATCGATCCCGGAACGGAAAGACCGAGGGTTTCCACGCATTTGCTATCCTTCGACAGACGCGAGCTACCGCAGAACAAGGCTGCACCGCCAGCGGCTAGGCCGCCGTATCATGCAGGGGAGTGCATTAAACGTCGGCCACTACCGAAATGACCAACAAATTATCAATACAAGCCCAGGAATGGTTTTGCGCGGGGCAGCGGACGTGGATGGGCGAAAGCGACGGCGGTATCCGTACACGCACGCAGCAGCGACATATCAAACGCCCAACGACAGCAGTAGCCCCTGGCCGCAGCCTTGTATTTTCTGAGAGGCTGTTTGAGAGCTATTTAGGTACGATCTGCGTCACTCTGATGGATCGGACATCACCGGCTAATTCGTCCGAGAAGGGGAGGGGAGGGAAAAGAAGGGGAAAAAAAAAGCCAAAAAAAAAAAAAAAAGAAAGAAAGAAGGAAACGTATAATTACCGAAGGCAAGACAGGACGCTGTGGGTATAGAAACACTTTTGTCTCACGTCTCGGGTTGTCCGATAGACAGGTAAACATCTATATAGGGGTCGGATCCTTGCTTGGCATTGAGGTACACCCAACCACAGGTGTACAACTATTGGCTAAAATAGAAGCATATGCGCCGCCCGTCTCTTCTCTCTCACTACCCCTGCCCAAGTGGGGAATCTTGACGAGCTTCATAGAGTCCGCTCCGCTCCGTCCCCGGCATCATCATCAGCTTAAGAGTGAATCTTCAATTAGAGAGGCTACCTGATGATCTTCCGTCCGGTTTATCTTATTAATCAACCAAACACCTCCATATCATCAAGTCATTTAGACACAATCTATTCCGAAGGTCTATCAGCATAGAGGACAAAAGCTGGATGGGTGTTATGCGTAACAAGGCGCGTTTGCGAACGCGTCCGGGTATAATCTGACGCACAGGTTCGGGTTCTAGGTCGTTCAGCCATGTAAATGTATGGACCCTAGCTGCAGGCTGGCTCATGATGTTCTAAATGACTATTGAACAGCATTCTCCTTCGATCTATGTTCCAGGCTTTCATGGAGGCAGTACGTGACCACATTGGCGAAGCCGATGAATTGGCTCGAGCTCTGCAGAGCCGCTAGTAGCAAACCATGCGATTTAACCCCAAAAGCTTCCATTACTCTGTTCACAAGAGCGGGGATCCAGAGCAGGATGTACAAGATGGGATACGAGTTGAGAAGCATCATACGCTTGATGCGCCGCTCCAATCTCCGGGACTGCTCGTTTATCGAATGATGAGCTGTCGCCGCAGCAGTGAGGTTCGGCAGCATTACTTTATCACCCGCGCCGACGTTTCGGCTGGAGCTCGGTCGGGAGTCCGCCAGGTAATCATCTCCCCATGGTTGAGAATTGCACGGCGATAGCATGCTTCTGCTACTGCTGTCTGTTGTCAAACACCTCGTAACAGGAAACGCTGTGGCGTCCGTCGCCAGCGGGGGAAGGTTGTATCCCAGCGGGGGAAGGTCGTATCCCAGCGGCTGTGCGGTCCGTGGAGGGTGTCGTCCACACATAGCCGCCGCGACTTGCGGCCGTGGCCAATCCACGTCCAATCGACTCACCGTCGTCTCGCGTGCTGTTAACGGAGCGGCAGTGCTCGTCGAGCTTCCGGTCCAGCCCAAGGAAACCGACGCCATCACAGCGGGGCGAAGGCGTCGGCCGAGGTACCACCAGACGTAAGCGTAGATGGAAACGGTGGCGAACATGATCCACAGACGCCAAACGTACGTGAGGGCAAATCGAAGATCGGGTCTGTCCCACGTTATCCAGCACCAGTTCCCGCTGACGGGCCCCACGACGCCGATCCCAGCCGCCGCGACGCTGGTAGCAATAGGGACGAGCCACACGCAGAAGCAGATGGAGACCCTCTCGAGGAACGTCCCCTCCGCCATGGACGTTTTTTGTTTTACTACTAGAAGTGTCGCAATGGCGATGGCGAGGATGGAAAAATCGGACGCTTGCACCGACAGTTGACCAATCACGCTGTTCAGGACACATGCTGTTCCGCGTCGCAACCCTCTGTCTCGGATGTATATGATCCCCGAGACGGTGTTGTTGGCCGAGTTAATGAATTCTTTTTCATTCGGAAGCCGTTAGCCCTCTCGTCCTCTCGGAACAATCTTGACGGGAACCACATTACCGGCCACCATGAGGTTGAGAATGAGGATGTGGCGCAAAGACCGGCGCCGGGTGCGTTGGAGACCGATGGAGATCAATGCGCCAAACGTCGTCAGGAACGAAAGACTACTCCCCATCAACGTCAAAGATGCAACTAGTACGTTGAAAGTCATTGTCGGCGTACGGCGCCACGATGCTGCAGCTCTTTCCTCCACAGCTACCTCACGCGGAAGCCTTTACTTTGCTCTGTGAAACGTTGAATATATGACCAGCGAGAGACCATCTTCGCCGTACTGGCCCAGTTACGCAATGACCGGGAACCGTCGCGGATCGGGGGTCCATACGACATTCAATTGCGGGGCTATAATCAACCGGTAGTGCCATCCGAACCTTAGCAACCGCGCGTATCCACCAAACCCGGTCAAAGACCCAAAGAGAAAGATAAGGAAAAAAAAAAAAAAAAAAAAAAACCCCAAACAAACAAACAAACAAACAAACAAACAAACAAACCCAAAACTCTCAGAGGGGGAGGAAGAGGGAAACAGAGGAAAAGGAAAAGGAAACGGAAAAGATTGGGGGCCTTCACGGCGCGATCGAAGTTCGGGTGAATTAAACGCCATTTGGGCGATGGGATGGCATCAGGGCATTGTCTGGACACCAAAATTACGTTTTAACCCTAGTCGTGATCTGAGCGTAGTGGGGCCGAGGTAGCCGCAGGGTGGTGTCGGCAAGGGACACTAGAAAGACAAGGGTTCAAGGTGGGGGGTGGGGAAGTGAAGTCTACTTTGCCGACCAAGGTGTTTTTTGTTCCCTGTCTCCTTCAGTTCCAGTGCCCGCGGCGGAAGAATGTTCGTCAGAAGTCTTGAGTCTGTAAACAACCGGCTTCGGACAGTCCGCAGGCAAGCTGGACAACCGCGCGCTTGTTGAACCGTGGCATAAGCACTGGATCGAGAGACGGTTACCGCACCCGTCAACCATCATCTGACGACCTATAATAGATACCGCTTGACAGCTGGGAGATTGAGATTGAGATTGGCGTATGGATAAATTAGCCTAGCGATTCACCGGGATACGACCGGCCCGCTATCGCCCTCGGTCGACCCGGACAGCCGTCATTTGTCAACTGACGCCGTGCTCTTGGCGCAAGCCTGCCCGTGTTGCCTCGTCTTGGATTCGGATGCCTCACCCGGATACCTATTGTATTATTACGTACATACTATGGTAACCAGATTTCGTACGTACCGCAACCGTCATCGAGGCGCACATGCTCAAACATGTACGAGTCAACGCTGGGGGATTTTCTGCTTGGTCAACCCTCCAACAAAATCCCCCACTCGTCTCTCGACCTCACAGAGAGCTAATTTTAGGTCACCACGACACGACAAGAAACTGACATCGCCGGCATCCACGGCTTGCCGCAGGTCCGTCGCCGATTCCGTGAGCCACCTGGGCGACGGCTTTCAAGAAAAAGACCGAGCGAGCTCGACGTCCGGCAGCAACATAGCGCGACTAACGTCTAATTGGTAGGAACTATACTGTTTCTACTTGACATATCCCCGAACGCCAACCATGCTAGTTGGGCATAGCATGAGCCGCTGTTTAGAGGGCAACGAGATCTTTACAGGAACGCCATCATTGTCTATTGTACTTCATTGATTACCTAGTACATTGCTACTAAACAGAGCATGAGGTCCATCCATCCCATGGCCGTCCACCACACACCACACTTATTACGGCGTGCCGAATCTTGCTTAGACTGTCTTGATACTAACGGGTTTCAGCCTTAGGACGCTAGTTCCGGGCAACCAAACCCGCGCACATCCTCTCGACGAGCTCGAAGGTGTTGTCGAGGGCATTCGTATCGGCCAGGTTCTTCCGGAACGGTCTGATGCCGTCCGTGTAGTGCTTCCTGTTGGTCCTGATCTTGGAGAAGGCGTCCCGGATCTCCTTGACGGACACGTAGTCCGTCTTGGAGAGCGCGGCGTAGGGGATCTGGGGCAGGCCGATGCCGACGCCCATCCTCTCGAGCCGACGTGCGAAGTACGTCTGGTCGGCGGCGTAGTCCGTCGGCAGGATGATTTGGGGGACGCCCGCGGCGATGGCGTCCGTCATGGAGCCGACGCCGCCGTGGGTCAGTACCAGGGACATCTCCGGGAACAGCGTGGCCCAAGACGTCTCGCCCACGAACAGGTGGAAGACGCGTCCGTTGTGGGTGAGGCGCCGGAAGCTGGACTCGGACCGTTTGACGTTGTGCAGGATGATGAAGCTCCAGTCGGTGAGGGCGGCCAGCTCCTGCTTGGCGACCTCGAAGAATGCCGGGAAGGCGTGATCCTTGTCGAAGGGGCGTTCCTTCATACCCATTCCCATGTAGAAGATGGGCCGCTTGCCCTGCTTGTCGATCCACGAGTACACCTCTCCCTGGCGGCCCGGTCTGGCCGTGCTGGAGCGACCGGACAGCCGCGGAAGCTTGCCGACCATGGCCGCCCCGACGGCGTTGGGGGACGAGCTGTCCCAGATCTCGGGCTGCTGTGCGTAGATCCGGATATGGTTGGGCTTGATGTCCTTCTTCGTGAGGGCGGTGGAGCGGATGCCGGGCAGGTAAAAGACCTGGAGCTCGACGAGGATCCGGTCTCGGGCGGGCGCCGTCAGCTGCTGGATCTGGCGGCGCTGGTCCGGTGTTGTAGCGGAGGGGGGGATGAAGTGGCTCGCGACGATGAGGTCGGGCGACCAACCGTGGAGGATGGACGCCATTTTCTGCATAAACATGGCGACCGCCTGGTCGCGTCGGGGCGGGTTCGTCTTCGAGGCCCACTCTCGGTTGTCATTGGCGAACTTGGCCTTGAGACCTTCGGGGAAGAAGTCCCGGTAGCTGTCGCCGAGGACAATAGCGTGCTTGACGTCGAAGATGGCCGGTCTATCGAGCATGCCTTGGAGCACCGACGAGAGCAAGGGGACGTCGCCGTTGCTCCCGCCATAGATGATGAAGAAGACCTCGATCTTGCCCTTGTTCTTGCTGCGAGCCTGGAGGCCCCTCTGCAGCTGAGTCTCAACGGCCTTCAGGGCCTGGGACGGGCCGGGGATCTTGCTGCCCGGGGCGCCGGCCAGGATCTCGATGACCTCTCTAACCTGAGAGTCCGCGGCGGTAGATGGGCGCTGAATACCCCGGGCGGCCAACGCCTCAGCCGCGACACTGCTGTTCCAAGCATCCGTTCCCAAGCCCTCTGGTGCACCAGGTACACCTCCTGGGACGGGACTGGCGGCGGCGACGGCGGCAAGAGAGCTGCCAGCGAAGAGGGCGAATATCAATAAGACACAAAGCGTGCGCAGCGGTTTGTACAGCCTCGCGGCGTCCCTCTCGAGAGACATGATGTTAGGACGTAGGTGTTTTCGCCTTGGTAATTGAAGACGATGGCGAGTAGAGTAGCTGCGAGATAGAGAGAGAGGGAGAGAGAGAGAGAGAGAGAGAGAGAGAGGTGAAGCTCTCAGATGACGGCTGATCACAAAGTTATCCTGAAATCATGCGTCCAATCAATGATATTCCTAAATATTTCATTTCGGCGTCTCCTCAGCTAGGAGGAGCCCAGCTGTGGAACGAGGAGGAGGTACTAACGCTGGGCCAGACGGTCAACCCGCCGTCCAGAACATCTTGACACCGCAGGACTTTTCGTATGGTGCTGTCTGCAGTCGAACGAACATGTGCGTCCAAGTTGGATGCTGTTGACACGGACCCCCCGCGTCTTGGCTCTCGTTGGGGGGTGAGGGGGTCGTGGCCGCCTTCAGCCGAGCTGGCGGCTGGCCCGTTGCGAGGAAGAGCCCTCTTCGATTGCTTGCCGGGGCTGCACTTGGGACGAGGAAAGCATCGCAACATGCCCATCGAAGCATCCTCGTCGAAGAGAATGAGGGACACCAGCGTGTGCGGTGGCTCTTGGTCGGATATTGCCGTCCGGGCAGCCGTACGGACGAAGTGGGCTCTCAGTTTTCGGAGACGCCGCCGTCAGCCTTTTGCTGAGATCCTCGACCGGACCCAGTCTCCAGGCCTGGTTATTGCTGTTACCAAAGTGCCGGAATCACCAGAAAACCAATTCGCTCGACAGCGGGGAAGACTAGTAAACTCCTCGTCCTCCGCGGAACACGGTGCGTCGCAAGCGTTGTCCTCTCACTACTTAACCCCTCCGGTCTGCGCAACGTCCTTGATCCCACTTGAAGTGGTCCCCGATACGTTGTGCTGCAGATCCCTACATTGAAGGCGTCCCTTCCCCGCGAAATCCAACTTCACGCTCCTTTAGTCGTTTTCAGGCTTCGCCTTCCCCATCAATCTTTTTTCTATCGTTTCCCTCGCTCGTTCCGTCATGCACTGGTCTCTTGCCACTCTAGGCTGCCTTCTGGCGGCCTCGGCCTCGGCCGTACCGCTCGCAACGCAGCATGTTCCGGGCCTCGCCGCTCCCGTCCTGCCGTCGTCAGCAGGAGACCTCGGGGCCGAAGACGACGCCGGAGCGCACGTGCATCTCACCACGGCCGGCTCGCTTGTCGGCAGAGACATCAAGAAGGGCTGGTTCAGTGCCCAGGAGGCAGCGATGCTCCAGAAGGAGTCGGAATCCGACGTCAACTTCTTCCACCTCATGGACAGCCTCGACACCCTCAGCCAGCTTTTAGATCGAAACAGAATTCCCTGGGCTGTCGCCGGCGGCCTTGCCTTGAAGATCCACGGCCAGCCCAGCCGTTATACCGGCGACATTGACATTGTCGTCCAGACGACGATGTCCAAGCTCAAGACAGCGCTGAGCAAGGACAAGAAGTTTATTCTCCCCGGCCCCGGATGGCCAAGCGATTCCCACCTGCGGGTCTACCACAACCAAGGGAGCTCGTCGAAGCCGAAGTATATCGAGGTTGATATGATCATTGCAGGTTAGCTTTACCTTACTCCTTGCCTTGCCTTGCCTTGCCTTACCCCCACCCGAGGGGTGGGGAGCTCGTTCGTTCGTGGAGCGATATTGACGTACATCATAGGCACGCTCACCACACCCGAAAATCTCAGAGCCAACTCAAAGGATATCCAAAAGGAGACGAGGGCCAAGAAGGCGCTCACCATCCACGTGATGAGACTTGGAAAGATCTTCAAGTCCAAGGTCTACGCTTTGGCCGCAGACCATCGCAACAAGAACGACAAGGACATGAAGGATATCAGCTGGATCATTGAGAAGACCCCTGGGGCCCTCGTTAACGTCCAGCAGGACCTGACATACGATCTGCGGCAGCTGGTGATTATGCATCTCGTCCGCCTGAGGTCGCCCCTGGTCGCTAAGGCCAGAGAGCTCCTCGGAGTCGATAACGGCGCGCGTCTCCACGCGGTGCCAGCCCCGCAGATCGTCGGTGTTCCGCCGAACCAGGAGCCGGGCTTCGTTAGCTGGCTATTTGACGGCACCCCTGGCCACACCGTGTGGGGCTAGATGTGGTAAGGTAGGGCTGACGGTCATCGGACGGATGGCAGGCGGTTCGGATGGCGAGCGAAAGTGAGCCAATCGGGGAGTGTACCGCGGATGGCTTGTATCTGGTTTCCTGTTGTTTTAGCTGGAGCTGGCGTACAAGTATGGACGAGGTCGCAGTCCACGGTTTGAATGTGCGCGGGACGGCCCGAGCGGTCTCGGTGGGGGCCGCAATGTAACGCACCTTTTGCAGTATACTAGGTACACAGCTTGCCCTGCGCCGACAAGGCGTCAATGAATTAGTTAATTCTTTTTTAATTTCGGTTTTTTTTTTTTTTTTTTTTTTATAATACATATATATTCAAAGGGTCCTATTACTTCTGGACCTCCGAATGGGCCACGACCGTGAGAATATACGACCCACCTTCCTTTGTTGTGTTTTCATGTTATCTGCCCCATGGATTCTCGTCCAACTAACACAGGCAGCGGCTGCATTGCACTTGTTGGTCCTCCTCACTGATCTTGAGGCTTTGTAGTACCTAGATGCGTATATCGCCCAGCAGTATGTTTACAGTCTACTAACAGACAGACTTATCACACAAAGGGGCCTGCGCAAGTCATCCCAAGGCGGAGCCGAGTGGGGTGTGATGACCTTTGTTATTTGCAGCCTCCGGCCCCCTCGGACGTGGTCATGGAGGAGGCCGGGACAACGCGGTCAGAATCACCCGCACCCAGCGGCCAAGAGACGGACAAAGCCGTCTTCGGGAGGTCCGATGCTCCATCAAAACATGCTCTAGCGTCTACTTTTAGATGTACGACCCGTCGACTACCTTGCCTAGCTATAAAGTGGCGACCTTTCTGCGTATACCACAGGATAGGCCTACGTGGACTACACGCGCCTCTACAGTGCTGGACAAAGGCCATGCTGCTGTTTGAGCGAAGAGGAGGCCCTGTGGATTGGACAATAGACCCGCCGCACTCTCTACCACTTCTGTTGCGGCCCTCGGGTTGTCCGACGGCGAGACCAACATAGTTCCTAGCGGCCAGAGGGCCCCACTTGCGGCCCACTAGACGGGATGTCGTTGAATCTGCCGACACTGGCCTCCCCGGCCGAGTGCAGATTGATGCTATACCCGGTCTTCGTTAACGAGTCACGGCCAGGCACGCCCTGCCCAGCCTCCGCAGACCCGGAAGACTAATTACGCTCCGGTGGAGGGCGGTGGGGATAGTATACGTATCGGCAGTGACGACTACTATTTCGAGAACCTGCGAGACCGGCTAGAAGACAGTCAACCGCATCCCGCGCACGAAAGAAAGGCTCTCTAAACATATTACCGCCTGGCATTGGGGTTCTCCGTTGTCCCGTCGAGTCACTTCTTCCGGCTCGTCAGATGGGCCTGACCAAACGTCCGGTGAGGCCGTCAGTCGGTTGCTTGCTACGAGGCAGCCTTGTCGAGCGACAGCTCACGCGAAGGAGGGAAGCCCAGTCGTCATGACCCATGCGTTCGCTGATGCCGTTCTTCGTCAATTCCGATGTCACCGGGCCGGCTTGGTCGGACGGGCCAATATGCCTTCCCCCCGCCGCGGATATCCCACGAAGCAGGCTTATCAAAGGGAGAGGAGGTGGAGGTAGTCTAGGTCACTGTGGCATGTTCCATGGTCCAGAGGCTGATGGGAAGCAGTATATATCTACTGTCAAAAGCCGGATCTTTTCCTGGCCAAACGGCAACCAGCTACCACAACAGCCATCTTTCTCTCTTGTCCTTCCTTTGCCTGACCTTCAACGCCTGCCACTCGCTACCCACACTCGCCCACGTTCCTTTTAGTTTTCTTTGCCAACATGGTCGGACCGCGCCCACTCCTCGTGCTTCTATCTGGCGCCTCTCTATGGGTGTTGTCCAGCCATGGGGCGCCTGCGAACGGGATGCACGTCACCCGAGGCGGGGACATGCCCCCAGCGGAGGTCCGAGTTGCTGGTGGACCTCTTTCCGGGCATCACGCCGCACTTGGGTCTGAGGGTCAAGACGCCAGTGTCCGATATCAGTTAGACAGTGTCTCTCCGGGCTCGGAAGCCGCGGCCGAAGACGGGCTTTGGGAAGGCGACGCACTCTCGAGGAGAGCCACGGGCAGGAAGTCCGGATCCTTCTTCAGCCGTTTCAAGGTATGTTAGGCCCTACTTATGGACTGACTCCAGCTGACCGCCGCCAAGCGACCCTTTAGTAGGCGGCCCTCTACCAGGCGGCCCTCCACCAGGCGACCATTTGCTGGACGGCCCTTCGCCGGACGGCCTTTTACAAGGGGCCCGTCGTCAACCCAAACGGCCGCCGGGGACTCTCGTTCCGGGGGTCTTCCTGCGAAGCAGCCGATGGCTGACGAGACCGCCCTTGATGAGACCGCGGCCGACGAGACCGCCGTCGACGGGGCTGCCGCCGACGGGAATGCCGTTGACGGGACCGCCGCCGATGGGACTGCCGCCGACGGCTTCACGGGCGAAGAGGGCTCAGGCGCTGATGGGTCTGCCAGCGAGACGACTGCCGACGGGTCTTCCGTAGATGAGGCTCAAGTCCAGAAGCGATCCGCCACCAAAGGCTCTACGAAGAAGGTGTCCACCGGCGCGACCACCGGCGATGAGACCTCTACCGGCGCAACCACCGCCGACGAGACCACCGCCGACGAGACCTCTACCGGCGCAACCACTGCTGATGAGACCACCGCTGACGAAACCTCTACCGGCGCGACCTCTACCGGCGCGACCACTGCTGATGAGACCTCTACCGGCGCGACCACCGCTGACAAGACCACCGCTGACGAGACCTCTACCGGCGCGACCACCGCTGACGAGACCTCGACCGGCGCGACCACTGCTGATGAGACCTCTACCGGCGCGACCACCGCTGACGAGACCACCGCTGACGAGACCTCTACCGGCGCGACCACTGCTGACGAGACCTCTACCGGCGCGACCACCGCTGACGAGACCTCGACCGGCGCGACCACCGCTGACGAGACCTCGACCGGCGCGACCACCGCTGACGAGACCTCGACCGGCGCGACCACTGCTGATGAGACCTCTACCGGCGCGACCACCGCTGACGAGACCACCGCTGACGAGACCTCTACCGGCGCGACCACTGCTGACGAGACCTCTACCGGCGCGACCACCGCTGACGAGACCTCGACCGGCGCGACCACTGCTGATGAGACCTCTACCGGCGCGACCACCGCTGACGAGACCACCGCTGACGAGACCTCTACCGGCGCGACCACTGCTGACGAGACCTCTACCGGCGCGACCACCGCTGACGAGACCTCGACCGGCGCGACCACTGCTGATGAGACCTCTACCGGCGCGACCACCGCTGACGAGACCACCGCTGACGAGACCTCTACCGGCGCGACCACTGCTGACGAGACCTCTACCGGCGCGACCACCGCTGACGAGACCTCGACCGGCGCGACCACTGCTGATGAGACCACCACTGATGAGACTTCTACCAGCGGAGCATCTTCCAGAAAGACCTCCGCGAGCAAAACCGCTTCTAAGAAGACCACCTCAAAGAAGACTGCTGCCAAGGAGGCCGCTGCTGACGATACTGCCGCGGGGTCCGTATAGGGCTAACTCAGCGGAGCGCAGCTCTCGTTACTTGGGCAGCTTGGCTCCCACATGTCGGGTCATCGCGATCGGCTTGTAGATAGATACCGGTTTAGTAGCTTCCGCGAGGGGCCATTGTTAGACGCATTCACAAAAAGCAACGCCGTGGAACGTGCGGCATCTCATACTTATGCTCTGTAATTGATTAAGTTATAGTTCTTACTCGAAGAATAAACCAATGTTGATACATCAGATGCAGTTGTCCTGGCTATGTAAGCTTCTGCTCTCGTGATCCCTCACAACACAATTGGATAGTTTCCGAGTAAGGCAAGGCCCTCCGGAATCCGGTTAACATGGCTAATTGTAGCAGCCGTGTTTGCTCCCCGCCCGACCCCTCCTGCGTCTGGTCATTATAGTCCACTCGACAGCCAGCACCGGCTGCGCGTGCCCCATGACCCGCAGAGCAGGCAATCGTTAGACATACAGAAGCCTTGAGCTTCCCCGTCATCAGGATCAGCCGTTGACACTGTATGCTTCGTCAGGTGACCGGTAGGCGACGGGTGAGAGCCTGTTGTGTGTGTCACGATGGGGTCATTGATGCGAAGTCGTTCGTATACGTGCTGTTTTCAAGGGGATTCTACACCACTTAAGCCGAGGTTGACCCCATAGTAGATAGCTAGGTAGTTTTATTTCTAATGGCTCAAGCCTGTCATCGCCTGCAGACTTTGCTTAGGCGTGCGGTTTTCACGATCATTACACCTGGTTCACAGACGACAACAGATGAGTCCTAATCCCACCATCTAGTAACCTTGCGGACCGAGCGTCAAATGACATGTCCCCGGCTAGTTCGTCTCGCCCTATCAATGGTGAGTCTGTAGGGAACTGTGAATGGACATCTTTCACCTCCATATCGCTAGGTAGAGTCCCGCGGGCGGATGAGACGGTCAACGGCTAACCACGCGAGTAAGCCTTCACGTGCGCAAAGTCGAGAGGCTCTGGTTCAAGATTCTGCTAATACGAGGGGAAGAATGGATGATCCCCACGACGCTGGTACGTTGTGGATAGGCAGGCTCAACGCAACCCTCCAAGACCCTTAGGCTCTGATTGGCTAGTTGGAGTTTGGTCTTGGTTGTGCTTAACCCCACTAGCTGCCCCACTAGCTGCCCGTTCTGTTCGCCGGGCCTAACCCGGCGAAGCAAACCGGACCCTGATGCGTTCGGAGATAGCCGTTGTTTCAAGGATCCCATTGGCTCCCTTACTACCTGCCTTGTTTTGGGAGGGAAACAGGAGAAAAAAAATAAGGACAAAAGGAGTAAAGCGAAAAAGAAAAGAGGAAGAATTAGCTGGATGTGTATAGAAAGCTGTCGCAACTTCGTCTGTGCCTGCGGCTGCCTAACTAGGGCCTATGACCTGGTGAAGGTGCTCCTACCCGGCCTCGAATGCAGACCGTCTGCCGCATACGAGACCTTTGCAACATTACTGCTGTTGGTCGTTCCGAACACTGTCCAGAGCGTCGTCTCCTCAAGCACATCGGACCAACCAGCCAGCTTTCTTCTGGGGGACGGTCCGCCCCTAGATGCGAGCCCAGTACCAAGGATTTGGCCGTAGAAAGCCAGATGATGAATGAAGCAAGGTAGATTAGGAGTCGCAAACCTGACTTCCCGTCAGCAACGAGCCGGTAGCAGCAGCCTGCCGCGGGACGTTGTCTATGCGCCATACACCGCTGCCTACGGAGATAGGCGAACAGCTTGTCCCCATTCCGAGAAGGGGTTCAACGGCCCGTCGGAGCTTAGCTCCATAGGGGGTCTCCGAGATCCTCCCCCCCGTACTTCTTTTTTCCGTCTACTGACACGAGAATTCCGAACCCGAATCTGGAAACTTGCCGAAGCTGCCGGACCGGGCAAAGAATACACCTTGTGCACGCCAATCCCCACACATCATTTCAAACCCCCGCCCCCCCCTGCGGATTTTACCGTTAGGTACTATAGCTTGGTGCTGTCCTGCAGCTTCGCTCCGGCGGGGCGACGGAATCGCGGTAAGAGGGTCACGGCGTCAGCCGGACCGATTCAGGCGATGGCGCAAATTGCGTGCAGAATGTCTCCCTCAACGGCCGAGAATGATATAGGGCGATACTTCGACGTTTGGTTGGCGCAGTCGGCCCCCCCATGTCGTTGGTTTAGAGTTTCAGCTTAGCGGCTCTACGTGCCCCACCCTAGGTGCCACTGGGGCAGCGCCCGCAGCCCTGATGAAGCACGACAAGCATCCCTGGACGAACAGGCATGGATACGCGAACGGATTCGAAGACCCGCGGAAAGGTTTCAGGGCCTAGGTACGATTGGCTGGTGCGCGCCCTTGATTATTGTTAGATCGTTGATGCGTTTTCCCGACGGAGTCTATAAGTTTTGCTGCCCCTCCTAGCTCTATGCTGCAGGATAATCTGGAAAGGCTGTAGGCGTGCGGTTATCTCCTGGTTATGAATGTAAATGTGAATGTAGATGTTTATGAAAATGCCAAAGCCTTGTTTTGTACCGTTCGTCTGTCTTCTGCTGCGCTGCGTTGCTGATCAGGCTGTGGTGCGGACTCAATTGCGTCAGCACTAGCTTTGAGGGAAGACAGCTCTGGCCACCTCATCCTGCACACCCCGTTCCGCGTAGCACGGACAGTACTATGTACTCCGTACTCTAGACCTCTATCCCCCGAATTACGTGCTAAAAATGGCTCAGAATTCTAGGTTAGTAAGGTTTGTAGGTACAGGTAGTACAAGGTGTCCAATCAACTGACACGCCCCACTAGAGGTGGGGCGACGTCCAGCGGGAGCGACTGGACGTCTCTACTCTAGCTACCTGGCGAGATTGCCCGGCACCGATGGAAGCCTGCCAAGATTCTACCTTACACAGTAGCCATCCATCCCCCCCTTGCGGATGTAGGGACTGCTCGCTGAAGGTATCCGTACGTATAAAAAGAAAAAAAAAATTAGAAAAAAAAATAAAAAAAAGAGGGAAGAGGGAAGATGGGAGTGGGATCAGGACTCCGAGCCACGAAATCGCACCTATAAAGCTAGCGCCCCTCTCTTAGTGGGAGACTTGACAGCCTCTCGCGAAACACGAGAGCTAGGCGGCTCAGCACACGACGACCGATAGGCCAGTACGAGTGCTGAGCAGAACGTAGGCGGTCCGCGATTCCATGACTCTCAGCATAGTTGATTGCTAATCCCTAAAGGACGGTCATACCGGGCGCAATGCAATCCAATGTAAGTCTGTCGAGCAACACACTTACTATGTAGGCCGGGCCTGCTTAGCAGATCTCTAATCGTTTTCAACGTCTTGGCGAACGGCCGGGGCCACTGTGGCATATGATGTATGAGACGATGTGAGCGGAAGCATCAGTACGCCGGCCTGCACAGCGGTGTTCTTCGACGCTGTGGTATCGGCTTTCGGCGAAGCCGGGAAAGATGCCCCCCCCGTACTTCCCAGATTTCCGGCAAATGCTTGTTGATCGCTGTCAGGACCTCTTGAATGAAGCTGGGAAATTCGATTGCTGACTGCGAAGACACGCCGGGTCACTGGCAGCCGCCCTGTGCCCCCCCTTGCCGCTCACTACGCTGAGTCGTCTGTTGATTGTTTTAACGCCGCGTTAGGTAGTCGAGCCATACGATAGGCTTGTTGTCCACGCGTAGTGTGAATAAATAGGACGTGCGCTCATCGACAGCGGTCTTGCACCGCTCCGCTCCTTGGGAGCGAGACGGCTGTCCGAGTTTTGTTCACAACACGTTCAGAACACGCTTCGGAGCACCATCCTAACTAATATTGGATCCCTTGGTGTCCTGTCTTGACATCGCCTCCTCATTCTCAAAATCTTATTTTCTTTTCCCCCTCTTGACCGGCACGGCTACGCATTCGCTTTATATCTTACCGACTTGAACCGCTGCCGCTGCTGCTATTAACGGCAGCTAGTGTACACTGCAGCCTTAAGCCGGTTTTGCGGCTGGCACCCAATGGCTAGTGCCCGCGGCTAGCTTACCTTATCAGTCACGATTCTGTGAGATATACCCCCGCAGACTGAAGGTCGACAGCCTTCAGAGGCAATATATTCCCCACCAGCAGCTCCGGATGAACGCAAGCCGAGCCGCCTAGTCACCATCCAAGAACACCAACATGACACTTTGCAGCCAATTCGATGTGGAATCCCGGGACAAGGGCGACCGCGCTTCGCTAGAGCGAGAGCGAGACGCCTGGTTCGATACTTTAGAGAGCTACAGACTGCGATTTCAGTCGGAGAGAGAACGCATCAGAGTGGCTTGCAATCGCGCAGAGCAGAGCGTCTGGGTCAATCTCGCCAATCAGGCTTGGTGTATCAGCCAAGAAGCCTTGCCTGTCGACGTTATCGATATCCTCTGCTCTTATCAGGCCGAGATTCGTCAAAGACGCCTTAAAGATCTACAACTGGATCGTGACCAGTCACTGGATGCTGTGGACAAGCAGGAGAGAGAGGTCCTTCTTTATCACCACCAACGATTTCCGTTATCAACCACGACTGGGCCGTTAATGGATGCGGAAATAACCGGAGACACTCCAATCAACATACAGCGAGGCCCGCTAATAGGCCGAACGTGCGATTTCCGAGCGCGGACATTCGCTGGAGACGACGCGCCTCACGAGGCACTGGCATCAAAGAGGATAGTGTACCCGTGGAGTCGAGCTCTGGCCCTAAGAGAATCAGCCTCGGTTCCTATGGCGTTGACGACCGCACACCAAAGCCCCCTTCCTAAGAAGCTCCCAAGCCTCCCTCAAACCCCAAGCCAAGGCGCTGTGTCGGACTCTGGTCAGAGTCGCCAGTATACGAACATCATGACTAGAATGATGCCCTCTCCGCAGATGCAGCAGCCTCGGCTTTTTGCCGGCGGGAGACATCATGTTGACTCCTTGGAGGGAGAGTCAACCTTTCAACCCCGTGTGAGGAAACGAAAACGAGTCCAGAGAAGCTAAGCCGGTCAAGCGGCAGGGGGCTAGAGGATCCAGCCGCTAGCCCAGCTCTCATCTGAGTGGGGAGAGTCTTCAGGATGTTTAGCGCGGGGTCTGTTACAGCTGCTTTTACGTTCGCGGGGTTCGATCCAGTTTCTTTTGCTTGGTTTTTTTTTTTTTTTTTTTTTTTTTTTTTTTTTTTTGTATATTAACGTTCGATTTAGAATGTATCCTAACCTATAGACGCAACCATCCATCAACGGATTCCTGCGCGTGTGCAACGCTTCCTACTAATTAGTGGCTGACGCCTAGTGCAACCGACCTCTCCACGTTTTGCTTGCTTTTTCTTTAAATAGATTTAGCTTGTTCGGTCTCAACCTACTCAGTTTGGTGTGAGCAAGTAAGAATGGCTGTCGTGAACACCGAGTTATATCAGCAACCCTGAATGTCCTTTTCAAAATCAGAGCTCAGGCAGGAGCTGCCCAAGGGAGCACTGCTCCTCTTCCTTCCTCCTTCTTGCTTCCAGTTATCCTAGGCTTCCGATTGGCGAGAAAGTTCATTGATGGAGTTGACCAGGTGTCCTTCGATTCCCCCGTCTCCGACCAGGACATTCGCTACCCACTTGCAGCCATGCGCATGGGGATCCATTCGTCGTGGGTTGTGGTCATGAGCCTTCCACAACGTCAAGCCTAATCTCGATGAAGCCTGACGACTGACTCGCAAGCCTGCTATGTCTCCGGTCGGCCTCGGTCCGTGTTTCCACACCCGCTAATTGCCCACAGCCATGACGGCCGATTGCAGTTGCATCCCGATGTTGAGCCCATACCGCAACGGATGGCTGCGGAACACGGATATCCATCGAGATCCCTTGAACCGGCAACGGCAAGTCGCAGCTTGGGTCAGCGCAGCTCAGGTCATGGCTTATAGCGCCGTAAAGGTCGACTTCGCTGTCAGATGAACCTAGCCGTGGCGTGTGGCGACATTTCGGGCTATCGCCAGTGCCGATTTCGCGCGGGATAATGGCAAGCTCGGCCTCAGGTTGCTTCGCAACAGAAGCTGTCCTTTTGAAGCTGAAGCCGTGTTGCATCCTGTGTCGGGAGGACCCGCTGACGGGATTCGACAGAGAGGGCAAAAACTTCACGACGAGGGGCCGGAGCGTCGGAAGGCACGCGCAGATCAGCCCACTACAGACTTCGCCGATGGACCACCCAGCAGTCTGCACGTTTTCCCACGTGAAGTCTGCGGTCTGATGGAGGTGTTGTATCCGGACAGCCGAAATCACGCACGTGCTATCAACCATGTGAGATTGGTGTCAATGTGACATTTACTGTCGATATAGAGCACGTACAAGAGTCCGAGGCAAAAGATTCCGCCTAAAGCATATCTCTGTCTCGTAGGTAGCTTTAGGCCGCTGATAACCGGTAACGGCAACACAAGGACTATCAGATCGGTGGCGATATTTCCTGCAGCGTTGATGTACCAAAGAGGGTAGTTCGGGATACAGCTGCCTCGGACGCTCTTATCCCAGAAAGCGTTCATAGGGATGCAGATCAAGACCTCCACCAGAACTTGCGACATGCTCCAACCCCCGACGAGGATCGTCGCGCCGAACAGCAACTTCCTCATTCTTTGCACAGCAAATAGTCGCCAGTACTGGAGCAAGAACGTCATTTTGACGCCAGCAAGGGCAGCATTGTAGAAGATAACCGCGGTGTAGAAAGTCTGTTAACTGTTAGTGGACAAGACACGTCGAATTTCGTCGACGAGGGCTGCGATACCCTTAGATACTCTTTGATCTGGTCTTCGTTGAGGAGATACACGTGCGTACCGAGGCCGTTCCTCACGTCTAAAAGATCCGCGTCAGCTATACGTCCACAGTCCTAGCTGGAAAATCTGTAACTCACTGATTGTGACTGCAAAGTAGCAAGCGAAGAGGAGAAACTAGGAAACGATGTTGGCCCAACGTTGGCTGTGGGTATGAGATTGTGCATTGAGTAGGGTGACTTACGAAGGTCAGGATGGCAGCGCTATCATCAACACCGAATCTTCGTAGCAAGAACACACGAGTGTACGTTCGCATTATCACAGCGAGGAGAGCTAATGCGAACGCGAACGATGTGGCACCAATCATAACAGCTCGTCGGCTGTCGCTTGACTTAGCGCCAGGACGGTCTTCCATTCTATTTGCTGTTCTCTGGTGCCCTGGCAAGCGATGGCGAGCTTCAAAGGACAAGAAGGGGGTGTAGAGAAAACTTCAAACCGAGCCAGGGTTACCGTAGTGGGACTAAGCTATATAAATGTGGTGGAGCAGGATCACGGTTGCTAACTATCGTCCGTCCGAAGGACAGAACGATTGCACTCTTAGCTCTTTAGGGTTAGGAACGGTGAGAGAAGTGGGATACGGGGGGTAGGGGGTTCGAATCAGCCAAAAAATAAAAAAAAAAAAAAAAAAAAAAAAAAAAAAAGTCATGCTTCTCCTGCGGTAGCAAAGTTTACACTTTGAAGATCTGGGAAGCATGGCGCCTCATACCGACAGGAGGGTCACACTATATCAGGGGTGAGTTTCAGACTACAGGCTACAGCTAGGCTAGAAATGAAGAGCACGCCATGCTAGAGAACATCGACTGCAGTCTACAGGGGCCACCTGGTTCGTTTGAAACTTAATTTTAGGTGACAGACCAGAACCATCTGTGCGCGGCAATTGTAGGCTTGGCGAACACTACCGAGGATGCCGGAGGGTAACTTGGACGTCCTTGGCGAGCTACGAAGCATGCTGGCCGCCGCGGATGCGGAAATTTTCTTCATCTCGAATGTACGCAGTATGTGTTAGATTAGATATAAAATCTGTAGTAAAACCAGCCGTCTCGACATATAATAGGAGCCTTTGTCCTCTCTTTTTCTTTCTTTTTTTTCTTTCTTGGCTATAAGAAAGCGATTAAGCCTGTGTCCAGGGTGGGTTTCGTTTGAATTAGTTAGTGCTTGCGAGAGACGGGCGCCCTAACATACCTGGTGCTACTATTCTCAATCAGGATGTTACGGTCAGCTATCCGACAGTAGGGTCTGCTAACAGAAGCTGGGGATTGAGACGTAATAACAGTACATTTAGGTCGTGGTCTGGGTAGTAGGTCGTAGGCTGATAGTAGATCGATCGTCAGAGGCTAAGGTGATCAGTCTTAGGCTCAACAAGTAATTCGCAGTGAAGGTAAGCTGAGAGTATCCGTGAGGATGAATACTAAGTTGATTGCTGAAGAGCTATGGAAGTCTGACCATGAGCCAGGCTCAGGTCATACTATATACAAGTTCTGCACAGTATCTCTTGTGGTGGCTATGTAGGATATCCGTGCTATCCAACATATCCATGGATAGCTGGGATAGCGGACATATCCAACATATCCATCTTTGCCCTGTATCCGTGCTGTTCCCGAAGTCACGTGACCTGTACCATAGTTCTTCCTTTCCCGATGGTTCCTGGTTACACCTGTGTTACTGCTTACATATGTTCTGTGTTAGCCGCCGAGATGCCAGGCGGGGCTGTTCCAACGTGTCATGCCTGTCGGGTCGTAACAATCAACTCGTCAGGCTACAGCGTTCCGCCGTACATCATCGTTGCAGGCCAATATCACCTCTCCACGTGGTATACAGAAACCAGTCTCCCACGCGACTGGGTCATCGCAACGTCTGAAAACGGATGGACAACAAACGAAAGAGGCCTAGACTGGCCTACAGCACTTTAAGCGGCATACAAAACCGCGTGCAAGTAGTAGTTATCGCCTCCTCATTGTCGATGGGCATGAAAGTCACCACGCCGCCGACTTTGAGATATATTTTTGTTGTTGTTGTTGTTGTTATATTTAACGCCGTGGCGGCAAGGGCGCAGCCGCCCTTGCGGCCGACTTCCCGAGGGGTATATGGCGTGGAGGGTCGCCGGCTCAAGCTATACACTCTACAGTACACGCCTCTTCCTAACGTCCTCCAAATCTTGCCCGTGGGCTACTATGTGTTCTATTCGTCCCTAGTTCCCGCTGGTTCCCTAGTTCCGTTGTGGTCTTCCGATCCTCTACGAGGAGGGGGTTGTTACTAAGGTCTAGGTCAAGACCTAGTCCCTAGTACCGCGGGCAGATCTTCTGGAAGAAGTCTGTCACGGAGAGAAAGGCCTGGAAGCCTTCATGATCAGTAATTAGCCCCTTATAGTACTGCTCAAGAGATCCTATAGGCCCTATAGGCTCCTGTGAACTAGAAGGGTGGAGGGTGGGCCACTGAAGCCGCCTCACTAAGGTCTTTCGGCAGTAGACTAGGTGGTCTACTGCCTTTGCCTCCCCGCAGGAGCAGGTAAGTAGTGCTTCTGTATGGTTGAAGCGTTGGTGATATTGCTCGAAGTCTCCATGCCCTGAACGGGCTGCCAGGAGATGGTGAAGGATCGCCCGTGGCAGGGTCAGTTCAGGAGGGCAGGCGAGGGAAGCCTTAAGCCCTAGTTGGGTGTGGCAGGACGTTGCCTCTTGCTTCCACCATCTTCTATGCTGGCGGTATATACGCTCTCTAGCAAGCCGTTTGATCCCTGATAGGGTAGCTAGTTGGCCCCTAGGGGCTGGCAGGGTTGTGCCCTCCTTAGCTAGGATGTCTGCTTCCTCGTTTCCTTTGATGCCCTGGTGCCCTGGGGACCAGTGGGTTTGTATGTTGTATATCCTAACTGCCTCTTGGATCTCAAGGAAGACAGCTTGTGAGGAGTCTGGGGCCATGCCTCGGATCCCCTGGATAACGCTGGTATTGTCGATACAGATATGCATAGGCTGGCCCTGGGAGGTAAGGAGGGCCCGTCGGAGCCCTGCCCTCGCCCCTTCGGCCTCGCCACCAAATGCTTCTGCTATGCCGAGGCGTCCGCAGCCCTGGGCTTTGCGTTTATTCTTACGGTAGATGACAAAGCCAAATCCTGTAGCGCCATCAGGGGCTTTAGAGCCATCTGAGTAGATGATAGTATGCTCTTTTGGCACCGTCTTGAGCCAGGCCTGGAAGATCCTGGCTGCTACTTCCTTCGTCTGTGTGACTATAGGGTGGTGAGACCCGGGGGGGTATTGCGGCTGTAGGAGTGCTGGCCTTGGGCACTTAGGTAAGAGGCCAGCTGTTCTTTGGAGCCTGGTCTGCTGCCGCCCTGGCTGTAGAAGCCTTGGGACCAAGGGATGTTGTTGGTCAACCTTCTGTAGGCGTGTAGCGAAGCGTAGTCGCGCTGCCGCAAGGGCCACCTCTGCTGTTGGTAGGCCAGCATCTCGGATGAGGGCACTGGTTGGTGTGGTCCTCCAGACAGGTAGGATAGCCCTTGCTGCTGCTGTAATAACTCTTCCGACTCTACAGGCTAAACCCTTCTGCCCTGTGCCAACTGTAGCTATCTGTGAAGCAGTACTGCTACTAGTACTGTTGTTGCTGCTTAGAGCTGGCTTAGTCAGGCCTGCATACCAGGTTTCCGCTCCACATAAGGCTATCGGGAGGGCGCAAGCAATAGCTGCTTTTCGGACTGCAGCTGCTGGGAGCCCCCCTTTTGTGTTTGTAAGGTGCTGTAGGAAATAGGCTACCTTCTTTGCTGCTGCTACCTTTATTCCTACATGGTGTTGGAAGGTGAGTCTCTTGTCAAACCAGACCCCTAACCATCTTACAGGCTTTGTTGAGGCTTTAATAGTCAGGCCTCTCGCTTGGACATCGGGTAGGTTTGTTGTCTGTTTATGTTTTCTGCTGAAGTGGATTGCCTCACACTTAGCCGGGTCAAAGGCGACCTTATTTTCTGTTCCCCAGCTGAGGATACTGGTGATCTCCTGGCCTAGGGCTGTAGCGTTCTCTTCTAGCGAGGGGCTAGTAGCTACTAAGCCTATATCATCTGCATAGCCAAACCGTAGCTTCTGATCATCAGCTAGGATATCAGCTATATAGAGCAGGAAGAGGATAGGTGACAGCGGAGAGCCTTGTGGTAGTCCACAGGATAGAGGGAAGTCCTCTGTAGTAGTATCCTCTAGCCTGACCCGGGCTGTTCGGCTAGAGGTGAAGGTGTAGATCAGCTTGATCAGGCTGCTTGGCCAGCCCTGCTGCCGTAGCCTGATAATAAGTCGGTTTCGTAGGACGGAATCAAACGCCCCCTTGACGTCCATTGTTGCTAGCGTCGCAGTAAGCCCTGTATCTAGAGCCCTCTCGATCTCATGGGTTAGACAGGTTGTCAGGTCGACTGCAGCCCTCCCTGGTAAGGCTCCAACCTGCTGTGGGCTGGCGACCCCTTCTAGGATGGTAAGGTAGGCCATCCTTTTTGCTATCAACCGTTCTAAGCCTTTGCCTAAGCAGGATAATAGAGATATCGGGCGCCAGGACCCAGTCTTAGAGAAGTCTGTTTTCCCCGGTTTCTGGATCATAACAACCTCCGCTTTGCGGAAGGGTCTAGGGAAGTAGCCTACCTGTACGCAGGCCTGGAAGAGCTGCTGTATAGGCCTAGCTACTAAACCCCAGGTGCATTGTAGTAACTTTGTAGTAATCCTATCAGTCCCAGGGGTTGTAGTCTCTGTTAGAGTAGCCTGGCGTACTTCCTCTATACTAACTGTATCCTGCCAGGGTATAAGACGCCTTGTGACCACTGGGATAGCAAAAGGGTTCCCAGGTAGGTCATCTCTAGCGCTAAACCGTTCGAGTAAGGCCTTTCGTAAGGCTTCGGCTTTGTCGTAGGTGTTGCTGATCGTCTCTCCTTCTACTATTAGAGGCGGAGCTTTAACTGCTAGGCTTGACTTCCGCCAGCCTATGATCTTATATAGATCTTGGTCTGTCTTAGCCTCTTCAACCTTAGTAGTCCAGTAGGCGCGTTTTGCCCTTCTAACGGTTGTTAAGAAGACCTTTTGTTCCTCTAGGATAGGGGGAGGTATGACCAGCCCAGGTTCTTGGGCCTGTTGGCGCCTAGCCTTAATAGCAGCTTGGTGGGCTACTGAGCATTCTTCTGTCCACCAGGGGGCTCCCCTACCCTGATTAGTCCGTCTCTTGCCTACAGCTTGAATAGCTGTATAGAAGAGGCTGACCAGTTGGGCAGCTAGGGTGTCTAGCTCTGCTGGGCTGGGCAGTTCCCCTAGAGTAGGTAAGGCTGTAGCCCCAGCCTTTACTAGGTCGATCAGCCGTGGTAGGGCTGACTCTGGTACTGAGAGCTGGTTAGCCTGGCGTCCCTGTTCCTGGGCCCTACTCATAGGAATAATTGTTGTGATGGCTTCGTGGTCAGCCCCTGGGTGTAGGTGTGGGCTGATATAAGCCTCAGTAAAGGGGATATTTGAGAGGGTTAGGTCGAGGGTATGCCCGTGGGTATGGGTAGGGGCCCCAACCTCCCCAATAAACAGAAGATCGTAGCCTTCCGCCCATTCTGCAATATCGTCTCCTCGATTTCGGCTAGGGGACCCAGGTTCCCATGAGGGGTGGTGGGCGTTAAGGTCCCCAGCAATAAGGGCTCTCTCTGGCGGTTGGTAATCTAGAAGGAGGCTGGTTGCTTGGTTTATAGGCTCATCTGGCGGCCTATATATATTCATAATAGTGAGGTCGCCAACTTTCACCCACAAGATATCTCTTGATTGGGTAGGCCTTTGTTCTGTATTTGCAGCCTTAGACCTTTGCGTGTGTAGGTCATAACCCTAGGCCTTGTGTCTCTGCTGTTCCAGAAGTCAACTGGTACGTAGGAGTTAAAGCCTGGGTGTGTGTTAATCTGCATCTTATCTCTATAGCCTATCCAGGGTTCCTGGATCAGGACTATATCGATCTGATCTGCCCAGCAGAGCTCTAGAAGAGCTGTATGAGCTGGGCTTCTCTTCCCCACGTTACACTGGGCGACCCGTAATACCCGTGGGGTAGCCATTCTGAGCCTACTGCTCTGAGTCGAGGTCGAGGTGTGTGTAGGCATTAGTCACGTTATAATCAGGCTTCTGAGCTACCCTCTGGGCCCTGCTGCTTAGCCTAGGAGGGGTATGCTGGGTAGGTAGTGGTGGTAGGTCAGGGTTGTTGTTGATATAGACGTCTGCCTCAGCCTCATTCTCGTCCTCATCCATACTACTAGAGCTTGCCGTATCGCTAGCGTCTGCTACGGTAATTGAATCCTGGGCAGGGGTAGGGGCGCGTGGTCGCTTTGAGCCGGGCTGGTGGCGTGTTGGGTCTCCGCTGGACCGCTGGTGGTTGTCAGTAGCTTGAGTGCTAGCCTGGCTGTTCTGATAGAGGGCCTCATAAGCCTTCTGCCCAGCCTTACGAATCCGAGAGAGTTCCTTCCGACCTGGGAGGGTAGGGGAGCCGTTAACCACTAGGGGCCTTGCCGGGCAGCCCTTGTGGTTGGCTTGGAAGGGGCCGGCGCAGTTTGCGCACTTCGGTCTGGCTATGCAGGGCCAAGTCTCGTGGGAGCCTGAGGGTCTGCTGCAGTTGCCACAAAGTGGCTGCCGGTTACAATATCGGTTCGAGTGATATCCCTGGCAACCAGGGTCATGTCGGGCGATAGTCTTTTTCTTCTGGATAAGCTGAGACCTGCTGCTTTGGTTGAAGAGTCTGAAGGGTAATACTTCTGCAGAGAAGGAGATGATCCAAGAGACTTCGTTTGTGATAGGATTCACGCCAAGTTGGGATTGGCGGGCCCGGATAGGCTTGCATCCTGTCTGTGCAAAGACCTCCTCTTCAACTAGAGTAGCTGGGTCGAGGGTATCCCCATCGATAGTCCATAGCTTAGCAGGGCAGCGTGGGACAACATAGGTGAACCACTTAGTAGGGGTCTCAACCTTATAGGCTCCAAGACTGTCTGCTAGTTTCTGTTTGTCCGTAAGGAGGGCTTGCTGAACCTGCTTATTCAGGGGTCTCAGTGAGTAGCCAGTTGCGATGTGGTAGATATGTGGGATATCTGCTAGCTGCAGGCCAAGGGCCTGGCAGACCTTCCGGCGGAGGGCAAAAGGGGCATGCTTCCTAGCAGCCGTTAGGCCCTCCTCGGGGATGCGGGCAAAGACCCGGAGGTCCTCCTTTGGCTGGGCTAGAGTCTGAGTCTGAGCCTGGGGATGGATTGGGTTTTGGGTGCGGACCGGGGCCGGGGCCGGGGCTTGGGCTGGGGCTGCAGCTGCAGATTCAGCCGAAGCTACCACCTTAGCCCAATTCCGGCTCGGGGTCGGGGCCGCCGTTCCGTTCCCCATGATCCTCTTCAAGGCTTGAACTACGTAGGTTGTAGCCTCCTTCGCGATCTGCTTCCTAGGCCCCTCAAAGCAAGAGACCACGTTGTCTACAGACTGGGCGATAGCCATAAAGACATCCTTTCGGGCTTCGTAGAGCTTGGCCTCTTCACTAAGGGCTGTAAGGACAGCTCCAGCAGCTGTCCCATTCACAGTTGAGGGTCCCTTAGCCGTTAAGGGGGTTGTCGTAGAGGCGTCGGGCTGGCTTCCCACGAGGCTGGGCCGGGCTGGCTGGGCCTCGGTATCGCGGCGGCGTTTAGCCCTTGAGGTTGGGGACGGCTCCGGAGGGGCTCCAGAGCCTCGATCAGGGCCGGCCGAGGAGGCCGGCATCGGTCCAGAGCCCGCCGGAGGCTGCGAGGCCATCGCGGGAGGGCGCTGGAGGCGAGAATTGAAGGGTTTTCCGCTGTTAAGAATTTTGGTGGTATCCCACGTATTACACTAACAGTGGATGGCAAGAAAAATTAGGCGAGAGGGAAGTCCCTTTGAGATATATTGCAAGGAAAACAACATCATCACACTCTGTATGCCGGCCCATTCGTCTCATCTGCTTCAGCCCTTAGATGTTGGGTGTTTTGGGCCGCTAAAGAAGGCTTATGGTCGACAAATTGAGGATAAGATGCGCCGGGGTAATACGCACATTACAAAGGAAGACTTCTTCCCTGCGTTTCGCGAGGCATTTACACAAGCCCTCACAGTTAAAAACATCCAGGAAGGTTTCAGAGGGGCTGGGCTTGTCCCTCTAAGTGCCGAAAGTGTGCTTTCAAAGCTCGATATCAAGTTACACACTCCAACGCCTCCAGGGTCCCTTCCAACAACACCCCCCGCGTGGACTTCTCAGACGCCAAACAACCCAACTGAGGCGTCTTCTCAGTCTGAACTCATCAAAAGGAGGATCTCTCGCCATCAGAATAGCTCCCCAACTTCAATTATTGAAGCTGTAGAGCATCTATCAAAGGGAGCGCGGGGATTTATGCACCAGATTGCCTTACTAAGGTCTGAGGTCCAGATCCTTCGGGAAGAGAATAACCTACTTAGCCGACGCAGAAGGGCTAAGAAAACACGTCTCAGACAAGGAGGAAGTCTTACTGTAGCTGAGGCTGAGGACCTTCAGTCGCAGAGAGAGGCGACAGCTCAGATCGAGGAGGAAACGCGCCGGAGTAGTGGCCGTCGGCCGAGGACGGAAACAGGTCAACGGCGATGTGGTGTCTGTGGGAACACTGGTCATAATGCGCGAACATGTCAGTTTATTGAAGAAACATCTAATGAAGAGGTTTCTGAGTAGTTTGAACTCAATTGATTCTGTGGGTGTTGTGTACGAGTTAGAAATGTGCTGTGGTTGCGGTTGGGTGATCGCTTCGCTTGTCTGATCGCTTCGCTTATCAACCACGTTATGTGTCTATGCTGTCTGAGCATTAATTAGCGGGGGTTCTAGCGAAGAAAGCCGCCGATTGTAGGCTTGTAGCCCCCTGTCTCGTTGTCTTAGTAACCTAGCAGGGCCCTCTAAGTTAAGTTGCTAGCTAGTGTCACGGTCTATGGACCGGTGTTCGGCCTTCGGCAAGACCCTCAGCCACGACTCATTGGACCCACCAAATCCAATGGCGCATTTGCTAGAAGGTTCCAGGAATATCGACAAGGTCAATGGCAAGGTTATAAGAATGCCCAGGAAATAGGGAGGATACGGTTCTGTTTCCTGTTCTTCAAGAAGATTTATTGTACTCGTAGTAGTAGGCTAGACCAATGGCATCGACCTTGTCCTAGACCCTTACAGCGACAGGCGGGCCATGAGATTAGCATTGGCGTGACTTGTAACCATGCCGAAAATACCAAATTCCAATCAGGATCGGTAGAAATGACAGCTGTCAAATTGGCCATGATAACCTTGAGGTGTCAGTCACTATGAAAGGTGTCCGCCACTATGCGACCTTGAGAGGAGCTGAGAAGAGTTTTCTATGGTTATGCCAAACTCTATGGATAAGGGTAAAAGCCCTCACTCTGGACATAAATAGTAGAAGATCTTTTATTATTGAACACACACAAGAACAAGACAACACCTCACTATTCTTTTACTACCTCTAATCTGACAACAGCGTACACAACGCACCTTCCCAGATGAGGGCCCAGACTTATACCGTCTAGCCCTGTAGGTTATAGTGACGTAATAAGGTAACAGTCTTGTTAAACAGCTGACTTCTCTTTTGAAACTGCTACCACGTCACGTCTAAGCGTTCATTAACAGGTACGATACATCTACAGTTGATACTGTCATTTGAAGTCCGTGCCTCCCTGACGAGTACGAATGAGAACCCTTTGTTTTTGTTTTTTTTTTCTTAAAAAAAAAAAAAAAAAAAAAAAAAAAAGCTGTGACCAATCACATATCCCCCGGGACACTGGTGATGGATTCCATTGCCGTCCCGGCTAGGACCCTTGGTTACGCTCGGACGCCTGTCTGAATGGTTCGGACGTCGCCGGTGCTGAGGGCCTGAACCTTGAGGCCTAAACCTTGAGGCCGCACGGTATGGGACGATTCCTGTTCCCCCGGCTAGTGGATCGCCTGACTCATTGAAGCATGTAACAGGCCATTATTAAAGCGCCCTTCACAGCTTTCCAGCTCTCAAGCTCGGCCATACCTAGGCCGGCCTGCTTGCGCGTGACGAGGCCAGTTTCTGACGCAGCAGCAACGTGAGAGGATTCCATGATCGGCAATCGCATATCTTGTTTTCGACCTGCCTCCTGCCGCACTACGGGTCCCCCCGCTGCAGCACACTCTATCAATCCCCGGGCGCGTACATGTATGCATCCGTATGGTTGTCGTGTATTATACAGGACTGACCGTGAAAGCAATCAGGACACGTGTCGTTCTATCGACGATAGCAGATCGGCGGTAGTTGTACACACCCAGCCGCGGCCTATTGTGGAAGACCAGCGTGGATCAGGACTTTTTTTCTTCCTAAGACCCTCAGGCATCAGACGACTTTCACCTCTCTTCGAAATGGTCGACGATTTGCCAACGCTCCCAGGTTCTGTCGTATGGGACAGAGGCCGATCGGAGGTGCGCCTAGCTAGCTCGCCATTATCATCATCACCACCCTTCGCGATCATCAGGGACATCCGCCGGTTGCTCAGTAGCCCGACCCATCTGAACGCGGTCCGTCATGCTGCCGTGTGCTGTGCGCGAGCGTCAGAGCGCTTGGGGCCGGGGACGGCGATACAACGCTCGGCATCGGGGCAGGCGGCCGAGCCCGTGCCGCACGCTACAGGGGCGATGCTACCACTACACGTGGACGCCGTTGCTCCTGGGCATGAAGAGGCGGGCGACCCACCGCCGGCAGGAGCCGTCACTGCTTTAGCCGTCTTGTTATCGCGGCTGCCTGCTCTAGAGACGCTCGAGATCCGGACCTTTGACCGGGTCGAAGATGAAGAGGACGACGAGCAAACCTCATCTCTAGAACTGGGAGACCCCGTTATCTCCCTTCTCTGCCAGCAGATGCTTTCGGCCGGCACCGAGGCCTTCGCACACGTCAGGACGGCCAGGGTCGTTGTACCATATCCGGACGAAGACCCCGCTGCAGAGTTCGGCTTTTACGTCAGCGCAGACACTGTGCTGCCCCTGTTCTACCTTCCGCAAGTCCGCACCCTCGAGCTGCACCGCGTGGAGGACGGTGGACGGCCGGTATCGTGGCCCGCCGGGGGACGGCCCGTCTCCGCGACGCAGCTTAAAGAATTGGTCATGAGCAAGGCCCAGCTGAGCGAAGCAAGTGTGGACAGACTTGTGCGAGCATGCCCGAACCTGGAGGTCCTCCGCTGGGAGCATGTCATCGATGCCGAATACGCCCGATCGTGGCTTGACTTGGACACGCTGCGCACATCGCTTGAGACCCTGAAGCACTCGCTGGAAGAGCTCTCCTTCAGCGTGATTCTCTGGACATCCACGGCCATCGACTGTGGCGAGCCAGGGCCGTGGGGTATTCGGGGCAGGCTGGCGTCACTCAGGGGGTTCGTACGGCTGAAGCGCGTCACTGTCTCACTTCCTGTGCTACTTGGGTGGAGAACGAATAATTCGGCGAGGCTCGCCGACGTGCTCCCCGCCAGCATTGAGTGTGTCACAGTCACTAACGAAATGTTCTTCTGGTGGCACTCCCAATGGGACGACACCAAGTGGGAGGCGGACGACTTAAGCATCCCAAGATGGCACACACTCGAGGCCAAAATCACGGAGTACCTGGAGGCCAGGCCGTTGAGCTTGAGGCAGCTAAAGGTCGAGGTTTGGACAGCTGGTGAGACTTCACGGGCCGGAGAGTTAAGGGACAGGCTGGTGTCAGTTGGGGATACTACCGGTGTTCGCGTCACCGTCGAGCTGAGGTCATAGTTACAGAGGTTAAGGACGGCGAAAGGATAGAGGACTGCAAATATGTTAGGCGAGTTGATAATCGTTTACTTATAGTAAGGAGATAAGTGCCTCAGGTGGAATATCTCGTTGATAGCAGCTCAGCTGCGACCGAGATCACTACGCAGTCCCAAGAAGCATCGAAAAGCTAATAGGGGCCCAAGGACCTGAACGTATATGTAGCAGTCACCTACTGGCCTCCGCTGTGTATGTCTAACATCAGCTAGAGCCCCCCCATCTCACTGGTGATCGATCCCATGATGTTACGAGCGGGTCAGGGCAACCAACTGTGGCACAAAGCAAAAGCTTCGATAATGACAAATCCGTTGTCATTGTCCCCTGTTCTGCACTATATAGTTACGAGCCTACAGTGACCAACTGTAGCGGTCGTAACACATGACCAAAAACGTCCCATGATACACAAGGGCCTGTAACTTCCAAGTGTCGATAATGGTCTGCTTCTATAATAGAGGGAGAAGTGCATTATAAGCTAACCCCAACCTATTTTGTTCTTTGGTCCCTTTCCTTTGTCTTTTCCCTTTTCCTTTGTCTTTTCCCTTTTTCCTTTTCTTTTTCTTTTTTTCAAACTTTTTTCAAACTTTTTTTATATGACTCCATAGCCATAATGAACTATCTTACCTATGCGGATAGGCGAAGCTCCTCTAGAACTAGATAAGTTCGTTCCCGGAATAGTAGCTACATAAAGATGGGAAAAGGGGAAGGGTGCTCAAAGGTTGGGGTTCTGGTGAGGCTCGGGCCAGCTTGAGGATGCGTTGAGCGCAGGTGGGTCGGTGGGTCCTAGTCGATCCGGACATCCCGCGAGGCGGACGGTCTAACGGAATGATGAAGGGACCTATCTAATAACCTAAATCAGGAGAATGAAATTATAACGAGGAAAGCAAACTAGCATCGCTATTTTTATTAGCGAGGTAATGGCTAGTTAAACCTAGGATGAGTCCAGACTCATATAGCCTGTCCCTTTACTTTTATCAAGGTGCTTACGACAATAGATTCTCACCATGAAACCCACGCACTTTCTTTGTATCCCACTGGTCACTCGGTTGTCGCGGCCTGGGCTATCCGCTGAATTGAGCGCTTTCAAGTCATACATAACTAGTGCGGACAATCTCAGCATCCCCTCATCCGCAGTACGTCCTCTCAGCACAATCCACCTCACTTTAGGAGTCATGAGCCTTCCAAAGCCCAAAGACGTCGAAGAGGCAACCCAGGTTCTTCAGAGCATCACTCCTCTGCTTCCCCCAAAGCCCATCAAAATCTCGCTCCTTGGCCTAGGAACCTTTCCTGGTATAGATCCAGGACGTGCCGAAATCCTCTTTGCGCACCCCACGTGCCTCGACTACGACTTTGACGCGCTATGCCAAAAAATCCGCCATGTTTTCGAGGATGCCGGAATCTTCAAAACGAGAGGCTTCAGCTTGTACCTTCACGCCACCATCTTGAACGCTAGGAAGACTGCCGACGGGGGGCTCATTGACGCGACGGAGATCCTGAAGAACTACCGGGGGCACGTATGGATGGAAAACGTTCCCCTCGAGGAAATCGGAATATGCCGGATGGGTGCCAAGAAGAAGGGGGTTGACGATGAGGAATATCTGCTAGCAGCTTCCACTCCACTCACGACTTTGGCTGATAGATGAAATGTGAGACAGAATTCAAATGTAGAGTAGCCACTTGCCTGCTTTTACCCTACCATTCTAGATACCTAGGCCCGTTCGCCAAGAGACCCATCCAGGATCGGGGACAGTACCACTGCTAGTACAGTGACTGCCTCTCAGGGCTTAGGGCTGGTTCAATCTATGCCTAGGTAACCAATAGTCGGACCCTCTATAGGTCTCCAGCAACCAACTTCGTGAGCATCCTCGGACCCTCTCAGCTTACCTTCCTCTGCGGAATACTCGCTGAGTTGAAGACTTAATCACCTTAGCCTCAAACTGCTCGATCTACCACAGCCTACGGCGTCAATGAAGCCTGCGTTATTTGCGTCCTACCACATACTAAATAGACATAGTCTCCCCGGCGAACGCAGGCGGCGTACCCGAGAACGCGAAAATGCCTCTTAAACATCGTGATAATGCTGCTATCGTACTTGCCAGCCTAGCCTTTCTTAATCTGAATGGGTGCTTCCTCGTGAACTGGAACGGTCCTCGGCTATTGTGAAGTATATCGAACGATGTGTCTGCCTTGTAAACGGACAGGCTGCAGCTACTGCGACCGTAGAAGGGTCAAACTATGTTTAGGCTGGCTGTCCTTTGGTAACTCCGCCTAGAGGCTAGTATACGATTATGATGTAGTATTTGAAGAAATCATTTGGCCTTGCTAGTAAAGCGCCTTTGATCTGCGGTCGCTAAGCTGGGAAAGAACTCGTTAGGGGAGTGGTCTTTAGTCTTATCCTCATCTGAAAGTTGCTTGTTCGATTTGTCAACAAGGCCCATCAAATCGTTAGCTGGATTCTTATTCGAACCCAGCACAGGCGGACAACGTGGCTGCATTGAGGAGATGATAGGGTTTATTTGCGGTGATGTGAAAGGATGCAGCTTATAATGACTGGTCTTTGCCGGAAGCGCGTGTGCTGGATCTTTGTGTACTATGAGCACAAGGTCTCGGAAGGGGCCAGAAGACAGTTATCATTTGCTAGCAGGTCGGGCCTGGTGGGCTTGAAATAGCCAGAGCCTTTACTATGCGCCGTGGAAAGCAACCCTGGTATGTTCCGCCCTGCCCTAGATAGCCGCCTAGAACCCTACAAGGCCTGAAACCAGGGAGTCACACTCTGGCTCTATTAAGAAGCATTCGCTCCTGCTACAGAGTATCAATAGTGAAGAAGCTGAAAATTGCTGTACTGATGGTCTTGCAGTCAGCGTTCAGTATGCGTTGCGGAGACAGCTTGGCATCTATGTAGAGGTTCTTTCCTGTTGCCTTATTTCACTCCCAGCGAGGAAGGCTCTGAGCAACCTCACACCCACAGGAGACATTATATTATCTACAATCTATATATAATATACCCAGGACTCTTATCGCTATATGCCCAGTGCCTGGGCCCTGCTGTTGCAGTAGAGCTAGAACTAGGTAATGGTACAAATATGCAGAATAGCCGAGGTTGCGGACGTAATCAGACGACTTCCACCTCCAACATATACATGGTCTGCTTTCCCACCCACCAGCAAACATGTAGTATATCACGAGGTTCGGCGTGCGAGGGAATTGATCAACGGCATCTAGGAGCATGGGAGCCTGAGGCTGTAGTTACGGCGAACTAAGGTAAACAGTGAGTCGGTGTGAGTGCGTTTGACGTGTGCCGGGTGTGGGATATGTAGACCTTACCTCTATGCTGAACTGCTGAAGGTGGTGATGGATGTCCCGTTAGGAATCTAGCTAGCAGCCAAGAAAGGCACGAAGGAATTCACAGCCATTCTTCTCTACATGAACCGACATAAGAGGGCTGTAACAATCAAAGCGCCTGAACGCATTTAGCCTTTTTTGGGGTCTATCAATACAGCGCGGGAATGGAGGGAGCCGCGCACCCCACCCCCCACCCCTGAAACCTAAAAAGAAAAAGGGGAAAGTAAATAGATCTTCCCCTCGCAGGCAGACACTTCCGTCTCGCACCCGTCTCCCGTGATCTGGGCCCCTCCACTAGCGGGAGTGGCTAGTGGAAACGCAAAGCCGAGACCGAGAACCAACGACATGGTTGGTCCACCGGGGGGGAATCGTCAACGCATCCCTGAACATCCTTCTCGGCCGTCGAGGGAGACGTTCTGCACGCAATTCGCGCGAACCTCCCAATATAACCCTACTAGCATATTGGGTCAATCGGGCCACCGAGGTCTAATTGCCAGGCTTATCCATACGTAGCTCTAGCGCCCTACATATAGAGCGAGGCGTGGTTGTGGACTAGCGTGCGGCTTCTAAGACATTTTTACTTCAAGAGCAAGATGGTCGGTCCCCGAGACCCGTCCGCCCGGGACCCGGGCTGCAAGTAGTTGACCTGAAGGCGAGAGACGTTGCCCTAAAGGCGGGACGTTGTCCCTATGGAGATCAGCACTGTCACTGCAACAGCAGAGGAAACATAATAGGAAGATGCTCTGCCAGCACAAGCCAAGGGCAGCGACGAGACATAGAAGTCCTTCTTTGCCTCGTTATTTATGCGTATAGTAGACCTATATACATTTCGCAAGCAGAGATTTGCGTGGCCAGTCATAGTACGTGCGTGCTTCTATCGCATCGCCTTTATCATTTATAGCATCGAATGATACGTTTTGCACTTGACCACAGTAAAAGTCCCGTGAACTAGCCCAAGACTGAAAGAGGGCACGTGGATTCACGACGATCTTGAAAGTCCGACAGGCTTCACCAGGTGTCATCAGAAGCCAGTCGTGAAACCACGTTGGAATAAAGTTTGAGAGCGGCCTCAACCGCGGTAACCAGTGCTTCAATAGGGACCTCTAACAAGCCGAACCATAAACGCTCAAGTCTTCCTGCGGCTCTCTACTAATAGGGTTAATTCCGCGCTGCACCTCATCAGGGTTGGAGGTGAAGCTTTATAGTAAGCTGGGCTGCAGGAACGTGACCTGCCGCGTTCACGCTTCGCTGTGCTATGCCACTGATTACTGCATGATGTCGGCACCTTATCACATGCAATTTCTTCTCTTCTCTCAGGATGCTCTTTTTTGTTTTTTAAAAAACAAACAAAAACAAAAAACAAAAAACAAAAAACAAAAACAAAAAAGCTGTGTTAAGCGGAATGACGGAAATAGAGCGGTATGAAACTGTGATTATTTACGACCCCGCATCGAGATCTACTGACGTCACATAGCAGTTGACGGGGTAGATTGAAGTTTCAGTTGTAAAAGTAAAGTGCAATGATAATATTCGCGAAAAGCATAACTGCAGTCATGGTTCGCATAACAGCCTTCTCGACGACCAACCCTCCCAACCCTGATCTGGCAGAATTGCTATCATTATGAAGGGGCTAGCCTCAACATGTATACCCAGTAAATTTATTCACTTCTTATTTCTTTCACTCTTTAAATGCTTCTTTGTCACCTCTTAGCCCACCAACTGCTTACACGTAGTACTACCCTCAATGCTTGTCCAAAGCGCAAACCCTGCCGCTCCCACGCGCAAACATCGTCAAGTGCGCCAGTCGTGTGATGCTTGTAGTCTGCAGAAAGTCCGATGCAGCAAACAGTGCCCGATATGCCACCGGTGTGCGAAGAAGGGGCAGTGCTGCCAGTACAGCATGTCCATGCGTACCGGTAACCGTTGTCGACCGACCAATTCATACAATATGCCGGGGAGTAGCACAGCAACGTTTTCACCATTTGCAGCTCCCCAGTCAGTGTCGCCATCGCTCAGTATGATAGAGTATCTCTTCACCCAAAGCCAGACATATTGCTCCCAAGGCTTGTTTGATGACTTCATGGACTGGAGCCTACCGATCGACGCGGCCTCTATATACCCGCTGGAGCCTATCCTAGAGCTCGTATCAGCTGATGGTCCTCCGACTACCAGCGAAGTGTTAAGCCCGCCTGGTATCCAAAACACGCTATACTCTTCACAGCATTATCTGAGACAGCTTGATGGGAACTGCGACATCCTATGTACGGGAGATTCTAGATCCACCGAAGACGCAAACGATAATATCCAGGACGCCGGCCCGCGCCCACAAGTGAAGGGTGACGCCCTCAATCCCGACGGAACACGCCAGGTACACGACTGCGCTACTGAGGCTTTGAGCCTCTTAAAAAACCTCCATATATCAGCGAGCGACTGTCTGACGGTTGTGCAACGCCCACCTCGTCTCCTCGCTATCGAGGGAGACTATAAATCAGGGGAGAGAGATGTGGGCGACATGCTATCAGAAAACGGAAAGGCACTCGCCAGGCTCAACAACCTGCTAGGCTGCCCATGCTCTAGCAAGCAGGAAATCCTTATTCTAACGTACCTGGTGATTGCTAGAATTGCGGATTCGTACAGCCAAATCCTCGGGATCAACGACAGCACTGAGCCTACAGTAACCCATCCGACAATGCAACAGCCACACAGGATAACGTTAACGGCTGTCTCATGTATCGGCAGCTACTCCTTGGACGACAGAAGCCGGAAGGTCCTCAGCGCGCACCTGGTCCTGACGCAGGTCAGAGATCACGTTCAGCCTCTATTGAAAAGAATACGTCCCGACCACAGCTGTGTTCCCGATTCGCCGCCACTTATGTACAGTCGGTGGTACCCATCGCTCTTAAAGCCTCTTCGGTCGACGTTACTAGTTCACCACCACTCTCACGTTATGGACGTGCTCGACGAAGTGTGTGCTGAGGCTAGTAGTATAAAAATAAGGTGCTGACACTGTTGGCCCTATTTGTAGGGCCATGACGCCTCTCGGCCCTGCGCCCTCGTCGCGGAACAAAACCCCCGTTGTCCATAGTTGTTAGCAGTATTCTCCTCAGCAGGAGGCAGGGAATCAGAGCCAAACTTGTAACCACCTGGTGACGTGTCGCGAGAGCCCGCATTTCTTTTGCCTCAGGTCGCGCATATATATGGCGTTGAACGCTTAAGTTTCCTTGCTCGGCTAGTGTCTAGTAACTTGGAGTTCGTCCGTTTCTCAATACTATAACGATCAGGGTGGTGTTTTAGTGGGGTGGAGGAACTAGAAGATTATGTACCCTCGTACCTCAGTCACTTAGCAGTATTCATCGTTCGTATAAAGTGTTAAGCGCACACACACACCCCTCTTCTAAAGCATGTCCTCTAAAACCTCCCAGTATCACCTACCGACTGCGTCCTTGTCTTCGCGGAGCGTCAGTTCTTTTATACAACACTGCTAGCCATCTATTCCCTGGGCCGGGCGGCGAAATTCGGACTCTGCAACCTCCTCGTGGTGCCGCCTGGGAACCTATCTTTTCTAAAGGTAGAGCCAGTGCAGAGACGTTACGGCGCGCAAGTGCAAGTGGTGGCGGGCGCTGCGCACGAAGTTTTTCTGGTGCGGCGGAAGGGCGGGATCGGACCAGAAGTGAGGGATTTTGGCGTCGCACAAACATTTTCACACGCGCCACCAACCACCAAAACACCAGCAATATCGACAGATATCGAGAGACCGAAAACCGAAATGCGAACGCGAAGCTGCCCAATTTCGAGGGAACTAGGTAAAAACCACCCGACGCTGCTTCTCGGGGCAGAGACAGGGCACCCTCACGCCTCCCAGATCTGGGAAATACCTTCAGACAGACAGACACTGAGGCGGGTTAGTCATGGGATAGATGGAGGCTACGCCGGCTGGGTAGCCCTCAGGACAGCCTAGGGCAAGACATGGTCGGCCTGCCGAAAACCAGCTGTGAGGCTGGAAGCACGGCCGGAGACGGCGGCGGGTAACGGGAAGCTGGCCCGGGGGGTTGTGCCCTCGGACAACCAGTGGGCCGTAGCAAACACATTCGAGCAGCAGGCTACAGAAAGGAAACAACCCCGACTCGCACTCGGGCTGCTGGAGGAAGGAGGGTGTTGAAGAATTGCCCCTAGGGGGACCGGTCGGATATGGTATCGCCTTAGGGCCCGGCCTCCGGGCCCGGCCCTCACTCGAATCGTACCCGGGGTATCACGGCATAACGGGAGGAACGCTTGGGTCACCGCTCGCGCCGGGATGGCGCCGCGCGCTTTGGAAGCTGGTAGGGTGTCGCTATTGTGGACTGGACGTAGGGGAGGACCTGAGAAGGGGTGTGTTTGGCTCGAGAGGACGGACGCGCATGTCGGTAGGCTTAGAGAGGGATATGCCCTTGCGGCCTGCTTAAGGTGCAAACTTCTATTTGGGTGGCTAAGGACTGGGCGGTGGCGAGCCGGTGGTCTGGACGCCCGCTAAAGGGGCTGGCTACCCCTTTGACTATTAGGACCCCTAGGTACTGAGAGGGCTCCAGTAGACTCTCTCTCCCTGTTTTGGGGAAAAGGTTAGGGATTGCGGACTGTAGGAAATAGAAGTTCCAAGCCAACCATAAGGACTGCCCAGCAAGGCCCTTAGTGGTTAACGGCTCCCCCACCCTCCCAGGTCGGAAGGAACTCTCCCGGATCCGTAAAGCCGGGCAGAAGGCCTATGAGGCCCTCTATCAGAGCAGCCAGGCCGGCACCCACGCCCGCAGCACCCAGCAACCTAGCAACAGCCTGACGAGCCCTCAGCCTGGCTCTAAGCGACCACGAGCCCCTACCCCTACCCAGGACTCAATCATCGTAGCGGACGTTAGCGATACAGCAAGCTCTAGCAGTATGGAGGAGGATGAGAATGAGGCTGAAGCAGACGTCTCTGACAGCAACCCTATCCTACCACCACTACCTACCCAGCATACCCCAGCTACCTCAAGCAGCAGGGTCCAGCGGGTAGCTCAGAAGCCTGATTATAACGTTATTAATGCCTACACCCACCTGGACCTCGACTCGGAGCAGTAGGCTCAGGACGGCTCCCCCACGGGTATTACGGGTCGCCCAGTGTAACGTGGGGAAGATAAGCCCAGCTCATACAGCTCTCCTAGAGCTCTGCTGGGCAGATCAGATCGATATAGTACTGATCCAGGAGCCCTGGATAGGCTATAGAGATAGGATGCAAATCAACACTCACCCAGGCTATAACTCTTATGTGCCAGTTGACTTCTGGAACAGCAGGGAAACAAGGCCTAGGGTCATATCCTATATACGAAAAGGTCTAAGGCTACAAGTACAGCAACAAAGACCTACCCAATCAAGGGATATCCTATGGATCAAGGCTGACAATATTACTATTATAAACGTCTACAGGCCACCAGGGGAACCTATAAACCATACAACAAACATCCTCCTAAACTATCAACCGCCAGAGAGAGCCCTTATTGCTGGGGATCTTAATGCCCGCCACTCTTCTTGGGAACCTAGCTCCCAAAGCCGGAATCGAGGAGATGATATTGCAGAATGGGCTGAAGGCTGTAATCTTGACTTCATCGGGGAAGTTGGGGCCCCTACCCATACTCACGGACATACACTCGACCTTACCTTCTCAAATATCCCCTTTGCAGAGGCCTATATCAGCCCGCACCTACATCCAGGGGCTGACCACCAGGCTATTACAACTATCATCCCACTAGGCAACACCCAGGAGCAGAGGCGACAGACTAGTCACCTCTCAGTACCAGACTCAGCCCTACCTCGACTTGCTGACTTGGTAAAGATAGGGCTCCCAGCCCTACCCACCTTAGGGGATATACCTGCTCCAGCAGAAATAGACACCCTAGCTATCCAACTAGTCAGCCTCCTCTCTACAGCGACTCAGGCTATAGGGAAGAGACGGACTAACCGGGGTAGGGGAGCTCCCTGGTGGACAGAGGAGTGTTCAGAGGCTCACCGAGCAGCTATTAAGGCTGGGCAACGACAAGCCCAGGATCCTGGGCTGGTACTACCACCGCCTATCCTCGAGGAGCAGAAGGCCTTTCTATCTACAGTTAGGAAGGCTAAGCAAGTCTATTGGACTACAAAGATTAACGAGGCTGGGTCTAACCAGGAACTATACAAAATCCTAAGCTGGCGTAAGTCTAGCCTAGCTATAAAGGCCCCGCCTCTTATAGTAGATGGACAAGCAATCAACAACCCCTACGATAAAGCCCAGGCTTTACGGAAGGCCCTATTAGAGAGATTTGACGCTACAGACGGCCTACCTGGAAACCCGTTTACTGTTCCTATAGTAATAAGGCGTCTAATACCCTGGCAGCAAACAGTCAGCATAGAAGAAGTACGCCAGGCTACTCTCACAAAGGCTACAACCCCTGGGATTGATGGGATTACTACAAAGTTACTACAATCTATTTGGGGCCTTATAGCTACACCTATACAGCAGCTCTTTCAGGCCTGCGTTCAGACAGGTTACTTCCCAAGAACCTTCCGCAAAGCAGAGGTTGTTATGATCCAGAAGCCAGGGAAAACAGACTTATCTAAGACTGGGTCCTGGCGCCCGATATCCCTGCTATCCTGCTTAGGCAAAGGCTTAGAGCGGCTGATAGCAAAAAGGATGGCCTACCTTACTATCCTAGAAGGGGTTGCCAGCCCACAGCAGGTTGGAGCCCTACCAGGGAGGGCAGCTGTCGACCTAACAACCTGTCTTACCCATGAGATCGAGAAGGCTCTGGATCTAGGGCTTACGGCAACACTAGCCACAATGGACGTGAAAGGGGCGTTTGATTCTGTCCTACGAAATCGACTTATTATTAGGCTACGACAGCAGGGCTGGCCTAGCAGTCTGATCAAGCTGATATACACCTTCACCTCTAGTCGAACTGCCCGGGTTAGGCTAGAGGACACAACTACAGAGGACTTTCCTCTTACCTGCGGGCTGCCACAGGACTCGCCACTATCCCCTATTCTTTTCCTGCTATATATAGCTGATATCCTAGCTGACGATCAGAAGCTACGGTTTGGGTATGTAGACGATATAGGCCTGCTGGCTTCTAGCCCATCCCTTGAGGGTAATGCTGCAGCCCTCAGCCAGGAGATAACTCAGATCCTCAACTGGGGCACTGATAATAAGGTTGCGTTTGACCCAGCTAAGTGTGAAGCAATCCACTTTAGCAGAAAACATAACCAGTCAAGAGACCTACCAGATATACAGGCAAAGGACCTTGCTATTAAGGCCTCAACTAAGCCTATACGATGGCTAGGGGTCTGGTTTGACAGGAAACTCACCTTCCGACACCACGTTGAAACAAAGGCAGCAGCAGCAAAAAAGGCAGTCCAGTTTCTACAGCACCTATCAAACACAAAAGGGGGGCTCCCAGCAGCTGCTGCACGGAAAGCAGTTATTGCCTGCGTCCTCCCAACAGCCCTATATGGGGCTGAGACCTGGTATGCAGGCTTAAATAGACCAGCCAGGAACAGAAGCACCACTACTACTGCTAGCAGCAGTGCTGCCAACCAGGTGGCTACAGTTAGTACAGGGCAGAAGGGCCTGGTCAAGAAGGCAGGGAAGGTCATAACAGCAGCAGCGAGGGCCATCCTACCTGTCTGGAAGACCACGCCAACTAGCAGCCTCCTCCGAGATGCTGGCCTGCCTACGGCAAAAGTAGCCCTTGAGGGAGTACGCTTACGCTTCGCCGCACGCCTACAGAAGGTTGACCAACAGCACCCTTTAGTCCCTAGGCTCTCACAGCCAGGACGGCAGCAAACAAGGCTTCAAAGAACAGCAGCTCTCCTACCTAAGTGCCCAAGGCCGCTGCTCCTACAGCCACAGTACCTCCTAGGACCGCATGACCCTACAGCTGGACAAAGTAAGGAGACTGCAGCTAAGTCGTTTCAGGCCTGGCTTAAGACTGTGCCAGATAACCATACAGTTATCTACTCAGACGGCTCAAAAGCCCCTGAAGGGGCTACAGGGTTCGGCTTTGTTATCTATCGCAGTAATAGACGGATAGCCCAAGGATGTGGCCGTCTCAGCATTGCAGAAGTATTTGATGGCGAGGCGGAGGGGGCGAGGGCAGGGCTCCAAAGGGTCCTCCTTACATCCCAAGGCCAGCCTATACACATCTGTATCGATAACACGAGCGTTATCCAGGGGATTCAAAGTAGAGCCCCAGACTCCTCTCAAGCTGCCTTCTTAGAGATTCAGGCAGTAGCCAGGATATATACTATACAAATCCACTGGTCCCCAGGGCACCAAGGGATAAAAGGAAACGAAGAGGCTGACAGCCTAGCCAAGGAGGGCACAACGCTGCCGGTCCCTAGAGGCTTACTGCCAACCCTATCAGGGATCAAGCGGCTTGCTAAAGAACGCAAACAGCACCAGCATAGGAAATGGTGGAAGCAAGAGGCATCCCCCCGTTATACCCAGCTAGGGCTGAAGGCCACCCTTGGCTGCCCTCCTGAATTAGCTCTACCAAGAGCTATCCTTCATCATCTCCTAGCAGCTCGATCGGGCCATGGGGACTTTGAACAATATCATCAACGCTTCAACCACACAGAAGCACTACTTACCTGCTCCTGCGGGGAGGCTAAGGAGGTGGACCACCTGGTCTACTGCCGAAAGACATTAGTGAGGAGGCAACGGTGGCCTACCCTCCACCCTTATAGTCGGCGGGAGCCTCTAGGACCTGTGGGCTCTCTAGAGCGCTACTTTAAGGGGCTAATCATCGACTCAGAAGGCTTTCAGGCCTTCCTCAGCGTGACAGACTTCTTTCAGAAGATCTGCCCGCGGTACTAAGAGATAGGCTGCAGCCTATCTCTAAGCAACCGGGAAAAAAAAAATCTTATAACGGAACTAGGGCACCAGTGGGAACTAGGGACGGATGGAACACGTAGTAGCCTGCGGGCAACACTTGGAGGACGTTAAGAAGCGGCATGTGCTTAGAGTATATAGATAGAACCTGCGGCCCTCCACGCCATATACCCTTCGGGAGGTCTGCCGCAAGGGCGTTTGCGTCCTTGCCGCCACGGCGTTAAATATAAAACAAACAAACAAACGAGTCTGCCAGTTCATCGGCTACGCTGATGAGGGATCCACCTTCGGCTTCTCATGTGTCCGTGGCAGAGTCGCCGACGGCTGAGTACTATCTGAACCAACGATTGCTGCGCACTGAGAGTTCCTCGGATCATTATTATGAATCGATAACTAGGCAAGACAAGCTTATAAAACCCGAGGATTCGCGGGTACCTACACCGTTTCCTTCCGCATCTACTTGCTATTGTCTTTCAACTTGCATCCCCTTGAACAGGATGAGGCTTTTGTATTTCCTCTCGTCCTGCATGGCCGTAGCTGGCCTTGCTGTACCAAACCCCAACAATGCTATAACAGTCCGTTCACCAGGCGATATGGCAACAACAGGCAGCGTTGTCTACGACAAGGACGGGATGCTGTCCCGCGATTTGAGCGCAGCTTGGGCAGCAGCTGAGAGGGTTGTGGGCACTCTCCGTCACAACACACACTACTACTTCATGTCCTGTAATAAAGCATATCCTGGACAAAAGGGTATGACACCTAGTCAGCAGTATACCATCGATCAGACGGGCTGTCTTCACGTGGGTCTCATCGTTGGCAAGACCGCCTTTCGCCAGAACAAGTTTACAGCAAGCTACTTGCACGTAAGGCGCCTGGCAGATAACCCCAACACCTGGACTCAGACACGCCATGACTGGGATGAAGTTAAGCGTATGCAACGGTACGTCGTCTATTGGTTATGAATCACTAATGCGCGTTGTTGGAAAGGGACTAAACCCATGCTATCCAGTATTGATTATGGAGGTACTACAACCTCTTCTAAAGCCAACATTGATAGAGTCATTAGAAAAGGTATGTTGCCGTCTTGCTGTGGATGAGCTATACTAACTGACCACCTCTGTAGGCGAAGAATGGATCACGCTCTCCAAGGGTAAATACGACAAGGAATGGAACTGCCTTGCGTACTACCGTTTCATGGCTTCTAAGCTGTAGAAAGGAATGGGATATGGCCCACGATCGCAATAGCACCTACTAACCTATCAACCTAGCAATTTCCAAGGCTAGCCACATATTCAACAGGACAAACGTGAGTGCGATGGAAAAAGTCAAGATCATGTTAGGTTTCAACGCCATAATGACCGGACCTGTTTCAGCGGTCTAGACCAGTTTCTCCTAGGGCATTAGGCAAACCGAACGCGTTGTGGATCTCCTATGCTCCAAAACTCTGATCAAACACCATCTCTGCCCCTGAACATTCAAGACTCAAATGACTAGAGGTCTGTTCACGCCGTTATGTCTTCTGGCCATTGTTCCCTTTTCACTAGGCTCTGTTAAAAAGTTCCAATGCCCCAGCTGTTTTTTTTTTCAGGTCGTCTAACTACTAGGTGTCTGAGCGATTAACACAGGTTCCTAAAATGTCGTAGCATGTTTAAGTGTTATTTGTTCTGCTTTGTGAAGGGGCTGATGGAGGACTGTAGTGTCAGTAGTCTGTGATGTTTAGGGGCGGTCAATTGCAGTATATCTGTCGAGCGAGCACTTGCTTCTAGAATGTGGATTCGGTCCCATCTAGCCAGTTGTCCATCTCTTCCTGCTCATCTTCATAGGATGTCAAGAGCTTTGCTAGGGGTAAATGGGCAACGCAACCCTGGACTAATCAGTAGCCTTATAGTGATCATATGCAAATGAGGGATGCTTCAGTCGGATGAATGTCATTTTCGATTGGATGGTCTCGTTCTCGCTATCCTGTCCGGGCGCGCGGTAGCTGTCGGCCGAGCCCGCTATCCGGGCCCAGGAGCTGACCGGAATATAATTTGGGACGGGGTAGAACATATCGGTCAAAAAATGAACCACGAACTCCAAGCACTCTAATTACCCCTTGACAGGGGTGGAGCTAACGCTGCCTCAAACGTGCGCTCCTTTCATAGCCACCATTGCCGAAGGGTACTAACTGGGGTCACGGGCAGCTTCGGCAGCCCCGGGCACCAGTAGGAAGGGCCCCGTTAAGTGTTTAGCGAAGGCAGCACCTAGTGGGATCGCGGTATCCGTAGGGTTATACATGCGATGGGCACCGGAGTGGGGGTGAAAGGGAGGGGGGGAAAAACGATTAAAAAAAAAAAGAGGAAACATACGCAAACACACACACACTCAGTCTGCAGTTCGTACACTGCCGTCGGGTAGTATCTATCAGATTCGGCGAAACCGGCTCTAGCCTTCTCCTTTGACCCACGGCCATGCGCAGGGGCCCAGGGTGGATAATCTGGTTGATGTTCGCGACACCTAAGTAGAGAAGGGATGAATAATCGGGTGCGATGCCCTGCAAAGAAGCGTGCTTACGTTAAGCATACGACGTCCTGCCCCAACTTCATAAAGCCAATCCTTCCTGCGCTTGGCACTATTATTTATGAACTACATAGCTTCGCTGGCTGTTTCGCGATCCTCAAGGTCGAGGACTTTCTAGCTTCGCAACATTTGTCTTGTAATAGATTTGGTCGGTTTTACCAATGGCACCGCCTCTACAGCTCTCTTGCACCATCTACTGGTCCCTAATAACCTTGTTCTGGCTCCTAGCTGTCTCATCAGAGGCTGCGCCGCTTGCGACATATCATGGCCGGGGCTTCGGCTCCTCTGTGTCGATAAAAAGAAGCGTCACCGACTTCACCCTCTGTGAAGTAGAAGCCCTCGCTAGGAATAGTAGGGGTGGATCATGCACCCAGTTCCCGAGGGGTATTACTGTTGTCGGCCGCGATATCACCAAAGGCTGGTTTGATCGACAGGAGGCAGCAACACTTCAGAAGGAGTCTGAGGTTGACGTTAGCTTTTTTAGTCTTCTAGACACCCTTGACCCGCTCAGCAAGCTCCTTGACCGGAATAAGATTCCCTGGGCTGTTGCTGGTGGCCTCGCTCTGAAAATCCACGGACAATCAGATCGACACACAACCGACATCGACATGGTTGTACAGACCACTATGCCTAAGCTACGGGCTGCACTAAGCAAAGACAAAAAGTACATAGTTCCTGGGCCTGGATGGCCGAGCGAGGCTCACCTGCGGGTTTATCGCGACCGAGGAAGTGCAGGGAAGCCTAGATACATCGAGATTGACCTAGTGATCGCCGGTGAGTTAAGCCCCCTACTCCGGAGCCTCCGGCTGGTCTGCGGACACTAACGGCCGGCCTAGGCACCTTGACGACACCCGAAAGCTTGCAGGTCAATTCGAAGGACTTCAAAGTGGAAAACGAGAGAAAGACGCCGATCAACATTCACGTCATGCGGCTCGGCAAGATCTTCATGTCGAAGGTCAATGCCTTAGCAGCGGAACATCGAAAGAAGGACGATAAGGACATGAAAGACATCAGCTGGATCATCGACAAGACCCCGAGGGCCCTGCTCAACGTTCAAACAGACCTGTCGTACGCTCTGCGGCAGCTGGTGATTAAGCATCTCGTTCGCTTAAAGTCGCCCCTGGTTAAAAAGGCTAGGCAGCTTCTCGGCGTCAACGGCCCTGCGCAGCTCTAGAGAGCGTCACCCACCCCCCTAACCTGACCAGCTACTCCTATGTAGTAAGCATGTCTGTCCGGGTAGATTCTAGGTATGATGGCTATAGAGACGCGAGTATCGGGGGGCAGGAAGGGCTCGAGAGGTGGTTGCCTCCATAGTGAGCTAGTAGTCTATCTGCTGCTTACTTGGAGTCTCGCCTAGAGATGGCTGTGATGGCTGTGGGTTAATCAGGTCACGAATAAGGGCGCGGGGACGGCGGGAGTAGCCTCAACTCCCTTCAATACCGGCCGAGGCCCGCGATGGTATTGATGCACCTGCTGCATGTACCCCGGAAGGCCGTATAAGAGGATTGTGTTCGGTACATCTGAAACCACTTATAAAGTTCGCCCAGATGTTACGCACACACGGGTATTGACTACGCACACGACAGGTGTAGAAATATATTCCATCGATACATCAGCCTTACTAAGAGCCGTCAAGCTGTACTATCTCTGTTTACACGCTCAGCGTACGTGCACTTATTCTTATCGTCGTGATTAAACTCTCTTGCTGTTTGGGTCGTTTTATCACCTGTTGTTGTTTTTTTTTCTTTTCTTTTTTTCCCCCCCTCTCCCAGAGCACCTGCATAAGTCCGGACCGGGCACCCGGCTGCCAGGGAAGATACGCCTCAGCAGGCAGGAATGATGGGATAAGATGGATATGGCGGTGTTTTAGGTGAACGGCTTATGATGGTGTGTGGTATAGACTGTAGCATGAGCCGAAGCTGGAGGTGAGATGTAGATAATGCTACTGCTGGTGGGCTCCGCCGCTGGCCTGCGTGTGATGCTTTGCCGGCCTGGGCCTCGTGGGTGCTGATTCACCCGACTCTCGGGGCCCCCGATCGACGAAGTGCCCCGAAGTGAAGGTGTCTCCTGATCCCCTGCAAGGGCGAGAATCGTCATGGCCATCTTGTTGACGTCAATAGGCCTCTTCTTGTGAACGTCCGTGGGCAGCGGGCAACATATGCGCCCGAGTACAGAGAATACTTCTAAGATATAAAGCAGGATTGGAACTCTGGAGTAGTATACTTCTTGACCAGGTACATAGAGACTTCAGGGATGATTACTTCGGGATCGGACACGGGACGAAGACGACGAGAGAGAAACCCATTCTTGTCCTCGACGCGACTTCTTACCTAGTAACGAGAGTCCAAAAAACCCAAAGTAGCTCGATCGAGAGGAACAGTTGATATGTTTAGCTGTTGTTTTAATGACATTGATATCGTGATTGTGGTTTTGTTCCTGGAATGAATCCCTTTGGGTACCTAAGGTATGTTAACAATGACACACGGAAATATACACACTTCTCTTTATTAGGATCTTTGTAGTGATTAATGATATTTTCTGCTTACATTATACTTGTGTTTCTTGTTTGATTACTTATTCTACGACTACCTGATGTGTTTAAAGCAGAACACTGTTCAGGAAAGTGCTTGATGATCAAACCCCTATTGCCATTATACGAACACAAACACACACACAAACACACACACACACACACACACACACACACACACACACACACACACACACACACACACACACACACACACACACACACACACACACACACACACGTATCTAAACATATGTATATGTGTGTATGAATATGGAAACAGGCCAAATGAGTCTCTATGGTATCCGTACACTAAGCTAGTAAGCCCAAACGTCGACTTCCACACTTCCATCTACTGACAATACAATACAATATCGTATACCGATCCTTAGCTGTTCTGTCCTAACCATGTATTACGTCATTCCCCTCCCCCATGAGATCCTGAGATTGATTGCTCTGGGGCTTAACACCATCGAAGACCGCATCAATCTGTCCCCCGTCTACCACACAGACACACCAATTCGCACCCTCATCGAGGGTGAAATTGAGGGCGAAATCGATGGACGGGCACTTTTCGCAGCCATCATCACCGGGGACACTACACTTCTCGAACTCGCAGTGGATTATACTAAGAGGAACCACCCCGATAAGTTAGATGTCACCTTGCCACCTTACTGGGGTCAACTCCGGGAAGAGGGCGACCCGCCCCCGCCCGTGATGCTTGCGGGATTGCAGAATATCATACCCTGGATTGATGACTACACTGCCCTTCAAGTAGCAATCGTTGTTGGGAACAAGCGGTTCGTCAAGAGACTGCTGGAAGAGGGCGCGGACGTAGCCCTCAGGAGCCCCGGGCCATGCTGGTCTTGCGATGACCTGGACGACCCTGGCCACCCACCCCACTTCAATCCCGACTTTGACGCCCCGAACGCAGCCAAGACACCAATTCATACTGCCATCTGTTATGGACAGTCCAAGATTGTCGAAAGACTCATCAAAGCCGGAGCTTCAGGCATTGTTTCCGATGGCGACTCACCTCAGCCCCAATGAGTACGACTTGTATCATTGGTGCTTGGTGCTTGGAGAGCCTCACATCCTGGAAACGAGCGTTCGGTCTCAGTGCTTCACGATCTCTGCTGTGTTTACATACCCAGGTCCAGGACCATCAAAATCGCTAAACGCATCCTTCAGCAGAGAATTACATCCATCACGGACCAAACGTCGTGGGGGCAGCAGACTCTACCCAGGGCTTGTCGTACCGGGCGGTTTCGATACGCGAACCGGCTCGCGCAGCAACCCTGTGTCAACGTCCAAGCCCCTGTGCCCTGACGCCCAACCTAAACACTCCTTCTCGTGGCACTGGGGGCCGCCGTGGACCTTTGCTCAGGTCGCACGACCACACAGGCTTGATACGACGCCCTCCAGGACGACTTCGATGTATTACCCCAGCTCGTGAAAGCCCTCATCAAATCGGATGACATCGATGTGACTGCCAAGTGACCAGACGGGTCAACAGCCGCCCATCTGTGCGCCCGATTGGGTGGCGATGGCAAACTGTTTGGACGTGGAGACAAGAGCATCATCCAACAGCTTCTTGACGCGGACGCTGACGTCTCCGTCAAGGATAACGATCAGTTGGCCGCCCTCGATGTCGCGAAGCGTTTGCACAGCCCTCTCCCCTCGGCCGCGGTCGCTTCAATACCCTGGCCCCACCAGCCGAGCAGGTCCAGCGGGGCGAAGGGCATGTCTCGGCGTACTTCATTCCTCTACTCGGAAAAAGCCTGGAACAACTTGGGTGAAGCCGACTTGCGCGGCAGGTTCCACGTTGACGTGGGATGGAATAGAAACCCGAGGTTCTTCGTCCGAGGTCTCCATTCGACCGTATCACCAGAGCCCGTGAGGAATCTGTAGTGGGTACACGACCCTAACGGGCCTAAGGGGTGTATGCAGCAGTCACAGTCCTCGGGAGGGGCAGGACATCGAAGTATAGACCGTCGTACTGAGTTCCCTATCCAAACCATACAGCAGATGTACTGGAGTGCGTGCTCAGGGCCCGCCTCAAACCGTCCTCTCATCAACTAAGGTAGTGGGGTACTAGGGCGGAGCGGCAGGATTGAGCACGACAAATACTGTATCGAATTCGGAGATGGAGGAGGTGATAGTGCGGCACATCATCTGCGCTTGTTCTTGCTGTGGTTGGAGGCTTACGTCCTGAACAAAACGGAGGTATCAGCAGCCGTGCTCCGTAGGAAGTGGAAACTGACGCCTGGGTGCTGAAGAGACGGTAGGCAGTGTTTTGGAGTAGGGTTCCCTAAAAGCGGTAGTTTTGAATATTAGACAAAATATCATGGAATGGAATGGACGTACGCATAGAGATGTGATGGTGAGTAAGGACGTTTGGGGAAGATGCTGACGTGGGTATATATAGGTATGCTTGCCTAGGTACCTTACTTGTTGAGAGAGGAGCAAAACCAGTGTGGTTTGCCTTTGGATGGAAGGTCTTGGTCATGTGTACTGATGGCATGCGAACCCCCACTAAGACACTTTTCCAATCACACTAGCCTTCAAGCTGCTTATCCCTTTCATTGTCATAGGTAAGGTACAACCGTAGGAACAAATAGCAGCGGCGGAAGCAGTGTTTGTGGTGTGATGGGCATGATATGATAGGTGGGGTCACCAGGTGCGGTCTCTGGCCGTTCTATAAGTCCTCTAATAAGCCACCGTGCACATCAGACTGGCGCGTGCAATTAAGCGCGGTCTCCGATTGACCGGCGGGAGAAGGGGAAGTGGATATCATGGGTTGGCTGGGGTTGAACATTGCCCCGAGACCAAAGCCGTCATCACCTAGCGGAAGCGGTGGAAAGGCGACCAAGTACTAACCGACTGTGTTCTTCTAGAAATGGAGACCTGCTTGCTGGCCCTCCATGTTCATCAATAGGTACCTAAGGTAGGCTGGCTAGGTAGGTACCTTGGGTTGCCTACGGGTTCTCCACCACCCACCCAACCCCCCCTTACGACACGCAATACCTGTGTAGGTTACCACCGCAACTCCTTCCCTCTGCCACAAGCGGGCAGCCTGCTGATTTCTGATCCTCATGCGTCGCAAAGCCACCCGACACGTCCTTGCTCATCCTCGCAGCCAGACGCCCTAGCGTCAGTCCCGACTATCCCTTGATCTTGGCCTCCAGCTCCGTAGGGTGGGTGATGGCCCAGTACAGCAGTCCCATCGAGAAGAACGTGGACTTCTGGTCGCCTTTGTCTTCAGCCCTGCACTCCGCAATCCAGTAGCGCGCCACGATGTCGTCCTGCAGCACCTTCCGGAGGCTGGTCTTCTCGTCGTCGGAAGGGTTGACCCTGGCAATGCGGACGGCCAGGAGGTGCATCATTGCCATGGCGAAGCTGCTGACGTGGTTGCCAGTGGTGTCCCAGACGGTTAGCTCGTTGGTGGACGGGGTGCGTCCGAAGTACTTGGCCGAGGTTTTGCCAGGCACCTTGTTGGCGACGCTCAGGTACTCCTGGAACAACGCGGCATAGAAGTCGCCCAGGTGAGCCCCCTCCTCGCCAGCGCCAGGCTTGAAGGGGACCCAGACGTGGGTGGTGTCGTGCTTCAGCTCCTTGCGGCAGCCGCCGGAGCCGTCGGGGACGGTGATGACCTCAACCTCCCAGAGAAGCGTTCCGGGGACCTCCTCATGTATGCCATCCTTGAAGAATCTCATCCGACCATTCTCCTGGAATGCGTCCTCATCCCACTCCCGACCGATCTTGATACCTCCATTCATGATAACCGAAAGCCTGGTCGAGTCTGCTTGCTGAAGCTTATCGAAGGCCAATGATAGAGCCCGAACAGCCCCTGGCACGGCGCAGGAGACAACTTGGTGGCCCGATGTGAACTCCTTCATCGTGAGGATGGTGTCCTGGCACAGGCGGCGGAGTTCGGCGTCCGTCGGCCTGCTCTCGAGGGTGCCCTTGGTCATCGACTCAGCAGCATGACGGGAGGCGAGGTTCCTCGAGATGAAAGCCAGGGTATCATTGACCGTGCGCTGCGGGGAAGTCATTGTTGCGGTCGTTTTTGTCTTTCCTTTCCTTTTTTTTTTTTTTTTTTTTTTTTTCCCTTTTCCCTTTCGTTCCTCTTCTTTCTCTCTGCGGGGTCCCCTGAGCACCTGTTAGCATTGTGTAGGTAAGGTTGCTCGGAAGGAGCGACGGGTATCCATGGGGTAGCGTGCTCTCTACCTTAGTGAGGATTGATGTGAAGTGCGGCTAGCTGAGGCTTCGGTGTTGATGGGTGATGTGTGAGAAGAAGCTTGAGGTTGTTGCTAGTGGTGGTCTAGGAAGGAAACCTGAGCTTGTAGGATAGGGCCGAGGGTGGAGATATTCGTCTCTTGCACTGCATGCACCCCTGGCCTGGTGTCTTGGGCGTGAGGGAAGGAAGGTAAAGCGGAAGCTGTTGGCCAAGGCCTGCTGTAGCGGCGGCGGCGGCTTCTGGTCGTGATTGTGAATGTGGTTGTGGGCGGGGTTGTTGTTTGTAGTAGTAAGGTACCTAGTGGTGGTGCTTGGGGGAACCCGACTCTCTGGCCCGAGTCTGGTCAGGAGTGAGGCCTTTTCCTAATGGCAGAGCTGAGAGGTCTCGACAGAGGCTAGCCCGCGTACGGAAGGTACCTTACGTACCAGCAGGCAGGAACAACCCGTGGGCTCGGGTGAATATAGCAGTAGTAGATAGCTTTTGATAATGCCGTATCTGGCATGGGGAGGCTTGTGGTAGCAGGAGCGGTGTCGTAATTGGGGCAAGTCCTCGGCTAAGCCCTCGTTTGAATGTGAGTAAGGCATCTAACAGCAGTGGAGTCAACGCAAGCTGGCGGGGAAGCTGCGCGCCAGCGCAGGCAAGAGACAAACATTTCAGGCATGAATATGATAGTGGTGTTTGTGAATCGCTTGTGAGGATGATGTCTCAGACGACAAAAGGCAGTTGCAACGGTTGGGTCGCGACTGCCCCCAATAATTAACTGTGCATACCTCACCTCCTCTCTCCACGTGGGCTCGCGCGGTGGTGCGGGGCGGTGCCTCAGGTAAGGTACCAGAGAGGGCAACAGCTATCCAATCACTCCTACTGCCTAAGGTGGACCATTATTCAATAAATCAAGCAGACGCCCACGAGCAAGTCTCCCATGTCTGTTACCAACCAGCTTTCCCTCAGCCTGAATCTGCTTACGTTGCTCCGATACTTGCTTATTGCACGTGCAGGGAGCTCCTTCCCCCCCTCTCTATGACAATCTCTCTGTTTAATACATATATATATGTAACATTGCGCCTGCTGTACTTTCAGAAACACCTACAAAGCATCACATAGCTACGTTCACATCACATCGCCTCACCTCGCCCTCGCCCTCCCCCGCGAGTCGTCACAACTCACCCGGCTACAAGTCGAACCCCTTACCTATCCTAGGTTCCTTTCCTCTCTTTTTACGCCTCGGAGAAAACGCACTAAAACAAGCGGGGGTCTCTAAGGTGACCACCGGTCCCCTAGGTCCGAACCCTCCCATTCCCACGGCAGGTGAGGGTGTCTAAAGACGCACCTTCCTCACACGAACCACTTAGCTTCCTACTTATATACGGCCAAAGCCGACTTTTGCTTTGCAGTCGCCCATCCCTCGTCTCCCGTCTTCAACGACAGCACAGCTAACAGGGGACATCATCTACTATTCCTTTGTTCCCCTTTCTGTCCTCACAAGTGAGGACTTCCCTGCTTACTTAATAATTCGAGCATTGGCGAAGAACCGTTCTATGTCGCTCTCTATTTAGTACTTACTTTATCTTTCGTCTACCTAGCACAGTAACCGCCCTGCAAGAGGTCCGCACCACGAAACGCTGCAAATGAAGATGGATAAGGAGCTCTTCGCCAGAAACAAGTACTGGGATGAGATACTGATGACGAGCTTCCCTCCGGATACGAACACCACACGATGTGACACGGCCCGGACGATTGGAACCTTCCACCCTTTAGATTGGGCTTTGAGAGTCTAGGTATCTCCAATAATCAACTCTAAGATATACCTTAGCTCTAATCCTTTCAGCGGGTTGGAAAGGTACGCGACCACTGCGCCTTCTTCATCGGGAGTACGACAACATAAACCAACACAAATAGCTCGTGGTATTAACGCACAGCACCACGCGGCTATCTTGATGCTCCATGGGCAGGCGGTAATGGGCTCTTATGTGCCCACTTGATAGGGCTTAAGCACCCCGGCTAGTTTGCACTCAACGACGCTTGGTGGATAAGGGTTAACTCGGATGAGGATTTTGTAACGATTCGAATGTGATATCTTTACATCTTCGTATCTGTTTGCGTATATATATATATATTTACACCTTTTTAGAGCGAAGAAATATAATCTGCAATAAGGTTACAGCTGTCTTCGTCGCAATCCGAACGTGTAATGCAATCGATCCTATCAGCCTGGCTCACAGGGATCCGAAACCGGTAGCTTGCTGTTCCCGGACGGGCGTTAACTATTATACATAATACGCGGTTGGGATAACGAACGCCGGGCAAAACTGGACGACGGAGAGGCTGGACGAAGAACTGTCTGTCATACCTACCGATACTCCATCCTCTCTAGTGAGAAGGTTTGAGTAAACATGGCATAAGATGAAGCCGGTACGGAGGGGCCGCTATGTAGGTTGAGGCTCCAAGTGCCTGGAGCCGATTATTTAGCTGTAGGGAGGGCCGAATGCGGTCCGTACAACGCTGTACGACGACGGAGAGTGCACATAGCGCTAGGAAATGTTAGGCTCTAATAAAATATCTCTATTAATCCTCAGTAATACGTATATAAGGGAGGACCTGGACTGCCAGCCGTACCCTTCACAACACAATCTCTCCAGGACAGGCACCGATTGTTCCAATCATCATCGTTTTATTGCGGGTTTGAGATAGTTAGGCCTGGGCCTAAAAGAGAATGACCGTCTCGGTCGCCCGGCTAGTAGCTAAAGTCAGCATACTATACCCAGCTCCCGGGAGGGTCTAAATAAGTACCAGACGAAACTGGACGACAGAGCCACTAGATATATAGATCCCGGGCTTGATAGCAGAGACGATGGAGGAGAGACGGCTATGCGTGAAAGACATTCCGACGTAACATACTAGGTGGTCACTACTATGGAGATTATGAGATGTAATAGACGTAGTGTACACTATTTGCATAATGCTTCAATTGCCTCTCCGGGGAGCCGTAAGAAGGCGGGGGACACTATAGTGCATTTATAGTTTTGGCAGCTGTCAGTAGTCCGTCTGCGTCAGACGCCGAGCTGGCATGTCTTCGAAAAGTTAGGGGAGACCAACCCTCTACCCTTGGAGGGTAGAGAGGTAGGCAGATATAAAGAAAGATGCGGAAGGACTTTCATTTGTAGCCGACAATGATAAGGGATGGCGCGAGATAAATCGACATTGAAATAGGCTCCTACAGCGATTGAGCAGGGCCTTCGTAGCGCTGGGATCCGAATGAACGCTGCCCTGGACAACGCCGGATGATAGGCAGAGTGGAGACGTTGGGTAAGGTACCAGGTGGTGGAGGGGTTTAGCTTCTGAGTTCTGAGGCTTGCCCTAAGGATTCTGGTAGGAAGGAAGTAGCCGCCGCCTATCGCTTTCTTTTTTCTTTTTTTTTTTTTTGCGAGAAAAAGGCCTGGGTTCGGGGAACAGGTTGGCTAGCGACCGCTAGTGTGACCGCTGGTGCGGTGTCGATGTCCGCAAACTATAACCCTTCGGCAGGACGGTGGATCGGGGTGATAACGGAACATAATATCAGTCGGCGCGGATGAAGAATTGGAGCGCTGGCGAGACGCCTTTTGCTAAAAGTCCCGGATTTAATACAGGCGGTAAACCTCAGAAGCCAAAGGTCCAATCTTGACCTTGCTCAAGCTCCTTGGATTTAAGGTGGTCGGTAAGCCTCGCGACATTAAGAGTTCCTCCTCGTTGTGCTCACCTCAGCCTTCTTCTTCCTCTTCTTCCTGTCGACTTGCATCATCCCGTAGCTTCCATTGTTAATTTCGTGATCGGTTGACGAGATCCTAGACATCGCTGGTGTTGCCTTTCCTCTTCTTTGCCCGTTGTGTATTCATCGGGGGTGGGAGATGCGGCGAGATCCCGTTGTAGATGATGATGGTAGTTGATGATGCGTCAAGACCACCCGGAACAGGTTAGGCGAGGCCACCTTAGGGAGTAAACAAAGGGCCTACGAGGTTATATATAGGTAGTAGGTTACAGGCATCTTGTGAGTTAGGGGGTGGCGCAGATTCCGGTAATCCGTTCTCTTGACCCTTACTGCAGCCCGCCTCTGAAGAGCCTTCACCCTGTGTCACGCACCTATTGACATGATAATGGTGGAGGAAGGGGTGGGATGCACCGCACCTGTCGTAGATATCAAGGAGGAAAAGAAAAGAGGAATTTATCACTTTCTCAGGCTTGGAAGCTACGTCCCTGACGGCTTGGTAACTGCCGCTTCTGTCGGCACGATCATTTGAGGAATGGGATAATCCCTTCCTTCCCCCTGAGGTCGCTACGCCCAGTAGCATGCACCTGCTGCTTGCGCCTCGTCCCGGATCTGGAAACTGTTGCCTTCTCCCTTATTGAGTAGGTGTTACCTGTCTCTGTACCGGTGAGCTTGCTTGCCTTCTCTCGCCATCTCTTTTGTTGCTGCTGGCTTCAGGCATCTACTCCCGGCCCGTCTCTCCTTCTTCGAATCGAGTGGAACCCTCCACCTACATCACCGGTGCAGCCTGCCTGCACTCACGCTGCATCGCAACTGCCTCATTTGACATTCACCACCCGCCGCCCTAGGTAAGGTATTTAAGGCGGCCGAGGCCCATCTGCTACCCTTTTCAAACCTCTCCTGGACATCAACAGCATCACATCACATCACAAACAGGCTTCCAGGCCTTTCTCTCCGTGACAGACTTCTTCCAGAAGATCTGCCCGCGGTACTAGGGACTAGGTCTTGACCTAGACCTTAGTAACAACCCCCTCCTCGTAGAGGATCGGAAGACCACAACGGAACTAGGGAACCAGCGGGAACTAGGGACGAATAGAACACATAGTAGCCCACGGGCAAGATTTGGAGGACGTTAGGAAGAGGCGTGTACTGTAGAGTATATAGCTTGAGCCGGCGACCCTCCACGCCATATACCCCTCGGGAGGTCGGCCGCAAGGGCGGCTGCGCCCTTGCCGCCACGGCGTTAAATATAACAACAAAAAATCTTATCCCCCGAGACATTTGTGATGATATCCATTGCCGTTCCCCCCCCCCGCAACTGCTGTAGAATGCTATGATGTCCCACGATTCCAATTCCAGCCGATGGGGGGTCGGGACCCCTGGTGACGCTCGGACTTCTCAATGGTTCGGACGTCGCCGGCGCTGAGGCCTAGACCTTGAGGCCAAACGGCATGGGCCAATTGCTGGGCAGGCACACGCTGTTCCCGGTTCGCGCATTGCCTGACTCGTGGTCCCGGGGTCTCTGAAGCATGCATCCGCAACAGGCTATTGTTAAAGCGCCCTCCAGAGCGTCCTGGCTCTCCACGTTCGGCCATATCTAGCCCTGCTTGCGCGCGACGCGGCCAGTTTCCTACAGAGTGGCAATAGGCAAGGAGTCTATGATCAACAATCGCATATCCCGTCGACCTGCCTCCTGTCGCGCTACGAGATCCTCCGCTGCACGCTTTATTATCAGTCATCCTGCGCGTATAGGTATGCTGCATCCGCATAATTGTCGGGCATCATACGGGACTAAGCGTAACAGCAACCAGGACACGTGTCGTTCTAGTGACAACAGCGGATTGGCGATAATTCCACACATCAAAACACGGCCCATCGCAGAGGACCAGTGTGGATCAGGACGTTTTCCCTTCTCCAGACCCTTGGGCCCAAGACGACCTTCGCCTGTCTTCGAAATGGTCGACGATTTGCCAACGCTCCCAGGCTCTCTCATATGGGACAGAGGCCGATCGGAGGTGCGCCTGGTCAGCTCGCCATTCTCATCGTCCCCACCCATCGCCATCGTCAGGGACATCCGCCCGTTACTGAGCCGCCCAGCACGTCTGAACGCGGTCCGCCATGCTACTGTGTGCTGTTCGCGGGCGTCAGAGCGCTTGGAGGCGGAGACGGCGATGCAGCGTTCGACGTTGGGGCAGGTGGCCGAGCCCGTGCCGCATGCCACAGGGGCGATGCTGCCGCTACACGCGGACTCCGTTGCTTCTGGATACGAAGAGGTGGGCACAACGCAGCCGGCAGGAGCCGTCGCTGCTTTGGCCGTCTTGCTGTCGCGCCTGCCTGCTCTGGAGACACTCGAGATCCGGACCTTTGACCGGGCCGAAGATGAAGAGGACGACGAGCAAACCGCATCTCTAGCACTAGGAGACCCCGTCATCTCCCTCCTCTGCCGGGAGATGCTTTCAGCCGCCACCATGGCCTTCGCACACGTCAGGACGGCCAGGGTCGTTGTACCATACCCGGACGATGACCCCGCCGCAGAGTTCGGCTTTTACGTCAGCGCAGACACTGTGCTACCCCTGTTTTACCTCCCGCAGGTCCGCACCCTCGAGATGCACCGCGTTGAGGACGATGGACGGTTGGTTTCATGGCCCGCCGGGGCAGGCCCCGTCTCCGCGACGCAGCTTAAAGAATTATTCATGAGCAAGGCCCAGCTGACTGAAGCAAGTCTGGACCGACTTGTGCGAGCATGTCCAGACCTGGAGGTTCTCCGCTGGGAGCATGTTATCGATGCCGAATACGCCCGGTCGTGGCTTGACTTGGACGCGCTGCGCACATCGCTCGAAACCCTGAAGCACTCGCTACAGGAGCTGTCCTTCAGCGTGATTCTCTGGACATCCACAGCTATCGACTGCGGCGAGCAAGGGCCGTGGGGTATTCGGGGCACGCTGGCGTCACTCAGGGGGTTCTCTCAGCTTAAGCGCATCACTATCTCGCTACCGATACTACTTGGGTGGAGAACAGATAACTCGGCAAGGCTCGCCGACGTGCTCCCCGCTAGCATCGAGTGTGTTACAGTCACTAACGAAATGTTCTTCTGGTGGCACTCCCGATGGGACGACGTCAAGTGGGAGGCGGACGACCCAAGCGCCCCAAGGTGGCACACACTCGAAGCTAAAATCACAGAGTACCTGGAGGCTAGGCCGTCAAGCTTAAGGCAGCTCAAGGTCGAGGTTTGGACAGCCGGTGAGACATCACGGGCTGAAGAGTTAAGGGACAGGCTGACATCAGTCGGGGCTGCTACTAGTGTTCACGTCACTGTTGAGCTGAGGTCATAGTTACGGAGGCTAAAGGAGGTGAAAGGACGGAGGACTACAGACATATTATACAAGTCAAGAAGCCTTTACTTATGGTAAGGTGACTGGTGCCTCGGGTGGAACATCTGGTTGATAGTAGCTTAGCTGCGACTGAGATCACTACGTAGTCTCAAGAATCATCAAAGAAGCTATTAGGAGCCCAAAGACCCAAACGCATATGTAGTAGTTACCCACCAGCCTGTGTACGTCTAACATCAGCTAGAGCACCCTCATCTCACCACTGATCCCATGACTAAGAACGTCTAACGATACCTTGGACAGGGCAGGGAAGTATATGACGTTTCTCAGTGTTCATAATAGTCTGTTTCCACAACGGACGGAGAAGTGCATAGATAGGCTAATATAACCCTGTTTTTCTTTGGTCTCTTTTGCTCTTTGCCTTTCTCAAGCATCTCCTCACACCTTAAAGCAGCAGCTGACACTGACTGTTGTACCAAGGACCGTTAAAGCTAGACACGATGTTCAACAGCTATAGGTAGTCACTTATGCCTTTGACTACAGAAGCAGCAGCAGCATCCCGTGAGGGCTAAAACGTCATACCACAACACAACGCCTAGGCCGGTTGCCGCACAAATGAGCTAGGTAGTCCGAAGTTTCATCTTTAAGCCACTCTAGTGTTCAGGAGCATTATAGGGGGCTAATTCTCTTGTATCCCGCCGCTAGGTTCTACAACGGGGTGGTGAAATCAGGGCTTCACACGAGTTCAGTCGCATATAAACAATCTGCCCACTGAGGTTTCACTCATTGACTTCAAAGGGCCACGGATCAGCTGTACTCATAAAGATAGCGGCAAGTGGCGTCAAACCGTAGCCGGGTCCAGGATTCCAGCCCTCCGTGAAAGCAGCGACAACTTCAAGTTATCCACAAGCTAGCAGTGGGATACTGCGTAATACTCCTAGGGTCGGCCTCTCGCCGGCTACTGGAAGATACGGACTATATACCTTAGGTATAGCTTATCCCAAAGAACTGAGATAGCAGGACGAGGTTGATGGACGTTTGGCAGGCACGACGGACCACCCTAGTATCTTAGCCAAGGTAGAAGTCAATATGCAGCGGGAATAAGAGGCTGCAACGCCGCGCAGCAGAGAGATATGGCCGAGGCCGCCCACTGGTATAGCTTAGCATAGTGCGTCGTGGCCCACCCACCATACGCCCTGTAAGCCGGGAGGATAAAGCAGTTTGGAACTGTCGCCATCACTACTTTATTATTTTAGGAGTCGCGTAAGCATACGTACGTTACCGTATGTTATAAAGACGAGGTCGGGGCACGGACGGCCCTCGTGATGTAGCTAGTGGATCTCGTGATGCACCTCTTCATTTACGGGGGCTTTAAGGTACTCGGGAAGCTCTGTGCTCTGGCTATTCCATCTATTATGTGTTGGACTTGTGACCTAAGAACCTCCTGCCTCCTGGCCGAACACGCCCTCTCCGAGGAACTGTGTAATCGCAAATGTTGATATATTCTCACCTTCACGTCAGTTTCCTGTTCTGATCCCCTATCTCGAAGTGCCGCCGCACGAGCCCTCTATTCAAGATAGTGCCGGGGCCACTCTTCTTACAGGATGTGCCCTAATGTGTTGTTACTCAGGCCAGCGTGGGCAGGTGGTTGAAAGGGAGGCACATGTATAGCTACGAGGGACTGCTGATCAATTTCCAGTATCTCCCTCCAGGAAGCGAGAGATTTTCCAAAGGCGGGAGATCTGTCATGTGCCCTCACATCTAATCCGGCCTGCCTCAGCGAGAGTCCACTCAGCGTCCGTCATCTGACACCCATCGGGACGAATCATGATATCCCGCTACAGGGATGCTTGTGATCTGGCTATGAGATTCAAGGCTACCGTCGGTTCCGCGTGGAGCTTGCCCGCCTTGTTGGCCGACTCGGCCGGGGGGACTGCGTGCCAGTCCTCAGAGCGTTCGCAAGGTGGTAACTGCAGCAGGTCAATGTATTCATTATGAAGGTAATAAGGTAGCATCTATAAGCCTCGCCATCCGTCGCAGCCTGCAGTAGGCGATTCCAAGGCTAGACCCTGGGCTAGCTTACAGATAGGCCTCGGTTAGCACATTAGGCTGTGTGCTGCCGTCCGTTGGTGATTGCGATGCTAAACACCTCGTTTCCCGTCCTTGCGTCTCTTAACAAAGTGGACGAGTCCCAACCTGGCGAAAAGAAACGCAATCCACTCCGCAGCGCGCTCCATTCTACGGCTTGATTTGAGGCCGTAATAGTCCTCTAGCGAGGTTGAGGATACGGGGTTGACGTTAGCGACGTCATCAGCACAGGCAGACCGAGACCGCTTCCCCCCAGGACGAACGGTGCACAGCTTGATTAGAGATTCGATATTACATCAGCATGAAGAGGATTGGGAGGGGGCAAGTAAGAGAGGGGACACCCCGAAATAGTGCTCAAGGGTTGGGGTTCTAGTCAGGCTGGGAGCCAGCTTGCGCCAGGGGTCTAAATGTTGGTAGGAGCAATGTTGCAACTCGTACTTCCTTTCTCAAATGAGAATCCTCAGATGAGGAAGGAAGGTTTCTTGTTCATCTCAGCTACATCTACATGCCCTTTTATCTTCGACCCTGATATCCTATCCCTTGATATCCTATCCCTTGATGTCTTATCCCTTGATATCCTATCCCTTGATGTCTTACTCAGTGCCGAACATAGCCGAGAGCATCCCATGTGACAGACCTAGCCTGTTACAGTCCTGACAGGATAATACCTATTAGAGTCGTTCTTGCTTATGCTGCGCTGGAGCGATGGACAAAGTAACCGTGGCGAGAGGGCTAGAGGGATGGTTTAGACGTTAACACGCTTGCCTTCCTTATACGTTACTGTTCTGACCGTGATAGGAAGGATCTCATCTTGAATAGTGTGTTAAAGTCTTGCGGCTAATGTCTCTCTAAATCTCTGAAACAATTACTGGAATCTCTAGAAGACGATAACGTGATTAATCAATCCAACAAAACACATCTCCTCGACACATGTACTCTTCTACCCACACCGCTAACAACAGGCAAGGCTTGATTCTCTTTTAGCTAACGTCCCCCGGCCCCTGCTTTCCAGCCCCACCAGCATGCTGACGTAGCCAGGCTACGAAACGCTGAGTAGGGAAGACTGGCCTAGGCATCTCCCTCGGTGTATTTCTGAGTATGATGTCCTGGGTTTACTGGCCATTTGGCCCTAGTTCAACACGATTGTCCAGGATTATAACGGAAAGACCGCAGCGGAGACGGGAACATTTACTAGTTTAAGGCCAGATAGTGGTAGTCGTAGACAAATGCGCAGCACTTCACTTCATGAACATAATCTACAACTGTATCTATCTAGTCGGTGGGGGTTGAAGGTTACGGCGATTGTATGTCTTGTGAGAAGAAGGAGACCTCAGGTTTCGGACAGCGCAGTGGAAGACCTGCAATGGTCGAGGCTCATGGTGCCACTATAGATAGCCTTAAAAGTATTGAAGTCAAAGCACACAAATCTACATGGTTTGGACCGAGGGAGTCAGTGGTGTCGAAGCCAGGCGGCTGATAGTGCCTGGGTCCGGAAGATCCCTATAGCGAGCACGAAGCGATAATGCTAGTGGTGGGACGAGTTTGCAGGCGCACCGCAAAAAGCTGATTATGCGGCATACTACGGACGGAGGTAGTGAGTAATGAGTAATTTTAAACACTACTCTCAGCTGCTATGTTAAGGTTGGTTTGCTCAAGACTGATACTGATGCCTATAGCCTGCTGGTGTGGTTGGTGATAACGCGCCTCCAGTTGTTACGACCCGTTATGCATGGATAACAGTTAACCGACCCACTCGGGCGTCGGGCGGCTAGGACAGGACATTTGTACTATGCAGGATCATGGGAACAACAGGGACTCACTCAGGAACGGAAGAACTATGGTACAGGTCACGTGATGATAAGGAATGAGCATAGATAAGGGACCCACAATGAGCGCTCAGTGGAGACTTGAATGAGCGCTCATCCCACTCTAGAATGAGCGCTCATAGTGACAAGGGGCACAGCGCTCATGAACAAGCAGAACTGTTCATATAAGACTTATATATATAGTATGACCCTGAGCCTGGCTCATGGTCATACTTCCATAGCTCTTCAGCAATCAACTTAGTATTCATCCTCAGGATACTCTCAGCTTACCTTCACTGCGAATTACTTGTTGAGTCTAAGACTGATCACCTTAGCCTCTGAAGATCTGATCTACTGTTAGCCTACGACCTATGACCCAGACCACGACCAAGTGTACTGTTATTACGTCTCAATCTCCAGCTTCTGTTAGCAGACCCTACTGTCGGATAGCTGACCGTAACACTTTGATTGCTCCTGTTCAGTAAGTTGACCATTGAAACCTACTAACAGTACAGACAAGAATGTCTTCACGCGCCTCCGCCAAGTCACCCACTCCGGGAAGCTCTTCTTCCTCCAAACAGCCTGTCAAGAGCCTGGCTGAGGAACTCGAGGGAGCTCCGATGGCAGTGGACTCGGACGACGAAGTCACCCTCAAAAAGGAAACCTACGACAAGCTTCGAGCCCGAGTCAAGAAAGGAGACGACGACATTGCTAAGGTCCAGGCCATGTACAACGAAACCGCCAACGAACTCCAAGGCCTCAAACAGATGATCCAGGAGCTCGGCAACGGACCTCAGAGACTTACGGACCTTGAAAACGGAATCGCTCTCCTAGGAGGACAAGGCAGCAACCCTCTCATACAGGAACTACAAAACGAAGTCAACACCCTTCGGGCTGCTGCCAACATCGTCACTACCCCCACTGGGGGACGACAGAAACTCAAGCTCAGTGCCCCTATCACCTACGACGGCACCCCTGGACAACTCAAGTCATTCCTGATCCAAGTCAAGAACTACCAAAACTTCCACCATGGAGACTTCACCAGTCAAACCGAGAAAGTCGTCCATGCCGCCACTTACCTACGAGGACGAGCCCTCAAATGGTTTGAACCCATCCAGGAAGAATTCCTCAAGTACGAAACCCTGGACGAGTGCTCCACCGAGACCCGAGACATCTACAGCAGTTTTCAGGGATTCGAAGATGCCCTACGATCTCTCTTCCAGGACCCCGATGAAAAGCGACAAGCTGAAAGAGATCTCGCACAACTGCGACAGACTAAGTCAACCAAGGAGTACGCCGCCATGTTCAGACAGCTCAGCATTCAGCTCGACCTCACCGAGGAAACCAAGATCTTCATGTTCTATCAGGGACTTAAAGACGAAGTCAAGGACGAAATCGTCAAGATCGATCGCCCCGAAGACTTCCTTCAGTATGCCGACCTCGCAATCAAGATCGACAACAGGCTATTCGAACGACGCAAAGAAAAGGGCGAAAAACGACAAGGACCCAACACGGGACGCAAGTACCAGTGGCAACCCCAGCACAAGTTCAACAACCAGCGGAACGACAACAGACCCCGCAGCAACTGGAACAACAATCGACAAAGCACCGCTTACGGACAACACAGCGGACCCATGGATCTTAGCATGATGACTAAACCCAACGACAGGAAGCCTTGGAACCCCAAGTGCTACAACTGCAACAAGCAAGGCCACATCGCCAAAGACTGCAGACAACCCAAGAAACTTCCCTGGAAACCAGTAGCCGAACGACCTCGACAAGTCAACACGATTGCAAAAGCCTCACATGCATCCCAATCTTGGACCGGATGCTACGACGATGACTGCCGAATCCACCTCGAAGACAAAGAAATGTCAGGACACTACCCAAGGGACAGCAACCCTGGACGATCCGGATACGACATGAGTGCCCCGGATACTCGCCCCAGAACCCTGGCAATGATGCATTCCAGCAACAGCAGAGTTGCCAGAAAACCAGTTGAACAACTCAACGAGATGCTACGAATCCAGCGACTAGAACCAATCACCTCACATGTGAATAACCAACAGTCCCGCCACGAAGAACAACAAATCCAGAGAGAAATGGAACTAATCCAGCAGGAAGATGCCCGACAAACGCATCTACGCCAACAAGAATCAGAGGAAGAACCAGAACATCAGCATGATCCTCTGACGGAACAACAACTTCTCAGTATGACCAGCAACTGGACTTTTGGAGAAGGCGAAAGCTCACCCTATGACTCGGACGAACCTCGCGACGTTGCCCGACAACGTACTCAGACAGAGATTACCTATGGGTTCACCCCCAGTGTGGACGACTCTAGCTCTGAAGAGGAACCTGACGACCAGGAAAACAGAATCAAGCAACTCCTGAAGTACCAGGAAATCGACATGCTTCAAGACAAGCAACATCGCCACTTTTACGGCACCTCGGCAAATCAGCGAGATCGGGACTACACCCCTCAGCTACACACGGAAGACCACCCCGCGCTGAGAAGCAACCACCGACTTCACCAAACCCTCTTCTGGCCCCAGTGTTTCCACGACAGATGCAAAGAACACATGGGAGAAAAGCACGACTACCAATTCTACCCCAGAAGACACAACGACGAGCCCATCCGCGAGATTTACTCGACATCCGCCATGATCGGATGGACCATGGTACTGTTTGAAGATAACCTCGCAGTCTTCAGACCCAGCCCTCAGTTTCCTATGAGACGTCAACATGACAACGACATGAAGTGGGACGAATGCCAACAAGACGAATGCCAGGTTCACTACCAAGAAAAGGCACGCGCCTGGAGAGTCATGAAGAACGGACCCAGACCTCCACAAGTCAAGATCCGCGAGAACAGCCTCACAAAAGCACGACGGGAAGGAAAGCAAATCACCTACCCAGGACACTCAGAGCAGTCAAAAAACTAGACTCGCCTACCGACGAAGAACCACGACAGGCAACAAGAAAAAGGTTCATCCACCAGATGTCACAAGGACATAAGGGTAATATCGAACTCGAAGTTACCATCAACCAGCAAACGACACTCGCGCTAATCGACAGCGGAGCTGAAGCTAATTACATCGCCCCTCGAGCCATCAACAGGCTAGAAGTACAATGGGGAGGAAAAGAGCGACCCTATCAGTTACACACGGCAGAAGGAGAAGAATTCAAGTACGAAGGAGGTACCATCTACAACGAGACTGCGCCCCTCGAGATGAGTTACCTGGATCGAAAAGAAAGAATCCAATTCGACATTGCCGACATAGGGACGTACGACATAGTGCTAGGATTACCCTGGCTACGGACGAATAACCCACGGATAGACTGGAGCAAAGGCCAACTCCATTGGGACCACGACGACTCAGTCCCTGAGCAGCCCTGTCAAAACCAGGCCTCAAACGAGCCGATACAGCAAGAAACAGCAAAACGATACATCTGCTACCTCAAGGCAAAAGAAGCCACGTCACAACCATTGACAACGACGGATCTCGAACAAAAGAATGATCCACTTCTGTCTATCCCAGAAGAATACAGAGTTTACGAGAAACTCTTTGCAGCCGAATTAGAAACCGGACTGCCCGAACACACCAGTTTCGACCACGAAATACCCCTCAAAAAAGGGAAGGAACCACGCTTCAACAAAATCTACGGACTCAACCAGACAGAGATGGAAGCTCTAGACAAATACCTTGAAGAAAACCTCAAGAAGGGATACATCAGACCCTCAACGTCACCAGCAGGAAGCCCAATCCTGTTCGTACCCAAAAAGAACGGAAAACTACGATTATGCGTCGACTACCGCATGCTCAACGAAATGACGATTAAAAATCGTTACCCACTGCCACTCATCGACGAAATGAGACGACTCCTCCACGGAGCCAACTGGTTTACAGCTCTCGACCTCAAGGGAGCCTACAACCTGATCAGAATGAAGCAAGGCGAAGAATGGAAGACCGCCTTCAGGACACGAAAAGGACATTTCGAATATCTCGTCATGCCCTTCGGCCTTACCAACGCCCCTGCGACTTTTCAGAACATGATCAACCAAGTCCTACGCAAGTACGTCGATATTTGTGTAGTAGTCTATCTCGACGACATTCTCATCTTCTCACCAACACTTGAAAAACACAAAGAAGACGTGCACCACGTCTTACAAGCCCTCCAAGAAGCTAAGCTGTTGGTCGAGCCTGAGAAAAGCGAATTTCACACACAAAAAGTGGAATACCTCGGATTCACCATCACCCCTGGCAAAGTCTGCATGTCAGAAAACAAAGTCAAAGCCATCAAGGAATGGCCGGTACCCAACAACCTCAAGGAAGTCCAAGGATTCCTAGGTTTCGTCAACTTCTACCGCAAATTCATCAAAGACTATGGCAAGATCAACGCGGCCCTCACAAACCTCAGCCGCAAAGACACGCCCTTTACATGGGAAGAACCACAACGAACAGCATTCCAGAAGATCAAGGACCTCATCGCCAGTGAACCCGTCTTGGTCATCCCAGACCCGACAAAACAGTTCGAAGTAGAACCCGACGCATCCGACTATGCGATCGGGGCGCAACTATCTCAACGAGACTCAGAAGGACGACTACATCCGTGCGCCTTCTTCTCTCGCAAGCTCCACGGACCCGAACTCAACTATCAGATCCACGATAAGGAACTCATGGCAATCATTGAAGCCTTTAAGGAATGGAGACCCGAGCTCTCAGGAACCACCCACGAAGTACTTGTGTATTCAGATCACAAGAACCTTTCACACTTCACGACTTCGAAAGTGTTGAATAAAAGACAGATTAGATGGTCGGAATTCTTATCAGAATTCAACTTCCGAATCATCCACCGCAAAGGATCAGACAATGGCAGAGCCGACGCTCTTAGCCGAAGGCCGGACTACAACGTCCCGGTACCTGAAGAAACCCAGGTGATTCTCAAAGGAAACAACGACGGAGACCTCGTGCCAGCAACCAAACTCTTGATGATGGCTGGACGATCTAGTACTAGCCTGACTAGCGAGCTAGACGACGAAGCTATCATGGAATTTCATGCTCGCCCCGCACACGGTCACCAAGGAATCACCAAAACCTGGAAACGACTACGGCAACAATATGGAGAAAAGGTCACTAGAGAACGTGTGGCAAAAGCAATTAAGGATTGTGAGGTCTGCCTCAAAAGCAAACCCGCTAGACACCAACCTTATGGTATGCTACAACCTTTGCCTGTGCCGCAAACCGCCTGGCAATCCATATCCCTCGACTTCATCGTCAAGCTACCGAAGTCTCGAGAACCCCTTACGGGAACACACTTTGACAGCGTTCTTGTCATTGTGGACCGACTCACGAAGTACGCCTACTTCATCCCGTACAAAGAAGCAAGCAACGCCGAAGAATGTGCCTATACATTTCTTAAGTACATCATCGCCAACCATGGAACACCCAAGGAAATTGTGTCAGACAGAGACAAGATCTTCACCTCCAACTTTTGGAAGTCAATCATGTCACACCTTGGCATCAAACAATCAATGTCCACTGCATTCCACCCGCAGACCGACGGACAAACAGAACGAATCAACCAGATCCTCGAAACCTACCTCCGCGCCTATGTCAACTACAACCAAGACAATTGGGTTGTACTGCTACCAATAGCCCAGTTCGCCTACAACAGCGCAGTAGGAGAAAGTACCAAGGAATCCCCCTTCTACCTCAACTATGGATTTGAACCTACCGCCTATGGAGAACGCCGAGCAGGCCCAACTGCAATCAAGGCTGTCGCCTCAGTACGGCAAATCAAGGATATCCAGGAAAACACACGCAAAGAACTCGAATTTGTACGACAAAGAATGACAAAATTCAGCAACAAACGAAGGATTGAGGGACCAACCTTGAAAGAGGGAGATAGCGCCTATCTCGTACGGCGAAACATCAAAACAAAACGACCAAACGACAAACTCGACTACAAAAAACTCGGACCTTTCAAAATCTCACGAGTAATCTCACCAGTCAATTATGAACTCGAACTCCCGGAAACCATGAAGTGTCACCCAGTATTCCATGTCTCATTACTCGAACCAGCTCCACAAGGATCACGGACGAACGACCTCATCATCGTGGAAGACAATGAACCAGAATACGAAGTAGAACGAATCATAGACCACCTCAAAGAGCCAGAAGGGTATCGATACCTCGTCAAATGGAAAGGATACGGACACGAAGACAACACATGGGAACCAGCCAAAAACATCACCAACGCAGCAGAAGAACTCACGATCTACTGGCAACAACACCAAGAACGAGAAGTCACACCGGCACCTGTTATACTAGTCCAGAAGAACGCTGGATATAAGCGAATCAAGCACCCACATCGCTTCACCGAACCACCAACAGAAGCAGATCGACCACGACAAGGAAAACCATTTATTCGCCTAGGAACACCAGAAAATAACTAGGACTCTCCCGACAAAAAATTCGGAGTAGCAGGATTCCAGTCGAACAAAGCATCCACATTCGAAGCACTCCAAGCTCCCGTTGACTGTGCCTCCAAGGTAGCAGCCGACACGTCCTCCGAAGATTCAGCAACAGCTGCTTTACCTTTCCTAAACACCATTCGCTTCTCTTCCCGCAATCGCTCCAACTTCGCTAGCGATTCGTTCAGTTCCGACTGAGCTTTTTGATAAGCCTCCGCCTTTTGCTGCAAAGCAGCAGCCCTTTCACGAAACCTCGCCTCCTCCGCCACTTCCGCCTGATCCAGACGATCCGACTCCGCCACCAAACGATTTACTGCCCACCACAATCAGTAAGGAACTATGCGACACGGCCAAGAGAACCCACGAGTACAGATCGCATCCTCAGAAGCATCGCAAGGAATACCAAGACGATGACAAGTCCCGCAGATGTCGGAATCCGGAAGAAGCAAACAGCGCACACCACGCGAGCGACAATTCGAGCAAGGCATTTCGTTTTCAATACCCTCGTTAATAAATCGAAGAATTCGGAACAAACGGCGACGAGTCGAGGCACCAGAAGACTTTGGTTTTTGAACGCGACCTGACATGGTGTCAGCATCATGAGTAAATCAGGAAACACGATTGACGGATCCCCAACCTGGGACCAACGACCTACTTATGTTGGGTCTTGAGGACAAGACCTTTGGAGAGGGGACCTGATGTTACGACCCGTTATGCATGGATAACAGTTAACCGACCCACTCGGGCGTCGGGCGGCTAGGACAGGACATTTGTACTATGCAGGATCATGGGAACAACAGGGACTCACTCAGGAACGGAAGAACTATGGTACAGGTCACGTGATGATAAGGAATGAGCATAGATAAGGGACCCACAATGAGCGCTCAGTGGAGACTTGAATGAGCGCTCATCCCACTCTAGAATGAGCGCTCATAGTGACAAGGGGCACAGCGCTCATGAACAAGCAGAACTGTTCATATAAGACTTATATATATAGTATGACCCTGAGCCTGGCTCATGGTCATACTTCCATAGCTCTTCAGCAATCAACTTAGTATTCATCCTCAGGATACTCTCAGCTTACCTTCACTGCGAATTACTTGTTGAGTCTAAGACTGATCACCTTAGCCTCTGAAGATCTGATCTACTGTTAGCCTACGACCTATGACCCAGACCACGACCAAGTGTACTGTTATTACGTCTCAATCTCCAGCTTCTGTTAGCAGACCCTACTGTCGGATAGCTGACCGTAACACCAGTCTTGCAACGTTGAGGTTGTAACTACTGCTAACCTATCGCAAGCCCTTTTCACCCGAAAGTTGTGGCCGGATGAGCGGATAAATTAGCTTGATGCCTAGGCCGAATGCGTCAGGAATAGTGCATATTGGCATCCTTAGCGGGGCCTGTCCCTTATCTTATGCACTAGCTAGTTGCTGCAGTGGGGACGTCTATTAGTTCCTTCTTCCGAAACTCTATTCTGGGTCTAGGATGGAGACACACATAAACGAGCGACGCCTTTGGTCTTCAGTCGCCCCCATTTGACCTCAATACCCCCCTTCCTCCTCTTTTTCGTCACCTTTGCCCGCCTTAGTTTGTATTAGTTCCCGCCCTACCTTCCTAACGAGATACCCTTATAAGTCGGATCAAAAACGAAGATGATGTAGTGAGTATTGCAGAACCTACCCTCAACCGGAATCCATTATAGCAATTCTAAAACCACCTAGAGGAGTAGAATGTTTCAAACCAGATCTAAGCACACGATCGACATAGTAAAGATAAAAATAGTGGACGTGAACCCTTGGCGCTATTGTTCATATGCGATCTCGCAGACGTTTTGCTTAGGGTTATGGAGAGACCCGTTTTTAGGACGACATGCCCCCACGAAAAGCTGTGTCTAAGCCCAGGAAACGGCCCACGATAAGAATCAGGCAGGCGTGTGATACCTGCCACGTCCGTAAAATCCGGTGCGACGGGCGTCACCAGTGCATCAACTGTCTCTTAGCTAAGGTTGATTGCTCATATAACGCAGTTCCGAAGAGACCGGGGCCTAAAGGGCCGAGATATGGAGAGAGACCTGATATTCGACAGCAGAAGGGACAAACTCCTGATCCTCACTACGGCATTCCGGCCTCTAAAATCCAGACTGCGAACGGACACGTCTATCGATCGTGCTTGACATGCTCCACATGCCAAATACAATGGAATATAGCCGGGATGGGTGAGAGGTTCCGGCCATCGCCGCAGCTATCAACTCACACAGTCGGACAATACCTCGACACCTATCTAACGCACAAATATCCCATCACACCTATGATAGATCGAGCACGCATAGAGGAGTACATCCGCAACTTCGCTCAATGCCCCGGATGCTATGGCGTTATTGTGTCCTGTTGCGCCACCGTCGCTTCGGACCGTGACGTGTCATCGGCCCCTGCCGCTGATTCGCCAGAGTTGCCTCGTCAGCGCAGCCATTGCGACCTCTCAGAGCCCTCGGCCGACTTCTTAGTCTCTGAAGTGCTGCGATCGAGACGGTTCTGTCACCTCGCGGACAACCAGTCCCTTACACAAGTTCAAACCTCTTTCATGCTGCATTGTGCACACCCTAGCCCCCGCAACGACTATGCGGCTTGGTTCTACCTTCGTGAAGCGATAACTATGCTACAGACGCTTAGGTACCATGAAGAAGCCACTTACGAGGAGACGGCCGACCTGTCTGTTGCAAGGGAAGCTAGACGGGCATTTTGGGTCCTCTTCGTCACAGAACGTGCTTTCGCGATTCAACGACATAAAACCCTGGCCTTGCATTCTACAGTAGACCTACCTTACCTCGATCCACTTCTTGGGGACTCTGAGATCCTGCATGGCTTTCTTGATCTGATCTCCCTCTTCCGGCCTTTCGATGCCGAATTTATTACAGCGTGGAACTCTTATGCGGAACGTCAGACGATTAAGCCGGCGAGGCCCCCAGATCATGAGCAGCTTTGCCAGCTGCAGAGATCTCTGTCAAACTGCCTCGCCGACGTGTCCGCCTACCCTGAGTCGCAGCAAGCCGAGCTTTTCGTCACATGCGGGTGGCTTAAGACTGTTGTGTGGCAGCTGTGCTTGTCAGTGACGACGCTGACGAGCACGGATTATTGCGAGAGTATGTCACTAGGCTATCCCTTGAGCATAGCCCAAGACATTGTTCTTGTCCTCAAACTCTTACCCCAGAAAACCTTTGCTGTAAACAGGTTCAGCATCTTAGAGAAGTTGTCCCAGGTTGGAAGTTCACTAGCAGATGTGCTTTCATTGAACACACCCGCTATTCTCCGGCCAATGACGCTTGATGCTTCTACGGACATTCTGATGGAGATTATCAAGATCGCAAAGAAGATGCTCGGAGCCGGTTGTAGGTCCCCCCCCCCCACCCCAAGCTCAGTCAAAGAGTTATGCTAGAGAAGGATAAGTATTAAGAGATGGCTGTCGTCTAGGTTAAGAAGCGTTTTGATAGGGACATCAGAAGTGTTCTGTTAAAGGCATGCTTTTGAAATTGGCATCCCTGTCTTTAAAGCTTCGTGTACCTAGCTTGCTCACCTCTCCCTTCTACTAAGCACTCGCTTCCCCCTTATTGTCGTTCCATTCCTAGTGGATGGATCGTTATAAGGGTTCAGGGCGCACCGCAAACCGTGCCTAAAATGGGAGCGCAACGTGCGGATGAATAGAGCCAAGTGTGGAGTAAGGAGTAAGGTTTGGGATACTTTGAGACTACCTTAACCGGCGCGGAATCCTTCATCGCCGGCTAGCGATTGTATCCGTGACTACCGGTGACAAGTACTATACATGGACTACAGTTCACTCGCGTCACTTTGCCTTCTAATAGGTGGGCATAATATGATGAATGGGGAGTTACGTGCCCGTCTTAATATTTCTTTGGTCACCACTGGGTGGACACTGTTTGGTCTCCTTTTGCTGTGAGTATCACATAGTGTTAGCTATCCTTATGGTGGAGAGCATAGGGATAGACGTGCCTGCCTACTAGGGTGCTGTACTATCCGCTTGCAAGTTGCAGATGCCCCTGAGGTGAACTCTAGCTCTAAGTTTTCGTCCTAGAGTTGAAGGCAGGATCCAAAACAGGATCGAACTAACCGAGTATCACACTAAAGACTTGTCCTAAGATGGTCTTAAGGACTAGAACGGGAAAGGCGCACCGACATGGATGTATGTATGTGCTGATCTTGCTACGGATGCGAATCTATGGATGATGAACTAATTCAATTGTATGCGGTAGTGCAGCATCTCTTTGGATGGCTTGTTTTGTGACTAGCTGCGTGTTTGTCTATGTACACTTAAGTAGGTATATACGTGAGGCTGGAGAGCGAGAAATGGCTGATAACGACCCACGCTTGGCGTTCCATCCTAGGCAGGCTAGGTTCATTTCCTCACTAAATCAACTTGTTATTCTCGTCTGCACAGAAACTCGCCGCTAATTAAAGCGACCACCCGCCGGCCGCCATCACCGGACTTCAGTGATAGCAGGTGACAACGCAGGTATTAGAAGTTGGGCCTGCTTAACAGGCCAACTAGTTCATGGTAGTATAATGTGCTTTGGCATTGCGTGCGACGCGCGCGCCCATTGACACGACTAGTCTTTAGGCCGTTATTTCATTGAATCGAATTCCGCCTAAAAAGTCTTGGCAATGCCACCCTGGGCGCTATCCTACGTGGCGTTAAAGGCTTAGCAGACCCTAAGCTTTGCGGGAGCATCGACACTATAGTAGGAGTTGCAGTATACCTAGGTCGGTGTGAACACAACACCCCTCAAACCAGAGAACTTACAGTAGCAGAAGGCAGATACAGTCGTTTGCATAGCATGTGACCGTTATGCTAGACTCAAGTAGCAACTCGCCTTACTTTTGTAGTAGAACCTTAAGGGAACAGTGTCTACAGCGGATGCTAATAGAGAAGAAACGATGGCAATGATGGGTGTAGCGTGTATTATGGTCCATGGACGGACGAGATGGTAAAGTGTATAGGAGTTTGTCTTGTCTAGAATGAAGCATAGGTAAGGTGGCTGGAGGTTCTATTTAGGGTTTATCTCAGAGGGTGCAGTTCAGGAGGTAGGTTGATAGCTGCATGTGAGCACCTGTCGCTGAGGAACAGGTTTAACATGGATCGGAATGTTGGATTCGTGTATGTATGACAATGACTGTTCGTATGTACGTCAAGATTGATTGCGACACCATGATATACGCATCTCCCTACTGTATGGTATGATGTTGGCACTGAACCCTCTACCGAGAGGGCTCTGGACCCACAGAATGTTGACTGCTATAGGGCGGCAGACGTGAGACTAGAACGACGAGGATGCGTGGCGTAGCTGTAGATCATAACACGTTGAACAAAGAACGGGTTCACTTATGGAACAATCCGGCGTCTGAGAGGGCCTATCGTCGAGGATGCTCTTCAGCGGATGAGATTGGGCGGGAGGGAGTTCTGTTGATTGTTCGGGGTAGGAGTGGTCACTTTCGTATTTGCAGGCACCACCTCGCAGCTCAAGCAATTTCCAGGAGAGTGGGACGGATGACAGGCGCAGTAGAATGCTGGGAACAGCTGCGCCCCCTACCCTTGTCCTAGGTATCTCAGATTGAGACGGTTGTGTGTGTAAGGGTCTAGGACAAGGTCGGTGCCATTGGTCTAGCCTACTACTACGAGCATTCCAAGCTGGAGGAAAGAAGAACCATTCTGGGAAAGAGTGGTGCCCTTCTCATCTTTAAATACATGTGAGTCTTCTTCCAGAAGCTTCCATTGAGTAAGGGCCGACAAGGTTCTCATAACCTTCCACGATATTCTGTAACCTTCCAAAGTATTCCATAGCTGAGGGTCTAGCCGAAGCTTCATATCGGTCCATAGACCGTGACAGTGTGAAGCCTGTTGTGGAAGGATGGTGGGATCGGCCCGCCCTGCTATGATCTGCACCTTCCTTCCGATGCAAAAGGGTGAATATATAACGCAGTAAGGCCGGGTCTCGTCGTCCCAACGACATTACAAACACTGGAATAGAAAACACGGAGCAGGGCTACCTAAGACCTAAGGCTGTCTTCAGGCCTAGCGATGATTCTTGCCACCTGCCTTGTGCACTGGCTCACTGAGCTAGGCTGCAGGGCTTAGGGCGGTCCAAAATACCGGAACGGATTGAATTTGTGACTAAAGTTTAGAATCATCATATAGGCTCAAGCCAAGGAATAATTCATTCTGTTGTTAGTATGAGTAAGGAATCATCAAAATGTTTCCAACGCTGCTGCTGAGCACTAGCACGACGCGAGAGTACCCACGCTCGACTGAAGAACGCTGTCTGCAGTCGTTACAGTAAATTAAAGCAAACCTGGATAGTATCTGGATCATTTGTCTCAACGAAGCCGACTTTGAAATAGTCAGCGATAACGTGAAGAAGAGCCTCTGTTCTGAAACATGAGTGCTAGTATGCAGCGAGCTCTACCCCATAAACGTTGATGAATGAGTCGGACTGAGGTACTTGATGACAATGAAAACACTAGGGCCGAAACGATGGCGAAGTAACAGTCAGTAAAGTTCACGTCCGCTGGACAGCTGGCCATCTATCCGGCGACAGATGAGCGCATAATAGTTCCCGAATTTATAGCTAAGTGGATGCGGTGGGCTGTACGCCGCTTGCCTCTATGCTGTGCTACCTACTACTTATCCCTGATATCTCTATCGCGCGGCTCGACCTGCCGCCCTTCCTACGTCTAAGAACCTAGCTGGCAAGGATTTCAATCGAAGAGCTTTGAGAAGCTCTGAGTTACAGGGCGTGGATTTCGGCTGCTGATGATATGACCTAGTGCGACCCAGATCGCCGCCAAATCGGTCTTTTTACGACTGGCTTGCTGCTCCGCGCTTCTCCTGACCACTGATGATCGAGAATATGTTGTCTACTGGCTTGGTAGATGTTCTGCGGAGCATCAATGAACCCGTAGGGATACTCGCCTACCTCGGCGCGGACCCTCATTGAGGGTGGGCCGCGAGCGAGCGTGGGGAACGACGCTGATTTGTTTATGCGTGAACGTTGGGAACGGCCGTGGCAATCTTATGTCGACTTTCTTGCCGGGCTTCCGTGGCACAGTGATCCCTTCGTCCGCCATGAACTGCCTGCACCCCCACGTTAGGAAACCCTCCTGGTTGATGACTTCACCGCCACCGCAGGGGTTTTGAGCTGTTCAATAAGCCGGTCAGCACGACGTAACCCATGTAACATACACTGGCAGGACAGGCACGAACTCACGGCCTACAACGCCTGTCTGGCCCCCTTTGCCGTAGGCTACAACGCGAATGGAGCGCGGGTGATTGTGGGCTCGTTGGGAGGCATCGCTGTCCAAATGGTACTCGGGAGGCGTTAGACGAAGGCGTCGGTAATTGGCGCCATAATCCAGGGGAAGGACCTGGTAGCAGAAGGAGCAGGACTTACCTGGTGGAGAGCGAAAATCTCCGCACAGCCGGCCTCAGTTCGATGCTTCTTGTTTACTGGGACCTTCTTTTGGCTCTGTAGTCTGGCTTGGCATCGGTCAAGGGCAGCGACGACTCGTGGTTTGGAATGCTGGGGGGCGAGACTGTACAGAGAAGGGCCGCTTCCCTTCAAACTGGACGAGATAAATACGTCCTTCTCGACGGCCATAACGGCCATCATAGCGGGCTGCTCCTGTGGCCTGACGCGATCAGCATCAAACTTGGTCTGCATTTGGATATAAGCCAAGTGAGCAAGCTCATAGAGTTGGTCATCGTTGAAGAGTGTTATAGTGTCTTGGGTGAAGGTGAGCTTAGAGGAGTAAACCATTTGTTGTGCTTTGTCTCGGGCATTTGTGTCAAGGTTCAGGCCGAGATCCTGAGCTACAATACTTCGGAGGAGAGCGAAGAGCACAAGGATGCCGGACAGCCTAACCGCCCAGCCCCGAGATGCAGGAGTCCACATTTCGAAAGACGACTAGTAGTAGACAGCAGTTGAAGAAACCCGCCGTGTAGCTTGCCGGGGAGCGGACGGTTTAGCAATACGTCAGTGGACAGCAGAAGGGAAGCCGTGCGCAATAAGTACCTATGTCCGGTCGAAGAGGCTGGAAACCTCTCGGTAGCTATTCCCGAGACAACGAGAGGATCCCGCGCGGCAGAGCCGAGAGGGCTACCGTAATTACGCGGTAGCATAAAGATGGGTCCCACCCGTCCTCCGGCTCGAGCAGTCACTTGCTCTGTAGGGGTGGATACTAACAGCGATACGGCTTGACGGCCTGGGTGCTCAGGCCGCCTGGAGAATGCTGGTCAAGATCCATGGTCAATGACATGTAGTTAAGTTACTCGTCCACGTTGCCGGCTATGACTTGACGGGCATCGCCGAGGCCGCAGATGATATAGCAGTTAGGCAAAGTTTCAGAAGGTCTCTCAGGATGCGGTCTGGTGGCTTGTAGATCGCTTTCCGCAGGTCAGGAGTGGGCCGAAGGCAGACTACCTTGCTAGGAGAACGACGTTGCTAACGAGATCTCCGTTCATAAACCAGTTCTCTGTATCTGGACATCTAGACAAACGTTTCGTATTACCGTAAAAGTCTGCATCAAAGGTTAGGGTGTGCGCAACCGCTAGGGTTCTCCGTTAAGTGAGGGTGGTGGCAGTTGGTAGCGAATGTTCAGTCTGTGAAGAGCGACGCAATCGGGTGTCGATGCTGCAAAATGGCAGCGAAGCCATAGAAAGTGTAGGGGTGTAACCAACGGCCGGTGGGAGAGAGGATGCAAAACTAGCTGTTGAACTCCGCGGTTGAAGCCGATTGGGCTTGTCGAGATAGCCACTGGTCCCAGATGATGCTTTTCAGGTGCTGGGAGTGCACATAATGAACGCTAGGGCAGGGAGATAGACAGAAGTTAGACGGAGCATCTAATGGAAATACACCTCACCATCTACGTATCCTGTTGACTTCGGTTGGCTTCTTGGAACTTCGAGGTCGAAGGTACTGAGTGTACACCAGAGAGAGCATCTGACGTCAGAGGACGTGTAGAAAAGGTGAAAGGATATGTGATGTCGAGGGGAAAGGTCTGTGCCGACGTTAGGTGATTGCATGCTAGTCAAGTGGAGAGAATGAAGAAGGGTGGCAGGGGTTAAAGTAGGCGGTACATATTAAAGGAAAGGAATGAGGTGAAGCGGAAAGTTACGCTACGGTCGAGGCCGAGTACGCAGGAATATGTCAAGCCATGTCAAGATCAATCTATTCTAATAAAATGTCCTGTCACAGCCGCCTAACCTAATACCTTAAGTGGGTCAGCTCACTACTATCCTTATGTGCGGCTTGTCCCGTCAGCCTCTTGAGTCCTTCCGTAGTCATAGAAGCAGTGAAAATGTTGCGGCCTCCAGATCCGGCCCCTTGTCGCTACCCAGCTTCTGTATCGTTAGCCTGTCGCGGTACTGCGCTTATTAGCTCCGTTCACAGGTCGAGTAACATGGCTATACCATGAGTCTGCCAGTTCATCGGCTACGCCGACGCGGGATCCACCTTTGGCTTCTCATGTGTCCGTGGCAGAGTCGCCGACGGCTGAGTGCTATCTAAACTAACTACCACTAGGCACTAAAAGTTCCTCAGGTCATAATCATTGATCTACAACTAGGCAAGGCAAGATTATAAAACCCGATGATTCGCGGCTACCTATGCCCTTTCATTCCACGTCTACTCATTTTGCAAACTCGTGTCCCCTTGGACAGGATGCGACTTTTGTATTTCCTCTCGTCCTGTATTGCCGTAGCTGGCCTTGTGGTACCGAACGCCGACAATGCTATAATAGTCCGCTCACCGGGCGACCTGGCAACAACAGGCAGCGTTGTGTACGACAGACGGAATCCTGTCCCGCGATTCGAGCGCAGCTTGGGCAGCGGCTGAAAAAGCCGTCGGTACTCTCCGCCACAACACACACTACTACTTCATGTCCTGCAATAAGGCGTATCCTGGTCAAAAGGGCATGACACCTAGTCAGCAGTACACCATCGATCAGACAGGCTGTCTCCACGTGGGTCTCATTGTTGGCAAAACCGCATTCCGCCAGAACAAGTTTACAGCAAGCTACTTGCACGTAAGACGCCTAGCGGAAAACCCCAACACCTGGACTCAGACACGCCATGACTGGGACGAAGTCAAGCGTATGCAACGGTATGTAGCCCATTAGTTGCGAATGTCTAATGCGCGTTATCGGAAAGTGACTAAACCTATGCTGTCTAGTATTGATTTTGGAGGTACTACAACCTCTTCGAAAGCTAACATTGACAGAGTCATCAAAAAAGGCATGTTCACCGTCTTACCTTGGATAAACTGTGCTAATTATTCTGTAGGCGAAGAATGGATCACACTCTCCAAGGGTCAATACAACAAAGAATGGAACTGCCTTGCGTACTACCGTTTTATGGCTTCTAAACTGTAGAAGAAAAAGGCAATAGCATCAACTAACCTGACAATTTCTAAGGCTAGCTACATATCCAACAGGACAAAAACAAGTGCAATAGAAACGGTCAAGGACTGCAGTTTCAGTAGTCTGTAATGTCGTCGAGCACTTACATCTAGAATATACACTCGTTCCTACCTAGCCCGTTGCTGTGCTCTCCCTGCTCACCTTAATGGGGCATAATAAGCTTTACCGGCGTTAAATAGGTAACGCAGGGCTAGTTAGTAGCCTTATAGTGATGTTTGATATAGCATAGCCTTGATGTTTTCTCGAACGCAATCTGGCTCTTGCAAACTTGTGGTAGCAGTGTGATACTTCATTGACACTTTCTCGGTTAACGTGCCCTCATAACCTTTCCTGAGTACAACCAGCTTGCGGCCACAAAAGGAGCATTAGGACATAGGGTAAATACTAGAAGTGAGACTGCGCCTGTTTGTATTGCTTCAGACACAAAGGGGGACGCTTCAATGAGTTACATACTGTTCTAGATGATCTCGTTCTCGCTATTTTGTCCGGGCGGGCGCGGTAGCTGTCGGCCGAGCCCGCTGTCCAGGCCCAGGGGCTGACCGGAATAGCTAGGACGGAGTTTAATACATTGGTTAATTAATGATCTACGCACACCTTGGACTCTGTTACCCCTCAGCAGTTGTGGAGCTGACGCTGCCTCGAATGTGCGTTCCTTGCATGGCCGCCATTTCCGAGGGGTACTAACTGGGCTAAGGACAGCTTCGGCAGCTCCGGTCACTAGTAGGAAGGGCGCGGTAAAGTGCTTGGCGAAGTCAGCACCTTGGGGGGAAAACAGCAGAAAAAAAAAGGAAAGAAACCATGCAGTTCGTACACAGCCGTCAGGTGATATCTATAAGATTCGGTGAAACCGGCTCTAGCCTTGTTCTCTAACCCCTGGCCAGGCGCAGGGGCCCAAGGTCGATAATCTACATAATACTTAATTCTCGCCGCCTCGCGATACCTAAATAGAGGACTGATGAATAATCGCGACGGGTGCGGTGCCCTGCTAACGAAGCGTACTTAAGCATACGACGTCCTGGCACAACTTTATAAAGTCAATCCTTCCTGCGCTCAGTAACATTCTCATCAGCCATACACCCTCACTGGCTTTATCGCGACATTCAAGGTCGAGGACCTTGTAGCTTCGCGACATTTATCCTATAATATATTTAGTTTCACTAATGGGGCCGCCTCTACGGCTCTCTTGCACCATTTACTGGTCCCTGATAACCTTGTTCTGGCTCCTAGCTGTCTCGTCATGGGCTGCGCCGCTCGCGACACATTATGGCGGGGGATTCGCCTCCTCTGTGTCGACAAAACGAAGCGTCACCGACTTTACCATTTGTGAAGTGGAAGCCCTCGCTAACAAGAGTAGGGGCGGAGCATGTACCCAATGCCCGAGGGATATTACTGTTGTTAGCCGCGATATCACTAAAGGCTGGTTTGATCGACAGGAGGCGGCGAAACTTCAGAAGGAGTCCGAGATTGACGTCACCTTTTTCAGTATTCTAAACACCCTTGATCCGCTCACCAAGCTTCTTGACCGGAATAGGATTCCCTGGGCTGTTGCCGGTGGCCTCGCTCTGAAAATCCACGGACAATCAGATCGACATACAACCGATATCGACATGGTTGTACAGACCACTATGCCTAGGCTACGGGCTGCACTAAGTAAAGACAAGAAGTACATAGTTCCTGGGCCTGGGTGGCCGAGCGAGTCTCACCTGCGGGTTTATCGCAACCAAGGAAGTACAGAAAGGCCTAGATACATCGAGATTGATCTGGTAATTGCGGGTGAGTTAAGCCTACATTCCAGAGCCTCGCCTCGGCTGGTTTGCGGACACTAACGGCCGGCCTAGGCACCCTAACGACACCCGAAAGCGTGCAAGTCAATTCAAAGGACTTCACAGTGGAGAACGAGAGAAAGAAGCTGCTCAACATTCACGTTATGCGGCTCGGCAGGATCTTCACGTCGAAAGTCCATGCCTTGGCCGCAGAGCATCGAAAGAAGGACGATAAGGACATGAAAGACATCAGCTGGATCATCGATAAGACCCCGAGAGCCCTGCTTAAGGTTCAAACAGACCTGTCGTACGCTCTGCGGCAGCTGGTGATCAAGCATCTCATTCGCCTAAAGTCGCCCCTAGTCAAAAAGGCCAGGCAGCTTCTCGGCGTCAACAGCCCAGCGCGGCTCTAAAGCGCGTTGCCCAGCCCCCTAACCAGCCATTCCCACGTGGCAAGTGTGTCTATCTGGGCGAATGTTAGGCGTGACGGCTATGGATACGGGAGTATCGGGAGGTTGGAAGGTCTCGAGAGGTGGTTATTTCCAAGGTGAGCTAGTAGTCCATCCGCTGCTCATTTGGGGTCTCACCTGGTGATAGCTGTGATAGCTACAGGCTTAGTCACAAATGGGGGTTTAGGGACGGCGGGGGTAACCTCCCTCCGCTAGCGGCTGAGGCCCGCGATGTAATTGATCATTTACTACGGCTACCCCGGACATCATCCGGGAGGACTGTCTTTGCTACGTCTGAACCCCTCTGAAGTTCACCTGGATGTTGCGCCCACACGTTATTGATTACGCACGTAGTAGGTATGGAAAGGAATTCCATGCTTCTTGTCAAATATTCTGTTGATCTCCCTCTCGTTGTTCTCGTCCTTCGGATTCTCGACGATGTATTTAATCTCTGCTTAACTTGACTGAGACCTTAGTTCTTATGATTTTCTGAGAGCCTGATATGTAGCGTAAGGAGGCACAGAGATACTGCGTCGTTGCTCTTGGCCGCAAGGACACGACCAAGCCATTCTTGAACATGTGGCAAACCGGCCTTCCGAAGACGTTTGATGTCGCTAGTAGCAAGGGCTATATCGTTATATCGTTTGAGTAGGGGGTGCATATGAGATTTATTCTGAAGGAATTTTAATTTGGGCTATGGTGTGATAAGGGGCCGCTTCTTCTGGGCCAGGCGGTTGAAAACCCCCCTTCATATACCCCATGGGTTAGCCATGGAGGCTACGCTGTGACCCTCCACATGTTTCCCCGTTAGATCAATACGGCAGTAAAAGAGGTGCGCCTCCAGGCGGCAAACTGCCAAAGAAAAGTTAGAAGGGAAGGGGGAATCTATTAGTACACCGGCCTAAAAGGCTGTTAAGCTGTATGACCTTAGTTTACACACTTAGCATACACACTCATTCTTAGCATGTTAAACCTAAGGTCTTAGCGATAGTCGTTGTCATATTGTTTGCTCTAGCCTCTATCCTATAGTAAAAGCACCCTATTTATATAAAGCAGCTTGATGTAGCAGATTAGTGGCTTTCGGCGGCGTCCCAGGCTCTTATCTTGGCGATAGGACGGATGTCTCCGAAGTACTTCGCAAAGAGCTAGCCAGGCACCTTTTTTGCCTCTTCCAGGCCTTGGTCCAGCCACTCGGCGTCGCAGTCGGCCAGGTGAGCCTCACGCTTATCGCCCCCAACGCCAGGCTTATAGGGGACTCGGGCGTTGGTGGCGTCACGCTTTAGCTCCTTGTGGCAGCCACCGGAGCCATCGGGGACTGTGATCACTATAATCTCCCACAGGAGAGTTCTTAAGACGTGTTAGACACTATCCTTGAAGAACCTCATGCGGCTATACTCCTGGAACGCGGGACCGCTCTTATTCTCTTCCGAGCTCCATGCCTCCGGCTATGATGACGGACAGCGTAGTGGCGTGAGCGCTGTTGTGAATCTTTTCGGAGGCTAACGTGAGATCCCGGACAGCGTCCGTGATAGTGCAGAAGATCACCAGGTGCCCTAAGGTGAAAGGGTTTCGTTGTGACGATCATGTCGTTAATAAGATGGCGGATGTTGTCGTCGGTCGGCTTGTTATCCGATGCCTCCTTGCTGGTCGACTCGGCATCATAGCGGGAGGGAAGGGGAAGGCTTGAACGGATGGACCGGGTGGGGGGGGGGGGGGTTGTTGAGCCCGGTCAGAGGGAGTCGCAAGGTAAGCTACATGGCGTTGTTGAGCGTACGGTAAGAAGCTATTATTATGAGTGGCTCTTGGATCCCAGGGCACCTGTCAGCATCGTGGAATAGGAAAGAGCACTGGGGTTTTATGGAGGCCGTACTGTCTGTTGGTCCTTAGTTTATGGTGCTATCAGACTCAGTCTGGGTGTCGTTGGTCATAATTATGTAGAGTGATGAGGTTGTCAGAGGTGGGCTCAACTTATGTGCTGGGGGCCTGAGGCGCGCTGATTGCGAAGATGCCTGTCTCTTGTAGCCCTTACTTAGTATGTGCAGCGTGGAAGGAGCTGCTTATGGTTGCTGTGAAATATTTGATGCTGTTTGGTTATGTATGGTTGCGAGTGCGGTAGTAGTGATAGCGGTAGTGGTGGTGACGGTAACGGTGGTGATGGTGTGTCAATTTAGATGTAATAATGTAATGGGGGGGTTTTGTTTCTCCCGAATAATTAGGAAAGGCAGTTGTAGTTGTGTGGTGTCTTCCCTCTCTCCACCTTCGCTCCTGCCTTCCGACATACCGCCTAGCGCTTTCCCAACTACACAGGCTCAGGTCAAATTCCCACGTCGCGGTCGACTGAAGGGCATCCTCGCGAGGCTCGCTCGCCCACGGGAAAGAAACACTAAGGAAAGAAACAAGAAAAGAATCGAGAAAAGGGGAGGGGAAAAAAAAGTGATCCACACACAAGCAGGAAAGGAAGAACTACAGAAGACTCGTGCTACCTACCTCTCAAACCTCTACCAACCAAACCTCTACCAACCTCTACGCACCTCCGTCAAACTATAATCGCAACGAAGAAACAGTTACACCTTTATCGCTATCTTGACCGTCTACTATTTAGCAGATGCAGTGAGTATAACGGAATACTTCAAACGTGTCCTCCGCTGGGGGCGAGCGCTTTAGGCCTAGTGACCCTGCAGATGACTGACCGTTAAGTATGTGCCTTGAATATGATTGCGTTGGGGATAACTCTGCCCCCTCTTCCACTGAGGCGTTGAAGCCGAGAAACCTAGCAGCATCGTTCGCGTGGTGCCTGCAGTGGACGTTATTAGAAGGCTGCGCCACCCCCTCTACTTATAGCTGCCCTCTACGCCACCCCCGCCAACGCAGTAGCAACGAGGAGGTGCTAGCTAACTAAACAAGTGAGTCATGGAGACGAGTTAGCAGTGGCTTTCCAGTTCCACGGAGCTTAACCTAAGAGACGGGCAGCGGGAATGGAAATCCCAACCAAGATCCAGATAGTCCACGGGGGCGGGGTCTGATCGTACAGGATTTCAGTGTAGGAGCGGGTAGTAACCCCATAGTAGTCGAGGACTTCGGGGTGATTTTTAGTGCGGTCTAGCTAATATAAGTACGTTCGTGTTCGATTGCATGAAAGCAGAGGAAGTAAACCGTTCTATGTGTGTTCTCAAAACATCCTTATCTCCAGTACTTCTATCACAAAGTGAGAGTGGCGGTCTTAATAGACGCAATGTCTCGCCTTGGGGGCAACATCCTGCGTTCGGGGCAACAATTTCTTACGAGCCGATCGCTGCTCCCAATAAGAAGACCAAACGCATTCAGGCGCTTTTGTCGTCACCACCTTGTATCATTCGTCCAATTTCAGCCAGCAACGTTGCGTTGGGGCTGGTGTTAGGGGTAGGAAGTTTCAAACGACTATGCCGCTCGCCTCCCTCTGCACACTATGCAGAGAAGAATCACGGTTAATTCTGTTGTGTCTGCTTCTCTTGGCTGATGACTAAATTCCTATGGGGACCTGCATCGTCACCTTCAGATCGGCATGGGGGTGAGGTCTCCGAGTTCTGCATCCAGCATAACTTAGCCGCACCCACACCGACTCACCGTTTAGTTCGCCGCAACATCCCAGCCCCAGACCCCCATGCTTCCCAGTCTGGTAGTCATGCTATCACCTGTTATCGTGGGGCATTAGGAGATCGTAAAAGAACTATGATCCGGTCTTTATACGCAGCTTAGCGCCCAACTATGTAATAAAAGGGAACGGCAATACAGGCATATCATCACTAAAAGGTTTGGTTGCCCGACCAGCTTATAAGAGAGGTTCCCCTTTACGCAGGACTCTCGCCTTGGTTGTTTCCGCAGCCTAGGTCTTCCCAGATGCGGTGATTCACTTCCTTCACACGCCCAACTTCGGCACATACTACGTATTTGCTGGTGGGCGGGAAGCAGACCGTGTATATGTTGGAGGTGGACGTTGCTTGAGTACGTCCGCAACCTGAGCCATCCTCCATATTTATACCGTCAACGATAAATCTGCTGTGACAGCAGGGTTCGAACCCTAGGTGAATGGCGATAAGAGGCCTGGGTACAAAGCTCGCACGGATTGTGATGTCTTCTGTGGTTGTGACGTTGCTCATAGTCTTGCTCGCCAGAAGTGAAGCTATAAAAAAGAAAAGACTACACGTCTCCGCAATACATACTCAACGCTGACTGCAGGGCCATCAGTATAGCAACTCACAGCTTTAGTGCTGTTGGGGTCCTATTGCGGAAGCAAACGCACTTCATTAGACATAGAGTGAGGCTCATAGTCCCAGGCCTCAGAGAGTTTCAAACGGCCATCTAGAGCTAGGACAGAAGGTATCAAGGTCGCTTTCCATGGCGCATAGCAAAGGTCTAGGCCTATCGAGCTAGCCAGGCCCAACCCGTTAGCAACCAATGACTGTTTTAGGGCTATTCCTGCCTGAGACCTTCTGCTCATGTTACCTCAGGCAGAGATCCAGCGGACATACCTCAACTCAAGACCAGTCATTATAAGATAAGCTGCATCCTTCCACATTACTACAGGTAAGCCGCATTATCTATTAGATGCAGCCATGCTGTCCACTTGTGTGGGATTCGAATGAGAACCCAGCCGACGATATGATGGGTCTTGTTGACGAATTAAACAAGCAACTTTCGGATGAGGACAACGCTAAAGACTACTTACTCCACTCAAGGGCTCTTTCTCGACTTGATGACTGCAGATCAAAGGCCCTTCATGAGCAAGACCACAAGACTTCTTCAAATTCCTACATCGTAAACCTATAGTGGCTCCTAGCTGGAGCTGCCAAAGGACACCCAGCCCAAACACGTCATGACCTTTCTACAGTTGTAGTAGCTACAGCTTGTCCGTTAGTAAGGAAGACATGTCGTTCTGTCTGCTCAATAATGGAAAGCCGAGGACCTTTCCAACTCATGAGAAAGTACTTATCCAGATCCAGAGGAGCTAAGCTAGCAAAGTAATTGCAGCATTATTACGAGGTCTAAGGAGCGAGGTCGTATTCCTTTTCGCTGGGGAGACTATTTATAGTCGGTGTGCAGTCTGATGTAATAAACGCAGACTCTATTGCTGCTGTAGGTTGTGGTAGATCGAGTAATTGGAGGCTAAGATGATTTGTCTTAGACTTGACTACTACTCGTAGAGGAAGGTGAGCTGAAAGGATCAGAGGATGCTCACGAGGTTGATTGCTAGAGACTTGCAGAAGTCCAGCTATAAGTCACCTCAGGCTCGGTATCAAGTAACCCTTAGCCCTGAAGAGTAGTCGCCGTACTGGTAAGTAGTAGTGCTGCCCCCGATCCTGGAATGGTCTCTTAGTATACGAAACTAGGTTTCTAGAACTAACAGGGCAAAAGCGGGCGAGTGGTTGCTCTACGTTATATCAGAATTCTACATTATATTTCATCTATCATCTGAAGTCATGAGTGGAATAGAAGCTTCTAGCAGATACTCCTCATCATCAACCCCCTTCTTCTTAGCACCCATCCGGCAAATCCCGATTTCCTCGAGGGGAACATTTTCTATCCATACGTGTCCCCGGTAGTCCTTCAGGATCTCCGTCGCGTCAATAAACCCCCCGTCGGCAATCTTCCTAGCATTCAAGATGGTGGCATGAAGGAATAAGCTGAAGCCTCTCTTATCGAAGATACCGGCATCCTCAAAAACATGCCGGATTCTTTGGCATAGCGCGTCGAAGTCATATTCGAGGCACGTGGGGTGCGCGAAGAGGATTTCGGCACGTACTGGGTCTATGCCAGGAAAGGTTCCTATAGGAGGCCAAGGAGCGAGATTATGATGGGGTTTTGAGGAAGCAGAGGAGTGATGCTCTGAAGAACCTGTGTTGCCTCTTCAACGTCTTTAGGCTCCGGAAGAGTCATGACTCCTAGAGTGAGGTGGATCGTGCTGAGGGGACGCACTGCGGACGACGGGATGCTGACATTGTCCGCACTAGTGATGTATGACTTGAAAGCGCTCAACTCAGCGGACAGCCTAGGCCGCGACAATCGAGTGACCAGTGGGATACAAAGAAAGTGTGTGGGTTTCATAGTGAGAATCTATTGTGATAAGCAACTTGATAGAAGTAAAAAGACAGGTCATCTGAGTCTGGACGTATCCTACTTTTGAATGGCCCTTACCTAGCTGAAATCGGCATGCTAGTCTGGCTTCCTCCTTACAATTTCTTTTCAATAACTTAGATAAGTCATCATTCCGTTGGACCATCCGCCTCGCGGGATGTCCGGATCGACTCTGACCCACCGACCCACCTGCGCGCAACACACAAACGCGAACATTGAGACCCCTGGCCCAAGCTAGCTCCTAGCCAGACTAAAACCCCGACACTTTAGCACTGTTGCTAGTTTTTCCCTCTCTTGCTCTCCCCCCCCCCCCTTCCAACTGTTACGGTCAGCTATCCGACAGTAGGGTCTGCTAACAGAAGCTGGGGATTGACACGTTATAACAGTTCACTGAGGTCGTGGTCTGAGTCGTAGGTCGTAGGCTGATAGTAGATCGGTCGTCAGAGGCTAAGGTGATCAGTCTTAGGCTCAACAAGTAATTCGCAGTGAAGGTAAGCTGAGAGTATCCGTGAGGATGAATACTAAGTTGATTGCTGAAGAGCTATGGAAGTCTGACCATGAGCCAGGCTCAGGTCATACTATATACAAGTTCTGCACAGTATCTCTTGTGGTGGCTATGTAGGATATCCGTGCTATCCAACATATCCATGGATAGCTGGGATAGCGGACATATCCAACATATCCATCTTTGCCCTGTATCCGTGCTGTTCCCGAAGTCACGTGACCTGTACCATAGTTCTTCCTTTCCCGATGGTTCCTGGTTACACCTGTGTTACTGCTTACATATGTTCTGTGTTAGCCGCCGAGATGCCAGGCGGGGCTGTTCCAACGTGTCATGCCTGTCGGGTCGTAACACCAACCCACCGGATACTGTTGATTTAACGGGGTAATCTTGTGGAAATAACGAGGATGTCTCTTCACCACCAGGGTAACCCTCTTTAGGAAGAAAGAAAAAGAAAACGGAGGAAAATAATCATGCACGAAAATGGTCACGAGACAGCGGCCCAACTAAGACTAGGACGAAGCTGTCCACAGTCACATCTGCCAGAGTTTGTCAAAAAAGTCCAAAATACAGTACAGTACAAGAATACAATACTGAATACAACACAGGTATGTGTGTTGCATTGATGTATTATACTCAATACATCTTTTCAAAATGTAGTACAATATTGGCGTATTATGTTTTGTGTTTTGTGCGGTATTCTTTTATTTTATTATATATGTGTTACGACCCGTTAGGCACAACACGTTGGAACAACCCCGCCTGGGATCTCGGCGGCTAACGCGGAACATATGTAAGCAGTGACACAGGTGTAACCAGAAACCATCGGAAAAGGAAGAACTATGGTACAGGTCACGTGACTTCGGGAACAGTACGGACACAAGACAAGGATGGATATGTTGGATATGAGCTATCCTAGCTATCCATGGATATGTTGGATATGAGCTATCCCAGCTATCCAGCATCGTAAGGAACTGTTCGGAACCTGTATATAGTATGACCCTGAGCCTGGCTCATGGTCAGACTTCCATAGCTCTTCAGCAATCAACTTAGTATTCATCCTCACGGATACTCTCAGCTTACCTTCACTGCGAATTACTTGTTGAGCCTAAGACTGATCACCTTAGCCTCTGACGATCGATCTACTATCAGCCTACGACCTACTACCCAGACCACGACCTAAGTGTACTGTTATTACGTCTCAATCCCCAGCTTCTGTTAGCAGACCCTACTGTCGGATAGCTGACCGTAACAATATGTTCATATAAAAGGCCTTTTTAGTATAGTTGTATAGATTTATATACTTTAAATACTATTGATGCAATGAACTACTCAGATTAAGAATATTGGAAAATTATATACAAGCCTGTAATCTGCACGCATTGCGTGCGCAACGTCCAGAAATTCTTACAAAATCAGGTAAAATCGGAAAAAAAAGTTAGGAAAGTTCCTCTTAGATATGGCGAATTTCGCGGTTAATATGCTAGGATTATGGTTAGGGCTTAAGGTCATAGGTCAGGTATTAGGGTTAGTAGTAAGAGGTTTGTGGTTGTGAGATGTGGGTTCTTCCTGTTAGTACTGGAAGGGGGCAGAGTTCTTGGAATTTTTGACATTTTCGACTTGGAGGCAAGGGGTCAGATGGGCGTTTTCGTAGGCGTGAGGCGTTATTATAGGAGGAAATGGCCTGTATAAGTACATAGAGACCTGCTCAGCCTACGACAAAAAATACCAAGCAAACAAGCAAGAAACACACTCGTTTTTGTACCTTTCCCGTTTTTCTCGATGACTTGAGTGATCAGTTCCCTAAGAGCCCTTGGGATTTTCAGCCCAGCCAATAGCAAAAATCTATCAAGTCCTACCCTTTGAAAATCGAATAAAAATAGGTGTTTTTTGGGCTCTTGTGGCCCTGGTCAGCCCTGGTCTTCGTCCTCCTTCTCGATCCCTGCTATGCCTCTTGGATTATTCGAAGCCAAGAAGGGGCAGAATACTGTGTGGACAGCGCTACTAAACTTGTTCTCAGCAGCGCATTTTCTCCTAGGAAACTGCACAACCCAAGAGATAAAGTAGAAGTTATGGATGAAGCACAATTTGGTCAGGGTTGCATTCATACAACCATCTTCATATCTCTTGTGGTTATGTGGGAAATCGATGCATAAGTGTTTGGGGATTTTCAGGGGGTTTTTCGCCTGAAGTGGAGTGCCCAGCACGACCGATGAGTTTTCTCCCTTGCCCCGTTGCAGTACGTGGGTGCTAAATAGGGGACATAGGGGTGCCGAATAGAACACCTCGAATTAACGGTGTCCTTCCCAAATACCTATTATCACATCCAATAACCTGTTACGAGCAGGTCAGGGCAACCAACTGTGGCACAAAGCAAAAGCTTCGGTAATGACAAATCCGTTGTCATTATCCCCTGTTCTGCACTATATAGTGTTACGGTCAGCTATCCGACAGTAGGGTCTGCTAACAGAAGCTGGGGATTGAGACGTAATAACAGTACACTTGGTCGTGGTCTGGGTCGTAGGTCGTAGGCTGTAGTAGATGGGTCTTCAGTGTAAGGGTCTAGGACAAGGTCGGTGCCATTGGTCTAGCCTACTACTACGAGCATTCCAAGCTGGAGGAAAGAAGAACCATTCTGGGAAAGAGTGGTGCCCTTCTCATCTTTAAATACATGTGAGTCTTCTTCCAGAAGCTTCCATTGAGTAAGGGCCGACAAGGTTCTCATAACCTTCCACGATATTCTGTAACCTTCCAAAGTATTCCATAGCTGAGGGTCTAGCCGAAGCTTCATATCGGTCCATAGACAGCGCTGCCGCTAAAGCCAATAAATCAAATAACGCCAAGATTTGACTGATTTGATTGCCCCTTCGCCAGTATTGGTTGATTTGCCCTGTTGGCCAGTATAACAAAGCAAATCCATAGAACACGTGACCCAAGCCCGCCAATACAGATTACCTAAATAGGAAATAAATGAAGCTATTCACAACCGGTCATGATCCCATCAATGAGCTAACCTCACTCCCCACAGGCATAACTCTGCCCTTTAGCCAATTCTTCGTCAGCTGCAATTGACCCATAGTCTGAGGCTTTATTGAGTGCCTTTGCGACGTCAAGGTCAACTTCGCAGTACTGAATGCCCTCTCACAGTCAGTAGCCATAGCTGGTGTTACCATCACATCAAGTGCTAGTCTACTAAGTAGAGGGTACGTTGACTTATGGTCTCTCCACCACTCAATAGGATCGCCTGTGGGTTGAGGAGGTTGCCTGAGGTATGTCTCAAGCTCATCCTGCTGTCGAGAAGTCTCACAACCACGTTTACTCTGTACCCATTGCCTGAAGTGGCTGTCTTCATGGGATGGAAGTGTGATCTCAAAAACAACCGTAGGGTCATCAGACTCTTCCTCTGACCTATACCAGCGGTCAAAGTAATCCCTAAGCCCCTTCTTTGCATCACGAACCCACTCAAGCTGAACCCCTTCATCCCAGACGGCCTCAAGGTATGAGATACCAAGTGAAGGGTGGAGAATAACACAAGCAGCAAACAAAGGGGACTCCTCTAACTTCGTATAATAGGAGGAGAGCTTCTGCCATGCCAACTCAACAGAAGTACGAAGATGCTCCTGGTACGAGGAAGAGAGACCCCTGAATCGAGCAGTACGTTGGCTGCAGTCCTCCCTTACATGTTGTGGAAGTATAGATTCCTGAAGAGGCTGGGTCTGACTGTCGACTGAAGATCGAATGGGACGCCCTGATCGAGTCTGTGATGGTAGGGACTCTTCATCAGCAGTCAGATCGATCGTAGACGACTCATCTTCCTGTTGAGAATCAATAGGATGGAGTATGGAGTTGTATAGACTCTTCCACTCCTCTAGATGCTCAAGGAGGTACTCCATGCCAGTCATGACTTCCCAGAGACGACCATGCCCATCCCCTTTACCCCATCCCTCTGTCCTCTTCGTCTGCAGGTAGAAAGGCTCAAGGATAGATCTAATCTCAACCAAGACTTTCCAGTCTTCTGAAGAAAGGAGGTCATCGTCAGGTATCCTCCTGGTGGCAACATCCTGCTCCTGAACCCAGTTGACGTAGGTCTCAATCTCTGCCCTCTTCTGAAGAGCTCGATGGATCATGAGGTAGGTGGAATTCCATCTTGTCTCGTTGTTGAGGAGATGTGACTCCTTAGACCCTTGGGCGAATAGCTCAAAGTCTGACCCAGCATCAACTTCCTGGGCTGCTTTCCTGAATCGCTCAGATCGCTGAGGGCAAGCCCTGATGAACTTCACGATGTTGCGAAGCTTGCCAACTGGCCCAGTCTTCCTCCAGAGTCTCAGATCTTCTTCCTCATGGTGGACAGTCTGGTAGAAGAGTGACTCAGCCTCAAAGACTTCGCGATCAGCACCAAAGAGAAGAGCCCGTGCTACCAGGTTGAGGATGTGGCCGTAGCATCGCATTCTCCTTGCCTGACAGTCGAGCTGATTCATCGTGGGGTTAAGTCTCTTGAAGAGGGCGAAGACACAGGTATCGTTATTGCTGGCGTTGTCACAGACCACCACACCCACTTGGCTAGTGATCTCCCACTGCTGAAGAGTCTCGTAGATGTTGTTTGATAGGTTGAGACCACTGTGGTCGCCACTCATGTGGTTGAAGGCGATGAGACGAGACTTGTGCTGGCCCATATTGTTGACGAAGTGGGCAGTAACTGCAAGGTAGGCGTAGTTGTTGGGTGAAGTCCACAGATCAAACCCAATATGGATCTTGGTGAGGGCACTGTGAAGTTCGGCCTTAACGTAGGCTTGGCCCCTGGTGAAAAAAAGAGGAAGATGGTCCATCATTACAGTCCTGCCCCATGGCACTTCTTCAACCAGAGAGGGGTTGTGAAGTCGTAGAAGCTGTTGGACGAAGTCGTCTCGGAAGTGGTCGAATGGTAGATCATTGATGATGATGATGGAGAGGCAGAGATCTCTGACAGTAGCCACTTTGGCCCTGGGTACGTGGGATACCTTCCTCCTTTTTGACAAAGGAGTACCATCCTCTGAGCTATAGAGAGTTTCCCCTGAGCTTATGTCATCGGAAGAAGGATCCCATTGTGTGATCTGGTGGCATCTGTATATAGATTAGTTAGCAATAATCATAACAGAAAACATATACATACCTGCGAAGATGGTCTGCAGCAGAGCTAGAAGCAGCGGCAGAAAAGAACTCTGGCTTTCCTTTACTATCACATCGTTGACAGCACCAGTAAGCACCAGCTGGCCCTTCATCACAAAGCTCAACAAGGAAGACCCCATGGTCCTTGATCCAACTCTTCCTCCCCCTGCCTCCTTTACGGGCCAGCTGCTCTTCAACCACGTATCTCTTATTATGCCATGTGATCGTAGGGAGGTCAAGGATAGATGGATTTGAGGGAAGGACGATGGAGAGACTGCTGGCCACTTGAGTGGTGACGCTTGGGGGGGATCGAAGCAGTTGAAGTGCGTTGGTGGTCAATGGAGTAGGGGATAACATCTGTGAATAGCATCGTTAGTTGTGAGTATTTGGTCCCTGACATTTTGGGGTATTCCAAGGGGATAGTTAAGGAAAACGGTGATGGGGACAATGAGGGGCATGGAAATATAGCAAAAGTGTGGCATTATCCCCCTTGTGTGAAAAGGGAGGCACAACACCATCATGATCCATGGTTCTCTATCACGGCGATGCCATCGCCGCTGATCGAAAGAACCAAGACATAATCGTGCCTGGGGAAAAAGAGCTTCCTGGTGCAAAGGGTTAGTAGGAGCAATGTTGCAACTCGTACTTCCTTTCTCAAATGAGAATCCTCAGATGAGGAAGGAAGGTTTCTTGTTCATCTCAGCTGCATCTACATGTCCTTTTATCTTCGACCCTGATATCCTATCCCTTGATATCCTATCCCTTGATATCCTATCCCTTGATATCCTATCCCTTGATGTCTTACTCCAGTGCCGAACATAGCCGAGAGCATCCCATGTGACAGGCCTAGCCTGTTACACCTGGATGGATGGGGACGCCCTTATATAGGGCCATGGAGAGGGGGAAGAGGAAGAGGGGGGGAGTAGCTGACGTACGGTTGAAGTCATCATGGCAAAGGTAGGCAAGCCTAGGATGTTGGCGATGTTGCTGATGCTGGCTGCTTATGAGGCATGAGGAAGAAGAAGAAGAGACGTTGAAAGAGGGCGATTCTACTGCTTTTATACCTATATCGAACGTATCTGGGAGTCACAGATCACTCAGGAGTATTATTTAAAGAGGAAATTTGGCCAGAAGGGTAGAAAATAACGTCCTAGAGCTGCCATGATTAATGGTGCTGCATATAGAAAAAGAAAGCTGACCGTGTTAGGCGTGAATATTCGCGATAATGGCATCCTATTGGCTATATGTATGCTTATATAATATGCCAAGCCAAATCAACCCAATATATCAAATCGGGGGGGGTCAGAAATTGTTTAATTGACAGTTGGGAATAGCTTCAATTGTTTGATATATTTGTTAGTAGGTTTGATAGATTGGCTTTGGCGGCAGCGCTGTCCATAGACCGTGACATTCAGAGGCTAAGGTGATCAGTCTTAGACTCAACAAGTAATTCGCAGTGAAGGTAAGCTGAGAGTATCCGTGAGGATGAATACTAAGTTGATTGCTAAAGAGCTATGGAAGTTTGACCTTGAGCGAGGCTCAGGTCATACTATATACAAGTCGGGTTCTGAACATGTTCCTTTGTTGTTGGATTGACGACTGTGTCTGGATAAAGGGATGCTAGAAATGCATTGAATAATATGCAAGAACCGATGATGATGGGTAAATACAAGACAGAACCCCGCTCGGACCGGTATAGGAGGAAATCCCTCAATCAAGCAGAACAATCACCTTTTGATCAATGGACCTCAGTGGTATTGCATTAAATCAACATCGTTTGTCTAACAATTAAGAGTCTCATATCGCTCTAGAACAAGCTTCGTGCAATCTAAGCAGATACGATGTCGACCAATACCGCTTCGTCGAAGAAGGTGCTGCTGCGGACCTTCGAAGACTGGGGCCGTTGGGACGAAGAATTCCAGACGAAGTCTATAAGCTTGCACCTATGGGATTGCATCAATCCTGACGGCGAAGAAGCGTTGATGGAAAAGCCCCAACGACCAGCATTTGAAACCTACAATCGGAAGGTTTCTTCTCGCGCTGCCGACCTAGACCAACTTTCCCCACAGGGAAGACAGACCCGCCACGGTGGGCAATCGACTCAGACAGTCAGCCAATCCTCGACAGGCGACCTTGCGCTTTCGACGACTGAATCGACCGACCCACACTTACGCGCTCGAAACTTGTCTGAACTGACGGCAGAAGACAAAGCTTCCTTCACATTCGAATGGCGAGTGTATGAGCAAGACTACAAGGAATACAAAGAGCAAGAAACGAATTCAGAGAGGTTGAAGGCGTGGGTCATTGATACGGTAGACTATGGTTTGCGCCAGAGCTCCTGTCGTGCAATGTGGGACCTCAGGACGTGGTACGCCAATCTACGGACAAGTGTTGGTGCCACTGAGAGGGAACAGCAGACTGCAGCCCGGCGTAAATACCAGACAGCCACGAAGATCCTTTCTAGTGTGCCTAAGGATTTCGCGGGATGGATCACCTCCTGGGAGATGGCCACCAACCATGCGCTTGTGAGAAAAACCGGAGGAGTGGAAGACCCCAACACCTGGTTTGAAGATTTGACGAGAGCCATCCAGCCAATATTCGGCGGTTGGGTCACCATATACGCTGGAATCTACAAGGATAAGCTTGAGGAGAAAACATTGACGATTGGGGAGGTCGCGAAGGACCTCAGGAAGGAGGCCGAGCGAAGGGATCTCCTTGGCCTTCAGGAGAAGGGATCACGACTCACCAGAGGCGTGTTTGGCCCGACCTTTGCAACAGGCCAAAGCCAAAGCATGTTACCTCAGCTGGAGGCTACACCAAGCAACGAAGAAGGCGACACACAGACCCGAAACCAAGCTACAGGCCGGAAGCGTAAGCGCGCATTCTCGCCAGGGAGCCCCGATGTGGTCTGCAAGGCCTGTGAAGGTGCTCATGGGCTGGAAAACTGCTACTATGTGTTTCCGAAGAAAGCCCCAGCATACTTCAAGGGAAGAAAGCTGATACGTGACGCGGTTGACCATCGCGTCAGAAATGACGCGTCTTTGAAAGATGAGATCAGCCGCATTAAGAGAGTTAAACCAGTCGAGGAGATGGATTGACTAGGAAGGAACGTCGGAGAGTGTGGAGCTAGCTTCATCTCATCCAACCTGACACTCCCTAGTGCGCTTTATCCGCTGAAGAACTCGGCTCTTCTCGACTCAGGAGCAACAGTCCATATCTTCAACAATGTCGATCGGTTCAATCACTACCGAAAAGGAGAGCTTGGAGACTTCGTTCTAGCTGGAAAGCAAAGAGTACCGATTCAAGGATACGGGAATGTAGACATCCGTACTGAAGGACCTGGGGGCTCGAGAATACTCCGACTATACGACGTCGCCTTTTGCGAGAATTTCCCATGCAACCTGGTATCGCTTCGGCGACTACAGAAACGTGGATACTGGTGGGATACTCGACCTGCGTGCAACTACCTACGGTCAAGCGACGACACTATTGTCTGCAAGTTGGTGGATCGCCATGATCAGTTCGTCATTGAAGATGTGCCTCTGAACACCACAAAAGGTGTATTTGTCACGCGGAGGCACAAGTTCAACTCCTGGACCGAGCGACATGCTGTGAAAGCAGACGCATTACGATGGCATCTTCGCCTCGGACACCCCGGTCCGCAATCTCTAGAACGCCTCGTCAACACCTCAAACGGAGTACGAATCAAGGGACCTACTACCGTCGAGTGTGACGGATGCGCGTTATCCAAGATCAAACGTCAAGTGCATCGCCAGCCACGAAATACAGGACAAGGACCCGGCGAAAGATTGGCAATCGACTTTCATGACCTACCCAGAGATCCAATGGGGAGGAAAAGCGTGATGTTGATAACAGACCGCTGGTCTGGAATGATTTGGGATTATTACCTGGTAGAAAGAAGCCTGAGCACAATCGATATAGTGCTCGAGAATCTGTTCGGCATTCTTCAACGGCAGTTCCAAGTCAAACCAAAGGCCGTGGAATGCGATAACGAGATTCTGAGAGAAGGAATTGTCGCTTCCTCGTTCCTCCACTCGCACCACATCAAGGTCGAATCATCAGCACCCAACACCCAGGCCCAAAACGGTGGAGCTGAGGCATCAGGTAGAGCAGTTAAGATGAAAGCGCGGGCCATGAGAATAGGAGCACGACTTCCCGAACATTTATGGGTTGAGATATATCGCGCAGCGGTGTACTTGTACAACCGAACGCCAAAGTACATGTACAGCTGGCGAACACCGTACGACCGATTCCATACAGCTCTCGCACACAGAGACGGAATCGTGGTTCAAGATCGAAAACCACATCAGGCACACCTACGCGTCTATGGGTGCAAAGCATACGCCATGACCTCAGAAGCTCAGCTGCAACAAAGGAAGAAACAAAAGTTGAACCCTAAAGCATGGATTGGATTTCTCGTTGGATACCAGTCAACGAATATATATCGCATCTGGAATCCACAGACAGGACGGATCATTGCGACAAGAGATGTCATCTTCAACGAAGATGAACTTTTCAACGGAAATATCAACCAACTAAGAGATGATATCCTTCACATTGGGCAGCAAGAGCTAATTGATTTACTCAAGCAGGTAGAAGAGCCAGAGACAGACCGAAACGCTACGACGGAAGACGACCTGAGCGGTGCCGTTATACCCGAAACATGGGATGGCCTTCAAGGAGAGGACGAGAGCGTCGCAACCTGGCTCAGTCGGGAAGACGCCGCTCCCCAAGAAGAGGAAAGAGATGCGGGAGCTGAACAGTTGGAGGCTGAGTCTGATCAACCAGCTGGTACCGACGAAGGCTCTGGAACATCCGGGGACGTGGAAGTCGATCAGGGGAAACCAGAAGGCGGCTCGGAAGACCAGGCAGAAGCCGGCACCGATGACCAAGCCAAGAATTCTGATGCCCAAAGTCGTCCGTACCTGTCCCCTGTGTCTCTTCCACCGACGGCACTTCTAGTCATGGCGATTCGGGATGATGTAAGTCGATCAAGAGTTGAGACTCGCAGATGCGACAACAACAAAGACGTCTTCGAAGTATGGAAAGCAGCCTTCTCTGCTGGACGTCAAGCCACACTAGTCGGCTTGATGGATGGCAAGAAGATTGACAAGGCTAAGCTCCAGCGACTCCTCAAAACACCCGACAGTTTACATCGAAGGCAAATGCCCCCATTACCACGGAGCCACGCAGAACTCAGGCAACATCCTATGGGAACGATCTTTGAGGCGGCGGAGCAGGAACACTTGCGCAGCCATTCCGAGATGAGATCCTGGATCGAGATCAATCGACAGGACTCCCGGGCAAAGGACTGTCAAGTCCTAGACTGCATGTGGGTTTACGTATATAAGTTTGACAAGCATGGACGGTTTCAGAAGGGGAAGGCTCGTCTTGTCGTCAGAGGAGACCAACAGGCCAAGCCCGTCAATGAGGAGACATACGCCGCGACACTAGCTGGACGATCCTTCCGCACGCTGATGGCGATTGCTGCACGCTTCGATCTCGAGCTCATCCAATACGATGCCGTCAATGCGTTTGTGAACGCAAGATTGGACACAAACGTTTTCATGCGGATGCCACCAGGCTATAGGAAACCGGGAATTATCCTGATGCTCCAGAAGGCACTGTATGGCTTAAGAGAGTCGCCCCTTCTGTGGCAGAGAGACCTCACGGCTACCCTGAAAGAGATCGGATTCGAGTCCGTGCCACACGAACCCTGCTGCATGACCAGAGGAAGTATCATCATCTTCTTTTATGTTGATGATATCGTCCTGGCATACAGAAAGCAGAAGGAAAACGAAGTTCAGAAAGTCACAACAGAACTACGAAAACGTTACGAACTGACGGGAGGAAAACCACTGCAATGGTTCCTCGGAATCGAAGTTCTCCGGGATAGGAAGAAGAACCTGATCTGGCTTTCTCAGTCTGATTATATTGACAAGATCGCTAACCTTGCTGAAGACATAGATCAGCGACACGATGTTCCCATCAGACGCGAAGAGCTACGTCCATACGAGCCACGGGCAGTCGTTGCGTCTGTCCGGCGCTATCAACGGAAGATCGGCTCAATACTGTACGCCGCTGTTATTACGAGACCTGACGTGGCCTTCGCAGCGTCAAAACTTGCCAGGTTTAATGCAAACCCGGGACCTGAACATCACAAGGCTGCCGATCGAGTACTTCTTTACCTCAGGAAAACAGCGTCGCTGGCCTTACGGTTTGGCGGAGGCGACGAGTTCATCGTGGCGAGCGATGCTTCATTCGCCGACGACACGGAGGACCGCAAGAGCTCTCAGGCATACGTCATGCGACTTTTCGGCGGCACCATCGGTTGGAAAGCAAACAAACAAGCAACTGTCACTACTTCAACGACCGAGGCCGAGCTACTCGCTCTTGCGCAGGCAGCCAAGGAGGCTATGTTCATCTCCCGGCTACTTGCAGAGCTTGGAGTACAACTGGACGAAGGACGCATACGAATCCAATGTGACAATCTCCAGACGATACAGTTAGTCAACAAGGACATCACGAAAATGCAGACCAAACTTCGACACGTAGACATACACAATCATTGGTTGAGACAAGAGGCGCAAATGAATAGGATCAAGGTGGAATATCAGCCTACCACGGACATGATCGCGGATGGGCTCACCAAACCGATGCACCATGCGTCATTGGAAAGATTTGTCGAACAAATTGGTTTGGCCGATATCTCTACGCATCTCAAGAGAAGAAAACTGCCAGGACTGGAAGAAAGAGAACTCTTGAGTAAGATGGGGAAATTGGATCTGGATCCAGCCGACGCACCAGTCTCGGCCTAAGCGGCTTCAACTGGGGGGGTGTGTTGGATTGACGACTGTGTCTGGATAAAGGGATGCTAGAAATGCATTGAATAATATGCAAGAACCGATGATGATGGGTAAATACAAGACAGAACCCCGCTCGGACCGGTATAGGAGGAAATCCCTCAATCAAGCAGAACAATCACCTTTTGATCAATGGACCTCAGTGGTATTGCATTAAATCAACATCGTTTGTCTAACATTTGTACCTTGAATCGTTTTGGATCATTTTGATCCAAAATGATCGTTATCTTATCGTCACGTGATTTCCACTATAGTTCTTCCGTTCCTGAGTGGAGTCCTGTTGTTCCCGTGGTCCTGCAGTACAAATGTCCTGTCATAGCCGCCCAACGCCCAAGTGGGTCGTTCGGTTGTTACTCCTGCATAACGGGTCGTAACACCTTAAATAGCTGTATTTCTATATGTCCTTTGCGATAAACGCTACAAATATTACATGGGATACTTTCCAGCCTACTTTTGCTGCTAATTACATTATATATGAAGCGTATGTACAACCTGATAGCAGCATCTCTTAGTCATCCTCCTATGCGGGGATCTCCACTACAGTGCTTAAGCATGTGTCTTCTAGCGACACAGCTTCAACTTCACAACCTCAGTCCCTACTCACCTCAACGGTCCATCTCAGAATGGCGCAAGGCCGACTCACAAATCTTCCCGCAGAGGCTGTTGGGTGTATATCAGAATACCTCGAGTCGCTCGATCTGCTAAGCTTACGCTCCGCCTGCCGGGCTCTAGCTAACAAGACATCTGGACCTTTCCAGGACCATTTCTTTCGCCCACGCCATATCATGCTTGAACGTCAGAGCCTCCAGAACCTGGTTGAGATCTCCCGCCATCCAGTTCTCCGCTACGCGGTGCAAGTCGTCGAACTCACCACGGATCACCTGGTCGCGCCTCCGGATTACATGAGCCGAGTGGACTATGAGATGTGTGGGATTAACGATGAATATGATTGCATCAGGCTCAGCGACGGTGAGGCTTTGTCACTTGGCGATGACAGTTACGAGGCTGTTATTGAGAGGTATAGGGCCGAATGGGGTAGCTACAGGGACTTCCTTCTGACAAAGGGAGATTGGATCAGGGACTTGGTCGAAGCACTATCCAACCTCCCTCATTGCAAAGCTGTCGGCATTGACGATGGCGTCCGTCCCTGGGGGAGTCTTCGACTTGGTCGCCGCATTGGCACGTTTCCGAACCGCTTCGTCACTCCCTTCCAAGCCCAGAGTATGATCTTTGCCACCACGTTGATCAGAACCCTGTTCATAGGACTGCTGCACAGTCGCCATGCTGTAGAGAGACTCTATATTCAGTTTGGCGATCTGAAGACGGGCTGCACCTCTGTCACCCCACGCATGCTATCAACGATTCCTGTGTCTGCAGACACTTTGAGGGGTCGGCTTGCTGCCATCAAAACCCTGCTACTTGTGGTCAACCCAAATAGCCACGAGAACACATTTAACAAGGATGTGAAGAAACTGGTTTCGAACACCGACCCAATCCAGACCGCGGATTCCGATTGTTGTCCAGAGTTCTGCGGCTTCCTCCATCTTTTTCCCACGCTGACCAACTTCACCTTACACTTCAATCCCTGCGACCAAAGGCAGCAATTTCCGACGCTTTCCGAGGATCTTCGAATTCCCGGCCTCCGGACCATCCGTATCGAATTCGTCGATTGCACCAAGGATGAGCTTATGATGTTACTAGAGGGGCATTGGGACACACTCTGGGAGCTTACTCTCGAGTCTGTTGATATTACTGGAGGGGGGCGAAAGACGTGGTCCTTACTGTAAGGGGCTGGCCCCTAGGCTTGTTCAACGTAGAGGTGCCGTCGATTGACTATTCTAAGCTGAAGAGGAGAAGGACTTTACAAGAGTGGGCGCCTAGCTACAGAGATACGTGATCGGGCTAGGCGGTGTGCCACGATAGAATAGTGGATCCGGCGGAGCCGGATCTCGGTAACTGCTCCGGCAGAGCCGGAGATCCCGGCCGGGCTCTAGCCCGTGACACTTACTTCTCAGCAGTCTCTAGCGTAGCCTCAGGTTAGAGGCAATAGACTTAGGGAACTGTATAGTGGATGGGTTCTGTCTTTGTTCAGGCTTCTCGATAACATTTCTTAACCAAAGGTTTTGCGCAAATAGCCCTGAGGAGATTGAGGCTATGCGGTTAGCGTTAGATGGGTTAGAAGAGTTAGAAGCGTTCCCCTGGTTAATACGATCTCATGATGAATAAGGCAGAGTTAAAGTAACGTATAAGATCACCGCGTCCACAAAGATTATGATACCCACTCGCCTGAAGTAAAGCATTCTTATTCCACTCTAACCTGCTTCAGTGATATATAAGCTATATACCTAGCTCCCTATCACCTATTACCTATAGATCTAACCCTGAGGACCCAGCTGCTGCGCACACTATATACGCGCTGAACATATAAACAAACGGCTAAGCGTCCTTTCCCCCGTTGCCAACGTCTCGCTCATCACATCGCTATCCGCCGCTAGGCTTTATCAGCAACGTCATCACCCTCATTCCCAACACCAGTCGAGAGGCCTCGTAGCTTGGTGGTAGAGCGCTCCTCTAGCTAAGGAGAAGATCCAGGTTCGAATCCGGGTGGGGTCGTTCATCCTTTTGTTTTTCTTTTTCTCCTTTTTTCCCCCTAGGTTGGCTGACGTCGAACACTTGATGCCCTTGAGGGTATGGAACACTTGATGGCCTTGAGGGCATGGAACACTCGATGCCCGTGAGGGCATAGAATACTTAATGCCCTTCGGGGCATGGGTTAGCTAATGCTTTGAAGGCATAAGACCTGCACACTTACACACCAGCGTTTTTAGGGAGTTAATAGGCTTCTTCATTAGGGCGAATAAAGTATAGGAATCCCTCTAGATGATAAGATATAAAGAACCCTACTGATCTTTAATGATACTCCCACAACGCTCCGTCCAGATACTGTCCTGGCTATGGAATACTATACTAATGAAGTCGTCCGGCTGTTTCAAGGTAGACTGTAGTTCTCGGAGTGTCCGGTGGAGTTCCTCTCGAGGCCGGAGCTGTAGGTCTGTGTTACGCGGGCTATCGCGGTTGCTTTTTGAGGTGACCCAACCTAGCTCACGCAACATCCGGTTACTGCACCCCTTATGCTCTGCAGCTCTGTTAGCATTATAGACCTCATACTATCCCTGCGTTATACCGTACCAATCTTCTTCGTCATCTCGGCTACATCATAGGCCATCCCACTTGAACCCTTCTTCCAGGGGAAAGAGGCGGGGTAGAGGAACCACATCATCCTCGTGACCATGACGAGGGCCAGCTGGGCCGGGTCCTTCCTCTTGGCTGCGGTCCCGAATTCGCGCGACCCAGGCGCAACCTCCGGCGTTTCCGATGAGGAGCAAACGGTCAATGTGATCATCAGCATCAGGCAACAGAGGGGGTCGTCGATGTTGTTAGAGAGGCAGTTTATCGCCAGCTGATAGTGGTCTAGAACCCGTAGGTCGCCCTTGTTAGAGAAGATCGCCTTAGCCTTGAGAAAACCGTCCGTGATAAGGCTGGGGACGTTGGTGAAGGGGAACCTGCAGCCGAAGCTGATGGTTCTGCGCGTCTGCCTGAGCGCCCGGTCGTGCGCAGCTTTCTCGTGCTTGGTTTGAGCTTCCTGCGCCGCGCGCCTCAGGGAGCCTGGCGGACCGGTTACTACTACGTGCGCGACCTCTCGACCGCGCAGGCTGACGACGGTGGTTGACGTTAAGCGGCCCTTGACGGCGTCAGGCACCCACTCAACACCGGCCGCGAGGAGTCGGCCAGCTATCACGGAGACCCACTCGTCAGGCTTGAGTCCGTTGCTAGCCTGGTTGCCGCTAGTTATGGCCGCCTGCAGATGGTCCGGCCATGTCGCGTTGACTGGCGCGGATGCTGCCCGCCCCTTCTCGGTAGAGACAACGCGGAGAAGCTCAGTAGCAAAGTCATGCCTGGTGCGCGTCCTCGACGAGGTTATTTTTATGCGCGAGCCGCCCGAGGTGAGACCGTCAGTTAGCCGCTGTAGCGCCATATGGGTGAAGGCGTCTGGCGCCGCTTCCCACGCCTCAACAGCCGACTTACACGCCTCTTTCTGCTCTAAGGTGATAGGTATGCTACTAGTGTCGCTACTACCTTCTTGCAGCCTGCGCCGTAGTTGGTTAGCTATGAAGAGCTTCGTCTGGGGGATCCACATCTCCCGCAGGAGTTCCGTCACATATTCTGTCACAGCTGCATGGCTCTTGAATGCGTCCCAGCCTAGCTGGCTGAACCAGATCTCGGTCTCCCGGTGGGAGGCAAGGCGGTCGCCGTAGTGGTGCTGTAGCTCGCTAATATGGAGCAGTATAAGCCTTCCCGTCTTCGCGGAGCGGGGCCACCGGCTGGTGTCCATGAAGCAGGTCGCTGCCCCGGCTGGACCGAAGTCTAGTACGGCTGGGTCGATATAGGGCCACGCCCCAGCCAGAAGGCTGTCGATGGTGCCTAGCGGCCGGAGCACCGTCTTCGGCAGGTGGCGCTCATGCCCGGTGAAGATATACCCACCAAGCCGGTCAAGTACTGCAACAGCCTCAGAGTGTGCGAGGTCTAGGCCGCGCTCGCCGCCAGCAACGTAACGCCGTTCCATCTCACAGATAGCAAGCTCAAACAGGCGGCAGTAGGCCGACATGATACGGGGGAAGATTCCGACTGGTATAGACCGAAAGATATGGACATACGACTCATGCTCTGTGAGGAAGAAGCGCATGAGTTGGAAAATGGGGCGAATGACGTTCTCGAATGTGCGCTCAACGCTGTCCATATGTCGTATGTTGAGTGATACGACCTGCTCCATCCGGTATGCTACCTCATCCTTCTCGATAGCGATGTCCAGCTGCCTGCGCTCTCGCGCAAACGGCTTAGACTCCTCAGGCTGCTCGGGCGTGAGGTCGCCACGGATGCGACGTAGCAGCCTCTCCCGCCTGTCTCTTGTGTATGACATGGCGGATGTGTGTGACGTTGGCGCTGTTAGCGCTGCTGTTGCGTACCCCTTCGTCGCGAGGAGGGCGCTGGCGCTGTGGCGCACGCTTCTCTTGATGTTGGAGTAGCCCTGGAAGTAGCCGAACGACAGCACGTCTGCGCCCTCATTGCGGTCGCTCATATTCCCCTGTAGAGCGGTGTAGAGCGAGTTAAGGAAGGCGGGCGGCTGGCTGGAAGAGAAGTTTCCATACGTGGGGTGGAAGGCCTGCGGGTAGAAGGTGTAGTCGCGGTTCCCAGGGTACTCTCGCGCCACCATGTTCCGGTCGGCGAGGAGGCAGCGCGTCTGTGAGCCGCCCGACTCGCTATTGATACAGACTGCGAGGGCGTAAGATATAGCACTGATACTGCTGAGATCAAAGCGGGCGTTGAGCTCCACGATCATGCTCTGTAGGTCCCTGCTCTCTCTGAGCATCTGCTGGTACTCCCGGCCTTCCACTGTATCGCTATGTGTACTTTGTCCCTCGTAAAGAGAGAGCTCTTCGACCTCCTGCCGAGAATTTCCATCTCTGAGGCCCTCCTCCTCGGCATCCTGCTCGGCGTCCTCCACCCCTTCCTCCTCCTCCTCCTCCTCCTCCTCATAGGGTATATGTCTCTCGCGCGGCAGGTCGTAGATAGTATCGCTGACCTGGATCTCGATATTCGCGCCGTAGTCATACGCGTGAAAGGCCGGCTCGTGGCGTCGCCAGAATGAATTGGGATTGTGGGTGCTAGCCCAGGCGGCCCAACCGTCCATGAACTGCTGCTGGAAGACCTGCCACTTAGCCGAGCTTATGCGCTGGGTACTCTTTGTCCCCAACCGCCAGCAGGCCTCAACCCCCTCGCCAAGCAGTTGCGGCGACTGGAAGACGCCCACGATGTATGCGGCCAGCTCGCGGGCTAACCCGGCCGGCATCCCGCTCTTGTCCAAGGCTGTTGGTCTCTCGCGTGGGGCCCCGCCCCTGGAGGTCGGCTCGTGCGCCACGGGGTGCATGACGACGAACCAGACCTCTCGGGTACCAGCCTTGGCGACCCTGAACGTGCGCCCGGTGATATCGAACGGGATGCCGCCGATGTGCTTTGCGCTATAGGGCGCTGCGTATGACTCAAGAGAGAACTCGATGTTGTCGAAGACGGGCCCGTCGCTTTTTGTGATGGGGCTGCGTGGCTTGCCGACGATGCTGAAGAAGTCAAGGAAGAACTGCGAGAAGAAGGCGTCCGTGGCCTTCGCTGGCGCGCTACCTCCATCGCGAGACCCAAAGTCAATCGTGTGCTTCTCCTGTAGCATCTTGATAGCATCGGCTGGCTCGAAATCACTTCGGAGGACCTTTTCGATAAAGCGTCTGGCTGAGGAGAGGGGTGAGAGGCGTCAGCATATTCTTCTCACTCCTAGTTTAATTCCTTCCGTATATACACCTCGGAACCGGTGGTGCCCTGAGGAGTGGTCCACAGCCCAACGGTGGCCGTTCCGCCCATTATCGCCTTCATCCTCATGTTGGCGGGTTGAGTCCTGGTTGCGGGCGAAGGGACCGTTACCGTCCAGGCTAGAGGTATCCTCTGTATCGGCTAGGCCATCACTATCTACTAGCGACTCGGTGATAACATCTCCCTTATAGGTTAAAGACATCTTAGTGTAGCTGCGGTGGGATGCTAGGTGTTACTGTTCACGGTCTTGGGTGTGCGTAATGTATGTGTGTGCTAGGTGAGGTCTCTTGTACTATACTCTCTGGGGATTCTATGTAGGACTACCTATATATCCTCTACTAGGAGATTACTTACTAACCACTTATCCAGTAGGGTATTGAATACTGCTTGTTGTCCTGCTCCCCATGTAACTCTCCCCCACTATAAGTCCAGGAGGGCAGATATGCAGCATGGGCCGCCTGTGTTTTATCGGGGAGAGTGGAGGAATCCTCTTGCCCTCTTACGAGACGAAAGCCCTATTAAGACGGCTTAATATCCTGTCAATAAAAACAAAACCTCGAATTGGCCTGACAGTGGTCTGCCTAAGAATGTACGGTCTGCACAAATGCCCTCCCGGGCGTGAAGCTGATGATGACGACCTCAGTAAGGGATAGACTGGGGCACACCTAGAATTTGGGGGCCCACTTAGTGTGAAACTAGACAACCTTCTTTGTATGTGCCCGCCGGGCGCAGGTATTTGCTGAGGCACAGGTATTTGCTGAGGCATCTTCTATTGGCTACGTTTCAAACGGGCTGGCTTGCAGCGTTCTTCAGATCAACTTTCCCAAACGAATTGTCTATGTAAGGTATGCAAGGGATCCCCAGGCCTGCAGACGCGACCACGACTGCTACTATACTGCTCTGGCTGGTTTCCTAGCTCTAGGCCCCAGCTTCCAGCGTGGAACTGGTTTCTGGCTGGCGGTGGTCGCTGGCCCCTTGGGCGAAGGCAGAGGGCGCCACTGTTGATGTGACGGCGGCGGCGAGGAAGGGGGGGAGGGGGAGGAGGGAATACTGTTGCGGCGCCTGGGCTGTGAAACATCTCGAGCATCGTCGTCGTCATCATCATCATTGTTATTGTTGTTGCTGCTGCTCTGTTGGCGCTGGCGCGCAGACTGCTTAGTGGTGATGGCGGGCGCGTCCTGTGTCGGCTGGTCCTCGTCGCCAGGGCAGTCCAGCGCTGCTGCAGATCCGTTGGAGGGCGTGAGGTAGGCGTTTACGAGCTCCTCCACCTTCTGCTGGGTAGCTTGTCTAGCGGCGACGTCCTGCTGGCCGGCGAGCTTGAACAGATTGGCGCAGAACCCCTGCACGAGGGTAGAGGCCTTGGCCTGGCGCTCGCTTCTCCTTGTTGCGCACTCCGTCGTCCACAACGGGCGTAGCGTGTAGCCCTCCCTGTCGGTTGACTGACGCACCATCTTCAGCAGACGCGCCCACGCCACGTGCTTGAAGCGCTGCCCGTATAAGCCGTCTTCGCTGTCCTGCCCCTCATCGCCTATCGCGTCATCATCCAGGAGTGGGAGCAGCTCCAGCGCCCGGAACTCGGCTAGGTTGTCCCGTACGAAGTCCAGAATACGTCGCTGGAGCTGTACTGCTGCGATCGCGGGGAAGGCCCCGGGAGCCCAGCCCCTATGGGAGGCGAGCTCGTCCAGCGCTATCGACAGGTGCTCCCGGAGGAGGGGCTTATTCCTATCCTTGGGCCTGACGTCGTCGACGGCTGCAGCTTGCTCTGGACTGATCCAGCAGATCACGTGGCAGAGCACACGGACGGCTATCTGGATCTCCGTCTTCTTGCAGTGGAGGATACGCCTTAGGTCGGGGAACTTAAGCACTAGCGAGTTTGTGATAGCATCATGGACGAGGTGGTAGGTGTGATCGTCCATGTTCGCGAGGAACCCGTCGACCCGTGTACGTGCTTCGCGCCCCGCCTGCTGCTGTCCGGACGTGTAGAATACGCTCGTGATATTGGGGGCGGCTTGGCAAGTTGAGAGCCTGTCCCAGTCGGCGGGCGTGATGTAGACCTGCTCGTCCGCGGGTAGGTCGGCTAAAACGCTGAGAACCTCGTTGAGGGCATCAATCCAGTACTCGTCGATGCGGAGGCTGGCAATCCACTCAAAGTATGAGATATTGAAGGTGTCTAACCCCAGCCTTGTGCAGCACCACTGCGTTGTGACAGGCCGCCATCTCTGGTGGTTCCACAACGTAACGAGCCTCCGCGTTGGGAAATGCTTCTCGCCGCCGAGGCGGAGTGCCTCAACGACGTGCTGGTCTACGGCGGCGTCCTCCCCGCCTAGCTGTCCGTCTGCCTGCCCTCCTATGCAGGCGATGGACGCAAGCTGCGTCCAGATCTGCCCGTGATTGTCGGGCAGGCTTGGGTCGCGCCTGTTGACGCGGAGCTTGACGTTCAGGTCGCGCGGCAGGCGGTCTTTGGGTTTCCATGTCGTCCGTTGGCCTCTTGTGAACACGGGCTCATGCTTTGTGCTTGGGGGCTATACCTTTGTCGTACAGCTCGCACGCCCACCATAGGTCGGAGCCTGGTGCGCCCGTCTCCTTGACGTACTCGCGTAGCGCCTGGATACGGTGCTGGCCGGCCATGACCTCGGCCTTGCCCCCGCTCACTTCGGCCCAGTGTAAAAAGGAGAGCTCGCAAGGACTGTCGTTATCATCGTTGCCGTCCTCTCCGTCGTCCTCCTCTCGCCCCTCTATGCCGCCGCCGTCCTGTTGCATAAGGCTGACTGCCTCGGCGCTGCAGAGGACGGTGATCCGGTTCTCCGGCGCCCGCCGTTCCAGCCCGCCGCTCCTGAATGCGTGTAACAGCTCCTGGACGTGGGCTGCGTTAATAGGGCGGTTCCTGCCGACGCTCCAGGCTGTGTCCAGCACGTCGATGGGCATCCTGGCAACGGCGAGGAGGAAAGGTTGCGCCCGTTCTCGCGCGGACGATGTTTCTGTAAAGGGGGAGCTGATCTCATCTTCTCTCCTGGCCCGGACCCGCTTCCTCAGCCCTGATGCTGATGGCGCTGTTGCTGCTTTCTTATTATCGCCCTCATCACACTTCCTCTTCCGCTTCTCGCTGAGCACTCTGGCCATTGCGGTGATATGTATTTTTCAACTGCCGCCTGATAGCCTGTGCTGGCTGTTCCTGTTGTTTCTTCGTTAATTTTCTTGTCTTTCTTGCCCCTGGGGGCTTAGGGATAGGTGGTTAAGGGGGTGGGGGTGCTTGTGATCAGATGAGACGTGTGCACAAATGAGACGGGAAGATGGGATGATGGATGCTTGTAAGGGGTGCGTATTTGGCAGGGCGGCCGGATGCGATTGGTCCGAGGCTGCTGTAGTACACTAATCTTCTATGTTTTTATGTGCTGGGTGGGGGACGGCTACGCAGCAGAGGGAGCCGACTCACCCCACCACAGCTAGCGTATTCTCGTCCAGCAGCAGCAGCAGCAGCAGCGGCAGCGGCATAATTAACCTCAGGTCATGCTGTAAGGTAATAAACAAATCAGGCGTCGGAATACACCTATGATAGGGGGTGCTATGAACACTTATACGCACTATTAGTCGCCCTCTGGATAAATAGCTGTCCTACCCCCATAATCGCACGTCTTTCATACTCAGGATTGGCGCCCTTAACTGGCTGGGTCACTGGCTGTGCTAGCTCCTGGGACGCCCTAGGTATCTGACGAGTGTAGGGCAGTAAGGACAAGCTATGCCTGCCTATACTGCGTGTGCTCCCTCCTGTTTTCTGGTTGAGGAACTACTCTGGGGAGAGGTGTTGAACATGGGGTCTGTTGTAAGGTTGGAAATACACTCCTTAGAGCTGAGGTATCATGGCCCAACCCATGCATGACTACAACTAGAAAGAGAAGTGGTAGTGATCCGGCTACTTGTTTATACATAATGATATGTAGATATATTTAACCTGCAGTATAGCGCGTCTTATGTTGATCTTTGCTCCGAGGTCTTGTCTAGGTGGCGGTGTTGATGATCGTGCTCTGCGGAACAATAACATCCTAACGTTGTGATAAAATTCCTTGGAAAAAATGTTGCCTGTTTATATGATGGCCTGTTTTGCCTGTTTGAGTTCTAGATCACTTTGATCGCTCCTATCTAAACTATCCCATCTGCCCTTATCCTAGTGTTACGGTCAGCTATCCGACAGTAGGGTCTGCTAACAGAAGCTGGGGATTGAGACGTAATAACAGTACACTTGGTCGTGGTCTGGGTCGTAGGTTGTAGGCTGTAGTAGATCGGTCTTCAGAGGCTAAGGTGATCAGTCTTAGACTCAACAAGTAATTCGCAGTGAAGGTAAGCTGAGAGTATCCGTGAGGATGAATACTAAGTTGATTGCTGAAGAGCTATGGAAGTCTGACCATGAGCCAGGCTCAGGGTCATACTATATATATAAGTCTTATATGAACAGTTCTGCTTGTTCATGAGCGCTGTGCCCCTTGTCACTATGAGCGCTCATTCTAGAGTGGTGTCAGATAGACAGCGTGGCTACCAGCGAGTAACGGCATAACTGTGTATTGATTGATTGACTATCTTGTTGTAAAGGATAAGTGGCCAGTTGGCCAGATCCATCGAGATGTGCTACACTACATGAAACAGATGCAAATAGGCCATATTGAGGTTAGGAAGCAGTACCGGATTGCATAGTTGAGATGCTTGACTCGGTTATGCAATGTAGGCCTGACAAGTGGGATGAGCGCTCATTCTAGTCTCCACTGAGCGCTCATTGTGGGTCCCTTATCTATGCTCATTCCTTATCATCACGTGACCTGTACCATAGTTCTTCCGTTCCTGAGTGAGTCCCTGTTGTTCCCGTGATCCTGCAGAGTACAAATGTCCTGTCCTAGCCGCCCGACGCCCGAGTGGGTCGGTTAACTGTTATCCATGCATAACGGGTCGTAACACCTAGGTAGAACGTTATGCGCAGGGCTATTTGCGATTTGCTTCCCCAAACTCATAATTTCAGAGTGATCTGCTCGGCCGGTTGGATACTCAACTGGCTATTACATAATCAACGGCTGTCGGGCCCTGGGTTATTCCGATGGAGTGGGTCGGGACCAACAGGGCCCCGGACCTACCTGAGGTCCTCCCTTGGCTCTCCCTTGCCCATTAACGATGAATTTGCGCTGTCTGAGTTGCACATCTTGCTGTATACCACAAGCAAACATGCTTCCTGTTACCCTTTACAAATGTCTATATACTGACTGAGGCTTTGCGCGCATGTCTGCTCACTGGTGCCCTGATATACTCTTTATCTGGGACGATGGAGTTTGTGATAGTTTGTCCTATGGTTAGCTGGCCTTCTTGTCTTGCCCCTACTTGACGCGTTGGTCTCACTCTTAACGCGACATCATACACTAGTCCGCTTCCGGCCAGGGTCTTACTTCTCGCGGACAAACACGCCTAGACCAAACGCGTGGATAGCTAAGGCTATCCAACCCTCTTCTATCTCCTACGCGTCCCCCGTTTTCTCTACCCTCGATCTCCTCTTCCTCTATTCATCTGTTCATCTATCTATCGGTGGATATATTTATTGCTACTACTGCTGAGTGAGGCCGTATATATGTATGGTGCTCCCTGTGAGCCAGCTCTATATGCTTATTGGGTTTGTCGTTTTGTGCTCCATACTGTCCTCCTCCTTCTAGGGATTTTGCTATCTTTCGAGCGATTGTATCCCTCCTTTTGAGATAGACAGGAGTGGGCTAAGCAGTAACTCATACAGGCTCTGGGAGAGCTATGCAGGTGGGCATATCTATAACTTGAGCGTCTGCGAGGGCTAACGGTGGGACTGGCCTGCTAGGCGTCTGGATATCGATGCTAGGGAAGATGTAGGTCAGCAAAGGCACAGACTCTTTTACGCTTTCCAGGCGGAAGCTTTCGAACGGAGCTTTATGGGAGGCTATGAAGCTTCCTAACTTCGGCTGGTTGATGCTCCCGAGGGCATGGCACTTTCTATGCCCCAGAGGGCATGAGCTGGTTGAACCCCCCGAGGGCGTGGCACTTTCTACCTGAGGGCATAGCACGTTCTATGCCCCCGAGGGCATGGCACTTTCTACCTGAGGGCATAGCACGTTCTATGCCCCCGAGGGCATGAGCGAGTTGATGCCCCCAAGGGCGTGGCACTTTCTATGCCCCCGAGGGCATGAGCTGGTTGATGCCCCCGAGGGCATAGCACTTTCTATGCCCCCGAGGGCATAGCACTTTCTATGCCCCCGAGGGCATGGCACTTTCTACCTGAGGGCATAGCACGTTCTATGCCCCCGAGGGCATGAGCGAGTTGATGCCCCCAAGGGCGTGGCACTTTCTATGCCCCCGAGGGCATGGCACTTTCTACCTGAGGGTATAGCACTTTCCATGCCCCCGAGGGCATGAGCTGGTCGATGCCCCCGAGGGCATGAGCTGGTCGATGCCCCCGAGGGCATGAGCTGGTCGATGCCCCCGAGGGCATGGCATAGCACTAGTTCCTCTATCAACTTCGCTAGTCTAGCTCACTACTTCTACTACTATACTATACTAATCGAATCGAGGTTGGTCCCATAGCACGAAGGACCTCTTCGCCCACGCCACGCTTACGTTACCTGGGTAAGTAACCCTCCTCCTTTCGTGGTCTTGTTTCCATGGGCTCAAGGCTTCAATCGCCTAAAGTCTTTGCTTGGGCGGAAGCTAAGATGAGTACATATAGCTTACCAACGACAACAAATCAATCGTAATCCCACCATCCAGCAATCTTACGGACCGCGCGTCAAAGGACATGTCCCCAGCTAGTTCGTCCCTCCTTCTCTCTCTCCAACCATGCCACGCCGTTGCCCAACCCCGTGCCCCCATTTTCATCGAGCCCGTACTTTACTAGGAGACACTCCTCTCCACTCCCCGGGCCGGCAGAGCACGCCGGCGCGGTTTCGGCTCGGGGCTGTGGATAGGAGTGCCCCGTCTCGCCCTATCGATAGAGGGTCGGTGGGCAACAGTGGATCGACGTCTTCCATCTCCATGTCGCTAGCTAGGCCCCCGCGGGCGGATGAGACGGTTAACGGTCAACCACGGGAGGAATTATTCACATGAGTAATGTCGAGAGGCTCCGGATCAAGATTCTGCTCATACGAGGGGATCAACAAACGATCCCCGCAATTCTCGTACGTTGCGGGCAGGCAGGCTCAACATAACCTTCCAGGACCCTGGGGTTCACTAGTTATATTGTAGGGATTTGACTTTGGATCTGACAGGAGTTAGTTCTTTGTCGTCCAGTGCTTAACCCCACTGGCTGCCCGTTCTGCCCGCCGGTGTCATGGCCGCGACCGATTCGCCGGGTCAAGCCCGGAGAAGCACCGCGGACCCTGATCCGTTCGGAGATGTCCGGTGTTTCAAGGATCTCACCGGCTCCTTCGGAACCTTCATTACCGGCTTTGTTCAGGGAAGGAAACCCCCCCCCCCCCCCCAAAAAAAAAAAAATAAGAAAGAGTTAGTTGTGTGTGGATAGGAAGCTGTCGCAACTTCGTATATACCCGCCGCTGTTTGACTAGGGTCTATGATCTGGTGAAGGTGTGCCTATGCGGCCTGGAACGGAGACCGTCTGCCGCATACGAGACCTTGCCAACATTACCAAGCCTTGGCCGAGGCCAGCACATAGTGGGGAACGGGAAGAATTGATTCTAGACCTGGAGACGCCGGCTGATGGTTATCCTGCGACGTTGTTCGCGTCGCAACCACGATGAGCTATACATACCTTACTCTGGTCTCTGCGATTCTTCATCCCTGCGCGGCACGTGCGGAGGTCGGGTTCGAATTGTGACAGGCTAACCCTGACCCAACGGGCCTTTCCTTTTTATAGCGGACACTGCTGCGTATCCGTACAATCGCTCCGATCCCGGGCATCTGGGCATCTGGGCATCTGGGCACCTGGATGGACTTGGTGGAGAGACACCCGCCCCCTGTCGCCAGTTTCCTAGCCATGTGTTTCACTGCCCATCGCGCCTTGATCGTACAGATGGGCTGAACACATCGTCGTTTAGCTGAGTTCGGCGCTGGTTGGATTGCCGCTGTTCGCGAACAGAAACGGTTTGTTGGGGCTAGTCAGTGCGAGGCTTTATTCCTCGCAACTTGTCCCTACATAACCATGCTCCCATCTCTCTGCCGACAGCAAACTCGGCAACCGCCGCCACTCAAACGCAGCGTGTGACTGAGCAACGTCTGCCCACCCGACGAGGTCCAGCGCGCCATCCAAACCCACTCATACACGGGTCAGGTTCACAAGGAGACAGCACACTGCAGGTAGAGACTACTTTTACATCGTTATCTCGTCGTCGCCTCTCCCGTTCAGACGGTTCATGCTGGATTTGCCTCTTGCCGCCGAGCCCTCTGCTCCTCCTGGGGTCGTCCGCTACCGCCGTCCTCGGCAATCCCAGCCAGCCCTACGGGCCGTGAGGCGCACCACACGTGTGTCCCGACGCCACCATCCCGGCATGTCACGCTACCAGATCCCTCCGACGCCGCGCACCGCCTGCTCTCCACGCACGCCTGACTCTCTACTGGCACTGACGGGCCGCCGTTCTAGGTCGCAGATCACCTTCATGGACTTCTCTAGCAACATCCCACTGGACGCGCAGCCGTCATCACCGACGGGTGCGGCCGGCAATAGAAGGCCCCCGCTATCCGCCCCGGACTCGGTCGTTGCAGCACCGTCCGATGTATCGGTGACCGGCCCGACCACACAGCAGGACCAGCCGGCAGCCCCCGTTATCTCGGCCTCAGCTCCGGCCGACCTGGACAACCCCGCGGCAGCCGGCCTTTACCAGTGCCCGCACTGCAAGCGACGGTACTCTCGCCCTGCGTATCTCGCGCGACACATCCGCACCTACACTCTCGGCAGGCGCTGCGCATGCCCTGTATGTTCCAAGGAGTTTACCCGAACCGATCTGCTGAAACGCCACGTTGCTAGGCACGCAGGCGGCGGCCAAAGCCACGGCAGCAAGCGAAACCGCCACCCGGGGACTTCACCTAACCCTCGTCGTGTGTCTTACGCCTGCCGGCGATGCGCTTCTTCACGTGTCAAGTGCGACGAGGTCAAGCCGTGCACGCGCTGTTGCAGCCGCAACGTCGACTGTGAACCCTCCTCGAGCCGTCATTCCTCCACGGCCGCCATGCACCTGCCCCCGCCCGGGAAGATCGCTAACGCCGGTGACACCGACACGAAACTGTCCACTGACTGTCCAACGGTACCTTCCCCCCTCCATACCAACAACAACCACTCCTCTTACGCCGCGCATCAGGAGCTTCACCCACCACAGCAGCCGGCGTGTTTGATGACGGACCCGAATGGCCTGGCGACTCTAGGACAGCAGGCTAAGGCTGGAGACGGGCACGCAGCGACGTTGGAGACATGGAGCGCGGGACCGGTACCGGATGCCGCGCACGTCATCGGCGAGATAGGCGCGTACTGGTCTGCCACCACCAGCCCCACCTCCACTACCATGAGAAGAGGCGTGTTGCCGGAAACGGGCCCCATGACCGTACCAGAGCCAGGGAGTCAGCCTGTGTTGGACTTCTACGCTGGCTCGAGCTTGGGGCTGTACGTGGTGAGCCCCGCGCCGTTCGAGCCATTCGAGCCATTCGAGCCATTCGAGCCATTCGAGCCATTCGAGCCATTCGAGCCATTCGAGCCATTCAAGCCATTCGAGCCATTGGAGTCATTCGAGCAGCCAAGCCTGGGCGGTACGAACTCGGCCGACAGCCAGCGTTGGGCTTGGCCTGCGGGTGACGCGGTCGAGATGATCCAGCACGCGACGGGCAGTCGCCGAGGCCCATGATAAGGCCTCCCCCCACCCCCGGACCCTACAGGCACTAGACCAGACTACTCCGATCATTGCGCTTGTTGAACGAGGCAAACTTCACTCGCGCTCATAGGCGTGTAATGATAGATGACTTGGGCTGTCGGTCGTTCCGGACACCGTCCAGACCGTCGTCGCCCAAAGCGCGTCGGACCAAACAGGCAGATTTCTCCTTCCAGGGACGCCCCGAGATTCGAGTACCAGGGGTTGGGCCGTTAGAAAGCTAGATGTTAAATAGCGTAGATTCGGATTCGCATACAGCTTGTCCTGATTCCGAGAAGGGCTCCATCAGACCATCGGAGCTTAGCTCCATTGGGTGTTGGGTTGGGGGGGTAGTGGGGTAGTAGGTTCTTCGAGAACACCCGTACTTTTTCTTCTTCTACTTACATCAAAATCCCGAACCCGAGCTCTTGAGACAGGCCGAAGCTGCTAGACCAGGCAAAGCGTGCACCTTATACGCACTAATCCCCATACATCATTTCGCACCCCGGATTTCACCGTTGTCGGTTGGGGGCTATAGCTCGGCGCTGCCCTGCAGGTTCGCTCCGGCGGGGCGACGGTTTCGCGCTAACAGGGTCACGGTGTGAGCCGGACTGATCTGGGCAATGGCGCGAATTGCGTGCAGAATGTCTCCCTCGACGGCCGAGAATGATATAGGGCCCGTACTTCAACGCTTGATGGGCGCAGTCAGCCACCCATGTCGTTAGTTTAGAGTTTCGGTTTAGCGGTTCCACTACCCCCACCCTGGGTGCCACTGCGGCGGCGCCCTCAGGCCTGATGAAGCACGACAAGCATCCCCGGACGAACAGGAACGCGAACGGATTTGAAGACCTGCGAAAAGGGCTTGGGACCCACAACTGGCTCGTGCGCACTCTTGATTACTATTAGATCATTGCTGAGTTCCTTATATAAGGCAAGGTTCCCATCACCTTAGTGGCCGTGGCTGTCATATCAAAGAGAAAGTTATACGTACCTTGATAACCTCGCCTTCGTTTGTCTAGAGACGTCCGTGTCTTCTAGTACTGATTATAGTACTCCTGTGTTCACTGTTTGGGTTATATCTCTTAGTGTTACGACCGCTACAGTTGGTCACTGTAGGCTCGTAACTATATAGTGCAGAACAGGGGACAATGACAACGGATTTGTCATCATCGAAGCTTTTGCTTTGTGCCACAGTTGGTTGCCCTGACCCGCTCGTAACAGGTTGGTGCGATCTCCGCAGGGAAATGCTGAGGCTATGAGTGTAAGGGTCTAGGACAAGGTCGATGCCATTGGTCTAGCCTACTACTACGAGTACAATAAATCTTCTTGAAGAACAGGAAACAGAACCGTATCCTCCCTATTTCCTGGGCATTTTTATAACCTTGCCATTGACCTTGTCGATATTCCTGGAACCTTCTAGCGAATGCGCCATTGGATTTGGTGGGTCCAATGAGTCGTGGCTGAGGGCCTTGCCGAAGGCCGAACACCGGTCCATAGACCGTGACAATGAGCACTAGATGTTTTTATATGAAACTCTTATGGAAGAGTATACTATGCAGGAGTTACACTAGAGGACTGTACGTCGCTTTCAGCCCGCTGGCGAGCTTGAATAGTCGGCGTACGATGCGGCAGAAACGTACCTACTAACCTCCCAGTAGGTTCCCATGGGGCTAGTCTATGCATCGCTTGACCATGTTTGTCATCTGCCTGCTGTAGCAGGCGCGCTATGCTAGTAGTGAAACCTCATGTTCTAGTTTGTAGGGCAACTTCATTATCAATCATGGGCGGACATTCACATGGTAGGACAGCTGCAATAGTTAGGCTTCGAACAGTGACATGAGAATCAGGACAGTGCCGTTATGCACGCGGCAGGTTACCCTTGAAATTCGGCCTCGAGCATTATATGAAACATCTTTGCACACCGCAGGGAAGGCTGGGGAACCGACTGCAAATTCGGCCTATGAACCAGTTGGCTACACAGAGACTGTTTGACATGGGTGTCTGATGATGAGGGTTCTTGATATAGTGATAAGAGCTACTATCGGTAGGAAGGAAGGGGGTTGGGGCGTAGGGGGGCATTAAGTAGAAGAGAGGATGTTGATGTCTGTGTCCCAGCATTTACTAACCTGACCGTGCTCTGGCCAATGATACCTCAACGTTCCATTGTGAATGGATCTGCACGGAGATTGTTGGCCATCGTAGATGTTACCCTGACAGGAATGCTGCATCACAGATGCAGCCGTTGTCGCATTCGGACTGGCCATGACATGCAACGCTTGGAATCCATAGTATGCTTCTTGGTGGAGATGAGCAGGATATCCCGTTTGCGCTTGTGTCAGCATCGCTTGAGAAGCTGCGGATGTGGCCCGAAAGTGTGGTACATTGCAGAGTTTTGACAAGAACCCCTCGGCCAGTTGGCCGGACTCCACACCTTGTTGGACAGGTATCTGGCCTGTCGTATGCATTCTGCACACACCAGCGACGGGCATAACGAAGTCCTCGCGAAGTCTGCCAATGCTGTCAGGATAAGTACCCAAAAGAAAGGCGTACTGAACGAGGAGCTTAATGTCGCCTATATGCCGACATTCTAATCTCTTCCGCAAGATGTTGGACGTCTGAGGGGACCACCTGAGAGATGTTCTCAGTGCTTCGCTCTGTGTCCACTCGTTCCAGGCGAGCTGCACCTGGCTCTGATGGAGTAAATTGCCCATCCTTGTAGAGTATGACCATTCGCCACAACTGGCGCCGTGCTCAAAGTGCTCCATCACATGACGGACATATCCTTTGAAGGTCGAGCTGGCGTCGACGTACTCCATGGCCTCAAAGATTTGCGAGCAGCCGTCAAAGCCGCAGGCAAATATGACCTGCGGGCAGAGTTTGACCTTGGCCCTGTCTATGGACGTAAGAGAAACGCAGTGGACTTGTTTCAGGTGTACCTTGAAGCTGCCCTGAGAATCAAACGCCTTATAACAGCCATGGTGACGGCAGAACCACTGAGCGTCGTTGTAGTGAAAGTCTTCGATGTGTCGTTTGAGGTCGCTTTTCCTTGCGCAGGTCTTGATGATACCTTCCTCCCCGCAAAATCCACACAGGAAATACCCTCTTCTCTTTGATTTCTTTAGATTAGCGGATGCCGCCCCGACTTTCGGCGGTTCCAGCAACCGCCGTCTCACACGAATATGTCCAGGCCGCCGCGTTGTCGAGGTGTGGGTGGCAACTGGAAGGTCCCCACCTTGGAAATGTCTGCTCGGAAGCTTCGAACCGTCCCGAGAGACATTCGACACCGCCCCCCCGGTAGTAGAGGACGTGACGGTAGGAGGGCGTACTCTTGGGGATTCCCGTGGGCCAAAGTCGGCTGATTCCGTGTATGATAGCGCAGGAGTAAGACTTGACGCTTCGTCGGGAGCCGCATTGCGTTCAGCTGGCACTGCAGAAGCAACCGACTCCTGGACTAGGCTCTTCAATGCGTCCATGCCGTATCTATCGACCAGGTGCTTGATCAACTGCCCATCGCCTAGTCTCTGCGCAGGCGACACCGTGATAGCTTGCCATTGACTGTGGGCTTTGGGCCGATCATATGAGGCCATCGTCTCGGGTACGAATCGTTCTCGTTCCTACGTCGGCAAGAGCAGGATGCAGATGCCGTGGGAAGAATGTGCCAGTTGCAGGTGGTTTTGTGAAGATTACTGGGGACTAAACAAGTGTAATGATGCGATTCATAAACAAGATGAGACGAAGTGGTTTGGAGGGGTCCGTGAGCGGGCCGGAAGTATGTGAATGGTGTTTGTTGGCGTCTAGTTGGTTAGCACTGAACGCCGTGCAAGCTATGAACATGAAAACGATTAACGAACGTCTGTTGAAAGTTGTGGACGAAAAGAGATAAGGAAGTTTGCTGCAGAGTGTTGGTCGTAGAGAGCAAGGAGCAGCGCAGCGACTGGCGAGACTAAACTGGCCTGGGTTCAACAAGTGATAAAAAGGTTGGACGAATAGCGCCATGTGACATATAGCGCTTGGTTTCCGAGTCTGTCTTTAATTTGACATGGACCGATGTGGCCCCCTGGCTAGTACCGTTGGAACCGAAACAGCGGTCAAAAGTTGCCTTGCCACAAAGGGCGCTAAGGGGGGTGGATGGGCAGGGGGGATGATGGTTTATGGCGAGTGGATCTAGTCCCCTTGTCAGTTGGGCCAGACCGCGGCCACCCCAGTCTGATGGTGCCCCGCCTAGCCGTTTTTTTTTTTTCTTTTTTGTCTTTCTACCTAAGTGGGTAGGTGTAGGGCGGGAGGGTGGGGGGGTAGCCGGGGGCCAGGCGGGGAATGCCAATCTTACCGGGGGATTAACGCTTGCTCTTGCCTACCTCTCTCTCGTATTCATTGAGACGTGAAGGCAGATGGAATGACTCAAGAAGCAGCGAGACATCCCGCGATCGGATTGCAATCAGGGAAGTCTTATCCATTAGAGGGGGTGATCCTTTCCCTCTACTCTTAGTCGCCCACTCACCCTAATTCAGTATAAGTTACAGCTATGGATATGTCCTCCTCCCTCTTCCCAATCGAACCTCGATTGTCTATATTGGAACGGTCTTTATGGTCTCTACAGGGGTTAACTTGGTGTCGCTAGAGTCCGCCACTTCAAGTTGATGTTGCGACCATGATAAAGAGGTAGCGGATGCGAAGACCGAGGATCACTCTACTATCTCTCGTATTAATGACTTAGAGGCCCGTGGTTAATAGCGACCAGCAGGCTGGAGCGGGATTGTTATAATAAAAACAAAAGGCTGTGCGTAAGATTATCTGATAGAACAGTCAAGACAACAACGCTTTGCCGATCAGCATTGTCTTAAGGGCAAACGGGCGCACAAACGACCCCTGTTCAAATGTCCTGCCGTAGTCTCCATTTTGTAGGGCGGAATAGTGGACGTTGGTGAATGACGGACTCGTCGGCAAGGACGAGGAAGCAATTAATGAGGCTGAGGGTCTGCGTCTGGCAGCGCCGACTTATAAGGGAGATCTCGTGAATATCGAGTCCACCGGTGAGTAACACAGGCACGATCCGAGTGTCCAGCACATCCGTGGACTTTTGACTACGGCAACCTCCGTACTTGACGGGTGTCTCGACATGCTGTCGGGTAGCACAAATCACCTTTATCGCGGCGGCTGCACTACTTATAGGCAGAGCTCATCGTCCCATGTAATGTTACCGCCATTCGCGCAGTTCTAGCTCGTAGCGTAGTGATCAGGGGTCTTGTATTTTTCCTCTTTAAATATCCTCCTTGGCAGGGTTGTTGGCATTGGAGACGTCAGGTACTTCCTCACCGATGTCCGATGAGTGATGAAATCTTAACGCTTGATTCAAGCTCTGCTCTATGTAGTAGTGGGTTGAATTTTGATCTCAGGCCACGTACCTATCCAATAGGCCTCGATCCCTGTCGGTATATTGTCCTCCCGTCTTATCCAGTGACCCTGCGGGTAAGCGAAGTTGCCAAGACCGCCTCACGATAGCAGAGTTTGGTCGGGCCCCCAGCCCTTAGAGTCCCATCTATAATACGATGCTTACTGCACGCTTCAGTCACTAACTTGATTGGTTATCGCAGATGCCTTACTAATTAGTAAACTTTACTAGTAGGACATTCTTAACTAAAACTGCATGTTAACGGAGTTAAACAGCGCCCAGAGACTTATGAGTCTACTATATATGCCTATTGCTAGATCATCCTCGAGGGCTCTTTGAATAGGAAGATGGATGTTCTGCGTTACGTCAGCCTCCTGCTACTACCAGAGGAGCAACCCCCAAGTGGGGTCCTGCATTGAGGAGGTCGATGCTAGAGGGCCCTGTCCTGAGTTTATATAATCCCATCTACGCTAGCGACAGGGCAAACTAGGTATCACGAGTGTCACGGTCTATGGACCGATATGAAGCTTCGGCTAGACCCTCAGCAATGGAATACTTTGGAAGGTTACAGAATATCGTGGAAGGTTATGAGAACCTTGTCGGCCCTTACTCAATGGAAGCTTCTGGAAGAAGACTCACATGTATTTAAAGATGAGAAGGGCACCACTCTTTCCCAGAATGGTTCTTCTTTCCTCCAGCTTGGAATGCTCGTAGTAGTAGGCTAGACCAATGGCACCGACCTTGTCCTAGACCCTTACAACGAGGATCGTCCATCTTAAATGTAGCGAGTGCACTCTAAAAGCCATAAATGGTGGTGTAAGAGCTTTATATTCCGTGGGAAAGTCACTACAGCAATATACTTTAGTAGGTTCAGCGAACCTCCTGGGTTTTTCTTAGCTTCTGTGCCGTTGTTCGCGGCAATCTCTACCACTTTTTCTGCATTCCTCGCATGTATATCAGGGATTTGTTGGGAGCATGTAGGGCTCTCGTGTGCTCTAGGCGTTGTCTATGAGCTTAAGATTGCCTCAGCTCTTCCCTCTCCCGCTTTTGGATTTCCTACTCAGTTATTCCATGCCGGAACGCGTCGAGATACGGCCGTCCGTGTACAGCTATTGGCCCGACCCGTCCGGAGCCCCACCCGTCACCCCCTGCCCGACTTGGAAATCTCGACGCGTTCCCTAGGGTCTCTGATTGGCCGGCATTGACTTCAGTGTCTCCACCATCAATTGAAATCTCGACGCGTTCCAAAATGAAACCTCGACGAGTTCCGAAATGAAACCTCTTCTCCTGACTGATGGCTTGTGAACTGGAACGAGGAGTATGTCAACAGCTTCTGCTATAGAGAGATAAAAAAGAAGAAGAAGAAAAGTAAGAAAGAAAGAGAAAAGAAAAAACGGGTTTAGGGAAGTAATGATTAAGAAGAAGAAAGCAGGTGAAAAAAAAACCGCTTTATAGTACACTTCTATTGTTGAAGAAGACCGGTTGAATCGGTCTACAGCGAAAGATGGCTTTCCCATCTCCCCCTCCGTCGTCGCCGCAGCCCGGGCCTATGGTACCGCACAGCTTGACGGACAAGCAACGCCGGCGCCTAGAAGCCTTGCAACTGCATTTCAACGAGCCTGAGCCGGTCCTCATCTGCCGGCCTTGCGGCTACGCCTTAAAGCCGTTCGGGGAGCGCGTGAGCCGCCACCTCGCCGAGAAGCATGAGGTTCCCAAGCCACAACGCCGTGGGCTAAGCGCTCTGGTGAAGTCCCTACAGCTAGGGGACCCGAACGACGTTGCTCTTCGTCCCGACGGCCTCCCGCCTCACGAAGCGCTGACGGTCACCCGTGGCCACGCCTGCCGCCGCTGCAGCTACCGGACGGCGAGCGATGACCTGATATGCCGCCACATCGCGAAGTCACACGGCGTCAAGGGCTTGCGGAAGACAGACGGCTGGCAACGGGACCATATCCGCAGCGGCGTCCTGCTACAAAGCTGGTCGCAGAACGGTGCGCGGGGTTTCTGGATAGCCCAGCCTACCGCGGCGGGGTCAACGACGCCCCGCGAGACGGGCACTCCTGATGCCGATGATGTGCCCGCCGCCCAGCACGCTCTGCTCGCCGCGGCTCACGATGCGGAAAGAGCCCACCTCGCCGGCGGTCTCCGTGCTACCGCTTCTGCCACGGGGCCTGTCGATATTGCATTCCAGACCGGCTGGATGCGTCGCACCGGCTGGGATCTCATGTTCGACGGCGCCCGCCGCGACTTCCTCGTGAAGATGTCGGAGCTGCCGGACGCCGGCCGGCACGTTGAAGACGACATGCCCCTTGCGAGCCCCCCGGAGGACGAAGCCCGGCTACGACGTATTGTGTCAGCCGTGGACGGCGTCTTCAACCGCTGCGAGGATACGATACGCTCCATGGATATCTCCATGCGCTGTTGGCTCCGCAGCACGGAGCCTCACCGCCCGTACAAGGCGCCATTCGAGCTCGTCGGCCGGCAGGCCACCACGTATAAGTACCGCAGCCTGGTCAAAAGGCTTCTGTGCTTCTGCATACGGCTATGGCGCCTTCCGCTAGGGACGCGGCTGTCACAGTGCCGGAGAAGCCTCACCATCGCCCAGTCACGCGCGCTCGACGCATTGTGGTCCGACGAACTCTGGAACACCCCACGCCCGGATGACGCCGCGGCCGCCGCTAGCCCTGCCAGGTCCGGCGCCGTCCTGGCTCACGGGGAGGCAGCAGATGCAGACGGACGGCGTGTGTTGCACAGGACAACAAGGATGAGAGCACGGGGGATACCGTCTCATCGAGCGTCCAACTCCCCAGCTGGTGGAGATCTCAGTGACGATGAGAGCGACAGAAGTGCGGCCGAGACTGATGATGAGAGTGACTTTGAAGACCTTGTTAGTGAAGGCTGGGAGGATTTTGATGGGTTTGGCCATGAGGATGCGAATGCCAGCAGCCATACAGATACCACCGAGGACGGCTGGGCAACCGACGCAACAGCCAGCCCCCCACCATTTCCAGGTCAGTCTCCTTTTACCATTTCTCCCTCCCTTTGCTTAGCAGGTTTACTCAGCAGGTGTCTACAGATTGGAGTCCAGCGGGCGGCTACTTCTCATCCGCACTCGAGGATCTCACGCTGCGCCTGCTGTACTTCCTCATGACAGAGGAGTTTGAGGACGGCCAGTCCAAGTCAACCCTCCTGGTCTACTTCGGCGGAGTCCTCGGCCTCACGTCCGACGGGTCCGGGTTCCGGCGCCCCGGGAACTACACAGCGAGCCTATCAGCGTTCATCTACTGCGCCCGCTTAGTCGTCGTCGAGGTGTTGCTCCCCCGGACCAGCCACGACTATGTGAGCTATCCAGATCCAGTAGTGCCCTCCCAAAGCTTAATACGGACCAGGTTAGGGCTAGGATTCCAGGCCAGATCGAGATAGCAGGTAGGAGCTTCTGGCTTGGGGCTACGAATGAGCAACACGGAGGGGCAATGGGGTAGGACATACGAAGGGAAGAAGTAGTAGACGACGACATACGGCGCGTATTCGCGTCCATATAGACCGGTGACAGTGTCTGTCTGTCTATCTATCTATAAGCCGACCAGGGGTATTTAGGAACTCAACTACCGAGTCCGTATAACAATTGCTAGTAGAAAGCCTTTCGAGGGCCCCTATGACTTGATTATAGAATCTGGATTACCTGACCTACTTAGCCAGAAGCCCCTGGGGGCTTCTGGGACCTGATCGTAGTAGAAGCCGGATGTCCCAGCCGACTTGGCCAGAAGCCCCTAGGGGCTTATCAGACTAAGGTAGACCATACAATCCGGATACCTCGCCCCATTCGGCCACAAATACTCCAAATCTCTCGCGTATACTTACCTAGCCCTTCACGTAACCTCAGGCAGATCCTCAGGTTCGTACGTAACCCGTCAAGCCTATAGTCACCGTAGAGCTTCTTGCTTGTAAACACAGCCGATCAGCCAGTCGAAGCAAACTATAAGCATCGTACTTGACTGCACGTATCCTCAGAGTGGGCGGTATGATCAGTGGCAGGTGCTCTCCCTCATCTCCCCTCCCTCGCAAAAAAAGGCGTATAGACTGCAGTAAACAGATATAAAACAGGAGAATAGTCAAGGTTTGGTATGAATTCTCGCGGGTGATGTGGACAGCCTGATGGGGATATAAGAGAATGGTTGACGCACATAGCGCGTGTAAGGTAAGAACAGAAGATAGAGAGGCAGCTTAGTAGTAGTAGTGAGAGCGGACAGAAGCAACTATTTAGATGTGTGGTAGGTTCATTGGAGCGCGTGTCTATGCGTGGCCTGAAGCGGACTTAGACACCGCGTCGCGTCATGTGGAGAGAAACCGACGCGTTAAAGCTAGCCGGATACAGAAGAAAGACAGGAGGGAGGGCTGCTTATGTCACAAACCACGTCATTTAACCAGTTAACAGTAGTAGATAGGATGAAAGACGACAAAACGCAACAGTAAGTAGCTCTGACATTTTCTTACGCAGCAGACTTGAGCAGAAATCAAGCATGTAGGGGCATGGTGCTTTATTATTTGAACAACGGACGGATCAGGTAACGCAAGGAAAGGGATAAATAAATGATCTACCACGCCCAGAGCATTACTAACCCTATCTGTGATTACCTAATATGCCGCTGCTGATTACATAACAGCTCATCTACTGTGAACTGCGATGCTCAATCACCCCACCAAATTCATAGCTTAGATGAAGTGAATGCCTAATAGCGCTATAGGGAGTATCCTCACGCAGGAGGAGTCAATATAGATGGTTTATGTATACCAGGAAGAAGTAATCTTAACTTTAAGGGAGCTCGCTCGCCGCCTCTACTAGCTCATATGAATTTTTTATCATGTCATTACTCCATATTCTTTGCAAACACACGCCTGCCTGACACGACCACGACCACACCAGCCACGTCATCTCCATCGGGTTAAGACTTAATAGAGTATACTACATAAAGTCAAATAGATTGGAACTGTATTCCAACCGTCAAGTGGCTGCTTCTAACCCCTAACACGTAGTTACAGTCGTATATAGGTCAAAGTATCCCGTTGAGTCCCGCATAACGCCAGTATATTGAGGAGCTATACCCTCTCCAATTCTGCTGCCTATATGAATCTCACGATATGCTGGAAAAAAAGTGTCGATCAACTAGGACAACTTTTAATTCGCTGTGTCCAGCACACTTGTATACCAGCGTTATGCGGTAACCGATAGGATAGCATAGGTAAGAACGTGGTCAGACCTACACCAGGACAGGCTCCCGTAATAGACATTCCTAACGAAAGATACCAGCTGTAGAGAGAGAGCATTCATCATATCTCTAATTCTGTCTCTAGCCTCTCATCTATATCTAGCTGAAGATGATAAATGCGCACTCACAGCTCACCGGACCAGTCATTCAGCCTATCTACAAAGAGCGTAGATTTCTACTACCACTTATATGAGCACTAACCGACCACAAGAACGTCTTGAAAGAGCACAGTACATTAGAAGGGGAGAGGTTGCAGGCATATCTAGTCTGAGGGTTATCAATATGAATAGGTGTATAGTCATTACAGCAGGCACCGCCCTCCTTCCTAGCTTCTACCGTGATGCTTATTGGTATACGTACCATAAACTGGATTGTAGATTGGATGGTTCTGCGCCCTGAACACCGCACAACTATCCTGTAAGCCGCCGAGGAAATCTGGCGCATGTGATTAGATAATAACCAGGGTCAGCCTAGGCGCGGATGGGGATAGAGGTAAAGATATAAAGGGGTTCAAGGCGGATAATGGATGTGATGATGTTTTCTTCCCACGCCAAGCCGAGAACAAACGAGGTCAATAGATTCAGTTAGTAGGCCTATATCTAGGCGTCTCATAAGTATGTCTATTCACTTGAGTTTCCCCAAGCCTCGTCCACGCGAAAATCACTGCGTGTGGGATCTTCTAGGAAGGGAAAGATATTCCATATCATAGTGCCCCCCTCACCCAAAGCCCTCAAGGGCTTTCTTTCACAGCCACCTAGACCAGCGAATCCAGGCACCCAGGCCCCAGATTGCTTCTACCCCTTCCCCCATAGGCTACAGGTAATGATTGCCCAGCTTTAGCCACAACAACCTGATAAGGGTGGAGAAACCGAAGACGGAAGCAAATCCTAAACAGGAACAGTGATCACACACATTCCTGGGGTGGAACATGGGCTGAGTGCGCACAGGAAGGTAGACAGAAGGGAGGGGAGGGAGGGAGGGGCACACAACATTCCTAGGCAACTGGCACTAGCCCCATTGAAATTCCAACGGAAGGCCAGTTAAACGCCGCATCCAATGTGAGACTTCGAAGGGGGTATGGTAGAAGAGCGCAGCAGGCAACAATAACGAATTTCTACCAAGACATATTTCCCACGTATGAATAACACAGTCTACCCAACCCTAATACAGCTAACCCCAAACCGGCCCAGGTATGCAAGCCCGGCGAGAACACATCACAACGCCCTCTTCCCATCCACCAACACATGAGGACCTCCCACCAACAGATGCACTGTCCACCTACGCTGCAGAGTATTCGCAAACCTCATTTTTGCCTGGCAGTCAGTAACCACTCATACCATGACGAAACGCAAGCGCAGCGCTGAGGATACAACTCCTGCGCGCCATGGCCATAAGAGGCGAGCGTCCAACGACCCCTTCCAGGATCAAAAGTCAGTCCGGGAACTTGCGAAGCCTTACCTCCTAGCTACCGCAAGACTACATATCGATATCATGGACATAACGTGGAGTAAGGGCGTCAACCGTCGAATCGAACCCTCCCACGTGCGCGAACTCCGGGACGTGTTTATAAAGGGTGGCCTTGAGCGTAGTGCGCCCGAAAACCATATGTTCGTCCTATGTGACGCTGAGGATGTCCGCCGAGCCCTCGAGACCAGGCAAGACGACGAGGATGGCGGCGACGAAGGCGCCAGGGAACACCCGTTGCTCCGGTGGGCTGACGTTAACGGGACCAAGGTCGAGGTGATGGCAGGCCAGCACCGTCTCCACGCCCTCCGGGAATACATCAAAGCAACAGGTGCTGTAGAGTCGGACGCCTGGTGGACGTGCGAGCTATACGACAAAGGTGAGTTGCAGCACCCTCCCCGCGCGCACGTCAAGAAGTGAAGGCAGCACAAGCCTAAGAAGCCAGGACTGACCTGACGTATGATAACAGATAAGCTGCCCCCCGACCTCAACATGAGGCTACGCGTCAACCGCCGAGACCCAAGCCTGCCTGACAACCACGGACAGATCTGGAAGCAGCTTGTGTCAGTGGCGTCGGACACAGCCGGGCCCAGCACACATATCACCGTCAACCACAAGCTTGTGGTAGGACTACGGCTAAGCAGCGAGAAGGGCCTCCCCACCCGCCGGCTCGTCACGTTGTGGAACCACGAGCGGTGGCGGGACATGGCCACCCGCTGGTGCCAAACGCGCCTAGGCCTGGAGACCTTCAACATATCGACCTTTGAGTGGATGGCCAGCCTCCGTGTCGACGGCTACTGGTTTGCGACGCTCGAGGCGGTACTCGACACGCTCAACGCCCTCCCCCTTGACGTGACGCAGGACGTGGGGCTAGGCGACTGGAACATGCTGTCCACAGCCCTCCCCGCCAGCAACAGCAACGGGGAAGCTCGCGCCCAGGACGTTGTTGAGGCCGCCTTTTTCCCCACCGACGGCTGCAACAACACCAACAGCGCCCCTCAACGTACGGCAGGGCTCCTCAGGACACTGGACGACGAGGCCTATAAGAGGGTTTATACCGCCGTATCAGCAGCGCCCAACCTCTCATTCGTCGACCTCAAGCGCTTCCTACGTCCTAAGAGGCCGGAGACGGAGACCGCAGTCCGTGTACTGCACCATGTCGTCAGTTGGATCGATAGCAGAAGCGCGGCCGAACTCGCAGACGTGAACCCCAAGTCCAAGAACAAGCCCCTGCTGCTCGAGCATCTTCAGGCCGCCCTCGACAACCTCAGCGCATACAGGGACTCCCCTGCCTATGCCGAGAACACGGCTGCACGGCTCCAGCGGCGTGTGCTTGATCTCGCGATACGTGACGCAGACGCCTTCCGGGCGCAGGAGGTGCAGACCCTGACCATAGAAAACGTCACCCTTGTCGACAAGGCCGACTAATTACGGTGCCCGCTTCAGCCACGGTGGCTGGGCACGCGTCCTCTGCGTCGTCCGCGGCATCACGGACGCCGGTGATGCAGTGACGGACGTGCTAAGGCCTGAGTGGGGGATGCCGGCCGATGTCAACGGAGACCTCCGCTGGGTGCAGGCCTGCACACTCACAAACACCTTCTGCGCCACCCTCTTCAAGATGAGCAACCAGCCTGTCAAGAATGGCGACCCCAGACTCCTCGAGTTGCAGCGCAGGATTGAGGAGGTCCTCGTCTCCTTTACAGATCTTCCAGGGCTTCCCCTCTTCAGCCCAGCCCCAACAGCCGAGAATACGACTACTGACGATGAGGACGATCCCAGCGCTAACGAGAGTGTCGGCCCCAGCCCACAGCGCCGTCAAAAACGCCCAAGCCCGGCAGCCGACGTCCCACCTCCGTCAGCGCAGAAGAACACGGGCAGCCGTGAGCCAACAGGCCACAGGGCTGGCCTCAGCCGCGCCGAGGCGCTCCGCGTGCTGTCGGACGTAGAAGGGCGAGCCTCGTCAGTCTCTCCCCGTCAGCCGTCTGACAGCCGGCGAAAGGGGTCGAAGACCACTTCGCCAGCTGTGAGGCTCCCATCGCCAGCCACCACCCCCTCTAGTAGAACGATAACAGGAGCCTGGAAATCAGGTCTCAGGATGGGAAAGCGATAGGCCAGTGGCTTCACTAGGCTTAGGGGGTTCTTCTACTAGCTAGCTGCCTAGGGATCAGGGGAGAGGGAGGGCGACGGGGCGTGGTGGCTGAAAGGATGCCCAGAAGGAGCTTTGCCTCTTAGCTACAACACTGCAAGTGCGTTTTGTTTTCAATACTTATACCCCCTGTTTGAGTACACTAAACAACATAAACATACCCATACATTACACGCCCGTATATCATACTCTCTTACCTTCATACCCAAGAACAAAGCGGACGTTTATTATACCTAGTTACGATGCGACCTTACGCTCAAAGGCTTATGTTCCCATTTCCATAAGAATACCCACATGAAGAAAAAGCCCCTAGGGGGCTTTTACCTGCGAAGAAGCCCCCAGGGGCTTCTCTCCCTATCTCCCTTTTCAAGACTACTCAGCCCTTCACTCTGGATCAAAGCCTTATATCTGCTCATTCTGCCACTGCAAATAAGCCCCAAGGGGCTTCCACCTTTCTCCTCTCACAAGACTCCTCAGCCCTTCACTCTAGATCAAAGCCTTGTATCTGCTCATTCTGCCACTGCAAATAAGCCCCAAGGGGCTTTTTTATCCCATGCATCTACGCACCTATCTCCGTTACTTACGCATAGGTCACATAACACCCTGTATTCCAGGATCCTACAGCAGCCTCCACGCAATATCCTATCACCATCCTACAGTTTCCTAGTCGTTATACTACGCTAGATAACAAGCATCTGGGACGGGCTCTTTCCTCAGGCTAGGGGCATATCGTGCCTTTCCCTTCTATAGTAAAACAAATTAAATGAAATTCCACTCCTAAGAAACAGGGCATTACAAGGAGACATGTTAGAATGTTTTAATAATATGTTTATATTCCGTTAGCCAGGCTACAGCCTCGCTGAGAATGAAGTAGCATGGCCCTCCTTGCGCCCAGACCTAGATAAAAGGCAGAGACCCAGCAGTCCATAGCATCTACCAAGGACCACATCACAACCAATCCCACCTAAACAGTTCAATCAGAGCACCAGAACCACAGCCAGACTTACACTCCGCCTCCCACACACCAATATGCCTACTAGCACCGACCCCACGGCACCCCACCAGACTTACGAGTTGCAGAGAGATGCCTCGGTTGTCGAGGAGGATGATTGCTACGAAGCAGGCCCTAACGAAGTAACGGATAACGAGGGTCGTGATTTTGAAGACGAGGTCGACATGCCCAGCACGCGCAGTGGACCGCAGAGATGGGCGGTTACCCACTCCACCGGTCACCACCGGCTTCATGGTGAGCATCAAGACCACTCGGCGTACACAGCATGCATAGGCAGCAGGGAAGCTCACATAACCTGGGAACAGCAACGCGGTTCATCTACAAGGTGCTATCGGACACCTTCGAGCCGGCTGACGCCCTTAACATGCTCCAGGTGAAGCACACAATCGATTTTGGGGCCCGATCAGCAGGGGCAACGCAGGCCAAAGCTGCAGACACCTTCATCCCACAGTTCTTCCTCGACTTCTTCAGCATTGTGGGTAAGCCAGGCCGCCCGATCACAAGACGTAGCGCGCCGCTCCTCGACAACGTCATCGTCTCATTCGAGAGGTATGGCGCACCCTACAGCACGAAGCATGTGGGCGGCGTCTTGTTTAACATGACGGGACGCACGTTCAGGATCGCGCAGGCTGGTACGCGGGAGGTCTGGTTCATCGTCATGCACCCACTAGCAGGCAGTTCCACCCAGTCAACAACGTCAGCAGGCTACAGCCAGCAGGAGCCGCAGCAGCAGAGTTCGTCAAAGAGTGCAATGCCGATCGGACTGGCCCGTGAGCTCGCATCCTACATTACAAGCATCTTCCAGTCGTCGCAGCTGCTTGGTGAGGGCGTTGATACGTGCTGGCGGCCTGGTGGCAAGGATAGCCAGCGCATAAGCTCCGCGCAGTGGTACATTTTCCAGACACAGTTTATGAACGGATGGGCGGCGTGGGTCTCCAGCAAGCAAGACGCCGATTCATACTGGCGACGCCACGAGCCGGCCTTCCATGCGTACGACTACGGCGCAAACCTGGAGATCAAGGTCGGGGAGGAGATCTTCAACCTGCCGCGCGAGACGCACGCCTTCAGGGAGTCGGACGGCGAGGCAGACGTAAGCCAGGCTGAGGAGGATGGGGATGTAGTAGCGGAGAACAACGTCCAGGCCAGCCTGAATAGCTTCATCCTCAACAACAGCGACAGCGAGAGCAGCGCGGGCCCCGCAAGACAAGAGGAGGATAGCCACCCCCACAACGCCAACAACCAGACATACCAGCAGATACTCAGGGAGAGCGACAAGCTCCACGAGCTGGTTACCGAGCTCAGCTCCAGGTTCAGCCTGGACGACACTGCTGCGATCTCCTACGCGCTCGCCGTCTGCATCCATAGCCAGTCGGATGGGGGCCAGACGCGGTGCCTCCTAGCGGACCGGAACATGGTGGCCCGAATGTTCCCCGGTAGCCGCAACTACACGTTCTACCCCCAGGCTTTCCATCCCAGGTATGGCAACTTCTCGGGCAGCCGGCCGCCCGCGTTCCTAGACCCCCTATGTACAGCTATGAGGGGTAACATGAGCGACTACAACGATGGCGCCGACGTGCTCTCGTTTGGCTACTTCCAGGGTTACTCCAACATCAAGAGAAGTGTACGCCACAGCCCAAACGCCCTCCTCGCAACAAAGGGGTATGCAACAGCCGCGCTGACGGCGCCAACATCCCACACATCCACCTCGTCACATACGAGAGACAAGCGGGAGGCCATGCTGCAGCGCATCCGCGGCCAACTGACGCCAGGGAGCCCGGAACAGTCCAAGCCGTTCGCGCGCGAGAGACGAAAGCTGAATACCGCTATTGATCAGGAGGAGTTCGCATACCGAATGGAGCAGGTCGTCTCACTGAACATCCACCATATGTGCCGCGCGGAGCGGACGTTTGCCGCCGTGATCCGTCCCATCTTCCAGCTCATACGTTTCTTTTGCGCCGAGCATGAGTCGTACATCCGCCTCTTCCGCTCAATCCCACCCCAGGTCTTCCCCAGGGTGATGTGTGCATACTCCCGCGTATTCGAGCTAGCACTCGGCGAGATGGATCCCCCAGACGAAGCTGTTCATAGCAAGCCAGCTACGGCGCAGGCTGCAAGAGGCGGCTGAGCCCGCAAGCACACCAATCACCTCTGCCCAGATAGCAGCATGCAAGTCCGCCATCACTGCGTGGGAGGCTACGCCAGAGGCCTTCACAAGCAAGGCGCTGCAGGAGCTGACCCAGGCTCTCACACCAGGCGGCTCACGCTTGATGATGGCCGAGTCAAAGACACGCACCAGGCGCGACTACGCTGCCGAGCTGGTCCGCGCCATCACCACCGGGAAGGGGCGGGCCGCAGTCGCCCCAGTCCACTCCACCTGGCCGGATCGGCTACAGGTGGCCATAGCCAGCGGCGGACTCAGCAACGACGAGTGGGTCACCATGCTGGACAAGCCGACTGTATGCCGCCGGCGTCGAGTGGGCGCCTGACGCCGTCAAGGGCCGCCTGACGTCCACGACCATCGTCTGCCTACACGGGAGATGCATGCGCACAGTAGTCACGGGCCCACCCGGCTCGCTGAGGCGCGCCGCGCAGGAGGCGCAGATCAGGCACGAGAATGCGCTGCACAACCAGGCGCTCCGCCGGAAACGCAGAGCCATCCACTTCGGCGACAGCTTCCCCTTCACCAACGTCCCCAGCCTTATCACGGACGGTTTCCTCAAGGCCAAGGCGACCTTCTCTAACAAGGGCGACCTACGGGTTCTAGACCACTACCAGCTGGCGATAAACATCCTCTCCAGCAACATCGACGACCCTCTGTGTTGCCTGATGCTGATGATCACATTGACCGTTTGCTCCTCGTCGGAAACGCCAGAGGTCGCGCCTGGGTCGCGCGAATTCGGGACCGCAGCCAAGAGGAAGGACCCGGCCCAGCTGGCCCTCGTCATGGTCACGAGGATGATGTGGTTCCTCTACCCCGCCTCGTTCCCCTGGAAGAAGGGTTCAAGTGGGACGGCCTATGATGTCGCCGAGATGACGAAGAAGATTGGTACGGTACAACGCAGGAATGGTGTGAGGCTGATGATGCTAACAGCGCTGTAGAGCATAAGGGGTGCAGCAACCGGATGTTGCGTGAGCTGGGTTGGGTCACCTCAAAAAGCAACCGCGACAGCCCCCGAAACACAGACCTGCAGCTGCGGCCTCAAGAGGACCTCCTCCAGACATTCCGAGAGCTACGGTCGGCCATGAAACGGCCAGACGACTTTATCGGCGTGGTCTTCAACAGCCAGGACAGCATCTGGACGGAGCGTTGCGCGAGCATCATCAAGGATCGATAGGGTTATGCAAATACAATAAACTGGAGTAGGAGATGTAGATGCTTTGGGTTTTGTCCAATTTCGATGGGCGAATCCGATAGGAGCCAGGTGATGCTTTTCTCCACCAGCCCCTCTTGCTGAGCTATCACGCGGGGGACACGTCGACTGTCGTGTCGAAAGGTTGTGTATCTTGCCAACAGGACCATTGTCCTGAGGAAGGAGAGTATAAACGGGGATTGGAGATACGAGAGACCTAAATATAGTATAGAGTATGAGGCTAGGCGGTGCCTTGCAGGATAGGGAATTTCATCAACATGTTCCCAAGTATACGTAAGTGTTACGGTCAGCTATCCGACAGTAGGGTCTGCTAACAGAAGCTGGGGATTGACACGTTATAACAGTTCACTGAGGTCGTGGTCTGAGTCGTAGGTCGTAGGCTGATAGTAGATCGGTCGTCAGAGGCTAAGGTGATCAGTCTTAGGCTCAACAAGTAATTCGCAGTGAAGGTAAGCTGAGAGTATCCGTGAGGATGAATACTAAGTTGATTGCTGAAGAGCTATGGAAGTCTGACCATGAGCCAGGCTCAGGGTCATACTATATATATAAGTCTTATATGAACAGTTCTGCTTGTTCATGAGCGCTGTGCCCCTTGTCACTATGAGCGCTCATTCTAGAGTGGGATGAGCGCTCATTCTAGTCTCCACTGAGCGCTCATTGTGGGTCCCTTATCTATGCTCATTCCTTATCATCACGTGACCTGTACCATAGTTCTTCCGTTCCTGAGTGAGTCCCTGTTGTTCCCGTGATCCTGCATAGTACAAATGTCCTGTCCTAGCCGCCCGACGCCCGAGTGGGTCGGTTAACTGTTATCCATGCATAACGGGTCGTAACAGTAAGGTATCGCACTCTGATGGCTCAGAACTGAGAGTATAAACGAAATAAAACCTAAACAAGGGATTTCCTGCCAACGGAGAGGCCTATGACAAAACGGACTGGATATTTGAGATCAGGGCAAAAGGTTGCACAGAAAAAAGCCGCAAAAGTCGCGACCCGCCCAGGACTCGAATCCGGACCTTCCCCTTAGCTAGAGGGGAGCTCTGCCAATTAAGCTGGCAGGCCTCTCATCCTAACTGATGACATCTCTGAGACGTTTCACGCCTATAAGGCATGCGCGGCCGTAGTCTCGCGCGCATGACGGTCGTTTCGGGCATACATACGAATCGAACCCGCCCAGCCCGGCGGCGGCCCGCAAGCGCACCCTAGACCGGCATCGCAACCAGCTGCCGCGCCGCCGCGCCCCTGCAGCGGCGCAACGGGGAAGAAATGCACAAGCGACGGAGGGGGCAAAAAAGAGGCCCACCCGGGACTCGAACCCGGATCTTCTCCTTAGCTAGAGGAGTGCTCGACCGATTAAGCTGATAGGCCCTCGACTGGGGATTCTATCTCTCACCGTTGTTATACTTGGCCTTTTCGACGTACGTCCAGCTCGGCGAGGGGGCCCGACGGGTCACAGAGCAAGCGAGGCGCACCGCGTCTCAGTTGTGTAGCGCATGCTTATGGACGACGTTGTCGCATGCTTCCGAAGTGGGTATGGCCGAGATTACGCGGCCGCGGCGGCGGCACCGAGCGGGGTGGTACGACCGGTCGGGGCGGGGCGGCCGGTCGCGGACGACGTCAACCACACTCACCGCACAGCGCAAAAGAGGGAAGGGGGAAAAAAAAAAGGAGGGAAAAAAAGGAAACAAAAGGAAAGCTAACGACCCCACCTGGATCTTCTACGACTGTCGGTGTATAACTGTTGGTCTAACTCGTCCTGTCCCACCTATCACCCCCTGCCTAACCCTAACCCTAAACGCCTTCCCTGGTGCCTCTTAGGGTACAGGTCAAGGTTCGGCTTGTTCACTGCAATCTCAGATGAGTCGAGATGAAGGGCACCAGTTGCCAGAGCCATCACAGCTCCTCCTCGTTCCTGGACGGGCTAACCTTACGACTTGGGGTTTTGGACTATACTATAAGCAATCTCACTACGCTCCTTTGGAGAAATAAACTAACGCTTTGAGTTTAGTCTTGAGTCTGCCAATCTCATAGGAAAGGGGTTAGATAGTTAGTTATTGGTGGTAGGATTTCCACGACACGAGCTGTTAGTGGAGGCGCTGACAGCTACCGTGAGGTTTGTTTTCGCGAGGATGCAGAACACTAAATAACCACCACGCTGCTTGGCTCTGTGTATATAGAGAACCCTCAGGAGCTGGATGGACTGGTCGTAGAGCTTGAGCATGTAGAAAAGCAAAAAGATGCTAAGGCTTATAGCGACTACAACTGCATACTGAAGTAATTCTAGCGCATAACTATTTCTCAAAGTCCTTGACCTAAGGCGAGGAGTTAGTTGACGGGATGGGGTAGTGTTAGGATTAAGAGCCAGCCCGGCCGCCCTTCTGCCACATACGACCATACCTACTGGAGAATTCGGGATCCCGTCCGCTCTCCCATAGACAAGCCAGTGAGGGCTGGAGTAGTAGTCGGGTCGGTGACGACCGGCGAATGCCCGGTGTTGTATGTTTCGCCCTTCTTTGGTGATTCTTGTTTTTTTGCGCCTTCGAGCCGCAGCAGGTGGCAGTGTCTCTGTATCTAAAGATGCGAGGGTCATTTAGCTAGCGGGTTTATCATAGGTTTTTGGCAGGAGGCTAAGCAAAGGAGCAGTAAGTAAGCTGTGTACTTAGCACTCGAATCAGGAGGCGAATCAATAAAGTTAGTTATAAAGCTGAGGAAAAGAACAACAACATAAAGTGTTATTTCCATCATAAGCCGATTAGACATACTACTCAGTTAATTTCATGCCGGAACGCGTCGAGATACGGCCATCCGTGTACAGCCATTGGCCCGACTTGTCCGGAGCCCCGCTTGCCACCCCCTGCCCGACTTGGAAATCTCGACGCGTTCCCTGGGTCCTCTGATTGGCCGGGATTGACTTCAGTGTCTCCACCTTCAATTGAAATCTCGACGCGTTCCGAAAGAGAACCCTGACCCTAACCCTAACCCTGCCATTACGTGGGCGATGGCTTGAAGTCAAAGCCGTTGTGGCCACCACCAGAATTGAAAGTGGGGCCAGGGAGAGGGGGGGTCAAAACCGGCACGTAGAGGGGGTACAAAGCCGTAGAGATTCCCCAGAGTAAAATAGACAAAAGTGGCATGCAATTGAAGCCACAAACCGGGTCATTACGGGAATCCAGTTTTCAGTGTTTTGTTTCGCCATTTGAGTCCAGAAATAGGGAAATAGGTTAGTAGATATTTTTGTGATGTCGTCCCGATCCCCGCATTAACCAGCCAATCACATAACAGGGCCACCAGCCAGGCCAGAAAGCCCGACCGAGCGATGGAACGTAAGCAGGGAGGAAAGTAGATCAAGGAGAAAGTATATGGAATTAAGGGGCAGGAAGGTGAGTTTTTAAAGAGAGGACAGGAGGAATCAGTCAGAAACAGTAGATAGAAGAAAGTAACCAATACATATAGCCAAAGATGGAGCCATTCGTTCACGACACGCAGTATTCCATTTTGATATGCACGTTATGTAAGTATGCAGTCGTAGCCAACGAAGTCACAGCACATTTACGCAATCACCATCGGTCAATCACCGCCAAGGCCAGGAGCAAGGTCGCCGGATTAGTCGGCGACATTCCCGGCATCATCCGCAGCCAGGCCGATTTGCAGTCGTTTCAATACCCAGACTCCACAGTCAAACCCATCGCCCACATCGCACCACCCCAAGTCGATGGATTACGTTGCCATTCATGCCGTTATATGTGCCGCCGCGTGCGAAACATGCAGGAGCATTGCCGGGCAGAACATGGATGGCAGAATGATTGGCAGAAGGGGGGTAATGTGCAGAAGAGGGCCATGGCAGCAAGGGATTTGCCGTGGGCGACGGGGGTGCCATGCCAGCGGTTTTTCCCATCACGCGCCGGGAGCCGGTGGTTCGAGGTCGGGCGGGGGTTAGGGGTGGCCGTTCGAAGCGAGCCATCGGGGCCGGGGACGGACGACACGGCGTGGTTTGTCGCGTTGCATGAGAACCAAGAGAAGCGGTTCGAGGCCGACGCGCGCGAGGAGGTTAGTATAGTAGACGAAAAGTTGGAGCCGAACGGGTGGTTATACCGCGTCGGGTGGACGAGGGATTTGGAAGGGTTGAACAAGACGCAGTTGCAGGAGGCCACGCAACCGATCGAGGACGGCGAGGAGACGTTACGAAATATGTGGGCCGTGTTCAACAGCGTCGCGGACAAGGCACGCGCAACAGCAGCACCGCACAAGGTCGGGCACGACGCGTTGTTCGAGGCGGAGCGGAAGGAGATCGGCCAGAAGCCGGTGCGGCCGTTCGATAACCGCATGGAGGACGACACGTGGCAGCGGTACAAGGAGGTTTGGCGTAAGATGGTGAGCATATGGTTCCGCATGGACGAGTGGCCGGAGCGCGAGCGGCCGCCGTACCGGTTCACCATGCGGCAGGGGTCGTTGTGGGATGCGTTCACCAGCCGTGTCGAGGCGGACGTCGGCAGCAGGTAGGCCGCGCAGGCGGAGGAGGTCGAGAGGATGTGTTTGGACGCCATCATCGCCATCATCGAGGACCCGTACAAGCAGAGCCAGAAGGAGAGCGCGATGATCGGCGCGTTGGCGGTGTTGGGCATCCGCGAGGACGGCGGTTGGCACCAGGCGACGGAGTACACGACGAATTATTCGGCCGTGATCAAGGTGGCCAAGATGTTCGTCGTATACCAGGCGTGGTTGGAGCGGCAGGACGAGGTGGCGGAGTTGACGGCGACCAAAGGGGCCGAGGCGGCGTACGAGGAGTTCCATTTGGTGCGCGACAAGGTGCGGCGGTTCATGACGCGGATGCCCGGGCGGCCGGACGACGAGCCCCGGGTAATGAATTGGATTTACGACGCGCGCACGTACGGGATGCACATCCGGTTCAACACGGTGGCGCCGGGGATGGTGGATTGGAGCGGCGACCGGATATCGTTCCGACGGGTGCAGGTGCGGGTGTGCGAGTTGGCCGAGATGTTCCACGGGGTAGCGCAGGAGGCGCGGTCGTTGTTGGCGCAGTTGGCGGTGGTGGACGGGGATGGGGATAGGGATAATGAGCACGGCGATGAGCATGGCGATGGGTATGGAGGCCGATCAGCGTTGGCAGCAGCGTTGCCCGCCATCAGGTGGGAGAGCATGCACGACGACCACAGCCAGGACCGGCCGGGGTATTCGTTTTTACACGACGACCGCAACGAGGCGTGGGTGGGCAAGGGGAAGGGGTGGATCGCACGGCGCATCGCAGAGTCGGAGGCACGGCGGCGGGCGTGGTTAGACCCGACGCGAGGGACGGCGGCGGCGGCGGCGGCGGCGGCGGCGGCGGCGGCGGCAGTGGCAGCAGCAGGAGAGGCGGAGGAGGCCACGTCCAACCACAGCAATAGTCACCACCCGTACCGCGAGAGGACGGAGGAGGCCACGTCCAACCGCAGCAATAGTCACCACCCATACCGCGAGAGGACGGTGCAGGCATACAGACAAGCGTTGGAATCGTTCCGGGAGCGGTTGTGGATGTTGATGCACATGGTGGCAGGGCAGCCGGCGCGGGCGCCCGAGTTAGCAGGCATCAGACACAGCAACACGGCCAACGGCGGGGTCAGGAACGTGTTCGCACACGACGGCATGATATGTTTCGTCAGGTCGTACCACAAGAATTACCGCCAGACGGGGACGGCCAAGGTGATACACCGGTATTTGCCGCGCGAGGTCAGCGAGTTGTTGGTGTGGTATTTATGGTTAGTGTTGCCGTTTTGGCAGCAGGTAGGAGGCATTATCCATCAGACGGACCGGAAGAGCGCATTTTTATGGGCGGACGACGTGGTTGTAAGGGGCAGGGCGGCGGGCGAGGCGAGCCGTGATAACACCAGGGGCGACGAGCGCCGCAATAACACCAAGGACAACGACGCCCGTGACAACACCGAGGACGACGACGAGTGGTTAGGGCAGATGATCCAATGGGGAGGGGTGCAGTCAAGCAAGTTGTGCCAGTTGACGAGTCAGTTGTGGCAGAGGGCAGTAGAGGGCGTAGCAGAGGGGTGATCAGGCAGGGCAAGGCGGGGCGAGTAGGCGCCGTACATAGGAGTACGACAGTTTAGGGTAGGGAGTAGGGAAGTATAGTAGTAAAGGATAATAGAAAACAGAGCATCAGATGTTTTTTCACACAGAAAGATTTAATAGCACAAGAGAGCAGGAGGTGGAAGATGACAAAGAGTAACAGAGGGGATGAATAATAAGCAAGGAGCAAGAAGGGGGGAATACAAGGAGCAGCAAAAGGTATAGGCAACAGTGGAAGGATGGAAAGAGCAGAGAAAGGGGCCGGAGAGAAGGGAAAAAACAGAAGTAAAAAGGGGATGTAAGAGCGTAAATATAATACAGATGTAGTGTTAAAGATTTCAGGGCCAGTTTTAGGTTAGATAGCGTAGCAGAACAAAAGGGCAGAACAGTAAGAGGTCAGTTAACAAAGGCGAATTAGTAAGAGTATAGGAGTTATAATAAAGCAGATTAGGGGGCAAGCAGAGGGAAAGAGAATAGTATTAAGATCATAGGAAAGAGTAAAAGATTTATTATAGACAGAGAGCAAAGTACGCCGAGAAAAATTACAGCCAAGAAGGGGTAGCAAGGTCAGCAAGAGAGGGGGAATTAAAGAATCACATACCAAAGATAGCAGAATTATACAGCAGACAGTAGTTAAAGATAAAGGGAGGTAGAAAGAAGGTAGACAGAGAGAAATAGAAATACAAACAGATGGAAGACCAAGGGGGGAAGAGTAAAGAAACAGATTTCAGTAAAAGAGAAGGAGGGAGATTCATTTAGCAGCCCATAGAGGTAGAGTATAGGGGAGCCAGGGATAGTACACAGTAAGGGTCAGAGATAGGTTAAAGAGAAGGATTAAGGTCAGAGTAGGAATCAAAGTCAGGAATACAGCAAAGAGAAGGGTTAAGAATAGGGCAGAAATAGAAGTCAGCAATAAAGTAAAGTTTAGGAGGGATAGAGTAGAGAAAAAGTAGGAGATAGAGTAGAGAAACAGATAATAGAGGGGATATACAATTAGCAAGCAACAAGAAAGGGGGGATCCAAGGAGCAGAGGAAAGTAGAGGCAAGAAGGGTAAAGCATAGAGAGGAGAGAAGGGATAGGGAAGAAGGGAGGAATATAAAGAGCAGAGAAAGAGACAAAAGTAAAGAGGGCAAGGATAGGAGCGAAAAGGGAACATAGGAATATAAGCATAATATAGACAGATACAGAGTTGAAGATAACAGGACCAGTTTTAGATTAGATAGCATAGTAGCATAGTATAACAAAAGGGCCGAGTAGTAAGGTGTTCGTCCGTAGAGGCGAGTTCATAAGAGTATAGGAGTCATAATAAAGAAGATTAAAGAGTAAATAGAGAGAAAGAGATAAGGGAGTAAGATAGTAAAAAAGAGTTATAAGTTATTCACAAAACAACAAGAAAGTACGACGAGAAAGGTTATAAACCAAAAGGTTAGAAGAGTAAGTAAGAGAGGAGAAGTTAATAAGTAACAAACCAAAGATAGCAGATTCATAAGGTAGATGGTTAATGTATATAATAGAGTAGGAAAGGGAAGAAAGGAGTTAGAGGGAGAAAGGAAACATATACAGACAGGATAACAAGGAGGAATAATAAGTAAACAGAGTTAGGTAAGAAAGAAGGAGGAAGGTTCATATAGCAGCCCACAGAGGGAGAGCATAAGCAAGTCAGAGATCGTACAGAGTTAAGGTTAGGGATAGGTCAAAAGGAAAGGGTTAGGGATAAAGCAGGAATTAAAGTGAGAGTTAGAATAAAGGCAAGTATTAGAGATAGGTCAAAAGTAAAGTTTGGGATATATTATAGGGAAAGGGTTAGAGATAGAGCAGGATTAGAAGTTAGGATAGAGAAAAAAAAGGGGGTGAGGGATAGAGCAGGAATAAGAGTTAGGGATAGAGCAGAAATAAAGGGCAGGATTAGAGTAGAGAAAAGGATAAAGGATAGGTTAAAAGAAAAGGGTCAGAGATAAAGCAGAAATAAAGGTGAGGGTTAGAATAAAGAAAAAGGTAAGGGACAGGGCAAAAATAGAAAGTTAGAAATAGAGTATAAATAAAAGTTGAGGATAGAGTAGAGAAAAAGGTAGGGGATAAGTTAAAAGAAAAAGGTTAGGGTTAGAATAAAGAAGAGGGTTAGGGATAGGTTAAAAGAAAAGGGTTTGGGATAGAGTAGAAATAAAGGTGAGAGGAAAAAGGGTTAAGGATAGGGTAGAAATAGAAAGTTGGAAACAGAGCAGAAATAAAAGTAAGAGTTAGAGTGGAGAAAAAGTTAAAAATAGAGTAGGAATAAAAGTTAAGGATAAAGTAAAGGAAAAACAAGAGGGGTGTTTATATTAATAAAGTAAGGTAGTCAGTATAAGCAGGCATAAGTAAGAGAGAGAGAGATTCCAGTCCAAAGCCAGAGTCAAAAGTTCCAATTCAAATAGAATTGTAAAGGCATATAAGGATATAGATGAAGATAAGGGGGTAAACAGGACGACAAATACAAGTAGATAGGCAGCATTATACAGAATTCCAAGTTCATAATATATACAGATTAAATAACACCAAGATATAGAAGAATAGTAAGCACCAGATAAATTAACGAGAAAAATACAGATGGAATAAAGGATGAGCAAGAGAGAGAAAGAAGAAGGAAGAGAAAAAAGAGTTAGGGGTAGTATATAGCAAAGAGGTTAGTAACAAAGCAAGAGTTAGAGGGATATAGACAAAGCAGGAGCAAAGCAGAGACAAGGGAAAATACAAAAACAGGAATTTAGATAGAGAAAGGACGGCAGGTAGATAGTAAAGGCGTTTTAAGAGGGCAGATAATCAGGAGTAAGAGAGGATAGAGAGAGAGCAACAGGAAAGGGTTAGGGTCAGAGGGAGCAAGAGAAGGGTTAGGGACAGGGGAGCAGGAAAAGGTTAGGGATAGAGAAAAGAAGAAGGTTAGGGATAGATGAAAGGAAAGGGTTAGGGATAGATGAAAGGAAAGGGTTAGGGTTAGAATAAAAGAACAAGGTTAGGGACAGGTGAAAGGAAAAGGTTACGGCCAGAGCAGAGGGAATAGTCATGATTGAAGATGAAGATAGGGAATATATTTCAGAGATAGGGGTGGTTTTGTTATTTACGAAAATTTACGAAATTGGAACAGCAGTTCAAGAGCAAAAAAAGAAAACAGGAACAGAAAAAGAAAAGGAAAAAGAAGAGAGAAGAAATCAAAACAGGTTAAAGGATAGAAGAGAGTATTATAGTTAGAGAGGAAGGAGTAGAGAAGTGTAGTAGGGAAGCAGAATAGAAAACAGAGTATGAGACGTTTTTACACAGGAAAGGTTTATATAACAAGAGAGGGGATAAAGGAGATAGCAAAGAGTGATAGAGGGGACCCAGGGTAAGCAAGGGGGAGGAAGAGAAGAATGGAAGGGTTAGGGATAGATAAGCAGAGATGGGTGGGGGGGAAGACGGAGGGGAAGGGTTAGGAACCAAACAAAATAAAAATGTTAGGGATAGGTAGGAGGAAAGGGTCAGGGGCAGGTGGTAGTAAAGGGTCAGGGACAGCGCAGAGAGGTCAACCAAAACAGCAGGAGAATAAGGTATACATACACCACAGGGCAACACAGTGCATAGTCAGGTTCGAAGGATTTGCCCAAGGTGAAGTAGCGTTCAGTTCGTACACATCACAGAGAAGGGAGAAAACAAAGCATGTATACCAGATAGTTTTGAAGAGGACAGGGAGATATATAAGGTATCAAAATAAAAATTAAAAAGATGAAAAAACAACAAAACAAAAAGAAAAAGAGAAAGGAAAAAAGACATAAAAGCAAGAACGGGAGGTTTAAAGTAGATACAGACAATATATCAAACAGCACGAGGCCAGAGGCATATAAAAAAGAGGGAGCAAAGAGAGGGAACATTCACACATATATAAAACGTAGTATAAGTAGGATTAAGGTAAGATAAATAGAGATAAGCATCCGAAGTTAGGGTTATACATTAAAAATAGTTAGATTTTAGGGTTATACGCAAAATTATAACATAATGAGGGTACAGAAGCCAAGATAATGGTAATCATTCAGGAAATGCAAAAGGAACGCCGATATATGGCCAAAAGCAGAGTAGTATAATAGAGAAACGAGAGGAGATAGTAAGAAGGATATAGTTAAAGGGTTCGCAGTTATATAAGACATACATAGATGTTTCATTCATTAGTAAGGCCATATTCAGAAGAGAAAGAACAGAATCAGTTTATACATCATTCAACATACGGTTCAGTAGAAGCAATATCAATCCAGAGAGGACGTTAAGATAGAACAATAGCAGTATATAAGATGATTTTCCATGCATATTTCAAGATTATTATAGTTATTACAAGAAGAATAAGCAAGCAGCAGGTTATATTAGAGATACAGGTGACAAAGACAATATAGTTTAAATATTAAAACGTGCCCACAAGCCCATGGCACATGGTGTATAATCAGAGTAGTAGGATAGACAGGTCAAAGTATAAGGCATTTTGAGATCATATAGTTCAATATGAAAAGAGAGTCAAAGAAAGAAAAGTCACAGAGGGAATAAGGAGTAGAAGAGCAGCAAGAAAAAAGAGAAGAAGAGGGAGGGCAAGAGGTTTAGGGTTGAAGGAGAGATCAAGCAGGGAAGAAGAGCAAAGATATTAATTTAGGGTTAGAGTAGAAGTGTAGTTTGCAATTTTTAGGGTTAGATAATAAATCAAGGTTAAAGGAAAGGTTAGAGTGATGGGGTAAAGTAGGTAAAAAGGTCAAAGAGAAAGTGTAAGAGAAGGGAGGTAGTAATAGAGGAAAGGGAATTCAACAGGAAATGAAGGGATAAAGACAATAGAGGTTATGTAGAATAAGTCAGAAGATAAGGGAGTCCGCAGATCAAGACCATAATAAGATAGGGTTAGCAGAAATGGCGAGGAGGGGGAAGAGAATGAAGGATGATAAAGGAAGGTTACATAGTCACCATTTAGAAGGAATTTTAGAACAGAGGAAAAAAAGTAGAGAGAGGTAGGGAACAAGTAAGACGAATAAACAGAGAAGTTAAGACGAGGAGGTAAGCGAGAGAAACAAATCATATAGCAGGTTAAGTTATTTATTCGTAAGTTCACATTTAACACGGACAGGAATGGAAGTTTAGAGTTATTATTGTAGGAGTAGGTAGAAATAGATAAAAGAAAAGGGTTAAGGTCAGAGCAGGAGGAGGTAGTCAGGAACAGATAAGAGGGAAGGGTTAGGGATAGACAAGGAAGATTAGAAACAAAAGGTCCGGGTTATAAGAATAGAGTGAGGGAGCAGAAGGGTTAGGATTATAATTCAAGATGAAGAGGAGAGGAGTATAGGGAAGGGACAAATGGGGAAGAAAGGTTAGGGATAGGGCAGAGGGAAAGGATAGGGATTCATAAGAAAGATGAGAGACAAAAGGTTAGGGTTTTTTTGGGGTTAAGGGTGAGAGCAGAAGGAAACAGTCACAATTCAATATAAAGAGGACAGGAGAGGAGATAAATAGGGGGGAACGGTTAGGGATAGATAGGAGGAAAAGGGTAGAGATGGAGCGGAGGGAACGGTGAGAATGAAATGGAAAGAAAACGTTACAGATGGAAGAGAAGTATTTAGCGTTAATCCAGATAGAGGTCGTCAGGAACAGATAAGAGGAGAGGTCAGGGATAGACGAGAAAGATTGGAAACAAAAGGTTAGGGTTATAAGCGTAGAGGGAGAGAGCAGGAGGAAAGAGTTATAATTAAATATAAAGAGAAGAGGGATTCGGGATAGGTAGAGGGAAAAGGTTTAGGGTTAGATAGAAAAAAGAAAAAGGAAAAGGTTAAGATAGAGCAAAGGAAATAGTGATAATTAAATATAAAGAAAATATTAGTTAGGGTTAGAAAGAAAAAAGAAAAAAGAAAAAGGTTAAAATAGAGCAGAGAAAATAGCAGTGATCAAGTACGAAGGAAATGGTAAAGATAGAACAGAAGTATTTAGCGTTCATTCAGAGAAAGGTGATTCATAATAAATATAAGGGAAAGAGTAAGGAAGAGATTCAGTCAAAGGAGCATGAGGAGAAGGGCAAAAGTTCAAAACAAACAAAGCAATAGAAAATAGAAATAGCAGTCAAAAAGGAAGAGGAAAAGAAAGAAACAAAAGCAGAACGAAAACAGGTTAACAGGTAGAAGAGTTAAGAGGAGGAAGGAAGGAAGCAAAATAATAAACAAAGAAGGAGGCAAAGTGATTACATGATAAGTTCACGTCAAATATGGACAGAAGAGTTAGAGAAAAAGTAGAGATAAGACAAAGGTTCAAGAAAGATAAAAGCAAAGGGTTAGGGATAGATGCAGAAGGAAGAGATAGAAGGTCAGGGTTAAGGACGGAGAAAAGAACAAGGTTAGGGACAGATGAAGGGAAAAGGTTAGGGATAGAGCAGAGGGGATAGTTAGGGTTAGATATGAAGAAAACGTTAAGGATAGAACAGACGTATTTAGCGTCAATCCAGAGGGATAAAGATGGTTTAGAATGAACATAAGGGAAAGAGTAAGGAAGAGGGCAAAGGTTGAGAAGAAATAAAGTGGTTAAAATGACAAAGTAAATAGTATAGTATACGCAGACATAATTACACAGCAAAACGCATAAGACATATAAGAGTAGGAGAATAGAATGGAAGCAAGAGAGGCAGGTGTTAGGGTTAGGGAGTATATTTCAGACAGAGGGGCGGTTTTATGGTTTAGAAGATAGGGATAGGAGTTAAGGAAAGCAACAAAAAGGAAAAGGGAAAAATAAAATCAAAAAGAAAAGAAGAAAGAAAAACAGGTTAATAGGTGGAGGAGTTGAGAGGGGGAAAGGGATAAGGATAAGCAAAAAAAGGAACAAAGAAGGAGGAAAAGGGATTAAATGACAAGTTCAGGTTCGATATAGGCAGGAGGGATGGGGAGAAAGTAGAGATAAAAGGTCAGGTTGGTGGCAGGGGGGACAGGGGTGGAGATAGATGTAGGAAAAAGGTAATATATAGAGCAGAAGGAGATAGTTAGGGGTAGATAAAAGCAAAGGGTTAGGGACAGATGAAAGGAAAAGGTTAGGGACAGATGAAGGGAAAAGGTTAGGGATAGAGAAAGGAAAAGGGTTAGGGATAGAGAAAGAAGATAGAAATCCAGGTAAGGGATAGATGAGAAATAAAAGGTTAGGGACACATAGAATGAAATAGGCAGGGGCGGACAGAGTTAGGGTTAGAGATAAAATCAAACAAACAGGTTCGGGATAGATGGAGGGAAAAGATTAGTAACAGTTAAAAGAAAAAGGGCAGGGACAGGGCGGGGAGGTTAAGTCAAAAGAGCAGGAAAACAAGGTATACATACGTAACAGGGTAATACAGTAAACAGTCAGGTTAGAAGCATTTCCACAAGGTCAAACAGCATTCAGTTCGTGCATATCACAGAGGAGGAAGAGGATACAGTATATATACCAGATGGTTTTGAAGAGGTTCGGGTGGTATATAAGGTTAGGGTTAATGAAAGAAGAAATAAGGAAATCATGAGAAGAAGAGAAAAGAAAAAAAGGGGAAAAGGGGGGGAAGGCGAAAGCACAAAGGTAAAGATGGAAGGTTTTAAGCAAATATAGACGGTATATCAATACGAAGCCAGAGGCATGTAAATAAAAAGGAGCAAAGAGAGGGAAGATTCATACAGGAATAGAGCGTAATATAAGTAGGTTAAGGTAAGATAGATTGAGATAACCGTCCGAAGTGAGAGTTGTTCGTTAAAGATGGTTAGGATTAAGGATTACATATGGAATAAATAACGACAAGGGTATCAACACAGACGCCAAGGTAATGATAATCATTCGGGAAATATAATAGGGATATTCAACAGGGGGCCAAAAGGAGATAAGCATCCCAGAATAAAGAAAAGAAGAACAATAACAAAGATGTAATTTTTAGGTTCGTAGTGATACATAACATAGATAGACGTTTTATTCATTAGTAAGGCAATATCCATAATACAAACACAAGAGCCGGTTCATATATAGTTACATACAGAGTTAAGAGAAAGCAAAGTCAAGCGGGGAGGAGGAGGTCAATATAAGATAACAGGAGTATAGTTCAAGATATAATCAGGGTTTATATATTTCAAGGTTATAGTATAAATCAATAAAACATAAGCAGAATGCAGGTTTTATTACAGGGTTCAAGCAGCAAATAACATACAGGTCATGTATCAAGAAGTGATTCGTAATGCCATCAAGGGTTACACACAATCACAGTAGTAGGATAGATGCAATGGGGCATAAGGCATTTTACCACGATAAGGTTTAATATTATAGGGGAGTTAAAGAGGGGATAGTAACAGAGGGAATAAGCAGTCAAGAAGCAGCCAGAAGGAGAGAGTTAGAGGAAAAGTAAGAGGTATAATATAGAAAGAAATAGTAAGTAGGTAAGGAGACCAGGGATTTTAGACCCAGAGTGATATAGTACAAAAGGTCCAGAGGAGCAGTAGAGAAGGTAAAGCAATACACACACATATATATATATATATATCATATATAGACGTAAGGGTCAGGGTTTCAGGTTAGTTTTAAGGTCAGATAACAAGTTAGTCAGAAAAGAAAGGCAGAATAATAGGAATAGGTGGGAGTAGGTAGAAAGTAAGAAGAGAGGCAGTAAGACAATAAAGGTAGCAATAGAAGGAACACAATTCGACAGTAAACAAAAGAGGTAAGCATAATAAGGTATGTTTAGGGTAAGGAGTGATATAGAATATAAGAAGAAAAGAAATAAAGATAAATTAGTAAATAGGATAGTTAAGACGGGGAGATAGGAAGGCAAAGTAGTTTATAGAGAAGGAGGGAAACATATTAATTTACATTTATTTACAAGTTCAAGTTATATATATAGAGGGGTAAGAGAGAAAGTAAAGACAAAAGGTTAAGGTTATACAAGAGAAAAAGGGTAGGGTTATACAAAAGTTTTTAGGGTTAAGGTTAAATAAAAGAAAAAAGTTGGGGACAGATCAAAGAGAAAGGTTAGGGATAGACAAAAGGAAAGGGGTAGGGTCAGAGGACAAAGAGACAGTTAGGGACAGATAGATTTTAAAGGGTTAGGGACAGGTAAAAGAAAAAGGTTAGGGACAGAGGAAAGAGCAAGGTTAGGATTAGATAAGAAAACGTAGAGACGAAAGGGTTAGGATAATAGTAGAGGGAGAGGGGTAGGGATAAATGAAAGAAAAAGGGTAGGGTCAGAGCAAAAAAGAGATAGTTAGGGACGGAAGGAAAGGGTTAGGGTCAGAGTAGAAGGAGACAGTTAGGGACAGATGAAAGAAAAGGGTTAGGGATAGTGCAGAGAGATTAAGGTTAAGGTTAGTAACAGGGCAATATAGTGCACAGTCAAGTTCAAAGCATTTGCCCAAAGTGAAATAGCATTTAGTTCGTACCCATTAAGGAGAAGGGAGAGAATAAAGCATTTATACCAAATAGTTTTAAAGAGGATAGGGTAGTACATAGGGTATGCGGGAGGAAGAAAAAAAAAAGAGAAAGAAAAAAAACAACAAAACGAAAAGAGAGAGATGAAGGAAAAGAAACATAAAAGTAAGGATAAGAGGTTTAAAGTAGACACAGACGATGCATCAAATAGCATGAGGCCAGAGGTATATGAAGAACAACAAGCGAAGAGGGGGGATATTCACACATATAAAAAACATGGTATAAGTAGCAAGGTAAGATAAAACAGATGGAGTTAACCGTCCAAAGTTAGGGTTATATATTAGGGTTAATTAGAATCAAGGGTTAGATATGAAATAATACAATGATAAGGGTATAGACCCCAAAACAATAATAACCATCCAGGAAATGCAAAAGGAACGTCAGTTTAAAGCCAAAGGCAGAATAGTATAAAAGAGTAATAAGAGGAAATAGTAAGAAAGAAATAGTTAAAAGGTTCGAAGTTATATAGAACATATATATAGACATATCATCCATTAGTAAGGCCATATTAACAAGAGAAAAAAACAGAACCAGTTTCATATGATTCAACATTAAGTTCAGAGGAAGTAATATCAAGCCAGAGAGTACGTCAAGATAGAACAATAGCAGTATACAAGATGGTTTTCCATATATATTCCAAAGTTATTATAGTTATTATGAGAATAATTAGTAAGTAGCAGGTTACATTAGAGATATAAGTAGTAAAGACGATATAGTTTATGTATTAAGAAGTGTCCATAATACCATAGCACATAGTGTATAATCAGAGTAGTAGGATAGATAAGTAAAGGTACAAGGCATTTCAACACCACATAGGTTCATATCGAAAGACAGATAAAGAAAGAAAAATAACAGAGGGAATCAGAAGGACCAAAGCAGCAATAAAAAAAAGGAAAAGTAGAGTAATAAGGTAAAATAAGCAAAAGATTCAAAGAGAAAAAGTTAGGGTTAAGAGGTAGCAATAGAGGAAAAGAAATCCGACAGTAAATAAAAGGATTTTAACAATAGAGGTTATATAGAATGCGTTAAAAGATAAAGAAGTCCGCAGATCAGAACCATAAGAAGATAGGAGTAGCAAAAATAGCGAAGGGGGGGGGGAGAGAATAAAAGATAAGAAAAGAGGGTTTCAGAGTTACCAGCCAGAAGGAATTTTAGAACAGAGGAAATAAAGTAGAGAGAGGCAAGGAACAAAAAAGATCAATAAATAGAGAAGTTAAAATAAAGAGGTGAGTAAGAGAAATACGTTATTCAGCAGGTTACGTTATTTATTTGCAATTTCACATTTAATATAGACAGAAAAGTTCAAGGGAAAGTTTCAATGAGGTTAGAGTTATTATGAGAGGAGCAGGCAGAAATAGATAAAAAAGAAAAAGGGTTAAGGTTAGAGCAAGAGGAAGTAGTCAGGAACAGATGGGGATAGAGACAGAGAAGGAAAATTGCAACAAAGGGTTAGGGTTAAAGAGTAGAGGAACGGAGAAGGGATAGAGTGGAGGGAAAGATTAGAGATAGATAAGGAAAATAAGAGATAGAAAGTTAAGGTTAGGAGAGTAAAGGGAGAGAGTAGAAAGAGACGGTTATAATTGAATATAAAGGGGAGAGAAGTAGAATAGAGATAGATAGGGGAAAAGGGTTAGAAATGGATAGAAAGAAAAAGGTTAGAGATAGAGCAGAGAGAACAGTAATATTTACATATAAAGGAAATATGAAAGAAAGAACAGGAGTATTTAGGGATAATTTAGATAAAGGTTATTTAGAATCAATAGAAAGGAAAGGTTTCAGAAGAGGTTCAGTTCAAGGAGGATAAAGAGAGGCGCAGAAGAAGGAAATAAATAAAGCAATAGAAGATAGAAATAGCAGTCAAAAGGAAAGAAGAGAAGCAGCAAACAAAAGCAAGAACAAATTAACAGATAGAAGAGTTATGAGGAAGAAAGAAGCAAGCAAAATAGATAAGAAGAAAGGAGGCGAAATGATTCAATGGACAGTTTACATGGAATATAGACAGAAGAGATAGAGAGAGAGTAGAGATAAGAGGTTAAGGTTATAGCAAGAGGGGAGGGGTTGGGATAGATTCAAGAAAAAAGATTGGATATAGAGCGGAAGGGGATAGTTAGGGGTAGGGTTAAGACGAAGGTCGGAGAGAGATAAAAGGTCAGGGTTACAACAGAGGGAGAGGGTTAGGGACAGAGGAAAGGAAAAGGTTAGGGATAGAGAAAAGAACAAGGTTAGGGACGGGTGAAAGGAAAA